>NC_087251.1:7460000-9960000 GCF_037042905.1 Lytechinus pictus | reverse complement strand
AAATTCTCACAGCAACATTCAAGTATAAATGAGGTTAATTACATAATGTATACAAAATCCTTTCTAAAAAGGCAAAATAGAGTAGACCTAACCTTTTTCCAATGAATTTCGGCAAAAATTAGCATATGAATTCCCTTTCCCCATCAAATAATCCATCCAAAAGTAAGTGAATATTCTGATGCGATTCCTCTTGAAATGTTATATTTAGATCATTGCAGGATGAGGGGGACTCTCAAGACCATGTGGATGTAGTTAATGTGAACTTTGTGGTTTCCGAATGATCTTGACAGCAATCAAAATGGAATGAACTTGCTACAGTGTAGGCTTGAACCAGACCTCAAGTCACTCCTTGAAGATGCATCTAGTTTTCCTTGCAATCAACCTGCTTGCAATGATTCTTTTAATAAAACAATACTCTAAATTTCATGAATTTAAAAATGGTTGTTGCTGGCAACTAGTAAAAACTCTTGGTTTGGATTCAATTCTTAGTTAAAGATATATCTTGAACTACTTACATTCACATCATGATATTATGCAAATCTAAATTCAAAGTTACACTGGTCAAAAATCACAGCTAATATGGATTCTTCTTTTATGAACCCCTGTAAATTAGAGTAGACCTATATACAGACTATTTCTATTTCCAATTGGCAGGTATGCCTAGGCTATACATATAACCATGAGTAAAATGAAATCAGGTTATCAGGCTTTTGAAGAAGATTAGGAATAACGACGAGTCGACGACACTAGAATTATGTCAGTATAAAAAAAATTCATGTTGGATAATTGACCATTTAATTGTGTGAAAAATCATTGGCATTCTCTTTTAAAATACCAGTCAAGTACTTGAGCTGGAAACTCTTTCATAGAAGCCCCTATATTTGTGGAGGGGAAATATATTAAAAAAGACAAAATATAAAAACATGCAGAGATGCTCTTGAAGATAAAATATTACTTCGGTGTGACACTGGTGGAGGAATATTGGCCTAGGTTTATCCCAGCCCCTATGTGCCACATGATCACCATTAAGGCCCATGTCTCTTTAGAGAATGTCATGATACATACCACTCATGAAACTGAAGTCGTCTAGATCCAGGAGTGAATCCAGATTATTATCCAAATTTATAGAATCCATTTTAATGACATCTCTGGTACTGCAACCACGCACAAAATCCACCATTTTCTCTCCAGAAATTTTTTTCTGGACCATCCAAAGAATTGTTTTACTACATGAGAGTTACATACTTCTTCTCTATCTCTCTCTCTAGCGCTCCATTTCAAACGAATGATAGAGCGATAATGAAATATCGACTATGCATCATTGAAGCAAGACTTCTCACTGAATGTCAGCATCCTGTATGACAATACCATGGGACACATTACAGTTCCACAAATCATAGATCCTCCAAATACAGAATTCAGCCTTCATTCTCTCACATTTCCCATTTATATGAACATTACATGCTCCAGTGACATCACAAAAGAGATCTGCAGTCTGTAATGTGCACCTTTCCAATATGTGTGCCATACCAGCAGTGCACCCAGCATACCAAATGATTTTGTTTCAAGCCGCAAAAGTGATGTCATAGGGAGTTGATCTACACCCCCAATAGACAAACCACACTCTGTGTGTGTGTGCGCGCATGTGAGGTGAGGGTGAATGATTGGGAGGAAGAGAAACCACAAGATAATAGGTCTCTGTATCTGGATACAAGAGATGGTCTTGTGCTGTGCCATCAATCTGGAAGAGGAGCTGGTCTAGGCTCTTCAGACTGACTTCCGAATGGTCCCAATGGACCTGCCCTTTCCATCCTCAGACCTATGTTTAGGGTCTGGTGCTGTCATTACGAGGCAGTCGCTTTAATTTCCAATTTTCACTTCAAGGTGGCTTCTCAAGTCACATCCTTTTTCCCTCAACAAAGATCTTATCTAAAACCCATCTCTATTCCAACATTGTTGTTAGTTACCTTTACCAAATAATGAATTTAATTTAAATATACTTGAAATGCCAAGATTGGAAAGCTTTTTATCTATACACCAAGAGCTCATAGTGTACTGGTAAAATGAAGAAAAAAAATCATTTTTCAATACCAGACAGTCAACTATAGGTACCATTCCTCATCTCTTTAGATACAGATACAGGTATATTCTTTTGGTCAAAAGTGGCAAAATATACTCAGTCTAGTATTCATGGAACCTTACAGACATTTGCATAATGAATTTACGAGAAAAAAATGAGTTAGACCAGACGACCATTCATAACAAACATCTAGCCTATAATTCAAAGCGTAAACAGAAAATGACATAGTTTTATTTGCTATCACAGTACGTTTTTCTAGACTATGCATGGTCTGTAAATAGAGAGAGGGGAGGGGCAATCATTTTAAGGGCTTCCATACAAGGGCAATGGGACTGTAATTGGATAATATGTTGGAATTGACCATACAATACCTATGCTGCTTTTCATTCACATGTATAATAAATCCACATACTTTGAATGTGGCAGTTTTCCAAATTCACCTCCTTATGTTACCATAATTTTATATACCTGCCAACCCTGACAGCAAAGAAATAGAACAAATAAATAATTAATTTCCTGAGCTAGGAACATTCTTAAATTTCCTATTCATTTTTTTAACAAAAAATACATCTACGAATGCATATGTTAAAATTAATTAAACATTCTTTTCCCCAAAACAAGAATGATCCTATTTAACAAAACACCTGACACTGGCAGTCAGGTAATGTACTCTGTAGGCCTACTTGGTATCTATCAATGTACTGCAGACATGTCTATTAATTCACCACATACAGTATTTAATTATACTACAGGTGTAATGTCAATTGCAAATGGGAAATATAAAATGAAAATAGGATGGATTTATATTTGAAATTTAATCTCTGCATTGGCATCAATGAACTGCCATATTTTGGCAACAACAGCAACAATCCTGAGGAAATGCTCATGTGTTTCATGTTTATTTTTTAAACAGAGGCCGTAAAATGTTGTCAACATTAGCAAACATAACATGGAGAAGAAAACAAATCATTTGTCTGTTTAGTTTGGAAGAAACCTTATAAATGGCATGAACTGAACTGTTCAATCCAGATAAAGCCAAGCATGAGATTAAAAACATTTTGTTGGAATCATTATGCTCAATCAAAGCAATTTGAAGGTCATTGAGCAGTTTAGTGGTTACCGTAATAATAATATTTCTACCTACTTGCTAATTTTCCCCTCAGTGACATTTACCAACTTAGTTCTAAGGTAAAATACATTTTAATTCTAAATCCACAATAAAGATTAGGCCTTTATAAATGAAGGACCTTTCAAACAACTTTTTTTTTAATTTAAAAAAAGGGGACAAAAATTGGAAAAATACTTAATATTCTAACTTTAATACAACATATTTTTTTAAGGTTTGTATTTAAATGCATACATGTACATAAATGTTGAATGTAACTTGCAAGACAGCTTCATAGTACAAAGTTGTAAGTTGGCTGGATATATTATTTTGCAAAGGGTCTCCCCGCCCTCCCCCCCAAAAAAAAAAAAAAAATAATAATAATAATAATAAAAAATTAAATTAAATTAAATAAATAAAGAATTAATAAATGAATTAATAACATGATTTATTTTTAAAGTAGATCTAAACATTAGCCTGTATAGCCTTCATCGCCCATACAAGACGGTGTCTACAAATCTAATACTACTTTACTAGTAGTGCAAAAATACAGTTACATCTATATGGATGTGTAAAAGGGCATTTGGATATTCACCTTCAACCCCGTGGCACTGGCTATGCAAGCAAACAATCAGAGGCAGAGGAAGGCATGAAAAAGAAAAAGTTCACTCTGAACAAACAACAAGCTACTAAATCATGACAAAGAGACATGATTTGACATCGCATTTACGTGATCAAATACAAGCTCATAGAAATACCATTATACTCAGGTTGCCGTTGAATTGAAAAATGAAATGAAGGGGGAAATGGCAAATTCATTGCATATTCCAGCTCAAAATTTATTGCAGGAAATCTGGAAGTGAAAACCTTTTACACAGTTGAAAGTATGCCATGTTATTGCTCTCTAAATTTAAATATGAAATTGGTTTCTTTCCAGGGGAGGGTGGTCTTGTGACCCTCAAATATGAAGGACTTGAGATCTATGATGTACAATTTATGTCTGGATAATGATGTCTCTGTGAACCATATTTCACAATTGCTACGGTTATTGCACCTTGTGCATATACAATTTCAAATGTATTCAAGTCAACAAATCAATTTCTTACAACCACAGTAATGATCTGATGCATGTTTGCTGTTATTCTCAAGGCATAAATATGTCTTTGATAATATGAAATGGCATCTGCTTTCACTTTGAAAGCTGAACTCCTTCAGGGAAGATAATAGAGGGGTTGTTTGGGAGGTTCTGCCATTTTTTACCAACTGCAGAGTTATGTCAAACTAATGCAGTCAACAGGTCAGTTTGTTAGGTACCTCATGAGAAATGTACTTGAAACATATTCATAGCGGGAGACAAGAATGGTTTCAACCATATAGGGTGCATTGAATCAGAGTGTGTTCATGTTCAATTTTTTTTTAGAAAATACATACTTTTGACAAGCAAATCCTAGCCTAACGTTAAGCCTATAATTACCCTTTTTTTCTCATACCGATACATATATGTATGTGGAAAAACTGTATCTGCAGGATCGCGGAGCACATGTATAAAGCCTACATAATATATAACAAGTGGAATGCCTCTGGCCGTCTCACCTGCATCACGCGATTCAATATAGCAGCAGTGCTGATTTTGAAAACTACTATAACTCGCACAAGATGTTTAGTGATACTTGGTTACTCTTATTTCCACGTTTTATGAATTAGACCAATACACTTATAGAGATATGATGGCAATTCAACAAATACCCCCAACGTGGCCAAAGTTCTTTGACCTTACATGACCTTTGACCTTGATCATGTGACCTGAAACTCGCACAGGATGTTCAGTGATACTTGATTACTCTTATGTCCAAGTTTTATGAACTAGACCAACACACTTTCAAATTTATGGCTGTAATTCAACAAATACCCCAATTTGGCCAAAGTTCATTGACCCTAAATGACCTTTGACCTTGATCATGTGACCTGAAACTTGCACAGGATGTTCAGTAATACTTGATTACTATTATGTCCAAGTTTCATGAATCAGATCCATAAACTTTCAAAGTTATGATGGTAATTCAACAGATACCCCCAATTCGGCCAAAGTTCATTGACCCTAAATGACCTTTGACCTTGGTCATGTGACGTGAAACTCATGCAGGATGTTTAGTGATACTTGATTAACCTTATGTATAAGTTTCATGAACTAGGTCCATATATTTTCTAAGTTATGATGACATTTCAAAAACTTAACCTTAGGTTAAGATTTTGATGTTGATTCCCCCAACATGGTCTAAGTTCATTGACCCTAAATGACCTTTAACCTTGGTCATGTGACATGAAACTCAGGCAGGATGTTCAGTAATACTTGATTAACCTTATGGCCAAGTTTCATGAACTAGGTCCATATACTTTCTAAGTTATGCTGTCATTTCAAAAACTTAACCTCAGGTTAAGATTTGGTGTTGACGCCGCCGCCGCCGCCGTCGCCGTCGGAAAAGCGGCGCCTATAGTCTCACTCTGCTATGCAGGTGAGACAAAAAGACGGAGTATAGCTGCTGCACACATGATACAGAATAAGACGCAGTTTGACGGAATTACAACTTCAAAATTTTCATTTATATTTTTCTTTGATATTTGCATGTATTCTTTATGTAATTTTCATTTTACCAAATAAATAGTAATTTTTTTCATTTTGTTATTTTTGGGGTGCCACCCGGGCCACTGTTCCTACATATTTGGGTGGCCCGGTGCAATTTTGGGTGGCCATTGGCCCCAAGGCCACCGTTAATCGTGAGCCCTGCATACGCTTTAAATCATTTCAAAGAATATTATTTTCATATTGATGCCAGTCAAAAGGTGTTTGATTTTTTTTCTTCTAAAAACACAGGAGGGATATATTCCTTGCATAAATGCATAAGGTTACACTTGGCGATTGGTAATTGGGAAATAAGGACCCTCTTGACTCTAACCTGCAATGTCCACCACCTTGTCTTTGAAGCCTGAACACATCCTCAAACTCACCTCATGTTTCTATCACAGAAACTCAGGAAATTCTCAGTTTCACTCTCCTGTCAACATCTCAAAGACCTCATCCATGTCACCACCAATTCTGGGATGCAATCCCAAGATGATATCGGATGTCCACGCAAGAATGCCGAAAATCACATCCATGTTGTTTCGGAACAACAAAACAACAGGGATCTGACTTTCCCTAAAACTATGGTGGTGTGCACGGCTGGACTCAACTTAGTTCATAAGAATATTTTAGAAGTATTATGAAGACATCACGCACCCTACTACACCCACTGTCATAATCCTTTAAGTCAATGTGATAAAATCAGTCTGACCTCCCTCAAGTCTTACATTCACACTCTCAGAATTTGATACAATTCCTGATATTGAAGACGAAAGACTTTATTCCAAAAAAATAAATGGCTTCAAGTAGTACTCATATTTCTCAAAAACGGTTTCACACTTCTCACTTTCCAGAAATCTTTAAAAGTATGAAGAAAGATATAATAACGATAATGTTCTTTAAATTGAAGGGTGAGTGATAAACTACAAGCACATACTATAACATTTAAAATCACTGGGTTTTCAAAATTCTCAATTAATGAATTGTCTTGATCTTTATTCCAGTTTCTTTGAAATCAGACACTAAATTAATTCCACATGAATAGATCCAGCAAAATTTTGTTCAAGCAAAATAGGAAAGAAGACACATACATGTAAATAAGCCACACTACTCATCTTCCGTTCTGTCACATGAAATTACATGAACCCTTCATTCATGCTATGTGACTGTCATTTTACAGTTTTCTGGTACTAAACATGAGTAAGGATACATTTTCTGAGTCAGTTGGAAGATAAGAGAAGCACATGCCTCTGCCTGCTGTGGATTATATGAACAATGGTGACAAGGTCAAGGTACAGTTGAACCTTCATGAAAGGAAGCTGGAGTCCAAATTGAAAATATTAAAGTGAAGGTTCAAGAATGAAAACAAAATGAAAATTAGCATGAAACTGATTTAAAAATATTTTCATATATTGTCCAACTTCCAAGAAAAGATCCATTCAAGAAATAACCTGATTTTTTTCTTCTCAGGACTTTATTTATAACTGAACTGAAAACATTTCAACTAAACAAATTGGATCACTTTGGAAGTTTGGACACCCATCCAGGTAGCTCCTGCGACTGGGGAAGGGCCAATCCCCATCCCTCACCCCCCAATAAATTGAACAAATCATCAATTAGATACCATTCTGCAGAGTGATAAATACAATAAATTTCTTGCAACTGGTGCCTATCCATTTAGACTAAGTAATATTCCAAGAGTGAACTCTCCCTGAACTTGCTCTGTAACCAGTCTGAAGAACACAACAATTGAAAATCAGATTTCTAGAAAATATTGTATGCATGCATACTCCAGTGGTACATGTACATGTATGCTTGTTATATGCAAAGTCTGAAACTTGTAAACGAAGAGGCTGAAAAGATTAGACTCTTCAGTGAAATTACGACACTGGCATCAGAATCGCATCCCTAGATTATTAAGTTGGCATAAGAAAAAATTATATGGCCAGCATAAATGAAAATATGCAGCTTTGCATTGTTTGAAATAAGACAGTCTTCTTTCTAAAAGTCTTAATTTTGATGATTGATTACAGAGAATCTAATAAAAAGTACTTCACATGTGATTAGATAAAGTAAAGACATTACTTTAAATAATAGCCTATAAAGACCATCATTATACCAATTATTTCATAACAAATATCTTTCAGTTTCTGTGTAAAAATTAAAGGGCATGTTGTAAAGTAATAAAACCAGATATATTGGAAGGACATGTCTTGACAAGAGTCAAGCAAAGTCTAATTTAAACTCTAAACTCCAAATCAATCCAAATAACAATATTAGACAGAGATCTGAAGTCACTGTTTAGGGTGCCTTTCAGAAAAATCCTACCGTGTTCAGCCTCTTTTCTTAGGCCGTTCCAACTACACCAAAACGAATCTTCTTACCATGGGAATGCTTCAAGCGCAAGTTCCTAATGCATGCTTTTCACTAGTTGAAAATCAAACTGCGTTTGGTTTTTGGAGATGCTTTGATCACAGCACTTTCTGCAATGGACCCCTTAACTTGTTCACATAGGAAAGAAAGCAATCCTGAAAATCTACTGCTTCCAAGTAAAGCTTGGAGTCGGTGTTCACTGTGAACCAATTCCCACTAAAATCAGTTTGATGGGAACCACTTCTATTCAGAAAGTAACAGTGAAAGGGGTTTCACCGGGGGGGGGGGGGTACTCGACCAAAAAATTGGTAGGATGTGCCGTTGGCGAGACAAAAAACGGGGGCTTTGGAGCGGGCTTATTGCGATCTTCGCACATTTTAAGCGCGCTACTCCACACGACAGGTGTAGAATGCCTATACACTGCGGTTTCGAATTTCGCGTGAAACGTGTCACCCCACTGGGAGCGTTTCCATAGCAACAAGATCGCTTTACGTGAAGTGATTTTGAAAACCACTTTCGTGTGATCAAGTGGGAACGCTAGCAAAGCGATCTTCCAAACTGGTTTCCTGAATCGGTTTCCAGTAAACTAGTTTTAGAAAGCGTAATGAGAATGGCCTCATAGATCTCAATGAGTGCAACCTCACTGGGGCATGGATTGAAATATATTTCCATCATCAAGAGAAAAGAAATTAAATGAATATCCAGAACAAATCTCATGCAGCATTTACAACATGCTGTTATGTTGTCAGATTTGTGCCAAATAATGATCCTTATTTCTAAACTGCTATCACAACTTATGTATCAAGGATCAGGATTTGTTAAAACTTGAATTGTCCCAATAGACTATACATTGCTCCCATTTTTGTTTTCTAAGTTTAATGGTAAGCTTCCTATATAGTTCCATTTTCAGCAGATAGTATTTTGTAAAGAAGATTAATTTGTACTTTTTTAAAGAATGGTAAGATGTAATCAACTAAATGTTATCTAAATTACTTTAAATGTTCAATTAATTTCATTATTAGTAAAGCATATGAAACTTACATGTACTTTGTGGTGTATACCTCATCATTAATATTCTTTATAGCTCGCCTTTCCTGAAAACATAGAAGGTATATGACAGTTGAAACTAGCCTTGTTTCTGACAGTGATGTATCCTATGTAATTAACGTTTATCTGCACAGATCAGGAAAACAAATCCTATTTCAGATTTTGATCTGAGTATTGCCCTGCAATGCCAATCACCCCAGTCTACAAATCCTCTGCTATGAGTAATGATACCGCTATGTCTACATTTATATGTCTGAGGTAGAGGAATGAGAGTCATTATGAATGAAAACATAAGTTTGTTTAGAGCGTAGGCCAGGGCAATACAGGAACTCTATCACATCCTCATGATTCCTGTCTGATTGAGAAACAGACCAGGCCGAGACAGTGTTTTTCCTCGAATAGATATAGTTTTAATCAATCTATTTTAAGAAACAAATATTCCATTCAGGCAATCAACGTCATTGCAATGGAATTCATGGGAAATCCTATTTGATATTTATGATAAAACCACAATTTTGTGATTGGAAAGGTAGAGAACTACAGATGATCATTGTGATAATGTATTATCTTTGCAAATATCAATATTATATAATGAGAAATATACATGTATCACAAAGCCTTGTTGTGAGAACCATCAATGAAATAGATAAATTCCATTAAGATTTCATCTCATAGTCATAAGGGCATAAGTCTATACTCACACAAAGGACATTTGGTAACACCAACATGTATCTGACTCTCCTTAGAGTTAAACAACATTATTGCCTGGCAGGGAGAACGGAGTTGGCTCTAGCATGAACTATACGAAATGTACATTGCATGTGAGAGTACCTCACAAACAAGAATTGGCACAAGTCTTAATGCCCTTCTGCCAGCAAGGCGATGACAATGAATGCCTGATCCTGTCGTCAAGCTACGTGTATATGCGAGAAAAGTGAGAAAATTATCACCTTTCAAATGTACAACCTTTCTTAAAGTCATACCATAATTCTACAAATAATCTGTGAGCATATTTCCTTTGAATTGCTAATAATAATTATATCATCAAACCAATATTCTTCTACCTTATAACACAGACAAGTCATTGCGTGATATTTTTTGTGTATTCAGATATGCATCAGCCATCAATATTGTTTTTGCTCACCATAAAGGATGCACCAGACCAGATGTGTGCGCACATTTCACTTCCCGATCTTGTTATTGTTTTCATTACTATCTTTGACTCTTTTTTTTTCAATTAAATTTTTAAAGCCCCAAGTCCTGTGTTCATAGTGTATTGAACAATCCTAATTCTCTTCTATCCAGAATCACACAGAAAGTGATTTTAAGTTGGAGAAAATAACATGTGACTTTTGAAAAGAGTGAGTGAACTCTGTTCAAGAATTGACTCATTGAATGTCTTCCTTTACTTCCTTTATTTCCTTCTACACCAAACATCATATATTAGACTAATTAAGAATAGATACATGTAATTGAGTATAATCCATCAAACTGAAATGGGCCTTACTAATTAAAAGGATGTGAAAATTGATGAATAATATAAAACTCTCCAGTATATCTATAGGTCTGCAGAGAGAAAACAATTACTTTGTGGTTTTATATATTTTTTTTTCATATTTTGCAGATGGAATCATCAAAATTCAAAAAGTCATCAAGGCTGGTTCTTGTTTCAGTGTTCTTGTAGAAAGACAATCTTTATATTAAAAAAAACCATGGTATGACTTAGTAGACTTTTCAGTGACTGCATGAACTTTGGGTTAATAAAGGAATTTAGGACTCTTCAAGTGCATTCTTATCAAGATGAGTAGACAGCTCCATTATCACAAGGAAATTGTAAGTCCAATCATTTCCTTCTAAAAACAAACAAACATGCAATCAGACTCATTAAGAATTGGTTAATTGGGTTAATTGAGAAAATTCACCAGACTGAAAGGCTTGGGTCTTATTAATGATATTATAATGAGGATGTACATCACACTTTGAAGGGGATGGTAACCAGTGATTACCTAATGAATTGAGGTTCACAGTGTCATAAGTCAATCATTACCTCAGTGGGGTTTTTTATTTATCATAAAAACCTATACTATCAAAAAGTTGAAAAACACAAAGAAAAATCAAATGATTTCTCAACTGAATGCTGTAAAATATGATACTGCACAATGCACACTGAACTTTTATATATTCCAGAATAATTTTTTATTCTGATTTTATCTAATATTGGATCTATAAGTTATTGTGACTAACCATCACCTCTTTTTTTTTGCTATATACAGTGCGTCCCAGAAAAAACGAAACCGAGATTTAGCGATGATTTATCATAACTTAATCACAAGTACAATAGACAAATTACCTACCAATGTAAAGCTTAGAATCTCCTCTTTCATCTGATATTACTTAGATTATTCCTCATTCACGCATGAGTGAGCAAAAACATTTTGAAGAAAGGATACCAAAAACTCATTTGGCAGGGGGTATCTGAATTTTAAAAAGAAAATCACATGCCTAAAAAGTTCAATATCTGCTCTTTAATTTGATACCTTAATCACAAAAAATGGTCAAGAAGTAAAAAAGTTACGTTCCCTCGAAACAATGCTTGTATTTCCATAATTTCATCAAATAAACGTGTTTTCACCGGTTTCCCACAGAAGCTATCGCATGGTTAACAAAAGACTTCATGCTTGGCTGATCGTCAACAAAACGGAGTGTCGAGTGAGTTTGAAAGCTAGCCTGTAGAACCTCTTCATTTTATGAAATTATTGAAATTCAAGCCTTATTTCAAATAACCAGAACTTTTCTTATTTCTTGACCAGTTTCTGTAATTGAGGTATCAAATTAAAGAGCAGATATTGAACTTTTTAGAAATGTGGTTTTCTTTTTGAAACCCAGATACAGCCCGCCAAATGACTTTTTGGTATCCCCTCTTCAAATTGTTTTTGCTCACTCATGCGTGAATGAGAAATAATTTAAGTAATTTCAGATGAAAGAGGAGATTCTAAGCTTTACAATGGTAGGTCATTTGTCTATTGTATTTGTGATTAAGTTATGATAAATCATTGATAAATCTCGGTTTCGTTTTTTATGGGACGCACTGTATATATATGACCTTTGACTTCAGATCATTAATTAGCTTTATGCTGTTTACGGTACATACATGAGTACAAAGAAGACAGGCACAATATTGAAAGGAAATTAGCAAGACTTTCTATTCCGATCCATAAATTACATGTCAACAACAGAACCTACATGTAGGGTAGAAATTGGATATGAACAACATACATGTAACAAAAAAAAGCAGTGACTTGAAAGAAGGAGACAGGAATTCACAACTGGGGAAAGAAAGCACAAAATACAGAATGATCCTGCACACTGAAACAAAAAAAGAAAAAAGGACAGACAAAGTTCGCCAAAATAAAACATTGCTTTTAACACATGGCTGCTTAACCTTGAACCTTAATGGCAGATGAACTCGTCACATGAGAGACAAGGTATAAACAGTCTGGCAAAGCACCAGAGACATCACCTAGATGCACAAGATTCTTTCTTCTTCAGGTTAATATGTCCATGGGCCTATTTCGTAATAGGACCATGATATGTCTGTGGTTGCCTCACATAAAAAAGGGAAACAGACAAGAGCTATAGCCTTATTAATTGCAAATATATAAACTGCACCTTATTCTGCAAGTTTTCATGCATATTGATGAGGATGAATGCAGTGTTTTAGTGGGGAAAAAATGCACAATGTAATTACAAGATGATTAATAGAGAAGGAATAGAACACTATCACGCTCTTCTTCAACAATTTAACAATATTTATTAGTACCATGACTGGTAAACATGATTTTATGAGGGCTGTATACAGGGAAGATGGAACATTCTCAAAATAGCTGCAGTGATATGTAAACAAGGTCTAAGGAAGGGAGAAAGGTAAGAACATTTCATCAGAGTATTAGGCTATCTCACTCTAGGCCAAGGTTGGCGCTTGGATCAGAGAGCGAGGGCGTACTTTATCCTACCCGCTCTCGATTGCGTAGATGGGGTGGGAGGGGGCAGATTACATATGAACCAAATCTAGTCCAAGAGCACATAATACACACTTTAGACTGTCTGGCTGTTATAATTCTAAAGTAGCTTCTTGCTTATTTGATGTAAAGCTGCTTTATCTCTCTGAGAATATGACCTAAATTCATTCAGCAAATTTAGTAAATTGCCATATCAAAACTCCTTACTTGAGCTATGTCTATCCTGTTTTACATTAATCAGGACATTTGGTGTTGCAGCTCCCCAATCATTTCTTATCTACTGGGTGTGTCACTGTTTCTGTTTACTTTTGCAATGTATTTGTGAAAGTCAAACAATTGACTGCAGATGGATGGAGGATTCCATTTTGCTTTATTTCAGGATTATATACACCTTTGTCATATACAATATCATGAAAATATGTTCTGACTCTGAACAGGTACTTTGAATGAAAAGTAATTGTTATGTTGATAGCTACAACTTTGAAATTCATTAAATTATAATGAAATGCTCATTTTAAAATACATAGATTTCACAAACAATGAAGAGTGTGAAACTACAAATTAGGCTTCTGATGCTTGAATAATTATGTATTCCTTTTGATGAAATGATAACCTCGTAAATAAGAACCACTCACAAAAACAAGTTTAAATTTCTCCCATGACTTTAAAGAAACTCACCAATGGGTGATGGCAAGTCTGGACAGCTGTTAAACATGTAGGCTGAGTTTATTAAATTCATTTCAACAAGTCTTTCTCGAGCATCACTGCACTTCTTTATGATGTCATCCTTACACAGCACCTGTGACAGGTGGATGCTGCACCCCTCCCCCACACACACATGGGATGTCTTCTTCCTACGACTGCCCAACGACAGCGGTCTCCCTAAGACTTTCATTGACTTGATAATAAGGAGCATGGTGCCGGGGGTTCCAGGAAACGAGAAGTGACTACTGGGTGTGCAAGGAGGCAGAAATGTCATAGAGTGTGAGTCAGGAGTCCCCACAGGGAGCCAAAGACCTCACTTATCATCCCAAGTTCCACTTGATTTCAGGTTCATTTCAACTTTCTACAGTTCCACTCCCAAAGTTTTCTATTTGGACAATGTCAAGGGACCTTTAATCATATGGTTTGTGTGATGAGATTACACGAACAACGTGAAATCAAAGGTGAGGACAAACACCACTATGCAGATTGTAAACAGCAAATCATCAAACACTGGTTCATAAACATTTGAAATTTTAGAAGATAAAAATCATGTCTTAATTATGAAATCACCAGAGTATCATTTTAAAACATGTATTCATTGTTGTAATAAAGTCAAACTCGATATGAAACTACAGAGGGAGTCTAATGGATGAGGTATCCCAGCCAGCTGTCTAAAGGTATTTCAGTCTGTCAATTTAATCATCGAGCAAACTGTATTCATCAGTCAAGAAGAACCAAGTTTGAAATAATCAGGTCATCCAACATGAAGACGCTTAATATGTTGACTGCAGTAAACTTCCATTGGCTACATACATGTTCTCATATCTAATTGATTATTAAAAGGTCAGTTTTTGTTCCAGTAAGGTGTAAAAATCTGGTATAAAGAAATAAACTTTCATACAAACATCTACATGTAGATTGGTGACATGCACCTACTCTCTGCAGATGAACAAGAGAGAGAGAATGACAGAGAAAATGAGCAATGATGCGGAAAGCAAAGAAACACAAGATGACTCAGTCCATCAATCCAATATGCACAATATTCCATCACATCTTTAATGAAGCATGATGAATCCCATTTTACTTCTTTTCAATTCTCAAAAATATGCCGTTTGAATACATCGCAGCAGACAATTAGTCATAGAGAAAGTCCTACTGATGTGATTCAAACATGTACATGCAACATTTCTACATCTACTCTAGAAAGCAAATGACTGAAAAACTGTAGAGAGAGATATATTTATATATATATATATATATACACAATATTGTGCATAACCCTCACATGACTCCACATGGACACACAACGCTATTCAAACGCATCTTAATGCGTAAAGCTGCATCTTGCCCGCAGGCGAGAAGCATGCCACGGTGGAAGTTATTACGATGGAAGATTCAGCGTGGAACTATCAATATTCAGTATTGATGAGGAGGATTCCCTCCAGAGGGTGTATTGAGCGATAGATCATCGCACTCTTCAACTGGCTCTAATAGCGGAATATGTTATGAATCAATATAACCATCAGTCATACCACCCTCATGTCAACATGAACTGTGGACTGAATAAACCTCACAGCTGTTACAGGCTTGTATTCAAATTTAGCATGATTCCAAAACCTGATTTCTGCAATTGAAGGAAAATATTATTTTATTACATCTATACATGAAATAAGGATGTAGTCATTTAAAAAACATAACATGTATACTTCACATACTAGTAACCCACTTTATCTTACAAGTAAATAATTTAAGGTTGGGTGTAAACCAATGAATGGTTATGTCTTGTCCTTTCAATAGTCCATATTTTCTTAAGACATAATTCATACAGCTAAAGTCATTGGTTAATATTTGTATTTTAAAAAAATCCTCATTCTGATACCTGAAAAAAAATCACAAAAACATATGAGATGTACTTTAAAAATAATATTGTATTTGTAATATTTTCTCTCATAAGAAGAAAATATCCAAAGCATTGCTGTGTGTAACCTATTCAAAGCATTTCATCCAAAATACTCCTTGGTTGTTTCCGTAGTAATTAGGCCTACCACCATGCTATCAATTTACCTTTGTATTACATGTCAACCTGGTTATTTCTCAAATTATTTGCTCATAATGCCTTTTTTTCTTTAAATTTGACCAATGATATAGTATCACTGTGAAATTTCTCATGGAGGATGGTTGCAAAATAATATCTAACTTGTTACAAAGATTTCTGGATTTAAATAGACCTAGTAGAGTAAGGGAATCATGTCTGACTGCACACCTAATTTAGCTAATGACTTCACCTAATTTCAACTTGATAGGAGGAACTGACCCATGCAGGTGATTAGGTGAATAATAACTTAATTTATTCTATATCTATGAGAAACCAACCTTCAAATGACCTACCCCCCCCCCCCCACCCCCCCCCCCCCCCCTCTAAAAAGGATAAACCTACAATAGGAGATCCACTCCAGTAGTTGCTGGATTGCACTTCTTTTTATAAATAATGAATAAAATTTCGATCAAAATTGATGAAAACCAGGATCATAAGCACATGTTTACAGTTGTTTGCATGGTTTATAGAAGATTTAAATTTTTAACTGAAATAACATTTATCAAAAAAATTAATGCTTCAGTTGTCTTTGTACTTGTGAAATATCATCAATTTTATTGCTCATGGAAGAAATATTCTGGCTTCTTTGATACTTCAATGAGGAGAATTATGCTACCAGGTGGGTGTTAAAGCTGTTCATAAGATACGAATGACTTTATACACGACTGGTGATCCTTTCTTGTGCTAAATGATATCCCTGTATAATTGATTTATGACCTAAGAACATGTTCCAGTTGTGCGTAACTTTACGAACAGCTTTATGAAACACCCACCAGTACTAAAGCACAAAATTAAATAATCTCTTTCAGTCTCTTTGAGTGTCTCTCCATCAAAACATCTAGGCCTGCATGTACATGCAGATTTATATTTATAACATCTGGGACAGAGGGACAGATATAATCTGTTAAGCCTACATGGATAAACACCTATGCGAAAAGGGAATGTTCACAAGCTGCTTACAACCAGATCACTACTAACACAACAGCAAAGGTGACAAACACAAAATGAAATCTATACAATCAATGAATAAGACTGTGCTACTAAAACTGACCTTGTAACTGGAGGCCTCCCCAGTTCTGTGAAAATGGATGCAGACGGGCCATGGTTTAATCCAAGTATTAATCCATACTCACACATACAACACATACAGTCTTCCCTAATCCATTACAAAGGAACTGGTTTAGGCATATCCACCAAATTGATTAATCCACATGACACATTTCACAGATTTGCTGTGATAAACCATTGGATATCTTAATCAACAGTATCAGAGAAGCGTTTTCACCAATCCATAACAAATTCAAATATTGCAGAATTCAATTCATAGCAATGATGAATGAATATCCCTGATATATGTAGACAGACACCAGATTTGAACGCTACAGCATCGGGTAAATATTCTGAATGAGAAAGAGTCCTGTTCTGTATAAAGATTTGAATTGACTTCAACACATCGTATATCAGTTCAGGATACATATATTTGCATTTGAATCAAATAAAAACAAAGCAACTTGCAAGTATGGCCATCAGTAGCATCTACAGAGATATTTCAGTCTGGTTATTCATTAACCAGAGAATATCACTGTAGTGTAATGCATTGAGGTACAGAGTCCACAAACCATAGCCTCCCACCCCATCTACCTCTCTCTTTCTCTTCTTTTCTTTCTTTTTGCTCAACTCATCACAATTCTGTCACATTTGATTGGTTTTTAGATCCATTAGTTATGATCGTTCAATATCAAATTACTAATTTTCCATTAAACCATTGTTTGTTTAATATTCAATAGCATTTCTCTCTCCTCATTTCCTAAACAGGCAGTAGAGCTCTAATGAGGGAAAACATATCATTATCTGGACAATGACTTCTAAATGAGAATTAGATATTTCTGCCAATGATACTGTAGCTTAATAAATCATGAATTCATTGAATTGATTGCATTTTATTGCATGTGAATATTTGGCATTATTGGAAACATGTACAAGTGGGGAAAAAATGAAGTTTGAAAATGTGATGGATGATATAAAAAGCTATTGCCTGAATGGCTTTACATCAAGCCCAGAAATCTGATCAAATATAAATGAATCAATTAGGTGTGGAAATTGAAAAGCGTATGATAGAGGGCAATGGCTTTACCATGGATGAAATGAATACCCTTTGTGCTCTCATTATTCCTAATATTTCTCATCACAACTCCTCATTCATACAGAGCAAGGTAAATAATTGAATACATGGGGGATTCCACGGATATGACTCACTGTACCAATACCATCATTTTACGGCATAACAATGGAGACCGGTTTTGATTCTCGGGCGGAAATCATCTCCCTGAGCGACAGCAGCAGGGTATACAGGCGATGCAGTTCCATGCTGGAGTTGATCTGAAGCGCCTGCCAAACCGTCATCAGGGGGTGAATTATACCTCATTGTTCAATGATCAGATGCACACACGTGCCTGAGCACAAAGACATTTTTTATGCATGCTGCATGTCGCTCCATGCATGTGCATTAAAAAAAATGAAAGATCATTATGTATATGCAGTATGCTGCAATAGACAATCTGTTTCAAAAGAAAAATGTAAAACTAACACTACCATATTTTCCTTGTACAGGTATGAAAAAATTTTGGTATTTATATTTGATGTAACATGATTTTGGTTTCACTCGGTGTCTGACTAGCAATAACACCTCTCTATTGGAGATCTACATGTATTTGCTTTAAACAATCTTCAGTTTCAATCAAAAAATAGATAAAGAAAACATCTCACTGGACTAAGCTAACGAAAATGAAAATAATTGAGCAAGGATTTTCCCTACAGCGGCAATTGTAAATTTATAACAAGTACCTGGACATTGAGAAAGACTAGTTAAATCTATCATTTCAGGACATAAGGGGGCTTAATTTCCTGCTTCAAAGAATCCTAAGTAACAATCAATGAAGATAAACTAATCATCAATAATTACTGATAATAGCTGCAAGGTCTGTATCTATTCTCCAAGAATGCTAGAAAAGTAATATCAATGAAGGACACTGAACAATTGATCTGAAAGTATATGATGTTATGGAGACAGGGAAACCATTACTCCTATCTGTAATAGTGTAAGGATTCCCATACAACAGATATTACAAAATAGTTTCTATTCTATAGTCAAAAATGCATTCAAATTTTCTCCAAACCTACACAACAGAACAATGATTTAAATATGCAAAGTATCAGGCATGCAATTGAAAAACATTTCAATTGATCTGTTTATATTCATATTGATCGGGGATCTGTAGTTAGAAGCCCATGTCGACTTAAAGGGTATAATCAATGGTAAAATAATGGTTTGAATGAGTAAAGATTTTTTTCTTGAAATAAATGTGGTCAAGCCATTAAACTGGAACTGCATATTTGTCATAGCAAACAGGTCACTGAATATCACCAAAGGCTATTGAGCAAGAAATGAGCCAAAACTTATATTTGAAAATAGATTACGTACAGTATGCTCTGTGCCTTTGAGAGAGTACCCTCTCAATTAGCAATGACTGTGACAATATCAAACCTTTATGCTTGGCAAGCTGCTGAATCGAAAACAGGATAAACAGAAATAACAATTTATTGGCAATACATACATTTCCCTGATCAACAAACTTGATTATAGTCGTAACTAATTCAATGTAATAGCTGAACATGAAAGTCCAGTTAAAAATGCATTTAAGCATGGATATTTTTGACATAAACTGCAAAGGTGCAGGCCTTATTTTTATACATTTAAAAAGTAATGCCACTTTTAAATGGGCACTTTATCACAAACAGGAAAAATACAAAAGGGTACATTGAAAGCCAATGAAAGGGCACTGTAGCCTGTCAACAGAGCATCCGCAGCCATGACCTTAGGTGTCCTTGGATTTATTTAATCCCTGATGGAGGTGGATCAAATAACAAGAACTGTCATTTTTTCACCTCAGGAAGAGGAAGTGTTTGAGAGATTGCACTGAAATCTTGGAGTCCTCATAAATGTCATTCTTAATTGGAATTCACACTGCAAATTATTACAGGTAAATTGCCAATAAATACCAAAAGAAAAATAACATCAATACAACATTCTTCGACAGTACATATCAAATCACTGACTACATTTAACGTCTCTTCAAAATAACATTGGTTATAAATGCTCAAGCTTTTGCTTGAGTAATTGTATCACTCCATGCCTCTAATGAATGTAATCCAACCATACTTTACCTTGATAATAGTCTAACTTGACAACTGGTATTTTGCATCCATAATATTAATGTTTCAAAAAATGAAACATTTTACTAGACGAAATGTACAATATTTAATGGATGAACATATGTGTGTATTGTAGATTTCCTTAAACTTCAAATTAGAGGATGAAATGTTCATATTTTATGTGAAGCTGAATGATTTATTTGAAGTTTAAGGAATCTACAATACACACATATGTTCATCCATTATATATTGTACATTTCATCTATTAAAATGTAGAGAAATAACAATGTACATACATGCTGTGCATGTATTACTACAAATATTTCATAAATATCATTAATTATACTGACCTGAATATTTCTTAATTACCAAATCAAATGAAGAATAGAAAACATTTAGATGCTTGGAGTATTCCAAATGAAAGATTCCATGAGCACTTCCGAGGGGTCATATGTACACACTCTCAGCATTACTGCAGTTTTAATCCAAAATCACTTCAGCATCTAATTTTGGGTGATGGAATTACAAGAATTGGAAGTAAATTACACAGGTCTGCCTTGCCATCCTTTGTTGAATGATTCCACAGATGTGTATAGCAATTAAAGCTTGAGAAAATGAGGTACGTGTATGTAGGCCGCTGCACGGTGAGTGCTGAAAGCTACTAATGACAGCTCCAAGGCGAACACTGCGCTGCTACACCAGATCTAATCGGAACAGAAGCTGTGGGAAACAACCTGCATCACGATCTCTACCACTGAGCACACCAAGGCTGTGTGTGCAGTCTCCTATTGTTCAAAATCCTAGGGTTCAGGGAGTATGCCACTGCACATGAGAGTGAGTGGAGAGTATTCAGAGTCGTCTGCTGGGAGAGGGGTATTTACCTCTACCAATAACAATAGCATCCTATTGTAATGGTGTTACAAGATTCTCAAGGCCACTCATGCACTCCAGAAAGTTGGCTCTATCGGGTATTGACCCAGCACAGCTATGAGCTGCTTATGGTTTGGAACTATATGGGGCCATTTAAAGGACCTGCTATTTATATTGTCCAGGGTTTGTTTTCTTTACAACCAGTTCATCATATTTTCCATTATTCTGGGCTAATAGAATACCATCAACTTTACATAAAAACATTACATCAATAACATTTCCTGTCCTTATTAAATCAATATCACCACAACTTTGGTCCCACCATTATAATGGGATTACAAGAGGATAACAAGGCTTTGGCTAAAGTGGTGGCTTTTTCGCTTATCACTCAATAGAACCTCTTTTTATTTTCTTGTAAAACATGTAAAACAAAAAATCACCAACACTCATGCTATGACGCTAATGTTGTTTTGAAGATGAAACTTCTAAATAAGAACTGCTGCTATTATCATTAAATAAAACACAATATGAATTCTACAATGATTTTCAACTTGAAAGCTTGGAAAAGAAAGCATATACATACATGTACTAGTACGCAGACAAACTCACTTTAAAAGTTTCTGCATATTGATGGGGCTGAATTCCTATGCAGATTATGATGATGAGATTGCAAACACTGACCAAAAATAAAGTTGAAGTTATTGATTGAGGTTAGGATGGAATGCAAGATTTAGAAGCCTGTTTGTTCGTACTGGTCTGCTTCAAATGATCAATCAAATAGACCTATTTAGGAACAATAGACTTGGGTGAAACCACACATTATACAGGCTTCTTACAGATCAACAAAGTCTTGTCTGACATCTTATTTACTTTTTTCTATCTCTTTTTAATCTATCTGTTGCACAATGTAAGGGCAAGTATGTTACCCAGGCTACAGGTATAAAATGAAATATGGTATTCTAAAATTCACAAATTATGACTTTTGGAATCAAATTGCATTTGAATAGTAATTCATTTTTCTTGTAAAATTTTTATTCTTTGATACAGATTTGACAATAAGGATAAACTTGACTGAACCATCTTCAGGGAGGAATAAAACTTTGATTCAGAGGGCAATGAGGAGAAAATTTGAATATTTCATATTAAAATACAAAGGAAATAGCGAGTGAGTGAGTGATATCATCAGTTCCCTCATTTGCATACAGACCGGTAAAATTAAGCAAAACTTAAAAATGTCATTACATGTACTTTCTTATTTTACATCCGATTTGATGAAATTTTCAGCATTATACTTGTTGGATTTTTCTCTTTTTATTCAAATCAACTGGACTTGTCCTTTAAACTCAGTTTGATACAAAGACAGGCATTGCTTTTCTTCTTTCTTAATTTGTATAAATTTCTTAAATCAAAGGTAATAAGATCAGTGATAATGTCCACTTGAGAATAAATACAAGAATCCAAACAGTGGCTTTGTATTCCTCATAATATCCTTGAAAAAAGAAAACAATTTCGTGCAACAAAAACCCCTATTTCATTGAAGCTGATTATCTCTCCTCAAATCCAATTTCTTATCTTGCTAATCTGTTAACTTTGCTTTCACACTTAAGCAGATTACTGAAGATTGTAGAGACTGAGGAAATAGATGAAAATAAACCATGAAAGAAAAGAATAAATAGAAGTTTAATAGCTATTAATAATGTATAATGACCCAAATCTACCTAAAATAAGCTTCATGCTCTCATGGTGAACAGGGGGGATTAACTTTAAATTAGAAATAATTCTAATACAATTCCACAAGAGAAACTGAAGTATTAAAATGGGCATGATATCCATTACATATATATGCTATTTCTTTCATCAAATTTATTCAAGATGATTTTGAGGGATCTGTATCATAAGTTACATGTACAAGGCCCAAACACAAAATATAAATTTGTCTCAGTTATTCAGGTAGCATATCATAGGGTGCTTTCTTGGGCTACATGTAGAATAAGAGAATCCCAAATGTCAAAACACAAACATACTACTCAATCACTTGGGGATAGCACTCAATCACAATTTTTTCCCTTCTTTTTAAAGCCCATCCACCACCTATTGCCTGACAATGCAGTATTAAAGTTTGACTATGAATATATGCAATACACATCCGATTTAGAAGAGGCCTAAAGAATGATGTTTGCAATCTCCGTTGTGATTGATCAACTTTTAGCCGCTGTTGATCTCCAAAATGGCCCTTGAAACACTGTTTTTCAGAAAGACATCTTATTTTTCACAACCAATAAAAAATGAGTAAATGCAACAAAGGTTTAAACTGGGTGTCTTTGAAAATCCTGTTTCTGGAGTTGAAAAAACATTCATTAACAAGGCCTACACTATGTTACTAACATCTATGTCATCCATGATCAACAAAAATTTCCTGAAACATTATGCGAAACAAGGACAGGTAAAATGCTAATAATACCAATGAACTTTAGTTTTGCATTACATTAATCCATGATTTATTTGGATTTCTTTGGCTCTGTCATTGAGTATGACGTCAATGTGAATGTCATAAAATAGCCCAGGTCCTCCGCAGAGTTTCCGCCTAGGGAAATAGTAAACTCTGATGAAGGACATCTAGTATTAAAACGTTGAAATTGATCTCCATCTTCGCTGGCATCAAAAGGATGTGGCGAGAACAGAGGGAATTCAGTTTAATTCCAGTAAAAACATTCTCTACATGACATCATTACTTCCCTATATAGATGGAAGATGGTTCAAACACACCATGAAATACTATATTTACTCAGGATGATTCAAAACAATATTTAGGATGACAGCCTATACATTGCAAAGTATATGCAATAGAATACAAAAATAGCTGTGTATGGAAAAAATGTAAATTATGTATGAAACAAATGGCAGGTTTTTTTTAATGGTATCCACTATCCAGTGACTAAAAGTTATGAATATATACTTCTTAGTTGAAAGCTAGAACTTTTGCTTAATTCTCATCACTAGAGCTTCTTCTGCTTGAGAATATGACATTTGTACCCAAGAAGTTGTTACATGAGTAGTTCTAAACTAGCAATCTTTCTTCCCTGGCCCTTATCAAATGAAGTACTTGTCATAATGTATGTGAAAGTATCACGCAATGTGTGCTATTGATAAATCACTTGTAGCTCCTTGGGATTACAAAGCAAAACAAAAGCGATAATGAGGAGTTTGCATTAAGGAAGTTGTGAAGAAAATAATTGCTGCTTCTCAGAATGTATCAATCTATATATCGCAGCTTTGTTGTCTTTGTTTATTTAAATTACTAATAGCAGCAGCCCCCTGTCCTTCTCATCATCTAACTCTGGTTTTAAAAAGTGGTTATGGTGGACAATTACTATTCTATGTCAACACAATTTATGAAATTGTACAAGAAACATATTGTAAATAAATATAATAGCAGATTTTTTTTTAATTATCAATCATTATGATATGCATGGATAAACAACATAAAACATTTCACTGTAAAAAGCAGTCATACTGAAATCTAAAGTACAAATTATAGTTATTTTGCATTTATACCATTAGTTGGAGTATCGTCATACCAAATAAAAAGTGTGTTTTCCCCTGCCTTTCTTGGTTTATATTTTGTACAGGAATTAGCACATGGGAAAACTGGAATATGGTATAATTTTTAAAAATCAGAAGTACTTACCTGTGGTTGTGCGTGCATACATGTTTAGTGACAATCCCCTATAGGCTATTGGTAAAATATAAAGAGGTACTGTAACAAACAACTTACCTTTTACTTTGATAAATGCCTTTAAGAAAGTCAATATCTGCAAGGTAGATCCTCCTAAACACTATTAGCTCCCTTCCTTAAACTCCTCTCCAAGTAACAATCACCTGTCATGTCATTGTCTTCCATAATCCTTTTAAGTGGGGAAAATGGGAGAAATCTAAATTAGGCATGAAGTGACATTTCCCCAAAACCTAAAAGGAGCTAAAAGCAAGCAGTTTATTGACAAATTGATTCTTGTCACTTGAGGCACACAGAAAGAGGTAAAAAGGTTAAGTGATCACCCTCTATGACAAGCATTATTTGTAAACATAAGTAGAGGCATGGTTGATCATGCTTGTTTACTTATTTTTCTTCTTGCTTTTTATTTTATGATAAAGTAAATTCATGCAAATAATGATTTCAAAGTTGTTCATAATATAACCATAGTCACATTATTATAGCCCTATCTGTAAAATGGAAAATGGATTGTGTGTACAATGCAATACCAGTTTTATAAAGGAATGAGTTAATCTTTTAAAATATATTGTTATGTTATAAAATAATATTAAGTCTTAAGTACCATGTAAATTAACTCTGAAATTCATTTTAACAAATATCTACATGTACATGTAGGCTATAACCAAGGAGAGAGGGGGATAAGAGAAAGGTAAAGGCTAAGAGAGAGAGAGAGAGTTAAATTATTGTATTCGGAACACCTTTCAATTTTGTAAATTTTGAATACAGTCTGTATAAAATATAGTTAACAGTCTTACACTAAACTATATTGAAGAATAATATTTTGTCAAAATAACTTGATCAAAAAAGTTAACCTGTAATGTTACTTAAGTCTCATCTTCTCTCCAATATCAAAATGCATAATTTGCGATCATTTTTTAAAAAGCATTTCCAATGTATGATACAACTCACTATTAAGGTAACTTTGCAATTACAGTAATAACTACAATGGAAGCATGGCTCAACCGCCAATCAAATTAAGGTTTCCATGGTAGTTACAATATAAAGTGAGCTCCAGGTCATCTTTGGGTTGGGACATTGTAAACATCAAATTATAATGCAAACATTATGCCTGGGTATACAACTAGGTATTTTGAGCAAGGTTGAGTCAAGATCATGACCCCTGTCCTGAAAGACTGCACAACTTCCATCACTTTAACAGGTGTAAGGCCGTATCCAGCAAACACAAGTGCAACAGTGCAGGTACACAGAAAAAAATATATATACCGGTAGTTCATCTATTACCCCTTTCATAAACCTATCCTCCAATTAGCCGCCTAATAGTAATGCGGATAATTCAATAAAAATTGCGTTCACAAACTCCGAAAATTATCCGCATTATTTTTACGAGCGCCCGTCCTGAAAAAGGCGGATAATCGTCATGACAACTGGACACGCCCCCTCCGATGCGGTTGTGTTGGAAAAGGGTGACCTTGTGACCGCACCATGGCAATTATCCGCATTATTTGGAAATACGTTCATAAACTCAAAATCTTGTCCCGATGCTGCTATTATGCGGATAATTGCAGCATCAAAATAATGCGGATAACTCTGGTCCTCCTCCGATTTTACGACCAAATTATGCTGCTATTAGCCGCATAATTGGGTTTATGAAAGGGGTATATGCCTCAATAGAATATCTGTATTACATCAACCTCTTCATTATTAGATAAACAAGAGTCTAGCATGATTTTTTTCAATATTCGAAATATTTTTCAATATTAGATTATTCTTAATATTTCATGAATTAGAGGTGTAGACTGAGACTGGTATTCAAACCTTAAAATTAAAAATTTTATCATATGCTTTGAGAAATGACCTATTTCATACAGCTGCTGTCCATAACTGGTGATCCTTGATTCTTATGCTCAATATTTTGATACCCTAATACATCACAGAATGCTATAGGTGACTTTACTCTTATCAAATTTGGACAAATGTTTAACTTTGCATTTAAATGAGCCATTGCTATTAACAAGAATTTGGATAGACCAACCTGATATGATGGAAATGACCCCCGAAATGACTGAAAATCTGATCTGGTAATGGCACATTGGCACCCAAGAACCGTGGTTTCCCATCATTCATAAAGTCAAGCAAACTTACGAACAACTTTATGCCAAACTGTGTAAATCTATCTGGAGCCCATTTAACATCACAATAAAAACTAAGTTGGAGATATACATGTATGTAGGCCTATACCTGTAGTGACATTGTTGTCTTTTCACAAGCTGAAGGACAATATTGATAGTGACAACAACTTCAAACTTGTCATATCTCTTGCATTTGATAATTGACCAATAGCTTCAGACATGCACTGCATCATTGGTTGCTCTACAAAGTATGAACATGCACAGTACACAATGGGGCTCCCCTTAATTACTTCTACATGGCGATAGTAGACCAATGTCGTCAAATTAGTAATGAATTCTGTCTATGCTATCACATGCACCTAATTGATTGGTACGCTATGTCATATAAAACTAAAGGGCCAAACTTGATTTCTTACCCAGAGCTCTTAGTCTTACCTTTATCTAAATCTAATTCTAATCAAGTTTTGGTAATGTTTTTTTTTTCATGAAGCAATTTTACCTTTACCTTTACCCAAGATTCTGGAAGAATGCTGATGATCCCAGCAGTCGTGCTTCCAGTTCAAGTCCTTCATCCTTCTCGTTAGTTAGGTATCTTCATAGCAGTCTAGCTTGGAAGATACCGAACTAAGGAGAAGGATGAATGATTGACAAAATTTGCTCCGAGTCTATGCAGGTATAGTCAATGAAATCCTCCATGGGCCTTGTACATTTATAAAGACAAAATCTGGAAAGAGTTCCTTTTGCGACAGCCACCCCAAAACCCTGACCTTCTCTTATTATATACCCAGTTGTTGTGTGTCCGGACAGGTTGTGTGTCCGGACGATCAGCTTTAGAAAGTCATTTGGAAAAATTTACAAGCGAAGTTTCATAAATGTTTAGTAAAAAATGTTAGGAAATATTATAGAGAACAAAATAGAAGATGATTACAACTATTGAATTCATATTTTTAGTGTAATCCAAAGACAAAAAAGAAGGCTTCAAAAATATAAAGTGTCCGGACACCCGACCCCCCATCCTAAAAGTAGTAATGATAACCCTATATTTACAATAATGTGTGGCTGTCGCATTGAAAGGAACTCTTCCGGTCGTCCGTGTATGAAAATATCGTGCAGGTCTAGTCAAACCAACCCAGATGAGATTGCAGACCTACGTTCACTTGATTGATCTACTCACCAAAGCACCAACTAGTGAATTATTCCACAAAATCTTGACTCGTCAACAACATATAAGAGAGTCCCCTTTGAAATATCGTTCACACCAACCAAAGTGTCGAGATCTAACCCAGACATCAGATCAAGTTCGAGAATTAGAGTCGAGCAAGAACTGGCACCCTTCAAAGTGCAAAATGATAGTGGTCAGATTTAACGTTAGAAAATAGACAGGAAGGCAATACGGGAGTACGGTACCGGTACCGTATGCCTACATTATTTTAAGATTGGCCCGAATTGGGCTATATTAACCAACAACAACTAAAAATCCCCAAATGGGAAAATACTGGACCAAATCTTCAGCTCAGCTCAGGGTCGGATCGGAGGGCTGAGCATAACTTGTGTGTATGTGAGGGTGCGTGTGTGTGGGTGGGGGTGATCAGTGGCGTAACAGGCGGGGGCATGCAAGCTGCCCCCACCCCCTAGCTGGCGGATTTAACCGGGAAAATAAAACAAAACAAAAACGGGAAAAAGAGACAAAGGACTTTGAACCTTGAAGAAGTACTCTCCCGGAAAGCGTACACGCTGTCCTGGAGAAAGGAGAATGAGAGAAAGAAAGGACATAAATAGAGAAAGCGGAAGGAAAGTGGAAAAAGGAACGGAAAGAACATGTGGGAAAGTAGGCCTACAAAATATCCTGAAATAGGTAAATATATATTAGCATGATTAGCAAGAGAGGGATAATTGAAAAGAGGCTCAATGGCATGGGCTAGAATGGCTGGAAAAAAATAATGGTCGCAATCAGGACACACACAAAATCCATTACCTAGGGCTAATTATATCCCCCTATATAACGTCCTAACCTAAAGCTATAGGCTGGCTAGATTTACCTTAAAAAGCCTCTTACTTTGGCCCAATTTCCAAAGATATGATCACATATAATTAGAATCTTTTTCAACACTAGCATAGTCTTTTTTTTTTTTAATATTATTCATTGTTTACATTAGTCAGCCCACCTGTGCGCTTTCAAACACCCGTATATAATGTGCCATATAGGCCTAAATGTTATTATTATTGTTATTTAAAAATCATTTCAAAACGTCACATTTTTCTGGCTCGCGCTTCGCTCTATGGCGGCTTTTTACAAATTTTATCACATTTGCTATGTTGTGCTGCCTCAAAATATTTCGTTTATTATCCGCGCAACTGCGTTAAAGTTATGTGTTGTAGCCTATATAGGCCATACCCGCGATTTGATTTTAAAAAAGTGGCCACTCTGCATTTAAAAAAAATATCGCGAGGTTCAGGGGACTCCGCCCCGGACCAGTGGCGGCACCAAAGGGGGAGGCACGGGGACATCAGTGCCCCCAGTTAGTCCCCCCCCCAAGAAAATGAAGGGGAAACGTATAGAGGATAGAAATCCAAAACAGCATTTTCGTTCTTTAAATTTTGGAAATTTTCTAATCCATTCACTGCTAGCTCCTAACAATTTTAGTCACTAACATAAATCTTTCAGGTCATTATATAAAATTCCAAATTTTGTTCGCGCTACGCGCTCCCAGTGACTGTTGACAGGGATAACTAAATTATCTGTTCACATGGGGCTTAAAAATCCAGTGTTCAAGTCAACATGTTTCTCGCGATTAAAGTTTTCATTATTCGTTTTAAAGAGATACACATCCTGCGCATTCATAATTTTCATAAATCAAGAATTTTCAGATCGCGCTACACGCTCGCATCAATTGTTTAGTTAGATAGCCATCCAGTCCATGATTACAAAAAGTGCTTAGAACGTCCAGTTATCATCTCAGGATATCAAATTTTTCAGCTCGCGCATATAGCGCTTGCATCATTTATTTGGTGAGATATCATCTTCATGACCCAATGCATATACAGGATAGTCCTTAATACAATGCCCCTTTCCAAGTCAATAGGACCTATATTAAAAAATTAACTCGCGCTTCTTGCTCGATTTTGTGAAGTGGGCAAAAAAGTTATGTGTTGCCCGCCCCCCCCCCCCTCCCCCCCAAAAAAATGTTCTTTTGCCTCCCCTTATAGTTTGAAAATCCTGGTGCCGCCATGCACTGCCCCAGACCTGATCCGCATAGCACTGGCCCCAAAAGTTCTACAACAAAAAAGAACAAAAAAAGAAAAGAATGTCGTGTCAAAATCAATCTCAAAGTTACATTCTCATGCAAAGATTTTTTTTTCTCGCTGGTCGGGACTATTATCAAGCAGCTTTTTGTGCCACGCGTGCCATGCTGTGCCCCCCTTTTTTATATCACGCATTGAGCTTCGCCCTAATGCTCGGGCACAATAATTTTCAAACCATAATGTGACCGGGAAATATTTTTGCTCTTGAATAGAGGCCACCGACCCCTGTTACGCCCCTGCTTGCTGCAACATCCAGAAACTCGTCTACAGAATTTGGGTGTGTCTGCCATAGAGGGAAGAGAGTTTCCCCCTCCCCTTGATTGTAATACCCCTTTCCTTACCCCTGTGATCAGCTTCCAGCCAATCCCATCGAATCAAGTTACCCTTTCCCTGTATAATCGGATGCAACAAGGTGTTGTCTAACAAGCAGCGATGGAGAATCTGCATATCAGGATTCACTATCCTATATAATCATTATCATTATAATCATGTACTTCAGATAAGAAATGTGCAGAACCGTCGAGCTCGTACTTCACACATCCTCGGCTCTAACTCTGTTTGAAAACAACAGATATGGGTATGTCATTTGTTTAATACGAGTTGGTCATGCTAGTTTTTCAGTTCATTGTATTTTGTTTATATTATAGTTGTAAGCTTTTACAAACTAAAACTCGTGTATTGTGTTTATGCCGACAATACTAATGTATAGAAAAGTATACGGTATAGATCAACAGCAAAAATGTCAAAACTTCAGTCTTGTATGTATATAGGCAAACTCATTATGGTAAACAATCATCTGGATAATGGCATTGAGATGTAACTAAAAAAAAAAGCATCACCTTGTTTGTGTACTGTTGTCTCCCAGTATACATGACAATGAGTTCCAAGTTCATTAAAATCATGAAAATTGGTTGCTATAATATAAATATTCTTTCTTCATAACAATCTTGAAAGTAGCCTTGTGTAATTCTGAAAGCATAGCTCGATTCATTCAGAGAAAAGGGCAGAAACGTAATTCCATTAACCTTTATAGGCCATATAGGCCTACAACTACCCGTCTATTTGAATGATCAAGTCAAGATAAAGTTATTTTGCCAGACAAGTTTGTCCATAATAATCCTTGCCCCATGACCTATACTGTGTCCCCCGAGCTTAAATTTGTCAGGTATGATTTTGAGTTATGACCGAGGCACAACAGATCAAAATGACCCCTCAAGTTGAAGTCCGTGGAATCTGTGTGCAAAATAACAAATCCTAAAACAACGTATATTGAACTTATAAAAATAAAATGAATGGAGTGACCTGAAAATAATTACTTGCTATTATATTTTGTGAAGTATTTCAGAAATCAAGTTCCGTTGTTGTTGTTGAAATTATATCATTATTTTTGCTTATGCGCTGTATAATGGACAATTCTATAATAACGGACATTACAGATAAACTGACTTTTTTCAACAATACGAAGCTAAATGCAAGAAGCATACGACAGTATTCGATATAATTATAGCTCAGTTGAACAAAGAAGATGTGGATGGTTCATGGTCTAAGAAATCCCTTTATGGAGATGCCATTTTGGAAGGGAACAACATTTCTTTATCATGTTTATATAGAAGTGCCCAAACACTAACATTTCACTGCTTGTTTGCAGGGTTGAGCCCGGTGTTGCTCTCATGGGTTGGTGACCACTGTTTGCCATATGCAAATCTATGTCTGAGCCTTTTAGTCAATATCAGATCTCTGAACTTTTCCTTCTTAAAGAAAAAATGAAAGAGTCACCAAAAGGATATGTGCCAAAACAGGAGCATATTATATATACAAAATTATAACGAACATAAAAGTCAAGAAGTTACTGAATATAGTTACTATAAACATTGGTTCTTGTAAAAGGGCAGAAAAAAATAATAATTCAAAATGTTAGTGAATTAGGTTTGAGGAAAATCCATCAAAGATTAAACAAATTATTAGAATTTATATATGTGAAGTCATATGGGAGCAGCTTCTCCATATATTCTGTAGTAACAAAAACAAAAAAAAACCACTGAAAATGTAATTTTCTCGAAAAAAAATTAAAAAGGTTTTTATTGTACCTTTATTATATATATATCAACAGACAAATCATGTCACATCCGCTCGTGAAAGAAATGCGTTTTAGTCATTATGAACAATAAATTAATGAATTGAAATTTATGCATTTTATAATACATCACGCATGGAAAGGCTGCTTGTATATGAAATCACAAATCAAAAACTTTAAATTCTAAGAACTTTCTTCATCTTTAATTGATTTCCTCAAACTTCACCAACATTTTACATTACTTTTATCTGGTATTTTCACAACAACCTTTGGCAAGGATGAACATCCCTTTTGATTATGTCAGATATTAAATAGGTCTTTACTCAGGGTAGAGGGTCAATGGGAGACAGCGTCTTCTAAAAACGCAAATACTCCCTCCTCGACCATACACAGTTTCATTTTTGGAGTGTATTTCTAATGAATAAATTATTCATCATGATCTAAGATAGTACTATTTAGAACGGCCGTATACTTTACAGCCTTTTATACAATATAACTCTTAATTTTCGAAATGAGTTTGAAAATAACAAGTGAGATAGCACTGAAAATGGTTTTGACTGTATATATCCTTCTGCCTTCAACTATACTGATAGCTTACGAAATCAAAGAGAAGAATATGATGTGATCTCACTGTGAAAATAGCTCCAAAATAAAGACCTAAGTCAATTCACCAATCTTGCTTTCACTTATTCAATGCCACACACCCACTTACTCATAGATTTCATCAATAAAGTAAACTTTGGATACATTGAAACCCATCTGCTATTAGATCCATGATAAAACCAAATAGGGATCATTTCCATGGTGCCACTTGTTTTATGAGTATAGTAATTATTGTTCACAAAAGCACTCACGTGTTAAATGCAACCGTACATTTGGGACCATATTGTCTTTCTTGTAAATAGTTCTTGTGTTTACTCTCTGCACCTTGTTTTCTTTCATTCAAACACCCGTCATCATCATGAAATCAAGCGAAAAACATTCCTTTCGTCCTATTTAAAGAATTCTTGTTTGTCAGAGATTTGTTATAAAGTAAAAGAAAACAACTTTGAAAGTTATTCTTTGACGTAAAACCAGGTACATTTTGCATTCCGCTAGTTTTATTGACTATGACAAATAAATCTTTAATCCTGTGTATTTCACTGTACTCAATGTTTTCTCCCTTTCCTCTATCCCCCTTTCCTGTGATCTGGACGCATTATTCTACCGAGTACGAAAATATTATTGAATCTGACCCGTGAGCAAATATATACAAGTTAGAATTCTTTGTAAATGTTATGCACATCTTTGTTACTGCAGGCTGAAAATAGTATGATTTGAAACATAAAATACGGCAAATTTCATCAAAATCGGATAGAAATAGCCAAATTGTTGAATTTGTAAGTTTGACATTATCATTTAGGTGAGAATTATTGTATGCATGACGTCTTTTATATTTTTATGGACTTACTACAGGTCTATAGTATTTTTAAGCAATCAATGAGCTGATGATGCCATGTCCACACTTTTATGATTTTCTTATTAAATATAAATTTCATTTTTATACAGTGTGTACGAAATCATATCCCTTGTACCAAAAAAAGTTGCAGTAGTCCTACCATCCCACACTAAATCAATCGTCTATATTCTTTTAATTAAATTTTGAAGGATAAAATTTGATACTTGAAATTACATTTTTCATGTTTCATTTCCCTGTTTCTTATAGTACGGGGAGAAAATGTCGCCAGTTCATTTCTGACATATTCATAATGATCTTTAAATAAAGCGAAATTCTAAAAGGCTACTATTTCATCCGATTTCGTTGAAATTTTCAAGGTTTTGGCCATTTAAAAGGCACGTCTACCCAAGCAAGAAGCTGATTTGAATTGAAATACCAAAATCAAACAAACATAACCCCGAAAACTTATTCAAACTCGGAAGTAATATAAGAAAATTATGGCATTATTTCAATTTCGGTTCATTTCACAAAACTTAATGCACATCTTCGTCGGTATGAAATGAGAGCCGATGACGTTACCCACTTACTACTTCTTTTGCATTTAAAATTACGAAATTATGAAATAATTCATTTCCTCCTATAATAATTATGTGAACCATAATTTGATTCCTCACTTAGAATATGTAATTGCCACTGTTGTATTGCGACTCAATGAAGAACTTGTTATTATCTAATCAAAAGTTTATATCATACAATTAAATACGAAAGAAATTATGATCGAGTATTTATTTATCATCGACTCGATATCTGCATGTCACTGTTTTGTACAAACTATTTCGTGAGAATAAGTGAAATTTTAAAATGTCAAAGCTTTCTTACATACATTATTTACATTTGATTTGGAAGAAAGTTTTTATTTGTCTGCTTTGCTATTCAAATTAAGCTTAGTTGGAACGGACGTCCCTATACAGTGCGTATCAAAAAAAAGTTTACACTTTGAAAAAGCTCTGGGAATTAAAAAATATACAACATGTGGGTAATTTTTTGACATATAATCCTGGGTTTGGGTGTCATCTATCAAATGAAAGTAAAAGTTTTGACAGAATGTTACACTTGAGTGAGCACTGTCCATTTTTGTAAAGCTCGCAGAAATCTGTTTGCGCAGAAACGCTCGTTTTCACGCTGTGTCAAGGGGAATGGGCGAAATCAAACTTATTGTGAAACATTTCTCATACATTTCCCTTGCACTTTCAGTCAATTGAAATAAAACGGATACATTCAACCATTTTGTAACAATTTTCCACCCAAATTGAAATTTCAACACTTAGTAAGCGCAACCTTTACAATTTTTGTGCCAGCTGGATCTGAGGACATAACTTAATCTGAACAAAATTTTATATCAGACATCTCCAGCATTTTTTCACTAAGTTTTTATCATTTAAAGTGGGTTTACATTTTTATTTTTCATTTAATACTTGTTTTTCCACTCTTTTCCCAAGCTTGAAAATGATTAACACAATGTAAATCAAGCCTAAGTTATTTCATGTAATTCACAGCTCAGTGTAAAGCAAATGTCGTCACGATGGCCTCGGTGTGTAGGGGAGTGGGGTGGGGCGCAATGCACTCTCCGAAGGGTTTTGGGAAAGGAAACAAGTTAAAAAAGGTTAAAGAGATCTTCAAATCAATTTTACTAGCTAAATTTCACGTGTTCTTCATGATTAAGGTCTACTTTTATTTGCATAACTATTTCAAAGTTCTGCGCATAACATTTTCACTAACTTTTCAAAAGTAAGTGGTGCTCACTCAAGCGGAAATATTTTTCGACAGTTATATCGTCATTTGATTAAATAGATCTGTACCAATGTTAAAATGTGGAAAAATCTTCAGGATATTACAAATGTATAATTTTACAGGATTTTTTCTAAGTGTAAACTTTTTTTTGATACGCACTGTATATAAGATTTGATGTATACAATAATGTGTTGTAATGTATATATTGTATAATGCAATAAAAAATTGTACGCATTGTTATATATTACCTTAATTTTTTAGGAGGGAATTTTTGAGAAAAAAGGAAGATACAGTATACAGGAGCAAATAACTTCAATAAAGATAATTTTGAGATTACAACATAGGCCTTCAATAGCATAAAAGACTTCGCGATGGATATGTATGATTGCATGCTTGGATAATTATGCATCGCGCAAAGTCGAATATGTTAGAATTTGTTATAGGCTATATATACCTAAATAATGTCTTGAAGAACATAAAGTTACACTAAAAATTAAAACGAGAACTGAGAAAGGGGTTGCATTGCTCTGTCCATCATCATCATCATCATCATCTAGTCTATTATAATACAAGTGGAAATCCTCTGACAGTCTCGCCTGCGTTACGCGATTAAATATAGTAACAGTGCTGACTTTGAAAACAGCTATATATTGAATAATTATTCACAAAAGAAAACACTCAAATGATAATAAAATAACATGCATGTCCATTGATCCAACAATGAACATGACCTTTGACAATAATCATGTGACCCAAGATGTGTGCAAACCGTACTTGATTATCCTTGCCATGCTTACGTCTATGTTTCATCATGGACCTACTACTTGGTTTCATGAACTACATTTAACCTTGGTTAATATTTCAATATTGATTCCCCCAACATGGTCTAAGTTCATTGACCCTAAATGACCTTTGATCTTGGCCGTCATTGTGACCTAAAACGCACACGGGATATTCAAGGATACATGATTACTCTTATGTCCAAGTTTCATGAACTAGATCCACCAACTTTTAAAGTTAAGATGACAATTCCACAAAAACCCCAACATGGTCAAAGTTCGTTGACCCTAAGTGACATTTGACCTGGGTCATGCGACCTGAAACTGAAGCAGGATCTTTAGTTATACATATTACCCTTATGTCTAAGTTTCATGAACTAGGTCCATATACTTTCTAAGTTATGACGACATTTCAAAAACTTAACCTTAGTTAAGATTTCAATATTGATTCCCCCAACATGGTCTAAGTTCGTTGACCCTAAATGACCTTTGATCTTGGCCATGTGACCTAAAACTCAAGCAGGATATTCAGTAATACTTTATCACCCTATGTCCAAGTTTCATGAACTAGGTCCATATACTTTAAGTTATGATGACATTTCAAAAAATCAACCTTGGTTAAGATTTCAATGTTGACGACGCCGCCGCCGTCGGAAAAGCGGCGCCTTTAGTCTAGCTCTGCTATGCAGGCGAGACAAATTAAAATTAAGTGACTATTTGAGTTTAAAAATCATGTATGAATAGTTATAGGTCATTATCATTACTAATATCCACGCCCATCTAAACACTTAAAGCCCCCATCCCCCTCCCTCTCCGCCGGAATAATATGGAGATCTTTCTGCAGAGCCTATATACGCAGAACGGAGCATCACGATGAATCGGGTATCTCTGTATCCACTCACATCTTGTTTTCTTTTGTTTGTTTTACATAATACGACTCAGGGGGAGGTTATACATCATCCAAAATTGCAGTAAACAGGCAAATATTTTTATTAGTTTCACGCAATCCGTTTTAAATTTATTACCATCAACACGCACTTCAAAAAATGATTCATGGTTTTAAATTGACACTACGATTGGTAATTGCAATGTTTACAATCTTTCTGTAAGTCTTTTGTTTCCCGAACATGCAGATAACATTCCTGAAGAGAAACTTCCTTAAAATAAAAAAGTCAAAGAGCATATGTAATAACGATAAATCACAATGTCTCAACTTTGCTTTGAAATTCATTGGATCGTTATTCTATCCCCTTAACAACTTTCAGTTCAGACTGCATGCATACCACTTGTGTCGATACTAGAACCCCCTCCCTATACACACAGACACGCACAAGCACACAAAGATCTCCTGACAAACCTATATTATTATGAAATTATGGGGCGATGCTGACAATTTCTCTGCAAATGTTATAATCTCTAGATCAATTTCTCTCATCCCCGCACGTTGCTATATTTTGATGGACAACAAATTCCTGTCTTTTAATTTTGCATCCCCCTCCCAAAAATAAAATAAAATAAAATAAATAAAACAAAATAAAATAAAATAAAATAAAATAAAATAAAATAAATAAATAAAATAAAATAAAATAAAATAAAATAAAATAAAATAAAATAAAATAAAATAAAATAAAGTAAAGTAAAGTAAAGTAAAGTAAAATAAAATAAAATAAAATAAAATAAATTAAAATAAAATAAAATAAAATAAGATAAAATGAAATAAGATAGAATAAAATAATTTTAATTAAATAAAATAAAATAAAATAAATGGACTCAAGAAGAGATTTGTGGGGCTCGTGAAACCCTGCATTGATCGGTCGCTGCATGATACAAGTGAATCAAATTCAGTTTTAAATTATTTCTGTGAAAGAAATGTGTATTTCACAATGATCATATCAACCATGACAAAAGATAACGGTAATGGTGGTGGTGGTGATTTTTTTACCTGCATTGCTAAGAAATCATGAATGCTTGTAAGCAAGCAACCAACAAGAGGACCGACGCACAGTGGGCCGGGGGCAAAACCAAAGTGCGCATAGTATTCTTCAAAGTGTTGTCTTTCAGCTGGGCATGACAAAAATTAAAAATCTGAAATTGCCCAAAATGACTTTTGGCGCACTTTTGTGGTTACACTTCGTAATTCCAAAAGGTTCGTAATACTTCAGCAAAATATTTCATTCGGGAATTTGCATAAAGGTTGTTAATTTCCTACCTCAAATCGTAAAATGTGACATTTTGCGAAATGCCGCGTGTATGACAACTTAGTTGTAAAACAAGCAATTTCATGGGAGGTTTTTCATGTAGGAATCTGAAATGGCACTCACATAATCCTGATGTATTCTTTTTTTCGTGTGAAATGGTTCAAATTAGATAAAAGACACATTTCAGGAGGTTTATAGAACAATTATTCCTCGAAATAGGCTGATAATCCATGTTTTTAGCATTTACATTAGAAACGTTTATATTTCCGTTTAAATTCTATCATCATCATTTTGCCAGATGTCTAAGCTTTAAGTCGATACCAAATTTAGCTGCCCGTTTTTGCCCGTTTTCATGTAAGAGCCTATTTTACTTGGCACAACACCCCCAAAACCTGTTCAAAACGGTCATTTTTATACCGCGCAGTCATCGCAGCGCACCGTGTGGGGTGTACATTGCCAGTGGCGGACCGTGACCACTGAACTAGAGATACGTATTTCTAGTTCAGTGACCGTGACCCGGAGGAGACAAAGCATTGGAGGGGCACAGCATTGTTCACAAACAATACAGTGCCCCCCCCCCCCAATGCTTTGTCTCCTCCGGGTCACGGTCCACCACTGCCCCCTTCCATTCCATGAAAAAGACATGAATTCCGTGTTGTGATATGTCCAAGATCTATATTGTGACTACGCGCAAGATGTGATGCGGCGCGAACAAATAACAGTACAGAAGAGCAATAAACATCATGGCTACTTCCTAAGACTGATTGTACTCTGACTAATTATTATGTCTTCGAGCTCTTAATGAGTCTGGATCATCCCTACAATATGAGGACATATTACTTCATGGTGGCAGCGGTGATGCTGTTGATATTTTGATCTATCCTTGGAACGGGAAAGTGAGCAATGTGTAAGTTTTATGGACGCTAAGGAGCATACATTGCCACGGTCGTTTGCTCTCGACGCTAATTTTGGTTGAACGATCAACGCTCGGAACCTGCGATGCAGACGATAGGAGTACCGGTACGGCAATATGTGTGAGTTATATGGACGCTCGAGCTGCACACATTAATTGCTGGGTCGTTTTTATTTTGCTACTGAATGGGTGAATATGTGTGAGTTTTATGGACGCTTACGGGCACACATTAGATCACCACTGTCATTGATAATGTTGTCGAGTGTCGACTGGACCAGGACCGGGACCAGGAGTTCAGAACTGTTACTTAGCTGGGACAAAACAGAACTGTTGCGTTGCTGGCCGGAAGGATCAGAACGGGTGACAGCGCCGATCAACGATCGATCATCGTCATCGCGATAGTGCAAGGTCGTCAACGTGATCGTGATGAATGATTTATACACTGAACTCGAACTTGATGTTGAAATGAATGCAGAACCTATCGTCAGAGAGAGAAAGAGATGAGAACTGAGATCAATCAAATGACATTGACGAACAGATCAGATGGAAAATCATTTGAATTTTAAATCCTGAACTCAGTTCTACTGTGGACTCATAATCACATTTTCATGTCATTTTATGTATCAATATCGTTGACTTTGCATTGTTCAATCGATACCAATTCTTAACTAGCTGTTGACATTTTTGTTGTGATTGATGTGTGTCAATATCCAATTTGTGATATGTTTATTCAATTAATGTCAATCAGTCTGATCTAGATTTCTAGATATCTAAATGACCTAGATAAGAATCTAGTCTAACGTTACTAGAACTTAGACTTAGTATTAGTTAGAACCCTTGATAAAAGGATGATAAGGTCCAAAATTGAACAGGACCAGGACCAGTTCTAGACTAGAACGTTAAGTATGTTATAGCTGTTCAGCGCTTTATCTAAGCGTGACCACTAGGTTAGAATTTTAAGAGTGAGACTGCAGAACCAGTCAAAGTTAAATCTAAGCCTAGATCTAAATGTGTAGACTAATGGGTCTATAAATCAGGACCGATTTAATGTTTCAATGTTTTGAAGCATGTTTCTTGGCAAGAACTAGGCCAAGTGTTGTCAGCTATAGGAAGAAACTAGACCTAGCCTAGATTAAATCTAGACTAGTCCAAGCCAGAATAGGGCTAAGTAATAGGACCAATCTGCAGGTCCAAGAGGCAGTTGGCCTAGATCTACGGTAGTGTTTATAGGAAGGCGAATCTAAAGCCAAATCCTAGTCGATGTGTAGTCCAGGACCAGATGAGGTCTAAAGTGTGAATCCATATATCCAGGTCAATATTCATGCAAACTAGTTGTTGATTTTGATTCATTTTGTATTTGTTCCCTGAGTATATTTCGGTTCCAGGACCAGAGAGTTGGGTCCAAGTCAAGTCATATATGAATATGTGTTATTGTGATATTTTTGCAACTACATGTACATGATCGTTTTAATTGTGAATTTATATTGATGTAAAGCATTCTAATACAGATCACATTACATTGCATTTTGCCAGTGTTAACAGTCAAACTACACAATACATCTTCATAGTTCATATTTTGTTGGCCTTAATACAAAGCAGTCATGGCCAGATTTCCAGAAATGAACTGGAGTGTCAGCAATGTAGCTGAAGAGTTTAAACTGTTTAAACAGAGAACCGAGCTGTGTTTGTTAGATAATAACATAGAAGATCCTAGGAAACAAGCAACTAAAATTAAGATAGCTCTAGGTAACGAAGGCCTCAGAAAGATAAATGCCTCAGGTCTATCTCCAGAGGAGCAAGATAAGCCTGATAAGTTGTGGAGCTTATTTGAGGATCAGCTGAAGGTCAAGGTGAACTTCAGAATACATCGCTTGGAACTTATGAGATACAAGCAGAGGTCAGATGAAAGCATAGATGATTTTGTGAACAGGTGTCGCACCAAGGCCAGGGAATGTGAATTCGGCTCGGAAGAGTTATGCGAACGCCTCGTAGAGCTTGTCATAGCCTCCACACCTATTGAAGCATTTCAAAAGGACTTGTTAGACAGACCAAAAGGCTTCAAGGTCGAGGATCTAGTCGATACAGGACGCAAGTACGAAGCAATCTTGGCAGGCAAGCAGTGCTTACAGACGTTACAGAGCACCCAGGTTGATGCCATCCGGAAGGATTATGGGCATTGCAGAAATTGTGGACTCAGCCACCCCCCAAGACAATGTCCAGCCTACAGAGATACATGTCATGCTTGTGGGAAACTAGGACACTGGTCAAAGATGTGTTCAAAGACAAAGGCGAGGAGTACAAAGCCTCAACAGAGGAAGCCTGAACAGGGACGACCACCACCAGATAGACAGGATAATTTCCGGGGTCGTCAAGAAAGGCAGTCCAGATATCCACAGTCAAAGCCGAAGGGTCACTTTCAAGACTGGCAAGGAAAGTCCAAGTTTCAGCACTCAAGGCACACTCTGCCAAACAAGACAAGCAGACAGCGAGTTGATGAACTGGACTTAGAGATCGCACAAGAAAACACTGAGGAAAAAGAGTTGCACACGATAGAGATTCTGATCAACTCGATAGACTCCAAGCAGACAGAAGCATTTGCTAGCCTAAAGGTTGAATGTCCACGTCGCAGAGGACAAGCACGTCTTCGAGCAAAGATTGACACAGGATCCGGCGGGAACATACTCCCACTGAGGACATTGAAGGAGCTTTATGGAAGCCGATGGAAAGAAATGCTCTCTCCCACTCATGCGCAGTTGACAGCGTACGGCGAAACTCAACTTCCTTGTCTGGGTACCATAGTCATCTCAAGTCAATTCAAAGACTCACGTTGGGAAAAGCAGACTTGGTATGTCGTAGACGCGAATGGACCCATCATTGTTGGACTCCCAACATGCACAAAGCTTGGTATTGTCACCATCAATGAGATACGAGAATCTGTGAAGGAGAAGACTGAACGACCCCGTATACAGTCAGTGCGGGACTTACAGGAAGCGTTCCCTGAGCAGTTTGACAAGATTGGAAATTTCAAGGGGACAGCAACGCTTCACCTTAAGGATGATGCTACTCCATCAATTGACCCGCCGAGAAAGTGCAGTGTGCACATGCAAGAGAAACTCAAACAAGAGTTGGATCAGATGGAAAGCAACGGCATCATCAGAAGAGTGGATCACCACACAGATTGGTGTAGCTCACTCACCACCGCCTTAAAGAAAGATGGTTCACTTAGAATTTGCTTGGATCCCCGAAAGCTGAACCAAAGTCTGAAGCGGTGCCCTCACAAAGTGCCGACACTTGAGGAACTCAATCCTGCGTTTTCTGAAGCCAAGTATTTCTCAAAGCTCGACGCCAAGGCAGGATATTGGTCCGTACATCTGGATGAAGCATCTCAAGAGCTTACAACATTCAGATCACCTTTCGGGAGACACTGTTTTTGCAGACTGCCATTCGGACTTTCAGTGAGTCAAGACATCTTTCAACAGAGGATGGACTCAATCATCGCACAGGTGCCAGGCTGTGTTGGAATTGCAGACGATGTTGCAGTCTTTGGCAAAACAGAACAAGAGCACGATGCCAATCTATGGAAACTACTAGAGGTTGCACAGAAAGAAGGCCTTGTGTTCAACAGTGCAAAGTGTGTAATAAAGACACAGAGCATCAACTTCTTCGGATCGTTGTACACAAACCAAGGTATTCTACCTGATCCGAGTAAGCTGGAAGACGTCAAGGACATGCCTTCTCCACGAAGCAAAGATGAGCTGCAGAGGGTCCTTGGCATGATGACGTATCTTTCACCGTACATACCCAACTACTCAGAGAAAGCAGCAATCCTCCGAGAACTTCTCAAGAAAGATGTGCCATTCCTGTGGCAAGATGACCACGAAGAGGTGTTCCAGTCCCTCAAGGCTGAGGTATCAAAGGGAGCTTGTCTCCAGTACTACAAACCTAATGCCCCGACAGTATTGGAGGTGGATGCATCAGGCAAGGGACTTGGAGCATGCCTACTTCAAGATGGGAAGCCTGTAGCTTTTGCATCTAAGAGCCTCTCGGAAGCACAATCAAACTACTCAAACATTGAACGGGAGACGCTCGCTCTGGTATTTGGCATCACACGTTTCCACACTTACTTGTTCGGCAGCAGTTTCACTGTCCACACAGATCATAAACCGTTGGAAATCATTTGCCGCAAGCCCCTGAGGAGTGCCCCACCGAGGCTCCAGAGACTATTAGTCAAGATCCAAGGATATGACTGTAACGTGGTGTATCGTCCAGGTAGTCAGTTAGTCCTCCCAGATACGCTTAGCAGACTTCCCAACCCAAAGAAGACAGAAGACGTACAAATCAATCTACATGTCGATGAAATGCTAACAATCCCTGATAGCGAAGATGATTTGTCTGTGTTCTCTGAAGACAAGCGAACACAGCTGGGAAGAGAGACCGCAGTTGATCCAGTCATGATTATGTTGGCCCAGATCATCAGGGACGGATGGCCAGATGAATTTGGACAGGTACCAAACTGCTTGAGAACATTTTGGTCATACAGAGACGAACTAGGCACCGTCAACGGTATAGTCTTCAAGGGTAGACAAGTAGTCGTACCCAAGGCACTCCAAGAAGACATCTTGAGACAACTACATACCAGCCACATGGGCATTGAGAAGACCAGGCGGCTCGCTAGGGACTGTGTGTATTGGCCAGGAATAAACAAGGACATAGAAAACATTGTCAAAACCTGCCAAGCATGTCAAGAGAATCAGGATCAACAGCAGAAAGAGCCACTCGAACCACATGAGGTTCCTCCAACTCCATGGACAAAGCTTGCTGCAGATCTGTTTCACCTAGATGGTACAGACTTTCTCCTCATCACTGACTACCACTCCAAATTCCCAGTCATCAGGAGGATGCATAGTACGACTAGCACTGCAGTCACTACAGTGATGAAAGAAGCGTTCAGCATGTTCGGAGTACCTGCAGAGGTTGTATCGGACAATGGCCCTCAGTTCAGTGGCAAACCATTCCAAGAGATGTGTGCAAAATGGAACATTAAGCATACAACTTCATCGCCACGATATCCTCGCTCGAATGGTCTTGCGGAGAGAATGGTACGCACCGTGAAATCAATGATCAAGAAATGCAGACAAACAGGACAGGATCTCCTGGAAGCACTCTTGCATCTTCGTGCAACACCACAAGCAGACTTGCCATCTCCTGCTGAACTAATGTACGGACGAAAAGTAAAAACAACGCTCCCAGGTCGCAGCTACGGATATCCACACAACGATATGCACGACCAAATCCAACAAAGAAGGGAGAAAATGAAGCATGACCATGACAAACATGCTGGTAAAGAACTACCCAAGTTAACCGTTGGTCAGAGAGTAAGGATGCTGGATACAGATGATAACACATGGATTCCAGCCAAAGTGTCTCGAGTGTGTGAAGCACCAAGATCATACGAAGTCACCACTCCTAATGGAAGGACACTAAGACGAAACCGGTCACACCTCAGAGAGATGTTCACAAGCCAGCCAAAAAGTGACACCTCGTCAGCTAGTCTTGATCCACGGAGACTAGACCTTGAGGATGAAGAGGCAAAAGAGACCGATAACCAAACACCACACATGCACACTTCAGACAGAACTCCAAACTCTCAGTCTGATAGACATACATACACCACACGGTATGGTCGCCAAATCCATCGACCAGTTCGCTACAGAAATCACACACATTAAAATAAGTAAATAATTAAAAAACAAGGATCAAAATCAAATAAAACAAAACACACATACAGTTAAAAAAATAATTAGATATAGAGTAGAATCACATTTTGATATGTATATATGTTGAATTCCACCTTTTAAGGAAACATACTCTTATTGGTTTTGAGAAAAGTGTTAACTTCCAATAAGGAGAGATGTATCATACAATTTGTTAAGTATGTGTTTAAACCAACCGTAATTCAAAGCAGAGGAAGTTTACCTAGAAAAGTCAGTAAATTTTATGAAAATCTTTGATGGAAGTTAATTTAGATCAAATCATTTCTCTAAGAATTGATTAAGTTTGTGATGAGAAAGCTGAAGGTTGAAAAGCTAAGTGCATAGTTTTAATATTTTTTTAAATACATGCAGTTGAAGTTAATATTCGATACTTGATTAGCATTTGAGAGAAATGGACAAATGTACAAGGAAAACAAAAGTAATTTTGATAATTTATTTTAATTTAAACATAGCAAAGGCATTTGCAATAACATGGAACTCAAAATGATTATTGCACACTACAATCATCATAGTATGTTTACATAGATGCATTGTAATAATGTATAAAGTGTTATTCAAAACTTTCAATTTTATATTGGATAGATAGTTCAATCTTAGAAATTAATATGTAATATATAGATGATACTATATGTTCAAACTTGTTACAAACCAACAGCAAAAGTTGTTAGGAAATACTTTGCATTGTTAATGTTTATCAAAACTATTCAATGGTTTTAAGCATCATTATTGATACAGAAGTTTCATTTTGAGGTTGCACCTTGTAAGTGTTATAGAAATAACTTTGGTCATACTTGTATTAAAAGGAGGGGGATGTTGTGATATGTCCAAGATCTATATTGTGACTACGCGCAAGATGTGATGCGGCGCGAACAAATAACAGAAGAGCAATAAACATCATGGCTACTAGTTCCTAAGACTGATTGTACTCTGACTAATTATTATGTCTTCGAGCTCTTAATGAGTCTGGATCATCCCTACAATATGAGGACATATTACTTCATTCCGGGCATAATGCAAACAAAATAAAGGTTGATAACGCATATAAGGGCTACCCGCCCCTCTTCCAGAGATAAAATTTACTTGTAGAATAATTTCAGCCAAAAGCCCCTCTCACAGTAAAACATTCGTGGTCCTATATACTCTGCGTTTTACCCAAGTCTACACCGATTGATAAAGCACGGTTAATATTTTTCAGATTTTTAAGTATTTTTTAAATCTAATGATCACTTTGATGCCATATAATTATTTTCAGGATCTCATACACACTTGTTAGGCATGTGAGAAGCATAAACCAACATTCACTCTGGTCAATCTTAAAGTAACACATAACACAACGAGGATTTATGCCTTACCAAAGGGCACTAGAAAATCAAGTGGGAATCGAAACCATGAAAGGGAATGTTTTAGCAAACTTTTAGATACTTTTGTCGGTAAATAAACCAACCGATATACAAGGCTTCGAAATATTTTTGAGGGGACCGTTGGACTATTGTTTCCTTTACATTTTTTTCCTTGTCCCCCTGTCCCCTATATAGTCTGACCATGGACCTATACAACTGGCGCCCATGCATAGGTGGATCCAGGGGGGGCCGGCCCCCCCCTATTGGCGGAGCAAAAAAAAAGAAAAAGGAAAGAAAGAAAAAAGGGGGAAAAGGAGGGAAAAGAGAGGAGAAAAAAGAAGAGGAGGAAGATGAGTGAATGAAATAAGATGAGGGGAAGACTAGGGAAATAAAAAAAAATCTTTCATGTCACTGTATAAAATGCTTGAATATCAAAAATTTTCCGCCCACGCTTTGTGCTCGCGTTATATTACTCATTCTTTTCATGATATATACAAAACATGAATAGAGTGTCCCGTTTTTAGGTCTAAATCTCGATTTTTCCGCTCCATCTTCGCGCTCGCATCGACAATTGTTTAGTTATATACCTATCCTGTTCACGATTACAAAAATTGATTAAAACTTTACATTCTTTATGTAGAAAAGTCAAAATTGTTGAAATATGTAACGTCTTCATGGCTAAGTGCAAGCAGTCCTTAACAGGTACATTTTCGATCAGTACAAAACGTATATAAAATAATTCTGCTCGCGCTCTGCGCTCGCATTATTAATGTAAGGAAGATCCCCGCTTACTCATCCTTTTCATGATTTACAAAACCTGAATAGAGTGTCTCGTTCAGTAAGTTTAAATCTCGAATTTTTAACATCATATCATAATATAACATCATCAGCCCATCACCTAATGAATATTAATGACGGCTGTTTCCACAAAATATTGCTAAACTTAACTTCAATAACTTTATTACTTGTTATCCGATTTTGTTGAAATTTTCGGCATTTTGCTCAGTGAAATCTACTCTATGTATTAAGATATAAATATTTTCAGCCCGGACCAATCCTTTAAACGGGGATTGTTTGGGGTGAGGGCTAGATCCAGCAACTGAATCAAATGACATGTAGGACGCCCTCTTTGCCGTTTTACATTATAGCTTCCTTTTTCTCGGGCTTTTTCTCCGCGATCCGGGAAATTGAATGTAGGCCTATTTTGTTTCTTATATCTTGAACTATTGTTCATGATTCTTATTGATAACACTATTGTTGCTGTTAATTGTTCTCATCATCATCATCGTCGTCGTCGTCGTCGTCATCGTCATCGTCATCGTCATCGTCATCATCATCATCATCATCATCATCGTCATCATCATCATCATCATCATTATTATTATTATTGTTATTATTATTATCTTTTATTATCATTAATTTGTTGGGGGATGATAATCATACAGGCCATCCCCCCCCCCCCACATGAAGGGGGGTATATCCCCACTCCCATGGAATCCCCTGCCCCGCCGCCGCGGATCGGACACCATATGCCAATGGATCTTGCATTTCATGTAAGAGAATATGAAAATGTATGGTGATATTGATATTAACTAATTTAGTGGCCATTGGTTATACCTATGTTTTGCTATAAGGTTAATTATTACGGTTTTATGGCTCTTATGAATGCCTAAAAACACAAAAGATAAAGTATATCCCCGATCCCCCGATTATTACGGTACCCTCTCGTCGATCAACTCATTTTATGAGCATCATGATGAGTGCGTTTAATGTGGCTAAAATATGATCTCAACATATTTTGCTTTTTAAATGAGTCTTTACGCCAAAGCTGACGTAACCGAATTTGAGAAAGTCAGACAGAAAAAAAAGGAGAACTGAAAATCTAGTTCTTGTGATATATAAAATTAAAGACTAAATAATCGAGCTTTTTCTTGCCTTGGATGGAGGCTTGTGTATGGGGGCGGGGCCCTGAGGCGAGATAATTGACTACAGACTGCGCGAAAGACTGTTTGATATACAAAATATGAAAGTTTATATTAGTTTGTTGTGATTGCACCCGATCTTATATTCTCGATTAGTATGTCAAGTAAAATAAAATATGTTCAAATTTCTTATTTTGCAATAATATTAGTTCAGTTCTCAATTACAATTTTAAATTGTGTCACCAGTGTGAGAGCTGAGGCCGAAGAAGAAGTCTGTGACGGAGAGTTTCAACCCGACGGATCGTGTAAATCTATGGGGGCCGCTGGGGCGCGGTACATTCATCGAGCAGAGATGGCTTGGAGATCCAGTGGAGAATCGCATGAAGAGCTCATAACAAGACTTAAAGGTATACATGAATGGTCATTTAATAATTTCAATTCATGCCATGACAATGTTAAACGGTCGATGATAAAGTCGAATGAGCTCAATCATAAGAAGCTTTCTGTATGCTTGTATCATAAACTAGAATTTTTTATACAGCCCCACTAGTGTAAAATGTTGTTAGTTATTTTTTATATGTAATGCGCACCCATGCCCATGGGTGCATCTCTGCCGCCGTGCCGTGTACAGGAAAATTCACTAGCTCACTGCAACCATCCTGCCTGTGCATGTGGGGAATCTACAGGTAGGACTATGGTATCCCAATGCTGTACAGAGCACACACTTTAAAAACTCGTTAAAATATCACTTTTGAGTTTTGTGACCAAAATTACTAATCCCGGGCCATGCCATACAGTTGCAATTTATTTTTCATTAGTCAGTTAGTAACTTGGGAATAAATTTTGTAAGTATTCACCAGAGCGCTCAAAACCTTGAACTTTGGGCATATTTTTGTGTATGCCCTCTATTGGTGGAAAGTAATATGGCAAGAAAATTTTAATTTTTCAATCTCTATTTTTAATTAAGAAAAACATAATTTAAAGAATCAAATTAAGAGCCAAGTTGTATGGTGAAAAAGGTGTAATGGAAACTGTCAGTGTAAAAAAATCAAGCATTTTTTCCAAAGAAAAAGAGAAAATAAGCCAAACATTGCCACCCTTATTTTGCCACACATGGAGATATAACAGAGAACAAGGTTATATCATAACCTTGTTCATTGAATGAGTGGGAAAATTGAAGGCACGGCGCATTCAACAATGCAACAAATTCCCGCAAATTTAATAAGAGGATTTACAGAATGAAGTCCTCCTACGAAACTTACCAAACGATGTGAAGTCATTTCCTCCTAATATGATGAATATCCCTCAAATAGCGTCATTTAAGCGCTGATTTTTCTTCTCGTTGACAAAATACGGAGCAACCTTGCGAGTTCTCAAATTTTTCGTCTAATGAGCGAAAGAGGGCGCGCGATTTATCTTCATATCAAAGACCCTACAAGGGAAAGACTAGACACAAAAACTATCTTACACGTAAATCGATGCAAAGGGTTACGCGAAGTCGGCAAAGTGTCCAATCTTTTTAACTGTAAAGACTTTGGTGGAATTTTAATTGACAAACGAACGGTAGCACTTGCGGGGCTTCGTCCAAGGTACGTAGAATTTTCTATATTTTTTGTTTAATTTGTCATCGCTTTGAATATTTCCAAAAAGTATTATCGTCAGCAAAAATAATAAAAAATTATGTTTTTTAAGTTATTGCATTTATTGGTGTCTCTATTTTATCAAAAAATCATTGGAATGCGCATACAATGAATCAAGAATCTAGTTTTAAAAATACCGACAAGCTGAATTAAGGTTGTGAACTGTATTAGCGCCACCAACGACCTTCCTTTTATTTCCGTGGAAGAGACATATGCGAAGCCACTTTCTAGGCCGAGGTAAGCGATTTTGCTCTTTTTTGTGTCCTTTTTAAATTAAAAAATATGTTAAAAATTGAAAATGGAACGCTTTTCACCAGAAAAAGCCCTGGTGAGTAGCGAAATGGGTTTCGGCTAACATTTACGTTATGAAGCGATGTTAACGACAAGTTAACTCTAAAATCCATGGCGTGAACACGTTGGTTGTGCGAGGTTAGTATAGCATATACTAACCTCGCAATACGTGTGAGTGTGTAATGCGGTGCATCAGGCATTTCAGGTGCATAAGTTAGACATTGATAGAATGACGGTAGTTATGGCATTTATTTACTTATTAAAGTTAATCTTTTCAAGGCTTGGGCTTTCATTTTAAGCCCTGGCACATGTTTATACTTCTCTGTCATAAAATTAGGAATTTTTTTTTTGGTGGTTTATTCATAATTTTACTTGGCAAGGGCAGATGAAGCTGAAAAAAGGGGAAATGAAGATTGAAGGTGATTTTTTTTATATTAAAGAAAGACTTTGGCCTAAATGAAAGATAAATTGTATTTTGAGCCTGTCACAATATGATGGTGCTGTCAATGGGTGTCTGTTGATACAACATGCACGTCAATCAAATAAGATATTTTTATAAAATGTTTTTATCATCAAATAGACCAAGCCTGTTTATTAATTATTTTTCTTACTCTTCTGGGTTGATCTGCCTCCTTCAAGATGGAAGATTCTTGTGGATATGATTGGAGCAATAGTGTGAGTAGCTGGGTTCAGGTGCAGTGTGCGTATTTACAAGGTGCAAGTAAAAAGTATTGGCAGTTTAGTTTCTTATTTCCGTCAAGCTTTGACGGAAGGATTTTGGATTAAAGGCATTGATGGAGCTGGATGGAAAAGCATTCCATATCCTGACAGTTCTTGGAAAGGAAGATTGTTTGTAGAGTTCTGTCCTGCATTGGGGGACCTGTAGACAGCAGCATGTGAGGATCTAGTTCTTGTAGCACCAGTAAGTGGGGTGATGTACTCGTTTACTGGAGAGTCAACTAGATTGCAGTGTAGCTTGTACATGAGCACCAGTATTGAATCTTCTCTGCACTTTTCAAGAGGTATCCAACCAAGACATGTATTCTATAATACATGTCTTAAACCCAAAGTTTTTAGTTTCTGTTGGTTGTTCCAGTGGACTCCATCTTGCTTCACTAAAGTCTAAACTTCTTCCACGCATAGTCAAATAGACTGGAATCTGTCTTATTCTCTGTGCAAAGAATCTATACCTAAATATTAATTTATGATTACGTTTATTATTTAACATATTTCATTGAAATATAGGTCTTTGAATGATTTAAGTTTTAGAATAATCAGATTCTATTAATCAACATCACCCTGATGCAATTTCATCACTCTAGGGGACATTGGGACCTCAATAAGGTTGAAAAAAAAGCTGCCAGATTAGATTGACTTTCAAGCACTATTGTACAGAATCTACAGATATTTAATCAAAGTTTTTACCTTCTAAGGTAAAAATTTAGATTAAATGTATAATCTGTGATATCTAAAGTAAACTGCAATAAACAATAACTACTTTCACTCTAAAGAGTTCATAACTAATAAAAAAAAAACACTACTAGACGATTCATCCCATCAATGTGTGCATTTGTGTGTTACTGTGGGTGTCGACTTTCTACAAATTCAGCACCCCGTATTTGTAATTGCTGCCTATGAGGTCAATACTGATATATTTTGACCTCAATGGTACTAGGAATGCAATTTCATAACAAAACAAGAATAAAATAATGTAGAGCTACAATCTTCTAAATAGACAAATTTCAGCTGTCTAATTTACACTATGCCAGGCCTTACGTCACATATGCCTATTTTGATTTTGTGAAGGTAACACGTAAAACTACAAAACATTACATAATTCCATTTTGATTGAATTCCAACCATTATCTTTTTCAATTTACCAATTACATGTATGTATTTATGTTCACAAATCACTTTTGATGGAATACACTATTTTGTGTTTCATTAATTGTAGAAAATGGAATCATCAAGAATGATGCAGTTTTGAAGGCAATGCGAGCTGTTGATCGCAAACACTACAGCAGTAATAGTCCATATGCTGATTCTCCACAGAGTATTGGTAAGATCAGTGCTTAATAGTTTCAAAGTTTTTGAACAAAACCTCCAGGAAGTGATAAAAATGTCAGTATAATTTTTTGGGCTGCATTAAAAATCTTATAAGTTGCAGTTTTGGTGTTATAAGTTAATAATATGAGTTTATTTTTTATTTGTTTATTATTGTCTCGCCCACCAGAGGTGAAGGTGAGACTTAGGGATCCAAATGTCGTCCGTCCGTCACAAACCTAATGACACATAACTCCACCACCGTAAGTCGCTTTTCAGTTTCAACCGAACTTGGATGGTAGATGGACTTGGGGGACCTGCATGTTATGCTGCAGTCGGAGGTCACATGGCAAGGTCAAAGGTCATTTTCAGGTCAGCGTTAAAGTTTACATGCAAGATTCTCTTATGACACCTAACTCCGCAACCGTAAGTCACTTTTCAACCAAACTTGGATGGTAGATGGACTTGAGGGACCTGCATGTTATGCTGCAGTCGAAGGTCACATGGTAAGGTCAAAGGTCATTTTCAGGTCAACGTTAAAGTTTACATGCAAGACTCTCTTATGACACCTAACTCCGCAACCGTAAGTCACTTTTCAACCAAACTTAGATGGTAAGTGGACTTGGGGGACCTGCATGTTGTGCTGCAGTCGGAGGTCACATGGTAAGGTCAAAGGTCATTTTCAGGTCTACGTTAAAGTTTACATGCAAGACTCTCTTATGACACCTAACTCCGCAACCATAAGTCACTTTTCAACCAAACTTGGATGGTAGATGGACTTGGGGGACCTGCATGTTATGCTGCAGTCAGAGGTCACATGGTAAGGTCAAAGGTCATTTTCAGGTCAACGTTAAAGTTTACATGCAAGACTTTCTTATGACACCTAACTCCGCAACCGTTAGTCACTTTTCAACCAAACTTGGATGGTAGATGGACTTGGGTACCTGCATGTTAGGCTGCAGTCGGAGGTCACATGGTAAGGTCAAAGGTCATTTTCAGGTCAACGTTAAAGTTTACATGTAAGACTCAGATTATGACACCTAACTCTGCAACCATACGTCACTTTTCAACCAAACTTGGATGGTAGATGGACTTGGGGACCTGCATGGTATGCTGCAGTCAGAGGTTACATGGTAAGGTCAAAGGTCATTTTCAGGTCAACGTTAAAGTTTACATGCAAGACTCTCTTATGTCACCTAACTCTGCAACCGTAAGTCACTTTTCAACCAAATTTGGATGGTAGATGGACTTGGAGGACCTGCATGTGATGCTGCAGTCGGAGGTCACATGGTAAGGTCAAAGGTTATTTTCAGGTCAACATTAAAGTTTACGTGCAAGGCTCTTATGACAAGTGTTATTCCATCCCAGTCATTTCACAATGAAGTTTCGATACAGTTCTGTTGTGTGCCCTCGCAAATCACGATGTTTCTGGTTATTTTCATAAGTGGGCGAGACACAAAATTGCTTTTGCCTTGTTTATTTAATGATAAAAGTTCAGAAAATGTGTTTAAAAAACACAGAAATGGTGTGGGATTCATTTATAGAAGATGTATAGAACTTATGATTACTAGAATTTGCTAGATTGCTAGATAGTTTAGGCATTTTTTACTATTAAAATATGGCACATGTTGAAGAATACAATTGCAACTAATTTTGGTTTAGTCATCAATGCTTTACTTTTGATATTTTTTAAATACTATCAGAGTATTAACCTTTTCTCAATTGTTTTGTTTTTTACTGCAGGGTATGCTGTCACTATTAGTGCACCTCATATGGTAAGTTTATATTTGCACATCATTTTCTAAGGAAGTCAATATGAGAACAAATACAACAGCATGAGATAGTGGATATGAAAAGATTATTGTTTTAAGCACTCAAATTGCTATTCCCTGTTGTCAGATCAGCAGTTGCACTTGTGATATTGTGTTTCATACACTGTCTCCCAGATAGTTGGATGCTTTCATTTGCAATTAGCAATTAAATTCAAATCAAAATACCAACAAGTACATGTATGTAGGGGAAGGCGGGGTAAGTTGAGCATAGGGGCAAGTTGAGCCACCAGCCCCAGGCCAAAAATGAATGAGTCAGCTATTATGGTGGTGTCATGTATTGATGACCCATTACATAACCTTTAACCCCACCACATTGTTTTCACCTTTGAAACAAAAAGTACTTTTTTAGAGGGAAAAATACAAATTTCAGCCAAAAAAGTAAAAACGGGTGTGAAATAGATAAGTGTTTTTTACACACACACGTCTTTACATATAATAAAGACATAAGAACAATATTGTTAGTCCAGGTATGGACCTTCATTCTTGTCATAGTCTTTTACATGATGAATGCATAAGAAATGTGTGGATGTGAAATTATCGCATTAAGTTCGGACTGGGGTAAGTTGAGCCAGCCAACATGGGGCAAGTTGAGCCATGGTAATTCTTATGGTAATGTAAATAAAAAAACAATCAAACCTTAAAAATCCATCGATATGCAGGCAGAAAAGAGCAAATTCACATGACAGTTCTTTTTACTTTTAGAGAATGTTAGTATTTATAGAGAATTAGCAAGTGAAAAGACTTTAAATGAAATATTGACATGCTGGTTCTTCTCTCATTCATTTTGTACATGTAGTTTTTGTGGCTCAACTTACCCTAGAAGGTGGCACAACTTACCCCACAGATGGGGCAAGTTGTGCCACTTGACATCGTTTTTTTTCAAAGGTCACAACGACTTTCTGTGTGGGGGTAGAAAGTTGTATATAGGTGAAAAAGATTTCCCAAGAATCATATTTAAAGGTGAGGTACTTATTTTTACAATATCATTAGTCATATCAATTCTATCATGCAAAATGCAAAAAGTGTCTCAACTTACCCCGCCTTCCCCTACTGTCTGCAAATTGATATGATTTTTAATTGTTTGTTAGCCTAATGTTGATTGCAATGCAAACTGCTAGGTCTGCTTTGATTCATAAAAAATAAATACATGAGAACTCTGCTCTTCATGCTTAAAACGTTGAAACTAACAATTGTTTTAAGAACAATTATTAGAAAGATTACCAAGCAGTTCTTTTCAGAACTACCTTACATGGTGTCACTGCAAATCTTATCACCCTAGTCTTACCACCATTCAAACCTTGAAAGCTCATAATATAATGGAATATTGGAAAGTCTAAAAGTGAAACTGTGCCACTGTAAAATAGTCATAATAATAACAAATATATTGTGTCTTTATCTTCCAGCATGCACATGCCCTTGAACTACTGAAAGACCATCTTAGTGAAGGCAAGTCAGCATTGGATGTTGGATCTGGAAGTGGTTATTTGACTTCCTGTATGGCAATCATGGTAAGAATATAAAACATATATATATTCATAATTTGATGGATGGTAATCTGGTAGGAATCTGAAAAGAATATCAGGCATCATATTGATATTTTTGTTATTTAGAGTGTGAACAATCACATTAGATGGATGGAAATCATTCCAAGAATTTTGATAGAATGTGAGCTAATATCATGAATAATTGCATGGATGGCGGTCATGATAAGAATCTTGATCTTAGCCAATCATACTGAAAATGGAAAGATAGAAATCATGAGAATCTTGATCAAATTGAAGCCTATTGTTAGTAGTAATGATTTATGATCATTAAATTAATACATCTCTTAGTAAACACCTCAATCAGACTTGGAATCTTATCTGTGACCTGATTCATGAAGACTAGATACCAAAATAAGGATGGCATTCATGCTATTAGAAAACACCACACATTATTTTGATGACTTGTCTATAAACTTTGGATAATTTTGGCCAAAATTTAAACACTTGATTTAACTTAAAATTTAATGTCCTTTCTATGCATATAGCAGAAATTAAACCCTTATAACTTTTACATTATCTTTATCTTTTAGGTTGGATCCACAGGGAAGGTAGTAGGGATAGACCACATCAAAGAATTGGTTGATAAATCTAGGAAGAATATAGAAAAGGATAACCCTGATCTTCTAACATCGGGTAGGATGCAGCTAGTAGGTGAGTTATGGTATGGCTTTTTATATTGTAAGAAATGTGTCTTTTCGAACTGAACAACTGAATTTATTACCAAAACAATGTCAAATACATTTATACAAGGTTATTTGTTGTATACTTCATTGGAAAAAGGATTTCACAGAAATAGCAAGTACTGCTAATGGGAGGTGGAGCCCTATCCTATCCTATAATATACATAATCATAATTAATAGCATGAAATAACGTTTAAAATGTAAGTTTACAAGTTATACTTTGCATAAAATAATATATCTAGTGTAAATAAAATGAAAGTGTATGAATAGTTCTAGCACGATAGGGTACAAGCAAGATTGCATACAAATGAATAAAAACATATATACAATATTTACAAGTGATTGAAGAACTTATGAATATTCTTGTATGAAAATGATTTTAAGTGTTCTGCATATGAATTTACAGATTTAAGCCATTTGACTTCATCAGGAAGGCTATTCCAGATTTGTGAACCCATAAATGAGATTGAAGTTTTACCATGTTCTGTCCTCACCCTTGATAAAAGTAGAGCTGTTTATTTTTGTCTTGTACTATATTGATTCTCAAAGAAATTACAATACTCATATGCTGTGTATATTTGAGGGTGAATAACAGTAACTCAAGTTAGAGACATAATATTGAATTTTCATGGGTGTATTATCATCTGTTTCAACTCTTGTTACGTTGCTGAAATAGATATTTGAAGAAAAAAAATCATTTTACATGTTTACACTGTCCATTATATGGAAAAAGGAAAATAACCAGTCTTCATTGTAACTTTTAAATCCTTATGATTTATTTTAATTTCCAGTTGGTGATGGTAGACAAGGATATGCTTCTGGTGCCCCATATGATGCTATTCATGTTGGTGCTGCTGCTCCAACATTACCACAGGCAGTGAGTTGATGTTTATAGGCAATACTGGATTTGAACAAATTACCAATAACATATCCAATTTTGAACTCTGATTGGAGAGTAGGATGTTTTTCAATGATAAAAAGCAACTAAGAATCCATTGAAAAAAAAGCATTTTTGATATTTGAAAATTCAACGATAATGGCACAACATCATGAAATTTGTACGAGTTGAACCTACTCTTTTGGGACAGTTATTTACTTTTATTACTTTTTTTCGGGGGGGGGGGGGTAGACCCTCTCTCATTGGTGCATCTCAACCACCTTCCCCCAATCCACACGTTTGCAGATCTATTATGTAAGTAGAAAATTAATTGGATTAAATGCAGAAATGATCTTATTGTAAATGGATTGAGGTTGTATTTATCTTTTTCTTTAACCAGCTGATTGAGCAACTGAAGCCTGGTGGTCGTCTCATCATCCCGGTAGGACCACAAGGAGCAGCTCAGAATCTAGAGCAGTATGACAAATCACAAGAAGGACAAATCACAAAGAAGACTCTCATGGGTGTAGTCTATGTACCCCTTACTGCTAAAGATCAACAATGGCCAGGCAAGTGGAAGTAAATGAATCAGGACAATAACCATACCATATTGGACCTTTCTTTTTTCTTGTTGGTTTCCTTCTGTTTGATGATTTAATCTTAAGGACTGTGGAAGAATGCTGTGATCCGATTTGTTTCTGCTTGAGGTGATTGGTAGTCGGGCAAAAATGCTAGGAACAGAGTCATTGATTCCCATGACAACTGTTCGTCAAATTTGGCTCCAGAAGATTATTGGACAAGAAGATTTGACTATCAGCAAAGCTTTGCCGATAGTGTTCTTCATCATAGAGGATATTTGGATTGTAATAACATCAAACTTATCTTTCTGGCCATATTAAAAGGGCCTTTGTGGCTGAGACTAAAGCGGATGACAGTGCCATTTTGGCATATGATCAGGCTGTGTCTACATGTGGCCTCTTGACATTGTGAATGAAGTTTATTTCAGCCTTAACACTATACAGTGTTCTTTGAAAGGAATTACACTATTGGAAGCATTTGAAAGTGAGTAGAGAAAATTGAATTTCAATTAATAGGTGGTTCTTATTTTCAATTGATAATTATGTGACTGAAAAATATTATGCAATCTGCATTTGATATTATTTTGAATTTTAGGGTATGTAGATTAGTGGTTTAATTTAGACATTGAAATATCAATTAGAGGTTTATTTATTCAATTTTGTTGTCCAAGTGCTGAGAAGCAATGATTCATATTTTGTTTGTTCTTGGGTGTAGAACCTACTGATCAATGCTTGATCCAGAAATAATGTTTATTTGATATTGCTCAAATTCATTGCCATGTGCTGGTATTAAATTCAGTGTTTGAATTGAGGAAAGCTTTTAAGTGTTTTTCATAGTTTGGGGAAATCACTTGCATCATACTTGATTCAGTATTTGGAATTTTACTTAACTCAAAGGCAAAAGTCCAGCTTAAATTAGGCCATAGTCATACTCTGTGCTAAATTTATGGGAAGCCAAAAATGTCAACTCTTTGTTTACATTGTATGTTTCTAATGTTCATTGTACTTTTTCATCATGCTATTATGGCGAAAAAACAAACAAACCTATTCACGTATTATTTCCAAACAATTACGAATGATTTGAGTGACAGTTGACCTGATAAGTTAAACTTGTACTGTTAAAGATTTGTGTGAGAATTAGCTTTCCATAGTTAAACTGCAACTTTAGACCAGAGTTTGAATTAAACTATAGTTCAGAATACAGGCCTAAGTATCCAAGAAATGGGTCCTATTTTGAACATAATTCATTAATTGGATAAAAAAAAAAAAAAACTTCAGTTGTATACACTGTACATTTTTCTTTCTCACTTTCATGTAGGTATTGAATTGAATATTGACTTTAGTCACTAAAGTAAACCCACTTTGGCAACATGAGATATATGTTATATGTTGATGTGGGCTAGTTGAAAGATTGATATGTGTGAATGATTAACCTTGTTATAATTCTGCTCATATAGATTAAGTCAAGGTGATCTTTGGAGTTTTGGCAGTGGAACTGCACTTCAAGAGAAACCCATTTCAAATAAAAATTGAATACATCTATAGGAAAATATAAGAAATCAAGCAAACTCACTAATGCATTTATGGGACTACATGCACTATGTATCCTGATGGTGATGGCTCTAGTTATTCTATTTTCTCTATGTAAGTCTTCGCTAATAATTCCATGCCATATATAAGATTCTTTAGTCTTACATGTGTAAGCATCAGTTTTGCTTGCCTATCATAATCAGGTACTAGTAGGAGGTCTAAATGATTCATTGTATAACTTTGATGGGATTCTCTGCAAGTTGTGATTTTCGTCATTACCAGGTCTCAAATGTATTGTCTATGAATTATGAATGAGAGAGAGTGTGAAAGAAAGAGGATTGAGCAAAATGGTATAATTTCAAGTGACTTGCCTCAATCCTACATTGCTGTATATCATGTAACTTTACGAAACTGCTGCACATTGTTTAGGGAGGAAGGAGAGCCTTTTTTTTGCTGTTGCAATAATTTTTCAGCTCTTACGAAATATTTAAAAATTGGCAAAATAATCTCACAGATTTTCACCATTGTGTTTTCTTGTTTTTCTGCTTTGACACAATGAATTTCATATTTGGATTTTCTTATAAAGAGAACAAATACTTTCAACATGCTGTTACATAAATTATAACGTCGGATGATAGGGTCTCAGTCAATTTACGTACAATGATGGTATATGTAGAAAGCAAGATTGGTTTAATGCTGATTGATATGCTTTAAAAGCATTGCTTCCAAGTAAACAACCAGAGGATTATGACCTTACTTCCTATCAAAGGGACTCGGTAAGGAGATTTTGAATTTAATAAACATCTTATGAAGCAAATGATCCCTCACTGAGCCTTCTTGTCTTGGAAGGCATAATTCAATTAAATTCATTTCAAATATTTCATTACCATTTATGAAGGAAAATATTGTGTTCATTGTGCAAGGTGGTAAGTTGCAATGAAGGTAATTTTCCATATTTAAATGACTGTAAACTATGAATGGCTGGTGAAAGAAGCGAAATATACATGTATGTAAAGCATTGGTACCGTAATCAACTATTAGACTGTACCATATGGGAGCTTAGTGGGATATTGGTCTGATAATTATTTTTCAAACTATACTTTTATGCATGACTGAGTTTGATAAACTCATCATTATGTTCTAGAAAGGTATGGGGCTTCAACTTAATACAGTAAATTGTTTTCTTTTTCAATTCCTTTCTGTTTTGAATTTCTTTCTAGTAAAATGATAGTTCATGAGAAATCTGTTAAGTTAAGTTTTATGTATACACCATTTAAAACAAGATATATTTCTCTTTGTATCATTCGATTTCTAATATCAATTTCCCTTTTGCTAATGTTTGCTTCCATACAGTTCTCATTCATTATTAGAATTTACGAAATAGAAAGTCCTGGGGGATGTTTTACACAGATTTAAGTGTGACTTAGAGTTGCACTTAAATTCCCAGTTGCGTACGTTATAGAAGACATCACCACATTGGTCTGATCATGCGAACGGGACACGCACTATTGCGTATCCGTCAATCAGATTGCGTGTTGCGCGTGGGCATTTAAGTGCGACTTGAAGTCATACTTAAATCTTTGTGAAATACCCCCAGTAGAGTTTGTAAGAGCAGTTAAGCATGAATAACACTATATGTGCTTTGTGTATAGTATTCTCTGCTATAACTTGTGTCATAATAGACCAAGTTGAATAAAATTCTTGCAATGACATAAATTACAAACTGTTCTTTTAAGAACTTAAACATCATTCTCAGCTTCTATTAAGCTGTCGTGTAGAAATTGTTCATATTCAGACAAATATGAAGTTTGATTGAACAGCAAGTGAAATATATCACTCTAAGCTCTGTCTTGAATTGTATTGCTGTTATAATGAAATAATTATTCTGTGTGGACTATGTCCAAATGCATGACTATGTTGCTCTGAGATTGTGGAGAATTTATTTTCTCTGTTAAGCATGATGTTGTATTTAAATATATATGCACAAAAAATATGATTGCAGCATATGTACAGGTGAAGAGCTATGAAATACATTTTTAATTTCTTTACCGGATTACTTACTGTCTCTCTTTTTTTTAACCAGTACGTAGAGTTGCTTCAAATCATTGAGGTTTCTTTTTTTTAAGGTCTGCCTTCATTTACCATGGATCATTGCCGGATGTATGTTTTAGGTCATCGGTTGTCCTGTTGAAATGTTTTCAAAAAGCTTTGATATTTTCAGCTTGAAGGTCATCATCTACTTAACATGGCTTTGTCTCTTGATAATCAAAGAACATTTTGATGTACATAATTAACTTCTATGTGGGTTCATGTTTGTCCAATCTAACTATACACATCATACGTATTTGAATACTTTAGAAATTAGATGTGTATTATATCATATCCGGCAATGGAGGAATAAAGTTTAGCTGTATGCAATGACATAATCCTTCCACTCTTTCTTCTATTCACATTCTTGATCTACTGACCCACCCCTCCATCTTCTCCTTTTCTACTCTGCATACTCACTTGTATACTCATGCTTATTGCTCCTTTTATCACTTTCTGTGCTTCTCACTACCACCTACCTATACAATACTCTCTCCTTTGTTATACAGTAGATGTATAGTAAAAATATTCAAAGCTCCAAATAAAGTATTTTTTTCATATTTCTGTCTTTCTCTTTTACTCACACTTCCCTCCACTCCCTATCTCTCTGATACCCTTTATAGCTTCCCATTTACCTTTATCTATTTTCAATCATAACACATTCAAACACACGGTCACAGAAAATATGTGACAAAAGAAATCTTGAGCTCATATGTTGCAAATTTATTTTGACAAGAAAGCTCAGGACTGTTGTATTAAATTCAGTCAACCTCTTATAAACGGAAATACTGCATAAGTTGAACATGACCCTAAGACCTTTCTCTTATTCTCTTGTTATTTTTGGACCCACCTAACAAATTAAAGCAATTTTACAAGTTTTGGTTGACTTGAATTAAAACTTCGCTCGCTTAGTAGGTGTTGAGAAGAAATATTTCCAAATTAATTTGTTACTTTCTTTTCTTTTGAAATTTGCTTTCCTTGGGGAAATGCTTGCGCTTGTCAGTATTCTATAGTTATTATTCAAGTACACAAGCTGTTTGAGAAATTTCTCAAATATTTCCTAATTATTAGCATAACTGTCCAGTTTAATTGTATAATTATGAATTAATATGTATAGTGCAGAGCATCACATCATAAAACAACATATAATAATTTTCTCCAACCAAATGTGCCTTGTGGTAGCACAGGCTATATAAACAAGCAGACGCATGGAAGAAAGATATTTTCAATTCCATCTCAGCTTGCTTGCAACACCCAATTATGCTTGATTTTGGGACTTAAGCTTGCTTTGCATTAGATAAGGTCAACACAATGGCTACAGAGGCCTCTTAACTTTGCAGGAGAGACAAAAAAAAACCCAAAACATTTGGAATCAACCACAGGTTCAACAGACGAGACAGCTTTGAGCAGCCTCAAGTTACAATGTAATGAAATATCTTATGGACTGATGATGATTATGACTATAGTTTACTAAAACCTGTGAAGTGGTATGCGAGGTTGACTGGATGAATAAATATTCAAGGTTTAGATGCTACTGTTATATTGCACATCAGCCTCTGAAACATACATGTATAAATAAAAATAAAATAGATTTGTTCAATTTCCAATTAAGATCATGATTGTCATGTGCATGATAATATACTAGTATTAAGATATATACATTACATCAAATTATGAATGAGCTATCATAATATTTGATATTACATATCTATACAAGACATAATTGACAGGACATAATAACAAAACAATACATCAAGGTTGGATGGAATAAATCTGATATATACAGTGCGTCCCACAAAAAACGAAACCGAGATTTATCGATGATTTATCATAACTTAATCACAAATACAATAGACAAATGACAGCTTAGAATCTCCTCTTTCATCTGAAATTACTTAGATTATTTCTCATTCACGCATGAGTGAGCAAAAACAATTTGAAAAGGGGATACCAAAAAGTAATTTGGCGGGCTGTATCTGGGTTTCAAAAAGAAAACCACATTTCTAAAAAGTTCAATATCTGCTCTTTAATTTGATACCTCAATTACAGAAAATGGTCAAGAAATAAGAAAGTTCTGGTTATTTGAAATAAGGCTTGAATTTCAATAATTTCATAAAATGAAGAGGTTTTACAGGCTAGCGTACAAACTCACTCGACACTCCGTTTTGTTGACGATCAGCCATGCATGAAGTCTTTTGTTAACCATGCGATAGCTTCTGTGGGAAACCGGTGAAAAAACGTTTATTCAGTGAAATTATGGAAATACAAGCATTGTTTTGAGGGAACGTAATTTTTTTACTTCTTGACCATTTTTTGTGATTAAGGTATCAAATTAAAGAGCAGATATTGAACTTTTTATGCATGTGATTTTCTTTTTAAAATTCAGATACCCCCGCCAAATGAGTTTTTGGTATCCTTTCTTCCAATTGTTTTTGCTCACTCATGCGTGAATGAGGAATAATCTAAGTAATATCAGATGAAAGAGGAGATTCTAAGCTTTACATTGGTAGGTCATTTGTCTATTGTATTTGTGATTAAGTTATGATAAAATCATCGCTAAATCTCGGTTTCGTTTTTTCTGGGACGCACTGTATATAATACACTGTATTGTGTCTCTTTTCCTCACCAACAAAGTTGAGGGGTAAATTGAATGCAATTACATTTTAAGTATTTTTCACCTTTCAACGGTTGCATTTTTTTTCATTATACAGCATATACGAGGCACTTGAAATGTAATTATAAATAAACCTAAAATAAGTTACTATAGTGACTAATGGCATTTGAAATCTGAAAAATATCAATAAATTAACATTCAGCATAAATGATAATATGCAAGGTACAAATTTCAAACACACAGGTTTTAATATCAGCAAGATCTGGTAGATAAAGATTGAACAGAATCTTAAGTCCATAAATTCGAGCCAATTTTCTTTCTCTTGAATTTCAACAAAGTGTGACTTCTTAACTGATAAACACATTTAAAGTGTTGTAAGTAAACTTTGCATCAAATATGTGTGTTCAAAGTATATCAGTCTTGCTAACGTGATCGCAATACAGTCATTGCTTTATGAAACAACCTCTGATTAAATGTTTCAGCCTTGATACATGTTTATAAATAAACATTGAACAGCAGATGAATATCTTGTTCAGTTTCATGAGGAAAATCCCTTGAATAAATAAATATGTAACTAGAAAGTATTGAATTTATTACTTCCATAAACTGAATGAAATAAGATCATATGCAATTACTACTATAGGGAGATGAATTGAGTGATAGATAAAGTACATGTAAAGCCAAGATTGTATCAAAATAGGCAAGATGAAAGAAGCAAAGGGCAGGATAAATTTGGCACACTGTACTACTCATCACTTTATTATCAAAGGATACATAGAAAAAAGATGAGTTAACAACACAAAAGCAATTGAAAAGAATCTAATTATCTGCAACAACCTCTTCGTCAGAACATTGAACATTAACCTGATGAGTTCCAGTAATTTCTGTACAAAGACCATTGCCAATAGCCTATCGATAAGGCACTTGGTGAGGCACATGTGTTAAATATATGACACCCACCCTCTTTTAGGGGTGTTAAACGTTGCATCTGACAGTATCCTAAGTAATAAAGTGACTTATTGCCTAAAACAAGCTGAAAAACAGGAGTCCAGTTTCTGTCAGGGTTTTTGATGATGATGACACTATGAAGTCTCCAGCAGAGCTGATGTCTACACAATCAGGCATTCATGGCACCTCTTATTCCAAATGCAGGGATGCCAGTTGGTATTGATCAGAGGGCATGAAAATCACCTAGAATACAACATTTTGTACACAAAAATGCAAAAACTACGGCCTGAAATAAATTGCCAGGGCCTGAAAACTGGCATCCCTGCAAATGAAACATAATTATGTCTAATGCCAAGTGTATACAGCTTCGTCAACGATAACTACAAGCGAATAGCCAGGAACGCTTCCACTGTTTGATTTTGACAGTGTTACTCAATTTGTTTCGGTTGATCATGCTTCTGCCTGTCCTTCTTGTCTTGAGGCACCTACTGATCTGAATTGTAGGACATGTCTAGGTCTCAGCTGTCCATTCCATCTTGGTGAAAAGTGTTCTATGAGCAATGAAAAACAATGAAATCACTTTGATTAATATCAAAATGAAATTAACAGTCATAAGAACATGTATATTTTGTATCCAATGATTTCTTTTCACATATTCCACACACTAAGATTCTTATGGAAGATCTACAAAAAGTTACCAAGTGTTAAAAGAGAGTTGTTTCCCAAATTAAGCGATTAAAAACAAAAGTTTAAGAACTTGACAGTGTTGGTACTTCTGTATTATGCATATCTATTCACTTGATATATCCACAATGCATCACTGAGTAAAAGGAAGTTAACACACGGTACTTACGCTTAAGATCAAATATCTCTTCTCCCTCATCACTTGACCTGCTCACTTTATCTTGAAGTTCCCACGACTTCGGCCATAGCTTTCTGTTAAGGTTGTTTCCATGGCTACGTCTGAGTTGGGCTAGTTTATGACTTGTTGGACCTATTGCATCAGGACCAGAAGGCTTTCTGCCTTCAGTAACCTCTCCAGCAGATTGTGTACGCCCTCCATCCAGCTTCCTAGGTCCCTTATAAGAGCTGGTAGGAGGATGAGGTGATGATGATGAATGTTTGGATGGTGATGGAGATGATGTACTCCTGCTTGAAGTTCTACCAGCAACAGTTCCTGGTCTGTGCTTGCTGAATTGGTGCTGCTCCTCCAGTTGTCTTCTCTGCTTCTCAAGTTCTTGACGCTGGTACTGTATGCGATCATGAGGTGGTGAAGGTGACCTTCTTCTATGAGAATGATCTACTCGTGATGGCACTGGAGACTTCGGACACTTGGGAGTAGATGTTCCTAAAGAAAAAAGTTTTAAAATTTAACAATGGATTTAACTACCACAAGATTATACAAATAGCAAATAGGCATGAGTGCGAGATTTCGCATGAGGTGAAAGATGCTCTATTCAACAAGGCGTTAGCGGAGTCTTCCTTTCACCGAATGAGAAATATCGCACCATTGCACGAATAAGAATATTCGCTATTTATGTTGTACAACGCCTCTGAATTTAGCGAAAATATAAAAGCAAATAGTTTTTTCCATGCAGTAATCTATCAAAAGGGAGCAAAAATATTGAAAGCGAAAGGCAAAATCCCAAAAGCGCACATGACCCGAGGCAGCATTGCGCATTTAGCCAGCTGGCTTCTACACGTATTGCACCTGCACCTTCATTTTTACTGAGCGCAATGAATTAAATTGTATTGTGACGTCACCTCCTAAAGCCGTGCGTCTTGTGTGCAACGGTACGAATGTTTGACATTCAGCCTCCCATTTGCTCGCGTACAACAAGCTAAGTAGGTGTTGTACAATTTTACCATTTACTATTTGAGAGTTCACAGTGAAAAAACAGCAACAAAACTAGTCATGTTCAACCTTCAAAGACTGAGAAAGTGACCCTTCATTGTTTTCCTTGTTTAACTCTGATGAATTTAAGATGGACAAACCAGTAAACTCAAATTTTTTCACAATTTTTTTTGTGTGTGTGCTGGAATTGAAATTCAATTTTCTGTCTTCACATTTAAGTACCATATTTCTACTCATTATATTATGAGCAGGTAATGGAATGTAATATAATAAAAGAGAGATGTAAAAACACATACTTTCATTTACCATTATATACCATTTTTATCTTTTGAAAATAAATTGTGGTAATCTTACTTTTAAGATGAGCATTGAGAACAGCACTGTCAACTTTCACATGTGCTTGTACTTTCACTGCATTTTTCTTCTCCAAGTACTCCTTATTCTTTCGCTTTAACCAGTCCGCATGCTTCTGAATCCTTTCAGGGCTGAAAAAAAAATAGAGAGAAATGTATTGAATAATCAAAGTATGATGTGTCTTCATATAACAGTGAATAGAAACATATAATGAATTTTCACTAAATAATCTAAAAAGTATGATGTATATCTATATAGAAGTTAATAGAAAATATATACTGGAATTGCATGTAAGATCTGAATAAGGTTTTAAAATATCCCATTAGTATTTAATAGACATCTAAATTACATACTATAAGATATATCAATACTATTTCCACAGGTTATTGCTGCAAGTCACTGGTGATTAATATTATTTTGAGTATTTATCAGCCAATGAGCTATGTAAAATTCATATTCATGATAGGATTAGTTTGCTACAGAGGCTTCATAATTGTTGGCAATCATATAAATTAGTTAACTAAGAAGTCATATTTCCTACCACTTATGGTGAGGAGATTGTCAACTTAAATGTAATTCAATCTATAAAACAAGAATGGATAAAACTGGCTGATGAATATTCAAAAGTTTGAAAACCTAAAACAAGTTACAATTATCCCTAGTAAACATCTTGTATGTACATCAAAGGTGATAACCTTTATCAAATTTGAGTAACTTACTCATCACTGTTAGAATTCCTTGAAGGTGACTTTCTAGATGATACTTCCATGTCAGTCTTCTCTCTCCTGATTCTCTTTTTCTCAAACTTGGTCATCTTGGTGTCCAAGGTCTGAGTTGCTTGGCGATGAATCGTTATCTGATCACTTACTTTGCTATCAATGTTCTATAAAGGAACAAGTAACATTGTAGAAGGATTGAGAAACAATGATGATAAATGGTTTTCATTGATAATGAATATAGGTCCTAAAGTATAAACAATATACAGGTAACTCTCCCTAAGTCAACCTTCCATAAGTCAAATAATCGCCCAAAGTCAAAGCAATTTTTTTAGGCCAGATTATTCAAATCATGTTTATATACCTCTTTTTAAGTCGAATTTTGCTTAAGTCAAACTTACTTCTCTGGTCCCAAGAGATTTGACCTAGGCAGAGTTACCTGTACATGTACCTAAGACTTTAATTTAACTTCTTCAACACTAATTTTTCATTCTAGAATATCTGCAGATTAAATGTTAGTACTTCAATGTATACACATGTGGCATTATACTAAATTTCTTATTTCAATCTTTTAATTTATTTCTTAAGTTTTATATCTTGTGTTTGAATATTTAATACATCTCACTTAACTTATTAATTTGTGTGTTTAAACTTCAAGGAAATTTCTGATGGCAAAAACAATCAGAATAATTTTTGGATAAAAAGATTCTTTTCATATACTGTATATAATATTATTCACTAAGTAATACAAAAGCAATGATTATCTAATCTTCGTGCTTTGTAAGTTATTCATATTCAGATTTCTAAAATACTAGGTAACATTATTTCAACAATGATTTTTTTTTTCAATATTCACTAACAGGAATAAATGTAGACATACTAAATAATGTTGTTGTATCTTCTTCCATCGTTCATCCATCAGTCTCTTCTCCTCTGCAGCCTGTTTTCTTTTCTCTTCCTGTCATAAAAAAGAATGAGAATGAAACAGAAATAATCATCTGATTCTTTAAATTTGGTCAATCTCCATGTCATAACATAGATCATAAAATACTGATTTCTCATACCTGAAAACGAGAAGTATTTTCGTCTTTTTTAAAGAAAATCATTCACAATAAAAATTTATGATCAATATTAGACATTCAATGTCACCATTCTTCAGAGGGAAAAAAATTCCCTGAAAATATCAAAAATATTGAGAGAAAATATATTTACCATCAATCTCATGGACAAGGTGAAGATTCAGATGATGTCAAAATGATAATAATCATTCATACTATAACTATAACTATAACTACTTTAATGTAACCAATCCAACACCACTTTATTTCATCTGACTTACCCTAAGTTTCTCAGCTTCTGAGTTTTTCTTCTCTACTCTCTTTTCCATTTCTTCTCTTATTTCTTCAAGTTTCTTCACAAGAGATTCCTTCTCTTCGATGGCATGAGATTGAATTGATTCAAGCCTCTCGTGTTCCACTTCTAACAAGTCATCCAAAAAGTTGACATGTTCTGAATGGAGAATGATAAAGCAATCACTTGATATTAATAATTTTGCACAAGTGGAGTTCCCTGTACAAACCACATAATAACAGTTTTCTGGGCACCATAGATCATCATAAAATCAGGAAAAAATATATTATTCTGAAAATATACCAATTATCTTGAAATTAATGTCTATCAAATCAAACATATTTTCTATTGTAGAATATTACATCTAAAAGTAAAATGAAGTCTTAAAATTGCACACTTTTTCTCTTGGCCTAATGTAAGACCTAAAGTTCTGAGTAGAAATACTCCATTGGCATTTTGAAAAAGCATTGAATCTTTTGAGTGTAAAAATATAAAACTGCAGCCTGAACCTTTATTTCTTAAAGATCTCATGGCTGCATATTTATGTTTTGAAATGTAAAAGAAATCAATCTACAAATCAAGATAATAAACAATACTTTTCAGAATATAAAAACAAACAAATGAGTTGAATTTTAGAAAGACATTATTGCATACCTTTGATGTAACTCTCCCAATCAGCCATTTTCTTTTCAACAGATGCTGACCTCAACCTCTTCCTCTCTTCTGCTTCTCTTTGTTCTTCTTCATTCCTCCTCTCTGCATGATCATAACTAGAATGTGGAGCTTTCATGTAAGGACTCTTCTCAATAATGGATGCTTCATTCCTCGGAGATGTCCTAACATCATCTTCTTTCTGGTCTTTAGTACCCTCTTTGTCTTGTTTCTCATCTCTACTGGTAGTTCTATTCACAGTCTTTGGTCCACTAACATTGGACTTATCCTGTTTGGTTGTATAGCTAGGATGTGGAGGATTCAATAAGTTATTGGTTGGGTTAATGGTCTTTTTGTGATCAAGCTCTCTCCCTCTCTTTGCTCCGATGGAAGCGAGATAGTCCATACAGGACACTGCACCACTATCCCAGGCACAGTCTAGGGGAGTCATCTGTAAGCCCTGGAAAACATAATAAAAATTAATAGTTTTATGAATGATAATATAAATGTATTAAAGACTTTTCTTTAAGATCTGAAGTTTGTTGATTACAATTATACTAAGCTTGTCATATCTAAATGCTTCACACATGCTGACTCTTAACTGACTGACCACATTCAGAGGCAATTTCCAAATTGTGTACGAATACATTACATAGAAACAATCCCCATCAAAGTACATTGACAAAAATTGGTAAATCACATGCTATTAATTCACAAAGATTATTATTTTCACAACAATCGTGGTGGGAATGGGCACTCAATGCCCTGGTTTTAACACTGTGATCCATGTTGAAATATTGTCAAATCTGAGGGAGATGGAGGTACAGGAGAAGGGGTCTTTTCACAATATCACCATTGTAATATTGATTATTCCAAAATGACTAGTACTTACATTATCACTCTTGTAGAAAGCATCAATGTTTGCTTTGAGATCCACCAGGTATCTACATAAGTCTACATTGGCATTCACTGCTGCTATGTGGAGTGGTGTACGGCCATTCTTATCAGGACTCCCTGGCTTACAACCATTCTCAATCATGAACTTTATAATGTCTATAGATACAAAACAAACCAAATGAAAGAGAATATGGAACTTATTTGCAAGACTGGGTGCACCCTATATATCTAACTAACAAGTTCAAGTTCGTCTTTATTTAGTGGCAGATCCACCTTATAAGAGTTCTGCAGTTTTGTTCCTGCAGGAGCCCTCTAAACTCTTGTCTAATCTGGCTGGACCTGATTAATATGAACAAATTGTCCCTTGACATTGAAAAGTGCATCTCAATCATAAAGGTACATGTTTGAAAAGTGAATGAATGGCATAATAGTGATGAAGAAGAAGATAACACTTACAATTATAATAATAAAAATGAAAAAAATAAAAATAATAACAATAATAATAATAACAACAATAATAATAATAATAATGCTAATGATAATACGGACTTGATCCTGTTTAGAGGAATAATAATAATAATAATGATAATAATAATATCCACAACCGAGTTAACTGACCCAGATCTCCCTTCTGAAGGGCCTCATGAAAAGGAGTCTCTCCTTCAGATCCAGCTTGGTTCATGGAGCCATCATGCTCCTGTAGGAGCCGTAGAGCATCCAGGGAGGCTGCTCCAGCAGCACAATGCATTGGGCTAAAAAGGAAAAAGAAGATTCACTATAAAAGGACAGGGACTGAGGTTATACAAAACTGATAGAAAGGGGGTGATGGTATGTTAATAGTGAAGTCGAGGATGTAAAATAAGAAACAGATATACTGGGTAGAAGACAAGGAATGGAGGAAGAGATGGGGAAGGAAGAAGGAGTATGGAGAAGATAGACTGGGAAGAAGACAAGGAATGGAGAAAGAGATGGGGAAGGAAGAAGGAGTATGGAGAAGATAGACTGGGTAGAAGACAAGGAATGGAGGAAGAGATGGGGAAGGAAGAAGGAGTATGGAGAAGATAGACTGGGAAGAAGACAAGGAATGGAGAAAGAGATGGAGAAGGAAGAAGGAGTATGGAGAAGATAGGCTGGGAAGAAGACAAGGAATGGAGGAAGAGATGGGGAAGGAAGGAGTATGGAGAAGATAGACTGGGTAGAAGACAAGGAATGGAGGAAGAGATGGGGAAGGAAGGAGTATGGAGAAGATAGACTGGGAAGAAGACAAGGAATGGAGGAAGAGATGGGGAAGGAAGGAGTATGGAGAAGATAGACTGGGTAGAAGACAAGGAATGGAGAAAGAGTAATATAGTAAAGAAGACTGAAAAATGAAAGAGTGAAAGCTCAAGATCAAGGGAGTTGACACTATAATGGATTGAGCATCCCTTATAGTTCATTCAGATATCATTGAATTATAGCATGAACGAAAAAAGGTTGATTAGTTTCTCATTAATTTGTCGGCTATTTTTATTTCATGTATCTGTAAGTTCGTTACAATTATTAAAATATGCCAAATTCATTGAGAATATAATTCAAGCTTACCTCTTTCCCTTATTATCAGTGTGGTTGGGAGAAGCTCCACTCTCCAGTAACGTTTGGACATTCCCTAGTTGTTCCATGGAAGCAGCATAAAAGAGAGGTGTACAACCATTTTTATCTGGTACGTCTACGGCAGCATCACATTCCTTCAGGAGTGTCTCTACACAGGATGGATGGTCACATGTCACTGCACAATGAAGAGCTGAAATCAAATATACAATTACAATTTCAAATTATATTTTGATGTTTTTACTTTCTTCTACAGCATAAGCTAACAAGTAAACCAAACGTACTCTTCATTTTCCATATACATAATTATTGTAAACAAAACTTCTTAAATTGTAACTTTTGATCATTTATTGTGCTGCAAAAGGCTGAGATTTTATGATAACATGGGTAAAAAGCATGCAAAAGGACCTTATACATTGAGACGGATGAAATATCCTTTCCATTTTCTTGTAAAATATAACAAACCAATATAGATTTCATCTCATACCTGTAAGTCCATCAAGATCAGCTAATGTAGCATCAGCTCCTGCTTCCTTGAGCAACTTACAAGCCTCACTGCTTCCTGCACTTGATGCCCACAGAAGAGGTGTCTTATGTCCATTATCTATGGCATTTACCTTGGCTCCTCGCTTGATTAAAGCCTTTAAATGAAAGAATATTGAAATGAAAAATGTAAATACATATATACGATCCAAGAATTGTGTTGGGCTTTAAGGGGATTGGTAAGAACTGTATTCACGAATGTTTAATGGACAAGAGTACCATAAAAATATTGAATATTATTTAAAAATAAGAATAAAATATCAATTTTCACAACAAGAGTATTGGACCAATCATATCATCAATTTTGCATATATTTATCTTGATATGATCATCAGAAGAGAATGTAACATTGAGATACTTGTGAAATAGGCATGATCAAAAACCATAAAATCTATGTCATTATTCTATTTAATTTCAAATGTCAAAATTCTAAGAAATGATGAATATACCAGTACATTGGTATAGTCTTAAAGGCAAGCATAATGCTTGCTAAATTAACACAGAGAATATGAATATACTTGATGAATAATTAAGTAAGCAAATTATATTACTTACCTTCAGGCATAAAATACCAATTTCTGACACAGCTGGATCCCCACACATTTGTGCAGCATAGTGTAAGGGGCTAGCACCGTGGTCATCAATCAGGGACGGATCACCTCCATGATCAACCAGGGTTTCAATCAGGTCATGGACACCACAAACTAAATTTTCAAAGCGAGAAAGAAATAGATACATACAGCTGTACAATAAATGGTTCAATTTGTATAAAATCAATTATCCAGTCCTTATGATAAATTAATGCAAGAGTACATGTAGTATCATAATCATAAATTCAAATTCCATTTGCTTGTGCGGTAAGGGAATAAACTACATAATTATAAAGAAATATCTAACAGTAAAAGACCTACAATTATATAACTAAATGTTTTATATTATCATTTTTTTCCTTCTGATGAGAAACGAGTATATATGTTTCTTAAATATCACAAGCCTGATCTATATTTTACACTAAGTAAAAGAGAACTTGTATATTATAATGATCAACAAGTTACTTATAGCACAAGAAGATTAGTGATTATGCTCTAAAGACTTAACATGTTAGGTTAATATCTCATTTATCATATATTTCATCTGTTAATCATATAGCCTTATCAATGACTCATCTAAGCACATTACACAGTATAAGTTCAGATCAATATTGCCTTACATGTATACATAGAGGCAATTATAATCACATTAATATTGCTATGTAGACACATGATTAAAAGTTGGTCAGTTATTTCACTATATTGCTCAACAATCACATAATACCCTTTAACTTTGTTGATATTTGTCATAGGAATCACAAATATTGATCAAGTGAATTGAACTATTAAATCAGGTTATCTCTTACAGTAAATGGGCCTTAAATGATTTCCCCTTTAACTTCTTCAATGGTGTGCACTTTAATATTAAAAGATGATAACATTTCATTTCCTCTTGTATCTAGCAGATTATTGTAAAAGTACACATGCAACCCATATACTAATTATATTTTTGAACAAAGAATGAAATTGCATTTTATGAAATGTTGAATTGAATGTTTCAGTTTCCTGAGATAAGTCACATTTTGATAAAAACATTGAAACTAAAATAATGTAAATTGTAAAATGTGGTTCGACATCATCTTGACAATGTAGAACTGCCATATGAAATTTTTGATTCAATCAAAGACATCTTTACTTATCAAGTCTACAAAAAAGAAAATTTGACATTCCTTAATTATAATAAAATACAAAAGACATAGTCATCTCTGTCAATTATATGTATTGTGGTATTATATTTCAATAAAACATGAAGCAAAAAATTACAAATTTTATAACTTTTTAGGTGACATCTGATTCTGTTTGGATTTAAGAGGTTTCAAGCTTATTATGATTATTTTTCTGTCTATTAAAAGAACTAATTGTATGTGTACATGACCTTTAAGAACATTTTTAATTATTACTCCTTGTCACAATGAAATGTAACAAATGATTGCATCTATAATTATACCTAATGCCCATAACACTGAGCCTTATTAAGTACATTATCTTACCAACAGCCCAATGAATGGGAGTATGTCCTTGGTTATCCTGTGCATTTACACCACTCTTCTCAATCAAGAATTCAACAAGGTCCTTCTTGCCCTCAATGACTGCCAGATGAAGCGGTGTACGTCCTTCTGCATCTTGAGTCCATGGTAGACCAGAGTCTGTGGCTACAAGGAGCTCTGCAGATGATTTTAGTCCTTTCCCGGTAACGTAATGGAGAGCAGTTTTACCTTGCTCATCCTGGATGCTAGCAGGTGATTCCTATTTAATTGAAATCAATTACATTCAAAATGATACACAACACAATTACTTACATAATGAATTAATAAAATATTTATAAAATAAGAAGTAAAAACATAAATTACTTCAGACAAAATATTTTAGATATGAATATTCATACTTTAAATTTGTGTATTAAAGGCCAAGTCCACCTCAGAAAAATGTTGATTTGAATCAATAGAGAAAAATCAGACACGCACAATGCTGAAAATTTCATCAAAATCGGATGTAAAATAAGAAAGTTATGACATTTCAAAGTTTCGCTTATTTTTAACAAAATAGTTATATGAACGAGCCAGTTACATCCAAATGAGAGAGTCGATGATGTCACTCACTCACTATTTCTTTTGTTTTTTATTGTTTGTATTACACAATATTTCAATTTTTATGAATTTGATGATTAGGACCTCCTTGCCTGAAGCACAAAATGTTAAAATATTGGAATTCCACGTCTTCAGGGAGGAATGAAACTTCATTTCACATGACAATAACGAGAAAATCAAAATGTTTCATATTTCATATAATAAAATACAAAAGAAATAGTGAGTGAGTGATGTCATCAGTTCCCTCATTTGCATACCGACCGAGATGTGCATATAACTGTCTTGTGAAATGAAGTAAAAATTTAAAATGTCATTACTTTCTTATTTTACATCCGATTTTGATGAAATTTTCAGTGTTATGCTTGTTGATTTTTTCTCTTTTTATTCAAATCAAGTTTTTGTTGGGGTGGACTTGTCCTTTAAGTGAGCAGTTGGTGTCAAATGATCCACACGCCAATTTCTATGTTTCCCTTTTGTATTCTTTTGGGATTACACCCCTATTATTTTTGCTATATTCTTTACAAATCCCTACTTCTATTTTTTCAATTTATTCTAAATATTTGACTCCTCATATTGTCAATTTCCTTCATACTAGAATCTAAACAAACATTGGATGGGTAAAATACTAAAATATACATTCTTCTACTTTTACATATCCTGATTAAGACGTTCTATTTTTATGATAAATTTCTAGTTATAACTGTACATGTACTTGAAATGATGAATATCTCAATGACATCAACTTCTCATTGGCAATGACCAATTACTTTTACCTCCATTGCTGCCATCAACAAATAATAATAAAAAAATTCAAGGTACAAATTGCAGCTGTCATGAATGCATTATTTATTACACTCAATAAATGTTCAATTGACTAATGAATATATTAAAAAGCATCAATAAAGAGTCATATTCATGCAATGACAGCCATAGACTGTGGTCAGATGAAATTGGGACACTGCGGTTATAACTAGGTTACATGCGTGTGGTTTGTCATTTTTAGAGTGCAATCATTCACATTTCTCAAACTGAATATGTTGACAAAATGATGCATGTAAATGGTTCTCATTAATAATTGTCTGGAATCTTAAAATGCTTTGTTTATTTTAACAATTGATAGATTTGTGACACAAACAATTTGTCAGCAACAACTTTATTTAATGAAGAAAATTGCCATATTTATTATTAGTGTCTACATACAAAAAAACCACTGTACTTGACAATTTACAAACAAAAGCCAACACACAAAAGGCTTGACCGAACCCATCCATAATTAATTGTTTTTGCAGCAAATGGACAGACAGTAATAACCTCATTCATTAATTCCAAAGAAACTCTTATTATTAATATATCTACAAGGCCATTTGAAAGCTATTAAAGCCATGTCCTTAATGGTGAAGTTAAATGAGTAACCTTCGCTTAATAATGAATAGTCATTTTTCATGACATTCATGAAATATTCTTTTTTTTCAATCATTTTTATATCTGTCATACATTTTTGACAATAACTTCCAGAGCAATCTTACAAACAAATAGCAGTTTTCATAGCACTAATACTATAAATGAAAAAGAGTGAAAATGACAATGTTACTGACTTAATTATTGATAAAAAGGAATAGTTAATACATTTTGTGATAATTTCTAAGGAAAGGGGTAGAAATCTTAACGATCAATATCTTTTCATACTCTTTCCCTTTACAACTGTCCTATTATTTTGTTTAATACCTTTTTTTGCATGAACAAAGAACAAGAATAATTAGGTGAAGCCATCAAGCCAAAGGATAGTGTGACTATAAATAATATCTTGCTCATAAGATAAATGTTAAAAAATTACTTACATATTTAAGAAGAAGTTCTATATGTTTCTCTAGACCCTGCTGGCATGCTACCATGAGTGGTGTCAGTCCTGCCTTGTTCCTCTTTCCTACCAGGTCAGGAGCCTTTTTACACCCCTGCAGGACTAGCTCCAGACATTTTGGACTGGTAAGGGTACAGGACAGGTGCAAGCAGGTGTTGCCTTGGGCATCTTCAGCTTGGATATTGGCATCATATCTGTAATGTGTTACAATTGATTGTGATAATTCACATGAGAGAGCTTTAATAATGATTCATGCTTTTGATTAAATTACATATCATTCCCTCTCCCCTGTTTCTTCTTGGAAAGCAGAAAATCTAGAAGTAAAAGTGAATGAATTTGTTAAATATAGCACGGAGGGAGTTTGGAATGAACCACATGCAACACTGTGCAAGAGGAAGAGGTCCAAGTGGAAGAAGTAGGAGGAGGAGGAGGAGATCTAGAGAACTGAAAATTAGGTCTGAAAAAGGGGGTCATCAAAGCGGAACGTCCCCGTACCACCCATATATGTGAGTGCCCCCCCCCCCCCCCGGGTGTAGGAGAAGGAAGAGTAATGAAAAGGGAAATATTTTAGAGTTGGATTGAAAAATGAGACACAAGTCTATAATATACTTGCAATATTTTTCACACAAAGTTGTCTCTTATATATAGAAACATCACAATTACAATCAAAAAGATAAATTAAACCGTTTGCATTTTTTTCCATCCAGCTAAACGTTTCAGGTCAATACTTCTCTGTCAAAATGTCCATTAGGTCTATGCCCTAATTAATATGGTAATGCAAATTTACATTAAAAATTTATAGTAAGTTTATTCACTCTGGCGCACTGCCCATACTTCAGTTATAGGGCTCTGAGTAATGAGATGGACAAGTAATTAGAATGATGAAGAGGAGAATAGTCCATTATAGGTGTACAGGATGGTTGATGAATTCATATCAGGTATTTCTAGTCAATTCTATGTATCACTTATCAAGGGTTTCATTTCTTATTGTTGGAATTATACACTTTATCTGGAATTTCAACTTAACTAGAATGTGTGCATATAAAAACTTTTTTTTTCAAAATAGAAGTTATTTAAATTTCAAGCTAAATCTGGCAAAGGAGATCAAAATAATCAATATCTATACAAATACTTCATAATATTAGACATTGATAACATTGTTCCATCTCTCAAGATACAATCCATTCTGAGGTGCACTTTTATATTAACCCGTCTTTAGCTCATTGCTGCCGTTTCAAGTCCTCAGTGCATTTAAGGAATAAAATCTCAAATTAAATGATGTAGAGGTGTAGTGTGTAGGCTAATACTTTGGCCACTCTACAATACTTAGTAAATATTAATAAAATTGCTGAGGCTATTTGAAAGTTTATGCTAAATATTGTTGGACTTTTCTTCAAGTTTTTTTCTAAATTTCTACTCCATAGATGCAATTTATGTTATTGTTATATTTTAGATGTGCTTGCTTCCCACTACTGATATACACAAATTCACTAACACACCCATGCCAATTAATTATGGCATACTAAGTTGCTAAAATATGAAAACTATCAATAATTAATGAATACATGTAGCACTGTAACTGGGCCAGATCACTTAATAATATGAAAATCAATGATATTATGATCTGATTAGAATGGTTGAAAACTGAAAGAATTAACAATTCATGCAAAGGGTGACAGCCCAATTTGATAAATGGATTACATGTAGCATTCATCAATATTCACTATCTAATAATAGATGTAATGATATTGGTTTCAATTATTGGTTGAGTTCATTTATTGACTGAATCCCATTCAAATCAATTCATCAAACATAGATCTTTACTTATCTGATTAAAACATAAAAAGTGGAATAAAATCAATTTAATTAATGTTTAGGAGTTCAAACCAATCAATAAGGAAGATATGTAAAACATATGGATCTTGTGTTGTATGAATACATCATAACAGGAATTTCCTGAAAATATATAATTAATTTTGGAAAGTAATTAATAGCTTTTAAAATGATTCTTCACACAAATAAACTTAATGTCAAATTTCTAATCAACTCATGTTTATTTCAATGTATTAATGGCATTAAATTAACTGGTCTTCACTTGTACATGTACAGAAGCTGTGGCAGCCATTTGCAATCCATGATAATGAAAAATACACTTTCATGTTTTACTTAGAAGTACATAAGTACAGTTAGATACAGTGGCGGATCCAGGGGGGGGGGGGGCACATCCGGCCCGTGCCCCCCTTTTGAGAGGCGCCAAAAATATTTTTAGAGGAATATATCATACATGTATGCTACTAAGGCCTTTTTTTTTTGCTTGTCAAATTTTTCCTGTACAAAAATGCCCCCCCCCCTTATTGAAAATCCTGGATCCGCCCCTGGTTAGATACTGTCATAGTTTTTTTTTCAATCAACTTTCATCACCAATGCATTTAACTTGTATTCAAGATAAGCAAAAATATAGTTTGTAATATTTATTTTGTCATAAACCTTTTGATCTTTTAATTGATGGCCCTATTCAACAATCTATTGTGCCAAACATGTATGTTGCAAGTCTATGAACCAATATAAATAATTCATTTAATCCCACAGTAGTTGACAATAAAAACCTCTGTAAAGTAAAGCATAATTCATTAAATATACGTACTGTTGAAAATATAAAACTAATTCTCATAATAAGTGAGATTGCTTACTTGATGAGCATCTCCACAATATCTGGATTGTTGAGTTCAGTAGCAATAAGAAGAGCTGTCTTATCAAAATAGGCCTGGTCCTGGATATCTATATTAGCTCCAGATTGGAGAAGGATCTGACAACATTCTTGATGGCCTAGTTTGGTTGCTTGGATGAGAGGGGTACCAACAGATGTACTTGGCTTGGACAAAATCTGATAGTTTGGTTCACATAAGATGAAAAAAAAAAGACCTGATCAACAGCCCCTCAAAGGCATATCATTAGCAGCAGATCCTGCACAGATACATTTGGGTGATTAATATTTTGTAAGGCTCAGCACGACTAAAAAATTATTCTTCGAGCAAAAAAATGTGTTAAATTCCAAGAAACCAAAGTACATATTATGTTTTTTTTCCTGATATGCAAGTTCATTCTTACTTCTTGTGATTTTATTTTAGACAATTGCTTGCAATTAGCATGGTATGAAAGGTCTGATAACAAACTGATAGATCATGATCTGGAAAATTATTGGCATATATTTAAAATACTTCCATGTAGAGGAAGAACATACAGACAGGAACAACTAAGTTGGTATTAAACAAATAATCTGATCTCTTACAAATACACGTAGGCCTATAAGAAATGATGCTCTTACATTAAAAAAAAATATTATACAGAACATTAAAAATATTATTGAACTCAAGCTTTATATCAAAATCATAGTACAAAATCTACAATAACCTTGCGTTTAAAAGTGAAGACATTCAAGAATCAAGTGAAAGGTAAGAATGCATAAACACAATGATTTCCATTCCACAGTTAAACAATCCAAAGAGTGGAATGAGCTGAAATTGATAAATGAAGAGACATCTCAATTCATATTTTTATTAAACTTCTTGGTATATATTACTCATTAAAATGCTAAGAAGTGATATTACAACTTGAAAGAACTTACCTTTTCATCGGTCATGGTCTCACAAATAAGTTGCAAACATTTGGCAGCATTCATTCTTATTGCAAATTGCATCACATTCTGTCCCTTCTTGTCTTCTTTAGTGATGTCACATTCCTCTTTCAATAAAACTTTGACAAACTCTGGTTTCTTGTAGAAGACCGCCCAGTGAAGGGCAGTTCTTCCCAATTTATCCGATAAATTTGGATTAGCCCCATGGCTGAGAAGGAGTTCACAGCACTCGACGTGGCTCGTCCCCGGAGCTGCGGGGTCAACTCGAGACCCCTGTACGCTCAAAATCAAAGGTGTAGCTCCGTCCTTGGAGAACTCGTTGATGTTTGATTTATTCGCATTTTTCGACAAATATTCGTTCAATTTTTGCGCATATCCTGCATGGGCAAGGTGATATATATCCTGACTATTAACTTTACCAGGCATGATGATCTTCTTCCGAATACATGAAGGAAAATAAAAGGTTTCCCAAACTTTCCCAGAAGTACCCGGTAACTACACAATCGCAATCAATTATCAGCATGAAACAGGTGCATTGGAAGTACTAAATATAGTAGTAAACGGAATACACACACATGAAAGACGTCGCATACACAGAATGCGTGCATATAGCGGTCACCGAGTTAGGGGTGTGATGAATAGGAGTTGCTAGGTAGAATGTTTATACGTTGCTTGGTCCATAGAGCATGGGGTCAGCCCCCAAATCTATTATCGTCCTCAAGAGAGAAAAGCCAATACATAATGAAACAGAGTTCAACGTGACAAGCATCATACAATATATTTTGTTTGAAAGGCAGGATCAAAACTTTTGAAGTAGACCCCAATGATTAAAGCGGGCATTAAAGTATAGATATAGGCCTATATCAGGTTTAATGAGGGGTCTTTTGTAAATTTGGATGAAGATACAGTGAAGCCCGAGAGTGAAGCTTCTGTTTAAGGGTCTAATTATTAGAATATGTCCATTCAGTTTGGTCACCTTTTAGAATAGGTGATCAGAAACGGCTAGAGAGTGTGCATCGAAGAGCTACCAAGCTTATCACCCTTATCCCGCGACTGTGATGTTAACACGTCGGTCAAAATTGACGATGACGACGATTACAGTAATGGCAGGGGCGACATCAGGGGATTTTGTTATGGGGGAGGCAAAGACGACTTAAATTTGAATTCATTTTTTTCTCAATTGAATAACACGGATAATATAGATACACTTCTTAATCTCCCCCACCCTCCTCTCCCATTTGTTTTCACTACTAAATCCTCGGAGCGATCACCCCTGCCCCCCGTAGCGCCAGCCTTGAATTATGATAGTAAAATAATAACAATAACAAAGTCATCATCAGGATAAATGGTGAAAAATAAAAATGATAAAGATAGCGGTAACAATGATAATGATAAAGTTAACGTATTGATAATATTAATAAAGATCATAAAGGCAATTTTATTGGTATGAATCCAGTGATTAGACACTTAAAAGGAGTATACTATAGGCGCTTATAGACATCACCCAAAGCCGTTTTCATTCAATCACAAATATACACCTACATTGGGTCTTTTTCATTACAATTTGCGAGCCCAATTAACCTAGATTCAGAAAATTTATATTTGGGTTAAACATGCATAAATATGAATCGCAATGCTCCGTTCAATCCAGATTCACATCGCTTTGCATACTCTGGAAAAAACACTATATAAATCCAATTATTATTATTATTATTCGAAATGAAGCACTCTACAATGCATCAGTGGCGGATCTACGGGGGGGGGGGGGGGTAGGACCGGGTTTAACCCCACCCCCTTGGGCTCCCAAGTTAAAAAAAAAGCAATGACATACATTTTGGAGCCAATCCCAAATTAAAATTCTAGTTACCAAAATGACCTTCATTTGCTCATTTGGTATTTTTTTTGCTTGTCAAATTTAATGTCTCTGCACCAAAACAACTAACATTCTGTAGAGAAGCTTTTTTTTTTTTTTTTTTTTTGCTTGCTTGCTTGTCAAATTTCTCGGTCAAACCCCGTCCATGGAAAAAAGGCTAGATGAACCCCTGTGCATTACAGCATTTACCAGTAAACCAATTTCAGAACGTGAAAGCCGCAAATATAAACTAACTAAGAATATTTCAGTTTTCTTTTCGCATTATGAGCCAAAAGGTTATGTTTTCATTACAAATCGTTCATGCCATGTACCTAACCATTGATTTCCAAAATGACAATGATTGATTAATGTATGCGAATGTCATTTATAAAAATATCAGCTCTGTCGATAACCTTCAAAATGTTTAGTCAAAGATTGGGCAGAATGAATTTCTAAGTACAATAACCTTTGCATTATGATCAATGATAGTTTTAATAATTACAGTGAACGCAGACATTTCGATCATGTACGCAACAAAACAATTATTTGTAATGAAATGACCCGATGGATGTGGGTTTTCGTTGTGCATCATTATTTTTTCGGAAGCTTAATTGTCTGGGACGTTTTTAAGTGCAATAGGGAATCGTTCAAAGTCTAATAACATGGCCAATTAAGTCTAGTTTTCGATTAATTAGTTTATTTATTAATCTATTGAGCTTTAGCTTTGCGGTGGTGATAAAGACACAGGACAAGTTCCAACTATTACATCACTTGTATACTCATTAACACGTCCTCGACGATGTTGTTATCCTGGTGTTATAGGAGTGTATTCTGGTAGGATCAACCAAATTGAGAAGGAGTGTAGTTATATGGGGAAAACTATAGTGTCTGATGAAATACGAATTCAACTTTCACTTTCATGTTTTATGTCACAATAGTTTGAAAACGTTTGCACTTAGTCCAGACATCGCTACCGCCGACTGGAATGATCTTGTAAAAAAAGACAAAGGGTCCTGTTTTATATAAAAAAAGTTATTATTGTAATTTTGCAATCGTCGTGAATTCCCAAGAAATCTTGATTCTAATTGGCTCCTGAGCCCTGTTACCATAGTGATTGCCATAATGGGAAAGTTACAGCAGTTGAACTCTTTATGGAATGGGTCCCTGCATGTATGTAAAGGACTTCCTCTCCGTTGACCCACTTCTGATCTGAATCTGTTAAATAAATATATAGAAGTTCTTTTACAAACACAGTATTTTTCAGTCCTGTCGAGTCCTATTAAGTCAACACATGCATACCTACAACAAGCAAATGCCAAAGTGCATTTTCGAACTTCACTAGTAAAGTGGTCTTCGAATATAGGCTCTTCACAACACTGTTCCTTCCATGAAATGTTAAAAATTCAACTCATCATCATGTTAAGGGATTATTGATCTCCGATTTGCATTAACGTTTGCACGCATACAACCGGAGTCTTGAACTATCAGTGGCATTTATATTGGATTTCCAGGATTAATTAATATGATCTATTGACCGAGTGAGATTCATGACCACATCATGGCCGACAATTGCTCCTATACACCGCTTGCGAAAGAAATGCTGGATAGTATGATTATCTATTAATTTTTACCAATTCGACATAAGGATTTATGGATATTATTTATCTGATATTGTTTCTTTTAAAGGAATAGCCTGAACATAAAGGGAAAAATGATTCTTGAGACATGTCTATCTTTCATCGGATCTTCTCTTCAGATCAGCAACCATAATCTTAGAATGATATTTGGTTTGAATGCTTGGTGATTTTAATGGTTATTCCCTCGCTGGATCATTTTCAAGTTCAATAAGATTTTTATTTCAAATAACCTCATTTCATAGCCGAATCATATTTGTTTGATGTGAAACAATATCAGTCTAATATTCAGAATATTAAGCTTATCCTAGTAAAACAACGTGATCTGTACAAAAATGTTGTTATCTAATCTTGCCTTTTATGCCATCAGTTTATGGATAAATGTTTTTGTTATGTAGGCCTACGCAATTCATATCATATTTAAATTCGTAGGGCAATTGAACAATTTTATGGATTTTCATTGATCTTTTCATCGAAATTGAAATTATTCTGAAAAACAGTAACTTTACTACATAGGCACCGAGAATCCGTGTATTGTTATTCTTTGTTCAATGATTTAATTATATAATAATTATTATCATTACCATTATTAGGATTATTGTCATTATAGTTCTATATTTGATTTTCAATTATTATTTTTTCTCTCTCATTTCAATTTCAAGATCTCCTGGAGGAGAATCCTAAGATGCTACCAATCTTGATAACGTGTACTCTCATCACCTTGATAGAAGCTATATTATTCTTTGAAGCTTGGATGTGGGTGCTACAACATATACCCTACAGTGATCGACGAACATCTATTGTTTGGATCATTGGTATATATCCGGTATGTATATTCAACGGTGCAGTGGCGTAATGAGCCCGAAAATTGAGGGGGCGGAACATGGCGTCTGTACGCGACAAAATATCCGAAAAATTTCAGATCGCGCAAATATGTTTACTTTCTCAAAATGCAAATGTAATTTTATGACAGATTTTGAAATAATATTAAGAAAATAATACATATTCCGGTTTTCCTTTTCTTCTCTTTCCTCTTCTCCTTTTTTTTTTCACGGTCGCGAAACCTATGAAGGGGCCATGGCTCCCTAAGCCCCCATGTATATGCCAGTACAGCAGTATAATAAGACCACCCCACAAAGGGAAATAAATTATTTGAAAAATAATAAAATACAAATACTTTACCAAAATCAACGAACATTCGGTTTTGACAGATTTGTGAAATATTTTATATCTTATACTCATTTTACCACTACCCCTCCTTCTAACAAATGAAAACCTTGATAAATGATATTTGACATTCATAAAGTTTCGATCTGTACATAGAATTATCTCAAATGAAATAAACTGGTATCTTATCAACAGCTTTATGTAATGGACAATTCTCCTCTTCGTTATTCTAATTAATTGTCCATCTCATTATTCAAAGTACAAACCTACCGAAGTCTGAACGGTCCGTCAGAGTGTAAATTTTTAATGTCAATTTGCTTTAGGCATAGAAATCATGGACATTTTGACATCGAAGAACTGTACAGTTTATCTGTTCGATTTTCATAGTGATATTTATATGGCACTTGTATATTGAACAAGAACAAGATACATTTCTTCTTCTTCTCCTCCTCCTCCTTCTTCTTCTGCTTCTTCTTCTTCTTCTTCTCCTCCTTCTTCTCCTCCTTCTTCTTCTTCTTCTCCTTCTTCTCCTCCTCCTTCTTCTTCTTCTCCTCCTTCTCCACCTCGTCCTATATACGACTACATTAACCAACACTAATACTTCTATATTACCATTTTCTATGTTTCATGATGTAAGCAATGTGGAGAAACCGTAAGAAAAAAAATCGAAGTTTGCATTTATTCTTACATCTTCAAAGAAGTTTATGAAATGTTATATGTTTGATCATATTCCAGGTATTTTGTGCAACATGTCTACTTGGTCTCTACATTCCAAGGGCTGCTGGATTATGTACTCTCACTGGAACAGCGTGAGCTTTTTTTTAACCGATAATCTAATAAAGATAAACCTCTCTGCTATGTATATTTCGTATTTGAAATATGAACGGGAACTAGCTACTTTTCCCTTTGATTGATAACAACTTTGATCACTGATCTTCAGAAGTTCAGTAACTATAATACAAACACTAAGATAAGAAACTAGTTGTAAGACAAACACATCCTATATCAAGGGCAGAAGTCATGTTTATCTATGAATTGAAAAAAATATATATATTAATATTTAATCTTCAGATAAAGGGAGAAATGCTGATGGTAATTCATTTGATTTCTTAGCACTACTTGACCAAAGATTAGGTCTAACGAGCAAGTCAATATCTTGATTCGAATGGCGGAGATACTCTGATTCTAGAATAATCAGTTCTCTAACCAAGAAAACGAAAATCATGTTACAATTATAAAAGAATAAAACTATGATTAATCTACTTCAAAATAATTTACAAATCACAGAAGACTTAGGTGTACTATTTAAGAAAAAATAATCACCGGAGCCGTACTGATTTAAACACTGTAATAAGTTGAAATGGTATTTTAAGATATTTCTGAATGATTTCCATTTCTATTCCCCTAGTTTTTTCGCTGTCTGTCTATACGAGTTCATCACATTGATCGTTGACTATTTCGGAGGTCTTGATGCAATGATCACTAGGATGGATGGGACTAAGTTCTCGATCGCTAGACCACCACTCATGTGTTTGTTTCAATGCTTACCAAAACTCAAAATGACCAGGTTAGAATTTACCTTTACGATGTCTCATGAAATATTATATGTCAACCTTCGGTCACATTTTTTCATATAGAAATGTGTGTATCACCACCTTGGCACTGTAACATAAAGTTTGATTAATCATGGGCAGATTTATGGCCGTGCTCTAAGGGGGGGGGGGGGTGGACTGAATATTCATTAGGTGGGCCGATGATGTCACATCCCCACTTGTTCTTTTGTATTCTATTATATGAAATAAGTTTTATTCAAACATTTCTACCAAGAACTAAAACAATTGGATTGACAACTGATTAAGTGCATTAGTTATTTATTGCCGCAACGTATTTTATCATAATGGAGACACATCATTTACACATTATAAAAAATGAAACAATTATAATTGCATGTAGTAACGTAAGAAACAGGAAAGTGAGGATATGACATTCATCAGCCAACCAAATGAATATTCACGACGATGTGCATATAACTGTTTTCACAAAATATTGATAAACTTTACAATTCAATAACTTCGTTGTTTGTTATCCGATTTTGATGAAATTTACTCTATTTATTTAGATATAAATATTTTCAGCCTGGACCATCCCTTTAAGGAAATGCAAAATGCCCCATGACAAGCTCGGTCGCTTCGCTCCCTCGCTTTAGAGTTTCTTAAAAAATTAACACGTCTTGCCCCCCACCTCTAGGAAAAAAAATCTGCATAAAATTACGGCTATCAAGGAGCTTCCTTGGATTGATCACATAATCAATAAAAAATCCTCGTAGAAATAAGCTTTATATATCACGGGCCCTGAATAAGTTTTTATGAAAACAACATTGTGTCAGTTATCTTTCGTATGCTCTGTTTGGAAATCATAGTGAACCTTTGATCTTGTCTGGTTTCAAACTTCAATTACAATGTCTTAAATTGAGTACCACTTATAACCGTTCAACAAATTATTCCCATTTAACTAGTCGCATATGGACGTATGAGAATATCTTGAGGATAACTCTTTGCATGATGATCATTTTATAAAAAAAAGTAATAATGACCAGTTTAAGAACAAAAATCACTAAAAAGAACAAATAGATCCAAGTCGACTTATTTAACTTGCTAAAACAATTTTGCGTTAAAAAAATACACAAAAACGTTCAAAAGAAATATGTATCCATTTATTGTTATTATTATCATTATTGGTATGCCGGGCTTTTCCTAAATTGGCAAAAGCGCTTAAAACAAGAAACAAGCTAGAAAAGTATCATTTGTTGTAAATGAACAATGTATGTACATTTACATGTACATAGGCTTCAATGCAATTTAACAGCATATTTTTTTCAATATCTTTCCATAGGACGATCATTTCTTCCCCCAATTTTGCCTGAACGTGCAACATAAAAAGGGTGTTTCAAAAACAATAACTCAAATTTGACTGATGCATCACTTGCTTCCTTTTGCGAAAGTTGGGCATTTATAATGTCGTCACAGAACAAGTGGAATGCCTCTGGCGGTCTCACCTGCATATCAGCAGTGCTGACTTTGAAAACTACTATAAAATAATTATTCACGAAAAACACCATTCATATAATGATACAATACTACGTTCATTGACATTTGACCTTGATCATGTGACCTAAAACTTAATTGTCAGTGATACTTGATTACCCATAGCTATATCCACATTTTATACACTACATCTATAAACTTTGAAAGTTATGACAGCAATCTAATAATTATATCTAAAACGGCCAAAGTCCATTGACCTTAAATGACCTTTGACCTTGGTCATGTGACCTGAAACTCGCACAGGATGTTTAAAGATACTTGATTACTCTTATGTCTAAGTTTCATGAATCAGATCCATAAACTTTCGAATTTATGATGGTAATTCAACAGATACCCCCATTATGGCCAAAGTTCATTGACCTTTGACCTTGGTCATGTGACCTGAAATGCGCACAGGATGTTCAGTGATAATTGATTACTCTTATGTCCACGTTTTATGAACTAGACCAATAAACTTTCAAAGTTATGACTGTAATTCAACAAATACCCCCAATTTGGCCAAAGTTCATTGACCCTAAATGACCGTTGACCTTAATCATGTGACCTGAAACTTGCACAGGATGTTCAGTGATACTTGATTACTATTATGTCCAAGTTTTATGAATCAGATCCATAAACTTTCAAAGTTATGGTAATTCAACAGATACCCCCAATTTGGCCAAAGTTTATGACCCTAAATGACATTTGACCTTGGTCATGTGACGTGAAATTCAAGCAGGATGATAAGTAATACTTGATTTACCCATGAAGCTATTAATAGCTTCATGATTTACCTTATTAGGTTAAGATTTTGATTCCCCCAACATGGTCTAAGTTCATTGACCCTAAATGACCTTTGACCTTGATCATGTGACCTAAAACTCAGGCAAGATGTCCAGTAATACTTGATTAACCTCATGGCCAAGTTTTATGAACTAGGTCCATATACTTTCTAAGTTATGCTGTCATTTCAAAAACTTAACCTTCGGTTAAGATTTGGTGTTGACGCCGCCGCCGTCGGAAAAGCGGCGCCTATAGTCTCACTCTGCTATGCAGGTGAGACAAAAACTACATATTATTTTCTGTCGCGGCATCTTGAACCATTATCGACGTGGTATATGTTTGCTTTATTATAAAGGAGAAACTATCGCATACTAGAGGCATGTGTTTTACAGACTGCTATCATTAGACCCGTTCTGCTGTTCATCACAGAGGTACTCAACATAGATGGCTCGATCAATGAAAACCCGGTAAATATTAGTTTATCTCATTGTATGACCATCTAGCTCCATGGGATGACTAACTTTGTGGTCAAGTTGCTTACTTTTTGTGCCAAGCTGGTAATGCAGAGAAGATTTATTTGACTGACACAAATTATCATCTAGAGCCTGACATGTGAATCGAACCCTGTAGCACAAAGGTAAAAAAATAAATCATTTGGGAAGATCGGTGGGGAGAAAAGGAAATTCTTTTTCGACATATTGTTATCCATGAAACATAAGTCAAGAAGCATTTCCAGATAACCAACCAAGGGAAATATCATTTAATGCCTATCAATGTTAAGTAATAATGATAATGATATATAGCATTCATGAGGTTTAAGATTTGATTATCTTTATCTCTTAGGACACTGCCTCGACCATCATGCTCACATTAAACTGCATTACTCTCGTGTCCGCCATCTTTGCTGTCTCAGCTCTAATCGTGCTCTTCTCAGCGAGTAAAAACTTTCTGAAACCTTACAGAATACGGATAAAGTTTCTCTGTGTGCAAACAGCTCTCATACTCAGCAACGTCCAGTCCGTTCTCCTTGTCATCCTTACTCGATTCGACGTCGTTCAGTGCAACAAACCATTCAATACACCAGACAGGGGATATCGTAAGTCAACATTCAACAAATGTATCATTGTAAATGAAGAAATTAATGATAGCAAGTTTCACAAACAGTTTTGTAAGAGACCAAGAGACTAACAGGAAAAGTGATCTCTAGGTCTCTGACGAACTTCATTCAGGCGAGACAAAAAAAAAGGAAGAAAAGAAAAACGAAGGGAGGGAAAAGAAAAGAAGAATTAACAGATGAAAACAAATAGAATGAATATATACTAGAAAAAAAGAATGAAAATGAGGTAATGATGAAAGGGGTTGGGAGATTGACTTGAATCCATCGTAACTCTGGGGACTATGATTTAATGGCTAATATCATTATCATTTTTTTTTGCAGCAATCCTTACTAAACGTTATTTTGATGTTTTCTTTTCAACAGAATGGCATTGCTTCCTTTTGACATTAGAATCTGGTATCATGTTTATACCTACTCTCATCATCTTCCGTACAACCAATGGGAATGTGACAAGAATGAGAGTCCGTCCAAGTACATTCTCAGGAATGATACCAAGTGATGGCAAACCAAATGAACAAGAACCTTTGATTCATCCTAAAGATCGTTCAAAATCGTTCGGTGCTGTCAAAGAATTATGACGACAAAAGAATAAGAAGAAAATCAGACGGATGGAGAAGTGGGGAATCTATTTCTATGGAGATATATGATGACGGACGTATTGAATTTGTTGGAAACACAATCATGTAATGTATGCACATGTATTTAGCATTTGCGTTTCCTACATATAAACACTATGGATTGGTTGAAATCTACATCATTCATCAAACATTCTGCCAGAAGTACATTATAAAGTAACCTTGTTTGGATAATTTTCAGTAAAAAAGTATTCATAATTTCTACACAAATTGTATACATGTATTTTTCAATGCATTATTCTTTCATGTACAAAACAACCAGAATGTACCTTCAAAAAATATGATACTGTAGACTGACGTGTATTGTGACAATTTGTTCCGAAATGTTGGATTAATTATTGTAACTGACATTAATATGTAGGCCTACAGAGAATATTCATTGATCTGATACATAAATGTGATATCATGAAGTTGTTTAATTTGTTATTTTATCTACTACCTTGACTTATTCTTTATCAAATGAAAATGAGATATATAGAGTTAATCAATAGTAACTACACATGCACTCAACCTCACATAATAAACAACTGTAGAAAAATAAAAAAATTGATCAATCAATCAATCAATCAATACTTTACAAAGTCAGTTAGCCAATCATTAAATCTATCAATCCACCATAATATGATTGATACAATCAGAATGTCACTCACACAATCTTGATTTAACAAAAGAATGAAATGCAAATAATATGACGAGAAACGTATAGAGATAAGGATACAAAATTGGATTTATTTTCAGCTAAAATATCAAAAAGTTTTAATGGTTAAGTTTTGATAGATCTACATTTCTAAGTCATTGACAATGTTCCTTTTGTAAATGCAATATACTTGAATGTGTATATTTCAAAATGAAAATATATTGAACTTTTGACCTGAAATATATCAATATCATGTTTAACTCTTGTATCCCATGTCATGCTATTGATTTTGAAATCTCAAAACCTGTCCCTAGCAAATGCAGCAATTGTATTCTCATAAATAGTTTCTTACCCAAAACTAGGAATCTCCAAACGCAATATTTGGAATACAATCATGTTAGATTTTATAAAGTACTTTTTTAAACAGTGGGAATTACAAACCACATCATATGACAGTAAATGTATATGACTCATTCAAACAAAGAGATATGGTTAGAACCATTTTTTACCATGATATACCTGCAGGATGAATAACCAGAAATGTGATAAAAACTTTGTATATCAAATTTCAGTGAAAATCATTTGTTTGTGTGACACTGATGTAGTTCTAGTCAAACAAAAATTCAGTTATCATCAGTATTGATCAAGTAACCCTAACCCAGCAAAATCGTTAAGCACATGATTTGATTCATACATATAACACTTGGGTAGTTATTCTGTTAAAATTTATTTTCAATCAACAACTGAACATGATATTTAGTCTCTCAAAAATCAGACAAACATTTGTCAGTCCATATCACAGCTTCCTATCAAAGGCCTGTAACATCAAGCTCAGTGATTGATCATAAAGTTGATTTGAACACTTTAATATACATAATAACCAATGTAACTAGTGGTATAACTTCTATAATACAGCACCATTGCTTTGTGCACAGGACCAAGACGATGAAGCAAACTGAGTAAAAGCAATGTTATAATGTGATAACAGTCATTTCTCTCTCACTTACCGCCTGAATATTTGCCTTTTTTGAGATATGAGATTTGTGACCCCACTGCTTCATGTTGCTTCAGTGTAGTAATATAATGGAAACTTTTATGTATAGTATAGATGAAGCAAGAGACTAATTTTCATTGAAATCTATATGCTTGTATAATACATCAGAGCTGTGCAGAGATTGGGCAGGTATTGATGTTTGTACCATATAATATACTGTTGTCAGTATATCATGACCAACTAGATTAGCTCATCTAATTATTAGGTTTTGTTTAAGGAGCAAAGAATTTGTTCTTTCCTAGAAAATATGAACATAAATAAAAACGTTTTTAGAAAGGAAACTTTTGAAAAGGAAAAGGTCTCACTGTGAGTGTTAAAGATGACTCTTGAAAAAGTCTTGAAAACTTGAGAATCATATATAAATAACGTTTTTCAATGAAATACATGAAAGTCTGATATTATCGACATACCTGTATGTGTTATACCTGAAATAAATTGTTCAATATATTTTTTCTCTCTGCTGAAATGGTATCATATATCTTTTTTTCAAAGAAATAAATTGTAAGAACTATGCGGTTAGATAATGGAGCAGAGAGAGAGAGAGAGGGGGGGGGGGGGAGATGTGTCTGGTTCATATCATCATGTGAAGATGGAACACTCATTATAGAAATCTTTGCTGTGAGGCACTTTAAACAACCAATATGCTGAAATAAAAACTAAATCAATTCATGTACATGGTTAACCAGTGCATACCTTAGTTCATTACATGTTGGTAATCTCAGTTATATAGCATACATATCAATCCCCTTCAGGAAATAATGTATTTTTCATTTATGAGGAAGAGGGTGGAAGGAGGGAATTTAGTAGAATAAGAATGAATCATATGAGTACATAGAAATGGATATAAATATCGTAACAACAATTTTACAAATAAATTTGAAAAACTATCACTCTTCTATTTTGTGTAGGAGTTGATTAGAACTAAGCATTTGTGTGGAAAATGAGTATTGCACTCTTTTATGAAATTGTAACATAAAGGAATATTATAGGGTGGTTACCATATGGTAATGGTTAGCCTTCTAAAATATGCTGACAGCATTTTGTCTCGGTGACTACATGGGGGGGGGGCTAGGGAGTGACCCTTTACAGGGATCATCTAAGAAACTACGTCTACAGAGAGTGTACTTCTCAGCATTTTTGCAGCCTGGATAAGGGTGGGGGTAGGGGGATTCAGGCAAGGTGTAATCCTGTACAGGGATCACCTTAGTAGCTGCATCCAAAGAGAGTATACTTCTTGGCATCATTCTTACAGTTTGGGTGGGATGGGGCAGGGGTATCCAGGCAAGGTGTGATCCTATGTAGGGATCATCTTAATAGCTACATTCAGAGAATATACTTCTTGGCATCATTCTTACAGTCTGGGTGGGGTGGGGGATCCAGGCAAGGTGTGATCCTATGTAGGGATCATCTTAGTAGCTACGTCCTAAGAGAGTATACTTCTTGGCATCATTTGTGCAGTCTGGGTGGGGATGGGGCATGGTGGGGTGGGGGATCCAGGCAAGTTGTGATCCTATGTAGTGATCATCTTAGTAGCTGCGTCCAAATAGAGTATACTTCTTGGCATCATTTGTGCAGTCTGGGAGTATACAGTGTGTACCTGGAGCAATATCTTTTGGTTGTTTGAATGGAATGCACAATCCCTTCGCACCCATAGAGGGAGCCCCAACTACAACATCTCGGTCTCTGTCAATGGTCAAAAAGAGAAAATGAATACGTTTTTGAACCAGACTTTGGGTTAGCATTATAAGTCAGAGGCAGAGCAATGAGGGGGGGGGGGGGGAGGAGGAGGTGACTGCCCCTTACGATTTTTCAGTTAGTGAAAAAAAAAGAAAAAGGAAGAAAGATTATTAAGATGGTCTGAGTTGTGCATATCTATGATAGTATATTCAATTGGGAAAGTAAAATTTTGTCCTATAACAAAATACCTTGTTGCTGTTCCTGTTAGAAGATACCGGCACATCTCAGATACATATCAGAAGAGTTCTTCATTAAATGGAACTAGCATCTATCTCAAAACATTAATATTTTGAACTTCAAAATGATCATCGTGTAACTTCAGAATTAATTGCATTGCACTTGCATACATGTCAATGATTAAATCTGGACTTCATTCTGGAGTATGAATATTGCGCTTACCACATGATGTTGATATTTGGGTAGAAAGTAAAATAGAGATTAGATCTTACCTTGCACTCTCTTTTTTGACCTTATCCTCACAAGATATCTCCCCACAGTATGGAACAAGAAGGAGCTGCAAAGAAAGAAAATCATCACAAAATAGTGGGATTTATTGTCTATTCATCACTCTGTTGGCAGGAAATATCTGATTTTGCAAGAGTTGAAGCCGAGTAGACCTCATAATGCATTCCTCTTAATCTCAATAAACAGGTGTTACATGTTAACAGTTACAACACAATTTAATTTGACAGGGTGCAAAAGTGCACTTGTCAGCCAACAATCTCAAAAGGGCCCTTCATCCATCCTAATGCTAATGGTTCAATAGGTTAAACTTAATAAGATTGGGGGGGGGGCTAATTTTATTTTATTTTTTAATTCTTATCAACTGGAAATGCAAAATATTATGAATTTGAAATGCATGACACATACTGACATACAAATATCAGCTCCTGAGTAATCAAAACTGGTTCATCCACATATTGTCATGTGGCTCATATTTTTGATAGTTGCTAAATTCCTGTAAGATGTAGTTACCTTCTTTTCATCTAGTTTGTTACAGAAATCGTTCCAGGAGCTTGTCACTACAATGTGACCATCAAGGTCCTTCTTGGCACTACACACAAAAAAAAGAGTGAAAGAAAATTATATTCAACAATCAATTATTTAATTGATAAATTAAAAGATTTCATGAAATTATGAATACAGGGGACAAAGAAAGAGAGAGGGAGAGAGAGGAAAGAGGGAGATTAGAGGATAATGTAATATCAGTGTCTTATTTTCTAAAATATTATACACATTGGTACCAATAATGTCTATAGCATTTTATTTGTTCAAGGTATGATATAAAATTAATGAAGATATAATACTTAGCTCAAGGGCACAGAGTGTCGGGGATCAGGGAACTTCAGAATTTTGTGTGTCTAGTTTGGCACTGGACCGATTGACCAGGGCATATCTACAGGTCAACATCCCCCCCCCCCCCTCTACATCAAACTTACTTTGCATACATGTCAGTCTGGATCTGGTCAAGGAGCTGAGTAACCTTAGCAACCGATTCAGCCTCACAGAATGTGGTCTTAGCTCCGGTGTCTCGTCTGCAAGCGATGAACTCCTGCTTGCTCATGTCACGAGGCCCCACCTCAATACGAACTGGCACCCCCTGCGTTCAAACAGGGCAACAAAATATCAAAATTAAACATCACATTTTGCATGCAATGGACAATAACTTATTGATTGTTACAATGAAATCTTTGAATTATCATGCATTATATACCAAAACAACCAAAGGTTAGGGCATCTGGTGGGTGTTTCATAAAGCTATTCGTAAGTTAAGAGCGACTTTAAGAACTGGTAATCCTTTCTTCTGGTAAATGATATTTACCATCAAATGTTCATTGGTGATTATTTAGCGCATAAGAAAGAATCACTAGTCGTTCTTAAAGTCGCTCTTAACTTACGAACGGTTTTATGAAACGGCCTCCAGGAGTATTGCGAAACATATAATAAACAAATAATGTGATTACAAATAAATCTTGTTGACCAACCTTGAGTTCCCAATGGTTGAACTTCCATCCAGGAGAGTAGTTATCTCTAAGATCACTCTGAGCTCTTAGTCCACCAGCTTTCAAGATCTTCACATAGTCATGGCACTTGTCTAGGAGTTTATTCCTCTGCTCATCTGTGGTCTTGGCTGTGATACCACATGGTATGACAATAGCCTAGAAATGTGAATTAGAAGAGTAAACATTTGATAATTACTATATAATTACTGCATTTGGCAGTGTAAAGTATAAAGTCAGAAATGACTTCCTTGAATGCAGAATCAGCAGTCAAAGACAGCACCTATGTTTGCATACAGGACTACCAAGGCTTGACTTCTAATGGTAGATATAGACTAGAATAACCTAAATCCTCCTCATTGTAGCAACAACTTTGTTCGCATGCAATTTTTAATCTATGGAATAAAATTTATAACTTAACTTTTCAAACACACAATTATCAGTAACATTAGAAAAAGTGAATTACTTAAATTGCTCTTGGCCAATACGATTGAATGAATTCAGAAGCTTTTAACAGGAGCTTGCTTGAGTAACTTACCTGAACAGCAGCGACTCTTGGTGGTAGTACTAACCCCTTATCATCCCCATGCACCATACACATCACACCAATAGTTCTTGTGGTCAGACCCCAAGAGTTCTGGTACACATACTTGTGGGTATTGGGCTGTATAAAGAGAAGAAATTATTCCCATGTAACTGTATCATGTATTATAATTTCTTGATCATTTACAGATCATTCACACTTATAGTTTCTTGTGGTCAAACCCAATTGAATTTCAGTGCATTAACCTTGGATATGTATAAGGTCCAACTTCCCCCTTTTATACAACTATAGAATTGATATTATAAAGATGGTTATTGTGTTAGTGTAGAATCAACCTATTACTTCATAAAGCTATTTTCAATGTTGTAATTTATAATGTATACTATTTTCTTTAAGTCATGTCTGTAAAGCATATTGAGAGCCCTTATAGGTCTGAAATACGCTACATAAAATGTTATTATTATTACTATTATTAAAATATTTAGCCATAAGCTGGAATTCCCTAGCAAGTGAAGAAAGTCATACATATTCGCTTTCATAAAAGATGGAGAAAATGGCTTTGTACATAATATAGCAAACAAATCCTGCTTAAGGAACATTGCTTCCATTCATATGAAATCTGTAGTATTCTGATGTCTTCATCACCCTGTTCTAGAATTCTGCTATTGAAAAGTATGGAGTGGTAAAAATAGGTCATTAACTAATTACTTACCACATTTGGATCCTCAAACTTGATTTCAAACATCTTAGCAAAGTTCTGGCCAAGATGGTGAGATGTTGCACCCTGAAAAATCAATTAAATTGAACATCAAAACATCACAAATAGTGTATCTTATCTTTTCTTTGACCAGTGTGTTGGCTCAGTTGGTAGAGTGTTCATCTCACAACTGGGAGGTCGAGTTGAAACCCCAGCCGTGTCAAACTAAAAGATGAGAGTTGCTGCAACCCTGTTTGGTGTTCAACAATCAAGGGAATAGAGCCTCGTCAATCTGGCGCTGCACAGCGGCTGCCGGAACCACGATCAATTGGGCAGAGCAAATTTTCAGAGTATTATCATTTCATGCTATTTTGAACAATGAAATATGGATGGATCTTAACTTTTTCAACTTCAAATACATAAAGCAGAAGTACTACTTTTTAAGCTATTTTTCTATTTTTTACTTTATGAAGACCAAGTTGCTATTTTGGCTATTTACAGAGAACGTTTGTGACGACTTATTGTTGATTTTGGGAGAGCAGGTCACTATGTCAGTTGCACATGCATACTTGTTTTGCAGTTGATCTCTAAAATGGTCTGTCTCTTATAAGAAGAGCAAGATATCAGGTATGTAATGCACACGTTTGACCTTTGACCTTACTAATAAATTTGAGTACCAAGAATTCTGACAAAGTAAACATTTAGTGTGAAGGTTTCCATTGCTTAACCATGGATGTAAAACATGATACAGTTCAGCCAGATTTAAGTATACAACCCAATATATATAGCTACCATACCTGAATAGCTCTACCGCTAGCCTTGACAAAGGCCTCCACTGTGGTAGTAAAATCACCTCCAGCAAACTTCTCTTTAAGAGTCTTCTGTCCTCTCACCACTGGGATAGCTAGAAGGTATTCATACACCTGAGCATAGAGTTCAAGGATGGTGTAGACTTCATCTACGGCTTCTTCCTTGTTGGCCCACGCTGTATGACCTTCCTGCCACAGGAACTCACGGGTTCGCAGGAAAGGCTGAGGATGCTTGAACTCCCATCTCTGTAAAAAGTTACATGTTTACATTAATAATGTAATTATTAAACATCATAATCTTGCAATCACTGAATTTGAATTGGAATTCCTGACATAACCATTTATTTTTGTTCTTAGAATTTATAGTGCCAACTTAATTTCGTGCAATATGAATAACAATAAAAGATTAATTTGAATGTACAAGGTTACGGGAACCTAATGGTCCTTGTACAGAATCTAAGGAAATTAGACAATTCAGTGTTAAATGGGTAACATCCAATTGACCATGAAATATGCACCAAACACCTCAAAGATTTAAGTAAATCTGAAAGGAACTATTGAAGCAACATCTAACCAAACTTGTTATTTTAGTAACATGCTAAGTAACTCACCACAACGTTACACCATTGGTTGAGTTTGATTGGTAAATCTCTGTGAGACTGAACCCACTTGGCATATGACTGGTACATCACTGAAAAATAACCACAAACATAATACATTTTGTACTATCTAATTCTATATAAAGGTTGTTAACTCCATTTTTACAGTGAGTGTTCAAGAAATTGCAAACCAGCTGAAGATTAAGCATATTCAATGGAAGCATCACAAAATGAATGTGAAAGTTGTTATACATGCACTCAGAGCATCCGTTGCAGATACGGATGCTCTCTGTAAGGACCTTTGCATTCCTGAGTTTGCTGGCAGTGCAAAAACCATCAAATTCATATGCAAGATGGACAAATTGTTCCACCCAAAGAATTCCAGAACACCAAAAGGAAATATGACCCTCTCAAATCTTGGAGTGAGAAATGAATGGCTACAAAACACTTAAAAATACATTTAATGGACAAGCTCTGGTATTTGGAAGAAGACTGCTTGGATGGGAATTCTCATAGAGATTGACTAAGGGCTTGAAATATGTCACAGCCTACTAGTCAAGATGGAATCACTGTTCCATTATATCTGTATATATTCAGCCTTGTGATTTTCATGCTGAATGCGGCATCAAATTGAAAAATATAGTGTAAAACAGTGAAAAATCTGATATTCTCCCATAGAGTCATGTGTTATAAATCAGCACTTTTGCCCTCTTTACGATGGCGGCCAGGCATTTCAATACATCACAGCCGCATTGCACGCGCACCAATGCGAGCAACTGCTCTAGTGTCAATGTACATGTAATACATCTCTATGGCATTCTCCAATATTGGAATTATTAATGAATCATCTTACCAGTTTCACTGGTTGGTCGGATGGCAATAGGCTCAGCAAGCTCAGACTGGCCACTTCTTGTTACCCAGGCAACCTGCAATGAACATCATTGATAATTGTAACAATGACTCTTATCATGACCACAAACAACACACTGGTAGTGAATACACAATGCTCTATAGTTACTTATTTTTGTGAGTTTGGTTTGTGTCACCCAAACCATTATTTATTTTTCAATTTGATTCTTATTCACTAAGCAGAGACATTGTAAATGTTTTTACAAACATGTACATAATGAAAAAATAAATATTTAAGACTCAAGATTTTGAATAGCTCTCTACATTCAAATAAAAATAATGAAACCCGACTAATGTGAACTCACCTCTGGAGAAAAGTCAGCAATGTGTTCCTTCTCACGTTCCAATGCACTCTGGGATACAAAGATGGGGAAGTAGGTATTCTCGACACCAAGCTTCTTGATCTCAGCATCAAAGAAGGCAACAATCTTCTCCCAGATGGAGTAAGACCATGGACGAAGCACATAGCAACCACTCACATCGTAGTATTCTATCATCTCAGCCTTGGTGATCATCTTATAAACAAAATAGAAGTTAATAAATGCAAAAGTGTGTTTTATTGAACTTGACATCATGCGAAATGTGACATGAACTAGTACTCTCCAAGAGGATGCTAGTCTGACGACCAATGTGTGGGACCATCCTGATACAACTAGTCTCTGTTCTCTAGTTAATATGAAAAGTTGTAATGTTCCCTCAAATAATCATGGCTTGCGCAGTTCTTGAAGTGATAAAAAGGGGATCTGACATATAAAAAGACTGATTATCATATGAAGTGTCCACATTGTGAATAGCAGATGTTTATTTCAATTTCTGTTAACCTGGGCTTTCATGGTAAACTAGGGGTGCAATATAATGTCCACTTGAAAACGTACCTGTGAATACCATTCACTGAGATCTTCCCCTTTCTTTGCTTCTAGTCCTAGTCTAGTTTGCTTCTTGATATCTCCTTCAGCTGCTCCAGCACTCTCCTTACTCTCTGCTCCAGCTCCTTTCTGCTTAGCTCCAGCTCCTGCTGCTTTATTCTGCTTCTCTTTCTTCTCCTTGCTCTTCCCTTTATCACTGGAGGAGCCTGGAGGCTTGTAGTCTATACCAGTCAGACCTTTGTAGTCGGCTTTCAATGCAAGTAGAACTTTCACTGCAGCATCTATGTCTCCCTGAATGTTTCATAAGAATATAATATGACTACATGAAAATAAAATTTCAATTAGATTAGATAGTTACATACATAATTATACAGCGTACATAGAATCAAATAATATGTACTTTTTATATAATGGGTCTTTATACAAGACTACTTTATACAAGACTACTCTCCTTGTTACTGGCAGGAGCTGCTCCTGGTTTGTAGTCTTTGCCAGTCAGTTTCTTGTAGTCTGCCTTGAGAGCTAGAAGAACCTTGACCGCAGCATCAATTTCCTCCTACAAGAAAGAGTGAGATAATGTTCACCATGGAAGATCAATCATTGGGTGATTTCAAATTCAGTGTTGACCTTTTGGTGTTGGTGTTAGGTCAATTTCGACATGAGTTTGACACCAAACACCATCTTGATAATTGATCTTGGATTGGCTTACCTTGTCAGCTTTATCCGACTTGAGTTTACGGACTTGATCTCCCTGGGCTGTGATCTTTGCAACAATGGCCTCTACCTCCGGTCCTCCTGGTGCAGCTGGAGCGGCCTCCTTCTTGACAGCAGGAGCTGCTCCTGGTTTGTAGTCTTTGCCAGTCAGTTTCTTGTAGTCTGCCTTGAGAGCTAGAAGAACCTTGACCGCAGCATCAATTTCCTCCTACAAGAAAGAGTGAGATAATGTTCACCATGGAAGATCAATCATTGGGTGATTTCAAATTCAGTGTTGACCTTTTGGTGTTGGTGTTAGGTCAATTTCGACATGAGTTTGACACCAAACACCATCTTGATAATTGATCTTGGATTGGCTTACCTTGTCAGCTTTATCCGACTTGAGTTTACGGACTTGATCTCCCTGGGCTGTGATCTTTGCAACAATGGCCTCTACCTCCGGTCCTCCTGGTGCAGCTGGAGCGGCCTCCTTCTTGACAGCAGGAGCTGCTCCTGGTTTGTAGTCTTTGCCAGTCAGTTTCTTGTAGTCTGCCTTGAGAGCTAGAAGAACCTTGACCGCAGCATCAATTTCCTCCTACAAGAAAGAGTGAGATAATGTTCACCATGGAAGATCAATGATTGGGTGATTTCAAATTCAGTGTTGACCTTTTGGTGTTGGTGTTAGGTCAATTTCGAAATGAGTTTGACACCAAACACCATCTTGATAATTGATCTTGGATTGGCTTACCTTGTCAGCTTTATCCGACTTGAGTTTACGGACTTGATCTCCCTGGGCTGTGATCTTTGCAACAATGGCCTCTACCTCCGGTCCTCCTGGTGCAGCTGGAGCGGCCTCCTTCTTGACAGCAGGAGCTGCTCCTGGTTTGTAGTCTTTGCCAGTCAGTTTCTTGTAGTCTGCCTTGAGAGCTAGAAGAACCTTGACCGCAGCATCAATTTCCTCCTACAAGAAAGAGTGAGATAATGTTCACCATGGAAGATCAATCATTGGGTGATTTCAAATTCAGTGTTGACCTTTTGGTGTTGGTGTTAGGTCAATTTCGACATGAGTTTAACACCAAACATAAAATGAAGATGGTCCTGAAAAGTTTCTCACTAGGTGTAGAGCTGTCAATATTGTGATCTTGATTATTTGTGTAAATTCAGAATAGGTGTTGGAGGTGAGAAAGTGTAATCCAAATTGTGCTTCCAACACCAACACCAACACCAGACTTGAAATGACCAATTACCACACACACAATAACCTTTACAGCTTATGGGTAATAAAAGACAAATAAACAAGGCAGGGAATGAATGGAAAGATATCCTTCCACTCCCAAATTCATTCCTCAAACATGAATGAAACAGTTTCTAAATGTCCTTCCAATAGCTTGAAGGCAATAACACTAATTTCATGTGAGATAGTCCAGTCATTTTAACTTTTCACTTGGAATAAATTGCAACAGAATTTATTCCAATGCAGAACATTTCTTTTAGGTCCATAGAAGACCATACTAAAAGTCCCAGAAAATCCGAATAGGGGAAAGTGTTCTAATTTGCATAAAGATAATGGTAAGTTTTGGTCATATTCGTTCATTTAGTTTACGTAGCAGACGACGCTAGTGTACACTATGTACTCAGACCCGATTGCAAATCATATCAATTCCGGACTCGATACTACTATAAACATTCCTCCTCATACTATGATAGCTATATCATAAATATCAGTAAGCAAAGATTTATACTACAAAAACACTGTTACTTTTAACATTAAATACATAAATTCGATTCTGATTAATTGTATTAATTGTTTAACATGACAGGGTCTAGGCATGGAAACTATCATATGCTAGTCACATGACATTGTACACCAAATAATGACATTTACTGCCTGCTCGATCTCAGAGTTCAAGAAAAAAATGAAATGTAGCTATTAGACCTGCCACATCCTATTATACTACCGAAGTCACTCACCCCTTTTCTGTATTTTGCCAACTTATGGGAAAATCTGTCAATTTGGAGCTCCTGAAGAGGGAAGGGGTCGATGCGCTGATAGACGAAACCTATTCATCTTTAACTGTTTAAGTGGTTTCAAATAATAAAAGTGACTTTACCATATAGCAGAAATGCCTATTGCCTGAATAGGGGGGGGGGGTCAAAAACTGCGATTTTGTTTTAAAAAAGAGGAAAAATAGGCAAACAGGGTGGGGAGACTTGGGGAACCCCTGAGGGGGTAGGCTTTGCTGAGCCAGCACTTCTATTATGTAGCTGATAATGGAAAATCTAGTTTTTTTTTTCTTCAAGTGATTTTTAAACAATAAAAATGGCTTACACTATACCAGAAACATCTTTTTGCCTCAATGAGGACTCTGGATTTATAGATTTTTCCATAAATTGGCAAAATATGGAGAAGGGGTGAGTTTGGCAAACCCCGTAGCGGATGAGCTTTGCTGTGCCAGCACTTCTTTATATTGTTTAGCTGATAGAGGAAAATCTATTTTTTCATCCCCAAGTGCTTACAAAACAATAAAAGTGGTTTATTGCAAAGGGGAAATGCCTTTTGCCTCAATGGGGCTAAAAATGGCGAATTTTCCAAGAAATGGGCAAAATACAAAAATGGGTTGGTGACTTCGGCATACCCCTGAGGGGGTAGGATTTGCTGTGGCATCACTTCTTTATATGTAACTGATAGAGAAAAGCCTACTCTTTTGCCTCCTAGTGATTTCAATACAATAAAAGTTGTTTTGATTTGTAGAAAAAGCCCTTTGCCCACATATCAATTTAAGTAATATACACCTTTCTATCGCTATACGCACACATGTATTTATTTGGGTCGGTCACATCCGGGAGTCACACCAACAAAGGCGAGGCAAGACCGATTTAATCTAATGTAATCTCTTTAAAGGCATGCCAGCGATCGCTTTGTAGTCGATATCAAAGGTGTGGCTAAAAACGGAGGTTGTTTTTTGGTGTCACTTTAATGCAATATCGAGTAATATATTCGAATGTATTTGCCCTTAATCTAAGCAAGTAAAGACATTAATATTGTCATGAAGCATATCAATTTTCTCGTTGATATATCCCCTTTCTTGTTGAATGCTGATATTTTGCATTAGATGTTGATGCTAATGATAAAACAGGAAGATATCAACGCACATACAAATTCTTGACCGAAAACATGGACATTTTGGCATAAATTCTCACATTTTTCGAAAAATATTTACCGGACAGTCCCGAAAACGTTTACAATCAATTTATAATATCTTAATCATAGTGAATTGCGTATTCATTCAAGATTTTACATTATCTGTGCAAAAAATATTAAGGATAAGGCATATCAATTAATTTTGGCAGCCATCTTGGATTTTTGCAAATTAGATGCCTTTCCCCTATTCCGATAGTTTGGGACTTTTAGTATGTTGTACAAGGGACCTCACAGAAATGCAATGTGGTGAAAAAAATTATGTTGCAATTTGTTCCAAGTTTGGTCAAAATTTGGGCTAAAATGACTGGACTAAGATCCCCAAGTCAATATCAAAGGTTAATAAAGAAGCTTTTTTATTTCCCTACTTTACAACATGGAAGTATTCGCTCAAACTTTAAAAAAAAAATTATCATACGACATAGATTCTTCATGCTCTTTTAAGAAAATATTTTTAGATTTTGCAGCCTGTGAACAACAGTACTCTCATACTTGAATTTCATCATATTTTGACAAACTGGAATCTATCGACAGGAGCAGTATAGGTGAGACACAAGATGAAGAAAGATCAAAGAAGGTATCTACCTTTGGATATTTATTGGCCTTGATAGTCCTGACTTTGTCTCCTTGTTCAGTGATCTTTGACACTAAGTTATCTACACCACCAGTCTCTGTAGCTTTGGCTTTAGGTGCTGCTGCTCCTGGCTTGTAGTCCTGTCCAGTCTGGTTCTTGTAATCAGCCTTCAGCGCAAGAAGGATCTTAACTGCAGCATCTATTTCAGCCTAAACAATAGTATAACATTGGAAATGTAATATACATGTATCGTGCGCATTCAGGGCTAATTCATACAAACCAAATATACTCTACATCATTCTCAGTGAATTGACATCAAATGGGTCTTAAAGCTGAGTTTATAACATTTTCAGATGTTCTATGTTAATTGGCATTAATTACTGCATAGAAACTGAGCATCAAATACCTCCTTTGCATTTGAATGATGTAAACAAAATTTATAAATATTAGCAAAACATATTATAATATTTTAAGTATTGTTCAGTACGATCTATAAATAATTATTTCTTTGTCTGAATGAAATATGAGGCAATGAATAAAATTTGTCGTTCGAAATTGCAGTAAGATTACTCCATGCCACTTTATGGTTTAATACAGATATGAACATGAGTTAAATATAGCAGATTTATAGCTTTTTTTTTACCTTTTGAGCTTTGTTATTCTTGAGGGTTCTGACAGCATCACCTTGAGCAGTGATCTTAGCAACTAAGTCACCCACATCTCCAGTAGATTGCACAGGGGTAGCTGGGGCACTCTTCACTGCTTCCTTCTTGGTCTCTTTGGGCTGCTTTTTACTCTAACAACAGAGAGGAGAAAGAGAGAGAGAAAAAAGGAGAGAATCGTTTTTAATAAGTTTTAGTTAATACATCAAATTTGTGTGACTTTAGACAGAACACTCCCCAAAGATAGCAAAATGATATAGGCAGAGGAGCAACAGAAGTAATGAATCACATCATATGATACTTGCTTCTCTCACAACTATTTAAACAAAATGAAGGGTGAAAAAAGGGCAGTTCTCATCAAAGACAGTGATGTCCCCAAACTTTGCATTCTTACCTTATCAGCTGGAGCACTTGGTGTAGCTGATGCAGGTTGGTTCTTAGTGTGACCGTCAGGGATGTTGATCAGGATACAGGGTGTAGCACGACTTGTGTGCCTGCTGAAAGGTTCAATCATAAAACACATCTTCAAATGTACAGAAGACAACTTTCAAAGGTTTTACAAATAACCCTTTGACAAGATGCAATTTTTACTGGCATACACAAGGTACAATTGAACAATACAAACGAAAAAATCAAAACTTATTACGATGGCTGTTTATGGTAGAAGAAAACATCAAGTCCAAATCTCACATGTAAAGATCTAATATGAAAAGAATTAAAAAAAAATATATTTTGAAGGGTTCCAATATATTTTACTTTAAAGGAAACAAAATGTTAATGTGTAGTGACTTGCAATTGAAAACAATGTCTTTCAAGCAAACATCTTATCTATTTGGCTAGAAATATTTAAGTTATAAATGAGGGGGAAAAAAAAAAAAAAAAAAAAATGTGTATATTTTGTTCATATCATGGTAAAGAATGTTTATCTTGGTTAGATCTTTACCTTGTTGGTTCATAAGCCTGATCACAAATAAAGAAACCTTTCCTCTGGATCTGGATGATATCACCTTTCTTTACAGATGCGAACTCAGGGTCACCAAGGATACTTGTATCCTCCTAAATGATTTTAAAAAACACAATAATATGATGTTGTAACTCATCCATGGAATCACAATAATGAGTCAGGAAGCAATCAGTCCTTGACTTAAGAATTGTGTAAAAATGGAAATTGACGGATTTATAACAATTATAATCATCATCATTATTATGTTGAAAATCCATTTATATATATATATATTGCACAGCCGCTGTGCAACGCCAGATCGACGAGGCTCTATCCCTTTAACCGTTACAGGGTAGCACCCATCTTTTAACGTCTATTGGTCTGACGCTGCCGGGTTTGAACTCCCGACCTCCCGGTTGTGAGATGGACGCTATACCAACTGAGCCAACAAACTGGTTATATCAGGATTATCATTGTATTATGTTATCATTATGATTCACGATTCCTGTGAAATTTAGTGTTCTTTAAGAATTATGTGATTTTAAAAATGTTTCTATCATGGAAAACTGGGGAACTATTGAATAGAGTAAAGATACGTTAATCAAAAACTCACAATACATCTGTGAATGACCAGCTTTATTCTAACTTCTTAAATTTGTCTTACCCTTGATTTCTTGTTGACATAGTCCTTGAAATCTTCATCTTTACCCAGAATTCCCTTGGTGATGATGTAATCGTAATGGATCATGACAGCTTCAATGAATGGAGCCTTCTCGGTTTCACCCAACCATGTGACCTTGATTGTATTCTTGAAGTTCTGTTTGGTAGAAACGCACAGTGCAGATAAATAAAAACAAATTCACCTTTTAATAAGAAAGTTACTAACATATGGTGCCATTGAAGTGGGGTGTGAATTCTTCTTTAAGAGGGGCCTTCCTATGCTCATCTAATCTTATCATTTTTTTATTGTTAAAAGGAAAAAAAATAATTATTCACAGGATGAAATTCACAACTACTGGAAATTAATAACATTCATTGAATGGCAAGCTATGAAAAAACATCAATCTATTCAAGGGTCTTGTTACATAAAAGTTATGATCAATTGTATAATTCAGCAATAACCAAGCTTATGACAAACCACATGCAAACATTTCTAATCAATTGTAAATATGAAGCATATCTCTCTATGTTACACCCCTGATCATATAGCACAAACCTAAAAATATAATTTAATGACTGGATAACATATTCATTAAAATAAAGAGACATGTAATTGCTTTAAGATTCTTTTCATAGAAAATATTGTTGATATTGTTACAGGAATGTACATATCGATTGTATTCAGTATAGACATACCTTGTTATCTGCATCAAACTCTGCCTCAACTGACTGAACTTTACCGTCTGATGCCCTGAAAATTAAACATCACAACTTAGTATCAATGATGTAAATTTATCCAAGGGTATTCACATTTACATTGCAAAATGTAGTAATTGATTTACTTCTTACAAAATGCAGCATTGTAATTGAGAACATACTAAATATCTGACAATTCCCAGGTCTTCTTTGAAAGTAGTTAAGAATTATGTCTCACAGAACATATCTCACAAAAGGGACTCTTTACAAAGCTCAGTTGTCAAAATTTATACATTTGTCCTCACCAGATCATAACCTTTGAACTGCTTGCTACTGATTTCAGGAGACGTTTCATGAAAATTGTCAGAACTGACAAATTTTCAATATTCAACAATTACCATAATAACAGTAAGAAATTTGTGCTTATCAGCCAATAAAACTTCGGATAGTTGTCAGATCTGACAATATTTCAGTTGACATGTTTGTGAAATACACTCAGACCTCATGTTATATTCATTAAATAAACCATTTACATGAAACATTGCAATTAGGTCAAATATGGGAGACCTGAAAGTTGGTATATTTTGCGGCCTGAAGAAAAGGATGATAAACAAATTACAGACAGGCGGTTTGACTGATGTATGGACCAACGACCTAGAAATACTTGGTGGAGATGTTACAATATAATAGAGATGCTTTGGATAATTTTGTATCCATGTAATACTTACTTGACAATTTTCTTGATGTTGAGGTTACCCCAATTGATAAAGGTCACAGTCTGACCTTCTGAGAAGGTGGCAGCATCCTCCTGATCAATGAAGACCTTTTTACTAATCCACATCTTCTTCAGGCCAATATCAGCATTCTGAAAGTAATCAAATTAATATCATCCATTAAATCAATTATTTCATTTGTGTTATGGATGCAAGTAAATAATCATTATTTTCTCTCTGTATGTATGAGATGAAAATAAATTGAAAATTTCTCACAACAATTAAAATGAATGAGAGATAACATAGGGGAGCCAACAGGAAGATGAGGCTAGTTATTAACAGAGGAGTCTTGATCAGCAATGACTGGATAAGTGAGGAGGGACAATACTTTATTCTCGCTTGCTGTCAGTTTCAAATAATTCCTACCTTTGGATGTTTTGCCACCTCTCTACATTCCTCCGGAGCATTGGAAACGATGACCGGTACGGCTCCATCTTGAACTACACCTGTATACCTTGGGGCGATGGGGTCAATGACCTTACGATTGAAGCTCCATAACTTATCCCATTCCATCATCACAACAGATCTTGAAGAACCCTTTGTATTGAAATACAAAAATCACTCAAGTTACAGTCAATGATATAAGAATTCGTTAATCTGATTAGCAAATCTTATGAGAGTATTATCAACATTTTGATTGTGCAGTCTTAAAGTACTTGTCCCCAAAATGATAACAAATTTGTATGTTACTCTTTCCAACATTCACACACAAATATGTTGCCATGAACAAAGTGATTACAAGATGCTTACAAACTTAAATGCAATTTCCATACTCCTCTCTCTGTCCTTCATCCATCCTTTTGCTCATATCCAATCCTAAAATCTTTCTATTCATTATTTCTTTTTTGACCTGAAAAAAAAAATTCCCCTTTACTCATCTCTTTCCCTCTCATAGGCAAGCTGTCAAAGAAACATGTACAAGCAGTCTCTAAAATATTTCTGTGTAGATTTCAACAACTCCACTCTCCACCCACCCTCCTTCACACCCTCTGTCTTTCTTTCTCTCTCTTGGTCTCTCTAAAGAAATCTCAACTCTGTAAATACCTGAGCATTGATGAACAGCTTCAGCCCTTCTACAGTCATACCTCTTCTTAAGATACCACGTACTGTTGGGAATCGAGGGTCATCCCTGAGTGAAAAAAGCATTAAAACAAACAAATAATTAAACGATGCAATACTGTTTGTATTGTTGTGTTGATCAGGAACCTTTCTGGGAGCTTTATAATTCTGTAGTTATATACTCAGGATGTTGTCTTTCCAGAAATAGAGACAAAATAGTTAGTTTTTTTAAACAGATAACCAATGTATCCAGTAGCAAGATGGAAATCATTTTTAGATAACCCATTGGATCACATCATTTGGCACAAATAACTCAACATTCGGAAGAGAAGAGTGTGCTGTAGCATGTTTGAAGATGTACTTATCCAAAAGAATTGGGAATTTAAGTGGAATTCCTCAACTAAAGAAAATTACTCTTACAGCATTGGTATTTCATTGAATTATTTCAGATTAAATAAATCAATTTAGGTTCACTGACTTTTATACTAAAATTTACCTGAAGTGCAAATGATTTCACTTACCATCCATCTACCAATCCATTGTCAACAAACCAAGTGAGCTTCCGCTTGGAGAGTAGGGTATGCTGTAGGTTGAGTCTACTATACTCCCATACATGAGGTTTACGCAAACCTAAGACATCAATGATGAAATCAAACTGTGGATCTCTGTCATGGTATTCAGTTGTACGTAATGCATGAGTTACTCCCTCGACGCTATCGACGATTGGACAAGCAAAGTCATACGTTGGATACACCCTGTAGGAATGATCATATTTTATGGGGGTGCATTATAAATCACATAATATGATTATCAGAATTATGATTTGTGTGTATCTCAATTTGAAATTCATGACATCTGCAAGTTATGATTTACAAATAAGGGAGGTATGTAACACTGTGTACAATACTTTTTTTTTTACCAATCTGCTCCAGTGACAAAACCTGCTATTTTCACCAAAGATATGATATAAAGATAAATGTTGGGGTTATGAACAAGTTGTGGTTACAAATAATTTGAGTATAAAGATGAGAAAAGTATATCATATGAGGTGAGGATATGTGATTGGCTTAATATAAAGGGTTTCCACAGGGGCTAATGTCAGTGGAACAAACAACATATTTCCCTTTTTCCCTAACTTCCGTCATATGATGTATGGTAAAAAATATAAATTTTGAACCAGTTGTAAGATAATCAATGAGTGTGAACTCATGTGCATTACATCTTCTTTTTAAATGTTGAGATAATTAGACCACTTACTTGTACTTGGTACCAGTGCGTACATGGACCTCATTCTTGCAGCGGTAGATAGTTGGATCCCTGAGACAGCCATTGTCTGACTTCATATCAATCTTAAGTCGAAGACAGCATTTCTGCCCTACATCACTTCCCTTCACCATTTCTTTCCAAATCTCTAAATTCTTTTCCACAGCTGGACAGAAACAAAGTATTCCCTTATATGATCATACTATTTTTTTTAAATAGCAATTATTATGTTATTTTTTAATGTTTCATCGGTTGGAAAATATATTCATAAATCATATAAAGCATTATAGAAACTCTTAGAATATTTTTCAAATAAGCTTGAAAATTCGAATTTATAGCTGATAATAAAATGAAAATAGCAGTATATTGTATAGTCTTGATACTTATAAAAATTGTTATATAACTAATAAAATGAAAATAAGTGTATCATACAATCTTGATCATTAGTTCTGTCACAGCATACTTCTTTCATAGTAAATAAACTTGTATACAATTATCAATATTCATCATTGAGTCAGGGGGAGAGATAAATGCCAATTGCAAGGAACTAGGTCAAACACACAAACCTCACAGTTCTTCCCATTATGAAAACATGCAGATGATACTTACAATTATCATAGTTCTTTGAGTATGTCCTCTGCTCCCTCTCCTTCTTCATAAGCTCAGGGTCAGTATTGTCACAATAGGCTTTGCCTTCTTTGATCAACTTCTCAGCGTAGGATTGGATCAGATCAAAGGAATCAGATGTATGGGTGAAGATGTCTGGCTTGATCCCAAGCATGGCTACATCTTGTAGGATAACCTGAAGGGAAAAATAAATGTAAGAATAATCTGGTTATAACTGACAGTTATTACTTCTGAATTCTGAAAGTTAACCTGAGAAATGAGATTATAAGAAGAAACAATTAGGAATACATGGTTTGATACATAGAGTGATGATCCTTGACAATCGTACTTTGACCATCACCTTGGAATTGTACAGTGTATGCTCATAACAGATTTAGACCAGTTAGATCAAAGGAAACAGATGTACAAGCATGGCAACAGTAACATGACAGGGAAAAAATAACTTCTTATGAATTACTAGATCATAACTAAATATTCATTGATTAAAACTGTAAAAATCAATATCTGTATTTTTTATGGATTACTTCCGAACCTTCACTACTATGTTTCTTATGTTTTTCTGCTTTAATCAAATCTAGGTGGACTTCCCAGTTAACTACAGGTATTTGAAAGAACCTTTAAATGTGTTCCATTACATGCTGAAAATGAGTATTCTTCTACTTTATAATGAGATTGTCACAAGCTCAGCAGAATAATAAAAAAGAAAATGAAACAAAACTGACCTTTTCAAACTCAGCATTTTCCTTAGCAGGGTTGGTATCATCAAACCTCATGATTAACTTTCCTTCAAAGGCCAACTGGTAATACTGATTCAATAGGGCTGCCTTAGCATGCCCTATATGCAGATATCTATATAGGAGAAATATGGATAATAAATATGAAATTTTCAAGGAGATCTAGGTAAAAGAAAAAAGGTCTTTCTGAATAAAATAATGATATAGACCAAGGTAAACATAAAATAAGCTGCATTCTAGTAAAATGACTAGTTAGCGAAGCACTCCTGATTGAAAAGTACTTTACCAAATTGCAGTTGATAGTACTATTTCTTTAATACATGTTCATGGAAGTGCAACAATGTTAATGATGTTTGCTGTAAATACACTGTGTATTATCATATTAGACAAGGACACAAATTCTGTACAAGACCCATTGTCACATAAACATTGCAAAACATTTACTGAAGCTGAAGTTACTTACAAGACTTCACTGAATGAACTACATAAGATGCAGCGTTATTTGTTCTAATTTGGTGTTGACATAAACCTCTAAAAAAATTCAATATTAAATATGTTCTTCAGTCAAGGGTGTAAGTCTGTGATGTACTCACCCACTAGCCTCTGGTGGAAACCTGACTACAACCTTGCCCATCTCAGCTCCTGGTAGTTCTACATACCCTCCTACATCCTTCTTCTTGCTCTGAAATCAACATAAATATTCAACAATAGATCATTTCATACTACATGTATTATCAAAAAAATGATTTCTTAAGGATACTGTTTTAAAAACTGTTTGGATTAGTGTGTTTAATTTATTTACATGAATGTTAAGGAATGAAAAAATCTTTTTAAAAAAATGACCTACGACCCAGTTATAGTATTGGAAAAATATTGAAGAATAGACATTCTAGTACAATTTTCAAAGAATTATTCAAAGACTATTTTCTTCAATCATGATTTTAAATACATCTACTAAACTAGCAAATTGAAATAAATTTCTGAATGTTTTTTTTAAATTAAGGGTAAATGATCATTGATATACTGTAGTGTGTATTCCAAGTCCGCTACAGAAACACTTGTTATTAATGTTTAAACTGTATATCAGCTAGCTAATTTCATAAAATACTTGAAAAGTTCAAAATATGATGGACAACATGTCATTGAAGCTTAAAGATGAATAGGAGTTTGAAGCAAAATAAAAGATCAACAATGAACAGACAACATAACAATGAACATTAACTCATTCTTTGCTGTTACAAATGAGGATATGAAATGGAAGCATCATTCGGTAAAAAAGGAACAAAGCAATTGAATTTATTGAATTCAGGAAAATTACAATCTTTCTAATCAAAACGAGATGATATTTAACAATGAACATAACAGATATGATGAATTTAAAAAAATAACAGAACAAGAAAAAAAGAGGGAGGGAATATCACTGTGCTAAAATTTCAGGTAGACGAGTCATTACAACCAGGAAGCAAAGGTTTCCTAAAAATTAATCAAAAATATTTTGGATGGAATCAGAAAAAAAAAGGATGCAAAAAAAGCATGGGAGTTTGTATTTACATGTATATCACAAAGACTTGCTGAAACTAATTTGACACAATATGACAGCAAAAATGACAAGAAAATGTGATGGTTTAGCTGAAGGAAAAATACTGGGTTCCTGAAAACAATACAATCTTCATCAGCAATATTCAACAATGAAACTTTAAACACTGCAAAATCTTTTTAAAACTGTAAAACTGCATGGCAATGGACTTGCTTTACATGAAAGAATATAAATTTCATTTCAATGATGAAGCACATTTAAAGTGTTAAAATCATATTAGTCTGTTTTACTCACATCATGTGATCTCTGTTAAAATCAACAAAGTTTTGATGAAAATGTAGTTATCAGTATCAGACCTCATGTACTATTCAGATAGGGAACTATCTTTGAACATTTTTAACCTCGATCTTGAAAGCGAACATGCTAAAACTCTCTTCAGAACTATGATCTCTTCTTCATACATTCCTGTATGAAATACAATCTAAATTTTGCCAGCATTACAGGCTGGAAAATTTCAGTGTGACCTTATTTAATAGATTTGAGGTTTTTTTACATCATGATATGTGCACGCTTCCATTATAATTCTCTAGAGCTTCCATATGTTCTGTAATGATAGTGATGTAAAAAGGCACCCACCCTCATTTCACTGTAGTTCAAGGTCAATACAAAACAGGTGCAGTAATCCATTCTGATGATAGAATTTCTATGTAAACAAGATTTATGATAATCAGGTTTCCTACCCAACCCAGTAATGGATCCTATAAAATAGCAAATAACAAGTGTTTGATCCTTTCACTATAATAAATAGACTCTCTGTGTTGAACTTCAAAATACAATTTCATAAAAAAAGGCTTATCGACACATCCAAAATTTCTGCACCATCAAAGAATTAAGCACAATTCCTGGTTTTTTTAAATATTGTTAACTAATCACCAACAATCTACTCACATGTGCATGTTTTATGATCAATTATTACAATTTCTTTAATCAAAACCTAGGGGAGAGGCTTGCTTCACATTAAGTTAAGTTGGAGTTACCATCATATGCTAAGTCCTATGCTATTAATTGCATACACATACACCTAATTGTGTGAATTTACACCAATCACTTTGAAAGTAGTCATCAATGAAATAACATTGACAATGACGTGCACTGGCACCTAACAGTATGGTTAACTCCACTTTAAACCTTTGTGATACACACCCTTTGATATAGATTATTAAAGAGATACATACACTTAGCTCTTGTTTAGCAGACTCTGGTAGGGCATTGATGACCTTCTGAAACTGATCCTGAGATGCTAAAAAGCTAAACCATCGCATCACATTGGTAGGAGCTTTCCCTTGGGACGTCATCTTACTGAAGGGATTACTCCCTTTTAAAATAGAATATACCAAAAAAGACATTACAGTATTAACTCCAATTTATCAGGAACATCATTCATCATTTGCACTTCTTTTTACTTAATTTAATTGTTCGGACCATATTTGATAGATTTTACTTTCAATGTTCTGAAGTTATAATGTTATTATGTTGTTTCATTAACATAAGCCAAACATGAACAAGCTTGTAACTGAAGATTGTCAATCATTCATTAAAAATATCATTCATACTTCTGAACTTCTTGAGGGTGCCAGGTTGTTGTCAATGTTGGAATAACAATTAATTCCACAGTTATGGATGACGCATTGAGCCATGTAAATGTACCATGGAGGTAAAGTATCTTTGCTAAAACAAATGAGGGATTGTTGAATTAATTTCAAACCTTATGAATGATTTTAGAACCTTAATTTGACTTATAATTGATCGCAATTTTTTTGCAACACCCCACAAAAAAAAATCCACCAACCAAACATAGAAACAACTGCACACAAAAAAACTGCATACAGAGACGTTTCAAATACAAAAAATTGATCACTCTCATTGAATAATGGTTTAACTGAAATCATTTAAAAAGAAAAGTCGCTTGAATTACCTTTAAGGGCACCCCAAACAGCAAGATCAGCAATGGTCAACTCATGTCCGACCAGAAACGTTCTAGGGCCAAGGATCTTATCCAGGTAGACCACAGCTTGGTTGAAGTCCGAGGATGACCCCACACGGATGTTAGCAAAGTCCAACCAGTGGTCAACCTGATGTCGTAGAAAGAAAAATAAACAAATGAAGCAACAACAAAAATAGCACTGCTCCCCCCCAAAAAACAGTGTGTATGACTTGGACTGAAATAACTACATATTAGCTTCATATACATTTAGAAGTTCAAGAGACAATTATCTGATGAGAAGTATCTTAAATTGTTTGATAATGGGAATGTACAAATATCTAGCCTGTGAACTTAAAGGAGAATGAAACCCTTGAAACCAGCTGAATCCATATCAAAGAGAAAAATCAAAGAAACATATTGTTGAAAGTTTGAGGAAGATTGAATGAATAATAAGAAAGTTATGAGCATTTGAATATTGAGATCACTAGTGCCATGTAGATCCTCCCATCGGCAATGCGACCAAGATCTGTGATATCACACACGTACAACTCCCTCATTACTTTAGTACTTATTTCACTTATATTCTCACTTTTATAGAGTCTATCACAAGGTGATGTGTTCTCTTTATAAGATGACAAGTACAGAGGTTTCACAACATTATATCATTGATGAATCGTTTGTCATATGATTAGAATGAGCAAAAAGAGATGTTTTGGGGTATATTTTCAGTGTCCAAATGGGAGAGTTGTACGTGTGTGACATCACAGATCTTGGTCGCATTGCCAATAGGAGGATCTCCATAGCATTAGTGATCTCGACATTCAAATGCTCATAACTCTTTTATTGCTAGTCCTATTTTACTCAAAGTTTTGTTGATCTTATTCTTTGATTTTTCTGCTTTCACATAAGCTAACTTGCTCCAAGAGTTTCATTCTCCTTTAAGGTCACACACCAGTATGGTTTTTAGATTTTTAAGAATAATGAAGGACTGAACAGGGGATATCACACCTGAATGTATTAGCCAGCGTATGACAGCATACAAAGGCTATTGAAAGCTGATTTCTGAATCCCATTTTTACTTGATAACAAGAATTGCCTGTATACAAAACTTATTCTTCATAAAGATCTTGAATTCTTCATATTTTGTGTTGTATCAAATTGAAATTCGATCTGAGGAGTAAAAATTTGGCCAGCCTACAGAACGTTGGTACATGAACAGTGGCTAAAAATTCTAGGTGTGACAGCGACCTAAAATTATTATTATTATTTTTTTTTTTTACAAATCTGCTACATACAGCATTTTAAACACTATTTCCACAATGTAAAAAGTTTCATCTAAAAATTAAAGCAAATAGCCTATTTCCACAAATTTGATGACTTTGATCAACTGAATCTTCATCATTGGAACACTCACCTCAGCTGCTTCCAGGCTAGTCTTACCATAAAGACCACTACCTGGAGAAGTCCTGGCCAAGTAACGACTGATGGCAGTAGATGATGTCAAGGTCACAGCACTGCAATACATCATCAAATTGGTTAACAGTACAGTTTTTTTAACTAGGTTTATTAAGGAGAGTATAATGTTATATGCGACAAAAAACATTCCTTTATAAAAGGGCTTAAAATTGTTGGTAATAGGATTGATAGGAAGATTAATAGAGTGGAGAAAGTTGTACTAATTTGGAAAAGGCTGTCATATTTTATATGAATTTTATGCATAATGCATGTGATGTCTGAAGAGTGAAGACATTCACATTTTTTCTTCAAAAATAAATCATCTCAGATCAAAGTATCGATCTGATGTGAACATACATGTAAAGTTACAATTTACTTCATCATTGCATCTCACATCTCTTCATCCTTGGATAGTTTAGGAGCTGCTGAAAGAGATGTCTTGAAGGTTCAAGACAGTCAAAACATAATTATAGAATAGAAACATTAAGGAAATAACTTACTCAGAGAGCTTGAGGGTATTAGAAGTCCCCCATTCAACTTTGACCTTTCCTGTCACATACTCAGCTGTGAGCAGTGCCGCTGAGGAGAAAAAAAATACAGTCCTTGTCAGAATGATATCATGACATATTCATAGTTTATTTATTTAAAATAATAAAAGTGATACACATACAGCAGCCAATGACTGAAACGTATGAGTTTATTATATACATGGGTTCATAAATAAACAAGGCGGTTCACGAAACGAGTCTCGCCTGGTTTTGCGACCAACAAAATTTGACCCCTAGATGACCTTTGACCTTATCATCCTCATAAACACACAATGATTATTCAGGGCTCGACACTAGCGGCGGTCCGACGGTCCCAGACCGGTAAAAATCGCTGTCGGGCCAGTAGATTTTCAGAAATAGGAAGATTTACTGGTCCGACATGACCAGTAAAAAATATCATTTTCGGGCCAGTAATTTTTCCAAAAATAGCAAGATTTAAGGGTCCGACATGACCACTAATACAATCCACTGTTGGGCCAATAACTTTTCCAGAAATTGTCAAATTCACTGCAAACTATTTCCCCCCTTAAATTCTGTCATTCACACATAGAATACACACACTAGAGTAGCATACAGTGTACATGTAGCCAGCCACACAACCCACGTGGTAAATTCTCTACTCGCTGCGCGAACGAAGCTTGGTTAAACTCTGGCAGAAATCTCTCACAGAACTGTAAAAATTCACAGTTCATACTCATGAAAGGCTCTTATAATGTCCATATTTCCTAAAAATTGGAGTAACTCTGTCATTTGTAAGCAGTAAAAGGAGAAATTTTCACTTCTGTTTTGGTTCAAACAGATCGGGTTTCGGGTGATATCTTCTGAATACATAATAGCCCCACATATGCATTTATGTGTGTGTTGATACACTTGGTTTCTGACTTTCTTTCGTAGTTATTTTAATTGAGCCAAAAAGAAACTGATAAATTATTTGATGATAGTTTTAGCTTTCTTCCTCTGTTTTCTTCCTATCTTTCTTTCCTTCTTTCTTTTCAATCTTTTTTTGTTTCTTCCCTCTTTTCTTTCATTTTTTTTTTACCGTCTTTCTTTTTTAATTTCCCTTTTTTCTTTAATTTGTTCTTTCTTTCCTTTTAAAAATATTTTTCTCTATTTCTTTTTTCTCTTTATTTCTTTCTTTCTTCCTTTCTTTCTTCCTTCCTTCCTTTCTCCCTTCCTTCCTTTCTTTCTTTTTGATATTTTTCTTTAATTCTTGAGTCCATCCATCCTATATTCATCTCTTCTCTCATTCCTTTCTTTCCTTCTTTTTACCCTTTTCTTTCCTTCATTCTTTGTTACTTTCTTTGTTTCTTTCTTCCTTCCATCCATCATTTATTTACCCTTTCTTGTTGTTTTTTATTTCTTTCTTCTTCCAACCTTTTCTCTCTTTCTTACATTCATTCCTTCCTTTCTTATATATGTCTTGTTCTTTCCTTTTCCCCTTTGTTAAATCTATCCTTTTACCTTTCCTTTCTTTTTTTTGACTGCTTGCTTCCTTTCTCTCCTTTATTATTTCATTCCTTCCTTTCTTTGTCTCTCAGTCTTTCTTTTTTTCTTCCTTTCATCTATTCTTTTCTCTCTTTTTTTATATTGCTTGTTTCTTTCCTTCCCTTCCTTTATTTCTTTCCTTCTTATCTATCATTTTACCTTTCCTTTATTTCTTCCTTCTTTCAATCCTTCCTTCCTCTCTTTCTTTATTTTGACCTTCTTTCCATCTCTCCTTTTACCCTTTCTTTTTTATTGCTTCTTCTTTCTTTCCTTTACTACTTACTGGATTTGTTCTTTCTTTCTGTATTGCTTGCTTCATTTCTTTCCTTCATTTCTTTTTTTCTTTTCTTTCTCTCTTTCTTTCTTTCTTTCTTTCTTTATTTTTGTTCCTTCTTTTTTCCTTCCTTCCTTTCCTTCTTTAGTTCTTTCTTTTTTTCCTTCCTTCACATCTATCCTTTCTTTACCTTTTCTTTTTTTCTTCCTTCCTTCCTTTCTTTTATTCTTTTCTTTCTTTCTTTCTTTCTTTCTTCGTTTCTGTCTTGCTTTCTTTTTGTCCTTCATTCCTTCATTTTATTTGGGGGGGGGGGAACGAAAGGCTAGAAAAATAAACTTGCGCCTTTTTTTAATGTTTTCTTTATTTTTTGGGACCAGTAGATTTTAGGTTCGGACAAGTAAAAATTTGAAAAACTGGGTATCTACTGGTCCGACATGAATAGGTTGGACCAGTAGAAAAAATGGGTTAGTGTGGAGCCCTGGATTATTGTACCAAAGGTAAACACAATTGATGCAGAAATAAAAGCAATTTGAACAAAAAACCTTGACCTTTTGACCCTTAAATGACAATTAACCTTATCATCCTCACAAACTCATGTGTGGTATTACCCAAGGATCATTTGAACCAAGTGTGATTAAAATTGATGCAGAAATTAAGAAATAAGAGCAAGTTGCACAAAGAATTTAAAAAATGGAGGTGACATTAAATCATTCAACCTTCTGACCCCTAGATGACCTTTGACCCATCATGTCATGGACACACATGTGGTATTACTCAAGGTTGGTATTAGGCCCGTTTTGAAAGTCCATTTTTGATGCACGTGTACACGGCATGTTTTTTGGTCGTGTACATGTTGTAAACACAAACAGCCAGCTATGTTAGGTATGATAACTTGTGTTTCCACCAATAATTCATGAACTGATGATTACAATGCTCACATTTTTTTCACTTGATTTTTCTTTCTTATAAGCAAATATATAAAGTGTTAACTAGCACATCAATGATGTGGAGCTCATCCGGCATCTCGCAACGAAATTTAACACAATTTTAATTTCAGTCCAGTTGACACTGTAGTGAATTATATTGGTGACATAGATTGAGGATATAGAATTGAAATTGATGAATGACATAGAAGCATTTTTTGTGATCTATGAATAAATTTCATATAAGTTAAGCATAAATAATTTTCTCGTCAAAATTTCTTAACTCTGTGTAGAACCTTGGTGAACCTCATGTAGCTCTCAGATGGAACAAAAATAATCAAAATCAATCAACAAATAAATAAGTAATTTTTGTGAGTTTTGAAAATATATGAATAAAATTAGCATATTTAATGAGTTTCAAAATTCTGTGTTGAAATTTTGTATCACCACCTCGAGCCATCATATAAAGCAAACAAAATTGAAATTGATCAACAAATGAAGAAAAAACATTTTTTGTGGTTTATGAATAAATGTTGAATAAATTAGCATAAATAATTTTCTAGACAAAATTTTGTGTACAAGTTTGGTGAACCTCATGCAGCTCTACCAGATTGAAGAAAAAAAATCAAAATCGGTCAACAAATAAAGAAGAGGCATTTTCTGTGATTTATGAATAAATTTCACATAAATTAGCATAAATAATTTTCTACTGAAAATTTCCAAATTCTGTGTAGAAGTTTGGTGAACCTCATGAAGTTCTACCAGATGGAAGAAAAAAAAAATCAAAATCTAATGAGTTTCAAAATTCTGTGTAGAAGTTTTGAATCCTCCACCTAATGCTATCATCACCTAATGCTTGAAATGACGATGAAGAAGCATTTTGAAATTCAGTCAACAAATAAAGTAGAGGCATTTTCTGTGATGTATGATTTTCGCATAAATTAGCATAAATAATTTTCTACTCCAAATTTAATAATTCTGTGTATAGAAGTTTGGTGAACCTCATGAAGCTCTACCAGATTCCAAAAAAAAAATCAATATCGGTCAACAAATAAAGAAGCATTTTATGTGAATTTTTAAAAATATGCATAAATTAATTTCGCTTAATTAGCATAAAAATTGTTCTAGTCAAAATTTCAAATTTCTGTGTAAAAGTTTGGTGAACCTCATGAAGCTCTACCAGATGGAAGCAAAAAATAAAATAAAAATCGGTCAACAAATAAAAAAGCATTTTGTGAATTTTTTAAAATATGCATAAATTAGCATAAAAATTGTTCTAGTCGAAATTTCAAAATTCTGTGTAGAAGTTTGGTGAGCCTCATAAAGCTCTACCAGATGGAAGCAAAAAATTCTAAATTGGTCCACAAATAAAGAAGCATTTTTTGTGAATTTTGAAAAATGCGCATAAATTAGCATATTTAATGAATTTCAAAATTCTGTGTAAAAGTTTTGAATCCCCCACCTAGTGCTATCATATAAAGCAAACAGAATTGAAATCGGACTTGAAATGGCGAAGAAGTAGCATTTTGAAATTGTGGACGGACGACAGACGCCACAGCGTACAATGACTGTAGATTGCTTTGATAGATCATTAACGCCAATCTCGATCACTTGAAAATTTGTGCAGGAGACTGGAGATGACACAGATATAACTGCTACCTGATCGCTATCGAGGCATGGCAGTCAGACCGCAGGTCCCTATGCTAATGAGCAAAAAGGCCAGATTCATCCAAATCATCTCATGGCTGAATCATCCTCCTTGCAAAATCTCGTGATTCGTGAGATTTTCTTTCTCTAAGAATTTACCTGTTTTAACCTCAAGTTAAATGAAATATTATTGCACTATCAGATAGAGTAAAAGTTACTCTTTCATATTGGTCATTTATTTTGTATACAATATTTTGTTAAATAAGTAAATTTCTGGCCTGAAAATGTGCCTCAAAACTTTCTTCCCCTGTTTTCTTTTGTAAATTGTGCAAAACTTTTTATTTTGAGCCTCAATAATATCTCTATCACCATAAAGCTGAATTTCTGTACTTTCTCACAATGCCTTGATATGCGGCACCTTTTAATCGGGTCAAGATCACACTTTTCCCACCAAGGTACAAGACGAGATTTCTGAAATTTTGTACTTGCATGAAATCCAGAGTTCTGATTGGCTGGATAAGGTTCACAGAACTACAGGCGCGGGCGGGGTATTTGAGGAGATTACCACATGGGAAGTGCGACCTTCCCACGAACCCAGGCACTAGGACCGTTGGAATTTGCCATTGTGTGGTTTCTTTGACCAATCAGAGTGCAGTATTCTTGTCTTCAAACTGCTTTATGTACTTGGCAAATGAAAAGTGTGATCTTGACCCGATTAAACCAATTCTTATTTTGAAACCTCTATCATTTCAAAGCAAACATATTCAGCTTTATCACATTCATGATATAAAAATCATTTGGGCTCAAACAAAAATTAAGTGTGAAAATAGCAGCTTTTGTCAGGTGAAAATATTTATTTTGTAGCATATTTTAGATCAAAATTTTAACCTATATTACAAAATCTTTGAATAAATCCAAACACATGACCTGAAAGAATGATTCTTCCTCTTTACAATGGTACCAAATTCATGAAATTCGATGCACAATTAGAGCAGCAATGACCGAATGAAAAGAGGTGTTTTGGTCCGCATCAAGCTCATTAAATATGCAAAACATCTCAAGTCATGAATATCACTTGGATGAAAGAAGCCACTTTCTTCGGACCTGCAGTCTGACTGATGGTCACTGCAAACAGTGTACACCAGAATGCTTGCCCTTTTTTGTTCCATCTTTCTTTCCTGAACTTTTCTCTCTCTCTTTGATCATTTTTCTTACTTTCCTTCTTTATTAAATTTCCTTTATCCCTTCATTCTTTCTTTCCTTAAACTTTTCTTTGCTTCCTTCTCCCTTCCTCTCCTTTTTCTTTTTGTTCTTACTCTCCTTCCATTATTTTCTTTTTTTCATTCTCTCCTCCCTTTCTTTTATTTTTCCTTCTAATTTTCCCTTCCTTCCTCCCAGTTTTCTTCTTTCTTTGTTTGTTTCTTTCAAAGAATGAAGAAAACATTTTTCTTTTCTTCATTCTATCTTTCCTCTTTTTTTCTTACTTTCTTTTTTCCTTTCTCTCCTTTGTCTTTCACACATTTATTCATCTTCCCTTCCTTTCTTTTTCCCTCTATATTCAAAGAATGAAGGAAACCTTTTTTTCTCTTTTTAAATTTAATCCTTCTTTAAGTTTTATTACAACTTTCTTTTCTTTTTTCCTTCATTTTTTCGTCTCAATTCATCTCGTTTCTTTCTCTCCTTCATTCTTACGTTCACCCTCGGCCCTCCCTCCCAATTCTGTATATTTTTTTCACAAGTCTAACAGTATATAACAGTACACCGTGTCTACTGTCTTTGTGGCCTTCTTTGTTGATTGTGCTGTAGGCCCTATTTCATTTTGTGAAATCTGGTCAGCCTGGTCCCTGCACTGAGTTTTGCATATAGACCTACATCTGTTTAGTGAAACATTAATTAGCACGGGAGGTTCAAATTGCCACGTCCAACTCTCAATTAAGTCAAGACTCAGACTGAAGTCAAAGTCACTCAACTCGGGGCCTCAGTCAAAATCATGCAACGTATTATTATCGAGATGCGAGATCTTGCTCTCGCCTCTCGGCCACGCATTGGCGCGGGCCGTGTGCGGGAAGAGATACCATTGCCAGATACCGGGAGCAGCCTGCGCAGCACATTTTCATGGAAAACACAAACATACATAATTACAATTTATAGTACAAAAACTTACCAATAGGTGGATTAGAAGTGTTTGAAACTAGTGGTAGCATTTTCAAAGGTATTAATTTGAAAAAGCAAGAATTATGCTCGGTCCTCGTCCTTCACGTGTACCGGAATTTGTAGACACTGGGGGTGAAACTCCGCTTCTGCATCCGGTCAGAATTGAAGAAAATTTCGGAGGGTCAAAAGTGCACACTGCTCCCATTTTTCGTATACAAGCCTATGGACACCGCCACTGTTTTGGTACACCAGCGAAATGAAGGCGTGGTCACGGAACGTCCTTCGCGCATAGCGTAAAAATATGTAAATTAGTATTTTGTCACTAATTAGCATAATGCGCGACCTGATTAATATCGTTTATGGTGTCTGTCAGTGATTACATCATGTCAGAGCATTCGTTTTTTTCCTCCTCAGAGTTTTATTATTCATCTATTTTAATGATCTATTTGTTATTGCTTGTTACGATTATTACTGTATCTTTGCTTTGTTTTAGCTGCAAATGGCCAGGATCTTTGCTAAAAAATATTACAGAGGAGGTTCCCAAAGAAAATGTTGCCATATACGATGACATCTCTTTAAGTTTCTGGAACCCTTTTTTCTTTTTATTGCAGAAAACGAAATGAACCTCTTTTCATAATATAAACAAAGATAATAACAAATCAAATTCTTTTCCATAATTGTAGTCTCCAATATAAGTCCTATTATGAATAGCAGTCCTCGGAGCACTTAATTTTAAATGGCGACTTCTATGTCAAACATCAATAATCATGACCTAGGTATATACCATATTTTAGGGGGGAGGGGGTTCTCAAAATTAAATAGGCAAGAGAGCAAACCGATCGTAGGCTATTTTTTTTTTTATTTTCAACTGAAAATGAATCTGGTGTAATTTTCATTTGGAAAGAAAAAATGAATTTTATATGCAGGTTTAAAAAATTTGGAGAAATAATTAGCCCCCCCCCCCCCGTTATGAACAGTAAGGTCTTATAATTGCTTCTTTCAAAACAAACTGAACTTTCACCCCCCCCCCCCAATCTCTCTCTCTTTCTGTCTGTCTCTCTCTCTCTCAGAAACTGACATAACTATATGCATACAAGCAAATAATTCTCCTGTCATTTACTTTCTTTCCCATTCTTATCCTTATTTTTCTTGAATAATATTTTAATTGACTGCTGTTTGATCTCATGTAACAGTGGCATCATCACATTTCAGTACAGTGCAACATCTTGTGCCATTTGTGCATAACAGCTCAGAAGCAATACATCATCACAATTAATTGATAAATGAAAATTACCAAGATAAAAAAATTCAATTCAAAATTAACATGTTTATTAAGGAATCCATTTTCTAAAACATTGACATTAACATAAAAATAATAATTAGCATCTACCAAGCATTAAATTGTATTTTAAAAAGTGAAGGCAATGCATAGCTAAAAATGGCTGTTACTGGGTAAGGGTAGTATGGGGTGGGTATATAAATGTACAAAAATAGGATTAAGTACATTTTTCTACATTGCACAATGTTTGTTAAAATTTCATTCAAAGGATCTCGATGAGCCTATAGTTAATATTCCATAAAAGAGCATAAAAACCTTTGATATTCGTTTATTTTCTTCCACAAAAGTTTGCCACTCAAAAAAATTGGTAAATTCCTTTCAAATTTGCTGACAAGAAATAGTCTACTGATGTGAGAGCACTCCTCATAAGGGGGGGGGGACACAATGCCAGAATCCTAAAGAGTGCCTTCCCCAATCAATACATTAGCGAATCATTAACAAAATTTGATTTGTCTACTGTCACTGTGGTTAGAATTCAATCTATTTTTGAAATATAGTCTATTTATATATTATTGCAGTGGTAACCCATTTCACATTTTTTTTAAATGAAGATAACAATAAATGCAACTTAATAACCCTACATAATTTATGAAGACTTGCAGTGGCGTACCGTGGGTCACGGCATCGAGGGGGGCACCAGCAAAAATTTTGAGACCGTTTCATATCTCTTCTTGGCACTTATGTTGTGATACCAGTACTTAAACAGCTTAGGAAGTGGGAAACCTGCATGGTAAAAAAGAGAAAAGAACATAATAAGCTGTAAATTATTTTTACTCATCTAGTCCAGTTTAGTAAAAAAAAAGATGTAAACTCTATTTTATATCTTCAGTGATAAAACAAGTTTAGCACATGCAGTCACTTTCGTCCCACATCCAGATAAATTCATATATCAATATAACTATCTACAGTATGTTTCGAAAATAAAGAGTGCAAATTAATTCAAATATTTATCAGAATTTTGTGATAACTGTTAATATCTTGGGTTTTTTATGCAAATGCATGTATAGACAGGAGATATGGATAATTAGTATGCAGTGTTAGAAATGGAAATACTGGTGAATCTGAATTCAAACAAATATTAACTCACAATGGAACTTTAACATTACATGATATCGCATCATGTTTCAGCACAATTGGCCATAGCCCACCCCCTCCCAAAAAAGGGGAAATATTCATTTATTTGGTTTTATTTATTTTTTTTTTTTTTTTTTTGGGGGGGGGGGTGATGAGCTTAGATACAGCCTGTATATTATCAAAACAGTAAGCATACCTTGCAATTTTTCCATTCAGATATCCTGTTCCTCATTAGATTGTAACTAACACTTGCTGATCGGCATGGTTCTCAATTTTGTACTTCTGACTAGGTGTGAGCTGCTAAGAACTTGGTCCCATTGGATCTGCAATTGACAATTTAGATTTGAGAGTTTTAGAGATAAATAAAATTACTCTTCTTAAACAATATTTTTAAAAATTTCTAGCTGCCCATATCCCAGGTCTATGAATGAATATTCCAAACTAGAACAAAAAAGTTATCTGGACCCGAAACTTCATTCTCTATCACATAGAGGCATATAGGCTTACCTCACTCTGTTTATAAAAGTAAAATGATTCCAACCACATATTTCTACAGCTGTATATAGCTGAATCTGGTCTATGCTGGGCCTGTATAACTTAAGAATCACATCACATTTGAATGAAGTAAACACTAAGAACGTTTTCAAATTACCACCCCAGGCCGGGCCCAGGGTATCCTGTTCAAATAGACTTGATTTAGGTCTAGGGTAGGCTACGCCATTTCATTCAAATCTAAGACTAAGACAAGTAACACTTAACATAACAGACATTAATGCTAAGTCAATCGTATTTCAACACTGATTATTCTGAAGTAAAGCGTTCCTGAATAAAAGAAACTGCTGAGAATTATACTTATTCATATGAAGATGAAATAGAGGGGACGGACTAGGCCTAAACTTCAACTTTCAAGCTTGAAGTTTGGGCCTAGTCCGTCCCCGCTATTTTCATACCCCATGACTACATCGACAATCTCGCTAGCCGGCTAGCACCGGCGATATCAAAGGCCGGATCCCGCTCTGACCATATCCCTACATTGACCTAAATTTGAATAGGCCTAAAATCGACAGTTTGTCGTTACTAAAAAACAGGAGGTCGGAAACAAGTCCACATCTACCCCTGATAATTGTCTAATCACAATAAAACTGAAATAAAGGTTTACTTTGGACCTACATGAAGCATTCCGATGAATGTCTAGATCTACGACAAACTATAGTCTATAGACCCCTAGGCTAGTCCTAGATATAGTATTTTTGAGAAACTCAATGATCACACGTACACTTATTTGGAAGTCAGGCAAAAGAAATATTGAAATTGAGGTTTACATAGTGCGTAATACAGGATGAGCCCCGAACCCCGGCAAACACATTACAATTTGCAAGTGAGATCAAAACATGAAAATGAGCGTAACTTACTTTTATTCCTATGGAATGTCATTAGAATAGTATTGATGTTCCCTCCAAGATTTTCCGCTCCAATGAAGTTCACTCAGAAACCATGATTTCGAACATCAATTCTATAAACAGATAATTAGTCTAGCTATTTCGTTTCAGAAACTTCAAATTCGCAGAGTCCAAAAGAACGACACTTCGCACAGATATCGTAGGGAATTGTGGGACGGAAAAAAATGTTTAATGCATGAGAACATGAATAAAACATTAGCGTTTAATCCAATCATACAAGTGCATTATGCGTATTTTGACGTCATTCTCATGAATAAAACATTGACCCTCCAAAATCAACCTTCAAATTGTCCGCCGGCAGCCATGTTGGCTATGTACAAAACCTATGGGAAATAAAAACGCGCGGAAAGAGTTCCCTCTCGATCTCTAGCTCCCTTCGGGAGCTTATACGTAAGATCGTATCTCTGTGACTAAACTAAGTGTACACGCCCTCTCTTGATTAAATAGCTGAATTGGCTTACGCAATCCTACTCCGAGTTACAGCAAACTGGTAGAATACTTTTTTTAGTTGTAATATAGCTCGGGGGGGGGGGGGGGCGCCAGTTTATTAATAAGCCCTATAGATGTTTTTTTTTTTGGGGGGGGGGGGCTGAAACGTGATGTTTTCGAAATTTAATAATAGGGGACGAGGTTGTAAATTACTCATTATAATTCCCTTCTTGGCTTCTTCCCTTTTTAATATTCCTGTTTCTCCTTTTTTCTTTTAATCATTTTTCTCTTATTCATCTTCACTACTTGAAAAATCATAGGATGGTCGCCCCCTGCCCCTCTCGACGTTGCCCTTGACATGGCCTGTCAGATTCAGACAATTCATTAGAATTCTGCCAGTCAATGTGAAACCTTGCCCTTTGGGATAGTATGGTTACTACCACTCATCACCCTCATCCCATGACCCACTATCACCATCCCCTCCCTACCCTTATCAAATTCTTTTCTTTTTTTACCCTGTGAAATTCTAGTATGCTATAAAGTGAAGTTTCAAATGATTGCATCAGAGTTGACTTGCTGCGTGGAACAATTAAAAGAGCATCTTGATTATGAGAAATCTATTTTTAACAAATCAAAATCCTGAAGAATGAAGACTGGATAGCGATAGACACGTTTCGATCCGAGGGAACCTTTTAGCAATGTTTCTGGAATTATGAATGTCGATTTGTATTTTATTTAAAAAAAATCGAACTGGAACATCCCTCACTTCCCCAAACTGTGAAAGAACTCGACACTAGAATACAAAAGGCAGTGCATGTTTGTGGCCTGCACTTGTATTCAAATCTTCAAACTAATGCACAGGTCCAAGTACTGGGTCATATCTCTTGGATATTCAGGAGGTTCTGCAAATGGTGTAGACCTTTGACCTATTTTTGTTCTCAGACATCCGGCAGTCATCACAAATTAAAGGATGATAAATTGGAGTTAGCTTGTGTGAATGAAACATCAAGGTCAACCAAAGTTTTACTCTTGGACAAGTAATAAGAAAGTTATGAGCATTTGAATGTTAAGATCATTAATGCTATGGAAATCCTCCATTGGCAATGAGATCAAGATCTGTTTTGTCATACTTGTACAACTCTCCCCTTTTGGCACTGACAAAACCCCCAAAATATCTTTTTTTTTGCTCATTCCAATGGTATGACAAACATTATTCATCTATGATATCATGTTGTGAAACATTTACATGTCCTTTAATAAAAGAACACCCAATGTTGAGAGACTAGATAAAAGAAAATATGCACTGAAGTAATGGTAAGTTGTAATGTGCGACATCCAGATCTTGGTCACATGCCAATAGCATTAATGATCACAAACTCTAATAACTTTCTTATTATAAATTCAGTCTTCCTGAAAAGTTTCTTTTGATTTTTTTTAAGTGAATGCTACTGGTTTCAAGGGTTTTCATTCTCAAACCTTCACCATTATTTTCTCTTATTTTTCTGCATTTACTAAAACATTCTTATCATCAGGGCGGGCTTTCCCTTTAAGCTGGATCTGTCTCAAGAAAGAACACAATTGAAAGATCAATGTACCATAAAGGTCCAAGAATACTTAAAATGACACAAAAGGTTTGAATAAAGACTTTCAACCTTAAAATGGAAGTTACATAGTTTGCGTTAATACAAGCAGGAAAAAAAATATATAAATATGGTGGTTTGATGAATATCCATCAAAGAATAATCAAGATACAGAGCTGACAATAGTTTTTAAATTGGTGTTGTCGCATGTGAGCAGCTTTGTCAGATACAAAAAATAAACTGGTTTAAAATGTGCATCCATTATGATTATATTGATCATGCATGAGAAAAAAATCTGTTATCATAAACCATTAAAAAAAAAAGTTAAACATTTTTAGAATTGATTTTTCTTGACATGAGGAAGCTGCTTGCAGAAGATGTCAAAAATCCTAATCTTAAATTTCTTATTTAAACTCTTATTCTTTGATAGTTTCATAAAACATTCAACAAAACGTTGGATTGTCCTCAGGGTGAACTTCCCCTGCAACAGAATACAAACATCACACCCACACAATACATATTCACACCACCAAGCATAAAAGCAAATCATTTAAAAAAGTTAAGTCCTTTTCTCAAAATGTTGAGTGACAAGTTTGTCAATCCTGCAACATTATTTTTTCTAATGGGATTTTGTTTCATTTGGCATGGTTGTAGAAGCTTTATTGGAAAAAACAAATTATCAAGTTATCAAATAAATTTGTTTTCCTCATAATTTTTTCTTATATCAAATGACAGGAAAGGGGCACAACCATTCACAAGACAAAAAGCTTACATGTACTTATGTGATGAGTTTTACCTGCAATCTTCACAAACCAATTGAAGAATCACCCTCACAATTAAATCTGTCACATCATGTTGGTTGGTTGGTGGTGATTTTTTTACCTGATTGCTAAGGAAGTATGAATGCTTGTAAGCAACCAGAGGACCGACGGCTTAAGGTCCTCTCCGAAGGACCTGGTACTGAGGATTAATGCCTTACCAAAGGGCACTAACGCACCAAGTGGGAATCGAACACGGGTTACCGGAATACGAATCCCCCGCTCTCCCGACTGAGCTATCGCGCCTCCCACAATGTAACCAATTCATCAACAAATACACCTATTCGTCAAACCTTGCCACATACTTTCATTTTTAAATAGGCAATCCCAGCTTATGAAAATGGCTTTCAGTTGAAAAGCTTCACACTTCAAGTTTACAGTATTCAAACAGGTCTTGCTGAGTTTATCGGACATTCATTTACATAAACAATGAATTTAAATACATGTTATTGAAGAGATGTGAAGAAAAATACATTTATGTCGCAGACACAATAATGCTGGACCATTACATGTTACTATAATATGCTTTTCACACTGTACTTTTTTTCCAAATTGGTGGGGCTAAGGGGGGGGGGGCCTTAGCCCCACCAATTTCCCGGGGTTAAGCTCAGCCCACTTCGTTTTCACACTACGTTTTAGCAAAGTGGGCTTGCACGATAAATAGTACGGTACTATCTGGCCCTGCAAAAAAGCAGGGTTAGCCGGCTTATTGTGGTGCTAGCACCACAATTGCGGTGCTAAGAGATGCAGTGTGAAACGAAACTGGGCCAAGGAAAAGTGGGGCTAAGCAATAGCCAATCACAGAAGTCGAAATTGCATGTTATTCACGCTCTGTATGGTAAAGTCATCAATATTCATGAGCTGTGGGATAGTCCAGGGTTAAGGCGTTAACCCCGGCTAAGCAGATAGTATGGGGTTAAGAAAGACAGTGTGAATCCAAAAAAAGAAAGTATGGGGTTAAGGATAGTATGGGGTTAAGGAAATGCAATGTGAAAAGCATATAAGTGTATTTTATCTACAAATAATAAATTTTCTAAATAAATTTTGCAACTTAATGGTGTCCATCTGTCCGAAACATTTGGCAAGAACTGTTTGAATACCATAATTTTAAATGTGTTAGGCTTTGAAACTAAAGTGTCATGTACATTTCATGGTATTGCCTATACCTAAAACCTTCTGAACAAGGTTTCTAAATTGGAATGTTTCTCTGCTCTGTTGAACACTGTAAATACAAAGTGAAAAAGAACACATTTCTCAAGCCTACATACTGTATGAACAGAATGTACAAAGTATATGGATTAAAAGAAACTTAAAAATCAAATTTTAACCCAATTTTCAACAAACATTAAGTATGTTTGGGAGACTAGATTTATGTCTTATTTTAATTGCATTTAAATGCAACTATTTCTACAATAGGCCAACATGAAAGAAATAAAATATATGATTATCAAACAATTTTCACTCTGGTAGTTCTTCCAGGGATGGATTACTACATTAAAACATTTCCTAGCCATGAACTTGAATAAGCCATGATAAATGTGTTCCTTTTCGAAAAACAAAACGTACAAAAAGGTATAAGTGGAAAAAGAAACAATTCTGTTTTGTTTTCATTTTTAATCATCAATGCATCATCTTCAAATTGATATGCCAAACATGACGTTCCATTAAGCTGGGTTCAGTTTGTAAATGTCCTGTGAATAAACCACATTTCATCTCCATTAGTCATGTTGATATGATCCTTATGAACTTGATCCAGCCATCATCCATTGTTTGGTATTACAGGATAGAGCAATGCCACAACCCCTGACAGGATGGAACTCATGCTGTTGATGATTACAGAGCAACAATATCACATCCATCTGAAGGTGGTGCAATGAGTTGATGACTGCTTCCAAAATTAGTCCATCTGTCGCAAAATAAGCAAAAATAAATGCATTTAGCAATCTACAGAGAGTCCTCTTGATACAGCAGGTGTACAGTCCTATCAACATAATCACTTCACTTTTACAACATTGTTAATTAATCATAACAAGATTGGAACCATTGACTTCATCTTCAAGCAAGAAATCTCAACATAATCACTTCACTTTTACAACATTGTTAATTAATCGTAACAAGATTGGAACCATTGACTTCATCTTCAAGCAAGGAATCTCAATATATTCACTTCAATAGCAATAGAATGTAAAGTACAGTACTCTGACTAGACTACTATATGAGTTAACATACATGAAGTTGAAATCACTAAAACGTGTATTAAACCATTTATCAAAATGATTGTTGGTTGTGCAGTTTGTGGAAGAACCATGTAACAGTCAATTTTTTAAAATTCTGAGCATTGAAAAATTAAAAATATGTTGAATATTTTCTCAGTAGAATCAGCATACATGTACACAGAATTCTAATGGAAAAGTAGGAATGTTTTATTAGTGAGACTAACAGTTATAACTCACTGAAATGACTTTTATTTAATGCTAAAAAAAATACCTTTTCAAATCCAATATCCTTGGCATACTGCCTGAAGCATTGTCTGCAAATGTAGAGGAAATATTTGCGGATCAGTCCATGCCTGTTGCCACATACACGGCTGAAATATCAAAAGAATAGAAAATATCTTGTCAATAAAAAATATATCAAATACAAAGCGGTTATGGCTGATGGACGAGTACTTTTAACCCGATATCTACTTGAATGATTTTGGTTCGTAAAAAAGATATGAGCTTATTCTCTATAACGTTAGCCTTTGTTTTTATTTCACTCAAACAAATAGAAAATATAGAATCAGTTGCCAATTGTTCCATCAAAGTTTTAACCATACTGTAATAACAAACTTTAATAACATATTTATCATAAATAACTCTATTTCAATGCAAGTTACTGTGGAAAAAATTGTATGTTAAACACCAATCTGCATACCTGGTGCATGCACATAGGAGCTGGTAATGTAAGACAACTGAAACATCCCAAGCACCTACATTCATGTGTCAAACACTGTCATGTGTTGATACAATAACAATTACAGATGGTGGTGTTACATGTAGGTGTTAGCGGGCATTTTCACCTTGTCCCTAAATAATTTTGTTTAGACCAACACAAGCTACAATACACTTTATCAAGACATTTTGGATGTTACAAGGTTGATGGTTGTCTCAAATTCACTGTATTGGTTTGCTGGAAGCTTGAGCTCGAAACTGCTTAACAACTCAGAACTCAATGATTTCCACAATCTATAAATTCTTTACATTTATTCCATAGATCAAATACCATTACCAGGCTTTGATTTAATCACTAATTCTTAAAAGGGGTACTCCGGGCTGAAAATATATCTAAATAAATCAGAGCAAAATGCTGAAAATTTCATCAAAACCTGATAATACTACTAGCAAAATTATTGAATTTTAAAATTTAGCAATATATTGTGAAAACAGTATTACAGTAATACACACGCTGTCATAAATATTCATTAGTTGGGCTGATGATGTCACATCACCACTTTCCCTTTTCTTATGTTACTACATGAAATCATAATTGTTTCATTTTTTCAAACATACATGTGTGAATAATATGCCTCCCTTGTAATGAAATAGTTGCAGCAATGAATATCTAATGCACTAAATCAGTTGTGATTCCAATTTTTGTTAGTTCTTGAAAGATAAAATTCAATAAACCTAATTTCATATAATAAAACACAAAGAACAAGTGGGGATATGACATAATCAGTTTGCTCATTTAATATTCATGAAGACATACCTAGAACTGTTTCACCAGAATAATACAAATATTTCAAATGCCATAACTTTGTTATTCCTTGTCTGATTTTGATCAAATTTTCAATGTTTTTTTTTGTCTGATTTTTCTTTATAGTGAAAATCATATCATTTTCAGCCTGGAGTACCCCTTTCAATTTAGACCAAGAGAAAACATGTATTTTCTAAAACATTTGGAAATCAAACATTTTGGTGTTAAGACTCCATTTCAGTTGTACCTGCACTTTGTGCACAAAAAACAATTGTTACAAATGGAAATGGGAAGTGTGCAGTAAGGGCTTTTCTTCTAGCTATTATCTAACTAGCTTTTATCTAACTTTTAATTTGAAAAGTCAGTGATATCTCTATTTATGGCTTTGGACATGCAGACGAATATGATTCAACAGATAAAACTTATGTATCAGAAAATGGTTCTATTGTTTGGGTTTTACAATGTGTACAATGGTTAATTTATTACGATGGAAACACAATTGAATTCTAGTACAACAGTATTAATAAATGTAGTTTCGCTTATTGGACTGTGACAAAGCACTTTTTAAATCGTTTTGATCAATTTGACACCAGCTTTCATTTGATTACAAATTCTGGTTGGAAACAATATATTTTTTAGTGTAGCATGTAGTAGGTTTCACGGTACACCCTGTATCTTTCTTGGGCAAGTGTTGGTCCTGAAAAGGACCACCCAATCTCTACATTTTTTTAAAAATTATGTTCTTTTACTGTGATAAAAACCAATATTAAGAGCAACAATGTGCAAAGTACAATTGTTTTTGTCACCGTTTTTAGGTACAGTATTATCGTGAAATCGGGAACCACAAATGTAGTGCTTTAGCAGCCGCTTGTTTGCATGCTTCCTCATTCCATTCCAATCCAAGCAATTTTATTTCACCACCATTCAAGAATCATGGCCCCACTCACCAGTGCAGTATGGACCATTGCATGTATGATGGGGGGGGGGGGGGCAATCTAAAGCTACGCACTTTGTTTACAAACGATAAAAACTATGCCAGTTTCAATATTTGAACAAATGGTCATTCATTAAATTTGTGGCAAATATTCTAAAGATCCCGAACCAAGAAGAAAATATCACAAAATCTGCTAATACGAAAATCCTGCCGTGTTTTCTGAACACTTCTTGATTTCACCACCCAATATAGAAGGGGTCCTAAAAAGCTACGCACCCGATACATCATGCAAAGAAATAAATTTCCTATGCCTCAATTTTTCAAATATGCTCATATTATTATAGGAAAATATAAAATTAAACTTAAAGTGAATATAGGGTCTAATTCCAAAATTGCAAACAGTTGCTGGTTTTCTCTGCATTTAATGATTTATTGCAGCCTCTGTAAAAAAAGTTGAATAGGAATTGTTCATCACTCTGCGGTCACAGTTCCACATACCAAGTCGTGAGTGCGCATTTTGCCATTGACATTGCAATTAAATTTGCATGCGCATTAGTGGTGCGCAGCTTCAGCCTAGCTAGGACCCTTTACAAATTGACAAGATTAAAAAAACCAATTGTGCCTGTTAGTGCTGCCACCAAACGGATATCCGAACGGTTTCCGCCCGCGTGGACGGATAACGGTTTTAATTTTTCGGGTATCCGTGGACACTGATTCACCACTTTCCTGTCACAAAAACTCATAAAATTTAGTGAGACTCACCAACCAAATGTATAAGTTTTAGTCGCCAATATAATCACCAATATCAATTAATCTTCTTCGTTAATATATTCCCGCCGAAAACCATCGTTTTTATATCAGTTTTGAAACATGACCTTGTATCAGTTTTAGAGCATGACCGTCCATGAATGGAGTAAAGTTCCGTTCTGACAACGATGGCGATTTTACTATGGTGTCGCTTAAGATCGTTTTTCTTTTCCGTCTTGTTTTGATGATTTCAAATGCGTAACTCATCGTATATTTTCTTACCTCGACTCTCAATGCGAGTGAAGAATGAAGATAATTTGAAACCATTTAAAGGTCAAGTCCACCCCAACAAAATGTTGATTTGAATCAATAGAGAAAAATCAGACAAGCACAATGCTGAAAATTTCATCAAAATCGGATGTAAAATAAAAAAGTTCTGACATTTCAAAGTTTCGCTTATTTTTAACAAAATAGTTATATGAACGAGCCAGTTACATCCAAATTAGAGAGTCGATGATGTCACTCACTCACTATTTCTTTTGTTTTTTATTGTTTGAATTATACAATATTTCAATTTTTACGAATTTGACAATTAGGACCTCCTTGCCTGAACCACAAAATGTTAAAATAATGGAATTCCACGTGTTAAGGGAGGAATGAAACTTCATTTCACATGACAATGACGAGAAAATCCAAATATTTCATATTTCATATAATAAAATACAAAAGAAATAGTGAGTGAGTGATGTCATCAGTTCCCTCATTTGCATACCGACCGAGATGTGCATATAACTGTTTTGTGAAATGGAGCGAAACTTTAAAATGTCATAACTTTCTTATTTTACATCCGATTTTGATGAATTTTTTAGCGTTATGCTTGTTGGATTTTTCTCTATTTATTCAAATCAAGTTTTTGTTGGGGTGGACTTGTCCTTTAAGCGTCAAATAAATGTTGATCGGGTTACTCGGGTGTGTCATGTAGTTTCTTGTAATTTATTCATCAAATGCAAAATGAATTCTACTTTTTCTCACAGCAACTTTGGTTACCAGTGAAGATGATTATTTTTGATTGAATTGATATTTAATATATAAATTACAAAACACACATTTTCCTTTATTTCAGTTTAAATGGCATATCCACTATAAATTTTGATATCCATCATCACGTAAACAACAATACTTAAAAGGCGGTATCGTGCCAGAAAGGTTTATGATGTGCGCCCGCCGAGTATGTGGTCGGTTGTGAATCGACGTGTTTTGCAGTAAAACTTACTGGTGATGAATGTAAGTGATTAGTTACTGTTACTGTGATTAAATCTTGTCTTGAATCTTTGTTAGAAGTGTGATTACGTTTCAGAAGTTGAGAAATGAGAAGCTTGGCTATAATTTGGGGAATGGGGAGAAACCCAACATGAAAATGAAAATATTCCAAGTACGATCCCATTTGAAGGTGTAGCGAGTGTAATGTGACCAAATATATATCGGACGATTCACTCCAGACACGTCCAGACAGGACAGCACGTGCGTGAGCTAGTAGACTCGCACTTACACTCGCCTCGGTCAAATTCATTGCATCTTATTTCATTCGATCGGAACTAAAAAGTAAACACACATACTCTCGCAACCATTAAATGGGATCGTAACTAGGCCCGACTTGTATAACTCAAATAATAGTCATTTACTAATAGTAGGGAGTTCTGTGAAAATGCCACTTTCAGAATTTGTATCTGTCTGAGCACCCATGTATAAAACAAATATGAAGCCATTAAAGGAGGAAAAACCCTATAGAAACCTATACCATGAGAAACTTTGAAGTTTTATGAATAAAATGATGTATAATTCAAGGGCATGCTTTGCCCCGCATAGCAGCGCATTGCACTTAAAAAAAAAAGTATTACACAGTCCCATTCATTGCATTTTGTGTAAGTTATGAAAATCTACTTTCTGCTGTAAAAAAAATCTGCACATTCTCCTGTTTAAACAGAAATATCTCTGTCAATATTTGACATCATGAGTTGATTTATGCACCATTCTTTTTCTTATTTCACAAGCTTTCCAATGGTACCAAATTTGTTGGGATTCCTTCAAGATTTCAAATAGCAACCATCTCCCCCACTCAAACAAGCCTTAAATATTTTTTTTGACAGAACAAAATCTGCATATTTTCCCCTGTAAATTGTAATATCTCCGTCAATATATCAGACAATGAGTTAATTGAAGCACCATTATTTTTCTTTTTTCACAAGCTTTCCAATGACATCAAATTTGTTGGGATTCTTCAATATTTCAAAAAGTCACCGAACTCCCTAATACAATAGCTTACACAGTCATACATGTACGATCTACATTTGTAGCAGTAGCCTCACGCTAACTCACATTAGTCAAATCCGATTCAACCCAAAATATTCAGCTTCTCGTAATTTCGTGGTTTTCAGAAATATTTTAATTAGCGCACGCTGACTCGCCATCATCGGATAGGTTCAAAACTCAAATATAACTGAAAATCTTAAATATAACTCAAATAAGTGCAAATCATGGATACTATTTTTCATAATTATATCAGGGTAAAATTTCGGATACCACCAGTCGAGCAGTCCGCCGTCCGGTTTTCATTGTCGGGTATCCGAATATTGAAATATCCATTTCAAGTCAGGCCTAATGCCCGTTTCCTTTTCGATTTCTGTAAGAACCCCTCTACTAACCCAGGTCCCAGTCTATTTCGCCAACATGCCGACATGTAACTTTGTAAGGCATGATTGGCATGCATGCATTATAATATGCCCGTGACTACTATCACTCTCCTGTGCACAGACCGTGTCCGACCACACATGCATTGCACACACGATCGAAATTTCATTCAGACACATGTCATGCGCACACTCGAACTCAACACGCCGCTTTCCCGCGAGCCATTCGTTCACTGTGCACGGCAACATGCAACCTATTTATCCCCTATTTCTCCCATAATGGTAATATTTCCATAGAAAATGCACCACCAAAAATAATCACAATTCAAACATCTCTAATTATTATCGAGTAAGGTCATTACCAACAGCGAGAACCGGGTCCATATTTCCTTGGATGCGAGTACCAAATATTCTGGAAACCCATGATGGCGGATCGCACAGAGAAAGAGGATTATCCAAGGTCGCCCTCTGTGACGTCGACCTAGCTAGCCAAATTCATCGGCGAGGAAAAAAAGTTGCAGTTTTGGAGAAAAAAAAATCAACATTTCATGTAAATTTTTATAAAATTCAGATTTCTTAAAATGTTGAAGGATGTTCTAATATCTCTCCTTTCGAATGACACCTTAAATTAAATTATTCATTCATAATTTAGTGAACAATGTCAATTATAAGGATATGTCCCCCTTTTTGGGGGGAAAATGATGCTGCTAATAATAAAAAACAGTACCAGTAAAAATATTGTTGTATTTAATTATATCTAACCCTTCTAACAAGGATTTCAACGCGCTTTTTATAAATTGGATTGAAACAAAACCATAATACCTCTGTGATAAAGCATGAGTTCACATTTCAACTTTTTATGGAGGTTTGTGAAAGACGAACTTCCGGCCGCTGGTGTACCTGTATGGCACCCCCCTTCGATAGATTTTTAAAAAATTTGTTTATTTATTAATTCTTTTTGCATCTCATGAATTTTTTGGAGAGTTGCTTCCTAAATGGCCGAGGTGACCAATGACCCCCCCCCCCCCCCTTAAGCACCCCGCAGAATCGCTATTTTATTCAATAAAGACCTTTGGAAATAATACAAGTTCATATGATTTTGAATGGAGTACTGAAGCGTGACGTCATCATTTTTTCAATTTTGCATTTCAGAATTGTTGATACCATATTTTGGTAGAGCATAATACCCCCACTACCAAAATTTGGTGCGAATCGGTCCAGGGGGGCCTGAGATATGAACTCATGAATACATAATTAGCCCCTGGTTCTAAAAGTTAGGGACCAGGCCAATAATAATTGACTCCAATGGGGCTAATTATTCTAGGCCTATTCATGAGGTCATATCTCAGGCCCAGGGGCGGATCCAGCCTTCGCCAATGGGGGGGGGGGGAGCGGAATTTTGTTTTCAGCCACATTTTCTCCGATCGGCCGCTCGAAGTTGGTTTCTTTGAAGGGGTAGTCCTAATAGTAGCTTCTAATCTCTATTCTTATAAATCAACATAAATATAATAATCTCATAAGTCTTATTTAAGTAGTGCAAGCGCGAGCTATTTCTTTATTTCATGTATTTTGTCCTAAAATTAAGACATTCTGCCCGGCATTCTGCATGGGAAATGTTTGTGATCCTAAACGAGATGTGTATCCAACTAAATAATTACTGCAAGCGCGAGCAGAAAATTTTAATATACGTTTTGATCTGATCCAAAAAAGGATCTGTTAATGGCTGCTTGCAGTTAGCCATGAAGACGTTACATATTTCGGTTCCATGACAATTGCTCCGCCGACATTTGCTCCGCCGACAATTGCTACGCAAAATACGACAACTGCTCCGCCGACAATTGCTCCGGACAGTTGCTCCGCCGACAGTTGCTCCGTCGACACTTGCTCCGCCGATATGTGCTCCGTCGACACTTGCTCCGCCGATATTTGCTCCGCCGATATTTGCTCCGCCGACATCTGCTCCGCCGACATCTGCTCCGATTATACGACAATTGCTCCGCCGATAATTGCTCCGCCGACATCTGCTCCGCCGTAAATTGCTCCGATAATGCGACAATTATTATTTTTTTTTTTATTCGTACTTTCATACGCATAACAATTTTAGCACAGGCTGAAGGCGTCAATTTACCATGGAGCATAGCTCCATGAATTTACAAAGTAAACTTAAACTATGCTTGCATGATATATTAAATGTCATACACAGGGGCCGCGGAACGGTTTTCAAAGTGAGGGCTGAGTCAAAAGTGGGGGCTGTCCATGCTAAAAATCATAATCATATGGTCATTCTTACGTTTTTTGTACACGGCTTTGGAAAATTGGGGGGCTAAAGCCCCCCGGCTCCGCGGCCCCTGATACATGCATATAGAAAGAAATAGAAAAAAGGGGTAAGCACAAAGGAGGGATAGATATTCTTAATGCTTATTCATGGTGGGGGGGGGGGGCATTTGTGTAAGTTTTATTACGTGCCTGGCGATTAAAATGAAGAAAAAAAAACGCGTTTTCATGTAATTATTATAACCATATAGCTCCATGTTATAACAGTAGAAACAAATTAGACATACCCCATTCTTAGCGTCAAAATCGCTCAGACTGGCGAAATGTGCTCCGAAGTGGAGACATTTGCTCCAGGTGAAATTCAACGGTATACCCCACCTTATTTTGTCGAAAACCTGTACTGTAGTCACGCAAAATGTTTACTGTCGGCAAATTTTGTGCCATACAAACATGACCAAGACATTCAGTAAGTAAAAATTAATATTCAAGAAAATACCAACTTGTGAAAGGCTACATGTCGTGTCACCTTCTCGGCACACCCCTCCACTCTGGTTTCCATATCCTCTCGTACACACAGTGCTCTCAGTCTGGTCTCCACATCCACATCATGTCATACACACCGTAGGTTTTTAGATTATGATAATACTGTATATAATAGTGAGTTGCTTTTTTGTTTTATGTTGATCATGATTGTTTTCTTCACTGATAGAAAAAGGATAATTATTTTTTTTTTAATAATCCAAAAATGAAATCCATATGTTCTGTTTTGTATAGTTATTAGTCAAGGTTACTTTAGTTCGCATTAGTTCTCATTGTTTATACGTTTTAATTCTTATGCATTATACCGATTGATATTGTACTTTAAATTTGACTATGTATTGTTACTTTGATTTTGTTGTGCTTTGTGAACGGAAAATGAATAAATCTTAATCTAAATCTAAATATGGTCCGCCAATAGTCGAATTATATTCATTATGATGTTATAATGTAAGTAACAATTTGTTGTTGATGGGGGATATAATTTTACACGTAGTTTCAAAAAAAAAAAAAAATCAATCAAACAAGATTTTCTTCTATAAATGATATACCTTCATGTGTATATGGCCGCCTATTTTCCAAGAATGAACTATATGAGAAGAAAACGTGTGTTCATGTACTTATTATCATTATCATTGTACCACCATTATCATCATTAGCATCATTATCAGCATCTTCATCATCACCATCATTATCATTGTCGTCGTCGTTTTGCTTATGCGGAAATCAAACAAAAATTATTGTGAAAAGGGTTATGGAGGGAAAGAGAGAGAGAGAGAGAGAGAGAGAAAGAGGGGGAGTGAGTGAGAGCTTGAGGAAAAAAGGAGGTGTATGACTTATTATTTCTGAATATCGCGATTTCTGTTTATTCATGGGATTGAAATAGAAGGATAAACTTAACAAGTTCTTGTCATTCTAATTTTTTATTTGATTTACTGATCAGAACATGAGATAAATGAAATCATGAAGACTGTACGTTCTCGACAGTTTTATTAACGTTTTCCAACCAAAACTACACTTTAATGACTGCAAACACCTTCATTTTCACACACTCGCAACTATGGACACAGTATACATGTAATTGAGAGTAGTGTCATTTTCAAAACCTTTCTTAGCTGCAAGGAATACTGAATCTCATTTCCATAATGTGCATCTGAATGCACAATGCCTGTGTTTCTAACATGTACCCAAATTACCCAATTTAAAGAACACATGTTAAGATCTAATGAATCAGCAAAATAATCCACATTCTATCATGATCAGCAGGCACAGTGGCGTACCGTGGGTCACGGCATTGGGGGGCACCAGCAAAAATTTTGAGTCACTTAGTGAGCGCGCGAAGCGCGCCCAGTTGCCAGGTATACTGACCTAATAGAGACATTTTAAGGACAGTGCCATTAAACGGATATGTCTCTCACTGGTCAAATAATGCGAGCGCGAAGCGCGAGCTTAAAATTTTTGATATTCAGACCTAAAAAGGGACATTATAATCGACTTTGTAATCATGATACGTACCTGTCTCGCTAAACAATGCGAGCGCGAAGCGCGAGCCTAAATTTTTTTATACATTGACCCCAAACAGGGAGATCTTAATGACTATATTATAGGAATAATCCCTTAATAGTATACATATCTCACCGTAGTCATCTAATGCCAATGTCAAGCGCTTGCTGATTTTGATAGAATTACATTTAAACACTTATGAAGCACTTGTACTCATTGTAATCATGAATAACATACGCATCTCACTAATCAGATATTGCGAGCGCGAAGCGCGAGCTGAAAATTTAGGAAATACAGACCTGAAGAGGGGCATTCTATAGCTTGTTTGTAGGAATTCACTAAGACCATACGTATTTAACTAACCAAATGATGCGAGCGCGAAGCTGAACATTTTTGATATTCAGATTAGAAAAAGGGACATTTTAAGGACTGATTTTAGGAATTCACGGAGAGCAGACATATATCACCAATCCACTGATGCGAACGTAATCACGGACAGGAAATATTTTATATTAAGACCTTAACATGGGGCAATCACTTTAAGTAGTCATGAAAAAGAAGCATATGTCACCGTGACTGCATAAAACAATAATATATTTGGTGTATATTGACTTGAAACGGGAGTTTTTCGTACAACAGGTTTATATACATGTATCTCTTTAAACAGACAATGCGAGCACCAGGAACAATGACAACATAGGCCCTGAGCAATTAATGTTTCATAAAGTTAGGATAAAAAATGTTTTCTATATAATATAACATAATATGATTATAATATAATATACCATTATAACGAATAATAATTTCTTTTTTCCCACTACGTTCTTCTTCCTTTCTCCCTCTTTTTTCTCCTTTTCCCCGTTTTTTTTTTTTTTTTTTTTTTTGGTCAGCCGATTGGGGGGGCACGTGCCCCCCCATGCCCCCCCGTAGTTACGCCACTGAGCAGGCATAACAGCCTATATACTCTTCAATACTTCAATTACAGTTTGTCGAAAGAAATAACACAAAGAAAAAGAAATATATAGAATTGTATATCTGGTAAATATATCCAAAATAATAAATTAACGCATCGTGCTCTCATTTCTTTTACGAGATATCCCCCCCCCCCGAGATATGCTTCATGTTTACAATTTAAAAAAGGCGTATAAATGTCCCCTTTCCATGTCAATAACAGCTCGTGCTTTGTGCTCGCTTTATAAATTCAGTGAGATGCGTATTGGGTTTCATGAATTTGTAACTATATTATTGCTGGTATATATATTATTGTCTTTTAAAAATAACATTATTTGTTTAGACGTAATGAGAGAGATACATACATATATTCATTTATTATAATATATTTATATTGTCGCTTTGCACAGAATAGAACAAAAATACAACCGAAGTCTAGTTTTATAGTAACTCACCAGTAGCGTAATGAGCCAACAACAAAAAATGGAGGGGGCGAGACAAGGATGACATTTATTTTCCTTTCCTTTATTCTTTTTTTTTCATTGGTAGGGAAAATGGGGGGGATCCGTGACCCCTAGCACGCCCCTCCCCCATCTGTACGCCAGTGATGATCATACTTTCGTTTGAAACAAATTGAAGGAAAAAAAGTGCAAGGGTAGATAAGGCCGAAGACGTAAATAACAATTATTGATACAAATATTAATAATTATAATACTGATAAATATACAATAAATCAAGCGGTCACCAATAACAATAAACAACGTGAAAGAACAAAACGAGAAAGAGAGAGAGAGAGCGCGCGCGAATGCATGGTGTATAAGTTGCTGGAAAGCAGAAGAGATATTGTGTCCAGCACCCCCCCCCCCCATTCTCTCCCCGCTCAAGACCGGAGTGAAACCAATGATAATAATATATGAACAAAAATCCAGATTCACAATTTCAATGGGGAGTGTGTCATTCCCCTTCTCCGTTACAATTTGTCAAGTGGCAGCGGCAGGGAGTACATTTGTTTTGTTTTTTTAAGCAGAAAGCTGTGATGATAGGGGGAGAATAAAATAAATAAAACATTAACGAATAACAAGAACAAAACAACGCCAAAACAATTTGAATCAGGACACTAGCGTACCTACGGGGGGGGGGGGCAGGGGGGGCACTCTGCCCCCCCTGACGAGTCACAACCCATGCAAAAACGTATCTTTGCCCCCCCTGACGGACTTGAAAAACCTTTTTTGCCCCCCCCCCTGACGAGCTTTAAGACCTCTAATGCCCCCCTGACGAGCTTGAAGACCTTTTTTTTTTTTTTTTTTTTTTTTTTTTTTTTTTTTTTGCTTGTCAAATTTTTTCTGGAACGAAACCCTTTATTTGTGATGAAAGACCTTTTTTTTTTTGGGTTGTCAAATTTTGGGGCTGACGGTTTTGCCCCCCCTGTGGAAAATCCTAGGTACGCCACTGAATCAGGATGAATTTCTTATCATTTAACATAGACCAACTTGGAGAAATAAGATGTTCATGCAATTGTCGTATAATCGGAGCAGATGTCGGCGGAGCAAATATCGGCGGAGCAATTGTCGCGGAGCAATTGTCGTATAATCGGAGCAGATGTCGGCGGAGCAATTATCGGCGGAGCAATTGTCGGCGGAGCAATTTTCGGCGGAGCAGATGTCGGCGGAGCACATGTCGGCGGAGCAAATATCGGCGGAGCAAATATCGGCGGAGCAAGTGTCGACGGAGCACATATCGGCGGAGCAAGTGTCGACGGAGCAACTGTCGGCGGAGCAATTGTCCGGAGCAATAGTCGGCGGAGCAACTGTCTTATTTTGCGTAGCAATTGTCGGCGGAGCAGATGTCGGCGGAGCAATTGTCGGGTCACCCATATTTCAACAATCAAATAATGCGAGACATTTTGACATTTCCTCCTGAAGAATGGAAATTCTAAGCACTTTTTGTAATTGTGAAAAGGATAAGTATATAACTAAACAATTGATACGAGCGCGAAGCGCGAGCGGAAAAATCAATGAAAATCAATTAAGCAATCAAAATATTTGATATTCCGATCTGAAAAAAGGATCAATTTGAGCTCTGTATTTCAAGCACTTAGTAGGAAAATTGTGAGGTGGATATGGATCACAGTTAAAATTAAAGAGCTGATATGTTTCATTATTGTTACTTTGAGTTTTGACATAGGACCGGGACATTCTAAGAACATTATGTCATCATATGAAAATGATGACTATCTTCCTGTTTCTCTTCCTAAGCGCGAGATGAAACTTGTCAATATTCCATTCTGAAAAAAGGACAATTTGATAATTAAATTAACTTCGTATTTATTAATCTAATAAGCCTAATGAGAGCGCGGTATCTGCTAATATTATGGCCTGAAAACTGGACATTTAACGCAATTTTGTAATTATGAATAAGATGCATGAGTTAATATATTTTCAACAATCAAAGCGAGCGCAAATCGCGAGCCGATTTTTTTAAAAAAACTGTCATGAAATGGGGATTTTGACTGAGTAGTTTGTTATAGAATTAATATTGAGATATACATAACTCACTAATCAAAATGCGAGCTGCAGCGCTAGCTGATATGCTTTGACAATCTGACCTGAATAGGGATACTCTGAGAACTTTATACAGGGAAATAATAGGTATACCTGACAAATCAAATTTTGCGAGGGCGCAGCGCAAGCAGAAACAGACCATAAAACATATACATTTTTACAGAGCACTTTTAAAATCAAACTATTTCTCAGCTGAAATATGTTTTGTATATTGACTTTAAAATGTGATATTTTAAGCTCCATATTGAGCAAGATATGTAAATCACCTAAATGCAATGCGAGCGCGAAGCGCGAGCGAAAATTTTATATAGTGACATGAAAGATTTTAAAAATTATTTTCCAAGTCTTGCCCTTATTTTATTCCCTCGTCTTTCTCATCTTATGTTTCTCTCTTTTCCCTTCTTTTTTATTTTTCTTTCTTTTCCACTTTTTTTCTTGCATTTTTTTCTCCGCCAATAGGGGGGGGGGGGGCGGGCCCCCACGGACCGATTTGCACCAAATGTTGGTAGTGGAGGTATTTCATCATGCTCTATCAAAAATTCTGAAATGCAAAAAAGGGGGTTGTCACGTCATCACTTCGGTACTCTTAAAAAAGTTGTTAAAGGGGCAATCCATGATGAAAACAATATGATTTGAGCAGATAAAGTATAAGATAATACAAACAACACACTGATTTTTTTTAAAACCAAAATCCGACTCGTTAATTTCTGCTCTGTACTATTATTCTGGCAATTCTAAAGACACATACCTGACAATAAAGTGACACATTGTATTACATTATAGGCAACAATTTAAAATATAAGAATCATTTTAACTAGTTTAACGTTATTACAGTGTGATGGTCATTATTTAGATAATTTGGGGAACATTCCCACACTATTGCAACGAGTAAACAATGTCACTATATTATTCGACTATCGGACATGTTGCAAAAATAAATACAACATCACCATCAAAATTAATACAACTACAACATACACAACGTTGCATCCCCAATGACTATCATGAAAAATACCCAGAGAAGTTCACACTGATGGAAATTTTGTAGCAAAATATCATAAAAAGCAATAAAAACTATTGGTAAAAATTTGAGGAAAAAAATCAATCAAAGATTAAGAAAATAATTATACGAGAAGGTGTCCCATGGTATGTTATATAAAATGCATAAATGTTAATGTTTTATTGATTCATGATAACTAAAAAAATATTTCATTCAGGAGCGGGTGTGAAATGATTTTTCTATTGATATAATGTAGGAAAAATGAAAACATTTTCCCCTTGTTTGACAAAAACTACACTTCATTGATTTTGTTACTACACAATATATAGGGAAGCTGCTCGCATATGATTTAAAAAGAAATAAACAAAATGAAATTCTCATAACTTATTTTAATCATTTTTTGAATTTTCCTCCAACCTTCACATATATCATTATTTATTATTTTTTTCTTTTAATTTTCAATAAACTTTTCGTCAGGGTGAACTATACCCCTTTAACAGGTAATGCAGGTCTTCTCTGAAGCCTCAAATAATGGTAATATTTGAGAACTGGCTGTTCTACCTACAATTCTATCTTATCCACACAAATTATTGAATACGAGTTTTCAGTGAGCCAATGTACTAATTTTATGCATAATCACATGCATACTACAGGTTTTCCCGTCCAATTTCATCAGAGTTGCATTTATATTAATGAATGGACATTCAAATTCGAAATATTTCGTCCACCCTCTGCACACATGGTTCGTTTTCATTTATTCAGCATTCAATACCGTTCTATATCATTCCTTTGAATTTTGTAGAAATTCAATTTAGAGAGAAATTTGTTAAAATCAATGGCCCAAAGGTGTCATTTAATTTCGCGACGACGAACTGATCGTTTAATTTCGCGTAAAATACCATTTTCTATTTCATTTATCGGCACACATATTTGCACTTTAAACGTCCAAATTCACATAACATGTTTCTGTGTTCATTTTTTTTACAGGTTTTCCAGCCCAATTTCATCAGAGTTGCATTTAAATTAATGAAAGGACGTTCAAATTCGAAATATTTCGTCCACCCTCTGCACACATGGTTCATTTTCATTTATTCAGCATTCAATTCCGTTCTAAATCATTCCTTTGAATTTCGTAGAAATTCAATTTAGAGAGAAATTCGTTCAAATTAATGGCCCAAAGGTGTCATTTAATTTCGCAACAACGAACTGATCGTTTAATTTCGACTAAAATACCATTTTCAATTTCATTTATCGGCACACATGTTTGCACTTTAAACGTCCAAATTCAGATAACATGTTTCTGTGTTCATTTTTTTTTTATTACGTTATACAATATTTTTTTCAAACTTTACCCATCTTTCTAATTTTTTCTGATCTTTTCAGTTAGAATCATTTTATTTCATTATTTTTGATAAAGACGTATATTCATGTAACACTTATAGGATATGGTTGTAAACGTTTATTCTTTGATAAGTCGGTGCAGGGGCGGATCCAGGGGGCACATTTTCCTGAGGAATTTGACGAGCCAAAAAAATAGGTTTTTAACCAAAGAATAAGGGTATTTCGTCCACGAAAAAAGTAATTGTGCCTCTCATGGGGGGGGGGGGGGGCACGAGCCGGCTGTGCCCCCCCCCCCCTGGATCCGCCAGTGAGTGGGTGGATGACCTATGCTAATTGTAGGCATTTTTTCTTCATCATTTTTTTCTGTTTTTTTTTAATTTTACATAATTGCAATTTATATCGTTTTGGGGAAGGGATAAGAAACATGGTATTGACCACAGTCTATAGTTATGAAAGTGGAACAAAAACGAGTTGTTGATCCGATGATGGTTTGTCGGATGGACGATACATTTCAGTAAAATTGTAAACATCCAATTTAGAAGTAAAAGCCATTTCCATAATTATTCAAAAGAAGAAAAAAAAACCCATCAACATCAACGAAAACGCTGTCCATATCCTATAAGTGATTGCATATTAATGATTTTGAATTCCTAAACGTTCGCAAGGAAGGTACTGGTGCGAATTTGAAAACACCTCTTCAGCATTTTTAATTTGATCGTTCTTTATACATGTTTAAATGAGATAACCATGAAAATACGTGCCAATAGAATTAAATTGAATGAAGTATTTGGCTATTTAAATGCTGATCTCATAGGTCATTCAAATTAGTTGCAAATTGAATTATTACATCATTAAATCGGTTGGCATTTTGACGAAATTGGACGGGAAAACCTATATTACGTTATAGCAGCATTTTTTTCAAACTTTACCCATCTTTCTATTTTTTCTGATCTTTTCAGTTAGATTCTTTTTTTTTCCATTATTTTTTATAAAGACGTATATTCATGTAACACTTATATGGTATGGTTGTAAACGGTTATTCTTTTAGTGATTGATGAATCGGTGCAGGGGTGGATCCAGGATTTCTCAAAGGGGGGGGGGGGGGACACATTTTCCCGAGGAATTTGACGAGCAAAAAAAAAGGGTTTTTAACCAAAGAATAAGGGTATTTCGTCCACGAAAACAATTTAATTGTGCCTCTCAAGGGGGGGGGGGCACGAGCCGGCTATGCCCCCCTGGATTCGCCAGTGGGTGGGTGGATGACCTATGCCAATGGTATTTTTTGTTCATCATCTTATTCTTTTTTTATTTTACATAAAAATTGCAATTCATATCGTTTTGGGGAAGGGATAAGAAACATGGTCGATGATGGTTTGTCAGATGGATGATACATTTCAGCAAAATTGTAAACATCTTTTTTAGAAGTAAAAACAATTTCCATAATTATTCAAAAGAAGTAAAAAACAACAACATCAACGAAAAACACTGTCGTTATCCTATAAGTGATTGCATATTAATTATTTTGAATTCCTAAACGTTCGCAAGGAGGGTACCGGTGCGAATTTGAAAACACTTCTTCAGCTATTTGAATTTGATCGTTCTTTATACATGTTTAAATGAGATAACCATGAAATCGCGTGCCAATAGAATTAAATTGAATCAAGTATTTGGCTATTTAAATGCTGATCTCATAGGTCATTCAAATTAGTTGCAAATTGAATTATTACATCATTAAATCGGTTGAAATTTTGACGAAATTGGACTGGAAAACCTATATTATGCGTATAATAGAGTTAAGTTATATTATAATGTTTCAAACAAGAGATGGCGCTACACCGGTTATTGCAAGGCCCTATATAAACAAGGTTGCGACACCGGAAGTTGCCGTCATTTGCTCATGGAGCTTTTGAATAGTTCCAAACTCACCGAAGTTTGTGTACAAAGTCAATGGGGGAGATTTTTCGACAGCAAATTTCAGGTAATTGAAATTGTTATTAATAAAAACAAAATGATAGTTTTTAAAGAGAATTTTATGTCCTTCATTTTGATATGATTGGTTTGCAATAATTTTGAATTTTAACATGCTTTTTTACTAATTTTTAATAGTTCCAAGGCGTAAACATGACAGTAAAGATACGGTATGGGACTGGTAACTGTAGCCGGCAGTGCGGCTGGCTCAGTAGCCCGATATACGCTGTGGTTGTGTTTCCTGACGGGTTGGGTGTCCGGACTCACGACATCTCCTTTAATTTTGAAAAGTTTACAAAAAATACAAGCAATGTCTTTGATTTTTTTTTAGCTCAGAATGTAAGAAAATATTATAAAGAACGAATAATGATGGTGATAAGCATTATTCAAGCTATATTTTTTGCTTTATTTTGCTGAGAAGTGAGAATTTGAGATAAAATATAAAAAAAAAAACAAGTGAGATAAACAACAGCAAGCCTAAACTTCTACAAATACAAGGCTTCATTTTTCAGTGTCCGGACACCAAACCCCTCATCAATGTTCCACAGATCCAAAACAAATTTCCTGAAAATGAATCCCAAATTTTCTGAAATTCATAGACAATTCCTGGAATTTTCCATTTTGAATTTTAATGAAAATCTGGCAATAATAATTAATACAGTGAGCCTAAATTTGGTCCAAGAAGTGACCAAAATCAAGAAATAAAACATTTTTGTTCATCATGTCCTCTTGAAAAATAGGAACAAAATTACGAAATGACGAACGCAGAAAATTTTGAGCTCCGACGACGGAGCATATGTCTGGATCCGGAGGAAGATCTAATGTTAGATCTAAATCTTTGTAAAATATTACATGAATATTTTAAAGTTGCTACGGTAAATTGTCATTTAATTGTAATCATGGGCGGATCCAGGATTTTCCAAAAGGGGAGGCACATTTTCCTGAGGAAAAAATTGACATGCAAAAATAAAAGGGACTTCACGTTCAAGGGGGGGGGGGCACACTTCTGCATTTCTACATTACAATTTTAAATTATGCTTCTCAAGGGGCCCCCCTTGTAATTTGTGGATTTCCCTGAATTTCCTGGAATTTTTTTCATTTCTGGAACCTTTCCTGGAAAAAGTAAAAATTTGTCGAATTGCGGGAAGAGTGGAAGCACCCCATCCTCTTGCACTCTCCAACCACTCTTTCTGTCTTGAGTCTATGCAACATCCATGTACAATGCACACTCAAAAAGACAGATCCATTCAGTTATTTGTTTTCATTCTAGACTTAAAAAACTTTTTTTTTTAATTCACAAGAGCGCTCAAAAACTTTTAATTTTGAGCATATTTTTGTGAGGCCCTCTGTGACTGATGCAGATCTTCATCTCCACAGACTCTCTTTTTAATCTCTTTTTAATTAGAAAAAAAATTATAAATTTCAAGAATTCAATTTAGTTTTGTGCCAAGGCATTTTTTTATGATGATTAATTCACTGTATGGTCAAAATTGACTGTTGATCAAGTATTCATCCAGTCTAGATCAAGAGAAAATTGACAATCTTGTTGACACTCAAAAAGTACTTCTTCAAGATTCAAGACAATCTTGTTCACCACACAGGTTACTAACTGTGGACAAGGTTATCACAACCTTGTGATAAAAGTGGTGTTAGCTTAGCACTGCATTTTTTAAAAGTGGTTTAAGACCACATGGATGTTATCACAACCTTGTAGTATTGGACAAGTGCCCCTATCATACCACTAGTTGCATGTCCGGACAGGTTGGGTATCTAGACCAAACATTTCTTCGACTAGGCCAAGTAATTTGAAATGGTTTGGAATTAAAATCAATTCTTTGTAGTTTTTCAAAGAAACTTTAAAGGCCTAATTTAGCATACATGCACATGTAGACCTCTACTCTGTTGATATGTATGGTTTGATAACTAAGTAATTACAAAAGCCAATGATAATACGTGCTTAGTTGACAAGATAATCATTGATGCACCAAACTTATCTAAGTTAGATCTAAATGTAGATTTTTTTTTTCAATTTGATTGTGGAAAATAAAATAGGCCCTGCTGCCGATTGATCTGTTTTGGATGAGAGGAACTACTGGATAAGCCAGTAAGCTGTGTAAGTATGATTGTTTGATTTTCATCATGATTGTAATAAGATGTGATTATATTACATACATGTAGGGCTACATTGTGCAGTCAACCTTTCTTATTTCCTTGAAATGTTCTCCTTTAAATCTTTCATCATGTATCATTCCGCCTGTCTTCTGACCGCATTTTGTGCAATGTTGGATGAGTTCGACTCTCATGAAGTTCCAAATTTAAATTAAGAACTTTCATTGGTGGCAACAGCATAAAATGAGGGTCAATCTCTCACTCTCTACCTATTGTTTCTTTTATTTCATATTTAGTGTACATGTAATGATAATATAGTTGGATCATGCGTTAATTTAGATAGTTGTAAAGAGGTTGTTTTATTAAGCAAATACATTTTAATGCCAATATGAACTTTATATGGCATTGGATAGGTGAGGAGGTGCCATGGCCACATTAGTTTAGTCTGCAGGCACAGACTGAATGAAACTTGTTCTAAGTGTGGCTCCACGTAAGGACTAGCACATACAATACTTGCTGTCTGAGCGAGAGGGCTTTCAGTACACAAGGCATGAGTAGGACGACAAGAACACACTTGTCGCAACGTCAAGATTGGGTGGTCCTTTTCAGGACCAACATTTGCCCAAGAAAGATACATGATGACCATGAAACCTACTACACTATCTCAGATGTTTTTTGCTACACTATTCTTTTTTGCCATGGAAACTTCCAGAACAACATCTGAGATGGTACAGAGATTGAAGATTTTTGGTCTAGAAAATGTGCAAAGTATTGGCAGTGCAGAAATGAAAGTAATATTAAAAAAAAAAGGGAAGCTACATGCAAACCAACTGGATTACTAAACTCATTTGTCCATGTACTGACACCATGAAAGCATTTAGGGTTATCATAGACTTGGTGGTCAATGATGTTCGAATATGCCTCGTGAGAATTGAACTCACCCAGTACACAACAAAGAGTTTATAGCCAAATTGGTACTAGGCTAGACAGGAAAAACAATTTCTAGGGATTTATTTAACAATTTCTGACATTTTACTAAGTGAGAGAAGCCAACACAGTTCAGCAAAACAACCAAATACAGATACTAAAGCTTTTGGTCTAGTACTGTACTAGGCCTACTTGGGTATTTCACTTTCCTTCGGAATAGTTTTACATCACGGTGGCAACTATAAGGATAACCCTGGCCTGTATCATATATGAAAATAAAATAAAGCATGTTGATCTCGAGAGCAACGAGGTACATGTATGTAAGGCATTGAAATGGTATAAAATCCAAAGAACACCATGGTATGTTTTTACAGGGCATAAAGGGTAGAAATATTAAGAACGCTATGAAAAATTCTGTAGCGATAGGAATATAAGGGGAAACTAGCACTAGCCTTATTCTGGTGACAACTGACAAGACCACTTATCCAATGTAAAATTTTATGATATAAGTAACCTAACGTTATCCTCATTTAGTAAATCTTGTGCTGTGTGGTGATTGAAATGAATAAATATTTATTTACTTTCTTTTTTTTAATGTTCTTTTGATCTAAACTGGATAAAGCACTTCACTATTTGGTACAGTCCTTGTTGTAAATTCACTTTATGCATTGGCCCCAAGCCCCCAAAATAAATTGAATTCTTGAAATTAATTTTGTTCTTAATAAAAATAAGGTTAGTAGAATTGAATATCTGCATTCTGCACAGCACTTATCTCTCTTTCCATCAATTAATAGGCAATATGTTTCATCTTCAAAATCTAAATTCACAGGATTGATTCAAATTGTCATAGTTGATTTTAATATTAAATGAACATAATTCCCAATTAAGGATACCAATCATCTTTCCTATAACATGTTCGCATACATTTTTTGCCTACATTTTGTCATGTTTATTTTAACTCACTGCAGCTGCATGTAGATCTAGATCTAACGTTAGATCTATTTGGTATTATTAATAGATCTAGTAACATTTTTTGCTGTACTTTTTTGTTAATAGGGCCACATGGAAAACCACCAAGTTGATGATATGTGCCGCCCTGTGGCCTATTTAAATATCAGAAATCAAAAATAAATAAATAATTAATTAATGATTAAGGGCCCACTCAGTCAAACTCAAACTAGGACTAAAGACAGGCACAAATATATGCTCAAATCATTCATGTTTTTGAGTGCTCTGGTAAAAAAAATCAAATTCAGCTAAATTTACTACGGCAAAAAATCTACAATAAGAATTTAGGACATGAAACTAGTATGTATGGCACCACATGACATTCCGGTACATACTCACCTCTCGCTCTCCAAACGACCCGTGGGGGCCAGCAGAACCTTACATCCAGCCCGACAGTTCCGGGGAAAATTAGTGCAGCGTCCCGCTCGCTACCAGCAGCAGTGAGCATTTGCGGCTTGCGACGAACTCGGTTGCCATTTTTCAAATCAACGATATTTCACGATTTTTGTTATAAGATTGTACAAATTTGATAAATTTAGGTGGCCGCTAATATATTGATATGGATGTGCAGTGTGAAAATAAATTCTTAGCGTCGATTTCCGATATAATTATAAAAAATGATTCAAAATTTTACACGCATTTCCAATGGTAGCATGCAGTCGACAAAAAGGCCCGGTTGGAACTATTCGAGATCCTTCAAATTTGACCTTTGACCCCTGTTGTCGCAACCTTGTTTATATAGGGCCTTGGGTTATTGCGTTCTAGTGTTAATGACATGCGTTTAGAGCTACATTATAATGTTTGAAACAAAAGATGGCGCTAGACCAATTATGACATACTGACATTGCCTACATGTGCAAATTCTTGTGTTTGGAGTTAGAAATGCAGGACTTACAAAAGTCAAGCATATAATTCATAAAATTCTGGCTTTGAATAGAGGATATGGTGTTTAATACTAATTACATCATCAGTAATAATAATAATAAATTGATAACATGTAATAATAATAATGATAACAACAAGAGTGATGATAATAACAATGAATGGTTCATGATCACGCGAAAACAGGTGAAATATTAGGCCCTACTTCATTTTAAAACTTTGCATATAGAAGTACAGTCAGTGATCTAATTAATAGAAATAGAAAATAAGCACTTTGTTTTGAAATCAGTATTTTATAGAAATTCGCGATCAATGAGAATTGCAGGGGCTCAAAAAGCTACCTTTGATAAAGCACATCCATATCTAGATCCAGGGGGGGGGGGGCGGAGGGGCCCGGGCCCCCTATTGCCGGAGCAAAAAAAAAGAAACAAAAAGGGAGAAAGAAAAAAAACAGAAAAAGATGGGAAAAGAGAAAAAAAAAAAGAAAAGGAAAAATAAGAGGAGGAAGACGAGTGAAAAAAAAAAGATTAGGGGAAGACTTTGAAAAAAAAATTAATGTCACTATATAAAATTTTCGCTCGCGCTTCGCGCTCGCATTGCTTGTAGGTTAATTTACATATCTTGCTCAATATGGAGCTTGAATATCAAATTTTGAAGTCAATATACAAAACATAGTTCAGCTCGGAAATCGAAGTTTCATTTACAAATTAATTTTAAAAAGTGCTTTGTAAAAATGTCAGTTTTATGGTCTGAATATTATTATATTTTCTGCTCGCCTTGCGCGCTCGGAAAATTTTATTTGTCAGGTACCTATTTTTTCGTGTATTCCATAAAGTTCTCAAAATATCCCTATTCAGGTCTGATTGAAAAGTGTCAGCTAGCGCTTCACGCTCGCATTTTGATTGGTGAGTTATGTATATCTCAATACCAATTTTTAACAAACTTAAAATCCCCATTTCATGATAGTTTATCAAAAATTTCGGCTCGAGATTTGCGCTCGCATTAATTGTTAAATATTAATCAAGTCATGCACCTATTTATAATTACAAAATTGCTTAAAAAGTCCAGTTTTCAGGCCATAACATTAACAGATTTCGCGCTCTCATAGGTTAATTAAATTAATTAAAAAGATATTAGTTCAATAATTAAATTGTCATTTAATTGGAAGAAGAATAAGAAGATAGTCATCATTTTCATATAATGATAAAATGTCCTTAGAATGTCCCGGTCCTATGTCAAAACTCAAAGCAATAATAATGAAAAATATCAGCTCTTTGTTAGAAAAATGTAAAGTGCGATCCATATCCACCTCATAATTTTCCTACAAAGCGCTTGAAACATAAAGCTTAATTCGACTCTTTTTCAGATCGGAATATCAAATATTTTAAGCTCGCGCTTCGCGCTCGCTTTATTTATTTTCATGATAAAAAATGCATGCAGATTATAGGTCTATATCTGAAACACACACGCGCATGTTTATTCAGATAAGCAGCTTGTTCTCTATTTAAATCATTATCCATGTTCAAATCAGAACATCAAAAAATTTTCAGCTCGCGCTTTGCGCTCGCATTATTAATGTAGAAACATCCCCAATTACTTATCCTTTCATGATTTACAAAACTTGAATAGAGTCTCCCGTTTTTAGGTCTAAATAGTTTAGCTATATAAAACCTACCTATCCTGTTCACGATTACAAAAAGTGCTTGGAATTTCCATTCTTTGGATAGAAATGTCAAAATTTGATTGTTGAAATATGTAACGTCTTCATATCTAATTGCAAGCAGTCCCTAACAGGTCACTTTTCGATCAGATCAAAACGTATATTAAAAATGTTTTCTCGCTGTAATTATTTAGTTACATATGCACATCTGTTCAAGATCACAAACATTGCCCAGAATTTTAGGACAAAATGCATGAAATAAAAAAATATAGCCCTCGCTTCGTGATCGCACTATTTAGATAAGGCTTATGAGTTAATAAAATTTATGTTGATTTATAAGAATAAAGCTAAAAAGTGACTAATAGGACTACCCCTTCAAAAATACAAATCAAAATCAACTTCGAGCGACAGATCGGGGGAAATATGGCTGAAAAAAATTCCGCCACCCCTATTGGCGAAGGCTAGCTGGATCCGCCCCTGCACACCCCTACTAAAATAAATGCCCCCAGGTTGTGCCATTCTTGTTAAACTTATTTTCATACTTTCTTGGATTGAAATGAAATCGAAAAGAAAAATGATGTGGAAGTATTATTCAAGAGCAGTTAGATCTACGAGTTAATCACAAATCCGACTTTTTTTTTTCTTTATTTAGGAATTTTCTAACCCCTTCTTTCACTGGCGGATCCAAGGGGGGGGGGGGCGGGCAAAGCCGGCTCGTGCCCCCCCCTTTTGAGAGGCACAATTAAAATTTTCAATCTAAAAATGCCGTTGAAATAAATGTGCCCCCCCCCCCTTTTTGGAAAATAAAGAACCTTTTTTTTTATGGTCAAAATTTTTCGTGGACGAAATGTTTATAATATAATGTCTTGCAATTGTGTCTGCTAATTCAGTCTATGAGCTGGTTATCATAAATCAAAAGCAAGAGAGAGAGAGAGAATTTCGACCTGAAAATAAAATACAAACGAATGAATTTGAACGCTAAAATACAACCTAACACAAACGGCATTTCGAGAAATATTCTTCAGAAAGGAAAAAACAAGAAAAATTTCAAATCCTTGCCATAATCCATATTTTTCTTGTTTTTTCACAATGTATTATAATCATCTATTTCATTTAACAAAATCTTTGAAAATAAGTATTCTTTGGATTTAACAAAACGAAATACATATCCAAGTCTTCTCTAATAAACACTAAAAGGTTCATTTTCGGCTCTTAACTATATATTCTGACAATGCCTAACATAATATCTTGGATAAACAATATCTTTTCCATTGTGTTGCAGATGGACGCAAGCACTCCGAATAATCTATATTTTAAGTGTAACTTCTATTAAAATCAAAAGTGTATAAAAGTGTTCAAATCTGGAACAACATGGTTGTTTAAAGTATCAAACAACAGTTCATGACGTCATATACGAGTAGGTGCCTCATAATATGTAGTATAAAATGCATTAATTTCATGAGAACTAAAAATTTGTTTCTTTCAGGAGCGGGCGTAAAATGATTTTTATTTTGATATACTGAAGGTAAAATAAAACAATTGTCTTTTTTGAGAAATTGAAATTTTATTGTGTTTTTTACTCCACGATATATAGGGAAGCTGCTCGTATATGACGTCAAAAAAAACTTATTATAATAACTTATTACAATCATCTGTGGATTTTCCTCAAACCTTTATTAATGTTTTGATTATTTTTCTGATATTTTTACAATAAACTTTTCGTCAGGGTAAATTACCCCTTAAACAGTTAATGCAGATTTGATTTGAAGCCTCAATAAATAGAACTGGGTGTTCTTCCTACACTTTATCTACAAAAAATATTGCGTATTAGTATTCAGTGAGTGCAATGTACTAATTACATGTATAACTATAATCATTGGTATATACTAGTATACATAGAAATTAGTCATGTTGTAATGTTTTAAACAAGAGATGGCGCTACACCACTTTTTGCATTTTAATGTTAATAACATGCGTTAGAGCTACATTAAATTGTTTGAAACAAGAGATGGCGCTAGACCACTTTTGGCATGCCAACGTTGCCTACATGTGCAAACTCTTTCGTTTTGAGTTAGAAATGCAGGACTAATAAAAGCCAAGCACATAATATATATAACACTGGTTCTGAGTGGAGGATATGATGTTTCGTAATACTTACATCATTAATAGTAGTACTAGTCGTTGTAATAATCACAATAATAATAATGATAATAATCATGATTTTTTTTCCAAGCAAATATACTTTATTGGTTTGATGCCAGCATTTTACCTTATGTGTGGGCAGAAAGATACAAGGTATACAATTATGTAATGGATGACAAATGTGGAAATACAAGATAAATACATAATTCAACAAAAGAACAAAACAGAATTTTTTTTAACTGATAAGGGGAGTACATGCACTTGAAGAGAGACTTTAAGTAAATAGTAATAAATGAATAGGTTATAAAGCCTAGTAAGGGTAAACAGTCACAAGAGGATTTTGTGGATTAATAGTATTTTTTGTAGGAACTATTGACAATGCCAGTATGTAGAGTTATTATTTTGAAATAATGGAATAATAAAATCATTTATAACAAAGATAATTTAGGAATAGATGGTGTTTGGAGAATAATAAGTATATGTGGTACCTCAAAATTAACAATATTATAGAATTATACTGCATATACTTGAGATCATTAAACAGAGCAGTATTTCACTGCTAATGAATATAAATTTATAATGTCTGAATACTGTTCAGTATATGCATGCTTGTCACGTGAAAAAGAAGAGCGTGATTTAATTATAGTATATATACATAAATTATGATTTTTTCCGAAAGCAAAATAAGATTAATGACATTTGATTAGTTAATCAAATTGTCATTATGACATATCCTACCCCTTATGAATAATATTTACGGTATTATGGGCAGAGCAGCGCAGGTTTTACCCACGAAGGTTCCGCTCTTTCGTTAAATATCGCGTAAGATGTTAGAATGGCTATAATCTTGGATATGGGTGTAAAATACTTCCGAGGTTTCACCGAACGGCAGACCGACTTAAATAGTGCAGTTATCTGGCATTTGTTGTCTTTAGTTATGAGTCCCCTTGATCCAACCTCAAAGCATATGAGACGGCATTAAAAAGCCGTTTTCCCTAATATCTGAAATTAGAGGGGCATATATTTCTCACATTTCCGTCTCCTAGCGTTTTCGATATGGGCTCGAAAGATACAGTTAATTCCTCAATTACCACTAAATCATTCGGCTTTTATGAAACAAAATCAGGGGGCTACGGCCCCTCTCCCGTCTAAAATCAACAGTACGCCATTGTGCCATTTCGGGATTCGAATCCCAGGCTTTCGTGTTTGCAATCTGCCTTGTACGCGGCCAAGTCATATCCACGGAACCCCAATGCACCAAAAGTTGTATAGCGCCATCTTTAGTTTGAAACATTATAGTAAAACCTACGCATACGCAAATTCAATTACATTGTAATTCTTTTCCAAGAAGTGAAGTAGCGCCATCTGTGCTTTAAACATTATATTCGTGGCTGTGTGAGTGGTTCATTCCGTTTTTTCGAGTTCGGTGGGTCCAATCCCTGGGGGCGTTTCATGAAAGGACTTGTCGGACGTTTTATCCGACAAGTCCCATTTTATCCGACAGTTACCATAGTAACAGTACCTCTCAGCCAATCAACATCAGAGAAAGATGTCAGATCTGACAACTTGTCGGATGAAAATGTTGATGAAACACTCCCCTGGTTCAACACTTAATTTTAGTTTTAGCCTATAAAGTTCTCTTACTCATATTGAGACTAGTCTGTTGGGTAATTTTCTGTGTGATTAATTATGTGAAAAGCCACTGATGTAATTTTGTCAGGTAATTTTGTGGTTACTGCCCATTGAAACTCTTTTTTTTATTTGTGTTATTTTTTACTATATATGTTTTTTTATTGAAGTTGACTTTTAGAATTTTTTTTTACATTATCAATCATTAGTTTTAGATATTTTAAAAATTCTTATTATCATTATAAAAAGTGCCATATAAGATTATCATTATTAATACTATTTTTATTATTTATTATTATTATTAACATTATTTTTTAATTAATGTTATTATTATTATCATATCATCATCAATTTGTCATCCCAGCCCAAACTCAGCCACGGCTCCCATAAAATTTTAACAAAATTGAACTGTACGTTATTCATTAAAAATGGGCGAAAGCAAGGGTGGTGCTAAATAGAGGGGATGGGGGTAGTGAAAAATGGGCGAAGAGTATCAACAGGAGTATGGGTTGTGTCATATTGTAGGCCCTATATTACTTTTAATTGTTATTCAATTGAAGAATTAAAAATGACTGATCCGCCCCTGGTTTAAACACATATATCTAGAATTTAGGAATTTAACTGAGTAGATAAGATAGATCTAGTTTATCTCCTTGAAAAACCCACCAAAAAAGAAAGGGGTGCGCTCAAGCATCATAATTATGTATCCCAAAGGAAATCGTTGACAGACTGCAAATTATTTAACCCAATAACCCAAGAAAGGGGTGTGATCGTCTGATCGAGCTCCTCGAAAAGAAGGATTTTTGTTGATAGACTGCATCCCCCGTCCTCATACAGCCCCGGATACAGCTAGCTAGCCTTGCCCGCTATGATATTGCGCGCGCCAGTACAAATATACCGGTACGCGGTACGATGTTTACATTTTTGCATTCAGCAATCGGACGTGGAAAAAAAGGCCTGTTACGGTACTGCACTGGCGCCGCGCCGGGATTTGGTGGGACTGAGCGAGCAAGCGCGGGCACGAGTCGAGTCGACAGTCTAGAGTGATAGCTGAGCCAGCCCGAGCTGAGTCAGCTAGCTGTACTGTAAGTTTAAGCTGTTTGTAATATTGGACTTTGGAGGAGTCTTGGTCAGAAAGTAGTGCTATAAGTTCATGACAGCACTGCAATCAGCAATGCAAAGCTGACTTGATGATGACAACGAGAGCTAGATCGACTAATTGAGTGGTGTTACTGACTATTCTAACTCACTTGCTGCACTGGAAATCACATTATGGCTCCTCAACCTTCCCCTCCTCCTCCAGATGGAAAATTCATACCAAAAGCTGCTAGCCTAGTTCAAATGAAAAAGTCAAGTTCATCATCTGTATTTCAAACCCAAGATGTGACAGAGACAATAGTCCTTGTTATTTATGTTGGTGGAACGATTGGAATGAAGAAAGTGGATGGAGGTAAGTTACTTTCTTTGACTTTAAATTAAACTTAAGATGATGGTGGTCCCAAGTCTGCGCACCTAACGAATTGAGTTAAGATTCAACAAGAATTTCGTTTTATTTCCCAAAATCTTTCAGTTGATAATGTTCCTTATATTATTATGTGTACCAAATATCTCATAAAGATTTTAAAGAAATATATGATTTTCTTGGATATTATACCTCGGGTGGTCATTTTCAGATTGAACCAAAAAATGGTACCCGATGTCTGTGCACCCATTCACTTTGCACGTGATTCGGCGATTTTGATGAAAAAAAAGGCTGCATTTTTAGGCGCTCACAGGAAATGCCCAAAATTCATTATTTTTCCACTATTTTGAGTCGGGATTTTTTTTGAATATCTTTCTATGTATTGCATGTGTAAACTCTGTGGTTGTCGCGTATCTTCTTTTACTAGAATTGCGCAGATACGCGTATGAGCAGACAAGGGGGACGGCGCAGACTTAGGGGAACTTGCCATAAAGTTTAGACTAGCAAGTATAACAGCTGAGGTCTAAGCACTCATTCAATGAACAAGGTTATGAAGATGATTACCTCAAGTGATGTTCGTGCAGGCTTCACTCCACTTCACTACCGCTACACTACGCTCCACCTACCCGAACCTCAAGGTGGTGAACTCGTTCGGATACTCCGAGCGGCAAAGGTGGGAAAAAATGCATATTTAATGTAAAAATTATACGAAAAAAAGGCATTGAGAAGAAAATAAAAGTTTAATTTCTTACTCTACACCCATATTTCACTCCATATCCTCCGGTAATCCTAAAAATTTGTGATTTCGAGCCAGTATCTAATTCCTCACACGTATTATTCACGGCTGATTTCAAAACATTGCATGCTCATGCACGAGGGTCGCAGGTCAAACAGCATGAACATTCATGAATATTCCATCGATAGAGGGATCTATCTGATAAATGAATATGAAAATAAAACTTTCGAAATAAAAGCAAATAACAATCATCAATTTTCTTTTATTTCAAAAGTTTTGTTAATGAACATTTTAAGTGTGTACTGCATTTGGCATACCATAGATATACATTTGATTCCCCACAGGCAGGGTGGTTGCAGTGAACTAGTGGGTCTACGTCAGATCCACTCACACGTATTGCGAGGTTAGTATTAGTATACCAATAGTATACTAACCTCGCACCATGAACCGCGTTTGGCAGTGGATTTCCAACTAGTGGGTCGCGCGTGCTGGGATCCCACTTCTGGTGTCCACAACACACGACTTGTATGGCTTGATTTTTCTTTGCGCGGCGGCATGTAATGAACCCTTGGGTGCGTCAGATCTAGAATCTATGTCCTAGCCTATTGTGAGGGCCGAGATGATAAGATCTGCAACATTGTTAAAAAAAAATAGATTTCTTTATAGACCATCTTACATAAATTAAATTATGTACATGTATGCTGATTGTTTTAAATAGCATCATGTGACCAAACATAGTCTTACTATTTTGCAATGATGTTGAAAATGAAATGCCCACTGAAGAAAATTACTATTCCGTGACGTCGATGATGGAATAACTTTAGTGCACTATTCCATCATTGACGCCGCAGATCATTGACACAAATCATGCAATCTCTCGGGCGCAAGCACAAACCTGTTTTCCGCTGAGCGCGTAGCTTCAGGAAAAGTAGGTCAGTCAGCTCAGCGCGTTATCTGTATTTTGGCTCAGAATAAATATGTGTACAAGAACTAGATTATCAAGATTTGTTGTTCTTACTTATTAAATGTAGGATATTAAATATAACAGGCCTTTATTTAGTATTAAGTATAGAGGGATTCATTCATCGTTGGTTGGACTGGACAAATAGTAATGCCAGTCAAACCTCGGACAAATAATTCCTGCTATACTTTAAAGCCTGGTATATTTGTATACTAGGCCCTACCTTTTTCTGCATTACAATGTTGACCATGTTAAGGTATCATTGGGAGCATGACAAGAATATTAACTTACCACTACCAGGTCCAACTTTTAAGATTTTTAATTTTCAAGGTAATTTTTAAAGTAAATTGATAGTATGAAATATAAATAATGTTAGACAGAAATAACCAGGCATCTTTTCTGGGGATTCATAAGACCAAAAGCTTCAATCTATATGCCATTAATTTGTTCCGCTGGACTACATTGGCTCCACTCAGTAAAATGTCAGCAATTCTTAAATAAATCCCCAGAAACTATGTTTATTCTTGTCTAGGGATTCAATAACAATTTCTGACATCTTGCATCCCCAGACAGACTGAAAAATCTGCTGTTTGGAGAAGCTTTGATAGGCATTTTCTGATTTGTTTTCAGTCCTCTTTTTACACAGACTGGATAGGCCTATTCCCTGGGGTGGGGGGGGGGGGCACTCAAATTATATTTTGATGGGGGTGTGCCTCACGAAACCCTGAAATGGGGGTCTAAGGAACTGACCACAAGGGTAAAATACGGATCTTGGGAACTAAATATATACTGGGCTGTGTGAAAACGGTCTACGGAATGGGATCGGGGTGCAGTACTGTACACGCTAGCGCTGTGCATGTATACAGACCTGCCAACCAGTACGTTTTAGCCGTATTTAGTACGTTTTTGCAACCAAAATACGGCAGTACGTTTTTTCTTTGAAAAATACGTTTTTTGTATAAAAAAAATAGATATATATATATATTTCTTTTTTTAACTAAATCGTAATTTATTGAGAAAAATAATCTCTATATGTCTCTATTTCATAAAACGTGCACAAATATGGTTATTAGATCAATGTAATTTCAGGTAACTTGTTTTTTTTTTCAATCATTTTGTTCAAACCAGGGTGAAGATATACACATGTTTTAATGTTTTTTTTTTCATCTGCAAGAGCAGTGCGCATTTTAGCTTGCATGCAGCTTGAGCGCCGCGATGAGCGAGTGCGCCAAGCATTTTATTATGAAATACACTTTTTTGGGAAAAATACATTTTTTTTAATCACAGAATACAGTTTTTCATTCCCAGAGGTTGGCAGGTCTGTGTATATACATGTATGGGGGCTAGAGGGGGTTGTGAAGCCGTGCGTGCAGTTCTCGCATGCGGTGCTGGCACTGGACCATTTTGGCAGGGCAAGGGAACTGAGATGTTTCGTAACGGGGGTCTTTCGAGCGGTGCGGCTTCTGAACAGAACTTTTGTCATTCGGAGTATCTAGTAAAATTCTAGATAACTTAAAATTATGTCTGAATAAGGGGATCATCAAAGCGGTACGTCCCCGTACCACCAATATATGTGAGTGCCCCCCCCCCCCGGCATACTCCCATAGGACTCTTAATGGTGGCTATGGGTTAAAGTGTGTGCTACCTCACCCTCTTTGATTTTTATGTAAATCATGCTTTCAATGGGAGAAACAAAGCGCCTAAAAACAATCAGCTTAATACCAGTTTCTTGAAATGTGTGATGTTAAATCCAAAAATTTGATTTCAAAGAGCTGATGTCAGGTTCGTTGATTGTTTGTCGACATGTTTCTAAATGCAGCTAGAAAATCCCGCTACGCATGCCAGCCAATCAATCGTGGTATAATGTCTACCCCCTCCACTGCATTGGTCTACAGAATGCTGCGAAGCCAGACAAAGCCTTAGCGGAGAATATTGTGACAAAAATACATGTAGACTGATTTTTCAGTCTCCCCCTTCCTAGCTAGCCTAGAGGGCATACTGTAGCCAACGTACACGAACATGTAGTTCAGTGGAATAATAAACTTTTCAGGGTCTGAATTTTGGTCTAATATTAGATAATATCCAGGGTAGCCACTTCAACTATGATATTAGCTGATTTTCTAGTGGATATAATATGTTATTATTACCCTTCTCTATTCTCAAAAGTCAAATGCTTGACAAGAAGGCAGAAAGTCCTTTTTTCAAGTCTTAAGTTAGACAGGAATAACCATCGCTTTTGGGGATTTATTTAACATTTTCTGACATTTTACTTTACCATCTCAGACAGTAGCCAATGTAGTTAAGCGGAACAGGTCAGACTGAAGCTTTTGGTCTAGTCTTTGGTGTGACTCACAAGCACTGAACCCATGAGGCAGGTGCTCTACCACTTGAGCCACCATGACCAGTAGATAATGTTCTTTCCTATTTCATACTACTTGCATATTAAGGTGATCAAGCAGGGGCTGCAGATAAGTTTTGAAAGGGAGGGGGGGGGGGGGGGCTGACCATGTAACAATTCACAACACTAATAAATGGTAAGTTTTACGTGTTTGTACATGGTTTTGGTAGAGAGTTATGGGAGGGAGGGGGGGGGCTGAATCCCTCTCAGCCCCCCTGTTCTGTAGCCCCTATCAAGTATCGGCATATGGATGAAATTGAATGAAATTGCAGGTCACAAGGTGAATGGTCAATCAATATTGATATTGACTGGCCTGAGGGTAACATCAAATATATTGCCCGCTATAGAATCATATTGAACCGAGTTAGACGAGGGCAATATGGTTCTTTTAATGGCAATATTTTATGTTCCCCGAAAGAAAAGCCAGTCAAAATTTTTATTATTATCCGCATCAGACATCTGAGCAAAAATCATGAAAATTGAGATATTTTACAGTTTAAGAATGGGAATCTGTTTTTTGATGTTGAGCAGACTGGGCCTCTGAATTTTACCAAATGTTGTGACGTAATTGAAATGATGCGTCCCTGGCCTGGGGACGAAGTATCCAGTGTTGTCTCAACTTGATCAACATTGTGATGTATAGCACTGCCCTGATCAATAGGACGCTAGAATATGCTGGTGTAAGCTCTGCCTTGTTGCCCCCTACATTTATTTCCATGCATTTCCCCATTGACTTTCCTGAGCGGGCAATAAATTGGGTCTGTGGATAAACGATTTGAAACTTATTGACCGACCATTTGATCACATTCTTAATCAGGCTATAATGTATTAAAGTTGCCCTGCTGAGATGTCTGATATGATTAATAATAAAATGTATTAACTTCCAAAAAAAAAATGTATAGATTAGGCCTATTAATATTTAAGATAATTTTGAAATTATCAGTCAATATTATGTTACGTAAGTGTTAAAACTAAGTATCTGAAATTTGATGTGTATAATTTCAATACTGGGTCAAAGTTGAAGATAATTTTAGATCAATTAACTTGGATAAGAATTTATTTTTTGCTAAAATATTGGATAATATTGTTTAAGATGGTTATTGGATATGGACCTGCCACTCCTAAACCAACAAAAAATTCCCCAAAATAGATTTTGAGATTTTCACTGAGCTTGAAAAGCAAACCAACACTTTTAAATGATTTATCACTTTATCTCATCAAAATTGATCAGCATAACCCATAGAAGTACTGGATTTCTGCAGAATAAATTCAGAAAGAGTTGTAGGAAATAAGGAGAAAACAAGGTTTGATGGGCATGGTATCATGAAAATGATGTGTGAAAAAAATCAAGCTCGACCTATCGAAAGACCCCACCCAGAAAAGGTTAGGAAAAAATGGTCTTATGTCCTCTAATCGTGGATGGGTCCCTGTCATGCATGTTTCAATAGGGAAAATCATTTGAGGGAGTCCAAACTTGTGTTCATTATAGACAGGTAGTCCTTACATACAGGTGTAAGCTAAGTAGGTTTTACTGTAAACATTAAAATCTTATTATTTTTCATAATATATTAAATTTATTTACCTTTAAAATTTACCCTGTAGGTTATTTACTACATGTATGATGATTGCAGCTGACTCTAATAGGTAATATAGGGAGAGTGGTGGCAATAATGATAATGTTTGTATAATGTATGAGATCTCCTGCATTACAGACTTTTGCTCATTCCCTCAAATCTCTCTATCATGTATATACATGTAACACAGCCTATCCCCTATATATTTTATATACAAATACTGTGATCTCAGGTCAAATCACAGAAAACCTCATGGGTAGCTGGTCTTTGAACTTGGCATGTCTGCGTTCGTACATCATAATATATGTATGTTTGCAATTAAGATTTCTTTGATAAAGTGTACATCACCATTATCAACATTTCAAAAAGAATGAGATAAAAGCAACACTTAAACAAATTGATTGTTCATAATGTATATTTACATTTGTATGCCATTTATCTTTTTATGAGACCTCTAGATAGCTCGACATTTCAAAGAATATTTCCAATTTAAGTCTAATTTTAGGGGAGATCGGGGTTAGTTGGAACATTTTTGACAAAAATGGCTGTAAAATCCAAATAGATTTTACTTGAGAAACAATCAATATATCAGCTTGAAGCATATATCTAAGGGCTTCAAATGTACCCCATAAATTTTTAACTGTATGATGGTTACTGAAAAAAATCCACCTTGAACAAGGCCATCGCAAGCGTTCCAACTTACCCCATATCGGTGTAAGTTGGAACATGGTATGGGGTAAGTTGGAACACTGCATGGTCAATTAAGAATTATACTAAAACTACTTAAAACTGTAATATTACATGGTTTTAGCCTATTTGCATTATCTTTTCAAGTTCAAAATATTAAAAGTGGATTTGTTGAACTGTATGTTTTCTATTATACAGCCACTCAGGCAAGGTGACTGTGTAGTAGAATTCTGCGTTTTTGTGTGCATTTGTACTATCAGCAATTTCATGTACTTCTTCATCAAATTTACATGAGAAAAATTAATTTTTTATATTTTTTAATTAATTATGCAAATAAGCATATGAAATTTGCCCTAAATTTTTTCTTTTATGTTTTTGCCTTAAATCTATTTATTAAGCTAGTAGAATGCTAATTTTTGGTGAGAGTATCAATTTTTACATTTATAACAAATATCCACAAAAAATTGTAAAAAATATAATTTCTTATGTATTTTTGTTTTTTTTAATTTGTATTTCTTATTTTTTTTTTAACCTTTGTTTTTTATTGTTTTTTCTGATGAACTTTGTCGGGGATTCTTTTGCGATCATAAAAAGCATAAAATAAATCCATTTGAACCAGCAAAAGTAAAAATAATCATATATTTATGATTATTGGTTGAAAAACACAATTTGCACATGTACATGGAATCACGTTTTTGAGCAATTTTGGGTCCGACATGCATGTACAAAATGTTGCGTAATTTCGAAATCGCGCACCCAGGCATCGCAAATTTGGTATCAAAAGATGCTTAAGACTTGAAAGTAAAAAGTCATTGAGCGGTGCGGTCAAAAAATTTCGCGCGGCGGCGTGGTGACAAAATTTGTCGAGGGGGGGGGCTCAAATTGACCCCTCCCCCAGTTTGATAAGGGTTAGTATTGCATTAGGGGCCTACAATAAGCCTTAAATGCACACTCAGACCTAACTGATAAAACAAGCATGGTATACAATACATGTTCAGAAGAGTGTGAAATACTGTACATATTTTTTTACTCATATCCAATGTTTTTATTCATAAATTCATGTTTGGGGTAAGTTGGAACATGTTCCAACTATCCCCTTCAATTTTGTTCCAACTAACCCCAGAGGCCCATTTGACATTCATAAGCTTACAGCACAAAAAGGGACTTCGCCTTGGCATATTAATAACCTTATTTTGTAGCTTGGTACAAGTGTCTATTATACCCCAAACTGGCCAACTTGATCTATAAACTTCTCTCAGATAATAAAACATTTCTAAAAGAGAAAAAAATTACTCAGAAGGTGAAAAAACAAAAAATTCCTTTCTAACTTCACCAGGCTTGTTGCATATGTGTTGTCTGTTATATGGTGGATGGCTGTTGATAATGGCAATAAATTGAGGGCAGTATTGCATAAATTTATTACAATGTTTCAAGTTACCCTGCGTTCCAACTAACCCCAATATCCCCTACATTTTAATTTCCTACCAAGGTATTGTAAAAAACAGATATGGTACCTGTAAATAATCTCAAACCTAATATTAATACTGTAGAGTTGGGAAATATAATAATGTGAAGGACTATTGACCTATCGTTGACGAAAGTTTACACAGAGTGCAGATTAAACACAGAGACTTTACGTGACAATCGAGGGCACACTGTACAGCTTGTAGCCAATCTCTTCATGAGAGAGATTCATATTTGTTTAAGATGACATGATCTGTTGTTTGTCTTTGAATAGATAATTCCCTGAAGTATTGAAACACAGATATTAAAAAAATGTAGAGAATGGAAGTTAGTTGGGGCCTCAACAGGGAAAGATAGACCTCTCTGCGATCCTACCAACATTTTATGGTTTGGCCTAATAACTTTCGATACAGAGCTTTTAAAAATCATGCAAAGTACACCAGGGGGTGTTTCACAAGATTTAATTTAATACTTTCACAAGATTTAATACTCTACAGTATTAATATTAGGTTTGAGATTATTTACAGGTACCATATCTGTTTTTTACAATACCTTGGTAGGAAATTAAAATACTTAAATGCTGATGCGTATCTGAAATGCAACGCGCAATCTAATTGATCAATACGCAGTAGTGCGCGACCTCTTTGCATGATCTGACCAATGCGGTCACAATGGCTCTTGTAATAAACTAGGCACTTAAGTGCGACTCTAAGTCATACATAAATCTTTGTGAAACACCCCCCCCCCCCAGGAGGAAGAGAAGAAAAAAAATCTTAAGATGCATGAAATCACATAAAACTTTGGTCCTATAGAAATCTGTACCACACTGTTAATTACTGATGTCCTTCATTTGGCAATGAAATTTTGCACTTGAAATTTTGTTATCCCTGCTATCAATTTTAATGCGAGTTGGTAAATTTTGAACTTCAGTTGACATTTTTTGTCACAACATTTGTTATAACTGATACAGAAATGTTAAGATGACATATATTCAATCAGTGAAAGAACAATAATTATGCTGCTAAATTGATGAATTAATCTTCCCAAACAAGGATTTAAACAAGTCAAATCAGTTGATTTGTATTATTGATGGAGGAAATTTTCATTTAAAAAAGGTTTTTGTGGATGTAGGCCTCCTAGTTCTCAAATGCTTAAATAGTGAGTCATGTTGCTTAATTCTTTTTATAAAATTGTACTGAAATTCATTGACTACTTGGAATGGGTCTGTTTTTAACACAGATATATATATTCCATATAATTTGCTATATTTATTCATCTTTTTCGTTGCTTCAAATAAATCCCCAGTTCATGAGTTTTTTATTTTCTTTTCTCTCTTTGCAGTATACATACCTGTAAGGAATTACATGGGAAAAGTGATACGAAGCATGCCCATGCTTTATGATGCTGAATATGCCAAGGAAGTTGGTCTCGATAAAGAAGACAAAAATACTTTTGTCCTTCCGTAAGTTAAATTGCTTGGAATTTTGGAGTAGAATATTTGAGTGTCTGATTCCGAGTATTAGGTATTTGGTCAAAGTCCGTCAAACAGTTTGTTATACTAGAAAAAATATCTATGCATTACCATGTTTTAAAACTGTACTTCAACATGATATGAAATATACAATATGTATAATTCCACAAATACAGAGGTCCATTTCACAGCATTTAATGAGCTGTGACAAAAAAAGAGAATATTAAAACAGGTGTTTCTTACCAAGCAATGTACTTCTATGAGAAGAAAATATTTTCACATCATTTTGGGCCAAGACCATTCCTGTGACCTTCCAGTTGGACATATGCAAAGAAATAACTTTCTCCAACTTTTTGTATTAAAAATTCCTGTGATTACTTCAGATCTTTTCTTCAAATTCAGGTATGAGTGTAAGGATGAGATATATGTCAAATGACAGATAAGTACCCAAATCAGGGTTTGTTTATATATCATGACGAATGTACACAATAGACCAGTTCGTAGTTACTTCATGGACAATTTTGGTCAAATGACCTTTCATTTCTTTCATTATGATAGGCAGATTTCAAAGCAAGATATTATGTAAGCTTGCCTTACATAGCAGGATTAAGAAATTGAATAGACCAGGTGACTAGAATAGCACACCAATGAACACTTTACGAAGGTATTTGTTGCATTCCTACTCTGAATGCATATCATAGCATGTTGCACAATGTACTTGGCAAACTGTGAAATACCAGTTGTTTGTGGATGTAAATGAAAACCACAATTCAAAAGAATATATGAATAATCAAGACATCAAAGTTGGTGCTTATCTTATTAGATTTTAAACCACCATGTCTCTTTAGTACAAATGACCTTCCTCTGATCATGCGTAGAATATTTTGATCATGCGCAGAAAGGAACTACGAACTGGCTTATTGGACGTACAATTTGTCCATGACAGACGTACATGTATTAATATTCATATGGAATTGAGCACTTTAATAATCCTAACCACAATAAAGCAATATTGACTGGCCTCGGGGCGATACGACATATATCGCCCAAACTAGATTTATATCGCCCGAGTCATAGACGAGGGTGATATCAATTTAGTGAGGGCGATATATGTCCTTTTGCCCCAAGGCCAGTCAATATTGCTATTAACCACATCAGACATCTAGAGCAAAAATCGTTAAAACTTATATATTTATTAGAGTTTAAGAATGGGAATCTATTTTGTCATGTTGAGCAGACTGGGCCTCTGAACTTTACTATTGTGACATAATTGAAATGATGCGCCCCTGGCCTGGGGACGCAGTATCCAGCGTTGTCTCAACTTGATTAATATTGTGACGTATAGCACTGCGGGGTTCAAGGACGCGTACAAAAACGCGTAGAATACCCGGATGTTAGCGCTGCCTTTTATTGCCCGCTGCATTTCCACGCCTTTTCTCATCGACTTTTCTGAGCGGGCAATAAATTGGGCCCGTGTATAAACAATTGGAAACTTTTTGACCGACCTTTGATCCCAGTCTTAAGCAGGCAACAATGTATTAAAGTTGCCCTGCTCAGATGTCTGATACAGTTAATAATATTTATTATTACACTGTAATTTTCCCCCTGAGTTTGATACATTCATGGATCCCGCCTTCATGTTTCAATACACTTTGAAGATAAATCAGTTAATAGTACAAGTATAATTTTAATGGTAATGAAGAGAAGATGTGTGTCTTTGTAGTTTGTACCACATTAGGTAGTTGTGGATATGTATGTACACAGTCGTTTATTCTATTACTACAATAAAAAACTGATGTTGCAGAGAGTTTACTGGTACTGTCATTATCAGCCACCTGCAGTATTTTTTTTAATGTGATACAGCTTTATTCCAACATGGTACATAGATACACAGGAGTAGGACTGTATTCTGGTGTTTTGTTTATTTTTTAAATTTTATCCCCTAGTATATATATTACTCATACTGTTTGCTTATCAATATCACTTTTCATTATTTGAAAAAAAAGAAAGAAGACATCTACTATACGAAGCCCAGATAAATCTCTATATTTCATAATTTCTTAATAGAAAAAAAGATTACTTTAATATTAAAGCTATGTTACAATATCAAATGAAGTCGAAAGTCAACACTTAACCGTTTTTTCCCCCCTTTTCTATATAGAGTATCCAAAGACCGCCGAGTGTTCTACCATCTGAAGGAGTATGTAAACTTAAAAGACTCAAGCAATGTCAATGTCAATGATTGGTTGGACATGGTGGAGAACATCCGAGAGAATTACCGTCTCTACGATGGCTTTGTGATCATCCATGGTACAGATACCATGGCGTATACTGCATCAGCATTGTCCTTTATGCTGGAGAATCTAGGCAAACCAGTCATTTTTACCGGATCTCAAGTACCACTCTCTGAACTACGCAGTGATGGAAGGGATAACTTTCTTGGTGCTGTATACGTTGCTGGACATTACGTCATACCAGAGGTATTATTACAAGATTTTGACCTTCAAATTAATAAAACACAAGAGATGATTATGCTGCTGATAGCTGTTTTGTTGAAATGCCGAGGTTGGAATAAATATCTCTGAATTCTGATTGTATCGAGAGGATTCCAATATTCTGGAAGATCTAAACTCAATCTTGGAACGAGAGTCAATTTGAAAATTTCTAGTTCATCATGACCATGTTGAGGAGTAGAACTGGGGCCCGTTTCATAAAGAGTTGCAACTGTTGTAACTTTGCCATTATGGGAACTACCATGGTATCCTTGATTTTGATTGGCTGCTGAGCCCTGTTGCCATGGTAGTTGCCATAACAACAGTTGTAACTCTTTATGAAATGGTTCTGACACACATTCTCTGTGTTCAGAGATTTTTCAAAAACAACCAAGCATGTCATTTCATTTAGAGTGTTATTTATTGTAATCAGGGTTCATATGGTTTTCTTTGATCACAAGGTGGCGCTGTACTTCAATAATAAGCTGTATCGAGGCAACAGATGCGTGAAGATATCGAGTGAAAGTTTTAAAGCTTTTGATTCTCCAAATCTAGCTCCCCTTCTTACTATGGCTGTTGATATTACAGGTGAGCCCTATCAATACAGGTTAGCATTGATCAACTTCACTATTGTTGGTCATAAGGAAAATTATAAAAATTAAATGTAATTGACATTATGTAACATTTAAAACAGCTTCAGACAGGCTGTAATTGTGCAATGCTGCCATGTTTTTTTTATATTGAACACAAAGACCAAAAGCTTTAATTTTCAATATTTAGAGCAAGGTCACTTTTTCGTAGGGCATACAGGATCATTTGGAAAAAATAAGGGCACAGAAATATAATCTTGGCCAAGGAGAGGGCCAATGAGACCATAAACTTGGAATAATTTGAGCAATATAGGAAGTCTTTTTGCAATGCATTTCAGTTTCTCCAGAATCTAGTAGGCACATGTGAAATAGATATTGATTGATACTAGAAAATATTAAGTATTAATAAAAATCTGAAAGATTTTTTTAGGTTGCAGACAAAACAATACTTGCAAAAGGAAATATACAAAATTATAAAAAAGCAAAAAATTTGACTAAATACCCCAGCTAAGTTTGCTACTGTAGTTTGCCCCAAGCTGCTTATTTAATTTTTTCTACTATTTCTACTAATAACACTGTTTTTATGATATTGGATCATTAAAGTCACAGAAGGAGTTCAATAACAGAGAGACTAATACCGCATATTATATGGAGGATGGAGTTTAATAAGATTCTCCTTCCAAATCATTCAATCTGTAATTGAAACAGAAAGAATAAACATATTGTTTAGTGTCATGCTTTCAATCAGTTCACTAATACATTTCATATGACAATAAATATATAATTTCACTTAATAAAATGACATTTTGTCTTGTGTGTTCTTTTGTATCTGTAAGTGCCTAATTTATGCAAAATATATTAAGAACAATTGACTTCTATTGTCTATAGAGCACAAATAGTTCAATAAGTATACTTTCTCAGAATTGTGCTTCATATAAAAAGTAAGGAACTATAAACTTCACTTGTTTTTGGAAAAAACAACATCTCAACCTGAAAACTAAAGGAAGAACAAAATCTCCTTTACACACATGCAATTAATAATCTTTTAAATTTGCATGTGCAATATTACTAATTCATGCTTGTTTGGATTGACAGCATTAAAGCTTAAAGCTGTCCATTATTAAGCACAATTCTAAGAATAAAAAACAATTAGTTCATTTCTCATTCAGTGCTAAATCTTTTGTTTATCTGAGCAAAAGTTAATACTAAATAGAAATAATATGCATTGTTCTTGCATTAATACTTGGTGCTTATTAAGCAATAATTAATCCTGAAAACCTCTTTCATGATTTATAACCAACAATATCAGTGTTCATAGCTAACAAAAAACCCTGATCGAAATCATCAATGAACTGCTCTATAATGTTTCCTTTTTGTCTATTCCTTTGCTTTTGTTTTGCATGAAGACCAAAACGTGTAAAATGTAATAAATTAATTCATTTAGAAATTCCAGATACTTCTGAATGAAATGAAATACACGTCAGCTTCAGATTTTGACCTTTGACCTGGATTCTACATCCTGTCCAAAAAATATCCAACATAACCTCATGCATAATGCAGCTTAAAGATTTTATTATAAACCTCATAAAACATTCAGCCTTTATCTCAGGCATTATTTAATCTACATGCTCTAAAAATCTATATCGTATTTAGACATAAACCTTGGGCCTAATTTATAAATGTAATTAAGTCGTAACCTTGTCCTTAACACAAAATGGCCGTCACTGTCAGACAACAAATCTTGTAACTTGTATCGAATTTGACATAGCTTTATCTCACCAATAGAACATGTGTTTTGTACTTAAATTTCAATACCTTGTTGAAACTACAACCTATCGAGCAAATAAATAAATCCTACTAATTGTTTATGAATTCTACAGACTTTGTTTTCAATATTTGTTTCTAAAACTGACATACTTCACTCGTTACGCGTTCGCATAGCGAACCACTTTACGTAAGTTCTATGTAAATAATAATATTGACATCAAACTTTAATCCTAAAACATCTTCATCATGGTTTATCAAATTTCTTTCCTTTTTACATCATTATCAACTTTGTATATCTATTTTTCATACTACTTACTCTTTGGGCGATATCAGTCCCGCAACAAATCAGAAATTTGAGGGCAATTTTCCGTCTTCAAAATCAACAACTACTTCATTGTTGAAATATTGTGGCTGCAAAGTATCCTGGAAAAATTTATGGTATATTTACAAGAAAAATATGGTGTTCGTTAAAATTCATAGAAAATGAACTGTTTCACGGAAACAGATATATTATCCTATCCATCTGTTTCTTGTTATTATCCCATTATTTCTTCATATTCTTTTACTGCTTCTCTTTCTCTTTTTTTTAACTCAATTTGTCCATCTTAAATTCCATATTTGACATTACTTTCAGTGAATTGGGCGAGTATATTCAGAGCCAATACAGTGGAAGCATTTAGAGTGAATACCAATATGACGAGGAATGTAGGACTTCTCAGGCTATTTCCCAGTATAACTTCTGAAACAGTAAGTCAGGCTTGAAACAAATAATATCTCTTCATTCGTATAGGGAAAGTGTGTTAATCCTGCTCTTTGGAACAAATTCCATTTTGCACCAGTCACACCTGGCTGCCTTTCCTCTGAAACACAATCTGGGTCCGTTGCAGAAAGAGTTGCGTCTAAACACAAGCCAAAAAATAAATCGCAAGTCCCAAATGCGCGCTGTTGATTGGTTGAAAATCAAGTTGCGTATGATTGCAACTCTTTCTGCAACGGGCCCCTGTTGTTTGTGGAAGATGTGATAAATTCAGCAAAATATGTTTAAATGTCTGTTCAATCAACATGCACATGAAAGTCTGGGGGGGGGACCATGAAAATTGATTGATTGATGATCGGTTTTAAACTGACAAACACTGTATACTGAGTAGCATAGTTTATCATTTGAATTAAATACAGATATGCTAAAATTGTATGACTCCTTCTCATTGCTTGTAACATTTTCACCAATGTTAACTACATGAAACCTTTCTTTTTGGTTTATAGTTGTTGTGCAGTTTGATCATGTTACTTACTACCATGATTTCAGAATTAACATTAATGTCAAGCTTTGTATTAAAAACAGAGCCCTGATAGTGTTTAAAAAATCTATTGTGTGAAGTTACAATCAAACTTAAGAATTACTGGAATATTGCGAACAAGTGGATCCCTTAATCAATTGTAATTACATTAGCTAGAGGTGAAATATTTTAATATTAATATTTATATTATATTAATATTAACTCACATTTTTGTGGAAAGAATATCTTTTGCAACAATCTGGCTCACATAACTATTCATATAGGTTTATGAAGCATCTGTGTTTCATTATGTAATTTATAACATTTCTCAGTTGTTGCATTCAGAAATTAGAATAGTGCCCGATCAACTTTGAAACTTTTAATTATTTTGAATATGTGTTGTGGGAAACTGTCCCAATGGTATTGTAGCTGATATTCATACACCTATTGTTTTCTTCTTGAGGTATTAGAGCCTTCAACCTTGTGTGGAAGGCATTGGTCTCTAGACATCTGTTTTGGCAATTCCATAGAGACATACTTCTGAAAATCTATGTCTTGTTTTTTATTCATGTGAACAGGTTTAATTCTCTCATTTTTATGGCTTGAGCAGTGATGGAGAAAATGGGTGCCAGACAAAAACAAGTTGCCCTTTTGTTTAATCTATGGCCCATATGCTGAAGTCTAATTAAACGAAGGCCATGGTATAACTCTTTTCCAAAAATTACTGGCAAGCCAAAAATGCTACTTTTTTATATTGTCTGTTCTTATGTTTACTATTATGTTACTTTTTGATTCCTCTTGCTTTAATGTGAAGAAAATTTGTAAACACACTCTTTCTAAAATTCCTTGTCCCTGTTTTTTTTTTTATTTGAACAGGTTTAATTGTCTCATTTGCATTTCTATGATTATTCCTAGAAGTTGTGAATGACTTGAGTGTCAAATTGAACATGTACTGTTAAAGATATGTGTCACAATTGGCCATCCATAATTGACCCTAAAAGGCCCGGGGGGGGGGGGGTGTGAGTGGAATACATTTTTCATTAATCTGTATTGCTTGCTGACTTTTTTTACATTCAAATATCTGTATTTAATTCAAATTAATCTGCCGCGCAATATTTTTCAACTGCGTTGCTCACTGACTTTTTACTTACAAATCTCGCACAACTTTTGAGACCAAATTTGCGATGCCTGGGTATGCGGTTACGAAATTACGCAACATTATGTAAGTGCATGTCAGACCCAAAACTGCTCAAAAACGTGAATTCATGTTCAAATCCAATGCAAATTGTGTATTTAGCCAAAATTTGTAAATGTATCATTATTTCTACTTTTACTGATTAAACTTAATTAATTTTGTCTTGTTTATGATCACAATTAAGTCTGCAACAATGTCCATTAAAAAAAAAAAGTCGAATAACAAAGAAATACATAAGAAAAAAAAAAATTGCGCTACCAAATTATTTTCGAAGTACATTTGATCGAGATCCTTCAAAGAGTCTGTGAATAAAAAATTAGCAGTTTTGGAGCCGTATGATAGTTGATTAGAGCAAATGTTTAAATTCATGCATAAATTAGCATAATTAATTCATTAAATGAAATATCTTATTAAAAAAAAAATCAACCATGCAGCCTTGTAGATTTTATCACACACTACCACTGTGCAAATTTTCGCAGCGTTCGCGTGTCCCCCCCCCCCACCCCCAGCTTTGAGAGGGGTCCAAATAACCCGGCTCTTTTAGGGTTAAACTTCAACCAGAGTTGAAATTAAACCTGAGTTCAGATTTCAGAATATGGACCTATGTGTTTTGTCACTGTCTCATTGTTCTTATACTTGTAGCTGATTTTTTATCAACCTTTTCTTGTAGGTAAGAGCTTTCCTGCAGCCTCCGATGGAAGGTATTGTTCTTCAGACGTATGGTGCAGGGAACTGTCCTGATGATCGTAGAGATATCATAGCAGAGATACAAGCAGCAGCAAACAGGGGAATGATCATCCTTAACTGTACTCAGTGCTCCAGCGGTGGTGTATCAGCATCTTATCAAACAGGAAAGGTACGATTTAACCAGAGATACCAGTCTTCAGGCTTTCGCCCAAATTCAGGCCCTTACAACTTCCCTTTTCTCACTTTCTCAGTTTACATGTTGTACAGCACATGTGTACTTAACTGTGTTCTGGCTGTTCAGGCTCAGTGAACAAAACTGATTGGTGTCCCTGAAGGTTAGATATATTAACAGAACTAGGAGGTCTTTCACACAGAGATAATTGAGAATGTAAATCACGCTTACATTCTCAGTAGGATGTTGTATACATTATTGCAACCATTGGTCAGATTATGTTCAGGGGCCACTTCTTTTGTATTGTGATTCACAGAGGTTGGTTCACTGCAACCACTGGGTGTTTGCATTAGACCAAGGTGGCCTAAGGAAGGTTTCCAACACTTGTCATAATATGTTGTGTGGGAAAGGAGGAAAATAAGTTGAATAGAATGGTGAAAGTTTGAATTAAATTGGACAAGAAATTAGAAAGTTATGTCTCTTAATATTTAGATCCCTGAAACTATGTAAATTTCAAATTGGCAACTGGGTATAAACTAAATTCTGAAAAGTTGGAAGGACAATTTTCTCATAGGCCAAATACTTAATTATAAAGGATTGGTGGTTTTTCTCTCAATTAACTATTCCCCTGGTCAGTAATCCAAATGTAACCAATGTAGCATAATGCTTCATATCCTCATAAAAGAAAGATACATTTTGAAATAAAACTTAAAAAAACCCCAACAATTTAACAATTTTATGTATTGGAGTAAATTGGAGAGTAGTAACTTTTAAAAATTCATGACTTTCTCATAGTTTGTCTGATGTTGTCAAAACTTTCACCCATGTACTTATCTGATTTTTCTTCTAATGTTAACAAATTTTATTTTGGTTGGATTCCCCTTTGAATATTGGTAAAAGTGTGTCATTTACATCAATTGTTTCGATTCAACCTTGAGGTTATTTAACTATCCTTCGAATAAGGGAAATCAGATTATACATTGATTACTTTAGCAGGACTCTTAGCTCCACATAAATGTTTTGAAAAAGCCCCTTGGCATGAATACACTTTATAATCAGAGGAAGAGCAGACTTTATATGGAGTAACCAGGGAGTGAAATAATGGATGGAAATTGCATTTTTGCTTGTCAAAGGTACACTAAAGTGTTAATTCTGTTTGCTGTAGGCTTGAAGATTCAGAACCCATTTCACTTTAACCCAAGGAAGGGATCACACATGATCAATTTGAATTAAAAATTTATATTTTGAAAATTGAGTCAAAGTCATTAATTTTTGGTCTGCATCTTTTCTCATTTGATCCAGAAGTATCTTGATATATCATTGAACACACATCATTAATGCAAATAAGAGATCATTGAAAGAATAAGGTGGTGACACAGTTTGAGGATATGATATATTACTTTGTTCTAGGTGCTGTTAGATGCTGGAGTGATACCTGGATCTGACATTACCCCTGAAGCGGCTCTCAGTAAACTTAGTTTCATCCTTGGACAACCTGACCTTTCACCGGAAGAGAAGAGAAAACAACTCAAACGTAATCTTAGAGGAGAGATATCAGTATCTATGGCTCAAGACAGATCATTTACATTTGAGAACAGTGAATTCATTAGAGCGGTGGTAGATACATTGAGGATTGGTAGCAGCAAAGTAAGTGATCATGAGTGACCATGTAGCATACAAAGATTAGCCATTGATCATGGGACACATTTTAAAGATTGATTACATTTATTTCATTATGCAATCAGTGAAAACATAAAAATGAAAATGTTGGTTTGAAATATTGTCATAGTAATAGAGTATGTTTTTCTTCTGACTTAAATGTCCTATATTAGATACCAAAAAAGAAATTTGAAACAGAAAATGAAGCCTATCCAGTAATCTACTTTCCTCTACATCTTTAAAAGTTCATCATAACAAATTATAACAATACGATTGTCATTAGCATCCATTCTATTACAGTGAATAATATAATGTTAGACATAATTCATAACCAATCAAAATGTTCTTATCAATATCATTTTATTTTAACCCCATCAAATGAAGTTTGAAGGGGGAATAATATAGGAATTGGTGTATGGTTGGTCAGGCGGTCGGTCTGTGACGAATTGAACTACTAACTCAGTTTTTGACCAGGGCTCATAAAATTGTTACAAATATTGGTCTTGGGGTGAAGACATTAATTCAATTGTAATGTTTTCTCTTGAACTATTAAAAGGAAATTCAAGCTGTGAGCGACACACTGTTCCCACCCTTATTGTGTGCTGCAGCAAGAAATGGAGATCTAAATGCAATCAAACACATGCAGAAGGCTGTAAGTATCATTCATAAAGATTTGATTCTTCACAGATGTAGTTGAGATCTCTGTCATTTCAAAATAAGAATTTTTTTGATGAATAATCACATAATTTATTTTTAGTTAATTAAGTAATGAGGTACACAAGGCTAGATGTTGGTAATTTAATGCAATTATTGCTTATGCGGCTTTAAGAAGAGACAGCTTTCAAAACAGGTTCAAGTTCAGTGGTAAATTCTCCCCTTATTTGCTTTTAAATCTTTATAAAACAGACATTTGTGCTGATTTTATACAGCTCCAAACTTGTCTTGAGCAACTCAGGCAGATGGTTATAGTCTCCTTTTTGAAAACACGTAAAAAGTAAGCACTAATCCTATAGTAATTTTGTACCTTGACTATGCATACCAACTGCATTATTCAGTCAATTGATGTTAATTTGTTATAATTAAAAAGAGAAAGATGAAGGTTAATGTATGTGTTGGTATTCCCTTCTTCCTCCTAGGGTGCCAACTTATCCGGAGCAGACTATGACGGTCGTACAGCCCTTCATCTAGCAGCCAGTGAAGGTCATACAGAAGTCGTTAGGTTCCTCCTTGAGAACGGATGTCCTATATATGCCCTAGATAGATTTGGCAATACACCCTTCATGGACAGCATTAGAAATAGGTGAGTGGGGTGCTTTTAATACACTTTCAGGCTGCTGTAGAGAAGCTTGATGGATGTTTAGACATCACTTCAAGGAGGAATATAGTTTGTTATCACTTTCACTATTCAAAGCGATTGTACTTGTGTTCAAAGGGGGTTGAATCTCACGATTGCTGCTTACAGCCACAGACCTCAAAATACCCTGAGGTCAATAGAGGTCATGGCCTCTGGCACCACTATTACAGGAGAATCAGATGTACAAAATTTGTGGAATTGCCCCAATTTTAGTAATTGAAATTTGTTTCCTCATTCTTTTCTTTATAGAAAACTTGATACCATAGAGATCATCAAGCAGTGCGGTGGTCATCTGGTCCATGAGAGTCCCTTTGATCTTGGTGTTCTCCTATGCAGGTAAGAATATGGATGACCACTCAAATGTTGAGTGGTGAACATTGTAAACAGTGGTATTGCTACCTAAATGGTATCATTTACTTTTAATATTATGTATTGAATCAAACTGATTTGATGTCATTTGAAGTGCTTTCTGTCCAGTTTACTATGAGTTATTCTCTTATGACCACTTTGAGGTATGTTTCAATTTTGTGATATGACATACAATTGATTATTATTTACCTTTTATGTGAGTAGTATATGGAATTGGGTACTTCTTACAATTTCAGTAGGTAAGATGGTCATGGATTTTTTTCCCCCTATCAAAGTCTTCACAACGTCTTAGTTTAAGAGAACGTGAACATCACAAAGTGTAAAAGACCATTTAGCTTATTCAAATGGTTAGACGATTGAAAACATCTTTTGGTATCATTTGGGCTTACAGTAACCAAAGTAACCAAAAATCTACCAAAGAGTCAATCAATATCTATCTGATGCATGGAGTCATCCTGATGCTCATAATTCCTCAATTATGTAAACATAATTCATTACTATAACTCATGTTTTTTGTTTGGTTTGTTGTTTTGTTTTTATTACAGCTCAGCAGCAACGAATGACGTCTTAGGATTACAGGCATACAACATGGCTGGAGTGGATATGATGTGTACAGACTACAGTGGAAATACAGCATTACATGTGGTACGTAGTAGATATAAGGGGTATATTGATTGCTAATAACAATAAATGAGCTATAAATTCGTAGATATATAGGTGGAATAATTTGATATAATTCATATGATAAGAAAATGAGTCAGATGATGATTTCCAGTAAATAAGTTTATTAATATTACCATAATCTGGGCATTTGATTTTAAAGATATATTCTTTTGATGATCATGTTATAGGCTCCCTCCATGGTCTGTTGTTCACCTCTTCATCTACCATGTCAGTAGAGCCAGTCAATGCTAGTTCCTTTTGTTTTTACAGGGTGCAATCAACAACCACCCTGATGCAGTAGGGTACTTACTGGAATCAAACGTAATACCAGTCCATAAACCCAACGGAGAAGGCTTTACTGCGGCGCAGTTAGCTGCCCAACATGGACATCACAAGACGGCTTCACTCATCCAAGAATTCACAGATAGGAATAAGAAGAGGATATCTAATGGGAGTTTCAAGCTGAACGGAGAACCCAATGGCTGAATCATCTGCAGTCTTTCATCCTTTGAACAAGAATTTAGCTCTATATAAAACTTAGCTGTGTTTCAATGGAGATCAGGTCTGTGGTGTGTTCAGCTGTTGATGAGGGGAACTGAGCATGCTCAGTAAACACTCGATGTGATCCGCATGCTGTCATATGGAAGGGATTAGGAATTGGAATAGTTTTTCGTCGGCTATTATTGATTTGAAAATAGTCTGATCCCACCTCTAATAAAACGGGTGCATTGTAGTTCATATTCACCATGTTGAATGTGTGCTTTTATTTGTGTAATATATCCACCATTCCTCTTCATGAGTAATACATCACAATACGTGTAAACCGAGATATATGCAATTCATATTTTTGTAAGCATGGTACCATTGTCTCTTTCAATTTAATGTTTGAACCATTTTAGAGGATTAACAGATTCAACAGATTATAGAAGTATTGTTGTTATTGTTATTTTTCACAACGGTTTTTATGATATTGTTAATGGCAATGTCAAACAACATGGCGGGCGGGGGGGGGGGGGGTTAAAGCTTGTATGAGAAGTAGTGATGACACCTCATTGCTCCTGTGTCTTATAATTCCTATCTATCTTTAACGTTTATTTATATATCAGTATTTTGCCTCTCACAAAGCGATTCAGAGTTTTACAATTATACTACACTATTTCATCCAATCAGTGTCATGTTCATTCTCATTTTAATAGAGCTATCTTTCTTCATTCTACATCATCAATCTATCAATGCCATCTTTGGTCTTCCTCTCCATCTCATACCAACTACTTCTAGATGAGAGATACAATGATTGTAAGTTTATTGATTTCCCATACATGTATATGAACACTTAAGCTCAGCGCACACAATGTGATGTGATTGCACTAAGATCCAATTGGAACAAGTTGTCAATCCCGTCTCGGTGAAATCGCATTGTAGGCCAGCACATACATTGGTTTTAGTTGTAAAATAAATTTGATCTTTTATGTTACAGGTCACAAGGGAGCGTTTCGTGAAGAGTCTTGATAATAGTTTTCACTGATAAATGTGATAAGCTACTGAAATCCTTACACCTGATTGGCTGAGAGCATGTTTGTTGATGAAAATTAGGATTCAAAACTGTTTATGAAATGCTTCTCAGGTATTATTTATGGTTTCATCATCCTTGGATTCTAAACACATATGACCCAACCTATCATATCAATCCATTTCTCTTACCACACCATATCTTTATCAGATAGTAAATTTGGTTTTCATGACCAAACCAGAAATATTCAGTTGGGATGTTTTATTTGTGATGCCTTGTATTCTTCACTTCTCAGTAATTGATGATTGGTATCCATATATATAATGCACACAAGTCCAAAGTGACAAATGTTTGTCATAATATGTACTTCTTACAGAATTTTCTTTCAGCTATCAACTTTCTACAACCAATGAAACACTGTTCTGATATACTGCATAAACATGCATGGAACTAAGTGTGTAAGTGGAAATGCAGTGTACACAAGATTGCTTAAGATGACTGTGTTGTTGTATGCTGTATACATGTATTTATTTATGTACAGTCTGACCTCTCTTATACGGACACGTGGGACCAGCACCAATTTGGATAAGGGATTTATCCTGATCTGGGAGACCCAATATTGAATACATGCAGCTTTCTCCCCAATGGTAGCTACACGTAATATATTGTAGTGGGTGTACACAGACAGTATTTCACTGCTGTCAGTGCAAATTATAGGTGGCTTTTTTACGGAAATGAAATCAATTGGGTGCCAAATCTCTTGGATAATTTACCTGCTGAATTATTGAGGAATACATCAAGCATACCTCAAAAGAAAGAGAATGACTCAATGAAACTAAGTTTGAAAATTGGATTATCGCAGCTTCGCAAAGTCAGCCATTGTTATACTGACCGTAGGCTCAAACATGATAGATGGCGCTGTCCGTTATGCACAACGAGGCCTGAGCAAGACGTGTTGGTTTTTTTTTTCTGAAATAAAAATAAAATTGCACTGTGCCCTGATTTACTGGAAAATTATCCTGTCTAAGTTCTTTCAGTGATTTGGGTAAGATATTTTCAGAATATTGGAAAATGTATTTAATCAAAGTGAGTTTGCATAGGAATTTTGATTTTAGAGTAAAATCTCATTTTCCCATGTACTAGATTGAAAAAAAAAAATCTCTGTAAGTGTGCGTTCAGATAATAGAAAGATCCGGATAAGGGGAGGCCAGATAAGAGAATTCGGACTGTATATCTTTGAATTGCATGAAATACTGCTGTTTGGCTGCTATTTGCAGTGTTTGCAATAAACTCTTTCAATAAATCAAAATCCTTCAATCATAAGTGCCTTACTGTGCATGAGCCATTAGCAGGGTGCACAATCTGAAGAAACCAAGCTTTCACTATATTCATTTTCACACATGACAGAGCAAGTGCATTATTTGTTTTATAATATAGCAATGTAGAAACACAAGTCTTTGAAGGTTTTACAATATTTTTTTTTACTCTTCTCTGTCACGATTGCACTGGTCTGCCTAGAGCATGCAATGTCAATATTTGATATACACCGGTAGGCACTGCAGTGTGATGCACAACAAAAATTCAAAGGCATAGGATATGTTTTTTGTTGCGATGCTCGATAGTAATATCCCTATTTTATAATATTTGATTAGAAGATGGGTATTTGAAAGAAGGTTCTCTTTTCTTGCCTTTATGCAATATAGAAACATCACAACTTGTAATTGAAATATTTTCATGTTATTGACAATCTATTTTTTTCTTATCTAGCACACTACATATTTTTATTTAGTATTATTCGTTATGTATTTACCATGGACAATCTTTTAATAATTTTTAAAATCATCTCAATGTCTGTATTTTAAGTGTGGGTTTTATCAGATTTTAACTGTATAGATAAATGTAATATTCTCTTTTATCTTTTAAAAGCAACCACATCATGAAGTAGAAATACATTAAAGCCATAGTGCCTATAACATAAGCAGTTTGTGGTAAATATTATATTCATATTTAAATTCCAATACAGTATTTAATAGACAGGTCACGATAACTGAATATTCCCTCTTGAGTAAAAAGAACATCTTTGTACAGGACCCCCATACTTATATTCAAAGCACCGATTCTTGGCTGAAAATTGTTTTTAATATATTGCATGTAATTTCAATTCAACTTCAAACTTGGCGCATATATGTACATGATCGTAGTAGACTTTTGGGTCACTGGGTTAAAGGTCAGAGAGGTTATATTTTGAAAATTGTCAAAGTTAGGTGTGTAGTATACTGGTCTGGCAATGACAGAGACATATATTTTGGCATTTTGTGTGCAGTCAAGAATCCACCTATTACAAATTTGGTTTATATGTTAATAATTATTGTTCATCAATGTTATCAAATATACCATACAAGAATGTATTCAGCATAGCTTAGTATGTTTTTATTCATGGTGGGTGCTATCTTGTGTTTTATTTTTTAATTTAGAATAATTCTCATCTTCCTTTAAGATAATGAACCTATTGTGGATCAGACACGCAATCTTTTGTGATGTATGACAGGGTGTAAGATCATTATTAGATAATTTTATACTAAAATTAACTTAAAACACCTACCTCTTGCAGTGTCGCTCTCATCACTTTTTTAGAAACAATATTATTACTTTTCTATTTTCTTGCTGTGAAAACACTGATGTAAAAATGTTCACATCCATGCATGCGTTAGGACAAAAGAGCAGTAATGTTCAGAGTATGGGGCACTTTTCAGTGAGTAAGCTTGAAAAAAAAAAATTGACTCGGGGGGGGGGGGGGGGCTTAATCCCTTTGTGAGCATGACCTTTAATTTAACTATTTTATGGTTCTCATAATAATGCAGCTGATATGGGATCTTGTTCAAAAGTTTCTCTCTTTGGAAGGATTCTCATTTAAAGTTTTACAGTTTATGTATAAAACAATCATGTTAGTTATAAACCAAAAGATACGTAAGTTGTGAGTATTTCGAATTTGGTCTTCAACTGTGTTGATAAATCAAGTTAAATCAAATGTTTTCCCCAGAGGTCATCAAATTTTAAATTGAATTTTAAGAATATGTGTCCAATTCTAAACAGAAAGTTTGCAATCATTATTGTATTGAATTGTGCTTGAAATGTTAAATATCAATTTGTATGAGCAGTGATTTTTAAATTAATATCTGAAGGATGTATTTTTGTTGTTGTTGTTGAAATTACCATTGTAATTTACATTAGTCATATTGCGAGGCATGAACCAAAGAGCTATAGCTCTATGCATGAACAGTAATTCCATATGTTTAATCTGTGCCATAACTTTATATCCTATGGATACATTATCCTACAAAATAATATTCTGTCATTGTAACAATATATTGCTGAAGTATGTGTATACGAATATGTTACCTTGAATATTATTTGGACATTAATAAATGGCTGATTTTAATGGATAAAACAGTTATGTGTCCGGAATAATGTCTTCGTGTTTTTATGAGTTTTGGAATGAAATTTGAATATTGTTTCGCTTTAGTTTTGTTGAAATGTCAAATGAATTCATCTTCTGACCAATAAAAAACATTCGAGAACGATGTATAGGCCTATTCATGTCAACATTCTAATGCTCATAACTTTCTTATTTTCTAAGATTTTCCTTGGTTTATTTATTTAATTTTTCGTTTTTTTCACACAAGCTTACTTGTCCCCAGGGTTTCATTCTCCTTAAGGCATAACTCATCAAACCATGTCGATGGTTTGTTTCGTTGATCTTGAATGTCTTTATACTCTCCTTCCGTTACCCATTGTCCCTGATTATTGATTGATGTGTTCTGAACGAACAAAGTGGCAGAGAAGAGAAATAATTACACGCTGGGTTTTCAACGAGTAATCAAAAGAGAGATTAGCGAAAGAAAGAGAGGGGGTGAGGGAAAAGAGAGAGAGGGGGGGGGGGAGGAGATAGTGGGGAGGGGGGGGGGGGGGTGAGCGAGCAGGAGTCGGCGTGGTCATTTGAAAGGTTGTATTTTAGACCGTTGTAGAATGAAGAGACAACGTAAAGAGGCGACAGGGCGGTCAATATAATTTCCTTACTGGTGTACCATATTGCAAGAAGATTTGTATACCTCGACCTTTTCTGTATTTTCCTTTCATTCCTTTTATACACTATAAAAATAAATCAGTGAAAATTGACTAGATAATCGGGTCAGCTGGGTGCAACTTTTATTCTAGTCATATTTGACTATTTTCTAGTCGTATTTACTTGAACATATATAGTGTCTGACTAGAATATACGTCAGAAATGTGACTAGACATATCAGTTCTACCCAGCTGATTACTGATCTAGTAAATTTAACTGATTTGATTCAAGAGTGTATTTTTTTGAATGGTTCTACAGTTGCTAAAGGCATATTTCTCGTTTATTTGAATAGATAGAAAAAAAATCATCAAGCACTGTGAATTCATTCGAAAGATGGATATGAAAGATGACATAAAAGTATGCTAGTTTTGTTTATTCACAGATTATTTAAGCACAACACAGACGGTGTGCAAAATAAGCAAAAGAAATCGATAAAATTACACTATCAAAATACTATTTTTGCCTTTATTTTATCTTCTATAGGAATTGAAATATTTTATTTTTTCTCCAAAAATGTAAAATGATCCGACATTTCCATTTACATGGCATAAATATTACAATTATCATAATAAATTAAGACCTTTTTTATATTCCATGAATAATTAATATTTATATAAAAAGGAACTAAAAAGGAAATTGTGACATTGTGTCTCTCTTTTTTGTCAAGACACTTCTCTTGTTGAATTTATAGATGGATTTTTTATTCTATTTTTGTGTGTAAAAATGCGTAAAGTATTGACCGTTCTTTTCTTTCTTCTTGGGAGGACTTGATGCTGAGGTTATCGCCGGCTTTTGTTATTTTCCATTTCTGGAATGGTACATATCCAATAATAACTAAAGAAAGAAATATAAATAACGACAAAGAATAAACCAAAGTATTCAAGAATCACATATTTTTTTTTATAGCTTTATTCCTCGAGTCTTTGAGAGTACTATACTAAATAAGTCGAACTTAAAAAAGATTAAGACAAGCTCTATTCAGCGACTTCGGTGCATTTTTCTCAATTCAGAAAGACATTTATTACTCTAGAGGATATTCACAGATTGGGTAATATTAAATAGTATTGCAACTTTGGAATCTTCATTCTCAATTTTCCCATTCATTAGATTTATAATCCACTTTTTATACAGCTGTTTCTCGATTCTAAACTAGAAATATAATAATCGTGATTCATGATTCAAACCACTATATCAATTCAATTTTCTTTAAAATGCTCTACTCGACTAGTTCACTTTTCATGGAGGAGCATTGTGGGTTTAGGTCATAGTTATGAAGCTTCAAAAGTTTTTAGTAATAAGTCATTAACTAGTTTACCTGGTGAGCACACAAATAATGTGTAACTCAATATACTTTCGCCGTTATAATAGATTTTCTTTAATGATTTTTGATGTCTGCATAATAAAAGTTCTTGCTTGACCCTTGCAACTTTTCAACTTTAGAACTTATCCTAAGTGACTACCCGTCCCCAATAGAATAATCACTACAAATTTTTTACAAGGTTTCATTTCTATAGAGAATCCTTTCTTACGTATTGATTTTTTGCATTTGATGTTCTAATATAATGGCGGTTTTGAAATTGTCTCTCGTAACTCTGATTCCCTGTTCAATCTGGAGAGCCGTGGAATAAGATATGGTTTGCGAACATATCATTTTTTGTGTATAGCCTGAATGTTTTAGACTTCAAAAGTCACATATACAGACACACGTAAATAAAACTACATTTACTTGGCATAATAGATGTGCAGATTAATTCATTTGAATCAATGACTTTAACACATTTCAATATAGTATTGAGTATAGAATTATAATTCAATATACCAATCATTTGCTATTGTTCATGTATCTGAAGATAAACTTAGAAACTAAAGTTTTCGTCAAAAATTCTGATTTCTAATCTATCATACGAAATTAAGTTGATTCATCGACAATGAATACGTCATTATAATAAATATTTGATTTATAAAACGAGAAGTGTGACACCAAATTTAAGATGACCATATCTCTAAATTTTGGAAATATAAAAATATTCTTGTTTGAGGTTAGATTATTTGAGGTTCGGAATAAATAAAAGGTATACAATTATTTTGGGTTTTTTAAGCTCCTGGTTTAGATTAGGCTATAAATTGTAGCTTGTGAACAAATGGCTGATCACGGTGGAATACCCACATTTATGTTTTTATTGAAAGGAGTTGATTAAATTGAACTTTCATCCGATGAAATATGATTTTGGACCTTCAAAAGTTTAGTGCTCATATAAAATAAAACAATAATGAGTTTTATATTTGCAATCCTTCTTCAGATAGAGGCATTGTCTACTACTAATAATATAATCAATTCGAATATAATTGAATTTGTCATTTACATCCAGTCTCATTTAGATATTTTAAACATAATTTGTACAATTCATTTCTGACAAATACTTATAAAATTTCTAGGTACTTTACCTACTAAAATCGTACTTAAAGTAAGTAAAATATTAAAGTCATACTGAAAGCAAGATTTGATCATCTTGCTTGGCTTTCGTCATTATTCATTTGGAATTGTCTGACGATACATATTGTCTTAGCAGCTTTAATGAATCTCTTGAGTGCACTGCTTGGTTTACTCTTGTCCGAATTCGAATTTTTCCTATTTAAACTCACTCTACTTAGAGTAGATGCTAACATAGCAACAGGAGCACTGAGACGCGATACTCGCCTACTTGTCCTCCTTTTCCTCAGATACTCAGCACCCGCTTTTTCGATTGAGTCGTCGGTAGGTTCTTCGACCTCGTCAATGACTTCCAGTTCGACAAGATCATCACCACCGTCCTCGCTCTCCGCATCAAGCTCCTCTTTAGCTTCTTTCACCATTTGACGATATTCTTCCTCGGAATCAAATCCAAGCCACACGTACATTTCTTCCGGTTTATTGGAGTCCATCAACTCGCGAGATCGGTAGGTCTCGGGTTTAAAATCATCAGTGATGAAAGGATTTTTCTCCATGTCCTCCTCCTTGAACTTAAGAGGATCCATGTTCGGAGGTAACTTCACCCAACCACGTTTATTGCGGTTTGTCTTCTGTTGCTGATTTTGTATTGGTTGCAGGATTGGACCGCGACCAGAGGTGTGACTAGTGTTCATGTAGAATGTTCTTGCCAAATTGATATTTTGTTGGACACCTTCAGATGTTAAGCCAGCAGTACCAGGACCGATACCAGGGAGTTTCTGGATTTCACCGGTTGCAATCATCTGACTTAAAGAAACCCTTCTTCCTCCGGAAGTGTGTTTGCTAGGAGTCCTGTTGTTACCTGGTGAAATGTCGGGTAATGATATTGTCTGGGTTGATACCCCACCGTTGGTTTTGTTCTTCTCATTGACACTTGCTACACCTTCTGCATTAGCCCAGACGATCTTTGGCGATTCTGTAGGACGATCTGCGTCTAGAGTTACCTGAACTTTAGGGATCTCCTTCTTTTTGGAATTTCTAATTTCTTGTTTCAAATGTCTTAATCTCTTTTCACTTAATGTTTCTTGCGTACTGTGTCGTGAATGGGATTCGTTTAGATACCCGAGGGATTTACTTAAGTTTGAATTGCTATTCTGTTTTGTTTGCAGTGACTTGACTAAGTCTTCGAGATTTCTCCTAGCGGGAATAATCGGCAATGTATGTCGCAAACCATCCTCTTTCCTCTTTCTCCTCTCAGCTACCGACTCCCTACCGTTCCCACCATTATCACCATCCTCCTCCTCCTCCATAGATTTTCGCCTGGCTCGATTTTGCTCGACAAGATTCTTCAGGAAGTCCATCCGTTTGTGCATTTCTTTCTGTTGTCTCTCAAGTGTTGATCGAGTCAGATGACGTGCATAGTCAAGATGACGAAGCTCACGCTCGGCTTCTAAACGGAATGCATGATTTCTCGCTTGTCCTGCAAATGTCAACCTGGCATCCATTTTGATCATGAGAGTTCTAGGATCATCTCTCTTCATGTCTATGCGATAAGAACCACCCGCCATCAGATCTGATTAACTTGCTCTTTATCCAGAGCAACGTGATATTGGTGTACGAGTCTATAAATTATCACACTGCCGAAGGCAACGTGCTTGATGAAAACACAATTCCACACAAGAGACTGCCATATTTTCATTTAATTTTCAAGGTGAATTAGATTTGTAGAAGATGATCATTTATCAATAATTGGATCTCAAATTATCTCAAAATGACCACTGGTTGATGAAGGGATCCAGCAATGTTCCCTGTGTATAATGAAAAATAAATAAAGTAAATTAAAAATTGTCGAATAAAGAACACACACACAAAATCAAATTGGCGAAGAATAATTATATATTTCTTGTGAACGATAGAAAGGGCGATTTATGTTTTTAAAATGCGTTAGTTCCTTGCCAGATGATAGGAAAATCTATTTGATTATCATGAAGATATTAATTTTCTCTGTGGTGAATCTATGAATAAAAAGATTTTTAGGCTGTCCATTATAATACATGTTATAAACATACTATTAAAAAATCAAACGAGAAAAGGATGTACATGTTGTGAATATTTTCGACATTATGTCTTTTATACCGTCGTCGTCGTAAGAAACATGTAAATTATTAAGATTGAAACATTTCGTTAACATTATAGCAAGAGTGATATTGTTCATAATGTAGACCAATGTAATTACTTCTGAACTAAAATGATACCCTTTATTAAAACTACACAATTAAACGTGAGCTTTATCTTTTGAAAAATTTATTCGTATTCCAATTGCGAAATTGAACCCCCACAACGCCTTACTAAAAAGTTAAATAGCTTCATCTTATCTGCTCAAGAAAACAAAAAAATGTGAGTTGCTTCTTTTTCTACTCATGAATAATGGAAACGGCCGATAACTTAAGTAGAAATAACTTGTATAAGAAATTTACCAGTAAAACATACCTTCAAAATGTTGAAATATTCACAATAATCCTATCATTCTAGCTCGTTGATATTACTATCCAGATCATTATGTGCATGCGGTTAGACAATCTATCATGTCTTAAAGATGTGTTTAATCCTAGCAACACCCATAACAAGGCCTTAGCTGCTCCTTCATCCATACTCCCAGAAGGGAGGAAAGTGCATCAGCGAAAAGAAATCAATTTTTTGATTGAAAGCCCCCCATAGTCAGTGATAGTACTTAGATGCCGATATACGTGCGTCCACCGTTTCTTGTATTAACACAAAATAATGATTAAGTATGGAAAGCGGATTACGAGTTAAAGAAATGCGTCAGAAAAGGTCGATAATGCTATTGTCATTGGATCGTTAATCTCGATTCTATTGAAAAGAAAGTCGCGATAATTTGCCTCGAGTTCTTCAAGAGCTTTAAGAGCAAAACAACTCTTGATGTAGTTTTTAGATAACCGCCACTTTGTGATCCTTACTCTTATGATTATTTAATGAAGTACATCTACGTCATCGTTCTTTCGGAGAACTGTGGACGAAAGTAATGTCAACCAAATCAAACTTTGAAAGAGTGATTAAGCACGGAAATTATCATGTGACACGTCAGTAATTTGATAAGTAAGCATATATTCTCATTGACCTGATGTAAAATAAGTAATAAGTTTATGTATCGGCCTATTTTTCCATTCGTAATGCATGCACACCATTTCACAAGAAAGCCAAATAGAATATTGTACACATGCCCTTTTTCATTGCAATGTTTCTTTAGACCTATCTATCCAAAAACATGGATTCCAATTAAAGTAGGAAAAATACCCAAATGTTGATGGACATACGGCCAAAAGCTGATTTGAAAATCAATGTAAGAATATCCCAAATAGAAAAAGCTAACGATGCATGCTGTATAAAGCTACTTCAACAAAAGAGTTTTGAAAATAGGTGTTGTGTTAGAAATATGAGAAGACTATCTTTTTTTTATTATTTAAATGTGATGTGTTTTGCATGTAAACATATAATTTACAAACTTGTAGGTAATATTTTGTTTTGACAGTGTATGAAGGATCCGGGACCAAGTTTTAACGTCGTCATCCGAAAGACTTGACTCGATCATTGAACCTATTCTGTTATTGGTTTATAATTTTCTCACGTTGCTGTGGTCGTGGATCATTAGATCCTCAATGCACGCAGCCGAATTGCTTCTTACCTACTTTCTTTCATGTTACACAATCGGATGATACACTGTTAATATTTATTTCATTCTTTGTATAATCCATTTCATTATCCAAGTCATGATTCTGTTGATATTGGAATATTTTTCACGTTGCTTCGTCATATAATTTTGTTTGTTGCATGGATAAATCCTTGCTTCCAAAACCATTACCATTATTCCCTATTCTCCTTTTCGTTGTCGTACCAACAGTAGTTGTACAGGAGGATACACAATAAAAAAAGGTTTGAAAGGGAACTATAAGTGGTTGTCATTGCCATTGAAATCTAATTATCCTACATGCAGAGCTATTAAATTAACTAATCAATACGACATTCAAATCGTTACCTATTGCGTTCATTCAATAATAGCTTCAAGGTTCGATAGTTATAGACCCACGTGATGGTTAGCAACCTGAGGGAAGATTTTTACAATTACTACCAAACTTCATTCAAGAAGCAGTGTATCGGAGTAAGCATGTATGCAGCATCTAGACTAGACACATTCTGGAAAAAGAGGCCTATATAAACTTTAAGAAGCATTTTGGGGTAAAAAAGTTGGAAACCGGAATATTTCACACAATTCAAATATACTGAATCTGATAAGATCGGTTCCCAAGCTAATTTCTCATGTTTTGACCACCTAATTTGCATAAACAAAATGGCTGCCAAATTGACAATTGAGAATATTATTTCGACGATGTTCTTTAATTATATTCGCTTTCACAGACATGAATACTGCAAAATCCTGCATACATACGTGTACCTTTCGGGAAAACTTGTTATTTTTGTTTGCGGCTAATTAATTATGCAAATTTATGCATATTTTGGATCATTATGCTATAATTTGATAATTTCAGCTCAAATGTTTATATTTTTGGTACAAATAGCATTTACATCATTATAAATAATTGTACGGCCCTTAGAATATAATATCACAGTGAATAATAATGTATTTTATTGTTGTTGAATTTCTTATGTATTTCTTTGTATTTTGTACCTTATGTTTTGTACATGTTTTGTTATGGGATCTCTCAAATTATTGATTATCAATGGCAGAAAATATTCAGCTTCAATGATTTAATTATGTAATCACTTTTTTATTCGCACATATCCATGGGCATAAACAGATGCACCCATTCCCACATCTGCATACAAAGGTAAACTCCTGCACGGAGGGCCTTCCCATTTAAAAGCACACTGGTGGAGATCCAACGAATTTCATGAACCTATCTGTATTCAAGCGAATGTCACTATTAATTGCTTATATTTTTACTATAAAATGGTATCTTGAATTATGATATCAATCAATTCATTCATATTTACAATTTTAGATGATGAATTATTAAATTTGAATCATAACAGTACTGTAATTCTCAACTCCTAATAGTCAATCAGTTGCATTTAATATCCTTTGGAGTAGTTATGTTCCCGACCAACAGAATCTGATCACACATACATGTATATATATTTAGTGTGTTTTTCTTCAGCAAAATGAAGTGAAAACCGTCTGCTGGAAATGAGATGTCCTGTGTCTTTCTCCATTACGCTCGTCAAATTGTCCCAATATTGATAAAAAATTCTCAGAGCTGAACCCACATAATAATTATATAATCCATCTAATTTCTCATTTTGCCTATCAATTAGACCGTTTTCCGTGTTTTAAAAGCCAGAATGTGATGTTCTAAAGTTCCACAACGAATAAGTCACTGCATATCCTTTTAATAACAATTTTTTTTATCATTGGACTTCATTAACGGATTACATGTGCATCTCCATAATATATCTTTTCCAATGCAGTACTGCACCTGTCCTATCAAGGATTGCCGCTTCGTCCAACTTAGAGGCATCCAGCTTCCCCAAGCTTGATATACACCTTTACCTTCGGGGTGTTGAATGATCAATGTCAGTTATCATCGATTTGGTGTTCAATTGGATGGCTTGATTGATAGGGCAGCCTCGTATTATAAAAAGTCATCTCTAATTGTTGAAATCAAACCAATTTAGTACAAGTATTCTGCGGAGGCAGTTCGTATCGAAGTCATCGTGTTTGTGTTCTTGAGATATGTCCGATTCTCATGTCACAGATCCATAGAGAAAACCTAAACTTTTGTCTTGAGAGAGAATCTGCTGTCTAACCAGATCTTGTTTCAGGTGTTAAAATGCTCGGAGTGCACCTTTTCAATACCGCAGTGAATTGTGTAATGTCTTCTAGGCCATTTATCGAACTTCTAATATTCACACATCACACATTTCAAATTGATAACGAAGATATCTTTCAGAGGATGGTGGGTTCCTGGCATGTATGGTGTTCATGTGGGTGATTATTAATCCACTTCTTTTGATCGGTATTAAACCCAACAGCATCCAATAGCTTACCCAGCTCTGATAGGCTGCATGCGAGTCTGAGATATCACCGTCAAAGTCTAGGTCGAGAATTTCTTCGATTGTAGAGCCAGGATGTCTCTTTCTATGAGGAAAGCTGTTGCCTAAGTTATGTTTGACTTGTCAACCGGTTTTAATACCAGTGAACATGTCATTCTTCTTGGGAGACTGACATGACAGTCTGTTTTGGAACTGATGATTCTGCACTCCAATGGCAGGTTTCCTCTTACCTTGCCAACAGAGCTGTATGAAGCTGTATTCATCACTGGCATGCAGTCTCCAGTGACTACCCTTTGATATGGAGTTCCTTGGGAGTCTGTCCTTGTCCCTTGTTCACTCCTCTTGGCTCTGTAATGTGGCAACATGGTCTTGATATACACATCTATGCTGATGACATCCAGCTGTATACCTCACTTTTGATCCAAAAGGTAAATATACAGAGGTTCGTGCAGCTGCTGTTGTTGGTGCTGCCATTGAGGATTCGATGTTGGATGAAGGTCAACTTCCTGGAGCTTAACAATAAAAAGCGAAGTATCTTGTTCTGTCATCTCCATATATGCGTAATTATTATGACTACAACTCCAGTCTTAATAGGTGAGGAAGCTATATATCTCCAGTATGCAAGGCTAGATCTATTGGCGTAGTCTTTGATAGAACAATGAGCATGAAGAAACACACATCACATGTCTGCCAATTTGCATATTACCTGCTCCACAGAATTGCTGAGATCAGACATTGTCTTACATGAGGTGGTGCAGAAAATATCATCCATGACCGGATAACCTCTAGACTGGACTTCTTCAACTGTCTCCATGCTGGTTTACCTTCAACAGGCATCTCTAGCACTTTTTAACATTAGGACACACTGTGAAAATTTGTTCTGCATTGGGCAGTGACTGGGCTGGAAACCTTGTTTTGCCCATGTTTAACCATGGAGTTAATCTGTGTTTAGCCCCATGTTTTTATCATTTCCTCTTCTGTATTCAGTATCGTTCGTCAAAGAATCTTCCAAGGTATAGAGATTGGATAAAAGCTGTGGTTTTCAGTTATCACTTTGATGGTTGACTTGGGGAAAATGTATCGTTGCCAAATAAATAAATAAATCGGTAATGACCAAAAAACTAGTAAGTGATTCAGTAATACAGACCCTTTGCATTTATTACAAATTGTTCTTTGGATAACTGCCATGATTGCAGTTCTGATGGAGCTGAATCAAAGATATAATTTTGCTACAAGGATAATTACAATGTACTGATACTTATACCCGATTGATAATCTACACTGCGTAAATCATACGTTTAATTGATTGATTTGATCTGTTATAAAACATTTTAATATATCTATTTCAAGAAATTTAAGTTCAGCATGATTACATGTTTTCCAACTTCTAAACTCTTCTTTTCTTACGGGTTCATTGAATTTAGTAATTGTCAAGATTATAGGATCGGCATCAATGTTTTTATATTGGGCATGTCTACTATACCTTGCAAGTATATTACTTTCTATATACAGGTGTGGGTGTGGGAGCATGTGTGTGCATTTGTTCCTGAGTACAATTAACAGTTGTGGCAAAAGAAGTTTATCAAATGATTCAATCACTGAAGCTTAATATTTGTCTGCCATTGATATTAGTTTTTTTAAAGATCTCATATCAAACATATACAAAGCAAATGGCAGAAAATACAAGAACACAAAAGAAATATCAAAGAACAATAAAATACATATAAAAATTGACTTGAGTATTATATTTAAGGGCCAAACAATTATTATAATGATACAAATGCTATTTGTACCCAAAATGATAAACATTTTAGGTGTAATTTTCAAATTATAGCATAATATTGCAAAATATGCATAAATTTGCATAATTAATTAGCCGAAAACAGAAATAACAAATTTTCCTAAATGGTACATGTTAAGTATGCAGGATTTTGCAGTATCCATATCGGTGAAAGCGAATATTATAAAAGAATATTGTAAAAATAAGATTATAAATTGTCAATTTGGCAGCCATTTTGTTTATGCAAATTAGGTGGTCAAAACATGAAAAATTGGCTTGATGACCGGTCTTATCAGATTCAGCACATTCAAATTAGGTGAAATGGACCATTTCCCAACTTTTACCCCAAAATGCTCCTTGGGCTCAAGTTCTCCCCATATTGGTCTCGTCTAATCATTTAAATACACTGTTAAAAAACCCTGATTTTACAGGGAAAAAATGAAGATTTTGCAGAAAGCAATAACAGAATCATTCTGTAAATTCATAAAATAGGAATTTTTCTGCAATTTAACAGAACAGGTCTGTTTAAAAAGGGGAAAAGGATGTTTTATTAAAGGAAATTTGTAAGGTTCCATACACCAAATATCAATTACCTGTAAGATTACGCATTCTGGTAAGATTACATGTTCTCGAGACTCTAGTGCAGGAACTTCTTTTATTTTAAGGATAAATTTTCTAACAGTGTACGCAGATATTGAAAACAAATCAGAGTGAAAATAAGGGGGAAAATTAATTATTTCTTTGAATAAAGATTATTTACTAGTCTTGGGGCCCTGCCAAATACCGGCCTTAAACAAGTAGTCCTACACTGTTAAAAAACCCTGATTCTACAGAAAAAAGGAAGATTTTGCAGAAAGCAATAATATAACTTCCAAATGCTGTAAATTTATAAAACAGGAATTTTCTGCAATTTAACAGATTAGGTCTGTTTAAAAAGGGGAAAAAGGGTGTTTTATTTAAGTAAATCTGTAAGGTTCCATACACCAAATACCAATTTCCTGTAATTTTACATGATATAATGTAAGATACGCAATCTGGTAAGAATTAGATTACAGGTGTTCTCAAGACTCTGCTGCAGGAACTTCTTTTATTTTAAGGATAAATTTTCTAACAGTGTATAACATTTTAGAACTTGATTTATTCTTTTTAAAATCCTTAATTAGCTAGGCCTATCTAGATATTGGAAAACATTAAAACTTTGTATAAAAATTAAATTCTTATTAACTTCGAAAAAGTCACCATGATGAAAATTATCAAGTAGAAGGAAGGCAATATCGTTAAATGTCAAGTGACATTGCCTTTTGTTTAGATCTTGTGAACAAAAAAATATAACATTGCCGGAATTCTTGCTTTTAGTATTGAGTCAATCAATCACCATTAAAGCATCACGGATAAATGCTTTGTTCTAAAAATAATGACGTACGAAAAGATTTTCATATCATTCACGCTATCCAGTAAACAGAAGATTTGTATTGTCAACTTTGTTAAAAGTCAAGTCCATCCCAGAAAACAGTTGATTTGAATGAAAAGAGAAAAGTAAATAAAAAACCATGATACTGACAATTTCATCAAAATTGGATGTAAAATAAGAAAGTTATGACCTTTAGATTTTCGCTTACTAAATTTTATTTTTTCCCCCACAACTCAGTGATACGCAAATGAGCGAATGGATGATGTACCTCAATCACAACTTTTGTTTTTTATTGTTTGATTTGTACAATATTTTAATTTTTACAGAGTTGACAATAAGGAAACTCTTGTTTTGACCATAAAAATGTTAAAATAACAATAAGCGTTCAGGGGGAATAAAACTTAATGTCATATGAGAATGAGGAGAATATTAGAATATTTCATATTTCATGTACAAAAGAATTACTGAGAGGATTAATGTCATCAGTCTCCTCATTTGCATAGCGACGAGGATGTGAATAACTTTTTCGTGAACTTCAGCAAAATTTAAAAATGTCACAACTTTCTTATTTTACATCCGATTTTGATGAAAGTTTCAATGCTATGCTCGTTTCATTTTCGATCTCTTTTTATGTCACATATTGTTTGGGTGGACTTATCCTTTAAGGATGAGTCCTCCAGAGGAAATTATTTCATCGTCGACCAAAATAATTGTGGTTGATTTAACTTTTTATCTCACTTCACATTCTATTTAATCTTTGATTTAAAATGAAAATCTGACATATATATTATGTCTGTATATACATATTTATGCTCTGATTGAGCAAACCTGCATGTGCCCGATTCTAAATTCCGTTCTGCTTATCAAAATTTATTGCAGCACTATTGATATATATTGAAAATATAATGAATACTGTATGCTTACCAAGATCATATCAGGCTCATAAATGCTGGTCGGCTGACGACGATCAAGCTTTCCTGAGCTTTAATCCAACTTTGTGGTGCTCAAACCAACTATGTCCACTGAACTAGTAACGGGGATTCGAGATAACATCATAAACACATAATAATGAAACGTTTTTATATAGCGCACACAGTCATGCAAAATTGCATGTCTCTAAGCGCTCGGTTCAGCAGAAGGGATGTCAAGCACAGCTTTCATGCATGAGTATCCATTCATCATTTGCTAATTCTAAATAGATTTGGTTTATCTTAACCCTCTATTCAAGGATCCTTTTGTAAGCTAACAGGACCGATGTGACCTGACAAATCCGGACTTATCGCTCTCCTGGAGCATAGGCGGATCCAGGGGGGGGGGGCGGGCCCCCCCCCCCTATTGGCGGAGCAAAAAAGGAAGAAAAAAAAAGGAGGGAAAAGAGAGGAGAAAAAAGAAGAGGAGGAAGACGAGTGACTAAAATAAGATGAGGGGAAGACTTGGAAAATACAAAGAATCTTTTATGTCACTATATAAAATTTTTCTCGCGCTTCGCGCTCGCATTGCCTGTTAGGTGGTCTTTAAATATATGGAGCTTGAATATCAAGTTTGGAAGTCAATAATACAAAACATGTTTCACCTCGAAAATCGAACTTTCATTATTTTGTGTGATCTAAAAATTGATTTTTAAAAAGTGTTCCGTAAAAATGTCTTATGGTCTGAATATTAACATTTGCTGCGCGCTTATGTATTCCATAAAGCTTCAAAATATCCATTTTCAAGTCTGATTGTCAAAACGTATCAGCTAGCGGTGCACGCTCGAATTTTGATTGGCTTTTAAAATGATAAATGATAAATCCATAATTTATTGTTCGAAATAACCATGAAATGAAATACTCCGAAAATTTGCTTTGCCCAGTTGATCGTGGGCCCGGCAGCCGCTGTGCAGCGCCAGATCGACGAGGCTCTATCCCTTTAATCGTTGAACGCCAAACAGGGTAGCAGCAACTCCCATCTTTTAACGTATTTTGGTCTGACGCGGCCGGGGTTTGAACCCCCGACCTCCCGGTTGTGAGACGGACGCTCTACCAACTGAGCCAACACACCGGTTTTAGGTATAAATCTCGATTTTTTTTCCGCTCGCACTTCGCGCTCGCTTGAATTGTTTAGTTATAAAGCTGGCCTTGAAATGTCCAGTTTCAGGCCATGTTATCATCAGATTTCGCGCCCTCATTAGGCATTAATGAATAAGATATTGATTAAAAAATCAAATTGTCCCTTTCTTTTCAACTCGCGCTCAGAAAGAGGAATATAGGGAGATAGTCATCAATTTCATATGATGACATACCCTAGGATGTCAAAACTTAAAGTAATAATAATGAAAAATATCAGCTCTTTATTAAGTGCGATTCATATCCACCTCACAATTTTCCTACAAAGTGTTTGAAATATAAAGCAGAAATTGACTCTTTTTTTCAGATCGAAATATCAAATAGTTTAAGATCGCGCTTCGCGCTCGCTTTGATTTTCATGATAAAGGATGTATTTAGAAAGCCTAGATTCTAGGCGTAAATATAAAACACGCGCGCGCATGTTTATTCAGATATTCAACTTGTTATCTATTTAAATCATTATTCAGTTTCAGATCACAATATAATTTTTTTTTCTGCTCGCGCTTTGTGCTCGCATTATTAAGGGAGGAAGATCCCTTATTACTCATTCTTTTCATGATTTACAAAACACGAATAGAGTGTCCCGTTTTTAGGTCTAAATCACGATTTATATTCAGCTCTCGCTTCGCGCTCGCATGAATTGTTTAGTTATATAGCTATCCTGTTGACGATTACAAAAATTTAATTTAAAATTGTCCATTCTCTATGTAGAAATGTCAAAGATTTTCAGCTCGCGCTTCGCGCTCGCATTATTTGATTGTTGAAATATGTAACTTCTTCATGGCTAAGTGCAAGCAGTCCTTAACCTTTTCGATCAATTCAAAACGTATATAAAAACTTTCTACTCGCACTTTGCGCCGCGCATTATGAATTTAAGGAAGATCCCCAATTAACTCATGCTTTTCATGATTTAGGAAACATGAATAAAGTGTCGTTCAGTAGGTCTAAATCTCGAAAGTTTCCGCTCGCGCTTCGCGCTCGCATCAATTGTTTAGTTAAATCTGTTTAAGTTACAAAAGTGCTTAGATTTTCCATTCTTTAGGTAAAAATGTCAAAATAATTCAGCTCGCGCTTCGCGCTCGCATTATTTGACTTTTAAAATATGTAACGCCTTCATGGCTTACTGCAAGCAGTCTTTAACAAGTACCTTTTCCATCAGTTCATTTCTGCTCACGCTTTGCGTTCGTTGTAATTATTTAGTTGCATAGACATCTTTTTCAGGATAACAAGCATTGCCCAGAATGTTCAAATTTTAGGAAAAATACATAGAATTTCCAAAAAAATAGTTCGTGCTTCGCGCTCGCATTACATAAATAAGCATTATGATATATATCTATGTTGATAAGAATAAAGCTAAGAAGTAACTATTAGGAATAATACCCCTTCAAAGAAACCAAAATTCATCTTCGAGCGGCCGATCGGGGAAAATAAGGCTGAAAAAAAATTCCGCCCCCCCCCCCCTATTGGCGAAGGCTGGATCCGCCCATGTGGAGCGATTCACGGGCGGTATCAACCCTTTCAACAAAATTGAAATTCAAAAATTTGATCGTCGATGCGCAACTCAATTCTGTATGATGGCTAACCATTCCAATAATGAATAGTTCGTTGTAAATTATAAGATTATTTTGTCTTCCCACTTTTTTGTGTGGGGGGGGGGGGGGATGGGGGCGGTTTGAGTTTATTTTCCATATGAAAATAAAAATATGGTGTATTATAAGTAAAAAGTCACAAATGCGAATTCTAAAATTTGAACTAAATATCGGATCAACTTAAAATATACATATGGATCACTCTATATTATTGTGATGGCTCTGTTTTTCATAGAGGTCCAATTAAGCACTGAATTATGATACACATTCATTTATAAGTTAAAACACATTGACAAACAAATTTGTACAAATTAAACTTTGCTTTTTGTTTATTACAAAACAATCTCATATTCCGTACTGATGTATAAGATTCATCAGTTGTCTATTCTCCTAAATTCTAATTCAAAACTGCTAAACATATTTGTGTTATCTGGATGGTACGCAAATTACATGCACCAAAATCAACATCAGGAACAAACACAACATGAGTAACAATGAAAGGTAAAACAAAACATATGAAGAGAAAAAAATCTAAGAATGCAAATGCTTTAACTCTACATCAAATCGTCGTCAAATTGAAGACATGACATTGAAAAATGATAACAATATAAGATTTACTATCTACTAATCATCTGGAAGTAAAGTTAGTATATACCACTATGTTGTATAGTGAGGTTCAAATGGCTACTTGTTACACAATCATCACAAATACACAATAATAAAGACCAAAACCAAAAATTATTCCCAAATGGTAAACGATATATAGAAGTCAATAATATGTTACCCAAATCAGGTTAAAGTATTTATCTAAAGATTTGGAAGATGCAAAGATCCTATATTTTTACAAACAGAAGGAGCGCTAAAGGGAGGGGGGCAGAGACCGACAAAGGTATGTTTCTCCAAGTAAGAATAAAGTATAAGAATGACAAAAAAAAACGTATGAAAAAAAAACATATGAAATGTGTTTATTGACGATGTAACTACACAACACCCTTTTATTTTCTATTCCTGAAATCAAATTCACATATGGGTAATCCCCCCCCCCCCCCCGAATAAAAAAAACCCGGGCACCGCCCTGCTATAAAGAGAACTATTTACAAATATTTATTTCGATTATTTCAGATAATTATGAACATACATTTTCTTTTTCGATTAATGGCAAGAAGAAATCAGCATCCACATCAACACTTATTTTCATTCAATATGTAAGACCAAGATATGTACTTAGATTCATTGGAATATAATTGACGCTTAACTAAGTTGTAGACTTCAAAATAGTAACAATCGATTGAAGATTTATAGTTGACATTATACACATCACTCTTTCTTAGGCTGGTAGATCGCTCCATTATAATGTTTCTGACATCTCCTTCGCCTGTTCATAGAGAAAATATAATTTGGACAAGAAAAGAAAGAGTTAACACAATGACATTGAGTAAGACAGAGAACTTAACTTTCACGACCCCCATCTATTTACCATTAAAGTAGCCCTCTATCTCTTTTTAACGTTCTCTCCTTATTAGTGAGTTTTCGCATCGGGACGCAAGACGAGTTCAAGAACTCAGTAAATGTATTGAAAATGCTCGTCAAATGGCAATAGACAGCTGGGAGGTCTTTGGCGAAAGTATTGGTGAACAGCTGTTAGTCCTGAGTTTCGGAGCTGACAAAAATTGCAAATAATATATATAATATATGTTTGTTCAGAGTCCAGGCCGGAACTGCTGTTTTCATTCACCCATAATATTTTCGACAGAAACTTCTTGGTTGGGTATTGTCATGATATTTTCTATGTTCTTGAAAGCGTTCTGCGTCACGGTGCGAAAGCTGTTTCATTGTAATGTTTCAAATTGAATTAACGACGCACACTTTTAATGATATTACATCTATCGATTTAGTAAGTTTCGATTAGTTGGTTAATCATCTATCTAGTCCTTATTTTCACAGTCTTCCCCGAAAAGACATTATTGAGATAAATAAATGCATTTTAACCCATCCGATTCGGAATACCGTCAGATTTCACTTGCGGTCCCGTAACTGGTCATTACTCTTCACTGTATACATGTTAAAATCACTTTAACAATTTATCATCGTTTAAAAGAGCTAGTACCTGCGTGGTGGACGAGGATTCAATCGTTGGACATGTTCAATGTTTGGTGGTCCAACCTGTCCCTGTTGCTCAGGAGGAGAGTGACCTGACCTAGACCCTGGCCCATGATTGTTGACTGTATCAGGAGACACGAATTCTAATTACGACAATTATAGCTGCAAATACATGAGTTAAGCATGCAGGCGGCTAACAAAATTTTTTTTTCTAGTAGTTTTTATCTTTGGGTAGTTTGGCAGTATATGGCAATACAAGGGCAATATATTGAATATTGAGAAGCTTTTGTAATCTTACCTCTTTAAAGCAAGAATTATTGATTTAATAAACATGGGTGATACATTTTATGTGGGTATGAATTATACGAATAACATTGCAGAAAATATGATGGAATGGCGCTTCGAAGTAAATAAAGTTGTATGAAGTCAAACAATGAAAATGGCATTAACATTTTTATGGAAATGGGATTTATATCTTATAACCACTAGAACCACTTCTCCCACTTCTTCAGCCCTTAATATGTAAATTGATGAATGATATCGTTGTTGATTGCTATAAAGAAATTTGTACAGCGCGATACGTACCTTGATGATCGGAGAGAGAGTGGCGTTCTCTAACAAGGGCCATCACCCTGGAGACATATCCTTCACGATTATCTACTCGATGGGCCTGCTGTCTTAGCTCTCTTACAATGTTGTCTCTGGTGCGCTCAATGTCGTTCCGCATGGTTCTGACTTCACCTGCCGGGTGTGGTCTTTGAGCATGTTGCGGACGCCATTGCTGCTGCTGCTGTCTCTGGTCCCCTTGCTCTGATTCATCAGGTCGACTTCTTCGTTGCATATGATATTGACTCAGGGTTCTGTGGATTTGTTCCATGTCACTCAACTGGTGCACTCTATGTTCTGGACGACTTTGTTGGGCGGTCGGTTGTAACAACGTAAGGGGCAAATCTGGGAACAGAGGGTTAGGTCGACGTCCTGTAAGTCCGGTTGTTGGAGGATAAATTATCTGGTCGCTGCGTGGACGAGCGGTCCGGTTGTTCTCTCTCTGCTCTAAGTGATCTCGCCTGTGAGCATGACTGGACCGACCACTTTGTCCCGTCACAGACGGACCTCTCGGGGTTGTAGTGGGACGATTTATTATCCAGTCTCGCATTCGCTGTTCCTGACGATCTACATCTAGACGTGCATGATCCATGACATGGTCTTGAGTGACGAGTATTCCTGCAGTCAGTGTCTGCTCCCCTTCACTTACGGTGTCTTCACCATCTTGGTCTGACTGCTGATGCTCCTGGTGATCACTGGATGAATTATGGTCACGTGATGACTCTGTAGTGGAATGATTTGAACATGCTGCTGAAGACAAAGCAGTAGTTTCTTCGGATCTCTGTTTAACCTGTACAGATTTCTCATCTACATGTATGCCTGTGACTTGGTTCACACCCAAATCCCGCTCTTTAGAATTGGAAAGCAATTCTTGTCCAGTTGTTGGTCCATTTTCCTTTTCTTCCTGTGTAGATCTGCAAAAAGTTTCCGCTTCTTCGGATGACGTCAGATTCTGTCAAAAAAAGAAGAATACAAACAAATATTTTTCATACTTCGGTTCTTTGAAAGTGACTAACTCTAAACCACTTGTTAAGATCAATAAATATTATAATATTATAAAAAGGAAAATAAAAGCAAATCGAATTATAGAATTAGATGTAGATTAGAATCTTATATCTATCATTATCAAAAATGAGGCATTAATCATTTCCCTTTTAAAGAACAAAGAATGCGAAAGTATAAGAGATTGATTCCTTCTGACAAGTTAATGTGTCTAAACTTCTATAGAGTTATTACCGTATTTATAGATCTCATCTAAGATAATTTAAATTGGGAAAATCTTACCGTGTGCCCACTTTTCTTAACATCAGATTCAGATCTCGGCCTACACCCAGCATGCTCAATAGACCTATCAACGTTACCATCTTCAATCGACTGACTTTGCACATGTTCATCATGGTCATGAGAAAGATTGCTGTTACCACCTTGGACATTTGAGTTTACCACTGATTTGAGAACATTCGACTCGTTCCTTGACCAGTCATCATCTGCAACGATAGAATTAAAGACGAACTCCTTTCCAACCTCTGGCTCGGCGTCAGTGACTGCATGGACGGATCGTATTCGTGATAGGAATCTTCTTCTAGGATCACGACCGTTTCGACGTTTCCTCGTCGATGCCGATATCAGCCAATCATAAGGGTATTCAGCTTCCTCGTGAAGTTTAGAGTTCTGCCATGTGCTCCTTTCGAACTGCTCAATCACTTTTTCTTCGTTTTTCCTCGGGTAATACTTTCCTTGTTGTTTGAAGAAAGACCCCAAGCAGCATAAGATTGGAACCATGTTGACAGTAGTTAGATTTTGACACTCAAGGCAGATATATCTAAATTTAACAACTTTTGGAAGATTTTCATGCAGCTTAGCATAAATTCAGTATCGATGCCCCATCCGAAAATTTAGCTCAAATGTATTTCGCACCCGCCCTATTTTTGTTTTCAACGCGCATCAAAAAAATGATGAATGTAGCTCATGCGCATGGCGCCTGGATCGAGGCGCCACGAGACGCGTGCACTACTATTGCCATCATCAGTGACGTAAGAATAGAGTTTGAAAAAAAAATTGTTTCACTTTGACATAATTGCAGAAGACATTGGATAACAGTTTTCCTCCAAATGTCTTTTTCACACTTCACCCTGACTACACCCCAAACATGCACTCATGCAGGCTCCGTGGAGCAATGTGCTCTCGGAATCTGGAAGCTTGGATTTGAAACCGTTGGATGTGCCGACCCCTGCTTTAAATAAATGTGCACGCCTAATCTGTCAAAAACCAAAATGGCTTCATGCCTAAGGCTTAGGTCACAACCCCCAAAATCAGCCTGCTCGGCGACCGGGGCAGCGAGTTTTTAGCCAATTTCGCTCGGGCACCGAGCGGCGGCCGTCTGGGCACCACTGGTTTTGGGGGCATCGCTCGGTCGCCGCTCAAGATTTTGCGCGGAGTTAAACTTCTGGCGGCGCCTGCTCACTTTTTACGCGCCGCCCTAAATACGATCGGTGCCCGGGTGGTCGCCATCCGGGCGCCGACGTTATCGAGTGGTCGCCGTCGAACGATTTAGGTCAAAAATTGAACACGTTGGATCAAAAGCTGTCGAGTGGTCATCGACCGGTCGCCGTATGCTGGCCGCTCATAGATCGGTCGATGATCTCGCGGCGAATTCAATAATCGGCCGGGCGACTTAAATTAGGCCGGTGGCCGGTGGAAGACCGCCGGCCGGGAATCGGAGGGTCGATCACTGCTCGGACGTCAAACAGAAAAGTTCCCCGATTTGACCCAGATTTGGCCTTGAGTAATGGGTAATCGGCAGGGCACCGCTCGGCCACCGATAAAGGACAAGTCCATCCCAACAAAAAGTTGATTTGAATAAAAAGAGAAAAATTCAACTAGCACAACACTGAAAATTTCATCAAAATCGAATGTAAAATAAGAAAGTTATAACATGTTGAAGTTTCGCTTAAATTCACAAAATAGTTAAATGCACATCCCCGTCGGTATGCAAATGAGGGAAGTGATGACATCACGTACTCACTATTTATTTTGTATTTTATCATATGAAATATGAAATATTCTAATTTTCACCTCATCGTCCTGTGAAACAAAGTTTCAAATGAAAGTTCAATATTTCTTACTCCAGTTCATAGAGAAGAATTACTTGAGATTGTATTTAATTTGAAAGCAGAAAAGACTCCCGGTTATGATGGCATTACAAATAGAGTTGTGAAAAACATTATACATTCTCTTGCTGATCCTCTGCTTCATATATTTAATTTATCGTTGCAGCTTGGCCAGGTCCCAAAGAAGATGAAAATAGCTAAAGTTATACCCATTTTCAAGAAGGGAGACCAATTAATTACTAGTAATTACCGCCCAATATCTTTGTTAACTTCGTTCTCAAAAATTCTTGAAAGGATAATTTATAAAAGGACAGTTGCTTTCCTTAAGAAATATAGTATTATATGTGATAATCAATTCGGTTTTAGAGAAAAAGATAATACAACTCATGCTATATTGACATTAATAAATAAAATATCTACTTCTTTTGTCGATTCTGATCACACCGTAGGGTTATTCCTCGACTTCTCAAAAGCGTTTGATACAATAGATCATGAAATACTATTATGTAAGCTATCAAATTACGGTATCAGAGGGACAGCTTTACAATGGTTTAGGAGTTATCTTACTGATAGAATTCAGTTTGTTACAGTAAATGAATCAGAATCTCCAACAAGGCCAGTTTCCTGTGGAATTCCACAAGGTAGTATTCTTGGCCCTTTGCTATTTGTACTTTATGTTAATGATATGAAAAATTCATCTCATGTTCTCTCATTTATTCTTTTTGCTGATGATTCCAATATTTTCTTTACACATCATGATCCACATGTACTTGTGAGCACTATGAATGCAGAATTTAAAAAAGTAACAAACTGGATTAAAGCCAACAAACTGTCATTGAATCTGCAAAAAACTAATTATATGCTTTTTAGTCATTCATTGAAACATCTACCGCATCAAATACTTTTAGATAATACTGAAATCAAAGAAGTGCAAACAACAAAATTCTTAGGTCTTACTATTGATCACAAGCTTACGTGGAATGCTCATATCAACAATATTTGCAAAACTGTGGCAAGAAATATTGGAGTCATCAATAAGCTTAAAAACGCTCTTCCAGCACAGGCGCTATCCATGTTGTATTGTGCATTAATTCTACCATATCTTAATTATGGAATTCTGGCATGGGGTAATGCCTCTCAAACGAGACTCAATAAAGTCTTGCTACTTCAGAAAAAAAGTACTGAGAATAATATGCAATATGTCCTTTAGAGCTCATACAGATTAATTGTTTCGTCATAAACGTATCCTTAAAGTCAATGACCTGTACCGCTTGCAACTATTCCAATTCATGTATCAGCTAGATAGAAATAGTGTACCTAATGTCCTACAAAAGATATTTATGAAAAACAATACTTTACATTCATATAATACGAGACATTCAAATGACTATCACTTACCCAAAAGTAGAACAGTATTTTCTAGCAAAACTGTATTTTTCACAGGACCAAAACTCTGGAATTCTCTGGACAGAGTAATAAAAGAGGCAGCTAATCTAAACCGATTTAAATTACTCAAAAAAAAATTTATTCTGAATTCTTATTGATTCAATCAAATATTTTGTGAACCTCATACTTACCCACGGTAGTATTGATTATTTTAAAGTCAATATTTAATTTTGTATATAGTGTAAATACATTTGTGTTACAGTGTTTATATATAATTTTATAGAATTTTGCTGATTATTTTACTCTACTTATATCATATTACCCTTGTATAAAATTTTGATAGGGGGTCTACATTTTACAAGCTTTGCTTTTTAGTAGGCCCCTCCACTTTTTTCATTTCATTGCTACGTTTCAATCCTGTGTGTTATGCATTTTTTTCAGTGTTAAAATGATTTATTATAAATGTACTTTGATGATTGTGGAATATGAATATATCAATAAATAAATAAATAAATAAATTTTCCCTGAACGTTTGGAACCACTATTGTTTAACATTTTATGGTTCAGTCAAGTTGGTCCAAATCTGTAAAAATTGAAATGTATAATTCAAACAATAAAAAACAAAAGAAATAGTGAGGGACATCATCGATTTTCTCATTTGCATGTGACTAAATTGTGCATATAACTATTTCCTCGTCGATGACTTTGACTTTGACTTTCTATATAACTATTTCGTGAAAAATGAGCAAAACTTTAAAATGTCATCACTTTCTTATTTTTCATCCGATTTTGATGATTTTTCTCTTTTGACTCAAATCAACATTTTCTGAGGTGGACTAGACCTTTAAGTATTTTTACATCCTTTTCGACTTCTACAAAAAGCGTTGGGCTATGCCTGATTCCAGCAGCGCCTAAGCAGGCTACTATTGGTCGGTCGCCGCTCTGAGTTGACTGTAGCATAAAAATGAATTTAATTGGCTACATGTTTCTGACTGAGAATATGTCGATTACTTGTTAAAACTTGTGAATTTCTGTCTACCACAATTCCTTTTTACATTTCTTCACTTTTTCAGCAACAGAGATCAACATACTCTCTTCGTTTTACATCTGCTCCTTCTTTTGTCATTCCTCAATCCAGAATACAGACCGGCTTCATTTTTTTTTTCAATCTCTTGCCCCCGTCTTTGGAACAAACTCCATCTATCTCTCCGAAACATCTATTCTCTTGACCTCATCAAAAACATCTTAAAACACACCTGCAGAATAACTATAAACATTAACTTGCCTTATGCCATTAACAACACTTTTTATCCTCTTGAAAAAGCGCTGTACAAATCCAATTATCACAAACTTTCAATCCATTTCATGCTTTTCGCATATCATTTACGATTGCTTTATGAAAATAAAGTTGAATCATTTTTTCTTTAAAGAATTACACACACTGTTACACTTAAATTCTGAATTGGATATTTTTATTATCAGCCCTTTCATAGCCCCGACACATTTTTCCCCCTCAAATTCGCAATGCCTGAATGATTAACAGCTTTAAGAAGTATCCTTCTTTTTGATAAAAAAAAAACATGCTTATTAGGTCATTCATCAGAGCAATATACCATTTGTATGCCATAGATATGGTTTCGTGTTGAAACCGAAAAGCTGATATGATAGCAATTCTTTCTGGAATGTCAACTACCATGACAACAGTGAAAATTCGGCATCCCGATTGGGTCTTCCAATGAAAGTTGACTTCCCAGCAAGAGCTAGAAACATAGCAACTTTTTTTATGAAATGGGACCCTGGGGGCACAGTTTCATTACACGAAGTACCAACAATTCTTCATTCTCTGATAGTGCATAGTAACGGTCAGCCAGTGCCTATCTAACAAGCATAAACCACATATTTATTAAAATTTGTCACGCTGATAATTTAGTCATTGCTGACAACTTTCCTGAATCGCCCCCCATAGGCCTGTTGCATAAAATAATGATTTTGTTTGCTAGAATATTTGTTTATTTGCCAGAGGTTTTTTATGGATTTTTGTGTGCAAAAGGCCACAGGTAACAGCGTATAGGGTCTGTTAAAGGTTTATATGCTCAATCGTAATCCTACAACATAATGAATGTTATAACGAATTATAATAGGAGTTATCGATTCATTTAAATTTATGAAATATATAGGTTACAAAGTCATGACAAAGATATTATATCACATTGTGTAACATGTATTCTAGGCTTGATATATGTTGCGAGGGACGTATGATATTCTCAACAACTACAAAGATGCCTTCTGGAACGCAGAGAATCTAATTGTCCAAACAAAGCCCTTCATAACAAAGCAGTCTTTGTCGAAAATCGGTGAATCAAAATAGCGGTGTCGTCTTGGACTCTTGGACAAACGACATATTTGTAATTTTTCTTCCAGTCCGTTTATTAGGACTATCTGCTATCCCGGTCCGCCAACTTTTAACAAGGACCTCTGAGCTATCCATTGTAATTTTAGGCCTAATATTAGCCACTTTTCTAAAGGAGGAATATTCAAATTCGTTTGCTTAATACAAATGATACATGTCATATCGTTACATCGTATAATATTCAAGATAATAACAATCGAAATTCGTTTATGTATAGGAATGCAAAAAAAAAAAATGACACGCATACATGTATGTAGACGAAGAAGCTTAGCAAATTTAAATGCAAGTAAAAAGAACAGAAAAGGCAACGCGGTCGATAATTTATAATACAAATTCAGCTATGCTAAGCCATTTGTACTGATATATTTACTATATACTATTCTTATACACATGCTTTAGGTCTATACCTACTTGATGATATCACACAAATTCACAAGCTTTCATGCTGGCTGTATATTCAAATATAAAATTAAAAATATTGTAAAGAATGCATGCATGTCATGATCATATTACAAGCATTTCTAAAAAAAAAAAAAAAAACCTGATAGCTTCTATACAAGATTAAATAATATCAATGACTTCTCCATACTACATTCATTGGTTTTCATATCTGTAAATAGTCTATCTACGTTTACAATGACTTCACAAATCGGTAGGTTGAGCTGTGGATGACCCGCCACGACCATGGTGAGGATGATGACGAAATGCCTTGGTAAGACGACGACCTACCTTACCAATACGTGACTCATGAGGTGAAGGAGGAGTCTCCCCTTCATTACCATCTTCCGGTATGGGCGTGGTCAGTCTACCACATAGCAGACCAAGAAGTTGGATGATGAAACCACAGAGTTCGAAGACAGTGATGAGAGACATCCCAGCGAAGAAACCCATTATACCTCCGATACCTCCAAGAAGGCTTCCAAACTGTGAAGGCGAGAAGGTGATATGCATATTAATATTAATAGTAGTCCAATGGACTGTGAAACGGCCGGGCATATTCAACCAGTATGGTCTGAGTCCTGATTTTTTTTCACATCTGAGTTAGTGACGAAAGAATGTCATTGCACTGTCGATGATGTCGATTAATAATCATCGACATCATTCTTATTGATAATGGTAGCAGAACAACGCTTATCTACCTGAACGGTCCCTCTATTTGCACACGAGGGAACATAAACACGATCTATCTTCAGGTTTTTCATGACATAATTAAGACAAAATATGATGCACTGCACGTCCATTATTCAGCTTGCATCTAAGCATGCTCGCATGGATTTTATCATTGTTCTTCCATTTGCCGTCTCTCAATTACATTGTATAAAGCTTCTATCCAAAATAAAATCTTCCTTGGGCCTATAACATTGATAGTACGTCTGCCGCCGACTGGAAAGGTGTATTTCCTACCTGCAACTCAGACTATCTGAAGGAGTGCCCAGGTTCAGATGACAAACTTTATATCAGCGTAAATGTTATAGACATGATAGATTTCATTTTTAGCCATGTTAGGCAAGTATTATTTTCTGGACAAATCACACGTTACATTAAATTTTTTTAATAATGGTATTTTTTAGTGACCCTGATGACGCATGTCAAAAAAATCTTGCTTATGTTCATTATTCCTGACTTCATTTCGCCAAAAAATATCAATGTCATTCGAACCATGCATTCAAAGAAAAGGATCACATAGCACAACTAAAATTAACTTTATTTTTTTCAAATCATGAAGCATTAATAAGAGTTATCAAAAATTATAGGCCTACTTTTCTATAAAGAAAATAAATGGAAATAATATCAGTGATCATGACTTTTGTCACAAAACATCACTTTCATTAGAAATTAACAATTCAAAAATGCAATGCAAAATAATTCTTACCGTGTATTTGGGCATTTGTGTGTACGATTCGTAATTAAGTTTTTCATAGAAGATTTCTACGCGAACCAAATTTTTCCTGTAAGAAAAATACAATATGATAGGATTGCGGCGAGAAGCGTGACTTGTGCATACATTATCTATCTTATCATGATTTTTAAAACATAGAACACACACACACCCACACGCACACACCCTCCTAGATCTACATTATAAAAAACAAGCTAGTAAAATGACTAGACTGATCGTTTAATAATAATAAGCTCGGTGCATAAATATGTTATGCGTAAGATAGTTTAGTAAAAAATCACTCTGTTCGAGTCAAGTGTGACTAGAAAAAAAGTCAAATATAACTAAAACGAAGATTGAAACTATATAACTGGATCTTAACATAGCAATTTTAACGTTTTGGGAGTATCATGTATATTGTGTGGAGTAGATCAGAAAGTTTCAACGAATCTATGCACCAACATCGCGACGCGGCGATGTTTACGAGAGTAATGGGCATAAGCTAACAAAAAATATCTTTTGTGTATCAAGTAAGATTTTAAAAAATCATCACTCAAGCTAAGCAAACATTATAAGAAAGATCCATATACGAATACATTTTTAAGATAATCATTTTCGCATTTATGTTTAAAGAAGATGAGTGTTACCTTCTAAACGATGCGTCCACTGTCATATTCCCTGCCTTTCTGTTTCGTTTATTAATCTTCTTCGTTAGATATGCCTGTGTTCAAATGAAAATATGATAAGACACGAATCAAATGCCTTAGAATTTTACCAAAGAACTTTGAACCGTTATTAATTACATACAAATTCGTGAACTTAATTCATCAATTCGCCAAACTACACCTTCTGCTGAATTATTTCATATTTCGAAAGAAACATAAAAATCAGGCCATTTGATTCATGTTGACATTGACACGTGCATGCCGTCATTAAAAATACGAATTGTTATAACAATGTTGTCGTCTGAATTAAATAAAAAATGAAAAGTAAAATTTCGTTTTATTTAGATATTCAACAAATGCCACACATCGTCGCACGTAATGATTAAGATGATGAACTGTAAAAATATTAATCTAAGGAATATCTTATTCTTAAACGTAAGCTAAGTAAATCATTGATTCTATATCCCTGAGCCTATAGAATATTCAAAAGTAAATATTATGGAGTCAGCAAGATATTGTTGACATTTTTTATTCTTGAACATAACATCAAGTTGATGGAATTATGTCTTGATTCAATATTGATACTTTGAAAAATAGACGAAAATGTGCTCTACTTGCTTCGTTTATTATTTATTGGATAATATTTTATAAAGTTTTCTTATTTTTGCACATGTTTCAATAAAAACAACATCAATTTAAGTTTATTTCAATTTCTATGGGTGCACCAGGTTGGACAGCCTGAGTGTGGAATTGACCAACCATAAATGACCAAGATCCACAGGCTGCCCTTTCTAAACACATCCTCGTAAAACCAAAACCAATCACAATACAGCATACATTATGGAACTCAATTATAAGATGCCAAGAAATGAAGAATATAATGGGAGAACGTTTTAAAACAAAACACAAATATATAAATTTTCTCATGTACCGACCAGTGAAAAACGCGTAACGGGAAAGTTATATTTCAGCAATACCTTGGCATAAGGAACTTACATCGGCCCTCTCTGTTGGCCATTTTGAAAATGATGCGAACCTCTCGTAGTCGATCTCACTGTGGAATAAATAACAGTAAGATTGAAAATCAGTTTGTATCAAAATACACATCATAATAACAAGGAAGTTTTGTAATGATATTCTATTGAGATTATGGTAATAAATAAAGAAGAAAATAATAAATAAATAAATGAATAAATAAATATAAAAAAATAAAAACAATAATTTTATTCATTTGTATTTTCATCTTGATTTTTAGGACATTAAAAATCTCTTTATAGCCATAGGGAATAAAGATTCTTTCACAATGAAGTAATTCCATCGTAAATGCCTTCTGTACATCATAAAAATAAATATTTGTAGGGAAATCTCAAATCTAAATGTCAAACTGTTAGGCCCTGCAATAGCATCCTGTGAGAGAAAAGAAATAAGTACTGAAAGACAGGTTTACTTCTTTAAATTTACCATATCTGGCACTTTACAGGGTAAAATCAGTTTTACATTTCTTTTCTTTATTCATATTTTGACCCCTCACAACTAGGCCCTATTATGATTGACAATCATTAGGAATTGTTTTACCAGTCTGAACTTTGATTTGTGAAATGCAATTGTTTAAAACTTGAAAACCCCCAAAGCTACGGATAATTTGATTCTTTGTTAGTAGAAACCGTAAATAGAGTGCTAATACAATTACAAAAATGTCCTTTCCGAGATTATTGTTTATAAGTAATGGCGTAACTACGGGAAGGGGGCACATGCATGCCTCCTAATCGGCTAGTAAAAACAAAAATAATAGTGTAAAAAACACGAATAAAAACGTTTTTTTTCATAATTTGATTGAATATAATTTGCTTATCGCCTACATGTATGTCTTCTCCTAGCGCTCATGTTATCTCGTTCAAAAGGATTAAATAGAGCTAAAAACATTCCGTTTTTTCAAGTCAACAATATTTTTCCTTGCGTTTCAAACTTTTCTTTGCTTGATTTAGTAATACAATCATCTTTTTCATGCTTTAAAATGTACTCTTTTTAGGTCTGAATATCAATATAAAAAAACTCGCACTTTTTGCTCGCGTTATTTTATTAGTGAGATACGTTTTCTATTCTGAGGCGGAGGATTTCTTACACTGGCAAGCAAAGCGAAATTTGTATCCCTTCTTTTGCTTTCAACAGCTGATTTTCCAAACTTTAGTTCCACCTCCCCAAAATGTGCACACCAATACCACTTTAGTTCCACCTCCCCATGCCCATACCAGCCTACGCCCTTGATAAGAATAGTTAGACGTTACTTGATTTATAATGTTTTTGACTCTAAGAACACCTGTATATATGCAGCAAACATAGAATGTTCTCTTCACCTTTATCCCTACTCTTCAGACAATTTTATCTTCCAATGTCGTCAAATCTATCTCTGTCCAAGGTGTCCTCTCCGAAACTTTAGCAATTGATAGAACATGTAGTTAAAAGATTAAACTCCTAAAACCGTAAGTGAGAGACCTGAAGCCTCACAATTTAAAAGGGGAAAAAGATTTAAGTTGTTTAACACATGCATTCCGTCAATTCATGCCTGATAATGCAACACATACCTGCAAGGTGAAACACATTTACATCCCAGCTTATCATCCATTGCCATCTCATCTACTCTCCGCTGACAAGCATCTAAAAAAAAAAACCGGGAAGAGTTCTTCAGTTTTGTTTTGAAGTGTTATTTTTGTTAATATTCCGACCCCAATTTATATTAAGAGTGTAATCACGCCAATCGTATAATAAAGAAATTTTGATATAGATACAATGTTATTAAAGCGATTAGTATTACAGACCTTGGCAAGGAAAGGTGGCTAATAAATGCAAACCTCGGAACACTGCAGGAATATAGCCCCGAAATATACGATTCACGGAAATAACTATTATCAGAAAATATCCATTAAATATTTTGTTTCATTTCCATCCCCCATCTTGCCCAAAAGTGTGAAACTAGAAGTTAGAAATAAAATGGGATTATCAGTACCTTGTCTTGGATCTAGTGTACTGCAGATTGTAGTATTACCCATGACGTCACTCACACAGCCGCATTCATACCGAAGCTTACTCTGGTAACACGCATTCAAACAGGCTCGTAAGGAGTAGTCATATCCGTCGATAAACTCGGATGGGTTGCGACAATCGCTATAGCGACCACTAAGTCTGGTCATATTCCGCTGTGAAAATATTCATTTTAGGATGAAATACAATTATAATACAAGTGTATTTGATTTAAAAATGTGAAACCTTTCTTTGTTAATCATCTCAAGGAGGGGCGTCGGGGTGTCTTTAAAAAGGAGTGGGTACCAAGAACATAAAGGAAATTTATGAAGGCACCTTTTAAAAGCTCAGGATAAGGAGCGTATAGTTACAAAATAAGTAGTGCATATAGCCAAACTTGTCGAAGATATGGAAGTAAGATGTAAATGAGAAAAGAAATTAGTTCCTATCAAAATGATGCAAAGATGAAATTTTGATTTCTCATCTAAACTTGTTTATGGCTCGTTGTCAAGTGATTTTTAATAATTTAGATTTATGGACTCCCCCGAATAATTGAGTCATAATTTTGATGAGAAGTCTGGGTATAGTTTGGGAGTGGAGTCATTTGTGATTTAATTGATGAGAGTCACGTCCCTGTTCCAAGCGGAAATAAAACCAGATCCATTTAAAGATAGGTTCTACCTACAAATCATGCACTTCATCAGATAAATCCAATCAAGTTGAGTATGAGGGGCATCAGTAGAGGGTACATTTCCATTCGATGCTATATTCACCTTGGTAGAGAATACAGCCATCTAACTGACAGACTACCCATCTGAAGATTTGGGATACCTGGGAAACCTCGTCAGGAGGGGGCAAAGTTTCTGACAAGCGCCTCCCTCCCCCCAAAAAAGGGTCACTACCACTTATAGAAGCAATTTCCCGTCATATCCAATGAGGTCAAATAGAATATGCCTCTATGTTTCCCGCCAACAATTTTCTGGCAAGGTGTGTGTGGGGGGGGGGGGGAATCAAATTTCTGTGAAGCGGTGGGGGGGGGGCAGGTTGCTAGACTTATTTTTGCAAAGCAATGATGAAAAAGGACTATTTCTAAAACAACGTTAGCAGTTTATGTCACGAGGATAAGACTTATCAATTAAAATATCTATTTTATGTTTGCATGGTGTGTCAAAAGGAACAATATATACCGAAAAAAGTATAGCACAAATTGTACAGATAAAAAAACAGATATTATTAAACATTGTTCAAGAATTTACATAAATGAACATGCCATGAAATGAGTATTAAAAGTATTCCCATTGAGTAGGCCACTACACAATTTCATCACAATCATGTCTCTTATCTAGAGTAGATGTAGATGTAGCGATAAGGATTCTACCGGGGGATTCTATCATCAGACATTCTCGTAATGCTAATGATTATAGAGAAATTGGAATAAAATGTTTGTGATAATCTTATCCTCTGTATTATAATCATTATTTTATTTTCTTATGAAGAATAATGGAATATATAATAAAAGCACAATATTATTTCTTTACACATTCTTGATTTCAAACATTGAACAAGGCAAAAATGAATAACAACATGTGATAAGTTTTTGGTGTAATGAAAAATATGTCCTTGAATATATGAATTTGTAAAGTTTAACAAACGACATGTTTAAAATGAATTTGCAGCCGTGTGGTAAAAACTGTTAGACGCAGACAAACGGCGTGTGACAGGTCCTTGACAAGATAATCAATCAATCGCAGCCAAATAACTCCATCCAATGCTAAGTACTTATAGAACATATTTTAGGGACACATTTTCTAATTTATCACCCCTCCCTAAAAATCTCCTAATTACCGAGCATTAATTATCTACACCCCAAATATATTAAAAGGGTACTCCAGGCTGAAAATAAGTATTGTAATCTAGATATATTAAAATTCACCGAGCAGAATGCTAAAGTTTTCATCACTAGCAGATGACATTATACTCAATAACGCCGTCATGAATACGCAATACGTGGGCTGATGATGTCCTGACCCAACCTATCATAATTTCATTTAAATAATTATTATTGTCATTCTTGGAAGACAGAGTTTGAACAATATAATTTCGTAAAAAAATACAAAACAATAATCAGGGATATGATACCATCAGTTTGCTCATTATTCTTGGAGACATGCATAGAACTGTTTCACCGAAATAACGCAAACCTTAAAAATGTAATTTCTTGTCCGATTTTGATGAAAATGTCAGTGTTTTGTTTGTCTGATTCTACTTTGTCTGTTCAAATCATATAATTTTCAGCCTCGAATAGCAACCTTTAAAAAATTAAAACAAAATTGCAGCAAAATGACAGGGTGCTTAATAAAATAATCAAAGAAAAATATATTTTGTTAAAAAGTTATTACCACGACTGTTTATAACTACATTTTTAAGGTGGTTCAAAGTACCAATGCATCTTAGAGAAGAGATTTATTTCATCATTTAAAAAAAAACTAAAATACACGTTTTAATGTACTGTTTAGATTTTTATCATTTCTTTGGAAGTAATGTGCATGTAAAAGATGAAAACAAAAATATCAGATTTGTAACAAATAGTAAAGTGAAAAATAAAGTCAATGACTCACTAGTCGGAGACCAATTGATGTGAGAGTACCAGTAGAAGCAGTGATCCCCTCATCCTCAGGAAAGGGGCGTGCGTTAGGTTCATGGATAGCCACTCGTACACCCGATTGGTGGGATAAAAGACCGATGTATTCTGATTGGTCCGTAAATAGGGTAAGGTGGAGTCCTGTCGTCAGGGGATAATAGAGTTCATAATATTACTAATCAAAATTTAGTTGGTTTTAGTGACATTTTTTTAAATTGAGCAGCCCCTGAAAAGACCCCGATTAATTATAGTCACAATCATTGAAATGAATCAATAACATCAGCAACATTTAAAAAATCAGCAGCAGTAGTAATTAATACTTAAAACAAATACTTAAAACTAATAAACGCAAGAATTCAACTCATAACACAAAATTTCATCAACAGATAAATTATCAATCAAAATATATGAAAAAAGTATTTTTTGATAAAGAACATGTAGGACCTATTATACATGTATCAAAGAAATGATAATTACACAACCATGTCATCTTTTTCTTCTCATATCTTCCTTTTCGCACATTTCTCTTTTTTCTCACTTTTCTCCATTTGAAATATCATGAGGGGTCGATCGTTCCCCTTATATTACTCCTTTCTGTAGCATCGCCCCTGACATGCTAGATGTAGTATTTAGGAACTCAGAGACATAAAACTAGATACAATGAATTTAGAAGTTGAGATGATTTAATCTATTCCAAGATGTCCGATCATATTGTGATCATGTGTACATAAAGGGGATTGAGCCCTCGACGTTGACTGTTAGCACAGTCTTACAAACACAACACTAAATAATGTTAAAAAATATATGATTAAAATAAGATTTGAGAAAGGCTGCACCAATTTTTTTGACATGACGTTACCGTATCTGGAGCCAGTCTTTCCCGTTTCCAAAATAGACTTGTTTTCGGCTGGTCGATTGAAGGTGAAACAATTTCCATACTGCGAATTGAAAGTCGTTGTGAAATTCCTAAAATGTTTGATGAAAAAAGTACGAAAAAAGCCAAAATAATTTACGATGTTATGAGCAAATGAGAGATATTGTATTATGATGATAAATAGCAACACTTTTGAAAAAGAACTAAAGAAAGCCTTTGGTAATTAAAAAAAAAAATAGCCAAAGGCCTCGTCTTTTTTTTTCGATGAAGTCATTTGTTCTATCGAGTCCCGTTATAACCTTGCGAATGTGATGTTGAAAGTCGAACTAATAAAAAAGGATATTAGATTGCAAAAAGAAACTCTTTTGAAAATGATCAACAACCAAATAGTAGGTCTTCCCTTTTGAAAAAGATTGTTTTCTTTACCTGTAGTCACAGAAGTGTTGATTAAATGAACACTGTAGAATAAATTCTTCTGGTTGATGACCAAGCTTTCGAAGCTCTTCTTTAGATGGATTCACGGATCCTATAAAATCTTGAAAATCATCAGATTCGGATAACTGCAGTAGATAGCTCCAGTTTGAATCATCATTCTCAACAGGTGCATTTATATATGGTATGGCGCGGGCATGAAGATCATCCATCCGACGGAGAGATGATAGATGTTTGTTTTTAATCTGCCAGTCAACACTTCGCTTTTGACGACCGACATCGGGATCGTCGACTTTGACGACTACCGTAGTGTCTTCAGTCGACATCTCCAATCCTTCATCCGGAGTTGAAGACAATTCTTCAGGTGGAGGAACACCGCTGCTATTTGATGCCTCTTCGAATACAGTGGTGGACGCCATCGTTGTCGTTGTCACCGGCGTTAATGGAGGAGATGTTTCAGCATCGTGGTCGTCCCCTTCAATGTCGCTCTCATCACGGCCATCAGGATTCAATAAATTCACAAGCAGTTTCCTATCTAAGAGAGGTTCGAACCGCGTACCTGCAAGCTTTGATCTACGCAACCTGTTCATATTGCAGACAGTGACAGCGGGGAAGGATAGCTTGTTGTTAGGGACCATGTTGATTGCGGTTGTGGCCGGGTTTCCTCTGTAATCATCGACGAGAGAGTATGCTTGCCACATCAGAATACACAAGAATGTAAGCACGGTGAGTAACCACGCTAAACGAAAGATAGCTCTGGTTGATTCAATCAACCGACTCACTCCATGCATCGTCGTAGATTTACAGAAACTTTGAACAACCGTGCGCCATGACTTCACCAGGATATCATTGGTCATCTCCTTGACAAGTGCTTTTGGTTTCTCAAGGACTGCCTTGAATTTTTCTGGTGATGAAGCTTCTGTGGGCTTCTCTTCCTCGGAGTCTAGCGGGACCTCCATTTTGCAGTCAGCCATTTGGTGATTTCCTGTAATTGCTCAATATAGATTTGCAAAACATAAACTGAAATCCAATGGTTGTTTTTTAGACTTTGATATCAAAGCTTATAATCGGAAGTTTACAGAAATCACAAGGTGGGTAAGAACAAGTTTGGGCTTCACTGATTACCTTCTTAGATTAATTAAAAGAAATATTCTTGTCAAATTCAATGCCTAAGCAAAAAAAAGATGTGAATTCCAAAATGAAATTTTACAACAGCATTATCTGCGATGATGCCAATGAAGTATTTTGTCACACGAAAGTTTTGTATGTCCTATACATGGAAGGAATTCTTCCAAAATGGCCATTAACTTTCACAATCATCTTCAGACAAGAAGAAATACGCACCGGCCTTGAAATTGGAAGGCTATATGAAACGATTAGTCAGTCAATCGAGTACATATTGAAATGAAAATGAACTATGCTCCTGAAGGCGTGGATGGTCATGGGGAAACACCATCACTCCGGCTGGATTGTTTATTTGACTGGCCGTTATACCCAAGAACCAATCACAAGACTATGATTTACAGACAAACCATTCTTTGGAGATGACTAAAGTAATATCTAATGGTAAATGAAGAGAACGTTTTATTGTGGTTTGCAGACAGGTCGAATTCGAAAAGGGACTCATAATGTCAAAGCGAGAAGATAATGATGAACAATCAATTAAGATTCCAAGATTCGTTCGTTTGGCTCATTTTACGCTAATTACATCCACGCCCGTGAACATGGATCTCATTGATTTTAGTCGTTATGGGAGAGTGCTATCGCGTACCAAGAAGATTCTATGACTGGAGTTCCAACAGGCAACAAATTTATTCAAGCAGCTGTTCATTTCTAAAGAAGCACAAAAGAAAGAACGACAATAAGGACCTTTTTGATGTCCGCCTTCGAAGCCGCCAGTTTCAATGAAGAAATCCGAGGGGTGGAAATTTTACACATTAAAAACACGGTTTAAGATTTTATACAACGCTGTTTACTATGTGAACCTTACAGTATTTGTTTAACCGTTTAAACAACCATGTTTAATTTATTGAAGATTAGATATTGAAAATTAAACTTTCTTGCTTAAGATTTAAACACTTGTTTAGACTGTTTAAACAATTACTGTAAGGTTCATATAGTAAACAGCGTTGGATAATTTTTATTACTGTGTACGAATATTCATTTGTATCAATTTTTCATGTTTCATATTATTAAACAAACTGAAGTTTGAATGCATGACAAAACATCAATAACCAAGCACTATTACGACGAGATATTTGCCCATATTATATCAATTAACCTTTAATTAGTGAAAAAAGAAAGAATTTGACCTTTACTGAAACCAGATTTTAACACTTTTCCGATCGTTTGCGGCGAATGAACATTTCAAATGTGGTCGGTGGAATATTGTTATTCATTACTGTATATGCCAGATGAGTGCCCGCTCATGCCCATGCAGTCGAGCAAATTTGAGTCATATTTCAGGACATATTGCATAGTTTATTTTCGCATGCCTCCGAATTATGTACGACACATATAACCAGACCAAGATGCGGCGAAAAAGTAATTATCATCGCAAAAGCATATTTCCCTATGACCTATAGCTGCGGAGTCATGCGGGAATCATTTTCAATTCAATTCAATCCAATTCGGTTTATTATGAAAGACATTGTAAAACAGTCCGAAGACTGACACATACAAAGTTAATAGAAAAAAGGAAAAATACATTAAATTATATACCTACGAATTAACAAAATATAATAAGAACATAATAGTAAGATTAAATATTGCACTCGAGGTTCTACACATTACAGAAAGCAAGATATTTGCAAGAGATGTTGAGCAAAGTGCATGCCTGACATACTTTCTGCTGGTGGTTCTTAACCTTGTTCAAAGAGATTTTATTTGCTGTTACTCCATCTCATTTGAAACCTCCTTGGGCGTACTTTGGTGGTGGTGTGGTGGTGGTGGGGGTGATTGCGCCCCCTTATGTTTCTTAAAAAAGGCTTTCTATGATAAATTTTTGTTTTCTACATTGTCATGGAATTTACTTCTCACACGTCAATATCTTTACACTTACATTTCCACTCTTACAAGAGCGATCGAGAGACGGAGAAAAGTCGGGGAAGAGAGAGAGAGAGAGAGAGTGGGGGGGGGGGGGGGAAGAGCGAACGAGAGATAGATGGGGAGGCAGGGGCGTCGATCCATTTTTCAGATTGGGGGGGGGGCAAAATCATTAACGTTCCAAAGGCGCTCGATCGTATAAGACACCCATCCACACCCCCCCCCCACACACACACATATATCTATATATATATATATATGACTCATGAGACACAGACACGTATCTCACCAACAAATTAATGCGGGCGCGAAGCGCGAGCTGATTTTTTTTTTAGCATACTGACAGGAAAAGCGTGCCTGTTTAGTTAGGGCTGTTTGTAACTCATAAGGATACATATCTCACTACACACATAGTACGAGTGCCGAAAGTGAGCTGAAATTTCTTTATATTCTGACCTGAAAGCTTGATATTCTAAGCATTTTTGGTACTAATGATTAAGATTGGTATCTAAAAGAAGAATAGATGCGAGCGCGAAGCGCGAGCTGATAATTTTGATATTTCGATCTGAAAAAAATGACAGTTTAATGGAAGTTTTTGATAAAGAACAAGATATATATCCAAGAAAAGATGATTGCAAATCGAAGCAGGAGTTCTATTGAAGCTTAAAACTGAAAATGGGACATTTACATTCACCTATTCAATCATGAAAAGTATGGGTTTTTACTACATAAATGATGCGAGCGCGAAGCGCGAGCTAAAAAATGTTATTTTTCAATCTGAATTTGAGCACGATTTTAAATAAAGAACGAGTTGTGTATCTCAATCTCGCTTGCTGAACATTACAATCTTGTTTTTTTTTTGTATATCCGGAATTATTGGGGGGGCAAAATGATATGTTTGCCCCCCCCCCAATATTTTCATTGGTGGGGCGATCGCCCCCCCCCCTGCCCCCCCCAGGATCGACGCCTCTGTGGGGAGGGGAGGGGGAGGAGATGAGAGGGTAGCGGGGTTATCAATGAAAAAATATCAATGGTTTTCAAATGGGGTATTTCGTATATTTTCAATACTATGGTTGCAAAACAGTATCCATAATTATATCTTGGCCTGGGAACGATTTTTTGAAGAGGTATAGGCCTACTAGTGATGGTTTGAAAAAACAATTCAAGCACAAAAAAAGAAGAAGAGTTTTCAAAATAGGGGGATTTTGGTGAGAACAAAAATTGACAAGCAAACAGGGGAAACTACGGCTTGCTCTTCAAAATTAGGTGATTTTGGTCACATTTCTACATTTTACCATAACCTGATTTCCAGGGGGGTACTGCTGACGATGTATAATGTATGCAGCACCCCAAGCACCCCGCTTCCCAGGGCCATGCTCCATAATAGTCAAATTTGAACAGATGCAGTATCACGGGGACTCTACAGGTTATATATAGTGTTTTTATGACCAGGTTCTTCATGGTCTATATAGGTCCCGAAGACCCTCTCATATCTTTTTATAAGGCTTGTGTATTCATATTTGGTTGCTGATTTGACGGCATGTATCATGAATTTCATTCTTCATGTTCTTGTTAAAGATTATACGTTCAAAACATTATAGAGTAGCAAGTTCTTTCCGCGTTACTTTGAGGGGTGTCTTTTATAATAAAAGCTTAAAATGGTCGAATATTATATCCTTTTTCATAGTATAGAAGCTTTTGACCATATTTATTACACCCAGATTTGCACAAATTATCGTGATGCCAATGAAATCAATGTGATCGTAATGTATAAATCCTTTGCCATGTTAGGAGTTTTTGAAAGAAAAACATGGCAAGTGTATTACACTTTAAGATTTCCACACTGAATTCTCGTGAAGAGGTTTGTTTATTACTATTAATCCATAAACAAGTCACTTATTGCTGTACTTTCTTATTTAAGTCCAGGAAAAATAACTGATTTTGGGGGTCAACCGCAAACAAATTGCAATAGAATTTTTTTTACCACAATGCATTTCCCTGAAGTCCCCAAAATGACATACTAAAAGTCCAGAAAAATCCCAGTAGTGGAAAGACGTCTAATTTGCATAAATCCAAAATGGCCGCCAAATTTTCAAAAAATTTGAATTTTCGTACATAGATTTTGACATGAACATGTAATTGCCACAAAATTAGTGTCATATGAAAGAGAAATAAATTTCCTACAATTTGGTACTATTTATAGGGGATAAAAAGATAATTTGGCTGAGATTTTTTAGTAGAAAACTGCATTTTTGTCATTTTTTCCCAAAAATTGAAAATTTTGGAAATACATGATTTTACATAAATTTGAGAAAAATTAAGCAATTACCTTGAAATGTTTTAGAAAACTTTATTGATATACTATTATCATGTGGATGCAATTCTAAATTGGTGTCATTCTTTTTAACAAATTTATAAGGTATCAAAGTTGAATATTCAAATTTTACAAATGTCGTTTTTGTATGCATTTTCGTAGACTAATATGTATAACGTGTACAGTACAGTAGTGAAAGATTGTATGCATTTATCTGCGCTTTTTAACCACTTAGTTAAGATTAGGCTTTTCTTTATCAGCTACATAAAAAGGCTGGTACATTAATGCCTACCCCTCTCAGGGGGCTGTCAAAGTCACGCCCGCTGGCTATATCATGCTGTACAGTGTGTATCAAAATAAACGCAACCACATTTCATTCCAAATTTGTGAAAAATTTGTTAGCTTTAAAGTCCAGGAAAAAATACTGATTTAGGGGGTCAACCTCAAACAAATTGCACAATAATTTTTGTACTGCAATGCATTTCCTTGAGGTCCCCAAAATTTCATACTAAAAGTGTTTTTAAAATCCATGTAGTGGAAAGACGTCTTATTTGCATAAATCCAAAATGGCGGCCATCGCAAGAATTTTCAGTAATGTTTACTTATAGTAGTACAAACACTTGTCTGATCATAGCACTTTGAAAAGTTATGATTAAAGCATTTACCTTTCACCAGTGTTATATCTTACCATAGGCTTTGTCTTAAAATTGGGATGCAAGTCAGATTTGGCCTCTGTGACCTCTAGAGGTCAATGACCTCAAGGTCAACAACCTCAAAATATCAGAAAATTAATGTTTTGCATCATTAGCTCATGATAAATATAATAAAAATGCACACACAATTATTATTCAATATTGAATTTCAAGGTAACCTGATATTCTGGAAAGAATTTTGTGTATTATAAATGTTGACCTTTGACCCTGGAGCAATGGAAAAGGTCAATTACCTTAACATATTACAATATTGATACTTAGCATCAGTGGTTACAGGCCTCTCGTGAAAAAAAATACAATACAATTTATTTCAGCACGATGCATTTCCATGAAGTCTCCAAAATGGCATACTAAGAGTCCAGAAAAATCCATGTTGTGGAAAGACATCTAGTTTTTGCATAAATCCAAAATGGGGGCCATCGTGAGAATTTTTCATTTTTACAAATAATGGTAAAAACACTGGTCTGATCATACCACTTTAAATTTTTTTTTTGTCATTTTGCCTCCGACGAAGATTCTGCTAGGATCGAAAGCTTAGGCCCCTTTTTGACTTTCTCACTTAAAAAAAAATAATAAAAGCATTTAACTTTCACCATAGGCTTCATTTTAAAATTCCAATGCAATTCAGATTTGACCTCTCCTGACCTCTTGAGGACAATGACCTTAAGGCCAATGACTTAAAAATATTGATGTTTTGCATCCAAAGTTCTTGATTAGCATCATGTTATATCAACTTGTGTTTGAAATTTGAGGATCTCTAAAGAAATTTGACCTTAAATGTAAAAATATTGGTACTCGGCATCACTGGTTGATATGATAATGTTTTGAGGTAATTGACTTTTCACTTTCCTCAGTAGTCAAAATGTTGAGATCTGCAATCTTTACCCAAATGGTCTGTTTAAAATAACAAAACTATATCATATGTATAGCTGTACGTTTGTAACTCTAGGGGCACATTTCATAAAGAGTAACTTTGCCATTATGGCAACTACCATGGCATTAGGGTTCAGCAGCCAATCAAAATCAAGGTTACCATGGTAGTTGTCATAATGGCAACGTTACAACATTTGTAACTCTTTATGAAACGGGTCCCATGTCTTTTTTGGCTAGTACATTCCTGACCGAGGTTAGAGCATTGGGAGGTATTGAAATGATATCTGAAATGCCTCAATTATTTTTTGCACTTATCATCTATGTATACTTCCCGAGAGACTTGCAAGTTTTCCCATCTAGATTGTAACCTGGTGTAGTTGCTCATTAGAAGGGAGATGCAGCTTACCACGATGCTGGTTGGCACTGCACTTCTCTTCCCATAACTTGCATAATGGTGACTCTGTCAGTGGTTGGACAGAATTAAAAATATGTTTCCTAGATTTTAGGCTTTTTCAGCTAGTTTGGCATCATAGATTTGATGAACGTTATATCTTCGCTGAGAGCTCTGTGGTATAGCTACTGGTCTGCGTATATCAGATGGGCAATACCTGACAGGAAATACAGACCCTTCACATTGTTTTGGCTTTAGATAATTTGTGATAGTCCCACAAGTGTTGTCTAGAGGTAGATGTGTCCAAGACAGCACATGCTCACTCTGTAGCAGAGTATTGGTGGAGGAGTTTGTCAGTTCCGGAGAAGGTTATTATGGATCCTCACTTTCCACCTTCACTCTAAATGTGACTGATCAAGGTTGACACCAAGATATATTGCATGGTCGCAGTGCTGGAATGGAATTAAAACCATAGGTTGTTTTGAGTTTCCTCAAAGCATGAGGATTGTGGGGATGAAATAAGCTAACCTTGGTCTTTGGGTTTGAAGACTGGACTCAAGCAAGAACACTACCCTGAGAGAGTCAGTTCTTTTGAATTCTTTACCTGCTGGTCTTCCTGTTGAGCTCCATAAAAAGATGTCTGTTTTCTTGTAGAAGTTTGATGACTTTGGTCAGATGAATGTCATCAAGGATTTGTATAGTTGTACGAGTAGACCACAGTATCAGATGCAGCTGCTAATTCAACAAAATTTTCTACACCCGTTAGTTAGTTACCGTATCAAGTCGGAAGTCCTCAGTGAACTGAGTCTGGTTGAGAACCTAGCCTGTATATTATTTCCAAAGTTAAAAACCAGCCTGGCTAGGAATATGATATGTTGTTCTATAATGGGACCATTTTTTTTAGGATGAGATGCTCAAGTAGCTTGTAGAGATATCAGAAAAGGGTGATTGGCCTGTAGCTTTTAGGCACATTTTGATCTTTCCCAGGTTTGAGGAATTACTTCAGCCTTAATTCCTCACAATTTCTGGGAGATAGGACTGTGTAGCACATTGTTAAACAGGCTGACAAGCTATTCTGAAGTATGGAAGCTTAAGATGTTCATATAATCATCTCGTCATGTCTACATCTCTTAAGGAAAAGAGATAAGATGACGAAATCTCGGATCTCGTCATGTCTACATCCTGTGTGAGAGATGATCAGATGGCAAGATCTTGGATCTTGTCATGTCTACATCCTGTGGGAGGGATGATCAGATGACAAGATCTTGGATCTCATCATGTCAACATCTTTTAGAAGAGATGACCAGATCTGTGATCTCGTCATGTCTACATTTTCTAGAAAATATGATCAGATTGGCAAGATCTTGGATCTCGTCATGTCTACATCCTGTAAGAGAGATGATCGATGACAAGATCTGGGATCTCGTCATGTCTACAACTCTAGGGAAAAGGATAAGATGACAATATCTTAGATCTGATCATCTCTCCCACAGGATGTAAAAAAATGACGAGATCCAAGATCTTGCCATCTGATCATCTCTCACACAGGATGTAGACATGACGAAATCTAAGATATTGCCATTTTATCTTTTTCCGTATGCAGACATGACGAGAAATCGGAGATGATTAAATGAACATCTGGGCGGCAGATCAAAATGTTTCATTTACTCAGAGTGGTGTCACCGAAGCGTGCTACCTTTTCCTTTTTTTGTTCCTTCAATTTCAATATCCAGGTGAAGGCTCCACTGGACTGGTCCCATGGAAGATATCCACATAGTAAACTAGTTAAGTTTAATATTCTAAACGAATTGACCTTTGAAAGTTTCAGGGTCAAAGGTCACAACTTTTAATACTCGCAAATTTTCTCATTTATCAAGGGGCCTTATAAGTTAACGAATTGTTTTGATGCAAAACATAAATTTTTATGATATTCCGACTTCAATTATCATTGCCTCTAGAGTTCAGCACAGGTCAATTCTAAATTGCATCCGATTTTTAAAATGAAACCTAGATGATAAAATATAACAGTGATGACAGTTTACGCTTTAATCATATTCTTAGTGTTATGATCAGACCAGTATTTGTACTACTACGATTAATCATTTTGGATCACTTTTGATGCCAATAAGACGCTTTTCCACCACTTGGATTTTTCTGGACTTTTGGTATATCATTTTGGAGACTTCATGGAGATGCAATGTGTTGAAAAAAATAGTATTACAATTTTTACACATTGAGGCCTGTTTATCATATATGCTTAGCGTCAATATTCCAAAATGTTAAGGCCATTGACCCTTTCTAGCTCTCCAGTTTTCAAAGGTCAAAGTTTATAACCCACCAAATTCTTTCTAAAATACCAGAATACCTCGGAAGTCAATATTGAATAATTTTGTTTTCATTATTACTATTTTTATCATGAGCTAATGATGCGAAACATCATTTTTTTTTTGAGGTCATTGACCTTAAGGTATTTGACCTCTAGAGATCAGCGGATGTCAAATCGGACTTGCATCCAATTTTTTTAATGAAGCATATGGTAAGATATAACACTGGTGAAAGTTCAATGCTTCAATAATAATTTTTAAAAGTGCTATGATCAGACCAGTGCTTGTACTAATAATCATGAAAAGTTTTCATGATGGTCGCCATTTTGGATTCATGCAAATTAGACGTCTTTCCACTACATGGATTTTTCTGGACTTTTAGTATGTCATTTTGGCAACTTCATGGAAATACATCGTGCTCAAATAATTGCAATTTTTACACTAGAAGCCTGTTCATAAATGGGAGATGCTACTTGTCAATATTATAAGATGTTAAGGTCATTGACCTTTTCCAGCTCTCCAAGGTCAAAGGTCAAGATTTATGACCCACCAAATTCTTTCTAAAATATAAAGATACCTTGAAAGTCAATATTGAATCATTTTGTTTTCATTATAACCATATTTATTATGTACTAATGATGCAAAACATAAATTTTCTGATATTTAGAGGTCATTGACCTTAAGTTTATTGACCTCTAGAGGTCAGCGGAGGTCAAATATGACTTGTCTTCTGATTTTAAAATGAAGCCTATGGTAAGATATAACATTGGTAAAAGTTTCATGCTTTTATCATAATTTTTGAAAGTGCTATGATCAGAACAATGTTTGTACTACTATCAATAACCATCAAAAATTCTTACGATAGCCGCCATTTTTGATTTATGCAAATTAGACCTATTTCCACTAACATGGATTTTTCTGGACTTTTAGTATGTCATTTTGGTGACTCCATGGAAATACATCGTGCTCAAATTAATTGTATTGCAATTTTTACACTAGAAGCTTGTTCATAAATCAGAGATGCTACTTGTCAATATTCTAAGATGTTAAGGTCATTGACCTTTTCCAGCTCTCCATGGTCAAAGGTCAAGACTTAAAACCCACCAAATTCTTTCTGAAATATCAAGATACCTTGAAAGTCAATATTGAATCATTTTGTTTTCATTATAACCATATTTATTATGTATTAATGATGCAAAGCATCAATTTTCTTATATTTAGAGGTCATTGACCTTAAGGTCATTGACCTCTAGAGGTCAAATATGACTTGTATTCTGATTTTAAAATGAAGCCTATGGTAAGATATAACACTGGTAAAAGTTTCATGCTTTTATCATAATTTTTGAAAGTGCTATGATCAGAACAATGTTTGTACTACTATCAATAATCATAAAAAATTCTTACGGTAGCCGCCATTTTGGATTTATGCAAATTAGACATCTTTCCACTAAATGGATTTTTCTGGACTTTTAGTATGTCATTTTGGGGACTTCATGGAAATGCATTGCGTTGAAAAAAATTCTATTGCAATTTGTTTGCGGTCAAACCTTATTTTTCCTGGACTATATCTCGAGTGCATGGCACACCGTATCGAGCACGTTAGAACGCACCTGGGCACAGTACGATAGGATCCATGTGATTTTCTACACATCAAAGAGAAGAAGAAGAAGAAGAAGAAAAAGGAGAAGGCGGAGGAGGAGGAGAAGAAGAAGAAGAAGACCACCAAACAATTAAAACAAAAATTCCCCCTATCTTTTAGCTTTTAGCATTCAATCGGGGAAAATGAAAAACACTGGATTCGCCCGTATACCAACATGAACCTATTACAATAGGGTAAAATCACCATAACTAAGTACCTTGCAAAAAAATTATTAAAGAAAAAACAAGAGAGAAACTCAGAAATTAAAGAAAACAAGTTTGTTTTGGGTTTTGGTCTTTTAGTTCCATATATATAAAAGAGATTCGACTATCATGATTGTGAGTTCGAATGCGTGCTTGGGCTGCCCGGGCGCGGCCATTATTTCCATTTTATAAAAAAGGCCACAGACTAGAGTAATTTTGTCGTCCATAATAATAGGTCGCTATAATTAATTAATAGTACTACGGTATGTTCCCAGGTGTAATGTATGTCGACACATATTATCCCGTAATTAGTAACCATCTGGAATAAAATTGTTGGAAATGGTTTTTGGACTTATTTGAGTAGGTATGGGTGTCAACATTTACCAAAGTTAGGAGGAATACGGGTTGGGGAAAGTGTTTTTAAAAATCAAAGTCAAAGGTCAATGACCTTTTTAAATATACTGTATCATGGTATCTCCCAGATAAAATATTACAGGTTGGTGATCATGGTGTCAAAATGCACAGATTCTTACAAGAAGATCAAATAAAATCAAATCAAGTACCTACAATGCTAATTCACCCATGAAATTCAAGGTCAAAGCCTTTCAAAGGTCAATGACCTTTTTTTACATTATATACCATATACGGTATAATGATATCTCTGAGATGAAAAGGCGCAGAATGGTGATCTTGTTGTCAAAATGCAGAGGTTCTTACAGGAAGATAAAATAAAATAAAATTAAGTACCCAGAATGCACATTAAACAATAACATTCAAAGTCAAAGCCTTTCAAAGTTCAATGACCTTTTTATCATACTGTATATAATACTGTATATAATAATAGTATCTCTGAGATGAAACGGCACAGGTTGGTGATCGATGTGTCAAAATGCACATATTCTTACATGGAGGTCAAATAAGATAAATTTAATCACCTAGAATGCATATTAATCCATAAAGTTCAAGGTCAAAGATCAATGACCTTTTTACATAGGCTATATATCGTACAATGGTATCTCTGAGATAAAACGCTGCATGTTTGGTGATTTGGGTGTCAAAAAGCAATTTTTGCAAGAAAATAAAAAAGGCACAAAATAATCATAAAAAAAGAATAATCCTTCACCTTTGATATCCAAAGTCAAGGGTCAAAAGTTAATAAATATTTATACATCCATGCATGATTTCCCCCAAAAAGAAATTAATCCATTATATTCACATTTCATTTGTGAATGATAAAAAGAAAGATGGATATTTGTAATGACAACTTTGATGTTTAATAATTTCACTCTGAAATAAGGATAAATAATGGCCATGATAAATATATTTAGGGGCTATAGAGGTCAATCAACTATGTCAATAACGTCAGGGAATTTAAGAAAATATATAGGTCGATAATTTGATTGTGGCATGAAGGCATTGTGATTCTGATGGGATAAAGACTTGCCTGCGTGGAAAATGAACCCAAATTTAAAAGTTGAATCCTTGACCAATGATGATGTCAAAATACAAGTTCGAGGTGAAATTGAGATCAAATAGCACTTCTTGATATATTATATTGTAATGCATTGCCAAAAGTGTATAAAAAAAAATGTAATAAATGATATAATTTGAAATGGTGAAGCTGTTTGAAGTAGCAGCATTTACATATGCATTTTATAAATCTAAATCAAGGTACTAATTTCTCTGTAGCAATAGGTCACGAACCTCAAATGCTATACAATCAATACTATAAACTATAACTTAATCTGTAAACTGGTAAATGGAAAGGATAGGCCTATCTCTCATGGCAAGCATCATCCGAGAACATTTTCATACAGCCAGTGACAAAGATGAGGAATTAAAATAAGGCAATCATTAGAGCTGCAGCTTTTGTCATAGTAAATGAAGTTAATTGTCTCAACTTCAGCAAAGAGTAATTAAACTCTTGAAAACCTTCTGATATTTTCAGGACTTTGATATCTGTCCCATTCATGAAAGCCTAACGTTCTGTCAAGGGATATCAGCCCAGGATCTATTATTACTGATACGTTGCACAGCTTGATTCTCAAGAACTGGAAGAGGTGCTGTACATATAGGAGTTTTGTTACTTAGGTCGATGGATGTGTACTTGTAAGCTATTATCTCCTTTTGAATTTCATTATTATATGCCTAATTATTTTGTGCATGATAACAATCAGTTGTTCTGGACCAAATACATGATCCTTGTACAAACTGATACCTAGTAGAAATAGCATCATGGGTGACGTAAGGCAGAGAGCAGATATGAAGTTTTGTCATGCAGCATTAGCATCTCAAGAGATTCTGGCAGCTCGCAATGAGAGGTAATTGATAATAATACGGGAATTCATCTTTGTTGAAGTTGAGATACGTAATGTCAGACACTTAATGCCATTTACTATGACAGAAGCTGCAGCTCTAATGATGGCCCTCATTTCATTCATCATCATCCCTCTGCTGTTTGGAAATGCTCTCAGATGATGCTAGCTGTGACATGAGAGTTAGACCTATCCTTTACATTTTCAGAAGTATTTATCATAGCATTGAGGTGAGTGGCCTATCGCTGGAGAGAAAAGGACACGACAACCTTAATTTAGATATAATGATGCATTAATGCTGCTACTTAAGATTAAAATCATTTCAAATTATGTACTTGATTTAATTTTTTTTTCATTGCTTTTGGCAACGCATCGCAATATATAAAGAAGTGTTATTTGGTTATCAACTTTTTAAAATTAATTTCCACTGATATTTTGGAAAGATTTCATTGACCTCTGACCCATAAATACATTCTCCATGACCTTCATTATTTCAGACTGAAATTATGTTTTCATTACAAAATTTTAGCCATCTTTATTTACATTATTCACAAATAAAATATGAACACAAAGGATAATTTTTTGTTATTTTCATGTCATACAGATTATATACATATATATGTATATATATATATTATATATATATATATATATATATTGTGTGAAAGAAATGGATGAAGAGAACAATGGTAGGCGTAGCTTAAATCAAGGTTCCCCAGAGCTATCTACCCTTTTTGGAAAAATTGGTGATGCCGAAAAAAATGCCGATCATATATATATATATATATGATCTTGGATTTCAAGGGTGAAAGTTTATTCATTATTCTTGTTTTGGTTTTGTTTAATCTTCTTGTACAAATCTTTGAATTTTGGCACCAAGATCACCAACCTGCGACGTTTTTACTCAGAGATACCATTATTATTATCTGTTAAAAAGGACATTGACCTTTGTCCTTGAATTTTATGGGTGAATGTGCATTATCGAAGCTTAATTTTATTTTATTTAATCTTCCTGTAAGAATCTGTGTATTTTGACACCAAGAACACCAACCTGCGCCGTTTTATCTAAGAGATACCATTATACAGTGCGTATCAAAAAAAGTTTACACTTATCAAAAATTCTGTAAAATTATACATTTGTAATATCCTGAAGATTTTTCCACATTTTTACATTGGTACAGATCGATTTAAGCAAATGACGATATAACTGTCGAAAATCATTTCCGCTTGAGTGAGCACCACTTACTTTTGAAAAGTTAGTGAAAAATGATTTGCGCAGAACTTTGAAATAGTTATGCGAAGAAAAGTAGACCTTAATCATGAAGAACACGTTGAATTTAGCTAGTAAAATTGATTTGAAGATATCTTTTACCCTTTTTAACTTGTTTCCTTGTCCAAAACACTTCGAAGAGTACATTGCGCCCCACCCCACTCCCCACACACCGAGGCCATCGTGACGATATTTGCTTTACAATGAGCTGTGATTTACATGAAATGGCTTAGGCTTGATTTTCATTTTGTTAATCATTGTCAAGCTTGGAAAAAGTGTGGAGAAACAAGTATTAAATGAAAAATAAAATGTAAACCCACTTTAAATAATAAAAACTTAGTGAAAAAATGCTGGAGATGTCTGATATAAACTTTTGTTCAGATTAAGTTATGTCCTCAGATCCAGCTGGCACAAAAAGGGTAAAGGTTGTGCTTACTATGAGTTGAAATATCAATTTGGGTGGCAAAATTGTCACAAAATGCTTGAATGTATCTGTTTTATTTCAATTGACTAAAAGTGCAAGGGAAATGTATGAGAAATGTTTCGCAGGGTAAGTTTGATTTCGCCCTTTCCCCTTGACACAGCGTGAAAACGAGCATTTCTGCGCAAACAGATTTCTGCGAGCTTTACAAAAATGGACAGTGCTCACTCAAGTGTAACATTCTGTCAAAACTTTTAATTTCATTGGATAGATGAGACCCAAACCAAAGATTGTATGTGAAAAAATTTAATGCAATGAGGGACATTTTGTGGAAGGCCCATGCACCTGAACAAATTTTGAATAATTTAAATTGTTCCCTACTTGCAGACTCAATCCGGACCTGGTACTTGTTTAGAGATAAAGCTTCCAGAAAAGAGTTTGGTTATGATTATTTGTATTTGGGTTATTCACATTGTATTTGGTTTAATAGAAATGTCAGATCCAAATCTAAACAATTTTTCTTTTATGAAAATTGGTTTAATAAGGGCATAGTTTTTTATAAGTGATCTCTTTAATCCACCCCATCCAGGTTACAAGTTATTTGAAGAGTTAGTTCTCGACTTTGAAATTTCAGCAAAAGATAGAAGAAAATATAATTTTCTATTACAAAATATTCCTGGTCCATGGTTAGATTGGCATAATAATCCAGATTTAGATATCCATTCCGAAGTTGTAGATAAATTATTAGAGAAAAGGAAAGTTAGCAGTTATGCATACTCGATATTTTTCGATCAATGTCTCCCAGATAATTGTATTTCCTTTTGGGAAGAGTCGTGCCCTTCTAACGACAAAGTAGACTGGGAGAAAATACATATGCTGAATTTTAAGAGTACTATTGATAGCCGCCTCAGATCATTTTATTTCAAGGTGTTTCATAAGACAATTGCCCTTAATGCATGTTTATTTAAAATCAAGAGAAAAGATTCCCCAAACTGTTCATTCTGTAAAAGAGACCCTGAAACAATATACATATATTTTGTGATTGTCCGGTGGTTAACATTGTATGGGATGATCTTTTATCTATAATAAACCAAAAACAACATTCGAATATTATCCTTTCCCCCTTTGTAAAGGTCTTTGGTATTCAAGGTGATAATTTTCTAACATTCATTTTCCTTGCTTTCAAATACTATGTTCACTTTTGTAAATTTAATAACAAAAACCCCAATATTGTGGAATTTAAAGCTCGTATCAAAGGTATTAAGGATATTGAATATGTTTTGGCGAAGAAAAATGGTAAATTACCTGTACATTTTAAAAAGTGGAGATTTGATATCTAATTTGTTTTATGAATCTGTCTTGACAAGTATATACCTATTTTTTGATCAATAAAGATTGAAAGAAAAAAAAAAAAAAAAAAAAGATTGTATGTGAAAAAATCACCCACATGTTGTATATTTTTTATTTCCCATGGCTTTTTCAAAGTGTAAACTTTTTATTGATACGCACTGTATAATATATTGTATAAAAGGTCATTGACCTTTGGCCTTAAATTTTATGGGTGAATGTGCATTCTAGGTACTTATTTTGTTGTTGTTGATCTTCTGGTAAGAATTTGTGCATTTTGACACCATGATCACCAACCTGTGCCTTTCAATCTTAGAGATTCCATTATACAGTATGGTATATAATGTAAAAAAGGTCATTGACCTTTGAAAAGCTTTGACCTTGAATTTTATTGGTGAATGTCCATTCTAGGTTATTTTCTTTGATCTTCTTGTAAGAATCTGTGCATCTCGACACCATGATCACCAACCTGTGCCTTTCAATCTTAAAGATACCATTATACAGTATGGTATATAATGTTTTAAAAAATGTCATTGACCTTTGAAAGGCTTTGACCTTGACTTTTATCGGTGAATGTGCATTCTAGGTACTTAATTTTATTTTATTTTATATTCTGGTAAGAATTTGTGCATTTTGACACCATTATCACCAACCTGCACCTTCCCATCTCAGAGATACCATTATACAGTATATATGAAAAGGTCATTGACCTTTGACCTTGAAAAAAACACTTTCCCCAACCCGTATTCCTCCTAACTTTCTTTTGGTAAAATATTGACACCCATACCTATTCAAATCAGTTGAAAAACCATTTCCAATAATTTTATTCCCGATTGGCTATTTTGATGCAGAGAAAAAGATGGGGGTGTGTCGGGGGCATGCTAGTCATTGGCCAATGACGATCAATCTCTCTTGACCAAAAGGCCAGCCCTCCTAGATCTCGGGCCGCCGCGCGCCGCGTCGCTCTAGCTAGCTAGCTAGCTCTGTGCGAAATTTCAGGTACCGTAATCGCGCCATTGTTTTGCAATTCCATCGACGTACCGTACGTTGCGTTGTGAGAGTTGAGCTCGAATTTTACGAAATTGTCAGAGAAGATCTATCATCTAACATCAATTGTGAGTTGTTCATCACATCATCTTGTTGAGATAACAGTAACTTGAGTAAGTACCAAACCAACGTTATGTTGATTTTGTTATTTCACAGTTTGAATTGACTTGCCAACCAGGCATTGACTCTAATTTTCTCTATTGAGGCAACCTTGTTCCACCCGACACCCATGGCCTGGGTGCATACGTACCGGTACGGTACCGTATTATTACTGCCGCCGTGTAAAGGAAAATTGAAGGCACGGCGCATGCAAAATTGCAACAAACTCACGCAAATTTCATAAGAGTATTTACAGAATCAAGTCCTCCTACGAAACTTACAGAACGATTAGACAACTGGCAGCTGTCTGTTTCGAGGACTTTTTAAACATTAATTTTTTTTTTTCATTTCTCCTCGTACACCACTCACACGTATTGCGAGGTTAGTATTAGTACACTCATGGGTTCAATGCATCTCGGGTGCGAAGGATTCATATGCACATGGTGCACGCGAATCTTTCACACCCTTTTTACTAAAATAACTATGCCATTACAGTTTACCTAAAGTTTCTAATTGTGCTATGACACTTACCGAACCATATGGATCGTTTGTTGACTTCTCTTTGCTGTTTTTTTTAAGAAAAAAAAAGCATTTTCTCGTGATCTTCACGTAGATGCCGCCGGATCATCGTGTATATCAACTTTTGCCTAAAGAGGGCGCGCGATATTATTCACAAGACGTTTGTTTACGGTTCTGCAGCTTGTACTGCTAGCTGCATTTTAGACGCTTAGCATTATTTTCCTCTTTCTGTTTTTTTTTTTTTTTTTTTGCTGTCAAGCGGTATTTTCTATAGACCAGTTCGTAGTTACTCATGGACAATTTTCGGTCAAATGACCTTTCATTTCTTTCATTATGATAGGCAGATTTCAAAGCAAAATATTACGTAAGCTTGCCTTACATAGCAGGATGAAGAAATTGAAAAGACCAGGTGACTAGAATAGCACACAAATGAACACTTTATGAAGGTATTTGTTGCATTCCTACTTTGAATGCATATCATAGCATGTTGCACAATGTACTTGGCAAACTGTGAAAACCAGTCGTTCGTGGACGCATTGTGGATGTAAATGAAAACCACAATTCAAAAGAATATATGAATAATCAAGAAATCAAAGTTGGTGCTTATCTCATTAGATTTTAAACCACCATGTCACTTTGGTACAAATGACCTTCCTCTGATCATGCGTAGAATCTTTTGATCATGCGCAGAAAGGAACTACGAACTGGCTTATTGTAACGCCATCAGCAATGATGATATGTAAAGAGTCGCCTTGAAATGAAGAAAAATTGTGTCACATTAATTCGTTAGTTTGTTTCCTATTTTTTTGCTCTTTTTCTTCTTCCTCATCTATGATCAAAGGTGAATACCTTTTTTTGATATCTGTTCTAAAAGCTGGACATTTTAAATATTTTGTTCAAATAAATAAATCAACAGGATAGTAATCAAAATGCGATAGAGCTGCCCGAGCTGAAAATTCTGATACAAGGACTTGAAAATAAAACATTCTGAGCCCTTTTTATAACCATGATGAGGAGACCTATATATATATATATATATATATATATATGTATATGAAATAAGCTAACACGAAAAAAAGACGTTTTGGGGACTGTTAAATAAGAATTCATGAGTGGGATAGGTAACTATCTATTCTATTCTTGTTCGTTTTCTATTATCATTTGTGTGTTGTGTCTATTTTTCTTGAAGCACCAAAAGGTGGACATGTCCGATAAAATATATTAACGAAGTCATGCACCATTATTATCATAAGCTAACGAATCAAAATGCGAGCGTGAAACGTGAGCTTCTTTTTTTCTTAATTCAGTCTTAACGATACTTTTTCATCATATTTTAAAGGTGAATCTCATGATTCAAAATGATAAATGCTTGTCGCACGGGCAGAAATAGCGGGACCAACAGTTATTTTCAATATTCCGAACTGCATTCTGGACGTTGTATAAGCACCTTTGTATAACAATTTAAAGGGTAGGCCTATTTACCTTACAAATTATGCGAGTGCTGAACTTTTGGACATTTAAACCTCAACAAATGGACATTCTAAGCATTTTTAAAATATGAACAACATCATAACTGTCACTTACAAAAATGATGCCAGGGCGAAGCTCGCACTTATAATTTTTGATATTGATGACAGGACTGTATCTAAATGAAAAATAATGCGAGGGCATTTGCGCTTAAGATTTAAATTTGGGATTTGAAAAGTCTGACAGATTACCTATTCTTTTAAAAAAGGGATGACATCCAGAATTCAAGCGCAAAGCGCCAGTAGATTTATGTTGAAGTTAGACCTAGAACAGGGATGTTGAACCTTTATAATCATGAAAAAGATGGTATTTTTATAAATAAAACATGGAAGTCTAATTTTGTTTTAGTGTTAATATTCAGATCTTCAAACTTGACATTTTTCTATCCCCTTCATCATTCTCTCTCTCTCTCCCTTTCCCGCCCCCTCCATTCCCTTTCTCGCTTTTCCTTTCCCTTCTTTTCTTTCCTTTCTCCCTCCCCTACTGTTTTCTCGCTCTTTCCATTTTTCTTTTCCCCTCCCTTTCCCTCTTCTTTCCCCTCTTCCTTTCCTTTGTTTTCTTTCTATTTTATGGTCTCCTTTTCCCTCTCTCTCCTCTACCTTTCCCTCTCCCCTTTTCCTTTCCCTTTCCCTCTCCTTTTTTGTGCAAACATTAACACGAAAATCTTGCTTCCTACACACGAATTCATCAAAAAAATGACAAGATAACGAGCGTCCGTAACGTTGGGGAAGTACAATAAGAAACAAGATGGCGGCGTAAACATCGGGCAAGTCTCTTCCGTCTTTTCACAATATCTTTTCATTTTTTTGATGAATTCTTGTTTTTAAAATAACAACGAGAGCGTAGAAATGTCGGAAATGAAGTTTTATCCCATGTACATGATTTAGAGCTAGATCTTTTAGAAGGAAAGTAGAAATCTCGGGGGTGAAAGTTTCAGGTTTTGGCTTCCTTTGTGTGGGTCTATGAGATAGAAGGCCTGGCTTCGTATGAGAGTAACCTTACGTTAGTAAATGATTTTTACTCTCTAGAAGCCGCCTGGCTAGCCAGGGGCCCGTTTCTCAACACCGTCATAAGTCTAACTACTTGACTAAATCTGAGATAGTGAGCTACTTGTCCGCTAACCGTTTCACGAAGCCCTCTTTGCCAAGATCGGGAACAACAACCTGACTAAATATTTATGACACCTCCGAACCTGTCATAGCTTCTTTCTTAATGATGTAGTGGCATCACGTGGGTATACTATGACATGCCAAAGTGCCTCGAAATTTAAAACTTATAATCTTACGTAATCAATCATAGAAGTTGAAATTACATTGCAAAACAGGTGTAATAGATCATTCAATAATAATTGTAATACACAGAAACTATAAAAACTGTTGGTAAAACGCAACAAAACCATTCATTTTGAAATAGTAAAAAAATTGAATCGATACAGATTCTACCACTTCAGGTCATCCATAAATGGACTCGTATTCGTTGTTTTCAGACCCTTATCAACATTTTGATAACTTCTATCTCTAATTTATGAAAAGAATTTATAAAATCGTGTGATTCGGTATCTATAAATTTTTAAAATTTATGTTTAACTATTTTTTGATGATGTTTGGAACCATAAATAAACATATAATTATCATTATTTTACAACGAAAATCATTGTGGTTTACTTCCGTAAAGGGTCATTCCATGCCAATTCACCCAATGAATGTGCAATTTTGCACCCGACCCTCTCGGAATTCGTTGTAAATTGGTACACATAAAATTCACCATGGCCCACGCACAAAACAAAAAAAAATAGTCCAATTGGTCCGTCGGTTCTCGCGCTACGGCCCGCCCTTTTCTCCTTGTTTTGACAAAAATGGGCGTGACCCTCAACTTTCAATGGCCACTGCGTCGTAACGTGTTGACCAATTTTCATGAAACAGGTACCATTTATTAGGAAATTCAGAGAGGAATCCAAAACATGCATCAAATAATGTATTGGAGCAATTTATAAGGTCATGACCTTTGACCTTTACTTTGACCTTGAGTTTGACCCCCGGACAAATAATTTTTTAACTTGATTTTCATGTATGTTAATTATTAGTATGATATTGACAAAATATGTTAAAATCAATGATGATATTTTATTTCTTCACCTTTTAAAACTCTTCCAAAGATACCATGAAATTTCACTCTAGTCCTACATACTGATATTCATGTTAGTAAAGTGTTAACCATTTACATGATTTCTTCCAATCTTAAGTTACAGTATGCATGCACATGAAAAGAAATTAAGCTCATCAGTTCACAAATGAAACATTAAACATTTATGCTCATGAATAGGTATCTGTTTAGGCAATTTGATGTTCAGCAATATATGTCATATATGTACATATATATATATATATTCTTGTTAGTAAATAGGCATATACTCAACAATTTGATGATAAAAGTAAACACTTTACTAACAAGAATATATATATATATATGATATATATTGCTGAACATCAAAATGCCTAAACAGATACCTATTCATGAGCATAAATGTTTAATGTTTCATTTGTGAACTGATGAGCTTAATTTCTTTTCATGTGCATGCATACTGTAAGTTAAGATTGGAAGAAATCATGTAACTGGTAAACACTTTTACTAACATGAATATTAGTATGTGGGACTAGAGTGAAATTTCATGGTATCTTTGGAAGAGTTTTAAAAGGTGAAGACATAAAATATCATCATTGGTTTTAACATATTTTGTCAATATCATACAAATTATTAACATACACGAAAATCAAGTTAAAAAATTATTTGTCCGGGGGTCAAACTCAAGGTCAAAGTAAAGGTCAAAGGTCATGACCTTATAAATCGCTCCAATACATTATTTGATGCATGTTTTGGATTCCTCTCTGAATTTCCTAATAAATGGTACCTGTTTCATGAAAATTGGTCGACACATTACGACGCAGTGGCCATTGAAAGTTGAAGGTCACGCCCATTTTTGTCAAAACAAGGAGAAAAGGGCGGGCCGTAGCGCGAGAACCGACGAACCAATTGGACTTATTTTTTTGTTTTGTACGTGGGCCATGGTGAATTTTATATGTACCAAATTACAACAAATTCTGAGACGGTCGGGTGCAACCACTGGGTGAATCCAGATGGAATGACCCTAAACTATTACAATTTACTATCCCGGGGGTACCCATCTCAACGTCCACATGTTTTTTCAAGTCATGAAATGAATTATTCATAATTTCATTTTCTCAGCAATTACATATGCTCCAGTCTTCATGGTTTAAGTATGCATGGTAAATATTTTGCCTCTGCTATTATTTTGATGATGTATTTCCAAATTCATCACAATAATTGCAGTTTTATCATATTTTTGCTTTTTGAAAATTATTCTAGTTTGTGACTAAGGCCACGTCTCGTCTACTCTTTCTGCCAATATATCGATATCAATGGATTTTAGTTAGGAAGGCTTTCGTGAAACGGGTTTAGTAAGATTGGAACTAACTCCGTGGTTGGTGGATAAAGATATGACTAACTTGTCCCGGTGTTGAGAAACGGGCCCCAGTCCATTAGGGGGTTAATAATGCAAAATCCAGATCCCTCGACGGGGCTCATCGATTTTTGTCTTTATTTCATAAAAATATATAAAAAGAACTGTACCAAAATAAAGATTATTATTCCATTTTGGTCTGAAATGCACCAAAACGGGGAAAAATAAACTTACCGGTAAAAGGGGGAAAAACAGTGACTTACTTCGGCTGTCGCGCAACTTCACTTCCCTGTTTTATCCAAACTTAAATACATCATTGAGTCCCTGTACAGATCGAGCTACAACTTCGGTCTCTGTATTTGGTGAGTGGAGCCAACGGAGTTCAGCGGAACAACCAACATAACAGAGACCGAAGCTTTTTTTGGTCTGCCGAACGATGTGAAGTCAATTCCCCCTAATATGATGAATATCCCTCAAATAGCGTCATTTAAGCGTTGATTTTTCTTCTCGTTGACAAAATACGGAGCGAGCTTGCAATTTCCCAAATTTTTTGTCTAATGAGCTAAAGAGGCGTGCGATTTATCTTCATATCAAAGACACTACAAGGGAAAGACTAGGCACAAACTATTTTACATGTAAATCAAAGCAAAGCGTTATGCGAAGTCTGCAAAGTGTTCAATACTGTAAAGACTTTGGTGGAACTTTAATTGACAAACGAACGGTAGCACTTGTGGGGCTTCGTTCAAGGTATGTAGAATTTTCTATATTTTTTGTTTAATTTGTCATCGCTTTGATTATTTTCCAAAAGTATTATCGTCAGCAACAATAATATAAAAAGTATGTTTTTTTAGGTTATTGCATTTATTCAGGTGTCTATATTTTATCAAACAATCATGGGAATTGCGCATACAATGAATCAAGAATCTAATGAAAAAAAATACAGACAAGCTGAATTAAGGTTGTGAATTGTATTAGCGCCACCAACAACCTTCCTTTTGATTTCTGTGGAAGAGACATGCGAAGCAATTTTCCAGGCCGAGGTAAGCGATTTTGCTCTTTTTTATATGCTTTTTACATAAAAAATATTTGTAAAATTTAAAATGGAACGCTTTTCACCAGAAAAAGCCCTGGTGAGTAGCGGAATGAGTTTCGGCTATTATTATACGCGTTATGAAGCGATGTTAACCGACAACTCTAAAATCTGTTGTGTAAACACGTTCTTAGTGCGAGGTTAGTATAGCATACTAACCTCGCAATACGTGTGAGTGACCTTGTTCAAGACATTAGTACGGTATTTTGGAATATGGAAATGTAGTGTGGCACTAAAATCGAAAAGGTACAGAGAAGAGCTACAAAGCTAATCCCAGAATTGCGGCATTTGCCATACCAGGATAGACTTGTAAGCCTTGGAATGTACTTGCTACACTACAGAAGACAAATAGGAGACATGATCGAGGTTATTGTCTCACCTGCATAGCAGAGTGAGACTATAGGCGCCGCTTTTCCGACGGCGACGGCGGCGGTGGCGTCAACACCAAATCTTAACCTGAGGTTAAGTTTTTGAAATGACAGCATAACTTAGAAAGTATATGGACCTAGTTCATGAAACTTGGCCATAAGGTTAATCAAGTATTACTGAACATCCTGCCTGAGTTTCATGTCACATGACCAAGGTCAAAGGTCATTTAGGGTCAATGAACTTAGACCATGTTGGGGGAATCAAAATCTTAACCTAAGGTTAAGTTTTTGAAATGTCATCATAACTTAGAAAATATATGGACCTAGTTCATGAAACTTATACATAAGGTTAATCAAGTATCACTGAACATCCTGCATGAGTTTCACATCACATGACCAAGGTCAAAGGTCATTTAGGGTCAATGAACTTTGGCCGAATTGGGGGTATCTGTTGAATTACCATCATAACTTTGAAAGTTTATGGATCTGATTCATGAAACTTGGACATAATAGTAATCAAGTATTACTGAACATCCTGTGCAAGTTTCAGGTCATATGATCAAGGTCAAAGGTCATTTAGGGTCAATGAACTTTGGCCAAATTGGGGTATTTGTTGAATTACAGCCATAAATTTGAAAGTGTGTTGGTCTAGTTCATAAAACTTGGACATAATAGTAATCAAGTATCACTGAACATCCTGTGCGAGTTTCAGGTCACATGATCAAGGTCAAAGGTCATGTAAGGTCAAAGAACTTTGGCCACGTTGGGGGTATTTGTTGAATTGCCATCATATCTCTATAAGTGTATTGGTCTAGTTCATAAAACGTGGAAATAAGAGTAACCAAGTATCACTGAACATCTTGTGCGAGTTATAGTAGTTTTCAAAATCAGCACTGCTGCTATATTGAATCGCGTGATGCAGGTGAGACGGCCAGAGGCATTCCACTTGTTAAGATTTTGAATAGACTTGTTAATGTTGACTCATCTGACTGATCTGTATATTTCATCCCTGCCATTCAAGACACAAGAGGACATCATCTAAAATTGTTTGAACAGAAGTCTAATACTGCTTTAAGGAGGAACAGCTTTAGTCAGAGGGTTGTAGACCGATGGAATAATCTTCCTCCATCTGTTGTGTCGGCACCCTCTATTGATTCCTTCAAACACAGGCTGGACAAACATTTGTCTTGCCATCATCAAATTCTCCCCAAAAAATATCCATCCATGCAACATGCATGCATGTAATTTACAAGTCATTTAAAATAGTCAAGTTGGAACAAGCACTATCAGAAGGAACGACCGGAAATCTCGACAGGCTTGCCTTCTTCTTCCGTACACTGATGACGATGATGATGACTTCTGCTAAACCGTAGGATGTGGGGTCGGGTGGCCCGACACTTTATATTTTTGAAGCCTTCTTTTTTGTCTTTGGATTACACTAAAAGTATGAATTCAATAGTTATAATCGTCTTCTATTTTGTTCTCTATAATATTTCCTAACGTTTTGTACTAAAAATTGATGAAACTTTGCTTGTAATTTTTGTCTCGCCCACCAGAGGTGAAGGCGAGACTTAGGGGTCCAAATGTCGTCCGTCCATCACAAACCTTATGGCAGATAACTCCACAACCGTAAGTCACTTTTCAACCAAACTTGGATGGTAGATAGACTTGGGGGACCTGCATGTTATGCTGCAGTTGGAGGTCACATGGTAAGGTCAAAGGTAATTTTCAGGTCAACATTAAAGTTCACGTGCAAGGCTCTTATGACAAGTGTTGTTCCATCCCAGTCATTTCACAATGAAGTTTCGATACAATTTTGTTGCGTGCCCTAGCAAATCACGATATTTCTGGTTATTTTCATAAGTGGGCGAGACACAAATCGCTTTTGCCTTGTTTCCAAATGACTTTCTAAAATTGATCGTCCGGACACACAACAACTGGTGGGATTTGTTGATTTTGTCTTCTGGATCTGGATGTATAAGATGCAGGGCCGGGCCCTCCTGGGCATAGGTGCATCAGGTACTTTACCTGAATTTTGCCTGGACCGGCAGGTGCAGTACACTGGGTGAACACCCTACTCTTTGACGAATATTGGTTTTAACGTGCATGTTTCGACTCTCCTATACACGGGACCAACATTTGCGTCCTTTCCGATGGACGGATTGTTTTCCAATTGCATTCACACCTGCACTGAATACAGTGGTGAGGCACGCTAACACACAACGCTATAGTATAGCATCATACTTTTTTGGGACTCGAACCCTTCACGTTTCTTATCCGAAACATGCGCTCTAACCGACTGAGCTACGCTGCCTCATCTTATCGTACGACATGCACACAGGAGGCCGACCGTTGGCATTTTCATTACCGCTGCCTGCGATTCTTACGCTTATATGTCCTATGTGGATATCACGATTCTATGATAGAGAAATGTGAATTGCACAGGGGCTAAATCGCCGATGATTAATTGTGTGATTATTCGATGTGATGGGATCAATAAAAAGGAGCAATAAACATGGCCACTTTGACTTGTAGTTGTAAAGACCCTCTCAAGACTGACTCTGTATCTGTAATACCAGGATTGACACATGATCATGCTAGCTATAGAATGAAAAGACAGAACAACCAACTTGTGTAACACTTTGCATTGATTTGTGTGTAAAATAATTTGAGTGCCTAGTCTTTCCCAGGTACTGTCTTTGTTATGAATATTATAAATCTTCTTCTTCCGTTGAGTACAGTCCTCTTTATAGAGTATAGTTGTACTTGACTGTGGCCGCAATCACAAAAACACATGAAATTTGGTGCAGTTAAACAAAACTTAACGATAAACTAATCGCGCATCCTCATAAGGCGAAAAATTTCTATATCGCTTCTGATATATGGCCCTGGTAAACATCCAAGAAAAATAATGTGGAAAAATCAAGAGAAGGATAAAAAAAGCGGGAAAGTGACTTTAATCGTTCAGTAAGTTTAATACAATAGTTTGAATCTTTTAACAAAATTACATTAGCCATCGGAATGTCATACAATCCCATGGAAGTGTTGCATGCATTGTGCCTGTGATTTTCTGTACGCGGCGCATGTAATGTTTCCATGGGTGACTAAGACCGAGATATGGTGGATCATTGAAATAATAGACAAATTACAACAATCACATGCATTGGAGTGGAAGTAAATTTGAATACCACTCAGAAAAGGGTAGCATTAAATATACAATGTAGATGCACCTCAGGGGAATGTTATTGAGTGATTATACTTCATGCAACCATTCTTTCACACATTCTGTGGAACGTTGTGGCCCAGTGGATTAGTCTCCGGACTTTGAAACAGAGGGTTGTGGGTTCAAATCCCAGCCATGGCGTAGTTTCCTTCAGCAAGAAATTAATCCACATTGTGCTGCACTCAACCCAGGTGAGGTGAATGGGTACCTGGCAGGAATTTATTCCTTGAAATGCCAAGCGCATAAAAGCTGCTTGAGCTACAGCCAGGGTAATAATATCCAAGTCCTTTGGAAGCGCATAGAGACGTTATTCATAATGTGTTATGCGCTATACAAGAACTGACTATTATGATTATTATTATTTCAATTAATGTCAAAATAATCCAGAATAAGTTTCAGTGTTTCAAAGTTAACTGACATTAATATGCATGCCATGATCATGACCAGTTCTTTCTCTTTATTTCCCAAATGATGTTTTTGGATAAATTACAACTTGGTTTGATCACTCCAGCTGATGAGATCTTCATTTTGTTATACTTTAATCCATCAATGCATTGTGATTGAAGTATGAATTCATCATCAATATGAATTGTCTAATTATTAAAGTTACTTGCTGAAACCTGATTATTATGTCATTTCATTTCTTCTAGATATATACTTGGATGTTTTGAAGGAAATGCGAAATGGCTTTGAATATAACGCGATGTTGCTCCAGAGCAATACCCAGTTGGTTGAGGACATCTCCTGGATATCATAGATCAGTCCGTCAAACAAGTATGGCATCACGACTACAGAGTATTGGGGTTTTAGGAGTACCCATCAATAAAGGCCAGGTAAACTAATCAAATACTGGTACTGAATTCACAATTGATTTAAAATAACATGAACATTTTGAAGAAGACATTTGAATGTCGGCGGACAAAGGACGAAGAGAGAAAAATAGTTATTCAAGAAGGTGAAGGGGGGGGGTTGAAAAATCATACTGAAGTTGTGGAGGATGCTCATAGATAAAAGCATGTTAAAAGTGCCAACATGTTTTAAATGCTCAGTGGATAAAGAATGTCTGGCTGTCTATACTAAGCACTTACATCTATACATACTGTAGATGTATACAGACAAGGTGAGCCATGAGATATATGTTTATACCTTCGCTGAATGTAATAATACATACATTTACATGTAATCATTGTAATGCCAAAAATTGTCTTTGAAATCTGCAGCCTGCATACCTTTTAGAAATACTGTTTATAGTAGTTTTCTATTTTTTACCCCCAAGGACTCCACGTTATTCTTCAAATGCTACAATTCTGCTAAGCATGGTTATTATGCTTTTGGATTCTTCAAAAGACGTGAAGTGATGGATGGCCGCTGGAATACAATAACAAGCCAAATTTAGTTTCTCAACCACTTTTAGTGCTTTTGAGACCAGGGGCTGGGAGAGTTTAATAATTGAGCTGATCGGGTACATTAGGTTTGATGGTCCTATCATGTTGGCTTGAAATCAGTGGTCAAGGAAATTTGTTGCTGCCAGGTCATATCCTGTATTTTCGTCGGCTCTTTTGGATTTTTTATGAAAATCAATTATTTTCATATTTTTGCAATGAGAAAATATTAAATAAATACACATTTCAGAATGATTCAGATAGCAGAAATCAATTGCAATCGTTTTCTGGACAGTCCGGGTAATATTTTGGGTAAAATATGAGAATTTATGCAAAAATTTCCATATTTTTGGTCAACAATTTGAATGTGCATTGATATCTTTCAGTTTTGTCATCAAGTAATGCAAAATATCAGCATTCAACACGAAAGAGGATATACCGTATTAACGAGAACATTGATATGCTTCATGACAGTATTAATGGCACAACTTGCTTAGATAAAGGGAAAATGTCTCCAGATGTATTCTCTGATGTTGCGATTAAATGACACCAAAAAGCAACCTCCGTCACCTAGTCACACTAGTGATACCGACTACAATGCACTCGCTTGCATTCCTTTCAAAAGAGTACAATAGACTCAGTCGGTCTTGCCTCGCCTTTGTTGATGTGACTAGCACGCATGAATGCATGTAATGAGCATAGTCCGGTAATAGAAAATTGTATATTTCATAATATGGGTAATAGGACAAAAGTTGTTTTCTACATATTAAAGCAACTTTTATGTTAATGAAACCTCTTGGAAAAGTTAGAAGAGGCAATGCTCTGCATGTCGCGAGCAATTATGTTCGGGCACCTTAAAGCATAGTCCCACAAGAGCCTGTCGAAGGTACCCCACCCTTATCCGTAGCTTGACTATTAAAATATCTTGCATTTTGGAGCCCTCAATGTAGCAAAATGATGCTTCGTTATGTAGAAAAACAACTTTTATTTTCTTGAAATCACTTGGAGACGAAAGAGTAGGCTTATCTCTATCAGCTACATTGAAAAAATTTAGGGCACAGCAAAGCCTACCCTCTCAGGGGGCTGCCCCAAGTCACACAGCCCCTTTTTCGTATTTTGCCTATTTCTTGGAAAATTTGCCATTTTGGAGCCACAATGTGGAAAAAGACTTTCGACTATGTAGTGAAACCACTTTTGTTTTAAACCACTTGGAGACAAAAGAGTAGACTTTCTTCTATCTGCTACAGAATTGCTGACACATCAAAGCCACCCCTGTCAGTGGGTTGCTGAAGACACCCACCCCTTTTTCTGTATTTTGCAAATTTATGGAAATATCTGTAAATTTGGAGCCCCCACTGAAGCAAATGTCTTTCTGCTTAATAGCAATCCACTTTGATTGTCAAAAAACCACATGGAGACGAAAGAGTAACCTTTCCTTTATCAGATAAACATATAATGAAATACTAAAGCCTACCCCTCTCAGGGGATTGCCAAAGTCACCCAACCCCTATTTCGTATTTTGCCAATTAATAAGAAAATCTGCCAATTTGGAGCCCCCATTGAGGCAAAAAGTGTTTCTGCCATATAGCAATCCCATTTCATTGCCTTAATCCACTTGGAGATGAAAGAGTAGCATTTATTCTATCAGTTACAAATAAAGAAGTGCTGGTACAGCAAAGCCTACCCCCTCAAGGGTCTGCCGAAATCACCCACCCCTTTTTCCATATTTTACCTTTTTATTAGAAAATCTGTAAATTTGGAGCCCACATTGAGGCAAAAAGATGTTTCTCCTATATATACCAAACTACTTTCATTGTCTTAAAACCACTTGGATACATATAACAAAGTGCTGGCACATCAAAGCCTTCTCCCTCAAGGAGCTGCTGAAGTCACCCAACCTCTGTTTTGTATTTTGCCCATTTTGGAGCCCCATTGAGACAAACAGTGTTTCTGCTTTGCAGAAAAGTCACTTTTATTGTTTTATAACTCCTGGGAGACAAAAAGGTAGGATTTTCTCTATCAGCTTCATTTGAATACGTGCTCGCCCGCCGAAGCCTACCCCCGTCAGAGGCTGCCAAATTCTCCCCACCCTTTTGCCTATTTCCCCACTTTATTGAATATTTCACAGTTTTTGACCCCCTCGTTCAGGCATAAGAGCATTCCTGCTATATAGTGAAGCCAATTTCATTTTTTGAAACCACTAAAAGATGAAAGAAAATGCTTTCTTTTATCAGCTATATGCAAAAAAGTGCTGGCACATCGACGCTACTCAATTCAGGGGCTGCTGAAGTCGCCCCACCTTTTTGCCTATTTTCCTCTTTATTGGAAAATTTGCAGTGTTTAGTCCCCATTGATGCAAAAAGATATTTCTGCTATGAAGTAAAACCACTTTTATTTAATGAACTCCCCTGGGCCTGGGGATGAAAGAGTAGGCTCTTTATAATAAAGAAGTGCTGGCACTTTGACGCCTACCCTCTTCAAAAGGGGCTTGGTGACTTGGGGCAGCCCCCTTAGTGGGTAGGGTTTGCTGTGCCCTAACTTCCTTATATTAAGCTTATATAGAGAAAAACCCACTCTTTCGTCTCCAAGCGATTTCAAGTTGTTTTTAAAGTTGTTTTTCTACCTAGCCGAAACATCATTTTGCCACATTGAGGGCTTCAAAAGAAAGATATTTTGATAGTCAAGCTACGGATAAAGGTGGGGTACCTTCGACAGGCTCTTGTGGGACTATGCTTTAAGGTGCCCTAACGTAATTGCTTGCGACATGCAGAGCAATGCCTCCCATAACTTTTCCAAGAGGTTTCATTAACATAAAAGTTGCTTTAATATGTAGAAAACGCCTTTTGCCCTATTACACATATTATGAAATATACAATTTTCTATTACCGTACTACGCTCATTACATGCATTCATGCGTGCTAGTCACATCAACAAAGGCGAAGCAAGACCGACTGAGTCTATTGTGCTCTTTTGAAAGGCATGCCAGCGAGCGCATTGTAGTCGGTATCACTAGTGTGAATAGGTGATGGAGGTTACTTTTGGTGTCATTTTATCGCAATATCGGGGAATACATCTGGAGGTATTTTCCCTTTATCTAAGCAAGTTAAGACATTAATACTGTCATGGAGCATATCAATGTTCTTGTATATCCTCTTTCGTGTTGAATACTGATATTTTGCATTACTTGTTGATATTAATGACAAAACAGAAAAATATCAATGCACATGCACATTTTTGACCCAAAACATGGAAATTTTGGCTTAAATTCTCATATATTTTCCAAAAATATTAACTGGACTGTCCAGAAAACAATTGCAATCGATTTCTACTATCTAAATCATTGTGAAATGCGTATTTATTTAACATTTTCCAATCATCTGTGCAAAAATATGAAAATAATTGATTTTCATGAAAAATCCAAGATGGCCAACAAAAATGGGGTCCTCTGGGCCTTCCGTACAGGATATGACCCGGCAGCAACACATTTTCTTGACCACTGATATCATGCCAACACGATGGGACCATAAAACCATATGTACCTGATCAGCTGAATAAACTCTCCCAGCCCCCGGTCTATTTAGCTGAAGTTGAGATGTGAATATGATGAGTTGATAAGCAGTCTTTTTTTAATATGCATATTCAGAATGTTGGGTTCTACTATGTTAACAGAAATAAAATAATGAAATACCAAAACCTTAAAAAAATTGGAGAAGTTTTGACTCCCCCTATGGCACTTCATATACTGTATGTACCCACTGTTATTGGAGTATAAAGATAATAATTCATACAGACTCTTTGTTTTCTTAATTATTTCTTTGTAATCTAGGACAAAGATGGTGTGGTATATGGGCCAACAGTTTTAAGAGATGCTGGACTGATATCATCCATTGAAGAGCTTGGTAAGATATTTAAATTCTAATATTGGAAGTCGTAGATTGAGGTCTCATAAGTTTACGAAAAACTACATGTAACAATGTGAAATAATGAAATCTAAAGCTGAAAAGCTAATGCAAGCAAGACATTGTCAACACAGATAAGCACATCAGAGAATGTTTGTTCTTCTTACTTGGATAAAGAGTAAAAAAACCTGTCACTCTCCAGTATTTCTGTGCTCATTCTGCCAATTCCTCATTTTGGGATGGTTTCATTGGATCCCATTCAAACTCATTTTTAGGTTGTTCACAGATGGAATGAATGTTTATCCATAAATTGGGTAGGGATTTCTTTATATTCTCATGAAGAAGAAGATTACTGGAGAATATGGCTTTTTGTCTAGGGTTGCCAGGTTACCTTAAAAGCTGGGTCATACTTTTTTTTTCTCGAAATAAAATGTTTGTGTATTTTTCTTTGTGATTGACACTGTACATGTACCTACATGTAAAAGTGTAAAATAGAGGTAAGATACAAACTCAAGGGAAAATGGCCTGGGATATATTGTTTCATTGGATTTTATCGAAGGCAATTTTTATAATTGATACATATAAATTGTTTGTTGAGCTTCTGTGTATGGAAGACCATGTGATATGAGACTAGGACCATGTGATATTTCATCAAAGCATCCATTCCTCAAAGATATTGGACCAAAGTTCATTGTAATATTTTACTTGAAAAAAAATAAGTTGTTTAAACAAAGCCAAGACCAATGCAAACATTGGCAACTGTCATATTGTGACATGTAAATATTACTTAATTTTGAATATTACCTATAAGTTCTGAATAAGATACGTGTATAATACAAAAATATGAACTGTCAGTTTGCTAAGCATACAATTCATAGTTGATTCATTTCTCTTTGCTTGTTCGTTTGATATAAGGAAATAAAATATTCTCACAGACCTTTTACAGTAGCTCTAGAAAGTAGAACTTAGGTCCCTAAAGTACTGTTCCTAAAGTAGAGCAAGCATTTCTTGACCTATTCATGTACGATGCAAAGGAGATCTAGACACACCTCCCAACTATCACTCTTCTATTTTTGTCTCGCCTTCAAAGCAGAGATACTTTTCGGACGGCGGCGACAGCTGCGTCAACATTGAAATCTTAACCGAAGGGTTAAGTTTTTGAAATGTCATCATAACTTAAAAAGTATATGGACCTAGTTCATGAAACTTGGACATAAGGGTAATAAAGTATTACTAAGATCATGCCTGAGTTTCAGGTCACATAACCAAGGTCAAAGGTCATTTGAGGTCAGTGAACTTTGGCTAAATTGGGGTATTTTTTTAATTGCCATCATAACTTTAAAAGTCTATGGATACACTTCATGAAATGTGGACATAGGGGTAATCAAGTATCACTTATCATCTTGCACAAGTCTTGCACAAGTCTTAGGTCATATGATCAAGGTCAAGTGTCATTTAGGGTCAATGAACATAGTAATTTATTATCATATGATTGGTGTTATTTGTGAATAATTATTCTATTGTCATTTTCAAAGTCAGTACGGCTGCTATAGTGAATTGCGTAATGCAGGCAAGACTGCCAGAGGCTCTTTACTTGTTGATATGAATTTTCTGCCTTTTTTATTCATACCCCATTGGTCCTGCAAAAAGGATACTCCATTACCATATGGTTGTCTACATAATTTGTTGCTTAACAGCAAAACATTGAAAATTTAATGCTGTCAAAACCTGGTTAAAATATTACACTTTTGAATATGTTGATCTTGTATGTAGATTATCTGCAACTTTATTTACCTATTTTGGTACTCTATGCAGTAGGTCAATCATAGATATCAATATTTAGAGGCAGGAGACTGGTCAAACTATTGAATTAAATCAATCTTTTACATTATTCAGGTCATAGAGTAATTGATCATGGAGATCTTGTCTTCCCCGCTCAGGATGAGGAGACGGCTACTGTCAATCATGTCAAAAATGCACCATTCCTTGGTAAAGCACTTAAAAAGGTACAACCCAAGATTACCTCTCTACCATTTTTAGATATCTTTTTACCTTGTTTACACTTGTTTTTTCACTCCTCTTCTGTATGAGACATAAAGAAATACTTACATACTTTCTATATATTAGACTGATCCCCACAATCTTTTCTATTATCATGCTGTATTCATATTTGCTAGTACTGTAATATAAATTTCATTATGGTAGTACTTGGCAGAATTTATATTACAATAATGTAATATTTTTGAGAGGTAGGGAATATAATGTACATGTAGGAGCCACAGATTCCTGAAACAGAGCATTCTAATAGTTGTAAAAAATGCTGAACGAACCAATTATATCGACGTCTCCATACATTGCAGATATCAAAAGGAGTAGAAGACATTACGAAACAGGACCAGCTTTGTGTAACTCTCGGTGGAGACCACGGCATCACCATCGGTTCCCTCCACGGACACACCCGATCAAGACCGGACCTGTGCGTCCTGTGGGTCGACGCACATGCCGACATCAACGTACCTCAGACCTCTCCGTCCGGCCACCTCCACGGCATGGTGCTTTCATTTGTTTGTCATGAACTGCGTCATTACTTGCCTAAACTTCCAAACTTTGATTGGTTAGATTCTTGTATCTCATGTAAAGATATCGCCTATATTGGACTCCGGGATGTGGATGTAGGAGAGAGGTGAGTGACAAGGGCTGTTTCATGAAGGGGAGAGGGGCTTTTTGAGAAAGATCTGACTGACTTTTGACTTTCCAAGCATACAATACCTGCATCATTAAGTCTATGCAATGAATCTACTAAATTTTTATGTTTGATTGAATTAAAATCTGAAATAATTTTTCATAATCTTTCATATTAGACTTCATTTATTACTCCTGAAGTCAATGCAAATTTTAGAGGGGTTTATCATTTACAAATATATTCTCTCTTTAATTCTTGAATCTAGACATATTTTAGAGAAGCATGGAATCCAGATATTTTCTATTCATGATGTTCAGAAGTATGGCGTGGCTGAGGTCTTTGCAAGAGCTATGGATATGATAAATCCAAGGTAAGAAAATAGGGATGTATAAATAGTGTATTATAAGATTTTTTTTTTTACAAATCTTTATTTTGTAAGTTAGCAGGCAGGAGATAATGTGCTTGATATGCTTGATATTTAAAATTGTAACTTTTAGGACATGACTTGTCATCTATAGACTTAACAGTTATTTTTAATTGAACAACTTATTGTATCATCTATGTAAAAGGCCCCTTGTCCTATAGAATCATCTTATTGCAACAAAATTTAAACAGCACAGATTTAATATATGATTGAAAATGAATAAAATAAAAGGATAAGTGCAACTAGATACATTTACATAATTACATTTACATAATTCATATTTTGATGCAATCTTTGTGACATTTGAAATGCAATAGAATATCCATGTGATTTTGCTATCATTCATCATATGAATTACTTATTATCTTTAAATTAGTGCAGTGATTTGCATTTTATTAAAATATTTTTTTAGGGGGAGGGGCTGTATAGGAGGCAACTTCATTATTCCCCTTTCTTTAAACCCCTTTGTTTTGTTTTTACCTTTCTTTTATCAAAGCTAATCAATTCTAAATTGTTAAATAGATGACTGTCAGTGGTCAATTCAAAGGCTTAAATGACGAAGATAACACATCCTTTTATGACATTATTATTGACTATGTACACATGGTTTGAGTTTATTGTTTGATAATCCTGTTTGAGGGGGTATTCCAAGGAATGTTTCTGTTGTAAGTGTCAGTGACCTTCTTTCTCTACAGAGGAACACGTCCAGTTCACTTGAGCTTTGACATTGATTCTCTGGATCCGGGTGTATCAGCTAGTACCGGCACACCAGGTAAATAGTTCATTATTAACAATTCTTGAAAAAAAATATATATATATTAAACCCTCCCCCTCCTCCCTGCACAAACTGGGAATAGAAGCAAGAAATTTCTGTATTAGACAAGAAATAAATTTCTTTGCTGCTCACTGCAGTGTTAAGGCTTTTAATTTTTTTGTTCTTTCCTTTGTTTATCTACTTATTTGTCTGTTTATTTCTAATTTATTCTTTAATTTCCTCTTCAATGTGATATCTATGTGTCCATATAGGTGTAAATATTACGACAACTTCATTTCAAAATATGATTGTATAAGAATACAAAATCTATCTTATTAGTCCAGGCTAGGCCCCATAGAGAATGGACCAAACCTTGTTTTCTGATGAATACAATGTTATTTGTGGTTCCTTATCAATTTGAGGGTGCTGATTCCAAATCTGAATGATGCCATCTTGAGCATTTTCTGCAAATTGGCAAAATCCAATATGGCCGCCAAAATATGCAAATTACCCATGAAAATCATACAGTTGCAAACACTTTATATGCCTGTAATTGTGAAGCGGGAGTAAAATAATGTCTGAAAACCATGATTTTTGACAAAATATATCTTTTCTTGATATTCAAAATGGTTGATATAGACCCCTGTATACTTTAATAAGTACAATATGATTGGGGAAAATAGTTTTCATTAAAGTGAGCACTAAATGCATGTAATTGTGATCTATGAGTAAAATATTTTCTTAAAACATGATGATGATTGCTAATGAAATATGTAATTTCTTGTGTCATGTAGGTGATAAATGACATCCATTTTATGGTGCCCACTCTTGTGATAAAGTGTGGTTTCCCCACTTGTATTGTACATGATACTTTTAGGGCCTACGGCAGCCATTTTGAATGTCAAAATATGGCATTTATCACCTAAATGGCTTAGAAATCATGTTTTGCCAGACAGTATATTTCACTCTCACATCACAATTATAGGCATTTTGTATCAAGCAAATCCAAATTTGTCAAAATTATTTGTTCCCACTCAAAATGTTGATATCGTTAGGGATGTATGCCAGCCATTTGGAATATCAAAATATATTATTTATCACATACATGACATTAGTAATGATATATTTCATTAGCAATCATGTTTTCAGACAGTACCTCACTTGTAGATCACAATTGCATGCAATAGTGCTCACTCTTGTGAAAATTATTTTTTCTCTTTCATATTGTACATCATAGAGTACACAGGGGTCTATGGCAGCCATTTTGAATATCAAGGAAATAACTATTCTTTTTGTAATCATGTTTTCAGATATTTCACTCCTGGGTCACAATTACAGGCATATTATAGTCAATGTTTGGGCAGTTTTGTGATTTCCATGGGGAATTTGCATATTTTGGTGGCCATATTGGATTTTGCCAATTTGCAGAAAATACTCAAGGTTGCATGAGTGGCATCATTCAGATTTGGAATCAGGATCCTTGAATGCTATTCAACATGCATGCCATTACTCTCTGTCATTCAACTTGATTCTTATTTGTTACTATTGATATTATCCTACTTACTAGAGAGAGAGAAAAGAAAAAATATATTGCCTAAGGAACTACTGTATATGTATGTTGACATAGTTTTTTTTTTCCTTTTCACATGTACCATTATAATCTTGACCTGGTATTTTTTTGTAGTTGTACATGTAGCTCTGCATTCATATTTTTTTATGCATATTGTTTTAAGAAAATTTCATCTACATGAAGAGGATGTACATATCTTCTTCATTGGATTTTATTTAAGTCAGTAAATATTTTCTTAGCTAGACCAACAATCGGATATCTGTAAAACTTATTCTATTGTACTGAAATGTATTTGGTATAGGTGTTATCTTCCCATTAATGGGTTTTATTCACAGTTTATTGTAGCAAGTGTATTTATACTGTTGAAGTGCGTGTTGACAAAACTAGATAGAACTGTCAAATTGCAAACAAATTAAACACATATGTATATATTCCTGTGATAATGTATTGTAAAATAAAATGGAATCATTACACATTTAGTTTAGCAATTCTTATTGTTTGTCTTCGCTGTTAATTTTACTGCCTGTAACAATTCAGCCTATTATGCCTATTTTTTGTCATAATTTTACATCAGCATTTTCTATAAGATGCTCAGGGAAATATCCTTTAATTATAAATGTGTTAAAAAAACAAAATTGTCTTAATTTTTTGGAATTTATATTCTTTGAATTTTGAATTACATAAGTAGATAGTTGTATGAACATGAGTTCCTGACATGAAACTACTAAACATCAACATACATTAAACCCATCCCATCCACTGTTTTACATTTCACTACCCATAACTAAACCACATATTTTACATTAAAATTAAATCAAACGTTCATTGTATACCAGTGTTAACTATTATTATTTTACTGTTGTTATCACTACAATGAATGGCAAGATTATTCTTGTTCTTTTTTTTTCTAGTTCTTGGAGGACTCACTTACAGAGAAGGCATATATATTGCAGAGGAAATAGCCCAGACAGGTAATGAATCTACTCCATAGAATCCTCATGAAACCACTATCAACTTCAGTTATGAAACTCACTGAAACATACAAATGCAGCACGTTTCATTCCAAATGATATCAAGTTTTTTCTGAAATCTATTAGTATGGTGTTGTTATATATCTGGGGAGGAAATTTTATGAAATCATAAATATCCTTGACAAAATGATAAGTAACTATTTTCTAGTATCCACGTCAATCTATCAAATTGAAATGTCCCAATGATATACAAAAGAAGTAAGAGAGCCAAAAATGTCTTATCCTTATGTTTCTTTGTTGGAAAAAATGTTGCACAATTACAGTTAGGAGGATCAAGGTTGAAGAGTTCTCAGGTAAGCATTAAGATCCAACATCTGACTCCAATTACCTCGCATGTTTTGGGTTGTTCACATTAATAGTCTTCTCAGGTTTTTGTTGCCCTTTTTTTTGCACCCCCATGAACATTCCTCTTGCCCACTAGTTATCTGTGGAATTATCTGTTGGATGCTTTATCATTTCAACATACTTGAATAATTGGATATAATGTGACAATGTGTTCCCATTATCTCAGATATGCTGAGCTCAATGGACTTGGTTGAAGTGAATCCACAGTTAGGATCCCCATCCCAACAGGAATCAACTATCAACGCTGGTGTGGATGTCATCTTAGCCGCTCTGGGCAAACGTAAAGAGGGCAATGTACCTGTTGGCTATGAGATCTCCATACCTTGGGATGATAATGAGCGATTTGTTTCACAGAAATCGGATGAAGCAGAGAGACAGAGAAGAGAGAGGAACGTACAAAGATGAAAGAAAAGGGAAAGTAAGAAAGTATTTGGACTTGTTGAAACGAAGGCTGTCAACTTTGTTTTTATCACAAAGTGCAAATGTTTAGCCACCATTATTATGACTAAGGTAGGCATTAACAAGGTAGCATTTCAGCTTTGATTTGTAATATTGCTAATGGAGGTTTATTAATATTCTTTAGTTTCATTTTCCAACATTGGAAATGTATATGATAGCATTTACATTAATATTCTTTTAGTGTACTTCTAGAAATACTGTAGTAGACTGAAATATAACTCCAGACTTAAGAGTATTCAGATATTTAAGTATTATTCATTCTTTTCAATATTCACTTTCGTTGATTTGGCAAGATATTTTCAATCATTTGTTTCGCAATATATGAGTACTAGATCACTTTTCTATTTTCTTCCTGTCTGAAAGGATGAATGCCTTTTAACTAAATATTATAATGTGGTGCTGGTAAATAATTATAAACATCATCATTACACACTGCAAAAAATGTTAATGAGTCCAAATTTACCTTCCCATGTATTTGAAAATAGCTTTTGTATTTAACCAGCCTGCATTTAATTCTCATTTTCAGCATGAATTATTATGTGCAATGTATTGGTTTTTGTTCATTTGATGGGCTGATAATACTAAGTTCATGAGCTTAAAGATCAAAGTGTAGGTGAAAGGTTAGTCTTGAATTTACTTGATTATATCATTAGACTGGTTACATTTATTTTAAAGGGACCACAAACCAGCAGGGCTAATAGCCCCAACTCAAGTTCCTAACTACTTCTCACATGTTGCTTGGTTAATTACCCATAATGCAACAGTCTAAGCAGTTCTTATAGTCTTGTAACATAGGCACACTTGAATGATAACACACTAATTCACTACTCACTACACTAATTGTGCATCTTACCAAGTAGCAAAACAGGTAGTTTTCCTCTAAAAGTCTAAAAAACACTTAAGTTTGTCTGAGAAAAAAAATTATCAGTGAAGTTTCTCTCTGTAGTTATCTCAAAAGGCATATTTTAAGACCAGTTATTGATAACTCACAGTCAATGGAAGGCACTGTAGGTCAGTTTGCTCCCCCTTTAAAGTCATTATGCAGTATTTAATTGTAAGAATATAAACTTGGGGCTAGCTAGCACTCGCTTGTTTGTAGAATCTCATTGTAGAATGTAATTTGGTTATATTTAGTATAAAGGCCACACTGTATTAATGAGAATGGATAAATATTATCTTGATATTTTCTTACAATTTATATAACATTTATTCATGTTCATGTTATTTGAAATATAAAACCTTATTAAAAGCAAATAATATAGTACTAAAATGTAGATTGACATTCTTTTAAAAATATTGCTCACATTATATTTTATTGTACTGCTTCATTGAACATGTATGGTATTACTTATCATGATATATAATTATGTATGTGATTAATATTCTTATATATTTTGTAATTGGAAGTATCTAAAATGTCATGAATTTTTATGTTTTTCTTGGGGGCGCCGTGGTCTAGTGTTTACGACTCACGTCTTTCAACCAGAGGTGGTGGGTTCAAATCCAAGCCATGGCGTTTTTCCTTCAGCAAGAAATTTATCCACATTGTGCTGCACTCAACCCAGGTGAGGTGAATGGGTACCCGGCAGGATTATTCCTTGAATGCACCAAGCGCCTTTAGCAGCTGGAGCTAAAACCAGGGTAATATATTGTGTGCCATTGAATAGGCAACTAGATAATCGGCGCCTCATAACTGCTATATTATTTTTAATAATTTGTCATTCTATAAAAGAATATGTTTTTAAATATTTATTTTTAAACGATATTGGGAGTAGTATGTTACAGCAGCTTATTCAAAAGTGTAAAACATTGATTTTAAAGATTCACTGCACCAAAGCATAATGTAATATAAGTACTACATGTAAGTGCTGGAATATGGTAAATCATAATCATTGGAGCACAAGAATTGTAGTTTTTAGTAATTACTTTTATATGTTGTTAGTTTTATGTTGATCATGAATATCAGTAAATCACTCAATTATATATTTAAAAAAAGTGTATTATTTCTGCCTGGAAAAGGATCAACTCGGTTGATTGGTCATTTTAGTGTCATGTGATAAAACAACTCCTCATGCAAACAACACAATGTCATGGAAAGAAATAGCTGTCTTGATAGAAGAATCGCTAATATGAGGGTTAGATGATAATTAGATCTGTTCTGGTCAATAGAAAATAATTGAGCACATTGCCTTGGAGAGTTATAGCTGTTCCAAAAATTGAATAATTATACCATTTACTGATTCCATCTACATGTATTAACCATTTCCTGCTGTATTACATCGTACAAAATCTTGCACAAAAAGTATATTTTTAATTTTGACACTTAGATAATTGGTTTATGTATCTGCACAAGATCAATTAATGGGGCAGTAAAATTATTATGTGTTCTAATTTATTTAATTCATGCATTGCTTATAGTGAAGTCAATATATAGTCTACAGTTTTACTCTTTATTTATTAAAAGATCTTGAAAGGGTCTGGATAGATTATTATGCCCTCCCTTTTAGTTCCATAGTAGGGAGTTTTCACAACCACTATGCAGACGCCTTCTGGAATCTATTGTCAAAAGCCCTTCATGACAAAGCAGTCTTTGTCAATAATTGGTGAATCAAAACAGCGGTGTCTCCTGGACTCTGGACAAAGGACATATTTGCAATTTTTCGTCCGGTCAGAATCTTATAGGACAATCTGCTGTCCCAGTCCACCAACTTTCGACAAAAACCTCTCAGCTGTCCATTGTAATTTGACGCGTATTTTCAATAGATTAACCACGTTGCAGAATCCATGCCTGTTGTATTTGCCAAAACTCTCTTTTTTCCACCCAGACCATACAGACTGAATTTTACCATATTGTCTAGTTATGTTTTATGAATTCTGTATTGTCTTCATTATATAATACAGTTTTTGTAGTATTTCTTTGAAGGGTGGAGACCTAATGGATGGATGCACTTGCATGGATAATTCATGGGGAATACAAATCATGAAATGATGTGGTTTCTCTGCCTACAAGTTTGGACCTTCATGAATAAGAATGCTGTATAGTATGTTCTGTCATACTTTATTATCATTTTGGTCTATAATGGGACCAGTTTTTGGTTTAACCTTGACTGAGAGAAAGGTGCAAGTAATATGTTCAGTTTACCTTTTGAATAAATTATTTAGTTATTGGCTGAATAAGACATTCATTGAAATATAGTAGTATTGGTGATATATTCAAGTTTATGTATGTTTCTTCTCTTAACAACCATTTAAGTATTGTATTATAGAGCAAACCTTATATCTAAGATCAAGAAAAAAGAATTATACAAGATTTGAATACATTTACCGGTATTTACAATGGTTACTCAATTAATTATGTGTACTAGAAAGTAATAATTCCCAGGTATGTGTTCATGCTTTGAAGAAAGAAAAAAGATTCAACATATCCCCTGAACATTGTGCCAATGTTATTTTATATTTTCTCTCTTCTGTTAAGGGTTATTTCAGGGCTAGTACATAGCCTCTATTTTAAAGAAATGTATCTATGTTTTATATATCATTGGATTCAGTTTGCAATTTGATTTGATTCTATCTGTATATGAATGTTGTATTCCATCCATAATTCGATTCCAATCATGTCTATTATTGTTTGAAGCATTTGTCCATGTAGTTGTCGTGGAGTAGGTATTCTTTTTGCTTCCATTTACCTCTACTTAGCACAATTTCACATAGTTTAAATTATGAAATGTACCTATAAGTATTTTTTCAAATAAAGATATAGCTTGTTCATGCCTTGCTAATATGGAAGATGATTCTAACGATTTATCGTATTGTAATATAGTGATAAGAATGGTCTAAATTCACAAAGTTTTAAAAACTATAGATTTGAAACCATGGTTAAGTATATATTTCAAATACAGGCATGAAGTGCATTTTCACACTTTCACTGAGAAACCTCAAAATGTTTATACATGCCTTTTTTTTCAAAGATGCTAAATTTATGCTTGCTGTTATGATTTGAGACCAAGGCTTACATGTATTTGAATTTGATATACTAAATCTGTGGGCTCATTAAATAATCATTAATTGTGGGTTCATCTGAATAAACTCAACTGATTTAATATGTATCAACTTTGCACTCTATATTACTCTTGTTGCTTGAACCTTTTTCATTCTATGTGCAAAATGAAGTGTATTTGATGCTTGAAATATGCATAAACCGTATTTTCAAAAATACTTATGTGAATTCAGGCCAATAATTATGTTCAAGTGAATGTATATTATCTGCCAGCAGCAGTGAATGAGATATAGCTCGTTATAATTTAATTATGGCCTTGACAGGTGATTCAAATACTGATTTTGCAAACTTAGCTCTAGTTTGAAGATCAATGGATTCTTGATATTCCATTTTAATTTGACAAATTTTAGTGAGCTTTTACTGCATTCATCTTATTTCTTCAAAGATATCAGACAATATGCTCAGTGTATGCTATTGAGCAATAAATCATGTTAAACTTAAAGCACATCAAAAAGAATAAGCACATATATTGTTAAATTGCTGAGTTATACACATGTTTATTTTATATCAAATAACAATAATAATTTCATGCTTAATATCAACTGTGTCACTATTTCAATGTTCTATTGTATTGCTAAAAAAACTTATAATGAAATTATTTTTCAAATCTGTACAAATGTTCTGTTGTTAAACAATTCTATTTTTGTGTAGAAAGTTGTTCATATAAAGTGATCTTCTGAAGTCATAAAATCTGGTTTAGTAAGAAATGATTACGATCAAGTGTGAATTCTTATTGTTATATTAGCAGTGATTAAGAGAAAGTGATGTAGAGAGATTTCTGGTAGAGATGATGTGGAAACAAACATTTCGGCCTCATTTCATAACCCTATTGATCAGTGGCAAGTTATAAGAATGATATTCTGCAATTTGATTAAGCATTTATAGTTCATAGATATGGATGAAAATGAACCCTTATTTTTATTTGTGTTTTATTTTGTCATCAAAATACACCATGTATCTATGACGAGTCAAAGGTTTAACAGGAAATTGTAATATAAAACTAAGGTCTACCTCTGGAATTATATCAATGATGAAACTGCCCTCAAGTGCTAAATGATAAACAGATGATAGAAATACTTTAAGAATTAGACAAAAATAATACCCCTCCCCATTAAAAAATGAATGAATGAATGACTAACAGTGAAAGGAATTAATTAATCAAATGGAATAAAAAGCTAGCTCTTGAATGGTTTGGAGTAGGACTGTTCCTACACTATAATCAACCAACTTCTGTATGCATCAAGTTACACATCAATTTGGATGAGTTTGAAAATAGGCGAAATTTCTTTTTCAGATGTCATAAGGGCTATTCCACGGTTACCCACGTTACATTTGGAGACACCTTGACTCATACTTGGAGCTGTAACTCCATTATTATTGATAGGAACTAAACATCTCTTTATCACAACATAGTACGTAGTCTGACTATCCTTTCTATATAAACAAAACTTGGGAAATTTCATTATGCTACTGGCAAATCTTTGAAATGTGTCGGTTACTCATGTTACATGATTTGGACATGCATAAAATGAAAAGTGGACATAAGTGAAAAGTGTCCTCATACAAGGCTTTTATGAAAGTTGATTATATCCATTTCAAAGAAGTATATTAGGGAGACAAATTTGTATGTAATTAAAAAAATAAAGAACACATGGTTTTTACTAGGGGTGCAGATAAAGTGGTTACTCACGTTACTGTTCAGATGGGCTATATGTACAAAGACACATTGAGCTCATGTCCACCAACCTATGGAATTGCCCATAAGGGTTATTTTGGGTTCTGTGATAAACTATTTTGACAAATTTTATATCTGATGTCACATTTACACACATAAAAAAATTAGTCAATGAACTAGGAACACACCTGCACAATTATTTCCTTCAAACTTCTTTCCTTAAACAATGTTATTTTCTACTTGAAAAGGGGGCATTGCCTTTTTGTTTTGTTCTCTGAATTCCTGAAGTTGACCTGCATGAAATTGATATGTAAGGAATGACCACAGATACGAACTCGATGAAAAAATGAATGATAAATTATAAGATCACATTTGCAAGACTAATTTATTTCAATAGCGATATTCATGCTAGACATCAAATGCGATTCAACACTTTAATTCCACCCAAGGTTGACAAGGCTAATAGTTTACTGTGATTGATATACTCATTTTGGTTTAAAAGAAACCTCCTCACTTTAATTTTTTTTTATTTCATAGCTTTAACATTTTCCAAATATGAATGAACTGAATCACTTCTCATCGGTATATTTAAAAAAGCAATTGTGGTGCTGCAGGAGTGTTAAAGGATGGCCATCTCCCACAATTTTTCCAAATTATCAAGAAATAAAGAAGATGTTATATGAATATTGAAATGAGTATGCTATACAGAGTGAGTCAGAAAAAATGTCCCACTTTTGTAAAGTTGAATTGTTTAAAATATGAATATTTAATCATTAGTTTCATGATATGTCTTGATAGAGGTATCCTCCAAGTACATTCAGGTACCATTTTCATTTGATCCCGTGCACGCATGACTGAACATCGGACAATCTTTAGAAGACTGTCAGATCTCACTTGCGCCAAGTTACTGGGTGATGAATAAAACAGTGCTTTAGACAAAGACAGTCGACAGACAGTCTGGCATGCTCACACACGCACACACACACACGCTCACACAAACACACACAACACACATGGTAATAACTGGTTCATAATTTTCTCTTTTCTGATTAAGCATTGATTTTTAGCAAGATCGCTGAATGTTTAAGTGGCAATTCCCGACAATCTTTCCCCTTAAAACACATTCATTACCACCATCATATCATCATCATCATCCTCATTGTCATCATCTTGATCATCATCATCAAGTGCACATAAATCCAATATGCTGGTTATGTCTTTTGTTGGTTAACAATGAAAATTTACAATGGATGTCTGTGCTTTTGTTGCACTTGCCTATAAAAGGGCTTGCCTGATTTGGCAGCAGTCACTTGAGCCTCTTTTTACAGTAGCAAAAGTACACGAATCATTCACACCACAACATAGGTCATTTATGGTCACCGAGTATGCAAGGTTCAAAAGAGTGTTTTATTCCCCACCCTGTAACTTGGCGCAAGTGAGATCTGACAGTCTTCTAAAGATTGTCCGCTGTTCAGTCATGCGTGCAGGGGATCAAATGAAAAAGGTACCTGAATGTACTGGGAGGATACCTCTATCAAGACATATCATGAAACTAATGATTAAATATTCATATCTTAAATAATTCAACTTTACAAAAGTGGGACATTTTTTCTGACTCACTCTGTATGTCACTACATAACACCCCTATTTTTTCTTCGGAAAGGAATAAAATCATTTAGGTGACCTTTCTCCACCCTGTCACCCCCCCCCCCCTGTATAATACAGCGATGACTCGGTACCTTATCATACAAAATAAAGAAAAGAAAACATACTGACTTCCCTTTTTTTACATAGATAGACATCCAAAAGATGCATGCTTCATGTTTATTAGTAATTAGGCAGACACAAAATATCACGGATGTAGATCATCTTGTGCTCCATTTATGGTGTTTTTTTTTAACCAGATTCATTGTTTAATCTTCACAAAAAAGATACATTATTTCAATGGTCAATGTAAGTTTATAGCAGCAGTGAACGAGATCATTGATAAATTTGTTACCAAATCATTATCGGCTCAGTCAAGATATATTGAAAATGTCTCAGAAATAAATAACATGCTTAAAGCATAGATGGAACTACGTCACAAACATGACTACCTTTACATAGAATATATGTATACATGTTTTCATTTTACATTTTCCCATCATGTTTGATATACACGCTCTACTTATCAAAGTTCTTCATTGTCACAGATATCTACAATGCAGGTGATAGATCGTTCTGTAATACAAACAAAAGCAATGTTATCGAAAAGAATCCACTATGAATGCATCTTTTCATTCATAAAATCATTGTTAATTTATTGTTTTAAACATTCCATACAGTAATTAATTAATCCCTTCTTAAGAACACACAGTTGCTAACAATGATTTTTTAAATTTTCATGAAAATTCTTAACAATTCGGGGGGGGGGGGGGAACTCTTCATCAAAGCAATTAAAGCAAGATTTGCAGGCTATAAATCAGGTGAGTGTGTCTTAAAGCTGTATTAAGATACGAGTGACTTTACGCACGACTGGTAACCCTTTCTCATGCCAAGTGATATATCCCTATGTAATTGAGTTAGGACCTAAAACATGTTCCAGTCGTGCGCAAAGTTGTGCGTAACTTTACGAACAGCTTTATGAAACACCCACCTGATATATAAGGAATATTGAAATATACAAGATCAGTATAAAAACAGTTTTACATCAAGGTCCTGAAAAGGTTAAGAGGATACCTCAAAAATCAGAAATGATAAAAGAATACGACCAGCTGCATATAATAAGCTAAACAAAAGAAGAATGGCACTGACAAATCGTATTTAGAATAGAAGATCATAATTTACAAAAATAAAGAAAGTCCTGCATAGACCCGAGGTTCGAATATTGGGGAATTGTTTCTTTAAATCAGTCAGCTCTGACAAGTTATTTAGTTATCATAAAACAAAGAAAGTTGTTATAATGTTGATGATACGCCTCTCTGTCATATACGCATCAAAAACTCAAACAATATTCAAAGACATAATATTACAATCAAACCCGTAAAGTTTTACCAATGCAACATATTGGCATAAAAAAGAATCGAGGAAGTTTAACTCTCAAATAAGTTACTGAAATGAATACTTCGTCTCTACCCCATATCGGCTAGATCACATAGTTAACATGTTAGGTTAATCTATAATAAAAGAAAAGTTTGAATAAAAGTTATTATAAACATGATGAACTAGTATAATATAAAAATATGAAACTTACCTTGACACAACTGCCCTGGAACGTGATAGAAAAATGAAAGGGTTTAATGTGTTATTAGAACATAGAATACATTGTTCCCCCATGCAATATAGCAAGCAGTTCAAATCGTATTAGCTAATCGTTCATTCACGGCTGTGGGCCCTGAATATTATCTCATGTTCTGGCCTTCCATGCAGGATTCAAAGCAATTATTGTGCTCAAGACTTTTTTAAAAAGTAATTCGTTATTCCAACTACTGTGTGCCATTAATAATTATTATAATGTTTATTGTATATATATATATATATATATATATATATATATATCACCAATCATCACCAATTTTTCCAAAGGGTAGATAGCTCTGGGGAACCTTGATTTAAGCTACGCCTACCATTGTTCTCTTCATCCATTTCTTTACAATAATTAAATAAAAAGAGTTGCCAATGCTGTTGTACATGTATAACTTTACACACACACATATATATATATATATATATATATATATATATGCACATGTACTTCTAAATGGAACAGACATTTGTGAACTTTATCACCCACGAAAATCAGGGAGATAAATAAGGCAATAAGTCAAACTGTAGAGGTTGCTATTCACATTAGGAACATAATCAGCGTCGATGCATTTGCCCTCCTTATACAACAATGTAGGATAATTACTGTCTCTCTTTTTATTACAGATGCAGTTTCATATCGCTTCAATGCTAGCTATCAATTCAGTGTTGTGATAATTAAGTAAAAATATTTGAGGGGCACAACTTGGCGAATTGGCCCAAATTTCTCAAAATCGTGAGAGAACAAAAATGTTCACCCTTTCTCTTCATTTTCTTTCATTCTCCTTTTAATCTTTTTCTTGGTGTTTCTTAATCGTTTACTGTGGGGGGTCAAGTGCCTCCCCAAGCTCATATGCCAGTATGATACCCCCCAATACAAAATAGCTTTAGTTGGGTGATCATCGTCTCATTATCATGGTTATGCAGACGATGCTGGAATTGTTGACTGGGGTAAAAAAAAAAGATCGGATGTGACTATGAAACTACTTTAAAAATAAAGGAGATTGGTCTGTACTTGTTTCTATGATTGACAAAACCTGGTGTGTGTTTCATAAAGCTGTTCGTAAGATAAGAGCGACTTTAATAACGACTGGTGATCCTTTCTTTTGGTAAATGCTATACACCATTGGCGATGGTTTAGCGCGTAAGAAAGGTTCACCAGTCGTTCTTAAAGTCGATCTTAACTTACGAACAGCTTTATGGAAACGGCCCCCGGATCTTCAATACGATTTATTGGATCAAGAAAAATAATTGCATGTGGGGTCTTTATAGAAGGATGGGGAATGTGCTACTGGCCATAATGATAATATTCGAACAAGTCGTTTCTGATGAAATGAAAGCAATACTTACTTCAAGACAGAAGCTGCAAATTAGAATTAAAGAAAACAAAAAACAAAAAGGAAACAATAAGCTTTTCAATTCAGATAAAATCAAATTAAGGATAAGGAACAATCGCGATATTTAAAAATGCACATCATTATTCCCATACTCGCAAACGTCCAAATACAAGTATCACCAAAGTTTCTTGTATCATTACCCTTTTTTTAGTTTGATATGTTAATCAGAACTGCAATTGGGATAGAAAGATTGCGTACATTATACAAATGACAAGAAAGTAAGAAATAAAATATTCACCCTTTCTTCATTCTGCAGTCACCCTGTAATGAGAAGGGGGAAAAATAATTAAGAAAAGAACAGCTAATACACTATAGGCCATATTATTTTATACATTGCGTGACTAAATACTTTAAAAAAATTCAAGCAAATTAAGATTGATATAAATATCATAAATGAATTTTAGACAATAATGTCATGAAAATTAATTTAGAAAATGATGCAAATACACAGCACTATACTAGACAAACGATTATCAAGAAGACATATAAATTATCTAAAATATGTCTTGAACTTGTTATTTGATAAAAAGAATATAGAGGCTTATTTTGCGTTTAGACATGCTAGACTCTCTCTAAAAAATACGGATTGATCATGATACATTTAAAGGTGTCTGTATAAAATGAATAGTTGATAAAGATTTAATACATTGTGATTGGAATCAGCAATAATTAGTCTTTCCATCTGCGCTTTCTCATACTCACATTTGGACATTGCCTGCATTTGAGATGAAGAAACAAAACAAAACAATTAATTTATTTTCTTAGAAATTATATATGTTATAAATATCAGGGATTTATTTTTTATCAAAAATGAAATCATAATGGCATGAGTGCAAACATGAAAAATTATCTCCGCAGCTCAAAAATGGAGGAAATAATTATTGGTATGAAGAAAATCGTGGGTTTGAAAAGTAACATGGTAATACTAATAATGAGGGAAGACAACGGTGAAGTGTTAGATGATTAAAGGGGCGAGCGAGTGACGGGAGATACAAGAGAAAAACGGAATGTATATACGATACCTACAAGCATATGAGCAATGCATAGGAGAGGGGAAGGAAGAGTGTGTGTGTGTGTGAGGGTGTGTGGGGGGGGGGAGAAGAGAGAGGGGGTAGGGAAGGAGAAAAGGGAAGTTTAGCAAATTGTTCCCCTTTTTTAGATTTCAAATTATTAATTTAACGAAATCCACAATTAAAACAAAATATACATGCCACTTTTAGTAAAATTGATGAAGATGATCATGACGAAGATAATTCATTTTTTAATTGATTAATAATAATAAGATGACTTTATACACAAGATATGGCAGGGCCACATTTCAAAATCAATCCTTACCCAGTAGCTAGCATCCTCAGCATCTGAATATTATCATTGTTATCACTGATGCAAACAGACGATTCAAAACCTGACAGCAACATATTGTAATCAGTCATAAAGGCATTCAACTTGGTGGTTACAGCTTGGAGAGTACCTTTATGGTGAAAAAAAATTTCTTCTGTCACAAAATGTCTTTACTATAACCTTTCTATTTACAAAGGGGTTGGACATTTTCGGACATTTGAAAATAAAAAGGGCGTAATATACCACGAACCTAACGTGAACTAAATATAAAGACTTATGGGGCATTGCAAGAAACTTGCGATCATTTGCAAGTCTATTTTCGTTCCCGAAATCAAGCATATGCCGTGCAATCAATTGCAAATTTGCGATTGATTGCTAATGTGCTCCATGAAACAAGGAGTGTAATATGATTTGCTATAGTTAAAAGTGATCAATCAATTGTAAAATTGCAACAGAATATTTGCGATTGATTGCAAATGTTTTCTTGCAACACCCCCTTAGAGACATAGTTATAAAGTATAGTGCTATAATAACTTTCATAATGTAACCACGATAAATTGCCAATTCGTCTACTGCCAACTCGTCCACGCACCACATGGTCTTCTTTCATTTAGTGTAATGCCATTCCGTCCACCAACATTTCGTCTAACAACCATTTGGTCCAATTATACGTCTAATCACAATTTCGTCTCATAATCAGATGGTTTAATCCTTTTCATTTTAATCCATTTTGCACAATTTAACGCTTAGTCCAATTAGACCAAATGATAAATGGACTAAATGGCCATTGGACCAACTGGTAATTAGACGGAATGGCATAAGACTAAATGAAAGTAGACCATGTGGTGAGTGGACGAACTGATGGTAGACCAAATGATAGTAGACGAGTTGGCAATTGGACGAATTGGCATTAGACGAATCGGAAATAAACCGTAGCCACCATGTGTAGCGAGTTCTTTGGTCCGGGAGTGGGGAGGGGGGGGGGGGCTTAGAAGACCTTTCCCATATCAGTGCTGCAGTACAAAATACGAAATTTGAGGAAGGGGGATGCGCACGCCCCCCCCCCTCCAAGTTCGCTGCCCATGGTAGCCACTATTATCCAGCTTTATTTGCTGATCTGAGTACAGCAAGTACAATGATATGCATTGTAATATACATACAGGGAATAAGTATAAATATTTTGTTCAAGTTTTCACTATTATTTACCTTGTTGGATTTGGTCATTAGCGACAAGTTGAGAAACGAATTGAAGAGCATTGGCAATGAGGGTGGCGTTCTCCACTTGGTTGCCGATTTCGTTCTCCTTGTCCACTAGATGTTTCAGAAGATTGGTGTATTTGGGAACAGATCGAGCTCGACATGCTAACACGTTCTGTGTATCGACTACAACACAATAAAGAGTGGGTGATCATGTTTGGTTAAAAATGAAGCACGATTGAGAGTATTTCCCGATTGATTTTGAAGTAATTTTTCATTTTGATCCGGTTAAGCCATTGACTTAAACGGAACGAAGCAAATAATTAACATTAAACGTAATACGTATTATAGTTTGTGTTTTAGAGCTCATTGAATTTGACTACAAAACTCGAGAATTGTAAGTCGTAGTGTAGATCAAGGATATACTAAGGGGGGGGGGGATTCCAACAAAAATGTCTTCAAATGGGGAAGGGGCATCTGTCCCTCGTTCAAGATCCGCGCTCGTAAGCGAGGGGTAAGGTAGTGACATCTGATCACGAGAGGGATTTGTGCGTTTTAAGCTTGAAATAAATAAAATAATGCAAATTTTCGATGGATTTTGAAAAAAAAATCAATAAAAATGTGGAGATATGATTTGCCTGATGTTGGGCATGTTACAGGAGGGGATGGGACAATAATTTCTGCCCACCCTTTCTGCGTACTTCAACTTTTTTTCGGTTCTTTTCGACTTATATCGTGTAGAATTATACGGATTCCCACCATCGATTTCTAAGCGGTTTACTCTTCTTTCCTATATCTCTTCGTCTGATACTGAACTCTTTTCCAACTCTCTATCTTTCTTTATCATTCATTCTCAATGTACTTTCAGTAATGACGAAGAAACTGTGGATGTAAACACCTGTTGTCTTTTCTGTTTATTCACTAGTTTAAAATGATCTTCACTATCTCTGCCACAGTTAAATTTCCGAGGGTCTACACTTGCTTCGTCGACTTCTACCTCCTGATCTCTTTTTGTTCGTTTGTCTCGATCTCGTCACCTATAATATTTATCATTTCCTTGCTCAATTTCTCGACCACTTCCACCTCCCCCTCTTTATACCAGTGATCCCATGATATGCCCTTCCTTTTTTTTTAAATTTATTAGGTATCACTTTTTCTCCAGAATAATAATGTCATTAAACAAAATAATGGCATCCTTTCAAGTCGAATATTATTTTTTTGCTGAATTACCTGCAGGTACAGTAATGAATGCGATGTTTAGATTCTTCTGTTTCGCAGTAGCCTCAAGTTTTGACCACTAATGAGGAAGGGAAAATAAAAGTTGGTCTTTGAATAAAAATTATGTCAACTATAATGCAATAAGAATGATAGTCATTAATTCTCATCTAAAAAGAATAAAGACAAACTAAAAGAATCACTTTAGTTTTAGGCACTTGGTACTTATTCTCAATTATATTACAAATGATGTTCATTGATAACCCAGCCTGTTTCATAGTATTAAAGGATATGAAAAATATTAAAAACATCCGTGTCTCAATAGAGCAGCTGTTTATAAGCCTTTTTTTAAAGGGGAGAAGAAAATAAGAAAGAAATACGAGTATTAAAAGATGGGTTAAATGGAAATGAAATAAAGATCAAACAAGATAATTTTGCTTATTTCTATATTCTTGAATTTTATCGGTATTTCATTTAAAGACGTATTTGTTATTCATAAATATTCTCATAAATTAACTATGATGTTAGATTAAAAGAAATGTAATTCATTCAATATAATTTCACAGAGGAATCGCAACAAGGTGAATTAGACCCATCACGAGTTTGATTGTTTTGAGAAAACTGATTTGCTTTGTATTTTCGCGGATGTTTTGACTCATCACTGTCAAAATATAAAATCTTTGAAAAAGACAAAATAAAACTATTTGTGTTGAAAAAAAAATATCGGAAACAAAGGTTCAACATAGGTGAATACCCATAATAATCACAAACGTGCATTATCTTTGACTTAATAGGCCCATTTGAGAGATGTGATGTCAATATAACATGAAATTGCACAAAGTTTATCCCTTACAATTGTCTTAAATGACCAATCAATCTCTAGATACTCTGTAAATCTATATGAAGAGTTATTTTCAAATTACAAATGACTTAACCCGAGAGGACTGGGGACCCTGATGCCCCCTCGACCCTTCCCGCGATATTATTGTGACTTTTTTCTTGAAGTCTCGCGCAGCTTTTGAGACCAAATTCGCGACATACGGGTATTTACAGCGTCACGACGCCACGTGAATTTTTCGAGACAATGTCATGCCGAAAATGGCTCCTTTTTATACTTTGTGTACAAAGTCTATGGGAGATCAAATTCGTAAAAGGGTGATTATTTTTGTTCTAATTGGTCTGCTAAATTAATATATGGTTTATTTTAGTTGTTAAATTGTCTGTAATAATTTCCATTGAAAAAACAAACAATGAAAAACAAAAGATGAAAAAACAAGAAATACATAAGAGATTCTAAAAACAAAGAAATAGATAAGAAAAACATTAGATTTCGCGATTTTTCTTTGTGGGAAAATTTACATTAGATTACAAAAATGACATCTGGAAAAAAAGAAGAAAATTTGAAATGAAATTGGGTGTTAAATTTGCAAATAATGTTTTCAAGATGATTTGCATTACTTATTTAGAATAAATAAAAAATTATTATTTTCAGAATATTTTTTTATACTGGCTTAATTGTAGTGGTAAGGAATGTGCGTGCCAAATTTCGGCGCGATCGCGCGAACGGCGGCCGAGATCAGAAGGGGGGGGGCCATCATACACCCCCATCCTCAATACATCTCAAATAGCCAATTCCTTTTAGGGTTAAGAATTCAAATATAAATCCAGAAATGAATCTGTGATAATCACGGCAGATTTGGATACATTATTACTGAAATTAATAAAAGAAGAAATTAAACCAACTATTCAAAACGATATAATGGCAATACCTGAGAATCAAGTAAAGAGAGTGCTGTCTGGAGTGAAGATAGTGCATCTACTACAGCAATGTGAGCAAGATCCTGAAGGGATTTGGCGGATTCTACCAAATCCATCGTCTGCGGCTGCTGTCCTATCATCCCGTTGATGCACACAAACATCACCAAGGCAACTCCCGCCAAAAACTTGAGAGAAGCATCCATTTTCGTTCCGATCTCACAGACTTTAGTGAAAAGCTTTGATGGGTCTGCTTGCGTGCTTATTCAATAGAATCTATCGTTTCTCTCTTATTTATATACCATAAGGTGGCAACCTTCGCCCTACTTGGTTCTGAAAGTACATTCCCGAGGCCTGTTGCCCATCACCTTAATCTGCGTGCTATCGGAGACTTTTATCAGTTCAATTATAATTAGGAAAAGAGAAAGCTAACTTGTCCTTAACACGTATCAGGCATTGACAGGTGCACCGATTTGGAAACAAGTGCAAGGAAGAGTGATTGAAATGTTGAAAGTTCCTCCTTACTAAAGTACAATCACAATTAATAAACCATTGATTGTTTTTTACTTGGAAAAACGAAAAAAACATTTATCCATATCTTTCCTTTGATTATTATACTCACTATTGTCAACTTATTTTTCATTTAGAATTGTTAAGGTGTTATATATGAACCTGGGAACAGCGCACATCAAATCGACTATTGAGCAGTATAAGCTCATTGAACTTGAGTAGGACCTATATAGAGAGCTTATTTGGAATTATAGAGCAAATAGAACTAGAGTATGATATGGAGTACAGCATAATGAGCACATAAATTGCTAATAGATTACACCGAACTTGAGTAGATGTAAAGGCTTAATAAATTAAAGTGGACTCAAAACAGTGTTCAAAATGATAGGATGCACGAATTTTCACCAAGTATATTTCAAACTGCCTTCAACTATTACGATTTTTTTATATATATAGAAGGGGGGGGCTTGAGAACCATGGCTCCAAAATGGGGGAAAATAATTAAGTGCATTTTGGGGAGAATATTATTAATTCGAAATCGGTTTCCATACGCTATGACCGGGTTGTTGAAAACTGCTATATAGTCAAATGCTCATTTGGTGAAAAGGCTTTTGCTCAGTATGAGCACTCCCATTTTGTAGAATGTACTCTCTTCATTAACAATGCCAATGCCAAGTCTATGGAGTTATTCATAGGCAACCTTAACCCTAAGAGGACGGGGGGGGGGCATGATGGCCCCCTCAACGCTTCACGCGATATTTTCGAAACGCAAAAAGATAGCGCCGCAAACTTTTGTGACTTTAATTTTAAAAGTCTCGCGCAACTTGTGAGACCAAATTCGCGACATACGGGTATAGCATCGCGACGTCACATGTTTTTTTACGAGACAAGATATGTCATGCCAAAAATGGCTCATTTTTATACTTTGTGTACAAAGTCAGTAGGAGATGAAATTCATAAAAGCGTGATCATTTTCGTTATAATTGGCCTGCTTAATTGAAATAGGATTCAATTTAGCTGTTAAATGGTCTGTAATAATTTCCATTGGAAATAAATGAAAAACAAAAGATAAAAAACAAATAAAGTCATAAGAAATTCTAAAAACAAAGCAATACATAAGGAAAAAAATTGCCTTTCGCAATTTTATGGAAACTTTTTCATTAGATTACAAAAGATGACATCTGGAAAAAAGAGAAGAACTTATTTGAAGTGAATTTGGGTGTTAAATATGCATATATTTTTCATGAATAAATTGTCATATTTTATTAAAAATAAATGAAAAATAATTATTTTCATTCTTGTTTCATACAGGCTTGTAGTTTTTGTGGTAAAGACTTTGCGTGCCAAATTTCGGCGCCAGCGCGATCGGTGGCCGAGATCAGAAGGGGGCGGGGGGGGGGGCATCATGGCCCCCCATTCTTCAATACATCGTAAAGACATATCTATTCTCATCATATTTCAAATAACACTCACCTTCTTTGTTTTTATTCTCTCTGCGTCTCTGAATATGAAACTAGATAGAAGGTGCATTCTTATCATTATTATTATATGGTCTCTGGTGGGGCCTGTTGCATAAAAAAAAAACTCTGGCTTTTAATTTTTTGCCATAGTTTTTCAATGTGTTAATGTAAATGAAATAATTTGGTTTGTCAGTTTGTTTTGTTGTTGTTATTTATTTGCAAGAGTCTCTATGGCAAAACTTGAACGAAACCCCTCGGATGCTGCATGTATGGCTAACTGATATCCGACACTCTCGACAGCTCCATCCTGCAGATCGTGTTCATCAGAATTCGGATCGACATATCTTTGATGCTGGCCGAATCGAATTTGTGCACGATCTACAGGCACTTAGACGACTTATTGTACCCATAGAGATGTATACTAACTACGTACTGATCTGTGTGTGTATCATAGAGTTAACTTAGGTTTATAACTCTATGGTGTGTATACCGGTATTTGTATACCGTACCGCTAGCTGAGCTTCGTTTCGGATCTTTCGCAGCGAGCTAGCTAGCTAGCTCTGCTTAAATCGACAGCGGGAGCCTGCCTCCGAGTTCCGCCCTACCGACGGCCGAGGCACATCGAACGACCGATCATTCGTACCGCGGCGTAGCCAAACTGTCCCCCCGAGCTTACTTACTTAAGTTGTATTGTAAAAAAATTGTATGACACTGAATGTGACAGTCCTTCTCAAGACTCAAGCCAGCTGATGAGTTAATACTCCTGAGCCTGAGGTCCCCTCTGTTTCATTTTATTGCTCCAAAATCAGAGAGACGTTCAATAATGTCTACAGAAGATGGGGGATTTTCCTCCTCGAGCTCAACAAATTTCCTTGCCGGTGCAAACAGCAGTGATACGATACAGGAGGAAATGTACACACCTGTAAGAGTGCTTGGAAAGGGAGCTTTTGGTGAAGCAGTTCTCTACAGGAAAACAGAGGTGAGGTTTTATTAACGTTAGAGAGATGCATGGACCATGGTCACTCATGATGGATATGATTATGAAATATGAGACGTAGTTGAGACCGAGAGTGTGTAGTTGAGAGTAAGACTTTTTTTACTTTTAACAGCAATGCTATTGCTACAGACAGTTAGTTAGAATAGAGATCGACTCACTTTATTAAAGTCTAACGTTAAAGTCCAACCGCGTAGCCAGGATTTCATTTTGGAGGGGGCGGTAAATGCACGCGAAGCATACCAACACTTACAGAGCGCGCGATGCGCGCTCCCTAGGGGGTGGGTGCAGGGAGGGGGAGTTTCCCCCTCCCGTGCCGAAGCTTTCGGTGTTTCATAAATTAAAATAAAAAGGAGCCGCATCCCTTGTCTCTAGTACCTATATCAGCTCCAATTCATTTGACTATATTGTGATTTTGAACCTTGTTTTCAAAAGTGATTGTAAAACAAACAAAAAAGGGATAAAATGGAGGAAATTTAAATAATAATGAACCCCGCGCGAAGTGCGGAAGCTAAAGCGTTTTATAATTTTTTATTGCAAAGAAAATGGTCCCGAATTAAGGTTATTTTCTAAGTTATATTGAATACTTCCCTTGGAAAGATCAGATTTGATTACAAACAATATAGCGACAGTGCATATCTTAAATCGCAAAACAGAGGAGAAGAAGGATATATGCCGGGAGGAAGATATTCCTCCCTGCGCAGAGCAATGAAACTCTGAAATTTCAAAGGGCGGACGTTTCATCAAATGCAGATATCTCTAATAAATACCCCATCAGCTCTAATGCAATTAATTTTCTAAGATTATTGAACTTCATTAAAAGGAAAATAGTGCGCAGAAAGTTGAAACTTCTGTGATTATTGAAATTATATAAAACAGGATGATGTATAATTTCTTTCACTTATCCTGATGCGCTTCACTTTGAATGATAAAGAAACTTATAGTGTCATTCAAAATTTCAAACTGAGGGTGCAAACAGGACAGGAGATGAATTTGCAGGGAAATGACATGAAGTTGAATAGAATTTGATAAAAAGATATTGTACTTTTTTTTAATTTAATACGACACAAATTTTATACCTTCCTCTTTAAATTAGGAACCTGTTTGCCCCCAAATTATGGTTGTTTAGTAATGAGCTGAAAAGCGGGAGAAGTTGCCTATATGGAGATGACGGCATAAATTGAGATAAAGATTTTACCCGCCCGGAGCTGACCCGATCAGAAGTTGCGCGATCAATTAAGAAAAAAAGATAAATTCATATACTTCGGCCTAACCTTACTCTAATTCTATGCCCTAATGTATACATTTGAACTTTAACTGGCAAGAAACACATATAGCTGAGGTGGAAAAACAGGGTTAGAGAAAGGGTGAGGGAAACAAAGGAGAACTGCCATATTGTCATTTAACCGCGCACAGCGCGGAAGCAAAATTCATATATATATATAAATTTAGAGCAAGAGTCACAGAGTTGCTTTTTGGAGAAAAAAATAAAGAATAAAAAGAAAAACCCACAAAGCTACCTTTCTTCCCTTTCCTCCCTTCGCTTTTCCTTTTCTCCTCTCTTTTCCCTTCTTTTTTTTTCTTTTTGGGGATGTTTTTATTTGGGGGGGGCGACTGCCCCCACCGCCCCCCGGCTATGCGCCTGTTAAAGTCAAGAGTCTAGCAATAGTCTAGATCTAAAAAGTTAGAGTGATGAGATTGGGAATGAGTTCTGTGAGCTTGTGAGTGTGAGTGACTGCTCATTCTCAGACTCACAGACTTGGCCCTTCCAATTTCTACCCATGAAAAACTTTGGCCATCTAAGTTGGGCGAAATTTAAAGCTCATTAAGCTTGTTGTTAAATGTTGTTACGATTTAGCTTCAAAGGATTTAATGATGAATTTCAAATAAATGATGTAACCTTAACGTTATGATGCGTACAGTAGTCCCCAAGTCTGCTCCCCTAGTAACGGTTTCAGTTGAGATTTAACAAAAATTTCTGTTTATTTCACAAATTCTTTCAGTTGATTATATGCCTTATGTGCCAAATATCTTGAAAGAAATAGGCCTATAGAACCTTCATGTACATGTATATAAGTTTCTTAGAAAAAACCTTGGGCAGTCATTTTCAGATTGAACAAAAACTGGTGCCCCATGTCTGCGCACCCATTCACTTTGCACGCGATTCCAGCATTTTGATGAGAAAAGCTGCATTTTAAGGCCTTCACATAAAATGCCCCAAATTCATTATTTTTCCACCATTTGAGTAGAATTTTTAACAATATCTGTCTGTGTATTATTATATGCAGGTGTAAGGTTGACGGTCGTTGTGTATCTTCTTTTACTGGAATCACGCAGATACACTGTACGTGTGTGCACACACAAGGGGGACAGTGCAGTCTTGGGGGACCATACCATACCGTATATTTTCATCATGGTCTTTTTAGGCCCCTTTTTGGATTGTTCAAAATTTTAAAGTGGCAGCAACAACAACAGCAAAAAAACTCTTCCAGCTCCATTTTACTTGTTGGCCTCTTATTAGCAAGTTAAATTAAATTTTAAATTGTTGGTGGTCTTTTACACTACAGTATTATGTCTTTCCATAACACTCTATTTTTCTGTAGCATACAAAATTAAATGTTAAAAAATTAACTTAGAAATGGTTGGGAACAGGGGTTGGGAATATGACATATATTTATAATCAAGAAAATATTTGACATGGGTGAAATTTGTTGGATGCACATATTTATTGGATATCTACAGTACATGTATATGTCATTGTGTGAGATAAAATTAAAGAACCAAGTGGATTTTCTGTTTTGATTTGTGTGTTAAGTTCAGAAATTCACTGTCCTTACAATGTGTGCATTTATTATTTTTAGGACAATTCGTTGGTGGTATGGAAGGAGGTGAATTTGACGCGTTGCTCTGAGAGAGTCATGTATGATGCTCAGAATGAAATAGAGATCCTCTCAATGTTAAATCATGCAAATATAATCTCTTATTTCAATCATTTCTTGGATGAGCAATCACTTTTCATTGAAATGGAGTATGCCAATGGTGAGTTCATTAAAAATTACATTTTAATTTTAATTTTGAATACAGGTCAGCATAGCAGGAATAGCAATTCATGTTCAGTGTTTAAATTTCACATCCATTCTACTTCACTTTATACATTACTAGTACCCGGTATGTAGATTGGTTTTGATTAAGTTAATGAATTATGTAACTTCTGATGGTTTCCATGGCAAAGAAGAATAGTGTAGTAGGTTTCACAGTAGGGGAGACCGGGGTTAGTTGGAAAAATTTTGACAAAAATGGCTGTAAAATCCAAATAGATTTTATTCGAGAAACAATCAATATATCAGCTTGAAGCATATATCTAAGGGCTTCAAATGTACCCCATAACATTTTTAACTCTATTATGGTTACTGTTACTGAAAAAATCCACCTTGAACAAGACCATCGCAAACGTTCCAACTTACCCCAATACGAGTAAGTTGGAACATGGTATGGGGTAAGTTGGAACACTGCATGGTCAATTAAGAATTATACTAAAACTACTTAAAACTGTAATATTACATGGTTTTAGCCTATTTGCTTTATTTTTTCAAGTTCAAAATATTTGAAGTTTAGATTTGTTGAACTTTATGTTTTCTATTATACAGCCACTCACGCAAGCAGACTGTTAGTAGAATTCTGCATATTTGGGTGCGTTTGATTTTACATGCAATTAAGGACGTTCCACAGTTATGTTTGTGCGCATTATGATCTGCGCATATTTAACACTCTGCGCGCTGACGTCACAATGGATGAACAGGTGATTAATTAGCTGTGGATATGAGCTGATTTTTCTCATCATCTGCACCCTAACTGCAGATCCGATGCGTTATTTTATGAAGCTAAAAAAATGGAATTATTCCATGGATCATTTAAAAAATATCTCTACAATTTCAAAATACTTTACTCTGCAGTACTGCCAAGAATCACGAATATGACCCCAAGTTTGAATAAATAGTAGAGTGGTTTTGATTTTTCTTCACATAGATACAAAGCATTTGGCGCATTTTTGGTGTTTTAAAAAGCATATTTGCTCTAATAAAAATGCTGATAGTTTGAAAACAAGCACATGAACCCCTATTTTTTAATGTTTGTACCTCTTAGGTATAGCTTCCTCTACAGCCTTGCAAATTTTGGTGAAAATGACATGGATTTTGAATAAAGTGCAGCATTTATTGTACTTTTGTAGTCTGTTATTGAAATTTCACATTTTTGAGATTGGGTTTTTGTTATCTTTTTCGCCATTTTTAAGAACTGACTGTGCTGTTAATCTTAAAGTTGCAAACAAATAGCACCATACATAGATTCTCCATTCTAACGATACAATTATTAACTCTCTTGCGAAATTTGATGACTTTTTCATGTATTTTGACTGAGTAATAGAGGTTTAAACTCATTGTACTATTCTTGCGAGGTCTAAAAATGCCAAATTCTTTTTAATGCGCAATTCTTAAGAACATCAATTTGGGTGAACTTTGAAGCTCTACAGCAAAAAATCAAGCACATGAACCTATGTTAATTTTTGCATATTTCGAATATTAAGGTTCTAAAGTATCTATGTGCAAAGTTTGGTAAAAATGGCATGGATTTCACTTTAACTGTGGAACGTCCTTAAGTGTACTATCAGCAATTTCATGTACTTCTGCATCAAATTTACAAGACCAAAATTAATTGTTTATATTTTTTTCATTAATTAATTATGCAAATAAGCGTATGAAATTTGCCCTAAATTTTTTTTTGTTTTTGCCTTTAACTCTATTTATTAAGCTAGTAAAATGCTAATTTTTGGTGAGAGTATCAATTTTCACATTTATAACAAATATCCACCAAGTCCAAAAATTGCAAAAAATATAATTTCTTATGTATTTTTTGTTTTTTATTTGTATTTCTTTGTTTATTCTGATGAAGTTTGTAGGGACTCTTTTGCGATCATAAATAGTATAAAATAAATCTATTTGAACCAACAAAAGTAAAAAACTAGATTTTAATTCGTCATGCGGACGAATTAGGTGGTCTGTCGTATAGATAGATAAACAGGAAAAAAATATTTAAACAGATATTAGATTGAAAAATAGATAGACAAACAGATTTACATAATCAAACAGATACATACAAGAAAGATAATTATATTAGATGGATGGAGTGATGGATGGAGAGATAAATTATAGGTGGTTATATTAATAAAACATAGACATATATAGATAGATATAGAGAGACAGACATATAGATAGAGAGACAGACATATAGATAGATAGAGAGACAGACTTATAGATAGAGAGATAGATTGATAGATATATAGATATATAGATAGATAGAGAGATGATTGGTGGTTATATTAATAAAACATATATAAACATATAGATAGAAAGAGAGACAGACAGATAGATAGATAGACAGATAGATAGACAGACATATATATAGATAGAGAGACAGACATATCATGAAGCTATTACGAGCTATCTCGTAATAGCTTCATGCTGCGTGGTCCTATCGCGTTATGTAAGCGGGCTCTAACTTTCGCCTGGCGGCTCGCCAATTGATGTTAGATATCGTTCCTTCGCCCGAAGGAAGCGATAACAAAGGATTAAGAGAGAAATTGGAAGATGGTTCTCCTTCTCGTGATAGCTTCATGGATAGATAGACAGACATATAGATAGACAAACATATAGATAGACAGAGAGACAGAAATATAGATAGATAGAGAGACAGACATATAGATAGATATATAGATAGATAGATAGATAGATAGATAGATAGACATATAGATAGATACAGAGACAGACATATAGATTGATAGAGATCGAGACAGAGATAGATAGAGAGACAGACATATAGATGAATAGAGAGACAGACATATAGATAGATAGATAGATAGATAGATAGACAGATAGATAGATAGATAGAGAGACAGACAGACAGATAGATAGATAGATATATAGATAGATAGATAGATAGAGACAGGCAGATGGATGGATAGATAGATAGACATATCTAAACAGATAGATACATATATATTAGACAGAGAGAGAGAGAGAGAGATAAACAGACAGATAGATATACAATGTAGGTAGATAGACAGACAGACATATGGATAGATAGAGAGAGAGGGACGTATTCAAACAGAAAGATATATATTAGACAGAGAGATAGATATGTCATGTAGGTAGATAGACAGACAGATAAATAGATATGATATAAAAAAGTAATTATAATCTGTTTTATTTTGCAATATTTTAGCTATTATTTGTTAGAATTGTTATAATTGATCGTGGGCAAGATAGCTAAAAAAAAAAAAAAAAAATCATGTTCACCCGCGGACTCGAACCCCTGCCTGCATGATGGAATGAGAAGTAAGTCTGACGCCTAACCGATTGAGCTAGAATATTTCCCATAGACTTAACACGTAAGCAAAACACCAGAATCTCAAATCCAATCTTGCAAGTGAATTACGGGCATGATCCCGACATCTGATCGGAAAATGAAGGAAACGCAACCGAAAGCTTAGAATCTCAGCTACAACATACTAAAAGCTCAGGGATAACTAGCAACAAAAATTGGAGATATGGCTTACGAAATAGAAGAATGTAGAATCTAGTTTTGAGAAAAAGTCATGTCCCATAGAGATTACACGCAAAATGAGTAAAAATGACATGCCATTATTATTTGCAATTTTTGAGGATGATTTGTCTATCAAAATGAAAAATAAAGGCAATAACTCAGAAAGAGTAAGAACTAAGCTACAACATATCAAAAATTGGGTGAAAATTGACCAATATTCACGGAGTTAGAGCAAGATTTGCATAATTATAATGACGTCATAATAGGCAAAATGGATTTTTTGAATTCCGACGCCATTTTGATGACGTCATAATATACTTGAGGGTCAAATGAGACATGAAATTATATCTCTAGTTCATACTCTATCAAAATATGAAAAAAAAATTGGGGGTCCCCATGCGTTCTGAAGAGCTACAGCGGATTTTCTATAGGCATGTTTTTGCCCATATATGGCCTATAGTGAGAGCTCGCGCGCACACGTGCTGCAAACTTTAACGGGTGTTAATTTCCTTATTAATGGTCGTAGAAGGTTGATCAAGGTATCAAATTGCTCAAAATTATATGATCAATGCAATGAAATAAAAAAAACGGTGTTTCTGAGTTGCATTCAAGGCGTTACGCGCGGAAACGCGCGCGCATACGTTTGCGCGCGCAATTTTTTGAAATGCTTAAAATGACCTAAAACGTACTCTGTTTTGGTCAAAAAGTGATTTTTAGCATTTTAAAATTTTGACGCGCGCGTACGCGCGCGTCGTGACCTTCAGGTGACCTTTGATGACATGACCTGATGACCCTTGATCTGAAGTTTATGTCATGTGAATTTGATTTATTTTTGATAATTGATAATGGAGATATGATTGATAATGTGATTTTACAAAATGGCGTCTAGATGACGTCATGATGACGTCATGACATTAAGATTCTTGCAGAATTGAGGTCTTATTGATGTTGATATGTGCTGATATTTTGATGATTATTGAATATGAACTTTCTGAGATTTGCTGTCCACAAGAAATGGAGGAAATAAAAATAAGAAATAAAAATAAATAAATAAATAAATAAAGAAAGAAAGAAAATTCGGACAAACATAAAAGGTGATCTGTCATAGACAGACCACCTAATAATCATACATTTATGACTTTTGGTTGAAAAACACAATTTGCATTGACCTTGTACATGGAATCACGTTTTTGAGCAATTTTGGGTCCGACATGCACGTACAAAATGTTGCGTAATTTCGAAACCGCGCACACAGGCACCGCAAATTTGGTCTCAAATGATGCGCAAGACTTGAAAGTAAAAAGTCAGCGAGCAGTGTAGTCAAAAAAAATTTCGCGCGACGGCGTAGTGACCAAATTTCTCGAGGGGGGGGGGGGCTCAAATTGACCCCCCCCAGTTTGATAACTGGTTAATATTGCATTAGGGGCCTACAATAGGCCTTAAATGCACACTCAGACCTACATGTAACTGATAAACAAAACAAGCATGGTATACAATACATGTTCAGAAGAGTGTGAAATACTTTATATATTTTTATTCATAATTATGTTTGGGGTAAGTTGGAACATGTTTCAACTAGCCCCTTCAATTTTGTTCCAACTAACCCCGGAGGCCCATTTGACGTTTATAAGCTTACAGCACAAAAAAAGGACTTCACCATGGCATATTAATAACCTCATTTTGTAGCTTGGTACAAGTGTCTATCATACCCCCAAAATGGCCAACTTGATCTATAAACTTCTCTGAAATAATAAAACATTTCTGAAAGAGAACAAAATTACTCAGAAGGTCAAAAAACAAAAATTCCTTTCTAACTTCACCAGGCTTGTTGCACATGTGTTGTCTGTAATATGGTGGATGGCTGTTGATAATGGCAATAAACTGAGGGCAGTATTGCAGAAATTTATTTAAAGACGTTAAAGAAAATTACAATGTTTCAACTTACCCCACGTTCCAACTAACCCCGGTCTCCACTACGCCATGTACATGTATCTTTCTTGGGCAAGTGTTGGTCCTGAAAAGGACCACCCAAACTCCATCACTCTTCATTGAAATGGAGTATGATGGGGGGTCGGATGTCCGGACACTTTTTCTATTTTGCTCTCTATGATCTTTCCTAACATTTTTTACTAAAAATTTGATGAAACTTTGCTTGTACATTTTTCCAAATCATGAATTTCAAAAATTCATCATCTGGACACAACAACTGGGTATACTGGTATGCCAATGGTCAGTTCATTCAAAAATGAATTTGAATACAGACATACAGGTCAGCATAGCAGTTAAGTTTGGGTGGTCTTTTTCAGGACCGACACTTGCCCAAGAAAGATACATGGTGTACCGTGAAACCTACTACACTATTAATAAATTCTGTGTAACAGTAAAATTCAATTCAATAATGATATTTATTTGACAAGATCAATTGCATACATGGCAGCCAAATGGCTGAAATTTTAGCATGCTTACAAATACAATGATTGTCTAACATATTACATTTCAAGTTAAAAGACAGTATACAGATAATAATTATAGCATGATACCATTATATACATACAAACATTATGAGGAAAATAAATTTCATTATAAATTCTAAAAATCAAATTAATTCATTAATCAAAATTACAACTTGTAACTTTTGAAATATAAAAAATATGAATAGTGTAATTGCTTTATTTTATACAAAACATTTGACGCTGATGTTCATTTTCTTAATAATAATTGAATGTGTTTTCCTTGATGCTTTAAGGTTATCAAAGACTGAAAATCAATCAAAAATAAAGCTTATGAAAGTAAACTTCAAATAAGCAAACAATATACTGTTCCAAAGTAATTGGTAATACTGCTACTGGAAAGCTGTATTTCCGTATGACCACCATCTTTTGTATCATTCATTTCCATATTCATATGAGAATGAGGATTCTCTCTCTTGCATCAAATTATGTTAGAGTGAGGACTTATTACATGTAGATGGTTGTACTAAGTTGTTTCAGTGAGAAGGCAAATTTGCCATGTTTAACATTCTTGTAGTAGAAACTTGTTATTATGCTCAAGTACAAAACGAAAGAGCTGGCTTTTGGAATCATCATCATCTTTGGAAACATTCTTAGGTATAACCACTTTTGGACAAAACATAGTGTATTTCTCTCATATTGCAGAATTGTTATCCAATGAAAGAAAATAAAATTGTTGAGCCCAAGTCCAGGCCGTAAACCTGTAATATATTGTAGTTCAGATTGTCTACAAACTTGTATTTGAAATATGATTGAAATGAAATAAAGCTTTGCATATTAGTGATGTTGGTGTTTTTCCCCAAAATAATTGAAAATTGATAGATTTTTTGTTGTATTATCATCGTGTTTGGACTGTTAATTAATGAAAAAAAAAACTGTTTCACATCCTGTGAAAACCAGAATTCTAGTTGACTGATTTATACTTTAAATTATATCACTCATGTAGTCCTTTCTTGAAAGGATTAAAAGTGAATATTATTGATGAAATCATTAATTCATTTTCAGGAGGCACCCTTTATGAGAAAATTGTTCATCAAGATGGTACACTGTTTGAAGAAGAGGTAATGATTCCCATCAATTTTTCTGTTCAGACATACCTGTATTAATAGAAAACTCATAATTTCTCATTTATACACTAGTTGCACATGCTACATATGCTGCAAAAATATTATCAATTGCAAGTGAAAATAGAGACAAAATTTGTAAAAACTGGTGTTTTGTTTTGATAACAAGTTGTCTCAAGTTTTGTGTGATTGTTTTGTATTCAAACTATCTACACAAAAGGGTTGTGTAGCTTGTAGAAATGACCTCGATAACCTTTATAGTGTATGTCACCCCATTAACAATTGTCAATGTGTTATGGTTGTGTGCTTCTGGTGTCCCAAACAAAATCAATATTACTCTACATTGTAAGTATAGTAAGCTAAAGGGTAGTTCTTGGTATTTGTTGTTTTTAACTTTGTCATATTCCCATTGTATCAAATACACAAGATTTTGTAAATGTGTATGCTAATTTTGATTTGTATTGATGCTTTATTTTAGTCATAAAATTTGTTACAATTCCAATGTCATAAAAGTACTTAATGGAAGTACACTGTAGTTTGACTTGCTATTTTGCGTTTTTCAGGGCCATTTTTCGTTTTCATAATTTTCAATTGAGAGAAGTTGTTTTGAAGGAAACATAAATGATTTTCTTTGACATTTCAGCTGGTGTTATGGTATCTGTTCCAAACTGTTGCTGCTGTGGCATATATTCATCAAATAGATGTCCTTCACAGGTAATCACTTGTAATTTGTACAGTATTTCCACAACTTTCACATCATAGATCATACACAGTTCATTATCTTGAAAATATACTGCAGCCTTTGAAATCATTTTTTGTAAGTCTTTGCAACATACATGTTCCTGTTTAACAATTTAGCCATCAATGATGTTCTTTTATTTGTAATATTACACATCTGTAGCATGTACACTTTGAGTAGAGTACATTAACTTATAGTAAATTTTTATTATCTATTTGAAATTCTTATAACACTTATATGTTTCAGAGATATTAAGACACTCAATATATTCTTGACGAAATCTGGATTGATAAAGCTTGGAGACTTTGGCATCTCTAGAGTTTTAGGGGATGATAAAATGGCAGAAACGGTAAGAAAACCCTGGAGTTTACATTCTATGTGCAAAGAATGTAAAATATAGATTTGTTTATCAATAAATCATTTTGTCATGAAGCAAGGGAAATAACAAAGAATTATATAAAAAAAGAAAAATGAATGTGTAGACATCACGTTAATGGCTCATTCATTGCATACATGTAATAATGACAGCATATGAAGTAAGCAGCAAATTTTCTTATTTCTTCCATTTTGAATTGTTCAATAATTAATGAAATAAAAACCTTTGTTGCCTTTTTTTTACTATGTACATTCTAGTATTAAAATTATTAAATGGAAATGATAAAATAAGGTGTGTCCACTCTATTTGTATGTGATTGTTAATGGTGCAGTCATTTCCCGAAAACAGCTGCTTTATTTATTTTTATTCAATCCACCTATGTAGCTGGTACAAATAATGTTAGAAACTGCTGTTTTCGACTTGCCTTATGGCCGCTGTAGGGGAAATGTGACTGCCCCATAAACAATAATTTAATTGTGACACTATTCTCAGTCCAACAGGAATTCTGATTTAAATCACCTACGGGCATCGCACGCGTAAAACGTTCCCCATAGACTTGTGTGTTAATTGGTTCTTTTGAAAAATTGATAAAAAATAAACGTGAAATTAGAGGGTCGAATGTTTACTACCATTGGATAGGATGTATATCTGACATTCCATATCTGACCCGAGAAGGGTATCGTAGCCAGCTCATTTAAAAAATAAAATCGCAATTTATGAAGATAACTATGATGGGATCAAATTTATCAACTGAAACAGTAAAATAGCCCTAATTCTTCCGCCAGCAAAAAAATGGTTCCAAAGTCATTTTATATCTTCCCAATTTGGGCAAAGGAAGTTCAGTAGTTACCATTTCTAGAATCAGTGTTAGATTTTCAATTATATTCATACACTTTTGTCAATGAGCAATATCAATTGAAAAAAAAATCGAATGGGTTGGGTCGACAAATATCTTTAGCCCTCCTGTTGTAATTGGGCTCATGAAACCTACGGTACCTACATGTACAGGATTTTCTTTTTTGGGGGGGGATGGGGTGGTAATAGTATTTGGATGGTTGTTTACTTCTTTTATGTACACATCCAAAAAAAATTTGTCTCGATAGTCTAGATATAATGAGGTAATAAATGTTCATGTTTTGAATATTTAATTTACTTTTATGTATTCTGTTCTTAAAATTTAAAACAGGTTGTTGGGACTCCATTGTACATGTCACCAGAATTAGTAAAAGGACAGCAGTAAGTAACTTAGGAAATAGTAGAATTACAAATAGGAGAACAAATAGCTCTCATTTACATGTTTAGATTTTTCAACAAGTCGGACTACTCTCTACCTCAGCGCTTTTATGCTCAAAATAAGCAAATGAGTATGATGGTATTTTGTATTGTGAAGTAGAAAAAATTATGATTTGCTACTTTTCCATAGATCTGTCTTTGATATCAATGAAAAATATAATTTCATTTGTTTTTAATTGTTACAATTAAATCCTTTAGTATTCACAGGATAAGTTACAAACTGTGTTAAGTGTAATTTGTATTAAGTAATTACACATATTTTTTCCGCAAACAAGTTGTTTTATATGAAATTGAAAATTGTTTACCCTGTTCATGTGGTTGGTTAGATTGTCAGATCAATTCAAAAGAGTGTTATGAGCCTGACTCATCTACTGCCCTTCTGCCATAGAACGAACAAATATCCATCATAATACCTAATTCCAACAGTATACATGTAATGAAATATTATGACTTTTCAATTTAATATTTTCTATTATATATCATATAGTATATATTGTGTTTTATCCTAGATACAATGCTAAGAGTGACATATGGGCAATTGGATGTGTGCTTTATGAACTTCTCACTCTCAGAAGAGTATTTGAGGCTTCGGTGAGATTTTCTTTTTTATTCTGAAGAAAAGGTGATAAGTATACATGTAGAGATTAAATCAAAGTTTGATTTTTTTAGCATCCATTCTAATTATTCAGGAATTACATTTAGTACCAACATTTGATAAGTAATTATGATTAAGTGCAGTGGATTGTCTTTATCATCAGGTTGAATGTAATTTTACTCTTTTGCTTGGTTGATTTATAAATCGTTGAGGAGTAGAAAAATATATGTTTTTGTGTGTGAGAGAGATAAATGAATAACAATTTTTTTTCCTGCTCTTTTAGAACCAGTTGAAGGTTGTATGGGGGATCGTACAGAAGGAACATGAGGATATTGATGAACGATACAGCAAAGAGATGCACAGCTTAGTTACACAACTCCTAGCCAAGGTACTACTTTGAAATAAAGAGATTTCTTGAATTCCTAAACAGGAGAGAAAATATGTAAAAACTATTCCTCTTACTTAAAGGATTTTGTGATTGTTACCTAAATTTATTTATTCATAAGTTACTGTTTTTTTGTTTTTTGGGGTTTTTGTTCTCTTGTATGTTTATTATGTTGGCACTTCCAGTGGATGGGGGGAGGGAGGGGTGCTAGGGGTGCTACCTAGGGTATCCTAGATCATAGGGATGTAGTCATGAATGTAGAAAATAATTTTCCCCATGAATAGAACTTCAAGAAATTAGGAGCTACTCACATTAAACGATTAAATGTGCATAATGTTACAAACCAATTTCACAAGACAGTCATTAAGATTTATTTTGAAAATTTTGACAGCCTTATGCTTAAAAGAATGGTACATACAGTTGTTACTTTGTGAGAAAGTAATTGTTGAAGGCATTAGATTGAAGACGAATTCATACCACACATGAGGGTGAATTGGCTGACCTTGGTGACAAATCTAGTGTGGGCTGACAAGGGGGAAACAAAACACCCTCTACCTCTAATTGGTGTTGACATATGAACAGTGTTGGCATAGCAACAATGCCATATCAATATATTTCAAGTATTTAGTCATATTTTTCCTTTAATATTTCTTGATTTTTGTTTTGTTTTGTTAGTTTATGAAGAACCTTTGAGATGTGGAAAGTATCTATGAAGTAATGTTAATTGTGTTGATGTATGTATATCTTGTTACTATGCCAGTTTTCTTGACAGTTTAATTCTGATGCAGTAGTGAATTAAGTATCAAAGTTCATTTGAAATCTTCCTGCTTAGGAACCAGAAAAGAGACCAAGTGCTGCTGAAATCATGGCAAACCCATTGCTGAATGACAAGAAAAAGTGAGTCCTTTTTTTCTGAACATAAATATACAGTTATGTTATTTTATTTGTTTTCATTAGCCTTTATCAATTTGTATCTTATAATATAAATGTATGCATTCATGATTTAATATTCAATTTCTTTTATAGTCTTTGAAATGTATTATTTGCTTATTTATCAATTTTTCTTTTCTTAATTGACTGTTTATTTCTTTCATAATTTGTCATATATGTAATGTATCCATTTTATTTATCAATTTTCATGAGGGGAGGGGTATGGTGTCTTGTTTTTTTTAATGTATTTTTTTCTTATTTTTATTTATTTATTCTTTATATTTTTATTTATTTATTCCATTATTATCATAATAGTTTTCTCTTTTTTTTTGGGGGGGGGGGGTGCTTGTTAAAGACAGTTAAAACCTTTGTATGTCAAATTTGTGGCAAGAACCTAGTTACTTTGAAGAGTTACTTTGTGCATATAACTTTCCACCAAATGAATAAGCAAGAAGCTGTGTGTATCTGTGTGTAAATTTGAAATTATCCTTGAAGTTGTGCCTGATCAATTGACCTTTCATTAAGTATAAAGTGTTCATTTAAAATGTTCACAAGAAACATTACCCAATATCTTGCCATTCATTTCAGTGTGTACTCACTCATCCATGATATTGAATTATCTCTTCATATTCAACAGGAAAAGAGTTAGAGCCAAATCTTATTTATATATTTTTCATTACTCTTGAAGAGATGAGCATCAGCATTAGCTCCTGAAATTATGTTTACCTACCAACCATTGCAAAATATCTTAAGTGTCATTATAGGAGTGATTTGGTCCAGCGATGAATGATTAACAACCTATTAACAAATAAAACAAATTTTATTTTTACACAGAAGAGTATCTTACCTAGAATAAAAAATAAAAAAAATTTAGTTATGAAGTCACACCACTTTCATTTATTTGGAACTCACCTATTTGTGTCATGTCTACATTGTTCAACAATATAATTTACACACTTTCTGATAGAGAACGAGAAAGGAAGGTTTGGGAGCTGAATGGCATAGTGAGGAAAGCTAAAAGTCAAAGCAGCTTCCAAGCAGAAACGGTACCAGTTGTTACTTTCACAAACAGTGAGGTATGAATCTTAGATTCACAATTTTTTTCAAATAGTGCTTAAATTTCCATAATTTCATGAAGCATTTATTTTTGCACGTTAGCTGTCAGACTTGACACTCAGTTTTGCTGACGATCAGCCATGCGTAAGTGTTTACTATATTGTTGCTATTGTAAGCAGCCAGTCTACATTTGTTTGTTGAATGAAGTTATGAAAATTCAAGCTGTCTCAAGAATCAAATCTTGGTTGGTTATTCATTGGTTATTTTCTTTGATGGAGGTATATCAATATCATTAACAAATATGGAACTTTTGTGATATTCTTGTTTAATTTTGATACCATACATGTACTTCAAACAACTTCTGATATCCTTTCTTCTTACAGTGGTGCTCAAAAGTTAGTGAACCCCTCCAGAAAATGAACATATTTAAAGAGTTTAAGTGTTGCCATGTTTTAGATAGTTAATTGTGAAGTCAGGTGATAAAATATTATATTCAATAAAGATTGTTTCTTTGAGCTCGCCAAACATAGTTTTGTTGTCTACATTCAACACGAAAGAATGCATTTTGTGGTGGGATTTACACATTTTTTAGCGCAACTGTATATGTTTTACTCACTCATTTGTAGATAAGGCACCACATTAGTTGCATCTGAAGAAATTTGAAGAAGAAACAATATGCTATACAATGTTGTGATAAAACATTGTCAGTTCTCTGTTTCATTATTTTCTGATATGCACTGTATAGGTGTACGTGTTTAGTAATTGACATTGATCCCAGGTGCATATATATGTGCAGAATAATAAATAGACCCAAACCATAGATAATTAGATCACATTATTTTTACTCCACATATGCAGCTGTGTTCTGAAAATGATAAACTTACAATGCAATGCCACTTTCTTTATTATAAAATTAATTGATCTATCTGTAGTTTTTCATTGCTAAGTCAGCATTGACATGATCTATAAATCAATATTTTCCCCATCATAATCTTTATATGATTGCTTTATATGCATATTGATATTGTAACATTTAAAGGCTGTAAATGACTAATTCAAATGATTTGAGATGAATGTAAACTGGAATGGTTTTTGAAATAAAAGTTTGCTTTCCTTCCAGTGTGTTGATGAGTCATGTCTAATGTACTTTCTTCCTCATACTGTCATTAACCTACTAACAGTGGTAATGATTGATAAACAATTGTATTGCTTTCATACATTGTAATGTTGTTGAAAAGAGATTTGCTGCTATTAAGCTGAGCTCCAGCCTTCACTTTTGTTTTAAAGTATGTTAAATCAGACCAGTATAAGGTTTTGTAACAGTATTTGAAAATGCTTCCAGTATCCAATTGCCTTTGAATCAATGATTGATGTGTACTTCAAATGACATACAGTAGATTTTTTTTATCAGTTATAAACACTCGAATTGAGTTACCCTCAATTTGATTTGATATAGAGAGAAATATTACATTATTTTTTATTGTTGATGGGGTATTTTGTTTCGTTACTTATATCTATAGGTATTTTACTGGGGTGGGGGTCGCCTGACTCCTCTGAAGCTTGAAGCATTCAAAGATGGAAACAGAGCATTACAAGTGGCAGCAGGCCACTCACACTTTGCTGCTGTCACTGTAGAGAAGGAAATTTTTACTTGGGCTGTAAGTATATCAGGTTACTTTATAGGATGGCTTACATTATGTAATTGTTGTGATTTCACTTTTTTCAGTCTCTTCATGATATTTAGGCGGAATATTTCAGTAAAACAGCAATTGCTAATGGCTTACTTTTGGATGCCTCAATATTAATATGGCACCTCCAAAACCCTTGTTGAAATGATCAATCAAAATAATTAGTAGTATATAGTGTCATATTTCATTTTTATGTGAAGTGCATGTGACTTGCAGGAACGTAGAGACATTTACTGAATATTTTTGTTATTAAAAATCTCACAGTATGCATACATTAATTCTTGCATTATAATCCACATTTTTTAATCATATGGAGACCTTTACTTCCACAACTGAACCTCATGCCAGAAATTATGTTTAACTCAAAGGGACTCCAGTTTATAGTGACTATTGCATATTACTGGCAATTGACTAAACCAGTCTGCTGAATTTCCATCACTAAGGTCATATTTAACTGATCCATTCAGGGACTTGTTGCATCATAGTAACATACATTATATTCATGAATTTGGGAAGTGTCTTAATATTCTCCATCAGCTGTAGGTTTCATCAGATTCATTTCTGTTTGATATATTTCTTTATTAATCTGGAGACTGATCCACCATTATCTGCATGTCAGATAGTACAGACTTATTTTAAGTTTTTCTATTATTTTGAAAGCTACATGATTGTTGTGTATCATAGGTTCAACATATATTTCTTTTTTGGATTTTTATTTGACCATGTGTTTAGAATGTCCATGGTGGTCAAGAGTTAGTTGGTCAGCTTGGACACGGAGATACAGCTTGTTACAAAGCTCCAAAAAAGGTTGAAAAGCTGCAGGGTATACCGGTCAAGGCAGTATCATGCGGGGAAGAGTTCACCGCTTGTGTCACAGGTCAGTAATGAAATGTACTTGTATTCAATTGTTATTCAATAATTATTCTGTTTGAAGAGAAATTATATACCAGATAATGATCACCCTGCCATTGGTGGTAATTACCATGGTTAAATTTCTCGATGGCCAATTTTGATGAAGATTTCCATAGAAGTTATGATTAGAGTTAATGACAAATCAACAGTAGTTGTTATTTTTATGCATTGTAGTAAGTTTGTATTACTTCAGTTTGTGTTAGGACTAATCTATGTAATAATATTTTGGCGGACCACTACCACTAAGCCACTAAGTGCAGTTGGAAAGTTGTGTTTAAGGCTGAGAGTGGGTCATAAGTTGTGTCTGTTTTTCAGAGATAGGAATGGAGTCATGTTCATGATTTGTCTGTATAGGACAGGAACAAATTTCTATGTTTTTTATTTGTGTGAACTTGAATACTTACTGATTAATGTCTCTTTATGTCACATTGTGGCCCAGTGGATTATTCTCTGGACTTTAACACAGGATTGTGTTTCCAAATCCTAGCCATGGCATAATTTCCTTCAGCAAGAAAGCGATCCACATTGTGCTGCACTCAACTCAGGTGAGGTTAATAGGTACCCAGCAGGATTAATTCAGTGAATATGCAGCATCAGAAATGGCAGCGCAACCTACAGGTGGTGTAATAATAATAGTGTGCCTGGGAATAGATTTTTTTCTAGATAGTTGGCCTCATGGCACCGTGTATTTGCCTATTATATATTTTCCCCTTTTTTTCAGATGAAGGGAAGTTATACACATTTGGCTCAGACTACTATGGTTGTTTAGGAAGAGGCGAGGACTATGAACCCGAAGATGATGATGACAACGATGAGGAAGAAGTGAAGAGTCCTATCATGGTATCATTCTTTGACGAGAGACCTGTAGATAAGATATCATGTGGTGATAATCACATCTTAGCTCTGACTCAAGACAAACAGGTCTACTCATGGGGATGTGGAGAGTTTGGTGAGTCTTATGTCCTTTGTTTACCTGCTTGTATTAACTGTAATGAATAATTAGTAATACATAGTAGTCAAACACTTTTATATTTAGGTTAGAATGGAGACTTTAGTAGAGGCCCTGTATGCTACATGGCATTCTTCCATCAAAGATTTAAAAAAGACATTGATATAAAAAAAAAATGTTCCAGTACTGGACTGTATCCAGTTGATTAATAAATACTCTGAAATCTGAATAATCAAGGAAATTAAATACCTAACCCTAAAGTGTGAGAAATTTGGCAAATTATTTTTTAGAGATTTATAAAGCAATCGTTAATATGTGCTCTGATTGATTGCTAATTCAGTGTGATATGTCCACTGGAGAGTGCCAATATTTTATTATGTATGTTTATTATGTAGAGTGTGTGGGTTGAATGTTCTTGATCTGTGTTTATAAATTGAATTTGATGAGATAATTTATCTGCCTGTAAGTTGAGATATGTTTCACGTTTCAGTGGTATTTATAGTATATAGTTTCAACAAAAGTTGATTCATTGACTTTTTTTTTAATCAAACAGGACGGCTTGGAATTGGCACTGAAGATGATTGTAGGCTGCCTCAGAAGGTAAATCTATGACACATTTCTAACATTCTATATCTAGTAAATAACAGCAAATACAAAACTTAAAAAGAAAACTTAAAGAATGTATTTTTATGTTGAAGGATATATTGTATCATTTGATTTTATTTTCAATTTTCATTCATCTGTTTCCTCATAAACAAAAATGAATACACACAGAGATATATATAAAACAATTATAGAATATATAGGAGCAAGTAGAGGCCATTCATATATCCAAGTCTGGGCTCCAAACAATAACCATATATAATTTAAGTAGAGAGAATACAAAGGGCATCATTTATCATCAGCTATACAAATCCACTTTCAGGGGTATTCTCTTGTCTAAAGGTTATCTTTATAAAGTGTATGTTCATGAATTTTGATGGCAATGGCTGTGTTCTGCTGAATAGTTATGATATTACTAAGATACACTGTGTGCAAGCAGTGCAGGTGGAAACTAGCAATTAAGAAAAGGAAATGTGGCTATTCTACCCCATTTATCTTAAAAATCAAATGTCTCTGAAGAACAGCATGTTTTAAAGATTGGATATTAAGAGTAGATACTGTAACAGCATGTCCTTGATATGTTCACCCGGTGAATGACCATTGATTTCGGCTGTCACTGTCAGAATAATGAGGTATCATACAATTTTCAAGGGACACTTTAAGGCCATTTTCCCTCTCTCACTAGTTTATTGAATGAGATTTTAATTTCAAAGAAGAAAACCTTGCATCTGACAATTTTAAATTTTATGTGTCAGAGTGAAACAAGAATAATACATTGCTGCTATAACACCTCATTAATTAGATGTTATTTGATGTCACATATTGTGCAAAGTAACTTAATTTCTTTGGACAGAGAGCTTGGATTCTCACTAGATATCACATAGATAAACTATAAAGTCATTAAAATATAATGTAAGAATTTGATATGCATGTCCAATCACTGCCAATGGTGATATAACTGCTTGTTAGTAGGAAAAGAACTCTTTCATTGGTATCTTTAAACTTTATTTTATTAATATTTTTCTCTCTCTCCCCCTCTTCCTACCTCCCACTTCTCTATGTCTGTTCCTACTGTTCTCTATTTTTCTGTCTTTTTCTATTCTTTTGTTATCCGGTCTTCCTGTCTTCTCTATTCAACTTTTCCCTCTCCCCATTTTATTGCTGACTCCCCTCTCATTTGATCAATTACTTCTATATGTCTCTGTTTATCTTTGTCTCTGTTTCTTTCTCTTTGTTATTATTAGTACTTGTTCTTTATACTGCACTTTTCCTGTTAGCCCAAATTGCTAACTATCAGTTGATTTAGTGAATTATGTAATCTTAAAAACTACAAACAATAAAAAGGATTTGTTTTTTATGCTTTTGCTGTTTCTGTCAATCCAGGTAACATTCCAAGGTAAGAAGGAGATCAAGACAGTCTGTGCTGGTTCTGAAGGGTCATTCTTCCTTACCACTGATGGCAAGATGTATGCTTGTGGTAGCAATGAACATAATAGATTAGGATTCAACACCGTCACAGCTGGTCTCAGGAAGAGAATAGTCAAGGTAAAAACAATCGCTTGTATGCAAACCAGTGCAGAAGCACCAAAAGAGTAGGAGTTCAGGGACCTATTGCATATTAACATGCAATCAAGTATTTGAAGAAAGCAAATGGTTTTGAAAAATGTACCTTTAAGATCGGATGAATGAAATTATGTGTGATATTTGGAATGGTGTTTGATTGCAACACGTCCTGTTACAGCCCTGGAGGTGTGAAGGCTCCCTGATTGTCAGGTAGTATATGGAAATTGAATGGTTTTGGCTTGAACAATGTTCATTTTTGACATCTCGATTATTCAAACATATACAAACCATAAATAAAGTAAAGGGAGCAAGTGGTTCGCTATCAATAAAACACGGGAAAAAACAATGATGAAATGAATTATATGTCGTTATTAAATCCAGTAAGTTGACCAATCAAAGCATTTATGATATTTGTTTTCTCTATTTCGGTTACAGGAGTGCTATGATATCCCTTATAAGGATGTACCTACATTAGTGAAACCTCTTAACAGATATAATATCAAGGCTATTTCAGCTGGACATACACACTCTGCTACTATTGATAGTAAGTAAAGGGAAACATGATAATTTGATCATATTCAGTTTCATTAGAGAAACAAATCTGAGTTATTATATTTCTTCTTTCATTTTAGATTCAAATTTGATTTTTTTTAGTTGGAGTGTCAATACTGATGATACCCAAATGAATTGAATGATCCATTAACTTGATCAGAAATGGAAATGTAGTTTATTTTTATCTCTTTCACTGAAAGAAATTAAAGCACATTTAGAAATTATTCAAAAATTATATTTTTTGTCCTGTAATTTGATTATTATTTTGTCATCATAATGATTTTATAAGACAATTCTTCGTATATTTGGTGGAATATGCTCAAAATGAAAGAATAGTAGCATCTTGGTATTACAGTGTTGCACTTTGTACTGTCTTTTATGAAAGTTTATTGCCCTGTGTACTGTCTCACCCAATCACACTTGCATACGCATTTGAATTAAATTTAGCAGTGTAAGTTATGTTGAGGTGTTATTTCTTGTAGAAGTATGGTCTCTTTTCTTTCTATATTTAAATAATTTCTTATGTGGAATATAAAACAACTAATCACCTTTTAGATTCAATAGATGAAAAAAGTTAACTCTTCCTCTGTGATTTGAATGTAGACACGATCATTCTTCAATCACTTCAGAAAGATAGCTGTATTTCCAAACCATCTCAGATATGATTTTTTGCCGCATCACTTCCAATTCTTTGCAAACTGAAACTTTGGTGATTTTCATTGACAAGATGTTTCATGAGAAGCTTCCCTGATCTAAAATGCCTAAACTACAAAACCCCTTTCATGTAGCTTCTCTCCTTGATTTATCACTTCTACAGGTTTCGGTCGTTTGATCATGTTTGGTTCCAATCAATATGGTCAGTTAGGTGTAGGAGATTGTAAAGGAAGATCAGGAATATGTGAAGTAAAAGGCGTTCTTACTGGCAAACATGTAGTATCAGCAAGCTGTGGAGATGGCTTCACTATAATTGCTACCACAGGTATGATACATCTTAATTCATTAGTATCTTATTTTAAGTTATGTAGGCTACAGGACATCCACCCCATAACAGGAACTGGGTACTTGTCCTCATGGTTGTAGTTATTTGGGTAAGGTATCCTCTGGGAGCTTTCCTTTTGGGAAGTTATACCTCCAGGATTAACAATAGTGATGATGATGATGGTGATGATAATGATGATGGTGATGATGATGATGATGATGATGGTGATGATGATGATGATGATGATGGTGATGATAATGATGGTGATGATGATGATGATGTTGATGATGATGATGGCAATGATGATGATGTAATATTCATCACATAATGAATGTACAATATTATATTTGGGGAATATTAACCAACTATGTACAAATAATTACATTCTGGCTGTTGTTAATTATAAGTATCATGGAATGATGGCAAATACCATTTTAAAACTTATATTTTGACCACATGAAATTGTATGCACAATAGAGCAATTGCTGAATTTTGCAACTATTAATGATTTGATATAGAAATGACTTATGACCTGTTTTCCTCAGACAATAACAAGGTAGATGTGGTAGGTTGGATTTTTGAGTAGCCTGTGCTATTTCATTTATTTTCCATTCTATTTGATTTCACCTGATTAATCTCCTGACAGACAACCAGATCTTTTCATTTGGTCATGTTGATAGCGGTCGTTTAGGTCATGGTGATGACCTTTCTGGTAGTCATAAGAAGAAACAATCTATCTCTACTCCTAAACCTGTATTCGGATCTCTTCATATGGTCTCTGGTCTCTCTTGTAGATACTGGCATACCATTATCATTGCAGGTAAAAATTCCTTCCAATATCCTGTTTATTGTATGTTAAGACCAATGATAACTATAGAATTAATACTGGAAATTTGTGTATTCACTAAAGGTATTTGAGTCACTCCAATTAACCCATTTGAGCTGAGCTACATGAACTGCATTAAAGGAATTTCTTCCTGCTGATACTTATTTGTTCCTGGATAGAGAGTGGCAAATGAAGATTAATATCTTGTCAATAGGACATTAGTGTTGAGGTGGAATATGAGCCCCAGACTTAATGATTAAAAAATCTTGAAACCTATCCATTGATCCATAAGACTTGTGTATCTGTAATAAGTACATATTGGTAAACATTGCTTAGATGTTACTTTTACACTATTCAAAATATCAGATTAACTAGCTAGTTTAAAATTGAAATTCCTTTGCTTGTAAGAATCACAAGGTATGAAACTATTACCAATGTTGAAAACATGTATAGTCATGGGATAATACCACTAGCACTCTAATTGCTTGAAACAGCAGAATTCTGGGTTATGATTTATTTTATTTAATGAATATTTTGATGTTATTCTTTATGTCTATAACAGAAAAAGTTTTATCTAAATCAAAGACGTTCCGCTCACCACGGATGGATAGTACATCAAGCAAAGGTAAAAGCAATTTATTTCAAACTTAGCATGATACAAGAATGGTGTAAGCACTGCATATTGATTTCTTGTGCTGATGTGAGAATGCTGTTTGCTCCAACATTTGTGTTTTAAGGGCTACTTGGTTGTGCACAAATGTGATGCTAATAGCACCCTTGCTTTGGATGAATTGATATTATTCAATTGTATTTTTTTTTCTTTGTTTGTAATTGGATTGTTTAAAGATTTTCCTCAATCAAATATAATTTCTTTAATTCATGATTGTATATATTTAAGTTTAAAGTGTCTTTGGTAAACTAATTTGTGTTACTTAATACTACTAATGGAGTGTTGCAAGAAACTCACAATCAAGTGCAAGTCATTTTTGAGTCCCAAAATTATTCACAACTATTGAAAGTAATTGCAAAATTGGACTAAATTGCTGGTCTGCTTTTTTAAACAAGAAAATTAGATTTGATTGCTATACTTCAAATTGATCTGTGAATTGAAAATATGTAATTTATTGTAAATATTTTCTTGCAACACCCTATATAAGCATTTAAGACTTTAGAAGTTGCAAGAAACCAAATCTGTTAAGTGAGGATGATAATCTGTTTTTTAAAGACCTTTTAAACTATTAGCAGCAAAAGTTTGAAAGTGCTCACTTTCATCACCAACTTTCTGCATCAGATGTTGGAAGGGGCTCAATTTTAGCACCTGCTTTGGTACCGTTTTTTATCTTACAAATCTGATTGGATTTTAATAAGATGTTTAGCTCTTCTTGTAACAGAAATGGAAGCGAAATGGAAGCTAAATACAGGGAATACATCCTTGCCCTATCTTGTTTCATTAAACATGGATTGGTGTTGTGCCATTGTATATCGTCCTATTTTGGTATTTTACCCATACCATTTTCTGCTCATAAAATAAATACTTTTAAATGAAGATACATTGTTGCAGTATACCCCGTAAAAGTCCGCCAATATGGGAATGGAATTCAATGAACAATTTTATTGCAGAGTACTCAACCACACTAATTAACAACTCAAATGCACACTTCTGTTAACTAATAAAAGTTGCTATATTTTCAATGAAATTGATAAAAGCTGAAAGGTAATCACTCTCTTTAATTTGGATTCCTTAAAACTTAGCCTGTCATAAGTGCTTTATATTTTGGTGAGCAAAATTATAAATTTCATACAATTGAGAGCTCATACAAGTGAAGAATTAAGATCTACTAGAATAATGTTACCACATTTATTTTCAATTAAAGCTCGATTAAACTAACACAATGTGTATTGCTTGCAGTGAAGTTGCAGTGTTTCTCTAATCTTTGTTTTGTTCAGTGAGTTCCCAAGTCAGCCAAGATAGTGTCTTTACAGAAAGCTTTGATCAAGAGAGCGAGAAGAGCACCCCTGATCCAACACCTGTAAGAAGCTCTCAGAGTGTTGAATCAAGACAGTCATCACTGCAAGTCCCATCTGCCAATCATACACCAGAGACATCATCAAATGATGTAGAACATTACACAGGGAGTTCTGGACAAGAGACCGGTGGCAGTGTGAGCCAAAGAGATGAAAGAAGTAATGGAGGGGGAGATGATGATGATGATGAGAATAGTGAAGAAAGCAGCATGCCACCATGGCTTAAAAATGTAAGTATATCTTGTAATAGGGCTGACTTATGTTAGAACTTTTTTTCCAGATTCTGATGGTGTATTGCAATAGGGTAATCAGATAAATGGGATATAGTAAAATTGATAAGTTTGAGCACAAAAAAAAAAATCTTGATACCACAGATCAATTTCACTGAAACAACATTTGAATTCCCTTTTTTTAAGTAAGTGAAAAAAACCTGAAAGATTTATTCTCATGTCCTGCTGAGACTGAAGTCATATCATTGAAAAATTTGAAGAGGTCAGTGGGGTTCCGTTGAGCTGGCCTGAGGCACTCTGACCTAATATACCTACTTTTTATAGGTGACCCAGTATGGGTAACAATAGAACCTATCACCTTGTAAATCATACATGTTTAGTTACTTCAATATTATTATGTTGTCTTTAGCATACATTTTAAAGCAGAAAGTTAAAAAAATTCTTGATGTCATATACCGTAAGTAATGGTCTATTAACCGCACCTTTTTCTCGGCGGGATAGAAGCAAAAGTCGGGGGTGCGGTTTATTCACGGTGATAGGTCTGAGCCGGACTCGGCCTAAAAAAAAAACCAAGTCCATTTCCCCCTGAACGAAGGTTATTCACAGAGAAATCAGTTTGGTTTATTTTTTTGATGTCTGTTATGATGACAAGGCTAGAGAAAGACTCAAGAAAATAATAATTAGCAGCCCGTCGTAACCCCTTCCGAACATGTACCATACACGTCTGCCAGTTCACAACACATCAAGTGGCCGGGCGTAGCCGCCTAGGGCAATGTCCTTTAGAGGGGTATGAGCCGCGGGTAATGGGAAGCGATTATTACGATCTTAATCAAATATTGTCCAATGTCCATAAAAGTTTAATTAACAAATGCACCTCCCTTCATGACACTAATTTTGGCTTTATTCTTAAGTCATTGATTCAAAGCAGCAAAGTTCCCTGGCTAAGTTCAAACAGACGCCAAGCATACTCTGTAATATTTTGTCACAGCTGAGAGCTTGCGTTGTATAGTGCGACTTAAGCTGGCGCTATTCATTTTACCCCCCCCTCCCCCGAAGTACAAGTCCCATTACGAAATTACTGCCCGCGCGCCAGCTTATTTTTTCTTTCCTGTTTCCTTTTCATAAGATACCACCACACACGCACGTGAGACTAGACGACACGAAGCCGTAAAAAACAACTGAAAAAAAATGCACAAATTCTCTGTTTCTCGAAACTTCCTGTAATCCCGTATCCAAAATTCATGCTAAAAGTAAGACATTGAATGCTAGACAAATTCCGAGAGTGATAGTGAGGTTGTGATGCGGAAATGTGAATGTTTTTTCCTCTCCTACGCCAGGAAAGACACAGTAGCATAATTTGATGATATCGTGATGTGATGTACCGGTACCGTATCGCACTTTGCAATGTACAAGAACGGCAGTGCTGTGTGTTACAACCGATAATGTCGCACCAACGCATAAAGTCGCAGATTGCGACATTATGCTAAGAGCGTCCGACGCATAATGTCGCAGTCAACGCATAATGTCGTAGTTTTTCTAACGCATAATGTCACATGTCGCAACGCATAATGTCGCAGCAAATTGTCAACGCATAATGTCACATGTCGCAACGCATAATGTCACAGCGTATTGGTAATTAGACGAAATGGTTATTGGACTAAACTATGTTGATAGTTGACTAACTAATGGTAGACGAAATGATATCAGACCATGCGATAGTGGGGGAAAAGGCAGTAGACGAAATGGCAATAAACCGATAAATATCCATACAAAGAGTAATCCTGATTTCCAAATCACTCAATTCTCTTTCTCGTGTCTCAAAATACTTAGTGAAAGCATATTTTATATCTTATCTGTAGCTTGAGTCCTGAAGAAAATACCGCTGTGACATTATGCGTTGCGACATGTGACATAATGCGTTGACAATTTGCTGCGACATTATGCGTTGCGACATGTGACGTTATGCGTTAGAAAAACTACATCATTATGCGTTGACTGCGACATTTTGCGTTGGTGCGACATTATCGGTTGTAACACTGTGTGTGTGTGTACACTGTGAGGTGAGTGTGTAAGTGGCCAATAATGTCGGAACCTTTCTTTCTTGCTATCATTTGTAGATTAATTGATCAAGAACAGCAGATTTCCGTATACCAGTAGTCTCTTTTGATATTTGAAATCTTTTCCTTAGTTTTTCGGTCTCTTGGTACCTCAAATATGCATGTAATTAACTGTGAGAAGGATTTAGAAAGAGAGTGTGATGAATTTTGTTTTTGTTTTTTTTAGTTCAAAGTTGGGGGTGCGGTTTATAGTCCGTTACTTACGGTATGTAAAAGGATAAATATTTGTTAGGTTTATGGCATTTTTGTTACTATTGTAAATTGTTGACATTATTAGATGTTGAGTTTCTGCCTTGCTTCCAATAGTTTGTTTCACACATTTATTAATTTTATCCCTACTTTTAGGAGCTGGAGGAAGCTGAATTTATTCCCATGCCAACGATAGAGTCTGTAAATAACGATAGGACGGATTCTGCCACTCCTATCAATAACGATCCATCTCAACACAACTCTACAACAAACAAACTCCCATCAGATAAACCCACATTAGATGGTACAGGTTCTACAGACAGTGGTTTCCATCGTCCTCACTTTGTACCTCCTCTAAGCTTTGCAGCACTCTCACAGTCTGGGGATTCTTTCAAGATGGGTTTAGCTAGAGATGCAGAGGTGGAAGCTCTGAGAGACAGGGTCACACATCTAGAAAATGAGAACCAGAAGGTAGGAATAAGATTTTGATATTAGTTGATGTGTTAAAACTTTGAGCATATTCATGAAAAGATGCCTAATTGAAATGTTCTTTTCTATTATTTTTAGAATTAAGCTTAAGTAAAGGAAGCTGATAGAATGTCATATGAATTGAAATACATTTGGTTTTTAATTAGATTCATAGAATAGTTTTCTCCAATCCAGGTATCTAAATATATTGGAAGGAGTAACATATCTATCAAATTATCAGTTCGTCATGGAAATAATAATTTTTTGCCAGATGCTCTCATTTTTTCATTTCAAGAAAGATAATTCTTGACAGTATTTTTGTTATGATTATAATTTGAGAAGTTTGATAGTTATGGCTATCCTTCTTTGATTGTTTTGGCTATCCTTTTTTTCTGCAGCTGTTTAACATGGTGTCTGACCAGCAAGCACGTCTTCTAGAGCTGGAGAAGCGATTGACACAGATAGAGGGAACAGGGGTATGATCTTTAATTTGTCTGTTTCAAAACAAGAGACTGTCTTCACGATGCTTTATAATCCTCTAACATCATCATCATTTGTGACTTGTGAGATTGATGAAAGATTCAGAGAATCAACCTTGTACCATGCTTCTGAGCTAGGCCATTGTTGTGCTTCGTACCTTGTGGTTCCACATTATGCAGTGCATTAAGAAAGCCAGTCAAGGTCTCCTGGTAATCTTCTTTCCAGTGTAGATGACTTTTTAGGATTCTGATCATCTAACAATCACTGCTTGAATGATTTATCATTGATGGGAAAAAGGACCTTGAATCGCCGGGGGCGGTATTCTCAAAACCGTGTTAGCTAACAAGATTTGTATTCTGAAAATCGTGTTAGCATGAAAAGCATGTGGCCCAAGTGGTAACACCGCGCATGGCCGCAGTGCGCGAAGCGCAACTCCCATACGTGGTGTTAGGGAGGAAGATAACACGAAATTTGGTATTCTGAAAATGGTGTTAGCAAAAATTTTGTTCAAAGATAACACAAACATTTAACACTGCACTAAGGAGGAGTTAAGTTGGGGATGACGATGGCTGCACTTTTTCTAGCAGACGCAAACGTCAAAAACAACATAAACTGGCATAAAGCTATCGTATGGCAGAAATTCCTGTAATTTTCTTTCATTTTTTTCCTGCATTTTTTGGCCCTCGATCTACCTTTCTCTCTACTAACAATGTCTTGAACTTCCTGTGAAAATACCCTTCAAACTCGTCTTTAACTTGGCTTACGTAGAAATCATATGCTCATAAATGATTTATTTGGTTACTTTTTCCATATTGTAAAACAGGACAAAAAGGAGAGGAAGAAAATTAAAGACAGCATAAAAAAAGCATAAACAGCAATTAAAAAGAATGTAATTGTTAAGAACATGGAATTGGGGAAGCTTCTATAATATTTGCAAAATTTTTCCCCTTTCAATAAGCAACTCATAGTTTCAACGACTGGAATTTTTTGGCTGATCATTCTGCACACCAAATTATTATAAAGAATTGTGCGCAGCGCACCCAAAAAATACAATTTTGTATGTGTGATAATTAACATTTCTATGTCAAGTTTAGTGTTCATTAAAAGTGCTTTTCATGCTTCTTAAAGGACAAGTCCACCCCAACAAAAAGTTGATTTGAATAAAAAGAGAAAAATCCAACAAGCATAACACTGAAAATTTCATCAAAATCGGATGTAAAATAAGAAATTTATGACATTTTAAAGTTTTGCTTAATTTCACAAAACAGTTATATGCACATCCTGGTGGGTATGCAAATGAGGAGACTGATGACATCATCCACTCACTATTTCTTTTGTATTTTATTATATGAAATAGGGAATATTCTATTTTTCTCCTTATTGTCAAGTGAAACAACGATTAATTCCTCCCTGAACATATGGAATGGGCATTGCTTAATACTATATGATTCAGTCAAGTTGGTCCTTATTGTCAAATCTATAAAAAATTGAATATTGTATAATTCAAACAATAAAAAACAAAAGAAATAGTGAGCGAAGGACATCATCGACTGTCTCATTTGAGTTGTGCATATCACTGTTTTTATGAAAAATAAGCAAAACTTTAAAATGTCATAACTTTCTTATTTTACATCCGATTTTGATGAAATTTTCAGCGTATTGCGAGTTTGATTTTTCTCTATTTATTCAAATCAACATTTTTCTGGGGTGGACTTGACCTTTAAGTTTGCATTGCATTTTTTTTTTTAAGTTCTCAAATTCATTGGGGGCAAATAGATATGTCTGCCCCCCCTTTTTTCATGGGGTGATTGCCCCCTGCTTTTTCCACTATCGATTGTGGCCTCTGTCTTCTGTTATAATTTCATACTCCTGCTGTCCGAAATAATCCATTCTTAATTGCCACAATCACCCCTCATGTCTCTATCTAGCTCTAACTTTTATTTAGCTGTACCTCTGTAATGTGCTGTATGCGCTTACAGTGATGATGTCACCACGCGCGCACTAATTTTTTCACCTGAAAATTCTGTGTGATCTTTTCTTTAACAGCGCATTTGATTGGATTTAATAGATTCAGAGTTGGAGGAGCTAAAGATAACAAAAATTGAGATAACAAGCAGATAACACGCTTTTCAGAATACCGATTTTGGGGTATATTAGGGGCGTGTTAAATCAGAGAGATAACACGATTTTCAGAATCCTGCCCCTGTAGGAATTGCTCTATATATGGATGGACAGACCTACAGGATGATTTCTAGATATTTACATAAGTTTCCTCTTAGAACATCTTTGATTAAAGACAGTTCTTAAACATCGAATAAAACGGGTTGTCATCCTGATTCGGTCTTAAGCTTTTAAACATATGCTACCTATCTTATGTACATATATGCGTGACTAGCAGTGACTTCTTATGATATTTGACTTGTTTCTGTGGACTTTTTATAAAAGAAATAGTGACTCCTTCTCAGTCATGACATATTTTTTGAATTTTAGCGAATTCATGAAGTCTGTGCATTATTCATATCTACATTTGCAAAGCAATTAATTTGTGAAGATATTTCTATTAAAGTGTTATATATTTTCTACATTGAAAAAAATTCAGCCACATATTTGTTTCCAATGTACTTCACCTTACAGCTGATATTTGATGTAGATGAATGGATGATGGAATTAATATAGAAAAATGCCCATCATCATTTGAATTGGTATTGAAATCAACAGCGGTATGATTTATTACAAAGTTGATTGGAAAATTATTTCTACAAGTATGAGATGATTTTCTGCAGATAAGGTTGATCTGTTGATTGCAACTATTGTAGTTGATGTTTGCAGTATACAGATTGTAAGTTTGTTGGTACACCCTTTAAGTGAGGGACCACCATACTCCAATATGATGTGGCTGATTTCAAGTACAGTGTCAAATGTCAGTGGTGTTGGAGCAAAATAAACACCAGCCACAATATCCAACTTGAAACATTGTTGGTGTTACTATTGACATTTAAGATGAACTATCAATAATGAAATAGGTATTGTTTAATAAACCCAGAGATTATTTTGAGCTTCATAAAGCAGCTTGATTTTCACCCTTAACATCAAATGCCAACATCCAACACTGTACTTAAAATCAACAAAAATAGTAGACCTTGGTATTCAATCAGCAGTTTCACTTAGGAAGATTTAAAAAAGCTTCTCGTTAGAAATGTAAAACTATATTGTGATTCCAACAATGTGCCATACACTCATTCTGCAACATTAATATAATACCTCATGATTTGGCTGATCAGAAAAAAAACAGAGCCTGTCATGGCTTGCTGATGGCGCACTAGTTAATGTGAATGTACTGAATGTTATTAATTTAAATCACAATCACATAGTTTTTTTTAGATCTTGACCTCCAATAGGATGTCATGCAAGTTGTCAAACAAGTAGATGGTGATCATAATTAAGGCCTTAAATTTTGGAATGAGAAAGCTAGCTTCTTGATTTTAACAATACAAAGTATAACATATGGTAATAAGGACAGTATTTATAAAATGAAACATTCATTACTACATGTATAGATGCTCCAGGCACATATATATTTGCAGACAGTTGGATGACAGTATGAGAATAAAACTTATCGAGGATCAGTCAATGTTTTTGATGATTTCTATGTGGGTAACCATCAATATTATGCAACTTTTGATTACATGTTAATGTGATGATATATCATTGATTAATTTCTATACAAACTACATTTCCGATTTATGCAATTTTCCATTATATAATATGCCCTCTGTCTTTCATTCTGTTAGCATTTCATATTAACTGCATCTTTCTTCATTGTCTTATTTGAAAAAGAAAAATAATGTGTATGGTATTGATTTTCAGGCTCTCTGAGTGCAAACCAGTGATATAAATATCTGGTTCATTTTCATGTGGTAAAATTACTTAGTAAAAATCTGACTGTGATGAATTCTGTTGTCCTTACATATTGCTACTTTGAAAAGAAATGTAAATCATGTTTAATATTTAGCATTCTCATTCTAGACGTGTTGATAATGTTTTAAGTTGTGTGCAAAAAGGAATTGTTTAAAGAAATGTTTAAATGCTGCTTGCTGTGCATAGTTTTTGTAGTCTTGCCTTTTTATTTAGTCTGTATTTACTATCATAAATTGGTATCAGGGTTATTTATCACACTTTCATTCATTAAAAAAGAAAATGTGCAATGCTGTAAATATCCATGACAGACAAACGACAGTAATAAGTAATACAAACATGTTATAATAATACATGCATAATCCAAGCTGTGTGTACACATGAAAATCTGTAGTCTATGTAGCTCTAATCAAATATTTTGCATATTCACTTTATTTTGAAATGTCTGTATTTTGATTTGAATATTTGAATATTTTTATAGAAACTTGAGAAGTAGAATAAAAATGAATGTGGTTGTCCAGCCCTCTGTAAAAATTGGACTTTGTAATTATATCTGAAAAGTTCAATTGGTAGATTGCTTTAAGCCAAGTTATGAAGGGTAATGAATGAGTTGTAATTTTGTTGTAAGTTGGAAAGTGTGAATTCATGATTGAAGTGTGTATTCAAGTTGTTTAAATTATCAGTAATGTATGCAAATTACTTGATGACCTCTACCTGATTCTGTAGAACTGGTACACAAAGGTTAGTGATTGATCATACATTTGATTTATATGATCAATTCAATCAAACTTAAAAATCAGTCCTATGATCAAACACTAAGCATTGTGTTGCTAGACCCAATATATACTATCATGATAGACATGTACAGTGTACAGTATTTTATTTTCAATATCTGTATGTGGTGGAATACATACCCAAGTGTTCTCATTTGCTTTCATAAACTTTTATATAAACATTGTAAATATAAAATGATATTTGCTATCTCTACTTTATTTTCTGAAATATAGAATAGAAGTGCATTAAGCTATTTTTCTTTTTTTTCATTCATAGAATAAGGTAGGTTGTATTAAAAGAGGTTGTCTTCTGTTTTTTTTTTCTTTTTGCATCAATGTATTTTTCTGAAATAATTGCCTCATTTGTATGTGGCTAATATTCATCATGCTTTTTACTAGTACAATACTTGGGCATTATAAGTAGTTTATTAGTGTACATTTCAGTACTCTTGTTTTCTTTTCCCACTCAATATTTCAAGCTAATTTGAATTCTGGTAGAAGCTATTGGAACATAAATTCCAAGATAAGATATGTCACCTTTTTCTGTAGTTATAAATTCAGTGAGTTTACAGATTATTAATCAAGTGAATATAAGGAATTAGTAAAGACAATTATAGTTAATTAATTTACTGCAAGTGAACATGCTACTCTTTCCTTAATAACATGCTTGAAAAAAGCAAGTAATCCATTGATAAAATTTGAAGTGTTTGAATCAGATATCTGATTAAAAGTACATGCATAAGTATCATGAAATTCATTTACTTCTATGTAAGAGCACTGAGCTATTTGACAGCTTCTGCATTACACTGTATGGTTTCATTTAATGGACAATTCTAATAATGGCCCTTGATGGATCAGATTATCATAGCTCCTTATCTCTATATAACTTATATTAATACTGTTTATTGCCCATTCATTATACACTGCACTTGTTAAGTCACACTCGCAGTTAGCCATTTATTGATCTCATCAAAGATTCTTATTATTTTATTGTGTTTCAACTGGTGTGCAGTTCCTATAACTTGCACCAGAGAAATGTTTGTAGCTACTTTTCAGCTTATTCCCTTGCAAGCTTGCATTTCCTTGTAAACCTCTCAGTATCCTCAGTGCATTCTTAAAGCTAATTCTTGTTATTATTATTTTTTTTTACAAAATTCAAGCTCTCTTCAATACTCCTCATAGAAAAAAGCAACATGTAATCACAATAACATGAGGAATTATAATAAATTATTGATTATGTTATTTAAACTCTGAATATGTTAGTCATTGTAGAACACAGTATGAATTCAAGATTAATAATACCTGTTTGATATTCCAAAGGTTTTCATATCTTATACAGGGTCCTGTAACACAAAGGTTAGCGATTAATCGTATGCTTGATTTTCACAATTGATTGTACATTGTAGTCAATGGCATCAATCGTAGAAAAATGTTCTACGATCATTGCTAAGCTTTGTGTTACGGGCCCCAGGTAACCCATGTCTGCAATTGAGAGCATTTATAGTAAGTCGCTTTGGAATAGAAAATACAAACGAGTCATTTCCATTGTCTTATATTGACTGAGCTCTGTACCATGTTCAATGTGTGTTGTCTTACTCTGGCTACACTCTGACTTGCTGAACTTATTCCTACATAAATCAGAAGTATGATCATATATTTTTGTCTTGGACATGGAGTGTAAGTGTACAATCAGTGTTTCCTCATGCAGTACCCTCTCACATGTTTCAATCAATTTGAAATTGATTGTAAGTAAAGTCTATAGCAAACCAATTACTAAATTCTCACTCAATTGACACTATTGATTTTATCTATTTATGTTGCATGACCAAGAACTCTGTTCGTTTATTTGCAGACTAGATCAGATGAAGTTCTTAGCTTTTAGGTTTATTAAGTATTATGTACTAAACAACTTTAAAAAAAAATCACTTGGACTTGATGTGTATGATATTGTTGTGACTGCTTTGGTTAAATTAAGATTGAAAGACTTCCTTACAGTGAGAAAAGTGCTCACTGAAAAAGGATTGAAAAGTTTGTATAACATTGTCTTTGTCTTTCAATCAATGTATTATTTTCTTGGTGAAGAGATACTTTTCAAAACAATTGAATGAGGTCTTGTTGCAAGCGCATCAATCTCCAGGGGTGTGTTTTACCAATTAAAAATTGAATGTTTAAATTAGTTTTGTAGACCCTTACAAAGATTTAAACCATTTAAAAAGTATCAGAGAAAATTTTGAATACAATATGCTGACTTGGCAATAACAGTGATGATCAATTTAACATATTCCAGATGGTGTTATGTCAATTTCACCATTCAAGTATGCAGGAAAATTAATTCATGATGTGTACACGTGATAATAGTGAAGAAAAACAAATTCTTAGTCATAAAGCCAAAATTCACCCAGTTTTTTTTCTTTGTACAAACATACGTAATCAAAAACACAAAATGACGTCACAGACTTCAGGCTGGGGAGAACAGCACTAAATCTAATTTTTTTTAGAGCCTGCTAATTTGACTTTAATATTCCCAAGCAAAATTTTCATCTTGCAAATGGTAAAAATACTTTAACATGGCATTGCTGTGCTTTGTAGCTTATAAGCTTTGGATTAGTATATGATTTAATAATTCAACTTTTTGCTTCAGTCAGGGTCTTTAAATGATTTCTTTTTAATATTATTTCATGAAGTGGTGAAAAAAAGAAATGTCATTTGAATATAATAGTTTTGCCCATATTTTTTTCTTGAAACTCCATACATTGTGTACCTTTGATTCATGTTACTTTAAAAGTGTGAGGTGGTTTTACTCACTGTAAGGTTGTGTTTATATTTTCTTTTCAAATCTTTCAGACTTTAATCCTGTTTCCCTGTAATTTCAGAGAAAATTTTGTAATCTTCACATTCCCAAGAATGTCTGAAAATATTTACAGCTACTTACTGTTACATTCATGTAAATTTCATCCTCTTTCTAGTGGGTACAATGCAGATGTATCAGGTATAGAAAAGTGTCTTAACTACATACACTCATTGATAATGTTATCAATATATTTTGTGAAATAAAAGACTTGTTATGAATTATTTTTGTACCTGAGTTGTTGTTTGTTTTTTCATTTTGTAGATATGAAACAAATCTTCTATTTGGACTGGTTTTCAAAGTTATCAATTGCATAATGGGAGTTTATGATAGACTCATGTTCTAGAGAGTAGTCTGGATAATAACTCTTATTTACCCAGGGCAGCCAATATGATGACTTTGATTAAACGGTTGAAGATCTATTCTGCAGTTTGGAATAAATTCCAATGGAAACCATGATTTTATTAGAAAGAAAGAAATGTTTTGAGACAATCTGTGACAGATATGTTCTTAAGTATAAAAAATGTGTGGTATGACTAATGTGAAGATTAAAGTGGACATATTTTTATATAATATGAGACTACATAAGGCTTCATTTTAAGTTGTGAACCTGCAACTGTTTGAGTAAGACTCCAGCTGAGGGTATTTGATATTGAGGGCCCTACCATTTTGCTTTAGATGATTTTATTCTGATAGGCTGCTTCCATGCAATAGCTCCATCTTATGTTAGTTGATTTTGGTTGGGAGCTGTAGAATGGGAGACTTGACGAGATACATGTAAGACGGTGAATTCAATACCTGATTTTTATATTATGTATGCCCATGGGCAAGGCATTTATTACAATACGCTCTAAATCAAACTAGTTAAAATGACTAGATTGGTAGTCAGTTGGGTGCAACTAATATGACTAGTCCTATGGTGTAGTGAATGAAATGACCAGGAAAAAATCTAATACAGTATATGACTAAATAACAGTTACACCCAGCTGACCCTTTCTTCAACCTTTTTTTCTCATCAGAGTACTCTCATGTTGTCAGGTTTGTCTCAGATGTAAATAATCATATCAGAATCATCTGTGAATTCCCCTAAATCGCATGTATACACTGGTTGTAATGTGATAATTAGATATTCATGGATGTTAATATATTTAAAGTGTTTTGCCTGATTAGAAAAAAAATAAAAATAAAATCAATCACTTCACTCATCTGGTTAATATCATCAGGGGCCCGTTGCATAAAGAGTTGCGATCAAACGCAACTCAAAAAATCTTGCACAACTTGATTTTCAGCCAATGAAGCACCCGTATTCGGGACTTGCGCTTGATATGTTGACTTGGCGTTTATATACGCAACTCTTTCTGCAACAGGCCACTGAAGGAGAACTTAATATGTTATTATATGAGAATGAAATACTAATCCAGAAAGAGATATAAAGCAAAGTTCATTGAATCAATTTTTTTGGGTGAATATTGAGGTTTACTCAATATTATGTGAGACGATGCTTAAATACGTTAACATTGTTTCATATTGAGCTCTATCAGGAAGTATACAATTTTCAGTAAATTTAAACTTCTGTGAATAGTTAGGGCTCAATCATTGTTCGCTTATCTATAAATAACTGCTTTACATGCATGTTGGTTTGTTGGAATGTTTAAAGTTTAGTTTCGATTTCTTCTTAAATGCACATCCGGTAGGTCCATGAAATTAAAATTAGAATTAAAAGAAATATATGCTTTTCTTTTTTTCTTCCCCCGGTATGACATTTTGCTGATGCCCCCCCCCCCTTATGTTGAAAGACTATAAAATTAACGCAGCATAAGTATATTGGAATATAAGAGGCGTGGTGCAATTGGTTCTGAGGCCATGAATACATTCATCCAATTTAAATTGTTGTTTGATATTCGCTAAACAAACACTTCCGACAATTTTTGTGAAGAATGTTCACTCCCCCTCTATGTCTCCATGTGTATGTTTTCTCTCTGTGTATTTCTACCTACATTCAATAGTTGGGAGGGGGCGCTTGTGGGGTACTGGACAAAGAAAAAGAAAAGAATAGAAAATATCTTTCTGAATGCTATTTTAAAATCTATCACAAACATTTTCATTTTAGAAAGTTCGCTAGCTTACTTTGCGATCTCGCAACCTTTTCTGATGATTATGTTGCCCAATACGCCATGTTTGGGATCCCTTTCGGTAGAAATGGTCGAATGAAAATTCTAGTTTACCGAGCGAATAAAAACCATATAAAGAAATTATCTGTAAAGCATTATGCATGTATATCTTAATCTAACATCTACTGAAGATGAAAATACCTTTTAAAATTTATCTAAAGATAGACTTCTGAACAATTCATTTTTAATTATCCAATACTTTTCAGGTACATTTCACACGTTCACAATTCTTCTGTAACAGTAGTATAACCTGTTTTTTTTTTTTATATTGACACAATCCATGGAAAATGTTTGCTCAAAAGATTCCCTATGAATAGAATTTATATTTGGTTTACGATTAAACTATTCGCTCTAGCGAAATGCAGCCCATGCACTGATGATATTTGTATCCACCCGTAGCCTGATATCCAAAACGAAATGTTTATCATGTTTTCTTTTGCTTTATATTGTTCTAACGATTAGCCTGATTTTTATTCCTGAAGTATGTAATTGGATTCTTACCATCCATAAAAAGATGTGGTCTTTCAAGCAAAACACTTCACGGTTAGAATAATTTCTATCTGCAGTTTTTGTGACCTGTTTCTGTTTTATAGTTCAGTATACATGTATGTAGGTCAGTGTAATGTAAATGGGCTTAACCCTGCCTTTATTAGCACGTCTATATAGCCACGAGGGATATGATTATTTCGCCCTCGTTGCCCATTGTCGTATGCATCAACGGATTGGACGTTCAATCATCCGTGATCATCGACGGCAGCGTTCTACTGCAAGGTCAAAAGAAATTATTATTTTAGTTATGAAAGAGATGAAACCTAATTTGGGCCTATAGCTCAGTAATCGTTTTTTTACTGATAAGTCAGTAGAAAATTTGTTACTGGTTGCAAATCAAGAAATTAAGAAGCTGTATTCATGGTTTTGTTGCAATAAGCTATTGTTGAGTATTAAAAAAACCAAGTGCATAATTTTCCGCTCTAAGGGTAAAAAGCTTCCAGGGCGTAAAACCTGTCTTCATATAGGGGGTCATGATGTTGAACCAAGTGCAAATATTTTGTTTCTTGGGTTATATATCGATGAGCACCTATCCTGGAAAAATCATCTAGATGCTGTCTGCACAAAGGTGTCTCGCAGTGTAGGTGTTATTTATAGGTTAAATCAATTGTACCTGAAATGATACTGATAACAATATACAATAGTATTGTTCTACCTTATCTGACATATTGTAATGTTGCCTGGGGAAACACTTTCAAGTCTTATCTTGATAAATTGAGAGTATTGCAGAAAAGGGCAATACGACTTATAACAAATTCTAATATAGACATTCAAGTACTCCGTTATTTCTTCGTCTGAAAATGCTACCACTTTGTGAACTTGTGTCGTTCAATTGTGCATTGTTCATGTTCAAACTACAATCAATGCCTCAAGAATGTACCTTAAAAAAAATATTTCTTCAGAATTCACAAATACATAATTATAATACACGTCAAAAGGATCTATTTCGTCAGCCATTTGCGAGTACAAATGTCACTCTGACCAATTTACCTGTTGATATAAAAAAAATAGTAAAACTCTTTTCATGTTCAAAAGATTATCGAAAACTTTCTTTCTTGACAGATTATGATTATTTTTTCCTTCAATATGTATTTTAAGTTGATGTATTTGCATTTAAGTATATAGATGACCTACTCAGAATTTATGTTTTGTATGTGCATATGTGGGTGGATGTGGTTGTGTGTGTGGGTGTGTGTATATGTGTGTGTTTGTAATAGTTTTCCATTCTATTTTTAGCATCTTAACCTTATTATATATTTTTTCTCCCTCCTTTTGTATCTTGTAGATTAGTATATCCTATGTTTTATGTTAATATTCCAGGACCCTACTCACAAGCTTTGCTTTTAAAGGGGTCCTAAAACCCTATGCTATAATCTAATTGATGTATGTTTATGTACTCATTTACGTTGTATTTATTGTATCTATTTTGATTATGATGTGATGTTTTTGGTTTTGAATAAATAAACTTGAAACTTGAAAAGCTGAAATGTAATCGAATTGTGTCTGCAACATCTTTTAATTATGACAACTTTTAAAATGCATTGACTTTTTTTTAGTATGGGGTCATCTCTGGTAATTATTTCTCATTCTGCTGGTTTATACATCTCATTTTTTTTCACAAAAAACCCAAATGCACACGTAACTAAATACATGCACCTACTCACACCCACACACAGGGGCCGCGGAACCGGGGGGCTGGGGGGGGGGGGGCTTCAGCCCCCCCCCCACTTTTTTCCAAAACCGTGTACAAAAACGTAAAAATGACCATATGATTGTGATTTTTAGCATGGTCAGCCCCCCCCCCCACTTTTGGCTCAGCCCCCCACTTTGAAAACCGTTCCGCGGCCCCTGACACATACCCCATAACTCAAAAAGTCTATCCATCACACCAGCCCCAAACCCACATATTTCAATTCTCACACGTGCACACCCTCACCCTATTCCGGCAGACACAAAAACACGTCCAACACCCACATATCTCTCTTCTAACATACATACACCCACCCACACATCCAAAACCCACATAATTATCTCCATTATAACACACACCTACACACTCCAAACACACATCTTTTTCTCACAGACTCACACACACACGCACGTATACTCACACACACTCACTCACATGCCCCAACTCGATGCACATCTCTATTTACACACTCTCTCTCTCTCCATTTTTATCTCCCCTTTTCTCCCTGACTTTCCTTTTCTCGGTCAATCATTTTTACATGATCAGATTTACCTTTACCCTACATCCAGTCCTAGTAGTCAATATTTTGTTTCCATCTCTAAATACCTAAAGATTTCAAGACCATCATTTTATATTACTCAACCATAGGGAAATTGGCATTATCTCATTTCGTTTCTTTTCCTCATTTTTTCTTTCTTGTTTAACCAAATCGCTGTTTCGAAAAGTCCTTGATCCATATATCAGAGTTAACGTGTGATTGCATGTCATTATATTTTTATATCTTAACACAAACCCCCTTTTTTGCAGATGACTGGATTATGGTGAAATAATCTAATAACTTACGTATATATTACTTCTTCATGACTTACAATCAAATCAATATTCGAAAATTGCAATCGCAATGTATGTCTTAATGGTATGAATGTGATGTCATATCTAAGAAAACCTGATCATAACTTCGTGATATAGACTATGCGTTACAATTTAAAGTGTTAACACAACCACTTCAATCGTTGTTGCCTCTCCATCTTAAAAGAGGAAGGAAGTTGTTTCGAGAGAAAGAAAAAAAGTCACGTCACTCTTGCTCCAATAACTGTCATTAAGTTGATTTAAACCCACTTTGATGCCGTTTCCATGGTGACCAAAATAAAGGCTCTTCCTTGTTGGTTATTGCTTTTTTCCATGTCCACAAATGCATATTATTCATTTGAGAAAATATAATCTCATTAGGAATGGCCATATAGAAAGAATGGCTTTGTCAATTATTATCGGGAAAGTAGGTTTTACAAGCGTGACCCAGCTTTTTCCTCGTACTTGGCCTCATAATTATGATTATTAAGGATGGATGCGAAACTGCGTTTGTCAATCATATTTACAAGACCAAGATTAAATAATACCAAGACCTAGTACATTCAGTTCTCCAGTCTATAATAGATTTCAGGAAGACCTTCTATCCCTTTCCCTGATATTGTATGGTAATGGATTCCCTTTGCTTGTCTTGCTTGTATGTATTCACATCACCTCTCTTGAAAGTTGCACATCTTTAGATCTATATATTTTTAAAGCTTTTGCTCTTTTGTTATTTCTAACTCAACGCGATGATATGAGAAAGGGGTTTTGCACTTACTGATCCTGCTCTTAGCTCTGAGCTTGTAAGAAATTGCACTTCCGTTGATACACTGATATGAAGAACACACAAGGACGAAATGCTTCACATTCTTAGATACCCACTATCACGCAGGGGCGGATCCAGCCTCCGCCAATAGGGGGGGGGGGGCCGAAAAATTTTCACCCATATTTTCCCCGATCGGCCGCTCAAAATTGATTTTTGTTTGTTTGTTTTCCCAGTGGCTTAATGAGCCAAAAATTTTGAGGGGGTCTCGATATGGCGTATTGCGTAAAATTAATAAGAAGTTACGAGCGAGCGAAGCGAGCGAGCAAAAATTTTGACATTTTATTACAAAAATCCAAGTTATTGATAGATTTTGACATAATATTTGGAAAATAATATTGTATTTCATCCTTATCCCTTTCCTTTTCTCTTTTTTTTTTTTTTTTTTTTGGGGGGGGGGGGGCAAAACGCCCATGTCCTAATAGTAATTTCTTAGCTTTATTCTTATAAACAACATAAATGTGGAATAATTTCATAAGCCCTATTTGAATAGTGTGAGCGTGAAGTGAGAGGTAAACAATTTTGAAATTTAATGTATTTTGTTCTGAAAATTGAACATTCTGGGCAATGTTTGTGAATCTGAACAAGATGCGTATGTAACTATATAGATAATTACTGCGAGCGCGAAGCGCGAGCAGAATTTTTTTTAATACGTTCTGGCCTTGTCGAAAAGGGACCTGTTAAGAACATTTTCCAGTTAGCCATTAAGACGATACATATTTCAATGATTAAAAAATGCGAGCGCTAAGCGCGAGCAGAATTTTTTTTGACATTCCGGCCTAAAAAATTAACGTTCTATGCACTTTTTGTAATCATGAACGGTATAAGTATATAACCAAATAATTGATGCGAGCACGAAGCCGAGCGGAAAAAAATTGAGATTTCAAACCTAAAAACGGGACACTCTCTTCATGTTTTGTAAATCATGAAAAAAATTTGATATAATTTGGTATCTTCCTACATTAATAACGCGAGCGCAAAGCGTGAGCAGAAAATTTTTGATATTCTGATCTGAAACTGGATATATAGGCTCATAATGATTTAAATAGAAAACAAGCTGCGTATCAAAATAAACATGCGTGCGCGTGTTTCAGATTTCGACCTAGAATCTGGGCATTCTAAATACCTTTTTTCATCATGAAAATCAATAAAGCGAGCGCGAAGCGCGAGCTTAAAATAATTGATATTCCAATCTGAAAAAAGGTGTCAATTTAGGCTCTGTATTTCAAGCACTTTGTAGAAAAATTGTGAAGTGGATATGAATCACAGTTTAAAAAAGATCTGATATGTTTCATTATTATTACTTTAAGTTTTGACATAGGACGGACATTCTAAGAACATTATGTCATCATATGAAAATGATGACTATCTTTCTACATGTATTTCTCTTCCTAAGCGGGAGATATTCCATTCTGAAAAAGGGACAATTTGATTATTAAATTAATATCTTATTTATTAATCTAATAAGCCTAATAACAGCGCAAAATCTGTTAATTTGATGGCCTGAAAACTTGACATTTAAAGCACTTTTGTAATTATGAATAAGATGCATGAGTTAATATATTTTTAATAATCAATGCGAGCGCAAATCGCGAGCCGAAATTTTTGATAAACTGTCATGAAATGGGGATTTTAAGTAGTTTGTTATATAATTAATATTGAGATATACATATCAAATCACCAATCAAAATGCGAGCGTGCAGTGCTAGCTGTTACGTTTTTACAAATTGACCTGAATAGGGATATTTGAGAACTTTATGGAATACAGGAAAACAATAGGTACCTGACAAAATGTTTATACTAAGAAGTTAAAACATAAATTTTTACAGAGCACTTTTTAAAAATCAATTTGTAAATCACACAAAATAATGAAATTTCATTTCCGAGATGAAATATGTTTTGTAAATTGACTTCAAAATTTGATATTTAAGCTTCATATTGAGCAAGATATATAAATCACCTAAAAGGCAATGCGAGCGCGAAGCGCAAGCGAAAATTGTATACTGTATGGTGACATGAAACATTTTTAAAATTATTTTCCAAGTCTTCCCCTCATCTTATTTTATTCACTCGTCTTCCTCCTCTTATGTTTCCCCTTCTTTTTTCTCCTCTCTTTTCCCTTTTTTTTCTTTTTTTTTTCTTTCTTTCCCCTTTTTTCTTTTTGTTTGCTCCGCCATTAGGGGGGGGGGGCCGGGCCCCTCGGCCCCCTGGATCCGCCTATGGTCACGTGTCTCTTCATCTCGTCAATTCCTTGAGCTATTATTCATTAATGACAAACATTTTCTCCTGACGTATTTTCATTCTAAATTTTCCGATGATTTATTATTTTATTCAACAATGTATTTCCTTGAAATGTTCATTAATTATCGAGATATAGCCCAGTTTATTTCCTGTGACGCACGGAATATTCAGGGACACAGAGTTGATGAAGATACATGACTGTATTTCAACGTTTAGAAAACAAATGATAAACTAGTCTGAGAATTATAACATTCTACGATTATTGTCATATCAATATTCTTTCCATTAGCATGATAAAATCCACTTTTTTTTAAACGGATTGTAAATGTCCTAGGTATGGTAATGACAGATCTTTTATTTTATGATTCCAATGATAAACTGATACAGATCTACATTCTTCACAGGGGCCGCGGAAGCGGGGGGGGGGGGGGCTGGGTGGGCTTCAGCCCCCCACTTTTTTCCAAAACCGTGTACAAAAACGGAAAAATGACAATAGGATTGTGATTTTTTGCATGGTCAGCCCCCCCCCCCCCACTTTGAAAACCGTTCCGCGGCCCCTGCTTCATTCCTAGAAATCTGCACATCTCTCATGACGTCCATAAACCTTTCATGTTCATCCGTTATCTTTTCATCTAGTGCTGTTCCACCCTGACCCACTTGCCTGGGAATGTGGAACCCCTCCCACTAATTCTCCCTCATACCCTTAGGAAGGAATCTTCCTGGCTCATGCCTGCTTCAAAGTGTGAAAATAGGTCGACCGTGATTTCATCTCGACGGGAAAGACATATTTCTTGAAGACCGGCTTCCGCACTCTTGCTATTCCTTCGTTGCTCAGGGCCTATTTTCCTGCTGTCTTAATTTTTCCGTCGTGTACTGGCGTAATTTTCTGCTTCTTTTATATACCGATTTTGTAAGGGGGAGTAGAAGGGAGAGGCGTATAGGGGGAAAAATAGTTCTAAAACACTTTTAGACCTTCTTTCCGCACGCTTTGCTCATTATGCACTGAAAAGGGTATCAGGAGGATAAAATATCGGTATGACGTAAATAGCAAAATAATGAAATAATGAAAGAGATGGATTGAGAGATAGGGGGAAAAGGATTGAGGGAGAGGAAAAAAAGAGACAGAGAGAAAGAGAGAGGAAGAGAGAGAGGGGGAGGGGGGTGATTAGGTGCGATAGAGGAGAGGGAGGAGGTTGTGTTTTCAGAAGTAATGGATAAAATGGATGGTGGTTACTGTATGGAATATTGTCAGCTGACCGGAAAATGAAAGAATACGCTCAAGCCTTTCACCGATAAATGCGTTATTCATGATTTATTCTCCCGGTTTATTCTCCACTCTGATCAAAGCTGGAATAATAGTAAAATCAGGACAACCTGAATATAAGTTAGACCAATGGTTTTGAAGAGGTTTTTTTTAATAGAAAGGTGTAACGAAGGGAGATTAAATATAGCTAGTTTATATGGATATGGAAAGTAAATAGTATAGAGTAAAGACTGGGGATTCAGGTTGAGAGAAGAAAAAGCGTTATTACACAGGTGAATATCTTTTTTACAAATTGACTTGATGAAGTGGAGGTGTTCTACATGGAAAAAAATAATATTGAGGCCAATTTGGATAAAGTGTTTAAGAGGGAAAAGTTCACCCTACAATTTAATTTTAATCAAAGCAGAAGAATAAGAGAAACATAGAAGATTTGATGAAAACCAGAAGAACAGTTATGTATTGAAAAAAAAAATTATTGTCTAATGTCATTATGCGAGCAGCCGCCCTATTATGTCATAGGATTTCCATACTTTTCATGTTAAGATGAATTAATAGTGTTCTTCATATGAATTGATGTTTCTGATCATGGACATCTGCATTTCATCTCCATGGTCCGAATGCATAGAGGAATATCCTATAGGCATATCACATGAAAAATTAGAGCTTTTGACGTTGAAAATTAAAATTCAGGAAAATATGCAACTATTTATCACCTTTTGACATCAGGGTGGAATTTAATGTTTGTCACGGACTTGCTTTAAGATATGGAAATGGTTTCATCAACATGTGCCGTTTGACAGGTTGTCAGATCTGACATCTTTCCTTGATCTTGCTTGGTCAAAAAGCACAGGTGTCTGACTGTGACTATGGTATAACTTTAGGATAAAAAAGCTCCAATTACTTTGATATTTCTAGGTCTTTGATATGGCTCCTCAGGATGGAACCCATGACCTTCCTGTTTATGAAGCCTCCTACCACAGAGCCACCAATGACAGGTTCTGTGTAAAACGCTCCATAGAAAGACAAAGGAAAAAAGAGAGATTCATTATTGGTATACAAGTCATGTGCGAAGATGGTGTCTCGAAAGGAGAGGGGGGGGGGGGAGTTGGGGGAGGGGCAAAACGTCTTTAGGTTGATGTCTGGGGGGATTATTTTTCAATAACATTGGTAATACAAGGCTCTAGTTTTTCGGATCCTGTAACTTCCCTTTTCTTCCCATTTTCTTCAGCAAGAATTCCATCCATATTTTGCTGCACTCAACCCAGGTGAGGTAAATGCATGGGAACCTGGCAAGAGTTTATTCCTTGAAACCCTAAAGCGTAACAGCGGCTTTGCTGTAAAGCCAGTGTAATATGCTACATTATTTTTAGAATGATTTTTGTAAAAGAAAGTGTAATAGTTATATCCTTTTCCTTCCACAGCTACACTTTAAAAAACGAAGAGCTAATTAAGCTCTTAAAGAGCGTGTGTAATGACCGCACTTCAGAGTGCTGATTTTTCTCGTTCAAACTTGAGCTAGACGAATCAGCACTCCGAAGTGCAGTCACTATACACGCTCTTCAAGAGCTAAATTAGCTATTCGTTTTTTAGATTGTACTTAAAAAAAATCATAAAGGTGGACGCCCCCGCTTTTTGCGAATGAATTATATATATGATATTATTACGTGCAATATATTACATATTTCATAGGTATTTATTTTAACAATATCATTAATGATCAATGTGCACAGGACTGTGATTGTTTATGAGTAACCTTATATTTTCATTATTTTGTTTGTGGCACTTCACTGTAGTCTAGTGAGTGATGACATCCAATATGATAGCAGAAGTGGGTCAATTGTTATAGGAGTATGGTGAGAATCTTCATCCCTTGTTGGGCATGCCTGGAAAGAGATCTACCTCATTAAAGAACGATCCAAAAACGTAAATCATCGCTCAACACTTGATGATAGTGGCCTAGCTGCCGTAATGAAATCATTATATGGCACGGATTGCCAATCATAAGCTGGGTATTTTTGTCGACTCTCGTACTCGGCATTCGAAATGATGAAGATTTAATGCCCCTCTCTGATATTGTTCCATTTGACTTATAGTTTCTCTCAGGAAATTGAATAGCAAGGAAACCAAAGACTTTCGTCGGCATTGTTGGAAACTATATATTCAATTAGGTTTTAATATACTGTATAAATGTGTAGCATCAAGTAGGCCTATGCAGGCGTATATATCTGTTTTGCATTTCCTACAACTTGAAAATGCATGCTCAAGTACATGATTTTAGTTTACTCGTGTGTTTCGTAAATAGAATAAGTGATTCCCTTGATTAAATGATACGTCATTTGTAATTATTACCAATATTATTGTCATAGTTTGTAAAACAATATTCTGGCTTCTTAATTGACATGTTAAGGAAGACCTCGTAGCTGTGATATTAAAAAACAATCGACTTATGGTTTGGTCAATTTATTGTATGAGCCAATCATTCATTTCAATGACTTAGGCCCATTGCCAGATGAAAAGAAGGCATCGCAATTAAGAATTAGTTTTTTTTTTTTTTTTTTTTGGGGGGGGGGGCAATCAATGCTCCCGCTGTTTTAGTGGCAGCATGGATTTATTTGATATGTCATTTTTTTTAAAAATATTGTTACCTAGTTAGTTGGTTTGTAATTGCCATTAGAAAATGATTGACGTCAAGTCACAGGTGTTCTACATTGCATCTTGGCATGATGGCTACACGCGCTCAGCAGTCTACGCAGCAGGAATACATTGCATGTCAAAATGTTATCATCTTTTGATGTGAAGTAAAGACTGGGTCTTCTCTCCTTTTCTCCCTCTATCTATCTCTCTGTCTGTCTCTTCATTTGTTTTCTTTCATTTTGTCTCTTTGTCTCTGCCTCTATCTGTCTCTCTCTCTCCTCTTCTCTCTCATGCACGCACACTTACACGCATCATGTACACCGGGGAGGGGTGAGGGAGGGTGTGTGTGTGTGTGGGAGGGAGGGGGTGGGATATAGGAATGGATATAGCAGTTACCCCATGAATTTTGGTATGGAATTTCCACGAAAAGTCTATCCATAGTATTATGATCTAAAAACCAACCGGGGTTAAATAACATGCGTGATCATTTCGGTCTCTTCAGTCCATCACTTGCATTATGTTCTTAATATTCCATGGAGAGGTTCTTTTTTTTACCATAAAATTATAAGTCAATTGAAATATTTAGAATTCCGCCTTATTCAATAAAAAGGACAGTGAGTGTGTAACATCATTGATTTCCTCAATAAAAATCACGTTGTGTTTATTACTGTTTCTTGAAAAATGTAAATCTTGACCAGGGCCCTGGGAACGACACAACAAAAAGTTCATTTTGGTCACGAGTAATTTGAATTTGACAAGCCCCCCCCCCCAAAAAAAAAAAAAAAAAATTGACTATCAAAACAAGAAAATGTAAGGATCTCGCTACAAAATAAAGGTGATTGTGAGGAATTTTCTGCAATTGAGTATACCTACCAAATATCCAGGGGCTGCTGCCTACAGTGAATATACACGCAGCACCTTTCAGGTTTATCATGGGTGTGCTGAAGTACCCCCTGCATCCCCACTTCCCAAAGCCATGATTTCGACAGGGCCATAACTTTCTTGTTCAAGGCACTACCCGACGGAGGCAAAATGTATCCTTAAAGGACACAGCGGACGAGCAAAATTTCCATCCGTTTTCATCCGCTCCAGAAATGCGTATGCGAAAACATAACGGATAATAACGGACGTGGGTAGTTATGTAGCGAAGATATTAAACGGTTGTTCATCGGAAACCTTGCGGATGAAAACGGATGGAAGTGGATGACAGCTCCGAAGGGGTTACCATGGGTTTTGACTACTTTATTTACGAGATGCAGTGGCGTAACTACGGGGGGGGGGGGGGCTGGCAAAAAAAAAAAAACGGGGAAGAGGAAAAAAAGAAGGAGAAGGGAGGGAGAAACGTAGTGGAAATGAAAAAATTATTGTTCATTATAATGTTATATTATAATTATGTTTTGTAATAATACATAAGAAACTTTTTTCATAACTTTATTTTGCTCAGGCCTAGATGTCTTCATTGTTCCCGGTACTCGCATTGTCTGTTTAACGTTTTTAAGTCAATATACACCAAATATATTTCCTCGCACTTCGACTTATTGTTGTTTTATGTAGTGTCATATGGTTCTTTTTCATGACTACTTAAAGTGATTGCCCTATTTTAAGGTGTTAATATAAAACATTTCCTGTCCGTGCTTACGTTCGCACTAGTAGATTGGTGAGATATGTCTGATCTTCATTAATTCCTTTAAAAAAGTCCTTAAAATTTCCCTTTTTCTGATCTGAATATCAAAAATTTTCAGCTCGCGCCTCGCATTATTTGGTTAGTGAAATACGTATCGTATGGTCTGAGTGAATTCTTACAAACAGGCCTTAGAATGCCTCTCTTCAGGTCTAAATATCTTAAATTTTCAGCTTGCGCTTCGCGCTCGCAATATTTGATGAGTGAGATGCGTATTATCATAATTACAATGACTACAAAAAGTGCTTCATGTGTTTAGATGTAGCAAAATCAGCAAGCGATTTGCACTCGCATTAGATGACTATGGTGAGATATGTATACTCTTAATGGATTCCTAAAATATAGTCCTTAACATGTCCTTGTTTGGGGTCAATATTTGCAAAAATTTCAGCTCGCGCTTCGCGCTCGCATTGTTTTTTTAGCGAGACAGGTATGTATCATGATTACAAAAAATTGCTTATAATGTCTTTTTTGGTCTGCATATCAAAAATTTTCAGATCGCGCTTCGCGCTCGCATTATTTGAGCAGTGAGATACATATCCGTTTAATGGCACTGTCCTTAAAATGTTCCTATTAGGTCAGTATATCTGGCAACTGAGCGCGCTTCGCGCGCTCACTAAGTGACTCAAAAATTTTGCTGGTGCCCCCCAATGCCGTGACTCACGGTACGCCACTGACGAGATGCATACGCTTACATCCTTCCTAACCCTAACCCATATCCGATTCTGATAAAGTTTGGAATCGCATTTGGGGTGGACCTGGCCTTTATAGTTTACTTTCTGAAACCCTCCTACCACTGTAAAGATTGTATTACGAAAAAGAGTTTTGAAAACAAATAACCCCCCCCCCATATTTATTTGTTAAACTTGGTGAAGCAATGAAGGGATGATAGGAGTTCTAGTTGGTGATGCAAGCCAGAAAGGCAATAATAACAACAAAAACACGAAACAAAACAAAATGGTATATCTTAGAAAGTGAAGAGTGTCGAAATGGTTTGTCAAAGAAAAGAAAACTTGCCCCCATCCTCGTACAATATTGAGGGCAAAATACGAATTGATTTTTTTTTGTTAATAGTTATAAGTCATTACTGTTGAGTGTTGTCAAAATCGTGTTCCCTGATGATTGGTTTATTGTATTTAGGGAAAGGGATAAAATAAGCTTTCTATCTCGAGTATTACTAGTATGCCAAACACAGTACCTTGGAGTAGAACATCAATATGTGAATAGTGCATAGTCGGTCATTGGCTCTCATCATCCTCACTTTTTACCCTAAAATTCATTTATTCCACGGCTCAGCTCGAATGATTGCGAGGTGTTCTATAACACTGGCAAATTATAATTTCAGGCAAACTGCAGACACTTCCTCGATCCTCACCCTATTCAAAGAGATGGTGGAGATATGGGGTCATTCTACTTTCATTTCATTTGAATAGTATTATTACGAGTCTCATCACGGCTAGTAGTTTTGTCTCTTTCTTTTCGGTCTGTCGCTCTCATTCAATCTCTGGTTTCCATGCCATACACACTGAGGTTCCTTCACACTGATTGATGATTGCTTGAAACCATTAATCCTCTTTCACTCAATATTAATATCTACTCGTCCTATGCTATCATGCATGATAATTAGAATCTTGCATTCAATGGCCAAAAATCGAAATCTCTGTTCTATGCATTCCTTTTTTGTGGAGATAATAACAAGTTTTCATCCTGGCATAATTAGTAAATCGTACGATTATACTCTCCTTTCTTTCTCTATATTAGTATTTCATTTTCTATCTTTCTGTATACTGAGATATCAAGAATAACATTTAAAAAAATACAAAATTTGCAAATACAAATTCTTTAGAGTATAAGAATATTATTAATTATGTCATGTGTGTATGGCATTTTTGTGAGAGTAGCTCGATCGAACTTTTACTAAACATTAACCCTTTCAGGAAATGATGTGACAAGAGTATTCTAAACTGCTTGTTTAATAAAAGCGAAGTCTTAATAAGATTTCTCGTCACTTAAATTATAAGACCTACCGATCAAGGCTTATATTGCCTGAGAACATTTCATATCCATTTAAATTAATTGTAGGTCTAGTGTCTAATCATTGTTGTAATTACCATGATTACGAACAAATCGTCTATTATAATATAACGGCAAGCTGTATCCACACTTCTTCGGCTCTAGACATTCAATGAACTGTTACTTAAAAATGAATTGTAGGGTTTTGCGTGTGACACAGGAGGGGGGGGGGGAGGGCGGGGGTAATCAAGAAGATAATTATATTGCCCTTAGATGAGAGGCGATCTGATTTCCATCAAGACCAGAGAAAAATGTATTTTTAATGAATAACGATCTTTCAACACGACTCACTCTTGACCAGCCACAACTCAGCTAGACAGTGTGAATGTCGTAGATTTAGCATGTTTAGACAATCGTAAACGAGGTTAATGTATTCAATTTCTGGTTATTCATACCGTATCTGGCATCGACTGATCGAATGAATTCAGCAATCGACAAAATGATCAATATCTTCAACAACGACACTTATCATCACCATCTGCTAACAATGCCCAGATTGCCGTTTCCCAAATTCTGTTGACATTAACCACTCACCTTTACCGTTCTGAAAAACTTGCTCGATAATATCCAAATGCATAGTTCACAATATCTGGGCCTGCGATGCCCTTACGGAGCCCCCAAACTGATCGTATACACCACTGTGTTAAGACAATTCCGACTGAACGATATTCGTACAGTTTTACTTACACTCATTAAGGGCGTCGTAACTCCTGAAATATTTTTCAGTGTATTGTTCGACACATTCATGAAAGTCATGAACCGATAAATCGTAGTCTCATCGTAGACGCCATTGCATGATAAGGTGTTTATCGCACGGTGATTGTAAGATTCTGAATAAACAAGAAGACTAAAGAAAAAAAAATCGTACCTTGGAATGTCACTGCGCAATCTCCGTTCAACCATTAAACAAACATCGTAATACGGTCTCCTTACAATTTTGAGAAGAGGCTGTAGAGACTGCATGTGAGTCCCTTTCTCTCATTTTCCCTCTTTCTGCTTCTTAATGTATATTTTTTCTGAGTCCCTGATTTTGTTTTGGTTTGTTTCATCCGTAATTGCATCAATGCCATCGGGTCTATTATTCTACCACAATTTCCCGACACCAATGTGTCACTTCTATTTTGATAAGTGACACATTATTCTTCCCTTTTCTATATTTAAGAGGAAAGAGAAACACTGCGGGGGGATTCATTTATCTGTCCATTGCGCTCCAGATACAATAACATTGAACGGAAATGAAAGCGGCTGCCACATTTGAAATTTTACAATGATTATTATTTCCTTAAATCATATCAGTCATGTCTGGCCCTGTCACATAATATTTAGAATCAATGTATATAACTAATTTTGATTATTGCTACGTAGTTTGAAGTCGGTTTACAATGACAGAATTGATATTAGGCCTATATCATAGTATCAAGGCCATGAAGTATTATACATCTAAAGTGTTGTTCATCACAAGTGTTGTAAAGAAATGCGAATCAGATTCTACGTTCTGTATGTAAAACTATTTCATTGTAATGTCAAATGAAAGTATATTAAACAAACAAAAGTGTCAGAATAGTAGAACCGTATTAACGGAATTATGGTGGATAGAATTCTTAATGCGAAAGAAAATTATCTTTAGTGCTAAAGCTATAAATCAGACTGATTTTCTAAAATAAATGTTAAGATATATATTCATCTAATAACTGATTGGACCATACTTTTTTGTCATATCAGGGTCATAACCTTTAGATATAAGCTCTAGTCCTAAACTACCAGAATAGTTCCTTGGAAGAAACTTTCCCTCTAAAATTTAAATTAGGACTTAACTGAACTTCAAAATCCCATCGACATCAGTTCAAGCAATATACATTATTTGATCAATATCCCGAGAATCAGCGTGGCACTTAACCCTTAAAATATTTTGATGATATTTTGATAATTTACATGGCATGCTCAATCTGTTATCCTCTTATCTGATGTAATGTACACTTATATCATAATTCACAACGTCAGGTGCAGGTCGATAGTTACTTCATTTTTTTTTTAAATATTTAAACAAATAATAAAACGTTCGGATAACGAAATTCCTTGGCATCAACTATATGGTGTTGTCACAAGATTCGATGTATCTGCAATATAGGACAGCACCACGTTTCTATAATAAATATTACTACCAAGTTTTTTTTAATAGTTTATATATCAGCCAACAAAATGCCATCTTTTACCACAAACTTTATTTATCGTTCTCGTATGCGACAAAGATATCGTCTCGTTCTTAAATGAAATGGGAATCTGTGGATAATTTGGTTAATTTCCTAATGGGACACCGTCTTTAAATTAAAAATCGAACAATTTAGTAGCTTCTTCTAAATTAGTTTTCCACCATTCCCTCTCACTATCCCTCTTTCCGATTTTCTCTTCTCCTCTCCCCTTCCTCTTAGACAGATGCACCTTGATTATAGGTCGACAAATTTTGGAATCGCTTTCAATAAATCGCCCTAGGCAGCGACAAGATTCGGCTTTTCTTTGCACGCAATAAAGAAGCTGTAGTATTTTCATATCTTCTAATGATATTGCTTAATGTATTTGATCGATGGTAAGAGACAGCGGGCGAAAGGAATAACGGTACTATACTGAGAGAAGAAAGCTGGGGTATTTCTATACATTTTTGTGGAAAAGGTATATGTATGTGAGGGTTGGTGTGTGTGAGGGAGTGTGGGTGTGTGTGTGTGTGTGTGTGTGTGTGTGAGGGTGAGAGTGGGTATGCGTATGTATTATAGCTAAAAAAACTTTCAGATTTATATAATGTATTTTGTGCTTGTGGATGTGTCTGTTTGGGCGTGTGTGTATGAAAGAAAGTGGGATTTTAATACTTCTTCCCCCCTCCCCTTCCCCCGCTTATCTAGCCTTGTAATAGTATCTTAATAGAGGACATGAGAGAAGATTGCATATGGTTGTGTTTTTTTTGCGGAAAAACATTATGATTGAATTAATGTATTGCCATATTAACGAATTACATCAAATTAAATTTTATTTCAGTATTTTGCTCAGGCTGTTCTGACTCGCTTGAAAACAGAGTGTCATGGATTCCCAGCATGTGGTTAATTTCCATCAGCAAGATAGTTATCTTCATTGAGCCGTACTCAACCCAGGTTAGGTGAATGGATAATCAATATCTCGAACGCAACAAGCTGCTGGAGCTGAGGCCGCAGTATATAGTGGATATCCAATATACATAATGTTCCATAATGACAGTTAATATATTCGTCATTAATATATTCATCAACCCTCGCCTTCAAAACATATTTTAAAAAAATTGAAACATCAATAGACAGATTAATAAAATGAATACATAAATAAATGTATGGATGAATGAATGAAGAAATAATAGATAAATAAATAGACAAATAAATAAATATACAATTAAAAATGAAATATGATAAAATTAATAATCAAGATGAAATGGTGGAGGCCAGAAGAACAAAAAAGAAATACTACAAAAATTAATGTCAGACAGACACTTAGCTAAACATTTAACATAAGATATATAGATTGCAGATGGCTATGAAGAAAGTGCAAGATAAAGAGGAGAGAGAGAGGGGGGTGACGATAGTTGAACAAGATTGTGCATGACAGCGAGACTGATCCTCATGAACTAGTTCACGTCTCAGCTTTTAGGAGGCAATAGATGCACATTTCTTCCAGGCTTAATGCTGTAGGCTCCTCATCGCATCGATGGATGAAAATGCTATTAGGTCACAAATAATAGATTGCCATAGATTAGAGAGGGTATAATGCGATAGAACACGTCGATATTAGTGATGTTTGAGATATAAAGAACGGAATACTAAATTAGATAAGTGACCAAAAATATGGGGCACATCTATGCAGCACATCCATACGACTCAAGTCATAAATTCATTATCAACGCAACTTTGTCACATTCAATGTATCATAATCAGGCATTCTTTGTCCCCCTCTCTCACTTTCTCTCCTTCCCCAACCACTGCATCCCTATTTTCACCCCCTTTGACTCTGTCTTTCTTTCTCTCTCTGGTAATATCACCTCCACAAACATGAGGAAAGGTTGTATTTTTACGGAATCGGTGTCATGTCGAATCACTTCATCTCACTTTATTGATTTTTTTTTCTCGTTTTACTTCAGAGCAGCAGGCATAAAATATCATAACCATGACAAATACAGCAACCTAAGAAATCTACACGGGAATGAGCATAATTAAAAGGAAATTATGCAGTACTTATTTTGACTGTACTGGATTATTGGACATGCTCATAAGACCTGTTGAAAAATACAAATTTTTTCAGTAACAGTAATTTAATCTCTCAGTCAAGATCGATAGTTGTCGTATCGTAAGACGTATCGATATTTGTATCGGACAGGTTTCTTGAGTCTGAATATACATGTACTCTTGTATTTATATGTTGTTTGAATACATCGACGTGCTGTTCTTACTAATTGCAAAACGATTATGTTTTCGCATAAACTTCCTGCTGTCTGAATGTTTTTTTTTTATGTAGCATCATAGTATATTGTATCATACGGCGACAGGAAAATACGATAATCTAACGCGTCTGAACGCGAGGTACATGAACTGCAAAAGAAATGAGAGAATATATTGACCAACATTATGACAATGTTGTTATACTAGCTTATTTTGATCATGATTGCAGGGATTTTAAGAAGGTTTAAAGTATTCTCAACGGATGGCATAGATTATACTCTCGTCTATCGAGAGATAACATTTTGGCGTCTCTTAACCCCCCAAAGATCTTTGAAATTCTCTCACCATGGCCATACGAGATGTCAAGATGTGAAGTCATGCCTTCAGAAGTGCTCTCTAAACTGAACCCTTAAAGATCATATTTCAAACCTGACTGGATGTAAATATAAACAGTGTAGGAAACGTATTGCCTTTAATCATACAAAAATTGCCTTCTTTTTCTTCTTCTTTTAATTTTATGGCAACCAAACAAAGTTGACTATTTTGGTCATAATAGCTGTTTTTAAAGGATCCACTGGTCGTCTCTTATTTCAGCTACATTTGTCATATTTTATTTTGACGGCTAGAAGGGGGGGGGGGGTGATTCCCCTGAAAAAACACCCTTCCTGGATAATAATATTGCCCAAGATGAGGAGAAATAACATTAGCCATGCGACTTTACAGGCAAGTTCTAACATGTCTATCGGCCAGAAAAGGTTTTATTCTCACGTTGCCTCTGGGATGACGAGTGAGTAATAATGGTTACTTAAAAATAATAAAAGAGAGAGCAGTTTTCATACAAACAGTAATATGCCCAGCCTGTCAAAATACGACTAAACAAAGTAAAGAGGAATAGTCGTATGAAGAAGAGGAGAGAGAAGACCCGGGAGGGCGGGGGTGGGGGGGGGGGGGGTATTCGGATTTGGAAAGGGTAGGGTGTGCGCCATCAAAATCTAGAATCATTCCATTAAAAACTGAAGAAATGAAAAAAGGAGCTTATAAAAAAAAAACTAGATGGCTCTCTGCAAATGGGGGTGCTTGTTAAATTTAACATGAAATGGTGGTCATCGAGAACTAACGACTAGCTGAAATGAGGGGCTTAATTAGGAACGGGTGAGAACGACTGAAAATGATATGGTTGGGAATTGCAGGCAAGGCGGTGAAAAGGGAGCTTAAGAGCCGCACATACCCGTACTTTCATTATACGTGAGTGCACCCCCTCCCTCTCTCTCTCCAGGGAGGGAAGAAGAGGGATGGGAGCTGAGAGGAGGAAAGGGTGATAAGGAAAAGTGAAGGGGAAAAACTAAAAAGAAAGAGCAATAGGAAGAAGAGAGAAGGACGAGGAGGGAAAAAGTGGAAGGAGATATAGACGAGGGCATGGAGGCAGAATAGTAGAGGTATAGGAGGAGAAGGAGCTAGAGGGGGTAGAGGAATAGGAGGGGAAATGGGAGGAGGGATGGATACGAAGATGAGGAGGGACATAAGGAGGAAAAATAGGATAGAAGGTTGGAGTGGAAAGAGATGAAGAGAGAGAGAGAGAGAAAGAAGAGAGAGAGAGGCGTGTGGGCCAACATGAGGATGATGGGGGAGGAACAAGAAGAAAGGAGTATGAAGGTGATACGGATATGTCATATCGATAAGGAAAGGTAATAGACAGAAAACGAGGAGGAGAACGAGGAAGCCAGAGAGGAGAATGGAAAAATAACGAGGAGGAGGAGGAGGAGGGAGAGGAAGCATGAACTCACTTAGCCTTCAATTGACACATTGAACTTGCATTCATTACGAAGATCCAGTGATGTAAGACTTGACTTGTGTGTCACCAGTAAGTATGGCAGTCACGCACTGTACCCCGTGCTATGATCCTATTCATGAACATTTAATGAGCATGACGTCTGTAACCGGGCTTTGAACCCGTAACCTTGGCATGAACTGACAAAAATGCACAAGCAAAAGTAACATCTTTATAGAGGTATATGAGAAAAGATTATTACCATCCATTGCATTCCAGATTGAACTTTTGACAAGATGATGATTGTACTGCACTGATTCACTGATCTTCATTTTATGGACTGATCACAGCAGCTAATCATCACCTTTGGGCAGAACGAGAACGCTATAGACGCAGAGACGGTGGTTGTTACCAAACAACAATGCTCAATATCCTATTTTTTTTTAATCCCAGTGTTTACTGAATAAGAAAGTATGAAAAAATAAGAACAAAAATAAAGTGTATATAATAAAGTCGGAAAATGTACAACTATAACACAGACATGTTTGAAGAAGACGGTAATATCAAGCTATCAAAACCTTCATCAAAATCAGTGTATTGAACCTTTCTCCATGGAGGTTTTTAAAAAAAAATTTCACTTTTTTGTTCACTTTATGCGATCGCGACTATAAGATAACAATAAGTTAACTTATTTAAATGATCGTTAAGAATGACAAAATCTGAATGCCTAATGTGGTCTGACCCTCTTGGCTATTATACATGACAGAAACAAGATAGACCTCACAGAGATTTGAACCTTTGACAGCATGAAATCACGTCACATCTGAAAATACACACGAGGGTATTAGTCCAGAGGAAAACAACATCTGTTTTCATTGCTATGGTGATTAAAAAATGATTTACGCTAAAATGTTGTGAATCGTAAGATGAGAGGAGTCCTGTCTTAACGCATTCTTCACCCTATGACCGCTCCATCATCATCTCTCGTCTACGCTAGGGGGCTCATTAAGATCTACGTAGCATGACTACTGTAATCTGAGAGGATAATGACCCATAGGAATACAATATTATCAATCTCAAGAGGTGTGTTGACTACACGAATGTCAAGAGTTCCCACTTGGTTGAACTTTCACTTTTAAAGAGATTATGATGTGTATAATGTTGCACATTATCTGACTCGTAACACGACGCAATGAGTCAGATATATTAACACGACTTGACAAGACAAGAGAGAAAGTGGAGAAACAATGTTATGTCCGGTATTTCGAAGCGTTAGGGGCATAAGGGGAACAAATGCGTAATTTATTCTAAATGGCATAGAAATAGAGACAAGAAAAACATAAATAAATAGTGGAAAAGGGTTTGTGCAAAAAAATAAAGTAAACATACGAAAATTAGGACATATTTCTATACAACCATAAAATATTTGGGCTCAAAAATTCAAAACCTTTTTTTTCGGCTTCGTCATTTCATAGTTCCTCAATCATTCAATGCGGAATCAGTCACTCGATATCCACTGCATAACGAAATCAAAGATTTGTTTCTTAATAAGAAAGTACTTTTACGTTGTTTATTTATATTGCAAACAACTTAATATCTGAGTTGATTATTTTCAATCACTATCAATAATGATCAACTTTTTTCAAATATGTATATACCTAGCATAAAATCAACGACATTTCCACGGTTATGGATCATATTAACATAACAATCAAATTAGGTAAATGGACTTTCGACAGAGACACAATCATAATAAAAGTTATATCAAAGAAACTATCTGAAACAAAATCGTTGAAATCTTGTTAGGGTGAAAAAGGAAGAAACGACCGAAGGAAGAGACAGTGGGAGAGATGACTGTCCTTTTAGAGATCACCATAGATACAATTTAAGTAATATTTATTTCCTTCGATCAAGACCATTATCTATTTTTGTGTAGATCGCTTTTTAAGCATCGCTAATGATCGATCACCAGTGACCATTACACAAAACAGATAATACGATTCTGACGTCTGCCCAACATGGCAACCACCTACCCAGGGTGTCATCAAGGGTTGTATGTATCGGTCTCCTATACTCACCCATGAAAGGTTCATAAGAACATAGTGAACTCGCTTTGACTCTACTTTATGATATGATTACTAGTGACCACCTGTGTGTTTCTGAATGTCACATATTCATTCTCGTTCAGAGACCTTTATACGGTAAATGGGTTCTGTGCTTGTACCAAATAGCTCAAGTTATAACCACGATAACCGGTCGTTTTATGAAAAGGACGAACATACAGTTTTGTAGGTTGCACGAGATTTATGAGAAATCAATTTTAAGATAGTTCCTCTATTTCATTGATTAATTTATATATTTGGCATGCATATATTTTTTTATTAATTTTATCTATTCAATCGTGTAACTATGTTTTTTTTTTTACATTTATTTATTCCTTTTACTTAAAATCGTCTTATTGATTAATATTTATTTATTATTATCATCTCTTTGAAAATAATTTTCATTCATTCATTTTCTATTTTAATCTCCATTTTATTAGTTTTGTTATTCATTTAAATCATTCATTTCTTTATTTCTTTTTTTTTTAACTGGGGGACTCTAAAAAAATGCACATACATTATAAGCCTAATTACATGCCGTCAATATCACTGAATTATTGTGAGATTTGTAACTTATAATAATTGCACACAACCACTATAAAAATGGACTTACTAACACGCGACTTATCATTTGGATTTATCTTTTCACTTTCTTATTTCGACCTGCAATATGTATAATTATAGGCTTATTGGGAAAATCCTGATGGGATATGTAAATATGACAAAAACTTGTAATATCTTGATGGAAGACGATTTATGGCCATCAACTGATTATTTTCATCTAATATTTGGAATACTGCCCCCCCCAAAAAAAAAAACACTTTTGATGAATAGTTGTGACAATCTTCTGAACCTCAGCATATAAAACAAAATTTCAAAGCAATGTACTACATATTTTCACCCATAAAAGATACATAATGAGACGATTCACCCATCAACGTCTATTAACTTGAAAAAGGCGCAATAGCTATGCAATTGGAGTATCTATGTCGCTTCGATTAAAAAACTAATCTTTATTCCGTAAATAATACCTCTACCCCGCGTAAATTGCCAATTACGGAAAAGTAGAGCAAGTCATGTAGAAAGCATAGCAAGCTGGCGGAAAGAAAATTTGATGTTTGTGTTTCATATCGACATGTTTAATTTGCATTATAAAGTATGATAAAGTTCAATGAATATCGCCAAAGGTATCCGTATATTTCTAATAGTCATCCTTGTTTTAATAACAAAAAAGATCAATTTACATGATGGATAGGTTTCTAGTCCTCTGGGTTTAAGATCCGATAAATGGTTTTAAATACATAGATTAAAAAAAATAAAAAAACAAGCCTGGCAAATATGCATTTAATTTAAAGCACGTTATTGAAAATCGCGTGTCAAAGGTCAGAGGAGAAATCACAAAAGATTCAATTAAGAAATAAAAACAAACACATTGTAAACTTGATAAAACAGAAGCGTTTTTAGAAACTGCTTGACTTGTGTAGGAATTGGGGGTTCCTGAATGCTGAAAACTATATGGTAATGAGTTTTTATGGAGCTAATAAAACATTCTTCAGTAATATTGCAGAGTACTTTAATTATTTTAACTTCTCATTCCTGATTTTGTTCCCTAAACTCCCCCCTCTCTTTTCTCCTCTACCTATCGCTATCCCTTTCCCCTTCTGTATACCCTTACTTAATGGAGCATCATAAACTGGATTTTAGAGTTTATGAAGATCCTTAAATATGCACGCACATTTAAGTGTAAGCCTAAGTAGTGCTAATCTATTATGTTGAGGAAAATGCTGTATATATCTAATCAAAACAAATCAGATGTATGTCGTTGAGGACGTTGTCTGTACAGTGGTAATTCTAATTGATTGCATGGTCTATGAAGAATGCTCTGAGACGGTATGTCAGGTTGTTAACCTTTGCAGTCTCATTGAATGTGCATGTGTAATTAGACCTTGACACCTCTTATGGCCAGGAACACTTGTCTCTACTACAAGCATTCATGATTATCATCAAGATCGATGTTATCAAACCTCTCCGACCTTTACAATTCTTCTTCCAAACAATCATCTGAAAGCAAGAAGGATATAAGCACTACTCTCATGCAAAAAGGAGATACGTCTTTCTCTTATTCAACATGATGTACTAAACGCATTTATAAGAACATTACGATTACTGTTCTCAAGCACTGAGACCTTTATTACCATCCTTATGATCATCCCACGAGAACAAGAAGGATTTGAATGATTTTGATGACAAAAATATGAAAACGTGTTTGGTTCACTGTAATTATGTGCTATCTTCTAAAGATATGAACATAGTATTTATAGGACTCAGGAGGGAGGTTTCAGAAACGGTGTTGTAGGCGATTTTTTTTTCAAGCGATCTGTCCTCAGCCAGTCAAATTTAAGGTTTAAGAAGTTTATTCAAAGGCGTCAGTGAAACATTTGAAAACTTGCTACATGAATTGCTCCCTTTGGACATCGAGGCAGATTTGTTGAAAGAATCAACTAAATGCTAAGTATTTGAGTGAGTAATAATACACCCGAAAACCTGTAATAATAGCCCATAGAAATCAGCAGTGATATTTTCGGTAACATTAAGTGTAGCTAATATCAACAAAAATTGGGAGATGTTACCTAAATTGGCTGCCAAGCGGAGGGCGATTCGGGGTTATTGACGCCGATATTCAAACAATGATCAGACATTATAAGAAGGAGGTCAGAGTCGTGGCATTTCTCCGATAACACCGAAAGAAGATGGATTGGAGAGGGTCATTGACACGTCCTGGTGGATGATGATGGTTGATCGAACTAGCCAAACACCACCTGCAGTGCTAGGCATACCATGTCTATCAGGATACCATCAACATAATAACCCCATGCTAGTCAGTAAATGCTCACACTCCCTTTACTCACATCCTTCTTCCTCCAGATCCTAATTCTTTCCCCTTTATCCCTTCTCTCCTCCTCTCATATTCTCTCATCCATCATGCGTATCGCTCTTCCACATTTTTTGTTCAATATTGACCTTTTCCACACTCCGTAAAGGTGGCACAGTTGACCCTATTTATACTCTAACTTTCTCGTTACTGTTATTCATCTCCATCTCTCAAAATTCTTCTAAATGCAGTACCATCATCACCACCAACACTGTCGTGATCATCAAAGAAAACAAAAATCAGCTTTTAGCGGCCGATTGGAGAAAATGTGGATGGAATATATTTTTCTGGCACCCCTATTGGCGAAGGCTGGATCCGCCCCTGCTATGCGACCGATTTCAGAGCATTTGAGTTTTAATACTCCTAGCAATATATTAGATCATTGGACGATATTATTTCTCATTAAATATTTGGATAAAACAAGCTAATCATCATGAATTCCATGGAGCATAAGTTGAATGAACTTGGTAAGCCATTAGCTTGATGAATGTACTCTGTATGGATTATAGACGTGAGCGGATGAGGGCATTTGAGAAAGCAATTAAAATGCGTTTAGGGAGGAATCCTATATAGCTATGTCGTGTGACCGCCTTTTGTCTAACCCGAAAACACGAGCCATCATGCACTTCTATTGCAAATTATATCCTCGGATCTTAGTTTGTTCAATATTAAATGCTGCTTTTGCTAAGTGAGAGTTATAGGCAGATGTACAGCAATGATATTGATAAATTGTCAAGCGAACAAAGACGAATGTTAGGGATTCCACGCGGTAATGTAGGTCTCCATGCATCACACGACAAATGTTGTGCTGGAGATGTTTGTTCATGTACCATCTTTGAGTTGGGTGACCTCGGATGTAGAAAGTTCACGGTTTATACCTGAACTTTGCAAGGGTCCAATAGCCCGCAGCTTTGTTCCAATGAATCCTAATCACTTGTAAGGCCAATGAAATCTGAGGCATGTCAATATCCTTTAAGTAGATTTAACTCGTCGGATTTCGACTGCATAGGAGGATGGACAATAATCTGATTCGTCTAAAAGATGAAATCAAATAAATCGTTCAAATCGAGTTATATACTGTACCGTATCCCATTTTGGCTATGTCACAAACTAACATATCAACATGAAATTCGGTAAGAACGTCTGAGGTATTTATCCAGAGAAATTTCATTAAATCATATAGCGGATCTGCAAGCGTTTTATTCACAAATATCTCATTTCTTTCAACGCCATTTTAAAGAACTGAACGATGTTATTATTTTATATTCTTATACTCAGTCTTATATCATCAATCATTGTAACGGTAATAATTCAATTGAATATTATGTTTAAAGCTGTGACTGACAATAATTCATTCTTACGATGTGAGGTATACTAAGAGATGGGCTATGATGATAAATAGTGAAGTGTTAAGCTACGTGATAGAAATGAGCAGGTGTAGGATGTTTTCAAAGCAGCATAAACAGGAGACAAAGAGATCATAAATCATCTTCTATTTGACATCAGCTGCTACGGAATGTTCATAGGAGACTCTGAGATCTTCCAGTTACCCCCATCAAAGCACTCACATATCCGACATGCCTATTTCAATCTTCAGGAAGAAAGCATAGGCTGGAAGTATCATTTCTTTCAATATTATCGAGTTTGTTTCATTACTGCGTTCACGCTATCGATGAATAATGATGAAGATACTGAAAATTTTGATTTATTGAAACCTATAGATAAAATTGGCATACATCATACATAATTATCATACGCATAAAAACATACATCAACACATGGAGGAGACTGCTATCTTGAGCGGCAAGCTTGAATCCGATGGCGGCCTCGAGATAATTGAGGTATGAAATAATAATCAAGCCTTGTCGATCACACGGCACTATTGACAATAGTACATAATGTGATTCCACGACATTTTCTCTATGAAGATACTGTTGTTAAGATTTAAATAGAAAACATTATACCTTACATCGTTATACCTTCATGGAGCATTGTATAGATACGGTCACATTGAAGTTGTACAATATTGGGAGAATAAATTGTGGCAGAAAAAGTGAATAGACTGCTTTCCAGTGAAAAATATTAGTTATCTTACCATTTATTAAAAATCTTTGTTCGATTGGGTGAAGAATCAGCCTACAAGTCAATTTTAATTGCAAAAAATGGCAGCGAAAGCCTTTTTTTGGACTAATTAATAACTGGAATTTATTCCAATATTGTGAATCCAAAATTAAACAGGATGCTGTCAAACGAGGAAAATCTATTTTTAGAAATCAATGCGTTTCTATATATAGCTCCAATAATAATGCAATAATGCACACTGATATGATTCTTCGCTATGTTGTTTTTCACTATATACATATATATATATATATACATATTTTTTTTATCTTTTTTTTGGGGGGGTTATCCTTCGAAAGATATACTTAGGAGTAATTCATTATTGAAAACGTCATTTATAATTTAGATTTACACACGTCATGTACCAACTTGATGTGTTTCTCTCAGTCTCATATAAATCATTGTACAGAATCTGATCTAGGCCCATCTCACGAAAAAGACAAAGCAGTTTGAATTCGTTTTCTAATTTTTAGCATCATCATATTCTTCGAGTGAATTGCTATTTTTATGGTCTTGCAGTGAATGTTGCAGTTCTGCATAAATCGATGACGAATGCAGATTGCAGGCTCCATAAAGACAAACCGTGTCGGTAGTTTCAATATTGTAGTTCCGTTTCAAACTAAACTATGTAAAATCTATATAGGCAGCTTTAATAGTCTGCAGGTGGATACGGTGACGGAAGAGAGAAATGGGAGGGAGAAACAGAGGAAGGGGGGGGGGGGGGAGAGAGAGAGAGAGAGAGAGAGAGATGGGGGAGGGGGAAGGGGAGGAAAGCTCGAACGCGTTTTTGTTGGTTTTTATTTGAAAAAAAAATTATCCTGTAATTTTCAATGTTTCGACATGTATTTTTTAATCATCATGCCAATCTTTAAATACAGTTCGATTTTCGTACCGGGTTGTTGCTATGGTTTAATTGCTAGTATTCATAACATTTTTCTTGAATAATCAATTAAAATACTATGATAACCAACTTTTCGATGATAATAGTGTCTGAGAGATAGCTCCGAACCTATTTTAAAAATCTATTGAAATACTCTTTCTCCAAATGGACACAAAATCTCAGCGTTTGTCTTTGGCTGCAGTACGCTGAAAAAACAACGGATGATAACCCAGTCTTGAAGAAAAAATACCCCCAAAAGGTAAAGCATAATATTGCCCTTTAATGATACCGATATAAAGTCCTGATCATATCTAATTTAATAACGATATATCTTTTTGTAAGTTATTTCAGGAACATTTTGGGATCACTTATCAAACTCTCATCAGAGTTGACTGAATGCTGGGTCAGAAGACTCCTTTTATCAATATGGTAATTCATAGTCTAGTAGGTTTCACGGTAAACCATGTATCTTTCTTGGGCAAGTGTTGGTCCTGAAAAGGACCACCCAAACTCGACGTTTCGACAAGTGTGTTCTTGTCGTCTTTAGGAGAATGAGCAAAGTTAAAAAGCAAATCATTTATTTCAAAAGTAATTCATCAATCCAGAGGTACTTAGGCCATAGATTTATATTAATTTACATGGCATTTTTTTTTGACAATTTTCAAGTTGGAATTCACACAGGATCTGAAATTCAAAGTGTCAATGCCTTAAGAAAAAAAATAGTTAAGAAAAGCCTATCAATTTTCTGCACAACATTTCGGCAATGTCAGCTTGTATAACCGCAATTTTTTTATTGCGACAGCCTGATTTGATCTTATCATTCTCTAGGGCTGATCATATAAAGTTAATGGAAAATAGAACAAAAGTAATGGTATTGCTTTAATACCGAACGATATAGATGGAGAAAGCTTTCCATGATCATTCTGTTTATTGCTCACCGCTCTTTGAAATCTCCCAGTGGTTAAATTTTCTCTATAAACCTTGTCATTGAAAAGTTCGTGACTGGTATTGACATTAATTCTACTGGTATAATTTTATTTCTATGTAAAAGTACAAGCGCAGTAAGATCCAAATGAGTACTCTATATAAATCAGTGCGGAAATACCACAATATTTGACGTCACAAACGGGTAACCGCACACTACCATCCCTATTAAAAGCTATATTTTCCTATATTCTTGACCTGGATGCATTTGATAAAACATCAATCGCTATGACAGCATAACAGATAGTTCACTCAATTTGAAGTATTTCTGCCGAGCCCATTCAAACTGATAATTTTTTCCGAACCAGTATTATTCAAAAAGAGCATTAAAGATACTTTATTGAAATAAATCGCAGAAGCACTGAAATCCGGGACTGAAATATACAGTTGAAATCATAATAATGTATTAATTTACAATATAAAATCCCCTCCCCTCTCCTAACTGTTGCCACACAAAAATACACTCACCAACATTATGCAACACACGCACACAACCCACACTCACACTCACATCGTTTCACATAAACATATAATCTTATTCCCTCTATAAGCCTTCACTCTCTCTCTCTTTCTTTCTAAAAGACACCATCATTACCCCCACTAGCGTACCTACGGGGGGGGGGGCAGAGGGGGCAGTCTGCCCCCCTGACGAGCCACAACCCATGCAAAGGACGTATCTCTGCCCCCCCCTGACGAGCTTGAAAGACCTTTTTTGCCCCCCCCCGACGAGCTTGAAGACCTTTATTGCCCCCCCCCCCTGACGAGCTTGAAGCTCTTTTTTTTTTTTTTTTTTTTTTTTTTTTTTGCTTTTCAAATTTTTTTCTGGTACGAAATCCTTCATTTGTGATTGAAGACCTTTTCTGGTACGAAATCCTTCATTTGTGATTGAAGACCTTTTTTTTTTTTTTGCTTGTCAAATTTTTTTGGCGGACGGTTTTGCCCCCCCCTGTGAAAAATCCTAGGTACGCCACTGATTACCCCCATCTCAATTCTCCAAGCTCTGCTTGTCGGCCCCTCTTGATCGTCTCGAACACATTTCCACCCATTATGCCCCCATCGATTCGCCCTACCCTCAACTCATTCTACTTAGCTTCTTTTCATTCAATTTTATATCATCCCCTATACGAAATACCAAACAATACCATAATTATATATGACAATCATCTCCAATATAACTACACCTTTAAAATGATGCATAATGTAGTATGATATGTATGATAATTACTTACACTTATTATGTATCATGATTATATTGATATACAGACCCCCATCGAAGTCACGTGATGATGTCTTTGTGGTGTCTTTGAGTAGTCATATCATCATTGGAAAACTTGTTATTGACAAGAGCCAGGAAGTGACCTTGTGCACACATAAGAGAATCGGCCGTTCATTTCATTATTGGGTAACCAATCGATAGCCTGGGCACACAATCTCGGTCGATACATGGCAGGCCATATCAAATACATGACACGCGATCCTGACCGATCGATGGATCGTGATTGATCTTCATCAACATTTCATTATCGATATGAAAATTGATAGCGCTGAAGTAATTTGAAATAAATAATGTGATCGATACAATAGCTTCCAATCGTCCCCACGATGTCATCTGCTTAACGTCAACATTACGCATTTTACAAAGTCTTGCTCAACACAGTTCCTCTATACCTCCATTTATATTATGAATTCAACGTGCATCATGTGCATTGATTACGCCTTAGGAAAAATACTTTTCCCCTGTTCTCAAAGTAAAACACCTTGTTAAATACCTTGCGTAGCTTTTCACCAGAGTAATCAAATTTTGGATCTTATCTGAACAACATAGTGTACTCTAATAAAATTGTGAGATAATTCAACCTTTTTGCCGTTAATCGTTACCACAACAGTTGTATATATTTGTAACATTAAATAATATTGATGAAAAATACAAAACACATATCCAAAGGATTCCAATAATGTCTGAGAATTAGGAATTCTCCTACTTAAGAAACGACCAATTAAAGATCGTTTGTAAAAACTAGGCAATTTGCACGTAGGCAAAATACTTTATTTAATCAACTCGAGATTAATAAGTTGGCTTGAAAACAAGATTGACAAAAATACCGTAGAATATAGCTATGTTGCGTGACATGACTATGGTCTTATTCACCAATGTTTATTCAGGTTGCCATTATAATGTAAACAAAGATGTCATTTTCTGAGAATCTGAGACGTGTAAAACCCACGATGAAGGGTGTGTTTTCTTAACACCATTATATAGAGCTTTCATGTATGTGATGTCAAGGAGCACTAATTGCACGTAAGCCACAACTTTGTGCTCATATCCCTAATTTTAATGAGCTCATAGCTGAATTAGATAATACTTGTAGCCATAGATCTCATGATATAATATTCGAGAGTAGATCGATAAAAAACACACAATTCATACTCCCCCCCCTCTCTCTCCTTAAGGTAAATGAACACACAACACATCAACAATAAATGTTTGTTCCTTTACAAGCTGTGAAAATGTTAAAATTTTCGACGTCCATTCTGACAGAAGATAAGCAGAATAAAAAAATTGATGATAGTTTTGTATTTGAAATATTTCTTATTGACTGAGACCCTTTTAAATATTTGACATCCTTTTTTATATATAAAAAATATAAGAATGAATAAACACACAACGATCATTTTTTTCATGTGATTATTTTGAAAATCTGAGATTGTCTAACGGTCTTAACTAATAAGTTATGATTAAACTTGTAAAAATGTTTACATCAATTTGTAATCTTATACTTCAGTAATTCTTAATGATTGTGCTTTCAAACCACTTAAAAACCCAAACACTATTCTTGAAAGGGAAATTATACCCAGGAAAGAAATCCTACAATAAAACAGATAGCTTCGGATGATGAAAACCCACATTTTGATTATTAAACAAAGACACGCGTTTGAAACTACTTTGTTGTTAGAAATTATGTGCTACTCGTATGTGGGGAAAGAAGTAAGAAGTACTCAAAAACACATGCGCACTGACACACAAATACACACACACTTTTCAAATTTCCACACACACCCACCATGACACATCCGCATACACCCGGACACACACCCTTATCCATGCATATACAGTAACACAAACTCACATAGCAAATATAATCATACGCTGCTCAACGATTATTTCATCACTGTTGTAAATGCGAATTAATCGAAAAGATGTCTGATATCACGGCTTTATATCTACTAAATGTTTTTAATATTGCAGTATCAGTATAGACGTAGCCATATCATATACCATATTAATTAAACATCATCAAAATAGTTTGATTAGAATTCTCTTTTCAATTAATCATTTTTTTCCAATTATTCTAAAAGAAAGATCCCAAAATCTTTTATGAACAGTAAATGTAGATCTTGTAGGTTAGAAAAAAAAAAAAACATATACTATATAATGTAGCCGGGTAATATAGGAGCACCTTGAGCACCTAACAAGGTGGATATGTGCGCAATATAAATACCCTATATTATTATTATTATTATTATTATAATGCTTTCCATTATACCCTCATGGAAATGGAAAGAACATGAAATAGATAGAGGTACATGTATGTTTTGTTTTTACCCATCCTTCGGGAATTGACTATGTAATGGTTATTGACTTTTTATTTGACGTCTAGAAAGAATGGGACCTTCAGGCACATAGACATTTGTAAATTATAATCAAATGATTGCAGTTCAATTTAGTATGCAGCAAAGTATAGACGATGATCGATTGTGTAACTCAGATTGACCTCGTATACTTGGAAACACAATGATCGGTCTTGCTTTAGTTCAAAGATTCGACGTGTTGTTTTGCATTTCATTTTTTTCTTCATTATTATGGTCAGTGATATGTCACTATCAGTGGCGTACCTGGCATATTTCGTCAGGGGGGGGGGGGGGGGGCAAGCGACAAGGATGAAAAAGGGTAGTAGGCATGGACGTATGTAGGCACAATTTTTTCAAGGGGGGGCTGATCATAATTGCCCAAATATCAACTTCACAGTTTTTAATTTTCGAGCGAGCGAACATTTTTTTCAATAATTATTTAGCCTTTTTACATGATGTGAAACGTGCAGAAATTATACATTCGGTCATAATATTACCAATACACGAGGATATTTGGGCACCTCGCAGTCTTCGTTGCCCTGCATTTTCCAGCCCATCCCCCATACACGTTTGGATGTGTAGTTCTGGCAGTGGCACTGAAGGTGGGTAAGGTTACCCAGGGGGTGCCCAATAAAACAGTTGGGATCTTGCTTCTACTGATATTTGCTATAGAGCGATTGCACTTTATTGTCGAAAATAACTTTTTTTTTTTTGTATATCATTCCAGAAATGAAATGTATTGGATCGTGATCGATATATTTCTTATCAAGTGGTAATTGAAATGTTTATATCAAAATACTTATTTTATTCCTCTTTGAAGGTGTTTACATTATGTTCCCAATTCTGCTCATTTGGAGACGTTATGAAAGAGGTATTTGACATTGAAATCAGTTAAAAATAATAATATAAAAATAATAATAACGAGCGCGAAGCGCGAGCTGAATGTTTCCTAAAAACTTAGGCCTAGAACGATACATTTTGTGCACTTAATTATGAATAGGATGAGTATCTTCCTTAATAAATCATGCGAGCGCGAAGCGCGAGCTAAAAATTTTGATATTCCTAACTGGACACTAGACATTCCAAGCAGTTTTAGAGGATGGGTATCTAAACAGTCGTGCGGGCACGAAGCACGAGCTAAAACTTTTGATATTCCGACTTAAGAACTGAATATTCTAAGCACTTTTACTAACCATGAACAGATTGGTTTGTAACTGAATGATTAATTGATGCGAGCGCGAAGAGCGAGATGAAAATTTGAGATATCCCTTCCCAACAAGTGGACATTCTAAGCACCTTTTTTTAAAACTATGAACAAGATGGTAGTTAAAAACAATTAATTGGTGTGAGCGTGAAGCGCGAGCTGAAATTTTTTTATAATTCGACCTGAAAACTTTACATTCTGAGCACTTCATTTAATTATGAACAGGATGGAATTTTATGCGAGTGCGAAGCTCGAGCTGAAATGTTCGATATTCCGACCTAAGAACTTGATATTCTAAGCAATTTTTGTAACCGTGAACAAATTGGTTTCTAATTATATATTTTTGATATTTTTTATTATATTCCGACCTGAAATTCTAAACACTTCATTTAACTATGAACATGATGGATATACCTAAACAGTTATATGTGAGCACGAAGCGCGAGCTGAAATTTTTGTATCCGGCCTATAATAACTGGATATTATAAGCACTTTTTGTAACCGTGAACAAAATTGGTTTTTAACTCATCAAATAAATTTTTGTATATTTCAACCTGAAAAGTAGACACTTATCTTATAGGTATCCAACTACAAAATTGATGCAAGCGCGTAGCGCGAGCGAAATTTTATTGTTATAATTATATTACCTAAAAGTTGTTCTCTACCCTTTTCCTGTCCCTGGTCAGCCCAGTCCGTCCTCACTATCGGTACAGAGAGCTCTAAAAGTCGCATTGCGTAAAAGTTACAATTTATCGATAAAAGTGTACAGTTTAATTGACATTTACCGACAAAGATGGTGGGACTAAAAAACCAAAATCAGTTGGAACAGCCCCGTGTGCCTGACAGTCTGCAGTCTAGTTTTTGTTTTATCCTTTCTCTTAAACTCTTTCTTCTTTTTCCCCTTCCCCCTTTTTTTCTTTCTTTCCCTTTTCCTCTTTTCTTTTTTCTTTCCCTTTTTACGCTTCTTTTTTTTTTTGCTTGTGACTCGTCAGGGGGGGGGGGGGCAGTCTGCCCCCCTGCCCCCCCATAGGTACGCTAGTGGTCACTATGCCAACACAACGGATAAATTAGCTACGCCAGATGCTTTATTATGTACTCTTATTCATTCTTGCATTGTTCGGGTTTGAAAGCGAGAATGGGTCATACGCTCATGTTTTTTTTAAATTATTATATATACTATCGTTCTTTCATAAAACGAATAAAAACGAAAGATAAGATGGTATTAATCATACTTCACAGAATAAGATTACATCAAACGGTAGATTATATTAAAAAATATCCTTAGCATTCTGCAATATATTGGGCGAATATCTGGATATTAAAAAATATCCTTAGCATTCTGCAATATATTGGGCGAATATCTGGTTATAGAAATCTCATCGCTATGTCTACATCTACCCCAGATTTTAGAAGACTTGTGACAACTGTCATGTCATGGCTCAGTCAATGAAAATTTTTGGGAATAAAAATACTCATTTAATGGCGTAGTCATGGTTGTAAATTCTTGAACGGCGTTTTATAATTTCCGTATTGTTATCCGTAATATTCTGTGCTCTTGTTTCCGGTATTTATTGTTTCTTTTGATACACCAGTATAAAAATAAAATTGACGTTTTAATTGACAAGTCTAATTTCTGTGAAGCATACTATGAATACCTGCATGGCCTTGTTAGCATTGTATCAGAAATAATCCTCTTTCACAATGTCATTGTGAAAATAAGGCTAACACATGGCAGACACCTGAAAATCAAAATGCAATTGCATTATGCGGACAAAGAAAACTCCATTAGCGAGGCATGACCTTCCTCCTGTAAACGCCAACATAAACGTGCTACTCTCTAATCACCTGCCTCAAAATACGCCGTCAAGCAATATAATCAGGTCAAGTTTAACCCCCCAGGTCAGCTTTAATCGACATATCCAGGGCAGTTTCAATGCAATACCCAGGTCAGTCTGTCGTAATGTTCTACCATGGTTTGATGTTACATCAAGTGCTGCAGGGGGTTGGGGTAGATAAAGCAAGTTCCTATGCGTGACAAATGACTCGATACAAGCACGGACCCGTTCAGCTCCTAACCCGGTTCAAGTTTCAATTAAGACTCAAATGGTTGACACAATCTCCAAGTTGCGTTGACGTTATTCTCCTATAATTTATCTGTATCAATGTAGTATCAAGAAGTTTATTTCCGTTGTAGACGTTCATGAGTAAATGAATCATTAAGCTAGTAAAGAATTACGATAAGACCAGTCAAGCTAATTTTGAATGCGTTCGGATGATTAAAGTATCTCTTTTTCATTATCTCGACGAAAGTTAGGCAAAAACAAAATTGCTCGGCCGAGTCAGCCCGAAGGGGAAAATATAAAAAGATATTAGTCTCAGAAAAACACAACAGTTTTCCATTAAACAGAACCGAGTTTCATTTCCTTTTAAATTTCAATGGTACAAAACCTTTTATGCAAACCACACCCATTCCATCCAATTCAAAGTGTCTCTTTAGTTGATAATTATAATCATTTCATATAAGCAGCAAAGTTAATGATATTGACCCGTCTAATAATGCCAAACCTCGGAGCTTGAGGGGGGAGGTTCTCATTTCCTGCAACGAATTCACCTTCTTTTCTATTCCTTCTTCTTCCGAACTGGATGTAATCGAATGAAACTGGAGAGGTCCAGGGGACATTTTAATCAGTATAATATGGTGTTAAATTTAATCAGCGCGAGTAAGGAGCCAGCACTTTCTACCGGAGCTATTTTCAATAAGATGTGGTTGCCATGGAAACGCTCATGTCATTTGACGCAGGGAAGATAGAAGGAAAAGAAAAGGGTAGATCTTTGTCAGTTGTCGGTGATGGAGGGCCAAAGGGCTTGGCTCCACGTCTTCTAATTCCTGACAGTTAGTGCTCACAGCATGCATCCCCGTTCCAGTCTGTATGATATCTATTTTGTTATTGTACACGAATGACTGAAGGCTCGTGCGGATCCAACCCACAGTGAATTTAAAGATTTTTTTTAAATGTTGTACCTTGTCATTGAACATTACTGTTACTTAAATGGCGCTGCTTTCAGACGAGGGTCCAATTTACTCCTCATTCATTGCGTTTCGGTGGGTGGTAGCTCCCTCTCAATACATGTGCAAGCTATTTAGACTGATCTGTTTATTTTCCATTCAGGGGCGGCGGAACGTATTTTCGTTTGGGGCAAAGCCAAAAAAGGGCACATATATGTCAAAATGGGCATTTTAGTGCAAACGTTTTTTTTTTCACGATGAGATTATCATCTGCGTGAAGTAGATGTGTGTTTTGTAGAAATTAAGTTTAGCAAAGCCATTTTAAAGTGATTTCTAATTGAAAAGTTATGTTATAAGGCTCATCCACGAGCGAGCGTATATAGGGAGCGAGCGGTTTGGAAAAAAAATCAAATCAGAGTTTGTAAAACTCGCTTTTGGCCTATTCTGTTAAAAGGGCATCTTTGTGAGATGTTGCAAGCGCGAATAGAGAGCTCAAACTTTTGACATTTTCATGTAATAAGACATTAAATATGTTTTTATATACTGACCCGAAAAGTAACCTGTTAAGGACGGAATTTAGTGTCTCATATACGTATACATATCTCACCAATCGAATAATTCCAACCTGAAAACTGGACATTCTAAGTATTTTTTAAAACCAGGAGCAGAATGCGGGTACCTTACTAAACAATAATTGTGGTTACGAATCTAGTCTTTCAATCAGAGGGACCCGGGTTCGAATCCCAGCCAAGGCGTGTTTTCCTTCAGCAAGAAATTTACTAACATTGTGCTGCAGGTGAGGTGAATGGGTACCCAGCAAGATTAATTCCTTGAATGCGCTGAGCGCTGGAAGGCAGCACGAGCTAAAACTGGGGTAATGATAATAATACATAATGCGCCTCGGAATATTTTCTAGATAGATTGCACTATATACTGTAAAGTCTATCATTATTATTATCATATCTAACGTTATGCCTATACCTAGCGACATCGTCAATTAACAAAAAATAAGTATTCAAAAATAAAGATGTTCTATTTTTTTTTGTTTTACACAGTTGTTCAAATTACCCCTAAATCTGTTTCTTGATTTCCTCGTTTTCCTCTATAATAGCCGGGGGGGGGGGGGCACTTCCATTGACGAGTGGATACCATGCGCGACCATGGGGTCTCGAAAAGAACCCTAAACACGTATTTTCCATTTTCTGAAAATGCACCCCTTAACAAGTATTGGCGTGTAAGACATACCCTTAACAAATATTGGAAACTAAACGATACTCTTGGCAAGTATTCCCTGAATTGACCCCCTAAACAAGTACAACGATATTTTTATATTTTGTCACTGTCGTCGCAGTTTTACCTTTACCTGATTGGGTTGAGTACAGCCCCACCTCCCACATCTCGCGCAAAATCGTACTCTAAACACGTAGTGTTGACTCTTGGGGCAAAAAATACATCCTTTATAAAACATTTTAGTCTTAATTTTTTACACCCTCGCAAACTTGACCCTAAACATGTAGCTTTCCTAGTAAAAATAAATACGCTTTTTTCATTATTTTTGTGTTTTTGACACCCTTATTACGTTACGTACGTAACGTGCCCTATCTTGAAAAAGACATAATTTTTACGTGTTTTTTTGGTCGCGCATGGTATCCACTTGTCAATGTAAGTACCCCCCCCCCGGATAATAGCTTACTGCGGTAAGCTCAATCAATAGAATCATCGGTTATTTAACATTTTACAATCATCTAAGTGGTATTTTTTTCACTTCCAACCATATTATGCCTGTACGGTGCTTTGTTTGATTGGCCACCTTCCATCATCAGCGGTAGATATTAACCTATTATTAAATTCCATCGTGCAAAATTATGCATCGCACGCCATTTAAATCAAATGCCTCACTTTAGCAGCAATAATCACCTAAATATTACGAAAGTCACATGGGAGATGCGCATCAGTCTGTTAAAAGGTCTAGCATTGTTCCATGTAATCACCACTGCACTTCTCAAGAACTTCAAATCCCGTGCATTATATTGACGGCTTTGCATTAGCGGCTGATCCCGTTACTCCGGGAACAGGCGCCAAGAGGTCTAAAATGGTGGCAGTACTGAATGGTGCAGTAGTTAATGTGTTTGTGTTTGGGGAGTTGATGAAGAGATGCTCTGCGGGTAGTAAGAAGCCCGTCGCCCTATTCCCCGTGGGTTTTAATTGTTACTAAGCCATGTTGAAAGGGATATCATATCGATGTGATCATGTGCGAGCTCATTAGAAAGCTCATGGGTGGTACTTCCCCCAACAAGGTCACGCTGCTGTCTTCCAGGAATCTCGAATCTCAAATCTCATTTCCGTCTTTTAGAATAATCGATCAGGAGTTTATACAGGCTATTATTATTATTATTATTATATATTATATTCGGTGACTCTGTGGTACAGGTGAAGAAAATTTACATATATACATTGATGAAATACCGTACTTGTACTGATTTTCTTATCAAGGATGTTCTCATTGAATATTTTATCCACTATTATGAAAGCACATTGTCAGGCCTAAACGTTGAACAATTCGGAACAATGTAAAAAAAAGTAAATTTTATCCTTATATTACCATAAATATCTACCTACAATTTCGTCTATATGTTTATTACAAACAGACTTTTATACACTGAAAAACCCCTTATGAAAATCCTGATTTCTGAAATGGGCATTCACAAAAAACCTTTTATTATCAAAACAAAAAGGAACATCACTGTAATTTTGGACGATTTTGATTGTGTGAAAGCAAATTAACTACATTTCCTATTAAAAAAACCCACCCCTCAAAAATTTCCGGTGTGGGTATGAGTTTGGGTGAGTCGTGTGTGTGTGTGGATGTGTTTGTGCGAATGGAATTAAGAAAAAGTGTGTGTGAGTGTGGGCGAGTACGGTAACAATCGTCTAGCAACAGTATTTGAAGATGTGACTGCATGGTGTGTGAGTGTGTGTGCATGGCTATGTGGCTATGAGCATTTACGTTGAACGGTATGGGGATGTGTTAAAGTATACAGGATGGTTTTGGACTATGGAGTAATATGATTTTGTTCAAGTGAGACCAGGAGGCCTTGTGTGAAATCTGTGGTCAACTCAAATCAATATTGAATACATAAAACAACTTATCGGGGCCCGAAGTTATACTGGGAAAAAAAATCAACCTTTGATATACATTTCTTGGGTGATTATACCAATCTTAACTTTTTAACTGTCAATTCGTTACGGTAATAATGAATCTAATTTCTGAAGTCAACAAGCAGTCTCCGCATTGCAATGAGATGTATTATAATTATAACAAATAAAAAGTCTTTCTAAAAACAATTTAGAGGAGATGCTGACCACTTTTGAGCAAAGATTAAAAAAAGAGGAAGAAAAAAAAAACACCATTGAAAAAACAAGAATTATCACATCTCAGATCCTCATTTTAACAAATTGTACCTTGCACATAGTACATTGAATCGCCAGACATTGCGCCAATTGGTGTAATGTGGTATAATGACATTATCCTATATGTGTTCTATAAAAAGGCATGCACTTTCCTTTATTCAGCGTTGACTCGTAGACCTCTCTTGCCATAATGAACTCACAAGGTCATGTAGGGAGTCGCTAATAATACACTTTGATATCATCATTTATCGAATGAATTGACTTGCTGGTATACAGAGACAATTTAAGTCAATTAAATAATTGCCAAAATGTGCGGAGTGAAAAAGGGCTGAATCAATGAAGATTCAAATTTTCCCATTATTTGGAGTTCATCATAAAAAGCCAACCTTAGTGTTAATATTGTGTTCCTCCAATGTACTGATTTATTATTATTTTAATATGTATATTCATATCTATGCATCACGAAATGTGTAATCCATGAAGTGGTCTATTTGAAATAATTTAAGAGATGCAATTTTTAAGTAATTCACCGAGGATTTCTTTCCTAATTCACCCCTAAATCTTCATCAACAAATATTTATAAAACATTACAGTTGCCTTCAAACAAAAACAAATATCATTAACAGGATACATAATTCACAAAGTAGATTTATTAAGTGCAGATTCCCGAAAGTCAAATAATCATCAAGAATCTCATATTTTCAGACATGCCAGTTCCAAGACAATCTCTACCATCATTTAACAACATAATCATGACAATGGACCTTCATCTATAAACTTGCTTCGTCCTTTGTGAATCACAAGGAAACTACTCTTGCCGAATAAAGAACAAAATTGTAAAAGATATGACTCCCCATGGAAGACACGTATTCTGTATTATGGGTCAGTATCATCAAGGTGAAGGAGAAAACCAGAGAGGTATGAAGCCATAAAGATCACGTCTTATCCTCGGCTGTCAAGCAAAGTAACCTTTTTTTGTTTGTTTACTGGGAAATGCGACTGAATGAGAATATTGAGTTGTAACATAAGAAAGCAATCTCCGACTGTATTCCTATATTTTACCTTTCGGAAATAATTTTGCTCTAATTCTCCCAACGCTTTGAAAGGATTTCTCAGTGGCAGTGAGATATTTCCTGTCTTTGATTTCAAAGCAGAGTTGGGTTTCCTTTTGCTTGATACAAGACAGAGCCGGAAGCCTGAAAGCAATCATTTCCCTGGAGTAAGATGTTTATGATTTGTATATTATTGTTGTCCACCAGAAGTGGCACGTTACCTCACCTCATTAGTGGGACGACAACTGAATTTCTTGAGGACTTATTCCTTTCCGAGAATGTAGATGTACTAATAATCCTGCAAAGCTCGATAGAAAGTAAAGCCAATTATGATTTTTAAATCTGTCCAATCTTTTGATTGTTATCTGCAAGATTTGCTGGATCGTTGAAGTTTTTGATCATTGCAATATGCAAGAAAATGCATTACGATAGACTTTACTCTTTCTGCAATCTTAGATAATGGATGGTACCAAATTCAAATTCAAATTCAATTTGGTTTTATTAAACAATACTCATCAAAAAGTCCGAAGACTAACAATGTGAGTTAACATCTAAAAAAAAACACATAACAGAGAAATAAATAAATACATAACATGCAGTGACCATTAAAATTACAAAAAATTATATATTATGTTTAAAATGCAATAATAGTATAACAAGAAATTATACCAGTAGCGTACGCAGGATTTTTGAAGGGGGGGGGGGGGGTTAAGCTGAATGAAAGGTTGACAACCCCAAATTTTGAGTCGTTTCCTACTCCAAATAATTGACAAGCAAAAAAAAGGGGGTTCACCACCAATTTTTCGCCATTTTGTAGCTACAAAAAAAAATTGACAAGCAAAAAAAAAAAATCTTCAAAAACAATTGTAAGGGGGGTTGAATTCTTACGGGGGAGGGTGGGTATAAAAATATTTAAGGGGGTTGAACCCCTGTAACCACCCCCTGTGTATGTTACTAGATGGTACAAGAAATAATACTTCTGCAAACATTCACTATGTCGTTTCAGAAGTCTTTCCTCTAACATGTGTAATATTATAGATGGTTTTGATGTACATTTTGCAACCAATATCATTCCTATACTGTATAGGCAAACTTGATTAGGAGTTATGCCTACATGACTTAAGCAAGCAAAAGTAGAACATCACTATATCTACAAGAAAACCTAAACAAAATCACATTCATGTACGTGGAGCTAAGCCTTGTAAAAAGAAATCAGAACGTAACATTGCCGTGTAATGTCATAATGTGTGTGTACAGTAATGTTGGCGTATCCTGTATTGTGATCATGATAACATTATGAAGTTACAACGCATTTGGTATTAAAGAATAGTCTCAGAAATATTATACAAATATATAGGGCCTATCAAAAATATAAGAAAATATAAGAAAAGAATATTAATATGCATTTGTATAAAATAGCTTGCACTTGTTGAATAGACGCAAATGTTTACTTTGGCAATCTTTGTGTTAAAAACAAAGTTTACTTCAATCAATTTATCCTTGATTGATACGTTATACAAATAGGGAATCTGAAATATCAAAGTGGCGTGTCGTCAATTAATTAAAAAGTGAGCACTAGATACCGTCTACCCATCACATCCTAATTATGACTTGCTTATATCACATCACACGTGGACAAAGTCAATCTAAGGCCCTTAATTCATTTAAAAGACGGTGGGCCCCCGAGGTGTGATGCGTGTAAAAGCACAGAGGCACATGCTTCTCAACAAAAGAAATATCAGTTCTCATGGCGTATTATGGCATGGCTTCAGGCAGTTACTTAGAATTTATGATACCGCTTTCATTTCGGAATGACAGTTCAACTCGTACCATCTGCCAAGTGTGAAGAAATATTGATGCTCGGTAGTTAGATACAATCGAGATGGGGCATATAGAGCAATGTAGCCAACATGCTTGCAGGGGTGCTTGCACGTGAGATAGAACAGTGTCATTGACTTATAAGATGGAAAATAAACTGAATATGTTTTGTAAGGAAGCTTGTGGGAATATGATAACGACGCCACAAAGCAAGTGAGCAATTTTCGTAAAAGGAATTAAAGATCTCGGGAACTTGCAATTGCAATGTCTGTTGGAACTTACCAAATTTCATGTTATTGTGATAATCGATACTCTTAGCTTTAAATAAAGTTGACTGGCCAGCTTTCTTGATTTCTATGTGATGGATGATATTCGTTCATCCCCCTTTACCTCGATTACTTGATGAGAACTGCCATTGGAATCAAATTCTGATCATCACATTTATCTTAATGTGATGCCTCCAAATCCATTTTGTCAGTGGATTTTATCTTGTGCGTGTCAAATAACGAAACACTATCTGTCACGCACACACTACTTCTATGTAAGGCAATCCATGAGAGAAGAAGAAAGACAATATTGACATTTAATTTTCTAGAATCAACCCGATGGTGGTTTGGATAAAGATGGAGATTGCGAGAAAAAAGAGGGTTGTTATGACAGCATCCTTCAGCCCTGACAGCACACTTAGAAGTACTTAAGGATCTTACATCGTATGATGTTACACCAATCATTAAAAGCTTTCATTGATTGCCGGTTTAGCCTCTTCTCACAATCATCAAAACCTGTTTAATTTATTAAGTGCACCAGGAAGAGAAATAGTGCGTAAAACGACAGATAAATGGGGGCAATGGAACTTCTGATATTTACAAAGAAATAAGGCAAAACTCATCGAAAAAAATTAATGATATCTTCGGCCGGGGATTAATCTTTTACATTTTGATTCAGCTATAATGTTTTATGAATCGTGACATAAATTGCCGGAGAAATATAGATAAAATATTGGCAACTAAAGATAATCTCCCGCACACATACACACACTCACACGCATGACATAGTTATGTCAGTTTTCCCACTGTTTTACTAATATTCAAGTTAATGACTGCAGACTAATATTTTGCCAAAACATATTTCGTTTGGTTCTCTGTTTTAGGTTTCATTTTTTATTTTTCATTAATTTTTGCCCAATCCTGACCAAATACTCTAAAAGAATTATTTCATCCGTAGCAATCAATGTAATGAAAATCAAATCCCCAAAATAATCGCCTACATCGATCCGATGACCGGTGTAATGTAAAGCGCTTATAGAAACACAAAGTATATATAAAGCGTTAAACAAATTTAACTATTAGGCCTATCATTATTATTACATCAGTTCGCTATTTTCCACATTAACAACAAATACCGGAATTTAAAACCCCAAGCAAAATATATGAGAATAAATGAAATAATCTTCGTACAGGAAGACCACTTCGATGTAAGGGATTAGAGGGTTGGGGGGGGGGGGGTAAGAAAGTGTCCGTTGAGGCGAGTCTGGGCCTTATGGGAAGCAGTATACACTGTTAGAAAATTTATCCTTAAAATAAAAGAAGTTCCTGCAGCAGAGTCTCGAGAAAACCTGTAATTTTACCAGATTACGTAATCTTACAGGAAATTGGTATTTGGTGTACGGAATCTTACAAATTTCCTTGAATAAAACAGCCTTTTCCCCTTTTTAAACAGACCTGTTCTGTTAAATTGCAGAAAAATCCCGTTTATGAATTTACAGAATGATTCTGTTATTGCTTTTTGCAAAATCTTCTGTTTTTTTTCCCTGTAAAATCAGGTTTTTTTTTACAGTGTATGGGCAAATTAATAAAAAAAATAGAGTTTCCTATATTGGGTAACGCGCCCCTTGCATAAATTTTGTTTTCAATTTCTAAATGAGCATATGCGCCTTCAAAATAAACAGAGCTAATTTTGTTTAAAGTAATTATGTCACGTTTTCCCCAAATTTCACAATAATAGAAATTACTAAAAAAGAAAAATTAAAATTCAATCTAATTTATAGAAAAAAATATTGTCTGAGGAATGAAATGTGAATATTGTACACTTAGAATGTTATTATTGTCAAACTCAAATATTCACGTTTGATTTGAACTGCACAAGTTAATTATAATTATTGCTTTATGGAATATGGGGATGATAATGCATGCATATTAGAATATACATGTACTTTCAATATTGAAATATGGTTGACCCATGTATGTTTTTTTTCTGAATTTCGTATTGACATTATCATAAAAGATCAAACTTGATAACTTCGTATAAATATTGATTTCTACATAAAAAACAAGGAATATTTTCCCCCAAGTGGACTTAAACAAAATCTGAAAAAGTGAACTCACTTGTATATAATATTATTATTTAACCATCATGCGAAAAATCCCAGGGGTTTGTGTACACGCACATTTTTGTCAGCATATTGCGTGCGCTCCACAGCGCTTTCCAAAGCAATTTTCTTCGAAATTCATTCTTGGCTGAACGAGACTCATTGTCCGTGTGATGAATTCATTGCCACAAATCTGCCAAAAATTTACAGAGGCTCCCTGGATTACATTTATAGAGTGGGTTTATTCGGTAAAAGTTCTCAAGATTCACACCTTCCTACAAAAGTAGTATACATTTATAGGCAGATAAATGTATAAACGAGACCTATAACTCGTGATTGATGATAATACATAGTTTTTTATTTTCATTTTTTAAGTCTCGGCTCTCTCAAATATGTGACACGACATTTGGTCCTCCGACATTCACTCCGCTCTTAATATCTCAGAGGGCACATGTTTAGAGTTAGAATTGCAATAGAGTTTTTGGATCAGAATAATATAAAGAAAAGAATTAGGATTTATTTAGTTATGGAGGTTAGGTTTTATGTTTGACTTAACGTGCACAATTTCCATCATCGGAGCAATTGTCGCCGAAGCAAATGTCATGGAACCCTCAAATAGAGCATAGGTGGGTAGAATGAGAGAAGAAAACCATGTTAATAGGTTCATTGAATAATCAACGACAGCCATTCACGATAAATTATAAACTGACTAAAATACGTAATCAGGGAATAGATGGCCCTTGTAAGTGACCAAATATTAGTGAAAATCAAAAGATACCTTTACAAAATCAAGAGATATCTTAACAGATTCACATAACTGAATCATGATGCAACACTTCTTAATATTGTTCATCGCATGTTGAAATTTTGATAAATAAGCTACAAGTTTCGCATTAACTTCTCATTATAGAAGATCCATCAACATGATAAAAAGCATTTCTTTTAGTAATCATCTACGTACAAACTGACTGAAGATTATATACAAGAAATGAAGTCAATAATTATAGAGACTACTCCAATTATCAAAGTGAATCAACAAAAGGGTAAAAAGGGAAGAAACTCAAAAGGGGGAAGGAAAAAAAAAGTAAGCAAAATAGAAGGAACGAGGCGGCTTGATCGTCAAATATACACTTACCATAATTACATAGGCATGTTTTTCGTTAATAATAAATTAATAAGAGGGAGAGTTTTGCCCCGGCAGGCCCCTTTTCTACATGATTGTGTACAAGACACTACTGTAACTAATATGGACTATAAAACCAGTAAGCATACATTACAATATGTGAGTTTATTGTGATATGATATCCTAGCTTTTAAGAAACATGTTGAATTCAATAATTCAGAAAGCAATAGAGCAAGACCGTACACGTTTATTAAAAAAATATATTGATTAATGAGTATTAGATAAAAGAGAAATCGTTTTTATGGCAAGCAGTGTTGAACTGCTTTGTAAAATATATTATCATTGCTATACTATAGGTTTATAAAAAGGATAGTTCGTGTGTATACACGATCGACTAATGATCTTGGAAAACATCCCGCAAGATGTTTCGCATTGAGAGAAACGATGGCTTTTGGCTGATGGTAATTAATAATTCATTAATAGCACAAAACAATCTTTGTTAGAATTGATTAAACAATATTCCATAACTCGCTATCGTACTTAATTACTGCACGGCATCGCCAGCATCAGTGAAGTGGCACCAATTAACCCCCCCCCCCAAAAAAAAAAAAGAGAGAGAGAGAGAAAGAAAAATCCATCTGTCCTTCCAGAATGAGTACATCATCGAGGGTGTTTTAGCAAGAACATGGCAAGTTGAGTGGAAAGGAAGGAGAAGAGAGAAAGAGAGTATCACACCAGGGGGGCTTTTCTTGACCGCTATATCCTATAGTAATGGAGTCCACTCGTAACACACGGCATGCCGCTGACGCCACGATGTCGCTCCTTACTGCTCACCGCATCACTCACTTAAAGTTAAATATGCTTACAAACCCAATTTAGACTGTAATTCAGACCCATATAATGAGTGGGAAATGATCGACAAGATGCAGTTACATTCATTTTTGTTTGTTCTTACGCTGTTACCATTGATGTAAATTAGATAAAATGAACACGAATCTTTGCTCAATTCGAGCACGATTATGATAAAATATTAATATTGCTGTATTTATTAAGTGCTCGCAAAAATAAAAGGCACACAAGTTGAATGCAATATTTTTGTGAAATTCATTCAGGGGATAGATTATTGAAAGATTACATTTACGGGATGTGGCACTTCAGATGAATTTATATCATCATACAGATATAACGATATAAAAATGTAAAGCACAATATAGACTATAGTGGAAGATACGGTGATTTTTTTTCCTTGGAAAATATTGATATTTACAATCCTTTGCTTCTGAATTTTGCTTCAAACCTCTAATTGCTAATTTATTTAAGCAAATTGTTTCTACATGTCAGTGACTATAAATGTCGTATGTGTTTTGTACAGTGTATAATATTATATTCATAGTTCATTAAAAATAATAGTTATGAAGATGGAAAAATATTCCTATAAAAAAGTGAGTTTTGTCCTAACCATAAAGCCTTTAGTTTGTAATCACTGAAATCCATTCATCCATCAGAGGATAGATTATTGAATGTTTGATTACTGTGAAATCAATTTCACATAAAAGCTGTTTAATGTTATACTGGAAGACATTGCATAATATAATCCCGCTCTTTCTGTTTCCAAGTACAACTTGAAATCATCGCATTTCATAGTCCCTGCATGCATTCTAGAGCGTTGACGCCACTTGTTTAACCTTCGATTTATTTGAATATTACCCTTGCTTCTCGACTTACTCCAGCGAGCACGCAAACTAAGAACTGCAGGCGTGACTATTGATAACGTACGTATATATAAGAGTGTAATGGGTTTCAACACCCCCATCACTTCGATTGAGCTGTACCAAATTTTCAAAATTTAATGAACATTTTAGTTTAAATGAATAACAAAAGAACAGATAAATGATAAAAATCTTCAGTCTCTTTTCACATTCAACATCTCGAGATATTTTCAAATATAAACTATACATATTTAATGAATTGAGACTCCAAATAATCACCATTCCCTAAAAATATTTTGTTAAAATGCAAGAAAACATGAACTTTGTTAGAATATAATACATAAAGAAGCAAGTGAATATAGGGCCTAAACATAAAATATTTAATTGGTTTCCGGAAATCTTTATATATTTATGTGGAGCGTTGTGGCCCAGTGGATTAGTCTTCGGACTTTGAAACAGAGGGTCGTGGGTTCGAATCCCAGCCATGGCGTAATTTCCTTCAGCAAGAAACTGATCCACAATGTGCTGCACTCAACCCAGGTGAGGTAAATGGGTACCGGTAGGAAGTAATTCCTTAAAAAGCTGTGTGCGCTATGAACGCCTAGCTTAGCCGGGTATTATAGGAGCGCCTTGAGCACCTAACAAGGTGGATATGTGCGCATTATAAATACCCTATATTATTATTATATTATTATTTTATGTTCTTATTATACAAACATAATTTTTTGGGACTTTAATAACAGCTGGATAACGATTAGTTTAAACATTTTCTTTTTGACGTAAACTAAATGCTCACCCTAAATATTTTCATCAATTTAATGGTTTAAAACCAAGTGCTTTGTAATAATTCATCAGCGATATCACTTAGGCTTATTATACAGATAGTTATTGATGAATAAAGCTGCTGATTTAGGTTACAGCTTGGCTGTGAGGGGATCGAGCCAGCACCATACATTCTGAACTCTCTTCATTAATTTTCGCACGACAATCATGCATCCAGGGTTGTGAACTTCATCACTAACCCCATACGCAATAAAAAATGTATGAATTGATTGCAATTATGCGACAATACCAGCTGACGGTGCATAGAGTACTCTGCCCTCACATTCGGGAGCATGATGTACAGTAGTTTAGATGGGAAGACCAACCGAAGCGTTAAAAATCAAGAACAAAGACCGAAACAACATCGCGGTAATAAGTTCCTGGGACTGAAGAGCCAGGCTTTGAAAAAACCTAGAGGCTGTAAAACAACTCGTTTAAAGTAGTCAGATATGGCGTGTGTAAAGCCATTCGCACTGGGAAAGCGAAGGGGAAGGCTTTCTGTTGACTTTAAGCCCCCTGATTGTAGAGGCATAACAAAGCGAAGCGTGCTCGTTGCCTGAGTGAGCGATGAAGCTGATCTTTGGTAGACGTAAACCTATTCCTCTCTCTTTACAGTCTATACCGCCACAATCCCCTCGGGCTTATATTTGACGAAACTTCCCGATAAATAAGCACTCTGTCAACCCTTATTATCGTCCAAAGCCCCGCTGATAAATTGAACTCGGGAAATGAGATTTGGGGCCTACTCTCACTAGATAGCATTATATTATGAACGATGAAGAAAGGACGTGTTTGTCTCCCCGATATCTCTTGGCCCGGCTTTAGAAGCAATATTATTGATGCAAATTCACGTGCTTATAGCCATGTCAACAGCATTTGTGAACGCTCAAAAAACCAGATGCAGTCCTGACCATTGAACTATGATGATGAAATATTTTCAATCTAATAAAGAATTCCCTGGTATGTTGAATCATTCAAAGTCTGTTTCTGAACAAAGTCAGTGTTTGCATCCGTGTTGTTCACACCGAAATACGAGAGCCCGAGGTGTTCATGTTGATGGGTGCCTCGACGTAAGGTCATGGACGGTTAGGACTGACTAAGGTCTTTTCAGAATTATTCAAGCACAATGAACATGAAAATATATTTTACTCACAGCTAGGCCTTCATGGTAATCATTACATAGGACACATAATGTATCATAGTACATTTCATCATCAACGGCTAGATTTTTTTAGAGTGTATGTGTGTGTGTGAGAAAGATAGACATGATAGAGAGAGAGAAAGAGATAGATAGATAGATATATACATAGATAGAGAGATAGATATATATATATATAGAGAGAGGGGGGGGGGTGGCGGAGTACAGTGTTTATAATGAATGGATGGTAATAGTACAATGACATTTAACAGTCATGTTTAAATAATACAATGTTTTAAATGTTTAAATAATACAATAGTTCCACTTACACACACGTGAAATTAAGGATCAGAACAAAATTATATTTCTTGAAGGGAAAATGACATGATTGCTCACCGCAGAGTTTATATTCACGTGTTCGATCATGCACAATCATTGATCTCGTAAAATAATTATCACGTTTACAGGACAGACGTCTGCATGCTGTAATGATTTGTTTAAAGCCACAGACTAAATTTAGTTCGATTCCCTTTAAATTTATACCAGAATCCATGCAGTCCACTGGCAAGGCATGTTGATCCAGGTCTGAATAAAATCGAAACCCGAAAGAAACAAAATGAAATTATTCCTGTTATTAAAATGTCTAGATTTAAAAAAAGGTGACTTTACAAATACAATGTTGAAAAGTGAATATTTTCTGTCCCACAGTTTACTTTCGTGCTGGTTTCTTTCAGAGTCCCACATTAACGGTGAAAAGTACACGTTTGATTTCGCAATTTCATGTAAATGGAATAATGTACGCGTGTAATTATTATGCTTTTTATATTTGCATGAATAATTTCAAATTGTATATCTAATGATACTGTTAAATAATGTTGATAAGAGCCGCGAGTTACTTTTTTCTTATTTTTTTTCTTAAAAAGAATATCAGATTACATATATTTATGTCTATGATACTTAAAAGGTAATCGACATTTTTAATTATGCATTATTGTATATGGTTTTTTTTTTAATCACAGGGAAGAGAGACCTTTCCAGCCGAGTTATCATTTTTTAACAAAATAATGTGGTATTAATTAAATATTTCAGGGGCATTTTGCTCTATTTCATGCAATATACCGTGAAGTGTTTTCAAAGTTGAATGCCGATTTATTGGCTTGCTATTCTCTGAAGCAAAACGATCAAATAAATTCGGGTCTGTTATAAATCAATAGATACGATTAATACTGCTGCACTGCACACATAAGCTCCCAGCGTACGGAGGTGAACGAACCTTATACAAGACACAGAGTGTGAGGAAGTGTGTGTGTTTGTGCGTGAGAGAGAGGGAGAGTGAAGGTGTGTATGTGTGGTCGTGTGTGTGTGTGTGTGGTTTCTCGATCAAATCGGAAAGTCGTAGTGAATTAGATGGGTTGTAGCTGTTCACCGTATGGACTACAATCATTATAATACAAACCATTTTGAGGATGTTTTCCAGGAGGTAGGCCTAATGATTTGGAGTTGCATTTATATTTAACAGTATCCATAAAAAATCAGGTGACAAGTACCAGGTAATCATAAATCAAAAGAAGAGTTTATGGCAAATCATTATTTTTATTTGTACATTAAAAGCATATAATCAGGATGAGTTTCGAAATTTCGAATCGTTATTAAATAGGTTCGATGTTACATGACTAGGAGTGAAGTGTTTTCCTTTTTTGATATGGAGAAAAAGAATACCCTACAGTAATTAAAATACACAAGCAACATAGCGACAAAATATACATCCTTGGTCGAATCTGATCATTCGCTTTGAATAAAACTTGGAAGAATCTGAAAGAGTGATGTGATTTTTAAAGAAACTTCAAAAGTAGCTATTGAGAGCTTTCAGAATGGCCGTCGATTAAGATACCTGGGACTTCTCATCTTCCTAAAGATTCTCCTTAATTATAGCTCCATTCTAATTATTCATACTAATGCCTACCTTCATATCTTTTGTCACTTCCATCATCATGATTATGTAAATACAAATTTAGTACATTTTCACCACTGAATCAAAATACCTAAAACAATTACTTATCCAGTGAGATTAACAGTTTGTGAGCTCTTACTGAAATCCTATCTTTTTTTATCATACAGTCACTTTACTGCATTACTCTATATATGCGAAAAGGAAAATAAATATCCATCAACGATTATGCATTAAAATAAATAAGGCAACGACCCTTCGAAAAGCTGTTCCGTGCATTTCAGCACCGTACTGGGCATGCGCAGATGATATTTATCATACACAAACACACACACACACACACACCCTCACAGGTTCTACAAAACACAGTCAGGAAGATGCCATATACATGATGGCATCATTTAAACACTTGCCAAAGAGCTCAATGTGGCTTGAAATTGAAACATAAAGTCAGAACATCGACCCAAGGTCTCATATGATATATAATTTATGGTAAAAACCTTTAAGGGGGTTTTCAATATCACTGAGAGAATAATAAATGCAGCATAGTAGCAGTGTGAAGCAACGCTTCCCAATCATGACCTTGAAAAGAGATGGAACATGCAAGGGGAAACACATGCATGGGACTGAGAAGAGTATTGAAATGCACGTCTTTATCATTAGATTAAAATGTTTACCTGGAGAAATGTCCAGGCAAGCGAAAGATTGGTTTCAAGGCAATCTTCCTATTGAAAGTGTTCTTTTCATGTCATTGACATTCTGTTTTGGAGTGACTTGGAAAACTTATGAGGCCGTGCTGCTGGAGGTACAAGAGAATTGACAAATACTTGAAATACCGCTGGAAAAGCGGAGGTGATGATAATGGTGATGATTATGGTAACGATAATGATGACAACAACAAAACAATAATAATAATAATGATACGACTACTGCTGCTGCTACTACTACTACTACTACGACTACTACTATTACCACCGCTAGTAATAAATAGGACTGAATAACAATGATAAAAAAAATTACGATACCAGTAATGATAAAAATATTAATGATAATAAAATAGCAAAACTAAGAAAATAATAACAAAAATTTAACAGTAAAAGTAAAATAATAATCATGAAAGTTTATATTGATCCAATTTCTGACTTGCACTCAGCAGTAAAATAATAATATACTCGATCTGAAAAAAAAAGAGTAGTAGGTCCATGGTCTATGCTTCTATTATTTTCAGACGTTTATTTCAAAGGCAAAGGTAAAGATTGATCATTTGATTTTAAAAGTCTGAGCTGCAAGATCCCATTTGTGGTATGTCGTAAAAGAATGCAATAAAAAGTGCACCGAAAATCAGTATTAGTGCTTTAAAAAAAGCAAAAAAATATAGTGGCCAGAGACACCATTCCAAATTTATTCCATATAATCCCAGCCGGATAGAATTTTTTTTCACTCACAGATATATCTTGAAAGTGTCTGCAGGAATTTTATTTTTGTTCTTCTTCCCGTGTGTTTTTGTATCTATAAGAATAATGCTAAATAATACACACATCAAAGATCATATTATTGTTTTCAAAATATAAGACATCAGCAATGTTAACATGATTACGTCTTTAAATGTCAGTGTAAACTTAACGTCTCCTTATGGAAAGATGACTGGCATGCCTGCAGCATTTCCACTCACTGAGAGTATTCAAGCAATGAACGGTCAAATGCTAAGCCAACAGTTCTGATTTTTATTTTTAATCTTAATGTCCATTGGGTTCGAAAATGGCAAATGTAGCCCAGTCCTTATAAAAAAAAACCGTGAACCGAGAAGGGTCCATGAGAAAACTATTTTTCACTTTCAAGGGATATCATACTTCAATAAGTGTCAACATAATTTCACATAAAAACCGATAGAAAGATAGGTTTGATTCGGGACATTTTATACACTGCATCCTTGTTATATTCTTTCTTTTCATTTCATGCCTTCCTTTAAATAAAAATATGTCATTACCTTAGAGTGTGCTGATTGAAATTATTCGCTTAAATACAGTTAACTGTAAGAAATTTATCATGTTGGTTAACATCTGTCCGTATTAACTAAGAATGAATTGATATTTGAACTATTGTTCAAGGAGTTGGTAGGTCAATATATTGGCCAGAGGTTGGTAGGTTTATAATCAAACAACTTAGTAGGTTGGTTAAAAAAGAGTCAGTTTTATCTTTAAATGTGAAAGCCAAGTACAGCAACATAAGCCTGCTTACCCAATAACAAGAGGTAATGTTGTTATTCCGGTGAGCGATTCCTTGAAATGAAGAGCCAAAATTTTATTTTGAAGTAGTACTTTATTTATTTATGTGAAATGGTTTTGGTGAGCAATTTTCTTTTAATTTACACTGTTTTATATGAAAAGAAAAGTTAAAAAAACCTTTAAATGTTTAATTTCCCACTTACTATAATGATTTAAAGTTTTGAGCACTCCCCTCCATTTTCAAAATGCCTCTTTTGTATAATCCTCCTCCAGTGTTGTCATCCTCTCTCTTCTTGTTTTTCTCTCTCCCACTCTCCCTTTCTCTCTTTATGAGTATATTTTTGATTTGTTGGGGAATGTTTTCTGTGTCACTCTTACCGTCTGCTCTACATATACCAGCTTTCTTATGACCATTCTCGTTTTCATTCTTTCTCATTTGGAACAAATACAAACCCTCAATATATTGATCTGTATCATTGACACACCCAACACCGATAATGATAGAGTCAGAATCTATCTCCTTCTCTGCTTCTCATAGCAAGTCTTAATAACCTCAATACCAACGTGCTTATAGAAATTAAAAGGGTTATCTAAAAATCAATGCAACGTGGAAACGTGATTAAACTAGGTCAACGGAAATGGAATGTGTTTTTCATGGTCAATACGAGATATTACTCATGCGACATGATTTGTTATAGGATTTGAAATCCCTTCCAATGATCATGTACCTTGTTATCATGCCAGGTTAATGCATTTTCGTTAGTTGCAAACAGCTATGTGTAGTGCCAGATGTACTGCGGTTTTTTCTGTCTAGCAGTCTAGGCAGACGGTAGGGAATGTGAACATGAAAATTCCGTGGATAATATCATTCAAAGGATTGCAAAACATAGTGCAATATTTGGTCTACATAATGTTATAAAGATAAGAATACGTGATCAAGTGTTATTTGCGAACGTGCGATTTCGTGGCGCCGCTGCTAAGGATGAGTCATGTCTGCTTTTCGGATGGTATTAACTGGTTGGCATGCCCTGGCGCCCTGTGTGCATAGCTACGTGTACGTATTGACAATACACTGCACACACACGCGCGATCACAACACACAGAGAATGGCGACACGTGGAAGGGGGTTCCCCGGACTGTCATGTGATCTTACCGCCCACTCATTTTTGGACGCTGCCAGCTCCAAGTCATTAATCGAGCCCCGCGCTTAAAGTTGAAAAGTATTAATAGACAATCACAACCAATGCAAGTATATGGATCTGTGATTTATTATAACAACACCTACTTGCACCATCCGATGTTGCTTGTTAGCATGGCGTTCAATATCTATCATTCTTATCAATTATTTGAACCTAGTGAGGTATTCAAATTTGTTTCACTAGGTGCCTCTTTTCATCCATGAATTTGTTGATAATCTGCTGGGAATGTTTTTTTTTTCTATTTCATTATTATTATTTTTTATTACCGGTTAGCCCTGCTAAACTGCTACACATGGGAATTGTCTCTTGCTCATTGAAGTTTTATTCTGTTACATAACTATAAAATCTATTATGACTATAGGAACCAAAAAAACAACTATCTTCAAAACGAAATGAACAAACATTCGATAAAAATTGATTAAGTTTAATGACACTCAAATTTCATGAAATTTGATTATATCCAATATGCCTCACTTAGACGTCAACGAAATATATATATATGTATATATATATATTTTTTTTGGGGGGTCAAACATTACAAATAATGAAAAAATATAAGGAATTAAGAAGCCTCATGCATCATGTAGAAATCCATACGTGGAATGAGAAAATATGCCTAAAGCATACATTTGGTTTGAGATTGAGTGTTTATCTCATAGTCATCACGTAGGTGTGTACAGTAGGCCTATGTATTTCATTGAGAAAAAAATAATTATCAAGAACGGAAAGCATTGTGAAAGCATTCTACTGCAAGCTTTATTTGTGGGAAATGTGGAACTCGCGAGTATCGCCATATATATAAGAGTATCGTCCTATGTGCCCGGTGACTGATGAAGTACAATGACCCTTATACGAGCGTAGGATACAATTACCGAGTTCCTTGGAGTCAATGTACGACTGAATTTCATTTAAATATCAGGTTGTTCGATTTGCAGCAAGCATAGTAGATTGGGGGATTGCAATGCCATTTATTAAATTTAGAGGATGATTTACTTGGAGAGGTCTCCTCTGTGTTGGGAGTATGTGTTTTACAAGCAGGGAATTGTTAGTGATGTCGTGGTTAATTCATTATACAGGTTGCCTTGATTAGATTCTGAACCAGTCACACGGTCAGATAGCTTGATAAATTACACCGTCTGTACGGGGAATTTTACTCCCGAAACCCATGTACTATACAGGAGTAAATATAGTCACTGAATCAGAAATCCACGTTGCGCGAAATTAACTCCCTTCAAAATAGGAAAAACAATATTTGCATGATTAAATGAAAATTACACCGATAATTTACAAGACTGATTATTTTGTAAGCATGTACATGGGACAAGAACATGCTACCGATCCAGAGTTAATCAGGTCATTTCGTCTCTCATACAGATATAATGAATAGACATTCAATTAAATATATATGGGAGATGGTTCATTGGTATAATCGAGGTTGTGCACGGATTGTTTTAAAAAACCCTGACAGGCGAGGGAGCTAATAGTTACAAGAGCCTGTTGTATTTTTAAATGGAAATGGAATGGACTGTCAAACTTCAGATCGAAATATTCAATAAAAAAGTTTTTAAAAAAAATCTGATCCAGACCACCTCTAACGTACTACCATAGCGACGTATTATGTTTGACCGACAATAATCGTAGATCATGAAGGTCTACATGATATCGTAAGGGTGGGCAAAATTCATTTCATTTTTAAAACAATGTGAAATCATAATTTATTTGCTCCCATCAAGCCGGGTTTCTGAAATAAAAAGTACAAGTTGGCGGTCGGTCAAAAAATTGAAATGGATTTTTCCCCCTTGTTGATATTGGCATCATCATGTCTTCAAAGAACGGGCAATGCCCGATTATTTCCCAGGTCAAGAATTTTTTAGGTCCTCTGTGAACGCCGGATATCATCTTCACAATCATGATGATACATGGATAACAAGACAAGTAACAAGGCAGTGTATCAACCAATGCTTCACCATTGCACGAGACCGTTCGTTCCCATTTTAGACAGGAATCAGATCGTAAAATAATTTTATCTTTTTCGTGAAAATCGAAACAAAATATAACGATGTCATGCAGCTTGGGTATTTTTCATAGTTTAAAATCCTATTCCATTTTTGCATCTGGACACTAGGCCTATGTATCAAATATCTCTTTAAGCCATTTATTATCATTTTTCTTTGTCAATAATGTGAAATGATTTAGTGCTACTTTCTTTGCAAAATGAATATAGTTAGGCTGAATAAAAAGACAAGCGGAGAATGTGCCGGAGAATGTGATTAAAAATTTATCAACAGTTATTGAGAGATTGAGATAACAGAAAAATCATCTTCGTGATGATGGAGCTGTGGTGCACATTGGTTGCTAGGTTGCTTCGTTATCGCCGTCTAAAAGGGCCTCAAGTCAAGAGGATAGTTCACTACCAATAGTGCACACCATTGCTTTTTTTTTTTCGCGACCGGACCTTGGTATTCCTGAAGAGCGAAAAAGAGGGGTAATAAATTATTATGATAACCACCAAATCTTAGCGCATGCCACGGCTAGGCTCTGCATGTTGTGCTTGGTGTTGTGTGTGTGTATAAAGCTAGCTTCCTTTCTTCTACCTACCTCCATGCTCCATCCAAGCTCCATCGTAGTATTACTAGTAAATTCGCCCTCTCATCGCTGGATCGACATCCACTGACATCGTACGCACGTGTCATGAAGCCACGCCCCTCGCGTGTCGAGAGGTCATTATCATGACGCAATTTGGTATCTCCGCCAATAGCTACACGTGTTTCATAGGCCTGCCTCATAGAGGGACGGCCTGCCTCGAAATTTACACGACGTTTCAGTGGTTTGTTGCGGGAGTGAATGTTTTCATTGCGATGGGCAGCAGTATCTTTGGCAGTGCTATGTATGCTCGCTGTATTATTTACTAAACAAAGAGCACCGAAACTGACTGGACATGGAACTGTAGGAGCCTGTCGAAAGTACTGTGAAACTTGTTGCCGGTGAATTTTAAGGCAACCCATGCTAGGAATGCAGAACACTTGACAGTGATTCCTTTGTTGCAATTTGTCCCTCACCTCCAGGTCTGAGAGACGAACATGAAATTTCAGATTATCCATTCCGACGTTACGTTAGAATAATTTGCCCAGTTTTCAGCTGAGCTGACTTGGAATCCCTTATTTTGAAGTCAGAGTTATGATTCCTGATCCTGTTTGGTCATCGAGGGATTTTAGCTTTGATTCGGTCGAGACCTGTCCTAATCTGCAACAGAATTCATCATTGCTCAGGTTAATGATTCAAGAAGCCATTCCACAACTAGAAATAATGCTCAGCCTAAGGTTTCTAACCTCGAAATTCCGCGCACAGACACTGAATGAAGTTCAGCCATTTGATCCTGTATTGTGCAAGGTTAGTAAAACTAGTCGTAGGCTAACTGCTTAGTTTATTGATAAAAAAATAATGACATCTCTATTGTGGGAAATGAGTGCCATATCCGAACTAAATAGAATCTAGATTTAACGTTATATCTTTATTCCCATCCAGAATTTTTCTCATATGACAGTTGGTGATCAATTCGTATTTGAGATCACTTGGCATAATTAATTAACTATCTATTCAAATACTTTTTTTAAATGTTATTTATTCATTATTATTTTATTTATATATTATTATTGTTATTATTTTTTTTTTTTCGCGGGGGATCATTTTTTAATCGAAGAATGAAATAGGATTTTTATTTTCATCGAACCTTGAGCGTGAGCTTTTGTTTTGCATGAGAATTGAGGCCACAGATTTTATTCATGAAGATAGAAAATATTTTTTATTGATATGCAACAAGTCTATGCCTATATTTTTTGGGGAAAAGGTCACGTATCATTGTTAGGGGCAGAAGACCTAGGCCTATTTGAGAGTTTTGTGAAGTCACCTCAGAAAGTTTGGAACTCATGGTATAAGTGGTATGATAATTAATGATAATTATTTTAATGTTCATCATTTGAATTGCAGATTTCAGGAGAAGAAATTGAGAACACTGATTCAGAGGAAGAGAATCTAGAAGTAGAACAGTTGTTTAGAGGTAAACCTTCCTCTCAATTTTCAGATTAGATTACATTTCATTAATTTTTATAATATTGTCATTTGTACCACCAAATGCATTTTAAATTAAATATCCATCATGCCCAACCACAGGCATGCATGTCACTGCGTATCAGGTCGCACAAATTGCATTGGTACCCAATTTTATATATTTTTTTAAAAATCACAATGTCAGCTACACAGCTGAAGATAAGTGTGAGCATGAAGGCTTCGTGCAAGATTGCCGGCTACTCAAAAATTTGACTGTTGATGTAATCAGGCTATATGCCGGCTGCATGACATGTATATTTTTTTTTTGTTTAAAAAGAAAGAATGGATAGCCATTTGATAATACTATAAAAAAAAGATTTCCAAACCTCAAGTCATGTACATGTAAGCCTACATGTATGTTTTATTCTTAAATCAGTTTGTTTATTTTTTTGTTGTATTGCAGAAAGAAGGCTTTGCAACGGAGCCATGGGACAGGTTCCAGGACCTCTCCATAATCAGACCCCATCACTTGCCACAAAACCAAGACCCTTGGAGGATAGCTCGTCAGAGAACATTCTGTTTTCAACAGCTGACAGAAATAGTTCTGAAGAAGAACTTGCTTGTATGGACAGACAAATTTCTGAAAAGCGGAAGTGGTCACAGATGAACCAGTGGAATAGGAATAGTGATGTTTCCAGTTCTAGTGATGAGGAAGTCAAAGATCTTTTCACAAAGACTGCATCCCCTTTGCAATTCAGCACCTCACCTCCAAAGCATCTTTGTAAACTCTCACCAAAGAGAATAGATAGTAAAACTCATTTCATGGCAAATGTTGTTAGTCCATCATCAGGAGATTCATGCTCACCAAGGAAAAGACACAGACTTAGTCATCATGATACACAATTGCAGAGTGGTAGAAGGATAGACTTTGAAAAAATGCAACAGGTAAAGATTTATACATTTTATTTTCTTTCCTGATCCTCTCCTTTTTATGGATCATCATAATTGTGATCATTACAGAGATTCATATTATTGTGAATGAATGGTCTCATAATCAAATGGGCCTATCCTGATTTTTTCTTTTTTAAATCGGTGGCATGCATGATTTCTCAAAAATTCTCTTGGCCTTTCTCAATATACATGTACCACAACAACCTTTAATATGACAACAGCCCAAATCTGTTATTTTTTAATTCTCCACTCTAAATGCCATTTTCCCCTAGGTTAAGAAACTCACACTTACTTGCAAGACCCTCTGAACTTCATTCTTTAGGAACAAAAGAAACCTTAAGCTTATTCAGATGTAAGGGGATTGCAATCTGAGCAGGGTGCATGTTGTTAGCTGGCAGGAAGTGCTTATTGACCTCTCGATATTGACTATGCTGATGGCAGCTTGCAGTGCCAACCCAGCAAAGCTGTAATTTACATGCATTGCAGACTGTAGTATAGGCCTACATGTGTTATATCCAATTCTGGTGAACCTATCATGGATCTACAAACCTGCTCATTTTTAGTTTGTTAATTGAAGGTTTAGCACTTGTTAAAGTAGTATTGTATCATTATAGGCCTATTTAAGAAATTATCAGACATTCTAAAATTGTGATCAAATGATCTTCATTGAACACCCTTTGCCAGGAGAAATGCAGGTATTACCTTTCAACCAGGGATCACTCCCTCCATTGCAACATGTGTTGACAGTCATCACCTGGCACAAAGAGTAGGGCTATGAAAAAAAAGAACATTTCAGAAGGGTGTGGCTTTGATATGCTAGTGAAAGAAAGCCCTACAATAAAAAAGGAAACAAGAGATAGGGGGGAGATAAAAGATCAGAAAAGACACATGTATGTCACACATTCCAAGGAAATATATCATTCATAAATAAAAAGGCAAACAAAAAAGACATGAAATTGTCCAGGCACTGACACCTGTAACAACACATGTCTACTAGTAGTTGTGCAAAAAAAAAGCAATACATGAAGTAAATTATAGGCCTATGGCATGCCCTCTTATTTTGAAGAGATCAAATAATGTGTTTGCATAATTGCGTTTTTCATGTTTTTTTAATATTTGTCTTTATGACTGACTTTTGAGCTTACTGTCTTATATTTATTATCTTCAGAATTTCAAACATTTTTAATGGCTCTGCTATGGCCAAATAGTGCACTTCCTGCAAATCATATGTGGCTTTTCCTCTCACTGCACTGACAGCACTAGGAGGTAGCCTTCTTTGTCTCTCTGTTTTCTGTGCTAGCCTTGAATGTCAGACACTTTGCACAAAATAATCATGGACTTCCAAGCCCAGGTTATCTTGTACCACTATTGCCATTTTATTTAAAGGATTTTTTTCATAGATTAAATTGTAACTCCTCCAACAGCTATATGTATCAGCTGGGCCTGGAAAGAAAGTGGTTAGAATGAAATTAATGTGAGAGAAAGAAATGGTGAAGTCCTGCTTGTGTTTAAAATAAAGTATGAGATCCAAGGCCATGATTGACCTGGGGTTGGAAAACAGGTCCCTTATTATAGCAGCTTGCTGCAAAGTGGGTGTAATCACCATCCATGCATTACTGTGCACTCAATAGTGGACTTTTATCCCTTGGGATTTTCCTGCTTGTTTATTCTATCATCTCCCTCACAAATAGAGCTCTGTTGAGGTTGGGCATGCAATGTCAAAATCAATTCCACTTATCTTTCCTTGTTAGCATACATCTCCCTCAAATCATTAGTGGGAAGGGGTTTTTCTTATCACTCACAATACAAGGTCTTTGGGGGAATCCTCTATTGTGTGGCTTCATATGGTAGACTTGAGCTTTGGTTATTAGGGTGAAGGCCATATTCTGTGAAGATATTAAAGTTTTATTGAAATGTGGGTTGACAAAATGTTTTGGATGCCATGAATTACTTTATCACAAATCTTAATCTTGATAAAGAAGTTGGTGATGATATTAACAGAAAAGATGGACAATGAAAACAGAACATCATAAAGAAGTGATTAGGCCTGTGAAACCAACCCCCTGAAGTGTCTGAAATTTTATTGAAACTTTAAAATAATTTTTGAAGGTGTTATTACAGTAGTGCAAGTAATCAGTAGGCTATACAGTGAAGGTCAAATAAATATTCAGATCTACATTGAAAAGAAATCTGAAGTATTAAAGTAAATACAGAAGCTGGGACTAAATTATTAAACTGAATAAAGGAAACCCTAATTACTCAACAGTCCTAAATAATTTTCTTATGCCATAAAAAGAAACATGGGCAATTGCAGACCTGACTCTGACTATATGCAGTCTTTGAGAAAACCTTTAGGCCTGGCTGTAGTGGTGAATTTGTGAAATCTGCTTTTCTGTTTGGTGTTAGAATTCAGATTTCATTCATTACTTTCTTTTCACTTCTTTTTATAGTTTCTTGCTTTGGCAATATGGTGAACTTAGGGCACAACATTTTGTATGCAGGAATTTCTACAGTGAGACAATGCTATAAAAACATTTACAGTTGGGATATAGCATTGTAGGACTACCAAAAAGGGGTCAAGAATATCAATTTATCATGCACATGCAGGTGCAACAAGGGATTGTTTCATAGGCATGCGAACAAGAGAAATATGACATTTACCTGTAAGTTAAAACTGTGGATCCATTTGGCATGTGTGGTACATGTTCTAACATGTTGCTAATTTACCTTGACACAATAGGTGGTTTCAGACCGCCTCGAAGTTTGTCAGTTCCAGGTATTTTCTGATCGGGAAATTTACCTGATCAGAAAATCCAGGTAATATTGGCAATGTGAAAGCAAATTACGCGTAATATCCCCGAAAGAAAATACCCACTAAATAGTAGGTACTTGGCAAAATAACGAGAACTTTCGCGGGGATTTTTCCAAGGTCGCAGGTATTTTGGCAATGTGAAAGCAATTTACGGGAACTTTTAGCCCAGCGTGTAGTTGGGCGCGGGCGCCGTGGGTGGCTGCTGAGCTAGTGGTTTTGAATATCGCGCCTTGCCTGCTTATCAGACCATACTGCGCATACTCCTTACTTCAGGAATTTATCCTTAAGGGTATGTTTCGGGGCGGTGTGAATGCAGGAATAATTAATGGGTATTTTTTAGCCTAAAAAAGTTCTCATAATTTAACGGGGATTCTTATGATCGAGGCGGTTTGAAACCACCTAATGATCCTCTGCTCTTTCAATAACATGAAATTGAATATTGATTTTGTTGTTTCTGTTTCTTCCTGGCCCTTGTGTGTCAGGATTGACTTTTCAGTGCACCGATTATCTGGTAGGAAACAGCCTGCCTGGAATTTTTTTATATTAAATTAGCCAAGTTTCTATTACCACTTTAAGTTCTCCATGCCAATGGAGGTAGGTACCTTTGCCAAAAGGGCTTTTTAATCTCATCTGGATGAAGCTTGCAGAGGGGGGATTAGGTTACCATCCATTCTTCATCATTGATTCAGTTTGTTATGAATAAAATATTAGAATGAAATGTAGGCTTTTCAACATACATGTAAGTAGGGACTGTCGTGACAATATAACCCTGATGAGTGATACTGAATCCGAATGCAAAACTACCACACATTTTCATTCCAATTTCTATACAATATGAAGCTTTCATGTATAGACTAACTTGTGCAGAAGAATGAGGTGTGTTTTGATGTCAAAATTGGCATGTGGCCAGGTTGGCTGGTTTGTTATAGTAGTTTGATATATATTCATTCTCTTATTCAAGGCAGGCCTATTTGGTAACAACATAAAAATTGTTTTTAGATGCAGCATAAAAAAGTGTTTAAATTTTACTGGTGCTGGGGGGGGGGGGGGACTTGGAAATTGCAGGGTATTTTGTTGCATTTGGTGAATAGATCACGGTTATAACATATCTGAAAAGCTGAATATCATGTATAGGTCCTTTTATGTGTAGGCTCCCCCTACATATTAACAATCTATTAAAGAGGGTCCCAGTTTCATATCACATTATGATAACAGTATTATGAGTAAGTTGATTAACTTTTGAAATCATGACAATTGTCTGGCTGATGGCAAAGTTTTCATGTAGAGTTTGTAGTAGGCTCTGTGTCACAAATATACTAGTTATGGTTCCTGTAATTGAGTGTAAATCTTCTGCATATTGATGAAGTCACAATGGTCAAGGGAACCAACTCCAAACGTCTGTTGGTATGGCATTAAAATCAACATAGACTCAAAGCCTACACATCATAATACCTTTAATTGGTCTGGAGTGAGATTTGCCTGTGTTATTGCACTGTTAGTCTTTAACTGATAGAGCACAGAATCAAATCTACAGTATATTGTACTATGAATTCTACTAGTTGGCAGATTGTTTTTATATTTAGCCTTGGAAGTTGTTTCCTATCCAGATCAATTGATAAATCAATCATGGTAGTAAGGCCTATTTGTTGCACTGATCAGCTGTTGATTTATGTGCAAATTAAACAAAGAGTCACATGACTAGAAGGAATCTTCAGCGATGAAATCATTCCGAGGTTACTATGCTTTTCATATGGACCAGATGGATCTACATGTAGGCCTATATATGTTTATTTATTTATGTGAAAATTATGCTAAAAAACCATTTTGCACCTTTTGATGATTGATTAATGATTGATTACAGTAGGGCCTACATGTATGTACATGAATTTGTTGCTCTATAGTTTTAATTTTTCCTCTTATTTTTCTCTTATTTTTACAACAGAAAATGTTTACAAAGAGACACACACTCCACGGTCATGGATTAAAATCAGCCAAACTAGTTCGTATTAAGGTAGGTTGAAATTGCATAATTTGAATCCCACATACATTCCTTTTATTAATTGCCCATTATCTCAATTATGAATGGAGTACAGTTGTAGGTGCTAAGATGTGGCACATTTCATACAGCTTTCAAAACAATCAAGATTATTGATTCATGCAGTATTTTTGCCTACTAAATGTTCTATATTATTATGACCAGGGGCCCGTAACACAAAGCTTAGCAATGACCATAGAACATTTTTCTACGATTGATTCCATTGACTACAATGTACAATCAATCGTGAAAATCGAGCGTACGATTAATCGCTAACCTTTGTGTTACGGGGCCCAGGATGTCTATACTCTATAGTAGTAAACACAATAGACCAACACACTGTTCCTGCTAAATTTAGATTTAAATAAATGTCCTACAAATAGGCTTATTTTTCCTTTAAATTTCCATTTTCAGTGCATCCACTCATTTCACTGTGACATCAATGAAAATAACAACAAACCACGCCTACATTATAGTCCTGTCTCCCTTTCAGTGATTTGATAATTTCCCTGGTAGTGGTAGGCCTACTATACATGTACAGGAATATACCTGCATGAATGTCACACCAGATAGTATTTCATCACCATTTAGCTATTTCCTAATTAACCTAATTTAGTGGTTTATAGTTTAAATACTTATAAATCAGAGAGTGTAAATATAAAGAGAAAAGTTATTTAAATTTTGTGTTAACTTTAGAAATGAATGACAAATGTGAAGGACTATTGAATTTGATTCCTAAAACTTATTTTAGGTCAAGTCTAATATTAAGTATGGGGGGGGGGCATGATGAAGTCAGAAGAAAAATACTCTCCCAGGTGCCTTGAACACAGGCTAGAAATAGGTTGAGTGATTTCTCCTAGATCCCTCTTCTTTAGATCTCAGCAAGAGATTTCAATTCTATCTGCCATGCCAGGGGCTTAAAGATATGATTTACACACGGGTACACTACATGCATGGAGCTATTACTCTATGCTACATGTATTGCTGTAAATAGGCTATATAGGCCTACTCTCCTTTTGTTAGGTGTGAGGAATACATTTGAGCTGAAGAGGTCATTAATTAAGCATCTGGGGAAATTACATTAAGAAAATATGATGAATTTGTTATTAGATAGACATGTATAGTAATGGCAAGCACTAAAGAGAGAGAGAAAGAGATAAAGAGAGGAGTAAAACAAAGAGATGGAGAGAGATCATAGAGAGAATGAGATATTAAAATGAAAATTGCATTTAAGTTGGCCCAGAGGCCTAGGCTTATTTATAAGCAATATCCATCACATCTCGACAGTGCAGTTTTTTAAACTTAGAATAATGAATGAAATAATTTATTACCCATTTTCTTCAATACAGAATTTCTTTTTATTTGTCCAATAAAGACTTCATTTCCCAGCTAGGTCTCACCATCTATTGTATAACATATAAGTGTCCATGTATTGTAATTGTGTGCCCTAGGTAACTCACAATAGATCCTTCATAAGATTTTACATGATTGCTCCATTGCACATGCATCCATCTGAAACCCCACATTCCACAAGCTTGAGTGTAAACTGCGATTCTGGTCCTTGACCTGAAATAAGGTCATTCAAGTGACCTTTGTATGTTGATTGGGGTAGTCCCTTGTCTTGTTTTGGAACTCCCAATCCACCTCTTTTGGTCCCCATCAACTATGAAATCATATACCCCTCTAACAGAATGCAGATGCTATCTTGCCCCAGGTAATCCCACCAACTGGCAAACAAAGTATTAAAGGCAATGTGTGAGATGACATTTTATAATTCTCTTCCACTTTCCCTTCAATTCACTTCTACCAGAGATCTACCAGGGATATGCATATCCCTGCTTCTACTATACTTTAATTTGTGAGTGGATATAGATAGTTTCGTCTGAAATCTTATTCTTTAGTTTTACTTTTGATATCATTACTGAATTTCTACTTTTCATTTGCTTGATTATTTGATTTTAGAAAGAAAATAGATAATAAACGATCTTGTTATTTTCATATTGTAGGAACCAGGGGAATAGGTTGGGTATAATAGGAGTTACATAAACGTATCTATCTGGAGTATATCCATTAGAAAGGATTTAAAGTGACTACCCTTTATTTGCTAACGATTGTAATATCAGTTACAAAAAGGTAAGCTGTGCTATCTAATGTCTGAGAAAAACAAAACAACAGCATTAAAATAGGAATTAGCCCTACTTCCTTAATTATTACTGACCCAGACCTAGTTTTTGTCGACTACTATTCAGTTACAGCATTAATTGGTAACAGCTGACTCACAGGATTAAGATTAGTTTTGGTGAATCGTTGTTACATTCTGTTCGCTCACTGCAAATTGATTTACTAGTAATGTGATACATCAACTCCAACTTGCACACAGTTTCATGGTATCTTTGTTTGATATGATATGATTGGACACAATGTACACAAGATAGCACGCAATGATCATAAATACCATGGATCCATATAGATCTCTTGCCAGTCACAAACAAAGAATAAGCTTCAAAGTTTCATGAAGGGAGAGAGACCACTGCAGCTGCCGCCCACATGCTATGATACATATTGCCTAATGAGAATGTCCATCCACGTCTATGTCTACTATGCACGCAATTCATTGGCTGGAAGTCAACTTTGACCTCGTCGTGGAGTCGTGTACCAATTTTCTACATTTCGTATGAATCAAGCTTGTCTATTAATTTCATACATCATTTAATACTTTCATCACCACAAATATGCAAACTTCATGGTATGAATTTGTATGACATTCTCCTTTTCAATTGCTCGCAGTTGGACCCAGTCCCCTTGATAACCATTTTTCAGAAAATTACTATTTCACTCACTCATTTACTCTACATAAGCCTATTTGCTAATATCCATGATATCAGTGATCCATAGCCCATCCCGACATCATGTGTAGTTGAGCTTGGCTTCATGGTTTAGCAAGCCCTGATCGTTGTGGTTTGAGCATGGAGCTCCAGGGTTTGAGTCCAATGAATGATGTTGCGGACTTTAAAAATTGGGTTGATTTTTAGTTAGCAAGTTCTGTGTGAAGGGATTGAACTTAATTTTGACATGATATTTATCAGGTATAACTATTTGGGAGAGTTTTTTTTTATTTGCAAAGATGCACCTAAACCCCGAGTTCTATTTTCAATGGCATTCAGGGATTCCAAGTAATAATGATTTAATGATGTTTATTTGGTTGGAAAGGCCATCAGAAGAGAGGGGGCAGGATTTTATGACAACATCAAGTTCAGTTCACATTGGTTGACAACATTAAATAACATGCTTCTGAATGGAATGGATACAACATGGTACATGTACAAGGGATAATCATTTTGCCATTTGTTCGACCTGCTGTGTCCAATACATGTTTTTTTTAAATAGCAAAATGATACTAAACCTTTCGTGTATAACAAAATCTCTTTTTTCCAAGTTGTTGGTTCTTTTTTTTGTACAGTAGTGAGGACTATGGGAACATAATATTCAAAGTGTGAACATTGCCATTAGAAGGAAAGTCCTTGGCATTCAGGAAAGTGGAATAGTAGAGATAGCTTGTTGTGTCAATCACTCCCTAGGGTGTGAACAATCCTCATGGTATGGCTAGAGGTGTTTCAAAGACAAGACTGTGATATCAAATACTCTTCAATAATCTTTTAAAATCATTTGTTTCTCTTTCATTTTCCTTTCTACATTGGTTTATTATTATTGAAATTCCCATGGGTGGAAAGAATTAACTTCAAGGAGGATTCATCACATAAAAAAAATTCTTCTAGAATCCATGGTTATACTCATGAATTATACTATTTATTCAGTACTGCAAGTTCAAAGGAACTGGTGAAACCTTGATGTTCTATGCACAACATTGACATTGGATGTGTGCCAATTAATGCTTTGATATCATGTTTTGTTGAAATTTAATGAATGTTCAAAGTACTCTATCAAGTAAATAATAGATATAGAGTCAAAAGGAATGAGTGGGCATTTACTTGAAAGCTTTCTGTCATAATTTGTCAGAAATCAATCATTTGAAGCTAGCTCTGAAACTTGAGAGTTGGGATATCATTTATTTATAATATGGTTGATCAAAGGCTATGTCTTTATTATTGAAACTCTCATCTGGCGGAGGTTAGTTTTGATTATGATGGGCCAGGTCAGATGTTTGTTATCCTGCTCTAGATGTGATATCAATTATCATCACAATAACACCTCTCCTCCTTGAAAAAATATTTTTGTCATTTGGAGTGAATATGCATCAGTGCCTTGCTCTAGTACACAGTATCTTTATCACATGGTAGATGAATTGGACAGCAGCAGCTCTGAAAATCCAAACAACTCTAGTGCTGATGAAATATTTATCAATTTGGTCTGGTATGTGTGTATGGGAGCTGTCACGTCAAGTATATACAAAACTTCAAAATTAAAGAAATCCCAGATCTTGAAATGACACCGGGAGGCAGATCATTGTAACAAACTCAAATCAGTGTTCCGGGATGATGTTGTTATTCACATGCTCAAGCATCTTCTTCAATTTCATCTGACAGGGCTTTACATAAACTGGGATAGCCTGTTTCACAGTCTGTCTTGTCATTAAAAAATTGATGCAAATATTCTATTCTTGCTAATGCTGAGGTGTACAAACACAAAATAACTACGTTTATGATGCATTCATTTATGGGAAGATGATATTAGGATAACTTTGTGTGATTAAGGAAAATAGTTAAATGAGAGGCAAAATGATGTAAAAGAATAAAATCTTGAGTACTGGAGCTGGCCAATTGGCGGGAGGGCTGTGAACTATCAGGCTTGACTTACTATTAATCATCCCTGACATGTTGACAACAAGATGAGCACCTAATGATATATCCTCCTGCTCCCAAACAACATGACTCCTTCAGAAGTTATGTCTAAATTCACAAATACTATTGCCAACCCCATCAACTCACTCACTGCCCCAAATTTGCCAGGCCCGCTCGGCCAATTACAAGCGGTGTGGAAAGTGATTGATGAAGCCTATAATGTGTGAATTGGTGCAATGATGATGCATGGGAAATAGGACTAGATATCTAACTACTATTTCTTGGGAAAGTCTTAGCCTTTTTTTTTACTTCCAATACAAAGGTGATGTAGGTCAAGGTTATGTGATATTCTATAATTAAATTGCAAACATATAGGATTTATAACCAGCGGGTCATGACACGCTGCCCGACCCGGAAGATCTGGCGCACCATCGCCTGGCGACCCGGTTGGGTGATGCAAAGGTGCAACTTGTGCATACGTGCTCTTTCACTTGCTTTGATTCCTTTTTACGCGAGTTAGGATATATATTGATGTACATGTATATTTTGGTGATCAGAAAGCAATTTCAAATATGATAAACACAATGCATCGTACAACTTACATTAATTTTGTGAAAAGTCACTGAAAACTGTGTTTTAAAAGGAAAAGGTTGATCTTCATGCTGGGCTTGAACGGTTAAAATGACGTCACTCATGTGCACGTCGTCTATGATTTTGGAGAACCGCAAAATGGATGTGGCGAGGTTCTCGATTTTGATAGTGGACGTGTGTGAGGACCTGAGGCATATGGCAGGCCAGTCCTCTATGTCGACGTACGTTTCTAAAAGTGCTCATTATATCCTTGTTAAAACCACTCGGCATGATGTCATATTTTCTTGATAAATAGTTTGATCAGGGAACTGATGCAGTCATGTACACATTCTTTACCATTCACCCCTAAAATATAAAGCAGTACTACCAAACAATTGGTGAATCTCCCCTTTCTCCAGTTGGAGTTATATTACTTGTATGACAATTCTGAGCAATTCTTTCACAGATTTACTTTATCTAGGGGCCCATGTAACCATGACAACTAATTACACTGGACACAATAGCTCCATATTGATGATGAATAATGTCATTGTCCTATTATTGTTTACCCACTTTCCATACATGAAAAAAAAATATATATACTCTTTCCCTTTGTCTCCCTCTGAGAGGGTTTGGGAATTGTAAACAAGGAGCATTGAAATGATAATAGTCATGTTCACATGGTACATTTTTACCAGCTAATATACATTTCTTTATTCATATATGTTCTATATCTAAATGTGTCTGCAATGAAATATAGCATAAATGAGTTTTTGTTGATAAACTGCTAGATTTGAAAGCATTTGATCTACATGTACTATAAAAACGTATACAAGTATGTAGATTGAACACTCATAATTTTATTGCATGTCTATGAAGTTGCGTCCACATGATTTTACATGCAAATTCTTAGTGTGTAAATATGTACAAGATCAACAGTGTAATGCCACTTTTTAGTATATAAATAAACTTCACTTAGTTAACAGTTTCACAATATGAACCTTTCTAATGCCAATGGAACAGGACAAGCTACTTTTAGACCTCAATGATAATTGGGAGTTGGGTTGTTACTAAGTATAAAAAAACAAGTCTAAAGTTCAATGTCTGAGGAGATTTAAGGGGTTCCATTCTGGGTGCCCGTATGCATTTCACAAACTCATTTCCAAAAGTTGATGGAAGGATTGGTGTGTACACATGTTCTCTCTCAATGATTGGAGTGCTGGAAAAACAAAATTACAAGTAGTTATTGAATCAAGTCCACGGCTGAATCAAATTACCAGATAAGCCAGGAAGGGAGTTCATGGGGTCCCACTCCACCTTGGTTGCCAATTTGGCAGGAGAGCAGAAAATATGATTTTTTTTACATCAAATCAAGTCGATCCTTACTGACCCCAAGAATATGTGAAATTTTATGGCATTGCAAAGACCCACACCTCACACATGATAGATAAAAAGTTAGTCACATTCACATTTTTTTTTTTTTTGGGGGGGGGGTTAAAAAAATTGAAGTAACAAGTAAATGAACAAGTAGATTTAATACTTTAATAGTTCTTACTGCTTACTAACTATAGTGTGAATTTTCCATATCAATATATGATCACTCTGGTATGGCACCTCAATGGGTTCATATATAAGATACATATTTGTGAAATAAATCATACATATCAAGTTAACAATCAATTCAGGATTTTGAGTGTTTCACAGCCCATTGTAACACAACAATACATTACTAATCACATTGTTTATTTTAGAAATCTCTTTTCACCATGGATATCTGTAAATAAACCCAGCTTTCAATACTGACAAGTGCATTCCTGTGTATGATGTGTTTCTTCTTTCTTGATGTTGTTTGTTTCTCAGTTAACAGAGCATGAATTTCCTTTTTGAGTCATACTACTATTCAGCAGTACTTTCAGGGTTCGGATTGCAATCTCTTTGGCATTCTAGTTTGGAAAGTAAAGTTTAAAGATCCATTCTGTTTTTCAATTTCATTGTGGGAGCTGCTCATACTCTCATCTTCTCAGATTTCAGCTACTAGTATTCAAAATCTTTTATTAATGAGTATTGGTATTCTGTAGAAATCTCAAATTTACATTAAAATATAGACTTTATTTTGGAGATTATATTCAAACGATACCTTTATCAAAGAGCCTGGACCTCAATGCCTTTATAAAAGTTTGGCGGGGAAATTTCAATCAGTTAATGTAGATTAATTCCATTGTTTAGATATTCCCGACAATATGGCTTCTCATATTCTGTTTTAGTTTTTCATTGTATTTTATTTAATGGATTTGTATAGGCAAAGTTTTCCCAATTCATTTACAATTGGAACTTTAAAATTATGTTACCCTTTTCATTTCCTTGTTTAGCCTCGAGCTTAAAATCAGTTTCTTTATAGACCCAGTTTTACTAGTTAAGCTTCTTACAAAGGCTTTACTAGAGCATAAACCTTTGTGAACTACTAGTATACAAATAATAGTCTTTGATATTGTAATTTTTCTTACACTTAAAAATGTACATTTTCCTTTCAATCATGACAATCTCAATTTCCATTCTTAGGTACATTGTGACTTTGTTCTCAGAAAAAGCTAGGCCTATAATTATGTTTATCCAAATGTATTGTAAATGTAAGTTAAAGTAGTTGATTAAAAGAAATTCCCCCAAATCTCCTCTCAGCTTATTAATATGATAATAAAGAAGGATTGTCTGCGGCTTACATGTTTGACTGTATTATTAATGAGTAGCATAATGAGGCAAAATTATGAAGGGCTCAATCTTTGATATAATGCATTATATAAGGGAAAGTTGTAACCGAGCAAAGCACATTAAATCCCCCCCATCAACATTTAAAAATGAATTGTGTGTGATAATGTAGCAGGCTATTTATTAGACAAATATTAACATGAATTTGATCTTAATTTTTTTTGCAAATGACTATACAAACCTTTTTTTGTGATTTTTTTTTCTTGGGGGGGGGGGTACAGCTCCCCCCTCATCAAAGCCTCACACTGGTATGCTGTTGATAATGATACAAGAAAACCTTGGTCATTAGAAATAATGCTTTCTGTTGATCGTAATGCAACCAGAGGAATGAGATCAGTGCTCTATTGTAGTGACGCAATATGTCGCCTGCAAAATTGCTTTTTAATTATGTACTTATTAGAAAAAAGGTAATAAAAGCAAAATAATCTTCATTGAATCGTTTTGTCACAAATATGACTCATTCCAAAGTAACAGATCTGAATTATTGATTCTTATTTCCCGTAATCCACTGAATCCAGGCAGTATAATTAATTTTGTGCAACTAATGTAAAGCTTTTTGTGTATAAAATTGAGCATGAAATCTGTGTGATTTCAGGCTCTGTGTGTGATAAATTATGATGGGGTCTCTGCCATTATTATAATGGACAGTGTATCACAATTTTGTCTTCAAATTCTGGGTGTAGCCTGGTCAAAATTAATAGGCCTATATTGGCAAGCGAAGTGAGGAGGTGAACTACCATGACTTGACAGCTCCGCCTCTCTCTCTCTTTCTGTGTGTCAAGCCAATCCTGATTTGCATACAGGTGGAATCTCCACCCCAGGGTTAGCTAGTCTAATTTTCCAAACCTTGTAATTCCACTGCATAAAACAGACTACTACACAGGACTGAGTCAATGCAATGTAGGAAAACTTTGGTTATTTGCATTTAATCATGTTTTCCCTGCTGAATTCAATTGAAAAAAGGAGAATTTACCCTGTCTTTAACAATTCTGCTTTCCCAGGAGCAGTTTGTTACGAGTCAGTATTCTATTATGTGCATTTTATTCCTTTATCAATTCTCTGGTACAAAACTAATTTTTATGATTGCAATGTTGAAATTAGATGTATGAATATGCAATAAACCATTTCCATATGTAAATGTTCAAGAAATCCAGTTTGTGACCATAGTAATACTAGTAGTAGTAGCATATATGGTAGAAGTAGAAGCAGTAGTAGTAAACTAGTACATGAAGGTCTATCATCAGCAGCAGATGTACCACTTTTTCATTTCTTTTATCCAAGACTGCATTAAACTTATTTTCAGTGTATTGGATGAATTAGTTCATTGTATCTTGAAATTGTTTTTGTTGTAATAAGAAGCCAAAATGAGCTAATTCTACTCCCTCTGTCCTTACGAATTCCAAGATGTTGGGGTCTGCTTGACCAGTCTAATTACTAATAGCCTTTTGTCGCTGGCTGGACAGGTTTGATAAAATGCTAATAGGCTCTAGCGAGAAAGGCACTGCTGGAAAGCATAGGGGCTCGCCTCTTCACAAAAGAAAGGACAAAAATTTACAAAAGGGCAACCCTGCGGTGCCACGTGGGGCTATGAATGACTTTGTAAATTCTATTAGTTCCTCATGGCTCTTGCTGAGGAATATTTTATTCAAGAAACTTTGTCTGCAAACCATCAGTGGTTAAGTGGTACTAATATGTTTTTGTCGTGCGTGTAATATCTGGCAGCTGCCAGAGTTTCGCTCCCCTTTTTTGCATAAAAAGGACATTTAAATCTTTGGAACAAAGTAAATGAGATTGAGTTCCCATATGTTCTTTTGTTGTTTATCCTTGTGGCTGGTGGGAGAGTCAGTGTGGAAGTATGCCTAGTTTGGATAAAAAAACCCAATGGGTTCTAGTAGGCAAGAAGTTAAATTCTTCTTTTTAGAAATCTATTGGACTTGTTCAATTTTGGTGAAATCACTTTTTAAGGCATTTATTTGAGAAAAAAAAAATTATAAAAAATGAAATATTTATGTTGACTTCTGTTTCAATATAAGCACTACTGCTTTGAACATGAAATTCCTACAATTCCTATAATTTTGTCTGTTGACTTGAAGCCCCAAATCAATATTATAATGTAAGCCCTACATGTATGTCGACTTAGAGCTATTCATGTGGCATTTCTGTATAATGATGTAAGCCCTTCATGTCAGCGTATTTGTACATGTACATGTAGCTGTTCATGTCTTTTTTTTCTGTACTATTAAAAGTAAGGGCATGAAATTGCATTTGTCCATGACGTGATGTTGTAGTCAGAGGCCTATGAGTTGCTTTATTAAAGCATTATATTACAGTCTGTCATATCCCAAAGTGGTGAATATGAAATATTGAAAATATGTTACCACTGTATAATGGAAATTATGTTACATTGAAAGTTGGAGACCAATCACTACTGTACAAAATTTCATTTTAGTATTTGAATATGTAGGGCCTACATACAAACTGTATTTTATTTTATTGATCTTAGTTCATGGTTGATCGATGCTTGACGGTGATCTTTGTAGCTACGTCAGTAGGTTGTCTACGATCCCTTTGTTTCCTTGCATTGGCATGAAACCTCTATCCTTCCCTGCAAACAATGAGTATACTGGTGTAGATACGTTCTTGCATGATCCGGCTGTATGGGTGTGTTCATATTGATCAATTAGGTCATCAGGGAGTAGGGGCTAAGGGAAATTGATTGCCTAAAATATCAAAAAAATAGTTCCCCTCAGTTTCAAAAGTGCCCCTGTGAAAGCACATTGAAAAATATTTTTATCCACCAATACGTTTCCCCGCTAAATGCAAATGCGTAGATCTACATGTAGGATGCTCACAAGAGTGCCTTCAGGCTCGAAGCAACCATACCCCAGCAAACATGTAATTTGTTCACTCTGTATGTACATACTGTATTACATGTATGTACATGTATCATGCTTCAATGTCATGTATGTTGTCTCACCTCCTGCATATATTACATGTTTCAATCCAGGCCTAAAATAGTGGGTCATTTCAAGCAATATGTAATAAGGTTAATGTGTAATGATAGAAAGATCATAAATTATTTTTAAGAACTTCAAAGACATACCCGTCTTAACTGTGAAAAATTTGATAATCTTTAACCTGATATTCAGGCATTAATGCTGAATGTACATGTAGGTTTTCAGTTTGTCACTTTAATGCCGTAAGATATTAATGTATTCTTAGTATCTTGGAAACTGGCACTCAGGCCGGAATGACTGATTTGTTTGACTTATCAGGGTGTAAAGTTCCTTGGATATGATTAGCTGAGCCAAGAAATTATCACCAGGTTTGAGCTTCTTCCTTTCCTTCCTGGGTAAAGATTCTTAATAGTAATGATAAACCTTAAGAGCAAAAGTACACTCTTAGTGCATTTCAAGGTTTACCATTTTGATCTGATATCTCTTCTCGTTTTATGGTTTTTCATGTTTGTGTACTGATAGTTGAGGATGGTAGAAAAAGAAGGTATTCATTGTATCCAGTCAATCCACTATACTATACTTAACTAGTTAAAAAGAAGTGTTTTCAGCTTTGTCATTATGTGTGCTGAGCTTGCATTGAAGACCAAATGAATAATCCAGGGATTTGCCCAACAAAATGTAAAATGTGGGCCTGTCCTTAAGTAGGGTATTATTTACGAAGCTCCTTGGTAGTAATTTAATTTTGATGGTTTCCCCAAGTCTTTTCATGTAATTTTGTGGGATTTAATGTAATGTGAAGTTATTAATTTGATGAATGTCCCACAAGCAAAAGTGTGTTATTGCAAAAACAAAACAAGTAAACAAAAAGGCAAACCTAAAATGTTTAAAAAAATGCATTTTGCATGTTGATTTTACCTGACAATGTTAGAATTTTATTTAAGGAGAGTTGTTAAAATTCTCCATGTATGAGCTTTAACATTACACCAAATAATCTTCTCATTCCACCGATCGTTGGATTAACTTAACACCATGGATTTAGGTGTAAACTGCTTTAGTGTGGTCCTCTGAACACGAAATGGTGTGGTTTTAACACCACTTTGCAATGTGTAACAGTAACACATCATGTTAGAGGTCTTATCAAAACTGAAATGGAGCTTTAATGAAGAAGATGATGACTGAAGACACAGGTACCTTGATATCAATTAAACCTACCTGGCTGATGTTTGATATTGGAAGATGATCTCTTCTCAAGTACATCCACTGGTAAACATGTCTATAAACCAAGGTTTTATATATCTCTTCAGTCTTCATTGCCAACCAAGTATAAGGAGGTGATTACCCACTAGTTTCTTTCATTTATAGATTGCAAACCTACCAGCCTAAAAGGAAATAACTAAATCTTTATGGCCTATTGTCTTGATGCTATGCCAAGAACACTTGCAAATGAGTTATATTTGATAAATTAATACCCTGAATACTATTGTTTTGTATTTCATTCCTTATTGACTGAACCTACAGCGATATCATATTTAAAAAAAAAGAGCACTGTATTAGGACTCATAAATTTCAATTCTGATAAGGCTTGAATCCTTCACATCTTCTGTTGAATGGATGCCTTTGATGGAAGGGTATGTTTACAGATGTGTAATTCAAGGTTTGATATTTCATCTTGTTTTTAACTGCAGTCTGTAATATGATACATGCTTCATTATAAAAAGATAAGCATTGACAGCTAGCTTGCATCCTTTAAGTTCAAACATGTGACCTACATGTATAGCTGTGGATGTCTTATACTGCTGAACACAAAGTATTTTTTGCTAGATACTCCAGGGCAAAGTGGGCACATTGCCAATTGAAAGGTGCTTCAGGGATTATGATGAGTCCTGTTTTTCTGTTTCTAATTCAGTAGTACCTCTTCATGTCACCTTGTTCAGAATGGAATCATAAGTGCCATGTGCAGCAATCCTTGAGAAGGTTGGGGGGGGGGGGTAAGGAGATGTGCCCCCTCTAAGGCATTTTTATTTTCTACAGCAACCAGTGGGAGAGATGCATCTTACCCCCCTCGCTGTGACACACAAAATATGTCTGATAATCACCGATTCAATTTTAAGAAACACTGAAAAAAATTTTTTCTCTCTTTGCTATTGTGGATATTATACACATAAACTTGCTAGCCTACTCACATGTATATCCCATGCTTTACCAATAATTAACATATTTCTGTAAAGATTTATCATTTAACTACCATGTTAGGTAACACTTGACTACCAAATAGGGATACTTTGATATCATAGAGGCTTACATATAGTTAAGGGTCCCCTGTTCACAAGCCTTCTCTGCTTGTGTGATGATACTGATACCCTACAAGACTTACACATTTTTGAAATATAAAAATGAGCGAGGATATTCCAGGCTATTTACCCCTTTTCATAGGTCAATTTGCCCTCAGTTGCATTTAAGTTTGAACTATTATTTTTCTTGTTCTAGGTGCTTTTGGCCATTTAAAAATAATAACAACTACACAACAACAATATGCCATAGGTGATAGGTCTCAGACATTTGCCTTAGCCTGGGGCTTGATGATTAATATATGGAGGCTTTATGTACCACATTGGACACAGGACTACAATGATAGAATTAGAATTGATTGCCAAAAGAGAGCCAAGCAGTGTAAACACATAGAATAGACCCATGGATGATAATGTTTGACCAAGTATCATGGTCCTCGAGTTGGTTTATTTTCATTTGGTCCGATGCCAATTCGTCCATATGCCAACTCGTCTACTATCATTTGGTCTACCATCAGTTCGTCTAATATCCTCATGGTCTAATTGCCATTCCGTCCACTCGCCATTTCGTTTACCCGTTGGTCCAATAGCCATTTAGTCCATATACCATTTGGGCTAACTATAGTGCAGGATAGTGCGAGGTCTGGAATTATGTAGAATGTAGATTCAATGTAGCATCCGGGGCAACTCAGTAATATGGGGAGGGGGGGTGTATAAAACAAACGCATTGAGGCTGCGCAGTCTTTGCCAGATCAGACGTATCGCCTACATTCAGCATAACTGCAAAGACAATAACTGCAGCCTCCGCCTAGATTATAGGCTATCTTGTGCATAGAGGACCTAAATAATGAACTCTGTGCTCTACTCGCCAAATAGATATACTGCACTCTGTCCTGCGGACCTCAATGCGGTATATCCATTGGCTCTTCTCGCGCACCGTTCATTATTTGGCCCTGCATGCACGCGCTTACTTGCATTATTTGTATAATATCATATGTTGTTGATCTTAAGGACCATTAGTCAGTCAGACTTTTTATTGAAAAATGTTAAGCACAGGAGGAAGGGATAGAAGGGGGGAGGCAGGGAAAACAAAAAGATAACAAATGGGAGAAAATTAGCTACTGAAATATATTTTGCACATAGGATTACGACTGTAGTTAAAGCTGGATCCTCTAGCTACCAGTTCCCTTTGTCCCTGATGAGTTGGTTCTATGGTAACAGATGAAAAGGCAGGTGAGAGGCAGAGAGGGGTGTAATCAGAGTCTAAGAGAGCAATGTAAATATTATCTTCCCAGCAAGGTGTATTCCAATGAAACTAGGGATCAAAGTATTTTTGCCCTGCTGTTTGTGAAACTTTACAAGTTCCCCAGTACATGAAGTTAAAGAGAGAATTTGGTTTTGAATGGGATTTTATGTAATTTAGCTTTTTATGTAAGAATTGTTTTTTAGAATGCGGTTCTTACTAGAACCAGAATATTTTGTGGGAGGAATTGTTCCTATATTCATGAATACATGTAGTTAAAAAGGAAATTTATTTCTTGCCAGGGGTGGAGGTTGTTCCTGTCTTATGAAGTATTCCTAAAGAGGATTGATTTTTTTTTCTTTTTTGGTAAAGGGGGAGGGGGGTGGGGTTGATCCTATTTCAATATTTTCTATGTAAAAATGTACACATCACTGTGTATATAATTATGACAAGTTGTTTGTAAAGTTCACTTGGTATAGGATAAACAGACAAAAAAGTATTATGGAACAGTAGGACTCCTAGGAGTATCATATATGTATGCCAAATTCAACCTTCTGGCTGCCATATGTATGCATCTGTTAATATAAATTGTTGAATTAATAGCATGCATATACATGTATGTTGGACTGTTCTGAGGAGATTTCAATTAAACATAAAATCATATTTGATAATAGTGTGGAACATGCAGTTGACATACACTGCACACCACATAGGAACTTCAATACGTTTGTGGTAATAATAAAGTACTACTGGGTAGTTATATTAACAAATGACAACTAACAAAAATATGTTTTCCATGGGTAAATTAGAGGTGAAAATGTTGCGTATCGTACGGGTTATTTCTGAGTTTCGTACGACACACAACATTTTTACCTATAATTCACCTAGATATAATCCAATACATTTTGGGGGTAATCAGTTTTTCACATTACTACCCAATATAACTTTAAAAAAAAAAAATAATTTGTATTGCTCAAGCAATCAGCTAAGAGACTAGAAATTGTTGAAATGTCCCATACGAAACTATGGAATCACCCTATAAGAGATCATTGCCCATTATTTTTTGGTTGCTTTTTTCTGTTATCGGGCATTTTAGCCAACCCTTTCTAAGTAAATATGTATGTCAATATGTGAGAAGTAGAAGGGATTAAATCCATACATATGCATAACACCCTTCTTGTATTCAGATCCTCTTGAGGCCTGTTGTGTATTCATCTATACCTGAAAGTCTGCCAAGGTACATTAGGTAGAAATAGTCTTTCCTGCTATATTACCAGAGCCTTTATTTGGTCTATAAATGAAAACAGAAAGCAATTGAGAGAGTACCAGAGAAGGGAACAAACAGCACTTGAAGTGATTCTTTCTTTACATATAGTCCAACTAATAGCCCTTGAAAGGCATATTATTTATTGGGACCATACTTGAGATGGTATTCTCTGAAGGAACTGAAATAGACTTGTTTGCTCTGTTGGGATGTACAAAGAAATGATGATTACATCTAGGCCTATTGTTGCAATCGATTGTTCTGTGTCTCTCCCTTGGTCTGAATTGGTGGAATATATTATGTTGCTTGTCTCTGCAGCTTGTTCTAGCTTGTAAGCTGAAAATGTAAACATCTTTGGCTTGTTTGCAGTTGTTTTCCTTTATTTTTTCTTTTATCGGTGTAGTCAAGAGTGATTTAAGGAATGTAGCTCCATATATTTTGTAGTTTTCTTGAATTGCTTGTGGTCATCAATTCCTTTATTATATCCTTGAATTCGATGCAAGATTTGAATATGTAATCTACTTCCATAAAATTCATTGAAATTTTTTTTTTGTTAAATGATAAAAATAATAATTACAATAATTTGCTTGAACCAGTACAGATATTTACACATAAGCTAGGTCAAAATACTGCACATGTTCAGTTCATGTTAGCCTACTCACTCATTTCCTTTCTAAAATGAAAAAGAAAAAAGATAGAGATCATACCATGGAGCTATAGCTCTATGATCATACCATCATCCTCTGTATACATTAATCTATTTCTACATTGTCACACATTGAGTTTGATATACTTCATTTGAATGGTGACTACGTGTATAATAAAATATACTTGAATTATATGTACTGTACATATATTCTCACTGGAACAGCAAGGAAGGATGCAATTAATATTCAATATCCTGTTTCTATATCTATCAAGATTATCATATTCAAAGATGTAAGTGATTATTTTCTCTCCCAATCCTCTCTCTCTCTACCTCTTTTATAAAGCACTGTCTTCTTCTGCTACTCCTCTTTATCTTTGAAATTACTCTTTTCTCAATTTTTACCAACCTTTTTGCAGAGCCCATGATGCTCAAGGCAATAGTGAAATTAAAATCAGATATTGATTGTGATACACTTTTATTTTTGCCTGTTTTCTCTGTAAATTCCTCTGCCTTTTTCATTGATGTAATCTGGCTTGCTTTTCCAATTGCACTAGATAGGGTTCCCTGATTAATTAGCTGTTGTGTACTTGCAGAAACCAATGGGTATGACTAGAAATTAAGTAAATCTGATTCATATAACATGTTTGCTAATAATGCAAAACAGATTCGGCTCTCATAGTTTGATTGCGCTTGAGTAAGCTGATGGATGTGTTTACCCCTAAAAGCCAGTGTCATGATCTATGCCTGTGATTGGACATTATTTTATCTGGACAACATGGATACCATATAATGTCCAGTCACATTACATCTAATGACCTTGCTATTACTATGCTAACATAGTGTCTTGATTCACATTGATTGCCTATTGTCATTCTGACCCTCATCCTACATGTAATTTTTTGTTACAAACACAAAGGGCAAACCTTCTAATACAATGGGAAAATGTTATGCATAAACATTCATCATACTGCGAATGGGCTGCCTTTGAAAACCATATTGACAACAGCTTTCGATTGATTATTACAACATATAGAACTTAATGTTGATAGTACTTCAGAATCATGTAATAAGTCCTTTGTGCTACTACTACTGCTAGCTACTAATTTGTCATTAATTTACAAACATATTAAGTTTGTTCTATTATATTTGAGACCAAATTGCAAAAAACATATAATTATATTGATGATGTGATATAAACACCATCTGGGCCACCTTGAACCAATCATACAAAGGTTAAGCCTCGACTAAATGCCTGGCTGTTGGTGTTAAGTGATCAGAAAGTAGGTTAACTTCATTTACGTGGTAAAACTGAACAGGAGTAATATCAAACAATCTTGCAGGGAGTGGTATGCACTCAATTTCATTATGCCATCACTTTTTTTTTAATCTCTAGTAGTTTATAGTCGTATCACTAGGCATTTATTTATAAGGCCATGGTCTAAATGTTGTGTCATATTTTATCAAAGTACTTTTCAGGGTACCATCATGAAATTGAAGTATATCAAATGAAGTTTATTATATTTGTATCATTTAGTTCTTTTTGATAGTGTGATATAGTTTTTTTTCATGAATTCTAATGTTATCTTTCATTTTCTTTTTCATTTATCTGCAGACCATTGCACTTAACAACAGAGTACCACCTAGGCTGTTGAGCGATCCAAACATTTGCTCTTTCAGGTCAATCTGCATCAATCCTATGACACCGGTAGAGGATCCATCACTAGCTGCTTACTGATGAGACCTTTCATTCTCCTTAAGAACTTGATGATGTCAAGCTGTTGCTATAGTGTTTGATACAGCACCAACATTAACAAGACAAAGTAAACTGTTTGGTAGGCCTATCGTTTAGAGGCAACATCATTCAATTTGGAGAGCTGTACCTGTAATGGAAGGTACAGTTATTCTCTTTTTGTATGAATTCCTGATCGAGTGTCAGCCTTGCTTGAATCAAAGGATGAATTACACAACCAATGTATGAATAGCAGTGAGATCTTGGGTAAAACTGCTTGGCAAACTATCCTTGGAGCTTTCACAAAAAGTGCACTCATAACAAGATCATGCATGTGATGGCAACATTTCATTAAACAGCAGATAGAGGGCACTATATATTCAATATGTTTGTAGCCTGGAAGCACAAAGCAAGAGAAAACAACACAGGACGAAAGGTTTCAATGGCAGCTTAAAGAAAGGACACTGGATGGGTATCTAATGCCAGTAGCTTACAAGGTTAGCTCAATGGAGAGATTTTCTTGGGGGATGATTTGCAAAGGATGTCATCATCTGAAGATGAAAGGATCTTATTCCAGCGGTCTTGTCATCAAGGATGTTGTCTCTTTTGAGAGATCAACCTGGCAGATAATCCTTGAGACTGATTGGTTCCGAAGCCAGAGAAGGAAGGCTATGTTGAGAGCTCAACTGATAGTAGTTGACATCACAGGATTAAGCTGTTCAGTAAAGGCTAGGTTCTTGAGCACTCATCAAACTATAACACTTTTAGATGCCTTGGATCCCTCAACCAAACATGTTTTATGGGTACTGACTGGTGCATCTTTTTTTTCTGAGTAGAAAAGGGGAGCAGTAGACATCACTAGGTGTCAAATCATGAACTACCTCTATTTTCTGTCTAAAAAAATTTCTTGTATTCTTAATGGGTGTTGCACGCAGCATGAAAAAGATTTAGATTAAAATAAAGACTTTGGTGTCTAGTCTACACAAATGATAGGTTTTCTGTTTGTATCATGATCAGATGACAAAACTTTCACATTGACTCTCAGGTACTAAGTTTGATTTTGTCTATTTGAATCCGGTTGGGCGTTAACTTTTTAAGTCAAGAGAAATACCTTTTGTCTCCTTGCAGATGGTAAAATGTATGAAATTAGCAGTTCTTCCAATGTATCGATATACATTCACATCATGGCAAAATATAGATGCTGTTTAGAGGCAACGCCTACTTATTGAAACGAGCATATATTTTTACTCATCGAATAAAAAGAATTGATGATGTTTTTGGTCTACATGTAAAAAGAGTAATGCAAAGATGTTTTTGTAAGCCTAATGTTACTATTTGCAATAGATTTTATCTATTATGATATACACCGGTTCGATGCAGGGCATAAAATCATGAAAACTGGGGGTTAAAAATCTTGTTCAATAGACAATGGGAAAGAAAGAATAAACTTGGTTCTCTGTGTTATTCAACATAATCTGACCTTTGTTTGTCTTTATTCTGCTATATCTGATAATTATTTTTTTATTTGCTATGCCTTTGACTATTTCTCTAATGAGCTTGGGTTCAAGATATTTTCTAAGAGAAACAATCATTTTTTTTCTTACATTGTAAGTTATGGTAATAATTCATTTGTTTTTCCATCTCAAACTGGGTTTGAAAGGGTTTATGCCATGGACTACAAATGGTACAAATGGGGAAGGAAAATCCAAGCCAGAGGAAAAGTATTTTGCAGTGGATGATTCACAATGATTAATACCCCTTTCATAAACCCAATTATGCGGATAATATGAGCATAATTTGGTCGTAAAATCGGAGCGGGACCAGAGTTATCCGCAATATTTCGATGCTGCAATTATCCGCATAATAGCGGCATCGGGACCAGATTTTGACTTTATGAACGCATTTCCAAAGTAATGCGGATAATTGCCATGGTGCGGTCACAAGGTCACCCTTTTCCAACACAACCCCATCGGAGGGGATGTGTGCAGTTGCCATGACAATTATCTGCCTTTTTCAGGTCGGGCGCTGGTAAAAAATAGTGCGGATTATTTTTGGAGTTTGTGAATGCAAATTTTATTGAATTATCCGCATTACTCTTAGGCGGATTGGAGGATGGGTTTATGAAAGGGGTATAACACTCCCCCCTCTCATTTTTGCATCAACGCAACTGTGCAGTTAAAACTGATTGCTTCTAGAGTTCTGTATTGAAATGATGTCATTTAATTCTGAAATTGTTATGTCAGAGACAAGTATTATGAGGTGTTTTTTTTTTAAGTCTGAGGGTTCTGTTCAAGGACGCTGTGTGATAGGTGAAGAAACATGTGTTGATTAACATGTTTCTCATACTCTTCAAATTTACTTTTTTTCATTTCAATGTTATTGAAAATTAATTGCCAAGATGTAAACTCAAGATAAAAATTGCAAATGAGGCTGATAAAGACTCTTTATATACAGATGCAAGTTTTATGATAGTGCAAGTTCAAGGACCAACCGAGCTTTGTTGAAATTCAGTAGCATTTTTTTTTCTATTCCTTCTTGTATGCTTCTATAATTTAGTTATAGAGATAATATTCAAACATTCATTTAGTTTTCATGCATTCACACTGCATAAGAAATATATTTCATTTTTATATTGCTATTGGTATTTTAATTCTGTGTATTTTTTGGTAATAAAGACTAACATGATTCAGAAGTATCTCATATGATACCTATATATTGCTTTATCAAGCTTTTATGCATAAGTCTGTTTATTTGGCAGTATTCCTTCTCTATGTATCTATTGTTCGTATTTCACATGAACATATTTACATTTTTGTGCAGCTGTTAGGAGTAATATCTGTTCAAGGATTGTGTATTTTAATGATTTCTTGGTTCTATGTAGTGAAGAATTATGATGTGGGTAACTGCAGAAATATACTACTTTTGCATATGTTTGTTTTAACAGAAAGTAATTTTGACTAATTATGAATTCACTTTTCTTTTATATTCATAATGTATTGTAATATCTTTTAATTATGAACATGATGTGTTAAGAATATATGCTTTGAAAATTCAATGCATTTATATATATTATAAAGAAATTTGAAAAAAATTATATATATTGATTCATTAAAAAGTTTGTTTTTAACATGTTGTACAAATATGTTTTTCATTAACAGAATCATTCTGCATATACATGTACTCTATCTAAACTCCATGTTAGCATTGCAAGAAAACTAATTTGATTCAGAGTTGCTGTGCTTGTTCAAAAGTTCAAATGAAACTAATTTCTGGAATTTTTTGAATTCTTGGAGCAAATTTAGATATTTGTAGCTTAAATGGTCTGTTTATGATGACATTGTACAAATATTTTGTTTGCCATTTACTCTTGAGATGATAAATCTACCAGAGACAAATTTTGTGAGCTCTTTGTCGACTGGCAGATTTAATCATTTATGGCTTCATTTTGACTTGTATAAGCAAAAGTTGCAAAAAAAATCACACCATTGATATATATTATGATGTTCATTTAAAGAAGATATATATTGTGCTGGTATGAAATGGTGTTAGCCATATTTTACATGTGTTAATGATATATCAGTAACAAAATGACAATTTTATATTTGATTTGTTTTTCTTCATGCTGTTTGCTATGCATGAATGCATTGTGATTACATGGATCCACATGCACTCACAATGTTTGGTAAGGAAGGTGGCTTTCTAAACTTGTTTTTTTTTATTGAAAGATCTTCTTGTCATTTTGTGTTCTTACATAATTATTTTTTTCGTTTCACAAGATGGAAATATTTTGTTATTGATATCATGGTTGATATCTTTGATTATGATAGAGAATTAGTGAACAAAACAATTTTATAGTGCCTGGTTTTGTGACAGAAGGAAGGAGAGCTTGTGTGTAAGGAGAGTCGAAGAGAGTGAATGAGAGTGAGAGAGAGAAAGAAGAATAATGAAATGGTGAAAACAGTGCATGGTTTTACTGGCGAAGATAACTTGAATGATACTTGCTTCATACATATATCAGGTCAAAAAGTTTTATATATGGTACTGTGATGTAATTTTTAGTCATTTTAGTGGTGGTCATTGGTATTTTGGGTACAGTGAACCATCATTATATCTACCTATTTTTCCAGATATGCTTTGAAATGTGACTTATGTCACTTAATAAAGACAAAAATATTTAAAGAAATTCATCATGTTTACATAGATTTATTGTTATCATGATAGTTGATGTGTCTGATGCTGGTTAATGAATAGGTGTATGGTATGTGGTCATGTGATTTCTTTTAAGTATGTCATGTTTTGTTTGTTATGGTTGGTTGTTTGTGCGAATTCTATTTCTGTAAGATATATATGTTTATTTTTTATAGGGATTAAGTTTTGACTGATGAAAACAACAACTAGAAATTCTAGGCATGGCTGTGTGTGATCCGTTATGGTGCATTGTATTGCCCTTATCAATTTCAGTTGAAATACTCCATTGAATCAGGGAAGTGTTCCCAATTAAATAATGAATGACAGAGTCATATTCTGTGCCAAGATTGCTGGCATAGAAAGTTTATATGCTAGTGGCAGGCATAACCGACAAATCAAATGTTTAAGGAGAACTCCAACTCGCCCCAACAAGAAGTTGATTCAAATAAAAAGAGAAAAATAAAGCATTATTCATTATTTTTTTTATTAAAACCGGATGTATAATCTTAAAGATTTCGCCTATTAAAAACCCCAACGTGTATGGAGATGAGAAAATTTATAGAGTCACGCACTATTGTTTGTATTTTATTGTATGAATTATACAATATTTCACCTCTTGCAGATTTTGCAATAAGGAAGCTCTCCATTGAGTCACCATAGGTTACAACAATGGCATTTCCTCTTATATAGGGAGTAATCATATTTCATGTAAAAACGGGCAAAAGGAATAGTGAGTGACATCATCGATTCCTTCATTTGCATACGGACCGGGATTTCCATATTTTGTTAGATTAAGCAAAAATTCAAAATGCTATAACTGTCTTAATTTACATCGAATTTTCAGCGTTATGTATTTATTTGATTTTCGTTTTGTTCGAATCCATTTGTATGTACTTCACCCTTTAAGAGTGGAGCTATCTCAGTGTTTGAAGTTCAATAATGAAGAAAGATAGGGCATCTATTTAATATGATAATGATAACTTTTAAAAAGAATGGTGCTACTTTTGACGAGGAAGGGTGTGTGATAGAAATAAGTGGAATACCTTTGGATTGCTTGTTGTTATCGAACTGGGATAACTTTCCACTCTACTTGCCTTTAAAAAGTGACCAAAACAAATTACACTTAACAAACATGTTCATTCGGATTTTAGAAAGATGCTGAAAATCTTCTAATCTGACATTGTAAAAAAAATCTAAAGGTTTAAGTGACTGTCTATAAGATATAAAGGTTTTGGGTAATAAAGACTATAATACTCCATATGAATAACACCACTGCGTTCACATTACTTAAATTGGGAAATGAAAGGGAAGGGGGGGGGAGGGATTCGGTGTTGAAGAAAACCTGAAAAATCTGATATCACTCACTCATGGTTAAGTGTAAATAATGCTTCCTACGTGATGACCTGAATCCACCAATTGACTTCATTTTCACATTTCTCCCTTCGCTCCCTCTCACTTCCTCAACGCCTACTCTTATATTTGTCCCGCACTTTCATATCATGAAGAAAACCGACGGGTCTTTTTTTTGGGGGGGGGGGTAGGAGGGGGCACTACCCTGTCTCGATTTTTCTCTGTTTTGTTCAAAGACGATGAACCAAATCGAAGATTGTGATCTTAGGAATTTGATCACTCTTTGAATACTCTTGTCAACTTTAAAAGTTTGGCAATTTTCAACATGATTATGTTTATACGTTCCATGGAATCTCTGCCTTACAAGAATTCTATCATATTTCATTTATTACAGACAATAATGAAAAAAATACACAAACGACTTGATTAGGGTAGCATTCCATGTATGGTAGGTAATTAAAATACTTTATCATAATTGATCCCGTGTCACTTAGATTTAATTTGAAATTCACGAAAATCTGTATAATTTGGAAAATTTCTCACTCGACCACTGTTTGCTCTCTCCCTCACAAGTACTCGTTAATATTTGCCTACATATAGCTCAATTCTCTCTTGAAAATATCAAATTTTCTTACTCGGTCATTCACCAATGGAAAGCCCAGTATGATTCATGAGAAAACACGTTGCCTACGGCGTCATTACGACATACACGCTTTCGTCGTTCCCTTTAATTATGCCAAAGTCATCAATAAAATTCATTTCGCCCTTGCTTATATCTCTATACTATATTATTAACAATATCCATTCATTTCCTCTTCAATTACACAGGATGAGCGCTTGTATTCATGATTTCGGAAATGGAGCGAAATACATAAAAAGGGAAATAGCAATATACTTTCAGTATTATAAAATCGAAAGGTTATGAGAATCAGTATGAATGTTGAAACATTTTTGTTGGTGACAGCCCCTGTAGCACGTATCATCGAATGACTTACGGTAACGACAAATGAGTGTGACAATTTCCTACTTATATACACACACGGGGCTCTATAATGGGATAATTAGGATGTAGTCTTGTCAGTTTGGCGTCATAACTGTGATAACATCGAATAAGATTCTAACCTAATGATTTGTTTGGTCAGTATTGCCCTCTCTGAACTAACTAAGCTGTTTACTTTGAGCCCTTGGTTCGTTTAATAGATTATTCATATACACAGACATCTTGTTTTCTCCACAATCATGATCCTTATTTATTGGTTTGACCCGGTACAATTCAATTATTTCATCTACATTAAGCTTTGAAGCATCTCTCATTAAAAAGCTTGCTCCGTTTGACGTATTTTAGTAGAACCTAATCTCATCAGCCCCTGCATAAGCCCTGTAAAAATCAGCCAATCTCATCTCGGCAACATCACCTTTCATTCACTTAGCGTACATTAAAGTCGTTGATTTATGTTATTTGCCTTTCAATTTGAACTTTCAATTAGATTAATTGCCGCAAAGGCAAACTGATTGAATAGTATCTATTTCAGCCAACAATCTAACTGACCCCCGTTAAGTCGATCTACTGGTGGTGGTGAAGTACCAATTATTAACTTATTTGATGTATAAATATTGATCGACAAATGTACATTTTCGGTACAACCGGTACTGATATAAATCTATTCCTATAATTCTTCTATGAGGAATAGAATAGAGGGAGCGCGTTTGGCAACTTTGGTATATCATTAACCATTTTGCACTATATAATACATCCTCTTCTTTTGAAAAACCTTTTTAACTTTTCTTCTTAAAAACAGACGATTTAACCGTAAATTTGGCAAAGAAAAATATTTTTTTCACACGTGATTTTACAGAGCAACATTTTTAAGTCATACACCTTCCCGTGCAGTTGCTGGTCAGTGATCCACTGTGAATTCGTGCAGATAATGAAATTAAAATGTGACCAAGAATCTGTAACAAACTTGTGACATAGTAGTTTTAGTATTACTTGGAATTTACTTCCGCATACAGCCTCGTAAATCTATGTGGGGTTAAGTTAGGGAATTAAGTTATTCTTTGAAGAGGGTGCATAAATATTGATGGTCATTCAGTCTTGTATTTATAGGTCAAAACAACTAACATAGTAAAAAAGAAAAAATGTAAAATCCTTTATACTTTGGTTCTCCTTCAAGTGGATGGATGACCAATAACTTTGTGATCATAAATTTCATTCAAGTGAGGCGCTAATTAATGTCTTATCATGATCATGAGAGACTATACTGTATTCACTCTTCTCTCAAATTAATATCAGACGACAACCTACCTCTGCTATAACCACTTTTCTTCCTACACTCATTGTGAATCAATAACCCGACGATATGAGAAGGTTTTGAAAGCTCTTTTCACCAAGAAGGAAAGAAGCACCAGTTTCGATTTGGTTGTCGAGGGACCAGGCGATGACATATTTCACATTACATGTCGATCTTTGTGGATTGAATTACAGTAAAGGAGAATAAAGGAAGCAAAGAGGAATTGTCTGGGTATCGTGATCAGAAATTCTGAATTTCTGATTTGGAAGAGATATGATTGGTCTAATCATTCAAAGTGAAACAAAAATCAGGAAATTCTTTAAACCCCTTCATGTAATTTGATCAACCATGTCATACATTATTTCATGCAGGAACATAATTATTGGCTATTATAATCATGTTTCATATTTTCATGTTCTGATTTACAATCCTCGAAAATTAATGCTTCTATAACGACTGCAATATAGTATACAAATATACTTTGCCTTGAGAGTTTCTGGTTAAAACTATGGGCAAGAGGTGACTCCAGAATAGTACTATTCACTGAGGGGCGCAGCCCCGAAGTGAATGGTACTATTGGAGGCACCGAGGCCCATAGTTTTAACCAGAAACTCGAAATTATGGCAGAGTATATTTGTTTTATATTTTGGATCAAAAATTTTAACAAAAGGAAAAACAGAATAATGGCTTACCTTTTATCCTCTCTTGTCACTCTCATGGTCTTATGCTCTTTTTAAAAATCATATCCAATTTTAATGAAATCCAAGTTTTAATAGTCAATGAAAATGTCTGAAAAAGTCAAAGCAGAAACTGTAGTCTAAAAACGTAGCCGCGACGTCGCGAGTATCGCCCATGGTAAGCACTCGAGCTCTCGTATACCCCGCTGAATGTTGGTGATTTTGATATCACGCGCATCAGGCGTATGGCGCCGTGACGTCATTTCCCCAAATAGTTTTACTATTTGGGGAAATGACGTCATAAAAATGACGTAATTTTCTCAAATAGTATGCCTAGCTGCCAACATTCCAAAATAGTTGAAAATACACATAATCACGTGAAGCTCTTTTAGCCAATGACCGGAGGATAAATTTTTGATCCAAAATATAATGATGATTATATTTGATGATGCAAATGGTTACTAATATACTATTACTACTACTACTACTACTACTACTACTACTGCTACTATACTGCTACTACTGCTACTACTGCTATACTACTGCTGCTACTACTGCTACGACTACTACGACTACTACGTCTACTACGTCTACTACGTCTACTACGACTACTACGACTCCTACTACTACTACTACTACTACTACTACTACTACTACTACTACTACTAATACTACTACTACCACTACTACCACCACTACTACTACTACTACTACTACTACCACTACTACTACCACTAGTACTACTACTACCACTACTACTACTACTACTTTTACTGCCACTACCACTACTACTACTACTACTAGTAGTCTACTACTACTACTACTACTACTACTACTACTACTTCTACTACTACTACTACTACTACTACTATTACTACTACTACTACTACTAGTCTACTACTACTACTACTACTACTTCTACTACTTCTACTACTACTACTACTACTTCTACTACTACTGCTTCTGCTGCTGCTGCTGTTGCTACTGCTGCTGCTGCTGCTGCTACTACTACTTCTCAATTGTCAATGACGCTTATGATGTCAATGAAATATAATGTTTGGAGTGTTAAAGAGAAACAGTGAAAGAGATAGAGAATAGGAAAGAGGAAGAGAGAGGGGTGTAAATAGATTGATAGATATGGAGAAAAGGAGAGATATTATAGATATATAATACAGATAAAGAGAAAGAGGGGGATGAATAGCAATAGGAGTGTGTGGGTGTGGTTGGTGACATAACAGCTAATTAATTTTTGACAATCATTCATCTTGGAGAACAATGCCATTCCCAATGAGGTTTAGTGAATATACTTATAGAGTCCGTGATTGTTACCATGATTAACGAGACCATATAAAATGAAATAATGACTTGACATCTTCATTTGATAGCACACGTCCAGTCTATACTGCTTTATAATGACCTTTCCCAAAGTGATTTTTATCAATGTCGATCGACGCCTACACGTTTTCGGATCTGGAATAGATATAGATCCATATTTCCTATATCTTTGATGTTCATTTATCAGATTATAGTGATGATTATAATCACGAACCCATAAATAAAGATTTCCAACACCACGTTTCTGACAATAGAGTGCCAAAACATTTTTTTTCTATTTAAGATTCTACTTTATTCATGGAGACGTCATCTCGTCTGTTATCAATTTTTCTTTCGGTAGGGAATTTGGGTACTGATTGTACACTAAATCTAAAGTTTCAATCCACTAAAACACGACTGTGGTTTAAGGAACGAATCAGAAATTAGAATTACAATTCTCTTTCGGAATAAACTTTTATATCTAAGAAATGAAACTTCCTTATTGTTTTTCTCTCGTATTTTCAGTTTAATCCAGAACATATCATTAATCGACGATTATGGGCGGGTCAATGGGGGTGACCAAAATTAAGTTTGATTTATTCTTAAAACGGAAATAAGGGTAATTTAATATACAAGACTAATTAATGTGGGGGCTTCGTGGTCTAGTGGTTACGACTCTCGTCTTTCAATCAGAGGGATGTGGGTTCGAATCCCAGCCATGGCGTGTTTTCCTTCAGCAAGAAATTTACCCACATTGTGCTGCACTCGACCCAGGTGAGGTACCCGGCGGCTCAGCTACAGCCGGGGTAATAATTACGATACCAAATATCAAGCGCGATTATAGTAGCTGCGCTATACAAATGGAACATAATTGTATCTGTATATTTTCACACCCCGTCTTTTTCTTTGTTCATCTTTTCTCTGTTATTTTTCTTGTCAGACTATCTACTATTTCATAACTTAAAAATACATGGGGAATTTATCCTTTCTTGGACCACCGTTTTTGAAGATAGGCCATTTGTGGCAAGCATGATTGAATAAACTTGCAAATCTAGATAACACAAACGAGTTCTTCATGCGAGACTAAATACTTCAATCGTGAACTTGATTCAATGAATCAAGCACGCATGTAGGCAGGCTAAGAGCAAGCGAGGTCAGCGTACTAGGATAAGATCAAAACAACTCATCATTACCAGATTCCATTCCTAATTCAATAGTAGCTCATGTGACAATACTCCTGTTGATCAAGATGTGGTATAATAGGATGGAGTCATGGGGGGGGGGGGGGGACTTATCTTTCCCTTTCATACAGGGGGTCTAAAATAGCCAAGACTTTCCCCTTCCAAACAAAGTTCAACCAAAAAAAAAATCACCAGTCACAGGAATTCATACTGTCGTGGAAATGGAACGACGCTATAGGGAGTGGTTTATAAGATTAAACGTCATATTGGAAAATTCAAAACAATACATAAGTTCTCACTTCTCCATTTATCACACATCAGTGGAGAATACTTCGAGAATACTTATTTCAATTCTAACACATTTTTTTTTCTCGACACCATTATTTTCCATCAATGGGGAATGGAGCACAACACAAATCTATATATATTTTTTTGCTTTGGCAATAAAATCAGCCCCCAAAATGTTTGTCACTATTTGACATGTTTGAGAACATGGTTCAATTCTGCACGAGTTGAATCACGATTAAACTACAGTTTCACGAACCGAAAACCCCATTTATATTAAAACCCTTAATGGCTTCTCTGTTTGATAATCATTTTCGAAACCTTGGCCTACCCCTTTCGATATAAAATCATATTTCAACTTTTTTTCTTACTTTTTTATCATCGTTACTTTTTCATGGGTGAATTTCAAATGACTATCTTTACATAATCAGACTTCCCCAATTAGTCAATTTCATATTGCCAGTTTTCGCTGTCATTGAGCGCTTTGATTCCATTCCATTCCATTCCACTTTGCCTCAGAACGGGGGGGGGGGGGGGTAGGCATAGTAACTGGTAATTGAGCAAGGTGTGAAATTGAAAGTGTAAATTCTACATGGAATGCAATGAAAATAAGGATAATGAGTAGATTACTAGTACTTGAAAGCCTATTAATATTATCAGTGTAGAATCACAAGATTTCGCTGGTATCTTCTTAGATGCCATAATTATCGTCAAGGAGATCAACTGGTGTTGACTTGCCTTGTGATCTTAACTATCTTCATAATCATATTTTGATTAATCCAGCGGGTGGAGAAAAGGCATTAATAAAATAATATCAAGCAGTGATGATATCGAGATAACGACAAGATGTTTGGTTTAAATGGGAATACAGCCTTGGTGTGGGAAAGGAGGAAAAAAAATGAGAAAACAGAATTGTGAAAGCTTGAAAGAACTCAGAAGAATATATGAAAAAGTAATAGCTTTTTTTTTTTAAACGAAATCATTAAAACTACATGTATGTAAATCTAAATTTGGTGAGTATTAGATTGTAACCCAACAAGGGTACTACTTCAAAATATGACATAATATTGTTTCATATCCTCATGATTAACTACTAGTATATCATTCTCAGTTCATTATTAATCTTTAAAAAGCTGACGTGTTTGTCTTTTTGTGTATTGGACAAGGGCGGCGATCCTGGGGGCAGGGGAGCACAGTGCCCCCACTTTTTGAAGCACTAAAAAGTGTCCTTTTTTACCCAAGAAAAATGCCACCTTATGAACATGTTTTGTGCCCCTTTCGACTGAGAAGGACCCGTTTTATGTGTGAGCAAGTACTCCATTGCCTTCCTGTAAGTGCCCTTTCTCGAATCAGTGCCCCCTTTTACCCTTCATGAACGTGTTCTGTGCCCCTTGAGAAGGACCCGTTTTATGTGTGAGCAAGAGCCCCCTTGCCTTCTTGTATAAGTGCCCTATCTCGTATCAGTCCCCCTTCCTACCCAAGAAAAGTACCCCACATGAATGTGTTCAGTGCCCTTTTCACCTGAGGACCCATTACGTGTCAACGAGTTCCCCTTTCAAAAAAACAAAAATTCTCTCACTTTTATATGTTAACTTGCAAGGATAATCCTATGTGCCTGAAGCTCCATGAGTCATGTGAGTGGGGTAGATAAGCAGAGGGCCAGAGGCGTACAGATAGGGGGCTTGGGGGGCTCTTGTCCCCTCCCCAAATTCTTCACGACCAAGGAAAAAAAGAGAAAAGAAAAGAAAGAAGGGTGAAATATATTTTTTCTGAATATGAGTTGTCAAAATCTATCACAAAATTAGATTTTCGTTATAAAAATGTCAATTTTTTTTTTAATTCACGTGATACGACATATCTAGCCCTCTAAAATTTTTGGCCCATTACGCCATTGTAGATTAGTCTTTTTTTCAATTTAAGATAGTGCTCTTTTCGAAAGAAAAGGTGTCCTTTTTTCGTGTGCCCCACCCCTCACTTTGAAATTCGCTCCGCCGCCCCTGTTACTGGAAAAATAGTTGTCCCAACCCCTCACCATGATGACGAAGCGATCAATTTGAGATTACAATTTTTTTTACAACTGTTTGTCTAATTCTGATCAACTCCATCTGACTTTTGTTTCTTTTCTTTTGAAACAATTATCATTTGGGTTGGATTCCTTTCTAATACTGTAATAGAGGGCGAAGAGAGAACCCCGGAGTTTCTACTAATTTTGATTGATAAAATCAAAAGAAACACTTGAAAGCGTATTTATATAGCATAGAGGTATATCAGTTATAACGTTACGAACCTAATTAGGTCCCGTTATGAAATGGGCCCTGGAGATCATGAACACGGGAATCAAGTAAACATTTCAGATATTCTTTTAAAATCCCGGTTTAAAATACATGCCTTTACATTTCTTACATTACTTGCAGATTTTTAAATGTTATTTCAGTTTCACTTTGAGCAAGCGTGACAAACAGTTCTCAATTATTGTGATATTAAAAACCCTCATTCAATTTGTTCCCCCTTTCGAGCCTCAACAACTCCAACACAAAATTAGAGCTAATGAAAACAAAGTTTCGATTTTGAATATAACTATCAAAAGAGTCAATTCTACATTCGCCTTCCCCAATGATATTTTCCCGCGAAATCACTAAATATTTACTTCACCTCATTCTTTATAATCATTCAAGTCTGAATGGGACGAAATGAAAGAGACAGCAAGCCTGAATTTAGGGGGAGGGGTCATTAAAAAAATATTTTTTTTGATACAGCTGCTCTTTACACTCTCCCCCTTCTTATCCCCATCCCACTATATCTTATCCACTTTCGTTCTCTCTCTATTCATGTCCCATCACCAGTTAGCTTTCACTTTATGCACTACAACTATCTTTATACCCCAAGTTCTCCCTCTGATTCTGATATTTCACGATCTATTCCATCTTAATGATGGACAATAAAAATTGAATGCTGTCTACGTGCATTTTCTCACATTTGAAATGGCGACGGTTCTTTTTTTTCATAATTCGATTCATCTGAATGAGATAGATCTGATGTGCAACCCATCCAAGCATGCTTTATGTAGCCAGTAATACATGCATACTTATTTATTATTGATAAAAAAAACCACATTTTAGATAAATTTTGAATGGCCTTTACAGGATGAAGAAAGACGTTCACTTTCACGATATCCTGAAATAGGACTGATATTGCAACCAACAAATAGAAAATATGATGAAGACAAGAATAACCTCGTTATATCAACAGTTTAATCAATTTAATGCAGTTGTACCTTTAGGTAACAAAAAACAACATAAAAAAGGGCAAAAGAAAGAATAAAGTTGCAGTTCTTGAATTTGATATGTCATAATGAGCCCTGTAACGTAAAGAGATATAATTCACAGAGGCGGATCCAGCCTTCGCCAATGGGGGAGGGGGATGGGGTGGGATCGGGAATTTTTTCAGCCATATTTTCCCCGATCTACCCAGAGAATTGAAATTCTGATGAGCTCTTGTAATCGTAAACAGGATAGGTATATAACTAAACAATTGATGCGAGCGGAAAAATTCTAGACTTAGACCTAAAAAACGGGACACTCATTCATGTTTTTGTAAATCATGAAAATGATGAGTAATTGGAGATCTTCCTGCATTAATAATGCGAGCGCAAATCGTAAGCATAAAATTTTTGATATTCTGATCTGAAACTGGATAATGATCTTAATAGAGAACAAGCTGCGTGTGCGTGTTTCAGATTTAAACCTAGAATCTGGGCATTCTAAATGAATTTTTTATCATGCAAATCAATAAAGCAAGCGCGAAGCACTAGCTTAAAATAACTGATATTCTGATATGAGAAAGGGTAAATTTAAGTTCGATTTTCAAAGCACTTTGTAGGAAAAATATGTGAGGTGGATAATTATGGATCGCACTTGATAAAGAGCTGATATTTTTTCATTATTATTACTTTTGAGTTTTGACATAGGACCGGGACATTCTAAAAACATTTTGTCATCATATGAAAATGATGACTTTCTTCCTATTTCTCTTCCAAAGTGCGAGATGAAACTTGTCCATATTCTATTCTGAGACAAGGCAAAAGCGATTTTGTGTCTCGCCCACTTATGAAAATAACCAGAAATATTGTGATTTGCGAGGGCACGCAAAAGAATTGTATCGAAACTTCATTGTGAAATGACTGGGATGGAATAACACTTGTCATAAGAGCCTTGCATGTAAATTTTAATGTTGACCTGAAAATGACCTTTGACCTTACCATGTGACCTCCGACTGCAGCATAACATGCAGGTCGCCTAAGTACATCTACCATCCAAGTTTTGTTGAAAAGTGACTTATGGTTGCAGAGTTAGGTGCATGTCATAAGAAAGTCTTGCATGTAACTTTAACATTGAACTGAAAATGACCTTTGACCTAACCATGTGACCTCTGACTGCAGCATCACATGCAGGTCCCCCAAGTCCATCTACCATCCAAGTTTGGTTGAAAAGTGACTAACGGTTGCAGAGTTAGGTGTCATAAGAGAGTCTTGCATGTAAACATTAACGTTGACCTAAAAATGACCTTTTACCTTATCATGTGACCTCCGACTGCAGCATAACATGCAGGTCCCCCAAGTCCATCTTCCATCCAAGTTTGGTTGAAAAGCGACTTACGGTTGCAGAGTTAGGTGTCATAAGAGAGTCTTGCATGTAAATCTTAACGTTGACCTGAGAATGACCTTTGACCTTACCATGTGACCTCCGACTGCAGCATAACATGCAGGTTCCCCGAGTCCATCTACCATCCAAGTTTGGTTGAAAAGTGACCAACGGTTGCGGAGTTAGGTGTCATAAGAGTCTTGCATGTAAACTTTAACGTTGACCTGAAAATGACCTTTGACCTTACCATGTGACCTCCGACTGCAGCACAACATGCAGGTCCCCGAAGTCCATCTACCATCCAAGTTTGGTTGAAAAGTGACTTACGGTTATGGAGTTATGTGCCATTAGGTTTGTGACGGACGGACGACCTTTTTTGATCCCCAAGTCTCGTCTTCATCTCTGGTGGGCGAGACAAAAAGGGACAATTTAATTATGAAATTAAAATCTTATTTATTGATTGATCTTATTCGCCTAAAGAGAGCGCGAAATCTGTTAATATTATGGCCTAACAGGACATTTCAAGCACTTTTGTAATTACGAATAGGTTGCATGAGTTAATCTACTTTTAACAATTAATGCGACCGCAAATGGCGAGCCTAAGTTTTCGATGAACTGTCATGAAATAGGGATTTTAAAGGAGAATGAAACCTTTGGAACAAGATAACTTGTGTGAAAACAGAAAAATCAAAGAAACAGATCAACGAAAGTTTGATAAAAATCGGACAAATAATGAGAAATTTATGAGCATTTGAATATTGCGATCACTAATGCTATGGAGATCCCCAAATTGGCAATGCGACAAGGATGTGTGATGTCACATGTGAACAACTTTCCCTTTGATGGACTATAAAATACCCTAAAAATTTCTCTTTTTGCTTTGATACAAATTCTTTATCCATGATGTATTCTTTAAAAATCTGTATTACATGCCCTCCTATAGAAAGATCACATGATCTACTGATAGATGTGATAAAAGAGGTAATTTAAGTGAAATATATACTAAAGTAATGGGGAGAGTTGTTCACAAGTGACATCACACATCTTTGTCGCATTGCCAATTTGAGGATCTCTTTGAGGAAACAGAATTGAAATTGACGAAGAAATGACGAGAAGAAGCAATTTTTTGTGATTTATAAATAAATTTCAAATATATTAGCATAAATAAGTTTCTAGTCAAAATTTCTAAATTCTCTGTAGAACCTTGGTATAACTCATGTAGCTCTCAGATGGAACTCCCCCCTCAAAAAAAAATCAAAATCGGTCAACAAAGAAGCATTTAACATGAATTTGGAAAAATACTCATAAATAAATTTTGCATAAATTGTCATAAATTTTTTTTCAAGTCAAAGTTTAAAAATTCTGTGTAAAAGTTTGGTGAACCTCATGAAGATCTACCAGATGGAAGCAAACAAATCTAAATCGGTCAATGAGTTCAAAATTCTATGTAGAAATTTTGAATCCCCCACCTATAGTGCTATCATATAAAACAAACAAAATTGAAAACGGACATGAAATGACGAAGAAGAAGCATTTTGAAATTGTGGACGGATGACGGACGCCTCGCCATAAAATTATATATTGTTTTAGCTAAAAAATTATTCAATTTGTGACGTCAGCTGTGATGCGATCAGCTCCCCATATATCATGTAACATGTGCACACCAACAATTATTTTTTTTAATATAATATAAATGAAAAATATTTTTCTCATAGAAGGGAGTATGATATGATGTGTCTGATATATATCCATCACATAAATAAAATCATTTTCAATTTTTAAAGAAAATGTCACTGAGTGGAATTTATATCTCGCGGTATATGGATGATCTGCCCATCTGTGATGTCATAAAGTGAAAAAAAAATCATAACTGTTATTCTTTGGCAAATTTTCATCGAAGTTTCACCACTATCTTTCAACAGGGTAAACTTGCCATTTAACATAATTATGTTCTATTGTTCAGTTGATGTTATCTTTTATGTTACTGGAAGCTGAGCCTTGTAATACAATCAACTGTACAATTGAGCATGCTGTAAATAAATGATAAACCATGTATAAAAAGTCAGAATAATTTAAACTTATCATTTCTTTCTATGTTAGAGGCCCCAGGGCATAGAAATGCAGTTTAATTGAATACTCCTCTGTCTCTCTCTCCCTAGTTATTTCTGAACCTAATAGGTGGATTTGTCAAAACTTATAAAAAATGATTCTGATAAGATGAGAGGTATATATCTTTTACAAGGGTATAAGCAACATAGCTGAATGTTTCAGACAAACTGGTAGTCATTTGTGGTTTACATTACAATGTGTTTGAGAGTGCTTAGTTGACACAGCATGTGCGGGCAGTCCACGTGCAACAAACAGATTATGCCTAAGAATTTGTAATGGTACGTATGGTATTAAATTTATGTTTAAAACTCAAACTCAAACTTTTATAAATCTTGATTTATAAACTTCAGCTTAATCTGTATAATCATAAATCATATTTCACCTGAACATATGTTAGTATGATTACAAAAGTATGTGGAACAGAGATTTTGATATTGAATAATGGACATAAGGTGAGTTCTCATTACAATCCTAAGAACTAGTTTACTGGAAACCGATGCAGGAAACCAGTTAGAAAGATCGCTTTGCTAGCATTCCCATTTGATCAACCAAAAGTGGTTTTCAAAACCACTTCACAGAAAACGATCTTGTTGGCTTTGTTGCTATGGGTACGCTCTCAGTTTCTACACACAACATGTGCAAAGATCACTTCCCGAAAGAGTTTTGTCCTCACTAACGCAAAAACCAGTTTAACAGGAAAGGGATCTTAAAAACTACATTGCGAAGTCTTCCAAACCAGTTTGGACGATCGCTTCCAAGACTGTTCTCATTACACGTTAAACTAGTTTCCACTAAATTGGTTTTAGAATGGTAATGAGAATGGGGTCAAAGTCACTATGCATGACTTTAAGAGGAACATGCCCTATATTAGCCTCTAAAATTATAAACCAGACTTAAGACTGAGGTTTTGAAGCAGATGTTGGGTTTGGACCCGGTTTGGAGGAGAAGGTTAGATGGTTAAGGCGAACGGAGTACGTTGGTATGGGCATGTGTTGAGGAGGAATACTGATCATGTTTTGAGAAGGGCGCTTTAGTTTGAGGTAGCTCGTCAGAGTACTTTAAGTTATCCACATCAATTTGGTGAGCTTGAAAAATTCGATTTTGGGATTAAAACCCCTGCTCTGGTTTAAACCTCTTTTTCTTAATTCCAGCCATTAATTTTCACAACAAACAGGAACCCTAAACAGCTGTGTTACCTCAAAATAATTAATTCTATCAATTTGAGTTAATAATTCAGAAAAGAAATGGAATACCTTCCTGTCCATGCACAGGCTTCAGGATTAAGAACAGTACATGTGAACAAATATCTTTGTAAATGCCTCTCATTTTATTTGTAAGATGGTTGCTATTGGATAAGACTTAATCACATAACATCTCACCACCATGTGAGGAGGACAATATCACCAATTTTGAGACATTATGGATATATTGTGGTACAATTTAATACATGAGTATTATGTCTTCCTGTCTCTCTGGAAATCTTCTTGAAAATATAAAGGGGAAACCATTGAACCGACTGCTGTAATAACATCAGCTCAACATGAAAACGCAACAGCACATCATATTCTTATATTAGTATTACATATTCTGTGACTGGTGCACAAGCATGAAATTAGACGGCATGGAGTCGGAATGGTTTTGTTTACCATTTCAGATTCATGTGGGAGAAGAGCCTGGGGATTAAATTCCCCACTTTAATGATTTCCCTCCAGATTTGTCTAAAACTTTGTTGATGGTATGTAAAATATGAGAACATATGAATACATACATGCACATATGGTTTGAGATACAACCTTGATGTGAACTGATTTGCATTACCATATCACAATTCATATCTGTCTACAACAGTGATTTCCATATTGTATATAATTATCATTTGAAATTCCCCTATTATTTTACAAAGTTCTTAAAGGGATCATTTTCAAATTATTGTCATAAAAATGCATTATATAGCCTTGTTGTCTTCCTTTGTAAAGTGAAAACTGCATTTTCGATTGAAAGATAGTCTAAATGTTATAATCTACGTTTGATGGAATATTTCAAAGAGAAACAACCATCTCCAGCTCTTTGAATCCTCTAAAACCTTTGGCTTCAAATGTAAATTTGGCTGAAATCACTAGGACCAACCTGAAACCTCAGCACGGCCATTTGGGCACAAACACAAATTCAAAGGGACCCCAAAATGAAATTGATAGAAACACCTCCCTCCTCTCTTTGAACGCCTATCTAGGCAAATATTTTGCAAAGTTTATTGTCAAATTTGACACTATCAAGTGAAACCAAGATCATGGCTCAATGCTCAACAGGGCTTGACTGGAACAATCAAACATGCAAGTTTCTGTCTCTGCTCATAGTCATGTGAGTTCCACACTTCTTGTGTAAATACATGAAGTAATTGATCATTGAATTGATAAGTTAATTGTGATTAATTGCAATACATCATAAATCAGTGCCCATTCTGAGGAAATTTATTTATTAGATATTATCTTTCAATTTTCACCAGAACAGGTATGGTCTTATGAATAATTGTGATTAATCACAATTTACTTGTCTGTTATCAATCATATCACATGTAGACCTGTCTTTCTTTTTATACAACATAAGAGAAAAGAGATTAACAATTTGTCACTGGCTGACGGATCAAGGAATTCGTGATTAATTTGGTTTTACTCTTCAATTGAAATGTCTTTGGAGCTATGAAAAAGTATTAAGAAAATATTACTGCATGTCCATACACCAAACCAATTTCAGAGGTGGGATAGTTATGATATCAAGGAAGTAAAGAAAGCAAATAAACCCGTACTTATGGTCTTAGGCCATTATCAATAACAAAACTTGATGTGAAGTACATAGAGATAAATCTGCATGGTGTCTAACGCATAAATAACCCATTCAAAAATATCAAATTCAAAATGAGCAGCTTTGATGGGTTAAAAACCAAGTTAGTCTTTATTTTTCTTCAGTTGTGTACCGGGGGGGGGGGGGGGGGGGGTGGGAGGGCACTTACATTGACGAGTGGATACCATGCGCGACCAAAAAAACATGTAAAAAGGATGTCTTTATGATAAGAGTGTCAAAAACACTAAAATAATGAAAAAAGGGTTTCTATTTTCGTTAGAAAAGCTTCGTGTTTAGGGTCAAATTTGCGAGGGTGTAAAAAATTAAGACTAAAATGTTTTATAAAAAATGTACTTTTGCCCCATTTGCACGAGATGTGGGAGGTGGGGCTGTACTAAACCCAATGATGTAGGTGAAGGTAAAAACCGACGACCGAAGTCCATGACATAACAATAAAAATATTGCTGTACTTGTTTAGGGGGTCAATTCAGGGAACTTGCCAAGAGTATCGTTTTGTTTCCATACTTGTTAAGGGTGGGGTTTCACACGCAAATACTTGTTAAGGGGTGCATTTTCAGAAAATGGAAAATACGTATTTAGGGTGCTATTCGAGACCCCATGGTTGCGCATGGTATCCATTCGTCAATGGAAGTGGCCCCCCCAGGGTTGTGTTAGACTGCAACTCATTTTTCAACAGGCCTCGGAACTATTAAGTGGCCAGGGAAGGGGGAGGAGGGAGGGGAGGGGGCATGATGACCTTTATCAAATGGTGCATTGCATTTGATATTAGAATTCACTTGCTTTGATAACTGATACAATTAAATTTACTCCATTCCTGCAAAATGCTTTGTGTTCATTGAGATTGTACTTGACAAACTGCTAAAAGTAAGAAAAAACAGAAAACAAAATCTGTGTTGTTATCTATGAAAATGTGCAACAAGGACTGAGATCAACAAGGCCAATCATAAAGCAAAATAATGAAGCTAATGAAGATTACAAAGTGCAAATGCATTATTTGTGCAGCAATGATATACCCCTATGATGACAATCTAGAATATTCCTGAATGTAAATCTTACAAACACAGATGATCCTACATGAGCTTGGTAAACTGGCATAGGCAGGCCTAGTGTAAACATGGATTTTACTTGAGCAGTGCTGAAATACCACCCTTGATCATATTCTTCAATCTCTCTGATCTGGTGGGTGAGCCGCTGGTAGGTGGAGGAATGGTGGTGATGGCAGCAGGGAGGCGGGAGTAGCCGTGGTCATGGCGATACATGGGAGGAGCTCCGCATGCATCCAGACGACAGACCCAGAACATCATCTCACGATCATCCTTGGCAGCAAACAAATACTGGTGGCCATTTGGAAGTCTATAATAGGTAGGACAAGAAGGATATGAAAGAAAAAATAACAGATAATTAGTACAATGACACAGTGATCTTGAATATGATAGTACCTGCAGCACTGTAAATTAGTTCATATGCGAAAGGTATCGAAATATCTGTATATCATTTTCCAACTAGGTAAACTGTTAGTACATGTAAGTTGCATATTTTATTTATTTACATCCATAAAAGACATGTCAAATTATACAATACAAAAGAAAAAGGCATGACAGTATAATATACTTAAACAAATAAAAAAAAAACACTTGAGTAAAATCATACTGTTCATACAACAGTGACCTTTTTGGGAAGGAGGAAGGAAGTTTATTTATACAACTCATACACACCCTACACAAATTTTTCATTTTCTGATTTAATGAAAATTACTTAATGTACATAATGTACCTCAACACAAAGAACCTAAAGAAAAAACAACTATCAAACTACATTCATTTGAAGATGTACATTTTATTTAATCCTTATAAAATTTAGCATTTAAGGGTCAAATTCACCACAATAGCAAGTTGATCTTGATGAATATAGAAAAATAAATTAAATATCCAGCATTACCTGCTTATTATTTACTTCCTTCCAATCAACTTGTTAGTGGTGGTGGACCTCACCTTTAAATTATTCTCTTTATTCGGAATGATGTGACAGTGCCGCAAGGGAGTGTTGCAAGATAATATATAAATTCACTTGCAAGTTTCTATTGCTCAGTTATTTACAATTGATATATCAGTTTTGACTACGGTTAAACTTATTTTTATTTCTTGATGAAAGAAGCAGACCAGAAATTTATTTCTAGAGATATGATTGATAGTAGGACCTAGAATTGACTTGCCATGGAACAAATGTCTTCTCGGAAGGTGCAGAGAGCCCCCCCCCAAAAAAAAAAAAAAAATGTGAAAAAGTAAGATTCCATTTCTGCTTGTGTGGTTTCCTCAACTAAAATTAACAGGACAGAAATATAAATGATATAAAGCCAAAATTCTGTTGCAGTAAATCAATTTAACAAGACTTTGCAAGAGCACAATGAGTCAATGACAATGAAACTCCTTGGAAAGTGCAATCGAAATGCCATAGAAAATGATTGCCTATGAATATAATTCTGGAAATTATCTTAGTCTTAAAGTTGAATTAAGAAGACGATTCCAAATATTGAGATATTTACATTAATAGCAACCTTACAACCCCCCAAACACTAATAGGTGATTCGACCCCCCATTTTCTTTTTTCAATATAGTGAATTTGAACGATTTATCCCTACCCATTTTCCCTGAGTTCGCTCCTGCAATGCCTACCGAGACGGGTGTTCTTTGAGTGTGACGTCACCGGGGGGTATTCGGTCCCGGTGTAGTAATCAAGGCAGTGCCGTTTTGTGTACTATGCACGTACTCCTTCATATGGAATAACTGCAGTTGAAGTTGTATCTGCGAGCCATAGAACTTGCAAAGAGGAAATGATTAAAATATTTGTGGCCGTACTATTATTCCAAATATGTGAATTCCCTCAGAATGATACCATGGACCCTAAAGGAATAATTTCAAGGTGAATAATATGAAATTTGATCGAGATCTTCTCACCAGTCGATAACGTAGCAGACGTGTTTATTATGACATATTTATCCGCGTGTGACGCGGCTCTTGCAAAAAAACACAGTTGGTTGCGGAATTGCTTTGTGCCGACCGGCCGCCCGCTCCGGCGCAGCTAGCTGTCGAGCTACCGTACCGTTCTTGTTGTCTTCAACCATAGAGATGTATACTAATTACTATATATCTTTCTGTCTTCAACTCACTTCCGAATTGCGTTTGTATGTGTGACGGTGACCCCTAGCGTAATTAAATATAGAAAACAACTCAGAAGGCCGAGAAAGAATACTATACGTTTGGTTCAAGATTGTTCTGTGGAATGAGCTATGAGTGGAAATGATCCAGAGGATATAAAAGTGGAGTCAAAGACAAAAGAAAAGAAGAAAAAACGCCAGGGGATCGCTGCACGGCCATGAACTAAGTCGACATACCAGACCATAACAGTACACTCAATGCCTGGGTGTTGTGCGTACTATAGTATTATGCGTTCAGCGCGCGCTGAGCTAGCCGCCGGAATTACTTTCCAGCTACTCACTTGATTGAACATCGTGATAAAATAAATGAGAAATAGTGAAAATATCATTCAATAACTCACTGTTTGCTATCTTACATCATGATTGAAGAGTTCATGGTGGTTATTCATACTGTTTTTTATACAGGGAAAGTAAAGATTTGTACATATCAGTCCTATTTGTTTGATTTGAGTTGCTTTGAAAAAAAATTGTAAAATATCTTTCTCTCTCTGCATAGCATTTCTGTATGACATTCAGGCACCTCTTATACTAAATTCCCCCCGGTGACGTCACACTCCGAGTGACTTTTCTGTACACTCGTCTCTCGGGCTCTGACAGGTGGCTAATTTCATAGACTTTCAAAGCAAAATATCGAGAAGGCAGAGGATTATTGTGACATGCTATGTGTTTGAACAACTTATATATACTATATATTGTATGTAGAACCTATATTTATGGAAACTCACCCCCTTCTTAATTCAACTTTAATGATCAAATTCCAATCCTATTCCATTAAATTTCAAGTACTTCTTTCCTAAGAAACTATATTTATGTAGACGATACAAATCAAAATAATGCAATACCAAAAAAGAAAGAAAGGAAGGAGCACCTATTAAAGTGCCATTGATATCATGGCCATCGATTCAATATTTTCTCTGTCCATTAATTGAGGAACATCTTTCTAAGAATCAAAGGAGAAGGAAGACAATCATCATTCTCCAAGAAATATAAAACTTAAAAAGACAATATTGACAGCATATTGAAAAAACTAATGGATGTGTTTGAATAGCTATAAATGCTGAATTACTTGAAGGTGTTATTTGTTTTTTTAACTGAACAACCCAATGCTTAAGTTTTAGCTTTACTAATCAGCTGTTCTATGGCACAAATAGTCACTGACTGATGAAAACAATTCAAAATATGAGATCAAGAGAGAAAAGATGAAGAGTTTTTTAAAGGTCTCCTTTATTCATTTACAAGTTAAAGTATTTTATATATAGGCCTACACCTCACCCTCAATTACCTTCAATTTTACGAACCTCATAAAATCATATATCGAAACATTTATGTTGAGGTCATATATTTAGTCAGGGGCCTTAGCAAAATTTTGGGGGCAGAATTTACAAAAGCGCCATTTTTTGCATGTGGGTCCCTGGTATCAAAAGCATTAATTCTAGATAGGGTGCCTCGAAATCGGTGAAGGGCACCCTATTTTAAAATGCTAATTTATGCAAATTTTATGCAAAAAACTCATAATTCACCATATCTCACTAAAAATAATTTTCAAATGCCCAATTTTTGTGTATTTGGGTCTCCTTTTGCTAAATATTCAACAGCAGGTCGATTTTCATAAATTTGGTGAGTATGAATCAATTCTTAAGGTTATTTTATGCAAATTATATGTAAAAACACATATTTTATCATATCTCGACATATAGAATTGTCAAAATCACAATTATTTTTCCACTGGTACAAAAAGAATTAATTCTTGATAGGATACCTCGATATCAATGACTGGAATCCAATTTCATAGTGCTAATTTATGCAAAATTATGCAAAATCACACTATTCACCATAAATTACTGTATATGTATAGTACAGACCTAAACTTTTCTAGAAGCCTATTTTTTTGGGGGGGGGGGGGTGGGATTTGGGATTTATTTTGATGGGGCATCAAATCTAGAGTGATTTCTGTACAGTTCCAGAATAAGAATCAATTTTCAATGTTTATTATTGCAAATTTATGCAAAATTTATGCACATTCAGGATGTGTAAAACACATCAACTATCATATTTCGAGGTTTTAAAACGAGGGACGAGCGCAACACTATGCATATGAGACACTGTTACACAATTCATTCATTATGGTGACTTTCCATGCGAACAGAGGACGGTATCATGTTTAAAATGCAAATTTATGCAAATTATAAATCCTGTGCATACCCCTTTCACAATAAAAAAAAACCAAATCATATGGAAAAGATAAACCAGTATTTTATCTTTTTTTATCAAAGCAATTAAAAAGGTTAGATTTCTTTCCCAAGTAGAGTTTTCTCCTGTCAGAAAGAGGAGTGTATATGGATGGTTCTCATGTCAGTAAAAGCTGTCCATGTCTGCCCCTCTGGCAACTATGTACATTTTTAGAACAAGGACACATCAGATTTGAGCAAAGAGACCTGATCCTTTTTCTTATTCTGTCGTCCCTTGGTTGACGGTGACCTGAATAATTCCAGTGATTTGTTTTCTTTATTGGCTTATGAATTGATCTCTATCACTAAAACTAGGGTAACACCAAAACCAAATTCTCCCAATCAATTTCAGACCGAATCAGAGTCGAATCGGTCTGGAATAGGTCCCGAATCAGAGCACTATTGACTTCCCAAAATAATTGTCCAAATGCCTCCCCAAACTCAACCGAATTCCATCCGAATACATCCCGAATGTGGCTCGAAAAAAATTTGTCGTGGCTATATTTGGGAGTATTTTGGAGGATATTCGGCTGGTTTTAAACATTTCAAGACAAGCAGAATCCCTCCACGAATGTTCCCGAATGTTTTCGTATATGGGGAGGGAGAACAGAATAGTCCCGGATCCTTCCGAATTGATTCCGGGAGCTCCCCGAAAAGGAGATGAATAAGTACTGATTTTAGGCCATTTTGGGCAGAATTGGTCCGAATTTGTTCGGGAGAATATGGTTTTGGTGTAACCCTTGCTTAAAGCTAGGGTTAGAACGGAACCGAATCAGCTGCGAATCCATCCATATACGTATTCGGGTGGTTTCAGGAATATTCTGTTTTGCCTTCGTAAATGCGAGAAAATTCGGGAACATTCGCTTAGGAATTCAGCTCATTTTGAAATGTTCAAAACCAGCCGAATACCCCCCAGAATACTCCCGAATATGACCACAACAAATTTCATTCGGGCCACATTTGGGATCTATTCGGGTGACATTCGGTTGGATTAGGGGAGGAATTTGGAGTTTTCTGGGCAGATTCGGACCTATAATTTGTATCATTCTGGACATAACTGTCCCGAACATTCAGGCCATCGATCGGCTGTAATCAGATATATCGGGTCACATTCGGCTGGATTCTGGACATGCTTGGGTCGATTCTTGCCACTATTCGTGTTGGCATTCTGCTTTTTGGGGATGGCCAAAATTGATTTGGTCAGTTCTTGGCGATTCTGCGCTGAATCGGGACATATTCCGGACCCATTTTTTTTCATTTGGGGGAACTCCCCTAATCCATCTGAATCAGGCCATAATCGGTAAGAATCAGTCCAACTTTATGAGGGAGAATTCGGTTCTCGTTGTTTGCTGCTTGAATTATATCTTGGTCTACAATCCCTCCTCACGGTGAAGCTGCAGATTTTGATATTTACTGAAAATCATTACTTCACATCCCAACAAATTAATTACAATATAGGATAGGTCTCTAACTGCAAGGAGATAGTAATAATGTACAGATTTATAGAATATGCCTATGTATACATTGCCCATGATGTGATTATTACACAACTTGAAAGAGATTTTTGGACACCATTTTGTTTCCCAAAGACTGAAAATTTGCTTAACTGTGATTCATATATACTTTATAGCTATTGAGAAAATAAGACTTTAACTGATAGTACATGGCTATATGTCTCCGTATACATAGCCTTTGGTGTGGGGTGTCTCCAAAGTTTTGAATTTTCCTGTCAATATATTGCTGGTAAAATTGAAGCTTTTGAGCTGATAGAGGTACTTCAAAAGTTTGGCCCCTTTTTCACTGTTAGTATCCATTGGAATGGGACTAATTTATACATATGAAATAATTGCTAATGTACATAAATTACCATATTTTGCATGAAGACGGGATATTCAATAGCACGTTTGGTAGGGAAAATTAAAGCTATCGATCTGATAGAGATTTTCTTTAAGTTTGGTTTCTTTTTATTCCTTTTTACTAATTTTTACTATTCATGCATAAATTAACTGCTAATTTACATAAATTAACATATTTTTGCATGAAGACACAATTTTCAATATCATGTTTGATAAGGAAATTTAAAGCTATTGACCTGAAAGAGACTTTCCTAAAGTTTGGTATCTCTTTATTTACTTTTATTAATTAATTCCTACTGGCATATGGCTTCATGCATAAATTACTGCTAATTTATATAAATTAGCATATTTTTGCATGAAGATGCAATTTTCAACACCATGTTCTGTGGGAAAAATTAAAGCTATTGACCTGATAGAAACTTTCCTAAAGTTTGGTATCCTTTTTATTAACTTTTATTAATTAATTCCTATTGGGATATAGCACGTTTGGTAGGGAAAATTAAAGCTATCGATCTGATAGAGATTTTCTTTAAGTTTGGTTTCTTTTTATTCCTTTTTACTAATTTTTACTATTCATGCATGAATTACTGCTAATTTACATAAATTAGCATATTTTTGCATGAAGATGCAATTTTCAACACCATGTTCTGTGGGAAAAAATGAAGCTATTGACCTAATAGTGACATAGGGAAAGTTTGGTGCTTTTGTAAACTCTGTCCCCAAAACGTCAAATTATGGGCCTAAGGCCCCTGACTAATTATATGAATAGTGTACAATCTATTGTACAATATACTGGATTATATGTATGACAAACATAAAATTATCCTGAGCACAGGTTCATTTCACTGAGGCCGAAGGCCTGGGTGAAATAGACCTGCACCGGCTGCACGAGGGATACTTTTATATTTGGAGTTCATATAGTCCAGTAATATTGTATGATAGAATGTTCACTATTTATTTATAGAATTGTACAAGGCCTACTTAGCTTGTTGTACGGAGAATGTCAAACATTCCTACCGTTGCACACGTACTATCCAAAAAATTTCGTCCATAATGTAAAGTTGCACAAGCCAGGAAAAGATGATGTCACTATAAAAATTACGATTCAATACAGTGCATGCGCTTAGTAAATGCAGACGCCCAGGATTGACTGGCTAATCGCGCATTACCATTAATCGATATTCTCCAAAAATCGAAAGTTATATATAACAGGGGTGTGAGTGGTCACAAATAAAAAGATCTGAAAAAAGCTGAAACTTGTAGAAAAAGTCTGAAATAGAAAGAGCTCCCATACTTTTTGTACAGAGGAAAGCCAAAAATAAGCTGAAATTAAGCTGAAAATCAAAACGAAAAAAATCTGAAATCAGATAAAAATCTGAACTCTCACACCCCTGATATAAACCCCTTAAAAAAGATTGGAAATCTGAGTTTGGCCATTGATTTTACACAATGCATATTTGACATCATTCAAAAGATCATTTTATTATCTTTAAAATGATACCATGCTTGTTATGATCATGCCATCATGAAAAGAGCAGGATTCAAAAGTGTTGGATGAGGTCTGAATTGAAAAGCTGCAAAACGAGCAGAAATAGCCATGAAGGGTCAATACAGAACATGATTCTTTTGTCTGTGTCAATAGAGGTGAAAATCCATTCAAATGAAGCCCCTGCTTCTTCATTTTTTATGTTTTGTTGTGGTTTATGTAGTGATGGTTCTGTGATATAAACATGGTTTGATATACCCATGCATGTTTGTTTGTTTGTTATGTGTTTGCTTGTGCAGAGGTGTGATTCCATGTTAATGTTGATGTTAAGGTGCATGAAAACAATTAAAAGAAACCGCTGAGAAACTCGCTCATCACCACGGAAAAAGAACAGTGACTTTCAATATTGTGTCATTTTGCAACTTGAATTTTTACCTTGCCCCACATATCAAGAGACTGCATCTCCATGTGAACGATAATCATATCATGTAGAGTATCATTTTAAAGAGAATTGAATTATCTATTTATTGATATTAATTACACATTGATATTTACTAAAACCGAGGAGGGATTATCGATCAAAGTCAGATTTCCAAACTTTTTTTAAGGAGTTTATATTGTACATATGTACAATATAAATTTTTGAAGGGAGGTCACGTGGTATCAATCTGGCCAATCACAGCTCGTATTTTACTACCCCTATTTACTATATATACATATACATATATATATACATATACATATATATATATATATATATATATACAGTGCGTATCAAAAAAAAGTTTACACTTAGAAAAAATCCTGTAAAATTATACATTTGTAATATCCTGAAGATTTTTCCATATTTTAACATTGGTACAGATCCATTTAAGCAAATGACGATATAACTGTCCAAAAATATTTCCGCTTGAGTGAGCACCACTTACTTTTGAAAAGTTAGTAAAAAAAAAAATGATTTGCACAGAACTTTGAAATACTTATGCGAATAAAAGTAGACCTCAATCATGAAACACATGAAATTTAGCTAGTAAATTTGATTTGAAGATATCTTTTACCTTTTTAAACTTGTTTCCTCGCCCAAAACACTTCGGAGTGTGCTTTGCGCCCCATCTCACTCCCCCACACACCGAGGCCATCGTGACGCTATTTGCTTTACACTGAGCTGTGATTACATGAAATGGCTTAGGCTTGATTTTCATTTTGTTAATCATTGTCAAGCTTGGGAAAAGTGTGGAGAAACAAGTATTAAATGAAAAATTAAATGTAAACCCACTTTGAATGATAAAAACTTAGTGAAAAAATGTTGAAGATGTCTGATATAAACTTTTGTTCAAATTCAGTTATGTCTCAGATCCAGCTGGCACAAAAAGGGTAAATGTTGTGCTTACTAAGTGTTGAAATTTCAATTTGGGTAGCAAAGTTGTTACAAAATGCTTAAATGTATCCGTTTTATTTCAATTGACTAAAAGTGTAAAGGAGATGTATGAGAAGTGTTTCGCAGTGTAAGTTTGATGTCGCCCTTTCCCCTTGACACAGCGTGAAAACAAGCATTTCTGCGCACACAGATTTCTGCGAGCGTTAAAAAAATGGACAGTGCTCACTCAAGTGTAACATTCTGTCAAAACTTTTACTTTCATTGCATAGATGAGACCCAAACCCAAGATTATATGTGAAAAAATTACCCACATATTGTATATTTTTTAATTCCCAGGGCTTTTGAAAGTGTAAATTTTTTTTGATATGCACTGTATATATATATATAAATAAATACAGGCCAACCTTTAAAGGGGAAAAGAGTGGGTGAAAATACCCCCTAAAGATGGGAGAAAGAACAAAAAATAAAAATAAAGAGAGACAGGATGGGGATTTGAGGAGGTTGAGAAATAAAAGGGAGAGGGGCACAAACATACAGAGAGAGAGAGAGAGAGAGAGAGAGAGAGAATACTAGAAATGTTTATCTATCCCAATCAATCTATAACTGCATTAAATCTCTCATCTCACTTGATGATTGCTTCTAAAAAATTATCTTCCTGCCCCAGCTCCCAACTGCCAGCAAATTGTTGGCCATGCACTGAAAATACATTTGTACCATGCCAGCCAGGGAAGTATCAGGAGACCTGGGGATCGTCCCAAGTAGGCTTATTCTTTACGTCATACCTCACTCCAGTCAATATTTATCCAATAAAGTAGACAGCTGAAATTCACCATCTCAATGCCAGTAATTTTTTTTAAAGTTCTCTTCATGAAACACGAACAACTTGAGCAATGCTTTGTCTTCATTCAGTGCAAAAGGGAATGATTATTGGTCTACTCTGGACAGCTGAGTTATCTGTTTCATTATAAAAGTGTTAAAAACCACACAACACAATTATCCTCCTTATCATTACATGCAGTACGACGTCTCTTAGCTGATGCATAAGATTCCATAGTCATACCTTACAACGTTTTCTACAGAAAGTATGTTGAAATATTATACAACTATCGATATTCAAAATCAAAAGTCAATTTTCAGTGACGCTCTAATCAAATTCATATGCCGTACTTTATGCTGGGTAAAAATTCCTAAACCTCTTATAAATACAAAGTGATTACCAAAAGTGTACCCACTGAACTAAATCAAAATATTATTTCCAACAGGGGGGGGGGGGCACTGTCATTTATTTCCAAAGGGCCTGAAACACGTAATCATCCTTTGATCTCAGAATATTCTAAACAAGTATTTTGTCATGTTTTCCCTACCCTAAACATATATTTTTAAATCAGAAAAGATCCCTTAGATGTTTTGGCAATGTATTGCTTTTTAGAAAAACATTGGCTCACATCATCAATGTTTTATTTTGTATCAGCTCAACCTTGAGTCGTGAATGTAGTATGTTAAGTCCCTTTCATAATTGGCCATGGGACCACTTGTAATCATTGCAATGTCTTGTGATCGACCAAATTGTGACAAATGATTACAAGACCGATTGTGAAAGGCTGGGAATAATGCAAAATAATAAAATCTTTGTATAAAGGCCATTGAAAAGTATGTTTGCTAGATATTTGCATTTGTGATACCTTTTTGCACTGAGTATATGCCTCAACATCACCCATCCATGGCGTTTGCATTTGAGCATGGTATTTACCATGTAATGGCAATGCCCCCCCCCCCTGAGAAAGAGAGAGAGAGAGTAATGTTTCAGATTTCACACCTCTTTGGTTTGATTCTATGTTATTGTACAGTGTGCAGCATATAGCCTATAAGGTGTCAGTTACTGTAACACAAAACATCACACACCTGCCCAGTGTCGGAGTGGCTGAATCTAGACCAAAATTTGGCTGTTACCTGTTACCGTCAGACCCAAAAAAATCTCTTGAATATAATCTGGGTCTTATTTAATTTAAGTGATATGGTAACATTGCTGAATTTGAGTGGGATACACCATCAGCTCACTCAATGCATACACCCTCCCCTAAAAAAAAAAACAAGTGGAATGCCTCTGGCCGTCTCACCTGCATCACGCGATTCAATATAGCAGCAGTGCTGATTTTGAAAACTACTATAACTTGCACAAGATGTTCAGTGATACTTGGTTACTCTTATTTCCACGTTTTATGAACTAGACCAATACACTTATAGAGATATGATGGCAATTCAACAACTACCCCCAACGTGGCCAAAGTTCTTTGACCTTACATGACCTTTGACCTTGATCATGTGACCTGAAACTCGCACAGGATGTTCAGTGATACTTGATTACTATTATGTCCAAGTTTTATGAACTAGACCAACACACTTTCAAATTTATGGCTGTAATTCAACAAATACCCCAATTTGGCCAAAGTTCATTGACCCTAAATGACCTTTGACCTTGATCATGTGACCTGAAACTTGCACAGGATGTTCAGTAATACTTGATTACTATTATGTCCAAGTTTCATGAATCAGATCCATAAACTTTCTAAGTTATGATGACATTTCAAAAACTTAACCTTAGGTTAAGATTTTGATGTTGATTCCCCCAACATGGTCTAAGTTCATTGACCCTAAATGACCTTTGACCTTGGTCATGTGACATGAAACTCAGGCAGGATGTTCAGTATTACTTGATTAACCTTATGGCCAAGTTTCATGAACTAGGTCCATATACTTTCTAAGTTATGCTGTCATTTCAAAAACTTAACCTCAGGTTAAGATTTGGTGTTGACGCCGCCGCCGCCGCCGCCACCGCCGCCGCCGTCGCCGTCGGAAAAGCGGCGCCTATAGTCTCACTCTGCTATGCAGGTGAGACAAAAAACCAACAACCCACAATCATGTGTTAATCTTTTTATTTGATTGGATTTAGTTTTAGTTCTTGATTTACTTATTTTTTGAAGTGTTCATTAATAATTGTAAACCAGGGGCGGTATTCTGAACATTGTCTTTTCTCCATATTTTGTCTTTTCTCAGAGGTGGATGTCATCACTTTTGTCATAAAAATGGTCATAAATTTTTTCTTTTCTATGTAGCGCACACCAACAATATGCAGCTCTTAAATGCGCATAATCCCAATATACAAGCAAAAAGATATGACAAACTTCATGACAGGGTCTAGCAGTCATAAATTTTGTCCTCTGTTTTAGTACCAAATATCCCAATACCCTGCTGACTAAATGTCAAGCATACAATGATATTGTTTAGATTAGATTGTGGCATTAGTTTCACTCTTCATCCACAATTATTTTCAAAAATATTTGTTCATATTACAATCAGTTAGGCCCTACATAATAATTCCTCTTTTTTTGTTTTTTTTAACGATAATAGCTGATAATAAGTTTTGGTAGATTTTACGTGGGCTGGTTGTTGTATTTGATCATAATCGTAAAGTCATGAGCCAAAATTCTAACAATACAATACTTTATGTTACATACAAAGACATAACCTGGGCCCCGTAACACAAAGATTAACAATTACTCGCCATTTTGAATGAGAAATTCTGACCTAGGGGGGTACTCGACTTATAAAATGATACCTACGTGCCATACCAAAAACCAATATCAGGGGCTCTGGAACTAAACTTCAGTCTTAAAATAGGAGTCTCCGGAACTGCTCTAGTATCAACGATTGTTAAAACGGCATAAATTAATGAGCGTTGCATGAATATGCATGAACTTGGTCACGACGTTCTGCGCGATTAACCAATTAGTGGCCTCAGAATCACTCTGCAGAGCTTTCGCTGTCGTTGTACGCAGTGCCACAGTGCTGCGCTGAGTACAAGCGAGGGGCACTGTCCCTCCCTAGAAACAACACAGTTGAGGGTCTCCGGAACGGCTTTCCAAATTGGTGATGCTCTGGAACAGAAATTTATGCTAAATATGGAACTCTCGACCGCAGCACATACATATCATACATACCCCCCCCCCCAGAATTCTGATTGATTCCTTGTCAATCTACAGACCAAAATGCATATATGGGCATTTTCACGGTAACTGACGTTACACGGCACAATTTTACACACCTTTCATTGTGTGTATAGATCTCTAAAACAACAAATGATGGGAATTTGCTTTTGATAGAGTTAATAAAGTGAACCTTGCTGTATACTCTGATACTGAGTTTTTTAATGCAACCACATTTGTTACGCATCAGCAAGCAAAAATGTGTCAGTAACTGACATTACACAAAAAGGACATGCAATTTCAGGGTGTTCAGTAAAATTGAAATATCTCATGTCCCTGAGTAGATAGAGCAATAATTTGAATATGTAAATATACCTTCATTACTAGGTTAAGATGTGTAAAAATATTAAATAATTTGTTTTTGTCTTTTGGGGGCTATGATAATTTTTCCACGACCATGCTGGTAACTGACATTACGGTAACTGACATTACGGTAACTGACATTACACTTAATTTGCCATAGAGATAACACATGGAAGTCAAATGTGTGGAATCATTGCATTGTATCTTCTGTGCAGGGCTTCACATGAAAATGAGCTTGATGTGGAAGTATACCTGAGTTTCTAGGAACATTTCAATGAAAAAAAAAATTCTTTTTCTTAATTCATTTTCTTTGATTTGAACATTGTTTTAATACTTGTCGGTAACTGAAATTACCCATGAACATCTACCAGTGCTATATAATTTTTAAAGGCATAATTTTCTTGGTACTTATTTGTAAAGCTTTTTAAAATCATAAAAGTTTCATAATACTTCACATTTTTAATTATTAAAAGATAAGAAATGTTTTACTTACTCGGGGGGGGGGGGGGGGGTCATAGCAGCTACATGTATTCCTATAGTAATTTAATATTGCATTGACTGTACACATGGATTTTTCTGACTATACACCCATTTATATTCATCAGTTTTATATTGACTTTTTAAACCTTTTCCTTCTCCAACCTCCCCCTCCCCTCAAGAAAGGCAAAATGAATAAGGGTCTCCTCCCCTAGGCTACACGTACCCCTCCCCCGAATCTCATGCAGCCATGTAGTTTTATTGATTTCTATTCTGGTCAGCGCAAGCAATGCTTGTTCATATCTGTCGGATTTCAATTCTCTTCATAATTTGTTTAATCATTCTCTTTGCTAATTTCTTTTTTAAGCTGTCAACAAAAAATAATTTGTAAATTAGAAAAAAAACCCACAGTTTTAGTAGATCCATGCAACATTGATCAGAACTGTCAAATTTCACTTTTCATCTATACTTGTAAACCAAAAACAAAAATTGTATCACACATCTACTCTACTAACAGGTATAAAAACGAGGAATTTACTTTTAGCCCGGCAATGCTCAAAAGAATCCTAGAAACTAAAAAAGGGACCCTGAAAACCCCCCTTCATCGCAATGTTAAGCTTATCAAATGTTGCAGATTTAGGCAATAGGTTGGGAAAAGTACCCCCCCCCCCCGAAAACCAAAAAAAAAATTGTCTGATACAAACAATTAGGTACTTGGTAAGTGCATGTGCAAAACGATATTATAGTAATTTTTTTGCACGATGGGAATGCAACTTCCTTCATAATTTTATATAGTATTCCTTGTGAACTATACCTTTCAAAAGTCAATTTTCCACTTGGTAACTGACTTTACACATTTTTAATGGTCCCCTATGGCTTGATTGTTAATTGGTAATCTTTAATTTTGGTGGAGAAGGGAGGGGTGTTACCTAGAGAGGAAATCTACCAAGTTTCATATAATATATCCTCTTTTCCGGGAAATGAGAAAAAAAAAGTTCATGTTTTTGGTAACTGACATTACATACCATATTACATACTTCATCAATATTTTTTTATCAGATAATTGAATTACTGGTATATCTTTCTATGGGATTTTATAAAGTGTTACAATAGCAAGCTAAATCACAGGCGAAAACATCATGATCAAACCTGTTCTTTAAAAATCTGTCAAAACAAAATATGTATCAATATACTATTTTCAACACTAATTTGTATCCATACTTTGGCAGCCATTTTAAAATAAAAAATGGCTGCCAGAGTCGGAAAATTTTTTTGTCCCAGAAGCTTCAGGTCTTGTTTCATTAAAAAACATAAAGCATTTGACATGAATATCAACTTGATTTTGTTGCCTCTGTGTCCATCTGTGGGGAAAATGCCAATATGCAATTATGATATCGACAAGCCACTTCATTTAGCAATTAATCACTAACCTTTGTGTTACCAGACTCTGAAGATGAATAATACCACCAGCAAGCACCATTTTCCCCTTCATTGGCAGAAAGGGGGGGGGGGGGTAATGGGTGGGGTGTTGAGTGTGTCCTACACAAGCAATGCACATTGTTGAAGAAATCCCTATGGTGAAAAAAATTGACATTCGTGCATGCCACCCATATCAAAGAGCGATTGTTGATTTGTTATGCCAGGAAGGATATGTCTGACAAGTATCCATTTTGAATACTTTGGGACTGCAATCATAACATACTTTGTCTTCAGATCACTCACTTAAAGGTCACATCTGACCAACAAAGAATCACTAACAGAAAATCATTTTGAAAATGCAGCCATGGGGCAAAATAGATGAAAATGTTGTTAAAAACATGCTCAAGTAATTAAAAGCACTATTGTAAATGGTAAGTATCATAATTAATGTACAGTAAATACAGTAATAGACCCTATGATGAGTGATTTCGTTATTTTATTGGCTGGTCAAAATAGTAACAGATTATACAGATACAATGTTAAGACCATTTAAAAAAAATAGATATCACATAACAGCTCATGAACAAGCTTAGATTGAACTGTAATCATATTTAGATACAACAGATAGAGAGTATGTCATCTTTAAAAGGTGGCTGCAAAATGAACCTGCCCGCTGGCTCACGCTTGTCAAGTAACATCACTTAAATTCAATCAAAGGAATTACTGAGAAAGACACAATGAAATGAGATGTTTAAAGGAACCTTTATGTGCATACATTTGTGTTTCTGCTAATTAGCTACATTAATAGAAGGTCAACCAATTCTGGATGAAAGGGGGAAGAGAGAGAAAAATCAAATTTTTAACTAATTGTTTTTATAATTTTATTTCAGACTTACATATTATGCTTGTATCATTACAGAAGCCTGATAAGTCACCTGATGGAGTTTATATCAATGCAAATATGTGGAGTGTAGAAAATCATAAATTCTCCTATATACGGAAATTGAATTTCAGATTTTAACTACATGTACTTAAATTCTGCACCATGACATAATGGCATGGATACTATCTAACAGACACAAACTCAGTGAAATATGATTATCAATACCGACAACCATCCTTTCCTATAAAACCAAAACATCTCAAATTTTGGGCTCAAATTTCCCAGGGACCGAAACAAATTTCTCTTAAAAGAAAATGATACGCAACTTCAAGAATGAAGACATTGTTTGAGAGATGTTGTCTTTGGCATTTGGGAGAGTCTATTTCTTTCTTTCTTTATTATGTGACAATGTTGATTGAAGTACATTAGCTCTATGATAAATATCACACTGCCAAATTTCAAGAGGAATGTAAAATCAAAATAAAAGTAAGATTAATGAACAAATTTATGAGATCATAATTATTTTTTCTGGCCACTAGCCACAACCCTTCTTTATAAATGACATGCAAATTATTGTTGTTTCCTTGATCATGATAAAGCTCAAGAACATTCTGGCATTTAGCCACAATGCCTGCAAAATCATGCATCAAACAATGTCAGTTTGAAGCAAAAGTTGAAATAAATGTTGGCAAGGAACAAAAGTTGGATACACCAATTTCATCAATGATATTTCTGCACGTTTCCTGATGAGATGAGAATATTCAGCTGAAAAATTGTAAATTTATGCCGACAATAGTTGGATAGGAGTAGCATTTATTGTTTGATTGGCATGGCCTGCCTGCCTGCCAGCCGCATTCTAAAATCCCGGCCACGTAATTAATGGAATCATTCTTTGGGGCATTAGAGGACTCTTCCCTGCTATTCCAATTTCCATGACGAATGATGGCTATAATTGACAGAAACATATCCCTTCTTTAAATCAATAGTCTCCTGGTATTACCTTTCCACATCTAGCACGGGATAGATGCGGCTTTGACACCAATCTCTTTTTCTTAGCAAGCCTTATGTTACATGATGGAAAGAGATTGCTCCTATTGGACATGGATCATCAATCAGATCACAAAAGGTACATAATGTTAAAGCTCATCTCTAGTATTGGTAGCATAATGAAGATGGATTGAATAGTGATCAATGTCTCTAATTTACTTTGTAAAAGTTATGCATTATATATCTATTTTTTGTTTTATGGCCATCATGGTTTAAAGGACATAAATCTGAGTCACTCAGCCTACATTATTACCAATATCATGGACTAAAACATGGTGCAGTGTCATTGCTAAAAGAGTTGGATGTAGTTATCTGTACTTAAAATAATGTAACAAAAAAAATGTATGGATGAACATAATTAGTGATGGATAATATTTGAAATATGATGGTGATTTATCTTTTCCAAAGAGTGGTAGCTAGGATAATTTTATGTTATTTAATTTTTTCTGTTATCCTTCAGAATCAGAGGGACTATTTTTATTCATGAAATAGCAATAAACATTTTTTATTTAAAACAAAAATCATGTACAGAATTTGAATGCACTAGTTGATTAAAAAGAGGACACCCTATTGAAAATATATTTACTTTTGTGATACCTGTTTCAAATGATAATTTTCAACAATAATAAAGCTCATATATTTTGTGTTTTTTCATTACTTCCAAAGCATTTTCTGATATAATCTGTATAAACTACTGAAAAAAAAATCAAAAATAAGATTAACAACATTCACTTAACTGTCATTTTCTATTTCCCACCCTATAAAGATATTTTTGACGTTAGATGAATACTGCATGTCAATATTCTTGTTGTGTACGTCATATATCGATATCGAAAGTACATTCTTCCATTAGACAAAGAAATATGTCACACAAAAACAGACCAACCCACCTATACAAACAAATTGGGCAAACAAATTAAAAAAAAGGACTTTTGTCAAGATAGAGAAATGCCATCAAGAGCTCATTTTCAAATAATATTGAGCTGCAAAATAAACCAAAAGCTATTTTCTTATCAATGGTAAATATTCTTGTCTAAAAATGAAAGGTTAAAGTTGTCTCCTGTTCTGGGAATTCTAATACATGTCCACAGTAAATGACTAAAAGTCATTCTCAGTTTAAACAAATGGGTTGTATGTACATCGTTCCCATTACGCTTTCTAAAAGTAGTTTACTGGAAACCGTTTCAGGAAACCAGTGTGAAAGATCGCTTTGCTAGCGTTCCCATTTGATCACACAAAAAGTGGCTTTCAAAATCACTTCACTTAAAGTGATCTTGTTGCTATGGAAACGTTTTCAGTGGTGTGACACGTTGTGAAACGGCAGCGTAGGCATTCTTCACCTGTCGTGTGGAGTAGCGTGCTCAAAATGTTCGAAGATCGCTTCCCGAAGAACGGTTGTGTACTCACTTACACTAAAACCAGTTTAACGAGGCAAAGCGATCTTGAAAACTACATCGCGAGGTGGTTCTATGAACCATTTTGGAAGATCGCTTTGATCGTTCTCATTACACATTAAACTAGTTTCCAGTAAACTAGTTTCCAGTAAACTAGTTTTAGGATGGTAGTGAGAACGGTGTCTAATACATTGTGTCCCATGATAAACAAAACCAAGATGTATTTCACGTACTTAGAAAGCTTGTCTGATTTATCCTGTTCATACAACAAGGAGCACTCATATGATACATAATTTATTATATGTATCAAACATGGCCATCAAAGTCATATGTTCTGTATGAGAACTACATTATAAATCGAGCTTGAAAAAAAGAGGTGAAAATGTTTGTTTTTATATATTGGAGGGGGACTTAAAACCACATCGCATGGTGGTTTTCCAAACTGGTTTGGAAGACCACTTACCAAGACCGCTTTGAGAGTCTCCATTACATGTTTAAGTGGTTTTCACTGAACTAGTTAAGGTCGTAGAAGAGAACATGGTCTAAAAAGTTAAAAAGAACGCTACTTACTGGACTCTGAAGACATGCTTCCTCCTGGAGTAATCCTTAGCCACTGATATGATAGCATTGCTTAGTACTAGAGGTTCTTCAATATGGGCATCTAAGTCCCTTCCCATTCTATCCTTGTAGAACATCAATCTTGAACCTTCTTGCTTCATGTACACGTAATGCCATGCTCTAATTGGAGATACAGAAAAATAATGATTATATTAGATCACAAATAAATTCAAATTAATTGTTTGAGACCATTTCAAAGAAATGTGCTAGATTTTAGTTTTTTAATGATTATAGGTTTGTCTTCATACAGATGTTTTCATACATCATTTCAAATTATTGTTAGTCCTAATGGCAAACACATAAATATTCTCTTTTGAAATAATATCATTAACAGGAACAGTTTCATTTTCAATTTCACACATAAATGTGTACATAGGTGATAATGTTATCTACTAATTTCACATCATCAAACTCAATTTTAACTTCTATTAAGACAAAAACCAACAAAAAGCTTTAAAAGAAATACATTGTACTACTTCGACTTTGATAATGTAAACTTGAAGAAGAAAAAAAAAAGAAACGAGGGGAAAAATGATATGAAGGGAAACAAAGAAAGTAGAAAGAAAAGGATAAAAACCTGAGGTCTGGCTGGGTCATGTAATTCAAATATTATAATTGTTATTCAATTGAGAGTAAAATAATGTCACTTTAAGGTCATCTTTCCCCTTGTCAACTTATCCTGAGAATGCCCCTACCTGAACAAACATGTACTGATAGTTGTCATAGTATGGAGTAATTCAATCAATGTTTTCTCATGATTTTTTTCCATCGATTTGAGACTGCAGCATTTAAAACGAAGATCTTTTTGCTTTAAACCAAATTATAGTCATGAGTGATGAACATAAAACTTGAACAAAATTTGCTAAACTTTCATATCCTCAAAAGAACTTGGCAATGAATCAGTAGCTGAAACTTGATAAAAAGATGTTCACTAATGTGCCACATTTGTCATGTAAATCAGAAACTTTGGTTTTGAAATCCTGTTCTTCAACAATGTGGTTACAATATTGGATTACTTTTGATTAGTCTCTCAGTTGTTTGTCTCTGAAACAACCAAGAATTTCAGATAAACCACTCCAAAGTACAGGAAGTTAAACTAATTGGAAGCTATATAGAAACTGATGAAACACTTGGGAATACTTTCATATTCAATTGATAAATCTTTGGTATAGGTGGTTTCAAACCGCCTCGATCATAAGAATCCCCGTTAAATTACGAGAACTTTTTTAGGCTAAAAAATACCCTTTAATTATTCCTGCATTCACACCGCCCCGAAACATACCCTTCGGGATAAATTCCTGAAGTTAAGAGCATGCGCAGTATGGTCTGATAAGCAGGCAAGGCGCGAGATTCAAAACCACTAACTCAGCAGCCACCCACGGCGCCCGCGCCCAACTACACGCTGGGCTAAAGGTTCCTGTAAATTGCTTTCACATTGCCAAAATACCTGCGACCTTGGAAAAATTCCCGCGAAAGTTCTCGTAATTTTGCCAAGTACCTACTATTTAGTGTGTATTTTCTTTCGGGGATGTTACGCGTAATTTACTTTCACATTGCCAATATTACCTGGTATTTTCTGATCGGGTAAATTTCCAGATCAGAAAATACCTGGAATTGACGAACTTCAAGGCGGTCTAAAACCACCTTATGTATAAAGAATCTAGAATAGGAAAACCACAAGGATAATCACAGGTTCAAGAACAAGGGAAGTTTACTCATACAAGAATCCTCATATATCACCAAGTCACATCCAAATCAAGTGTGTCAAAAGTCCTCATAAACTAACCACAAGGTTGTCACCAATGCTAATAGGTGATATCTGAACTTGATGTGAACTTTTTTACAAGTATGAGGTCACAACTGAGGAAGGTACTGGTCATATGGAATTACATTCGTGTAATAGATTTTCAAGGAAATCATCAGGATCTCAGCTTCTTCAATGGTATTTTAATGGAGGATGCATAGAAACAAAATCACATTTGAGGAAACAATAAGGATATGGAAATTGATAAAAAAAAATTATGTGTAAGAATGACAAAAATCTGAATATTCTTCAAGATATGTGTAAGTATCCAAAGTAGAGATGAACCAGATTTAAAACAAATCTTACTGCTTCAGAAAAACAAAACAAAACACAAGCAGATGAAATTTAATAGTCTTTGATGGCAAGGTCTTTGTTCAAGAAATGTCAACCAGATCAAGGAAGTTATTGTAGAGGTCCTGGGGCAACATATCTTTCTCTGCATGGAGAAGCCCAGCATTTATGTAATAAATTTGATTGCTATATCATGGTCCGGGAAAAATATTGGATTTTGAAAAGTGACTGACAGAGGATTTTAATTCATATTATTTCTTTTTCGCCCTCTCTTTTTGCTTCATACTGATTTCTGTTAAGTAATTCATTGGCACAAAATAATTCTAATTGTATAATTTCACCCTGTAGATGAAGAATCCTTATATGTTTGCAATTGTTTGCTAAAAGTGTTCAATTATACCGTACTAATAGTCAGAATATCAATTTCTCAATGCATGCATTCTCTATTGAAATTTTAGGCATGGGACTCAATTGAACAAAATTTACCATATTGGTTATCTTGCCATCATTTCTAAATACCATGGCAACAATGCCAATGAAATCAAGGATTTAATGGAAGATTTAATTAAAGGCACAGTTCAGCAATCGTAAGTTTTCTACAACCAAGAAATGTCATAAAAACTGAAGCAATGGTAATAAACTGGGGAAGTGGTTCCTTTGCTGGAGAACAGTTATGCATTTAATGTATGCGCATCTACAGTGCGTATAAAAAAAAGTTTACACTTTGAAAAAGCCCTGGAAATTAAAAAATATACAACATGTGGGTAATTTTTTCACATATAATCTTGGGTTTGGGTCTCATCTATCGAATGAAAGTAAAAGTTTTGACAGAATGTTGCACTTGAGTGAGCACTGTCCATTTTTGTAAAGCTCGCAGAAATCTGTTTGCGCAGAAATGCTTGTTTTCACGACGTGTCAAGGGGAAAGGGTGAAATCAAACTTACCCTGCGAAACATTTCTCATACATTTCCCTTGCACTTTTAGTCAATTGAAATAAAACGGATACATTCAAGCATATTGTAACAATTTTGCCACCCAAATTGAAATTTCAACACTTAGTAAGCACAACCTTTACCTTTTTTGTGCCAGCTGGATCTGAGGACATAACTGAATCTGAACAAAAGTTTATATCAGACATCTCCAGCATTTTTCACTAAGTTTTTATCATTTAAAGTGGGTTTACATTTCATATTTCATTTGATACTTATTTCTCCACACTTTTCCCAAGCTTGACAATGATTAACAAAATGAAAATCAAACCTAAGCCATTTCATGTAATCACAGCTCAAATTAGAGCAAATATCGTCACAATGGCCTCGGTGTGTGGGGGAGTGGGGGTGGGGCACAATGCACTCTTTGAAGTGTTTTGGGAAAGGAAACAAATTTAAAAAGATATCTCCAAATCAATTTTACTAGCTAAATTCCACGTGTTCTTTATGATTAAGGTCTACTTTTATTCGCATAACTATTTTAAAGTTCTGCACAAATCATTTTTCACTAACTTTTCAAAAGTAAGTGGTGCTCACTCAAGCGGAAATATTTTTCGACAGTTACATGTATATCGTCATTTGCTTAAACGGATCTGTACCAATGTTGAAATATGGAAAAATCTTCAGGATATTACAAATGTATAATTTTACAGGACTTTTTCTAAGCTTTGCGTAAACTTTTTTTATACGCACTGTATAACAAAAATGGGCAAAGTTAAGAGATCGATTGCTCTCATCATGATGCCAAGGTCATTGACTTTGTGTGTACTATGTACGTGGGCTGCCCAAAAGTTCTGCCTTGGTGACGAGCCAACCTCAATTGTGAAAACATCCTATTCTTTACATGTCAAGCCTAAAAAATTCTTTAAAGTTTTGAAAAATATACCAAAAATCTTCATTCTTTCAAGTTTCATAGATCCTATTTCTAGGGGAAGAATCCTATTTAGTGTCACTTTCCCCTTTAAAATCCTACTAAAAAGGATAAAAAATCTACTAATTTTGCAGAGCTCTCTGTAGTTACATCATCATAGTGGTAGACACTAAAGCCAAAACTTACAAAGATGGATTAAAGAGAAATGCCAGTTGTGGTAGCGATCTCAAAATGAGTTCGAACAGAATGCAATGAAACTGCCATCAAAGTGTTTGTATATGTATGAATAAAAAAAATATGTGCCAAATTTGAAATACAAGAAAATGTGTAATTACTTAGAAATGAGCAAAATAAAAATGGAATTCCATCAAAATGTCAGTTTTTAGTTAAGATTTCATGATTTCAGAAAGATAAGTTTAGGTTTAATGTACCAGATCTCAATCTATGATAATGGGGTGACAATTGACCTTGATTTTAAAGACTTTCTCATGAAATAATTGTTTGCTGCAACTGCAATCTTTTACCCTTAACTTCAGAATTAACTTTAAATTGCATCATCCTTGTCTAAATCTAAGCCCTAGGTGTTAAAATTTGTGATTCATGAAAGTGGGTAAAATAACCCAGGGGTGGTATTCTGTCATAAATTTTGTCATTTCTCTCCGAGATGTGACACCGCTATGATTGTCACAAATCGGTATTCTGAACATTGTCTTTTCCCTGTCATATCTCTCAAAGTTCCCGCCCTTCTTTTCGGAAGCAAACCAATCAAAATCATCGCTAGTTCCCAGTGGGAGCCCTTCTAGCCAATAGGAAGGCCCTGTGACAGGTAGGGCATATCCCCAACCCAAATACAGTTGTTGGCATCGCGCAACCACGCGAATATTGATGCGCTTAATTACAAAGAGATACAGGGAGCTGTGAAGGATTTTAGAGGAGAAGTAGACAAAGAAGGAAAACAGAGATAAAAAGGAGGAATTAATATGTAGGGCCTAACTAATTGTAGCATGAAAAAATAATTTTGAAAATTGTCATGGATGATGAGTGAAACTAATACCACAATCTAATCTAAATAATATAATTATATGCTTGACATTCAGTCGGCAGGGTATCGGGATATTTGGTACTAAAAGATATGACAAAATTTATGACTGCTACCCCCCTGTCATAACTTTTGTCATATCTTTTGCTTGTATAAAAGGATTACGCGCATTTAAAGCCGCGTATTTTTGGTGCGCGGTAAAGAGAAGAGACGAAATTTATGACAATTTTTGTGACAAAAGTTATGACATCCACCAGAATACCGATTTTGCCATATCTCTGAGAAAAGATAAAATATGGAGAAAAGACAATGTTCAGAATACGGCCCCAGGATTTTAAAATGTGATTTTGAAATGTCAGAGCATGTAGTTTAATGCATCATTTGATATCAAATAAAATTATGTAAGCTATGGGCAAACTTACCCACTTTACTAATTAAACACCAAGGTATCAAATTTAGCCCATGAGTTAAGCCCAGCGCACAATATGCCATCCGATGCGACACAATCTTTTTAACAAATCATATTTTGCATTGAATGTTACATTTCCAAGAAGGATTTTTTTAATTAGAAGTTCTGCATAATGTTAGGAATTATAAAATCATAAATTTGCTTTGGCAAGCACTGTGTTCGGAGTAAAGTTCAAATCAGCTCAAGTTGCAGGCGATGATGACGTCATTACAATTTGGAATTGATTTTGCTTTTAATTCCTACAGGGAGGCTCGAACTTGACTGAATTTTGATATCAGTAGTCCTATCACAATTCTGTTTGCGAAGATTTCATTGGTTGGAATGTTCATATCAAATGTTATTGCAATTCCTTTAAAATTTGGATCGCAATAAATCGCATGGTGTGCACCAGGCTTTTAAACCTTCATGAATTAAGGCATATGATATGGCCAATTATTCCATATTGCCTCACATCCTCTAAGATAAAGTTTTATTCATTTGACTGTTTTTACCCTTTTTAAACTCCCCTTTTATTTTACTCTAAAAGTATATTTATGGAAGCGCCCTGCTTTATATCTCATTAAGAAATATCAGCCCAGCCAAAATATTTGTATACAATCAAAGAATCAATTCTCAAAAACCTGTTAAATAAGAGATTTGGTGATAAAACTTTTGAGAAAGTGACACCAAAATTATGGCATAGCGTTCCCCAAGATATCAAATTAATTTCTTTGGAAGAAATAGATGTTTTTTTTTTTTTGCTTTCAATAAAAAACTTGACCTTTCCACATGTATAAAGAGTTAGCGACTATATGTGTTTTCAAGGACTGAATATTATCCTATTGTCTTGGGCGTTGCTGCACCATACATACCCAATTAAGCTTTTGACCTGCCTGCTTTCTATTTTATAATATTGTCATGGCAACTGCTTCATGAAACATCTGGGGTTTTCCCTTTTTCTACCTACAATATCCCTGAACATAACTTATTACAGGCTAAAATAACTCGTCATGAGAGATATAGGAATACTAAATTAAATGCGGTAGTAATTTGATCTACACAAGTTCCTGCCCAATTCTTACTAAAGCAAAACAGGAAAATGTTATTTTTTAGTTTGTTATTTGCACCAAACCATGATGCCTTTTCGATGTAAGACACCAAATTCAATAATAATGAATGAAACAAGAATTACCAAATGTAAGTATCAAAAAGGTATTTATTTCCCCTGACCTTTCATGTCCAGCGAATAAAGAACCATGTTTTTCATGTCATTCTAAAAAGAAATTCCTAACATTTTAAAATATCATGTGTCTTTTCAATTATCATCATGATTCATGAAAGATAATGACCAGATGTGCCTTCAATACGTCCAAATGGGGGGGGGGGGGGAGCCTATATAAGTTCAATTTTTTGGGAGTAGAGGTTTTTTTCTTAATGAAAAGGGCAACACAAAAACATAAATGGATAACTTTTTTATTTATACATGATATCATTTCTAAAGGTCACTGAGCCTTGGATAGGTGAATGCAGGCATGACTGGATCATGGGCCAACAAATTATACATAGTGGATATCCATTTTGAAAAAGTTCCCTCTTTTTGTCCATTGGGAAAGGAAAATAGCATTACTTGAGTGATATCCACCCCCCTCAAAAAAGAAAAAAATAATGACAAACATGAAACCATAAAAGTTAAATGGAAAAATATGAAACATTGAAACTGTAATCAATTGTAAAAAAAATGATCAACTTTTTCAAGTTCCTTTGCTTTCTTGCAATGAAGTTACTGCTTTGCATTAATCCCGAGTAAGATGGGTCAATAAAAAGTGTACTCAATAGTGTTCATGAATCTTTCTCTTTTGAATTGATTACAAACCTAATTTAGAAACTAGGATCTCTCTTCTAGTTCTACTGTATATTCTTCTTTGGATTCACCTTAAGTAACATCGCCTGCTATCTAGGAATCAGTAATCGATCCACGAGGAAAAAGTAGGCCTCTTGTCTAAAAAACGTTGAAGCACATGTAATCATGAAACAAACATATTCCATTCAACTGATGACATTTTTATGTAAATGTACATTGCTCCATCTTTAAACTGTATATTAACATGTTTTTTAATGTCACTGTACATTCTTGCAGCTCATTTTTCTTTTCACAGTTAACAAATCACTTCAATATGAAGAACAAGCGTATCAGTCCGCTCTAAAAGGAGCTCCAAAAGGTATGAATGATTTTACGACACAAATTTTAAATACAATTCACTCTTCAATATTTACCATAGGGCCCCGTTGCAGAAAAGTTACCATTATAGTAAGTTTGCCATCCAATGGTAACTACTATGGTAACATGGCCCAACAGCCAATCAAAATCAAGGATTCCATGCAAGTTCCCATTGGATGGCAAAGTTACCATAATGGTAACATTTATATAATGGAGCCCAGATGCAACAATGACTTATATGCTTCCCACATATCAACTTATACCTTGAAATTGATTTCAATTTTCAATACAGATACTAAAATGGTACAAGTATCTAAGAATGGCTTCCACAGTTTAACATTGTGTAACTTTCAGATAATGACAATAAAACAATTATCTAATCAGGATTAACTCTTTCTTCTATCTGAAGAGTTTTATAAATTAAACGTTTTTAGAACTATCAAATATTCATGATAGAATATGTCAGCATTTATAAGGCACCGCACCATTTCTCTGTAAAAAAACATTCGAAGGTGCCTGCTCCCCTAAATGCCACATATTATTCACACAGTTGCTGGAAAAGATAGGTCTTTAGTACAGACTTGAAGGTCTCAATGTTGTTACAGCTACGAAGTTGGATAGGTAGGGTCTTCCAAAGACGAGGAGCAACTGATGAAAAAACTCTATTCCTGTATGTTTTCAGAAGGATAATGGGCACTTGAAGAATGAGTCCAGCAGAACGAAGTTCTGGCCGGAGCTGGCGTACACAGATTAGACAAGTTGCACAGCTCTTGGCCAAGCTCTGGAGAGCAGTAGGATCTGATACTGCACTCTGCATTGTACTGGCATCCAGAGAAGCTCATGAATAACACCATTCCCATTATACTTTCTAAAACTAGTTTACTGGAAATCGGTTCAGGAAACCAATTTGGAAGATTGCTTTGCTAGCATTCCCATTTGATCACCCGAAAGTGGAAAGTGGTCTTGTTGCTATTGGAACACTCTCAGGGGGGTGACATGTTTTGCGTGAAATTTGAAACCGCAGCTTAGGCATTCCACATACAGTGTGTGGAGTAGCGCACTCGAAATGTGCAAAAATCACTTCCCAAATAACAGTTGTGTCTTCACTTATGCTAAACCAGTTTAACGAGTCAAAGCAATTTTTTAACATCGCGAGATGGTTTTCTGAACCAGTTTGGAAGATCGCTTCCAAGAACACTTCGAACGTTCTCATTACGCGTTAAACTAGTTTCCAGTAAACTAGTTTTAGGATGGTAGTGAGAACAGTGCCTATAAAGTTTATCTCCAAATAAAACAAAATAACTCCTCCTCTTTCCATAAATTCATTTCAACCAAGACAGTACTTCTAGTAAAGCTACATGTTTTAAAGGCTGCAAGGACTACATTGTGAATATATATCTTACATTAAATCTTGGATTGAAGCAAATTTAATTACAGAAATCATACAGAGATCTCTACATACCTGTCATTAGCCCTGGTGGCGTAGTGCTCCATGACTTGTTTGCGTAGTATGAGACCTTCGGCCGGTGATGCCTCTCCGTAACTATCACAAGAACCTACAGACCCATCACTATTAGTCCCATTCACATCATGGATGCCTTCAAGATGGAGATCATCACGGTTCTCTGGAGTCCTGTACCTGGCATGCTTGGAATGACGGATGGAAAAGGGATCTTCAAGGGTCTTTTCTTGATAATTAGCAACTCTTCTCTCCATGTCTTTCCTTCCAAAGGTGATGCGTTGAGGTATTTTCCTCTCAGCGACTTCTGGATCCAGGCCGCTGCCTTTCATGTACCTGTTAGTAACATCCTTCTTGATCTTAGTAGGATTGGGAGACTTCCTTTGTCCTGAGGATATTTCAAATTGTTGTTCACCTTGGAAGATTCTGTTTGTGATGGGTGAGCGTCCAGTGTCTTGGTTAACACGAACTCTTTCATCCCAAGGAACTGTAGGGTCTTCATTGTAATCAAGTGATGCATCACTGATTTCTTTATCACGATCCTTGGTATCATAATCCTCATCTGCGACACAAAAATCAAGATCATCCTCTTGTAACTCATCTCCGGAGAGAGGAATAATCCTATGAGATGAGCTCATGTCATCATTCTTCATCTCCCCTAATCGCTGTGGTGATTCCCATGAGAGGAGGTCATCTGAACTCTCACCAACATGTTTGGGATCAGTGCTTTCATCTACCTGATTAGGTTTGGTTCCTTTGGCTATGGAAAAGCTGTCTGGAAACCTATGAGATTCTACAGTTTGTGCATTATTTCCTTTCCCATATTCAGATTCATTTGAGTTGTTGGAAGATAAATGCTTTTGCATTTTAAAAAACTTGGAGTCATAATCCTCATTATCTGAAATGTCTTCAGAGTCCTCCTCTCCCTCCACAGGGTTCACTATTTTTCTTGATGCAGTGGTCTTGTTGGCTACATGCTGCATATTAATATTAGCATCATCATCTAGAAAGTCTACGCAACTACTTCCCCCTGAACTAGGAAGTGAATCACCAGATGCCCTCCACTCCTCTGATTTCAGTAGGTCATCACTGTAACCTGAAGAGATATCCTCCAAGCTGACGCAGTCCCTGTCATAGGTTCCGCTAGAGGGTGCTTCTGGAGCATCCTCAGTGGCGGTTGTTGCAGTGACAATTGGCATCGCAGCAGCAGCATTCTTACAGCCGAGTTCATTCATGACATCACTGTAGAGATTGTGACAAGATAAGGTAACCTCATCTTCCACCTCCTCCCCCTTATCATCAGACTTGTCCAAGGAAGGAAGATCACCATGATGACTGGATCTACACAAAACACCTGAAACCTTCATTTCTTGGCCATCTGAATCCTTCATGAATCTCACCTCTGTATTATTGATCTTGGGTTTCTCTCTTGTAAGATGCCATGTATTTTTCAGTCTCTTCCTTCCTATATCTCTAGCTTCTATTATCAGCCTTTGTGAAGGGAAAGAGATCCCTTCAAGTCTTTGATCTTCACCTCTATCTTTCCTGGCAGACAGCTGCCTCTCATCCTCCAATCCTGAGCCACAAACATCATAACTGTAATTAAAAAAGGAGTCATAGTTGAGACTGCACTCACTGGTCTTCTTCTCGATCAGCGAATTATCCATGGTAAAAAGATCAGACTCCCTCACAAAAAAGGCTTTATAGCCCTCTTTGGCATCATCTCCAGTAGATTGTTTCTGTTGACCCTCAACAGATGCTCCTTCATCAGCCTGGTCTACTTTAAGCCCGGGATTGATGGTTTTCTGAGGGCTTTTTGATATCTTGAAAGCTATCTCTCTGATGGCATTGAGAAGTTCAGCTTTTGCCTATACAAGAGTAGAAAAAGAACATAACATAAGCTGGCTGCTTTCAATGTGATTTTTCCCTCTCATCTTGAAATTTGGATAAATCTATGTTCATGATTTGGAAGTAAACACTTCATTCCCCCTCTAAAGGTTCAATGCAATGAAAAAAAAATTGTCATGCTACTGTGTCATATAGTCTACCATATATGTTATAAATCAATGCCAAATCTAAAGAAAAAGTAGGCCTATATATTATGATAAAACATTTTACTATGGGATACCGTTAAGAAATGATTTTTTAAAAATGGGAAATAACCTACAATGGACCCTTTTGTATCCATTGAAGATGAAAAATGTGCGGAAAAGTATAAATTTCTAACTTTATCTGAAAAAGGCACCCCGATTCTGGTAGTAAACTAGCACATCAATGATGTGGAGCTCATCCGGCATCTCGCAACGAAATTTAACACAATTTTAATTTCAGCCCAGTTGACACTGTAGTGAATGATATTGGTGACATAAATTGAGGATATAGAATTAAAATTGATGAAGAAATGACATAGAAGCATTCTTTGTGATCTATGAATAAATTTTATATAAATCAGCATTAACAATTTTCTAGTCGAAATTTCTTAACTCTTGTGTAGAACCTTGATGAACCTCATGTAGCTCTCAGATGGAACAAAAATAATCAAAATCAATCAACAAATAGATAAGCATTTTTTGTGAGTTTTGAAAATATATGAATAAATTAGCATATTAATGAGTTTCAAAATTCTGTGTTGAAATTTTGTATCACCACCTAGAGCTATCATATAAAGCAAACAAAATTGAAACTGATCAACAGATGAAGGAGAAATATCATTTTTTGTGATTTATGAATAAATTTTGCATAAATTAGCATTAATAATTTTCTAGACTAAATTTCAAAATTTTGTGTACAAGTTTGGTGTTCCCCATGCAGCTCTACCAGATGGAAGAAAAACTAAATCTAAATTGGTAAACAAATAAAGAAGAAGCATTTTATATGAATTTTTAAAATACGCATAAATTAGCATAGAAATTGTTCTACTCAAAATTTCAAAATTCTGTGTAGAATTTCGGTGAACCTAATGAAGAAGCTCTACCAGATGGAAGAAAAAAAATCAAAATCAGTCAACAAATTCAGAAGAAGCATTTTATGTGAATTTTTAAAAATATGCATAAATTAGCAAATTTAATGAGTTTCAAAATTCTGTGTAGAAGTTTGGTAACCTCATGACGCTCTACCAGATGGAAGAAAAAAAATCAAAATCGGTCAACAAATTCAGAAGAAGCATTTTATGTGAATTTTTAAAAATATGCATAAATTAAATTCGCATAAATTAGCATAGAAATTGTTCTACTCAAAATTTCAAAATTCTGTGTAGAATTTCGGTGAACCTAATGAAGAAGCTCTACCAGATGGAAGCAAAAATTTCAAAATCGGTCAACAAATAAAGAAGCATTTTTTGTGAATTTTGAAAAATGCGCATAAATTAGCATATTTAATGAGTTTCAAAATTCTGTGTAGAAGTTTGGTGAACCTCATGACGCTCTACCAGATGGAAGAAAAAAAATCAAAATCGGTCAACAAATTCAGAAGAAGAAGCATTTTATGTGAATTTTTAAAAATATGCATAAATTAGCATAGAAATTGTTCTCAAAATTTTGAAATTCTGTGTACAATTTTGGTGAACCTAATGAAGCTCTACCAGATGGAAGCAAAAAATTCAAAATCGGTCAACAAATAAAGTATTTTTGTGAATTTTGAAAAATGCACATAAATTAGCATATTACATGAGTTTCAAAATTCTGTGTAGAAGTTTTGAATCCCCCACCTAATGCTATCATAAAAAGCAAACAGAATTGAAATCAGACTTGAAATGACAAAGAAGCATTTTGAAATTCAGTCAACAAATAAAGAGGCATTTTCTGTGATTTATGAATTTTGCATAAATTAGCATAAATAATTTTCTACTCAAAATTTCAAAAAATTCTGTGGAGAATTTTGGTGAGCCTCATGAAGCTCTACCAGATGGAAGAAAAAAAATCAAAATCCGTCAACAAATTCAGAAGAAGAAGCATTTTATGCGAATTTTTAAAAATATGCATAAATTAAATTCGCATAAATTAGCATAAAAATTGTTCTAGTCAAAATTTCTAAATTCTATGTAGAAGTTTGGCGAACCTCATAAAGCTCTACCAGATGGAAGCAAAAAATTCAAAATCGGTCAATAAATGAAGAAGAAGCATTTTTGTTAATTTTGAAAAATGCGCATAAATTAGCATATTTAATGAGTTTCAAAATTCTGTGTACAAGTTTTGAATCCCCCACCTAGTGCTATCATATAAAGCAAACAGAATTGAAATCGGACTTGAAATGGCGAAGTAGAAGCATTTTGAAATTGTGGATGGACGACAGACGCCACACCACAGCATTTTATAAGCTCATCTTGCCCTTCGGGCCGGTTGAGCTAAAAAACAAGCTAATGAAATAGACACTGCTATTACAAAACTATCAATAAACTTGAATATCACATGGAACTTCTACATGTTCTTCTTGATGAAATAATATTGAGGTAAGCATAGAAACGTCCCATAAAAGAGAGCTTTTAAAAAAAACAGTGGGGATAAATTCTTGCTGAGCTTTGCAATGTCTCAACAAGAATTTATTCATTGAAAAAAAAAACAGCATTCCTGTCTTTAAAAAAAAAACATCCCAAACTAGTTAAAACTTATACTTGTAGTATCTCTTTCCCTTATTGCATACAAGCTATACAACAGAAATGTTCAATTTCTATACAACAGAAATGTAATTGAAACACCAACACCACTAGCGGACCTAAAGGCGACCGCACACCTTACGATTGGTCTGCGACTCAATTTTGGAATAAAACGTAGTAGAATTTGATGCTAATATTGAGACTTGGAATATCTTACTGTGATGTTCGAAATCATCGTACAAATGTACCTATTTTCAAATCTGTGACTATGCTATCATCCTTCTTAGAATAAAAACAAATTTAATATCTAGTCGTAATGACGTCATAGCAGTCGTACGATTAGCTACGATTTGAAACTGATTTGGCCTTTACTCCAAAATAAAGGCTTGCAACCTTTCAAAATTGTTATATTAGTATTCTTTCAATTAATTTTAACCTCAAATAAAATGAAATGTTCCATTCACATTTTCAAAAAATGAGCAAAATGCGATTTGTTACAAAATCGGATCACGAACAGTCGTAAGGTATGCAGAGGCCTTAAGGGGGGGCAGACTGCCCCCCTGATGAGTCACAACTCATGCAAAGGACGTATCCCTGCCCCCCCTGACGAGTCAAAACTGATCCCTGACGACCCCCTGCTTTGAACTTTCTTTTTTTTTTTTTTTGCTTGTCAATTTTTTTTCTGGTGCAAATTGTCCTTTACTTGCGGTTGAAGACCTTTTTTTTTTTTTTTTTTTGCTTGTCAAATTTTTTGGCGGACAAATTTGCCCCCCCCTTTGGTCTGTTGTGAAATAATGTCATATACCATCTCATCCATTGTGATCAGATCAAGTTTAAAAAGAGGGTCAAAGTATGTGTGCAGTTATAAAGGAAACTGTGTACATACACATACATGTCGAGTGTATTTCATAAACATTGGAAAGGTACAGACTAATACAAATCCAAATATGAGGTCAAACTATTGCATGGGCGTAAATCCATGATGTCATATTATTCAAGTTTTTTTTTTTTAAGGGGGGTGTGAAATCATAGTCCCCCCCCCCCCCCTGGACAATAGGTTCAGTGCTTGGATTTACGCCAGTGAACTATTGGTTAGGCTTCAGCCTCCAGAAAGACATTCAGACAAAGCCATATCACACACATATATGTGCTTAAAAACATACTGGGTATGGTCATGTTTCAAAAAACGTGTTATGACAATGACAAGTTTCAAGCTATGGTTTAAAGTTACTGAAATCATGGAATTTAATTGGTATTTATTGATGAGACCCTGATTCTCTTGTGTATGTACTGATAAATACTCCTGTAATCCCATTGGATAAAATTCTTTTGTGAATCCAGGTCACGAAATATCACCAATGTAATAGAACTCACCTGGAGCTCAATTTCTCTCTCTTCATTTACTTTCTTTATAGGCTCAGGAACCTTGACCTGAAAAATGATATTCAAAGACAAGAAATTATTTATAAGTACATGGTAAAATGATTTATGAGTACTTGGATATTATTACCCTGGCTTGGTCTGGCCAGCCATTTACAGCAAATAAGCATTTCAAGGAATTGATTCCTGCCAGGAGACTTATCCACTGGACAAAAATGTTCAACACTATAAATCAATGGGCAAGTCCACCATGACATAAGGATAGTTTTCATTAAAAGCAAAATATAATGATCTGATGAGATACATCACAAAAGAGTTATGAATTTTTAAAGTTTGATTTTTGGTGTCAAATTGAAGCACCTGGCCAATATGTAATGTAATAAAATTCCATAAATTCCCCTTTTAAATAATCATGATGACTCAAAAAGTATTTGTCATTGATATGTGTGATGTAATGTGATAAAGATATATCGAATTTGAATATTTTCCAATATGCAGGGAAAGAATGACATGCTTGCATTTGTCATTAAATAATTAAAAACTGAAATAAAATTATTGTTTGATGGTTTTTCTCCAAACCTTTGTTGATATTTTCCTATATCTTTAAGAGCCCTTTGATTAGGACTAACTTGATTTCGGGGTGAACTTTCACCTTAAATAACCCAGTAATCCCATGCCTAAACTTGTATCATAGGTTATGTCACAATCTGAAGTCCAGTTCATGAAACTACTTGAGTTTGCATTCAGAATGATTTGAAATAAACATTATCATGTCAATGAGATCACCAAGCACGCAAGCATGAGGCTTCATATGTTCTGCATCCTCAAGGAATTTAAACTACCCCTTGAGATTTGAAGGTAATTCATTCCTCCTATGTTCGTCCAGCATTAGAGTACTGTGCACCAGTTTGGCACTCTGGACTTGATGCATCACAAAGAAAACAAATTGAGGGGATACAAAAACGCACATTCCGCCTCATGCTTGGGCCTGCTTACCAAGATTATGACCATGCACTAGAAGTGCTCAACCTATCTACTCTTGACAAGCGGAGAGAAGGACTATGTATGAGACTAGCAAAGGGCGTGAGTCTTCATTCCTCCCCCTTTCATGACTGGCTACCTCCAACTCGTGAGGCGGTCCACAAACGTTTACTACGTTACAGCAATATGTACACTGAAGTACGCTGTAGAACAGAACGCCATCGTAAAAGCGCTGTCCCATACATGGTCCGACTACTCAACAATCAATCTAATATGTAATTCATTTCCAAATCTATGATTAATTAACACATGCCTATTTAATTTAATTAATACATGATACGACTTCTCAACATGCAATCAATGTGTTAACAATATCCAAATTATGTATAATCAATATTATGCAAAACAAAATTAATATGCTATTGTCTAATATTATGATGTTTTTGTTTACTTTAAATTCTGTTTACGACTCTTTGTAGCATTGCTTGTTTTCAATGGGAATAGTTGTCTTATCCCATCTTAGTATAATTGTTTTATATGCTAATTCCATGTTTATACATGTACAGCCAGAAAATATTCAATCAATAATTAGATTTATGTCTCTTATTTCCGTGTAAGCCAGGTGAAATACACTTATCTCATCAGCAAAATCAGTTTTACCAACCTTATCAACATCCTTTTCATTTCCCCCTTATTCCGGCACAGTTATATTTCATCTTCAATTCTTTAAAGAAATACCATTTGTTCATAATTTCTGTTTCTTATTTTATTAATGCAAGCACATGATAGAATTACTGACTTTATCCCCATAGAATCATACTGTGGTTACAATTATCCAAGATTACAATTATTCTACTCTACTCCTTTTTTTAAATTTCAACATAAGATTTATTTTATTACTTTTACATGTCATTTAGTTATGGTCATTGATATTGTATATATTTTGTATTTTACCTTGTACAGAATTTTGCAATTCAGCCTTTTGCTGTGATGAAGTTTTCTTAATAAACCGTTTCAATTTCAATCACTACCAATGTAATAGAACTCACCTCAAGCTCTACTTCTCTCTCTTCATTTACTTCATTTATTTGTTCAGGAACCTTGACCTGAAAAATTATATTCAAAGATAAGAAAATGCAAATAGGTGGTAAAATGATATCAAATTAACATGGCAAAGTAAATAATCTTTCAGCACACTATATAGACACAATTGCATGGTGCTTCTCATTAACAAACATTGTAGAAATAAGTTTGTATGAATGATAGAATATAGTTTATAGAAAAAATAGGGCTATGAACATAGATTTGAACTTCTATAGAACTAATTTGTGCTCTTGCTGGCGTATTTAGCCTCCTAATTTCACTATTGCCCATAAGGAACAACTAGATTCATTTGTCAGTCTCAATTATTCTGAAAACATATCATTTTAGTAAAACTACTGCACCAGCAGTAGACTGTGCAAAATTAAATAACAGCTTGTCCCAACCCAAAAAAGGGGTTTTCCCCAAAGCACAATGAACGATTGGTAATTGAATTTGCTGGATGGAGATCAGTTGCACAAATTCAGTCAAGGTTATAAGAAATATTATAGAATGGATGAGAAAATCCCTGCAATCTGATTGGTTGAGAGCTATGCAAGAATTTTTACTGGGCTGCATGAACGATATCCCGATATTCAAAACGATATCCACTGTAAACAAGCTATCGTCCGAAAAGGTCATTGTGATGTCATCGCGCATGTACTGTTACGCTTGTTTACGTCAAAATTTTGAATTTTCGATCAAGGCAGAATGAATCAAATAGAGGATGCAAAATGATCTTTTAAGTACAAATACGGTACCGTAATTGTCATAGGGATTAAAACTGCCTGCATACTCATTAGTTGAGAAGTCCAGACATACGATCTAACGTTTATAGATCTACTGCCCTGGGCTGGCTTTGCACAGCCAAATCTCCACTGCAGGCCCAGGCAGCCCTAGGCACTGGCCCCCGGCGCGGCCCGGGCATACACACACAGCTATTGGAGGTCTGAGGCTGCCTCATAGATCTAGTCAATGCAAAGCTGTATCTGGCATTTTGGGTATAATAATGCCTTTGTGCCAACATATTATCAAGTTAGGCATACATATTTATGTTGTCCAGACAGTCCAGGGTTATCAAAGGGTCTGCATTACATTTTGGAATTTTCATGCATCCGGTAAAGAAATCATGCGTCCGGTAAAAAAAATCATGCGTCCGGTAAAAAAATCATGCGTCCAGTAAATATTTTCATGCGTCCGGTAAATTGAATTTACCGGACGCATGAAATTATTATGCATCCGGTAAATCATTAATTTTTGTGGTTTATTCAATAAATTTTTTCCATTCTATAAAACAGATGATGCATGGGTTTCATTCGTGGGTCAGTGGAACTGTGTGCACGCGGTAACTTTGGCATTATGGTCTAAACCATGCCAAAGTTACCTTGTGCACACAGTTCCTACTGACCCACTCTAACCCATGCATCATTTGTATACAGTGACAGAGGTTCACAACCATACCTGTTGACTTGGGGATTGAAATCTCCTGGCTTTCTTTACACATTTGCGAAGTTTCTTCCTCTCTGAAGCCAAGTCTCCGATGTCGTCCTGAAAACCCGAAACCATTCCTTGAAGCTCCTTCTCTTTGAACTCATACTCAGCAACACGACGTTCTAAATCGTACTGCAATCATACACATCAAGAAAAAGATGAATCTGGAGGTGATTCACTTATGGTTTAAATAACTGAACGAAATTCCCTTATCAAATTAAATCTTTCACAATATTAAACACCAAATCTGGAAACCAAGTAGAACTATGGATACAAGACTTCTGAGCAGGATTTCTCAATACTCTTCTCTGAATTTATTGGCCTGTAGTGTTAAGATATTGTTGCATTACAGTATGTGTAAAGGCACGGGCATATTCATTGTTGGTTGAAGCTCATAATTCCTCTGCTGGAATCGTAATACTAGTAATTGTAAATATATGCCATTGCAAATGCAACAATATTGTAAAGTCACAGGTTAATAAAGTCCTACAAGGATGCCTTTATTACCATAGTCCCACATGGTCGATATGATACTTTTACGAAATTAAGTTCTTAAACTCATTAATTGTCAAAGTATCTGACACTGAAAATGTCTTTATTTCACTTTATTTCCACTGGTCTACAGGAAATTACACCAGTAAACCATTCAGTTTGATTCAGGCCTATTAGTAATACCAACTTAATATTTCCATTCCATTTTTGGTTCAATAAATTTCTTCTTAGTTATGTGTTCCCTTTTATTATAAAATGGAGTGTGAATAGCGAGTGGTAGATACCTTTGCCACAAGCAGCTCTCGGATCTCTCTATCTTTCTCCCTCAGTACAGAGTCACATGACTGAAGTAGGTGATCACATGACTTAACTTCCTCTCTCAGCTGCTCTACAGTCTCTTCCAAACACACTGTACAAGTAAGAACATTAAATAACAATAGTAGGCTCTCTTACATTCTTTATATATTAACTTTCACATTTACATTCACATTGTTCATTGAATTAAAATAAATGGAATAGCAGGGGGAGCATATAAACATTTGTTGCATACAAAAAAGATTTTATTTGTTTTGTGACTTCAGTAGTCCTATTTTTATGCAATCTCACAGTTATCTTAGTCACAAATTCATATGAGACAATTAGAGATATTACATATTTGAAACATGTAAGATTATTACTGTCTTTACATCCAAATAAAATGCAATTGACTCAATTAAATGGGTACCTTTCTCTGACTGGAGTAGTGTGTTGAAGCGGATGTGACCTGCAAGCTTATCCTTCACATTCTTCAAATCTTCATCTTTCTCTCGACATTGTGTACTCAGATTCTTCAACTGAAAAATAAAATAATAGGTAGTACTTTGATAAAAATATCTACTTTTAACATTACATTTTTATTCAAAATGAACAAATTCAAGCTGGAAACAATTTTTCATGAATTGTGAACCTATTATGCAGCATACATAAAAGTGGAAAAAAAGATAGATATCATTCGACATTAGCACTGAAAAGATTCAGAGAGAACACAATGACAATATAAATCATATACAATACATATCAAATGTTCAAACCACTGCATAATAATCTGAGGGAAGGGGACATTATTGTACAAGTGTGTGCCTTCTAAGAAAGGTAATGTAGATGTATCTGTGTCTGACCTGCGAGTGATTTCTTGATGGGGGAACTCTTTCTAATCGACCTGAGGCACTTTTCTAAGTATCATACTAGCATGTTAACATAATATTAATTTTCAAGTTTTAAGTTTTCTGACCTGTACTTCCAGATTCTTTTGATTTTCTTTATACTCTTCCAGGAGATGAGATAGATAGAAGCCATACCTTGGTATCTCTGTATCAAAGAAAAAAAAATAACAACATACAATCTGATCCAAGCAAAGATATCTGTTTTATCATTCTAAGCTACTGTATTGACTTATATAACTCAACAAATTAAGAATTCTAAAAGCTCCTTTTGTTCATTGAAAATTGACAAATGATATCTAAAGAAAGATATTTTAAGCCACTATTTAAGACAATATTAATCCTGGTTTTTTTTTACAGATAATATTTTTATTACAGTTGTCTCAATTCTTGTACTGTATAGTTTAAGTTGAAAATAGTGTAAAAATAGCAAAGAATAATCCAAATGACTAAAAATCTGAATAAAACACGGTATATAGTTATCAATTTTTGTTTCAGCTATTTCAAGTATTATCCTGGTGCACTTATCCCAGCTAAGGTGAAAGGGTTAAATCCTTGAGTGCACTAAACACTGCTGATAAAGCAGCAGCTAGCGCTAAAGCCAGGGCAATAATAGTTGCACTTTACAGCCTCTGGCAAAACCCTATCCAGCTATCATTTTTATTAATATACTCAATAAAATACAACTGCAACTTATATTAGAATGGAAATATAAAAGTTGATCTCTTCTTTATAAATCTTTGGGGTAAGATTTCCATCATAAAAATTACTTCCCCTTTTTATTATAGACTCACACAACAATTACCTTGAGGGAAGGAACTTCCTTCCATTGTAAGCAAGTACCCTGTGGACACCTACAAGATAAAAAGAACATAAATTGAAAAGAAATTATTCAATTTGCAGTGTATTTTGAGTGTAGGGCAAGAACAATTTTCTGGTATATATATATTTTTTTTCAGGGTAAAGCTCTTTGAATTAGGATCTGATGGTAGGAACCGGGAAAAGAAATATCCATAGAATAGAGGTGTGTGTATACTTTCCATTTTCATTTTTTTTAAGGGGGTTTTCAGGTACATTTAACTGTCTGGTGGTGTGATATGTGCTGGGCTTCTTAGCGGTGGAGCTCATTTGAGTCAACTGTTTGCCACTTTGTTTGACTTGAGTCACATACAGCAGACTGCCAAGTTCGACTCAAGTCACTTTCTATTCACAATACACACATACACAGTAGTGATGCTTCACATTGAACTGTACTGCACTGGGTACACACAAAGATTTTCTTTACAATAAACCAAATTAAAAACTATTGTGAGCTAGATTAGCATAGTCAATGAAAAACCCCTCTTAAGGATGCACCTTGAAATAAATGCGGCAAAGAAGTGATTCTGTCTGTGTCGGGCAGAGTTAATACGAAATCACAGTGGACACATGCTCGGTGGAGAGAGCGTATGAAATACGAAAGATTACACGTATGCAAAGAGTACACAGCGGATACATAACGTTTTCCAACGGATGGCAAGATTCTTTTCCGTTTACATCCTCTCTGCATCCGTAAGTGCAGTGGGACCAAGCCTGTACATTTGCTCATTTGCTAGGGTAGGCAATTTGTGCTATAGACATGTGTCCAAAAAGTCAATAGGTGAGTTGGCTTCAAATTTTCTTTTTATATTTTGAGTGCGCAATGTAGTTAAATGAAGCGACATCTTCACATTTTCTGGCAGCCAAGTTGATTATCTATCACTGTGACGTTTCCACTGCTTCTCAGAGAGGCTCAAACAGTCTAGGTCAGCATTAGGGCTTTAAAACGCCTATTTTTAGCCACTAGCCCACACAGTATAGCCTATGGGGATGGGCCAAAATGCTACCTTTATTTCCAGGCACATTTTATGGAGTAGTCTTATTTTTCACTATTAAGGAAATTTTGAGGTAAATTTTGAGGTAAGTTTTGAGCAATGTCTCTGATAATAATGCTAATAAAGAATATATTAAGGTAATGCTTTTTAGTAGAATTGCTTTTTCGTTTTTGTTGTTGTCCTACCTACATTTGCACCCTTCTTTTGAAACTGACCACCGGTGATTCACTGAGATCTGGAGCTGGATGTATACGATGCAGGGCCCTAAACACATCGGGTGACTTTACGGCCAATTCTCGTCGCGATTGCCGCGATAGCCACTAGCCCACAGTATAGCCTATAGGAATGGACCAATATGCTACATGCATTTCCAGGCACATTTTATGGAGTAGCCTTATTTTTCACTATTACGGAAATTTTGAGGTAAGTTTTGAGCAATGTATCTGATAAGGGAAATAATAAGATGGCAAATATAGCGATCTTCAACGCTTATATATAAGCGTCAAAATTTGTAGCGATCTCCTTGTATTAGTCTATATTATACGACGTGTCAAACTGTAGCGAACTAGTTCGCTATTTTTCGGATCTCCTCTATATATACACGAGGGGAAATTGTGGCGAACTAGTTCGCAATTTCTCATCTCCTCTCTATATATTATAATATACAACGTGTCAAACTAGCGAACTAGTTCACAATTTCTCATCTCCTCTCTATACATTATAGAGCGTGTCAAATTGTAGCGAACTAGTTCGCTATTTTTCCCCGGGGGGGCCACCTCCATTGACGAGTGGATACCATGCGCGACCATGGGGTCTCGAAAAGCACCCTAAACACATATTTTCCATATTCTGAAAATGCACCCCTTAACAAGTATTGGCGTCTGAAACCCTACCCTTAACAAGTATGGGAAACAAAACGATACTCTTGGCAAGTATTCCCTTAAAATGTACCCCTAAACAAGTACAGCGATATTTTACTGTTATGTCACGGGTCGTCGGTTTTACCTTTACAGTTTACACACCATGGGGTTTAGTATGGCCCCAGCTTCCACACCTCGCGCAAATCTGACTCTAAACACGTAGTGTTGGGGCAAAAAGGACATCCTTTATAAAACATTTTAATTTTGTTTTATCATCCCCGCAAATTTGACCCTAAACACGTAGCTTTCCTAGCAAAATAGATACCCTTTTTTCATTATTTTTTGTGTTTTTGACACCCTTATCACGTTACGTGCCCTATCTTGAAAAAGACATCTTTTTTACGTGTTTTTTTGGTCGCGCATGATATCCACTCGTCAATGTAAGTGGCCCCCCCCCCCGGGTATTTTTCGGATCTCTTCTTTACATACACGAGGGGGAATTTTACATAGCGAACTAGTTCGCTATTTTTCGGATCTCCTCTATATACACGAGGCAAGGGGAATTGAAGCGAACTAGTTCGCTATTTTTCGGATCTCCTCTAATCTATATACACACGAGGGGGAATAAAGTAGCGAACTAGTTTGCTATTTTTCGGATCTCCTTTATATATACACGACGGGAAATTGTGGCAAACTAGTTTGCAATTTCTCATCTCCTCTCTATATTATAGAGCGTGTCAAATTGTAGCGAATTAGTTCGCAATTTTTCTGATCTCCTCTACATATATACGACGGGGCATTGTAGCGAACTAGTTCGCTATTTACGGAGGGGAAAGAGAAAAAGAAGGGAGAGGAGGGGAAAGAGGAAAAGGAGGAAAGGAAAAGAAGAGAGTACTGGGGAAGAAGAGGAAAGGGGAAGGAGGAGGAAAGAGGAGAGGGGAAGAGGAAAAGAGGACAGGGGAGGAGAAAGAGGAAAAGAAGAGAGAGGAGGGAAGAAGGAAGAGGAAAAGAAGAGGAAGGAGGGGAGGGGAAAGAGGTAAAGTAGGGAGAGATCGAGGGGGAAAGACCTGGGAAAAGAGGAAAAGAAAAATAGTCTTAACTTACTTTATAATGACAAATAAAATATGCATATAATTCACATAAATATGCATAATTTACATGAACGCTTTCATTTTCAGCATTGCATTTTTTTCAGCACTTTAGTATTGACTAATTCAAGTACGTACACAATTTCAGTGTTTTTGGTCGACCCTTAGCCGAAATCCCCCCCCCCCCCCCGACCCGGCTGTGATGTGAGTCAAAAGGTCTGGCCTGTTTAGTGTCAATTTATTTCAACTATAGTTTTAAATTTAATTGCTTAAAAATAAAATATAATTCACCTTTCACATACTTGGAGCAATGTTTGTATAGTTGATTAATTAAACAAGCTTAAAGGTAATATTGCTCAAGGGCCTGCTTGTAGTAATAATATTATGGGGAAAACTTAGGAGTCCTCTTCCTTCTTTCCCCTCCCCTCCCCTCTTTCCTCTTACGTTTTTCCCGGTCCTCCCCCTTCATTTCCTCCACGATCCCCACCCGTTTCCTCTCTTTTTCTTTCCCCGGGTCTTTCCCCCTCCTCTCCCTACTTTACCTCTTTCCCCTCCCCTACTTCCTCTTCTTTTCCTCTTCCTTCTTCCCTCCTCTCTCTTCTTTTCCTCTTTCTCCTCCTCCATCCTCTATTCCTCTTCCCCTCTCCTCTTTCCTCCTCCTTCCCTTTTCTTCTTCTTCCCCAGTACTCTCTTCTTTTCCTTTCCTCTTTTTCCTCTTTCCCCTCCTCTCCCTTCTTTTTCTCTTTCCCCTCCCCCCCCTAAATAGCAAACTAGTTGGTAACAATTCCCCCTTGTACATGTAGAGGAGATCAGAAAAATTGCGAACTAGTTCGCTACAATTTGACACGCTCTATAATATATAGAGAGGAGATGAGAAATTGCGAACTAGTTCGCCACAATTTCCCGTCGTGTATATATATAGAGAAGATCCGAAAAATAGCGAACTAGTTTGCTACAATTTCCCCTCGTGTATATATAGAGGAGATCCGAAAAATAGCGAACTAGTTTGCTACAATTCCCCCTCGTGTATATATAGAGATCCGAAAAATAGCGAACTGGTTTACTACAGTTTGACACGTCGTATAATATAGACTACTACAAGGGGATGGCTACAAATTTTGACGCTTATATATAAGCGTTGAAGATCGCTATATTTGCCATCTATAAATCACCGATCTGATAATAATGCTAATAAAGAATATATTATTAAGGTAATGCTTTTTACTAGAATTGCTTTTTCGCTTTTTTTTGTCCTACCTACATTTGCACCCTCCTTTTGAAACCGACCACCCGTGATTCACTGAGTTCTGGACCTGGATGTATACGATGCAGGGCCCTAAACACATCGGGTGAGTTTACGGCCAATTCTCATCGCGATCGTGGTGGCGGAATATTTTTACTGTTCCAAATCAGTTCTATGATGTCAACATGCTAAATGATCGTCTCACTACTTCTACCGAGCTCTGGCACATGATTCAACGATTGACGACGGATATTATTATTTGTTCTAGGCCGTTTTAACTTTTGATAAATTCTAATTAATTTTTACCTATTTATCCTTCTTTTTCTCTCGTAAAATCGATTATTACCGTTCCTGTGGACACTGCGCCTACTCTCCCGCGTGTATAATTTGTACTGCACAATCATTTTAATGCGCAATGTTTTCACAATTTATCTTGCTAGATATTTGGACCATAATCTACCCTTGTCCCGTGAGTATGGGTAAATACACGGTGAGCTCCTGGGCGCTAACCCAGGGAGCTCCCGCCCGCGCAGCGGGCGGGAGCCCAGGGGCTTACCGTGTATTTTACCATACTCACGGGACTAGGGTGATTTATGGTCTAAATATTTCTCCAAATGAATTGTGAAAACAGAAATTATGCACTTACCACGATTATATGGATGAAGGTCTAACGAGTGGCAGTTTCCTGACATCTGGGCACAAACTGGAACCTCAAAAAAAACGAAAAGTTCTCTCCTTCTACCCCAGTCTCGATCGGCCATTTTGTTAAAATTCATAACAAAAATGGCCGATCGAGATGGGGGTAGAAGTAGCCAGGCGGCTTCTAGAGAGTAAAAATCATTTACTAACGTAAGGTTACTCTCATACGAAGCCAGGCCTTCTATCTCATAGACCCACACAAAGGAAGCCAAAACCTGAAACTTTCACCCCGAGATTTCTACTTTCCTTCTAAAAGATCTAGCTCTAAATCATATACATGGGATAAAACTTCATTTCCGACATTTCTACGCTCTTGTTATTATTTTTAAAACAAGAATTCATCAAAAAAACGAAAAAATATTGTGAAAAGACGGAAGAGACGCGAGCATCGTGTAACGTTGGGGAAGTACAATAAGAAACAAGATGGCGGCGTAAACATCGGGCAAGTCTCTTCCGTCTTTTCACAATATTTTTTCATTTTTTTGATGAATTCTTGTTTTAAAAATAACACAAGAGCGTAGAAATGTCGGAAATGAAGTTTTATCCCATGTACATGATTTAGAGCTAGATCTTTTAGAAGGAAAGTAGAAAGCTCGGGGTGAAAGTTTCAGGTTTTGGCTTCCTTTGTGTGGGTCTATGAGATAGAAGGCCTGGCTTCGTATGAGAGTAACCTTACGTTAGTAAATGATTTTTACTCTCTAGAAGCCGCCTGGCTAGGTAGAAGGAGAGAACTTTTTGTTTTTTGAGGTTCCCGTCTGTGCCCACTCACACTAATACGAGGTTCGTATATATATATATACGAACCTCGTACACCGGACCGTGTTTGACCGTAGATTTCGAAGTAGTCGGCAAACATTGCTTCATTGCTGAAGTAATATTTGCCGAAACTCCTTCTCGCTACGCACCGGGTGGGTGTTTCATAAAGCTGTTCGTAAGTTAAGAACGACTTTAAGAACGACTGGTGATCCTTTCTTGTGGTAAATGGTATATTGAATTGGTGATGGTTAAGCGCGTGAGAAGGGTTCACCAGTCGTTCTTAAAGTCGCTCTTAACTTACTAACAGCTTTATGAAACGGCCCCCAGGGCTCTTTCCGGTAAGTAGCAATACATAACAAAATTATACATATGATATTATACTTATTTCATTTAAAAAGAGCAAATTTCGCTTACCTCGGCCTAGCAAGTGACTTCATTTGTCTCTTCTACGGAAATACAAAGAAGCCCGTTGGTGGCGCTAATAAATTTCACAACCTTGATTCAGCTCCTCGGTAATTTTATAACTGTGTCTAAATTCTTTGAATGCGCAATTATTATGATTAATTTACTAATTATGGGCACCAATAAATAAAATACCTTCAAAAACATAATTCAAGATTACTATTTGCGATGATAACACTTTTGTTGCAATCAATTTAAAACGATGACTAATATATATATATTTTTTTAAAATACACATGCCTGGAACGAAACCAGCAGTACAAGCAGTATTAACGAACGTCACGGCATACCAAAGTCTATACAATGAAAAGATTGGACACTTCACGGACTTCGCGTAATGCCTTGCGTCGATTTGCGTGTAAAATAGTGTAGGTTCCTAATCTTTCCCTTGTCTTGTCTTTGATATGAATATAAATCGCGCGCCCTCTTTAGGCGAAAATTGATATCTACTCTGACCAAATTCTTATGATTAATTTACTAATTATGGGCACCAATAAATAAAATACCTTCAAAAACATAATTCAAGATTACTATTTGCGATGATAACACTTTTGTTGCAATCAATTTAAAACGATGACTAATATATATATACAACGTTCTCGCCAGGTTCATTCTGACGCTTGGCCTGGCGGCGCGAAGCGATGATACGCAAGCCGCGCAGCGGCCTTGGTGCGTGCGAAGCACGCACGGGGGGAGGGTTGCGGGAGGGGGGTGTCCCCCCTCCCTCGCGGAGCGCGGTAGCTATCGAAAATATCAATATCGACGAGCTTAGATTGCTGCTAAATGCACCACATTTTATGTCTATTTAATGCTTCTCCGGCCACACAGCCGTAACGGTTGCGCGATTTGCGATCGATTGAAGCAGAAAGGCAAGTACTGATGAAAAAGGTCAAAAGAAAAGATTTAAATTCAATCTCATTTTATACTTACAGTTTATAGATTTATTCACATCAATGACATCGATAACGTACTCCATACTTTCCAATGTCTAGATCGCTACGTCCTTAGAAAGTGCGATTCATTTTGTGAATGCGTGTCAATGACCCTACATCTACGGACCGCATGCGCGCCGCGCCACGCCCTTACTCAATCCAAAGATTGTTCCGACTTTGTTTGGAAGCCTCGGGAGAAAACTTCCGAGGCTTCCAAATAATGGGCATCGGTATTCATGAGACGATATAATTTGCATGTTTGTTTTGTTTTCAGATACTCACTGAAACTATAACTCTCATAATTAAGACTTCTGCTGATGATGTTTATACTAATAATATCCAATCAAGATTCGTTTATCACTGTCAATTATTGCTATGTTCATTTGTATTGTTCTATACTCGCCTATAAAATAATGAATGTGTCCATCACGAGCGGGAGAAATATTTTTTGTCATTCATCATACTTTAATATTACGATTTTGTTCTTATTATAATTAATTGCGATTTAAAATGTTTTGAAAGTAAAGCTTAATTGACAGGAAAGCAGATTTGTATTTTTAAATAATGCACTATGTAGGCCTACAAATACAGCGTGTGTGAAAGAGAGGAAGAGGGGGGGGGGTTGTAGCTAGGATGGTCGAAGGGGGAGCGCGAAAGGGGAGGGGTCGTGGCGTGGACAATGACAAGGGGATGTTGAGATCGTACGTGTGTGTGGGATTGGTGAAGAAGTCAATATTCGAAGCGAATGCATATTTATAGACATGTCTATACTACTACTGATGATGACGACTGCATAATCTTTCTTTACATGTATATTTTGGCGATTTTAAATTTTAAAAATATTTTCTTGCACCATGAGTGGGAAGATCGAGGTACGTGATTCAATAAATTGCATCAGTTTTCAAGTTACAGAAATTCACGAACAGATTATTAAAATTGAAAAAAAAAAGAGTCAGAAAGATCTTTTTATAGCCCCCATCCAGCGTAAACAACATGAAGAATATTTGAGGTCACGAAACCAGCTGATTCGCATTCATACAACAGGTTAACAGGTCACGCACATGGTACACAGTCATTCCAAGGGCGGGAATTCGGGGAAACCCGTTTTCAAGCACAATGATTGGCTCAACCCAGAAAGTGAATACTAATTAGATCACGTGCCATCGGCTTTGGGGCGTCTCGTTCACATTCCAACTCATTTCATAAATATAATCCACTCGCAGTAATTAGGCTAACGACGTTGTAAAGATAACTCTATATATAAAACACAATTCCGATATAAAACATATATAACGACATAAGTGAAATTGAAAAATTCATCCAGCGATATTCAAATTATACTAGCGACTCATGTGGGCGTGGGCAAACGAAATACATATCCTCTAAAACGTTCACACATATCAACTTCAATAATTCGTACTTGAAATGCAGGGGCCGCGGAAAGGTCTTGAAAGTGGGGGGGGGGGGGGCTGACCATCATGCAAAAAACGCAATCAGGTGGTCCTGTTTTTGTACACGGTATTGGAAAAAAAAGTGGGGGAGCTGAAGCCCACCCAGCCCCCCCCCCCCCTGTTTCCGCGGCCCTGAAATAAATATCTGTGAATGAATTGTCAATTCCACTTTGTTGAATGTGTACTTTTATTGAAATCTATTGAATCACGTACCCCTCCCGACCAAGTCCAAGGGTTGATTTTCCACTCGCCATAAAGATTATGCAGCCACAATCACAGTAGACACATCCATAAAAGAATATTAATTTAATTCGCTCCGAACATTGACTTCTTTTCGCCAATCCCCTCCCCCACAAAGTCACAAACATCTCATCATTTTCATTTACATTGCCCACGACCACCTCCCATTATTCTCTTTCTCCTTTACACAAATTAATTTCAAATAATATTTTATTTTAAATCGTAGTTGTTACCGGGAGTTGTTAAGCAATTGTACAACAAATTCATGAAGCATTCACTGTAATGACTAAAAACATTTCTCAGGACGGTGACAGGTGCGTTCATTATTTAATTGGCAGGCAAAGAGTAATAAAGAACAAAACAAATGAAAATACACTGTACGTATAACTCACATTAAAAAAAGAGTCGTAATATGATAAAAAGCGTGAATAAAATTAATAAAGATTATTACTTATGAAAATTATAACAGATTCAATGAATATCTGAAGAAAAAAAAAACATTCAAATCGGTTTTGGATCCCATCTAATTTTGGAAGACTCGGATAGATTTTGATGCCATGTGCGATTTGTATTATGTATGTGGCCATGGCGAGCGCTAGTGCAGTGACACAGAACTTGGTAGACACACCGTCGCGAAATTAATCAACACTTTCAAAAGATCGATGTAGAGATCAAGACTTTGGAAATTATGGAGTAAAATTGGAATATAAATGTGAATAATCATTTTGCTGTAAGTAAATGAGTTGGACATTATATCAATCCATTCCTGTGGCTTTGTCATTATTAACGTGATCTTTTAATAATTTTCTCAATTCGTTCTACGGCAGTGTCATCAGAAATGCATTCAATGAATTCATGTAGATGTAGCTATAATAAGGCTGGGGCCTGGGACGAGATGAAACTAAATTTTGATCGAATTTTTATATTATTTTTTGACACACTTTACTTTTGACAAAAATAAATGACAATATCAACTGAAATTCGTAACATCTAAATTACATTGCCCAACCCAGTAACCCACGGTACCCCTCTCTTCTCACTTTATTTTTGAGCGTATTTTACTACCATTTTAAAGACGTAAATAATGAGAGCAATGCGATAAGCAAATAAATGCGAGGTAAACATCTTCGCACTTCCCACATAAGAGAGAGAGAGTTAAATTGGGCCTCGAGTCGAGGTCGTATCGTATACAGCATAGTAGCGAAGCAAAGAAATCCCGGGAAGAAATCGTGGAAGAAATAATCGACAAGTTTATTTTAGGATCTGAAAAGCAGATTGTTTTTATTTTAAATATATTATTCAGTTTTTTTGTGTGGATCTAGGCCTGTTTTACAGTTGTCGGCCACGGTTGTCGGGGAAGTTCACGGTTGGCGGATTTGCCCTGAAAATTTTCAGGGTTGTCGGCGCCCGCCAACCGTGATGCGTGGAAGCGAGAACGTTGTATATATATATTTTTTAAATACACATGCCTGGAACGAAACCAGCAGTACAAGCAGTATTAACGAACGTCACGGCATACCAAAGTCTATACAATGAAAAGATTGGACACTTCACGGACTTCGCGTAATGCCTTGCATCGATTTGCGTGTAAAATATTGTAGGTTCCTAATCTTTCCCTTGTCATGTCTTTGATATGAATATAAATCGCGCGCCCTCTTTAGGCGAAAATTGATATCTACTCTGACCAAATTTTATCTCCGTGAAATCTTCACTAAAGATCAAGAAAATATACATATTTTTAAAAAGAAACTTCAAGGAGAAGTCACGGAATGATCTAAATGATTCGGTAAGTGTCATAGCAGAATGTGAAATACCAGATTATTGGTGATATTTTATGTGGGCAAAAGCCCACTATCTTTTTGACTTGTCGTGTGTGTCGCGTGCATATGACTGATATTCCTTCGCATGCGAGATAATATGAACCCATGGGTGGTCTGTGCCCAGATGTCAGGAAACTGCCACTCGTTAGACCTTCATCCATATAATCGTGGTAAGTGCATAATTTCTGTTTTCACAATTCATTTGGAGAAATATTTAGACCATAAATCACGCTAGTCCCGTGAGTATGGTCAAATACACGGTAAGCTCCTGGGCGGGAGTTCCCTGGGTTACTGGGGCCCGTTTCTCAACACATGGACAAGTTAGTCATATCTTTATCCACCAACCACGGAGTTAGTTCCAATCTTACTAAACCTGTTTCTCCAAAGGCTTCCTAACTTAGCATACCTTGATATCGATACTATCGGTAAAAAGAGCAGACGAGACGTAGCCTTAGTCACAAAATAGCATAATTTTCAAAAAGAAAAATTATGACAAAATTGCAAATATTGTGATGAATTGGGAAATAAATCTTTTCAAAATAAAAGCACAGGTGAATTATGCATCATACATACTTAGACCATGAAGACTGGAGCATTCAATAGCAGAGAAAATTAAATTATGAATAATTCATTTCATGACTAAAAATCACTTGTGGACGTTGAGATGGATACCCCCGGGATATCAAATTTTAATAGTTTACGAAAGTAAACCATAACGGTTTTCTTTGTAAAATGATGATAATTATACGGTCTTTTATGACTCCGAAAGTCATCAAAATTATAGTTTAACGAAACATTTTTTAATAATTGATACCGAAACATACGAAATTTGACAAATTATATGCATAAATTAGAGATAGAATTATCCAACTTTTAATAGGGGTCTGAAAACAACAAATACGAGTTCAGTTATGGATGGCCTGACGTGGTAGAATCTTTATCGATTAAATCATTTTACTATTTCAAAATTAATGGTTTCGTGGCGTTTTACCAACAGTTTTTATAGTTTCTTTGTATTACAATTATCATTGAATGCATTATCCCACTTGTTTTGTGATGTAATTTCAACCTCGATGATTGATTACGTAAGATTATAATTTTAAAATTTCTAGGCACTTTTGCATGTCATAGTCTAGACAGGAATAACCGTCGTTTCTGGGGATTTATTCAACAATTTCTGACATTTTACTGTAATCCCCATTTACCGACGGTAGGGTGTACGTGTGGGCTCGCATGTGTTCTCATTCCCTCCCTTTTGTCAATTCACAGTCCAAAGTTTGATGTAATTTTACACATCGAATTTACAATCTAAGGATGTATAAACAACAAACTTTTAAAACTTTATATCTCATTGTTTAAATACTTTAAACGATATAGATGAAAAAGGCATGAAAAATATACTTTACCGATGTTTAATTGGGTTGAACACGATAAAAATGGTCAAAATGGCAGCCAAACTATAAAATATTTACAAACGAACGTCAACAATTACGAATGTGATATCGATATTGCTTTCGATATTATACGATCTGCTCCATATGCGAACGAAACCGAAGATAAACGATACTAGTTATACTAGTACTAGTTATAATCGCGATATATCGATTCGAGACATTAAGTTAATAACGATAATGACGTCATTCAAGATGGCAACTTGCAAGAAAAACCGTCAGGTCAGGTGAAAATGTCTTAGATGACAGATTTCTCAATCATCCAGAGGATTTTTTTCAATAACTCCGGCCCAAGGTATGCAATTACTTAAGTTATTTATATTTACCTGATAATGGAAACCATGAAACTTTCAATTTTGCTTAAAAAACAGTTTTAAATCGCGATCTATAAAACGCTAGTTCACTATACGTTGGCTGTAGGTACGGGGCCCCATCCCCTTCAGTCTATGTATGGTGTGTGGAGCCAACGTAGTTCAGCGGAACAACCAAAATACAGAGACTGAAGCTTTTGGTCTAGTCATAGTCTACCCACGTGATGCCACTACGTCATTAAGAAAGAAGTTATGACAGGTTCGGAGGTGTCATAAATATTTAGTGAGGTTGTTGTACCCGATCTTGGTAAAGAGAGCTTCGTGAAACGGTTAGTGGACAAGTAGCTCACTCCGATTTAGTCAAGAAGTTAGACTTATGACGGTGTTGAGAAACGGGCCCCTGGGCGCCGGCCCGCTTCGCGGGCCGGCGCTCCCTGGGTTACCCTACACCAAACCCTACGGGTTGGGCATGAAAAATTAAAATCATGACTTGAAATAAACTTTTATCTGGAGGAACAGCACTCTCTCCCTCCCTCTTTCATAACTCGACATATATATATCTTACATGCACTGCATCCTTCATTATACTTACATTTTCTCTGCTCTCAAAGCCAAGTAGTTGATTTTCATCAGTTTGGATGGAAAAGTCAACATGTTCAACCTCCGTTTGTACCGCAGCATCCGACAGAGAAAATTTCAGTGCTTCTGTCGAGAGATGGCGCTCGACCTCTGAAAAATTGGTGCTTCGACAATGTGTTCTCTCTTGAAGGAGATTCTCGTATAGCTCACAGCAAAGTTTCCTTGATGCTTCTAATCTAAAAAGTTAAAATTGAAATTTACTTGTGTAATAATAAAAAATGATAATAATGGATGGCGCCTTGATTGAACAAATACTTGTCATTAACTGACTCCATTCATCTCAAATACGTTAGCCTTATAATATTCTTAAACCTATTTTGAAGCGATTGTGTAATGTTCCATCAAATCGCTGTTTTCTCATTTTTATTTATTCTATTTATCCATTCATTATGATGGATAGCCCTTCAGAGAAACTGATTTTTAAAGGGGGCCACAAACATTCATGTAAAGTAACATTTACAAAGGACAACACCAAAAAAGTGTAGCATCAACTATATCAGTAAATAAAAATATGCAAAGCCCCTTTCACGACTGTTGGTGCGACTGCTTACAACTGTTGCGATTGTGCTTGTGCAACATATATTTTGACCAAATGATCGCAAACGATCGCAAGAGCGATTGTGAAAGCCCCTTAAAATGATAGAATAAAGATATATCATGTACTTAGGCCAACACAGGCTTAAAAATAAAGGATAAAAAATGGTAAAACCAAATAGATTAAAAATGACAAACGAAAAATAATAAAACATAAATAATAGACCCCCCCCCCAGATACATAAGTAATTGGCAACAACTTTTCTCCGTCCCAACATTGGATATATGAGATTTATTCTTTCGTTTACATTATTTTTCGAATTAAAGACGAAAAATGCAGCAATGCGGTCTTAATGGACCAAGGAATCATGTTTTAATAGGGAGTACAATTCTATGGTAATCAAAATATGTGGTTTTCAAACTATACAATGGTCGCTAAGCGTTGACTGATTATCTAATAATAAGAAACGTATCTTTAATGTCATTATAGTATTAGTATTGTTATTATTGTACTAATTATCATAAATAACCCGGGAGATCGAAATTTGCATTTTGTCAATAATAGGACAGGTTTGCTAGTGACGTTAAGAGGAAGTATTATTGTTATTATTATTATTATTAACATTATTACTATTATTATTATCATTATCATTAGTAGTAGTATAGTAGTAGTAGTAGTAGTAGTAGTAGTAGTAGTAGTAGTAGTAGCAGTAGCAGTAGCAGTATCAATTATATTTAACATCGTAATCATCATTACTTCTACTATCTACTACCACTACTTCTGTACTACTACTACTACTAGTAGTAACTACTACTGCTACTACTGCTACTTCTACTACTACTACTATATACTACTACTACTACTACTACTACTACTAGGCCTATACTACTACTACTACTACTACTACTCCTACTATACTACTACTACTACTACTACTACTACTTCTACTACTACTGCTACTACCACTACTACCACTACTACCACTACTATGACTGCTGCTGCTACTACTTCTACTACTTCTACTATACTTCTACTGCTGCTATGACTGCGAGTACTCGTACCACTTTGCTACTAGATAAAAATAAAATGCTTACTCTTCATGTAAAGTTCGTCTTGTTTCACATTCATCCTCCAGCGTTTTTGTCAAGTTGTTTATATCATGCTGTAAGAACAGAAATTAAAAAATTAAAAAATGTCAACCTGCCGCTTCAATGTCATTAAATCTTCTTTTGTTGCTACATTATGGCGCCGACGCAAAAATCTTTGATTTATATACATAATATGACTCATGAGAAAGAGACATATATCTCACCAACAAATTAATCAACAAATTAATGCGAGCGCGAAGCGCGAGCTGAAATTTTTTAGTATACTGACCTGAAAACCGGAAAAAGGTACCTGTTTATAGGACTGTTTGTAGTAACTCATGAGGAGATACATATCTCACTACATAGATAATGTGAGTGCCGAATAAATTTCTTTATATTCTGACCTGAAAGCTTCATATTCTAAGCATTTTTGGCACCAATGATTAAGATGGGTATCTAAAACAACAATAGATGCAAGCGCGAAGCGCGAGCTGAAAATTTTGATATTTCGATATGAAAAAAATTGACAGTTTAATGGACGTTTTTAATAATACAAGATATATATCCAATCCAACGAAAGATTATTGCAAATCGAAGCGGGATTTCTTTTGAGGTTTAGAACTGAAAATGGGACATTCTATTCACCTATTTAATCATGAAAAGTATGGGTTTTTGCTACAGAAATGATGTGAGCTGAAAATTTTTATATTCTAATCTGAAAAGCGGACATTTTGAGCACGATTTTAAATAAAGAACGAGTTGTGTATTTCAATCTCGCTTGCTGATTTCTGTGTAACATTACAATTTTATTTTATTTTTGCACATGCGGAATTATTGGGGGGGGGGGGCAAAACAACATGTTTGCCCCCCAATATTTTCATTGGTGGGGCGATCGCCCCCCCCCCCAGGATCGACGCCTCTGTCTGACTTCCCAATTTAAATCTCATTGAGAGCATTATTTTTGAACCACATAACACAACCTTTATCAACGAAAACAAGGGGGAAATGTAGGCTTTTGTGATGCCTTTACATCAAAACTCATGCAGGATACATTGACCTAAAAAGTTGAGGAAAAAAAACAAAAAAATGTTGATTTTATCGTACCTGATACCCGATATTTGCTTTGTGAAGCATCCTTTCAGTCGCTTGAGATTTATTGAGTTTCTGTTCCTATGTATAATAGATACATGCAATATTCTTTTATTTCAGGTGCATAGTTAGGAATCAAAATGCGATTGCGTTATTTCATTTAATAAAAAAAAAACTTGGTAGCTTTCTGCCCAACATAATTATGCCGGCGCTGAGGGCAAAATCATACTTAACTTGGGCAACTACTATCAGATGAATTAAGGCCACCGCACACCTTACGACTGTTCACGATCCGATTATGGAACAAATCGCATTTTGCTAATTTCCTGAAAATGTGAATGGAACATATTATTTTACTTGAGGTTTAAATTAATTGGAAGAATACTAATATAACCATTTTGAAATATTGCAAGCCTTTATTTCGAAGTAAAGGCCAAATTAGTTTCAAATCGTAGCCAATCATACGACTGCTATGACGTCATTACGACTAGATATTAAATTCGCTTTTATTCTAAGAAGGATGATAGCATAGTCACAGATTTGTACATAGGTATTCGTACGATGATTTAGAACATTACACAGTTAGATATTCCAAGTCTCAATGTTAGCATCAAATTCTACTACATTTTATTCTGAAATCGGGTCGCAGACCAATCGTAAGGTGTGCGGTCGTGGGGGTGCTGAAGTAAATTTTACAAGCATAAAAGAAAAAAAAAGAAGAGAAAAAAAGGTTTTCACTTCAAATTGACTGCCGTTTTGGTCTCAAGAAATTTGACATGCAAAAAAAAAAGTTTTAACACCAAATATTAGGCCTTTTCCATTAACTCTCCCAATTTGTCACACCTACCAGAATTCCAGGAGGTGCTGCCTAAATGGAAAATAATACACGCGGCACCCCTGGGAAAATCTTGGGGGTGCTTCAGCACAACAGCACCCCCGCTTTCCAGGGCCATGGGGTGACAAATAAATGTGTCAATAAGGGAGCCGATGAGTTACAAACTCAATTTTACATCAAATATTAAATCAAATTTTATTGGTTCGATTATCTTTAGTGATCAATTTAGATTAAAATACTTAATTCAGCTTTACACGAAGCAACAAACTGAATACAAAATATAAATATAGGGTGTATGACCTCATAATGCTCCATACAGCATTCATGCGCCTATTATTGTTTGTGTGAATAAGATCGAAATCTTAAAATATCATAGCTTCATTATAGATAAATCCGACTTTGATGAAAGTTTTTTTAAATGTTCTATTTATATTAAACTCAACTTAATGGACTAGACCTTTAATCCCGATAATGGAACATTTACAATTTATACGTACTAGTTGCTGGAGCTTGTTAAAGTCATCTGTATTCATGTATCCGCCTTCCTTCTTTCCATTTTGTGTGTCCATAATCTCCGCTTCCATCTCTGTACTTTTCTGGAGATCACCATCTTGATTCGGATGATCATCTCCACCATCGGAACAGCTGGAAGAAACACTGCTAGCTCCAGGACCACTTTGAACCCCAACATCTCCGAAGCCTTTTATCTCAATCCCTGAAGCCCCTTTCTCTTCTCCTATAGCTGATGTGACGACCTTCGTCATCTCCGATTCATCTCGCATTCTATCCTTGTCCAAAGTCGTGATGTCGAGCAGACTCACTGATCTTCGGAGGACGACGTTCCGTTTGTCGTCGTCATCATTCACCGTTTCTTCTTGGTGATACTCCGTGTTCTGAGGAGAGGCTGTGGCACCTTTGTCTGGTTTACTGTTGTTGATGGGTTTGTTGGATTTGATTGTGAAGAGCTGAAGGGAAGAGGTACTCTGACTCGTTTTCATCTTTTTCTTGTTGGTAGCTTGATCAGAGATCCAAAACCAACCTCCTGTCGTGTTTGGCGTTGGTCCATCCGCATTACCCTTAAAAATATATATTACAGTAGATAATTGAGAGATGGTGTTTTTTGGTCTTGGATAGGGAGTAGACTAATCGGGTGCATCTCATATTTCTTCAATTTCAAATCAATAAAATGGACAATGTTTGTATACCACTGTGATGTCCACCACCATCACCACTTTGTACCACCATGATCTTGGTCACCATGACCGATGCCATCACTATTTGTCTTTATTCTTGCACCGAACTAATTTCCATCTCTTTTCTGTTCTGTTCAAGTCTTCTGAATTTCTTTCTTTTCTCCTCTTCCTCATTTTTTCTTCTTCTACAATGTATTCCTTCTTCTCCCCCTCATCCTTTTTCTTCTTTTCCGTGTCTTTTAATTTTTAATTTGCCTTTCCCCCCTTATTTTTTTTTAAATTCTCCTTATTTTGTTTTTCGGTCCACTCATGATCATAACCTTTAAAAAAAATCCTCTCATTTTCTTTTCCGTTTTCAATTTGTCTGTCTTGTACCGTATATACCCAGTTGTTGTGTGTCCGGACAGGTTGTTTGTCCGGACGATCAATTTTAGGAAGTCATTTGGAATAATTTACAAGCTATGTTTCATCAGTTTTTAGTACAAAATGAGAACAAAATAGAAGATGATTACAACTATTGCATTCATATTTTTAGTGTAATCCAAAGACAAAAAAGAAGGCTTCAAAAATATAAAGTGTCCTGACACCCGACCCCTCCCCCATCCTATTCTTTTTTGTCTTTGGATTACACTAAATATATGAATTCAATACTTGTAATCATCTTCTATTTTGTTCTTTATAATATTTCCTAACATTTTGTACTAAAAATTATGAAACTTCGCTTGTAAATTTTTCTAAATGACTTTCTAAAATTGATCGTCCGGACACACAACCTGTCCGGACACACAACAACTGGGTATACCAGAATTGCAAATTGTAAGAAAATAATTTAGAGTAAAAGATGTTGTTTTTATACGGCAACATCACCATCACTATAGTATCACTCTCTAGGCCTTAGGCCTAATCACTTTTATTAGCAGCTGTAGCTTCAACAGTCAGCATACCATTATAATCATCATCACCATTATCGGCCTAGGCTACACAAGATTCCTCCTACACCCACCACCAATACACCACACAATATCCTCATTATCACTATCTGCATTACCCTTACTCCATTGAACTCTCACGTTACATCAAACTTAGATCAACTTACAATTTTCCCATCTTCCAAGTTATCTCCGCAGCCCGCTGAAACTGGATTCATATTCAAAGACTTGTAGCAGCGTGTTTCTCTTAAAAATTCTTCAAATCTTAACTCTAGATTTGTTTTGTTTGCTCTATTTTCAAGGAATTAAAATGCCTCAATAAGGTGCGCGTGCATGCAGGTTAATACGCGCTCCGGGAGCTCAAAAATAAAAATTCGCGCAAGAAGTGACGCCTTACGCGATCAAGGCCGAGGAAGAGGAGGAGCGCCGGAGGGGGGGGGGGGGGGGGGAGGAGGGGAAGAAGAAGAAGAAGAAGAAGAAGAAGGAGAAAAGAAGGAGAAGAAATTGAATAATAACCTGAGGGAGAAAATGATGAAATGAAGATACAGAAAAAGAAAAAAAAAAAGAAAAAAAAAAGAATGATGATGAACACGAAGAAAAAATAATGAAGAAGAGGAAGAAGAAGAAAAATAAGAAAATGAAGAAGATGAAAGAGGAGGTATTGGAGGAGGTAGAGGACCCAAGAAGATGAAAATAGGAAGGAAAACATCAAGTGAAATGAAATTGAAAATTAGTTCCCTGATTTACATGTATGATAAACGATTCATCAAAAAATTAACTCGTATTTCTAAAATGAAATATTTTTTCAGGGCCATAATTTTGTTCCATAATGATATTCTAAGCAATATTATTGAGCAATGTTCTGAGATTTTCCCAATTTATACGTTATCATTTTTTTGGAATGATTTTGGCACTGTCATTTTCAAGACTTCAAACACAATAAAAAATCGGAATTGCCCAAAATTTCTTTATGAAAAAAAAAAGTCATTTTCAATTAGGTTGTTTTAATTCAGCAAATGTTACTTTTCCGTTGTCTTTTCAAGATTCCCTTTCGCTATCTAGTATTATATGTTTCGACTATCCCTTTCCTCCCGCCATATCCTTTTAGATACGCTCTCTCCTTTCATTTGTCATGCTTACATTATGATAAAGAATACTTACTACATGTCAAAATAAACACGGAATTCATTTTCGTCTCATCCTCTGTTGCATTTTTATCAATTTTGTATGGATGTATACAGGAGCAGAAACAAAGTATTCTGATAAGGGTGTGGAAAGACGACCCAGTGAGAGAGTTGCTCACACACGACCGTGATCTCTCTCTCTCTCTTTCTTATCTTAATCTACTTGGCAAAACAGATCATCTCTTGCACCTTAATAATAATGATAATAATAATAATGATAATAGTATTAATACTAAATAGGTTCATTATTGCGGACTGAAATAATCGCTAGAGGGTATTCATTTGTCTCGCAATCTACTATGGTCAACAAGAAAGCTAGTGAACACTTTTTGCGAGAGTGATCACGAATTTCCTTGTTGACCATAGTAGATTGCGAGACAAATGAATACCCTCTAGCGATTAATAGTAATATAATGATGATAATAATAATGACGTCCCAACCTTATTATGCCGCCCCTGGTTATATTTCAAGTATGTTTCATTAAAAGTTGATTTGGTAAACAATGGATGCAATAAGAAGCATTTTCTAAAGAGATTATAATCATCATATTTCTGGCAACCCCCCAAGAATTTAGCATTTAAAAAACTTTCCCCTCTACATGGTCTTGTGAAGCAAGGCGTTGTCCAGTGTAACAACCGTACACGAGAGTGAAACTTCGCATCAAGTTTTTTTTATATATATTATCAATACCACAGAAAGAGTATCAATCCCCCTCTGCATATTGCAAAGCTACATTGTAGTGCAAAAATTGAAAGACCATTCTGCTGTTCGGTGTTCCAGGGCCACTTTCTTCTTGCCAGAAGTTACAAATACAGTGGCGAGTCCAGGTGGGGCACATCTGACCAGTGCCCCATTTTAAGAGCCATGAACAAATACTTTTACGTGTAAATACGTGGAAACGCAAGTGAAGATCTTTTTTTTTTCTTGCTTGTCCATTTTTTTTTCTTAACAAAAGTGCCCTCCCCCATTTGGAAAATAATGGATCGCCCCGTATTCATATCTATCTCACATTGCGATTTATCTATAAATTGTTGAGTAAAGACTTTTTAACCATACAATTTTTGATCAATCGGAATGTGAGTTAGATTTGAATATATCGCAACACCTGTAAGACGGTGTTTAGTTGTTCATTGATGAAGTCAATCATAACTGTGCACAGGTTAGCCTTAATGAAACATCCCATTTCCCAGGAAGTATACTTTTTGTTGTTTTTAGTCTAACAATTCATGTAAATAACACAATGAAATATGTAATATTCCATAAAGAAAGAAACTGACACAGCTATTATGGCTGGATAAATATAAATGCTGTATATTCCATGTAATAGTTTTATACTCACATCACATCACTCTACTGGCAAGACAGTATAAAAATATAACATGCTGAAATATATTTCAGAAACAATATTATGCAGCACTCCTAACTACAGTGCTTTAGATCTATAACCACAGTAAATAAATTGAAAATAAAACTTACAAACTTTGTTACTAATTTGGCATTGTTCACTGAATCCATATGCCCCACCCTTCAAAACTATTGAATTTGATCAAAACATATTGTTGATTATAGTAAAAAGCCCATATAATTTTAAAATCTGTTCCTTTTCCAAGTACTGATAGCATTGTTTGATGTTTCATATGAGTCAATAATATAAAAAATTCTTGGAAAATATACAAATATGCTATATATCATTTTTTTAAACATGGCACTGCATTTACATTTTTCAAAACATGGAAATAAAATGATTTTGATACACCTGTCCTGAATAGAATAGGCTTGTATTATTCTGACAAACTAAGAATACATATTCACACATCCTACTTGCCTAACAATGAATGACGCACACTGGAAAACTAAAGCACTCTGTCATGTGTGAATGAACTACTAATCAAGATAAAAATAGTGATTATAATATGTACATATAAGCATACTTGCATTAAATTCTGATATCCTTAAACATGTTCAACATCTCTTGTACATTCTGAAACTGACATGCAAGTGATATATTGAAATACAAGTACTTTAAAAGAAAATGAAGACCCTTGGGAAGGTGTAAATAAATATTAGTAGGGAATAGGGATATCACAAATTTGAAAAAAAATGTTCCATTAATATCATACAAAAAAGAGACATACTCTGAAGTTTATAAAGCCTGTATACAGCTTTGGGAATGGTACAATGATTATGATATTCAAGTATTAGTTATCACATTCCAATCTAAATTATAGTGAGCATTTTCATTGACTTTTTGTGAAAATTTAAAGTTTCCCATTCATTAGCTTTAGAGACTATTCATTAATGTTTTATCAAAGCGGGCACCGTTCTCATTACATGATAATAAAACTATGTAAGATTGTGTCCTGAAAATGCTATCACAGTCCATGATTTAGAAACTGTTTTTATACATAACAGAACCAACAAGGTATATTTTTACAGCAAAATTTCACCCACATATATCCCATTTACACCTAATATTTCACATATTAGTATTTTTCATTTTTGTTGACCTTGAACTCAGCTTTGAAAATTACATGAATGATCTTGAGCTTTACCAAAATGTCTGTCATTCTCAAATTATACAGCAATCATCAAATTGATAAAAAATAAGATAGCAGGATTTGGTTGAACGTGTACATTCTTGATTCTTCACACACTTAATGTCTAGTACATGTAGTCCTTAATTCTTCATAAGGAAGAAAACTTAATATCATTTTTCAAATGTATCACAGGAACATATATTTCATGTTATTTTTTTTTAGTTTGCTTATTTTTTTTTTAGTTCGCAATGACACAAGCTGCATCTTGTAAAAGAATACCCCCAAAATCTATAAATTGTATTTCCATAGAGATGAAGAGTTGTTCCAGTGAGAAGAATCACCTTTAAATTCAGTCTATCAGAAATTTATAACTTATTCATTTTGTAACCAAAGCTCTATTGCCAGCATTGATTACCCCTGGATTTTTCTTTCCTTCTACTCTTTGCAATTCACAATAACCTTTAATTCACAATCTACAATGCATTCATGTGTCTTAGTAGATATTCTGCCCTCACTTTGCAAGTAATGCTTTAAAGAAATGTTATATGTTCTTATTGCTAGTGAACAATAGAAAATACAGCTTTGGTTACTAATAGTACACTCTAACTTGGACTGACAAGAGACAATAGATGGTAAAATGAGCAAAGGTTTCAATTTACAAAATTATTAAAGCATATATTTCAGGTGATTGAAAGAAAGAGCTTCCCATTGTAAAGAATGTCTAAGATACATGCAACATACAACAAATACATGTAGCTACTGTACAATATCTAAACAACTTGTATAAGTTGATTTAAATCAGGAATAATTTATAAATGTTATAGTTATGTAACTACCATAGATACATGTAGATGCTCACACATACAGTGTATAAAAAATAAAGTGCACAATATCTCCCAGAATACATGAATATGGACAATGTTGTCGATAAAATCCACTTATTGTGACTGATATTTCATCCATTCTTTCCACTTATTGAATATTAATGGATGTAGTAAGGAGAGTAATTTAACATAAAAATGACCAACAAAATCTCAATTATCTTTTTTTTTACATCTACATTAAAATGATAAAAGTGGCAAATTCCCTCACTCATTCTGTTTAAAGGTCAAATCCATGACCTTTCAGAATACAGAAATATTTCCAGGCATAGGCATTAAAGCGCTTGGAGACAGTCAAGACACCGGAAGTCTTTCACAATCACCTTCTCTCAATTTATAGGAAGCTTCTTACTTGAGCAGGTGTATCAAACCACTGATTGTTTACACTGGTTGATATAGCAACCAGGAAGAGTGCTTTGGGTGGTTGGTTAAAATGAAAATGGACAGAGTAGGAAAGGAAGCACTTTGTGGGGGGATGTTTGCATGTTTTCAATCAAAAGTAATCAGTGTAGCATAGCAACAGATTGGCAAGTTAATGATGAGCTCACACAATCCAATAACCACATTAACAGTATAGCCTTTTATTAATCTAAACTGGCCTTTTAACACAATACACACTCTCATGTATTTCCATTTAAAGTAGGCCTTCTCACCTACATGTAGGTGATCTTATCTGTCAACATAGTATTTCATACAATTGCTTATCAAATTCTTAGTGAAATTTATACTCTGTATACATGTATTAAAGTAAAACCAAAACATTTTCATCTTGCAATGTGATTGCTCATGCTTCATCAGACATGCATACTTTTTTTTTCTTTAATTTGCACCATTTTGCATACATGTACATGTATTTGTTTTTCAAAAGTGTAATCAAGAAACTCTGAGTAAGCAGATTGTGAATATGTACAAATAGGCCTATAAATATTCATGTGATATGCGTATCAATGCTTTTAGGGGGACAGGTATTACAATTATGCAACTCTTGATACAATAATTTGACTTCAAAATAACACATATATAACATAACAGAAAAGTGCAAACATTTACATGAAATTTATAAGCACTGACAATTTTAGTGAAATCTGTAGATTAATTTGACTGGTCAAGAAGCACTGGGGTAGTACAGTATTCTGATATCCATTTTATCTCAGATAAAATATTTCATCCGAGATAAAATCAGTTGGATAAATTACACTTAAAACCTCTTTGAATCAGTATTCTGGGCCCCAATTTAACTTCATTTTTATCTCTGAAGGCCACACCTATTTTTCAAGCAATATCCAATGAGAAAGGCTGTTTCATAGCACTCTCTCATTTCATTTATAAATAAGAAATCCTTTCTGACAGGTTTCATGTCAGATAACAGCTCATGTTTTATTTATCCACGATGCTTGCTGTTTAAGTCTGGAGTTAATTTATATTTTTGATAGTCTAGGGTTTACACTTCATGAAGACATATACATTTAAAGAATTTTAGTGGAATATACATGTAAACCATGAAAAATAAAATATAAATATCAACGAAGCCAATTTTAAATAAGATAAAATAAGATTTACTTATGGTATTTGCTGTATACATGTATGTAGGGGAAGTAGGCCTACAGCACAAGAAGAAAGCCTAAAAATGTGTGTAAGTTTAAACTTAAATACAAAATCAAGTACACTCTGAACTGGATCATATCATCATATAACTTAGTTCAAGCCGTATATTGCAAAATTGCAAGTATACATGCTGAAATCGCCAGTACATTAGTAACCACACATGGTAATATATAAATAATGCTTGGAAAAGAGCACTGTAGTTATCAACCATTCAAATGGATTTTATTCATATAACAAACACTTCTGTGGTCATTTTTATTGGATTCCCTTTACATTTATTTCTGGAGAGCATTTCATGTAGCATCAGTAATTTTCACTTATAAGTTTACTCTGAGCCAATCAGATGCATGGATGTCAGTAGCATATAACAAGATTAAGTGAAAGTCACTATTATTTTGTTCCATAAAATGCCCCCTGATGGTCATACATGTACTATAAATTGTATTTGAAATTAGGTGACCACAGATAAATAAGGCTAAAACAACACAGGATTACATTTGCAACGCACTGGTGTTTCAATTTTTGACATCCTGCATTCTATGTTGACTCTCTTCATGCTAAACACAGAGAGCACTTTCCCTAATTGACAGCCATTCTTGATTGGTGCCAATTAGATTAATGGACAGTTTTCCCCTCTCTCTCCCTTACCCCTATTAATCCATTTCTCTACTTATCCAATAGACTGATTACCTTGTGCGTCATTACCAAAGTCTAGAACGACTACATGTTTTACTAGGAGGCTTACACAATTGTTTATGCAACTACTCGAGACCGTTTTGATCATGTGGCGTGTGTAAAATAAATTGTAAGTGGGATTAAAAGATGCCAGGTATCATCTGATTTTATCCAAACATGATTACAATTACAATTCCATGTCATCTTAAAGCCCCAAACAATATCTCCCCTTTCAACAGATGCAAAATGGAGCCCCTATTATATAAATGATATCAAGTACATGTCATTGAAGCAGAAATGATTGGCTTGCTGTTGATAACTACATGTACCTGTATGGACTGATGAATTCATATTAAAAACTTACTTTATGTTTGTCTTTGTCCACAGTAATATTATTTCTTGCGAGGGGGTGGCTTGGGTCTACTCTTGGTATTTTTGCAATGAGGAATATGCCTTTCAGCTGCAGTTTGATTAAACTTGCGTGCACAATAGGGGCATTGTTTGTAGTCTGGGTTTTCTGATGGGGGAGGTGGAGGAAGATCAGATAGCTTGCCCCCTTTAGCAACGTATGCCTGTGTCTCACGAGCATCTCGTATTGATCGTACAAAGTCCTCATGTTTACGTTTCCAATTTGATGGCTTTGCCTGCAGCAGAGAACAAACATAAAACAAGCAAATATGACATAAGATGTCTATCAATCCTCTAGGGGGAAGGGGACCCACACACCAACATATGAATGCATTTGATCTTTGACCATCAACAATGAGAAAAGTCTATTTGAAATTAAACCTACATGTATGATGATCATTACAGAATGCACAGGACCAGAATAAAAGCAAGCATTTGTCAGGAAAATGAACTAGTTTTAAGGAAACTACGTTCAATAAATTTGATTTAAAATTAAATTAAAATCAGTAATATTCAAATTCAGTAATACTAAATTTTGTGTATATTTCTTAAAATTATTAATTAAGAAGTCAATTACTGAAAGTTATTCATTGCAGTTAAGGAGGCGTGATAGCTTAGTCGGTAGAGGGGGGGTTTCAGATTCCAGTCATCTGAGTTTGATTCCCACTTGGTGCACCCGTACCGTGGTAATGTTTATTCTCATTACCAGGTCCATCGGGATGGACCTTAATTTGTCGGTCCTTTCATTGCTTGCTTAAAAGTATTTACGCTTTCTTAGCAATCAGGTAAAAATCACCACCATAATACCACTTTTAAATCACAAAAGTTTGTTAGATTGAGCCATTTAGAATTTTACAAAATTATGAAATACTTTTGCCCTAGTTGTACAGTATTTTACATTTACATAACAAATGAAAGGTAATTTTCATATTGATTTTTTTAAATCAATATTTCTTAGGTAAAGTCTGTAAATATTAAACAAATTGTGTAAATACATGTACATGTAGGCCATGTTTAATTCACCTCATAATCAGTTTTTATGAAAAGAAGATATCCTACTTTCCAACTTTAACTTTACATTGTGTGATACATGTTCTTTACAAAAACTACTTGTGAGACACCCTTTCATACACAAAGCAAAATATCCTACATTCCAACCATGCATGTTCAGTCATGATTTTGGAGATAAGAATGATCAATCAAAATAACGGGATCCACATCACCATTTTATAAAACCAAGCAATAGAACTGGGACCTCTAGGCCTGTTTTGTAAAGACTTACAAGTATGGTAATTTGCCATTATTTGTACTATCAAAACATTGATTGTGATTGGCTGTTGAGCCTTAATTTCCTAGTAGGTGCCATAATTGCAAAGTTACCATTATTGTAAATCTTTATGAAATGGCTCCTGATCAAATTCAGAAGGTAATTCTTGCCAATGGTTTTACTGAATATTGTACATATTTTCAAAAACATCTAATGACACAAGAACTTTAGCATGCTCAATAGATGAAATTACTTCACCCCTAGAGTGTTATTACTCACCGGAGGATCATTCTTCAAGTGCTGACCTTTCTTAACATATTGAGCAAGTTCTGTCCCCTGAGTCCTATGTTGAGTAGTGTCAAATACCTTCCTTTTCTTCTTGGATGCATTCTTACATACAGACTTATGCTTGGACAGTCTGTCAGCTGCAAACCTTCTCCCACATACTGAACATTCAACTAGATTCAAATCCATAACTTCTCCTCCATCATCAATAGCTTGATCATATAGACTGGTATCATGTGACATGGGAGCAGGTGGTGGAGGGGATGGTTCAGGGTCTGGGTCCCTTGGCAGTGCTTTGCGCTTTGGTTTTGATAACTGTTTCTGTCTAGATTTAAATTCACCTGCTCTGCTCTCATAGTCATCGCCATCATTACGATAAGTAAATGATTCTTCATCCTCATAATGGGAAGTGGCTTTACTCTGGGATTTTGTTTGCTTTTTCACAGGCTGCCTGCTCTTTTGGGCTGGAAAGGAGTCCATTTCATCATCACTGTCATCATCCATTGACATTCTGGCAAGATCATGTTTATGTTTGGCAATCATGGCTTCTAGTTCACGCTCTTTTGCCATCATATCATCATATTCCTTCTTTCTTCTGTTCTTGGCAGACTCCATCTCATCTTTTAACTCCCTGTCATAGTCTACAGTAAAGTCATTATTTGGTTGAGAGTGTGTATCCTCATATTTCTTCAAACGTTCCTGCCTCTCTAAGTCTTGTTCTTCTTGCCACTTCTGAAAATCCCTTTTCTTGCCTTTCTTTGCTCTCATTGGAGATTTCTCCTTTGAGATAGGAGGGGCTACCTTCTTGCGATTCAAATGTTTAGCTGGCTGAGGTGGCAAATCATGTGTAGTGTTCATATTGTTTGGTGAAGAATGTTCATAATCAATTCTTTGCTTGGAACGATGCGAAACCTTCTGAGGTTTTGATAGTGGTTTCATTGGATGATCATCTTCATCATATGCAAGATTACCAGATGTTTCATAGACTTCATAGCTGGGTGATGGAGGGCCATTCACCTTCATCTTTACAGAATCACGTTTGATGGGAGCAAGAGGATTGGATCTCATCGTACCTTTGGCAGGTTTTTGTTGCTGTTGCATCTGATTCTGTTGCTGCTGTCTCTTATAATTTAGCATTTCTTGTTGTTTCCTCTCTTCATACAGTTTTTGCTCCTGAAGATCAGAAATTTTCTTTGCTTGTCTGTTTTGAATATTGCTTGCATCATTAGTATTTGAGAGACCACTTGTATTCTTTCTCTCTTGGAGTTTCTTTTGGAAATGCATATCTCTTGATATGATTTCAGCTGAATGTTTTGATTGTTCCATTTGCTTCCGCTCCCTAAAGAAATCTCTCACAATACCTTGCCCTTCATCTGTACCAGCTTTACTTCCATGGCGGGTAACTTTCTGAAGAGCCTGATCTTGCTGCTTGTTGTAAATGGCTAACATTTTTTCTTCCTTTTCTTTCATCAGCTTCTTCTGGTAGGCATCCTGCATGGCAAGGAGCCTTGAACGCTGCGGAGCACTCACATGACGGTTGGCATCAGGTCTTTGAGTCTGCGGCACTGGTATGCGGGAATGACCGGCAGGAGCTGTCCTACGCATGCTGTCTGGAAATCCTGGATACCTGACAGCTGATCCAGAACTGGCCATACCTATAACTTGTCCTTTCATCAAATCTGAAAAAGAAGATATTATATGCTGTATTTTACATACAGTATTTTTATGTAATAGAAATGCAAACTTTCATAATTTTCAAGGAGATAACATCATATTATTCACTTCACAAAGTCATGGAACACTTTTAATGACCAGACCATTAGTTCATTTAAATCTTGACTTTACAACACTGAATGCAATCTAAATCTCAATGGATTACTTTACAAAATACCGGTATGTCAAATTCCATGAAATAAACTTTCACAGTTTGGCAACATTACCGGTAGGTAAGATCGAATCTAGGATTGTGGGTTTCAGAATCAGAGCTGAAGCAAGAATTTCGGGTTGGAGCCAGATGATGCAGATGAAGGCAATCTCTGATGGCGAATCCACATATAGACTATATAATATAACAGATATTGCCTGTCTATCGTTTTGATAAATTACATTTCAACTCCCCTCCAAAACTATATTTTTCCCTCGGCCTTGGCTTGGGAGAATATTTTCCCTCAGCGCGTCGGGCAACATTAATATAATCCCTTGCCCTTGGCCCTGGGAAAAATATAACTCCGTCAGGGAGAGGAAATGTTATATTCAAACTCTAGGTAGGCAATCTCTGTATATATTACATAGCCTATGTAGGTTCGAATCAGTGATAGGTCAATACGCCATCACGTGATCATAGCTGCGAGGATCGCATTTGGTATATTCGAGGTTTTGACGTCACCTCAGTGAATATAAATGCGTTGTATTTTCAATTGCGGCGTTATATTCACTAAGGTGACGTCACTCGCTGATTACAAGTTGCGTAATCATGTTGTTTATTTGATGTACGCGCTAGTGTTAATGCGTCGATTGCATGAAGAACGCGCTTAATGTATTTTCCAATTTTTTTTTCTATTATGACGTAGACCAATCAGAGCTGTACATGTAGCAAGAATTTCGGGTTGGGGCCAGATGATGAAATTGAAGGCAATCTCTGATGGCGAATCCATATGATATAGACTATATAATATAACAGATATTGCCTGGTCTATCGTTTTAATAAATAACATTTCAACTCCCCTCCGAAGCTATATTTTTTCCCTCGGGAGAATATTTTCCCTCAGCGCTGCGCGCTTCGGGCAAAATATAATCCCTTGGGCCAAGCCGCTTGGGAAAAATATAACTCCGTCGGGGAGAGGAAATGTTACCAATTTCAAACTCTACTAGGCAATATCTGTATAATATACTACTCACGTCTTCACGAGAACAGCGGCAAGCCGGCCAGCTACAACGTCGTACTCGTAGCCTTCCCTGGCCCAGTAACAGTATACCAAATAAAAACAAAATAGGGGAAGTCTAGCGGTAGCATCAGAACCGTACCGCAGCACGACAGCCGGGTGATGTGATTGTGTGTGCTGCTGGCGATTCAGTGCAGATCATCGGTTTCCTCTGAGCAAAACAGAACAATCATGGGATAATTAGAAGTTGATGGTAATAAAAGCAGATCTATGTCTACTACTCATGAAGCTCTCAAAATTTCCTTAGTTTTTAGTACGAAATAGACCCTCTAAAGTTAAGAAAAGTAGTTACAAATAGACATATATAGGAGCCGTTGCTATAGAGATTGTAAACCATTCTGCCTAATATATAATATAGTAATAAACGTACGGTACGTACCGTATACCGTACGTAGCGGTACGTACGTAGTATAGTACGGGCCGCCGGTGGCCCAAAGACCTTATAACACTACGTACGCGCGCGATCGACTAGCTAGACTGCAGTGCAAGCAGGGGCCTGTTGTATGAAAGGGTCTTTCGTAGAACCATTCTACGTAAGAACGAGATATCGCTCAACTGTTTCACAAAGCCGATTTGGGCGATACGAAAAATGGTCCTTGGAAAGACACCTCCAGACATGTCCTACGTAGGCATGATCTTCTTTGCACACGTCCACCGCCCGCCACCGTCGGCATTGAGAGAAAATGCATTTACGGCAAGCCACACTGACATATCACCTCTAAACATTTGTTTGGTTGCACTCTGATGCATTTTATCCGGGAAGGCGCCAAGTTATTTTTTTATATGGGGGCTAGTTGTCATCAATTTCAGGTCGTCTTTTTGCACGGCAGGACGACCAAAAACGGATGTCATTTTAACTTCTCCGGGGTACATGTATTATTCCCGAGGGTAATGTATAGGGCCAAATATTTTTTTTAATATGTTTTCTTCTATTCTCCCTCCGTCTTATCCCCACCCCTTTTCTATTAAAAAAATAAACTTGAAATACTTGAAATGGGCGGCACTATATCTCTTTAGCCGACCCCTCATGCTTTCTCATTATAGATAAACAACAAATTTCTTTAAAAGAAATTATGTAACTAAAGGTAAAAACGTGTTCAATAACATTCAGCAAAAAAAAAAACAAGACAAACAAAACTAAGATATTAAACATGCTAAATCATTTATTTAGTTTTATTTTATTTTCATTATAATTATTTTTTTTTTGCTGAGATTTATTTTAATCAATGAATTGTTGGATTTGAAACAGTGAAACAAAACAAAAAACCTGCAGCTAATATTGAATTTAAGATACAGATTAAGCCTATAGCTTACGAATCCATCACAATCATTACAAATGAAGATCAGTTCATTCAAGAAAAGATTATGGAAAGTCCATACGAAGAGGCGCATTTTAAATCTTAGGGTATAGGCCCCTTTCGGCCCTTATGTCATAGCATATAATCTCTATACTCCTTAACTTTGAAATGTTGAACATATATATTTTTTATGTTATTTCTTAAACCTTATATTCTTATACAAACTTCCATAAATTAAGTGATCATCTTTAAATATGACCAGCGTTTATGATCGTTGTCATATTTAGCATTATTTCTGTAAAAGTATTTTTTCCATTGCGGATTGATTCACACCTTTGCTATGTTTTAATTATTATTGCAAAGTACTACTTTATCCACTTGGACATGTTTGTAGCAATTTTCATATTTTCATTTTCTTATGTTACTCATCATGCAACTGAGGTATGTTTATACTCTAAACACTCACATTTGTATTTCTTGCGTTATATCTGACAAATAAAATAAATAAATTAGATTTTTCACACGCAGCCTCTCATATTTTCCTTTTTAGTCTCATACAATCAGACACTGTTGATTTTGTTTACTCCATTCAAACCCTATATTTACCTCAACAAATAACATATTAACGCATAATTTGCAAAATTATCATTATATACAAGTATTCTATAAAAATACAGAATATTGAACTAATAAATGTCGAAATTACTTAGTTAAATCAATTTTTATGTCGGACAACAGTGGCGTAACAGGCGGGGGGGGGGCAGGGGGGCAAGCTGCCCCCCCCTGGCGGAGCTCACCGGGAAAATAAAAAAAAACGGGAAAAAGAAAAAAAGGGGGAAGAAAGGAAAGGGAAAGGAAAGAAAAATGGGGAAAGGGGAAGGGGAAAGGGAAAGGAAAGGGAAAACGGAAAGATAACGGGAAAAGGAAGGAAAAAAGAACAAATGAGAAAGAACAATTCGCCCCGATATACAAATACATTAGCATGATTGGTAAGAACGTCCTAGGACCAGCGGCGTAACAGGGGTCGGTGGCCAGGGGGGGCAAGAGCCAAAAATTTCCCGGTCATATCATGGAACAGGCAATGGCGTCATAAGGCAAAAATTTTGAGGGGGCGATATGGCGTGTCGGGCAAATATATATATAAGCAAGCGAGCGAAGCGAGCGAGCAAAATTTTTTGACATTTTTATTGCAAAAATCAAATTTTGTGATAGATTTTGACATATTAAAAAGATGATATCATATTTCACCCTCCTCTCTTTCCTTTTTCTCTCTTTTTTGTACGCCACGGTGAACAGGATTTTTGTTATGATTGTGAGCATCAGGGCGAAGCTCTATATGCTCGAGGGGGCCGAGTATGGCGCTTCTGGCAAGAAGTAGCTTAATATAGGTCCCGAGCGAGCGAAGCGAGCGAGATAAAAAAAAATCACCTTTTCATGAAGTTAGATTTTAACGTGATATTCAGAAAAATATAATACACTTTCCTTTTTTTCCTCATTTTTTTTTGTTTGGTTGTAGAAATTTTTGGGGCCATGGTCCAAACTCATCCATATAACAGTGCTTTATGGGTGGGGTCCAGGGCAGAGCCCCGGAACCTCTTGATATCAAAGCCATTTTAAACCTTACAGATGGCCACTTATTTTAATCAAATTGCGTGTATATTTATAAAGCTTTAACACAACACATAAATTCAATGCAGTTGTGTATCGTAATCATCCAAATATTGTGAGGGGCACACTATAGCAAATGTGGGAAAATTTGTAAAAAGTCGCCTTCCACAGGGGTCCTTTATTGAAATCACTATAATACATATATTTTGACAATACATGATTGAATAATTAACACAGTATATGACACACAAGTTGAATATGTACAATAGAATATTCCATGAAATTGTCGTAACATTTGTATAAAAAAAGCAAAATCAAAGTGCAAAGGAAAGAAAAAATCCATACAAGATATATATATATATATATGTATTTTAAAATGATATCAGAGAGACTTAATGTAATAAAGTAAAAGATGACCACCTTTTTATGAATTTCTTCTCTTTCAGATTTGTTTTATATATATACTTTTCCATACCATAATAAGATTTTATAAGAAAAAAAATGGCCTGTTAAAAGGAAATTCTAATTATGTGATAGATTTTTACATCATTATAGCAAATATCATGTCATATATTTTTTTTCATTCATCCCATTTCGCTGCCTCCTTTATTTTCTTGTATTTCCCCTTGGCTGTGGAACCACCCCCCGGTACGCCAGTGCTTCAACGTAAAGCTTAATGCAGGAAGGGTCCATTATATAGGGGCCCGTTATAGAACCCATGTAAGGTTACAGATGAAGAGCCCCCACTGCACGGGGTCTTGACTCTTGGACAGAGCCTTTGGAGATTTAGCAAGTTCATGATAGACTTTCATACGACATTATGCTATATACCATCCATTTGTCTCCCCGCTCGTTATCTCAATCCTCGGCAACCCGGTAGTGTACGTTATCTTGTCCCTATTCTTTATTTTCCAATTCAGATTTTGGCTAATTCCATTATGCCTTTATTTCCCGCTTTTGTTTGCCTTTTTGTCATCTTTAATTTATTTCCCTGTCTTACTAATCATGCTAATGTATTTGTATATCGGGGCGAATTGTTCTTTCTCACTTGTTCTTTTTTCCTTCCTTTTCCCGTTATCTTTCAGTTTTCCCTTTCCTTTCCCTTTCCCCTTTCCCCATTTTTCTTTCCTTTCCCTTTCCCTTTCTTCCCCCTTTTTTTTTCTTTTTTCCGTTTTTTTTAATTTTCCCGGTGAGCTCCGCCAGGGGGGGCAGCTTGCCCCCCCCCCTGCCCCCCGCCTGTTACGCCACTGCCTAGGACCATTCTTCCGAGATAGGAAGATTGGCGACAAATCAGCGCTTTCCGTTTCACGAAGGCAATCTTGTCTTCCAAGTCCGCGACATCGTTTGATATCGATATTATCGGAAAAATATTTAGTCTTCATCGTCACCTGAACCTTTTATTTCGAAATGACGACTTTTCATAAAATCATTTATTTCAATTAATGGAGATCAAATAATTTGTTGTTTATTACCGATAGCAGAAATGATGTATGGAGCTTATTTTATGAGGTAAAAGGAGAACAAAAAATGAAGATTCACAAACATACCTGGATAAAATCGAAATTTTCATTATTTCCCCTATCTAGAACACGGTGCTCTATTAAGGACACCTTTCATTGATATTCCAACGAAAGAGACCCTTGTCCGAAAATAAAAATTGAAGTAACTAAGTAATTTCGGCATTATATTATTTCAATATTCGGACTTTTATAGAATACTCATCTAAAGTGATAATTTTGCAAAGTATGCTTTAAATATTATTTGTTGATGGAAAAATGGGGTTTGAATGGAGTATACAAAATCAACGTGTCTGATTGTATGAGACTATAAGGGAAAATATGAGAGGCTGCGTGTGAAAAATCGAATTTATTTATTTTATTCATCAGATATATATAACGCAAGAAATACAAATGTGAGTGTTAAGAGTATAAACATACATTTGCATGAAAATTAAGTTTAAGTAACAGAGGACAATCAAAATGAAACTTGCTGCAAACATATCAAGTGGGTAAAGTAGCATTACAATAATAAAACATAGAAAAATATGTGAAATCAATTTAACGGGGAAAAATACTATTTACAGAAACAATGCTAAAATGACAATGATATCATATACGTTTAAAGCTGATAACTTTATGGAAGTTTAAATAACATAAGCTTCAATAATATAAAAAAGATATATGTTCAACATGAAGTTAAGGAGTCGAGACATTGCTTTAACATGATATATGGCCTACCCTACGTGAGCCTTTACTTTCGTATGGACTTTCCACAACCCTGTCTATCATAGGTACAATGAACTTAACTTTATTTGTAATGATTGTGATGGATTCATAAACTATAGGCCTAATATTTTTAATTCAATTAGTTATTTTGTTACCGGCAGATTTTTTTTCATTCATCACCTTAACACCAATTCAACAATTTTCATTGATTTACATCAATCTCAGCAAAAAATAATCATGATAAAGAAAATAAATTAAAAAGAAAGAAATGATTTAGCATGTTTATTAACATCTCACTTATGTATCGTCTTTTATTTTATTCATTTTTGCTGAACGTTATAAACACATGTTAATTCTTTACCATACATATTTTTTTCATAATATTTATCTAATGATAAAGCATGGGGGTCAGAGAGGTTGCCGCCCATTTCGATATTTCAAGTTTGGTTGTTTTTTTAATGGAAAGGGTGTGGAGAAAATGTGAGGAAATAAAAGAAAGCATATTAAAAAAAAATATTTGGGCATAGATTAATTACCCCGGAGAAAAATGACCTCTGTTTTGAAATTGATGCCAGCCACGTTACGGCACGTTACTTGGCGCCATCCATGCCCCATCCAAGATGATGCATCTGAGTGCAATCGAATGACCCCCCAAAATGTTTAAAGGTGATATGTCAGTGTGGCTTGCCGTAAACGCATTTTCTCTCAATGCCGACGGTGGCGGGCGGTGTCCAAAGAGATCATGCCTACATAGGACATGTCTGGAGGTGTCTTTCCAAGGACAATTCTTCGTATCGCCCAAATCGGCTTTGTGAAACAGTTGAGCGATATCTCGGGCCTGTTGCATGACGAGATGAGCGATACGTAGGAACGTCCTAGGACCATTCTTCCGAGATAGGAAGATTGGCGACAAATCAGCGCTTTCCGTTTCACGAAGGCAATTTTGTCTTTCAAGTCCGCGACATCGTTTGATATCGATAGTATCGGGAAAATATTTAGTCTTCATCGTCACCTGAACCTTTTATTTCGGAATGACGACTTTTCATAAAATCATATATTTCAATAAAAGGGGATCAAATAATGTTTTATTTATTACTGATTGTAGAATTGATGTATGGAGCGTACTTTATGAGGTAAAAAGAAAAAAAACTTTCAAGATTCACAAACATAACTGGATAAAATCTAAATTTTCATTATTTCCCTTATTTAGAACACGGTGTCCTTTTAGAGACACCTTTCATTGATATTTCAACGAAAGAGACCCTTGTCCGACATAAAAATTGATTTAACTAAGTAATTTCGACATTTTATAAGTTCAATATACTGATTTTAATACATATATATATATAATGATGATTTTGCAACTTATGCGTTAATATGTTATCTGTTGAGGTAAAAATAGGGTTTGAATGGAGTAAACAAAATCAACAGTGTCTGATTGTATGAGACTAAAATGGAAAATATGAGAGGCTGCCTGTGAAAAATCTAATTTATTTATTTTATTTGTCAGATATAACGCAAGAAATACAAATGTGAGTGTTTAGAGTATAAACATACCTCAGTTGCATGATGAGTAACCGAAGACAAGGAAAATATGAAAATTGCTGCAAACATGTCCAAGTGGACAAAGTAGTGCTTTGAAATAACAATTAAAACATAGAAAAAGGTGTGCAATCCGCAATGGAAAAAATACTATTTACAGAAATAATGCTAAATATTACAATGATCATAAACGTTGGTCATCTTTAAAGTTGATCACTTAATTTATGGAAGCTTATATAAGAATATAGTTTAAGAATATAAAAAATATATATGTTCAACATTTCAAAGTTGAGGAGTAGAGACTACATTATTGCTTTATAACATTACATTGGGGCCGAAAGGGGCCTACACTACGATTCAAAATGCGCCTCTCCGTATGGACTTTCCATAATCTTTTCTTTAATGAACTAGCTTATCTTCATTTGTAATAATTGTGATGGATTCGTAAGCTATAGGCCAAATCTGTATCTTAAATTCAATTAGCTATTTTGTTAATGCAGACTCTTTTTTGTTTTGTTTCACTGTTTCACATCTCAATTAGTTAGCCCAAATCCGACAATTAATTTTCATTGATTAAAATTAATCTCAGCAAAAAATAATTAGGCCTATAATGAAAATGAAATAAAAATAAATGAATGATTTACCATGTTTAACATTTTAGTTTTGTATCGTGTTTTGTTTTAGCTGAAGGTTATAAACACGTTTTTTACCTTACATCATTTCTTTTATAAAGTCAAAAAGGGGCCTAAGCTTTCGATCCTAGCAGAATCTTCGTCGGAGGCAAAATGACAAACATATAAAGTGGAACAACCATAATATAGACCACAAACAAGCTACAGCAACACTAGAAACAAGGAGACAAAAGGGGCATTAGTGAGTAGAGAAGACCAATCAGGTTAGTGAAGGGGATAAAAGAAAAGGAGTAGGCAGACACAAAGGGAAGTTAGTGTAAGTAAGGCCAAGAGGGATTAAGATAATGAGGCAGGCAACATCAAACAGGATCTGGAACAAAACAGTGATAGAGGGATGAATAACTAGAGAATTAGTGAGAGGTGGGTCAAACAGGTTACAAAGAAAGGCTTAATAAACTGGTGCATAAGAGTGGGGGGGAAAAAGAAGAAAAAGAATGGGGAACAATTGATAATGTGCAAAAGACATATAAGTATATATGATAAAGCATTAAACAAACTAAGAGAAGAAGGTAAGTGTAAATATGTATCTATAAGTGATATGTATATAAATATATCCAAAAAAGAAATGTATATGAAAAATATATAAATGTATACACATATGGTGTAACTGATATGGTAATCCGCTAGGTGTGACGGGAAAAAACATAAGACTATATAGTAGGAAAGAAAAAAAATCTGTATATGTGAAAAAGAGGAAGCAAATTGCCTAAAAAGGTAAAAGCAAATATAGAAGAGAGGGGGTGTATTATGAAGAAACCATAGTATACATGTAAATAAGCAAATGTGGTAAATCTAAAAGAGGTGAGTGGAGAAAAAAACAAATATATATATATATCATTTCTTTTAAAGAAATTTGTTTTTATGTTGTTTAATTATCTATGAGAAAGCATGAGGGGTCAGAGAGATAGTGCCGCCCATTTCGATATTTCAAATAAAAATTAATGGAAATGGTGTGGCCTAGGACGGAGAATAAAAGAAAACATATTACAAAAAATATTTGGGCCTAGCCTGCATTACCCCCGGACATAATCGGAGAAGTCAAAATGACATGTTTTTGCACGGCAAGACGACCTGAAATTGATGACAACAATCCCCCATATATAAAATAACTTGGCGCCATCCCAGATAAAATGCATCAGTGTGCAACCCCCCAAAAATGTTTAAAGGTGATATGTCAGTGTGGCTTGCCGTAAACGCATTTTCTCTCAATGCCGACGGTGGCGGGCGGTGTGCAAAGAAGATCATGCCTACGTAGGACATGCCTGGAGGTGTCTTTCCAAGGACCATTCTTCGTATCGCCCAAATCGGCTTTGTGAAACAGTTGAGCGATATCTCGTTCTTACGTAGAATGGTTCTACGAAAGACCCTTTCATTCAACAGGCCCCTGTCGACTGCGTGCGACGTACGTGCGCGCGCTGCGAATTCAATTACGGTACTCTTACTTACTTACAAATTATAAAAAGAAAAAAAATTGTAATATAGGTCCATGCTTTTACATAGGCGAATATAGGGGAGGCGAGGGACCCACCCCCCCCCCCCTATTTGCGGAGCAAAAGAAGGAAAATAATGAAAGAAAGAAAAAAAAAAAAAAAGGAGAGAAAAGAGAGGAAAAAAAGAAGAGGAGGAAAACGAATGAATAAAATAAGATGAGGGAAAGACTTGAAAAATAAAGGAATCGTTCATGTCACTATATAAAATTTTCGCTCGCGCTTCGCGCTCGCATTGCCTGTCACGTGATTTTCATATCGCGTTCAATATGGAGTTTAATTGTCAAGTTTGAAAGTCAATATACAAAACATGTTTCACCTCGGAAATGGAACTTTCATTATTTTGTGTGATTTACAAATTAATTTTAACAAAGTGCTCAGTCTGTAAAAGTATCAGTTTTATGGTCTGAATATTATCATTTTCTGCTCGCGCTGCGCGCTCGCAAACTTTGAGTTATCAGGTACCTATTATTTTCGTGTATTCCATAAAGTTTTCAAAATATCCCTTTTCAGGCCTGATTGTCAAAACGTATCAACTAGCGCTGCACGCTCGCATTTTGATTGGCGAGTTATGTATGTCTCAATATTGATTATACAACAAACTACTTAAAATCCCCTTTTCCTGACAGTTAAAAATATACTAACTGATGCAGTATTTATAATTACAAACGTGCTTGAAATGTCCAGTTTTCAGGCCATAATATCATCAGATTTCGTGCCCTCATTAGGCATTAATGAATAAGATATTAATTTAATGATTAAAGGGATGGTCCAGGCTGAAAATATTTATATCTGAATAAATAGAGTAAAATTCACAGAGCAAAATGCTGAAAATTTCATCAAAATCGGATCACAAATAACTAAGTTATTGAATTTTAAAGTTTATCAATATTTTGTGAAAAAGGTTATATGCACATTGTCATGAATATTCAATAGGTGGGCTGATGATGTCATATCTCCACTTTCCTTTTTCTTAAGTTATTACATGAAATCATAAATTTTTCATTTTTTCATACATGTGTAAATGATGTGTCCCCATATAAGTTGCAGCAATAAATAACTAATGCACTTAATCCGTTGTCAATCCAATCGTTTTGGTTCTTGGTAGTAAAAAATTGAATAAACCTAATTTCCTATAATAAAATACAAAAGAACAAGTGGGGATGTGACATCATCAGCCCACCTAATGAATATTCATAAAGATATGCCTAGAACTGCATGTTTCACCGGAATAATGCAAATCTTTAAAATTCAATAACTTTGTTATTTGTTATCCGATTTTGATCAAAATAATTTTCAGCATTTTGCTCTGTGAATTTTACTCTATTTATTGAGATATAAATATTTCCAGCCTGGACCATCCCTTATTGTCCCTTTAGTTTCATCTCGCGCTTAGCAAGAGGAATAGGAAGATAGTCATCATTTTCATATTTCTAAAGATGTCCCGGTCCTATATGTCAAAACTCAAAGTAATAATGAAAATATCAGCTCTTTATTAAGTATCCACCTCACAATTTTCCTACAAATTGCTTGAAATATAGAGCTGAAATTGACTCTTTTTTCAGATCGGAATATCAAATAGTTTAAGCTCGCTCTTCGCGCTCGCTTTGATTTCATGATAAAAGATGTATTTAGAATGCCTAGATTCTATAGGCCCGTATTCTGAAGTCGGGTTTAACTTAAACTCGGGTTTAAAGTTGTGGTTTAAGTATGGGAAGCCAAAAGTATCAATTTTTTAATTAAGTTGTATGTTTCTTATGATTACTGTGCTCTTTCCTGATTCATCGATGGTGAAGACAATCATCTACTTATACTTCGTAGACAACTATGAATGATTTGAGAGCCAAATGAGCTGAAATAAGGTATATCTACTGTTAGTGATTTATGTAACAATTGGCTATCCATACTTAAACCACAACTTTAAACCTGAGTTTAAGTTAAACCCGACTTCAGAATACGGGCCTATAGGTCTGAATCTGAAACACGCGTACGTATGTTTATTCAGATACTCAACTTGTTCTCTATTTAGATATTTATGAGCCTATCGAATTTCAGATCACAATATCAGAATTTTTCTGCTCGCGCTTTGTGCTCGCATTATTAATGTAGGGAGATCCCCTATACCCATTATTTTCATGATTTACAAGACACGAATGCTATATAGTGTCCCGAGTTTTTAGGTCTATAAATCTCGATTTTTTTCCGCTCGCTCTTCTTGCTCGCATCAATAAATTATAGTTAAATAACTATCCTATTCACGATTACAAGAATTGATTGAAATTTTCCATTCTTTATGAAGAAATGTCAAAAAATTTCAGCTCGCGCTTCGCACTAGCATTATTTTGATTGTTGAAATATGTAACGTCTTCATGACTATAGTGCAAGCAGTCCTTAACGGGTACCTTTTCGATCAGTTCAAAACGTATATAAAAAGTTTCTGCTCGCGCTTTGCGCTCGCATTATTCATGTATAAGGAAGATCCCAAATTACCCACCCTTTTCAAGTTGATTATAATCCATCCAATCTTGATAATTCTGAATTTTACACACAATAACAATCAATCATTTTAAATGTTGAAATATTTTAAATATTTTTAATACGAAAAATATTTTATGACATATATTGACAACATATCAAAAAATAGTTTACTCTGTTTTATTTCTTCATTTCCTTTTCTTTTCCACCTTTTTTCTAGTGTTTGGGAGAATATTTTTGAGGAGTAAAGTTTTCTAACGCACGGTGGATTGCAACTGGACTCGGGCCAGCCCGGGCCGCCGATTTCCAGATGTAACAGGGGTCTTGATTGGTCTAACGGTTTGGAGTTTTATTTATGCGCTACATTGATCTGTTTTAGTTATCGTATGAAGAGGTGAATGACGTTTTATAATGCACATAATATAGTTCAAGGGTATGGTAAAGCGTTTGATTCTCGCTTGGGCTTGAATTTTGAAGAAAAAAAATAAGGGGATTCAAGTCGAAGATTTTTCATAGTTTTTGCTCATCGAGTTATCTCCCCCATCCATGTGCCCCCATCACATCCCTTCTCTATTTCTAAGCTGGACCTATATACATTCTATTTTCATTACAAAATAATCTGTCTTGAAAGGGTACATAATTGGAATTTTGATTATTATGATTACGAGTTATTCCCTGTTACTCTTCAACGATTCTATTTTACAGCTTAACTTGCATGAGAAATAAAATATCCTAAATCTGAAAAAAAAACACTTGAAATCTGATAACGTTGGACAATGATATAGGTTTCGTTTCGTAATGATCGGCGGGAAGGAAGTAGCGTTTTGGCGAGCGTTAATTTGCCACCTTTCGCAATCCTCACGGACGCTAATATTAGGGTCCCCTAACACAAAAGTTGACGCTTAATCATACACTTGATTTTTAAAATTGATTGTACATTATAGTCAATACAATCAAACGTAGAAAACTGCTCTACAATCAATGCTAAGATTTGTGTTACAGGGGGGTTACATGCCCTACAGATCTGCTTTTCGTGTGCAAAATTCTTCCCCGCGACACCCGCGCGCCATACAATTTTGTATAGACCAGTTCGTAGTTACTTCATGGACAATTTTGGTCAAATGACCTTTCATTTCTTTCATTATGATAGGCAGATTTCAAAGCAAGATATTACGTAAGCTTGCCTTACATAGCAGGATGAAAAAAATAAATAGACCAGGTGACTAGAACAGCACACCAATGAACACTTTATGTAGGTATTTGTTGCATTCCTACTTTGAATGCATATCATAGCATGTTGCACAATGTTCTTGGCAAACTGTGAAATACCAGTCGTTTGTGGACGCATTGTTGTTTTTTGTGGATGTAAATGAAAACCACAATTCAAAAGAATATATGAATAATCAAGACATCAAAGTTGGTGCTTAATTTATCTCATTAGATTTTGAACCACCATGTCACTTAATTAGTACAAATGACCTTCCTCTGATCATGCGTAGAATCTTTTGATCATGCGCAGAAAGGAACTACGAACTGGCTTATTACGACTGATGGCTGGAGATATTCGAAATGCAAGACCTAAAATAGAATATGACATGGATAAGAAAGTGGTTCAATTTTTCAAACAAATCGAGTAGGGCCTACATATTGAGTGAGGAAAAATTTACTAAATTAAGGCTTAGATATAGGCATTTGAGGGCGTAACGGCAATCTCGGAAAAGGTTTTTTCACCGCTGCAAATTTTGCTTAAAATTCCGGATTTGGCCGCGTCCACCATCATCGTCAATGTAATCATCGTTTTGGTGAGTGACTCAGTATTTCTAGCAGTCGTTGATATTAAAATATTATCAGCCGTTATTGGAGAACCCGATGTCATATTATTTTGAATTTCTCATCCGAATACTGTAACGTAAATAACGTGCGTCCAAGGCGTTGACTCGGGGACCTTCCCCACTAGCTGATCGTCTACAATCCGCTGGCTTTTCAGCCGCTATCAAAGTTGGCGCCACCCACTGACCACGTGATCACCAATCGTAAGCCAATGGGTTTCCACGGTATAATGCATCTCTGCTTTTGTTCATTACTCATTGTTCACCTCGCCCATTCAGAAGCTTTCACCCGCTTCATCATTCCGCAGTATGTGAGAAATGAATGGCAGCAAAAGAACAATGAATTGAAAGAACGGATAACGCCCATTCACGAGGACTTAAACCATCGTATCCTGACCCCAAAGGAGGCCGCCGATTCTTTCAGTCGTACCGTCTTCGATTACTTCGCTTTGCAACCTGACTTCGTTCAAGAAAACAACTCCCAAGAATATGTCGAGCATGAACCAAAAACCCTCGCCGATGCGCGGAAAAGAAAAAACTTTCTTCGCCGAAAAGCATTCAGCAAAGAAGCCACGGACGAGGACAGGAAAAACTTCCGATCTGCCGTTAAAGCAGTATCTTTTCTGAAAAAGCGATCTGACAAGAGGAAAGCCGAAAAGACCGCAGCTTACCAAGAAAAAAGATACAGAAATGACTTTTGGAACTTTTCGAAACAAGTATGTAACGGAGACTTTAACAGAACTACGCCCACCATTTCCTTTTCGAAAGAAATCGCGGATGAGTACTACCCACGAAAATATTCTCAAACAGAGCATATTGACTTTAATAGATGTATTTGGTTTCCCTAAATATACATTGATGTTAATGAATCAAACCATGATTTCGATTTGACCCCGGTTACTCCTAAGCAAGTGAAATTGGTATTATATGCCAAGAAGGCATCTTCTGCTCCCGGGCCAGACGGCCTTATGTATGGTCTGTTAAAAAATACTCCGTGTGTTCATCATTTTTTGGCCACCCTATTTTCTCAACTTCTTCTCGAAACACACGACCCCCCTGAGAGTTGGTCCCGTTGTCAAGTAACGCTCATACACAAGGGCGGGGATACCAATGTACCAGAAAATTTCAGAATGATCTCGTTAACTTCTTGTGTAAGTAAAGTTTTCCACCAATTACTAGCAAATCGTTTAGTTGACTACTTGACTACAAATAATTACATTGACCATAACGTTCAGAAGGCATTTATTAATGGTATCAATGGTTGCGTGGAACACAATCAAGTCTTACATGAAATAATGTCACATAGTAAAACTTAGAAACGCACTGTACATGTCACGTTCTTTGACTTAGCTGACGCTTTTGGTAGTGTATCTCACGAACTAATTTCCCATTCCCTACGTCGATTCCATGTGCCCAATAATCTGTCAGTGTACATTCGTAATCTGTATGGTAGATTGCAAGGTAATGTAAAAGGCAATAAATGGTCATCTGAAACATTTATGTTAAAAAAAGGTGTATTCCAGGGAGATCCCCTTTCACCTATCATCTTCTTGTCATGTTTTAACCCCCTAATTGAATACCTCGGTCAAATGAAAGATAGTCTGGGATATGACCTGAATGGCACCAGGATCATAACAACCCCGTACGCCGACGATTTTAATTTGATAACCAATAATAAAGTACAACATCAAAAGATAATTGATCAGTTACATTCACACACATCGTCGATGGGACTTAAATTAAAACCTGCCAAATGTTGCAGTCTGTCAATTTGTGGAGGTACCCCGAAAGAAATCAAGTTCTCAATCGGCACAGAAAATATTCGTTCAATCAGAGAAAAGCCGCACAAATTTTTGGGATCAAATATTTGTTTCAGTGGCAAACCAGCTGAAGTATATGATTTTGTCCATAAGGAAATTGCTGACAGAATCCAAAGAGTAGACGAATTATCCGTACGTCCTGAGTTTAAAGTTGCCATTTACTCACGATACGTACTCAATTCTATCCGCTTTTTGCTCATAGTCCATACATTACAAAAAACCCACTTAGATAAATTCGACGTGCTAACCGATAAATACCTGAAAAATTGGTTAGGTATCCCTTCTCGAGGTGCCAACATTGCAATGGTCCACTTACCTCAAGGTCTCAATATCCCGAGACTATCCGACATTTACCGCCAATCCCAATCTACCGCTTTTAGCAGATCGAGAGTTAAAGCGGATTCAGTAGTTAATCAAGCGATTGATTCTGCTATTGAAAGAGAGTCACAATGGTCACGTAAACAATCAACTGTCGTACAATGTAACGAAACCCATCGTAGAGTTGAAAATGCTATCAATGTTGAGACTAGTCCATGGCATACTGTGAAGAAAACCGTTAAGAAGATAATAGAGGAAGACACAGTTAAATATTGGTCTGATAGAGTGGAGCCACTCTTGGTCCAGGGAAAATTTGCCTCCTTGTTATTACTGCAAAATGAAAACCTAACTTGGAAATCTATTATGTATAATCTCCCAAAACGAGTTCTAAGTTTTGTTGTTAATGCATGTATTGACTCTTTACCCTCTTATACAAACTTGCATACCTGGGGTAAACGCCTAAATGATAAATGTATATTCTGCCCTGGTACCACAGGCACCCTCCATCATATACTCTCAAACTGCCCAGTCTTCCTTGAGAGATATGAGTGGCGTCATAATAACATTTTGAGGTTCATGCATAAAACATTTCTTGAAAATCTGACTAACGGGAATATTTATACTGATTTAGAAGGGCAATCAATCGCCGGGGGCACCGTACCACCCCACATTTTCACAACCACTTTGCGCCAAGATCTAGTAATTTTACGGGAAGATCAAAAAGAGATAATTATCACCGAATTAACAATCCCATTTGAAACCAACATCGATAATGCACACCAAAGGAAAGTCACAAAGTATGAGTCAATCGTCAGGGATATCAAAGAAAAGGGGTACATGGTGTCATTCTACGCCGTAGAAGTCGGGGCAAGGGGCCTAGTAGACCACCGCCTTAAAAAACTCCTTAGAACAACAAGCTCAAAAGTCCGACCAACAGAATTTTTCCATACTCTTTCTAAACTCGCCATACTCTCCTCTTTTTCGATATTCTACGCAAGAAAAGAGCGAACCTGGGGGGAGGTACGTCACTTGGACCCGTAACCATCCCCAAAGGCCCAAGATAATTTGCCTCACTATGTTTTTTGCGCAAGGCAAATGTACTTTACTAATATTACTCTCATAACTTTGTGATGTCAGTAGCTAATTAAGTTGATTTGAATACACAAAAACATATAATGATCACAGCCGTATATATAATGATAATAATTAAGAAGATACCGTAGTTGAAATTGGGTACAAAACACCTCTCGTAATGTTGTCTGTACATTTCAGGTTGTATGCAGTAGTTGATTAATTCCATTTACATATCCAGCTCTGATTTAGAAGACTGATTGAGTGTTTTTTTTTTTCCAACGTGATATCAACGACAGCTTTTACTAATTATTTTCCTGCATTTATGTTACTCTAAATAATTCTCTATATTGGTATATATACGTATTACTTGTCTTGTAATCCATGTACTGACCTGCCATTTGTTTGGAATGGAAACGATGGACCTGGTCTCTTTATGTATATATTGTATATCAGTGTCTTTGAACTTGAATAAAGTCATGATGAAACAACATTACAGTCCATCGAATCGATAATGCATTTAATGTGGATTATTGGTGGAAGACTGGCAATTGATTCCATGGGTCAGATCACCTCTCAAGCCAAACACATTTCGCACATGTACACACAATACGTTTGAAAATGCGGGTTTCTTTTGTTTCTTTTGTTCACTCCTTCTACACAAACGATACGCCTCTAGCACACGATGTAAAGGGTATTATGTTTTACTTTCCCCAGAAATGGGGGGTTATAGATTCAAATTCCGGGGGGACCACTTCCATTGATGAGTGGATACCAGGCACGACCATGGGGTTTCGAAAAGTACCCTAAACAAGGGAAGCAAGTCTTTTCCAGATTATGAAAATGCATCTTTTAACAATTATTTGGCTTGTGAAACCCTACAAGTATTGGAAATATATCCCTTTTTTCAGTATTTTAATCATCGTTTTTGACACCTTTATAACGTTATACATAGGCCTATACGTAACGTACTTACCCACTCTTTCCCTTTTTACGCGTTGTTGCGCCTGGTATCCACTCTTCAATGAAAGTGGGCCCCCCCCCCCGGGGCGGCCTCTCGAGCTCTGGGAGGACCAAATGTGGATTTGGAAAGTCGTCCTAAATCGGATATATCGCTGTTACCATAGTAGCAACCAGAATTTGCACACGAAACGCAAATTCAATGTTTCTGTTCCAGATAATGCGAAACGAAAAAAAAATCTCATGTCACACAATTTGCATTGCAGGACAGAGTTTTAAGACCATGTACGACGGGCCCAAAAGTCTCTTCCAAAATCAACTAACGTCGTAAATAAGCGTTCGCGTTCTTGCAACGAAAGGTCGGGATTAATGATGAGAAGTTGCAGACATAGGATCCTTAATTGCTCCTTGGAAGGGTAATGTAGACTTAAATGCTGACTGAATAAACTGATTACATAAACACAATAGTCAATTTGCATTGTCTGACAAATCCGATGACTCATCGATGGACGTCAGCCTGAGAGTGCACGTATGTAAAGTCTAAGACGAGTCTTCCGTATTGTACCGACGAGATACCGACGGATATATATCTCGTCGGCGTTTAACTGCGAATGGGCTCATTGAAAAATCGGCATTGAACAAGTTAAACTTTTCTTACCCCCTTTTATTCTGTTGAAAGCATTGGCTACTGTGAGCCTCGATTGAGAAATCTATTTAGATTGAATGCGAATTTACAGATATTAGAGAATGTATCGACTATCGATTTGCTGCTGTTACACAGTGGTATTCTTCTCAATAGTTTGGCAGACGGTCTCTAGTTTCAATATCTTGGTCTCCCCTATATACGGAGAGGGAAGCCATTTTTTCGCTGGAGCGGCCGTGGCCCAGGGATTAGTTGACAAAGGGCATAACGTGACTGTTCTCATCAGTAGGGCATATGAACATAGGGCTCAGGATCCGAGGTATTCCAAACTACACTTCCTCATCTTCGATCATCGGAACAGATCGACGGAGGATGTCCGTCAAATGTTTTTCCAGGCCAACACATTCGTATTTAAAAGTAAAGAAACTCAGTTGCTGGAGTTGTTTTCTCTACTTAGCGAGTCGATGGCGGAAGATTGCGAAGGTGTCCTACGTGACGTCACCATCATGAAACAACTGGAAGGAATAGATGCGATAATAGTGGATCCTGCTTGGATTTGTGGCATGGTGATGAGACATGTCCTTGAACGAACTCTCAATTACAGCAAACACATTAAGATGATATCAATGACACCAAACATTCCTGATGGAACCCTGCTATTGTATAGTGGATCTTATTTTAATCTTGCCTTTCAACCAGAGATATCATCTGGATACACCAACAGAATGACCTTCTTGCAGAGGGTCAATAACGTCTTTTTCTTCAGTTCGGTACTCTTTTTAGCAAGTGAGATAGCTATACCACCGTATGAAAAAGTTGCAAGGAACATGGGTTTTGATCAGAACGAGTTCGACCTAAGCTTATGGACTTAATTGGCACAAATATTTCGATTTGCATCTTATCAACATTCATACTTCATCGGAATTTCCCTTTCCTATCGCACCTAATATTATTTTGATAGGAGGGGGTCTGACAGTGACACCGCCAGCAAAGCTTGATCAGGTAATACGAGCATGCAATCAGGTATTTCATTATGGTCACTGACAGCTGTCACCAGCATGCTCCCCAAGATTTTCCCTGGGGGTGCTATACGTGTATTATTTTCCATATATAGGCAGCACCCCCCCCCCCCCCCATGTAAGCAAAATGACCAATATTTTGTAGTGAAAACCTTTTTATTTATTTTTTTTTTGCTTGTCAAATTTATCCGCGCCAGAAATACTATGATCTACATTTTGTAGTGAAAACCCCCTTTTTTTTTGCTTGTCAAAGTTACATCAGCACCCCCAGTTAAAAAAAAAATCGTTCCCAGGGCCCTGACAGTCATGGAAATGTCGAGCTAATATAATAACGGTCCTATATGATATTCTATTAGGAGGTGTGTGTGGGGGGGGGGGGGGGATAAGGACGATCTGAAGGTGAAGATATAGTTTTCTTAATTGATCAGGATACATGGCCCTGACCTCTTTCTTTTCTACTCTTATTCTTTCCTTTTCGCCATCGTATCATCACCTTTTTTCTCTTTGTTTGATCCCATGCAACTCCATTACCCTGAGGGTAACGGGAAAGTTGAGCGTTTCAATAGAATCGTTCTATATAGGCATGCTGAGAACTTTGACAACTACTTGAAAACCACAGGGGCGGTACCCCACCCCCGCTGCGCCGCGGCGCGCCGTCTTGTCAAACACATATTTTTTAATGGATATATTCATGTAATTCATTATCAAAATGATAATAATTTCGTATCAATCTGTAATTATTTTTTCTACTTGTGAACAGAATTTAGAGGAGTTCGTGAATAGTTCTGGAGACGAAGGCATTATCGTGTTCACCCTTGGTACATACTTTTCATCTGTAACAAAGTTTGAGCCAGAGTTTGTCGACTTGTTTGCTGAGGCTTTCCAAAGATTACCGCAGAAAGTTATTTGGCAGTTGAAAGAACTTCCAAAGAAGGAGTTACCATCTAATGTAAAATCATTGCCATGGGTTCCGCAGAATGATCTGCTCGGTGAGTTAAAGACACCTCTCCACGCGCTTCTTCAGCTTCTTCATATACCAATTCTCATTATGTTGCAAAGGATTGCTCCTTGTAATAGCTTAAAGAGCAAGTCCGCCTCCACAAAAATTTTATTTGAATAAAAAGACAAAAATAAACAAAAAAGGGATACGCAATTACGCTTAACATTGAAAAATTCATCAAAATAAGATGTTAAGTATATAGAGTTAAGGCATTTTAAACTTTCGCTTAATTTCACAAAACAGTTTATTTCCAAATCCTGTCTGGGCCGATGACATTACCCACTTGCTATTTCGCTATTATGAAATATGAAATGTTTTAGCTCATTGTCATGTGAAAACAAAGTTTTATTTCTCCCTGAACGCGTGGAATTACCATTGATTAAACATTTTGTGATTCAATCGAGAGGACCGTTATTGTCAAATATGTGAAAAGTTATTGTAATTCAACCAATAATAGAAGAAAAGAAATGGTGAGTGACATAGACTCATTCATTTGCTATATCACTGAATAGTGCATAATGGTATAACCGTTGTGTGAAAAATAAGAGAAACTTTAAAAATGTCATGACTTCTTATACGTCACATCCGATTTTGATAAAATTTTCGTTGTGTTTGTTGGATTTTTTCTTTTTTGATTCAAATTAACTTTTTTTTTCTGGGGTGGAATTGACCTTTAAGCGTGAAGTGTCAAGTCTATTTTCACTGTCTGCCCAGTATCTACATTTCAAGCCCTCGCTGCTGAAATAAAGTTTATTTTCATTTTATTATTTTTCTTTGGCGAGGGGGGGGGGGGGGGGGTGGGGGACAACGTATTAGTAACTTAATATTTACCTCAATCGAATAAGGGATAAATCACCAAAATCTTTTCTTTATGAAATTTGGTCTTCGCCCTTTCCCTTCTTTTTCACTACTTGAAAATCATGCAAAATAAACAAAATACATACAGATACAAAACCTTTTCGTTATTTTTAGCTTTTTCGACACCTTTCTGTTTTGGGTTTTTTCTGGTTGCGTATATATGTAATTATATTAGGGCTTAAAGTTGAGTGCCCCAATACTCACGGGTAGTTCTGTTTCATGCAATATACCCGATTGAGAAATGAACAAAATACTATTAAAACAAGACATTTATTTATGAGTCAAGTTTAATAACAAAGCTTTTTTCTTCTGTAGGGAAGGATTAAAATAATAGGATGTAGTGCTTATACATCACTAATTAAGTTAAGCTGGAGACATTATTTATTAAATCATAATCTAAATGTAACAACAAGTTTTTGAAACCTGCTTCGCACGATATTAGGTCACCCAAAGCTACGTGTGATCATAACTCACGGCGGTAACAACGGGTTTCAAGAGGCTTGTAGTCATGGCGTACCTATGGTCATTATACCTTTCATTGCTGACCAATACGATGTTGGAGCAAGAGTCGAAGCAAGAGGTATGGGAAGAAGTCTCGACAAACACTCACTCAGCGCTGACGTCATTTATGAGACCCTTCATGAAGTCATCAATAACCCAAGGTAATTTAGCCATCAGTATAGGCTTACATTATTATTTTATATCCATTTAGAGCGTTCCTCCCTGAGATGAACATTTTTCTAACAAGGCGCGTATGCAGGGGAAGGGGGTTACAGAGAGTCAAACCCCCTCAGATTTTTTGAAAACATATTTTTTTGCTTGTCAATTTTTTTTTCTACAAAAAGACCTAATTTTTATATTTTTGGTGAATTTTTTTTCTTATCAAATTTTCATCGGATGAACCCCCCTTTTCTATCTTGGCTGACTTTGATATTTTTCCATTGGACATGTGTAGGCCTATATAATATACCACAATATTGGTTGATTTCAGCGATCCTTTACATTTCTAATTCGCTTAATTTTTCTGTTTTTATTGAATATTGCATAGATATAGCCTAATTCCGCAAAAATAAAATATCTTTTTTTTTATTTTTTTTTTATTTTTTTTACTTTTTTTTAAATTTATAATATTTATTTTATTTTATTATAAATTGAAATAAATCACAAAATTTACAAATGATTATTAGGTGATTGCAAATCACATAAACACAAGTTAGTTACACAAAAAAGACAAAATAACCATAATAATAATTAAAAAACCTACCCACTGATCCTCCCCCACCCCCCAAAAAAGGAATGTGGCAAAGTGATAACTTAATATCAGTGTTATCTAAACAAAGATAGGTGATTTGGTAAATAAAGTAAACAAAACAAAATATACAAGCTATGATTATAAAATGGTTTCCCAACAACTATTGATAGGATTAAAAAACACAACTGGTTATCCAAGACGACATAAATATGGAGGTTTTTAAACGAACAAGTATATCAAGGAAACTGAGATACCAAAATAAAATATCTTGTTATTGCATGGAGTAAGTTTGGGAGACAACATATTAAGATTATGACATGTCTTTTTAATGGATGGAGGTTGGGATGTCTGTTCTAAAGCTTTTATTTATCAATATTATTTGTTTTTATTCTTTTGATTGACAGTTATGCACAGGTGGCCAAAGAAGTCTCATCTATCATAAAAAACGACTTTATGTCTGGAAAAGAACGTGCCGCATTCTGGGTAGACCACGTGATAAGATATGGTGGAGATTATCTCAGATCGCCCGCTGCAGAACTTTCTTTCATTCAATTCTATATGTTGGATGTCCTGGCATTTCTCTTCGCGTTACTTTGTATTATATCATTACTTGTATTTTTCTCTTTAAGATTTTGTTGTCGTTTGTGCTATCGACTTGTTTCCGGTAGAACTAAATCTAAAACAGATTAAAAACATAATCTCAAGATAATTCACTGGCGTAAATCCCGGGGGATGGGGGGGATATCCCCCCCCCCCACTTTTCGAGGAGGGGGGGTGGCCTGTACAAACACCCCCCCCCCCCACTTTTTACGAAATAAATGAAAAAAAAATCACAAGAGATAATTGTTTTATTGGTGAAAATTCTTCCTAAAATACCGCTTAACAAATAAAACAATATTATTGAATTATAAAATGCAAATAAAGAGCCAGTTCACCATTTCCAAACGAAATACTTATGTCCTTATTAAAACATTGAAGAGAAACCCCCGTTTCTTCCAATTCATCAATGTTGGGGTCTTTGGGAAGGGAATAAGATGGAATGTCAAAATTTTTTTAATGTAATCTCTAATAAAACCATTAAACCATCATGGGGTAAAACAAATAATAATTTTGGAGGGGTATTTGCCATATGGACATACAGTGGCGTAACTACGGGGGGCATGGGGGCACATCCCCCCCCCCATCGGCTGACCACAAAAAAACGGGGAAAGGGGGAAAAGGAGAAAAGAGGGAGAAAGGAAGAGAAACGTAGTGGGAAAGAAGAAAATATTATTCATTATAATGTTATATTATATTATAATTATGTTATGTTACATTATACATAAGAAACATTTTTATCATAATTTTATGAAACATAATTTGCCCAGGGCCTACGTCTTCATTGTTCCTGGTGCTCGCATTGTCTGTTTAACGAGATATATAATCCTGTTGTGCTAAAACATCCCGTTTTCAAGTCAATATAAACCAAATATATTTCCTAGCACTTGAGTTATCATTGTTTTATGTAGTGACATATGCTTCTTTTTCATGACTAAAAAAGTGATTGCTCCATGTTAAGGTCTTCGTATATATGAAACATTTCCTGTCCGTGATTACGTTCGCCCGTGATTACGTTCGCATTAGTGGATTGGTGAGATATGTCTGCTCTTAATGAATTCCTAAAATCAGTCCTTAAAATGTCCCTTCTTCTGAACTGAATATATCAAAAATTTTGAGCTCGCGCTTCGTGCTCGCATCATTTGGTTAATGAAATACGTATGGTCCTAGTTAATTCCTACAAAGAAACCTTAGAATGCCCCACTTCAGGTCTGAATTATCTAAATTTTCAGCTCGCGCTTCGCGCTCGCATTGTTTAGCGAGACAGGTTCATATCATGATTACACAAATTTGATTATAATGTCCCTTTTTAGGTGTGAATATAAAAAAATACATACCCGTTTAATGACATTGTCCTTAAAATGTCTCTATTAGGTCAGTATAACTGGCAACTGAGCGAGCTTCGCGCGCTCATTAGCGCACTCACTCGGTGATTCAACAATTTTGCTGGTGCCCCCCCCCCCAATGCCGTGACCCACGATACGCCACTGTGGACATATCAATGACAATTCCTTGCATATCTAAAAACATGATTGCAAAAAAAATGCCAAAATATTTCAGTCATCCCCCCTCCCATCAACACGGATTTACGCCAGTGCAAGATATGCGTTAAGGACAATCCCATGAAACATCTCTGTGGGTAATCCACACTTAGCAACAAAACGAATCGCTTCGGAGCAATGGTTATTGAGACTTAGGATGGTGAAAGTTGAAAGAAATCCGACAAGAATGTCATTAGATCACTATAAATCTGTTGAAATCTCAAACTGCCAATTTTCGAAGTCGAATAGTTGGGGCAACTCCCCAAGTATGTACTTATTCTCCAATGTTGATTTCGTTCTTCATGCCTTTTCCCTGTATTTTATAGCTAATAAGTTTATGCTAGAGTAAATCTTCCTGAGTAAAACAATGTTACCCCGTCCAGTTGTATTGTATGGTAATCGAAAAAAAGAGAATTTTTTCCAGTTCTGAGCACCGTTCCTTTCCTTTGATTGTTCATCTTTCTAACCTTCTGCTTGGTTGGAGTTTTCACAACGAGTGGTGAGAGCGGGCAAGACTGAAATGCTATCCTTAGTTTATAATGAAATGTTTTGAGAGAAAAATCATGCATTTATTAAGCTCATATCCCCCAGTTAACGCCCAAAATGTGATATTTTTATGAAGTATTATTTTGTGCGTTTACTATATCCTGCCCTGAAATCATGTTAATTTTTATCTACTCATAACAACAGGGCCGTAACAGGGGTCGGTGGCCGGGGGGGGGGGGGCTGTTACACCCACAAATGTAATAAACGCCCACACGTGTAACAACGCCCACAAATGTAACAACGCCCACAAATGTAATAACACTTTACCCACAAATGTAATAACACTTTACCCACAAATGTAATAACACTTTACCCACAAATGTAATAACACTTTACCCACAAATGTAATAACACTTTACCCACAAATGTAATAACACTTTACCCACAAATGTAATAACACTTTACCCACAAAATGTAATAACACTTTACCCACAAATGTAATAACACTTTACCCACAAATGTAATAACACTTTACCCACAAATGTAATAACACTTTACCCACAAATGTAATAACACTTTACCCACAAAATGTAATAACACCCACAAAATTAATGTAATAGAGCCCAAAATTTCCCGGTCAGATCATAATTAGGGTATGAGAAGGCAGTGGTGTATTGAGGCAAAATTTTCGAGGGGGCCCAAATATGACGTATCGGACAGAACTTATCTTTTTAAAAAGTTGCGAACGAGCGAAGTGAGCGAGCAAAAAAAATGTGACAATTTTATTACAAAAAAATGATATTGAGAAAATAATATCATATTTCACCCTTCTCTCTTTCCTTTTCCTTTTTTTTGTCTGAGTACGCCACTGTGAACAGGATTGTGCGCGAAAAGGAGGGGCATAGTATGGCGCATGTGCCAAAAAGCTGCTTATATCTTCCGAGTGAGCGAAGCGAGCCTGGCGGGAAAAAAAATCACCTTTTCATGAGAATCTAACTTTGAGATATTTTGTGATACTTTATTCAGTAAATAACATCTTACTTTTTTTGGTCTTGGTTGTATAACTTAGAACTTTTGGGGGCAATGGCCCAACCATTCCATCTGTAGGCCTACGCCAGTGCTATGCGGATTGGGTCAACGGCGGAGACCTCTTAAAATCAAAGCCATTTTAAACCTTACAGATTGCCGCTATTTTTAATCAAATCGGGGATATATACAGTATATATAGCTTTACACAACATTAATTCAACGAATTTGCGTTTCAAATTATGTGACAGTTTTTTGCCATTATATTCAGCAAATAACACATTTTCATGGTTTTCCATTCATTTTATTACGTTGCCTCCTATATTTTCTTTTATTTCCCCTCGGGTGTGGAACCAAGACCCCCACGTACCCACCCCTGTACGCCAGTGATTGAACGCCTTATAGTATAGGAAGGGTCCATATGGGGGGCGTTATAATAGAGAGCCCTTTGAAGACTACAGATGAAGCACCTACACTGCAAAAACACCGGTGTTGACTTAACACTAGCCCGGAATCTATATTTCCACACCAGAGAAGTGTTAAACTACACCAGTTTGGTTTCGGTCTAACACCAGGTATGTGTTTATACAACACCAATTAGTAACACCAATTAGTATTAAAACAGCATGGGTTTGATTCCAAACTGGTGTTGTTTCAATACTTTTCTGGTATGGACATATATAGATTCCGCGCTGGTGTTAAATCAACACCGGAGTTTTTGCAGTGTACTGAGTGGGGTCTGGGGTAATGCCCCCGGTAGCTTTGGAGATTTAGCCAAAAGTTGAGACCATTATTGCATAAAATTTAGCAAGCTTAAAACACAGTTTTGTGTGCAGTCCATCTTTCTTCCCGTTCTTTATTTTTCATCCTCGGCAGCCCGGTCGTGTTATTAAGTTCTTCTTTTTTTTTCTTTTTTTTCAAATTTAGCTTTTGGCTCATTCCATTCTACTTTCATTTCCCGCTTTTGTTTGCCAGTTTGTCATCTTTTAATTAATTTCCCTTTCTTAATCATGCTAAATGTATTAGTATATAGGGCTATTTTTTGGAATGGTTTGTTCTTTCTCACATGTTCTCCTTTCGTTCCTTTTTCCGCTTTCATTTCGTTTTCAATTTTTTAATGTTTTTCTTAGTTTTCTTTTCACTTTTCCCTTTTCCTCCTTTCCTCTCCCCCTTTCCTTTCCATTTCCCTTTTCTTTCTTTCTCCCTCCTTTTTCTCCTTTTTCCGTTGTTTTCCATTTTCCGGTGAAATCTGCCAGGGAGGGCAGCCTGCCCTCCCCCCGCATGTTGCGCCACTGCAATGGACAGAATACTTCATTCGATGAAAGATGAAATGAATGATCCATATTATCTTTCACCTCATGAAGTATTCTGTCCATTGCTCTCGTGAACATTCATTTTTGTATGATGAGTAATCCAAGAATTTTACATGATGGCGCCTAGATGACGTCATCATAATCAGATAACTTGAAAAGCTTGTTGCGGCATCTCTAAGATAGACTTTATATAGATGACTTGAAATTCAGTATAAATTGATGAAGCCGATTTAGAGAAATCTTGGCGACAAGAATTTGCTTTAAAAATGAATAAAAAGAAAGAAAATTCTTACGAAATTAATTACAGAGGTGATCTGTCTTAGAAAGACCATGGACCCTATATGGACAGACCATCTAATTATATATAGGATCACACGGCTTAAAACATGTACGTGTTATTATGCTTGTGTTTTTCTTTGCCTTTCTATTCTTCAATTTAATTGTCATATTGTAAAGCATAAAAAATCCCATTATTTTCATATACCGGTAATCCATGAAAAGTAATGACATAATAGAATGTTAACACATTGAAATAAAAAAAAGTCATTACATCAAAGAGCAGAGTTCATAATACACCTTTGAAATCAGACCTAGAAAATTTAGAAGGACGTGTAAATAGCGGATTACCCTGGCGTTGACAGAGGTCACAAAATATGACGAAACTACGAACAGAGTAAAGGGATAACAAGAAGGTGGGGGAGAAAGAGGAGGAAGTTGGAGGGGGAGAAGAAGAAGGTGAAAAAGGAGAAGACTGCATGAGAAGAAGAAGAAGCTTGAATTGAGAAAGAGAAGGAGAAGAAGAAAGAGAAGAAGGAGGAGAAGAAGAAGAAGGAGGAGAAGAAGATCAAGGAGAAGAAGGAGGAAGACTGGAGTGGAAGGAGTAGAAAGAGAAGAAGAAGAAGAGAAGAGGGAGGAGGAGAAGAAGAAGAAAGAAAGAATTAAAGAAAGAAAGAAATACAGCTATAGAAAGAGGAGGATCTAGAAGATCTGAAGATCGAGGAGGAGAATTAAGGAGGAGGAGGAGAAGAAGATCAAGGAGAAGAAGGAGGAAGACTGGAGTGGAAGGTGTAGAAAGAGAAAAAGAAGAGAAGATCGAGGGAGCTAGAGGAGAAGAAGAAGAAGAAAGAAAGTAATACAGCTATAGAAGGAGATGAAAATCGAGGAGGAGCTAGAGATCGAAGAAATAAAAAAGGAGGAGGAGAAGAAGAAGAAGGAGGAGGAGGATGAGAAGAAGAAGAAGGGAGAGGAGGAAACTGAAATCGATGAACCAGATGAACATAATTATATATATGGCGCTGGTTCCCGTAAGCGTTTCCCCCCCCCCCCCCCCAGGTCAGGGCGGGAAATCCCCTTATCTAGCTCCACAGCCGGCCTTTCGTAAATCCCCGGCCGCGATCGCTCCCCGGCCAGTAGGCCTATCGTTTCTGTTCAAAGGCAAGCTGAAGTGCGCTTCCTGATCCTGTGGCTGTGCCTGTGGCTGCGCCATTTAAACAGAAGTTACAAATCTAGAAGCAGAAGAACCAGAAGCAGAGAAATGGCAGAAGGCGAAGAAGATGATTATATGTCAGATAGCTTTCTTGTAGAAAGGTGAGCGCTTACATAACGAGTGAGAACTGAGATATCGACTAGCACTTTAGCAGCTCTGAATTCGATGCCCCACGCGTTTACATTGGTGTCATGTCACGTCATGTGTGTAGATAAGGTACCTCAAGTGCACTCGTCATCCCCGACCATTCGCCATACAGCAAAAGGTAGGGGATGGGACTGTACGGTGTTTAGGCCTGCTTCCTGGCAATTTTTTAACTTCCACTGTACTCTGTAGCTCTGACCCTCTGTTGTACTTGTAACTTCACATCCAAGAAATATTATCCCTTCTTCCAGTAATTCTATGATTTCTTTCGAAATCGTATAAAATTGTCAGGAAATTCTTCTTTATCCTCGTCTGTCCATAGAATCCTATATAGAGTGCCGTAACGCCCTCTTGTGCTGAATAAAAGAAAGCTAATGGGAGCGCGACCACAGAGCTGGGTTATTCATGCTTCTGATCAATACCCGTTTCCGGTGAAGCCTGTTCCTGCGAAGGTATTCTTTTTATAACCTGACACTAAATTTTTTTAAACACTATTTTTTTACATCAGAATTATATTTTTGCCACAGGTGGCGGAAGCAGGGGGGGGGGGGCGAGAGGGGACACGTCCCCCTAAATTTTAGATAGAGGGAATAGTTCCCCCTTTAAAAGAAAAAGAAAAAAAGACTGAAGAAGAAAGAAAGAAAGAAGAATGGAGGAAAGGAAGGAAGGAAGCAAGCGATTTTCGTCAGAAAAAAAAATACAAGCAAAAAAAAAAAAAAATCGCATCCAAATGGAGGGGATTTGAGTCAAATATTTGAACCTTATTTCCAGAAAAATCTTAGCTATAATTGACAGGGCCCTGGGAACTATTTTTTGAATGGGGGCGCTCAATTTAATATGCAAAGCCCCCCCAAAAAAAGGTTTTCACAACCAAAATGGAGAACAAATTATTCAAGCTATACTAACCTCGCACAACGCATGTCATTTGAGTATGAATTTTGACGTTTTCATTCATCACACGAATGTGAGGGAATAAAACATGCCAAAACCTACATTTATTGTCTACATAAAATTCAATCCTATCAACTAACTTGATTTTAAAAATATAGTCGAAATTATTTATAAAAATGATTTTTTAACACTTACCTCCATACTCGGCCAAGATACTCCGTCCGAAGATCCTAAATACTGCAGTGGAAATTACGCAAACAATCGAAATTCGAATTTTCCTATCAAACAGTCTCAATTCAAGTCGTCGGTGCTGATGGCGCTACATCATAAAATACTGCTGAACAGCGAAAAAAACAGAGGAAAAAAAAATGCTGAGCGCCTAGAACGCAACCAGCAGTACAGCTGATCCGACATAAACAAGCATGTTTATTAAATAATATCGCGCGCCCTCTCTATGCGTATTCCGGATCAGGCGAATTAAATCCATGCCTTCTTCGACATAAAGAAAAATCATCAATATAAATTACCAGAAAGACAAAGAGCAGGCCTCTACAAAAAAAAAATCATCACGGATTTACTGGCACTGCCCTTGGCATTTCTTTTTCTTGACTCTTGTTCAAGTTGTTCTGGTCACCTATTTTAGTCTGACGACTCATTGTTTATTTGGTTTGAAGTCCTGGCCAGGGTGACCAAATTTCACAAAATGAAATACAGGACAATCGACAAAAAAAAAATATCAAGAAAGATGGCAACACAGAGTTAGACTTGTGAAAAAAATATACAGAATTGGAAGGGAGGGTGAACGAAAGAATTATGGAGCACGAGAGAAAGAAAAGAGATGAATTGAGAAGAAAGAAAGAAAAAATGAAGGGGAAAATGAAGGAAATAATAAAAAATATAAGAAAGTTCAAATAAAAGAAGGATGAGAGAGAGAATAAAAATAGATAAAAAGGTTTCCGTCAATCTTTGAATTGAATATAGAAAGAAAAAAAAGAAAAGAAGGGAAGATGAATAAATGTGTGAAAGTCAAAATAAAGAAGAGAAAGACAAAAAAAAAGTAAGAAAAAAGGAGGAGGAAAGAAAGAATGAAGGAAAGAAAATGTTTCCTTCATTCTTGGAAAGAAAGAAAGAAGAAAACAGGAAGGAAGGAAGAAAGGAGGGAAGGAAGAAAGGGAAAGAAAGTATAATGCAAAAGAATAAGGACAAAATGAAATAAATAATGAAAGAAAGAAAGGAGGAAAGAGAGGGAGGAAAGAATGAAGGGAGGCCAGAATGAAAAAAAAAGAAAATAATGGAAGGAGAGAAAGAACGAAAATAAAAAAGAGTGGAAGGGAGAAGGAGTGAAGGAAATAAAAAAGGAAATGTAATAAGGAAGGCAAGTAAGAGAAAGAAGGAAAGAAAGAAAATGAACAGAGAGAGAGAAAGGATCAAGAAATAAAAATAGATATGTAACAAAAAAGGGCAAGAAGGAAGGATAGAAGGATAGAAAAGAAAGAAAGAGGAAAAAGTTCAAACTTCAAGCAAATAAAAACAATCCAATCATGTAACAAAAATCCTAATGATATTTGGTGTTTTTTTAAAATATATTTTTCAAAAAAAAAAAAAACTTTTTAGAAATGAATAAAATACGAGAGGTCTGGTCACCCTGGTCCTGGCCGAGTCAGTCCGAAGCTTGCATGCATTCAGCGCGATCTAGCTCGAGAGTCGACTGGCTCGCGATCGCTCGTGTACGTCCGTACATGCACTGTACAAGTAGCGCCGATGTATTAGAGCATGCGCTCAGAGGGCGAGAGAGGGGTTTCCCCAGCTAGCTCCTTCGTCGGTTAGTAGCGCATGCGCACAGTGTAGTTTAGAAAGTAAGATGGCAGCCCCCCACGAACGGGACCGCTGGCGATAAATTGTCGGTAAATTGGCGCTGATTTGACATGTTTCCACTGTTTTTTGACTGGTATGACATTGTATGAGAGATAATTGGCCGATAATTACAATTTATCAAAAAATTATTAAACTTTACTGTCAATTTATCTTTTTCATTTTCAAAACAACCACTTGCCCGATTGGGCAATTGACTTTGAAAAATGCTTGCCCGCACGTCAATTTCACATGCCCCGGGCAAGCAGGCAAGAAAATGGCTTCATATATTATTGTAAGTTTCATATCAAAAGCTTATCTGATTTAAAATCTCTTGTCTATTACTAATTAAAAAAAAATTCCCCTGAAAGTGGTGCATGTGCCGTGCCAGTGGTTATCCTGTGCACGGCGGCAGTAATGCACCCATGGGTGCGCAAACTGTGCATGCGTGAAAATCGCAGCTCAATTCACACCCATGGGCGCATTACTGCCGCCCTTATATCAGCATAGAATACCAATTCAAATGACCATCCTGAAAAAATTATGTATGATAGTTATTCCCATCAATTTGGAGCTCATTTTGGATCCAACTATATCTCAGGCAAGTTGGTCTCTGCTAGTATAGCACTTGTTGGGCGTCAAGCACACCTGTCGTTTTGGGAGAGTGAGGGGCTGTACATTGTCTGTGTGCGAGTCTGGACTGTGACTGTGAATTAACCGAGAATTGTTTAGATCGACTCAGCGTGATTCTGTCTTCCATATTATTTTATTAACGGCGTATATTTCATCTGCAAATATCATTGTTTTAGATATTTTGGGAAGAATTCTGCTTGGGTACTTTTTTTTGTTGTTTTGTGATCATGGAAAATACAAACGATCTTTATTGCTCTGCATCCAGCTACTTTTGCAAAGCTTACCCCGGCCCTCAGTGCATTTCAGCGCGGTCATGACGGAGCAAAATAATTGACTTGATATTAATTCCCGCCTTCAAATTTTGATGCATCGAAAAAGTAAAAAGTTGAGAAAGGTTTGTGGAATATGAGTTATGACGATGTTCGAGAATTAATCCTGATAATGATATTTTTGATAATCCATTTTTAGACACAGAATAATTGCAGAGCACTGACTCGATTGAAATAAATACGAATGTCTCAAATTGAGCTCTAAATTTATATGAATTATTATTGGATGTAAATTATTACAATTTGATAACATTCTATGGCAATACTGAAAATATTGGTAATGTCGACCAGCAAAGACTATACGTCTCCGAGATAAAGAAGTACATTGTGCATGTGCGATTGATGACATAATTTTCCATTCATGAATTCTAATGCGGAGTTGGGCACAAACTAGACCAAAAGCTTCAGTCTCTGTATTTTGGTTGTTCCGCTGAACTACGTTGGCTCCACTCACCATACATAGACTGAAGGGGATGGGGCCCCGTACCTACAGCCAACGTATAGTGAACTAGCGTTTTATAGATCGCGATTTAAAACTTTTTTTAAAGCAAAATTGAAAGTTTCATGGTTTCCATTATCAGGGAAATATAAATAACTTAAGTAATTGCATACCTTGGGCCGGAGTTATTGAAAAAAATCCTCTGGATGATTGAGAAATCTGTCATCTAAGACATTTTCACCTGACCTGACGGTTTTTCTTGCAAGTTGCCATCTTGAATGACGTCATTATCGTATTAACTTAATGTCTTGAATCGATATATCGCGATTATAACTAGTACTAGTACTAGTATAACTAGTATAACTATTCTATTACATAATTTTCTCCTCATTGTCAAGTGAAACAACGCTAATTCCTCCATGAACAGTTGGAACTAGCATTGCTAAAAACTATATGATTCAGTCGAGTTGGTCCCTATTGTCAAATCTGTAAAAAATGAAATATTGTATAATTCAAACAATAAAAAACAAAAGAAATAGTGAGTGATGGACATCATTGACCGTCTCATTTGTATGTCACTGAGTTGTGCATATCACTGTTTTGTGAAAAATAAGTGAAACTTTAAAATGTCATAACTTTCTTATTTCACATCCGATTTTGATGAAATTTTCAGCGTTATGCTAGTTTGATTTTTCTCTATTTATTCAAATCAACATTTTTCTGGGGTGGACTTGACCTTTAAGTGCCAGCCACTAATCCCCCCTTTGCCAAGTTTATTTTGGGTAATGCTCAAGAGAGTGATTTTCTAATATTGACTATATTTGAGACACTCACTTTTCATTCGTAGGTTATATGAAAAAATGTTGTACATGAAAGTTGTTGGGAATTTCATAATCTCTCCATTGATGCCCATATTTTCTGATGATTTTCTAAGCTCTTTACTTCTGTAAATTCGCAATGTTCATGTGTAGTCCCCAGCTTGTTTGCGTGCGCTGTTTTTAGTGTGTTGTGTCTATGTGCAATCCTAGCATATACAGTCCTGTACTGTACACTACATGCATGTAGTAATGAAATGGTGGTTTTATTGATTTTTTTCTCAGCTTTTTTCTCTCTTTTTTGTTTATACCTGACCATAAATTTTTGATAGGAAAGAAAGTTGTCTCCTCTAATCCCCTGACTGAGACTCTTTTATCTCTTCCTGGGTTTTGTTCCATTGACCCCCCAAAATGAGTGGATTATGTCCTAATTTCACTAACAACAAAGTATTGATTTAAAAAAAAATGGTTTTCTGTGTTACATGTATACATAGCGCCTGATTACTCTTTATGTTCACAAGTGGCTCTCGTTCTTTGTAATTCCTGCATTACCTATCTATATTTACAATCCCTGTATTACAATTATCACATCTGTGTACTACATGCTTTACTTGAAAGATTGTCTAGAAGGGAAAGAATTCGAAACTAGACCTGACTTGTAAACAATTTTGAAATAAGTTTCATATCTATGAAAAAAAAATCATCCTATCTTATTTGTGTAACCATGCAGCCTAATAATACTTATTGTTTTAGTTTCTTTTAGTGTTTTATATGATTCGTTCCTAAATACTTTAGTATTTGATGTGTACATATAATTATAATAGGTATGCGATTCATAGTTTGTCAGGGATGTAATACATAACCAACCCCCCCCCCCTTTTTCCAAGCATGTATAGTAACTCAATACTTGGTTATGGTATTTTTTTCTCTTTATCTCCCTCCTTCCTACCCCTCATCTGTCACATGCACTCTTTTGCTATAGGTTTTTTTTTTAATCTAGTCTTATATCCAGTTCATATTGATAAATGTAAAATTTTCTGAATTTGAGTGAATCTATTTTGAATATTTTTTTTTGATGAAATCAGTTTGTCTCTATTCTATTTATATCACTTTGAAGTTTGAGTATATAAGTACGCATATGTTTCTCCAAATTATTTATAAACTCTCACTCTCAATCAAGTGCAGTCATAATTTTGCCATCAAAACACTTACACTTTCATATTGCTTGCTCATTTTACATCCCCCTTCATCTCTCTTTCATCTGTAACCTGAAATCTCCCATTTACTGGTTTAGCTATGCATATGACTCCTTTCCAATATCACTTTTTTTTCATATGGCACAGCATACTCTAACATGCCAGCCTAACTGCATAAACATGTACTGTACTGTATATCTATTTGGTTTACAGCTATTTATTGAAAGAATTCAAAATGCAAACAAGAATTTTAGTAAATATTGCAATATTAAAATTTACATATTGACCTGACAATGTTGTATGTACCACAATGTACCACAATGAAATAAAAATGAAGGAAAAAATATTGGATTTGAAAGTGCTCTATGTAGTGTGCTATGAAATAATCAAGAAAATAAATATGATAGTACAATCAGAACAACCCTGGTAACATGCTTGCAACTGATTTTTTTTTAAATCTTACACGGTATATCAATTATTTGCATTAGTCAATACGAATTTGCAAGTTATGCCATATGATATGGCATTAAAAAATACGATGGGTAACATGACACAGTTAGATTGCAATGAAATCACGCAATCAAGAAAATAAAAATATAGCATAACGTTAGGTAGATAGTACTCTGAAATCTCTATAAGACTATATTGCAATAAAGTCACATGATAACATAATGCGTATTGTAAATGTAATGTATAACCCTGGCGCTGCACTGGCATCACTGTCACAACTAAGCAGCTAGCAGATAAGATAATACAAAATTTTACCAGGTCTTAGCTTTTCATATGGGATTCTTCTTCATGTCCAAAATTTATTGCACTGTATAATCTGGCAGAGGGATTTTCACTATCAGAGTCGTTTTGATAGTTATCAGTACCGTCTTCTTCTTGACACGAATCTCAATGCGTGGGACGTAGTCATCGTCTGTGCTCTCAGACACGCTCTCTGCCAGAGATTCCTCGGAGTCCGAATCTGCCTGGGGCTGTGCATCCCTCAAATCCTCAATACTATCGCTCTGACTTCATCTGGGTCATAAAGTCTCTGCCCCTTCTTTGGTAATGGAGCCATGATGCTCATAAAATCCTGCAAAAACTCGAAAAAGTCAAATGTAAGTCATAGTTATTAGAGCAATATTCTGATAGCTTGATTCGTGTGCCGTACAATAAAAACTATTTCAGTGTGCGTGCGATACACAATTAATTCAATGCAATCGGCGTAAACAATCAGCATTATGCCGTATGTGCGCAGTCATGCACGAAGCAGGGGAAGGGTGTGCAAGCAATCATGTACAAAGCAGTCGGCCATCTAATTGATTAAATTCTACATGTAGCTTGCTAGCAGTTTACAAACGTGCATTCTTACATACAGCACACAGATGGATACATACACTGCACATTTTTTGGCTTAAACTTTAGTACAATGGGTTTTAGTAAGTATTTTTCTTGAATTTGGTTTTATAAAATACTTATATGTGATCTGGATTTGAGTTTCAGCAATTTGCTTAGCCAAGTAAAATCTTTCTAAATACGTTCAACTGAATACTGGCCCAGGCCTTTTGTTGGAGGAATGGGGGGGGGGGGGTGGATATTATGTGGCAGTTAAAGCAGAAATATATATATGTTGTCATTTTCTACTTTAGATTTACCTGTTTGCTTCATTACATTACAGCAAGGATTCAAAACCCAAGCAGCTGGCATGGGGGAAGACGGCTCGACTAAATAAAATGGAAGCCAAAAGAAAGGAAGCTGCTCAAAAAAACAAATCAAAGTTCAAACCAGTGAAGGTGCGTGAGGAAGAGCAGAGACAGAAGGGTCTTAATAGTGCAATATCAACACAGAGTAAAGGGTTTGCCATGCTACAGAAAATGGGCTACAAACAAGGTTCAGGGCTTGGAAAGACAGGTTAGTTCTGTATTAGTTACCAAATTCATTTTCATAATTTTAGGGAAAAATTTTATTTAATAATTTGAAAAGTTAAAATATCCATGCTGTAAGGCCATAAAATCAGTTTAAAATTGAAATATCTTAGCAGTGTAGTAGTTGACAATTAGTATACAAATATATCAGGCTTTGAGAAAGTACAGTGGGAATTATTTGTGCTGCGCTCAACCCAGGTGAGGTGAATGGATTCTCCGTAGGAAGAAATTCCTTGAATGCTTGAGTGCCTAGGCCTAGGCCGGGGTAATATAATAGCAGGGTCCGCTGGGAGAACAGTTTTCAGAACTGAAGTGGCTTCCCTGGGTAAATATATCTATATTATTATTTATCCGAGGTTGGACTGGCAAGAGGCAATCACTATTTTTCCCAAGGGGGAAAATAGTTACATTGCCAGTCCAACCGAGCATTAATAATTCGCACTATTCTTTTGAAAGAAATGCCTGATAATTTTTTGTATATCCCTCTTTAACTTGTAGACCTAGTCCTTGCTGATTGCAACCAATCTAGACCAATTCTAACATTGCCGGACCTAGTCCTTACTAGTCTTGTGCTTCTCGAGCTAATGCTAGCCAGTCTCTGGGTAGACTGCCTGCAGCTTCTAAACGACTGCAGTTAATGAGAAGTACGCTGCTCGGTCTCAAGATAATTTTGTAAGCGCGCAGGCTAACTTATTTTTAAGACTCTTGTATCGGACTTTGACTCGCCTTATTTGTATGCCAATTCACCATCAATTTAGGTGTCCTGTATGAATGGCCATCATGGAATCATATTTCCTGCATGAAAATCTAGACCCAATTCTACACTGACTTTTCGGACTGTCAGTAAATAATTTGAGCGAGATCTGGATCAATGATCCGGTCAAGTCGGGGAGCATGCGCAATTCAACGTTGAGAGAACATATCGAGCATGAGCATGTGCATTTCTTCCCATGAAAAATATGTGAATAGTGAAGTTCTATTTTGAGCAATGTTTCTATGGTTGAAAAATTGAAATGATTAAAATACTATTCCCAGGAAGTGAACTCACAGAAAAGAAAAAGCAGTGAAATCACATGTTTGGTGTACTGTTATATAGTACTTGTCGGTATTTGATTTCAATGTTAGTAGATTATCACCAGCAGAATATTACCAATAAACAAGAATTTGCCAATTCCAAAAATGAATAACACGTTCATAATGAGCTGTGAGAGCAGGGAAGGGGGAAATGAAAGTAAGGCTTTCATCATTGGTGCTTTTTGATAAAAAGCAGGCATTTAGGTACCAATTTATGAAGTTTTAAGTTGGTTGAAAGCAATCTACTAAACTGTCCTTGAAAAAATAGTGATTAACTTTTCATAATCGACAATATTTTGGACTTATCTTGTTACTGTGATACACCAAGACAATCCTTGAACCATTATCAAATATTCAATATTCTTTCAATACAATAAAAAACCACCCAGCATGACTTTATTTCATCACTGAGTACAATTCACATTATCAATAACTGCTTTATTTGATATGTTTGTTGTAATTTTGCAGGAAGTGGAAGAGCAGAACCAGTTGGAATTGAAATTAAGACAGGTAGGAAGACTGTTTTAGGATTCATACATCAAACTAGATTCATGTGTGCATATTTTAGAGTTATTACATTTGGGGGTGATAAGGTAAGAAGTCAAAGGTCAAATGTCATTATATATCTGGAAATATCTCTTTATAACTGAAGATCTGTATGAGGGATCAATATCAAGCATGGCTAAAAGATAAAATCTGTAGATGAAGATGATCAAAGTAGATTTTTGGGCAACAAGTCAAGATCAAAGATCATAGAGGTCATTATGTGGAGCGTTGTGGCCCAGTGGATTAGTCTTCGGACTTTGAAACAGAGGGTCGTGGATTCGAATCCCAGCCATGGCGTAATTTCCTTTGGCAAGAAATTTATCCACATTGTGCTGCACTCGACCCAGGTGAGGTGAATGGGTACCTGGTAGGATTTATTCCTTGAATGCTTTAGTGCCTATATGGCCGCTCAGCTACAGCTGGGGTAATAATACTATACCAAGTATATTTCAGCGCCTTGAGCACATAATCAATGTGGATTTGGCGCTTTATAAATACTCTATATTATTATTATTATTATTATTTCATGATTTCAGAAGATGAGTGTGTAATTATTGTCGATCTGACAATGGTGTAAGCGTTACTATGGAGTTGGGAATCCATCCACTTTTTATTTAAATCTTGTTGTTTACTTGTGGGATTTGACCATTGTCATGTATTCACATTTCTTCTAGTTGTATAGTCACTTTTCTAGGTTAAATCTTCGAGGACTGAAAGATTAGATATTTATCAAAATTGGATTTACTTATCCTAAAGTACCATAAGATGATAGAAATTAAAGGGCCGTATGAATATTTCTGACAAAGGGAAAGTTTTTATTCCTGTGAGAAATCAAATAACAAGCTTTTACTCTCCCCTCACTACCTCCACCAGGTTACAGATTTAATTTTCTTACATTCAAAGATCTATTGGTTAAACCTCTCTGATAATATTTGCATTTCATAATAAATGCATAAAAATTGCACCTTTATTGGGATGTCACTCTCTTCATCGTATATATTTACTTCACAATTATTCCAAGAGATATGACCATAACAGTGTACCCAACTCCCTGCATTAGTCACTGTTTCTATTCAAAAGTGATTACAATTCTCAAACACTGCAATTTTCCTAGGATCTCATTTTTAATCCTGATGATTAATCTGATTCTTCCTTCAGCTTGACCAGTTTAATTTCTTTAATTTCTCAATTTTCATTCAAAGGGGATGTTTCACAAAGAAGTATGAATAAAAGTCTTGCTTAAATGCTGATGCGCACATGACATGTAATGTTATTGCTTAATACTCAGTAGCGCGCATCCTCTTTGCAAGATTTGCCCAATGCGGTGATGCCTTTTATACTGGGAATTCAAGTGTGACTCTAAGTCATATTTAACTCTTTGTGAAACACCTCCCTGGTGCATGCTATCCTTTTCCTGGAGAGGATTTAACTGATCCAGGAAGAAGTTTTAGACTCAAGAGCCTAGCTGTCAAGTTGTCAGCCCATGTATTATAAGGCCTTGTGAATTTATTTTCAACTTAATAGCATTTGAGATTTTGTCAGCTGCTTTTATCACAAGCACTGCATCAAAGCACATGTGGAATGATTTTCTATTGACTTTGGTGCTGTTTCTCCACTCCCTTTGAAATGTTTATACTTCTAGGAAGAGGGGGTCTTGGTCAGGAAAGCGAGCTGAAAAGAAAGCAAGAAGAGATGGCAAAGATGAGAGAAGTAATGGTCCATAAGAGAGCTAAAATGGAGGTTTATCACAAGGGAAACTTCCTGCAAAAGATGAGTGAGAGGTTCTCTGAGAAAGAAGTTGAGAAAGACCTTAACAGCAGTCAGAAGGCATGTGCTCATCTCGATCAGGCACAGGTGAGATACAGAGTTGGCAGAAAGAAAAATATATTGATCTCAAACTGATACAGATTTCTTTCATGTTGAGATGCTCATATGATGTCCCAACTCTCAACAACCTTGACATTAATGTTTGAATTAAAGCATATGAAATATATTGTTTCGGTCATGAATAAAAAGAATTGATAGTTTTTTAAATATTTTTTTTAAGACATTGGTTTTTGCCTTTTGATTTGAATATATAAGTTGTTGGTCTATATGAATAACTGGATATCGCCTTATCAAATGTATCATATGATTCATTTCAGGGTTACAGTGAACCAGAGGTAATTTGGTACTGGCCTAAGAGAATGCCTCCAGAAGAGGAAGTAGAGAATGAGGAGGAAGTAGAGGATGAAGTTGAAGAAGAGGAAGAGGAGACAGAAGAATTATCAGTGAGTTTGTTGTGCATTTCAAATTTTCTCTTTTATATGAGTTTAAAGAATTCATTAATCATACTTTCTTTATAGAGTAGACCCCTAGTTTGTTTATTTATTTTTTTATTTTGTAAGGCCCCCTTACCACAGAAAGCCCTTGAAGAACTACTGAAAGACTGTAAATAGATATGGTATATCATTAATCTCCAAGATTAGCGAAATTTGCTTTGTCCACCCCCCCCCCCCCCAATACCACTAAAAGACAAAAAAAAATCAACTTCCAGCAAGAATCAATGGAGGACCCGGAAGATGGCTGAAAGTTACGGAGAGTTCATTGAGGCTAGGTGAGAGATAACTGAAAGATCTTTTAGCATACTGCCAGAGATCTATCAAAGATCAACTAAGATTTCTGCAAGACTGACTCAGACCACTAAAAAACTAAAAGTCTAACATCCCCATTCAATAGAGCCAAGTCCCTTCAACGAAGACTGAAACACCGAAAATTGGCAAGGTCTTTCAGCAGTCTTAACAATCACTGAAATTTATGAGCCCTGTGGGATGGCTCTAAATACTCCCAAAAAGACATTTGAAAGACTAAAAAACAAAAATTCCAGCAAAATCACATTACAAATTTGATGACAGCTGAAAGTTTACTGAGAGATCAATAAAACTATCAAGAGATCAGTGACAAACTGCCTCAGATCTAAATGATCAATCAACGATCAATCAATTGTTAATAAAGTCATAACTCTGAAAGACTTACGGATACTTCTCGTATTGCCTAGCTTAGACTAGTCATACAGATATCTTTCAGTGGTCTTTCATTATTATTTCAATAGTCTTTCAGAGGTCTTTTCTATAAAAAATCACCTTTTGCATTCTTTCTACAGGTCTTTCAATAATCTTTGAATGATCTTTCAGTAGTCTTGCAGTGATATCTGCAAAAAAAAATGAACTTGAAAAATTGTGGAATGAGTTCCTTTGAAAGTTCATTGTTAGGCTGCTGAAAGGCAGATGAAATACTATTTTTGTGGGAAAAAATGAAGCTAACAGAGACCCTGGAGACAACTCACATGTCACAGAGGAATTGTGAAGGCCTTGGAGATGGTTGGTAGTAATACCTGAAAGGCCATTAAAAAACCAAGCAAATTCAATAATTCTCACATGATAATTACGTTTTACCATTTTATCTTCATTTTGGCATTACAGTATCATGATGATGTGAAAGCATAAATCTCTTTCAAAGCAATACACCAGTCTTTCCCATTTTGTATGTCTTGTTTACCCCCTCTTTAATTTTCTTGTTCTGAAATTTTTTCAGAATATAGATAAGCTGAGTGAATTAACCCATTACCTGAGGACGCAACACCTATATTGTGTTTGGTGTGGCACAGCATTCAATGGTAAGTATACTGGATTATCTTAATACCACCATAGCTTTGAAAACAGGAGATTGCTAACATTCCCAAGCACACAAAATGTCCTTTGTATAAAAAATTGGTCAAGTCATTGAAGAACATAATAGCACATCATAGCTGAGCTGATAAAACCTTGTGTGTCAAAATTTAAACATTTTGAGGGCAGCTTAATAGAAAAGGATTTATTTAAAAATTTAAACAGTGGTGGCAATCTCATGTTGTCTGAAAACAGTCTCCTGATACCTGTGAAGAACTCTTTTGAGGCAAAAAAGGTTGCTACCCATGTTCTAAATCTTAAATCTAGCTTATTCTGGGCTGTCATCAGAATATATCAAATTTTGAGATACAAGGTTATATTAACCCAGCCATGATATGGATTCTTATAATTAGTGTAGTTGATATTAAGATTTTGATTATATGTCTGTTTTAATTTATTTCACAGAAAACAAGTGATTGCTTAATTTTTATCAAATTAAGTATGGCATTCTCGTAGTAGACCCCTTTTCTCCCCATACAAATTCCAGCGGGTGCATTGCATTTAGTGCTGTTGTCGGGAACAAAAATCCATGTCGACATGTCGCTTAGAAATTAATCCCGACATCGACAATGTCGACATGAAAAAGGGACCGTAATTTAGCCTAGGCTCCCTAACATAAAAAAAAAAAATCATTCGATCGTGGAACATTACACTCTCAATCAAATGTATTCACCTTGACACGAGTGATATACCCACACTAGATCTATATAATACAGGCTCAGTTGGGGAAAACATATTTTCACTAAGCTAGAGTGTATTCACTTCCAAAATCACCGATTTAATCCACATTTTTTCTGGAAAATCAAGTTTTTGTACCACGATCCGGTCTCGAAAGCATTGCGCAATAACACTTGGAGCCAATTTGAGAATCACCAATTACAACAGTGATCATTATACGCTGGTACACATGTGCTGCAAACGCAAGCTCCTCAAGTTGACAATAAAAAATAATGAAAATCGATCGATAATTTCAGTATCACTTCCGCGGCGATCCGTGCAACGATCTCCAAACGAAGGAAGGGAAGTTTTCTGTGACTTCGTGATATGAAGTAAGCGCTCAATTGCGGCGGTCACAACTTTGACAAAAACACGTGTTCGCTGCTGCTCATGTTTATGTGAAAAGTAATGCATTGAGGAGCAACGTATTATCAAGCACGGTGAATAGCGATGGGTACATATTTCCGTGGATGGGTACGGTGAATGCTACTATGCTACGCTCGCTATAGCGCTAGATATAGATCTAGAGCGATCGTCGGGATCGAGGGCGGCTCGATCGGGCAGGCCGGCCCCGCACTGACGTATTTCTGCTGCCGCGCAGCTCACAGGTATTCTTTTTTCATTTAATGCTCTGCTAAGCTGAATAAACCTTTTAATCGCGCCAATTACTCTGGATAAATGCTTCTAACTTTTCAGCTAAGCTTTACATTCATGACTTTAGGCTAGACCCCTTTTTATTTTATGTTTACATGTCGATGTGGGTGCGTGCATGTCGACATGTCGGAAACATTGAAAATCCTTTGTATGTCGACATCAATGTCGATATGAGGCCTATCGACAACAGCACTAATTGCATTTATCATTTCTTTTCTGGGGTAGAATTAATGTTTAAGGGTACCTTTTGCAGATGATATTACACTGCAAATATGTTTTGATTATGGATTTGAAATCCTTTTTTAATTGAACAAAACTTTTGTGATCCAAAATATGTTCCTGCATGAGAGATACCTACCACCAATTTCTGCTTTTAGAGAACTTCATTCACCATGCAAATTATGCAGCCACAAGTCAAAACAAGAGGTTTTCCAATGACCTTTCCTCTTCAGGTCAAACTGTTGCATTGCAGCTGTGTAGTGACAAGGCCAGTTCTCTGACTGTGCAATGAGATGATAAAACAGCCCTTTGAGAATAATGTTTTGTCAGAGTGGGTATAGAAACATATATCTCACTGGGATAAGTTGATACATGCAGCCCAGGATTAATACACATGCTTATTATGCTTACGGTACATGTATCTCAGTTGCCAATTTTCAGCTTACCTGGTTTTCAACTAGTTTTCTTTTTTTTCACATTTGGCTTGCTTAGACAGTATCAGATCATTAAATCTAGGTGTATGATGATGTTCAACTCTCGATTTCAAAGACTCATTTGGAAAATATCCAATGCAAATACCTGAGTTTGGCTTAACATGTAATTCTGAATATGAAATTCTGCCCCAGTCCTAACTGTATCTCTTACTCGAAATCAAGAGCAAATGACAAGTCATCCGTGGAACATATATGTATTTCATTTCTTATTCCAACACCAACAGATGACAAAGATATGGAAGAGAACTGTCCTGGAAACAATGCTGATGTACACAGATAACACCAAATGGAGAGAAGCCATCAAACCTTATTTAATATTTCAGCTCTGGATCAGTGACAGCTCACATCTTCTGTCATTACTGAACTTTACAACCTGGAACACTTGATGACTGAAAGCCAATAATCTATATTGGAAATGCCACTGCCTAGTATTAATGCATTACTTAGTGTCAAAAACATGTTGCTTCTGTTACAATTGACCCCCTGAGTTCAGTCTGGAGCTCCAGATAAGGCAAAGGTAATTAACTATGTTGATAAAATTCTGAAGATTATTAATACATGTACTCATATATTTTTTTTGAGTTACGTACAGTTGATGAGTTATGAATTGAAATTCATACTTAATGTGAAAAGAAAAATCTGCAATATTTCAACTGTATGCACCCATCATTAATTAATGGGCAATAGAATTGAGTCTTTATTGAAATAACATCTTTGAGGCCTCTGGCAGGAAAATTTTTGCTACCAAAACTTTTCGGATCATTCTGAATATTGCATACATGACCAAGGATTCAATTTGATACCACAAACAATTCTTCCATAAACCTCCTTTGACCTGTCCTAGAGTGACCTGTCTTGAGGGCAAATTGACCCGTATTCGGGCGTAGTTATCGTCCCAATATTAAGTGGTATTGGGCGAGCTCACGAATACTAAATACATCTCTATGGTGCTCACAAAGAATACTCTCGCCAAAGCCGCTTGAAACAAATATTTTACCTTGGAAAAATAGCTATTCTGTCCGCAACACTTCCGGGTTTTCAACATAGCATATTCAAATTAGATGAAGTCAGCATGATGCCGTATATCAATAGCAATAGAAAAAAAAGGTAGGATCAGGGATATTTTTATGGGTTACACCAATACAACATTTTTGTTTTTTGGCCTAATGTTCTGATTCACAGCAGCCTACTGATGTATTGCAGATAGTCTGATTTAATATATATTAAAATGATACCAAATGTCTCTCAATTCTACATGTCACAAATATGTTGCCAAATATTGTGCTCAAGGAACACAATTTACAAACAAGCAAATTGTCTAAACTTACTCAATATACAAGAAAATTTCCCCGTACGTAATGTGAAAATGCTCGTGGACATACAAAGGCTGGTTACTCTGAAAGAAGATTAGTGAAAAAAAAAGTGCGAGAGTGTCTGGATTTGAATAAATAAATCACTTAATAATCAATTTAAATGTCTCTATGAACAAAGAACAGCATTAAGGCAATTAACATACATTTACTACCAATAGTAGGCATACTTCTGAAGAGAAATTTAATAAATCTTTGACAATGTGCCCTTTCCACTCCACATCTGGTCACAGGCATCAGCATGAACACATATAGGATTTGTGAACTTTTTGGAAGTGCAGAATGTTGCAATGCTGAAGAGTTTCCAGCAAACCTGATGGCATTCTTGCATTTCTCTTCTAAGGTGTTGTCTCAGTCATTGCCGATATGTACCTGATGATGGTAGGTCAGGGCCTTAGAATTCAAGCAATGTTGTATACATTCTGTGTTATGTACCTCATTGTTACCTACTGCTTGATTGGCTAAGTCAATGAAATGTGTATCCATGTTCGAATTGAAACCATCCAAACACTGACTGAAAATCTCAATTCTATAGCTGTCGGCAGTATTATTAGTGGAGAGATTCCTCCTTGTCTGAGAGAAGCACCTATGTGGTATCCTCATTTCTCCCCCAGCCAATCGACTCATGTGCTTCATGTCTGGGTACACATTCCTGTCAAACTTTGTCTTACTATTTGTCCTTATCTCGGAAAGCTCATCCTGGACTAGCTTCACATCCGTGTATGCTTCTAGGATGTCTATGTTGCATCTTTAAAATAGACAACTGAGACATTTGGTAACCCAAATATGAAGTGACATATCTGGATAGCTGCAATGAACACAGAAACATATCTGATATACTTCTAGCTAATCCACTTGCCTGGGTGACAGTGTCTCAGACCTATTCCTCTTCTGACTTAATCTTATCCAAGGTACTTGAAACAGTTTCATGCATGATATGGAATTCTTCATAGACCTGTTGCCTTTCAACCTACCTGGTTTCACAGAGAAACCTTTGCAAACATTTTTTTATTATTTTTTTAAATATTTAGGTATTTATTGATATAAATCATAAAAATCACAATATTTTCAAAGGATTTACATGATTAAAAACATAAATTCATGGAACATGAAAAGAATGAAATAGAAATAAAAGGCAAATTATATAAGTAACAAGAAAAAGTTTTTAAGAGGGAATCTCTGAGACAGGGAAAAAGAGACAAACCTTCAAGAAAAAAGAACATGCCGTACGAGAGAACCCCCGCCCCCTGCTTCCTCACTTTCTCTCACTCCCTCTTGCACACACGCTCTTACATGAACACTTCCACCCCCCCATACAAACCCACCCAAATATCTATGAACAGTTTTCCTTCTGAATTCTGGTATGCAAGTCTGTCCGGTAAAGGAAGAAAGCTTTTTCCTTCATCTATAAAATACTTGAGATGGTCTAACTTATTCTGCTTTTCCAGCACACGCCTCAAAAAATCTTCCGATGAATAAATCTGGTCACCCTTGAACTTACTGTTCTTGAATTTTGAAATGCAACATGAATCATCCTTGGTTTTATACCCTTTAAAGGTCTGGTTGAGTCTGCGCTGGATTTAACCATCTCCTGACACTTCTCATCTGGGGCCTCTGGAACTCTATGGAGCACCAGATTATTTTGTATGCTCTGGTTTTCCAAGTTGTCTCATTTCTCCACATCTCCTACATCACCCTTTTCAACTCCACCACATCATCCAGGTGCAGCTAGCATGCAATGATTTTTTCCGCATTCTTATCAATCTTCAACTCAAACTCATCTAGCCTCTTAACAAATTAATGTTCCATTCGTTCTCCTTAATGAGAGAAGCGTTCATCCAACTTCTGTGAGAAAGTGATGAACCTCTTGGGTGGCTGTCCCTCAATTTCAATCAAATCCTGAGAACATGAGATCATGATTCAACACATCATCGTAGTTGCTTACCACCGTTACTAGTCAAGAATGGTGAAATGCAGAGATTATAATGAAGGCATGCTTTCACTTTATTTCAGATTAGGCACCCTCCAAACTTTTGTTATCATGATTGCTTGTAATTTGTCCTGTCTGTTCAAATTTATATCAGTTATTTCTTTCTCTAGACATCTCTGTCTTTAAGGAGAATCCCTGAAGAAAAGGCTAACTGCATGCAGAGTAATTAATGTGCATGTTATTTATCTCTTGAACTTTTGATGGCTCTGTTATGACTTACTTTAAAATGTGACTCGCACACTGGAAGTAGTGTGCATTTAGTGACTCCTATTTGAAATTTGCTACCAGCCCCTCTTTACATTTTGCAGCACCAACATATGTTTGTGATTGGAAGTTACTTGATTTAATCCTATAAGGCCCTATGTTAGGCTTTGGAAGTATGGTTATATAGTTACACACTGGAATATATGGTTCTTTTCCATTACTTTGTTTTTCATTTCAATTAGAGAAATTGTTATTATTATAAAAGAAAACAAAGAACATGTTGTTTCATATAACCCAATGACTAATTACACAAAAAATACCACATTCTTCTCAACATTAACGTCAGCCATAATCATAATGGACCCATTCATTCTTCTGTTCATTTTTTGGCTCTCAACTGCAGCCCTTCCCCATAATTTTACCTCCATCACAGAATCATCCTGTTCTCTTGTGATACACATTCCCTTGTTTGATGGTGTGTCTACATTTTCACTAACCTAAATAGCACAAAATTTCTTGTTTATGTGTCTGAAGATCACTCCTATAGACAGGTCCAGATTTGAGAAAAGTAGACTGCCTTAGGCAAATCGTGTTAATGCTGAATTGAGAAGTGTTTTAACATAATTTGAGGGCGCTGAGTCCAAATTTGCTGTTTGCCAACCTTGATTTTGATGTTAAAATCCTCAAATTGGCAAAAACGATATGGCCGCCATTCTACACCCATTTTTACTCTATTCTGACCCCCAAATCTTGTAACAAAAATGTTTGTCAACGGTTTTTGGTACTATTTGATCTCAGAAATAACATACTAAAAATCCACCAAAATCCGTATCCGGGAAAGTGGTTATTTTCAAGATGGCGTCTAAGATGACAGCCATTAACTGAAAATTAATATAACCGGCACTTTTTCTACCCTAGACACCTTTTTCGGTGCATACATGTATTCAATGGTGGAGAGCATAAAAGGAAAGAGTGAACATAAGCACTCCAGGGTACCTGAAAGTCCAAGATTGCGCAAAAATGGCTGTAATGGCCTAAAAATTCATAATTCATCTATTACGTATTTTATTTCGGTTTTATTCATTGGTGATTTCAAGGGTCAAGAAGTAAACCGGAACAAGTTACAAGGACAGTGAACGGTCCACTATGTCCAAAAATCCAAGATGGCTTTCAAAATTGGAGTCTAAAATAGCTGTTGTTATCTAAAAAACCCCAAACCCGACATAGTTTGTTTAATATTTGCCTTGAGGATATGATGTTGGTGTCTAACCAATGGTTTAATGGGTCAAGAAATACGTTGGGACAAGTAACAAAGACAGTCTATGGTCCTCCATGTCCAAAAATCCAAGATGGCTGCAAAAATGGAGTATAAAATGTCTGTCGTTAATTACAAACCGACACAGTTTGTTTAATAACCGCCAGGAGAATATGATTTTTTAGTATAACGCATGGTTTAAATGGTCAAGTATTAGATTGAGACAAGTTACAAGGACAGTTAGTGGTTCCAGTATGTACAAAAATCCATAATGGCTTCCAAAAATGGAGTCTATATAAGCCGTTCTTACCGAAAAACTGACAGTTTGTTTAATATCAGCCTGGGGTATATGATTATGTTGTCTAACCCTTGGTTTAAATGGTCAAGTAATACATTAGGATAAGTTACAAGGGCAATCAATGGTCCTGTATGTCTAAAAATCCAAGATGGATTCCAATTAAGGACTCTTAAATGGTTGCTGGTACTTAAAAATTGACATAATCTATTTAAAATCCATCTGGGATATATGATGTTGGTGTCTACACTACGGTTTCAAGGGTTAAATAATACTTTTGGATTAGTTACAATGGTATGAAGCTGTCCATTTTGCCTATTATTTAAAGATGGCTTTCAAAGTGAGTCTAAAAAGACTTCCATCACCTTAACATAGTCATAATTAGGTGAACAAAATCTACACTATTGTGGTTTGAAGGCTAAAATAATAAATCGGGACAAATAAAAAGGATGGTCAGTTTCCTTTTCGTCGTAAAAAGTCCAAAGTGACTTCTAAAATTGCGTAAAAATGACTACTGTCCCCTAATCATAAAACCATAGGATAGTCCTAAGCACAAAAATGACGTGTCTTGAAATACTTATCAGTGAATTATGGAAAAAATTTAGGTGAAAGTGTACCTTACTTTTTTAAAGTTAGTTTTTTTTATGTTTACCTATTGTTGCACCACCGTCTAATTATGTCACTAATTCTTGTAAAACATATTTTCATGAGTCTTAGAAACAGAGACACCAAAATAGTGGCACTAGATGGGATATGAAGTATTGTCATTTTTGTAACAATGGTGGCCAACTTGAATGCAATTTTTGGAGCGTTCTTCATTTTTTTTACAAGATGGACAACATTGTATCCCTGTAATTCGTCTTCACCTATATCATTCGACCCTTGAAATCATGAGAAAGACACAAAAATGTTTCTAGGTAGATAGTATATGAACTTTGCAGCCAGATTTTTCAGAAATAGCAACTATTTTTTAAGCCATCATCATTTTTTTTTTGCAAACTGCACCACTGATAAACCTTGAAATTTTTCCAATGTAATTTTTCTCTTTGGAACCATGATCTTTTATATGTTTTATTTTATTCTCGGTAGACCCCAAATTTATTTATACCAGGTGGATATTCTATGCATTTGGACCATTTCAAAGTTGCAACGTCCATTATAGACGCCATTTTGGATGGTCATCTTGGATTCTCTGACACACTCACTGACCATCTTGTAAAAAACATATCCTGTTTCATTATTTGCCTTGAAAGTTTTTGATGATTTTGATTTTGATTTTGAGGATTTACTTTATTTTTTGAGTTGACGGTACAACGACTGCCGTTGTGGACGCTATGTTGGATTTCCAGTTAAAGATGGCTGACGAATCAGTCGGACACATTATGTTTGCAACCCTGGGTATAAAAAATAACGCATAGATCCCAATTTCTGAAATATAATCACCCATAAAAATCGTTTAATATGGGAAACTACATTAAAAATGCCGCCATTTTGTTTTTTGCCGATTTGAGGATGAAAACGTTGGAATCAAGTTTGGCAAACAGCATTTTTGGATTCAGCACCCCTGAATTACCTTAAAACAATTGATAAATCAGCATTAACACAAAATGCCTAAAGCACTTTTTCTGAGCACATTTATTCAATTCTGGACCTGACTACTATTCCTTTTCAACCCCGTTACCACACTTCTGTACAAGTGTAGACAAGTTTGTTATGCCTTTGCTTGATCGAGAAAATAGAGATAGAGATTTTCTTCTGGGGATTGTGACTTTGTAGTGGATGAATGATTTATTTCTAACAGCCCCCAATAAACTTACCCAGTTATGGTGTGGGGTTACAAGGTATACTATAGTTATTCAGTCATCAGTGACAAGATTTATTTAGAAACACATTGGTCAATGGCGACACTGAAACAACAACCATGTCAATATCTACATGGTCTTGGAGAAATATCACTTTTGCTCTGGGGACATCTTTAGATTTTATTTTATGACATTTACTTAAAGTTTATGGGAAAATTACTTCTTTGTCATAGTATACAATTGATATTCCCCCTTCCAAATTGGATATCTGGATATTACAAGCTACAATCTTCTCATCTTGGTCAGAAATATAAGCAGAAAGTTCACTAAACTTGGCTATTGTGAGAGTTTCAATGTGCTTCTTGAGACGAGATTCAAATCCTTCAAAAAACTTAGTGAACCAAGCTTGGGGTCTCTCTCTTTCTACCTCCATGCTCTGACACAGAGAACACCTGGCGTTCTCTAGAATAAAGCAATGTCGACCGAAGAAGTATCTTTTTTTTTAGATTTAGAATCCAATATTCTTTCAGATCTTTTGTCTTTATAGTACAAATAATAAAATGCGTGTCTCTACAAAAAGGCATTCTATGCATCTTTTTTAGCCTTTTTATGTAATAGTTTTACTCTTTTTAGCTCATTTGAATAACTATTATTTCTTCATTTACATTTTCTCCTCAACTTCAGAAACACTGATTGTAGCTTATTACAATCTTCTTTGAACCATGGTTTTTCTTTAGTGGTTCTTTGTGAATACTGTTTCAAATTTGTAAGATTACTTGTCTTCACCATATTTGATTTTAGAAGCAGTATCAATATAAAACCTCTTTTACTGAATCAGATAGCTTATTTATTACATCTTGACTTGGTTTATTCTATATCAAGTCAATTTTACACAAAATTTCATTAATCTTATCTTAATCAAGGCCATTCATAAATTTGGTAGCCAGTAACTTATTCCATTTAATTCTTTTATCATAGGTCTTGTCATGCATATCCAAATTTCCAGTTTCTATGCATTTTTCTTTGGTTTCAAATGAATTTTTATTGCCACAATCTAAATTATAATCTTATGACAACAGTGTTTATTAGACAATGTTCCATCAAAAGGGTCAACCTCAAAGTCATTTACAATATGAAATGAGTCACTGGAGATAAGACAATAATCAATGCTACTTGAATTTGAGAAAGGCTTTGTATATCCTAGTGGTATGCGCTTCGTGTCTTTATTATCCGTCTTAGTTTCCGACAGACATGCAAAATTGACTTATTTATTATTTCCGGTCCTGCTTACAGATAGGGTCCACTTTTGACCTTTTTTCCATTTAGAAGCCCCATGCCAAAAAAATAATGAGTTAGAGAATAACTATCATTGTTAGTTACATACCATTAGGTCCTACCTCCACTAGCTTAACCGGACCACTCTCTGTTTCCTTTGGGTGGAAAAATATTCAAACATGGCCAAAGCGAGCACTTATGGTGTCAACCTAAAAAATGGTAACGTTTAAAGCTGCCAAATTAACATTGTGTAGCCCATCAGTTTCAGTTGGTTCTTTTTGTTGAGAGAATGAGTTGTCCTTAAATTACTGTAGTTAACCAAAATTTACATTTTAGTATTCCCATACTCATTTTGAACCTCGGATAAGAATATTTTACTTGTTTATACTGTACTTAAGAAAATATGCAAAATTCTAATTGCTCCCAAATGGGGTTGCAGACCAGTCTTGTCATTTGCGGCGAGCGTAAGGTGCACAACGTTAATGTCCCTCTATGTTGTAGAACTCTGTATACAAAAAGCAGAGCTGTGACACCATGCATGTAAGGCACAAGGTTTAACCTAAATTTTAATAACAGTGAAACAACAATAAGTAATCTTGCATAAATCAATACAAGAAATTATCCAATAATAAATGCTCGCCTAACATATTTCCAAAATACCATTTGTCTATCAGCTAAAACGAAAGCTTGATGCATTATAATCATCATCATCAGTTGATGTCTTAGCACTGACACACCCAAGCTAAGTAACAAAATATATCCAATTTGATATACCCTTTATTTAGATTCCATTTATAATGAGCATTAATTACATGTATAGCTCAATTATGTTTATCGTTCTTACTCGGAAAGAGGCCTATCTCTGTGCAGTCTTTTTTTTAACTGGACAATTCATGCACAAATGATGTCAGTACTTACAAATGTGTCAAATTTCTTGCCCTTTTGACCTGTAATAGTCTTTTGTTTTGCCATATTTTTCTCATAAAACTCTGTGCCAAGTAAAGCTGGCTCATAGTTAATGACTTAACACATTGATTCGATATACATAATTTGACTTATTCAACAAAATGCTTGTCATCACTCCAGTACACTGTAACAAACAGTAAATTTTATTTGTTCAATTTCTCTGTGACACACTTGAGGGAAAATTCAAAGGGGGTCAGGTTAACCTTACCTTAGACCTTAGCTCATTCCATCCACATGTGGACATTGATCAGCAAGGGTCTGCCACTGGGATCAATCCTTTGCGATGAGAACTACTTCGTTGTGTCCCGATCAGTAAGGTCTCTTTTAATTATTCTCCACCATGTTTGATGTGGTCTCCCTCTTTTCCTTTTCCCTCCTTCTGATTTCCATGTTACAGCCGTCCTGACTATATGCTGCTTTCTGGCATCTTAGGACATGACCAAGCCATTTCAGCTTTCGTTTTGCAATCATTTGGCTGAGTAACTTATGGTTTGTTTGGTTCCTTACATCTTCATTTGTTATATGTTCCCTCCATGAGATATTTAAGATCCTTCGTAAGCATTTGTGATGGAAAGCATCTTAGCCTTTGCCTGTCTTTTACCGTCATTTCCCATGTTTCACTGGCATAAAGGAGGATTGATAAGATGGTGGCTTCATACACCCTCACTTTGGTTTGTATTCGGATGTTCTTCACTTTCCAGACAGCATACATGCTCCCAAATATTGACTGTGCTTTGGTCAGTTTAACAATTCTCTGAAAATGAGGTAATTTGATATGGATTGACCAATAATTAGTGATTAACTTTACTTTTTTTTTGTGCAAATAATTTGTCAAAAGCGCTACTTATGGAACAGACTGAGAACGTCTGTCATCCCCCAGACCAAACAGAAACTTCTGCTTAAGTCCCATGTGTTTATAGATTGCCATGGGTAATCTACATCTAGAATGTATATAAACTTAAAAGAAACAGATGTCCAAGGCATGTAACAGACAGGGATTGCACTCTTTTCTACTAGAGCAAAAGCCTGCTCAGGACTTTGGGTTTCGCCAAGCACCAGGATGACGGGCTGAGTCTGATTATTTGTTTCTACAAGGTCCAGTGTACCCTTTGTTTACGATTGTGTAATCTGTTGATGGACTGGTTTATCCAGGGGATGATATTCTTTTTGCCTACCATTCTAGATGGGACAGTCTCATCTACCACTTTACTCAATTTATCTTTGAAGTTGCTCCATACTTCGTCAACTGAACCTGTACTCTGTATTTGAACCTGTATGTCATGGCTTATACTACTCACTGCCTCCTTTAACTTGTCTGTATCTGCCTTATTGTACAGAAAGACTTTCCTTGGTTTTTGCCTACTTTTCAGGGGCTTAGTGTTAACAAGAATAATAGGAACACCATCATGATCACTAAGTCCTGGTACAATCTGATAACTAGAGAGGGATTCTTAATGAAAAATAAATCAAGAATGTTATCCCTACGAGTGGGTTCCGTAACTATTTGCTCAAGGCCATTATCGTTAGCTATATCGAGAAGGTCTCGACACATTGACGCCTTTTGCGATCCTGACTTTACGGTTTGTGAATCACAAACGATGTCACCTAGGTTAAGTCGCCACCTAGCTAGACATTGCTGTACTGATCTACATTCAACTTATCTAATGAGTTCTTGAGAGTAGGCAGGTAATCTTTATCGGTGTTAGAGGGTTTCTAAAAATTGCCAACAAGAACTGGTTTGGCACCATGTATTTCAATTTCTATCTATACACTTTCATTTTCTGGTCTTTGACAGCAATCAATACACTGGCGTGTGCCTGTCCTTTGCTGTTTGGGTCTCTGTCTTTATGATAACATTATAGTTATCTAGGAAAATCTCACTACTACTCACAGAGGTGTTTAGCCAAGTTTCTGACCAAATAATACATCACGGTTATCAAATTCTAGACATTTTGACACCATGATCATCAACCTGCACCTTTTTATCTCAGAAATACCATTATACAGTATATAAGAAAAGGTCATTGACCTTTGACCTTGAAAAAAAAACCACTTTCCCCACCCGTATTCCTCCCAAATTTTTTTTGGTAAATGTCGACACCCATACTTACTCAAAAACCATTTCCAATGAATTTATTCCAGATTGGCTGTTTTGGGGTCTAATTTCGGGATAATAAGCAATAATTTCCCATGTCTAACTAAATTCTGCCAAAATCGTCAATAAATAAAATGAAACAATCAACATCACATCTTTTGTTAAGTATGGGATACTGTATTATTGCATAAATTGCTTCTTTGATACTTGTTGAACCAATTTGCCTGATCATTTAGCTGTGTTATACACTGATTGTATGCCTGAGTACAACCGGAAATCTTCAGAATTTTTAGCCAGAGGCCGTGCAAACTGTTTACCAATACCATCATATTGCCTGATGATGTATTGCAGAATATATTTCATAGTAAGTTCAAATTTTGATTTGTGATTATACTGCTAAAGAAAATTGAAATGTATGATGTTCGACTTAATATAACATCAATTTTATAGTTTACAGCATTTTAAAATGTGTATTTCAATTGGTACAGGTAGCGTAGGTCAAACGAAGGGTGGACAAACAATATATTTACCCCCAAAACTGATCTTGAGAAAAAAAGAAGTTTATTGAATTTTCTATGAAGTATGAAGCAAATGTACTGAGATGCGGTGAAGTGTTATATCAATTTATGAATAGAAACTTGAATCGACTTAGGTTCTGTTGTTTGAAGTTATTGATTATTTTGATACCAGTTTCTGAAAATGGTAAAAAAAAACATGAATTTTCTTCTATTTGTCAAACCTTGAAATTTGTCTTCTTTAGATATTTCACCATTTTCGGGAAAGCAAATTGTTCTAACCAATTTGTCTAATTAATATGAGACGTTTAGCTACAAGAACTGAAGTATAAGCTACATGTAATGTAACATTTTTAGCCTTTTGTATACTTTTTATTTCATACCAAGAAAACAAAAATGCAGTCATCAATACATCTTGTCAGTGAATTATACAATGGGAGATTTCATGTCAAGATGTACTGTACATGTGTTTATATGACATACAATAAACTCTGCCTTTACTATAAAATTCTGAGCCATCTATTTCAGCAGATATCCTGCTCAGTGTCTTTTCATTGATAATCATTTCATTCCATCATATACAAAACAAAACCACTTTGAAAAAAAGCTAAGAGGGAGTCCTGCGTAAAGACAAGGCACAAACTTCTGTAAAGGTGACTTTGTCAATATATCCTTAAGCAAAACTCTCGGTTCTTAAATGAAGTGCTAGTAATATAATTCTTGCTTGTAAATGCAAGTCAGAAGTTAGACTGTATCTGTTAATCCATCATTTTAACTTGCAATTGATTTGAACATTGATTGTGATATAAGTTACATGTAATTCTCAGTTCCCAACGACCTGAAAGAGGCCTGCTAATTGTACAAAAAATGGATTCTAGGTACAGTTTGGTAATCTATTTGTTACAAACCAGTTGAAAGAGTACCCCCCCCCCCCATTACAGGGTCATCAAGAAATAAACATCCATAACACTGAATTACTTTATTGGAAATAGTCCTATTCAGAAAGGAGCTTTGTACTACATGTACAGGTAGTCATAATATATTTTACTTTGAAATGAGCTACCTGTCACGAAAATAAAAACATATTGTCTGTACAATATACATGCTGGACATGTCACACATTCACATTTAATTTACCTATCTGAACATCATATTGCATAGAGTTAGAGCATTTACATTGTAAATGAGCTAATAATAAGAACATGCTACCTGTATAGTATGTATATTGAGCATGTTCAAACTATGTTTGTAATGAGTTTTGTATGAAGGAGTGTATCATGAATGGTCTTGTCGGATGTTTTTATTTGACCAAGTAATTTGATAGTAACCATAGCAACTGTGCTTCTCATCCAATCAAAATCTAGAGAAAAGATTTCAGATCTGTCAACATGAAAAATGTTGATGAAACGCTCCCCTTGCCAATATTCACTGCGTTGGGGTGCATATGAACGCCCCCAACTATTAAGCCAAATTTAAAAAGAATTTAATGCTATACTGCTAGCAGCATAGGCTACCTAACATTCATCATGATTTTTGGCAGAGAAATCCTTCATGCAGTCAAGTCAACCTTATTGGCATAGGAAGGAAATTGGGCAGACATTTAAATGAACCTCAATCACTGCACACACTCTAAAGAGTTAGTTAAAATTGAATGGAAAAAAGTGTCCTTCTGTAGAGGCTGGGAGCAATTCAACATTCATCATCCTTGAGTTCGATTGGCTGAGAATAACATGTATCTGACTGTTAGTATATTAAACTGTTGGATTGAACGAACTTTGTCTGCTATTAAGATATCTGAAAAGTCATTCATGAAACCCCTTCTTGATAGTACATTTTTATTTTGTAGTCTTTCATTAGATCTCAGAACATTAAAATTGTAAAAACTGTATAACAGTCTCGCCCTTGTCTTATTACAGCTTCAATAATGATGATGTAACACTGGGAGTTGTATGAAAGGAGCGGGGTCAAGCTGGTTTCTTTGATCCCATGCTCAACACTGCCTATAAGTTATGCCCTAATCTGCATCTGTTAACCAGCTGCACCGGCCGCACAGAAACGTTGTTAGCCTACCAGAGCGCTAACAGTAAGCCCAGTCACATCTTTTGGATTGTTAAGTCATGCATTGTTACAACATTATGCAATGCTGCCACATAACCGGTTGTAACAGGGCCTCTGTTAGTGCACTGTTAGCGCTAACAACGTTTCTGTGCTGTCAGTACGGATGGGTGTTTCATAAAGCTGTACGTAAGTTAAGAGCGACTTTAAGAATGACTGGTGAACCTTTCTTGTTGATGGTAGATTCATTGGCAATGGTTTAGCGCGTATATAAGAAAGAATCACCAGTCGCTCTTAACTTACGAACAGCTTTATGAAACAGCCCCCTGGTTTCACAGAATGGTTGAATAATAAGGGTTTAAAACTCTCGAATCAGTACACCATGTCTCAGCAACCTTTCGCTGTCCCTTTTAGTGATATCCTCAAAATGGTCAAATATGTTATTGCATTTCATGAACAAACACAAACTTTGTAATTCTTTACTATTTTCAACTATTTACTATTTGTTACATTAAACAAGGTCATGGCATGGATTAAAGATAATCAGCTCGTCCTCAACACTGAAAAAACTTGTGTCATGATAATAGGTTCTCGCGCTAATCTCAGGAAAATAGATTCTTTCACGATTTTGTTAAACGGTGATTTGATAAATAGAGTTCAATTCACCAAATGCTTAGGAGTTTTGATAGATGAAGAACTGAAATGGTCAAAACAAATAGAAAATGTATGTAAACTTACTCAGAAAAGCATTGGCATAATAAAGAGAGCGAAAAGTTCTTTGCCTGTGCAGTCCTTAAAGTTGCTTTATAACAGTTTAGTGTTGCCAAGATTTGATTACTGTTCTGCTGTATGGTCGAATAGATTTCAATCCCATACAATTAAGCTGCAAAAAATTCAGAAGAGGGCTGCAAGAATTATATTGAACAAGACATACGACACACCGTCGGCTGATTTGTTCACAAGTCTTAAATGGATGACACTAGACAAACGATTTGAGCTCAGTCGCGTTTTGATGATATTTAAATGTGTCCATAATTTAGCACCTTCTTACCTTCAGGTAAACTTAACCAATCCAAATGATGTACATGAACATCATACCAGACAGAGAGACAGTGGATATTTACGCGTGCCCAAGTTTCGCACTGATTGTTATAAGTGTAGTCCAATCGTATCTTCAATATTTAAATGGAATAAGCTTGATAATTCAATTAGAACAGCTCCTTCTGTCATTTCATTTAAGAGAATGTTTAAAAGAACTTGTAATTTATAAATAACTTGCGGAACATCCACTGTTGTGCTTATTTTGTGTTAGCATGACCTTGATGATTTGGTGTATATTATCAGTATTTTCAAGATGTCCTTCTTAATTAATTTGATTTATTGATATTTTATTATACGTCAAACGAGTGCCCGTCTGCGTTTTGTTTGCTGCTAAGTTTGTTAATGTTTCGTTTTACATTCAAATCCTAATGTGAATCTTAATGATGTAACATTCTGTACATACGTTATGCATTTTGTAAATATGTTTGTTATTCAGGGCCTCATGGAAGACCACTACTTATTGGTGAATGGGCTACCCTGTCAAAATATCAGAAATAAATAAATAAATAAATAAATAAAAACTGCAAAAAATATCCCAATAAAGTAAAAACGGTCACAAGCAAAGTACCTTATATCAAAGATTGTGAATCATGGATTTAAGGACAGGACATTAACTTGAGTGCAAATTATTGGAACATAATCAAATATTGAATTTTTATAAAAAAGGCTAATTTTGATCGACTCTGGTATGCAAATTATAATATTGGCACAGTGCTAACTCTGACAAGCTTGTCCGATGATGTCCTTTTGCCATTATTGATGAGCTTTATAATTTGTATTGCATTTTAACCAATAAATTCAAAGTTGGTACTAAAAACTAGGATCCCGAAAAAATCACAACAGTATAACCGTGTGCTGAGTTGAAGATCAAAGCCAAGTAGCATGTTACAAATTCCATTGTTACGCTTCAGAACCCATCAATGCTTTTTGCATAAATTACAAGAGATACAGCTTCTTCCTAACAACTCTCTGATTTTCATGGGGTTCCATGCAAAAAATTACAATGTTTTTGTACAAGGTTTTGGAAAAAATGGGAAGGGAGAGGGGCTACCCTCTGGTTCCGCAGCCCCTGAACCAATGAGTACTAGTGATATACTCAAAGCTTGAAATACAGGGAAAGGGAAAATGATCAATGATATAAACTAGCAGTTAAATTATAGTTTCTGCATCAGAACTACATATTATGTAGCAGATCTGAACCATATTTTTGAATTTATTAATTTCAATTTACTTCTTTATGTCATCTTTCCTGTGTTTAAATTGAACCAAATAATCACCATATTTTAAAGACAAACATGTACAGGAATATGTGACAAGTTGTGAGCAAGTGATTGAAAATGAGAAATTGAAAAAAAAATGACAGGAAATCAAGAAAGAATTTTGTTTCCAAATGTTGACTCAGATTTGTCACTTTTGTAGGGTCCTTTGCATGGATATCAAAATATGACACAGTCACAATGTATACTGATACTATAAAACTACAATGCATAATATACAATTTTCAGATATCATAAGTTGTAAGATCAAGAACCAGTTCAAGAAAGTTTACTTAGGATGGGGTCAATGAGAACTATACTGTTCATATCATTATTGTGAAGATTTATTATAATCAACCAGTGGCATAGACTGCTTGATATACCAGTAAGAGCACTTCAAAATTAAGGTAGTTTCTACCTAAAACACCTGGAGAATACAAGACAAAGTTCTTTGAGGTTTATCATACTTTCAAATGCCATACATATTATTGTTAACCTCTTTAGGGGATAAGAGTTTACCTTTACAAACTTATCACCTCTTATCATGATTCGCACAAATATTTTAAATCATATATTATGTACATTGCAGCAGTTTTTAATAGGTGGATATCATCTCTCTGGTTTATATTGATGTGAAACTTCCCTAGGTTCAAGTCCTTGAAGCTCTCGAAACCTCCGCTGCTGGATGGTCATTTTTGCACGGTTATATCTGCAGTAGGTGCTGCAAAAAATAAACAAGATGGGCTTAATAGCATTGGAGAAGACTGTTAAGAATTCAAACAAAAATAAAAATACTGAAAGTCTGAAACTAATATTTATCTTTGTGTTTCTCTTTGCTCTTTAACACAAATATTGTTGGAAGAAAAAGTTAAATTATACCCTGATGGAAAGCTCATGAGGTTTTAACACAATTTAAGTTTTATGCATTTCCACCGTTTACCAGCCGAGTATTTACTGCACTGAACACTTCAATCTGTGTGCCTTGAAAAGGGGCTCTATTGTGACTCTCGGTACCCTGAGTTCTCATTATATTTGCATTCGTGTGTTGAATTTGTTTTTTCTACTTCCAAAGGAAATAAATTTGAAAGAATTAAGTGGTGAAATGGATGGAAACCTAGTCCTTTTGGATTTTGACTCTACTTTTATGAATAATTATGAATAATTTTTTATTCAGGTATGGATACTATGTCAGGCAAAACTATACACACAACTGAAATGCAAGTATAGATTAAAAGCTGCTCCAAAGCAGTACATGGAACAAAAAATGTTTTTCAAAATAGTTTAGAGCTGTGGGTTCCATCACTTTGAACCGGATATATACTTTCAATAATCATTTCCATCTGAAAATTGTGAAAAATTATAACCTCACACAAAAATAAAGGTTTTGAAGTACAATCACATGTAATCAAAACCATATTCCAATATCAGAGAATTAAAGCAAATGAGACACGCAATAAAACCTACCTACATAGTTGGCATATTGAGTGTATTTTTCAACTAAAGTACAACTCCTGTGTACCTGCACATCATAAGCCTTGTGTTCCAGAAAATGTTAAAAAATATTAATAATCACTTTCGAAGACTAATATGTTGCTTTCAATTTTACCTCCAAAATTTACAAACAATGCATATGGATGCAGAAGATTCTGTTTTCAATATTCTTCAACATGTTCTTCACAAGACATTTTGAACTTGCTACCTATAGCAACCAGAGAATGTATGTATTTTATATTTAATATCATTTTTAATCGAGACTGTTTACACAGATTTTAAAATACATACATTTTCTTTTCTAAAAATGGTACTTATCATAGAAGTAATTCATGTTTTTACAATATCAAAGACACCACAGTATATAACTTACAACGAGCTTAAGGTGACTGCAACAAATGAAAGGACACCCATATCAGTTGAGCGCTTCACACGGCCTATAGTAAAAAATAATATAGAAAAGGTTATTTTGATGTGAAGTATTCATATTTTTAAAACCATAAGGTGGGAGGGATAAAGTTTAAACTTCAAATAGGACATTTTTGCCAAGAATCTGTGAAAGTATAAAGTCAAGTGGTGATATAAATTCTTCAGAAGTCCATGAAGAGATAGTGTACTGAGTGTAGAACTGAACACTTCTTTCGAAACAGTTTCAAATGGCAGTTCCTATTCTAACAAAAAAAAAACATACAAATTCCATTCCTAAAAAATAGTTTATTTTCTAGCTTTTACTGCATTTTTAGCTAAATGTACATTGTCAAGCAAAACAGATCTATTCAATTTAACAAATTTAAAGAATTTAAAAATCTGAATCTATAAATATAAAACATGAACTTCTAATTCTTTTCATTACATTTATTTCCATTCATTCCATTTCATTTATTTTTGGTGTGATATCAATTTAACAAGGAAATTATGGATTACAGTGAGTTGGAAGTTCTTAAATTTTGCAGTGACATGAACAAATTTAACATGGGCTATACATGTATGCAAAGTCTAAATAATGATAGGCTATAATAATGATTACTAGAAAGGCTTTTAATGAATTTTGTAATGATTTATCTTGGGTTTATCTCTACTTAATCCAAGTGAATTTGATATCAGTGTGGGTATACAACATGCAGGATTGACAATCTAACTCAAACTACTTTTTCCCCTTTCAAATGGGGGGGGGGGGGGGGTCGGTGGTACTCTGAAATAATAATATGATTTCAACAGAGTAAAACCAGACTTGTAGAAAAACACTGAAAGTTTTATTTGAAAATCATGGAATATAACAGTTTATTACATTTTGAATTGTTTTGATGGAACAGTTATATGACTATCTTCATGGATATACAGTGAGCGAGATAATGATGTAGTATCCCCATAAATTTATTACATGAAATAACAATTATCCAAACTTTTTCCTCCATGAATGTAAATATAGGATTGACTAAGATCATCATTATTTTGTTACAAGGGAGACATGCTTTCCAATATGGATGCATGAAGATATGAAACAATTATGATTTCATGTAATAAAATAAGAAAAGGAAATTTGAGGGCACTAATCCTCAAGATACATTAACCTTGTTTAATATTTTTATCAAATCAAATTTTTGACAAGATTTTCAGTTTTTTGCTCATTTACTCTAATTTATTTACACGTTACTATTTTCAGCCTAGACTCTTCCTTAATACTTACTTGTAAAGAGAAATGTAGCCAGCCCAACACTGAACCCTCCACCTATGCCATATAGGAATGCTGTTCTCATGCACGGTACTCCATGGATCTCTCCTGTTACACGAGACAACCAAGATTCCTAGGGGGAAAAATCATTACAATTAGCTTGGCCCTCTACTGCATACCATAGTTATTTTCATGTACAACACAAACATAACAGTTGATATTATAGCTGGTTGGAAATTCCAGTGGACATCATTCAGAAACTGAAGGGGAATCGAACCCAAATTAAAAGTTGTTTTTAGAGGTTAAATAAAAATACAACAAATAGCTTTAAAAAAATAAGAAAGGCAGAAGGTGAACAATATCAGACAAACAATATTAAGGAAGTTATGAATGTTATAAATTGTAATCACTATACCTGTAAAGACTTTAAATTGGCCACAATGGTGATGTCATAGTGATTGCAAAGCCAAAGGACTATTGTTCCATTTACTCCAATAAATAAAATATCTAAAATGCCATTTTGTTTTCAACAATTTTACTTCAGATTATATTTTTCTTTCATAAGGACAAAAAAATATGTTACCTGTGTTAGATCATTACTGCCCCTGGTATGGATAATAGGTACGAAGGAGAAAACCACAAATCCCTGATAATTAAGTACATGGCCTATGGGAAAGTTGGTCCTACCACTTATCCTAATTTTTTTTACCAAGTTGCCCATTTGAAAGCTACAGTCTTAGGGATCTCAATATTAAAACAGTCATAACTTTCTTGTTGTTTGTCCGATTTCTTTCAAACTTTATCATTCTGCCATACTTATATTTCTCCTTTCTTACATAACATTATATGACCAGGTTGTTTTCCCTTTAAAACATTATGTTAGTATGGCGTTAGGATTTTTTCAAATGGTTCATATATGATTTTCTGAATGATTCTGATAAGCAAACATTTTTTTGTTTGTTTTACTTTCAATACTTTGCTTATGTTTCATAGTGCAACATATATATGTTCAAAGAAGTGTTAATAACTCTGTATGTTTTTGTTATGCAGGGGTCCCATGTAAACAGTATCACAATTACTGATACAACTTTCCTTTTGAAATACACTGGAATGAACATTTAAATAAATGAACCCCCCCCTGGAAAAAAAAAGATGGGGGAGGAGGGTTTTCGAATTGATAGGATGACAAGTGATATTATCATCTACATGTAGGTGTTAATGGGTACTATATAGGATGTGAACATCAAAGTTGTTGGCTGCCTTAGCATTAAGTCCCTAGTTTTCTGCATTATGGAAACTAGAAAAAAAATCACCCATTTGGGTTTGACAACTTGCCATGCTTGCCACTCATACAAGGAAACCAAACTTCTGAATTAGTCGCATTTTGAATTACTTTATCACCATGATCACAGGAATATCTGAATGTGATCGATGGTTCCATGACATTTGCTCAGGCAACAATTGCACCAAAGGAAAATCTGCACATAAAATCTAACAAAACCAAATCAACCCTAGGCCATTTAATAATCTGGCAAATTTTGAAGGCATCGTAAGACTAAGAGATATATTGCAATATAGATCTACAGCAGTGAGTCGCAAGTTTACAAATTGTATTTGTGCTATATTCAGTGGCCAACTGGCCACTAACAAAGACATTTCCGGGGCTTTTCCTGGGGATTCTTATAAGCATCTGTTTTGTTTTTCAGAAACGGACTCATGTCTAAGGATTATTCAGTTGAAAAATAGGACCCACGGCTATGGATTTCTTGCAACAGCAAGACCCATGGCCATGTCTAAGGACTTTTTTGAAAAAACGACCCACTGGAGCAGCACATCCCCGTATGCGATATTCATGTGAGTAACCCCCCCCCCCCCCCCCCCCCCCCGAGAATAGAATACATATACGGTAGTCTCTCGCTCGTGTGCCTAGTGTGCAAAACACCTTTCTCCACCACTCATTCAATGAACAAGATTATGCTCCACTCACACACATGCGAGGTTAGTACATGTATGCTATACTAACCTCGCACAATGCATGTCGTTTGACAAAGGATTTTGATGTTTCCTTCATCACATGAATGTGGGGGAATAAAACGCCCCAAAACTTTCTATACTTACAAAAACTGCATTACTTTTAAGATATTCAATAACTTTATGATAAAAATATATTAAAATTGTTTTTAAAAATGATTTTTTTAACGCTTACCTACACATCTCGGCCAAGAACCTCGGAAGATCCTTTCATACTGCGGTGGAACTCAATCAAACAACAATCGAAATGTGAATTTTTCTGATCTTACAGTCTCGATTCAATTCGTCAGCGCATAATAGGAAATTGTACAAAAAAATCAACGGGTCGCATCTAATGTAAAAACTTATAGGTGAAGTACGCCAATTTTTGACAGCGAAAAAACAAGACCCAGTCAGAGGAAAAAAATACTGAGTGCCTAGAATGCAACAGAAGCTTCCAATGTAAACAAGCAAGCGTATGAATAATATCACGTGCCCTCTCGCAGCTCTCTACATATATCAGATCATACGCAAAAAGTCCGGATGTGAGATTCAACCTTCTTCGGCATCGAGACAAGAGTATTTTATACCAAGGTTTTTACCTGACTGCTAAGAAAGCACAAATGCCTGTGAGCAAGCAACCAGGGGACCAACGGATTAACATCCTCTCTGAGGGACCTGGTAATCACCCAAGGGTTCATTACATGCTGCCGCGCAGAGAAAAATCAAGCCATAGAAGTCGTGTGTTGTGGACACCAGAAATGGGATCCCAGCACGCGCGACCCACTAGTTAGAAATCCACTGCCAAACGCGGTTCATGGTGCGGTGCGAGGTTAGTATACTAATACTAACCTCGCAATACGTGAGTGTCTGGTAATGAGGATAAATGCCTTACCAAAGCACTCACACTAATACGAGGTTAGTATATGGTATACTAACCTCGTACAAGGGACCGTGTTTGACCCTGGATTTCGAAGTAGTCGGCAAACATCGCTTCATTGCTGAAGTAATATTTGCCGAAACTCCTTCTCGCTACGCACCGGGGCTCTTTCCGGTAAGTAGCAATACATTAAAAAATTATACATATATGATTTGGAAATAACTTCATTATAAAAAGAGCAAATTTCGCTTACCTCGGCCTAGCAAGTGACTTCCTTTGTCTCTTCTACGGAAATACAAGGAAGCCCGTTGGTGGCGCTAATAAATTTCACAACCTTGATTCAGCTCCTCGGTAATTTTATAACTGTGTCTAAATTCTTTGAATGCGCAATTCTTATGATTAATTTACTAATTATGGGCACCAATAAATGAAATACCTCAAAAACATAATTCAAGATTACTATTGGCGATGATGACACTTTTTTGCAATTAATTTAAAACGATGACTAATAAAAAAAAAATACACATGCCTGGAATGAAACCAGCAGTACAAGCTTTAACGAACGTCAATAATACGGTATACCAAAGTCTATACAATGAAAAGATTGGACACTTCACGGACTTCGCGTAATGCCTTGCGTCGATTTGCGTGTAAAATAGTGTAGGTGCCTAGTCTTTCCCTTGTTGTGTCTTTGATATGAATATAAATCGCGCGCCCTCTTTAGGAGAAAATTGATATCCACGCTAAGTTTTTTCAAGTCTATTGACAGATCTTTTTATAATAATGATCATGATGATGGTGAAAATGAAGATAATTTATGTAAAGAAATGTCGAATGATGACTGCATTAATGATGATTTTAACATGAATGAAATGAAGAATGTTTTACAAGATTTGAAAAACTCAGCGCCAGGTAAGGATGATATTCATGCGATTATGTTAAAAAACTTACCCCAAATAGCGCTTGATGTCATATTAGATCTGTACAACGACATATGGAAAACTTCACATTTCCCTTGTCAGTGGTATGAAGTTGTTCAAATACCTATTTTGAAACCTGGAAAGGATCCTAGTTTAGTGTCGTCCTATAGACCAATTTCTTTATTATCAACCCTGTTTAAAGTCATGGAGAAAATGATTAAAAACCGTCTGAATTGGTTTTTAGATAATAAGAAGAAGTTAAACCCACTTCAATCAGGATTCCGCAAATATCGTAGCGTCAAAGATCATTTAGTCAGGATTGAAACAGATGTTCATTTAGCATTGAAGGAGAAAAAATATACCGTGGCAGTTTTTTTAGACCTGGAAAAGGCGTATGATTCGTTATGGAAAGGAGGTCTCTTGAAAAAATTGTCAATGTTAGATATTAGTGGAAAATTATTTTTCTTTATTAGAGCTTTCTTAAGAAATAGATATTGTAACGTGAAAGTTAACAATAGTATGTCAGACAAGTATGTATTAGAGCACGGAATCCCGCAAGGGAGCTCATTAAGTCCTGTCATTTTTACATTGATGTTAAATGACTTAAAGATTAAAGAAAGTGGAGTAAAGCTATCATGTTATGCAGATGATATCGCGATTTGGTTTACTAGCTCAAACTTAGATCTGGTTCGCCAAAAGCTGCAAGAAGCCCTCCATGAAATCGAAATCTGGTGCTGGAGATGGAAATTAAATATTTCTCACACAAAGTCTGTAGTTTTAGTTTTTACCAATAAACAAAAGAAAGATATTACTTTGAAAATAAATGGGCATGTTTTGCCTCATTGTGAGCAGTTCAAATTTCTTGGTATGTGGTTAGACTCAAAACTAACTTGGTCTAGCCACATTAATGCGATTATTGATAAATGTAAGAAAAGATTAAATTTATTACGTTGCGTTTCGGGTACGTCCTGGGGGAATAGGTATGAAATTTTGATGATGATATACAAAGGTCTTATTTTATCTGTTTTAGACTATGGAAGGGAAATGTATGATTCTGCCTGTACATCTCATAAGAAAAAGCTTGACTCTATACAATATAGAGCTTTGAAAATCATTACAGGAACGATATACAATGTATCATTAGAGTCTTTACAAGTTTTGACTGGTGAATTACCGTTGTATCTTCGGAGAAAACTGTTTAATGATAAATTTAGATATTATTTGTTGTTTAGCACTTTATGCCATCCAAGTAGAGAAATTTTCATTGAACATACGAACAGACACGAATGGAAGGAAGGGGAAAGACCTTTCAAACTTCGAGCCTGTAGTGATGAGGTACTTGTAGAGAAGCAAGACAACTTATTAACAAGAATCCCGGAATGGCGTTTGTCCCGCTCCCCTGTGTCGTTTTGTGCTCATCGTATAATTAGAAAAAAGGATATGCTAACGGCCGAGATGAAAGCTATCGTTCTAGAAAGAATTGGAATTGTGTGGAATGGTTATTTACATATATATACTGATGGATCCAAACAGGAAAATTTTAGAACGGGGGCAGCATTTTATGTTCCTCAATATAAAATAAAAAAGTATTTCAGGTTATCCAATGTAAGTATCATGAGAGCGGAACTCCTGGCCATTTTAATGGCACTTGAGTGGTTAGAATCCTTTGATAAACCATGTTCAGTTGTAATTTTTTGCGACTCTTTGTCAGCGCTGAATGTGATTGATTCATATTTCATAAAATGCACCATTGTTAATGAAATTTTATTTAAAATTCATAAACTCAGTATGAAAGATATCTGTATTAATTTTGAATGGATTCCCTCACATTGTGATGTTAACGGCAATGAGATCGTCGATAAAGCTGCCAAGAAAGGAGCCGCGAAAAATTTTTTAGACATCGTTTTACCAAACACTATAAATGAACTCACATGCTCACGCATGACATTTTATAAAAGTGTCTGGCAAGCAGATTGGAATGCGTCTAGAAATGGTAGATTTTTATATGCTATTCATTATAATGTTTTTAAGCAGGCATATAGAAAAGGTTTTTCTCGGAAAGAGGAATGCCTCCTTCATCAAATCACAGTAGGTAAGTGCAAATTAAACTATTTTATGTTTCAAATTAAACAGCACTCTTCCGGCCTCTGTGATGTGTGCAAAAAATTTGAGACTATTGAACATTATGTTTTATTTTGTTCAAAATATGTAAAGGAGAGACGCATTATGTTTAATAAACTTAAGATGAATGACCCGAATCTTAAACAATTGTTAATTAATCCCGATTATACACGGGAACTACTATGTTTTATATATGCCACTAACCGTTTTTACAGTTAGTCAAACACAAGAAGGATTTAAAAATTGTATTAATAAAAAACTAAGAAAAGACAAGACAAAATAATAAGAAGGACGTGTAATTGTATGTGATATCACATTTGAATTGTTATTTGACGAATATTTTAAGAAATTCTATAAATATATAACTAGTAGCCAATTGGTTAGCTGGTGTGCCCTTTTTCACGAACAATCATTTAGCACGCGCGATATTTAATTTCTCTATTTGTATTGAAGTATTATTCCTCGAAGATGTTTAATCTTGTAGGACCTACTAATATAATAGGTGGATGGGTGACTAATCTATATTAATATGTCATATAATCGTCACCAATGGTCTAACGTCGTATGGATCTCCTTTGCCGACGACGTCCTACTTACGAAAGTGACTGGCGCGTATAATCTGGAGAGATTGAAGAGCGCCATCATATTCAACAACAACAACAACAACTAACCAATTTTTATCTCCGTGAAATCTTCACTAAAGATCAAGAAAATATACATATTTTTAAAAAGAAACTTCAAGGAGAAGTTAGGGTTAGGGTTTCAAGGAGAATTATGCGTGATATTTTATGTGGGCAAAAGCCCAGTATATTTTGGATGTGTCGCGTGAATATGACTGATATTCCTTCGCACGCGAGATGATATGAACCCATGGGTGTTACCAAAGGGCACTAGCGCACCATTTAGGAATCGAACCCGGGTCAACGGAATCCGAAACCCCCGCTCTACTGACTGAGCTATCGAGCCTCCTTATAATTTATATCATCATTTTTATAGAATTTTTTAACTAGTAACTAATAGTAATAGAAAGACAAATGAAAGACGAAGAGCGAAATGTGGCTTCATATCGTTCGGGAATTCAGTTTTAATTTAGAAAAAAGTGATGTCATTATTTTAACAATGTATGATCTAGTGTCTAAATAACAAAAAATTCCATTAAAGTTTTGCGGGTGCTGTGCCTTGTACTTTCCTGTGCACTGCTCTTTGCTCTCCAGTGACTCCACGCACCACCGCGAACAACTTAGTCTACTGACGTAAATGTACATTGATGGGACTGAACGAAAAATAAATACAATCGCGTACAACCTTCGGTGATACATTGCAAAAGTTATTACTTATATACTTAGTAACTTTTCATTGTTTGTCACTCACGCTTTGATTGTCATCGTTGTCGATCCCAGCCATGATGCCGATCTATAACTGATTCACAAAGTAAATGAGGGGAGATTTGTCTAGCAGCTGCAGAAGTTCCGACTTGCGTAATATGAGTTACAGGGGGTGTCCCGAAGCAGACAAAATAAAAACAAATTAAATGTTATCACTACACTGCAGTGGTGCCATAGATTAGAGATATCGGTACTAATGATATATCTCTATGAGTAGTGCTCATCTCCAGGGGCGGATCCAGCCTTCGCCAATAGGGGGGGGGGGCCGGAAATTTTTTCAGCCATATTTTCCCCGATCGGCCCCTCGAAAATGATTTTTGGTTTCTTTGAAGGGGTATTCCTAATAGTCACTTCTTAGTTTTATTCTTATGTATAGACATAAATATATAATATCATAATCCTTAGCCCGGGCCCCTCGGGCCCCCCCTGGATCCGCCTATGCATCTCCGATCCCCATGATTGTCGATCCGGGTTCTCAAGAGTAAAAAAGAGAGAAATTAAAGAAAGGAAAATAGATGAACAAAAGGGAACATATCACAGAAACATTAAAAAAAAACTGAGAAAGAAATTGAGTCACCGGCCACTCTTTCTATATGAGAAGATCAACGGAAGATGATCTCCTAGATAAGAGGGGGGGGGGGGCATAGGGGCGCTAGAGAGGGAGACGGCTATCTGTATTTTATTTGGTTTGGTTTTATTTTGTTCATTGTATTATTAATATATATATATATATTTTAATTTTCTTCCCATCATGCACTGAATTGTTATCACTTAGTTCAGGTTCAGTACGTAGGCATATAGGTGATGCATTACGAATCGTATTAAGAATTGAAGTGATTGAATATACGTTGTAATTTCCTTATTGTTGAAATAAAGACATGTATAAAAATTATACATTAATGATATATATTATGTTTTATACTGTGCATTGGCGGCGGAGCAGATGATTATCTTTTGTATTTGGGGGGGGGGGGACGCCTATTGTTGCGTCCCCCCCCCCCAAACACAAAAGATAATCATCTGCTCCGCCGCCAATGATACTGTGAGTCCCAGAAAAAAGGAACCCATAATTCGGTATAATTTTTGCCATCATAATCATAAATTTACCTCATGAGATATACATCAATTAAAGATAAGATATGCTTCACCTCTTTCATTTGAGGCCCATCTCAACGTTCCAGGGGCGGCAGAACCGGGGGGGGGGGGGGGGGGCAGGGAAAAGGGGACATCCCGATAGACCGCGGGTCCGATAGACCGCGGGTCCGATAGACCGCGGGTCCGATAGTCCGCGGGTCCGATAGACCGCGGGTCCGATAGTCCGCAGTGTGTGTAAAATTATGATCAGATATATCAAATGTCATCGAGAGGTCCAAAGGTCAAATGATACGAGGCCATGGGGTTCTATCAGGTGCGGATCCATGGAGGGCCGAGGGGGAACTGCCTCACCCCCCCCCACCCCCAGCTCAAAAATGAGGGGGGGAAGAGGGGAAAAGGGAGAGAATAAAAAAAGAAAGAGGAAGATGGGAAAAGAAGAGAATAGAAAATAGAGTAAGAAGGAGAAAGGAAGAGAAGAAAAAGGGGAAAGGAAAGACAAAGAAAAAAGGGAGAAGAAAAGGGGAAAGAAGAGGGAAAAAAGAGGAGGGAAAATGAAGAGAAGAAAAGAAAGGAGAAAGGAAAAGGAGGAAAAAAAGAAAAAAAGAGGAAGGAAGAGAAGAATATTTAAATAGAGAGGAAGATGGGAAGAAAGATAAGAAAAAAGAGAGAGAGGAAGAGGGGAAAAGAAGAGAGAGAGGGAGGAGGGGGAGGGAGAGAAGAAAAAAAGATTAAAAGAGAAAAAAGGGAGAAGGAAAGAAAAAGAAAAAGGGAGAAGTAAAGGGGAAAAGAGAAAAAAAGTGGAAGAGGGAAAAGAAAGAAAAGAAAAGAACGGAGTAAGGAAAAGGGGGAAAAGAAGAAGAAAAAAGAGAGAGAGTAAGTGGGAAGAGAGGAAAAACGAGAAAAGAGAGAGGAAAAGAGGGAAAGAAAAGACAGCAAAAAGAGAAGAAAAGGGGGAAAGAAAAGACGGGGGGAAAGAGAAGAAAGGGGGGGGGGGGGGAAAGAAGAGGGGGAAAGAAAGAGAGAAAGAAAGAGAAAGGAAGGAAGGGGAATGTGGATAAAAGAAAGAAAAAAGAAAGAAAAGGAGATGGGAAACGGAAGAGGGAGATGTTGACCTGGACGTCGATTTGATGGCGCCAAAATGACGTTCGAACTATGGGGCGCCGAATTGATGTTCGATCTAGCGGGGCACCAAATTGATGTTCGAACTAGGGGAGCGCTAATTTGAATTTTGACCATAATACGACACATACATGTTTCAGAGAGGGGAGGGAGGGCAAAGTTATATTTCACATGGGGGCGCCAAGTTTATGTTCAACCGAGGGTGCCAAATTGACCTTGAACTTAGAGGGCTTCATGCAAATTCATTTTCGACCGGGGACGCAACATTGCCTGTTTATAGTGAAATATATGTCCTGCCAAAAAACTTCAATTAATGCGGCTGAATTAAAATATTCCGTTTTACGATAACAGAAAAAAAAAATGTTTTCGAGTTTTAAGTCTGTTTAGCGAGATAGATACCCTGTTCAGGTTCACAAACATTGCCCAAAATGTTCAATTTTCAGGACAAAATACATGAAATTTCATTTTTAGATTACATAGGGCTTAAGAGATTATTACACATTTATGTTGCTTATAAAGTAAAGCTAGGAAATGACTGTTAGGACATGGGTGTTTTGCCCCCCCCCCCAAAAAAAAAAAAGAGAGATTCAAGACTAAGAAAAAATAGAGAGAAAAGAAAAGGGATTAGGATGAAATATAATATTATTTTCCAAATATTATGTCAAAATCTATCACAACCTTGTATTTTTGTAATAAAAATGTCAGCATATTTGCTTGCTCGCTTCGCTCACTGGCAACTTCTTATTAATTTTATGCGATACACCATATCGAGCCCCCTCGAAATTGTTGGCTCATTACGGCACTGGGACAACCCCTTAAAAGAAACCAAAAAAATCAACTTTGAGCGGCCGATCGGGGAAAATATGGGTGAAAAAATGGCCCCTCACCCTAATGGCGGAAGCTGGGTCCGCCCCTGACTTAGGCTTTCAGGATATAATACATGATAAATCTATAAAAAAAATCAGATCGCGCTTCGCGTTCTCATTATTTATTTAGGCCTTGTGAGATACCTCAATTTGTTTTTAAGAATGAAATATCAGATTTTCTTTGACGTCTACCCCCCCCATTTCATTTATTTTTTTAACTTGGTGCCCTCGCCACCCACCCCCCCCCCCCCCCCGTGCACCCATGCTGAATAAATACGCCACTGAAGAGGAGAATTAGTCGATTGCTTCGAGATTGCATTATTCCCAAGAGGTTATCATTAATATTATTGAAGGGTATTCTAACACAACAGTACAGAAACTACAGCTCCCGTTCACAGAATATTCTAGTAGTAGTCCGGCAGCCCAGGAGATTTATTCAACCGAAAGCCGGACAAGCAAATGACCCCATAGCTGGATGGCATGGACCCTGAAGTTTACAAAAATGCATTGCTGCCGGGTTTTATCCGTGGTCTTCCCGCCGAAATGACGCAATCTATGACGTCACTACAAAATGGCCCTATTTCACCATTTTTTTGACCTTCTACACATAGCATAAAGTCAAGGGAAAATATGTCAGCCCAACCATGCTTGTTTTGTATGAAACTTTCAGAATATATTGTTTAAGTAGTGTAAAAGAGACATGCAAAATTTCATGAACAGAAATTATTGTTTACATATGCAAATTACGTCATGAAATTTGCATCTCATTAGTTTGAGAGATTTCTTGCATCAAAAATTGTCGAAAATAGATTTAGAATTTTATTTTCTTTTTTAGTGTACTTTCTTTGATATATTTCCTGTCAAGCATAATACCATTATCTTCATCAATATCTCTACTTTTAGAAAATATATTCAGTAATTGGAAAAGACATTATAGACTGTGATTTCAGCCCCCTTTTCAATATCGTGCGCACATAGAAATCGTACGTTTTGGGCCTATTTTTACCATATAGCTGAGGTGTGAGAACGATATGCCCACTTTATCGATGTTTCCTGCATTTTGCATGATATTATATCATATCAAACAGCATATTTTCATCTTCATTATGTCTCTGCTATTAAATGAATGATCTCAGCAAAGATTGATTGCCCACTGGGCAGTCTATAGGCTACGTTTTCAGCCTAGTTTTCAACCACAAACATATACCATGTATGACTGCATTATTGCAGTCGAGTCGAAAATGGGGGTTCTTGTGCACCATCATAATATATAGGGTAAATTTCCGGGGGGGGGGGGGTAACAGTCCCTGACGATAAAATATGGGGATAATATTTTCCTTGAAGTAGATGTCAGGGGGCGATTGTCCTTTGGGTCATTGTTATAGAACCCCAATGGACTCGTATCATTGGCCTTTTGACCTCTTGATGGCATTGGATCTCACTATATCCTGACCAATGACCATAATTTTACACACACCGCGGGCTATCGGACCCGCGGTCTATCGGACCCGCGGACTATCGGACCCGCGGTCTATCGGACCCGCGGTCTATCGGACCCGCGGTCTATCGGACCCGCGGTCTATCGGACCCGCGGACTATCGGACCCGCGGTCTATCGGACCCGCGGGCTATCGGACCCGCGGGCTATCGGACCCGCGGTCTATCGGGCTGTAACCAGGGAAAATGCCCTTTCTTCAAAATGGAAAATGCAATTTTTTCAAAATGAAATGTGCCCTTTTTCCAAAATGAAATACCGTTTTGAAGTAAAACAAAATACATTTTAGGTTAGAAAATCACAAATTTGTTTGGCTCGCGCTTCGCGCTCGCATCAATTATTGTTTAGTATAAGGTATTCCTCCTGTTTATGGTTACAAAAATGCATATAATGTCAATTTTTTAGGTTGGAATATTTAACATTTTTGGCTAGTGTTTCGCGCTCGCATCAATTATTGTTTATTAAGGTACTCATTATGTTCATGGTTACAAACAGTGCTTAGAATATCCAATTTTTAGCCGGTGAGAAAATCACAATTTTCTAGCTCGCGCTTCGCGCTCGCATCAATAATTGTTTAGTTAGATACTCATCCTGTTCGTACTGAAATGCTTAGAATGTCCAGTTATCAGGTTGGAATATCATCCTATTCATGATTCACTAAATGCAATCTTAAAAAAGGTTCCTTTTTGGTCAGAATATTAAAAATTCGCGTTAAATAATTTTTATCTCAAACTTCTCTCAGCCATTTCATTTGTCACTACATTCTACGTCACAGTGGCAGTGGAACATGTTTAAAAGGGCGAAGGCGAAGCAAATATGGGTATATCCCTTTTTACAAGAGTAGAGGAAAAAGCCATTTTTGGCTCGGAAGGTTGTTTTGTCATCCCCCTCCCACCCAACATTCAATTGCCCCTGCCTCGTCTAATCATTTCAAGCATTTTTTTTAATACAAATTTTACAGACAGAATCACATTCGCTGCCATAACCGGTAGTCCATTGTCGCTTTGTCGGAAATGCTTATTTTCAATGTTCCGTCCAATATGAAATCAAGCATGTTTTTATGCAACTTTTTATCGACCATGCGTCAGACATATTTTACGCACAAGGTCTCATAATTATGAAAGGTGAAAATTGGATATTCAAGTTATGAAATTTGCTTTCCGAATAGATAGCAATAAAAGCCAATAAAAACTCACTCAAAGTCGTAATTTGCTCGTGCAAATTAAAATTTGCAATTTGCTAGCATCACTTTTCATTGTTCTAACTCGGTCATGCGTGGATTATAAACGTTGAGATGGGCTTCAAATGAAAGAGGGGAAGCATATCTCTTCACTGACGTATACATCTTATGAAACAAATTTATGATTATGATTGCACAAAATGACACTGAATTCCGTTTTGTGATTGGAACTAGAAATGCAGGACTCATAACAGTCAACATTCTGGTTCTGAGTAGAGAATATGATGTTTAATACTTATTACATCATCAGTAATAATAATAATATTTTATAAGAGGAATAATAATAATAATAATAATGATAAGAACAATAATGGAAGAAGAATTACAGTCAGTGATCTATAGAAATAGATGGTAAACAACTTTATGTATATCATTATTTTAAACAAATCGGCGTTTAATGAGAATTGTAATCAGGGACTCAAAAATAAACGAGCCCCCTCCCCCGTTGCACCCTTCTCGTTGAACTTATTTTCATACTTTCTTGGATTGAAATGAAATTGAAGGAAAAAAATTATGTGGATGTATTAATTCAAGGGCAGTTACTTAGGTCTCCGAGTTTACCAAAGATCAGACTATTTTTTTCTATTTCGGGATTTTCCAACCACTTCTTTTATTATATAAATTTATGTTATTTGTGTATACGAATTAAGTCTGTGATCAGGTTATCATGAATTAAAAGCAGGAGAGAGGTAGGGAGAATTTTGACTTAAAAATAAAATACAAACAAATGAATTGGAACGCTTAAAAACACGAATAGCATTTCGAAAAATGAAAAGAAAGAAAAAAAAAACAAAAGGAAAGATAAAATAAAATTTTCAATTTCTAATTGCCATTGTTTGCTTGTTTTTCACAACGTATTATACATATCTATTTCATTTAAAAACATCTTTGAAAATAAGCATTCTTTAGATTTAACAAAACTAAACACGTGTCCAAGTCTTTTCAATTAAGCACACAATTTTTTTGTCGGCTCTTAATTATATAATCTGACAATTCTTGACAAAATTTCTTTCTTTACCATTGAGTTGCAGATAGACGCAAACACTCCGAATAATTCATATTTTAAGTGTAACTTAAACTATTGTAAAGTTCATGACGTCATATACGAGCAGGTGCCCCATATGTTATATAATATAAAATAATAAATTTCATGAGAACTAAAAATTTGTTTCCATTCGGAGCGGACGTGAAATGATATTTCCGTTGATACTGAAGGACAAATTAAAAACAGAAAATTACATTTATTAATTTTCTTTGGAGATATATTGTGAAGCTGCTGGAATATGACGTTACAAATAAAACTAAATTATGTTCCGAAAAATTGTTCCGATCATTAATGGATTTTCCTCAAACCTCCACTGATATTTTCCATTATTATTTTTCTGCTAATTTTGGAATAAACTTTTCGTCAAGGTGAACCCCTTTAACAGATAATGCAGATTTCTTTGGAAGCCTCAATTAATGGTAATATTTGAGAACTGGCTGTTCTACCTACAGTTCTATCTCATCCACACACAGTATTCCATACAATTATTCAAGGTGTGCAAGTATACTGGTATGCGTAGAATAGTTATGTTATAATGTTCCAAACAAGAGATGGCGCTACATCACTTATTGCATTCTAGTGTTAATTGCATACGTTAGAGCTACATTATAATGTTTGAAACAAGAGATGGCGCTAGACCACTTTTGGTATACCTACATTGCCTGCATGTATTATATAATAGTCTTTGGTTTTTGGAGCCGTAAATGCAGGACTCATAATAATCAAGCACACAATTTGTAGCATTCTGGCTCTTAAGAAGGATTATGATGCTTGATAACAAAACATATCATCAGTATATAGTAGTAATAATGATTATGATAATGATGATTGTAATAATAATGATGATGATGATAATAATAATAATATATAAAAAGGGATGATGCTTTAGATCCTACTTCATTCCAAAAGTTTGCATGTAGAAGTGCAGTGATCTAATTAATATATACACAACAAAAAAAGTAAGTCCCCCCTAAATCAAATCGCTGAAACTTTTGAACGGAAATATTTTGAGATATGATATTTCGTAGGTGGTTTTCTACACTCATTAGGCAACTCCTGGAGAAAAATGAGATTGATCGGTTGAGTCATGCATGAGTAATTAAAGATTGAATTAAAAATGCCCATTTTTGAAAGTCACAAGAGTCGTTTTCAGATTGTGCAAATACAAAGTTGGGCAAAAGTTGTTTTTAAGTGAATTTTATGGTGTTACGCTGTTTTACTATCCACCATTTAGCCACTCCACACACAATTTTGATATCGTATGTTCATGGTTGAGTGAGCACAATGTATTGCGGGGGCCGCGGAAGCGGGGGGGGGGGGGCTGAAGCCCCCCTCCCCACTTTATTTCCCAAAGCATGTACAAAAATGTAAAAATGACCAGACGATTGTGATTTTTTGCATGGTCGGCCCCCACTTTTGGCTCAATCCCTCCTCCTCCCGCCCCTTTGAAAACCATTCCGCAGCCCCTGTATTGTGACGTATCATCATAGGGTTTTACGTAGTATCTTCTACAACTTGTTAACGTTTGAAAATGTTGGTGGCTCCCCCAATTGTAGGCCCCTCCCCCATTTTAAGATTCTGGATCCACCCCTGATTTGTCCGTAAATTAAACTGATCATTAGAAATTGTTAGGAAAAAATACATTTATGCAGTATAAAGAGTATTCATTCCTATGTTTTCGAATGTGCTCGCTCAACCATGAAAATGTTTAAAGTTTGGAAAGTGTGTGGTGATAGAAATGATGGATGATAAAAACAACAGCAATTAAAGTCACATTTGAAACCGAATTTGCCCCCAATATTCACTTTATTACTTTAAAATGAGTCTGTGACGTTGAAAATACCAATTTTCCCACTTTGATGCGTGCTCACTCATCCATAAATAAACAAATCGGTTTCATTTTTGCACAGAATTCTGCCCATAGGTTGATAAACATTACTGCCAAATGATATTGCTAAAGGCCGCCTTGAAAAAAAGTTCCACCATATTGAATAAGGGGTTACTTATTCCTAAACATATGCACCCATAATATACACAAGTCTATGAGAGAGGAAGTCAAAATTTTAACAAATATGAAATGAAGGGTTTGTTTCATGGACGATTTTTGTTACTTCTGCCAACAGTTATTTCATGAAACTTCGCACATGGCGTCAGAATAACACTATCCAAAAGGCGCGCACACCAAAATAACCATTCGATACAGCACAGAGTGGGGCCAAGGCCTTGAACTTTCTTCTCATTTGCATAATTTTCTAATATTGTGTGTTCACTGATGCATTAAACATCGGGATTTTCATAAAAATCGAAACAAGTGAACTATGCAAGGAGGTTTTGACAGATATCTATAGTTATAAAAAACATTTTTTCCAATAACGTAAAAAAGAGCTTATCACATTCCACATGTTCATTCAAGCGTGAATGTTTGATTAAACGCCTTTGAATCATTGAAGCATGTTAATTGGTCATGAACATAACGAAAAAGTTGAGAAAAGATCATTTTCAGTTACCAAAATGAAACAATACTTGCCTATGATATTTGAAAATCGTATTTTTGGTTTTCAATGAATGTTCAATGAACCGTGAAACGATGAATATTGTTTAAGATACTCTTCCCAAAAATAACTGTTATCATATTCTATCATATTTAGTGATAGAAATTTGTAAAAATCCAATTATAGCAAATTTGGACTTGTGTTTATTCAACCGTGAAATTTACCTAAAAAGTTGTATCGTCTTTTAGAAAGTACCTTTTACAAGCCTTCTGGCTATTTTTCATGATGAGAATGTGGAATTAGTTCCAATAAAATGGAATCAAAGTCATGATATTTGGCTTGTGACTTTTGAAAAGTGACATTTTTGCCTTCTGACGGTGCGCAATGAAGCATGACGTAAAGTACGTCCATAACATTCACTCAGAGGTGGCTTATAAAATTACCTACACACTCGTGTAAAAATATATTAAAAACTCGCATTGGTTCGGAAATTATTGATGTTTGTTTAAGGGGGGACTTACTTTTTTTTGTTGTGTATAAATAGAAGATAAGCGCTTTGTTTTGAAATCGGTATTCTATACAAATTCGCGTTCAGTGAGAAATATCAGGGGTTCAAAAAGAATCCTTTAATCAAGCACGTCCCCTGCTGAAAATGAATGAGCCCCCCGTGCAACATTCTTATTTTCATACTTCATTTGATTTGAATCGAAAAAAAAATGACATGGAAGTATTAATTTAAATGATTGTTAGGTCTACGAGTCTACGACTTTAGGTTTTTTTCATTTAAAAAATTCAAACCACTTCTTTTGTAATATAAATTTCTTTCAAAGGTGTATACGAATCGAGTCTACGATAAAGTTATCATAAATAAAAAGCAAGAGAGAGAGAGAATTCTGACATTAAAGCACTCTTAGTACTTGATACATGACAAATTCAATAGTGTACAAAACGTACAAGTGTATAATTTTTTTTTCAACTTTGCAACTACTGTAAAGTTTATTTTGAACAGCATTTTCGATGTGTGAGCAACTACATGCTTTGATATCAATAATGCACGTAACACTTTTGTTTATTTAATGTAATACATTAAAAAAAACAAAGTATGTAAAATGCCGAGCTCATTGGTTTTTTGTGCCATTGCGGGATTCGAATCCCAGGCTTTCGTGCAATTTGCCTTCACTCGGCCACGGCATCTTCACCAACCCTCTGCACCAAAAGTTGTATAGCGCCATCTTTAGTTTGAAACATTATAGTGAAGCCGAGGCGTAGGTAAATTCAATTACATTGCAATTTTTTTCCAAAAAGTGAAGTAGCGCCATCTGCGGTTTAAACATTATATTCGTGGCTATGTGAATGGTTCATTCATTTCCGTGTGTTCATTCAGTGAACTCTATAAGGTATATAAAGTTCAGTTGGCTCAATCCGTGGTTCAACACTCAATTTTAATTTTAGTTCTCTTACTCATAATTGAGACAACTCTGTTGAGTACTTTTTTGTGTGATTCTTAAAATACGTGAATAGCCACTGATGTAATGTGGTAGTTACTGCCCCTTAAAACTATCCCTTCTTTTACTTTATATTTTTGGGTTGAATTTGACTTTTAGAACAATATTTTACAAAATCAATTATTATCATTATGAAAAGCGCTATATAAGGTTATTTTATCGCCATCATTATTATTATCATTATTTATACTATTGTTCTTGGTATTGTTATTATCATTGTTAACATTATTTTTGTTATTAGTGTTATTATCTTTATTATATAATCAAAATTTTGTCATCTTAGCCCAAACTCAGCCACCCCCATAAAACTTAAGGCGACCGCACACCTTACGACTGGTTTGCGACCCGATTTTGGAACAAATCACATTTTGCTCAATTTCTGAAGATGTGAATGGAACATATCATTTTATTTGAGGTTAAAATTAAGTGAAATAATATTATTATAACCATTTTGAAAGATTGCAAGCCCTTATTTTGGAGTAAAGACCAAATTAGTTTCAAATCGTAGCCAATCGTACGACTGCTATGACGTCATTACGACTAGATATTAAATTCGCTTTTATTTTAAGAAGGATGATAGCATAGTCACATATTTGATCATAGGTATTCGTACGATGATTTAGAACATTACACAGTAAGATATTCAAAGTCTCAATATCAGCATCAAATTCTACTACATTTATTCTGAAATCGGGTCGCAGACCAGTCGTAAGGTGTGCGGTCGCCATTAAGAACCGTTATTCATTAAAAACATGGCCGAAAGCAAGGGCAGTGCTAAATAGAGGGGGTGGGAGTGAAAAGGGGGTGAAGAGTATCAAAAGGAGTATGTTGTTTCATTGTATTACTCAATTGAGAATTAAAAAAAAATGTTCGTCCCGATCTTGGATCCGCCCCTGGTTTAAACATATAATAAAATGAATTTGTTGGTTTCATTATTTTAAGGGAATTGTGCGACAACATGGGTCATGGTTTTAATTCTTTTTTTTTTTATCAATTGATGTCTTTCTGATAGAGATAAATAATATATAATCAGAGTGAATCGAAGGATTTTTGACAAAGTTATTCTCATGAACATATTTTTGTATTAGCGTTTTTTCGCCCATTAATACATTGTAAAAACAATGTTCAAAATTGTTAGCATAGTGTTTAAAATGTTTGATATTAAGAGATGCTCTGATTTATGCCAGTGGTGTGTTTTGTTGAAATCAATGTACTTTCTACTTTGTCGCAATAAGGTGCCAGGTTTTATAGCATATAACCCCTTTTTGAATATATAACATTATCATGGGTATAATTTTACTTAAGTTTTAAAACTACAAAACCTTTTCACGAAATCTGATATGAATAATTTATCTTGCTTTTTTTTCCGCACGAATCCTACATATTATTGTAGGGGGTTGTTTTTCAAAGAATCATATGATGAATAAGGATTCTGAAAATGGATCGAAAATATTATAGTTCGGAGTTCTGCCTTTCTATGCCAAGACTTTGCAAAGGGGCAGCGCTACAGAGTGGGGTACAGGGGACCACCTACCCCTAAGTTTGTTTTTTTTTAGACAGAAGGAGGAGAAAGAAGAAGAAGAAGAAGGAATAATGATGGAACTATAGAAGGGGACGTTTTGGCAGCGTGGGTCTATCAAGTCAGAATTCAATTGAGAAAATACCACAGTCAGCCAAAGTATCTATTGGCTGCTGTGGGAGAAAGGTAGAAAAAAAAAACACATCATGTAGGCCTATGAATTCAAGTTTCTTATCATTACTATTACTACTGCTAGTAGTAATGATACAATTGTTATCAAACATCATAATCCTTCTTAAGAGCAAGAATGATACAAATTGTGTTCTTGAGTATTAAGAGTCCTGCATTTCTAGCTCCAAAAACAAAAGACTATGCACATGCAGGCAATGTAGGTATGCTAAAAGTGGTCTAGCGCCATCTCTCGTTTTATACATTATAATGTAGCTCTAACGTATGCAATTAACGCTAGAATGCAATAAGTGGTGTAGCGCCATCTCTTGTTTGAAACAATATAATATGACTAAACTATATTCTTCACATACGAGTATACCTGTGATTATGCATTAAATTAGTGCATTGCACTAACTGAAAACTTATATCCAACAATTCGTGTGGATAAGATAGAAGTGTAGATAGATCAGCCATTTCTCAAACATTACTATTAGTTGAGGAATTCTGCATTAGATGTTAAAGGGGTAGTTCCCCATGACGCACTGTATGTAGGCACCGATTATCTAGTTGCCTATCCAATGGCGCACTATATCTGTGTTGTATCAAAACGACAGAAAATATAAGTGGAGGTTTAAGGAAAATCCACAAATAATTGAAATATAAGTTATTATAATATTAATTTTTCATCTGTGACGTCATATGCGAGCAGCTTCCCATATATCGTCGAGGAAAAAATCATTAAAATTTTATTTTCTCAAATTTTTGTATTATTATTATTTTACCTAATGTATCAACAGAAATTTTTTTTTTTACATCCGCTCCAGAAAGAAACGATTTTTTTAGTTACCATTAACCATTATAAAATTTAAATTTATTCAAAATTCAATAAGGGCATCTGCTTGTGTATGACGTCATGAACTTAAGAGTAATTGTTTAACACTCACTTTAAACATTAATGTTTAATTCATTGCAAATTAAACATTTTTGTGCAGGTGTTATTGAAAAAGTCAATATAATTACATATTTACAAAATTGGAATGATTCAAAGAACGTAGAAAATAATAATGACAACTTGTTTCAGTTCTAAACACTTGTACATTTTATGCACTATTGAGTTTGATAGTCATCAAAATTAAATGGTGAATCATTCGAAGTATTTTAATGTTGCGTCTATCTGCAACACAATGGTAAAGTAATTATTTGTCTAAGATATTTTGTCAGGGATTGTCAGAATTTAAGATCTGAAAATAAAACTAGAGAATAATTGGATGACTTGGAAACGTGTCTACTTTTTTTCACAAATCCAAAGAATACTTCTTTTCGAAGGTTTTGTTAAATGAATTAGATATAATAATTATGTTTCTTAAAAAAGCAAGCAAATTATAAACTAAGGCTATTATGGCAATGAAGACAGTGAATACTTTCTTATTTCTCTCTTTTCCGACGAATATTCATCAACAAACATGTACAAATCGCTTAAGGTTGTTTTAAACGTTCCATTAAAAATAAATTATATTTATAATGTCTAAATTCTCCCTCTCTATCTCTTTCTTGCTTTATGACAACCTGATCATAGACTAAATTCGTTTACACAATTGAATGATATTATATCATAAAAGAAGGGATTGGAAAATTGCTAAATGAAGAAAAAAATAAAGTCTGAAGTGTAATAAATTCAAAGATATAACTAGCTGCACTTTAATACTTCCACATAATTTTTTCGATTTCAAGAAAGTATGAAAATAATTTCAACAAGAATGGTGCAACGGGGGGGGGGGGGGGCTCATTTTTTAGTTTTGTGGTTGGCTTTAATGTTATGTCTGAATTCGTTCTAACAAAAAAAAAGCTTGAAAACATTATTTGACAAGGCAGGGGCAGGGGAATGTTGGATGGGGGATGACCCTCTTAAAAAACAACCTTCTAAGTAAAACAAAAAAGTCAGTGGCTTTCTCCTCTTCTCTTGTGTAAATGGTTTTAAGCCCTACCCCTTTTCTGCTTCGCCCCGCCCTCTTCAAACATGTTCCGCCGCCCCTGTGAAATGGAGAACAAAGATTATATGAATCGCATAAAGCCAGCTCCTGAGACATTAAAATGGAAGTTGAAAGCGAGTTGGAACAAGCATAGCTACACTAGTAAAAGTGTTCCGTATAATAGATGAAGATAAGAGAGAGAGAAACAAAACAACAAACAAAAACAAATCAGTCAGCCAGCCAAGGAAGGTCATTTTGGGGCAGAGAAAGTCACAGGACTGATCCCCATCATCAAATTAAAAGACAAATTAGCCTTTCGCCTGCTGGTCCATTCAAGTTATTGTTTTGTTTGTTTGTTTTTCCTTTTTTAAATAAGTTTTTATTTTTCATTGAAATAACAGAACATAATAAATATAATGATAATAAATAGAACAATATACAGTGCATCACAGAAAAAAATGAAACCGTAATTCAGTGTATTTTTTATATCATTATCATAAATAATTTGCTTTGATTATGTATATGAATAGAAAGATATGTTTCTCTTCTTTCATTATTTTGAGAACCATCTCATCGTTCAAAATGCACACATGACTGACATGACTGAGTTGGAAAGAGTGCATGATGGATTAAAAATCACCTATACAGACATAGTAATATATGCATTGTCCAGCTTTAAACTTTCAGCGCTTTCAATAATAACTCATCTCAATGATCTCATACATGTATTTTCATTTCTTAAAGCCCAATGCACTTTCAATACACCGTTATAGCACAACCACAATTGCTCCCTTTCTTGTTAGATTAGGACTATTGTACTCATGATTCTCAACACAAATACCCTATTATGTTCGCATTTCCCTTTCCCTTTAATTGAAATAACTTTAATTTTCTTCTCTGCAGATTAAGTTTAGCTTATAAAAGTTCAAATCCGGGTCCCATTTCATACAAAATAATTTGTATTGTTTCACTACATCTGCTAGTTATAAGTGTTTCTACACTGCAAAAACTCCGGCGTTGATTTAACAACAGCCCTGAATCTATATATGTTCACACCAGAGAAGTATCGAAACAACACCAGTTTGGAATCAAACCGATGCTGTTTTAATACTAATTGGTGTTGTATAAACACCTATCTGGTGTTAGACTAATACCAAAACCGGTGTTGTTTAACACTTCTCTGGTGTGGACATATATAGATCCCGGGCTGGTGTTAAATCAACACCAGAGTTTTTGCAGTATATTACTCTCTAAATTCCAAGGATTTAAAGTAAATCCAGATCGGCTGTGAATAGTGATCAGCCGAATATCAGATTAAGATTAAAATCATTAGGATTTAAACATAAAGCTAAAAGATTTGAATTTAAATCATTTGAGATTTAAAAGCTAATCCTAAAGATTGAAAATGAATCCAAAATTTGGCTGGCCACCATTCACAGTCAATCTGAATTTACTTGAAATCCTTGGAATTTAGAAGGTAATGAGTATTTAATTCTTATAGTGATTACGGAATCGTGTAACCAAAGAGGGATGTATCTGCGACATATCGTTTTGAGAACTGAGTAATTTGGGAAGGGGTGAGCTCTTGGAGGTATCTCTTCATTACGTCGACATCGACATCAAGAGGAGAATCATCCAGATGAACTTCAGTGACGTTTATATCCAAACCATATCTTCTCGTGATTATTTTGGTATCTTCCTGAAATGTCTCATACTTTCCAAGGAATTCATAGTCAACTCCACAGAGATGACATAGACGGTATATCTCTCTCCATCTGTCCTCACCTTTCCCTAACAACCTGTTTGTCGAACTCGAAACATGACCTACAAAATCTGGAAAAGTAACCGAATAGTTGGAATGATCATCGTTCGCTGAATGACGTTTCTCTTTTTTAATTTTCGAAGTGAATATTCGTCCTATCTCTCTGACTGATTCGTCAACCTCAGACAATTGCCCTTTTTGTTTAAATATTGTTAAAAACGCAGAGAGTAGCCTATAATACGGATTCCTCGTGAAGATAAAAGATGAATATTCCTGTAATATCGACTTGACTTTCTCTGTTTTATATTGACTCAACAGGCGAGGTGTTCGTCGATTCTCAACTCCATCATCATGCCCCTGGTGCATGCGGCCATCATGCGATCCCCAAATTGTCTTCAATGTGTTGCAGCCAGCGTGTGGTATGCAACAATAAAACAATTTTAGCTCTTCCATCACGATAAAATGATCTAGGGTGGACACTTGTTTGGGATTGAGATGGTTGTACAAACGAAATGATGGAGGCATCCTCATGGCTTTACATCCGCGTGTTAGAGCTTGCTTCCTCCTATTCTATCAGATCAAAGAGAATATATAAGAAAAGAAACATGCAGCTTACCTGAGGACAAAAAGTATTCTAGGCTTAGCTTATCAATTATGCTTATTGTTCTTCAAGTGATTATAATAACAGGCATATGCCCCCTCAAACAATCATTTAGTTCCAAAGCAACTTTATTCAATGCAATCATCATGATACATGAGGCCTTAATACAAGAGGTGTTTCTCAACGAAAATGTGGAAGTTGCATTATAATTTGCCACCATAAAATATCACAGGAATTTATATGCATTGAGCGGATGAAAATATTTGTCATCAAATTGAAACCGGGGGGGGGTTATTCTTTGATTTCAATAATAGTTTAAATGGGAGATATACAACATCTTGTACATTTATCTTCGCATTATAAATCCATTTTTAAAAAGAAAATTTTACCTGTCTTGCTTCTTCTCTTCCAATACCTGGTCTGTTCAATTTAAGCTTTGTTTCACGATTCAATGTCCTTAATAATGCGAAGCGTCCGCTTGGTATATATCCTTAAAAAGAAAACATGAAAGTGAAAATGGCAGTGATCGTATACAAAGATGATATATTATTTTCCAAATCTCCGCAGACAACATAGTGGGGTGGGACTTCAACATATTATTGGTACTCGTGGTGGAGGGTGAAAGTACCCGACTTCCTCCGATCTAGGGGCTTACAAGTTGGAGGCATGCAGCGCCAAATTGAAACAAGTATTATGATGAAATGAAAATATAAAAAGAAGGAAGATGGGGAACATACCTGAGTAAAAATAGGAGATGATAACTGTCGCTAATAACATCATTCCCAAGACGAACCATAACGACCGTATAGTGGGCCTAGACATGATTATCAACACCACAGAACTATAAATTAAGTATGTTTAAATAGTTTTTTCATCAAGCTGCTAATGAACACTCACTTTCTCTGCTCATAAGAGTCAACAGATGGATTCACAGGGAAGCGTCCTCAGCTGAATAAACAAAAAATGATGATCTATATCAATCGAGACGGTTCTAGTTCAATATTATCATCCCGTATACCCCTGCATGCAATTTATAACAAACACAAAACGATTTTCTCATCGCTCTTATCACACGGCCGTTGGGGAAAGAAGGTGGGGAGGAAGAAGGGAGTTCGACAATCGTGAGAAAAGTATGCCCTCTCGAATATTTTTGATGTGCTTTTGCACTTTTACAAGTTGAAATATATATGGTTTAACTAATAGGCCATGTATGGCCCCTCTCCTCTCTAGATGAAAGCGGTTTCATTACTGATTTTGTAGGTTTTGAATAAATTTAAACAGATTCTTTTGCAAACAAGTAGTCTGAGGGAGTATAATATAGGAATGTTAGTCAGGTCATTTTATTTGCACAATGTAGATACTGATGTTAAATTTTCACTGATAAAAGAAAATCCTTACAAAAAAAATAAGTTCAGGTCATTGAACTATATCGAAAAATCAAGTTGACCGAAGTTTCATGACCACTGGCAAAATAATTGTGATTGTCTTTATTCTCAAAACTATTGCTGCAAATGATATGCTTAGATATTATGAAAGACAAAAAATTGTAAAAAGTGGTAAGATAAAAAAGGAAGTGAAAAGTCATATACCTGAATGAACAAATTGATATTAAAATACGTTCTCTTGGATTCCAAAAAAATCTATACAATTAAGATTCATAATCTTTTAGTTGGCGGAATGCTATTGCCTCACATTTCACACTCTCTCCTATCATCATTTCTATGAGAGAATTTACATAAATCATAATAAAGTTTAATCAGCTAATGTTTATTTTGAGTACCAACAGGTGTGTCAATCTATCGATATTGGTGTTTGTTGTCAATAATTACACTTCTTATGACAAGTGTTGTTTAGGAATAGTTGAAAAATGATAACATATTAAAATGGAAAAGCATAGACCGATGATGATGGTGATGACGATGATGATGGTGGTGGTGGTGGTGGTGAAGGTGATGATGATGATGATATTGACGGATTCATGTGTTTTCGGGCCTGACAAGATGACCTGGCGTGGACGCAGGGACACGCCCTAGAATCTTTCACCCCAAATAATACATTACATCAGTAGTACGTTGTATACTGCTTTATTCATGATTATTGCCCCGGTTTCCTCATCTTTTTTTTTTCTTCAGAAAATAATGATTATGTTGCCAGACATTGGATTTGGGGAAAAGGGCCTAGTGGAGCTATTTTCTTCAAATCAAGAACGAGTGGGACAAAAAAGCGTCCAATCCAATAAAGACGATGGGGCCGCGGGCACGATTTTTTTCCCCGTCAGTACTTGGGTACCTGATGCGAGAGGGCAGTAGTACTGCAGCCGTCTGGTAGTCTTAACCTTTTCTATATAAATACACAGTAAAAACTCTATACATTGTATACTGCTCTAAAACTCTTAATTCTTTTTTATATAACGCTGTTTACTATATCAACCTTACCGTAGTTATTTTAAAACAGTTTTTAAAAATGTGTAAAATCTAAAACAACAAAGTTTAATTTTTAGTAGTATAATCCTCAATAAATTAAACGTGGTTGTTTGAACTGTTAAACAACTACTGAAAGGTTCACATAGTAAATATTAACATTGTGTACAATTTTATGTGCTTCCCCCTCCCATTTGAAGTGAGAGTGGAATTTGTCCCTTATTCTTCTTTTTTATTGTGCTTAATTTTCGGGGTGACAAATTTTGACCAATTAAAAAAATCCTAAGCAGAATTGATCACTTTTCCGTGACCCACATTACAAGATTTTGTTCCGCCCCTTTGGAAGACCGAGTTATATTTACGATTTAATGATGATGAAAAAGACATATTGTCTATGTGATGTCAGACAGGTCGCTGGGCTAGTAATTGTTCGAATGTGCATAAGAATGTGAATAATATTATCATACTGAGAGTCATTAGGATTTGGCTATGATTGAGACGTGCATGCCTCCCTACACGCTGGTATTAAGATGTACCCAGTATATGTATATATTTAATTTATTTCGAATTTGTGTATTGGCAAACAAATCCTATTGGCGAAGATAAAATGAGAAAACTTGTGAGAGAAGACTTTTAAAGGTCAAGTCTACCCCAAAAAAATGTTGATTTGAATCAATAGAGAAAAATCCAAAAAGCACAACGCTGAAAATTTCATAAAAATCGGACGTAAAATGAGAAAGTTATGACTTTTTAAAGTTTCGCTTATTTTTCACAAAACAGTTATAATATCCACAAATCAGTGATATGCAAATGAGAGAGTCAATGATGTCCAATTGTCCATCACTCACTATTTCTTTCTTTTTTTGAATTATGCAATATTTCAATCTTTACACATTTGACATTAAGGACCAACTTTAATGATTCATGAAATGTTAAAACAATGGTTATACCAAATGTTCAGGGAGGAATAAAACTTTGTTTCATAGGACAATAAGGAGAAAATTAGAATATTTCATATGATAAATACAAAAAAAATAGTGAGTGGATAACGTCATCACTCTCTTCATTTGCATACCGACCAGTATGTGCATATAACTGTTCTGTGAAATTAAGCGAAACTTGAAAAAGTCATTCTTATTTTACATCCGATTTTGATGAAATTTCAATGTTATGCTTGTTGGATTTTACTCTTTTTATTCAAATCAACTTTATGTTGGGGTACGTGGACTTGTTCGAAAAGGAGGGGAAGAATTATTGACAAATAAATTCTTCTTCTTCTTTTCATTTTAATTTTTTCTTATTTTTGTTTATTTATTGTGATTATTTTTCTGTTCTTTCTTTGTTCTCTCTCTCTCTGCCCCCTTCATTATTATTGCCTTGTCAAAAAATCTCTCAATTTTTTTAATTATTTTTTTCGTTTTCAATTTGTCTGTTTCTGTACCTGAATTATTGTAGCGATGATCGGATGACGATAATCTATTTTATAAAAAACAATACTGATTTTAAAGACATCAATCATGGAGATGGGGAAAGCAATCAGTCAGAAGATCAGGGTAAGTTGGCGATTGGGAGACTTTTTGTATTTATAAATGTGGTTCATCTAATTACCATGGTAATTTTTACTGTTATTTTGATGCAAAATGCTGGAAAACCCTCACTGCCCGCGGCTTCACCTTGACTGTATAATGGTCCTACATATTCATGTTTGTGTGGGTTCTACAAATGAGTACAACAATATATGGTAGGCTTAGCTTAGACGTCTAGACAGCTGGCAGCCGTCTGTTTCGAGGAGTTTTTTAACTTTTTTTTTTTTTAATTTCTCCTCGTACACAGACGGCTCGCTAGCGTGCAGCCACCATTAGGGGACTTGCAATGCAAAATCCCCCCGTCGGGGCTCTTCAATTTTTGTCTTTAATGAATAAAAATTTTGAAAATTAAAGCGACCAAAATGCAAATTGATATTCCCTCTTGTCATTAATTGCCAAAAAACGGAGAAAAATCAAGTTAAAAGGAACAAAAACAGTGACTTACCTCGGCTGTCGCGCAAATTCACTTCCCCGTTTTATCCGATCTTAAGTATAGTCACGTATTGTATTACCGGACACTATTATGATTCCGGACGCGCATATTACTGCGTTCTAAAACAAATTCGTACCGTAAGACTTCCGCAATTCAATTTCACAGAGCAATACATAGAACAAGATTGCAAAAACAAGGCGAAAAATCCAACTTTTACCTAATTATCTCTAAAAATGACAGAAAATGCTTAAAATATCATATAACATATTTTGTATTAACAATTGATATATTTTCTAACGGAAATATGGGCCTGATTTGCCGAATTTCAATCTCGTCCACTCCTTGATCGATCAAATGATGAGGTGTGGTGTATTGTGGGTGATCGTCGACGGCTAGTTCTCAAGGTACCCGTGCGCGAGGTTTACCGTGAGTAGAGCCGTCGATCGGCAGCGCATCGATAGAACTTGATGAGCGTCACGATATACGAACGCGAGCATATTATCATTGGAAAGTGCCATGGAACATGCAGCTAACAAGACAAAATAAAATAAGTTATCAAACACGAATTTATTACCAACATCTGCTCAGATTCGATATAAAAAAGCAAATAATACTTAGAATTTACTCATGATATGATATAAGAAGAAAAAAAAATCACAAAAATTTGTTCTTACATCATTATAATCAAGGATATCTTTACCCGTCCGGCGCGCGTCCGGAATCATGATGTAATTTGTCGCGCACGAAAATAATTGTTTTTCGTGGAGGGGTATGCGGCAAGTGCGATGCAAAGAAAATGGTTGGTAAATATAAAATAATTTTATCATATTCATAATTTTCAGAATATTTGGAATAGCAAGTGTGAATTTTTCTTGATTGTATTTCCTCTAGTTGTCATTTTTAAAGCACTGAAATAAAGGTGTCCGGCAATAGGATACACTGCCATACATAAACATATAGACCAAAAGCTTCAGTCTCTGTATTTTGGTTGTTCCGCTGAACTACGTTGGCTCCACTCACCATACATAGACTGAAGGGGATGGGGCCCCGTACCTACAGCCAACGTATAGTGAACTAGCGTTTTATAGATCGCGATTTAAAACTGTTTTTTAAGCAAAATTGAAAGTTTCATGGTTTCCATTATCAGGGAAATATATATAACTTAAGTAATTGCATACCTTGGGCCGGAGTTATTGAAAAAAATCCTCTGGATGATTGAGAAATCTGTCATCTAAGACATTTTCACCTGACCTGACGGTTTTTCTTGCAAGTTGCCATCTTGAATGACGTCATTGTCGTTATTAACTTAATGTCTCGAATCGATATATCGCGATTATAACTAGTACTCGTACTAGTATAACTAGTATCGTTTATCTTCGGTTTCGTTCGCATATGGAGCAGATCGTATAATATCGAAAGCAATATCGATATCACATTCGTGATTGTTGACGTTCGTTTGTAAATATTTTATAGTTTGGCTGCCATTTTGACCATTTTTATCGTGTTCAACCCAATTAAACATCGGTAAAGTATATTTTTCATGCCTTTTTCATCTATATCGTTTAAAGTATTTAAATGTTGGAATATCATCAATTAAAAGTTTGTTGTTTATACATCCTTAGATTGTAAATTCGATGTGTAAAATTGCATCAAACTTTGGACTGTGAATTTACAAAAGGGAGGGAATGAGAACACATGCGAGCCCACACGTACACCCTACCGTCGGTAAATGGGGATTACAGTAAAATGTCAGAAATTGTTGAATAAATCCCCAGAAACGACGGTTATTCCTGTCTAATAAACATATTGCCATTGAGTCCCCTGTACAGATCGCGCTAGAACTTCGGTCTCTGTATTTGGTGAGCGAAGCCAACGGAGTTCAGCTGAACAACCAACATAACAGAGACCGAAGCTTTTGGTCTAAGCTTAGTCTAGACCAAAAGCTTCGGTCTCTGTTATGTTGGTTGTTCAGCTGAACTCCGTTGGCTTCACTCACCAAATACAGAGACCGAAGTTCTAGCGCGATCTGTACAGGGGACTCAATGGCCATATGTTTATGTACTTAAGATCGGATAAAACGGGGAAGTGAATTTGCGCGACAGCCGAGGTAAGTCACTGTTTTTGTTCCTTTTACCTTGATTTTTCTCCGTTTTTTGGCAATTAATGCCAAGAGGGAATATTAATTTGCATTTTGGTCGCGTTAATTTTCAAAATTTTTATTCATTAAAGACAAAAATTGAAGAGCCCCGACGGGGGGATTTTGCATTGCAAGTCCCCTAATGGTGGCTGCACGCTAGCGAGCCGTCTGTGTACGAGGAGAAATTAAAAAAAAAAAAATGTTAAAAAACTCCTCGAAACAGACGGCTGCCAGCTGTCTAAGCTTTAATAGTCAAGCACTCGAGGCGACACCCCAATACTTACCCGTGCTAATAAACTGGGACTCCACTCACGCGCATTTGGGCCGCCCTAGCTTAGAACTAAGCTTTGTTTTACTAAAAAATAAATCTTCTTATGATTCAATAAATGTTACTTAATAAATTAGTACTGTTAAATCGGTACTCACCGGTTCTTTTCTTGAATTTTCTGGCAATTTCCCACGCTTCTGGCTTCAATTCTGCGACTGTTCCTGTCGCGGTAGACAGCTACATATGCAACTTTATTTATAAATGGAGCGCCCCTTACGAGAGTTGTTAATGCCGCGGAGAAATCGTTAGGCATTTTTGCCTGTGTTCAAGGCGTAGCTGTTCAATTTTTTTTTTATAGGTATGAGATCGAAATCACAGCGAACTCGTATTTACACTCTTCCATAATGATTCCGAAAGAGAGGCGCATCACCCCCACCCACATGGGCGCAAATCCCAGGGGGACATGTCCCCCTCACCCAAAATAGTCGGGGGCACATTATGAAATGCCCCTCTACTATTTTTGGTCTTTAATTCAAAATCGAAATAAAACATGTATTTTGGAAGAGACGATCTTACTTTTGGGGTCCCCTTTTTTTTTTGGGGGGGGGGGGGGCTTGTTTGCTTGTCAAATTTCTTTTGGTCAAGATGACCTTCTTTAAATTGGGGTGATAAACCTTTTTCTTTTTTTTTGCTTGTCAAATTTTCCAGCCCCTAGTCCCCCTACCTTTCGGGAGAGATTTCCGCCCTTGCCTACCCGGACTACTCTTGATATTGTTTGCGAATCTGCACGGGCGTCGGGGGCTGGGGGATGAGGAAAAGTAGTGAGACGAGAAAAAAATAGAAGGGAAAAGAGGACAGAAATAAAGTAAACGAAAGATAAATTAATGGAAAATAAAAGGGAGGAGAAAATAGTGAGAAAAGTGATGGGTAGGTCGAGATTTTATGTGCCCGTGCAAAAAGAAATGAGCAGAGGTTGAGATGTTGTCCGTTTGGGCAAATGTTTGTCTGTTTGTTGGACTGGCGCCTGTTGCAAAAATTATTAAGCTGATTGAATCAGGACTAAATGTTCCAACTGCTTCATGAGGATTTAGCGGTTGTAGGTATAAATCGCGCTCTAACGCTCTAAAACTGTGTTCCGGGCTGTGTTCTTAAAAGTTGTCCTTCATATTCATTTTCGCAAAGAATATAAAGTTTTCAATCAATTGTCTATAGTCATCCCGTTTATGATAAAAAAATACTTAAAAATTGGGTTAGGTTAGGGTTAAAAATTATCAGGGCACAAAATATATTTTTTCAGCTCGAGCGTCGAGCTGGCATTATTTGATCTGTGAGATTATGCTTTTAATGACATTCATTCTATTCACAGCAATATGTTATTAAACATTGCCGCACGCGCTGCGCGCCGCATGAATTATAGATAGGTCTATACTTATCAGGTGAATTTTTTACCGCTTCACACTGATCATGCTGAGACTGTTTTGTAAATTAAAGGGGAATTTCACCTTGATAAAAATATTGTGATAATGAGAAAAATCATTTCAAAATATCGGTGAAGGTGTTATTATTTTTTTTAAAATTGGAGTTAATAGAATTTCGAATGCTTGATTTGTGACGCCATAAACAAGCAGTTGCTCTATATTCTATGTAATATAAAATGCCAAAATTTCCCATTTTTAATGGTCCGTAATGACCCACTTTTTTTCTTTTTGGAACGAGTAGGGGTATGAAGTTATCTATTGAAATACTGAATGTACAATAAAAGTCATTATCATGTATTTCTTGACATTTCATTTACTTTTTTTTACCATAATTATATCCTATAGCTGCTCGCATAGGCCTACGCCGTTACAAATAATTTTTTTAGAAATCTCACCTTTAATTTTTTTTTGGGTGGGGGATGGATTTTCCTCGAACGCATACCAATTTTTCAAATTATTTTTTTCTGCTATTTTCATAATAAACTTTAAATGAATTCACCTTTGCACTACTTAATTTTTTCAAAGACAAATTACATCTAGTCATCATCATCATCACCAACTTCATTCTCATCTTCATCACCACTACCACCATCATCATCATCACCGCCACCATCACCACCACCATCATCTTCACCAAGATAATTTTCATCATCATAATCATTGCCATCATCGTCTTTCTTTTTTTCTTATTTTTTCCCCTACCAGTTCTTTTTTTCCCTTCATATTTTCCTCCTTTTTTTAGAGGGGCACACCACCACGCCCCCTCACTGGATATCCGCCTCTAAATGTATTTGATGTTGTATATAAGTTGGAGGATGCCTCATGAATTGAAATAACAGAGAAAATAAGGAAATGGAAAAAAGTAAGAAGAAAAAGAAGGATGAGGAGAAGAAAAAAAGAAAGCCAAACAAACAAGAAAAAACAATATCAAAATTTCGTAATAAAGTCTTCTACGTCAGTTTAATAATTATGTTTTCAATGAAATGAGAACATAAAAGAATTGAAACAAGTAAAAAGGGCTACATCATAGTTAAAAGAAATAGAGGGAAGATCCGAGACAATAAAAAAGGGTAAAAAAATAAGAAAAGACTTTGAAACACTCACAACACGAGCATAATAAAAAAAATTGGGAATAAGCGAGGACAAGTAGCTGAGGGACCCCCCCCCCTCTCGCTCTAGTTATTTATCTATCAAACTCGCATTTACAAGAACTTCTTACTAATCAAAATGTTGCGAGCAAAAAGCACGAGCTGGCATTTTTTTTAAATATTCAAAACTGATAGAGAGACACCTTTTAAACAATTCATGAAACATAATAATCATTCATTAGCTCAATCGAATCATTCGATTGCGAAAGGATCTGAGAATTTAGTGTTTTTAGGAATTCATTAGAAGCATAAAATTGTATCTCAACATTAAAATAAGACGGGCGCAACGCATGAGCTAAAGCTTTATATACCAATACAAACTTTGGACATTTAAAATATTTTCGTAGTTATGAAAAAGATTGATGATGAAAGCTCGAATCCCGAGGAGGAATATTTTTTATTAATTGACTTTTAAAAAGGCTGTTCTAAGCCCCATTTAATATTTGATTATAAGTCGAATAAAACAGTAAAAGCTGAAAAAATAAAATATTTTTTATTCCATCATTATTCTCTTTCTCTTTAACCCTGGTTCCTTTTTTTCTGGGGAGTATTTTGGTTTTGGTTTAAAAAAAGAGAGAAAAAAAGATAATTGCTGGCTTGTGGATGGTAGTGGTAGGGACACCCCCCCCCCCCCCCCCCCGTAGTTATGCGTTACGCCAATATTGGACCAAATGATCCTACATGTCCGAGGCGAAACTTGTGAAATCAATTAAACGTTATTAAAAAAAAAAATTAAAGCTTGCGCTGTTTAACTTCAATCTCTTTCACCCAAATTTACGATGAATGCTAGCGTTATGAAATATATAACTATCAACGTCTGGCGAAAAGAATAACCAACCGATCACCTGACGAGAACGCGTATCACGTGATCTGCATATCAGCTCCGATCGAGAGTCAGAAGTGAAGAGCAACTGCCAAGAAAATCAAGAAAAGGTCGTCAAAATGTAAGTTTCCCTTAATTTCTTTCATTTTTTGTTGTTGCTAACAATGCATTTACACACTAAAATTTAAATTTCAATAAAAGAAACGAATTATAGCTTCTACTTGTGATATAAATATAGAAATATCCTGTTCTCAAAGATTTCTAACACAAAATACTACTGATGTCGCCTATGAGGTCCATACATGTAATGTTTGGACCTCATTGGTACTAGGAGTGAGTCAAGTAGCAACCTAACGTTAGACAGCTGGCAGCCGTCTGTTTCGAGGAGTTTTTCAACATTTTTTTATTTTTTTAATTTCTCCTCGTACACAGACGGCTCGCTAGCGTGTCGCCACCATTAGGGGAGGTACAATGCAAATTCCCCCCGACGCCGACGGGGCTCATCGATATTTGTCTTTATTTCATAAATATATATGAAAATAAATGGACAAATAATAAATATGCGAATTAATAATATTCCCTCTTGGCATTAATTGCCAAAAACGAGGGAAAAAATAAAGTGAAAAGGAAAAAAAAACAGCGACTTACCTCGGCTGTCGTGTAGCTCCTAGTTCACTCGTTAATCCGAAGTCGATATAACACACAAACATATGCCGTTGGAAGAACTTCCGGGTCAACTGCGTATCAAAACCATTGGCCAATCAGATCATCTCTTTTACGTCGGGTTTATGAATACTAAAATTCTAGACGTTTTTTTCCCTTTTCCTTTATCTCTTTCTCTTTCGTTTTATCTCTTTTTTGTTTTACTTTTCTTTTTATTATTTATTTCCCCTTTTTTCTTTTGTTTCTTTAACTGCTCCTTTCTTTTCCCCTTCTTTAATGTGTGACGTAAAGGTCATGGGGCGGAGTCTGACTTTCGTCGGCCACTTTTTCATGAATTATTCATTACCAAGATGGCTGCCCACTAGTCCGAGTCGCAAGTGTCAACTTTCAGAGTTAATCCCCTGATTGCCAGTTTTAAAGCGGGAATTTAGGGTAAGAAACTGTCGTTACTTATGAACTTTTGGTGGAAAATATTGCGGTATCGAGGAGAAAAACAAGAAATTAGCGGTGGCCATTGAGCCCCCGTACAAATGACAGTTTAACTTCGGTCTATGTATTTGGTGAGTGGAGCCAACGTAGTTCAGCGGAACAACCAACATAACAGAGACCAAAGCTTTTGGTCTAGTAGCAACCCAGCCCAGGTAGACAGCAGGCCAGGGGCCCGTTTCTCAACACATGGACAAGTTAGTCATATCTTTATCCACCAACCACGGAGTTAGTTCCAATCTTACTAAACCTGTTTCTCGAAAGGCTTCCTAACTAGAATACCTTGATATCGATACTATCGGTAAAAAGAGCAGTGTGTGTGTGTGTGTTTTTGAGTTTTGTCAGACGTGTATCAATCAGATATGATTATTTACGTCTGGGACCGACCTTTAACGTCACCATCCAAAAGACGTGACCAGGGCTCGAACCTCTGCATCAATTTGTAACTTCCCCACAGCTTGGATTACAGGCGCACGCCACAACGCCCTGTTAAAAAGAGCAGACGAGACGTAGGCCTAGCCTTAGGCTTAGCTTAGTCACAAAATATCATAATTTTCAAAAAGAAAAATTATGACAAAATTGCAAATATTGTGATGAATTGGGAAATAAATCTTTTCAAAATAATAGCACAGGTGAATTATGCATCATACATACTTAGACCATGAAGACTGGAGCATTAAATTGCATTGAAAATTAAATTATGAATAATTCATTTCATGACTAAGATTAAGAAATCACTTGTGGACGTTGAGATGGGTACCCCCGGGATATCCAATTTTAATAGTTTACGAAAGTAAACCATAACGGTTTTCTTTGTAAAATGATGACAATTATACGGTCTTTTACGATTCCAAATTTCATCAAAATATAGTTTAACGAAACATTTTTAATCATTGATACCGAAACATATGATATTTGACAAATTATATGCATAAATTAGAGATAGAATTTATCCAACTGTTAATAGGGGTCTGAAAACAACAAATACGAGTTCAGTTATGGATGGCCTGATGACTGACGTGGTAGAATCTTTATCGATTAAATCATTTTACTATTTCAAAATGAATGGTTTTGTTGCGTTTTACCAACAGTTTTTATAGTTTCTTTGTATTACAATTATTGAATGCATTATCCCACTTGCTTTGGGATGTAATTTCAACCTCTATGATTGATTACGTAAGATTATAATTTTAAAATTTCTAGGCACTTTTGCATGTCATTATCTACCACGTGATGCCACTACGTCATTAAGAAAGAAGTTGTGACAGGTTCGGAGGTGTCATAAATATTTAGTGAGGTTGTTGTACCCGATCTTGGTAAAGAGGGCTTCGTGAAACCGTTAGCGGACAAGTAGCTCACTATCTCCGATTTAGTCAAGAAGTTAGACTTATGACGGTGTTGAGAAACGGGCCCCTGGCAGCCGTCTGTTTCGAGGAGTTTTTTAACATTTTATATTTTTTTTATTTCTCGTACACAGACGGCTCGCTATCGTGCAGCCACCATTTGGGGGTTAACAATGCAAAATCCCCCGACGGGGCTCATCGATTTTTGTCTTTTCATAAAAATATATAAATAGAACTGTAGGATGGGGGGTCGGGTGTCCGGACACTTTATATTTTTGAAGCCTTCTTTTTTGTCTTTGGATTACACTAAAAATATGAATTCAATAGTTGTAATCATCTTCTATTTTGTTCTCTATAATATTTCCTAACACTTTGTACTAAAAATTGATGAAACTTCGCTTGTAAATTTTTCCAAATGTCTTTCTAACATTGATCGTCCGGACACACAACCTGTCCAGACACACAACAACTGGGTTAACCAAAAATCAAAATAAAGATTGGAATTCCGTTTTGTCCTGAAATGCACCAAAACGGGGAAAAATCAACTTAAAAGGGGAAAAAACAGAGACTTACTTTTGCTGTCACGCAACTTCACTTCCCTGTTTTATCCGAACTTAATACATAAACATATGGCCATTGAGTCCTCTGTACAGATCGCGCTAGAACTTCAGTGTCTGTATTTGGTGAGTGGAGTCAACGGAGTTCAGCGGAACAACCAACATTACAGAGACCGAAGCTTTTGGTCTACAACCAAGGGAGCTCCGGCCCGCTTCGTGGGCCGGAGTCCACCGTGCATTTAGACATAGACACGGGACTGGGGTAGATTGAGGTCTCAATAACTTACTAAAAAAATGTGAAAACAGACATTATGCACATATGGATGAAGGTCTATCGTGTGACAGCATCCTGACATCGAGGCATAGACTGGAACCTCAAAAAAACGAAAAGTTCTGTCGCGATACCTCTCCTTCTACCCCAGTCTCGATCGGCCATTTTGTTATGAAATTTGAAAGAAGGAGAGGTATATCGCAACAGAACTTTTCGTTTTTTTGAGGTTCCAGTCTGTGCCTCGATGTCAGGATGCTGTCACATGATAGACCTTCATCCATATAATCGTGGTAAGTGCATAATTTCTGTTTTCACATTTTTTAAAGTAAGTTATTGAGACCCCAATCTACCCAAGTCCCGTGTCTATGTCTAAATGCACGGTGGACTCCTGGGCTCCGGCCCGCTTTGCAGGCCGGAGCTCCCTGGGTTTAAGTAGCCTAGTGCCATTGCATGGCATTGCCAGTGGATCGAAGACCCTAAATTTGTGTTTGCCAATTTGGTATTACCGAACACAATCACATCAAACACATGAAATTCACCAAACTTTCACCGTAATTACCTACAAATACCAACAAAATATAAATCTATTCTAGATCTAGTTACTAGTATTTGTCGAAATTGTTTTCTTTTTTACGATCAGCTTCTAATTGATCGGACACCTCTTCGCATGTGAAATATTTTGGTCACGTCACTTGATTTGAAAAAGGTATTGTATATTACCGAAGGTGTGTTTCAATGGGAAAAGTTGAGAAAAACAGCAAAATCACTGGCATGACTGGTGATCTATTTAAACCATATTTTATTTTATTGAGAATATAAAGACTTTGAAAATATGTTTTTGAACATTTTTCATCATCTTTCAATTCAAGTTCCCGGGCTTTGGAAGGATTAGATTCTAGAATATAATCTATGCAAAGTTTTGAGCGTATGAAATTATTTTCTGACGCGTATAATGTACGCTTTCGTTCTGTAATACAAGGACGGTCGGTAATACAGTACACACAATGGATTGTGGTTGTGGATTTTCAAATCAAGCAGTCTGCAAACATCGCTTCATAATATTTTTTGAATATCCGTCTAATTAAGACCGTATGACCTGGATCTAACTCAAGGTTGTGTTAAAACTTCCTTGGAACTCTTGCCGAAATGACTTCATCAGCAAAAAAACAAAGATACAATTTACAATTCCAAACATCGCCTACCTCAGTCCTCGGCCTGGTCCGTGTCTTCAGGTAGCTAAGGCCAGTAATATCATTCAATACCATGTGCGTACTATCCACGGAGCCAGGGATTGTGCCCCATTCATGTATGATGGGGTGTCCAAACTACGAGGACATTTCAAAAATATTAATCAGGCTTCAATTTGTTCACAAAATATTCACAATTAATAATAACAGTATATTTACCCAGGGTAGCCACTTCAGTTCCGAAACTGTTCTCCCAGCGGGCCCTGCTATTATTACCCGGCTAAGCTAGGCTACCTATTGATCAGGTGCACATGGCTTTTTGAGGAATTACTTCCTGCTGGTACCTACATGTATTTACCTCACCTGGGTCGAGTGCAGCACACTGGATGAATTCCTTGCTGAAGGAAATTATGCCATGGCTGGGATTTGAACCCACGACCCTCTGTTTCAAAGTCCGCAGACTAATCCACTGGGCCACAACGCTCCACATTTATACAAAACAAATTTAAAAAATAGTTACCACATTGACGGCAGGATTGTAGAACTATTATAAAATCATTGACAAAAATGTGAAGTAGGTCAACGGGTTTCGCGGTATCTCGATCTCAAAATTCTATCCCGATCGACGAATGCATGGGTGGCATAACTTTGCAGACCAAAGTTTTTGTGGAGATTTAAACAAAAACTCAAGCTCAAAAGGTGAGAGATTTATATCAGATTAACGACAAAGTGCTATGGAATCAGTCGGTTGGGCCTACCCCATCAAACTCACATTTTTTATTATAGGCCTATCTGCTTGCAAAATGATGATATCGTGATGCTTGTTCAGAATTTCAGATTTCTTTGGTACGGGCGCATACGGTGACAAATTTGCCGATCTTTTGTCAATATTTTCATGAATACTGAACCCATCCTAAAGAAACTTATGCCAAAGGGTAATTTTAAGTCACTTTTCACGTTGACATTGTCAGATTTTAAGGATAATGGCTAGTTTTTTAGATAATCACCTTCCGCAAAGTATGGTCAGACGCGAAGTTTGGACTCACTGCCATAAGTATAGTGCGGTCAACATTTCAATTTTCGCCCCTGAGATTTGTACTTTCTCTGTAGGAGATCTAGCCCAAAATCATGTAACTGATTTCATTCTTAAACAAATATTAAAAAAAAGAAATATATTTCTGCCAGATGTCGTCTCCACTTTGATAAAAAGGCCCGAGAGTGATATCTGTCGTCTATAACGTCAGCCACTATGACTGATTAACCTAGATGTAAAATGTTTCCTAGGTAATTGGTTATATACCAGCTTGGCGTTTACCAGCAAAATGCTGTCCTGCCGAGTTCTTACGGGAGTTACCATAAACAGAAACAGAAACAGAAAAAACTTGCTGATGTTTACGTCGCCATTTTTCTTTCTTTGTTAGTAGCTAAGCTATGAGACGCTTATAGATGGCAGCAGACTCTATACAGGGAAAGTAGAAATCTTGTGGGCGAAAATTGCAATGTTGACCACGGTATATGCACATGAATTGGGCACAATCCCTGGCTCCGTGGAGAGTAAGCATACGTTAGTGAATGATTTTTACTCTCTAGAGCCTCTTGGCTAGGCCATGGGCCGATTGCACGAAACGGTCTTTGCAAGGACCATCTTTCGTTAGCCAGGAGGCTCCAAGAGAGTAAAAATCATTCACTAACGTGAGCTTACTCTCCACAGGTCCAGTCATTGTGCCTATATCATGTGGGTAGAGGACAGGCAAAATTGAACCCCCCCCCCCCCCCCCCCGAGATTTCTGCTTTCCCTGTAAAAGTTCTAGCTGTAAGTCATGTAAGTGGGCTGGAACTTAATTTCCAACATTTATACATTATTGATTACATTTTAAAACAATATGAATTAAAAAAAAAAAAATTATGAGAAGATGAGATTTAACTTACTGATGTTTATGCCGTCATCTTGCCCTCTTTGTTGGTAGCTAAGCTTAGAGACGCATATATAGGGCGGCAAACGTCTACCTCTCTCTATAATGAAGTTCTTGCCCATTTATATGATTTAGGGCTAGAACTTTTACAGGGAAAGTAGAAATCTCTATGTACATGATATAGGCACAATTCCTGGCTTCGTGGAGAGAAAGCTAACGTTAGTGACTGATTAATAGTCTCTAGGAGCCTCCTGGCTATTTTATGATGTGCCGTATAAGGCCTTTAAAGTAATTATCAGCAAACATATTTTATTTGTCCATTGAAGTACACAAAAGCTATTGCTCAAAAATGATGTAGTATTCATGTATAAAGTGGATTAAAAAAAACAGTTAAAAAAAAACAAGCTAAATTTAAAAGGCGCCTCATACTGCACTTCATAATAAATGGACAAAACAAAAGACAGTCCTTGCAAATCTTCTTTCTGGGTTTCCGATGGTGGTGCTATGCTAATTAGCCCATTGTTATTTTTATAAATTTGCTCAAATTCATCATATGCGCCATTCTTTTGATTATTTGATGAAATACTATAATATACATACCGGTAATTACCATTGTACTAAACCGATGCCTGTTAGTTTTGCCATGGTTGAGCTTGGTATTTTCATAAGCACAATGTTTTGAACAGTGGACATGACACTAGAGATACTTACCAATAGAATTATATTCATATGTTATTCAGCTTTTTTTAGTCAGAAAACAGATTGTTGTTCAGAACTTCTTTCTTTCTTTTAACACAGGAAGCCATAAGAGCTAAACTGATTGACCTGGGAAATTATGTTGGTAAGTAATATGTTAGTGTTTGTATTCATCATCAGTGGATTTACTGCAAAATATTTGCATGAATGTTGTAATATAATCAGGCACAATGTTATTCAACAATTCATTGTTCAAAAGCTACATATACAAAGCATTGAGATGGTAAATTCAGCTGGAATGCTTTTGTGCCTTCGCCCGTTATACACTGGATGTCCATCTGTATGTTTTAATTCTTGCAATTAATAAGGAACCACTTAATGGATCAAGCTCAAATTTGGGTCATGTATGCAATTTGGTCTGATTGGTTTTAGGGGTTTAAAGGTCAAAGGTCTCATAATGCACAAAATACTAAAAAGCCATTTAAGATACTTTGGTTAGGCCCATGTATTTATAAGTATGCATGTAGGAGATCTGGATAGAGTTTGCTGTCATAAAGTCAAGTTCATACAGGTGTTATGTACATAAAACTTGTCTCATTGATGTATTTTAATTCAAGACTGTTCAATGGATCAACTTCAAACTTGACACGTTGTTGGAGTGTGGTTGAGTTGATTAGTTTTGAGGATTGCTAGGTCATAGGTCAAGGTCATAGAGGTCATTATATGCTCGAATAAGGACTTGTTGTAAGATGGATCATATTAAGCATTATAAACAAAAGTGATCAAATCTGAATTTAGAGTCACTAAGTCAAAGGCCAAAGAGATCATGTATCATTGTTTGAATAAGTACATCCAAGACACCCGCCAATAGGCCTACATAATTCAGAAGTAAACTCTGACACCGTTCTCATACTTTCTAAGACTAGTTTACTGGAAATCAATTCAGGAAACCAGTTTGGAAGATCGCTTTGCTAGCGTTCCCATTTGATCAGCCGAAAGTGGTTTTCAAAACCCTTCACGTAAAATGGCCTTGTTGCTAGGGAACGCTCTCAGTGGGGGTCACATGTTTTGCATAAAATTTGAAACCTCAGCATAGATATTCTACACACAGTGTGTGGAGTAGCGTGCTCAAAATGTGTGAAGATCGCTTCCCGAAGAATGGTTGTGTCCTCACACTAAAACCAGTTTAACGAGGCAAAGCAATCTTGAAAACTACATCGCTAGGTGTTTTTCCGAACCGTTTTGGAAGATCACTTCCAAGACCGCTTCGACCGTTCTTAAACTAGTTTCCAGTAAACTAGTTTTAGGTTGGTAATGAGAACAGGGTCTTTGTTCATGAATGCTTGTTAAACAGACAATCTGATTAGATAATGATATGTATAAATTTTTTAATTGTGAAGTGTGCAGTGTATTTCAGATATGGCAAAAGCAGAGTTATACATTTTGACTGCATGCAGTTAGGAATTCTTTTATTTTTCTAATATACTAATTTGTGCAATAGACTTTGATAATATTTCAGCCAAATATTGAATCATATAATAATAATCTATATGGAGAAAACAAATATATAATTCATGGTATGTTTGTTATTGCAGATGAAGAGTTACCAGACTACATCATGGTGATGATTGCTAACAAGAAAACAGAAGCACAGATGAAAGATGATCTTACTCTCTTTTTGGGTACTAACACAGATAAATTCTGTGGATGGTAAGATTATCTTTAGATAATTTGCAAAACTTTTCTAGTAATATGAAACTAAGTTAAAATCAAATTCAAGTAGTCAAAATGCAATATTTTCAAATTGGTTTTTGTGTTATGTCATCGAAAAAAAGTATTATAATAACTTTTTTATTAATAAAGAAGTATTCCAATGACATTGCATATGATATAATATAAAAACAATAAATACAGGAAGTTTATCAATAAATTAGAGGGAGTCTGTGAAATCATAAATCCAAATCCTAAATTCCTAGTTCCTATGCTAATTTTCATGACCCCCCCATCCAAAATTGCTGAAAGACAAGTACACTGAAATTTGCCTTCAAAGACAATCATACATATTATTGGAATATGTTAGTCTCAATGGTTATTCATTGATGTATATTGTATGTCAAAATTATGTTAAATCTTATATATCAATCTCTGCAGATTGAGATAACAAGAATTTGACTACTTTATTTTGTCATTTATATTGAAGAATAAATGATCAAGGTATGATTTGAAAAAGACCTCTTATTAAGATTAAGATTAAGCATATCTCCTATATTGTACACTTGCATTAAAGTGACTAGAAACTGAAAATAATAGATGAATGCATGACATTCATTTGATTATATTTCATGTTAAAGAGGAGGAGTATAAGGTGGAATATTACATTGATTTTCACTAATTTGTTCTGTTGCAGTCTTAACATGTTTTTTACAGTACTGTGAATATCCTACTCTTATAAATTATACAAGGATTCAAATTATTGCTCAAGATTATAATATTATTTCAAGTATATTTTGTAAAAGGTAACAAGAAATTAATTTAGCACTGTTGAATAGTCAGACTCAATGCTTTATAGAATGGATGGGAGCCAGATTGTAGTCTGCATGTATGCCAATATATATGTTTCTTGTGCCTCTATCATTGTTACTTTTAAGGCTTCAAGGTGTCCTCAATAAGCTCCAAGCAGCAAGGGATGAACAGAAGGAGAAGAAAGAAAAATCTAAAGACAAGAAGAAAAAAAGTAAGAAAAAAGATGAAAAGAAAGATAAGAAACACCGGTCTACAAGTGAGAGCAAAGCAGATGACAATGAAGAAGGGAGCAAATCATCAGCTGAGAAAGATATTGTACAACAACCAAATGAAATGACCCCATTAGCTGAAGTCACCCAGATCAGTGAACCTGTTAATGAAACATGTCAGAAACCTGCACAGGCTGCTCCCAAAATAAGCACAGAAACTTCTTCAGAGTCTGCACCAGCACCTTCCTCAACTCAACCTGTAATATCCCTCATCCCAGACACTAATGATTTCTTGGATGAAGAGATTAAGATGAGTGAAGCAGCAAAGAAACCAGCTGCTACTGACTCTGTAAAGCCTACACAAGTGAAAGGCAAGGTCAAAGTCCAGACTGTTGCATTGCAACCACAGACATCACCCAAAGAGAAAGCCAAAGAAGTCAAAGTGTTACCTAAAGCAACAAGGGAGCATTCTCTTCCCATCACTGTTACTATGGGTGGAGGTAGCTCTAGGATGCAAGCTAAAGTTAGTCCAGAGTCTGCTCCAGCTAGAGGCTCAGTCAAGTCACGCCTTGGTGTTCCTGCCATCAAAAGAAAAACAGAAATGGAGGGGAGAAGGACCTTCACTACAATGTCAACAGTAGTCAAAGTACCAGTAAGTCTTGATTTTGAAACTTTTGACTAAATATTGAAAATGTCATGGTTTTTGTTTTTTTAGGGGGGGATCTCCCTTTTATAAGCTAACCTATGTAAAACTAAAAATACAATTTTTTAGGGTTCCAAGACATTTGCTCCTGTGACATTTGTTCTGCTGTAAATTCCACACACTAATTGAATGACTAAATTAAATCTTGGATTGAAAACTATAACCTACCCTAAACCTAACGTAAAACCCTATTGTAACCCTAACCCTTACCCAACATCTTAAAAGGAATAAAGCCTAGAGCAATTGTCCCAGGAGCAAATGTCGTTTTAACTGTTTTAGAGACCCAAACTCAGAACCTGGGTATTGTCTATGATGAGGAGGGCTTATTGATTTCTCCCCATCCCTTTTAACTTCCTGTGTATCATTTTTACCTCACAAGGATATGTTGATTTTTTTTTCTAGAAAATAAAAAAAAATTTCCCTTTAGAGTTTATGAAAGTTAATGTATCCTTAGAAGCACCTCCTTAGTAGGTCATAAATGAGATCAATTTACACCAAACGTAAAATGGACCAATAAACTATGATCTTATGTTCGACTTGAAATAAAGAATGAATGCATAACTGCATAATTAATCATACATGTCATGTATACAGAACTTTAAATGTCTAAAAGTATTGGATAATAGAAAGTCCAGTACAGAGAATCTGGTTATCCCAGAGCAAATAGGCATTGTACAGTAAATACATTCATTACAAATGAAAAAAAGTCCACAGGTGTATAATGGTGCAAATGAAGCACTCAAAGAGTTAACTGATTTTAATTGTGTGTCTTATTTTTGTAGATTGTATCCATGAAAAGGCCAGGTCCAGGGTCTGTCATTGGTCAAATTATTGAAGGCAAAGAAGAGGATTCTGATGATGAACCAGTGGTCAAAAGAGTAGCCAGCACTGTCAAGCCACGAAGAAGGTACAGGCTTGCCAAATCAATACCTTAATGTAGTTTGTTTCTATTTGTTTCTAGTATTCTTCATAAATGATTACTTTTGTAAATCATTTTTTACATAAACATGGGGAATACATGAAATAGTTGTAGCAAACAATTCGTCGGCGGTCATTCGGACCGTCTTATCAGTCAATTTTGGTCAAAAAATTGATTTTGAGATTTTTGCAGAAAATGACAGTACAAGTCCTTCTCTATTCTTAACTAAATTTCTAGGCAGCAATTTATTTTATTTTCTAAGATATGAGAGGATTTTTATGGCGATGCCATACAAATTTAAAATGAAATACACAAATCCCATTGGAAACGTGTACTGTAACAGAGTGATACGACATTTTGACTGACCGCGATTTCAATGCGCGCGGTCAACGAAACCGTCGTATCAGCACTGGGCACTGCATTGACTTTGCATGTGAAAAGCGATACGACGTTTTGACTGATCGCGCGTATTGATATCGCGGTCAGTCAAAACGTCGTATCGCTTTTTCCCTATGGCCTTTTTGTACAGGGAAAATCTAAGTCGCTCAAACCGAAATTACAAGCATGTAGCTCTTTTGCCATATTTTCTCGGATCCTTAGTTTTGTGTAAAAATAAAGATACCAATGTCAAGCAATTTTCTTGGTCTTTCCAACCATGTATTTTTCAAGCAATGAATATGTTGTAAGGCTGGGGAACTAAGTGTGAAAATTATAGTAAACTTTGAAGTCGATTATCTCTGAAATGGGTTTGCACCGTCATATGTGTTATACGACTGTTGGGATGACCGCCGACGAATTATTTCATGAAATCAAGGTTAGCTGTCACCAGATCGTATATTATAAATCGTGAAATCTATATGCTGAAAAGGTGATCACTCTGAAGATCACCAACACAGATAAGTACATGTGGGACAGTGTATTATTATTGCTTTTATAAAAACCCTACACCTGAATGGATTGCCTTATTATATTTTCTCACATTTTCTGCCAAAATTATTTGGCACATATTTTACTAACAGAAACATGAGGTGGTAATTAATTGAATTTGTTCAAACACATTTTTATATAATTGCTACCATAACTGGCATTTCTATGTAATCAATTTATCATAATAGCATTGTTTTGATTTCATCTGTATTGCTCTACTTTGTGTCCAATTCTGCTTTCTGCCTTATTTGTTTTATTGATATTACATCTAATGGAAATAAAATATTTGAATAATTGCTTTTGTTTCCACAGACAGCCCTTACCAAAGACTAAACAGAACAGCATGGCATTGTTGAAGAAAGCTATGACACAAGCGCAGGAGTCAACAAGTGTGTTTCCAGCTGCAGGTCAATTTGCAGAACCAAGGAGAATGATTGTTAGATCTGCTAGCCAGTCGGGAACTATGAAGATAGTTGCTAGGTATGAATTAGTTTCAATATGGTTACAGTCCTTACACCAAAATTTCACTTTGCAAAATGATTGCTTCTCTTTTTTTGTAGAAGCAAGGTTAAAGTTTGTTCTCTTAGTTCAATATAGAATATACATCAGATATTAGAGGCCAAGTCTGCACGTACAACAGGTCGATTTGAATGATAATAAAAGAAAATCAAACAAAATTTTTATTAATGCCATGTGTTTTCTTGCTCAATTTTATGAAACAATTCACAACATGGCCTTGTGCAGGTACAACCAACAATGTCATTCATCCATTATCATTTCATTTACATTGAGGCAAAGTATATTACTTTCCCTGAAAATGTAAAACTGTAAATTCTACATATTTCAAAATCAGCTAATGCAAATAAGATAGGAGTTGGTCTTGCCATAGTCAAGTTATTCTTAAGAATTTGCTTTCTTTAATGGCTTAATAAACGTCCACACTGCCGTCTCATTTAAATGTATCCTATTAAGAAATACATTAAAAGTAGCATGACAGGATCTATATTTGATATCTAGAGCTCTTCTATCACTTGTAGGTCTATCCCAGCTGACAAAGAGCCTTCCAGCAAGACACAAGCAGCACCTAAGAAAATGTTTGCAGTAGCTGTGAGGGAGGCAAGCAAGGCTGAAGTTGCTCCTAAACCATCAACAAAAGCCTCTGTGACTGTCAGACCTCTTGGTCTCATGTCTAGATCCCGTTTTAAGGAAGCTAATGAGAGAGACTTTGATGCACATACCTACCAAAGAGTTGAGAAGAAGGCTGAAGCAGAAGAGGAGGAAGGGCTGGAGGAGGAGCAGCAAGAGAGTGTAGAAGAGAATCTGGAAGTGGAGGAAGATGATGATGTTGAAAAGGAAATTGAGTTGGAAGGATCAGCAGCAGACAGCACAGAGGAAAGTGATGAAGATGATGATGGTGGGTAACATTACTCATATCTCAAAAAGGAAAATGACATAACACAGTATCTAATGGGATAGTCTCCCCATAGGTATGTCGTAGTGTCTTAGGGCTTAAATCACTCAAAGGCCATGTATTCCCTATTGATTGGACTTGGTGCCCCTGTAATTGACCTTACATATTTTTGTGCATAATAGGAAGGAATAGCTTTGCCCTAAAAATATTGGAATTTAAGGCCTGGTGTCTTCATCTTAATCTTTTTTTTTTGTAAAGAGAGCTGGAAGTTGACACACGATGTCACTAGATGGATTGTTATGTCGTTAAAAAAGAGTGAATTTCCCCAAAATATGGAACACAAGGTATTGTCACTCCAATCACATTGCATATGTTTTTATATCATTAGTTGAATAATATAGTGGTTTCTTTGTCAAAAATAATCCCCTAAGATAATAGAATCTCTCAAGCTTAATCATATTTATTTTTGTTAACAATCAATTTCTTGATGAATGTATTCATAATTGCAGATCAACGTCAGATAATCAATACCATGGAAACAGATAAAGGAGAAGCGGTAGTTGTTGTGGAATGTGATGAGGAAGAAATGAAGGTTGTAGAACTAATTGAAGAGGATGAAAGAGTGATGGAGATACAGGAACCGGTATATGACACCAGGAATACCACCATAGTTAGACCTCTTCAGTTTGATAGGCTTACATCTCTTATGAAAAGGTAAACAGAAGTTTTGTATTGTGTGGAAGAATGATGTAGCATTCTTGAACAATGTAATTATGCCTCTGTCCACCATAGATGATTGCTGGAAGCATTATATTATTGGTTCCTCTGTCCGTCCGTCCTTTACTTATATTTTGTATTTGACAAGAGTGAAAAATCATTATTGCATGCTTTCTAAAATACACTCTTCATATTCAATTTGATTTGGTTACATTTATCAGACATGTAACCCCAAACATGAGTTCCCTCATAAGTGCAATCAATGATATTTCATTAATTTACCTTTGTTGATTAATTAAACAGCATCAAGTATTCAAGATTATGTGACACCTAGATAGATCCTTGTGATTTGATTGGTTATTTGATAGCGTTCATTCAGCCCATTTTGTAATGACGTCATCAACCGTGCAATTTTGGATCCATTCATCATGCAATTTTGGATCCATACGATTTTGTCCATTGCACTCGCGCATCGAGACTGCAGCTCATACGTTGTAATGACGTAACAATCAACAGACCGAACTCGCACTGCATGAACATTTTTTGCATCGAAATTCATGAATTTCATATGAAAAAAAAAAATTGTTCTTATGTGTCATATATACCAAATAATGAATGTTTTTTCATTCTTGCAATGGACAGAATACTTCATTCGGCGAAAGATGAAATATTGATCAATTCAACTCGGCTACGCCTCGTTAAATGGATCATTTCATCTTTCACCTCATGAAGTATTCTGTCCACTGCACTCATAAACATTCATTATTTGTATATTATTTCATTTCAATAACAACACTGAGACAGACACCTTCACAGCCCTTGGTCCTCAACCCCCTTCTGAACTGGATAGCATTAAAGAGCATGTTTTTATTTATTTAATTTCATCAGAGAGCCACCTGCTCAGCCTCAAGTCTATGAAACCCCATCTCCTGCACCAGAGGACTCCAGCCCCCGATTTATCGTCACCATGGAGGGTAAAAAACAGAGGTCTAATATTCGTCCCAATGCCAGAGGTACAGCTAAACAAGTACCTGCCATGTCTACTCAATACCGCCCTACATCCATCTCCCAGCTGGACCCAAATCAACGGTTCCTTCTCTCTCGGTATGAGCCAAGTGAAGAGATGGAGATGGATTTTTTGGAAGAAAAAGGGTTTGATTACGAACCAGTTCAACCAATGCAATATCAGCAGGTACTTCTATTAGACTAGGGGCTTGTCTCACAAAAAGTTGTGATAGATTCATACCATACTCAAAGTGAAATTGAACTTAAAGGACAAGTCTACCCCACAAAAAGTTGATATGAATAAAAAGAGAAAAATCCAACAAGCATAACACTGAAAATTTCATCGAAATCGGATGTAAAATAAGAAAGTTATGACATTTTGAAGTTTTGCTTAATTTCACAAAACAGTTATATGCACATTCTGGCTGGTATGCAAATGAGGAGACTATGACGTCATCCACTCACTATTTCTTTTGTATTTTATTATATGAATTATGAAATATTCCAATATTCTCCTCATTGTCAAGTGATACAACGATTAATTCCTCCCTGAACATGTGGAATTATCATTGTTTAATACTATATGGTTCAGTCAAGTTGGTCCTTATTGTCAAATCTATAAGAAATGAAATATTGTATAATTCAAACAATAAAAACCAAAAGAAATAGTGAGTGATGGACATCATCGTCCGAGTCACCTAGTTGTGCATATCACTGTTTTTTTAAAAATAAGCGAAACTTTAAAATGTCATAACTTTCTAATTTTACATCCGATTTTGATGAAATTTTCAGCACTATGCTAGTTTGATTTTTCTCTATTTATTCAAGTCAGCATTTTCCTGGGGTGGACTTGACCTTTAAATTCAAACTGAATTTGATATGAAATTCTGATTGAGAAAGATCTTTAATTCAAATTGAGATTGTTTTCAAATTCTAACTGAGAGTGATCTCAATTTAAACTGAGAATGATCTCAAATTCAAACTGAGTTGATCTCAAATTCTAACTGAAAATTATCTCAAATTTTAACTGAGATTGATCTCAAAATGAGTAATAAAGAGATATAAATTGAGATCAATCTCATTTTTATTTTTTTCATTCAATCTATCACAATTCATTTGTAAGACGGTCCATGATATTTAGTAGTAGAAGCAAAATGAATTTGTCAACATATAATATTGAGTATGAAAAGTGAACTATAACGAAAAAGAAAAACTGATGACCATGAACATATCTTGATTACAGAAAGCAGTTATCGCATGTATTGTAATATCATCCAGAAATAATTACACACTAGTTCAGTGTAATATTGGTCATTGAATTTTTTATAAAATGAATATTATTACGGTTAATTTCTTGTTTAATATCATTCAACTTTCTTTTCCAATTTAACTGCTTGATTTTTCTAAATTCATCTTGTTGATTTATTAATTTTTGAAATGGCATCTTCATCAAAATTGGAACTCTTTTTTTAGAATAAATCTTTTCATCTGTTCTTTGAAGAACAAATCAGACTGTGTGTTTTTACGGTAATTTATTTATACATACCTGCATTTATATTCCTCTGATTTTGCTGACCTGGGGTGGTATTCTGGAACACTGTCATAACTTTTGTCATAAATTTTGTCATTTCTCTCCGAGATATGACACCGCTATGATTGTCACAAATCGGTATTCTGAATATTGTCTTTTCCCTGTCATATCTCTCAAAGTTCCTGCCCATCTTTTCGGAAGAAAACCAATCAAAATCATTGTTAGTTCCCAGTGGGAGCCCTTCTAGCCAATAGGAAGGCCCCGTGGCAGATAGGGCGTATCCCCCAAACAGTTGCTGGAATCGCGCAACTACGCGTATATTGCTTAATTACAAAGAGAGACAGGGAGCTTTGAAGGATTTTAGAGGAGAAGTAGAAAAAGAAGGAAAACAGAGAAAAAAAAAGGAGGAATAAATATGTAGGGCCTAATTAATTGTAGCATGAAAAAATAATTCTGAAAATTGTCATGGATGATGAGTGAAACTAATACCACAATCAAATCTAAATAATATCATTATTTGCTTGACATTTAGTCGGCAGGGTATCGGGATATTTGGTACTAAAAGATATGACAGAATTTATGACTGCTACCCCCTGTCATAACTTTTGTCATATCTTTTGCTTGTATAAAAGGATTACGCGCATTTAAAGCCGCATATTTTTGGTGCGCGCTTAAGAGAAGAGACGAAATTTATGACAATTTTTGGGACAAAAGTTATGACATCCACCAGAATACCGATTTTGTCATATCTCTGAGAAAAGATAAAATATGGAGAAAAGACAATGTTCAGAATACGGCCCCTGGTTTTATGTTTTTTTTTCCTTTTCATTATAGGTCATTATAAAAGAGAGCTCATCACGGATACGGAAGGAGGTTCCAGTAAAGCAAGTTGGTCCTAGTGAACATCAACCAGTTAAAGATTCTTTATATTCACCTCCTCACCCTCAGATTGCACCTGTAACATTCTCACTACAGGAGTCTGATGAAGGTACTTTCTTTCAGTCTATATTAAAGACCCTTGTTTTCCTTTTTTTAAATAGCAAATTCTGTGTTCTGAAAGTCTATATTCTTTGGTCACAAGTACAAAACATAACATAAAGCAATCATAAAAAATTGAAGAATCTTTGAAAAACATAAGTTTCCCAGAAGATAAAGGTTGGCAAACACTAGCCTAGAATATAGGTGGAGGCCTTTGCTTTACATGAAACGTCAGCTATAGTCTGTTATGGAAGACAAAACACCCACACCAATACAAGGAAAACAACAAGTAACGCACACAAAAATATTTGCACAGTTTTGATTATGCAAAGTATGTATACATTTTATTTCTGATTTTTATTAGTATTAGTATATTTTCCATTACTGTATCAACAATGACCTATAGATTTTTAGGGCAAAATAACCAGAAATCCCAATGAAATCCAGATAAATGCTGTTATTTCTATTTCCAAATTAACCTGTTTTAACTTTTATCATTTTTTAGAAGATCAGGGTAGATGAATAGTGGATAAAAAATGTATAATCTTCATTTATTCTCTCTTTCTTGATGGGTTATTTGTGATGTCAAATTCAAATAAACAATTGAAGTGTATAATCCTGTGTGGTATATGATCAAATAAAAATTTCCTTTCATTAGATTATTTTCCTCATTTAGATATTCTTACCTTAAATTCATCTGTTATTTCAACTAAAGATGGTATTGTAGTTGCTTAGAAAAAAATAACTAAAACTTGAACTATTTGTCATACTTTCATTCTATTTTTTTTTACCTTTTTGATATATTCCCCAAACTCTCACGAACGTTGCTTGTAATGACTCTATTCTCCTTTTTTTTATATGCCTTGTTTTAGAACATGTTGAAATGGAAGAGAAAGTAAATGAGAGATGTAAGTTTTGGCCAGCCTGTAAGAATGGCAGTGATTGTCTCTTCTTTCATCCAAGTACACCTTGCAGGTAAGATTCATGCACATATTTTAAAGACTTAATGGCCCTTGACTGAAGAAGTTTGTCATTCAATGGGGAAGCTCACCCTTACAGGGATGCTCCAGGCTGAAGATATTTATATCTCAATAAAATTAAATAGAGTAAAATTCACAGAGCAAAATGCAGAAAATTTGATAAAAATTGGATAACAGATAAAGTTATTGAATTTTAAAGATTTGCATTATTAACAGTTCTGGGCATGTCTTCATGAATATTCCTTAGTGGGCTGATGATGTCATATCCCCACTTGTTCTTTTTTTATTTTATTATAGGAAATAAGGTTTGTTAAAAAAAATGTAACAAGAACTAAAACAATTGAACTGACAAATGATAAAGTGCATGAGTTATTTATTGCTACAACTTATTTCATCATAATGGAGACACATCATTTAAACATTTATGAAAAAATGAAACAATTATGATTTCATGTAATAACATAAGTAAAAGGAATGTGGGGATGTGACATCAACAGCCCACCTTATGAATATTCATGAAGACATGCCTAGAATTGTTTTACCGGAATAATGCAAATCTTTAAAATTCAATAACTTTGTTATTTGTTATCTGATTCTGATGAAATTTTCAGCATTTTGCTCTGAATTTCACTGAGATGTAAATATCTTCAGCCTGGAACATCCCTTTAAATTCACTATGATTTTGAAAAAAAAAGAAAAAAAAGGCTAGGTAAAAACCCATTAATCCTTGAATGAGAGGGAATGCAATCCCTCCTCATTCAAAATTTTATGACTACACTACATCAATGCCACAGTGAAGTTATTTTTTCATGATGTTTCTTGCGCATCTTTGGTACAAAGTTTAAGAACATCAGAACTTTCCCATCAGAGACTTCGTCTGAAAAAATCACAGTTAAAGGACAAGTCCACCCCAACAAAAAGTTGATTTGAATAAAAAGAGAAAAATCCAACAAGCATAACACTGAAAATTTCATCAAAATCGGATGTAAAATAAGAAAGTTATAACATTTTAAATTTTCGCTTAATTTCGCAAAACAGATATGTGCACATCCTGGATGATATGCAAATGAAGAGACCGATGACTTCATCCACTCACTATTTCTTTTGTATTTTTAGGGATGTCAGTTTTCCGTCTTTTTTCCATTTTGTGTAAACATTTCTGAATATTTCCGGTTTTCCCCTCTTTTTCCATCTCTCATCTTTCATTTGTATAAAGCGCTCGCAAAACGCGAGGGCTTGACAGCATTACATTAAAGTGTATAGCGCTCGCATTCTGTTTTGTAGCTCACGCGATCCGCGTGGAAGGATTTTGCAGCTGATTTTTGAGCGGAGATTGCTGTGTCTACGTACCCCAAAGATGTGGGGAAGCCTTGAGCCCGTATCCGCTTGGTCCGCTTGTCAGTTGTGCGGCGTGGTTTCTTACTCGCGATCGTGCGATTTCTTACTCGCTGTTTGTTTAATTTTCTGCATTTATTTTTTGATAAAAGGACTTGGATTTATGTAGATATATGTCATGCATCTGGAAGTTGTGAACTGCGAACTATATTTGATACAAAGACTTAAATTTGTGTGGATACAAGCCTAACATGCTAACACTAAACAGGATATGGAAAGTGATCTAACGACTGAACACTCGGTGGATTTGGTGGATTTTTAATTTTGAATTTTGAGTTCAACTGTTCAAGATGGAGATAGACAGGAGTGCCAATATATCCAAAATAGACTTTGGGATAAAAAACAAATGGTAAATTTAATGTGTTGTCCACTCTAACATTCTATTCAGTGTTCACATGCATGTCATTTCTTTACAGGGATATGAATGGAAATTACCTTGAGATGATATTCCATAATTGCAGGTCAACTAGATCCAGCAGAAAATATGTATTTTGTGAAAAAGGAGAGGGATATTTTTTTTATTTAGGCCTAAATCACATCTCTTTTTAGTATTGAAATGTCTGTATCTTATACCATACAAGTGCCCATTGGGCACCCAACAATGTTAACGCATCAAGCGAACTGCAAATGATTCGCGGGTCGGCGTGCCAAGCTTTGACCTTCCTTATTTTTTTTCTCTACCCACTGGCATCCCTGTATTTTATTATTTGAAATATGAAATATTCTAATTTTCTCCTCATTGTTAAGGGAAACAACAATTAATTCCTCCCTGAACATGTGGAATTAGCATTGTTTAATACTATTGGTTCATTCAAGTTGGTCCTTATTGTCAAATATGTAATAAATGAAATATTGTAAAATTCAAGCAATAAAAAACAAAAGAAATAGTGAGTGATGGACATCAACGACTTACTTATTTGCATGTCACTGAGTTGTGCATATCACTGTTTGGTGAAAAATAAGCAAAACTTCAAAATGCCATAACTTTTTTTATTTTACATCCAATTTTGATGAATTTTTCAGTGTTATGTTTGTTTGATTTTTCTCTATTTATTCAAATCAACATTTTTCTGGGGTGGACTTGACCTTTAGAATAGGGATGAGAATGACAGATTTATCAATTGTTTAAGTTTTCCATTTTGATTGTTGCATGTGAGCAGCTCCCCCATATATCATTTAATGGGAATTCCATTAGGTACCATTTTTTGAAAATTTACAAATGATTTTACCTGTGTATTTCATATAATCAGGTACTTTGTTGTATACACTCTCCTATGAAAAAAATCTAACATCGTGTGCCACCTAAAAATAGATCAAATTTATAGAATTTATGCTACATTATTTTTTTATAGAGTGTTGCTCACAAAAATAATTTGTAATACATTTCAATACATTTTCTTAAATTCTTTTTTTTTTCAATATATTTTTCTAATTTTAGTAAATTGATATTAGCATAGAACTTTTCTTTGGTGTGGTTACACAATATTTTAATTTTTTTCATTAGAACTTTTTAAAAATCAATGCACTTCAGCAAAATTTTGGCTTGGCCATAGTTGGCATATGTATGAGGTATGTTGTTAATTGATGCACAATTCACAATAAACCATACGAGACATGTTATTTTGTGGATATTTTTTAAATAAAATTTGCATGACAAGTTAACCAATCTTAGGGTCAAAAGCAGTTGAAACAACACTGTTTACAACTTTCTGTTGATAAAAGTACTAGTAAAGGTTTTTAAATAAATATAAACTAATACACATCTTCTAGAATCTAGTATTTTTGGGAAAAATGCAGGTTTTATCAATGTGAAAAACATGAATATATAATACATTGGATTGGCGGATCTAGGATATTGAAATAGATGCAGTGCAGATGACAATCATTTTAGATTTATGTACATTGTGCCCCTGTCTGGATCCCGCCACAGTGGTAGAAATGCAAGTAAATTAAAGATATTCATTGTATATAAGCCTTTGACAATGCAGGTGAACATTTCTGATTAGGGAATTGTCGATTCTGTTACCACAGAGGGCATGAACAGTGGTCAAATTTAATGCAAATTTTGTGATTTGAAAAGACAAAGTATAGGTGCATGTATTGCCTTATTTCAATGTAATTTGATTATTATTTGGATCTTGCCTGAATATTATAATTCGTGATATAAATGTCATCCTCAGTCTATATATTAATTTATTCTTTCCTCAAGATAAGGTCGAGGTCAAGTCTTGTTGTATAATACTTCTATACTGTATTGTGTAGGCCCATGATGCTGAAATCTATTTTTTTGTTTCTCTCTCTTCTCAAAAGCCATTGCTTATTTTATCTATTTTCCCTGTTATACATGTATGTGATATAGTGCTTTAAGGTTAATATAGTGTGAATATTATAAAAGAAAACATTTATTTCATTCTATTGTAATTATTTATTTTTCATTCAGTGTTCTTAATTCTTATTCATTTACATGTATTTATTTATTTATTTGTTTACTATCTTCTAAATCTATTCATTTATTGATATTATAATATTCATTGATGAAATAATTTTTTTTCTTTTTTTAAAGGGGGGGGGGGGGTATCAGAAACCATGTTGAATTACAATGTTTTTTTTTCTTTGCAATACTTTATATCCTTTATTCCATGGTAAAAATACTCTACACTTTTGTGTTGGTGACTTTGTTGTAGATCATTGAACTGCCTTGGCCTTGGGCATTTAGTTGTTAATATTATGAATTGTCATTTCAACTGCTGTACTATCACTGGTCATGAGAATATAGCAGTATAACCCTTTTAAGTGGTAATGTACTCAAATTTTCACTATTATGGAGTACAATAATTTTTGCACGAATTAAAACGAGGGGATCAAATCTGCATGGCTCTCTCAAGATACAGATAAAGGTAAAGCTAAACTCTTGAATATGGTTCATTTTCAGTAGACATATTTTCTCATCAATGGTGATTGATTTTCAAGGAAATATTGCATGACATAGAAAAGGCAATGTTTGTGAACTTTGTGTCATTATGCCCATTAACTTATTAAGATGTATAGTTGTCTGTCTTAAAATAGCCAACATTCATCCATCTTATCTCTAAGTAGTACTGCAGCCTTGAAGATCCATCATAACATATATTTTTAGTAAGGAATACAGTATGATCTTGTTATTTTGAAAAGGAAAGTGATGTGTTGTGTTATTTTATGGTTGGAAATTGAGTAAACACAAACTGAATGATTGTGAATATTGTGTTTTAGTAGCATATTCCATAAAGGACATGGATATTTTTTTTTTAGAGATTCATAATCATTTGTTATTCTAGAGAAAAAAAGGGAAGAAAGTTGTACATGAATATCAGTTAAAAACCTGGATCCATAGTAGAAGAATACTTACCAAATTCTGAATTACTTGTTACTTGCCCATATTATGAGATTGGCAAAGTAGTGAAATCTATAGTATTTTCCATTAAATATGTATTATCAAAATAATAAGATTACATGTACACATGAAGCTATTTTCCAATTTGAAATTTTTTGAAGATTTAGGGCGTTGTGGGGAAAATAAGGCCCCCCTTTCATTATTCCAATCATATCTTTCTAATGCATAGCAGTAGAAACATGATTAGATGTCTTATACTAGGTCTACAGTAGACCTATTTTTGTCAATAGAAATCATTCTCATTTGTATATTGATGAGCACTAAAATTGTTGTCAAGGGGCCTTATTTGCCCCATAGAAATGGTGCAAATGAGGCCCCATGATTAAAAACATTCTGTTCTATATTCAAAGTAAAAAAAGTTCAGTTGGTTTGATACAGTCACTGAACATTTACTAGTAACAATCACAGGATTAAATTTTGATAATTTTCTCAAAGGCCCCCATTTAAGGATTTATTTATTAATCCTATCCAATACTGTATGATGAAAAAATATGATTGTTTGATTGTGTTTTCAAACTGTCACAGACTTTTTTTAAATTACTGTGTTTCTACATTTTTTTATTCGAAATGGACACTCTCATTTTACATAAGCAAGTATGGAGATGTCTACACTGAAGTTTACTCTTTACCAGATGTATCCATACAGTGTTAATTATGTTTTAATCCAGGAGCCACATTTGCCCCAACAGGTAAGTTTAATTCATAGGCTTTCAATCAGAACACAAGAGGGAAAGTGGTGAATTTTACTACAGTACTGGCAATGTACACTAATGCCTTACAAAAGTAAACTACCAGTACCTGTAAGATAAAATTTAATACACATTACTGGGTTGGTATAGTACTTGCCTCTCTAAAGTGGCGATGCTACTTTCAAAATCTTGATTTTGAGGTGCTGCTGCATTTGTGCTCCTCCTGGCTATGTGTATCGGGCTGTGAGACATTTTCCATGCGCAAGATATACTAAGGAACTGTCTCAAATGCCATACAAACAGCAATCCTTTGACACTGGTACTGTATTCATGTACTTGAGCAGTGAGCTAACAATTAACTGGGGGCCTTATTTACCCAGGGCTTCAATTACCCCACTCTCCCTCCCCTAAGCTTTCTGTTCTGTCCTCATTTATTTATTGTGTACTGTGGGATGTCTACTGTTTGGTATGGCAAATTGACCAGATTATCAAGAGATCCACCCCCCATTTGAGAGGGCATGTATTTTGTAGAAGAATAATTATTTTGGAGCAACCTCCCCCTTCCCTCTGAGCATAATTTATATACCTCCCTGAATCCTAATATAGATTTGGGAATCTGACTTTGATTGATAATTCCTCCTGGGTTTTAGTGAACATTAATTAGTGATTGATACCAATGAATAGATTAATTTAATTTTCTTTAACATGATAGATACCCTACATGATATGATTATGGTTGCATAAAACTTTTGCCATAAAAAACTGGCAAATTTTTTGCCAGAGTTTTTTAATGTGTAATTTTCACTGGCATAATTTTGTTTGCCAGACTTTTGGTTTATTTGCCAGAATTTTTTAATGTTTTTTTCCCAAGCTTTTTCCCAGAGGTCATATTTTGGCGACAACTTGTTTAGGGGCCAAAATGTGTAAATAAAGCCCGCAAAAAACTTGTTTAAGGGATTATTTTGCACACAGAGAAAAACTTGTTTAGGGGGTGTTTGGAAATTCCTTGGTCACGCGTGTGTACAGCACTCCTATCCAACACGAAACTGTCAAGCTATAATTTCTAAAATCTTTCTGTGTACCCAAACAACTGATAATTCCATCCCCCCTTGCACATGCACACTCGCACACCTGCACTTGCACTTTCACTTTTATCAACGTCTCTCAATCAAATTTCCCTTCCCTATCCACTTTTGATATATTCCTATTATTTTGTGCAATAAAAGATAAGTCTCTTTTATTGCACTATACAGTCTGGTTTTCTTTCCCCTTTCCTTTCGAGGCCTCCATCACTTTCAAGCTCCAAGCTTAAGATGGAGGTCTCCCACATTTCTATATATATATGTTCAGTAATTAAAGAAAATTTATATATAGATATAATTTTCACAGTATACAGTTGATATTTTATAATGATTTATGTACCGTATTCATTATGTTAAAAAAAATATTTGCCTATTTATGTAATATTGATTTAAAAAAAATATTATACTTGTATATACTTTGTTTTTGTTTTGAAATGTGGAAATAAAATAAATCAAATCAAATCAAATCAAATATATTAGACTGCCCCCCCCCCCCCCCCCCGGAATCAAACACACCTCTGCACAAGCAAACACATAACAAACAAACTAACATGCATGGGTATTTCAAACCACGACTCAAACCATGTTATCTCACAGAACCATTACTACAAAAAGTAAAAAACCACAACAAAACATAAAATGAAGAAGCAGGGGCTTGATTTGAATGGATTTTCATCTCTATTGACACAGACAAGAATCATGTTCTTTATTGGCCCTTCATGACTATTTCTGCTCGTTTTACAGCTTTTCAATTCAGACCTCATCCAACACTTATGAATCCTGCTCTTTTCGTGATGGCATGATCATAACGAGCATGGTATTATTTTGAGGAGAATTAAATGATCTTTTGAATGATATCAATTATGCATAAGTGTAAAATTGGGAGGTGGGAGAAATTAATGGCCAAACTCAGATTTCCAAACTTTTTTGGAGGGGTTTATATATATATATTAACCTGCAAAACTGAGATAAAATCAGCCTGTTGTCTACTGGATGGTCCCAGTACAAAACATGCAGGGTATTGCAAATTTTAATTAAAAAAAAAACAAGGAAGCTTAGGTATGATGGGGCCTAGCCTTTGAACAAGGCCCTGTGTCTGTAGATATATTTACATCACATACCTACCATCTGGAAAAAAACTATTAACAAAAAGCCGAGTGAGTGTGAGGATTTTGAGCTCAGTCACAGGGCCTTTAGGAATCTGATTTGGATTTCTTATGTTAACCATTGTTTGCAAATTGGAATCAGCGAGCGTATTGCTCACATCAATGAACCCCGAATGACCCTGTGCCAAAGAAGCGATCGCGAACGAACCCGGTCCCATGGCGTCATAGACACCGACGGTGCAGATTGGCGCATCGGCCGCATCAGCATGCTCATGAATAATTCATATATTCATTATTCACGTCTTCACCAGATTCCATAAGGCCTCGCCACTTAAGCCGCTCGCTCTCCCGCTCACTCGGGTATTGCCACTTCTCTTCGTCGGCCGCTAGTCTCGTCTCTGCCACCGCTTAACGAGGAATAGAGCCAAGTTGTGAGGCCTTGTCAAAAGGCTAGATTTGGTCTTGTGGCAATGGCTTTTAAAGGGGAAGGGGCCAGGGGGGAGTGAACTGATGAATACTATGTGTTGTCTCTCATTGACTGTGTGTTATAAATGGCTAGTCTTATAATATACCTTTTGAGATAATTATTAGTTATTCATAGGAAAAAATAATCTTAACATATTTTTGTGAAGAAACTAAAATGATTTTATAAGAGAAAGGGAACCTGTTTTGCTACTTGGTAATATAGTTATTGTGATGTGACTGTATTGAGTAGTGAATTTGTGTGTTATCATTCATGTGGGTCTGTAGTACAAGACTACACTGTCCAGAATGTTGCATTATGTGTAATGAACCTGGCCAGATATGACTAGTTGAGTAATTGAGGTGGTTTGTATGCCTTTTAACACTCATTGAATTTTATTTAAAAGAATGATCATTAACCAAATCAGAATGATTCTTGAGTTCCCTTTAAAGGTCAAGTCCACCTCACAAAAATTTTGATTTGAATAAATAGAGAAAAATCAAACTAGCAAAATGCTGAAAATTTCATCTTAATCGGATGTAAAAATAAGAAAGTTTTGACATTTTAAAGTTTTGCTTATTTTTCACAAAACAGTGATATGCAAAACTCAAATGAGACAGTCAATGATGTCCCTCACTCACTATTTCGTTTTTTGTTTTTTATTGTTTGAATTATACAATATTTCATTTTTTATAGATTTGACAATAAGGACCAACTTGACTGAATCATATAGTATTAAACAATGTTCATTCCAATTGTTCAGGGAGGAATTAATCGTTGTTTCACTTGACAATAGGATATTCCCTATTTTATATAATAAAATACAAAAGAAATAGTGAGTCAGTGGATGACGTCATCAGTCTCCTCATTTGCATACCCAACAGGATGTGCATATAATTGTTTTATGAAATTAAGCAAAACTTTAAAATGTCATAACTTTCTTATTTTACATCCGATTTTGATGAAATTTTCAGTGTTATACTTGTTGGATTTTTCTCTTTTTATTCAAATCAACTTTTTTGTTGGGGTGGACTTGTCCTTTAAATAAGCACTTGATCACAAAACATTTTAAGGCCCATTTGCATTTTACAGCTAATTTGAACATTCATTTTCAAGAAACCACAGAAAGACAGAATTTGCTTTTTCTTGGAAACAGTTCTGTTTTGTAAATTTGAAAATGTAAACGATAATTTGATTTATGAAAAAATAACAAATTTGCCCTCATACCAGCCCTGTCTACATAGCCGTTGGATAGATTTGATATCTTTGTATATCAACGTATCATTATGATAAAAAAGTCCTGAAATTAACTTTTCTATTCACCTTAACATTGGGGACTTTTGAAAATGTGTGTATGAATTCACTCTGTGTGACAGATTTATTTTCATTCTTCATTGTTTGTTGTAATGTACAGCATTACATTCAACAACCTGAACGTAAAGGGTTGATATGTTAGTGTACTATGTTTCAAGATATTGAAGTGTAATACTTGTAACAGTAAACTTCAGCTTTTACACACTAATTTTTTAGTTGCTATATGAGGCAATTCATGCCTAAACTACATGTACAGATCTTTTAACCAACTAACATATTCCACAGGTGGTTTAAAGGTCAATTAAAGATAGAATATTGTTGAGGTCCCATGGTACGATGTGTCCGCTTTGTTCTGAATAAATTTGAAGATTGATCTGTGGCAATTAATTTCTTAATTTTCTTAATGATAGGTGTCTACATAATGAAAACACACACATGACATGACAATGAAATACCTTTGCCTTGTTTATTCACAGGAGTGTTTGCAACTCCTGGGAAATCTCTTAATAGTATTCTATTTTCTAGAATACTAATTTCTGCTTCACCCGTCTTGCAGATGGGGATTTCAGTTTCTTTGTAAAGACCTCAGGGCAGATTTCTCGTCAAGCATTGTGCTTTGGCTAAATTATACTGTCTCCATGACTTTTTTTGTTCCTCTTTCGATAGTTTAAATTTATTGTTTGGTGAAGTACTGAGGAAGCCCCCCCCCCCCCCATCAGAAAAAGGGAAGATTAATAATAGAAAAATAAAGTTGAATAAAAAATGTATGTTACAAAGTAACAAAATGCTAACAGGTTTGTTATAATTTATGTAAATGTTCATATTAAACATACACAGCAACCAGAGAGATGCTAAATTCAATCATTGATATATGATACAATTATTTAATAAGATAAGACAACAATTTGATCAAGCTCAAATTTCTTAACATTTTTATGAGTGTAGGCATATATCTATCTGAGTATATCTAACAGTCTTTAGCCAGATTAAGATGGCAGTCTGACCTGTCAATTTATGTTGGAGCAATGCATCTACAATAATACACTTTGAGGGTTCTATAATTGTACCAGTACAAAGAGGATCCTTAGATTATAAATAGATGGACATTTGTAATGCACCGGTATCCATCATAAAAATATGCTTATTGCGCAGTAAAGAAAAGAAGAAAAAAATGGAAACCTAAAAAGGGGAAGAAAGTTGTGTGAATAACCAGGTTTTCAGTGAATTTTTGATGAGACAAGAAATATTGTGGATGTCTTTTGGAAGTTTATTCCATAGGAATGGCCAGCATATTGAAATGATCAACCCCCCATGAATTATGAGATTGTGGTATGTCCAGCAAGTAAGGATGAACTAGCAGACCTTATAGTTGCGAGAGGAATTGTAAGGAATTACCATGCAACAATTGTATTGTGGTGCAGTTCCACGTACTGAATGAAAAACAATAAAAAACAATTCTATTTAGTTTTTATTGAAATGACAAGATATTTGATGTATGATGACAAGAGGAGGGTGTGATACTTCAGTTACTATTTCAGTTGGTAGTGTTTAACACCAAGTTGGTGCTCTAATGTCCCTTAGTTAAAAGCATTTTGTCCTAGTTCCCGGTTCATCAGAGAGGACTGGGCCATTTTGAGCTCATCTGGCCCGAAGAGCCAGATGAGCTTATGCCGTGGTGTCCGGCGCCCGCCGTCTGTCCTCCGTCCACAATTTCAAAATGCTTCTTCTTCATCATTTTAAGTCCGATTTCAATTCTGTTTGCTTTATATGATAGCACTAGGTGTGGGATTCTAAGCTACTACACAGAATTTTGAAACTCATTAACTATGCTAATTTATGCACATTTTTCAAAATTCACAAAAAATGTTTCTCCTTCTTTATTTGTTGACCGATTTTGATTTTTATGCTTCCTTCTGGTAGAGCTTCATGAGTTTCACCAAACTTTTACACAGAATTTTAAAATTTTAATTAGAAAAATTTGTATGCTAATTTATGCATATTTTTAAAAATTCACATAAAATGCTTCTTCTTTATTTGTTGACCGATTTTTATTTATTTATTTTTTGATCTGGTAGAGCTTCATGAGGTTCACCAAACTTCTACACAGAATTTTGAAATTTTGAGTAGAAAATTATTTATGCTAATTTATGCAAAATTTATTCATAATCACAAAAATGCTTCTCTATTTGTTGACCAATTTTGATTTTTTTTTTCATCCATCTGGTAGAGCTACATGAGGGTCACCAAGTTTCCACACAGAATTGTGAAATTTTGACTAGAAAATTATTTATGTTAATTTATGCAAAATTTATTCATAAATCACAAAAAAATACCTTTTCTCCTTCATTTGTCGATCAATTTCAATTTTGTTTGTTTTATATGATAGCTCTAGGTGGGGATACTAAATTTCTACACAGAATTTAGAAACTCATTAAATCTGCTAATTTATGCATATTTTTCAAAACTCACAAAAATGCTTATTTATTTGTTGACTGATTTTGATGTTTTGGTTCCATCTGAAAGCCTCATGAGGTTTACCAATTTCAATTATGTTTCCTCAATTTATGTCACCAATATAATTCACTACAGTGTCAACTGGGCTGAAATAAAAAATTGTGTTAAATTTTGTTGGGAGATGCCGGATCAGCTCCACATCATTGATGTGCTAGTTGCCTAATAATTAAGCATTTCAATAACCACCAAGAATCACCACTAATATCTACAGTAGATGTCAATGAAGAACATGGTTTAGTGCACATTGGTGCAAGCACACTCAGTACACATATTATGTAATTCAAGATTAAAACTCAGTTGTTATATAGACTCCTTTATGGGACTAGTGATAGGTGTGCACTGGTTGACTATCTTGGTAACTAATAGGTGTACATACTGCATTCAAGTCATATCTGATTCAAGGTTGGGTAGGAAACATGTGGAGATCTCTTCTTTTTTAAAGGCACTGTGGCAATACTGCACCTTTAATGGCTCTTTATTGGGCAACCGCTGTTGGAAATGTACTAAATATATTTGTTGTGCTATTAAGACAGATAAATTATAAAAAGAAAATCATGATATGTTGTCTGTATTTAATTTGCTTATTTAAAAGTAACAAAATAAGTTTAGAAGGGGGATGAATAGGAAAGGGGGTAATCAGAGGGAGCATGAAAATTTATATTGGGAGCGAGTAGGGATTTATTCTTTGTCATGTTTGCTGCATAAACTCAGCAAAAGAAGAATGGTAGTGAGCAATTATTCTTGCTGTGTTTGTGATTCATTTAAGAAAAATGTTGTTGAGTTGAGTCTGTGAGCATGAGAGGCACCTCAATTTGTACTAATCACTTGTCTGATGATCGAGACCCCCCCCCCTCCTCCCCCACATTAATATTTAAAAAAAGGAAAACAAGAATAGAAAATATTGCATTGAGAATTGTCGGGTTGACATTATTTGGCATTCAGTATACTGAATTACTGTTTTTTTTTAGAAATGGTCACTCTGCGTCAGGTATCAACCAAGCAGTTTACTCTATCCATCTAATCCTTTTTTGATTGAATGGATAAACTGAATTGCATTACAGCCAGGGGCATATAAAAACAGCTTCTCTTATTTCATCTTGAAAGACCAGGCAAACTTAATAAGAGTCGGATATCATATTCCATTTTCATCTTTCCTTCTGTTTCCACAAAAGAAATTAGACAAAATAGAGGCTACCATTTTCTTCCAAAGATTAACCAATAACCCCATTCTCATCTATTATCTTAAACTAGTTTAGTGAACCAGTGTAACATGTAGTAGGGATGCTCAGAGTGGCCTTGAAGCAATCTTAAGTGGTCTTCCAAACCAGTTTAGAAAACCACCTCATGATGTGGGTTTCAAGACCACTTTGCCCTGTTAAACTGGTTTAAGCGTAGGTATGGACACAACCGTTCTTTAGAAAGCCGTTTTTTTCATGGAAGTACAAGAGTGTGTAAATGTTGAGCATGCTACTACTCAGTACACACTGTGTAGAATGCTTATGCTGCAGTTTCAGATTTTGCGCAAAACGTAACTCGACCAAGAGCATTCCCATAGCAACAAGACTACTTTACGTGAAGTTGTTCTGGAAACCCATTAAGGAAATGGTGATGAGGATGCTAGAAAAATTATCTTCCATACTGGTTTCTGGTTTTAGGAAAACCAGTTCCAGAGATCATAATGAGAACAGGGTCTTTGTTGTCTGAAAAATGAAATAAATACCATCATTTAATTCTCTTCCCTTTGTGCCGCACCATAATCTCATAATTCATTATGGATAGATCATTATATTTATTCCAGACCTTGAACAAACTCCACAAGACATATATGTGTATCATATCTTCTCTCTTGGCTCCTTCATAAAAGATATCACAGATATCACATAAACCTGGGGCAAGCTAAAAAAAAAAGAAAAAAAAAGAGGCATGGCCAGATACCTATTCAAACAAGATTTCTTGTTTCCCTGACTCTCATCCCTGTTTTACTATTATTTGTGTTGTGTTTCATATATCAAGTGGGCTACAAGTATCTATAATTTTGGGTACATTTTCAGTTATTATTTTCATTGTAATTTTGATCGTTACAAAAAATATTTTCTCATCCACAGAACATTTCCAAACTGCAAATTTGGTGACAAGTGCCTGTTTATACATCCCAATTGTAAATTTGATGCTACCTGTATGAATCCCACCTGTCCATACACCCATGCTACTAGGACTAAACCAGCCCCTGTCATTATTCAAGCTCCTCCAGTTAGAGCCTTTGCTGCATTCAAACAAGGTAAGTGTTTTGTAGACTACTATAATCTAGCACTACACTTTTCATGCCCTCTGCGGTGTTATATCATAATGGTGTGCCAATGCTAAGCCATTAATTCATGTCAGTTTTAAAGTGGCCAAATGTTCCCCCATATTTTCAGTTTATATGAGAAATGCCAAATTTCACTTGGAATCAGTCTGAATAGATTCTTTCAAGTTGATTCTTTACCCAAACTTGGATTAGAATGATCCTTTCAGGATTTTGTCACTCTTGAAAGACATTTTTTTGGGTGTTATTTCTGTCTTGCCACCACATCTCAAGCAATCTCATACATTTCACTTTTTTTTTAACTTTGGGAAATAAAATTTTGGCTGGCCAGTATAAAAGAAGTTTTCAATATACTTTTGACTCCCCTGTGAATAACAGGAGAGAGAAAAATTAGTTTAAAAACTATGTCAAAATCAAGTAATGATCAGATATTTTGTAAAACTTGTTTATTCCCAGTAAGTGTAATATGGTAATATTTGAATTTCCTAATGGCAGTGTACAGTATATATGGTCTTTTGGAATTTACAGGGACTTTTTATACATTTTGGGGGCAAATCTCCCTTTTTGTCTCGCATGCATAGCAGAGCGAGACTATAGGCGCCGCTTTTCCGACGGCGGCGGCGTCAACATCAAATCTTAACCTAAGGTTAAGTTTTTGAAAGGACATCATAACTTAAAAAGTATATGGACCTAGTTCATGAAACTTGGACATAAGGTTAATCAAGTATTACTGAACATCCTGCCTGAGTTTCAGGTCACATGACGAAGGTCAAAGGTCATTTAGGGTCAATGAACTTAGACCATGTTGGGAGAATTATTTTCAAAATCTTAACCGAAGGTTAAGTTTTTGAAATGACATAACTTAGAAAGTATATGGACCTAGTTCATGAAAATTGGGCATAAGGTTAATCAAGTATTAGTGAACATCCTGCTCGAGTTTCAGGTCACATGACCAAGGTCAAAGGTCATTTAGGGTTAATGAACTTTGGTCAAGTTGGGGGTATTTGTTGAATTACTATCATAACTTTGACAATTTATGGATCTAGTTCATGAAACTTGGACATTAGATTAATTAAGTCCCACTGAATATCCTGTGCGAGTTTCAGGTCACATGACCAAGGTCAAAGGTCATTTAGGGTCAATGAACTTTGGCCGTGTTGGGGGTATTTGTTAAATTACCATCCTAACTCTGAAGGTTTATGGATCTAGTTCATAAAACTTGGACATAAGAGTAATCGAGTATCACTGAACATCCTGTACGAGTTTCAGGTCAGATGACCATGGTCAAAGGTCATTTAAGGTCAATGAACTTTGGCCGTGTTGGGGGTATTTGTTGAATTACCATCCTAACTCTGAAGTTTATGGATCTATTTCATAAAACTTGGGATATAAGAGTAATCAAGTATCACTGAACATCCCCTGTGAGTTTCAGGTCACAAAACCAAGGTCAAAGGTCAGTTAAGGTCAATAAACTTAGGCCATGTTGGGGTAATTGTTGAATTGCCATCATAACTTTGAAAGTTTATGGATAGAATGAATGAAATGTGGACATGGGTGTAGTTGACAAGTCTTAAGTCACCGTTCAAATGTCATCTTTGGTCAATGAACGTGGTATTATGTCATTATATGAATGGTGTTTTTGTGAATGATTATTTTATAGTAGTTTTCAAAGTTAGCACTGCTGCTATATTAAATTGCGTAATGCAGGCGAGACTGCCAGAGGCGTTCCACTTGTTTTTATCACTATGAATTTTATTTTTATCTCATTATATTTAAATTTTATTGAAATAGCTAACAGGCACAATGTCTTTCTGGTAGGGCCAAGAGCAAATAATGTTATTTCTATACAAAATTGCCCTCAAGTCTGTATACATGTATTTGTATACTGTACTCAAATTTTGATATCCATATATTAGACCATTGAAGAGGTTTCTTATACCATATAGTGCTTGGTAAATACTTTTATGAGGTGGATTCTTTAGGTACTTTTCACTCGATAAGAGGGACATTCTTATTGGAATGAACAAATTTTATGATCGCCTCTATCTTTGTACATTTTGATATTCAAATTTCAGAAAACAGTTTATATGTATATTTCTTGTAAAGAGGTTTGTGATAAAGTGTTAATATTTGATTGATGATCATGTAAAAGTTGACACAATTTTTTTTTCACCCTTCAACTGAATTATTAAAAAATATTTTGAAAGCAAATCTCCCTTTTTTATTTGTTCCAATTTATTTTGCGAGACAGTAACAACAATCAAATACTAGATATTGAATGATACTTCCATAATAAACTTTGAAAACATCATTGATCCTAATTTTCTTTAATTAGAAATTTCGAGAAACACACTTGTGAATTGTATAATGTTTGAACCCAATTTATTTTTTGGGTCACATGATAAATGATTGAATCCCTTAAGTAGAACTTATTCCTTTGTATGTTTTATCCAGTACAATTCATTAATTTCTTGGGGCACTATGGCAAGTAATCTTTCTGGAAGATTACATTTGCATTAGATTTGATGGAAAGTGATTTTGGATGTCACTTTTATAAAAAGGAGCTTTTCAGAAAATACTTAAATCCCACTTTTTTTGCCATTTTGCAGTCAATTCAGACAAACAACCTGCTTTCACGTACTGTATTGAATTCATATTTCAAAAGATAAAAATAAAACAGTTTGTTGGACATTGCTGAGAGAATAAGAGTGAGTCATGCAGTATCAGAGGCATATTCTATGCATTGACCAGTGTGGTTTGTGAAGGAAGTGGTCTGCAATGCACGTACTATCCCAGTATCCCCCCCCCCCTTTGTAGTCAGGCTGCCCCCACACTTATCAAATTATAGAATGTCAAAGTGAATCATAATTGAACTCATTGCTTAATATGAGGGTATAGGGTAAGGGCATCATTGCAGTTATTTTTTTCTTCCAAACTCTTGGTTTGAAGATTTAGAGTAGAGTAAGGGCTTTTTTTTTTAAATCTGCATATTTTCTCTATTTTTACAGCAACTGCACGCAAGACGATATGCAAGTTTTATCCCAATTGCAGTAACTCTAAGTGCCCATTCATCCACCCTGTTCAAAAGGTAAGAAAATTCTCTCTACAACAAATACAGAGTTTCAACATTACACAGAGAGGTAAGCACCATATGGGCACCAATCCTGCAGCATGCTCATGAATATTCATAAGATCTGTTGATGAACGCCCCTCTTGCGCTTTTGATTTTCATACTCAGGGGAGCATTTCATCAAAATTTTTGACAAATTGGCTGAGAAGCACTATGGTACAGTAACTGTCGGATAAAACAGATCTTGTCAGAAAACATCGGACAAGCACCAAGCCTGTGCCTACCAATATCGCCGACAGAGTACAGAGATATGAATATTCATGAGCTCCAGCTGCTGGATTGATGCCCATATAGTGCTTTAATACCACATGATGACATATACTGTTCACATTGCAGTCAGCACAAAACAAATATAAACCCAAATATGATTCCTCAAGGTTGTTTTCAACTTCTCTCTTTAGAAAAAGTAAAGCTTTGTAAAATGAATTTATGATACCAAGATGGAAAAAAGATGAATTTTTCAGCTTTCATAAACTCCTGATGCATATACTTGTAGATCTTGTATAAACTGGAAAATAATATTTGCCTTTTTGTATAGCAAATAAAGAACATCATATCTAGGCACTTGTAACTTCATTGGAAGGGGTAGTATTGAAACCCCTCCCCCTATGATGTAAATAAAAAGAGAAGGTTGATAGGAAAGAAAGGGAATAAATAGAAAGAAGAGAATTAAAAAAGAGAGTATGATGTCGTATATAATCCTATAGGGAATAATTTTGCTTAACAAATTTGAATAGCATTTTTGGTTAAAAGAGAAAAGCTCTCAACTAAGTAATGTACACTCCTATGTAAAAATATGCTATGCAAAAGAATTTATGCATAGCAGTCTTTCAAAAATGTGGAGCAACTTGCAATGCGATACCAGGAAAATTATTCCCTGTCCTATACTACCCCTTAAATTCAATTGAAGGGGAAACAATGGTGTCACCTATAGGTCGTCTTGCACCCTTCCCCTTTCCAAGATATCCCTGGCACCTCAGATTATCTGCAGACATGTTTTTCTCCCCTGTCATTGGATCCAATTATTTTTATTATTTACATTTTTTTTTAAACTTCAAATTCTTATCAGACTTTGTAAGACTTGTTTCATTAGTGTGAGGAACCTGAAGTGCCTTTACTGGTCCAACATACATGTGGGGGATAACACCCTATTTTGCTGCACAATGTCATGAAGCTTATCAGTATTGACAAGTTGTCATTATCTTAAGTTATATTATAGAATGGATGAGAAAATCCCTGCAATCTGATTGGTTGAGAGCTATGCAAGAATTTTTACTGGGCTGCATGAACGATATCCCGATAATCAAAACGATATCCACTGTAAACAAGCTATCGCCCGAAAGTTCATTGTGATGTCATCGCGCATGTACTGTTACGTTTGTTTACGTCAAAATTTTTAATTTTCGATCAAGGCAGAATGAATCAAATAAAGGATGCAAAATGATCTGTTAGTACAAATACAGTACCGTAATTGTTATAGGGATTAAAACTGCCCGCATACTCATTAGTTGAGAAGTCCAGACATACGATCTAACGTTAGATCTACTGCCCTGGGCTGGCTGTGCACAGCCAAATCTCCACTGCAGGCCCAGGCAGCTGTAGGCGCTGGCCCCCGGCGCGGCCCGGGCATACACACACAGCTATTGGAGGTCTTAGGCTGCCTCATAGATCTAATGTTAGTCAATGCAAAGCTGTATCTGGCATTTTAGGTATAATAATGCCTTTGTGCCAACATATTATCAAGTTAGGCATACATATTTATGTTGTCCAGGGTTATCAAAGGGTCTGCATTACATTTTGGAGTTTTCATGCGTCTGGTAAATTTTTTCATGCGTCCGGTAAATTGAATTTGCCAGACGCATGAAATTATCATGCATCCGGTAAATCATTAATTTTGTGGTTCAATAAATTTTTCCATTCTATAAAACAGATGATGCATGGGTTTCTTTCGTGGGTCAGTGGAACTGTGTGCACGTGGTAACTTTGGCATTATGGTCTAAACCCACTCGGCTGCGCCTCGTAGGTTAAACTATGCCAAAGTTACCTTGTGCACACAGTTCCTACTGACCCACTCTAACCCATGCATCATTTGTATAATAACCATAGTAACATAGACTAGTGATTCTTTGCCAATCAACACCAAGGATTTCCCCAGTTACCCCAGTTGTCTTGTAAAAGGTTCCCCAACTTGTACACAAAATTATGAAAATTTTGTCTCGAAAATTATTTATGCTTATTTATGCAAAATTTATTCATAATTACAAAAAATGCTTCTTCTTTAATTGTTGACCAATTTATATATTTTTTTCATCCATCTGGTAGAGCTACATGAGGATCACCAAATTTCCACACAGAATTTTTAAATTTTGACTAGAAAAATATGCTAATTTATGCAAAATTTATTCATAAATCACAAAAAAGAAAATTTTCTCCTTCATTTGTTGATCAATTTGAATTTGTTTTTGCTTTATATGATAGCTCTAGGTGGTGTTACAAAATTTCAACACAGAATTTTGAAACTCATTAAATATGCTAATTTATGCATATTTTTTCAAAAGTCACAAAAATACTTATTTATTTGTTGATTGATTTGATTATTTTGTTCCATCTGAGAGCTACATGAGGTTCACCAAGGTTCTACACAAGAGTTTAGAAATTTTGACTATAAGATTATTCATGCTAATTCATACGAAATTTATTCAAAGATCACAAAATATACTTTCTTTATCAATTTCGTTTCTGTTTCATCAATTTATGTCACCTATAATATTCACTACAGTGTCAACTGGGCTGAAATTAAAATTGTGTAAAATTTTGTCATCATTGATTTGCTATTTTTTTGTTTTGTTTTTCTTTTTTTACAAATTTTCAGTCCTGAGTTAAATTATAAGTTTTCACTTCAGACTCTACACCCATTATTGTATTTAAAAGGCTAACCATTTTGCCTAAACTGGTCATTCTGTTCAATTCCAGGTAATTTTCCATTCTACATTTCCTGATTAAGTTTTACACTCGTTTCCAGTGATTAAAATACAGTGGACCTGCGACAATGAATGAACTTATATGATTTTTCCTTCTTGAGGGAAAAAAAAAAAAAAAATCATTTGATATATGGCATATATATATATGGTCCTGCCCCCCTAAATTTGATTAGGGGGGATGATCCCCCCCTAAATTTTTTGTTGATAACCTTTTTTTTTTTTTTTTTTTTTTTTTTTTTGCTTGTCAATTTTGTTTCCTGCATCCCCCTAAATTCAGGTGGACCCCCCCCTGAAATTTGTGTAGTCCCCCCCTAAAATTTTGGTTGATAATCTTTTTTTTTTTTTTTGGCTTGGCAAATTTTTTACCTGTGTCCATCCCAAAATTTCAGGTGGACCCCCCTAAATTTTTTGGCTTCCACCTCCAATGATATTATGTACACTACAAAATGCAAAACATTGTATCAGTGATATTGCCATATTTACATTTATTTTCCCATAAATTTAACTTTATGATGAAAGCTGATAAGGAGCTTTAATCACATCAAAGATGAAATGATTTGTTTTCTTTCACTTAACCTCTTGTGTATAATTCTACTATAACAATTCACAGATACAATGGAAAACTAGAATTTTAATTCGTCATGAGGACGAATTAGGTGATCTGTCTCTGATTTCATGATCAGGAAGACAATCAGCATGTTTATTGAGATCAATATGATCATCATGATGAAAACTGAACTTCTCTTACGAAAAGAATGTGTTGAATACTCTTGAAAAGAAAGAAATGAGAAACTTTGGAAAATAGGTGTAAATGATATACATGGTACATGTACATGTTATATTAAAAGGATTTTTAAAACTATTTTATTGCACAATGTTTTAACTTATATACCTTGTAACGGTCATGAAGGACCATTTGTGAAATGTTGAAAAGAAAAAAAAAAAAAAAAAAAATGTTCACCCCGAGGTTCCAACCCTCGACCTTAGGATTGCAAGTCTGATGCCTTATCAACTGAGCTACACTATTTCCCATAGACTTTTACACATAAGCACTATTTCCCATAGACTTTACACATAGCAAATTGAGAGGATCTCAAATCCAATTTTGCAAGTGAAATACGGGCATGATCTCAGCATCTGATTGGAAAATGGAGACCACACTTGCAATAGCTTACAATCTCAGCTACAACATACTCCAAGCTCAGAGAAAACTGACAAAAAGAAATGGAGATATGGCTCACGAAATAGAAGAATGTAAAATCCAGTTTTGAGAAAAAGTCATTTCCCATAGAGATTGCACACAAAATGAGCGAAAATGACATGCCTCTATAACTTGCCATTTTTCAGGATGATCCATTCCTTTAAAAGAAAATAAAGCCATCAAATTAAAAAGAGTATGTCCTCAGCTACAATATATTGAAAACTGAGCGAAAATTGGCCAATATTTGAGGAGTTAGTGTCAAATTTGCATAACTATGATGACATCATAGGTAGCAAAGTGGTAATTTTGAGTTTCGACGCCACTTTGATGACGTCATGATAAAATTAAGGGTCAAATGTGACATGAAATCATATCTCCCATCTATACAATATTGGAATATGAAAAAAAAATCGGGGGTCAACGGATTATCTAAAGAGCTATAATGAATTTTGTATAGGCATATTTTTGCACATATATTGTCTATGGTTAGTGCGCGCGCACGTGCGTGCTGTAAACTTTGATGGAGGCTTATTCCGTTATTACTTGTCGTAAAAGGTTGATCAAGGTATCAAATTACTCAGAATTATATAATCAATGCATTGATATTAAAAAAAATGCCGATCCTATGTTGTATAGTGCCGTTACGCGCGAGAACGCGCGCGTAAATGTGCGTGCGCGCAAATTATTGAAATGCTAAAAATGACCTGATTAGTACTCAACTTTGGTAAAAAAGTGACTTTGAGCATTTTAAAATTTTGACGCGCGCGTACGCGCACGTCGTGACCTTTACATGACCTTTAATGACATGGACAGTTGACCCTTGACCTGAAGTTAATGTGATGTAAATATTGTTAATTTTTTATAATTGATAATGAAGATATGATTGATAATGTGATTTTACAAAATGGCGTCTAGATGACGTCATGATGACCTTTTGACCTTGAACTTGTCTTATACACATCACATGATAGGTCCCCATATCTGATGATATTCTGAAGATAATTGATGATGTAGATTTTGAGATTTTGTGCTAACAAGAAAAGGGTGGAAAATAAAAATAAATAATAAATAAATAAATAAAAAAGAAAATTTGTACGAAATTAATAGTTGATCTGTCGATTGACAGATCACCTAATTATACTGTCTCCTGTGAATAATTGACCTTACTCAGATCATGCATATATGGAATTTTTCAATCCCAAGTTTTTCTCAGATTATTTTATGTTTTTCTGGAATTATTCACTGTATATTCAATATTCAATTTTTGATTTGATATATGTCAAGAGACTATCATATTTTCTGTTTTTATACTTATGGGTGATTCCAAGCAAAGATGGATATTTTCCGAAGTCTTTGGCTTTATTTCATACATATATGAAAATTTGAGATTGAAACTCATATGGAAGTTCATAAATGCAAGGGGAGATCATAATCAGCCTAAAAAAAATCTGTCTTACTCACCTTCTTATATGAGAATCCGAACCAGACAAAAATGGGACTTCATATACTTTTATTTACTTCTTTTCAATTTAACAGAAAACTATTGTTTGTGTTGTCAAATTTTCAGTTGGATAAGACAACATGTTTTATCATTGATTTAGAATGATAATGAGACCCAGGGGAAAGAAGTTAGTTTTCATGCCCTAGGGGAGAAAAGAGAGACCTTAAAAAACCATGAAGATATATTACATCACCTCATTTATGGGGGAGGGGTTCTCCCCTGATTTCATATTACTCCCAAGGGATAGGTAATGAGAACAATAGGAAGGAAGGATGAATAAAGAGTAGATAGGAAGATTAAAGAACAAGGAGGAGGGATAATTGGCTACAGAGAAAGGCAGTAACCATAGGGCCGTCTGCACCAGCCCGAGTTTTCAAATAAGCACGCTATTTTTGATCCGGCAAATTATCCCGATCTGAACAATCTCAAGATTATTTGTAATGGAGATGCAATCATTGGGATATTTTGCTGGAATAATCTCGAGATTGCAATCCCAAGTCAACTTAGGATTAGCATGCTATTTTGCGAATTATCCCGCTAATTCGCAGGTGCAGACGCACTCTGGATTATTTATTCATGGCGTCACACCATAATGCATCAAGCCTTTAACATTCCAAGATATAGCTAAGGTCGAAAAATCAATTAGCAAATTATCCATTTAAAACTTAATTTCAGACATCACTTGGGTGTCTTTAACATCATTTTATTTTGATTAATCAAATTTCTTAAAGGCCTAGTCAACTCCATTAGTTTAGGAGTTCATTGATGTCATGGCATATGCATGTATGTATTGCACTTGCACACATGGAAAAAAGTATTTGAAAAAAAACCCATAGTTATGATATTCCACAGTACTTATAGTCAAGGTTACCTTACCATCTGGAGCTGATGGAGAGTTACATGTACATGATGGGTTATGATATTCTGCTATGAATTCATTATTAGGTTAAATACAAACTATGTCCCCTCCCCCATCTATGAAAATCAGATATCACTTTTATATTAATTTCCTATCAGTATCAAATTATCCAAAGAATTGCACTAGTTCTGCTATTACTGACCTATATATCTCCCCTCAAATAAGACACCTGCATTTTTTTCTTTAGTTTACCATGTACAGGTGGGGAAAGTAATATTATTCCTTCTTGATATTTTTTGTGCATATGTTTCCTTTGAATTTATTTATTTTTTATTAAATTGTAAGTGGTTGAACTGACATAATTATGATTAAAACCAACTGTGTCTCCCATTACTTTCAATTTTAATGACTTTACTTTACAAGAACCTTTCAAATTGTCTTTGAACCTTTCATATTGTCTTTAGATTCATATTCGTATTACAATATGTAATACATGAGCATGAATGTCAGACTCATGAAAATGTGTCTAGTAAATTGTATTTTTTTATGATCTCAGCGAAAGCTATGGTCACATCATGTTTTTATACGCCCGTCTCTCCGTCCGTCCGTTAACTTTTCCTTGTAAACGCGATAACTTCAGTTTAACTTAACCTAGGCTCATATAATTTGGTATGTACAATACTAGCATAGATCCTGGGAGGCCTATTGAATTTGAGGTCAAAAGGTCAAAGGTCAAGGTCACAATAACCTATTTTCATCATACCCTTCTGCAGTCCTTGTAAACGCGATAACTTAAGTTGAACTTAACCTAGGCTCATATAATTTGGTGTGTATGATACTAGCATGGATCCCAGGAAGCCTATTGATTTTGAGGTCAAAAGGTCAAGGTCACAGTGACCTATTTTCATCGTACCCTTCTGCAGTTACTTGTAAACGCGATAACTTCAGTTGAACTTAAGTTAGGCTCATATAATTTGATGTGTATGATACTAGCATGGATCCCAGGAAGCCTATTGATTTTGAGGTCAAAGGTCAAGGTCACAGTGACATATTTTCATCGTAACCTTCTGCAGTCCTTGTAAACGCGATAACTTCAGTTTAACTTAACCTAGGCTCATATAATTTGGTGTGTATGATACTAGCGTGGATCCCAGGAAGCCTATTGATTTTGAGGTCAAAAGGTCAAGGTCACAGTGACATGTTTTCACCTTTCCCTGCTGCAGTCCTTGTAAACGTGATAACTTCAGTTTAACTTAACCTTTAGGCTCATATAATTTGGTTTGTATGATACTAGCATAGATCTCAGGAATTCTATTGATATTGAGGTCAGACAGTCAAAGGTGAAGTCGCCACCTTCCACTTTTGTTGCTTGAACGATGTCTCCATTTTCCGCTTTACAGGCGGGCGTATTATGTGCTCGCCTTAGCAACACTCTTGTTTTTCATACTGGCAAGGCTGCAAGTTTCTGGCCATTGTTGACTGTTGACATTACTGAACTTTTAGTGCAGTTTTAATTTTCACCACTTTTTCTCTCTGCTCAAAATACTTCCAATGCCTTTGCCGTCACCACCTGATCAGCCACTGGCATAATTGCGTGGGTACTCCTGAGTAATTTGTTTTACAAATCAAAGTAATAGAAATTGCTAATTGGTCAAAAATCTTTTTAATCGAACAGATATCAATGAAGATAATATATTTTTCTTACATATTATTACTGACTTCAAATCTTTTGGAAAAAACAGAATTTCATTCTAAGGTCTACAGAAAAGTGATATTAATGAATATAAGTCTAAATCTTAAGATAATTGAATAATTAAACTATATGAGCCATTTGAAATAGTCTACACAATGTGCATCACAAATCAAATTGGGCTTGAAGAGTATCTTGGTGTTGATCTAATACACCTTTCATATTGCGCTTTTCACCGGCGAAGGGGAAAGTGTCCAGTATGAAAGGTACACAGGAGAAATTCACCGGTGAAGTTCGCCGGCGAAACTGTTTCACCGGCGAAGGTGAAAAGGCCAGTATGAAAGCAAACCGGAGAACTTCTCCTCTTTAATGACGTCAGAGGTCAATTTTTTTCTCTCCCGAAGTCCCCTGTACCGAGATTCCGCGCGCGATAGTTGCAAGCTCAGCTGAATGCTATGGCCAAGTAGATACCATCGAACATAATTTTTTTTGTATACTAACAATATTTATTAAAAAGCACTTTTTACATGTATAAAATGCACTAAAATATGAAAACAAAGTGATATTGTTTGTTTTTCTAGTAATACTTCCAAAATATGTTGTAATTAATTTTTTTTTACCTTTTTGTAATAGGTAAGAAGTAATGTTTACAATTTTCTTTCATTTGTTCTGCACGTGCCGAGCACTGACTAAATCAAGGGAATACTGACACTGTTTACTAGATCTAGCCGTCATCTTGACAACTTTACTAACAAGTTAGATCTACACAATTAAAGGAAATAAATAATCGTTGTGCCGCGGAAATGCCAAATGAGGCCAATCGCCCGTTGACTTTTGCCGGAGAAGAAATGTCAGTGCGAAAGGTACATTTTTTTCTTCGCCGGGGAAGTGAGGAATGCGAGGCAGAGAAGTTCGCCAGCGAAGTTCGCCAGCGAAGTTCGCCGGTGAAAAATGAAGAGGGCAGTATGAAAGGGATATAATTTACTCAGAAATGTTCATACCCTCATTATAAGACCCGTGTCTTTATGAATCAGCATTAGAGCTTTACTTTTTTAAGTTCTTGTAAATAGGGCACCCAATATCAATATCCTTATTCCAATGCATTATTATATTATTTGTGTTTGTATATCCCCAAAATATTTATGATGTGGTGGTTATAAAATAAGTAAAAATGTGTTTTTTTTATTGGAAAGAGTTTGCAATTTTAAATGAAAGTTTATTTTGATGCACCCTATTTGAATAATATACCTGCTTGTTCTTTTGTGTTTTTGTGTTTGTTTTTTAAAATCTAAAGCCAGTTCTCAAATATAGCTGATAATTTTAGTATATTATTCTTGTAGCTTTTTTATATTCACTGAATAAACTTTTAAGATAAGTGTTTAAATTACCCATTTTATAAGGATTAAAAAAATCTGATTCTAATTTTCACTGAATCAATGGATGAAAAATGGCAAAAGGGTACTACACCTTTGCGAGATTGGTATGAAGGTATTTACATTATTAACCCTCTACCAAAGCTTTGCACAGGGATTTCTCATTTTAAAAAGCTAAGAGAATCTTGGCTATTATGAAATAATAAATAACTTGACATTTACTGAAAGATTGTTTTACATTATTATTGTAAATTTCAGCATCCATGATACCCACCATCTTAACCCCGCCCCTCCCAAAAAAATTGAAAAGGAAGAAAGTGGAAGCAGAAAGTATGAAAGAGAAACAGAAACGTAAAGATATTTTGTAAATGCTTTTTAAAATTTGATTGAACTGTAAGAAAGTACCTGTAGATATATTCAAAGAAGTCAGTCAAAACTGTAACTTATATAAATTTGTTTCAAATCCTGTTTGATTGACAGATTTAAGTTGCTAAAACTACTAAATCCAGGTATGAATATATAAATAAATCAAGGAATCCAGATATGAATCAATGATTGATTTGACCCATTATGAGAAATTATAACAGAAGCTTTTTTTTTTTTCATTCCAAAGGTCAAGAAGATGTTATGAAACTAACCTGGAAAATTTTTTCCCAGATTTGTTAATTGTGAAAACCAAAAGAAAATTTGAAGAATTTGGTATTTCACAGATTGGAACAATTCTGTATCCCTTCAAATGGGTGGATAAAATTGCCAGAAGTAAATAGTCCATGCCATGAAAATTAATATCATATTTTGATCGATGCCATTGGACTTTTATTCTTTACAGTTATGTTAAATGTTACATTGCCTTTTAGATGTTAGAATATCTCTGTATTCTTATTGTATATATTTGGAAAATAGTAATCTCCAAATGGAGGGACCATTTAGCAAAATGCCTCAATTTTTGCTAATGCTTTTAGTTATGTTCATAAGAAGGAGTTGATTTGTTCTTGGGTAGATGCATGTGATGAGCAGATATTCCCTTGAGAGTTGTTGAAACTCTTGGAGGGGGATATATGTAGTTTAGTATATTAGTCAAGAGAATAGTTTACTCATGACCACTTTCTTAAAGTTTGGCCATAATTATTCTCTTGAGGGGAACTTGAGATTAAGTTTAAGGAAAGGGACAGGAATATTATCAAGGGCAATTAAGCCTAAATGGGTACAAGTTCTTGCCATGCTTGATATTCCAATTCTATGCGCCAGCACACTTGAAGAGAGAAATAAATTGCAGAGATAGATAGAGGGAAAGGAAGGAGATAGAGAGGGGGAGGAGTTTTGGAGAGAGTCAAGGAGAAAGAAATTGGAGAAGGTAAGAAAAAGAGGAAGGATGCAGAAGATAGGCAAGAGAAGGGGTGGAAAATTGCTGAAGGAGTTTAATGGGCTGATAACTCAAGTGCCAATTACATCAGCCTATATTTTCATATTATCCAGCTTTCTCTGAATCAGCATACTATCCGAGTCAGAACAATCTCAAATTATTAATAATGAAGGTTAAGACACAATAATCAGACAATTTTTTTAAACTTTGTTTCATGATTATAATCTGGAGTCAAGCAGATTAGCATGTGATTTGATGAATTATCCAGCAATTGTAAAGCAATATTCACTTCGGTTAATTATCTTGGGATAATTTGATACCATACCATTGTTTGCTATGCAAATGTGAAGAAGCCCATCATGCTTGTGCTTTTATAATATAGCCCAGATCATTCCCCCAGTTATCCAGATGGAAATGAGTTTTTTTTAATTAAGCTATAGAGTCAAAATTCAGGTTAGAAACTCAAGACATCCTGTGTAAGAAAACAAATTGTACTGCTTTGTTACAGATGTTCCCTTTTTATTAGAAAATCTGATAACTTGCAGAAAGGAGGATCCATACTTAATTGTCTGTTGTCTGGTTGCAAAGGGAAAGGACTGTGACTTTGATTTTGTGACATCATGTACGAGTAGCTACGCCATAATTTAATATAAAATGCATAAATTTCTTTCCTTTTTTTGATAGTTCATGCTGACTATATTTCTTTTCTTTTCAGGAGCAGATGTTAAATAATTTGTCTGTTGATATATTGAAAGTACAATAAAAAATTTCAATCATTTGAGAAAATAACATCGTATTGGTTTTATAATTACACGATATATGGGAAAGCTGCTCACATATGACGTCACAAATCAAAAAATCAATATTCCAATAACTTTTTTTGTTATTTTTGATGAATTTTCCTCAAACCTTCACCAATATTGTTTCTGCTATTTTTACAATAATATTTTTGTCAGGATGAACTTCCCCTTTCAGTTCTGTAGACCTTGCAGCATTGAAACGTTCCCCTTTCAGTTCTGTAGACCTTGCAGCATTGAAACGTTCCCCTTTCAGTTCTGTAGACCTTGCAGCATTGAAACGTTCCCCTTTCAGTTCTGTAGACCTTGCAGCATTGAAACGTTCCCCTTTCAGTTCTGTAGACCTTGCAGCATTGAAACGTTCCCCTTTCAGTTCTGTAGACCTTGCAGCATTGAAACGTTCCCCTTTCAGTTCTGTAGACCTTGCAGCATTGAAACGTTCCCCTTTCAGTTCTGTAGACCTTGCAGCATTGAAACGTTCCCCTTTCAGTTCTGTAGACCTTGCAGCATTGAAACGTTCCCCTTTCAGTTCTGTAGACCTTGCAGCATTGAAACGTTCCCCTTTCAGTTCTGTAGACCTTGCAGCATTGAAACGTTCCCCTTTCAGTTCAGTAGACCTTGCAGCATTGAAACCTTCCCCTTTCAGTTCTGTAGACCTTGCAGCATTGAAACGTTCCCCTTTCAGTTCTGTAGACCTTGCAGCATTGAAACGTTCCCCTTTCAGTTCTGTAGACCTTGCAGCATTGAAACGTTCCCCTTTCAGTTCAGTAGACCTTGCAGCATTGAAACGTTCCCCTTTCAGTTCTGTAGACCTTGCAGCATTGAAACGTTCCCCTTTCAGTTCTGTAGACCTTGCAGCATTGAAACGTTCCCCTTTCAGTTCTGTAGACCTTGCAGCATTGAAACGTTCCCCTTTCAGTTCTGTAGACCTTGCAGCATTGAAACGTTCCCCTTTCAGTTCTGTAGACCTTGCAGCATTGAAACGTTCCCCTTTCAGTTCAGTAGACCTTGCAGCATTGAAACCTTCCCCTTTCAGTTCTGTAGACCTTGCAGCATTGAAACGTTCCCCTTTCAGTTCAGTAGACCTTGCAGCATTGAAACGTTCCCCTTTCAGTTCTGTAGACCTTGCAGCATTGAAACGTTCCCCTTTCAGTTCAGTAGACCTTGCAGCATTGAAACCTTCCCCTTTCAGTTCTGTAGACCTTGCAGCATTGAAACGTTCCCCTTTCAGTTCTGTAGACCTTGCAGCATTGAAACGTTCCCCTTTCAGTTCTGTAGACCTTGCAGCATTGAAACGTTCCCCTTTCAGTTCTGTAGACCTTGCAGCATTGAAACGTTCCCCTTTCAGTTCTGTAGACCTTGCAGCATTGAAACGTTCCCCTTTCAGTTCTGTAGACCTTGCAGCATTGAAACGTTCCCCTTTCAGTTCTGTAGACCTTGCAGCATTGAAACGTTCCCCTTTCAGTTCAGTAGACCTTGCAGCATTGAAACCTTCCCCTTTCAGTTCTGTAGACCTTGCAGCATTGAAACGTTCCCCTTTCAGTTCTGTAGACCTTGCAGCATTGAAACCTTCCCCTTTCAGTTCTGTAGACCTTGCAGCATTGAAATGTTCCCCTTTCAGTTCTGTAGACCTTGCAGCATTGAAACGTTCCCCTTTCAGTTCTGTAGACCTTGCAGCATTGAAACGTTCCCCTTTCAGTTCTGTAGACCTTGCAGCATTGAAACGTTCCCCTTTCAGTTCTGTAGACCTTGCAGCATTGAAACGTTCCCCTTTCAGTTCAGTAGACCTTGCAGCATTGAAACCTTCCCCTTTCAGTTCAGTAGACCTTGCAGCATTGAAACCTTCCCCTTTCAGTTCAGTAGACCTTGCAGCATTGAAACGTTTTAGATTTTTATGAACTTCCCCTTTCAGTTCTGTAGACCTTGCAGCATTGAAACGTTTCAGATTTTTATGAACTTCCCCTTTCAGTTCTGTAGACCTTGCAGCATTGAAACGTTTTAGATTTTTATGAACTTCCCCTTTCAGTTCTGTAGACCTTGCAGCATTGAAACGTTTTAGATTTTTATGAACTTCCCCTTTCAGTTCTGTAGACCTTGCAGCATTGAAACGTTTTAGATTTTTATGAACTTCCCCTTTCAGTTCTGTAGACCTTGCAGCATTGAAACGTTTTAGATTTTTATGAACTTCCCCTTTCAGTTCTGTAGACCTTGCAGCATTGAAACGTTTTAGATTTTTATGAACTTCCCCTTTCAGTTCTGTAGACCTTGCAGCATTGAAACGTTTTAGATTTTTATGAACTTCCCCTTTCAGTTCTGTAGACCTTGCAGCATTGAAACGTTTTAGATTTTTATGAACTTCCCCTTTCAGTTCTGTAGACCTTGCAGCATTGAAACGTTTTAGATTTTTATGAACTTCCCCTTTCAGTTCTGTAGACCTTGCAGCATTGAAACGTTCCCCTTTCAGTTCTGTAGACCTTGCAGCATTGAAACCTTCCCCTTTCAGTTCTGTAGACCTTGCAGCATTGAAACCTTCCCCTTTCAGTTCTGTAGACCTTGCAGCATTGAAACCTTCCCCTTTCAGTTCTGTAGACCTTGCAGCATTGAAACCTTCCCCTTTCAGTTCTGTAGACCTTGCAGCATTGAAACCTTCCCCTTTCAGTTCTGTAGACCTTGCAGCATTGAAACCTAAACCTTTCAGTTATGTAGACCTTGCAGCATTGAAACGTTTTAGATTTTTATTAAATTGACTTCAGCTTTAAAGTGATACTAAATTTGTTGGAACAGCCCCCTTGGTTTTAAAAATAATGAGGATTAACTTTACTAATAAAACCAAAACTTGTAGCAGCATGACCATTTTTAGCTGTCAACCTATTGACACATGACCATAACAAATATTACAAGAAAAAGATTATTTTTGTACAAAGACTTGAAAAAAGATCAGAAATTAAACATATATTAACAGTTGTGTTCATATTCTGTTATTTCTTTGTTATTTCTATATCAGATGTGTAGATACAATAGATCCTGTACCCGTCCTGATTGTAAGTTCCAACACTCCCATGTAACATCTAGGTCAGCAATGAAATGGACTAAAGATCAACATATCAGGTGAGTTAATCACTTATTTCCTTTTCTGATCATTAAGTTGATTTTTGTCTCACCTAGCAGAGTGAGACTATTATAGGCGCTGCTTTTCTGATGGCGGCGGCGTCAACACCAAATTTTAACTGAAGGTTAAGTTATAGAATCACATGACCAAGGTCAAAGGTCATTTAGGGTCAATGAACTTAGACCATGTTGGGGGAATCAACATCAAAATCTTAACCTAAGGTTAAGTTTTTGAAATGTCATGATAACTTAGAAAATATGTGGACCAAGTTCATGAAACTTGGCGATAAGGGTAATCATTACTGGTTATTATTTAGATGTAGGGTTTTAGAGGTGCAGATATTTTTTGACGTCTTACAAGGTTGTTTCAAAGAGACATAATATTAAAACTGATTTTTAACGTGTATGCCTATGAAAACCATGGACGAAATGAATTAACAACATTTTACAACAAATGCATGTACTATCAGTATCAATTTATTATTTAATTTAATTTATATCGTGATATAAGTGTATTTAAGATGTAGAATTTGTGTAAATTCAGTTGTTCTTTGTTTGATATTGATTGTATTTTTTATGTAAATGATTGTAAAGGGTAATGCAATTCGGCTTTTCAGCCGCTATAGACACCCTTGTTGAATTAAACCGTTTTAAATAAATAAATTAAAAAAAAAATATTTTGCCCCGTCCACAAGATTATCATTGGTTAATACATGATTGTGTGCATGAAGCTATTGTTACGTCACAATAAAATTGCATTCTGTATTGGTTGCCAGGAGGTGTGGCAAAGGAACGAGATTGCGTCAGTTTATTGAACTCAAATGTGCTTGCACTATACGTTAGCGCACTCTACAGAGATTTCTTTTTAGAAAAATGGCAATACTCAGTCGCCATGCTCATTACAGGATTTACATAAAATGGTAAATAAAATCTTCTTTTTTTTTGCTTTATTAATTTATGTTTAGCTTTGTGGGTATCTAAATAATGATAATGATAATCGCTAGAAGGTATTCATTTGTCTCGCAATCTACTATGGTCAACAAGGAAATTTGTGATCACTCTCGCAAAAAGTGAAACGCCCGACCAATCACACAACGGATCAGTGCCTACCTATTATTCCCGCGTTCGTGCGTACGGTCCTGGGGATTGATATAAATAGACTACGTTATCAGATAATTTTCGTCACTTGATAAAGAGTTGCAGCGGCACTTGAAAGCTCGTGAACTTGTAAGCTAGTGAACACTTTTTGCGAGAGTGATCACAAATTTCCTAGAAAGCTAGTGAACACTTTTTGCGAGATTGATCACGAATTTCCTTGTTGACCATAGTAGATTGCGAGACAAATGAATACCCTCTAGCGATTATTTCAGTCCGCAATAATGAACCTATTTAGTGTTAATGATAATAATATTGGATGACAAATTTTCGTGGGATGCGTAGAAATATTTTTACTCGCTGAAAAACAATATTGGATTTGTCTCCGACTCATCCAATATTGTTCTTCAGCTCATACAATATTTCTACGCATCCCACTCAAGGCCATCCAATATTCCCTAAACATCCTGCCTGAGTTTCAGGTCACATAATCAAGGTCACAGGTCATGTAAAGTCAATGAACTTTGGCCAAGTTGGGTGTATTTGTTGAATTACCATCATAACTTTGAATGCTTTTTTGGTCTAGTTCATAAAACTTGGACATAAGACTAATCAAGTATTACTGAATGAACGTCCTGTGCGAGTTCCAGGTCACATGACCAAGTTCAAAGGTCATTTAAGGTCAATGAACTTTGGCTATGTTAGGGGTATTTGTTGAATTACCATCATAACTCTGTAAGTGTATTGGTCAAGTTCATAAAACTTGGACATAAGAGTAATCAAGTATCACTGAACATCCTGTGCGAGGTCAGGTCACATGACAAAGGTCATTAAGGTTAATGAACTTTGGCCATGTTGGGGGTATTTGTTGAATTACCATCATGACTTTGAAAGTTTATGGATCTGATTCATAAAACTTGGACACAAAAGTAATCAAGTATCACTGAACATCCTGTGCAAGTTTCAGGTCACATGACTAAGGTCAAAGGTCAACGAACTTTGGCCATGTTGAGGGTATTTGTTGAATTACCATCATAATTCTGTAATTGTATTGGTCTAGTTCATAAAACTTGGACATAAGAGTTATCAAGTACCACATGGTGAATAACCATCATAACTCCAAAAGTGTATGGATCTTGTTCATAAATCTTGGACATTCTCATGCGAGTTTCAGGTCACATGACCAACGTCAATGGTCATATAATGTCAATGAACTTTGGCCATTTTGGAGGTAATTATTGGATTGCTGTCATAACATTCAAAGTTTATAGATATAGTTTATAAAATGTGGATAAAGGGGTAATCAAGTATCACTGACAAGTCTTGGGTCGCATGATCAAGTTCAAATGTCTTTTATTGTCAATGAACATAGTATTGTATCATTATATGAATTGTGTTTTTTGTGAATGATTATAGTAGTTTTCAAAGTCAGCACTGCTGCTAGATTGAATTGCGTGATATAGGTGAGACTGCCAGAGGCACTCCTTTTGTTTTCTTGATGCTCTGAAGTGGGATTATCTTCCAAAGTGGTCAATTTCATGGTAGTTTCATCTAATGTAGACTCATGCACTATAGTCTTAAGAAGTGTTCGGAAGAAGGAGTTGATTTGTTCTCGGGTAGATGCATGTGAGCAGTAGAAACTCCCTTGAGAGTTGTTGAAACTCTTGGAGAGGGATATATGTAGTTTAGTATATTAGTCAAGAGAATAGTATACTCTTGACCACTTTCTTGAAGTTTGGCCATAATTATACTCTGGAGGGGAACTTGAGATTATATAGTTTAAGGAAAGGCACAGGAATATTATCAAGGGCAATTAAGCCTAAATGGGTACAAGTTCTTGCCACGCTTGATATTGCAATTCTATGCACCAGCACACTTGAAGAAAGAAAGGAATTGCAGAGATAGATAGGGGGAAAGAGAGGGGGAAGAGTTTTGGAGAGAGTCAAGGAGAAAGAAATTGGAGAAGGTAAGAAAAAGAGGAAGGATGCAGAAGATAGGCAAGAGAAGGGGTGGAAAATTGCTGAAGGAGTTTAATGGGCTGATAACTCAAGTGCCAATTACATCAGCCTATATTTTCATATTATCCTGCTTTCTCTGAATCAGCATACTATCCCAGTCAGAACAATCTCAAATGATTAACAATGAAGGTTAAGACACAATAATCAGACAATTTTTTTTTTACTTTGTTTCATGATTATAATCTGGAGTCAAGCAGATTAGCATGTGATTTGATGAATTATCCAGCAATTGTAAGGCAATATTCACTTTGGTTTTATCTTGGGATAATTTGATACCATACCATTGTTTGCTATGCAAATGTGAAGCCCATCATGCTTGTGCTTTTATATTAAATATAGCCCAGATCATTCCCCCAGTTATCCAGATGGAAATGAGTTTTTTTTAATTAAGCTATAGAGTCAAGATTCAGGTTAGAAACTCAAGAGAAGTCAATATGAATAGAGCACACTTAGTTTCTATAAAAATCCCTGTCATGCTTTACAGCAATTATTACACAATTTAAATTTGTACTGTAAAAGACCAAAGTGAATGTTAAAGGCTGACATAGTTTCACAATGACACATAGGTATACAAGAAAACTGATAAATCGAAAAGTGGAAGTTGACTAATGACTATACCTTGTAAGAAAACAAATGTTACTGTTTTACTGATTTAAAGTGATATCATAGCAATTTGTGGATTAATCAGGAGAACTATATGTGAGATCCCAATAAAACATAAATATTTGGGTGGGTTTTTTTTGGTAATCAGTGCCTCCACAATTCCTACTGGAAAAGGCCTAGTGATGCCCCTGGCAATTAGCACTCATGAATTAATTTTAAAAAAAAATTGTTGATCTGAAGTAGATTTTTCTCCCATCCCATGGCTTGCAAGAAACCAGAATTTCGTATGGTGAAACTAGAAATAAATAAATAATATTTGATGCCATTTTGATTCATAGGGCGATAGTACATAAAATGTACATGTAAAAATGAAAATTGTAAAAGTGCCTTTTTTCTGATGCTCTGAAGTGGGATTGTCTTCCAAAGAAGTCAGTTTCATGGTGTTTTCATCCACATGTACATGTAATGTAGCCTCATGCACTATGAAGTTTGGTATAAATTACAAAAGCCATTTTATTTGAGCTTTATCAACATTTTGAAATGTTTGGAGCGGAGCGATATTTTTGCCTTATATTAAAATATTTGTGATATGAATGTTTCAAGAATGAATTTGTTATCTTTCTATTGAGTATTATAAGACTGCAATCTGGATAAGACATCAGAAACCTCTGATATGATATACGGTCTAGTAAAGAATAATGAATGCTAACCCCCCCCCCCCCCCGAAAAAAAAAAAGATATATATATATATATATATATATACACATGTATATATATATATATATATATATATATATATTTATAAAATTTTCTAGCATTGATTGAATAACCTTGCAACAGTGCAAATTTACTTTGAGGCAGGTGTTGAGGAATGAAGAACTTTAAAAGTCTTGTTCAAGTTCATTTATATCCATGAGTCAATACAAAGAAGATAGATAGCTGTCATTAATGATATGTAAAAGGCTTACCTTGGAATGATGAGATGCGGAAATAAGAGCAATAATCATCACCATTGCGGATTGTTATTTCCCTGATATCCATGATTGCATCAGGATGCCTAATTAATTTGAAAGTTAGACAAAAAGTCTTAATGTGTCAATTCCAAGATAGCTTCTTTTGATGAGATTTTTTTGTCTCTTTATTTTTCTGCACACATTGGAGAGTGCTGTTCATTTTGAGCAGTCATCTTCATTGCTTTGTTACAAAGGTTTTGAAGCCTGCATCAAGACTAACTTAAAAAAAAATGATAAAATATTTTTAATTTGCCATCAAACCCTCAGGAAATATCCATTGTAAGGGAAAAGAGGATGTAGAAGAGCAATTTAAAGTTCTATTAAAATCTGTTATGAAATGAGAAAATTAGGAAAGATTGAAAAATCTCAATGTACTTTCTTTGGCAATCTTCATATTTGATTTACAAATTTTTGTAAATCAGCAAAAATTTCTTCCATTATCCCTATAAATGCTGTTTGTCTTTTTGTGAACATTCTCATTCCAATTTTTACAATGAAATTACTCTGTCAATTTAATTTTCCCATAAGTAATACCCATTAATAAATACATGTAATATACTGCACAATAGAAAATCCTTGAAAAAATGAAAAAGTAATAAGCCCGTCATTGTGTGTTTATTGAGTAAATTTATGAAATCCATAGTATAAAACCAATGTTTGGGATGTTCATTTGCAAAAATCATGTCGCACATCATTTTCTGAAATTGGAGGAAAAATATCCTTTATGTTTAAAAAATCAAAAGATTGTAGGGTTGCAAATACCTACACAAAAAATATATTTGTGGGGGTGTCGTGGTCTAGTGGTTATGACTCTTGTCTTTCAATCTTAGGGACATTGGTTTGATTCCCAGCCATAGCGTATTTTCCTTCAGCAAGAAATTTACCCTCATTGTGCTGCACTCAACCCAGGTGAGGTGAATGGGTACCCGGTAGGAAGAAATTCCTTGAATGTGTGAGCGCCTATATAGACAGTGCAGCTAAAGCCGGAGTAATAATAACAGCGCTTTGTATCCTCAGACAGAAAGGGCTGTATAAATCTAGCTATTATTATTATCATTATTATATTTCATGGTGCAGGTGTGTGACCTATTTGATGATTAGGGAATGTGGCTAATGTATCATGAAGAAAAAAAATTGTTGATGTATTATGACTGTCTATTTTTATAATTGAGAATTTGTTTATCTTTTTTACCTGCAGTATGAGCATTGGATCTCACCTTTCTTAGAAACACATGCTCAGTTCAGAAATATGAATGTTTTCCACATCATTGAATGATCTTTGGCAGATCTCAAGTGGATTGATAACATGAAACTTAATCTGTGTATCCTTAAAGCCTGTATCGAGTTTTGTTTAATCTAAATTTTATTCTTTTTCAAGCATGGAATGGGAGAAAATTTAAAATTTACTATTTTATACAGCTTTTTCAAATATTCTACCTAAATGTAAAAAAAGAAGTATTCAAAAAGCCTTTATTTAGACAAAAAATTGTAACAATTCTGAGAGAGGCCACTAAATCTGAATAACAGCAAAAATCAGATTTTCAAAAAGAACCATTGAATGAAAATGTTCAGTATAATTTAACATCTAATAGGATTGGAACATTTGGAATGATTGTTTTGTCATTATTCAAAGCTTTGGACAAGCTTTTACTTCAAAGAGTATTATGGTTTGGTTTTAAATATGTGCCCTACTTGTAGTACTAACATTTTGAGTTAACAACCTCAGAAGATTGCTTTGACAGCCTCAAATCCCCTATGAATATTTAACTGTATTAATCAAGGGTCTTCAGTGAAAGGCTGATGAGATTGTGCAATGTTCAGCAAGGAATGATCTAGGGCTGCATCCAATCATGGACCCAAGTAGGATCCATGATCCAATCATCTAATCCTTTTCAAAGTGTAGGTCTCAACTGACATACCCTGTTCACATTTGCTTTTATGAACTGCTTCCTACTGAATTGATTCAGCGAACAAGTTAGATGAGGCTTTTTTTAGCATCCCCAGTCACTCCATCAGCATGCTCGATAAACACCTTCCTACCAGGCCATGATGGGTTCAGACATATGTTCATGATTAGAAAGCATATCTCTGTCATGGATATTTCCTACAAAATAATTCTTCAAGGTGAAGCTATTCTCCTTGATTAGTGCCATTCACAGTCATTTGTGCCCCAGTTTATGAAGCAATGCAATCTTGAAACTACATGACAAAGTAGTTTGGTAACCAGAGACCAAGTTTGTCTATTTGCTTGAAAACTTTGAGCATTCACAATCAAGCTGAACCGTTTCTTAAAGCTGGTTCACAAGAGTGAACAGGGTCTTAGTTGTGATAGAGAAGCCACTTCCAAAATAAAATGCTTAAGAGGGTAAGAGGACTGTTAAATGTGTAGATAGTATGAATTATTGTAAAGAGATTTCAGTCAACACCTTGTCACTTTAGAGAATGCAACTTTACAAAGTTTTTATTTTTTAAGCACTTTGTTAAAATAGAGAGTTCATGGAAATTATGATTGATAGTAATTATCTTCTATAATTTACGTAGGTCTTATGATCACTCATAGAAATAATGGATATTGATACCTGCTCACATTCACTGTTATATTGTGTTTGCAGAATTCTGTGGATTTCCTGAACATAAACATTGAACGAGGCTGTATATCGTCGCCTTCCCGCAGAAAGGCCATTAACGTATTTTGGCGCCAAAAAAAAATCGAATTTTGTTTTATTGCTGAAATGGAAAAAGCATATCATGAACTTTCTTCTGGTACCATTCTCAAACCTAAATGTGACGTCATTATGACATAATAAGCAAGAACATTCCCACATGCTTTAGCACATAGATGAGTCCTTAGTCAGGGAACAAGACGCTTCTCGTTTAACGTGCGTGTGCGCATAGACCGATTCGCGCTAGCGGTCATTGGATCAGCGGATTGCGTATTTTTCTTCCCGGAAAAGGGCGTTAGGTATTCCTTCTTAAGATTAGAAAGCATTTAGAGTGTTTAAATTAAAAAAACAAAATATCAATGAAAAAAACATCTTGCTTTGTCAGAAAGTATGAGAATTCGGACAGAAAATAATACACTAGCTGCTAAAAGCACAAAAATAAGGTCAAAACATCATTTGTGTTTTCTCAAAAATATATGTTTTGCGCATGTGCACGTTAACGGCCTTTCTGAAAGCAAGTCATGAACTTTCTTCTGGTACCATTCTCGAACCTAAATGTGATGTCATTATAATGACATAATAAGCAAAAACATTCCCACATGCTTTAGCACATAGACGCGTCCTTAGTCTGGGGTATTTCTCCTTAAGATTAGAAAGCGTTTAGAGTGTTTTGAATAAAACAAACAAAATATCAATGAAGGAAAACATCTTGCTTTCTCAGAAAGTATGAGAATTAGGACAGAAAATAATACACTAGCTGCTAAAAGCACAAAAATAAGGTCAAAAGATAATCTGCATTTTCTCGAAAATATACTTTTTGCGCATGTGCGCGTTAACAGCCTTTCTGTGGGAAGGCGACAATATAATGTAACTTTTTTACTGTCGCAAGTATGACTTGCTTGACTTGCCCCATCATTTTTTATATGTATATAGTAATTAAATTGTAATCCATACTTCAAATTACTGTATAGGCCTAAATGCCGCCTAATCCTATTAAACCTTTTAGAGTAATTGATATTTATGGTTTTATGGTTCCGTTCACTGTCAAAGTTTGCTGGAGGCATTATGATTGGGGTCATCCCAGATTTTCTTTTGTTCTTATGAGAACTTAAAAACCATGAAGTAATTCAACTTCAAACTTGGTCCAAGTATAGGAGTCATGATCCTTAATAATAAACTCATTATCAATTGTGAATACTGAGTATAACCTAATTGTGTGATATTTTGAAACTCTGGATAGAAGTTAAGATAACAACTTTGAAGTCTTTGACCTTGACAGCTTGGGTGATGTTCTGTATATCACTACATTGACCAGAAGGAGATGAGCACTATTTAGTATTCTACCAATTGAGCACTCTTAAAAATACCTAGTCAATTGACCAAAAAAAAATCGTCAAAACATGGTCTTATTTGACAAACTTTGAATTTGTCAAATAAATTTGTCATGCAAGCAGATTTCCTTGACAAATTGAATTCGTCAAGCATTTATGGAAAAAGATTTGTCATTAGACAAATTTGAATTCGTAATGAAAAGTGGTCTTATTTGACGAATTTTCATTTTGATTCGTCATGCTAAAATATCAGTTTGTCATGCATGGAAATTAATTTGTAATGTATGAAAATTAATTTGTCATGTAGCACTGCACGGAAAACCACTGCATGACGAATCGTTCATGTCGCTGACAACAGAGTTGTCATGGCATGCACAACTTATTGTCACACAAATATTGACAGTTACACTAGAGCTGTATAAACCTAACTGTTGCATATGTAAGTTAGAACTCTAGATCTAGATTACTTAATAATGTGTGTGATCCGAAATGCAAGACTAGATTCTAACTTATCTAGATCTAACCTAGAATTCTAGACTCTATCAAAAAAAAAAAAAAGATAGAGATCTAGATCTAGATCTAGGCCTACACTCCACACAGACTAGGACCTAGCCTAACTCTAGTCTTAGGTATAGACCTCTAGTTACGAATACGAGTGGGTAACTAATGAAGTGGAACTTTAAGTTTTAACTAGTAGATCTACGTTAGATTCTATTAGATCTAAGTTAGATTTTAATGTTAGGTCTAACGTTAGATCTAGTAGATCTACATCACTAAGTTAGAGTTCTAATTATGTAGACTAGTCTAACGCTAGACCTAAAGTTAGATATAGATCTAAAATGTTAGATAGGAGTCTAACGTTAGATCTAGTCTACATAGAAAAAGATGAAGCTAGACTAGGCCTAACTGTTGTTAGTCTGACGGCATCAGACCACGATAGAAAGGGGTCAGACTCAGAACATCAAACTTCCTTGCATACTAACGTTAGATCTAGAGCTAGGCCTATTTACAATTAAAAAAAAAACCTGTGTGTATTGCTATTGCATACAGTGGTTAGAGCCTAACGTTAGTGCTACCGGTACCGGTAGGCCTATGCTATGGCTATATGCCGGCCTGGCTACAGACCGTAAGCGGCCAGCGCCAGGCGATAGAGAACTTACAGCCTAGTACAGTCTACATGTGCAACAGTTAGGTCTATACAGCTCTGTATTTGTGTGACAATTAAAAATTAAGTTGTGCACACAGATGTTCTACGTCGATGTCACTGCAGGTAGGATCTGAAGTGCCGGGCCTGGAGACTGTGCAGTGAGGGAAGCGAGAGTTTGCGATCGAATGGCGATACCAAAAAAATTGCTCTCGATCTCCAGGGCGCATGCGCACGATGTGAATTTTGACAAATCTTTTAAGATAAGGAAACCCGTTTTAAATTTGTCAAAAACTTTCCTTCCAAAATTCGTATTGTATGTCTAAATTCGTCCCTCAATTTGTCAAGTCTGATAAGATTTGTCGTGTACAATCGGACTGACAATATCCATTTGTCAATTCGTGCTTGTTGGATTCGTCAGTTAAAGTAGTTTGTCAAAGCAGGATTTACATTCGTAACGTAGAGACGTAAATTAGTGTTTCCTGATTTTTTAATTTGTCAAACTATAAAATGATTTGTCAATTGGCATAAAGTGATCGTCATAATGGCGTGACGAATTTTTACTGCCAAATTACTGACAAATCTTTGCCCCCGCTTGACTAATAAAAACTAAGAGTATTTGGGATACAATATTTGAATTTGCAATTCATGCACTCTTTTGTGTTAATCCTGAGAGATTGGTCTAATTAATACAGTGTACTCAACACCATACATTAATCTCAATGTTTCACTTCCAAAGTGATTACAAACCACTTTCCTGGAATCTCACTTACAAGTAGTACTACTGATTAATCTTTCTTCCTTGCATTTAAAGTTCATCATTCAGTGAAATGTTTCTTATTTTATACAAGTCTCACTCACTGCGTTTGCTTTAGGACTAGAGGAAACGTTGGTATCACATGTATTATGAAATGCACTTATTACAAAGCCTTTGTAAAATGACTCTCTATACAAGACCTTGTCAAAATTATGATAAAACAAGGCCTGAAATACAAAGAGTGTTTTTTTTTTAATTGAATTCCCAGGGTATTTGTTACAATCAAGAATTACATACAACAAAGTTCCATGTGAGTTTTTTGGTACAATTGCTTGATGTTGATAAAGACTGTCAATTATGTTTGATATTTCTTTTTTTTTTAACAGTGAAAGAAAGTTTGCCAGCAAGTTACCAGCCTCATCAAGCCTACCTTCATGATTCAGTGATCAATGTCATCATAATCAACTTATCTCAAGGGCACAGTTCTCAATTTCTGATTGCTGTAATAGGGTAATGTTCTGAAGCAGTACATGACATATATTGCAAACTCACCTGTGACATTGCCAATCTCTAGCCAACGTCTAAAGGCCACCGCACACCTTACGACTGTTCGCGACCCGATTTTGGAACAAATCGCATTTTGCTTATTTTCTGAAAATGTGAATGGAACATATCATTTTATTTGAGGTTGAAATCAATTGAAAGAATACTAATATAACCATTTTGAAAGATTGCAAGCTTTTATTTTTTAGTAAAGGCCAAATTAGTTTCAAATCGAAGTCAATCGTACGACTTCTATGACGTAATTACGACTAGATATTGAATTCGCTTTTATTCTAAGGAGGATGATAGCATAGTCACAGATTTGAACATAGGTATTCGTACGATGATTTAGAACATTACACAGTAAGATATTCCAAGTCTCAATATTGGCATCAAATGCTACTACATTTTATTCTGAAATCGAGTCGCCGACCAGTCGTAAGGTGTGCGGTGGCCTTTAAGGATTTCTGTTTTTGTACATGAGTCAAGATGTGATGGAAGCCATGGCTTAGGCAAATACAAAGCTAGCAGTCTTATCCCTTGGCATTGGATATGTGCAACATCACATGCCTTTGCATGCAATATATTAAATAGAGGATGGGGGCTTAAGTGTCGGGATCAATTTATAAATGGAAAGATGTTGTGATGCTGCTCTTCAAACCTTAAATTGCTATTCTTAGGAGAGCACATGAGCTGTAAAAGATTCATGTCATTTTTTTCCTCTTAAAATTTATGTCTTCTCTGTCGACCAGACCTAGAATTTGTATCAAACTTCAACATTGTGTCTCCTTTCTTAAGCAACCATACCATGATCATGTAACGACCCGGATATCAAATGGAATCAGGCAATTGATCTCCACATCAAATGGGAATATATGTAATGTTCTAATAGAATTTGAACAGAAGAAATCTAGCAACCTTCAGCCATACATACCAATGATTTCTATTTTAAATCAAATTATCCTACCCTCCCACAAAGTGCACAAATCAACAGTTTTCTTCTCACCATTATTTATGGATGTACTTTTTCTTCATCTTTGATATTATTTTGGAACATCTTGGGAAGGTATTTATGATTTCTATATGAAGGAAAATTGGTTCCCATATCAATGATATTTTGATACCTGGAATATTAATGTATTTGAAGAGATAAATCTTAATACGATGTTGTTTTAAGTAGTTGAAGAATAACAAGAATTACATTTGACTGGAAAATATCAGAGATTTGAAACAATACCACGGTCCTTATGATTTCCATGCTCGCTAAAATATTCAAAGTTAGATTTACATACTGATTGATGATTTTTCTCTCCAGATTTGATAATAATAATTGGTTTCTTTAATAGAAAAAAAAAGTTTATTCTAATGTATGCAGAACTTTAAAGTACCATAATCTTTAAATTTTCAACTCAAATTTTTGTTGAAAGTAAACTGTTTGACTCACTGTGAGAAATCATTCAAATGAATAATACCTACTGTTGTAACCTGTCTGGACGATTCTTCAATTCCCTATCCTTGGGTCATATATTTTCATGAATTTGCCTGAGGGTTTTAAAGGTAAATGTATTAGAAGTTTTGATTAGCAGATAAATGTTATCAAAGATGCTACCCTGAAGTTTGCAGAGAGCACTTTTACTGCAACCTATTGAATGTTATGTTTCAATTGAAATTTAACATGTAAGTGTAAGGATTTTGGCTTGATTTTGACTTGCTGAGATGGTATGAAAGTGGAGTATAGAATTGATAAATGAAATTCTCTGCCAAGCAAAACACTTTTATATATTCTGAGCGTTGAATTCAACACTTTAATTCATTGATTGTGCCAAGGTTAGAAAATTCAGCACCTTTTTGTGCAAGGTCCTTTCACAATTTTCCCAGCTTAAATTTTTGTTTGATATTCAGCAGCTCAGGCAGAGTTAGGATGAAGGTGAATTTATATTCCAGACGTGGTGAGGAATCAATTTAGAAAGTTGTGTCTGACTTAATTACTAATTGAATAAATGCTTGTGGAGTTTACCATGCCATCAGAGTGTTGGCTCTGGCTGGTGTTTAATTTCTCTTCTGGTTCTCTCAAACATATTTTTTCCTGCTTAAAGAGCTTCTTGGAGATTTCAAATGTTGTAATATTACCTCAAATACACCAAACTCATCATTTTCACAAAAAAATGCCTCTAAATTTCTCTTTAATGTATATTGAGGCCTATGAGATGTTTCATTTCACTTTCAAAATAACCATAATGGTTCTTTTCTGTTAAATGTTTTTGAGTGACAGTGAGAAACTTACTAAGAGTCGGACATCCTCTTTTTACCACAAAAAATGAGTAAAAAAAAATCAAGTAACTGAGGTCAGTAATATTGTGGTTACATTCTTATTCAAAAAGATATAGACATGTGTCTAGCAGAAAATTGAACTCTCAATTTTATGAAGTAAATAATTAATTTGTGTTTATTGGGTCAAACTAATAGGTACAAGATGCGAAGCATGAAATATGAGGTAACAGTCTTTGTGAATTTTCCAGACTGTGCTTTAGGATTTTATAATTTCATAAAGAATAAAAAGAAGTGACCCTTCAATCTCATCAAGAAAACGCAATCCTTAGTCTGGTAGTCTTGGATGATTTACTATACTGTCTTCAATCAAGTGCTTTGAGACTCCATTTCCATACAAAATATTCTATATCCCCCTCCCCCTTAAGAGAGTCAAGTAGGTTTACAAGTACAACTTGATATAATTCATCCCTATAAAATCCAATACTTTGTCTTTCAAAGTTTTTATTATTGTATTAGAGAAGGACCCATTAAAAATTAATCACTAAAATACATTTTGATTAAAACCTAAAATTAAAAATCTTAAAGTTTAGGGGGATTGTCTGTTGTAATTGCAGTTTTTTATTTAAAAAATATCTTTGCCTTGAAAATCTTGAGATTAAGATGTTGAGTTTGTTTGTTGCACTGTTTTTTTCAACAATACTATATGTGAAGGAAAAACAGGGATTATAAAATGTTTTTTATAATAGCAAGAAGCTGCATAAAAGAGCGAAATGTGGTGGTTCATCCTATAATCAAGTCTTGTTTTATTAAATCAGCAAATACGTTCATACATTGAGAATGAAAACAAAATAAAATACACCCTTTTTTCATAAGTCTTCTCAAAAGATCAGCCTCGTTCAGACGTAGGCCGTTTTGGTCGGTGGAAAGGTCGGGGCAGTGCCCGTGTTGGAAACCTGTTCAGACGTGGGTTCGTAGTCGGAGTAAAATTCTATTGAGCATGGATTGGAATTCCAATGATATTCATCTTATCACGACCCAAGCAATCACAAGACAAACTCCGACATGTAAAAAAAATGATAATGTATATGAAATAAAATTTTACTCTGACCAAGAACCCATGTCTGAACGAGACGGTTGTCTTAATAATCATTGGATTTGCTATCATTTCTTTTACGATTGAAAAGAAAAATGAATATTGAGGTCATTAAATTAAAATCCTAGTATTATAATTTTGTTATTTTTAAATGTCTATATTTTAATTGTCAGAATATCACGTAAAAGTTATGTCAAATTGTGTGTATTCTGAAGATTTTCTCATGCACATTTAAAGACAGCTGTGGCTTAATATGTGTATACATTAAATGTTAATACAAAACTTAGTTAATTTATTATTGGTCTGTTTTTTAGTTCATTTTGGGTTGAATAATGTGTGTACAGTGTATATATTATTATCGCATGTCTTATGAACACTGCAAAAAATCCAGTGTTGATTTACCAGCCCGGAATCTATGTCCACACCAGAGAATTACTGAAACAACACCAGTTTGGAATCAAACCGATGCTATTTTAATACTAATTGGTGTTGTATAAATACCTATCTGGTGTTAGACCAAACCAAACTGGTGTTTAACACTTCTCTGGTGTGGACATAATACATTCCGGGCTAGTGGTAAATCAACACCGGAGTTTTTGCAGTGAAGTGGGAAGTGGGGATCTTGCAGTGGTTTGAATTTTGCAAATATGAGAATAATTATTTGCTGATATGTGAGGAAAGCAACCAAAAAATGTTTTAATTGTCATGCGGTAGCTTTTCTTCCGTTCACTCAGTGGTCTATATATAAATTTTCATGTCAGAAATATAGCTCTCATCGATCTAAATCCCTGGCTGCTTCCATGACAATTTTGCCTCATTGGGTCAATAAAAGAGGAAAAAATCTGTTAAAATGGAAAGGGAAAGGTTGCACATGATTGGCTACGACAGGCAAGCTGCAAGTAATTAAAGAAAATGATTAAAAGGAACAATCCGGGGGCTTTCGGGCCGTCTTTGAAAAAAGTTTGAATACACCACCCATCCCTATTTTAACACACGTTTATAAACTGTGAGTTCCGAAATTTTGACGCTCCTTTTACTTAAACAATAAAGTTTTAAACCGAAAAAATTATCCTCCTGATCTCCTTAGTCACTTCAACAGAAACTCGTTCGACAAATTGATTTTTGCCCATGTTTTACCATTTCCATAAATAATGACCATAAGGAATTTAGTAAAGAACGCGCTGTAATCATAAACGAGCTCGCCAATGGCACAATGAGATACATGCATGTCATTTTCAAGAAGATGAAATGGCGCTTAAAATATCCTGTTTTGTTGACAATATATATTTCTGCTTGACTTTTGACCTTTCAGTATTTAGTGAAAAGGGATCCTGTTCGTGACTATAAAAAGTGCTTGAAATATCTCGTTTGTAGGTCTGAATTTCAAAATCTTCCATTCTTATATAGGCTTATTTCATTAAAGATATCGTTTTCATGATTTCCTACAAATGTCCCTTTTCATGTCACTATATTGAAATTTTCGACTCGCGTTTGCATTCATTGTTAAAGGGCGAGTCCACCCCAACGAAATGTTGATTTGAATAATAAAAAAAAAATCCAATAAGCATAACACTAAAAATTTTATTATAATCGGATGTAAAATAAGACAGTTATGACATTTTAAAGTCTCACTTAATTTCACAAAACAGTTATATGCACATCCTGGTCGGTATGCAAACGAGGAGACTGATGACGTCATCCACTTACTATTTCTTTTGTATTTTATTATATGAAATATGAAACATTCTCATTTTCTCGTAATTTTCAAGTGAAACAATTAATTCCACCCTGAACATGTGGAATTAGCATTGTTTATATTGTTCACTCAACTTGGTCCTTATTGTAAAATTTGTAAAAAAAAGAAAAACGAAAAACAAAAGAAATGGTGAGTGAGGGACATCATCGTCTGTCTCATTTGCATGTTACTGAGTTGTGCATATCACTGTTTTGTGATAAATAAACGAGAATTTAAAATGTCACAACTTTCTTATTTTACATCCGATTTTGATGATTTTTCAGCACTAGGCTAGTTTGATTTTCTCTATTTTATTAAAATCAACATTGTGCTGGGGTGGACTTTACCTTTAAGTTAGATAGTAGAAAAGAGATCTTGCCGTTGAAGGACATTTGGCCACCTGCATTACCACCAAAGTCCTTCGTTGATTAAAGGACAAGTCCACCCCAACAAAAAGTTGAGTCGAATAAAAAGAGAAAAATCCAAATAGCATAACACTGAAAATTTCATCAAAACCGGATGTAAAATAAGAAAGTTATGACATTTTAAAGTTTCGCTTAATTTCACAAAACAGTTTCACATCCTTGTCGGTATGCAAATGAGGAGACTGATGACATCACTCACTATCTTTATTTTGTATTTTATTATGTGAACTATGAAATATTCCAAATTTCTTCCTGTTGTTTTATGAAACAACGATTAATTCCTCCCTGGACATGTAAATGAGTATTGTTTAATACTATATGGTTCAATCAAGTTGGTCCTCATTGTAAAATCTGTAAAAAAAATTAAATATTGTATAATTCAAACAATAAAAAACAAAAGAAATAGTGAGTGAGGGATATCATCGACTGTCTCATTTGCATGTCACTGAGTTGTGAATATCACTGTTTTGTGAAAAATAAGCGAAACTTTAAAATGTCATAACTTCCTTATTTTACATCCGATTTTGATGAAATTTTCAGCATAATGCTTGTTGGATTTTTCTCTTTTTATTCAAATCAACTCTTTGTTGGAGTGGACTTGACCTTTAAATAAAGAAACCTCAACTGCTAAGCAATATCACAAGAAAACTAATGAGAGCAAAGTAATCTTGAGAGTCATTGAAATCGTGTTTGAACTACCAATGTCTCTAGGATGATGCAAAGACATCAATTATAAAGATTTGTCAATCGGATGAAACCTTCAATTTACCATAAGCACGAATACACCCTTTCACAAACAAAAAGACTAAATCCCTATAGCTATAGATGCTGCATGCATTGATATTTATTTGAAGTATTTTTAATGATATAAATCGCAACCCCCGTCATCAAATTAATTATTTCCTTTTATTATTTTCTTGTAAATCCAATCTCCTCTATTCTATCGGTAATCCATTTTCGGTAATCCCGGCAGAAGAAGTTTCACGTCGTCATTATTACTCCACGTTAGATATTGGAATCCTTCAACACGAGAGTAAACGCCTCTCGGTGGCAAAGTTTGGCCGCGAATGGGTACACACAGTCACGCGACACAGACATACACCACTGACAACGGCCTTCATCCGGGCATTCATCAATCATGCATTATTCATCATGAATGCTTGAAAGAGAGATAAATGATAATGATACAAGGGGTGTCCTACAACTGGAAACCGTTTATCATGCTGAACCTGTCATAAATCGTGCCTTAGAACAGTTATATTTTAATAAATGCGTTAAATAAAATCAATTTTGGGGGCCGAGGTTGATTAATTCTTGAAGGACAAAATTTGAGTAAACATAATTTCTTATAAGAAAATAAAGAAGAACAAGTGGGGATATGACATCATTAATTGCTCATTGAATATCCATGGACACATGCATACATTTTTTCACCGAAATGACATAAAATTTATAAAGTAATTACTTCTTTATTCATTGTACGATTTTGATCAATTTTTTTAGATTTGTTTGTTTGATTTTTCTCAAGTCCTATTATTTTCAGCCCGAATTAACTGAATTAGCCTGAATTAGCTTGTCTTTAACTTTGGTAAAGGATGAATAATGCGAATTATAATCGATTATCTAAAATTTCAATCTGAAAAACTGTTAGTTGCCTTTTAATCCTTTTCTTTTGAACCACCGATTCTTTAAAAATAATAATATTCGAATCAAACAGAATTATTTAGTGCCCCAGGCTATCGGGGATTTTTATATTAGCGTTTGAAAAGGGCCCTTATTCCCTAGAACATTTATCCTACAATTTTAGGGATTGGATATCCAAGCTACAAACAAATATTATATCCTGAAATTTTCAGATCCCTGTATGATATCTTTCAAGAGATGAAAAAAAAAAGACAAACAGATGAGAGAGAGAGAGTGTGTTAAAAAAGGAAAAACGGGGATTATGAAAAGAGGGTGCATCATGTAATTAAAGCGTACACCATTTCGTTATTCATCCTTTTTTTTTTATATATATCTAACTTGCTTAAACTGATTTATAAACTAATCGATAAACTAATTTATGTCATCTCACCCGACAGGAGCAGGGATAGAAGTAGAAATAGCAGCAGCAGCATAGGAGTAGTATAGCAGCAGCAGCATTACAGTAGTAGCAGAAGCAGCAGCTGCAATAGTAGTAGTAGTAGTAGAAGTAGTGGTGGTAGTAGTGTTAGTAGTAGCAGTAGTAAAAGCAGTAGTAGTAGTAGTAGTAGTGGTAGTAGTGGTGGTAGTAGTGTTAGTAGTAGTAGTAGTAGTAGTAGTAGTAGTATAGTAGTAGTAGTAGTAGTGGTAGTAGTGGTGGTAGTAGTGTTAGTAGTAGTAGTAGTAGTAGTAGTAGTAGTAGTATAGTAGTAGTAGTATAGTAGTATATTAGTAGGCCTAGTCTATAATAATAGTAGTACGTGTAGTTGTAGCAGCAGTCGTGGTAATCATGATAATAGAGTGGTAGGAAAAAGAAAGGGGTGCACAGGACATACATAAAATTATGTGAAAAGTGTAGGGTAGGACGATAAAAGTGAACGATAATAAGTTTATAATTCTTGACTTCAATACGAATCGACACAATCTAGACAGACATTGAGCGGTGAGTTAGAACACCCTCATACGACAAAGCACCAACCCATGAGAAAGGTAATTCACGCAGATGTGACACGTGGATCTTGTTCTCATTTCACAATCTTAGCTTTTGAAGGGATTACGATTTCGCAAAATATTATGGTCTGTTTATATTCATAGCGATTATGAGATACACTCCTACACAGTTTTTCGATGAAGGATTTCGCTTCACCGTACATGGGTTCAACGAATCCTTGGACAACAAATACATATCCCTGAGACGACAATTGCCAAGAAGACGTCATCAAAGCGATTCACTGTGATCCTATTGAAGAAAGGGCGATGATTATAAAATAATTGTTTCACCTCCGATAATTTTAAACAAATTCGCGAAAGATAACCCCTGCTAAATAAAGTTTTTATTAATCTGTTATTTGGTAGTTGAAAGGGATAGAAAGGAGTTGTAAGGACGTAGTTCAAATTTTGCTCAGCTATTATGCTATTCCCTTTTACACAAAGATTTCTGTTTTCTTGGAGCAAGTTTAAAACGATAAAGAAACAAAAGTATTAATTAAAGAACAAGAAACTTCGATAATGGCTCATCTTTAAACACGCATGTACGTACAAACTCGCATCCTCATCTTTACAGCTATAATTTTCCTTCACTCCTCAACTGTCTCTCTCTCTCTCCCATTCTCTCTGCCCCTCTCTCTGCCTCCCCAATCTCCCTCCCTCTTTCTCTCTCCCCTACCATTTTTCTTTTGCTTTCTCATTCTGAGTATTATATTGATACTGAGTGTATTCTTTTGTTTTGTTGTGATGATTCTTCTAATAATTTTTTCTTTCTTCGTGTTATAAATCATATCTTTAATATATTGTGTATGGAGATAATAATGCAGAGCCCTGTGGAAGACCAATTATTTTTTAATCAACATTTTGATTGTACATATTTACGCAATATATCTATTTTTTGTATTGAACTGAACATGCTACTCTGGATAAAGATTTGCAATAAATGAATAAATAGATAGATAAATAAATAAATGCATAAATAAATAAATAAATAAATAAATGAATAAATAAATAAAGCTAGCTTACCACTCTCTCCTTCAAACGTGCACAGGCACCCCACACGCGTGCGTTAATTTGTTTGAAACTTAATTTTTACTCTATAATGGCGATGATTGCAGACCAGAGAAGCATTTCATCAACATTTTGTCTGACAACTTTTCTTTGTTTTGATTGGCTGAGAAGCACTGTTACTATGGTAACTGTCGGGTAAAGTCCTTTCATGAAACACTCCCCAGAGGATCCACACCCACACCTCTCATCCTGTTAAATCCACTCCCTTATAATATCTCTGAGGAACCATCTAGGCCAAGGACAGTGTAATCCAATAATAGATGCTTATTTAGGGCATAATATTCGCCAGAATCTCTATGCGCTATACCAGAGATTTAATCTTTGATCTGTCGTAGATGTGAACATTTAACCAAAACTCTCCGTTTACGATAAACAAGCGTCAATCCACTTTTGTTCCTTCTGAAAACTACGTAGTCTTAAATTTAAATTACACTCTTTAAATTATCATCACAAATATTACTCCTTGGGCGGTGATAACCCTGGTTAGAAATCTTAATTGTTTGTTCGTTCTTCACGTTTATCGATAAACAATTAGAAATTAAGAATTCTCCGAGTTGCTGCATATTTCTGTTTATTTAATTGTACAATAATAAAATATCTAATTTATTTTTAAGTAAAATTAAGAGACTCTAGACTATCCAAATACGGTTGGGGCTACGTGGGACGAGGGTGTGAAACATTTGAATACTGAGGAGGGGGGGGGGGCGGAAAGAAATCATATAATTGCAAAACATATATTTCTTGGCATTTTTCTAAACAGAAAAATGCCTTCATCTGTTCGTCATCTTGCCTCCCTCTTTCTAAATATGCTGATGCCGCCCCTGTACACAAAGTAATGGTGTGTCGTTATTCAGTGCTTCCAAGAAATCACGTGAGAAAGTCGTGAAAAAGGTTGCCTGAAATCCTTTGAATATTAAGCTTTTTTTAAAGCGATCATCATTCTGTCTCATCATTGAGTGAATGTTAATTCTAAGATTATAATTTATTTATTTCATGTTACAAGTTTATCTCTTTGGTTTGGTTGTCATCAATGTGTTTTTTCCCAAACATGGTTCCAAATAATTGAGCATGCACAATGATGTTAAACTATAATCAAATCAACATGAGCTCTATCAATACTCAAATAATTATTCCCCTTTTCACTATCTACCTTTTACTCCCATCATTTCGCTCGTAAAAATCCCTATTTGCATGTTTTAATGCTACGTCTTCAAGCCTCCTAAAAGACTTCTAATTTGAAGTATTCTTAATTAAGCATGATTATAGGGCAGTCGGTTAGAGAAGCAAACAGCCAATCACCAATACTCACCAACAATACCTGCAAAGAAGAGTGAGAAACGTGGGAAAGAGGGAGGGGCCGTATTATGGTTCCAATATCAAAGCAATGGGAGAATGGCGAACACAGAGGAAGATAGATAGAGAAAAGAAAGGGGGAGAGAAAGAACAAAAAATAGAGGCGATATTTACTGTCTTGGATATAAAAAAAAATCAATCACAAAACAGCAAACCGATAACAAGATCAGTCCCATGTGGATTTAGTTCTTGATTGAAGTGAAATGGGTGCAAAGTGATGTGACTGTCGATGCTTTGCCCCTAAGCGACAACACAGTCATTTAATATAGCAACAGATCGTCGCATCTCGCTTATCACGGCTTAGCTCACACACTCACTTACACACTCATTCTGTGCTTCGAGGGCAGTCATAATGCACATGGTTTGCTGATCGATCAGATGCTTTGACCTAAGATGTTGTTTTCTTCAAAGTAATATAAAATCCCTGAATTCTTCTTCGGAGATCATCATGATGTATTTTGGCTCTCCATTAGCCTTCGTGATTATATCTTACCATGGTTTAACACAGGCGTACTCTTTTACCATGAACTTGCACAACACAAACATCTGCCCGATATAAAGTGAAACTGAATCCAACTTGAAAGCTTTATCTACCGGTACCTTTCACCAAAGAGTCATCACTAGCCCACTTTCTTGTTATCACAATCTTCGCTAGAATACACATTCGTCATTTACTCTGGAATCAACGCTGTTCTGTTTTGGTAAGTACCTTGCTAAAAGCAAGTCAAAAGTTGTATTTTCACTTGACAGCCGGGAGTACTGTTGCTTGTGTCAAATCAAGTGCTAGTAAAAAATTAAACTCAATATCAGTTGTTTATACAAAGAATCCGAATTCGAATTAAGTTGATTCCGGAAGAGCGCGAATTCAAGAGTGTTAGAGTACCAGGCGCGGATCCAGGAGGGGGCCGAGCCGGCCCCGGCCCCCCCTATTTTTTGACAACCTGCAAAAAAAGTGTACTCTTTAACTTGATAGAAACTATGAAAAACAGAAAGAAAAGTAAGAAAGAGGTATCATACCCATGATGTGTAATTTACAGCCTCGTAACGGCCGGCCCGACCCCGAAAGGAAACCAAAAAAAAGGTGAGGGGAAGAATGGGAAAATAGACTTTATATACAAATTTTCGCTCGCGCTTCGCGCTCGCATTGCCTGTGTAATGAATCCCATTCAAGAGGATTAAATGGCACTTATATATCCAGTTCTGAAATCAATTTGCAAACAATATTTTAGCTCGCACATCAAGCTTTCATTATTTTGTTTGATTTACACAAATTGTTTATATATATCAAAATGTTCAGCTCGCGCTGCGCGCTCGCATTGTTTGATTTGTGAGCTACCTATCCTCTTTGGAAATTCTTACCAAAATTTGTCAAAATGCTTCTTTATCATGTCAGTATATCAAAAAATTAAGCTCGTGCTTCGAACTCGCATTTTTGTTTGAGACACACAGCTTGTTCTTTATTTAAATAAAAACGCGCTTAGACTGTCCAGTTTTCAGGTCGGAATATCAGAATATTGAGCTCGCGCTTCGCACTCTCATTATTTAATGGGTGATACTTGTATCCTCTTCATTAATCACTAAAAAAACAGTCCTAATTGAGTCCCTTTTCACGTTACTATAATATAATTTCGGCTCGAGCTTCGCGCTCGCATTGTTTAGTTGGATACTTATTTTTTTTTCATGATTATACAATCTCCTCAGAATTTTCAGGTCTAAGGACATAAAATATCAAAGAATTTGAGCTCGCGCTTCGCGCTCGCATTATATAAAGCCCACATGAGATACCTTATCTTGTTTATAACAATTAAAACAAATATATACTTAAAACTTCAGTCTTTAGTTAGGACTACCCCCCGAAAAACAAAAAAAATCACATTATAGCGGCCAATCGAGAAAAATGTTGATGAAAATATTTTTTCGGCCCCCCCTATTGGCGAAAGCTGGATCCGCCCCTGAGTACATCTTGATGAGTTTGCATCAACCCTTGTTTCGTTTGCCGGTGGCATTGTTTGGTTTGGCGCTAGCGTTGACATAAAATCTTTTTAAGATGAAATTGTGTACATGACATCCTTTGGATAAATATAAACATTTTTTTCCATTCATACTCGATACATAACGCAATCTATATTTTTGTCTAACGCCCCATCTTAATTGATGGTCTGATCGGGTCATTGATTGATTGATTGATTGATTTATCGATTGATTGATAATTTCACTAATATTTAGGTTATCAATATCGAAATATTTACAGATGATTATTCATTGAAATGGAAATAGTACTAATATATTAATAAGTTTATTCTAAAAAAGGCGATATAATTTGCCAGACCATTACGCTTGGCACTGGAGTATGTTTTCCCCCTTCTCCCGGGAGGTACGCAGTTCATGCCATGACACAAAGTTTAAGCATTGTGATACAAATGCCTACTATTGTTATAAAAAATACATTCTCCAAAATATATGGCAAAATACAATGTTTAATGAAAAAAGATAAGAACTTACATCAAGATTTGTTTCACTGTATTCCCTACAGTATAGTTTTAATTCGACTGACTGGTACTTCCCATTCTGAAAAAAAAGAGTGTCAAATTATAACTTGTAAAAGTGAAATTGTTCTGGAGTTATTCCCTACAATAAAGGATACTTCAATTTTGTCGCGTTTCCCATTATTTTCTGGGGTAGGGGGGTACACTATAGGGGATGGTTGATTTCCTGAAGAAATTATGATACCGCTATTTCATGTGGAATTATTTTGTTATAATAAAAGCAAAAAAATTGATCATATTTCACAATTAATTAGTACTAAGAGAATCTATATCATTATTTATGAAAATTATGATTATAAAAATAATCTCTGTTGCATTATTGATATGATAATGTAATAAAGTATATTAAAACATAAATAATTGACATTTTATTTTATGCATTACACGAGCCTGTACTTGTTTTCTGATAAAACTATACAACAACTAACTTAAGTGTTTCATGTTTGTTGCTTTCCGTTTTTGTGACAAATAAGGGCAAATAAAAATATTGCGTGCTTGTAGGAATTCAATATTTCTATGTCGATATAGCAACCCAATCACATACAAATAAATATGTGACATATCAGAAACGAAAACAGAATAAAAGAAATAGATAATACAAAGAAATATGCTTGATTAAAATACCTACAAATCATTTCAATCAATTCTGCACATGCATTGTTTTAAATCAAGCCCAACTATCCAAAGTTACATTTCATCAATTTTCCAATAAAATTGCATTTTGATGGAAGTATGAATCTTTGCGTATTAAAAGACAACTTACGTAGTTATGTCTTATTGTATGGATTTCGCTTTTCCAACTCGTCATGCATAAAAATTCATCAATATCAACATGGAATTACATTACAGCCAATCATGCCTCTGAAATGTTATCATATTCAGAGTGATTACCTGACAAAAAGCAGGACGTGAGCTCGCAAACTCTTATAGTTTTCATCTGGTTCTATTCCATCATAAATACATGTCGGATATAAAGCATATTGTTTAACATATCATATTAAGCAAAACCATTTCTTGTGTTCTTTGTCATTTATCCCCTGACCTCTGCACACTTACGTCATCATGCTAATCATGAATGTGTAAATTCGGCTTTATTTGTAAACACTAATTAAACAGGTAATATAGAAGAAAATGCTTGGACCTTATCCAAATAATAAGGCAGATTCGTTAACAATACATTGAAGTATCATTGTTGTTATAAGCTTATCAGCAGGCTCATCTATGCAAGGCTTAATGATATTGTCTCCATCATGTTTATTATATATTTGTGTGATATGTACCTAAAATGAAACATTATCTATTATCTACGAACACTTTGCTTCTAAGGGTTTCTTCCAATTTTCCATTTCATGCACTTCATGCATAGCTTATCAATTTTTAATGCTTGTTACTTATATTTCATATTTATCATGTTTGTAAATTCTGTTCAAAATTAATATCATATCAATGTTTTTCAACGTTACAGAATTTGGGAAATAAAACTTAAATGAAAAATAAAATAAATAATGTTTATTATGCTATATTAGACCTTTCGAATAATTTCGGGGAGGGGGTAATTTACAAAATTACCTTAATTAATTTGTTGGATCGTTCGTTCCTTCATTAATTTTAGAAGTACATACACATTGTTATCTTACACCTTGTGTAATGGTTAATTCTCACCTCAGGTTGTGTCTTCTTACTTTTCAATGTTCTCTACTTTTCATTAATGTTCTTGCAGGTTCTTAGTTTTCTATTAAATTAAAATACTTTTCATTTCGTAAAAGTTTCACAATAAATAAAACACAAATAACGATGATGATAAAACAACGACAGAGATCATTATTTACGATTCTAATTAATCATCATTACTTTGGGGAAAACAAAACCTAAACGAACATAGAAATTCCCTTTAAGAGTTAGGGAAAAATAAATGTAGGGGCTTTTGATAAAATAATCAAAGATTTTGTGCGAGGCATTTTGTGCGAGGCACAAAAATTATCTATTTTTCTCATTAATTATCAATTTATCTATTTATGTATTCATTATTTGTTTATATATATTTGAAATAAAATATTATTTCGAAAATTAAATTTATGAAATAATGTTTAAAAACAAATTATCTTCCAATAAAAATCCAGAAGTCAGTGTTCACAGCGAAGTGTTTTTCATGATCTAATTGCAATTTCCTTTTGGGGTAGAAATTAATGCAACCTATAATGTATAGGGAATTGATGGGGATAGATTTCATGGGATTTAAGTGATTACTTCAAGCATCATTATAGAGGAGTATCAACATGATATAGTTGCTACCTTGGTAAGATGAACTAATGTGATTTAGGAATAGTCGGTATCTCTCTAGCTACTGCTTATGTTTTCTCTGCCCCTTTTCTGGTATTTACATTTTGATACAACAACCAGACTAAGTTCAAAAATTCACATCAAGGGTAGATGTGGAATTGTCAGGAATTAAATCCATACCTCAGTTGTACATTAATAATAGGTGGCTAATGCAAGCACATTTTATAGTGTGAGTTAATCAAAACAATTTACCCGAGTTACATAAGCTGTATTTCAGATATTCCAAATCAGATATTCCAATTATTGTTAACATTGTTGTTTGTGTTCTGCGCCTTTCCCACAATCACCCATAAACTGCTGGCGCACTTGGGGTCGGACTTATCCCTAATATATTACATAAAGGTATTTTCACGGGAAATTCATTAAGTTTTCAGCTAATGTGTATGAGAATTCTTTAATTGCAAAATATATGATAAAATCTTAGCCCATTAATTATTCTTTTTTAATGATGATTAGTTTCACCTTGTACCTTTTTTTAAATTGAATACTGTCTCCAAACTCAGTCTGTTCACCAATTTAGCTCATTAATACCACGAATTTCAAAGATCCTTCGAGTAAAAAAAAGAAACTGCAGATAAAAACTGTACTACTTTGGTTAATGAATACTTAACACAGTACGGTCTTCTTTGCATGCATCATTGTGCATTGATTTCAATTGAAAAGATATTTTTCCATGGCATTCATTTTAAGTAATCTTCATGTATAATAGTTACGATTATGTTCCTATATTTTGAAAGGTAACAATTTTTCATACACAATGCAGCATACTTATTACTTGAGGTATGCATTTTTATTTTCAATGAGAAGGTAGTCAATTAATGTTTAAAAAAATCGCTCCAAATTAATTCACTCAAACCTTTCGCGCTAAATATTTAGCTATTTAGAAATGAGGATTTTATCTTATTGAGTTTACATAGTATAAGCGTGAATTGCACATAATCCTGGTATTTAAACTTGCTTCGAATTTTGAGTGAATTACAAAACGATATAAAAGAAGCAAAATACATAGTAACTGAATTGATCAATGCAGGTAAACACAATAAAACACATAAAACACCCATATGGTTACTCTTTGCCATGATCATGCTATTCCCGCTAATTCATCAATACTTCAACTATATACCCACGTTCTCGTTCTGTTATGGTCATATAGATTTTATATTTAGAAAAACAACAACATTTTTAATTATTGCTAAAGCGCTATCATTCTAGTGTATTCTACAGTCATTCTCTTCTAAAAGTGTCTTCGTCTGACGCAGCATTATGAGCCTGAGGCTTCAAACTCCTTATCCAGGGGTCCGTTGCATAAAGATTTGCGATGAAACTTAACCCCACCGAATCATACTTATCTTCATCTTCAAGCAAATCAATAGCGCCCCTTTCATAAAAACTATCCATTATTCATCCCTGTCAAGTCGGTTTGCACTTAACCATTTCAGTGCTCTTTTTGCGATCATGTTGTCTTAGTGTATTTGCGCCATGCACTTCAGATTATATTTCGCTGCTTTTACTCAAGTAATTTTTTTATTCAATTTCTTTACTCAACACTATATAGGTGCGAACAAATTGGCAGAATGATTGTGTTCCACTAATGCCATCTTGTCATTTGCATTCTATTCTAGCTATCACTTTTTTTAGATTAAAAAAGATAACTTTAATATCGTTTTTATTGTTTCTTGTATTTTTTTCGGGATGTACTTTGGATTTTTCTTAATGACGTGGTGATTGTCAAAAAGTAATGAAATAAATTGACCCTTTCATTTATATTTTTATCAATACCTAATTCTTCTTAAATCAGAAACGCTTAAAACTAATTCAGATAGGTTATTGATATTGCAGAAAAACCCTTACAAAATGTTTTAGATAGTAGAACACTGTTCCAAATCATGATTATATGGCTCATAAAAAAACCATGGAGAATGCATGAGGGCGCTGTACTACGGCGACCTGTTACATGGTATTTTGTCTCTGTTTTTGTCGCTTATTTTCCGGATTTTGTGATTTGTCTTTGAAGTTATGTTTATGTCATCATGTTCGTCAAATCCATCTCGTGCATCTGGGTATGTTTTGTGCTACTTTTCGTAATCGTTCTACCACAAAATAGTCATGTATATGCATCACCCGGACAAACTACTACTATCAAGTATTCGCGAGAATACTTATATTACCTAGCCGACTACACAACGTCCAAGTCTAGCCCATTGAATCTCCCAGAGTGGACACCGACCCGCGAGGATGATAATGGCATACCTCAGCAAAAGCGGAGAGGGAAACGCGGAGGGATCCGCAACAGAGTTCGGAAAAGGGGAAACAGACCCCCATTACCTGCAATTACACTAAGCAATGTTCGTTCACTGTACAATAAACTGGATGAGATTCAAGCTCTAACAAGGTACATTAATGATTTCCGGAATTCGAGTATAATATGTTTTACAGAGACATGGCTAAACCCTGACATTAATGACGATTGTATACGAATAGATGGTTTTAATGTAGCGAGATTGGATCGTTCATTTCAACAAACCAAGAAAAGACGCGGTGGTGGGATATGTCTCTATGTAAATGATAGATGGTGTACGAACTTTACAATTAAAAATTCTACATGCAACGAAAATCTGGAAATGCTATGTGTGTCACTTCGCCCGTTCTACTTGCCCAGAGAATTTCCCCAAGTTCATTTATTTCTGGTCTACATTGCTCCCGATGCTAATCAAAATGAAGCAGAACAGCTTATTCAAAATAAAGTTAGGGAGATGGAAGCTGAATCACCGGACTCCCCCAAAATTGTACTCGGTGATTTTAATAACTGTAGACTGGAAGCTATGTTGCCGAACTATTGTCAAGTAATTGACAAGCCGACACGAGAAGGGAATATATTGGATAGATGTTATTGTTCTGTTAAAGATTCCTATAAGACCGTAATTCGACCTGGAATAGGACTTTCGGATCATAGCGTAATACACTTGCTACCAAAATATCGGCAGAAACTTAAAACGCAAAAAGTACAGAAACGAGTGGTACAAGTGTGGAATAATGAAACAATTGACAACCTCAAAACATGCTTTCAAATAACTGATTGGAATGTGTTCTTTGAAGCTTCGGACGACATAAACGAAATTACAAGTGCAGTTAATGATTACATCGTCTTTTGTCAGGATTTACATATACAAAGTAAAACGATTAAGGTGTACCCAAATATTAAACCCTGGATTACTAAAGATATTAAAGGAATCATCAAAGCAAGAAAGGAAGCATTCGATGCCGGTGATCGACTAACCGTAAAGTCGTTTCACACAAGACTGCGTCAGGAAATAAACAGAGCGAAACGAGACTACCGAAGAAAGCTCGAAAATCACTTTCAAAATAATAATCCGCGAGCAGCGTGGCAGTGTTTGCAATCAATGACCGACTATGTTCCCAAAAGAGATCAATCACTCGCGAATGTTGATGACCCTTTTAAGATTGCAAATGAACTTAATAGGTTCTACGGACGGTTTGATACCCATGACTTCAGTGATATAATAGACGGACAGATAGCTGAATTAACTGACTCTCGAGATGATACTATTAAGATTAAAGAAAGAGATGTATTAGCCCAATTCAATAGAATCAATCCAAGGAAGGCATCCGGGCCCGATCTAATTACCGGAAAGGTACTACGTAATTGCTCGAGAGAACTGGCATTGCCGTTTTGCGTTTTGTTCCAAATGTCGTTAGATAAACAAGTGATACCCCTTTGCTGGAAGTCTTCTATTGTTATCCCTGTAGCCAAAAAGCCCCGCCCCTCTGAACATAACGACTATCGTCCAGTAGCATTGACTTCAATAGCGATGAAGTGCCTAGAACGAATTATACTGAAGTATATTCTCCAACCCATAAAGCACCTGGTTGACCCCCATCAGTACGCCTATCAGCCAAAGAAGTCCGTTCAAGATGCGATCCTTTATTTGACACATCTTCTCTGCAAGCACACAGATGAAAAGAAATCGTACGCTCGCACTTTGTTTGTTGACTTTTCGTCCGCATTTAACACTATTCAACCCCATCGACTTGTCGAGAAGCTGAAATGTCTGGATGTGAAACCGTCCCTAATTTTATGGCTAACTGACTTTCTTCGGAATAGAATCCAGCGCGTGCGCGTCCAAGATGCTTTGAGCAATCCCATGGTAACAAATACAGGTTCACCCCAGGGCTGTGTGCTCTCTGCAATCCTATTTGTTCTATATACCAATGACTGTCGTTACCTTTCTCAAAATGTCTCTATTCTCAAATACGCAGATGACACAGTTATAGTTGGTCTAATTAAGGAATGTGAACTTGAGTATCTAAACTGTGTAAAATGGTTTACCGACTGGTGTAATGACAATTTCTTAGATCTCAATGCAACAAAAACCAAAGAAATGATATTTGACTTTAGAAATAATAAACAAGTAGAACCAAGTGATTGTCGTGTTAGAATCAATGAAGAGGAAATTGAAATAGTTCATAAGTTCAAATACTTAGGTACCATTATTGACGATGGATTAAAATGGGGAGATCAATGCAATTCAATTTACAAGAAGGCAATACAACGGATGTATTTCATAAGAAAATTGAAGTCATTCCATGTTGACCGCACCATAATGGTTTTATTCTATAGATCACTTATTGAAAGCATCATCATGTTTGATTGTGTGGTTTGGTTCACAAGCTGTCGCAAAAAAGATCTGAATATACTAAGTAGAATGGTCAGACAAGCAGAAAAAATAACAGGACACGACCTAAACCTCACTGATGTATGTCGAAACAGAATACTTGAAAAGGCAAAAGAGATACTATACAATAATGATCACCCATTGAATGTAAACTACGAAAGGATGAGATCTGGTAATAGACTACGGTCAGCACGTTGTCGAACAAATAGGTTCTTAAACTCATTCGTGCCAAGCTCAATCCGAATGCTGAATGAGGAAGGGATTGTATAAGAATAATGATATGCCTAATAATGTAAATTTACCTTGTCGGGTAGTTGATGTTAATTCTTTAAAACAACAATATTGAAAATAAAAATAATATGTAAATACTGATAACAATAACAATTACAAGTGGACAATGCTGTGAAGATTTATAGTACTGATTTATTACAATTCTAAAGTAATTTCAATTCAATATCCGATATCTAACTTTCAGTTCAGATTTCCATTTCAATCTTAATTTTAATGTCAATAACAGTATTTTTTTCAAATGCTACCCAGTGGGTAGCATTTGCACGTGTATATCATAATTGACTATATGTGATTGTTTGATTTTCTGTAAATATGTTCATTTTCTATGCTATGTTATGTATGTTCAATACCATGTAAAAATGCAAATTTCCACTTATTTATTTATCTGGACAATAAATACTACCTTATTTTTGTCCAGTGAGAACAGCCATTCCTAAGATATCAGAGATGACTCGTCAATTGTTCTTAATCATGGAATGCACAGGTCTTTATTCCATTTAGGTATACTCCTGCTATACGAGTCCCAGATGACTTGAATAAGAAGAGCTATTCCATTTGCCCATTTTACGTCATCGATTAGGCACAGAATCATGTGTGTCTTCATCTACAAAATGCGCATTGACCACATTCAAGTAGATTCGGTGCCCGTGATTACTTGCGACACTGAAAACGTTAGGACGGATAAAACATTAACAGAATACTTTTATGATCGTGTTATACTATTAGCAATATGATAGAGATACAGAGATACTGCGATATGATATCAGAACCCATCTTCATCACCTGAAACTGACGTTTCCTTACATCATTTTTCTACATAATACCGTTAAATTATTAATCCATCTTAAGGTGATATGTCCCACAATGCCATGTGAATTCTTGTCACTTAATATCTTGGGATAACATCGATCAATAATTGGCAGATCTTGCAAGGACATTTATATAAACTAAACGGAGCAGAAGTCCCTTTATATAGGAAGAGAGAGAGAGAGAGAGAAAGAGATGGGGAGTAAACATGGGATGAAAATCAGAACATGGACAGTCATAACTCAAAATACAAACAAATAAAATAAATAGAAGGGGAAAAACAGCTGGGACAAAGACCATGAAGACCGCCGGCTTATCATTGAAGAGCAAAAGAAAATTGAGATGCCCCAAACACGATTTTGAATGTCGTCATGAAATGACATTAAATATGTATCGAAAATAATATTGCAAGGATGAATTAACGGAAAGCAAAAAACAAAACTCAGAAATTAATTATAATGACTTATCGTAAATGTCTACAAGAAATTGTTTTCATAAAGCCTTAAATTTCTTGAATCTTGAAAACCCCACCCCTTAATAAAGGACTATTTTGGCGCCTGAAAAGATTGGCGTTGATCACAGATTTTGCAAATATCTTGCAAAACGGATGTATCAAATCATCCTTCCTTATCAATACACTCACTGGTAATCAAGGTAACCGTAATAATATAATAATGATATTCCGTTGATATATAGCGCTTAATACATCAGAACGACGTGTCTAAGCGCTAAATGATATAAGAAATGTAAAGCGATCTTTATTTCTTTTATTAAACAAAAATCATGTTGAACGTATATAACGATGCATCGAAAATGGACACCGTACAATCTGAGGGAAAGAAAATGCTTCGAAAGTAACGGGTAGTCATATATTGGGAATAGGATTATGTTTTTTTTTAGTTTTAACGAATTTGGAATTCTGACTGAATTAATTTTATTCAAATCACACCAATATTTAACTTACGAAGTAAACAGGACCGTCTTTTAAACAATCGCATCTTAAAAACAAAGTTACTCTTTGCCAGTCTTTGTGATTGTGCTTTAGTACAGTGGTGCAGCTCAAACACTATCTGAATATAGGATTTAATTGCCTGACGAACTGACAAAGGTTGCATTTTTCACGAGCGATATTATGGGAGCTTAGTTGCATTATATCGCAGTCGAGTAAGACTCTCTGTATCATTACCATTGAGAAAAAAATTAAATCATTATTAGTAATCATCATGTAAAAGCGGGAAACTGCTAAAAGCGCCTTTTAATTTCCTGTGAATAGACAGTGTCAGCAACGAAGAGGAGAAATGGGGGTATTTTGACCAACCGATTCCTCTTATTTTCACCCTACTCTGATCTAGTCTCAAGAGTGGAATGGATCTCCCATACAAATACCCCAACTGCTAATAAATCCTTAACGTTGTTTTGTTTATGTTACCCTCGTTGGCGCCGCAATCGGAGAGATGGTGTAACTTTACTCAAACTTTCGTTGAGGGAACACTCACATCTCATTGCATTCTCATAAACTGACTGTGTCATTATGCATTAATCGCAGTTGTTTCTTGGAAAGAAGCTCTCAATCTGTATTGGGTATCCTTCTTAACTTGCTACTTTCATTGCTATTAGCAGTGGTGTAATGACACCCCCCCAAAAAAAAAAAAAATAATAATAAAATAAAAAAATGAGGGGCAGATATGGCGCATCGGGCAAAATTTTTTTAAAAAGTTGCGAGCGAGCGAAGCGAGCAGGAAAATTGTCAACAATATCCAGTTTTGTTATAGATTATGACATAATATTCAGAAAATGATATATTTTGTCACCCTTATCTCTCTTTCCTCTTCTCTTTTATTTTCTTGGTCTTGAAAAATTCGGGGGGGGGGGGGCAAGCGCCCCAAGCCCTCTATCTTACACCACTGATTGATATACTCTACTAAGCCATGATGATACAATGTCCTTGGATTAATCAAACCATTAATCATCTGAAAACATTCTAGTCAGGTTGAATCAATGACTTCTATTCAGACTACCTCTATTACTACACTGCAAAAACTCTGGTGTTGATTTAACACCAGCCCGGAATCTACATATGTCCACACCAGTTTGTTTCCTTTTGGTCTAACACCAGATAGGTATTTATACAACACCAATTAGTATTAAAACAGCATCGGTTTGATTCCAAACTGGTGTTATTTCAATACTTCTCTGGTGTGGACATATATAAATTCCGAGCTGGTGTTAAATCAACACCAAAGTTTTGCAGTATACTGCTACTACTACTATTACTACTTCTTCTTCTTCTACTTCTACTACTACTACTACTACTACTACTACTACTACTACTACTACTACTACTACTGCTACTACTACTACTACTATACTACTACTTCTACTTTTTCTCATTTTGTTGCTGCTCTACAATACTCGCTTGGTCTATTTTCCATGTATTCTCATCCCACATGGTCCAATCCTAGTATACGTCTATGGCAGATTCGTCTCGTAACCGTTTATCCTAATGGCTATTTAGACAATTTACCGTATCGTCTAATATCCAGTTAGACTATACCTATTTTATTTAATATCCATTTGGTCTTACACCATTTAGATTACATGAATGAATCAAAGTTTAATATGTCAAAGTCTCATTTAGTAGACGAAGTGGAAACCAAACGGAAATTAGAGCAAATTAATAGTAGACCAAATATGTTTAGCCCATGTGGCATTATCAATCAGACAATTTACCGCATCGTCTAATATCCAGTTAGACTATACCTATTTTATTTAATATCCATTTGGTCTTACACCATTTAGATTACATGAATGAATCAAAGTTTAATATATCAAAGTCTCATTTAGTAGACGAAGTGGAAACCCAACGGCAATTAGAGCAAATTAATAGTAGACCAAATATGTTTAGCCCATGTGGCATTATCTGAACAGTTATAGACCAAGACCAAGTAATTAAAACCTCAGGAACGTTCCTGTCCTGTAATATAATAACTCTCTATTATGCACGACCATGCATAATGGCAAACGGAAAGCACAAGATGCCCCACAAGACGTCTGATAGATTTCATTATTGGTAGAAAGATGACACTGGGGTAAAAGAGTTTGAATGCAAAACAGTTCTGCCTGAATAATTCAAATGATTTATCAGTATTGAGTATCATTATGGTTCATTAGGAAAATAGTTTAAGGAGTCACTTTCTTTATAGGATTTACGATGGTAATAGTACTTCGAATAATTATCAATAGTTCATCCGCTCAAATGACGAAGGTCGACCGTTCAGTAATATATATTTGTCACTAAACAGATTGTATTGCCACGAGATACAATGGCGCCTCAAATATTGCCTCAAATAAATAATGTCATAATAACTTGCATTTTATCCAAAGTTTGAAGACAGAGTCACGCTTATTTTTGTCGTTTAGTTCAAACATTGCCAATATATATATAATACACGAAGATGCGATATATAAAAAATAATGATATAACGCACGTATCCACCTTGTTAGGTGCTATATATATACATGTATATATGTGTATATGTATGTATGTATTATATATGTATCATTTATTGTCGTTGTTACTTTGTATAATTTATGAAAAGCTGCAGAAACAATCAATTAAAATGAAAATAATGATGATAATAAATGTGATATATAACAAGGTTTAAGAGATTGAGAAAGAAAGGGTGTTATGATAATAAATTAATTTGTAAGTTTGATTTAGACTTAGAAAAATTGTGTTTATGGACAGGAAAATACAGTGACGGAATATGATTAACTTGTCTGGAAAGATAAATTAAGAACCCTATGGGAGGCGGATAATATAGTAAAAAAAAGTACATGTACTATAAATTGCATAGTAGATAATATAGTATAACCATAAGAGGCTACACGCTTTCGGCATTAAGCAAAGGTCATTATGATTGGCCGAAAATACAAGGAAACTATACCAACCCTCGCATCATAGTTCAGTAACATGTAAACAATTACATTTCACATTTGACAAGAAAATAATCTAAATCAAAATTGAAATCAATTTTTATCACACCGATATGAAAGATGAGAACACATCTTGCTGATTACATAGAGAAATTGCTCTTATTGTGTGGATATAGATATAGACTTAGCGCTGAGAGGCAGCTTGCACAACCTTCTCTGAATTCATCTGAATTTTACTATATTTCTTTTTATCGGATGAAGCTGCAAAGTCTTCTATTGTTGGTTATTTTGTCATTCAGTGTCTGTCCACCAGATCCTAATTCTAAAGAGATAAGGTTCAGTCTTTGTGGGAGGACTGAATGGTTGTCAGGAGGGCATGTGGAGTGCAAGTATATTGGAAAGTTTATTATCTACTATAGTTATTCTTGTGCTACTTTGAGAATATCCCTATTGCTCCTTGCAGGTGATATTCACCCTAACCCAGGCCCAGATCCTCTTTCCAGTAGTCACAAGGGTGGTGAAAATAACACAGAAATAAATATAAATTTGATTCCTAATAAGTGTCAGTATGTGTATTCTAGGGACAATCTTTTAGAGTTGAATTGTGCACATCAACTCCCCAATGATGTCTGGGCAAACATTCGTTCCCTTGGTTTGGGGTGCTCTTAACTTTACAAGGCGTTAAAGAAAAGGTGGATGGAACCAAGGCAAAAAAGAAAAGAGAAGCTTCAACCTTAGGGGTTGTAGACACTGGTTTCTTTAAAGATCAGTGTGTAACAAGACAGATATTGTTATTGATCACCTAACTAAACATATATCGACTTTATATGTTTAACAGAAACGTGGTTATCAGAATTGGTGAATTAACACCACTGACCTGGATTTAATCTAATTCATGTACCTCGCTCCATTGGTAGCGGTGGAGGAGTTGCCATTATACACCATTCTTCAATCAAGAGTACATATATTCAAATGGAAGATACTGCATCCAGTTTTGAGAGTATGAGTGTTTCTATGAAGTTTGATGGAACAAAATTTCATATTATGCTTGTAGTTATCTATACACCACCGTATAGTCAAAAGAATAGAGTAGGTTTTAATGTCTTATTTGATGAATTTTCTAATTTTCTAATATCCTTAATGTCAACTTCAAGTAAGTTGATTGCTGTTTGTGATTTTAATATTCACTGGGATAATCCTGCTAATCAAGAGAACACAAAATTATTTGATTACTTGAGTCTTTCAACCTAAAACAGCACGTAAATGAATCTACTCATAAAACTGGTCACATTATAGATTTTGGGATTACGCGTACCGATGATGAGCTCTGGAGGTGTCATCTTTTCTCACTGACCATGCTGCAATACACTGTAATTTGAAATTAATTAAACCTTAACTTAACTAAACAGAAAGGTTATTTCATACACGAAGCTCAAGGCCATTAATCATGAAAAGTTGGCTCTTGATATTCTTGCATCATCTTCTCTTACATCCTACTTCTGATGTTAATACTCTTGTCCATCAATATGATGCTAGTCTTCAGTCTATCTTGGACAAACATGCTCCATTAACAAAAAGTAAAGTAACAATCCGACCGAGGAATGTCTGGTATTCATCTGACATAGCGGAAGCATAACGCTTGCGCAAACGACTTGAGAGGCGTTGGCGAGCTGAGAGAAGAGACATAAGTAGAGAAAATTTTACTAAACAGCGCCTCTTAGTTTGGCATATGATAAAAGATGCCAAAGCAAAGTACTTGAAGGAACAGCTGTCAAATTGTAAAGATAGTGGACAGTTTTTCAGAGTTATTGATAGTGCTCTCCATCAAAAGAACAACCCAAAATTGCCGGAAAATATATCACAATTAGACATAGCAGAACGTTTCAGTCATTTCTTTGTATAAAAAATATCCACTATCCGGGATAATTTAGACTCAATGCAGGGTACCCCATCTCATAGTGTTGAAGAAAGTGACTCCTCACATACAGCCACTCCTATAATGAAAACATTTGAAATGACAACTGATAAAGAAGTTAAGACAATTATGTCCTCTTACCCTGCAAAATCATGCTCATTAGATCCAATTCCAATCTGGGTCTTTAAGAAACATATGAATCTGTTGCTTCCAGTTATCACAAAAATTGTCAACATTTCTCTTGAGACTGGTAATTTTCCTCATGATTTCAAGCAGACACTTGTCACTCCTCTCTTGAAAAACCATCGTTTGACTCGGAGAAATTAAAAAACGATAGACCTGTCTCTAATTTAAAGTTTGTGTCAAAGATATTGGAAAGGTTGTGGCTGTGCGTTTTACTGACCATTTTTTGACAATGAATAATTGTTTGAACCTTTTCAATCTGCATATAGGAAATGTCATGGGGTAGAAACTGCTTTGGTTCGTGTATCAAATGATATTTTTCGTGCTGTTGATGACAAGGAGGCTGTTTTCATCCTGCTTGATCTGCCGTCAGCATTAATACTGTTGACAATGCATGACTTGCTATTGGATCGTTTGAAATGTTGTGGCAAAGGAGGAGCTGTACTTGATTGGTTTTCATCTTATCTTCATGAAAGGTCACAGGTTGTCAAGATCGGTGAAAATGTGTCATTTCCTATTAAACATCTTTTCCGAGTGCCCCAAGGTTCAGTCCTCGGGCCGTTGTTTTTTGCCATTATTCTAGTCCTCTGGCAAAAATTGCACATATAAACATGGCGTAAACATTCATGTATGCGGACGATACACAATTGTATGTTTCGTTTGATCCAACCAGGGACGTCCCTGATCCAACTGACCCTGCTAGTGAGTTGTCTGCCAGGTTTCATTTACAAAATACGATAGATGATATGCGGTCATGGATGTTAAATAGTAAGTTGAAATTAAATGAAAGTAAAACAGATTTATTGATTATTAGTTCTAAATCACAAAGTCATTTGATTAAGGACCGCACTATACAGGTCGGGGACTCCTTGAGTAAAGCTTTGTCATCAGTTCGAAATCGGTGTTGTATATGATGAAAATATGTCCATGGATGAACATGAAAAGAAAATAATGTCAATCAGTATACTACAGTATAATATTCATATAATGTTAACAGCATTAGGAAAGTTCTTGACCATAAGTCTGCTGCTATTCTTATACACTCATTTGTACTAACTCCATTAGATGTTGGAAACGCTCTTCTTTCTAATATAACCTCACACAATGTCAATAAACTTCAGTATGATCAGAATACAGCTGCCAGGGTTTTCAAAATATCAAAACATTTCACCAATTCTAAAAAAGTTACATTGGTTGCCAATCCGGAAGCGAATAGAATTTAGAATACTTCTTATCACTTGGAAAGTGTTAAATGGTATGGCACCAAAATATCTACAAGACCTTGTCATGCCTTATACACCAGCTCATTGCCTATAAGATCATCACACCAGCAACTTCTTAAGACTCCCAAGACAAGTGTAGCATAATGTGCGAGCTTTCTTTCCCTCAGCACCTTCTCTGGAATAATTTGCCGTTGAATTTAAGAATTATACCATCACTAGATAGCTTCAAATCTAAACTGAAGTCTTATCTTTTCTAACCGTATTAGTTATTGGCACTTTGACACTCTTCCGAACTCTCTTATACTTTTTTGTATTATGCGCCTCGGAATTGAATACTTCTAGATAGATGGCGCTATATAAATGCCTATTATTATTATTATTATGTAGATTTTATCGTTTTTGAAATGTCATCATCTTCAAAAGTATATGGGCCTAGTTCATGAAACTTAACCATAAGGGTAATCAAGTATTACTGAACACCCTACCTGAGTTTTAGGTCACATGACCGAGGTCAAAGGTCATATAGGTTCAATGAACTTTGGCCATGTTGGGGGTATCCGTTAATTTCCATCAAAACTTTTAAAGTTTTTTAATCTGGTTCAGTGTACTTGGACATAATAGTAATCAGGTATTACTGAACTCCCTGCCTGAGTTTCAGGTTACATGACCAAGGTCAAATGTCATTTAGGGTCAATGAACTTAGATATTAAGTTTTTTAATATACTTGTATATAACTCTAAAAGTATATAGATATAACTTTCATGAAACCTAGAGTAATCAAGCATCCGTGACCATCCTGAGTGAGTTCCAGGTCACATGACCAAGGTCAACGAACTTTGGCCGTGTTGGGGTATTTGTTGAATTTCCATCATAACTTTGAAAGTTTATGGATGTAGTTCATGAAATGTGAATTGATCGTTTTGCACAAGTCTTTGGTCACATGCTCAAGGTCAAATGTCATTTAGGATCAGTGAACATAGTCTATTTTTTCATCATGAATGGTGTTTTTGTGAATTATTATTCTGTAGTCATTTCAATGTCAGCACTGCTGCTATATTGAATTGCGTAATGCAGGCGAGACTGCCAGAGTCGCTCCACTTATGGTAATTTCTAACTGGGGTAATTCAAGTATACCTTACGAAAGATAATGACATGCACTGACATAGCAACGCTCCTGGTTCATTGCGTAATACATTGAAAGTGCTTTTATTCTCCTCCTCCCTCCCCCACCCCCACCCCGTTATGGCCGCCATAATCTGAAGTCGAACTCATCTATAGGCAAATAAAAGAAAGTAGAACGATTTTCTGTCCCGTTTCCTCTATAAAGTAGATACCAGCATTAAAATACCTCTCTGCTGTCAATAAACGAGAGATGTATAGTATTCATTCAATAAAATTTATTAATTTCATAATATGTAAAGCAGATATGGATGGATAATGACAATAAAAGCCCTTAAGTATTGCAAAACAGTGATATTTATTAATTAATTTGTTCATTCAAATGAACATTTATTTTGGATATGATGGATACCAACTCGAGTGTTACTTGATATAAGAGGTAACGCAGATAAGCATCTCTTCGGGCAAAATTCTGGCCGAAGCCAAATGCTCAAGACGTTGAAACTATCGTGTCCCAGAAATTGAATGGCAATCTCTCATATTCCACCTATCTCTCTTCCGTTCGTCTGCATAATAACGTTAGTGTATTCCATCGTCAAAATAATGCTTTTTCATAAAAAGCAGAATGAAGGGAAACCATAATCTATGAATAACATTTGCTAAAAATATATCACGAGTTAAGAGATATGATCCGTTCAGGATGTTGAACAGATGCTAGATAACACGTTTCAATTTGAATGAAAGGCAAAATCGATCGCGCTAAACTGTTCAGATGTCAGAATCAAATTAAATGATTGATAATTTCGCTCATATAACTATGAGAAAGTTCTTAACTGCTTATAAGAATGTGTTTTTTAAGTATTTGCAAAAACAAAAATCAAAAGATTTTTTCATATTGTTCATAACAAAAACGTTGTTTGAAATGTTTATGCAATGCTCTTTACTATGAACCTTACAGTAGTTTAAACAGTTAAAACTATTGTGTAGAAAATCATAAACAACAATGATTTTAATTCTCAATGAATTAGGCATGGTTGTTTGAACTTTTGAACAACTTCTGAAAGGTGCAGAGAGTAAACAACGTTGTATAAAAATTTGAATAGCGTTTTACTGTGTAAAAATGACCTTCTATGACCATTTTAGCAATAAGATCGCAGACTGGTCATTGTATTCGGTAGGCTCTCCTGGAAGATGCAAGTTTGCCAATCACATATTGTAGCATGAAAGTAACCATTGTATTTTAGTAATGATTTTTAGTATAGTTAAAATACTCTGTGAACCCCTCTTAGTGGGACTCTAAGATTATCAGGATGATTACTTATTTGGGGTCCATTTTGATAGTCCTTGTACGAGCATTGTGCGTTGTGGTTGGGGGTTAAGAGCCAATGGGGACAGTTTTGACAACCAATATAGCGTTTCTCTTAATTCCAAAGACTTTTACATTGTTGCAACCCTGCTTTTTTTTGCAGTCTAATATCATTGGATCTATTGTGATGAATCATTCAACCCCAAATATGAACTCGACACCATCCTTTCCTGGATCATCACCGTGGACTTCAACGCTTAAATCGACTTCAATGTCGAATTTTATGACAGATGTATTGACAACCGTCAACGCTTTCAGCGGCATAGGAAACGCGACGCCGCCCTCTACGTTTGGTCCAAGCAGCCTGGTGGTGCCTGTTTCAAGGTCAACGTATAACTACCTCACAGTCTACACAGGTTTTCTAACCATCTTCGGGATACTCAACAACGGCTTGGTGATGGTTCTCTTTGCTAGATATCCATCATTACGGCATCCTATCAATAGCTTTCTCTTTAATGTCAGTTTAAGTGATCTCATAATCTCGTGCCTGGCCTCACCCTTCACTTTCGCCTCAAACTTTGCAGGTCGATGGCTCTTTGGAGATTTGGGATGTACCCTTTATGCATTCTTAGTTTTTGTTGCTGGTAAGTTCAGTCCAGTTATTCCTATTAAAGGACAAGTCCACTCCAACAAAAAGTTTATTTGAATAAAAAGAAAAAAACTCAACAAGCATAACAATGAAAATTTAATCAAAATTGGATGTAAACTAAGAAAATTATGACATTTTTAAGTTTCGCTCAATTTCACAAAATAGTTATGTACATCCCGGTCGGTATGCAAGTGAGGGAACTGATGACATCACTCACTCACTTTTTTGTACTTTATTATATGAAGAATGAAAATTCTTATTTTCTCCTCATTTTCCTGTGAAACAAAGTTTTATTTCTCCCTGAACATGTGGAATTACTATTGTTTACATTTATGGTTCTGTCAAGTTGATCCTTACTGTCAAATCTGTGAAAATTGAAATACCAAGTATCCTATAATTCAAACAATAAAAAACAAAAGAAAAATTGAGTGAGGGACATCATCGATTCTTTCATTTGCATGTGACTAAATTGTGCGTATGACTATTTTGTTAAAAATAAGCAAAACTATAAAATGTCATAACTTTTTTTTATTTTACATCCGATTTTGATGAAATTTTCAGCATTATGCTTGTCTGAATTTTTTCTATTGATTTAAATTAAAAGTTTTTGAGGTGGACCTGACTTTTAAATAGGAATATTCCTATTCATTTTGGAGAAAGAAAAATATTATCATTTTGAAACGTGTGTTCCTATTTCTGATAATTTTTAAGTATTGAATATGAAATATCAGAATTTCATAATTCTGAAAATTTCGTAGTATCGTATCCCTATTCCATTACTGTCAGGGTTGAAAGATAAAAAATTCCTTTATCTTATAATACAAAAGTTCCCTTATTTTATACTGGCAGCTTTTCTTTAAAAAACTTGCATTATCAGTGACAGATTTTTTTTAAATTTATTTTCTATACGCGAGATTTATAAATATCGTCGATGCAAATCAAGACATAATAATCTGATATACTCTCAGAAAGCTTATATCTTTGTATTAATTTTCCATGAAAACGTGAAATAACAAGTAAATCTATCAAGTTACGTTTTTTTCCCCTGGTATGTTTCTTTTATTATGTTTATTTTAGAACAGGCTTGAAACAACTTATTGATATTCCATTATGGGATTACTTTTAAAGCTTGTATGATTTTGTGTCTATTTGGAGACTTTTATACAAATGAAATTTCACAGCATGTATTCTTGAATTTGGAACTTTGGGTTATATTGTTCGAAATTAAGAACTTTGAGAATAATATTTTTTAAAGAGTCATTAAAATCAATTTCTTCAACGCAGTCACCGAGTGAGTGCCTTGGAGACGTAAATTGAATCGTTATTCCCCCGTTTTAGTCTTTACCATGGCAACTAACAGTTTACTCCCATATCAGTTTGAGATATGTAAAGTCGTTATCCATTAAAAAAGGTCGATATGCCTCCTATTGCCAATAACCAGATAACAAATATTCATTATAATCCTAATTTCCACGTAGGGACGGAGCAGATTGTTATTCTGGCAGCCCTTTCAATTCAACGATGTATGCTGGTTGTAAGACCATTCACTGCTCAGAAGATGACCCATAACTGGGCTGTATTTTTTATTGCTCTCACATGGATCTACTCACTTATCATCTGTTTACCACCTCTTTTCGGATGGAATAGCTACACTTATGAAGGACCAGGAACGGGTAATCTATTTAAGGCTCAAGTCCATCCTGTCAAAAACGATCATCAGAATACCATTAGAGATAAAGGAAATAATATATGTACAGTACAACACTGAACATTTCATCGAAATGGGATATGAAATAAAAAAAGATACTTCATTCTTTAATATTGCTTATAATTTCACAACACATAATGCACACACAGATGGTATATGCAAAATTAATGAGAGAGCCAATAATGTCACACTTTCATTGTTACGTTTGTATTTTCAGAAAATATTATTATATTTTAGAATTGATAATAAAGAAAGTTTTTATTGAGTCAAATCATGATTTAGAATTATATGAGTATTTTTTCATATTTCAATTATGATTAAAAGAATCAATACTTTTGTTCATAACTGTTTGGTAAAAATATGCAAACAACAATGAAACAACTTTATTTTACATCTGATTATAAAGAAATTTTCAGGGTTATGTTTTTTTTAATGTAAATCAACTTGTCGTGGTGGTGGACGTGGCATTTAGGTCATTCGTATATTGTTCTTTAAAACATATTGTAGCCGTTTATGCACTTCTCATTTTCCTTCAACAACCTGAACCACACACATATCACTGCCACTCTAAGACCTGAAGTGCTAAAACAACACGTCAAGTGCATCTAGCTCATGATAAAGTGTAAAACTTAAAACTGTCCTGTTTGTTTTGCTTACCGAAGGTGAAGCCAAGAACAAGGGATCAAAGTAACGTCAAGTCTAAAAGTAATGTCTATAAGCAAGTACTGCCTCAATTTAGCTGATGTTTCATTTTCCATGTACACATGCACTAACGTGTGCTAAATCAAAATTTTGAAGATAACACTTATTTAGAAGGTAAAACATTGACTTTACTTGATCGGCTGTTCTAGGTTTCTAGCACATAAAATTCGAGCGTGGAATTGATTGAGTGATTTATTTCTCACGATAAAACAAAAATCCAAAATATTTGCATTCAAACAATGAAAACTTAATAACTGAATTAATGACATAGTGAAGAGGTATATGAATTTGAAGTTACAACATTCATCGAATTGATCGATGTTTAAGATATTTTTTCCTTAAATATGATTAAACGTTGGATCTATAATGTTGAGAATCAATCAGTAAATATTGGAGACATCGGGATAAATTCTATAGTCTTTAAGAAATCCAATATCTTTGGTATGATATTGACATAATTCTTCATGCTGTTTGGCATTCAGACCTCTTTGAAATTTTCATCTGCATCGATCTGTTGCTGCATTGATTTGAGCGAAAATTACCAGTAATTTGATTTATCAATGCAATAAATTCAGGTATTTTACAGAGCCCCATCTACGACAGTATACTTCTATTTGCTTGAAGAGACTTTCACAATATTTCGGTTAGCGATACATTGTAAACAAAATTAGGTTGCAATGGGTTGCATGATCAATATTTCCATCCATATATTGTCGTTCGTTAGATTTGCTATAACCGCCGATCACGTCTTTCAACTTCTTATCTATTTATTCTTTGTCTTTTGCATTCTCATCCTATTCCCTCTCCATCATCCACTTCTTTACCATCATGCACATTCTCCTATCATCTTCCCTGCTCCCTTTCAAAATAATTGTCTTTGATGTTTTTAGTTTTCCCTCTTTAAACTCCTGACCTGCGAACCTCGCATCCTTCTCTTATCTTCCATGTTGTCACATACCATGCCATTAACTTTAGTGAACTTATCTCTATGTTTATTCTTTCATCTCATCTAGCTTGCTCTATTGCTTGGAACTCCAACTTACCCGGTGATTCTAGTTACATCATCTTCATCTTTGTCATGGTTCTCGTTATCCCATTTACCATCATCATCTTCTCTTATGGACTCCTTGTCTACGCAGTCAAAAAAGTAATTTATTCATTTTGCCGTCGTTGCATTGCTACTATGTTAATAAAGAAATGATTTTGATGAATGGTTAAAATTGAATTGATAGATGTACAGAGATACTGTGTTATATCACGCTTAATGCATTGGGTTACATGAATTGATCACATTCCTGTGTGAGAATATGATAGGTCTCTCCTAGCCCCCCCCCCAAAAAAAGGTGAAAATTATAAGAAACTTTGTGAATGGCTACTAAACAAAGTTACGTAGCCCTTTCAAAATGCAATATAATATTATTAAGTGTAGAATGAATTAACAATGTGAAAATTACATCATTTATTTAAAAAATCAAACCCACCATTAAACAAAAATATCTCGTTACCCAGGTTATCAATCTCTCTCACCATTTTCATTAACGGATTCGTCCTTTTCATTGCGATATAGATATCACAGACTCAAGCTGCTATGTCGTCAGAAGCTAAGGCAGACCGTAAAGTTACTAAGATGATCTTCATCATGATCACCTTCTTCCTCATTACATGGGCACCCTATTCTGGTTTCTCTCTTTACGTTGCCTTTGGGGAAAATGTTGTTATTACTCCCCTGGCCGGTACCTTTCCGCCTTTTTTCGCCAAGCTGTGTACCATTCATAATCCAATCATCTATTTCCTCCTAAATAAACAGGTGAGATTTTGAAAATGATTACCATGCTCTGTGATTGTCTTTGGGAGTTCTTTTTTATTTAGTTAAATAATTGATACCGGTGCTTTATTAAATCATTGTAATAAAATATAATTAATCATTTTGGTCATTGGATTCATCTTTAATGACAAAAATTATATTAATGGCAAAAAGAAACAGAATGATGTGAGGGAATGTGTTAAAATATACTTGATGACATAAATTGATCAGTCGGAGATTAATCAACTGTCATGTTTAGTCCACGTGACCTAACAATGCATTATCGACCAATCGACTAAATTTCTATTCCTTTTGTTTTCATTTACTACAGTTCAAGGATGCTCTCATACAATTCCTTTGTTGTGGTGAAAACCCATTTGATCGTGATGAGTCTGACCAAGGAGAACGTCGACATCGACCACTTGGTGGTCGAACTGGAGCTTCGGGAACGAATCCTCAAGGTGGACGAGGTCGAGCGTCAAGCTTACCGACTGCTACATCCATGCTTGACATCCCACAGGCGGCCTCAACCTCTGCGTTACAGAACAAACATAACCTAGAACAGGGTGGCGCCTCGACGACCAAGGACGATAGGGTTTTCGAAATTTCGTCTAAAATTCAAAAGTTTGAAATATCCGAGAAAATGAATGCATCGTGTTCCCAAGATGCGTCAGGGGCACCATCATCGTCGGGCGTAATGAAGCCTACAAGGAGAGCTATGAAGAACCAAGTTGGGTATTTACCGCCTGTTGATAACTGAAAGATATATGCCTTAAAATGACTTCATTCAAAATCACACAAAGCTGGTTAGTTTTTTCTTGATTGAATAACATAAACGATGGTTCTGAATCTTGATTTCTGAATATAGACATGCATTTCAGAACTACAGAGGGGTACATTTGCCTTGACAATGGTTTGTTTCAACACCAAGCCTCCCACCACGCAAGACCAACCACATGCCATGGCCAATAATTCACGATACATTGTGGTTCACATTGATACAAGTAGGTCCATCGACGTATTGAAAAAACACATTGAATGACGAAATCATTATTGTTCGCCATGTTGTAAACATTAACTTGTTTCCTTTTATGATGTCTTGTTTTTTGTACATACATTATTATCTAATATTACACAAACAGGATCAGAAGTGGATAAAGTATGAAAAAAAAAACATATAGTCGGATATAACTCAAACATGAACAATTTATCAAAATTGGTGTTGTTTGAAAAAATAATAATATTTAATTTTTGAAAGAAAAACGTGCACTTCATTTCTGGGGTTATTGCGCAGTGGAAAAGAGAGATCTTACAGAGAGTACAATGTTGAAAATGACATCATGATGTCCAACCTTGGTTAAAAGATCGTAACATAGCTGAATACAAAATTATCTTGTCCCCTTCATTACCATCATGAGTCATCTCAGTCCGTCATTCATCCGTCACGCGTCCGTCATCCTGCATAAATGTTAACATTCATTTACAATTTTCTTGTGACAACTAACCTCTCAATTATTGATCAGATGACAACCAAACTTGAAATGAAAAGGACTCTGCATGGATGTACATTTTTGAAGATGGGTGAGATCACACAATTCGGTCAAAGTCTTTGGCATTTATAAGTTATAACTTGTACATAACCCCCTAAAAAAGACTTTCACTGTCTTGTTCTTGACGGAATTTCACCATTTAAAGAATTAAAAAAAAAACGTTCGTTCTTGAATTATTTACTCTGAATTTATTCTAATTTGAGTGATTCTTGACATCACTACTGTGGAGTGAAAAGTGAGTGAAAATACACGCATTCTTTTTAAGAAAAATACATCAGATTCATACCATGAAATGGGTGGCTCCAAATCTTTTACTGTTCCTCGGGCAATTTCTAAACATTATCTGGTAGAATAGAGAATTTTTTATAGATCTTATATATTCATTGCAAACCATCGTAGCAGGGCGAAAACTCTATGAGAAGTTATGGGCAACTTGGGTTAGCTACTGTACCCTATATACGTGTAAGTAAGTGGCGCAATGAGCCAATATTTTTAAGGGGCCAGGTATGGAGTATGAGGAAAAAATTACAACAAGCAGCAAGTGAGCAAAATTTTCGACCTATTAAAACCTAATTGTGTGATAGATTTTCACATAATATTCAGAGGATAATACCATATTTCGCCTTTCCTTTTCTGTTCTTTTCTCTCTTTTTATTTGCTTGGTGTTGAAAATCTTAGGGGGTTCATGTCCATGTCCCTAAGCCCCCCCCCCCCCATATGTACGCCTTGTGCCCGACATACGGAACCTTTTTACATGTATTTTTCGGAGATGATAATTTGTCTGCCTTTTTATGGCGCTTGGGTGAGCCCGCCATTCTACCAGAGGACAGTTAAAAATTTGTGGCGCTTTACAGTCATGTAGGCCTATAGGTGTATGAACGATGAAAGGAAACAGAACTGTGCATGACATGGTGGTGTACAACATTACGCTCCCGGATTATGCTGTCACTATTCTTTAAAAAGTACCCATCAATCCCATTTGTTGGCAGGTCCAAGACTTACTACTGTAGTTCACGTTGTTGTAATCTTATAATGTAAATTCAAGCCAAATTGAGATCACTTTCATGATATCTGGTCTTTTCGTGAAAATGTATTGTTACATTAATGTTAATAATAATTTTCATATAACTCTGAATTAATTGGGTTTATACTTGAGACAAAATGAAGTTAGTATCTCATAATAGTGTTATAGATAAGATTGTGTAAAACAGAATATAGAAATGAAGAGCCTTTTTATGCATTGTTGATATACGTTGCTGAAAAACAAAAATGCTATGATGATTAAAAAAACGTATCATCTCTTTGATTGTGGAATAACGGGGAAAGTGCTTTAAATGGGTTTTTGGTGCTCACAACAGTGAATGAAACATCCAAACTAATCACCAAGAGTTCTCAAAGGCGACACTTTTAAAAAGGTTAACCCCTGTTCTCTGGCGCGTTATTTCACAAAACCTAACGATCCTAAGCGAATCAGTGATGGAGCTTTTGTTAATGTTTATTACCCTGATTTAGAAAGGGGTGTTTATTTGTTCCATCTAGTATCAGAACTAAGCAACAGAATGGTGCGCAAACGTGATGCATTCATGTGAAGGATTTTTAGGAGGGTTAAAATGAAAAGAAAAGAAAAGAAAAGAAAAGAAGAAGATGCAGAAGAAGAAGACGAGAAAGAGGAAGACGAGGAAGAAGAAGAATAGGAAGACGAGGAAGAACAATAAGACGACGACGACGACGACGAAGAAGAGTTTAGCCATGCTTCATAGTACTGGTCTGTATAACTCAGTAACTGAGGATAAAACAAAATGAATCGGAGAATTGAATGTTTTTAAAGATGCATTAGGATTATTTAAAACAGAAGACGAGGGAGACGAGGAAGAAGAAGAAGAAGAAGAAATAGGAGGAGGGGGAGAAGAAGAAGAAGAAGACAAGTACGACGACGACGAAGAAGAAAAGTTTAGCCAGGCTTCATAGTACTGGTCTTTATAACTCAGTAACTGAGGATAAAACAAAATGAATCGGAGAATTGAATGTTTTTAAAGATGCATTAGGATTATTTAAAACAGAAGACGAGGGAGACGAGGAAGAAGAAGAAGAAGAAGAAATAGGAGGAGGGGGAGAAGAAGAAGAAGAAGACAAGTACGACGACGACGAAGAAGAAAAGTTTAGCCAGGCTTCATAGTACTGGTCTTTATAACTCAGTAACTGAGGATAAAACAAAATGAATCGGAGAATTGAATGTTTTTAAAGATGCATTAGGATTATTTAAAACAGAAGACGAGGGAGACGAGGAAGAAGAAGAAGAAGAAAAAATAGGAGGAGGGGGAGAAGAAGAAGAAGAAGACAAGTACGACGACGACGAAGAAGAAAAGTTTAGCCAGGCTTCATAGTACTGGTCTTTATAACTCAGTAACTGAGGATAAAACAAAATGAATCGGAGAATTGAATGTTTTTAAAGATGCATTAGGATTATTTAAAACAGAAGACGAGGGAGACGAGGAAGAAGAAGAAGAAGAAGAAATAGGAGGAGGGGGAGAAGAAGAAGAAGAAGACAAGTACGACGACGACGAAGAAGAAAAGTTTAGCCAGGCTTCATAGTACTGGTCTTTATAACTCAGTAACTGAGGATAAAACAAAATGAATCGGAGAATTGAATGTTTTTAAAGATGCATTAGGATTATTTAAAACAGAAGACGAGGGAGACGAGGAAGAAGAAGAAGAAGAAGAAATAGGAGGAGGGGGAGAAGAAGAAGAAGAAGACAAGTACGACGACGACGAAGAAGAAAAGTTTAGCCAGGCTTCATAGTACTGGTCTTTATAACTCAGTAACTGAGGATAAAACAAAATGAATCGGAGAATTGAATGTTTTTAAAGATGCATTAGGATTATTTAAAACAGAAGACGAGGGAGACGAGGAAGAAGAAGAAGAAGAAGAAATAGGAGGAGGGGGAGAAGAAGAAGAAGAAGACAAGTACGACGACGACGAAGAAGAAAAGTTTAGCCAGGCTTCATAGTACTGGTCTTTATAACTCAGTAACTGAGGATAAAACAAAATGAATCGGAGAATTGAATGTTTTTAAAGATGCATTAGGATTATTTAAATCAGAAGACGAGGAAGACGAGGAAGAAGAAGAAGAAGAAGGAAAAGAAGAAGAAGAAGAAGAAATAGAGGTGTCATTTTATTGTCGACACATAAATAGCCCATGTCAACATGATCAACTGCGAGACTCGGGTGGCATTGATAATGCCATCCTACTGACATAGCCGATACCAAGGGGAGTCATACCAACATGAGACCAGTGCCTATCCTGAGGTGGGTATTGGCATGATATCAAAATCCAACTTCTCCATTAATGCTTGCCCCCCTCGTTGTTATTTTTCACCCCCATTAAAAAGCAAAAGCAAAAAAAAAACACATACAAACACACCCACCAACAACAGAATTCTGGTTTGAAGAACAACACCCACAATGTACATACATTAATGTTACACACAAAATGTTTTAAAATTTGAAGGTAAGTAAATGGTCAATTACTGCCAATTGTTGTGATTGTAGGATAGGCTTGATTAACGGAGTCAATGTGGATTATCTAAGCTTGATTATTGGGACAAAAGTCACAGAGAGATAGAAACCAACGAACTGTGCTATCTAGTAACAATAAATGAAGAGGGATTAACGGTTATTTGTATTACTGTGTATATGGTGGATCTGGTTGCTTTGAAATTGTCATGATTAGAGGTATATAAATAGATTTATTTGAGTGGATAATATTTCTCCCGGGGTTCCATTCATTCGTTTTAAGCAAATATTTGTTTTGGTGCCCCCTGCCTTCGTGATGATCTGTTGATACATTTAAAAGCAGAACATAAAAATTTGAGCATCATCATCATTCAGGATTATCATTCGTTATAATGTGATGTACTCGAGTAGTTTGTCTCTAGAGTGTTATGGGTCTATCAAGAACGTATACTGTAGTGCCAATGCATGGAGTCCAATTCCTTGTCAGTTGAAACTAATTAACAAACGCTTGTAATAATTATATAAACTATACTTGTAATGATTGCTCATCCTATTAATATAAACCCGACTGAACTGCACTTGGATGGCAGATATACTTGCCTGAAGATATTCTAAAATCATAATTGGGGTTCGCCCAAAATGAGTACACCCACAGAAAGTACAAAATACAAATGGCAAGATTTGATCTAAGCTTCTCTGCATCCCACAGAATTACAAATAAATTGCCTTTTTATTAGGAATGGGGATGTATGAAAAATGTTGTCATGTTACAATTATTGATACCTTATTTTATTGTGCGTATCTCTATCTTATTAAGTGTATAGGATGTACACAATAGTTTTAACTAGAATTCAAATTATTTGACTTGTGCAATGATGTTTCAGTATATAGGCTATGTAATACAAATTAATTTGAAATCATATTTTGTATGTATCATATAAAGTTATTTTGATTAGAGAAAACGTGTAAATAAATAATGTGTAGTGGGTTGTGGCCTTTTTATATGAATTATATATTTATCACTACATCGCACATCACCAATGACACAAAATGTAATCATTGCATTCTTTAGTCAATAAATGTCGGAATAATTTGAAATTTTATATATATTCTTATCGTATTTTTATGTACATGGATTAAGTTGAACTATTTCACACCCAAAAAGCAAGCGAATTAAAATCCATCGTTTTATGGTAAAGCTGAAAACCCGTTCTACGATCTTCCTCTCTCTCTCTCTCTCTCCTCTACAGCCATACATCACGTGATATTGTTTGATGATGATTCTTTACTCACAATGAATCCTCCCTCTCTCGGACTCACACGCACACACACCCTACACAAGTTATACATCATTCTGTTTTACTATGAGCCTATGGTAAAGTAGACAAAGTAATAGTTTAACATTTTATTTTTAATCATGAACACACATTGATTTTTTTTTTGAATAATATTTTATTTTCTTCCTCTTTCAAATCAATAAGTTTACAATCACAATTCATATAAATAAAGATTCTTTGCATGTATACAATAAATAAACAAACAATTGAATATATCAATATCAATGAGATTACAAATATTTTTTAAATGATTACAAATGAAGTTAAACTGCCAAATTTCTCTTCTATAACAATGTGAAAGCAAAGGGGGAAAACCCATATCAATCGGCAAAAAAAGAAAAAAATTGTAAAAGATGACTTTTTTCCCTGAATAGAATAGAAATAATCTTTTTTGCACACATTAATTGTACAAGAATAAAAAAAGGATAAAAGATTATTTTAAAGGTTAATTAGAGGAAGGTTATTATCCTAAAACGTCCCTACCTTACCCCCATACCCCCTCATCTCTCTCCCCAGACACTCCCACAAGCTCACTTCAACTCACCACCACCCACAGCTCCACCCACAGCTCCCCCTTCTTCCCCGTCACAAAACTCACACATCCATCTACACACGTACACCCACACACGATGCATCCTGCTCTGGTACAACTATCTGTATTTGAACAAATAAACAAAAACAAAACAAACAAAATGAAGCAACCAATACATCCATAGTATTAAGAAAGGTATGCATTGATTTGTTCCCATTTCCTTAAGTGCACCCCAGCTTCCCCTTTTTAAACGCTATTTGATATTTCGTATCTCTATATCTCCAAATGTGTCACTTTCTGTACGGTTGTCAATATTCCCTGTTTTCTTGAACTAAAAATAATATATTTAATTAAGAATATGATACAGTTTATTAAAGTTACTATTGTCGTATTTCCAGATATCCCCATGAAAATTGTTTTCCAACTGTCACTGCCAAGTTCATTCAGTTGAAATATTTTACTCATCTCTTCCCATAATCGCTTAACTTCAGGACAATAAAAAAATAAATGTTGGTAAGACTCAACTTCTTTTTTACAAAAGGAACACAAATTATATGTCTCAAAACCAAATTTAAAAAGTTCCATTTTCGTGTACACAGCCCCTTGTAATTGTTTGTATTGACATTCTCTGTTTATTGCATAGCATTGCACATTTCAGTCTCAGAAATACTTCTTTCAGTTCCCACATTCCCAAATCATATTCGGATTGCCCATCTGTAACATGAAATACATAATCAATTTGAAAATTTTCAATGATTAAGTGGTCATACATTCGTCTAGATTTTAAATCACATAGTTTCTGAACATGCCCACATATCATCAATTGAATTTCAAAATTGTCGGTATCCATTTCCATAAAATCACCTTGTATCCACTCTTCTGTTATTACTGAAAATATCTTTTGAATTTTGAGCAAGTTTTCAGATGAAAATTTCAGATTATACCAGTATGAAACTGGTCTTAATTGACCTCCAACTATTATATCCGAGACCTTAACTATACCTTTATGAAATAATTCAATATAAAAAAAGGTCTTATTATTGAGGCATATACGCTTGTTATTTCAAAAATGTCTCCCTCCAAAATGTCTACACTTATCCAATTCGTGCCATGCCTTCAGCATATCTATGTAAAATAATGGTATACCTTTCAAATTCATTTTACTCGTATCATAATCACACAGAAATATGATTCGACCACCTAAAGAGCTAAAAAATATTCGAAGGTTGCTTTCCAACCCGAACTTTTCCCTCCGTCTAGCAAACGTTTAATCCACATTATTCGTTGGGTCTTAACAAAGACCTCAAAATTTGGAGCTCTCAGTCCTCCAACAGAATAGTCTTGATATAGAACCTTGTGTTTTATTCTATCTCTTCATCCCCAAATAAAATTAAAAGAAATTTTTTCTATTTCCTTAAAAACGTCTTTTGGGACTGTCATCAGGGAAGAAACATAATTTGATTATGATGATAATTCGCACACACGTGCACACGCCCTCACACCACTCCATTTCGCGTTTTCTCTTTCTTTTCTTCTCTCTTTGCACCTTTTTTTTTTCATTCCCTCTCTCCTTTAATTCCACAGAACCCCCATTCTCTTATCTCCTTTCTATCCTTCTTCTCTCATATCTTTCCATTGTTTTATAAATTATTGATGCTACATTTTATATTTCACTATATTCTGTATATTTCCCTTTTACATAAGATGATAATTTTATGCATTAATTATTGTTGCGCTTAATAAGAGAATGGGTTGGATACGCATCCAAATATTATTCAAATTAAACGATTGGCCAAAAAATTCTTGAAATCGCGAAACATTGTTTAATTCACAAGTATTGAAATACATTTGGGAATAAGTGAGGAAATCTTTCCTTGCAAACAATAAGATAATTTAAGACTTGGTTATTACTAGAAATAAAAACAATCAATACAAAGCGATATTATTGAATAATTTAATTCACACTATTGAATGATTCAATCAGAACAACATAATGTGCGTACATAGAATAGTTCTTTTTAAAACCCATATACTTCCATAAGCATAAACATAAGAACTCATTTATTTAAAAAAAAGTCACTGCAGCGTGTATAGCTTCTTTGATTTTTCTCGGGATTAAAATTTCGGTTTTTTTTTTTCATTTTGTCATTTGCCCTTTATTCCCTAGGTACGCAATGAAAAAATAAAAACAACGAAATTTAATCCCGAGAAAAATCAAAGAAGCTATACCAATATGAAAAGTTAGAAGCGGAACCATCCAACGCTAACCCCGGCATAAATGTTACAATGTTTCGCATCTTGCAGTTTATTCTTATGCCACTGAGTGTGTGCCAATGTCAAATGTCAAATTACAACAGTAATATCTTTAAAAACAGAAAGAGTAAAATCAAAACCATTTCAGTAATATCTTGACCAAATAATTATTGCACATTAAAACAAAGGATATCATAATATAACAAGTTAAGAGGTGGATGTACAATTTATACACAAAATATTGCTTGCTAGCTACTTGGGTGAATAAGCGAATATAAAACGTAAATGAGTGAATTAAATAGTCGTGATGCAATTGAAAGGACAGAGAGAGATAGAAAGAGAGAGAGAGAGGGTACGATACAGATAATTATATGGCCCGTATTCTGAAGTCGGGTTTAACTTAAACTCAGGTTTGAAGTTGTGGTTTAAGTATGGATAGCCAATTGTTACATAAATCACTAACAGTAGAGATATCATATTTTCAGCTCATTTGGCTCTCAAATCGTTCATAATTGTCTAAGTAACAAATAGATGATTGTCTTCACCGTCGATGAATCAGAAAAGAGCACAGTAAACATAAGAAACATACAACTTGATAAAAATGTTGACACTTTTGGCTTCCCATAATTTTAGCACAGAGTTAGACCATGGTCTAAAGTTAAACCTGACTTCAGGATATGGGCCATATAGAGGGTACGTGTGTGGGGGCGTGGGTGTGTGTGTGTAGTCTCGAGAGAGAGGGGTGGGAAGGGAGAGGGAGGGAAGGGGAATGAAAAGTGGCAATGGTAATAAGGGATAAGGTACAGGAACTGCTCTAAATAAAAGATGAGGGACGATTTTCATTCCATCACTGTTTTTCTTGGGTATCATGTATAACAAACCATTATCGGAGTTACATTGTGAAAGAAAGTCAAATGGAAAACATGACATAGGTACATCGTATTTACATGTTTGCGACAAAACTTCGTAAAATATTCAGAATGCAATATTCCTTGAATCACTTCAGCTCACAGTGGATTTTGTTTATGATACATATACGTTTGTTGCTCACGACTAATTACATGATTGTATCTCATCAGTCAAACTCAATCCATTATGATAATAATTTTTTACTTTGATAATAACCAGTTTTCACAATTTGCATTGAGCAAATATTTACAAATTTTGCAAGAACATAAAAGTGTCCACTCTTTTTTCTGTTTGTGCAATTGATTGGGGTCTACGTTTTTCGTCCTGTTACTCTCGATTTAATAAGATCAGCAACGATTGAAATTTATTTTTTATTATATTTTATAATTTATCACATAATCTATCATTATCAGAGTCGATAAACATACTCTATTCATATTTTTGTTTCTTTGTGTTTAATCACTGCTGTCTAATGATTTTGATTTTTTGCTATTATCAAACTGCATTCTCTTTGCTGCGGCGTTCATGGCTGCTTTCATGCTCAATAGTTCAGATGTTGTTCTTTCTAATGTTAGATTACCCATGATTTTCTTCAATCTTCCGTTGGTTGTCTTTGAGATAGCCCGAGCTTCAAGCCTTGACACGGCGGATGATACTGTCACGCTCCCTGGTGCAGCCTGCATCACCAACTGACTCTTTCTCTGTAAGATCCTCTTCTGAATCTCATCTTCGACTTCCTCTTCGATTTCATCATTTGATCGCTGGCTCGAGGTCGTTTGGGAAGGACATGGACTGGATGATGATGAACGTCTTGATTCTAAGTCTACCAACGCACTCAACGACCCCATGCAAATAGTGCCCCGACGATTACGTAATCGAGACATCCTTGGTAACTCATCCTCAGCTGGGTTGGTGGTCGATGTCGTCGACTCCCGTTCGGACGCGACAGACGCTGTGTCGCTGAATGAAATTCCCGAATCTAATGAGCTGAAGCCCCGTCGTTTAAAGATAGGGCGTCCGCCAGCCAATCGATGAGGGGATTGTGTCAGATTTCTTGGAGGAAGAGGGGACGCTGTCAAATTTCTTGGAGAGAAAGAGGCGGGTGAATCGTTCTTCCTTGACGTGACGTCAGTGGGTGGCGACGATCCCATGTCGATGACATCTGCCATCATATCATCCAGGTTGGCTGCTTCACCACCGTCTAATAAACTTATTGTCTGGATTAAAAAAAAATCAAAACCAAACGAAAACAGTTATTGTCAGTATTGTTCAACACACCTTTGAATTTTTCGGACCTCGTTGGAGCTCCATTATCGACACAACAGTCCAGTTGATCTATTGTTGTATACCAAGAAGGGTAAGGATTGCAATTATTGATTTTTGTTTTCTACGGATGGATTGAATGACCCCATCACAATAAATGACTGAAGTAATCAATTTTCTTCTCTAATCAATGAGAGATATTTCCATCGCGTTAACCAAGATTAATCAAACATTGAGAAAGACATGGTATCATTATATAATTACCATGCCTACAAAGTCAACACCAGATTACCATTAAAGAATATAGCAATGAAATTAATGAAACTACTCAATTTGAATTATAATTTCATGGTTCGTCTTTTTTTATGGCACACATCTTTATACCTCTGGAATAAAGCGAAAGAAGTCCTGGCTTTCAGACATGCTCGTTAATTTTATGGACCTTAATTCTTCATCAGCCCTTCTGCATAGATGACTGAACATTATGATGTTTATGATTATTATGAATTAATGTTATTCTGTACAAGTGATAACGTCATTAGCCAAGCGTTTTACGAGCAGAGTGCGTTTTAACATTGAAACCCACCCACGAGGTCCGTCTTATTCCCTTACAAACAACACTTCACAATAGCTGAAGGTCCCTAATTGTTGTAGTCATTGCCAATGTACTTTCATGGAAAATGTGATTGTTCGATCATCGCTGTCATTTCAGAACTATAATCCTCTTCCCTTCCAACGTGCGAGTGAGTTAAACGTTTTCTTTATTGAGGATACTAGACAATGAAAGGTAACCGATTTAAAGACCGAAGAAAATAAGTTTTATTGTACTTTTTAATGCTTGTTAAGTCGCCAACGAAACCAAACCCGTAAGGGGGGGGGGGGGGGATGGCTAGTGTAGTTAGGCAAAACAGATGTGATATAAGTGATATAAGTTTATTCAAACCAATCAAGTGATATAAAAAAATATTTAGTACAAAGGTTGGCAAAGAGAATATAACATGAAAGGTTTGGGACCCCATAGAAGCAGAGCTTGTGAAAGGGGCCCCTTTATGAAATTGATATAAGAACATAAAAAAACAGAGGAAGATATATAAAAAATATTATAGCAAAATATTGATGATAAAACAAACATACAGACAAAAGAAAAAATATAAGATAAGATATAAAATGATAAAACATTGTAGCGAAAATATTGATGATAAAAACAAACATACAAAAAAAAATAATACAAATATATTTACAATGATAAACTAGAAAGTAAACAAAAGATTAATTTAAGACATTTTGCAAGCTCTCAAATAAGAATTGTCGACATGCTTTTTTGAATATTGGCAGTGTTGGACTGGATCTTATGCTTTGCGGTAATCTATTCCATTCTTTGACACAAGCTATCAGAAATGAATTCAAAGCAGTTTTTGTTCTTGCAAATGGTTGATGGATAAGATTTCTCTGACGTGTATATTGTACGAATGCATGTTGGAGTTAACAACAAAAGCATATGTTAAAAATGAACAGTCGTTAGTTTAGGGCGTGAAATACCAATGTGATTAACTTCGGATAGAAACTTGAAAATATGAACTCGTTGTCCACTAAACACTATAAAACGAATGCACGAAAATCTCTATTTATTTCAAAGTGGCACAGACTATCACTATAAGTACATCCTTTATGCAATAAGAATAAAAAAATGACTGTGATATTTTATATTCATCATTATAAATTTACTAAAGAACTTTCCTGCGCAGGATATTAAAGCAGCTAACCTTGCAATTTAAATCAACTTTTTCTACATCTTTCAAAAATAATATCCAAGTTTCATGACGTAGAAATTTCAAAACCTTCTTAAAAGATGTCTCAGTTTTCACTTTTGGAATTACAATGAACATTTTAGCCTAATATATCATTACATAATTCTAATCTTACTCATATTTCTGTTCTACCCGGCAATCATTTACATTTAATAGTCTATATTTTATTGATAGAGTTATCCTGGATAATCTACTTTGTCACTGTCTTTATGTCATTTTGTATTATTGCGTACAGTCTAATATAATCTATGTAATTTAGATAAAAACAAATGTTTATTTTAAAACATTAGCAAAAACGAATTTCCACATTGTGTATAATTGAACAGAATTGGATTGAATTTGAATTAATCATGTTAAGGAACTTATGAACAAATGTCTTATACTTTTCTTCAAAGTAAAATTAAATTGAATTCAATTAATTCGATTTGATTTTTCATCCACACTGTAGAAATTCATTCTGCTCACATTTAAACTTACTTTTCAGTCACATGGACTTTATAATTACATACAGATTACATGAGTGTTGTATGTAATCATGCATAATGAATGATGAGAGAGCCGCACAAAACACATTAAACAGAATAATTTTATCAATGAAATAGAGACGTGTAAATGTTGCAGTGAAGAAGATTGCCGGGAAGAAAACAAAGTATATTGGCAATTTAAAAATTCTCTCATATTTTGTTTTGATCTGAACGAAATTTTCTAAAATCAATCAGAATCATAACTCATAGCAAAGCTAAACATTAAATATGAATATTAACCTAGACGGTAGAATGATTATTTGACTGACTTAAAATCGGAATATTTAGCACTATATTCTCCAGAGCAGATTATTTATTTATTTATTTATCTATTTATTTATTTTATTGCCGATGGTAAACTACAGGGCCTAACAAGTTAGAAAATTCCTTTTCCAAGAATTTAAATTTTCACTTTTAGGAAGTTTAATTCCACTGCGTCTATTATTCGCATGAATATGAATGAATACATATTTACATACATGTATACCCTACAATTAACAAATTGTTTTTAAAAATATATGTAAATGTTTCTTGCATAAAAAAAACCGTGTAAAGTATTTTTACGTAAACAATGTACTGATCATGTGATTCTTTTTATGCTCACTGTTATACGTTATAAAAGACCCCTTTAATACTTTATGACATTCATAATTCTGATCACATGTAGTTAAAGTGTAAAATTAATAGAAAATCTAATAATTTTCTTCTTCTTCCTCCTCCTCCTCCTCTTCTTCTTCCTCTTCTTCTCCTCCTCATTTTTTTTCTTCTTCCTCCTCCGCCTCTTCTTCTTCCTCCTCCTCCCCCTCTTTTTTTTCTTCTTCCTCCTCCTCCTCCTCTTCTTTTTCTCCTTCTTCTTCTGGAGGTAACAGGTTTTTAGAATAATTTTGCACAGCATATATACATGTACCTGTGAGACCAATCTTAACTCTACTTTCACATAAATAGATGTATTCATATTTACCTCAAATGAATCTGTGTGTGATGCATCTGACTCTGTTTCTGACGTAATCGATGATCTTCTAGATAGCGATGGCCGAAGCAATTTATGATTCGCTCTGATAGGTGCAGGGGACATCACCGGGCTATCTTGCTTTGACTTTACTGATGATGGTGATGGGATGCTTTCTCTGCTCCCACCGATTGTTAAGTTGGCGATGGCCCTTGATCGTTCTTTCATCAGAGCTTCAAGTTTATGTCGATTGGCTTGTAGAGTATTTGTCACTGATGTTTTCCTGTTGCCTCTACTCGGCGTAGGTGAAGATGGGTCAGATGAATTGGGTGGAGGAAAGCTTCTTCGTGGAGATGGCGATGGAGGATGGGGAATCATAGATTGTGAACTGGGAGTTATTGGTAAAGAAAAACGACGTCTAGATATAGCACGGGCAATTGCCGGGTTTCCACCAGTTACATCGGGCTTATCCCTAGGTGGAGAGGTCTCCGATTCAATTTTTATTTCTTGGGATGATGTTCTATTTGTCATCTCTAAGTTGGAATCTGAAGAAGTCTTTCCAATATTGGCCAGAGGAGTAGGGGAGATGGGTCTGTTAGGAAGGAGTGGATGGCGGCTTGGGGAGAGTGACATTCTCCGTGATCGGTTAAACTTTGGTGGTGTGGGACTTAAACATCGGTGATCTGGAGCAAGGCTTGCTCTCCTTCCCATTCTTGGAGCAACCTCTTCCGCTGTTTTCACAGATCTACAAGGACTTGTCGATTTCTTGTTTGTATTTGGTTGTGTCTTTGTACCGGCTCGAGGACAAGCAGAAACAGTTCTTGCAACCACTCTCCATCTGTACGTGCTCTTTATGCCCTCTTCACCCTCTTTCGATTTTGTTTCAACTTCCTTCGCATTCTCAACCTCTTTTTCACTACTGTCATCTTCATTTCTGTTCTCTTCTTCGTTTTCCTCGCCATTAACGAACTTGAGGGCCTTCTGCGCTTCGGGACTGGCGAACAAGCTAAAAGAAATTTCAGGCACGGCCGCCGGTTTCACCACCGTAGGTTTGACGAGAGTTATCTCTCCAGATTTATCACCTTTCAAAAAGTCTTCTCCGTTATTCTTGATCATTTTCCCAAAGAAAGGTAATTCCTTGTTCTGCACGACTCTCATTGTCCTCAACCTGTCAGTAAACTTGACAGAGACTAATAGGAATAAAAGTATATAATTTGGATTTTACGAGTAGATTTTATTGACGTGTTCACTCGACAAGACTCAGTATTGAAATGAGCAGTACAGTGTCTTCTTCCACATGTTGTCTATGCCTGGATCACCGAGGCGTAAAATCAGAAGAGGGTCGAACACGTTTTTGGCATGGTGCCGAAAAAAATTGACAACCACAAATATCATGTGATTGCGTTTGACATTCACTAATACGCAAATGACCTATGACTTAGAAGTCGAAATTAAACATTTTATATCACATGCCAAAAAGTGACACCGTTTGGTAAGATTGCCTGCCATCCGAACCCATTTTGTTTAAACGAGCGAAGTGAATGACAAAGACAAACTTCATTTCATATATATTGTAGGCCTATGTAGTTCGTGAAGAAATAAATGATATCATGGAGGTAAAAAGAATGGAGAGACAACGACATGCAAATAGCTTCCAATTTCTAAAGAAATACAAAAGAATACACATGTGCACTGTAGCCTTTGGTGGCGACTTATGATGCCGCCAGTTTCATGGTCAAACTGAAAAGTGATTTGTATTGAAAATAGGCAATTGTGATATACCCATTTTTATTTGAGCACAAAACAGATATTGAACACAATATGAGTCGAAATATGCATAATGTGTCATAAAATTGGGCGAAATATTTAATGATAATCAGTTTTTAAATGTGATAAAACCTAATAATATGACATTTTTTAAATCAACATTTTACAAAATCCTACAAACTTCCAAACTATAAAGATATTATGATTAGTTTGTTAGAATACATAAATTTCTGATGCTATGTGTCAGAAATGCGGTCAGTCGAGTAATTTCAAATCATATTTCAAGAAATATTGCACTATGCTGTCCCCTGTAAAAGTGAGCAATGTGTCTGCTCATTATGATCTAACCAGAGGCATCGTAAAGTATGATTATCATTACAAAAGCATGCTTCCTCTTGTAATTCGCCTGTATGTAGTTAGGCAAGAATCTGTTGTTTACAATCTGCAAGAAATATGCAATTAAACAGGGGCCGCGGAACGGATTTCAAAGTGGGGGGGGGGGGGGGGGCTGACCATGCAAAAAATCACAATCATATGGTCATTTTTACGTTTTTGTACACGGTTTTGGAAAAAAGTAGGGGGGCTGAAGCCCCCCCCCCCCCCCCCCCCAGCCCCCCCCCGCTTCCGCGGCCCCTGTTAAACACATTAGTAACTTATATCATTGCGGCATCAAAGTGGCTATAAAGAAAAAGTGTTTGATGGTTCTCCATATCTTAAAACTCCTTGATGTTATTCAAAGACACTGCATGATTAAAAAGAAAAAGGATATTTAGGCATCTCGCTCATAGAATAAATAAGTTTGAAGAAAGGTAGTAATCAATAATATCGGCAATGGTTAACATGGTTTGGAAACGATGCCAGCTAGCGCTGCGAGTGCATTCTTTGTAAATCATTTTTTTTTAAGATTACACCACCGTTGGGATAAACGTACATGGAAAACAGAGAGAGAAGAAAGATCAACCCCCAAAAACAACTAATGGGATGAGAGAAGAAAGAAGAGAGAAAACAGAAATGTAGAAAGAGAAAATAAATACATTCTCCTCTTATTTTCTTTCCTGCTTCTCTTCTTTCCTGGTCGTCACCCGTCTTTTCTTGTAAATCATGGGGTCATTTTTCGAATATCTATGTGTGCGTGTTTGTTCGTGGGGGGGGGGGGGGTTGGGGGCGTGTCCCAGATAACCCGCCAAATGATGATGATGTTTGAGTGGGCCCATGTGCCCCCTTCCCCGAAAACTTAATAATATTAAGATGATGAAAGAATTGAAAAAAAATGAAACCATTAAATATGATCCAAACATCTACTATAGATATTAAAAAAATAAATAAATACTAAACAGGTTCCTCGACCAAGCAAAAGGGGAGAAGAGCAAGCGAAAACGATGAAATATGATGTTACTTCGAAAATCTAAATACTATGCCAAAATCTGTATCACAAAATTTGATTTTCACGTTTATAAGGGTCAACACTTTCGCTCAAAAGCAACTTCATAGAAAGTTTTCCAATATGTTCTGTACCTCACAGATTTAAGTAGCAGTAGTAGAAGTAGTAGAAGTAGTAGTAGCAGCAGCAGCAGTAGTAGTAGTAGTAGTAGTCACAGTAGTATTAGTAGTAGTAGCAGCAGCAGCAGTAGTAGTAGCAGTAGTAGTAGTAACAGCAGCAGCAGTAGTAGTGGTAGTAGTATTAGTAGTAGTATTAGTAGTAGTAGTAGTAGTAGAAGAAGGTCCTAACGTTACAAGCATTGTTGGTATTCAGTTGATTTGCTGTGAGCATATTTTTCATAAAATCTAATGGTTTGTTCGATTCAATTTAATTTAACAATATTGTTGATAACAAGCATCCATATCAAACAAAGCCCGGGCTGACGCTCGTATGCGGTTTCAATGAATTTCTATACAACACTATATCCACTGGTGCAGCCTTGCATAACTCGAACCTATAAAGATCGAAGATTCACAAAAATCTCATAAATAGATTTATGTAACAATTGAATTTGAATAGATATGTGCGTTAATTCTATAATGAGTTTGTATTCATGATATCCTTTGTAATTTTGTTTTATACCAAGCAAACAGCTCTTAAAAATCCAACCACTACCGGTGAAAATGCAATTACAGTTCGGTTCAGTCATCAATGGAATTAATGATCCATTTCGTTCATTCATTCATTTAATTTTGAATATCTGAAAGATTTCCAATTCGGTAACAAAAATTGTATATGTATAAATCTACAAGCAAATTATACAATTCAGAAAATTTGATGCATGTGAGCAGACAACATTGGCCTTTCAATAATCTTCTATCCTAGGAAAGTAGGGAAGGATAATTGTGGGAATTCTATATTAATACATGTTTAAAAACAAATACTGAATTATTCATTTTCGAACATGTAAAATTAAAGAATTTTAATTTTCTCGATCGGAAAAGCATCGAAAAGAAATTTAAAAATGTTGTTGTTGATTGGTTGTTAACGGCGCTCGCATTAAAAATATCATATCGGGAACATAAATATTGATTCTTGTACAACACACATATTTCTTAATTAATTAATAAATAAATAAATCAATCAATAAATCAACCAGTTCATTAATTTTCTATACTCCAATATATATATATATATTCAATGGAACTTTAAGTTCAGGAAGGACCAGCTTACATAAGGTTGTGATGTTTTACTCGAAACTTCAAAAGCAATAATAACGAAAATAGATAGGGCAATAGATACTTTTGAAAATGACGTAATAAGTTCAGATGGCGAATTATAAAACGAGATGTCAGAGAGGAACATTTTATGAAATCTTTACGTAAAATTATCGGAAAAGACGATGCTGGGTACTAATCGGCCACACAATAGACCCCCTATCAGGGCTATTATTACATCTCATGACATCAGACAATAGGGATCGATTAACGACTTCTCGAAATCGGGGATTATCACTTTAAGGAGTCGTTCTATAGGATGGATGTATTCACTTCAACAATTGGACCTCTTGATGGTGATCATGACAATCATGTTGATGATGGCGTACAGCACGTGTTGCCGATCCATGCACGTGGCCAACCACGAGCAAATTATATAAGAGAGTGAGAGAGAGAGAGGGGGGGGGGGGATAAAGAGAAATGAAAAGAGGGGGAGGGGGTGGGGGTGGAGAGAAAATAAAAAATCCAAGAAGCAATTCTGAATGGCCTTACAAACGAATTCTGTAACAGAAATCGCAATTCATTAAAGCAATACGTTTTCAGATGAACAAATAAAGCTTCTTAAAAACTTGAATGATAAATATTAATCAATGATGCTGTTGGGAAGGGTGTGTGGAGTAATATAGGCAATTAATGAATCGACGCTTTAATACTCACGTTCAACATTCCTTCATTTACAAATTGTCAAAAATATGTCTTTGACATATAATTAGTATATATGGTCTGAAAGAGTATGTTCTCTCAAATAATTTGATACCATATTATTTATGGGGTATCAGGAGGTATTTTTTGCAGTGATATAAATTTTGATTTGCGCCAAAGTAAAGCATGACTGCAATGAATGAATCCAGCTATCAATATATAATCCTACAAGGGTTGCATTAAAATCCATTTCAAAACACATTTTTGATAAGTTACATTTTAATATTGTTTAATAAACACTTTTTAGTATCAATTTTCGAGTAAATTTAATTGAAAACGGATTCGCAAATGTGTTTACTAACTCGTGTAGGATTATGGCATCACTGACATCTGGATTCATTCATTGCAGTCACTTACTTTGGCGCAAATCAAAACTTACATCACTGCAAAGAAAACCTATTGATTATCCATGCAAGCGTGAATACATACTACATTTATAAAATATGGTATCAAATTATTTGGGAGGAGATACTCTTTACAGCCATATATGATCATGCGTTCATGACGTGTTATTTCCTTAAATTAGGGATTTGTAAGGTGTCTATTTTTTTACTCACATAATTTGCTCTTAGACGCTATGCAACACTTCCAATCATGTTATTGATCCATATTCTACTTTGTTGATTTTTGGTAAGACGCGCGTTTTGATTTTATTGTCATTTATTATATTTCGTGAGAAGGTACGTTAAAAGAAGAGATTATTCATGGATGATGAGATAGTCATATTACCTCATATCTTCATATGGTCACCCTTCCCTGGCTTGCTCTATCCCCTGTGTGACAAGTGAGTCCGAGCTAAATTTGAGGGTTATTTGCAAATGGTTATTGAAGGATTCGAAGACCCTATAGTAGGCCTGTTACAAACCGATAATGTCGCAGCAACGCATAATGTCACACCAACGCATAATGTCGCAGATGCGACATTATGCCAAGAGCGTCCAACGCATAATGTCGTAACTTTTCTAACGCATAACGTCACATGTCGCAACGCATAATGTCGCAGCAAATTTCTAACGCATAACGTCACACGTCGCAACGCATATTGTCGCAGCGGTATATTCTTCAGGACTCGAGTTAAAGATAAGATGTAACATATGCTTTCACTAAGTATTTTGAGACACGAGAAAGTGATATGGAAATCAGGATTACTCTTTGAATGTATATTTATCAGTTTATTGCCATTTCGTCTACTGCCATTTTGCCCACTATCACATGGCCTAATATCATTTCGTCTACCATTAGTTAGTCAACTATCAACATAGTCCAATAACCATTTTGTCCAATTTCATTACGTCTATTACCTTTTGGTCTAATAGCCAATTGGTCTACTTTCATTTCGTCCATGTTCCATTTGGTCTAACTGCAGTTGGTCCACTACACTTTGTCTAAACCCATTTCGGCTAATAATCATTATGTTGGTATATATCATTGCCATTATTTTGTCCAATCACCAATAGGTCCAATCATCATCTCGTCCAGTCATCATTTCGTCCAATATAGGCATATTCATTTCATCTTATAACCATAATGGTCTACTGGCACGAGGCCCCGACAGTGACTCTATGTATCATTACCGACTTGTTGTAGTATACTACTCCTGATTTGTGGTTCATATCAGCTCGCGTGAAAAAAACCCTCTTCCATCCGCCGACAGGGCATAGGCGGATCCAGGGAAAGGCCCGTCCCCCTCTCCTTACTGGCGCATGAAAAAAGGGGGAGAAAGAAAGAAAAAGGAAAAGAAGGGGAAAGAGAGGAGGAAAAAAGAATTAAGAGGAAGAATAAGAGGAGACAGACGAGTGAATGAAATAAGACTTGAAAAATATTTTTTGTAAATGTTTCATGTCACAAGGAGGCGCGATAGCTCAGTCAGTAGAGCGGGGGTTTCTGATTCCGGTGACCCGGGGTGCGTTAGTGCCCTTTGGTAAGGCATTTAAATAGTCATTACACCTACCAGGTCCCTCGGAGAGGACCTTAAGCAGTGGTTCCTCTTGTTGCTTGCTTACAAGCATTCATGCTTTCTTAGCAATCGGGTAAAAAATCACCATGTACCATGTACTATATTGGCTAGAATTTTCGCTCGCGCTTCGCGCTCGCATCCACATCTACTTCACAATTTTCATACATAGTGCTTGAAAAAGTGCTTAAATTTACCCCTTTTCTGACTGGAATATCAAGTATTTTTAGCTCGCGCTTCCCTCTCGCTTTATATTTTCAGTTATGATTGTTTTGCAAAGTGTACATCGATAATTATTACTATTCCTATTATCATTATTGTTACGAAGTTATATTTATGCATGTGTGTGAAATAAGGTAATGAAACTAAGCTTAGGTGCTGGACTCTCATTCAAGCTTTGTTTTTTTTCGGCAAGCTCCCTCCGTTTTACTCTAAAAAAAACTCATTTAAGGCAGCTTAATGTTATTAACTGTGTTTATCAAATATATAGGCCTAATTATGTTTCATATGATTTTTTGTTTTGTTATATTCTTTATTTTTATGCTATGTTTATTATATCATATACAACATTGTGAAACGGAAAACAGTACATAAATGAAATGATCAAAACATGTATTTAAAATGCCTAAAATCTAATAATGATAATAATATAATATATATAATAATATAGGGTATTTATATTGCGCACATGTCCACCTTGTTAGGTGCTCAAGGCGCTCCTATATTACCCGGCAAAGCTAGGCGTTCATAGCGCACACAGCTTTTTAAGGAATTACTTCCTACCGGTACCCATTTACCTCACCTGGGTTGAGTGCAGCACATTGTGGATCAGTTTCTTGCCGAAGGAAATTACGCCATGGCTGGGATTCGAACCCACGACCCTCTGTTTCAAATCTAGGTCTAAATCTAAAAAAAAAACGCGCACGCAAGTTTATTGAGATACGCAGCTTATTCTATATTCATAACGTGCTTGAATTTTGCAGTTTCAGATCAGGATATCAAAAAACTTCTGCTCGCATTATTAACATTAATGGAGGAAGATACCCAGTTACCCATCCTTTTCATGATTTACAAAACATTAATAGAGTGTCCTGTCCTTAGAAATCTATTTTTTCGCCGTCAAATTGTTTAGTTATATACCTATTCCGGTGGTTCATGATTACCGTACAAAAAGTGCTTAGAATGTCAATTTTTCAGGTCTAAATATAATTTTTTAAATTTAATTGTTGAAATATTTATCTTCCTCATGGTTAACTGCAGTTTAAAGGTCCCTTTTCAATCAGGCCAGAACTTATATTAAACATTTCTACTCCAGCTTCGAGCTCGCAGTAATTATCTAGTTACATACGCATCTTGTACATGATAAAAAACATTGCTCAGAATATTCCATTTTCTGTACAAAATACATGAAATAAAAAAAAAAATTATAGCTCGCACATCTCGCTCGCAATATTTAAATAGGGGTATTGAGATTACTACATATTGATGTTAAAAGAATAAAGCTAAGAAGTGACTGTTAGAACTACCCTTTCAAAGAAGATCACCTTTGAGCTGCCGATCTGGGAAAATATGGGTAAAAAAAATTGCGCCCCCCTATTGACGTTAAAATACACATAATACATCATTATCAATAATAGTCCCCAGTTGAGAAAAAGAATTATATTGGAATTACAGACAATTATTCCACCACTTGAAGCATGGAACAGAGAATGAAATATGTATTAGGTACAATCGGCCGTCCGATGCACAGGAGGGGTGAAACTATAGAGTACTCACTTTTTGTCAATTGAATAAAAAAAAAAATGTTTTGAAATATGTTGAAGTAAAATATATCGTCACACACACACACACACACACACACACACCCTCACATGCTGTGGCATTTTATATATATATATATATATATATATATATATATATATATATATATATATATATATATGTGATATCTCCCGACTCTAAATACACACAATCGCACATTTCAACACACACTCACACACACTTTAAAATCGTTCTGATGACTGAGAGAACTTGAACACAAAATACTGATTGTAGATATATTTTATTTTATATTTATCTTAACTCGAGTCTTGAAGAAAATACCGCTGCGACATTATGCGTTGCGACGTGTGACGTTATGCGTTAGAAATTTGCAGCGACATTATGCGTAGCGACATGAGTGCGTTAGAAAAGTTACGACATTATGCGTTGGACGCTCTTGGCATAATGTCGCAATATGCGACATTATGCGTTGGTGTGACATTATGCGTTGCTGCGACATTATCGGTTGTAACACGGCCTATGTATATTTATGTATCTTTAACCATCTATAATGAATGTTTATTAGGAGATATATCGAGCTGGAGCCACTTAAGTTGAGTTAATACTCGCCCTATACCATGCTATACCACACTACACAGAGAGAAAATCCATGATATCCCCCATATTCTTTAGAGTGTTACATTACTTTTGTGTCCCTTGCTGAGTAATAGTCAATGGAGGTTGGGTCGAGATGAGTCTCTGCTCTATCATGCCAAAATTTCATTGCCTCGAGAAATTTATGCTCACATCAATAACGCGCATTATAGATTATGACAGTCATGCATGTCCAAATAATTTTTCATTTAACAAAGAATAATGACAGCCGATGATGACAATAATTGCAATTCACTTGATTCGTGGGTCCATCCAAAAATAGGCTGAAAGATTGTGAGATCTTATTCATTGTCATGACAGACACTCTAGCCACACAATACGTATGATGTCAAGTCAAGCCATTCAAGCATCTAATCGTTCAAGATTGTCGATTCAGGAGAGAAACAGGTTCAGGAAGATAAAAGACTCGACTCGACTTGTGTGTGTGTGTATTTGAGTTTTGTCAGACGTGTATCAATCAGATATGATTATTTACGTCTGGACCGACCTTTAACGTCACCATCCGAAAGACGTGACCAGGGCTCGAACCTCGATCCACTGCATCAATTTGTAACTTCCCCACTTGGATTACAGGCGCACGCCACAACGCCCAGACTCGATGGATGGCAGAGATCTGATTTGAACTGGCGATGAGTTGATTGGGGCAGAGTTTACCTCCCAACTCCCTGATTGCAGATACCCGCAATTCAAAGTTTCATCCTGGTTTAGCATTAGGGCCTACTTTTTGTGATGACTGATCATGAAAGAGTCGATCAAAATATAACCAAATTTATCTCAATTTATATACCAGCTACTTAGTGCAAATAACTCCCCCATTTAGACAGACAGTTAACACAAACAAATTAGTCAATCGATACACTAAATGAATTATGATTTTTTAATGATAGGTAATAACAACCAATAGCCAGGCTAAAATTTGTCGTTGATATCTCACCCCAATAAAACCCAAGTACGAATCGGCTGGTGGTTAACTGAAGTTAAAACATTAACAATAACGATTTCATGAAATATAAAACCCATATAGGCCTACTACAGGCCAACATTGGAAATAATGATATATAAATTAGTACCTCAAATGCTATCTTATCCTCTTCAGGTATTATCTTCAATCCACAATAATGTTCACTAGACCCCTCATTTTCAAGTCTTTTTTTCTCTCTCGAGAAACTTCGCACCGAAAATATGTATTTTTGTTCAGAAAAAAAGGTATTTACACATTTTACATGACTGTATAGAGACCCGAATACGGTCCTAAAGTAGTTTGAGTTGGAGGGGGGGGGGGGGGTAAAAATACCGTCCTCACCCGTATTGTGTCTAAAAATATGACCTAGATTGTGTTGTAATTGTGTAACCCATTTCAAATGGGATGCTACTGATTGTGAGCAAGTGCGATGTTACTATTTTTGTCGAGCAAAAAAACATTTTCAATTCAGGATTTATTTCAAAGGCACGCGATGTCTTTATTCAATGCTTTCAATCAGCGTCGTGTGTGTTTTTTTATTGACGATACAAAGGCCTTTTTTTCTTTTCCGCTCTGTTCTCTTTACTTGTGATACAATTTAGTTTCGGTGTATTTAAAGATTATTCATCGCCAAAGTTTGAATTCATTTTCCTAAAATATATTATAAGTCTAAGAAAAAAAAAAAAATTTCCACTAAGTACCAATTAGCACGATTGAACATGTAGAACGGTCACTACAAAATTGTAAAACTTGAATTTTATTGCCAGATTTTCTTCACATTATTGATATACTCTCGTGAACGATATCTGGGGAAGATTATTATTGTTTTTACTCAAATTGATATTAAAAAAATATCAAATCATTTAGTTTTCTCGGCCTCAGTTTATGTTCAAAAGTGTTGGTGATCTTTCTAAAGTGTAGTAGCAACAAAAAATAAAAAATTGAGGATTCTCATTTTAATTTACAATAATTGATTAAACACTTTTATGGGACACGATTATTCCGCTTAGATATCATCATGTTTTATAAAATAAATGTCAATGACCTCTTACTCTCCTCCTACCTGTCACAATAGACTTTTCACCATCTCAAAAATCACATCGTATTCAATTATTTTACTTTCATGATTATACTTGGTCATCATAATATTGGATCCTTCTTCCTTCCCAATTACTTCCACTTACAATAATTTATTTATGATTATGCCCCTATGCATCATATTTTGTAGTGGTGATAACGGTTTTATTGTATTGGCAAATGTTGAATGTGAGCCAGCTTACTTACAAGAAAATGAGTTCCATGGAATCCCTGGAATCATGAACGTTCGATCTGCTTGCTAATCCTTTCCAATTAAAAGTAATCCCTTAATAGGATTACTGACATGAAATCGATAATCAGTTATCATATGACACCACATTCGATATAGTCTTCGTCCGTCAATTCGATCATTCTTATTGTTGAAAACATTGATAGATTAAGTCAGATAAGAAAATAATGATTGTTCTGATCGTAGGCAAAAGCATGCCAAATTAACCACCCAATTCGAAAAATGTATATTTTCCTGCACTTTTAATTTGGTTAAATTCGAATACGAAAGAAAATGGGTTTTTAATCTTAGAAACGTAAAAAGCGATGTGTTTCAATAAGATAGTAAGCATTCGCGCAGGTTGTTCAGTGTGGTTACCGTTCCTGTTGCATTACGCAACAATACACCATTCATGTTCCATAAGAGATAACCGTTTTTTTAGAACAAATGACAATGAACAACCTTCAGAACACACCATAACTGGGAAGCTTCTAAGGAAGAATAAAAGCTTTTTTTTCAAAACGTTATGCAATAGCCTGGGGCTGTTTCATAAAGTTGTTCGTAACTAAGTTAAGAGCGACTTTATAAGAACGACCGGTGAACCTTTCTTAACCATCGCCATTGAACATTTTGCTGTACCAGTCGCTCTTCAAGTCGCTCTTCAAGTCGCTCTTAACTTACTAACAGCATGGAGGTATAGAATACCTCTATGCTAACAGATATGAATCACCCACCGGGTGCGTTGCTATGTCATCATACATTTTCTTTTCTTTGTTATAGGTATACTCTGTAATATAATGTAATGAAATGTAATGTAATGTAATGCAATGTTAGTGTTTTAAGCAACGTGTATAGCACTTACTCCATCCTCTTCGGGATCCTCTCATATTATTTACCAAAAATTGTTGAATTCATGTTAGGTTTTGTCACCTTTTGTATCTTAATACTTTTTAGTTCCACCTTATAGGATTATTCAATCTTTGTGATACCAAGTAACTTTGGCCGATTTGTAAGATTATTTTCCTCATGTAGATATTTACTACAAATGGGTGCTATTAATGATTAATTTCAGACTATTACATTTGAATACTCCGAATTGAGCCTACTAATTTTATTCTCGAACACGAGGAAGGAGACATCATCTACATGGCTCTGTCGCGGTGATTTTTCTTTCATGTGGTTTGAAATTTTTACCTCGCTCTCCTCCGATCGAGGTGAAGTCTTTGAAACTGCAAGTTTTACGACTTAGTGGTAACATCGATCGTAATAAAACCCAGGTACATGCTTTGATTAGATCATTAATAGAAGATATAAGCACAGGGTAACACCCTTGAAGAGAAAGCAATTATACATTGATTTAGTAAATAAACTTCACCATGATTGACAAAATGACTTAGGGTAGCTGGCTTCGGTCCATCTCTATAGGCTTTTCATCATCCCATTCCATTCCTCGAAGTTCAGCCCATGGTAGACTGGCAGGATACCATTCTTATTTCAGCTTCTTTTATAAACATCCCCTTTCTTAATAATCCCGTTTCATGTCAATTCATAAATTTTCATTCTTCCTTTCACATTTAAAACACAAATATCCCATTAAAATTGTGCATGAATTTTTCACCTCGAGCAAATATAATTTTCCCCACCTCTGCCAGTCAGGTACAAATGAGTTGATCATTGTAAAATGAATCTATGATAAATAATATTTTCACGTCTGGAAGTATACCGGACATCGTGGCTAATGGTAGAGATCTCGTTTCATGAAATGGGAGGTCACGAGTTCGATCTTTGGCTGAGTCATATAACATTCCGCCTTCTTGTCAGGCGCTACACTTATTACAATTGAGAAGGGTATTAATAAAGTAATGTTTATGCAAGAAATGGGAAACAATTTATAGGAGCTGAAGTGACTACCCTGGGTAAATAAGAATTATCATTATTATAAAGTTATTGTTTGTAGTAGTTTCACCCTTTTCCAGTCAAAATCAAACTGTCTCATAATTTACAGGCGGCTATATTCATATACTTATATAACTGGAGCGATAGCCGCATTGATTGGGTCTGTCTGATGGGAAGTTGATCATGAACTCAATAAAATCTATAACCAAAATACAGTTAGACGCCGAGCTGAAAAGAATATTGTCTTGACCACGTATTGATTAACATTATTGACTCCCCATCCTTTATAAGGGAAACAAACCTATAAAGGCTGGTTATCGAGCTTTAAGTGGTGCATTGAATTTAAAGTCGGAATTTGGAAAAAGAAAATCCGTTATCTATTAACAATTCAGTTGACATGGTTGATTATTCTTAAATTATATTCGCCTTCCCATACATCCCACACACACACACTTTCTTCACCCCCCCCACTCTCTCTTAATCTGATCCCATTTCACTTCCTAATACTGAAATCGTCAGTGATTTTACGAACCGGCTCAAAACTAATTTTCAGTCAAATTTTAGTTTTTTTTTTGGAATATTCTGAAAGCCCGTGATTCACTCTACTGATTTGCCAAATTTCAGATCAAAATTCGTTTTATTTGAAGAATAAGAGCGTATTTAGATTTCTTACGAACCGGCTCAACTAAAATCCAAATTTAGAGGGCTAATATTCAAAGATAATTACCGAAATTATACCAAAATATGGAAGAGAAACTCAACTCTCACTACACATATGTCAAAACAGGAATGAAATTTCAAAACAAGTTTGACCAAGGCAGAACTGAAAGATTCACCACCTCAGCAGTTTTATTTTGTCACAATAAATGATCACTATGGAAGAATGAAACCTGTATTTAAGGGATGGTCCGGGCTGAAAATACTTATATCTAAATAAATAGAGTAAAATGCTGGAAATTTCATCAAAATCAGATAACAAATAACGAAGTTATTGAATTGTAAAGTTTATCAATATTTTGTGAAAAGTTATATGCACATCATCATGAACATTCATTAGGTGGGCTGATGATGTCACATCTCCACTTTCCTTTTTTAAATATTATTACATGAAATCATAAATGTTTCATTTTTTCATACATGTGTAAATGATGTGTCTCCATTATGATGAAATAATTTGCGGCAATAAATAACTAATGCACTTAATCAGTTGTCAATCCAATTGTTTAAGTTCTTGGTAGAATTTTTTTTTAATAGACCTAATTTCATATAATAAATAAGATTTAACTGCCAAAAAATGATATAATAAGAATATGCAAAAGAAAACAATTACCTGTGTTTTACATTGACCTTTTTAGATCGTGGTCTGAAATAAAGTATATTCACATGTTTAATGTTTTCGATATAAACCAAGAAATTATCTGGTATAATAGCAATATAAAACATGAGAAAGAAACGTTATTTTTTCAAAACTGGATCAAAGAGGGGATTTATAAAGTGGGACAGATTATAAAAGATGGGAATTGGAAAGATTTTTCATGTATTAGCAACTATTTTAAACGCAGACAATTGCTTACTTCTTTCGAATTGTCAAAACTCAAAAAGGCATTCCCACACTTCTGGTTAGAGAAATTACGTAATACAAGAACCCCACAACGGCTACAAACAGAAGAACCAAATGTGATTGAGTTAGCAACAGGTGACTCAATAAATGTCGAGAAAATGTCAGCTAAACACTATTATAGTTTGTTCGTGGATAAATATAAAGAAGAACCCGTTTGTTTACATTTTTGGCAAGATCGTTTAGACTTATCAAACGAATTTAATTGGAGTGAAGTATTTAAATTCAAATTTCAGCAAATTAATGACAATAAAATAAAACAATTCAATTTTAAACTTTTTCACAGAATATTGCCCAGTAAAGACAATTTATGCAAATGGGGAATTTCGAATGATAATTTATGTCGTACTTGCAATTGCAAGGAAACTATATGTCATTTTTTATTGACATGCAAAAAAGTCAGGATATTTTGGAAAATAGTTTCGTGTCTTATTCGGAATATTTTTGACCTTGCTATTGACATTATTGAAAAAACGATTATTATAGGATATGATATAGGCAACCGAAAAACAAAACTCGTCAATTTCATCCTTAATTATGCCCAATATACTGTATATAAGAATTATGTCAAAGAATGTAATGATAAAAAGAAACATGTGTTACATGGAAACTATCTATTGAAAGATTTGAAAGCAGAAATAAGATTTCACATAAGTTTGAAGTATAATCAGAAAAGATTTAATGAAAATGAGTTGCAAAAGATACGTTTTTACTTTGAGTGAATACACTACCAGTACCAGTCACGGTTTTTTGGGGTTCGCTGTTGGCTGGCCTGTTGGAGCCGGAGAACAATGGATTCAGTCCACTGTGAATCTATTGTTCTCTGGTTCTCAACGCGTGACGGCGGGCCGAGGAATTGTGACTGGTGGTGTAAGTAACATATTTTACTGTATTTGTTGTACTTTTTGTAAAATATTGTTGTGTGATACGATATGAATTTTGTTGATGTAAAAACTTGTATCTTTTGATATTTTTATGGACAATAAAGTACCTCAATTGAGGATAAATAGAAAAAAAATATAATAAATAAAATACAAAAGAACAAGTGGGGATATGACATCATTAGCGCATTTAATGAATATTCGATTTTGATCAAATTTTGAGCATTTTGCTCTGTGAATTCTATTCTATTTATTGAGATATAAATATTTCCAGCCTGGACCATCCCTTTAATTCCTCTTGGATTATCATATTGAATAATACATTGCATCAGTCCATAGTAAGCTATTAATTAAAAGATTAATTGCTCTTTCATATTCTGGTATTAAATTTATATTCTAATATTGTGGGGTTTTTAGTATTAAGCTTCCTAAGATTGTATTACCTTTATTTGTATGTGCACCGACACCAGTTCATTGAGACATTATTTTAACACTTGATAAGAATAAAATACTGGTAGATGTAGCCAAGAATTACACACTACTTCACACAAACATACTTTTTTTTAGCTGTACAGAGAAAATAACACATTGTCCATGCTTGGTACTGTCACCATTTCATGAAGTTGTCAGAACTGACAAATTGCAATTACCCAATAGTTGCCATAGAAACAGTTAGGCACATGGTTCTGAACCAATCACAACTCAGAATGAAATGTTCCCCTGGAGTGATTAAAAATCAGTCAGATTAAGTTGAATGTTCCCAAAAGCAAGCAAACTTTTCACTTATAATTAAAGGACATGCTAAACCTGGCATTGCATTTTAAACTGTTTGAAAAGTTGAAGATTATGTTCGGATGGATTTATCAAATGAATTAAATTTCCTTTTTGCACTACACTTAACCCTATCTTAACTGGGCTATTTCGGACCAGTATATACGGGGGGGGGGGGACCCCCCCCCCCTCATATCTCGGCCGCTGATTGCGCGATCGCCGCGAAAATTTGCACACACGTAGAGCCGGATGTAAACTACAAGACTGTATAGAAAAAAATTCAAAATATTAATTGTTTATATATTTTTATTAATTATGAAAATAAGCGTATAAAATTTGCCCTAAATTTGGGCTTTTTTGTGTATATTTTTGCCTTTAACTCAATTTATATAGCTAGAAGAAGGCTAATTTTTGGTGGGAGTATCAATCATAACATTTCTTACAAATATCTACAAAAAATTGCAAAAATATGATTAATTTCTTATGTATTTTATTGGTTTTTTTAATTCTTTGTATTTCTTTGTTTTTTCCGATGAACTTTGTCAGGGACTCTTTTGCGATCATAAATAGCATAAAATAAATCCATTAAAACCAACAAAAGTGAAAATAATCATACATATATGATTTTTGGTTGAAAAACACAATTTGCATTGACTTTGTACACGGAATCAAGTTTTTGAGCAATTTCGGGTCTGACATGCTCTTACAAAATGTTGCGTAATTTCGGAACCACGTACCCGGGCGTCGCAAATTTGGTCTCAAAAGATGCGCAAGACTTGAAAGTAAAAAGTCAGAGAGCGGTGCGGTAAAAAAAATTGGCGCGATGGCGTAGTGACGAAATTTGTCGAGGGGGGGGGGTCAATTTGACCCCCCCCCCCCAGTTTAATAAGGGTTAAGGGGCCTTTCAGACAGATTTTGGTTACAATAATGCATACATGAATATAAATAAAAGAGAAATGCATGTCAGTGATGTTCTTTACAAAATTTATTTATTTTTTCATGATCACAAAGTGAGCAAACAATAACGATCAACATCAAGTGCTAACTACCAAAGGCTGCTGAGCAAAGTGATGTACTTCAAATGTAAAACAATGATTTACAAATGACAAGAATATTTACAATGATTTTATAACTGAAATGAAAGGGTAAGTACAAGAATTCATGAACAATGAGCATGTACATTTATTGACCAATAGTATTTGCAAAATGTGACAATCTAAATGAAAAGTGTACATTTTTTTAAATATTTGTTTTTGTATTTGCAGAATTCACGATATTCAAACTCTATGAACTTCCATATTTTAGTGCATGATGGGCATGGATAATAATCGCACATTTACTCTTGAGATAGCCGTTAAGAATCTTTAACTGGACAATGTGGCATGTGCCTGCAGTCTAAGTGGAAAATTCAAATTGATTCAGATATCAATAAATCATGCCATGTTCTGGGTCACATTTTTTAAATGGTCATATTGAAGGTTGGCTGACTTTAATAATCATATTTGACCAATACATCTGCAAAAACTTACAAGTGGACAATTAAAATGCTGAAATGCCAAGCTAAACCAATAATTACTATTAGTTTGGTAAAAATGCCATTTTGTACTGTTCTATGCTTTTTAGAAGGCTATTTGCCAGATAGTGTGCATATTTACATTTAGAGGGTATTTTTACAGGGCTTTCATCATAATAAGAGACATTAATAAACACACCAAATTTTCAAAACAACATTTTTCCAGCAGAAAATAAAGTAATGTAATAAAGCTCCAAAGATTAAAAAAAAAAAGGAAATGCATCCGTTAACCTAAATCATTCTAAATTAAAATGCCAACAAGTGATTCAACTACAGGATCATCAAAATCACAGAGCGATTTCTAAAATATTCCTTCAGTTAGTTCAATATAACAAACAACCCCTAAAAAATTCAAATCTTTATGACATATGTGAACTTTGAATAGCTTACTGTATATCTAAATTTTGCTATCTTGGGATCTTATAAGTTATATGATCCCAAGAAAAAAAAAAAAAATCAATTTAGGAGCCAGATTAGTCGAACAGTAAGTACCTGAAGATATTCAGAAGTTGGACTTGATATTAGATAAGCATTACTATTCTCAAGGTTCATGATCATTTCACAATGATCAAGATAACCTCAGTATTGTTTATTATGATGGTCTAGTTTTTCACCTTGCTTAGCGACAATTGAATCTCCTGCCTTGAAATGGGACTTGGTTGATTGATGCTTTGATAATAGCACTGTACCTGTGAGAGATAGCCTTGCATAGAAAGTAATTGCTGTGTTTATCTTGATTCAATCAATAAAGATGACATTGGGCCAAAAAGAGTGTCCATCTGTATGGAAGACCACCTGTCTATAAAGACCAAAAATTGAGTTCCTATTGAAAAAAAAGTCACAATTCTTATCAACACGTATTAGTGGAAGTTGCCCACCAACATCACCTGTTTGTAAGGACTGCTTGTCTTGTAGGTTGGTCTTAATTTATATCACTTCATAGTTTGCACTGTCCTTCTCTTGTAGGTTCCCTGCCCATGACACATTTTCCTTACAGTATTTGGACCAACATCTCTCGTTAACTTTTTTGTTTCATTTAAAAAGAATGAATACAAATATGTCAAGGTTTGAGTTTATGAAAAGATTTTTAAAACTGAAACATCAAGAATCTTACATGAATTCAATTTTAGGAGGTTTATGAGAATGATACACATATGTAAAAATACATAGGATTCATTGATTTAAACCCAATTCAGAAATGCAGTTCAATGATATAGATATTACAAGAACAAAAAAAAAAAAAAACTACTTCACAATCAGCTCCTAATTTCAAAACATGAATGATAAAGTTAAAAAAGATCCACCTTCAATAAGAATGCAATAATTCATCTGAAATGCATCAATGAACAATTAGAAAACAGTGACACTTATAACAATTACCAAATCAAATACATTTTTAAGCTTGGGATTATGCAGCTTTGATTATCTATGATCTTCTGAAGGATAAAAAACAAAACACAAAGAAATGGTAACTTTCCACCAATGTTCTGTTTCTTCTACATCTCATGAAGAGTTCCAGTACTAAGATGTTGTCCTGATGAAACTGACATTGTATAATGTCATTATCAATGCTGTGTTGAGAATACAATCTGAAACCTGTTGTTGATTATTGTTGGGCAGCACCCCAGGCACCCCAGCTATCCCAGCTCATTTCAGCTCCCTGTGGAAGAAAGGGCAAAATGTTTCATAAAGAACATTTAATCCCATAGTAAATGTAAAAAGATATTTTTGAAGACAGTGCCAGTGATGATTTCTACTTTGTTGTGAAGCCAAAAACAAAACATGCAATCGTAATGGTGTTTAGTGTAAAACACACCCTTTTATTTTACTTTACTTTATTTTATTCTATTTATTTACTTTTTATTTTTCGAGGGGGGGGGGGGGAATTCAAAACATAATACAGAGATGCATTTGGAAAAGTACATCTTGGTCCTGTTACATACAATAAATATTTACAGCAAATTTCAACTTGTTATTCTTTGATTGCCATAGACATATAATTGGGCAAAATTGTACGATCAATACTCTGAAGCTTTGTCATAAGTATATGTTCTGCATTATGTTTTGCGTGTTGTGACAATACTCTGTTTCTACATTTCATGTATATCTGTTGTTTTGGGGTTTTTTAAAAGAAAAAAATGAAAATAAAGTGAAAATTTGATTTATTCACTATGTTATATTTATCATGACTAAACCTTCAGTGGATTATTAAGACAAAGAATGTGATAAAGTGATTGGTATGGTCCCTTACCCCCATTCCTGTGTTAGCTGCTGCTGCTGATGTTGTTGTTGTTGCTGTTCCTCCAGACTGCTGGTTATAGTTATATCCACTGTTGTAGTTATACCCTGAACCACTTGAATTGTTATCATTCTGGTTGTTGGTTGTCTTAGCTTTCTTCTTCTCCGGTGCCTTGGTATCATTCGACGTCTGGCTGGTGGTGTTTGGTGTAGAAGGGGCATCCCCACTTAAATATAAAATAAACAGAATTGAAATTCTCCATTAATTTCCATTGTCTAAATTTATTTGAATTTGAAACCCAATGATTATGATGCGATGTTATATGTGTATTACAACAGATTTTGTTTGGGACAAGATAAGATACATTGGAGGTCCAGGGTTGAGGGAAAACAAAATTCCCCGATTTTTCCCTGATGAAGTTTAAAAATTTAAACCCATTCCCAGTTTCTCATGTTTTCTAAGTTGTTACAGTGAATTACATGTATTTTTAGTATAAAAACAATTATGTATTAGTACCACCATAACCAGTCATTCAATGGATGTTATATTTGATACGCAACAAAATATAACAGTCTGACTACAATGCTTTCGACTTTTCGGCTGATCAAAATTTCCTGATTTTTCCCTCATTTGAGGTATTTAAAAAAAATCAAATTCCCTGATTTTCCCTGACTGGAAAAAAAGTAAAATAACCCTGATGGGCTGGGAACCCTGTAGTCTAATATATTTATACCCATGCAAGAAGTTTTGTTGCAGCTCAGCAACAATAGATTCAACTTGTGCAAAGCTGACTAGATGAATCACATAAAAGAATCATGACAGTTAAGTGTTCAGTTTAATGCAGACTGATAATATTAACAAGATGAATGCCTCTGGCCGTCTCACCTGCATCACGCGATTCAATATAGCAGCAGTGCTGATTTTGAAAACTACTATAACTCGCACAAGATGTTCAGTGATACTTGGTTACTCTTATTTCTACGTTTTATGAACTAGACCCATACACTTATAGAGATATGATGGTAATTCAACAAATACCCCCAACGTGGCCAAAGTTCATTGACCTTACATGACCTTTGACCTTGATCATGTGACCTGAAACTCGTACAGGATGTTCAGTGATACTTGATTACTCTTATGTCCAAGTTTCAAGAGAAAGATCCATCAACTTTCCAAGTTATGATGGTAATTCAACAGATACCCCCATTAAGCCAAAGTTCATTGACCTTTGACCTTGGTCATGTGACCTAAAATGCGCAAAGGATGTTCAGTGATACTTGATTACTCTTATGTCCAAGTTTTATGAACTAGACCAACACACTTTCAAAGTTATGGCGGTAATTCAACAAATACCCCAATTTGACCAAAGTTCATTGACCCTAAATGACCTTTGACCTTGATCATGTGACCTGAAACTTGCACAGGATGTTCAGTAATACTTGATTACTATTATGTCCAAGTTTCATGAATCAGATCCATAAACTTTTAAAGTTATGATGGTAAATCTACAGATACCCCCAATTCGGCCAAAGTTCATTGACCCTAAATGACCATTGACCTTGGTCATGTGACGTGAAACTCATGCAGGATGTTCAGTGATACTTGATTAACCTTATGTATAAGTTTCATGAACTAGGTCCATATATTTTCTAAGTTATGATGACATTTCAAAAACTTAACCTTAGGTTAAGATTTTGATGTTGATTCCCCCAACATGGTCTAAGTTCATTGACCCTAAATGACCATTGACCTTGGTCATGTGACGTGAAACTCATGCAGGATGTTCAGTAATACTTGATTAACCTTATGGCCAAGTTTCATGAACTAGGTCCATATACATATTAAGTTATGCTGTCATTTCAAAAACTTAACCTCAGGTTAAGATTTGGTGTTGACGCCGCCGCCGTCGCCGCCGCCGCCGCCGTCGGAAAAGCGGCGCCTATAGTCTCACTCTGCTATGCAGGTGAGACAAAAACAAACATCACTTATGCTAAGAAAGATTTCTTTGCATTTCTTCCATTAGGGTGTTTTTGGTTGACATTAGATGCCCAGGATAAAGCTGACCCTCAGCCGGATAGGCTGCAAGTGGCTGCTAACCAACTAGCCTACATCTGTTTGCACGGCAGCTGCTTGCAGGCTTCACTCATTTTGTTCACAAACTTTGCTGAATGAAACCGTGCAACCCATAACTCTTGATAATCAGATGATGGCAATCAATTTTATTTTCACCATTAAGATTTATCATAAGCAAGCAAGAAGCAATTTCACAATTATCTTTGTTTTCAGTAAGTTTATGATTCAGATCAAATTGCATTTCATTGTGCTGATTACTACTGACCTGTTGTGAAAAGAAAACTGCAATCAGCATAAATAATATTCGCGCTGTCCTATCACTAGAACACCTGCTGTTCTGTGTGTCTGAGTGATTGCATGGTTTGGGTAAACAGGCAATCGGACGCAAAATAATAAAAATCCAATTCTACTCTGATATCATGAAATTCATTTTTCTGATAATTATGAAAAGTCTCATGACTCAGTCCCAGACAAAGCACACCAATTTTCATAAAGTGATATAAAAAAAAAAACTGATAAGATAACTTTTCTACTTTTGGTCATTCCCAAACTAGTGTTAATAGAGGGGCGTAAAGCTTGCACCTACCTGGAATCTGCTGAACGTTTCTTGCTAGATGAGATGTTCTTGACCAACTTCTGATGTTCATCTACAGCATCATGGGTTCTACGATGAAAGATATAAATCAACATTGAAGTTATACCAAAAAAAATACTTGAACCAATGCTAGTCAACAGAATGCATATCAATCCATCCAACTCCTACTTGCCTATATAATATTGTGTCTTATATTGTTCAGATCGAATATACAATCTAATTTCCTGGTTGCAAGCCAGAAATGTACTGACTTGATTAAACTTCCCCAGCAATCCTTTTACTTTCCAAATATAGTGTTATTCTGAAGGAGGAAATTTATGTAAAAAACAATATCTCTTATACAAACAGCACATCGCTACTGATGTTTTCACTTTAATTGAAACTTTGCATATTAAAAAGGAAGTCACACCAACTTACGCTGCAGGGTTGTTACCAAAGTCCTGTAGAAACTGTATCTTGCGCTGTGCAAACTGTATCTTGACATCTTGAGGTACGTTGCTTGAGATGACCGTATCAAAGATGGCAGTCATTTTCTCTTCATTGAGTGGTGACCGTTGATATTCCACATCCATCATCAGTGTATAGATCTGCTCTTTCAGTACAGGACTCACCTGAAGTGTACAAGAATATTCATTGGTAATGAGAGTGACCTCAGCCTTACCTGGGTGGTGTTTATAAAGCTGTTCATAAAGTTAAGCCAACTTAATGCATGAATGGAACATGTTCTTAGGTGCTATGTAGTGATAAATCATTTAGCACAATTACATTAAATTCAATTCAGTAACAAGGTCGTTAGCGGTGCGTAAAATTATTCACACAGCTTTATGAAATGCCCTACAGGGGATGTTTCATTATATATGAAAATCCAAATAGGTTTCTCAATCACTTTCAATTACATCAGCTGAAATCTTAAATATTGTATGCACATAATCATGTTCATTATTATAATTACTTTGAAACATACATTTTTAGTGAGCAGCATATTATCTTGATAGTATAAATCAAATTACTTGACATAGCTTCATACTTCGTGAAATGCTAGGATGTAAAAAGAATCTTTGGCCTGGCATCTCTGCACTTCATATTCCTGCCATTTTGTAAGGTAGCAGAACTTTAGGAACATCTTTATGAAGGCATTAAATCTTTGAAAACTGTAAAATATATTGTTTCAAAACAATGAACTCTAAATGTTTCCATTATCACACAAGAACTTGAACTAGAAAGTAATATATATTAAATTAAGCGATTTGGTTCTGATTCAAGTAATTTACAAACTGTAAGTTACCCCTCCCCCCCAAAAAAAAATAACACTCAGACACTTCTTATCAAAGGCTTGAATATTTATTACGATACATAAACCGCAATGGATTGTTTTTCAATCAAACACACTTCTACTTTTATATGCATTCTGATTCCTCTTTTCCATATATTTACCCCAAATACCATCAGGGGAAGGTAATGAAATACTTCACCTGTTTTTGAACTAAGACTTTCTCCAGCACCTTGATGGCAGTATCAGTATCTCCTAGAATCTACAAAAAATACACAATCAAACAAACCCACTTTAAACATTTAATGTATAATCAACACACATTCAGTGCATTGAAGTATGATTAAGGTGATATTCTGATCATACTTAGTAAAGCCTATGACAGTAGTTAATTGGTAAATTACACACAAGCAAATCACAATAATAGAACAGTGATGCATGTAATTTGTTTGATAGTTAATATCAACAATTCTTTTGTGTATTACCTAATAATGATGCATGTGATATTTGATAGAGTTGATCAGAGATTCTTTTGTGTATTACCTAGTGTTCTGTAAATCATTTCAATATCATTTGTTGATACAAAAAATTTGGACAGTAAAAGCACAAATGGCCCTACATAAACACAAGATAAAATTGTTAGAATCAATTGACCAAACAGTAAATATGAAATCTCTCAACATATTTTTGGCATTCAAAATAATAAAGGTGAACACTAGAATGTTTACCTATTCAATAAGACACCAGAGTCTTTGGGTGACTCTAGAAAAGATTATAACCCCAAAGCATTCAATTTTGGGAATTCTAGGGACGATTTGGCCCATGACCAGTGCAAAATTATCCATCACACTGATGGATTGTCTTCAGTGGCAAAGTTTGGTTTGATGCTAAATCTAAAGTGAATACTGTCTCCATGGTTCTTATCTAGTTTTCTTTTGGATTGGGTAAAACCAATAAAATAATCCAATACTAACCTTTTGATAAAACCTTGCTAGCTTTCCTGCAAAGAAAGACTGTCCGGTGGCTGTTTTAGCATCATCAATGCAACCCTCGTAGAGCTTAATGACCTCATCATTATTGCCAGCTCTACGTTCAAAGTTGATGCGTTCTAAACGGATCATGACAGAGTCTTGCTGCTTGGTTTGAAGCTGCTCAAGGATCTCTCTAGCGCGATCAATGTTTCCTGTAATGATGGAGAATATTATGCAGAAGGAACACGATGAACATTGTCTACTCCCTACCCCCTCTTCCTAAAACCATGTAAATCAAGGTCTATCGCCCTGAAATTCTCTCTGAATATACTGAACATGACAAAAAATAATATCTTGTTTCCCCAAGCAGTTCTCATTGTACTCGCTGATTGATATGCATGAAAAGATGTAATAAACTTACATTATTAGGCCCGTATTCTGAACTCAGGTTTACATTAAACCCTGCTTTAAAGTTGTAGTTGAACTATGGAGAGCAAATTGGGGCACGATTCCCTAACAGTACATTCAATTTATTAACTCATACGACACCCAATTGTTCATAATTGTCTGGGAATGATAACCGTTTTTCTTTGTTATGAAAGCAAAATGAAACCAAATAGTAAACATAAGAAATATACAATAAAAACAGAATATTTTGATTTTTGGCTCCCAATAATTTTAGCACAGAGTTAGAGCGTGGTCTAAGTTAAACCTAACTTCAGAATACGGGCCTTAGAATCTAACAGTCCGTGGCAGAATTCAGGTAGGGGAAAACAGAGGATACCCAGCCTATTATATTTTTTTATCAACTGAAATTCTGTTTTGTGTTGTATTAGGAAGAAAATTCACAAGCAATATGTATAGCCTCACCATATTTTTCTTCAAATGCTGCCCATTGAATGTTAATAGCTGGTTTAGATGGTAGATGGGTCCCACATGCTCTCTTGAATACTTCTGATGCAGCTTCCTGACCTGTCTTCTCCATATAACGAGCATACTACAATCAAAAGTAGATTAATAACATAACAAGTGGAATGCCTCTGGCCGTCTCACCTGCATCACGCGATTCAATATAGCAGCAGTGCTGATTTTGAAAACTACTATAACTCGCACAAGATGTTCAGTGATACTTGGTTACTCTTATTTCCACGTTTTATGAACTAGACCAATACACTTATAGAGATATGATGGCAATTCAACAAATACCCCCAACGTGGCCAAAGTTCTTTGACCTTACATGACCTTTGACCTCAACCGCGTAGCCAGGATTTCATTTTGGAGGGGGCGGTAAATGCACGCGAAGCGTGCCAACACTTACAGAGCGCGCGAAGCGCGCTCCCTAGGGGGTGGGTGCAGGGAGGGGGAGTTTTCCCCTCCCGCGCGAAGCGCGGAGCTTTCGGTGTTTCATAAATTAAAATGAAAAGGAGCCGTCTCTCTTGTCGTCAGCTCTAATTCAGTTGACTATATTCTGATTTTGAACATTGATTTCAAAAGTGATTGTGATATGTTCGAACGCACTAAAAGGGATAAATGGAGGAAATTAAAATAACAATTACCCCGCGCGAAGCGCGGAAGCTAAAGCGTTTTATCAATTGTTTTTTAAGAAAAGGGTCCCGGGAAAAGGGTATCAAGTTAGTTATATCATGTATATTGAATTCCCGTGGAAAGTTTGATTACAAACAATTTAGCGACAGTGCATATTTTTAACTCGCAAAACAGAGAAGAAGAAGGGTGCCGGGAGGAAGACATTCCTCCACGCGCAGAGCAATGAAACTCTGAAATTTCTAAGGGCGGACGTTACGTCAAATGCAGATATCTCCAATACCCCCATCGGCTCTATTGATTTTCTAAGATTATTGAACTTCATTACAAGGAAAATAGAGCGCAAAAAGTTGAAGCTTCTGTGATTTATTGAAATTATATTATAAAAATAATAATTTCTTTGACTCATCCTGAAGCGCTCGCATTTGAACAATTAAGAAACTTAAGTGTCTTTCAAAATTTCAAACTGAGGGCGCAAAACAAGACAGGAGATGAAATGTGCAGGGAAATGACATGAAGTTTCATCGAATTTGATAAAAATATTGTACTTTTTTATTTAATACGACACAAATTTTATACCTTCCTCTTTTTCAATTAGGAACCTGTTTACCCCAAAATTATGAATGTTTATTAACAAGCTAAAGCGGGAGAAGTTGCCTATATGGGGGTGACGGCAACATTTGATATAAAGATTTTACCCGCCCGGAGCCGACCCGACCAGAAGTGCGGAATGTTGCGTGATCAATTTGAAGAAAAAAAAGACAACCTCATATAATTCGGCCTAATCTTACTCTAATTCCATGCCCTAATGTATACATTTTAACTTTAAGTAGCAAGGAACGCACTAGCCCTATAACCGAGGTGGAAAGACAGGGTTAAAGAAAGGGTGAGGGAAAGGAGAACTGCAATATTGTCATTTGACCGCGCAAAGCGCGGAAGCAAAATTCATATATATATAAATTTAGAGCGAGAGTGAAGGAGTTTCGTTAAGGTACTAATTCTTTTGAGAGAAAAATAAAGAATGAAAAGAAAAACCCACAAAGCTACCTTTCTTCCCCTTCCTCCCTTTGCTTTCCTTTTCTCCTCTCTTTTTCCCCTTCCTTTTTTTCTTTTTTGGGACGTTTTTTTTGGGGGGCGACCGCCCCCACCGCCCCCCCCTGGCTACGCGCCTGTTTGACCTTGATCATGTGACCTGAAACTCGCACAGGATGTTCAGTGATACTTGATTACTATTATGTCCAAGTTTTATGAACTAGACCAACACACTTTCAAATTTATGGCTGTAATTCAACAAATACCCCAATTTGGCCAAAGTTCATTGACCCTAAATGACCTTTGACCTTGATCATGTGACCTGAAACTTGCACAGGATGTTCAGTAATACTTGATTACTATTATGTCCAAGTTTCATGAATCAGATCCATAAACTTTCAAAGTTATGATGGTAATTCAACAGATACCCCCAATTCGGCCAAAGTTCATTGACCCTAAATGACCTTTGACCTTGGTCATGTGATGTGAAACTCATGCAGGATGTTCAGTGATACTTGATTAACCTTATGTATAAGTTTCATGAACTAGGTCCATATATTTTCTAAGTTATGATGACATTTCAAAAACTTAACCTTAGGTTAAGATTTTGATGTTGATTCCCCCAACATGGTCTAAGTTCATTGACCCTAAATGACCTTTGACCTTGGTCATGTGACATGAAACTCAGGCAGGATGTTCAGTAATACTTGATTAACCTTATGGCCAAGTTTCATGAACTAGGTCCATATACTTTCTAAGTTATGCTGTCATTTCAAAAACTTAACCTCAGGTTAAGATTTGGTGTTGACGCCGCCGCCGCCGGAAAAGCGGCGCCTATAGTCTCACTCTGCTATGCAGGTGAGACAAAAACACCAATATGGCAAGAATTTCAGATATTCAATCAGTTCTTATGAACCTGTACGCCAAATTGATTACAAAAATTAATTTGCAGCAAATCAGCAAGCTTACCAATTTAAAATGGGTGAAATTTTCTCCACAAAAAATGAAAATCTTACTAGGGACACAGCCTCATTTTGTATGCTATCAATATATTTTTTTCTTCAGAACATGACTTCATAAAAACATACTTGCACTTTGAAAGCAGAAGATAAGGGATATTTATTCAAAGCTAGAGGTAATTAGCAATGTCACTTTAAACATGCAGATAAGAGAATTGCTTAGTATTCAATGGGTTTGGAATAGATTATCTTAATAATTAAAGATAATCTACAGTGCGTATATAAAAAAAACGGGACAGTTTTGAAAAGTCTATACAAAATTTGTTTCAAATTATGATATCTATATTTTGATGTTAATAGATGCTCTGAAATCTTATCTTCGAAATGCAATTTAAAAAAATAAATTTTTTTCATGCTTGAGCGAACACGGAACGTTTTTGTCGGGGGACCAAAAAGAGGCTTGCGCCAGAATGGCAGAATATGAGCAATATGATGATCAGACTTCTTGCTAATCAGCAAACTTCCTCATAACCTTTTCATTATCTGTGCCATCATTTTCGAATTATGCTGTCAAATTTATTTACAAATTTATTTATTTACTCGAATTATTTTGTTTTTCCCATTTAAACTTCTTTTACCTTTGAATTTTCCTTAATAAGAAAAGAAGACTTTTTTTGTCAACCCAAGCAAGAAGATTTGCATTATTAATTATTAAGATACAAAAACTTCGAAATAAATATGCCAAAATAAATATGCCAGAATGCTTTTGAAAAAAGATTATAATACATCACAAATTTCTTTGCTGCAGTCACTGAAGTGGCAATCAGTAGATCAGCATATAAAATATCAGTATTGTGTTCTTGTATATAAAATAATGAATGATTTAGTTCCAAATTATTTAAAACCTTTAGTATGTAAACGGCCCGTGAAATACAGGACACGGTTTTCTTTACGATGCCCCCTTCAGCTTCCCAAAGCTAGAATTGAACATAAAAGAAAATCTTTCGCATATGCAGGGCTCGATTTTAGCGGGAGCCCGGTGGCAAATGGCTCCCTACAAAACCTCTGCGGGCTCCTTAGAAAGTAATTGAAAAAGCCCGGCGGGCTCCCTAACTTTTTTCTAGTACCAGCCACAAAAACGGTTCCATTATCATTACCGCCGTGTGTAATTTCTAATGCACACATTTTCCCTATGGATAACACGATTCTGTGATATAGGAGTTTGAATTGGACATGAGATAAATCCCAGAATTCTAATTATAACCTCGCATTGGTGAGTCTGTCGCTGTGTAGACTTCTGCTCTGCTCGCAAAACGGAGCCTATTATTAACATCCAAAATAACTTACCTCGGTTGTGAATTATAACTGAAAAATCATTTGTTTCATTGTGTTCTAAGGGAGGGGTAAATATCAGACAGTAAATCATCAAACAATTAAGGCACCATCTGATTTAAGGGCCGCCGGATTTAATTACGCACGCACTGACACTTGAGCAAGTCTGAGCTCTCTCTCTCTCTGCCAGAGCTCTGGGGGACGATTAGGTCAGTAAAGGCCTCAATGATGGTGATTTTCTGTTTCAGATAGAGTGTACATTTCAGGTCAATTTTTTTAAAACAACCGATAAAGTTGGATGATTTCTTCATTGTGATGTATATTTAAGTTATTAATAAATACTTTTTCACCAAATTTAGACTCCCTCATAGAGAAATGCAATTTCCGTGGAGATCTGCATTTTCAAAGAACTGCAGGAAAAGTTAGGGTACACGTACATGTACATAAACATGTGCCTACATGTGACATACTTAGCCTGTGTGGTTTTGGACTGATATAAAAAGGACATTATGGAGTAGAAATTACATAATTATTAATTTCCTTTACTTATACATACTTGTATATCCAAGTCCACCTCACAGTCACACCCACACAAACACACACTAACCCACACCCATGATTCTGAGCATGAAAAAAATATTTTTTAACAAATAATTTAGAGTTCTAGATCTTTCATAATTTATTATTAGTAGATCAGACTCTCTCCCTATATTTTTATATATATTTATTCATCTTGTTTATTTATTTTATTCATTTTTGTTTATTTATTTATCTATTTTGGAGGGGGGGGGTCATTAAAAAAAAAAGCCAGTGTGTTTGTGAAGTTGTATACTGGTGTGTAAGGGTGATGGGGTATCAAAATACACTTAAACACTTAAAATCTGACCTGGTGTTAATGATTATTAAAAAAAAAACATATCGTGATAGTGCGTTTTAATTTTTGAAATAGTTAAATGACCAGTATTATACAAAAATAAATGTGATAAACTTGGGCTCCTTAAAACCCTTGAGGGCTCCCTATAAAAAAGTGCTTGAGGAGCCCGGCAGGCTCCCTAAGAAAAAAGTTAAGGTCAGGCCCTGATATGTCGGACCCAAATTATTTAATGCACTTCCTTCAAATTTACAAGTTTGTACCTCCTTGTTAGTTTTTAAAAAATTATGCAAAGCCTTTCATACGAATTGATAAAGAGCGAAATGATATTCCATTGATTTACAATGCTATGTATGTTTAAATTGTCACTTCCCACTCTATATTTTGGTGTTAATTGTTTCTGATGTTAGATATTTTGTATTTTTGATGTTGTTTGTTGTTGTTGTTCATAGTTATCTTGACATGTATTTTAAACTGTAGGGCGCCTTTGTAAAGCAGTTTTAAGAACTGAACAGGCCTACCCTGCAGTATAAAATAAATAAAACAAAATAAATAAATAAATAATAATTGGGAAAACTTGTAATTATTCAAATCCTTTTATTGTGAAACAAATTATGTTATGGTACCTTTAAAAGACATAAATCCAATTTTCAAGGGGTTATTGATTCCTTGACCAAGTTTTATAATATGCTTGACAAGACAAAAAGGAAGGGATTCATGTCTTTCAATGGCAATGGTGTATTGAGTCAATTTTGAAGGAGCTAGATACCGCAGATCGGGTAAAATGTATTTTAAAAATTGTGAGCGAACGAAGCGAGCACGCAAATATTCCCACTTTTTTATTACAATATCAAATTTTGTGATAGATTTTGACATAATATTCAGAAAATAATATCATATTTTACTTTCTATCTTTCCTTTTATTTCCTTTCCACTTTTTTCTTGGTCATGATTTTTTTTTTATTGAGGGGGGGGGGGGGAGCATCCCCGAGCCCCCGCCCATCTGTATGGCACTGTCCAAAAGGCACCATAACATTTGTAGCACACAATGAAAGGATTTGAAAAAAAATATACACGCTCTCCCATACTTCGGTTGAAAAAAAAATTGTTTTGCCTGAAGAAGGAATATTCAAAGCTAAAAGAGAACACATTAAAAAGAAACAACAGAACAATTTAAGCAAATAAATAGATTTAAAATTGAATTTTGACCGCATAATTTGAAAATTATGGCAAAGATAATGAAAAGGTTAAGAGGAAGTCTGCTGATTAGCAAGAAGTCGATCATCATATTTATCATTTTATGCCATTTTGGCGCAAGCCTTCTTTTTAACCCCAGACAAAAACATTCCGTCTTCGCTCAAGCATGAACGAAACTAAATTTTTTAAATGGCATTTGAAAGATAAGACTTCAGAGCACCTATTAACACCAAAATATAGACATCATAATTTGATTTTTTTTTTTATAGACTTCAAAATCTGTCCCGTTTTTATTGATACGCACTGTAAATTTCATTACTTTCAATCAACATGCAGATTATCATAAAACTAAACAAACTCACTTTGCAACTAATGCAATATCATTTTCTGTTATGAAGGGATAATTTACTTACTTTGATCCAGAACTCTTCATAGAGTGCACATGCAATCAGGCATCTCTCATAAAGCAGTACTGTCCTATCATGAATACCAATGCTTTCTTCAAATTCCAAGTATTCCCTCCATGTCTTCAGCTGTCCCTTCTCCAGCGGCTTGGCATGGAAGTAAGGACGACGGATCTAACAACGACAATTCAGCAATACAACTTTAGCTTTATTTTGAAGCAAATTGCTTCAATTTGAGATGATTCTGCAGCTTTCTGTGAGCTACATGTAATAAATCGGCAATGTTTCTATTTCTTTCCATTCTCATATAATTTATTTCAAAAGCTCAAATGAAATTGACAATTTCACATCATTTCTTTCTATTTCACTGTGCAACTATGTTAACAACCATGTGAGATAGACATGAAAAAGATAAAAAAAAGTTAGCTTGCAAATAACAGAGCGAAGATTGTTTGTTCAGGTGATTCTTAAAAATAATTGAGCTGGCTCGTCAAACAAATTGTTTAAAAATCATCCCAACATGATGTTATCTAAAGCTGAACAATCACCAGGAAGTCACAGAGTAGAATGTAAAGCAGAATATCTGGTAATCAAGCCTAAGACAAATAAAGCTGCCAATATAACTATCAACTCACTGCTTCTTCATAGGCCCAACGCTTGCTGACCTCTTGTTCAGTCTTCCTGAAAATGGCTCGGCGAGATTCTACTACTTTCTCTTGAATAAGCTTGTTTTCTCCCTCTATGACCTGCAAAATTAAGCACATTAGAACATAATTAAAACATTAGCCAATGAGATGAAGTGAACTACAATCTCAAAAGAAAATGTAATAATACAAGGACTATGACAACAAGTTATTCAATATCTACTATCATGAAAATAAATTGTAAAGATGAAGGTATAAAGCCAAATACCTTACTGTTTTTTTTTCTACCACCATCATTAAGCTTAACATTAATCAGCTTCATGTTGTTATATCTGATTTTAATTAATAAATATTAAAGATCATATTGTTTTTATTGCAATACTTACACCAAAAATGTCACATATCTTCATCAACTAAAATCCATTAGCATTACCTGAAGCATTGGATGGTAATGAAGTTTTATAATCTAATGAAAGAAAAATAGTTAAAACTAGCTTGCATTTTTCAAAATGTAGGCTCTCCTTCTCATTTTAACCTATATTTGTTTCAACCTTCCTCATTCTCCCCCTTTTTTCTTTTTTTTTTTGGGGGGGGAGTTAAGCATCCTTTGGTAAATATAAAGAACTTTATATATACCTTTGTAGATGGTGGACCAACACCCGGAGGTCCTTCTTCACCAGGGGGTGCTTCCTCTCCAGGAGGAGCATCTTCACCAGGTATATCATCATCCATATCTCCTGTACAAGCCTCTGCTACCACCTGTTCACGAAAGTTCAGGAACTCATCAAAGTCCAGGTACTGCTTGGGAAGATGGGCTTGGATAAACTCTTTCAGTCTATTGGAAGTGGACAAAAAAAAAAAAAAAAACTTAAGTACTTCTTGCTTAAGATAAGAGGGCTGAAATGTTATTTTTCAAATCCTAGCTTTGAGTGTTAGAGATAGAGGAGAGAGACTTAAGAATTGGTTTCAGGGATAAAGAGAGACAGCATATCTAAGTACAGATATGGTAACCTACTACTGCTACTGCAGTAAACATAGCTGCTGTCGCTACTAAAATCAAATTAAATATTACTTTTTTTAATAACTTACCCAATTCTTAAGTGAGAATAGATCGATCAATTAAATCTGGTTGATTAGCAGACATTCTTACAACAAATAATCTTACAGCATATTATTAATAGGGCTATGCAATTTACAGAAAAATCAAACAATGTAAGATTAGAGGAGTTTGCAGATGAAATTGAAGAACCAGAGAATGCAAAAACAAATGAATAACAAGAAATTCCCCCCAAAATATTGAAATAAATTTGACTGTGAACATACTTGTCAAAGTGATGTCTGTATAGTTGGGTTGGTATCTTGAGGATTCTATCATAAAGCTGCATGACTCTCTTCCAATCCTTCTGTTCTTTCTTCTCAAAGTTGATATACTGATCCCAAAGTTTATCTGATCTGAAGTCCATTCCAGCAACTGCAAGTGCCCTTTCATACAAACTACAAAGACAAGAATATAACACTTAGCCTATGTGCACAAATCCAGTGCAGGCTCAATACGATTTAATTGTGAAAAGACTTGGCAGCATTGTGATCCCACTCTTAATTAGTGTTAAGCAACAAATTTGTATTAACATTAATTAACAATGTTAAGGAGATTTAAAAGAAATAACAACATTAGCACAGCTATTCTCCATTATTTCAATCAAGTAATTCATACAGGAAGTTGCTATCTTACATGCGTTAACTCAGTGCAATACTTTATCTGTAATTAATAGATAATCTTTCATATAGATTTAATCAACAGTCACTGATTGAATATTCAAGATTACTTTATTCAGATTCCATCTATCATATACAAAAATAACAAAACACTAAAATCATATATATATACATTAGATGCAATTCTATACATTGCATTGTACATATGACAAATTTAACAGTACAATATGTTCTTTAGAATATAAACCAATGATAGAACTTGATTGGGTACAGCTTTAAAAACAAACACAAAAAAAGCTTTGTCAGGACAGCTTCCAATGATTGTGCAGAGGAAAGTATTACTTACGCTCTAAGCTTGTCAGCCCTGGTTTCATCCGACCGAGGAATATGTTGACCCATTACACTGATGTAATGTAGCCAGAGATCAGAGCTCAGAGGAATAGCCTTCAATCCACGCTCAAAGACCTAACCAAATACAACATTCCAAAGAACTAGTATTACAACATGTACAAGATGTGTAGGAATGGCACTGCCTCCTCATACATCCACATTCATATCAACAAATACAACACATCCAATTCAACACCTACAAGCCATCAATATGTAGGCTCACTTGTGACATTGCAGTGCCAGTTCCAAACAAAGAATTCACTTAAGATCAATTATAATAATAATAGCAATAAGAAAACAAATAATATCACATTCACGGTAGTTAATAATCAATAATGGGCTCAAAACCGAATATTTAATATAATTTCATAAACTGATTAGGCAACCTTCTTGATGTGAAGAAGTGGATCAGCTGACAAGATGAGGACTTCTCCTGTTCCTTGTGATTTTCCAATCCTTTGATGCTCAGCTCTTCTTTATTTACTCTTTCTTAAATTTTACTAGGCCCAAAGACTTTTTTTTCTTCAAAAGTTTGACTCAGAATCTCAAATGAACTTTTCCACAAAACAATCGGTGCTCATTTTATGCATGCGAGTTTTCAATTCATACAAAACAATTTTCAAGACTCATAATACAAACCAAATTAGTACATAGTGTTTTAACAGACATTAATGATCTGTTCTCATGGTATTCAACATCTCCATGAGAAAGAGTTGCAAATAAATTGATACTTTGTAAATAATAACGCAAATATAAGCAACACATTGTTATCTCTGAAGCCATTAATTGCAATAAATAGGTCTACACATTGCAATTTTAATGAGTAAAACAAAAGTGACCGCACTTACCTTCTTATATTAAAGTAGGATTCAAACAATCCTACTTTGAAGTTTGAAATACCTTCGAAAAGTCATAAACACGAAACCATATTACACATATACTCGGTGACAATTCCAATTGCCAGGAAGAGCGCGCTATTATATCGCACACAATATCAATACTTCATGAACACTGAATGTTTGTGGAAAAAAGTCAGCATTTGAGATATAATGAAAGTCCTTTTATTTTATTTTCCTTTTTTTGTTTAAATTGTTTAAAAAAAAATCTACCTTCCTTTCAGTTGTAGACCTGTGAAACAAAAGTGACAGCACGTCGGTAACACAAGCACAATGTCCATGATGACATTGGTGTAGCAAGGTTCAACAAAATAATGTAGTGCATTATCAGACAAGGCCAGTAAGCATTGACAAACACACATTTTTAATATTGTTCCATCATTCAATAACCTTGATGGAATATGTGACTACAGAAAAAAAAGCAGTTTTTTGTTGTTGTATCAATTGGTAAGAGGTACTAAAAACTTCAGACACATTGTTAATATACCTACTATTCAAACAGATAAATCAATGAAATATGAGCAAAGTTCGAGGTATTACTATTACAACTTTCCATTTGAAAGGACACACACTGGTACATTTATCTTTATCAATATGAAGTGTTTTTTTCAATACCATGCATGCAACATCCTCTCTTTGTGTGGATATAAAATAAATAACAAAAACTAATAAATAAAATAGGTCCAGAATAACAACATTTTCATGTCAGAAAGCTGAGAGGTTTTTTAAAAATATTTTTTCAATGCAAGAGGGGTTCCCTTAACCCTAAATAGACTGGGCTATTTTGATGCCTATGAAGACTGGGGAAGGGGGGGGGGGGGCTGATTCAGCCCCCCCTATGATCTCGGCCGTCGACCGCACGATCGCGACGAAAATTGGCACGTGCGTTACCCATGGCATAATCTCCAAGACTGTAGGATCAAATTTTCCGAAAAATCTCATAATTCATTTATTATGCTAATTTATGTGTAAAATCAAAGATTTGCTCTAATTAACTAAATAAGGCCTCTAAACTGCTAATTTTTTATTCAGAGACTCTTTGTAGGATTCTGATCAAATGTATATTTAAAAAAAATTCAATATCACAATTCTTTTCTTATGTATTTTATTGTTTTTAAAATTTCTTATGTATTTCTATGTTTTTCGACTTCTTGTTTCATATTGTTTTTTCAATGGAAATTGTCCGGGACTTTATTCTGACCATAAACAAGATGAAATTAATTGAGTTTGATCAGTAAAATTGAAAATAATGATACATTTATGAATTTTGGCTAAAAACACAATTTGCATTGGATTTGTACACAAATTCGCGTTTTTGAGCAATTTTGGGTCAACATGCACTTACGAAATGTTGCGTAATTTCGGAACCACGTACTCGGGCGTCGCAAATTTGGTCTCAAAAGTTGCACAAGATTTGAAAGAAAAAAGTCATGGAACAGCGCGGCGCCAGCTTTTCACGTTACAGATTTATCGCGAAAAATGTCGAGGGGGGCTGAATCAGCCCCCCCCCCCAGTCTTTTTAGGGTTAAGATCTGCTTTCTAAAAATTAATTTGTAAAAAACTAACAAACATTATCCATATACAGGAAGTAGATAGATACAGGATGGTTTAGAATAGAATATTTCATTTATTCTTTACTTCCAACAAATTATATTGAAAACATAAAATAGGGACTTTACCTCCCAGCACTTCTCGATGGTACCCTTCTTTCTCTCGGAGTCTGCATACTTCTTCCAGTAACCATAACAATATGGATAGCACTTGAAGAAAGCATCAAAAGCTTCGCGGTAAAATGGCATGTAATCCTGCAGGAAAAAAAATATACATTTTCAAACATTTTAATGCTTTAAGAAAAACTAGATGGACGTTACAGGCAGTCAAAATTTACACAGGTCTCTACATTATCAGAAATATATAACACATGAATGTACAACCCCATAACACAATGCCTCTGGCAATCATGAATTCAAGTATATAACTGATAACTAGAGTACAAATATGGAGTTGCATTTTGACAGTGCCAGGTTGATGACTATTCTAATAGACACTTTTTTAGTTTGTTTTTTCAATCAAAAGACCAGTGGCGGCCACACAGGAGCGTTGTTAGCGTAACAGAACGCTAACAGTAGGGCCAGTCACATCCTACAGGCGACCACTGCCTAGACGCATTGTTTTCACTAACAGAGCACTAACAGGAGGCCTATCGGTATCGATAAACTCACAGAAGCGTAGCCGAATTCCTAATAATCTAACAATAAATAGCCCAGCAGAAGCTAACAGTGGCGCTAATGTTAATACAAATCGCTAACAGTGCCAAGGGCACCAATAGTGGCGATGTTAGTGAATAATTTCTCCCTTAAAACTTGTCTCCCTTTCTTATACCAAGTAATCTAAAATAGACCTCGACCGAATTAAAGGGGTATTCCGGGCCCACACAACAAATATATGAATAAATGGAGTAAAATTAGATGAGCGCATTGCTGAAAATTTCATCAAAATCTGATAAAAAATAACAAAATTCTTGAATATTAAAAATTTAACTCTGTATTTTGCAAATGATATTACTGAGCAGCATGTGGCCATGAATATTCAATAGATGGAACGATGATGCCATATCCTCTAGCTCTTTCCCCCTTTTCTGATTTTATTGATATGAACTCGTAATTGTGTCAAATGTGTGTATGTCACCCGAGTAACAAAATGATCATCTTTGAAGCAATATTCTGGGGAGACAAAATTTAAATAAACCTAATTTTGTATGATACAACAGACCCTCATTGCACATTCCTGAAGACATGAATATAAATTTCACCGAAATAGGGCCTAATGCAAAATTTTAAGATAGCATAATTTTTTGTATTCATTTTCAATTCTTATCAATTTGTCAGTGTTTTGTTTGTCTCACTGCCCTGTTCAAACTGTATTATTTTCTTCAGCCTGGAGTACCCCTCTTTGTGTAAATAGCTTTGCATTTGTTCAGTAATTATGTTTACATCAATATGATTTAGACCTTTTAGTTCCTTCTCTTTTTTCTTTCCTTTATATATACGCATTAAAGTCGACTATATTTTCTTCATTTCAAAGGGGGATCCACACTTCACAAGCTTTGCTTTTTAGTGGACCCCCTCATTTCCATTTATGCTCAATATAATATTGTTTTTTGTTTTACGAAGTAAGAATGCTCGTCTGTAAAATTGTACTTGATTTGTATTACTTTACATTACTTTGTATTTTGTTTTGATTGGAAATGGAATAAAGAATTGAATTGAAAGAATGGGTATATAGCGGGGGATGTTGATTAGTGCCAAGATATGATCCTTTTCATCAAGATTTTTGTTTCTATCAAGATATATCATTTTTTAAAGTGTTTGAAGACATTTTTAAGAATAGACCCTACATTAGAAAGAATAGCTGATGAAATTTATCGCATGATAATCATCATTGGCAAATACCCATCATGAGCATGAGTGAAGTCTGTGAACAGCATTTTCAAACAAAAGAAACTGATGAAACGTGGGACTGCATTTTCTGTTGGTACAGAATCTCCAACGTAATATGATAGGCTAATTTTCTTGATCTTTTTAAAGCTTAAATTAGTAAATATATATTTACTACTTGCTGTCATTTCATGTTTAAAATGTAATAAGGAAATTTTGGTATGCCTATATAATTACATTCTTAACCCTTTCCTCGACAAGATTTTAAACTTGTAGGGTGTGCAAATAATCATAACTCAATCTTAAGTTAAATCTAGATCACTACGCACAAATTATAGATTTTGCCTAACTCAAATCCCCTAACAACACTCACGCCTAACGGCGCCCTAACAGTGCTTTCTGTGCCTTCTGTGCGATCATTCTACCCATGTTGTTAGTAGCTGATTTGTTAATGAATAATGTCAAGCGTTGATTCCAGATGTAAGTAATGCATTACTTTGACATTAGGTATCGCGGAGAGATTACCGGTTGTAACAGGGTCCTTTGTTAGCGCAATGTTATGCTAACAGCGTTTCTGTGCGGCCGATACAGGCTGACAAACTTACTCCCAATGCCATAGTCAAAACAGCGAAACAGAGCCAAATCCAAAAAATATTATATCATTACCAATGATATACCATCATTTGGTTTGGAGTTGATTTCAATGGTGTGTAAAACTGTGAATGTAGCATTATGATTTATTGAAATTAGTCTGTACATAGGACGCTATAAACTCATAGCGCCCTCCTTCAGATGACATAGAAATATGCATAAATGGAGTTTTCAGAGATGGGCCAATTGCAGATCTAGATGGCTGTGCGATGATGTAAATACACAAGGTCTATTCACAGAAGATATTACTACCAACCTCTTGCTCCACATATTGCAGCAGGTACGTCCAACCAGTGAAGTCTGCAGGATTCGTCTTCACTGCCTTCCAGTATTTCTCAAGCTCATATGGTCTGGTACGTTCCTTCTTCTTCCTCTTCCTTGATCCGCCTTCCTTCTTAGATTCTTCACTTGCAGATGATTTCTCTTTCGTGTCTTCCATAGCCTCTTCTTGGATAGCTTCCCTTTCCTCTTCAGCAGGCTTTTCTGCTGCTTTTTCAGATGCCTGTTCTGCTGGTTTATCCTCTGTTTTCTCTTCTACTTCGGATTCCTTTGTGGCTTCTTGTATTTCCATTGGCATTTCTTCTGACGGTTGGACATCATCACCTTTGGCTTCCTTTGCTTCAGATTTGTCAGCTCCGTCATCTATCGCTCCTCCTTCTACTTCCTCTTCTTCTAGTATAGAATCATCTGCAGTAAACAGGATACATGTTAAAAGGGCGTAACATTACTGATTATCAATCAACAGCTCATCTGAAGTCACATTGCATTCTGTTATGTTTCAATGAGAATTACATTTAAATACATTTAAGTATGAAATACTTATTTAATTTCAATAAATTCAAATTAATATTTATATACATTTATTTATATCATTTACATTTATATACATGTCGTAATAAATCCTACTTTTAATAATCATTGAAACATGCAAGACAGCAAGAGCAATAGATTATGCTAAAATCAATTACAATCAGCTTACAGGATGAAAGCAAGAAAAGATTAAAGATTGAGCACCACACAGTGGCAAATTGTCCATAGACTGTGTACAACGGATAGACCGTCTCGGCTCAGCGAATCGGAGACCGCTGATTGGCCAATCGGGCAGATCACGTCATGACTACGTGGTCGCCAAAATAATTCCTTCGAACTGCGTGCGAAAGTATCGATAGCGATAACCGGTCACATTGTCTACGCGGGGAAATGGTCTTGGTTCGTGATCGGATCGCTCCAGCTCCAGTATCAATCGAAAATTATCGAGACTCGGCAATTTCATGCATATTCACGCGACGCTCCAAAACCCGAAAATCAATTGACTTTGTACACGTTGCGATAGACTCTACAAACTCCAACGAACACGATGCCAATTCGCTTACCTGTGCGGTATCGGTGAGAAAATAGATCCTCCGAAAATACCTTTCATAATTCATACAAAATATAGGAAAGTGAAATTCTAGGTCGATTTTGGTACGAGGTGATAGATTAGAGAATTGCACACTTGTTTTGGTGCATGGAATACTGTGTGGGGCAATGGAAGGCTTGCACTGCGTATGCTTACTACATTTTCATTCATAAATTGGCTCTCGGCAGTGGCTGGATGACGTCATGTATACTAATAAGCAAAATGTACACGCCCGCTAGCGTTGAACGCACCGCTATCCGTTCCATACAATTTGCCACTGTGCACCACACTAATAAAAATTATGGGCATGTAGTTAAAGAATTCCACATGTTCTATACATACCGATTTTACCATCATCATCTTCACCATTTTCGTCAACTTCGAACTCGTCAATGACAATGTCTTCAACCTGTTCTTGTTCTGCATTGCCAGCTTCATCAGCCACACCCACATTCTCATCAACTTTGGCTTTCCCACCACGGCCTCTGCCTCTTCTTCCCCTTGCCATCTCTGTATCTGTTATCCTAAAAAGTAGGGCCAAATGATAATCATACCCAATATTGATTGATGTACATGTAATATATACATGTACTAGACACTTGTTCACTGCAACCATCCTGCCTGTGGGGAATCTACAGCAGGTAGGACTATGGAGTATGGTATGCCAATGTTGTACAGAGCACACACTTTAAAAAATCATTAAAATATCACTTTTGTGACCAATATTACTAATTTCCATACAGTTGCAATTTATTTTTCATTAGGCCAAGTAAAAAAAGATAGTTGATCGTCCTCGCGCGCATCTATTTTGGCCGCCGCATGAAAATTTTTACTATTTACTATTTTCAAAAATTGGCTTAAAGTATACATCCAAAGAATCAAAAGTATTTTATAATGACTTTATGTGGTCATCATTGTAAAGGGGAAGTATACTAATCAGATATATAACTTCACTTTTCAAAATAGTGATCAGAGTTTGCAGAAATCAGCTCTCAAAAATGATTTATTTTCATGCCATATTTCTGCCTTCCACCGGTCCTCTTGCGAGCTCCAGCTGAGTGACGTCACACAATGAGCAGTGAGCAGCTGAGCTGACAGCAGCCCATTGGAGACAATCTTTCCAATCAGCGTTTTTTGCTCTTAGAATTGTTTATTGCTCTTAATATTGGTCTTGTTATATAGATAAAAGTTTGAATTTACTGAACAGTGAAAAAAAGTGCACATTTAACGTATTTTGGTAACCGATATTTAGCTTAGAATTTTTTTTTTTCAAGAAATATATGTGAATAAACAAAGCATATTTTCACGTAGAAATCACACTTGCGTCACATTAATATTATAATCAATATAAAGCATAGACATTCTTCTTTATGACTGAACAAAAATTATGAAATTTCATTAAGTAGCAAAGTCAGGAACCACAAAAAAAACACGGCAATATCCATCGCGAAATGACTGAAATTGCAGTTGAATTGCCGAAGCATTACATATATTTTAAAAATGCCTTTCCGGTAGGGCAATGGTCTGTGGCCAAATGCGTTGGCCATTGTTTTGTCATGTGCGAGGACCCTGGTTCGAAACTCGGATTTTTTTTCTGGGCATTTTTTTTATATTCCTTCCCCGTCCCTACCCATCTTTTTTTCTCTTTTTATTTTCTTGTGAAATTCTATTCAGACCTGTATTTATCAAATCTTGCTTATTAATTGCTGCTTTTGATTTTCAAGTTCTTGATTAGATTATTTCTACTCTTATTTGGGATGGGAGGGGTAGAGTTAAAAGTCAAGTCCACATCAACTAAAAATTATTTGAATAGAGTAATTTCCCTTGTTGTTTTTACTCAAAACAGTCATATACACAAAACAATGATATGCAAATTAGAGTTGTCACTCACATCACATTCGTTTCTATTTTTGTGGCATTTTGTTTTTTATTCTTTGCAGATTTGACGATAGGAAACTCTTCATCTGATCACAATAGGTTATATTTACGGAACTGTTAAAATAGTAATTATATAAATTTGAATCAAAGTTTTAATGAAATTTCCTGCAATATCTTGTTATTTTTCTTTAAATTCAAATGAATTTTTGATTGCGTGGACTTCTCCTTTACTCTTAATGTAGGGAATGCATAGCAAAATTTATCCAGAAACAAAATTGTCTTAGAATATGCAAATCAGTAATTGGACACATGTTCACTTTTCTTTCATCCAGGCCACTTCCTCACATCCACCAGGCTTTCAGTCTTATAACAAAAATGATGAACATCACACAACAGCACACAACATTCACAGTGCTTCACAATAAATATTTCACTTCTGTTCATACATGCAATAAATATTGTGGAAAACAAATAAAAGGCGTACCCATATTCAAATACCGTTTAAAAGGACAAATATATTATACCTTTCGAGAAAAATCAGCACGTTAAATATCTGATAACAAAACATAATTATGGGGCACTGCAAGAAACTTATGTTCAATTGCAAATCAAGCGTAAGTCTTAAATTCAAATTCAAGCGTAATAAGGTCGAGTTGCAATCGCAATTCAACTACATGTTTAATCAAAGGACTTACCCTTGATTTGGGACGTGTGATTGAGTATTACATTTCTCGCAAAATGCCCTAGTAACATTAAAATTGTTCTTTCGTTTTAAATTGTGTGTTATTATTTTTGACAAGCTGTATTTCTGTCCAAGTCAAATTTCTTAGTTCTCTCCAAAACTGTGCTCAAAATTGTTTCCAAGATTGATAAAGAAAATTTTTCTTTTGTATCATTATCAGTCGACAACTTGCAAACCGTAGGTCCTGGAAAGAGTGAAGAAAAAAATGGCTATATCCAAATCATAGTAAAAGGACATGATGGAATCTCCCAGATTGAGGTAGCAAGCAGAGACCAGAAGTCACCAGAGTCAGCAAGTGTGCAGATCTGTGTGTAGAAGAGAGAAAAAAAGAAATAGTTTAAATAATCAAATCAAAGTATGAATTTAATTATCGTGATGATTGATGACGTGCGGTGGCATGTAATTCCCGGTCAACAACAAATGATAGTAGGTTAAGACACCTGAAAAGTTCCACTCAGAACACTGGTGCTCTACCTCAAGTGATGTTTGTGTAGGCCCCACTCCACTTCACTACCGCTACACTACCGTACATGTACGCCACACCTACCCGGGTAGGTGTGTAGCGTAGTGTAGGCTGTAGCAGTAGTGAAGTGGAGACTACACGAACATCACTTGAGGTACGGTGCTCTCTGAGTCTCTGTTTCATTACAAAGATTGCATTTATCTTCATTGTTGAAGGCATTACGCATGCATATATGCAGCAACACTCTAATCAGAAAGAAACACCAGACTCTAATTTTGGCCCACCCAAGGGTTCATTACATGCCGCCGCGCACAGAAAATTCAAGCCATAGAAGTCGTGTGTTGTGGACCCAAGAAGTGAGATCCCAGCACGCGCGACCCACTAGTTAGAAATCCACTGCCAAACGCGGTTCGTGGTGCGAGGTTAGTATACTAATACTAACCTCGCAATACGTGTGAGTGATTTTGGCCAGGAATCAGGGTAATCACTGCTGAAAATTTGTCTGGCTTCATGACATCGGCATCATGGTGATATAATTCTGTGTATAATAAAAACTTAAACATTCCTCTGAAACAGCAGATTTTCAGCCATGGTCCATACCAGTGCTCCTAAATAATTTAATCGCCTGCCTGAGTCCTGACCAGTTTTAGAAATCTGAAGAAAAAATCTGCTGGAATTGTGCAAAAACATTATTTATAAAATAAAGACTTTTTAATTTTAATAGTATACGCCAAAATGCATGATTCTAAACTTATATCAGATCTGTATCTGTCATCTGACCTGAATGCATCGTCAGAACAAGTAGAGTTTCCAAACATGCTTACCTTGACTTTTGACTGGATCAAACAGCGTAACCTGCAACATGCATCGGGAGCAAGTGAATGGGACCGTGCAGCTTGGAGTTTTTCAATAGTTAGTAGAGCAACACAACGAAGACTGTCGAGTGGACAAAATCGATCTTTCCAGTTCACAATTCAATAAAAACCGGGCAAAATAACACAGTTCTGGTTCCCTTATAGTCTGAAGTTGTCGAAAACAGAATTCGGATATCACAATACATGAAGAAAACGGTAAATTCGAAGAAAAATAGAGACCAGGAAGGTGAATCAGCTATCAGTGTACTGCTGGCTTGCACAGAGCTAGAGAGCGGCTGAGTGAGTCGATCATCATGTGACGTCATTATTCTCGACTGTATTTGATCGCGTTATTGTCTGTCTGGGGGCGGCTGGGGGGGCTGAGAAGGGTCTCTAATAATTTCATTTCTTGCATTTCCACGACATCAATAAGACTTTTTAGTGACATATTTGTGTATAAAAATACAAGACCTTTCCATTCATATATAATTTGTCTATAATCATCACTTTCGTGAATTTTCTTTGGATGTATACTTTAAAAAAAAAAAAAAGTGATGTTTCTCCTCCGTGCCTGCTTTCCTTTTTGATTGCAGCATCAATTTTCTTGATATTTACTATTTTTATGGCTGCTGAATAGCGAAAAAAAATTACAAGATTCGAGCTTGACATGGCCTGACAATCATTTGAATAAAAAATAGCAAAAAAAATAGTAAATAGTAAGGACCTCCCTCATCACTGATGTCAAAAAACGGGCCGAGAAAATGCCTCCTTGTTTTTAAAAAAAAATAGCAAGATAGCAAATAGTAAGGCCCTCCCTCATCATTGCTCTCGGAAAACCCGGACGATCAACTACTATCTTTTTTTACTTGGCCTTAGTAACTTGGGAATAATTTTTGTATTCACCAGAGCGCTCAAAACCTTGATTTTTGGGCATATTTTTGTGTACGCCCTCTATTGGTGGAAAGTAATATGGCAAGAAAATTTTCATTTTTTGATCTCTATTTTTAATTAAGAAAAAATAATTTAAAGAATCAAATTTACTTAAAGAGCCAAGTTGTATGATGAATAGGTGTAATGGAAACTTTCAGTGTAAAAAAATCAAGCATTTGTCCCAAAGAAAAAGAGAAAATAAGCCTAACATTGCCACCCTTATTTTGCCACACATGGAGATATAACTGAGAACAAGGTTATATCATAACCTTGTTCATTGAATGAGTGGTACTAACCCAGGGAAATCTCGCCCGCTGTGCGGGCGGAAGCCCAGGAGCTTACCGTGTATTTGATCGGCCATTTTTGTTATGAATTGTAACAAAATGGCCGATCGAGACTGGGGTAGGAGAGAGCTTACCGTGTATTTGACCATAGTCACCGGACTAGGGTGATTTATGGTCTAAATATTTCTCCAAATGAATTGTGACAACAGAAAGTATACAATTACCACGATTTTGTGGATGAAGGTCTAACGAGTGGCAGTTTCCTGAGATCTGGGCACAGACTAGCCTGGAGGCGTCTGGGGAGTGAAAATCATAGTACTAACGTACGCTCACTACCCACTGACGCCTGGCTTCCTTGAGCATTGGTCTACACACACACTTGATTTTCCCAGTCAGAGTGGACCTAAATTATAACTTAGGGTTAGGATTTTTACCCCAAACTACTGTACATGGGCCAAAACTAAGTTTTCCCCCCAAATTTACTATATTTTTATTTATATTCCTTCATAGATATTATAAATATGAAAAATAATTAAGAGCACGAGCGTTGACTTACCAAGTCTGTTTTGGTCGCCATCTTGATATCTTTGTTATCGATACCTAGATACCACACGTGTGTATAGCTGCCAATTAAAATTTAAAAATACTTGCATCGGCCGATAAATATTTTTGAACGTAAAATACTTGTCTCGGTTGATAAATATTTTAAAATTGCTTCATGATATTTATCAAGCGAGGCAGGTATTTTGCGATCAAAAATATTTATCGGCCGATGAAAGTATTTTTTAAATTTAAATTGGCAGCTATACACACGTGTGGTATCTAGGTATCGATAACAAAGAGATCAAGATGGCGACCAAAATATAGGAAAGTGAAATTCTAAGTTGATTTTGGTACGAGGTGATAGATTAGAGAATTGCACACTTGTTTTGGTGTATGGAATACTGTGTGGGGCAATGGAAGGCTTGCACTGCGTATGCTTACTACATTTTCATTCATATTTTGGCTCTCGGCAGTGGCTGGATGACGTCATGTATACTAATACTAATAGTAATAAGCAAAATGTACACGCCCGCTAGCGTTGAACGCACCGGTATCCGTTCCATACAATTTGCCACTGTGCACCATGCTTCATGATATTTATCAAGCGAGGCAAGTATTTTGCGATCAAAAATATTTATCGGCCGATGCAAGTATTTTTTAAATTTAAATTGGCAGCTATACACAAGTGTGGTATCTAGGTATCGATAACAAAGAGATCAAGATGGCGACCAAAACAGACTTGGTAAGTCAACGCTCCGTGCTCTTAATTATTTTTCATATTTATAATATCTATGAAGGAATATAAATAAAAATATAGTAAATTTGGGGGGAAAACTTAGTTTTGGCCCATGTACAGTAGTTTGGGGTAAAAATCCTAACCCTAAGGGCCTAAGTTATAATTTAGGTCCACTCTGACCGTGGGAAAATCAAGTGTGTGTGTAGACCAATGCTCAAGGAAGCCAGGCGTCAGTGGGGAGTGAGCGTACGTTAGTACTATGATTTTCACTCCCCAGACGCCTCCAGGCTAGCACAGACTGGAACCTCAAAAAAACGAAAAGTTCTCTCCTTATACCCCCGTTTCGATCGGCCATTTTTGTTAAAAATCGTAACAAAATGGCCGATCGAGACTGGGGTAGAGGAGAGAACTTTTTGTTTTTTTGAGGTTCCAGTCTGTGCCCAGATCTCAGGAAACTGCCACTCGTTAGACCTTCATCCATATAATCGTGGTAATTGTATACTTTCTGTTTTCACAATTCATTTGGAGAAATAATTAGACCATAAATCACCCTAATAGTTAGTCCGGTGACTATGGTCAAACACACGGTAAGCCCCTGCGCGGGCGGGAGCTCCCTGGGTTAGAGTGGTACTAGATTCAAACTGTCACGTAACGCGTAATGTAGTCTTATGCCATTGACACTTCACATGCATACCGTATGGGTACTAGTATTCAACCCGGCATAATTCAAAGATTTTGACATATTCCCCAAAATATCTAGAAATAAGCTTGTAACCGATTTTGCAATCGGCAACCGATTCCATTCGATTTCACCACAATCGGCAATCACTTGCCGATCTTCGATCATGCCCCTTGAAGGAAAAAATCGAAAATAAAAAATCGGCGTAGATCTGGTTACAGTGCGTGATCGCTCAGAACATATTTCAAGATTGTTTTTGAGGTGCTAGCTATTTAGAGGTCGCATTATTCAGGGAGAAAGTCGCGGTATTATCTATGGCAATGTTTAAGGGGATAGATATCTTCTCTTCCAACTCATGGTGATAGCGGATGCCGCCGTGAACTTTGAAAGGTCGTATTACCGACGGAGCTCGCTGCGTTACTCTCTTACATCGTTTATGATTATATACATTTTATTTTCAACCTCGTGGTGATAGCGGATGCCGCCGTGAACTTTGAAAGGTCGTATTACCGACGGAGCTCACTGCGCTACTCTCTTACCCCCTTTATAATGATATAAATCTTCTCTTCAACCTCGTGGTGATAGCGGACCCCGCCATTAACTTTTAAAGACTGTACTATTGACGGAGCTTATTGCGTTGCTCTCTTACATCGTTTATGATGATATTCATTTTATTTTCAACCTCGTGGTGATAGCGGAAGCCGCCGTGAACTTTGAAATGTCGTATTACCGACGGAGCTCACTGCGCTACTCTCTTACATCGTTTATAATGATATAAATCTTCTCTTCAACCTCGTGGTGATAGCGGACCCCGCCAGAAACTTTTAAAGACTGTACTATTGACGGAGCTTATTGCGTTACTCTCTTACATCGTTTATGATGATATACATTTTATTTTCAACCTCGTGGTGATAGCGGATGCCGCCGTGAACTTTGAAAGGTCGTATTACCGACGGAGCTCACTGCGCTACTCTCTTACATCGTTTATAATGATATAAATCTTCTCTTCAACCTCGTGGTGATAGCGGACCCCGCCAGAAACTTTTAAAGACTGTACTATTGACGGAGCTAATTGCGTTACTCTCTTACATCATTTATGATGATATTCATTTTATTTTCAACCTCGTGGTGATAGCGGAAGCCGCCGTGAACTTTGAAAGGTCGTATTACCGACGGAGCTCACTGCGCTACTCTCTTACATCGTTTATAATGATATAAATCTTCTCTTCAACCTCGTGGTGATAGCGGACCCCGCCAGAAACTTTTAAAGACTGTACTATTAACGGAGCTTATTGCGTTACTCTCTTACATCGTTTATGATGATATACATTTTATTTTCAACCTCGTGGTGAAAGCGGATGCCGCCGTGAACTTTGAAAGGTCTTACTATTGACGGAGCTCATTGCGTTACTCTCTTACATCGTTTATGATGATTTACATTTTATTTTCAACCTCGTGGTGATAGCGGACCCCGCCGTGAACTTTTAAAGATCGTGCTACTGACGGAGCTTATTGCGTTACTCTCTTACATCGTTTATGATGATATACATTTTATTTTCAACCTCGTGGTGATAGCGGATGCCGCCGTGAACTTTGAAAGGTCGTACTATTGACGGAGCTCATTGCGTTACTCTCTTACATCGTTTATGATGATATACATTTTATTTTCAACCTCGTGGTGATAGCGGATGCCGCCGTGAACTTTGAAAGGTCGTACTATTGACGGAGCTCATTGCGTTACTCTCTTACATCGTTTATGATGATTTACATTTTATTTTCAACCTCGTGGTGATAGCGGACCCCGCCGTGAACTTTTAAAGATCGTGCTACTGACGGAGCTTATTGCGTTACTCTCTTACATCGTTTATGATGATATTCATTTTATTTTCAACCTCGTGGTGATGGCGGAAGCCGCCGTGAACTTTGAAAGGTCGTATTACCGACGGAGCTCACTGCGCTACTCTCTTACATCGTTTATAATGATATAAATCTTCTCTTCAACCTCGTGGTGATAGCGGACCCCGCCAGAAACTTTTAAAGACTGTACTATTAACGGAGCTTATTGCGTTACTCTCTTACATCGTTTATGATGATATACATTTTATTTTCAACCTCGTGGTGATAGCGGATGCCGCCGTGAACTTTGAAAGGTCGTACTATTGACGGAGCTCATTGCGTTACTCTCTTACATCGTTTATGATGATTTACATTTTATTTTCAACCTCGTGGTGATAGCGGACCCCGCCGTGAACTTTTAAAGATCGTGCTACTGACGGAGCTTATTGCGTTACTCTCTTACATCGTTTATGATGATATACATTTTATTTTCAACCTCGTGGTGATAGCGGATGCCGCCGTGAACTTTGAAAGGTCGTACTATTGACGGAGCTCATTGCGTTACTCTCTTACATCGTTTATGATGATATACATTTTATTTTCAACCTCGTGGTGATAGCGGATGCCGCCGTGAACTTTGAAAGGTCGTACTATTGACGGAGCTCATTGCGTTACTCTCTTACATAGTTTATGATGATTTACATTTTATTTTCAACCTCGTGGTGATAGCGGACCCCGCCGTGAACTTTTAAAGATCGTGCTACTGACGGAGCTTATTGCGTTACTCTCTTACATCGTTTATGATGATATTCATTTTATTTTCAACCTCGTGGTGATGGCGGAAGCCGCCGTGAACTTTGAAAGGTCGTATTACCGACGGAGCTCACTGCGCTACTCTCTTACATCGTTTATAATGATATAAATCTTCTCTTCAACCTCGTGGTGATAGCGGACCCCGCCAGAAACTTTTAAAGACTGTACTATTAACGGAGCTTATTGCGTTACTCTCTTACATCGTTTATGATGATATACATTTTATTTTCAACCTCGTGGTGATAGCGGACCCCGCCGTGAACTTTTAAAGATCGTGCTACTGACGGAGCTTATTGCGTTACTCTCTTACATCGTTTATGATGATATACATTTTATTTTCAACCTCGTGGTGATAGCGGATGCCGCCGTGAACTTTGAAAGGTCGTACTATTGACGGAGCTCATTGCGTTACTCTCTTACATCGTTTATGATGATTTACATTTTATTTTCAACCTCGTGGTGATAGCGGACCCCGCCGTGAACTTTTAAAGATCGTGCTACTGACGGAGCTTATTGCGTTACTCTCTTACATCGTTTATGATGATATTCATTTTATTTTCAACCTCGTGGTGATGGCGGAAGCCGCGGGAACTTTGAAAGGTCGTATTACCGACGGAGCTCACTGCGCTACTCTCTTACATCGTTTATAATGATATAAATCTTCTCTTCAACCTCGTGGTGATAGCGGACCCCGCCAGAAACTTTTAAAGACTGTACTATTGACGGAGCTTATTGCGTTACTCTCTTACATCATTTATGATGATATTCATTTTATTTTCAACCTCGTGGTGATAGCGGAAGCCGCCGTGAACTTTGAAAGGTCGTATTACCGACGGAGCTCACTGCGCTACTCTCTTACATCGTTTATAATGATATACATTTTATTTTCAACCTCGTGGTGATAGCGGATGCCGCCGTGAACTTTGAAAGGTCGTACTATTGACGGAGCTCATTGCGTTACTCTCTTACATCGTTTATGATGATTTACATTTTATTTTCAACCTCGTGGTGATAGCGGACCCCGCCGTGAACTTTTAAAGATCGTGCTACTGACGGAGCTTATTGCGTTACTCTCTTACATCGTTTATGATGATATTCATTTTATTTTCAACCTCGTGGTGATGGCGGAAGCCGCCGTGAACTTTGAAAGGTCGTATTACCGACGGAGCTCACTGCGCTACTCTCTTACCCCCTTTATGATGATAGACATCTTCTCTTCAACCTCGTGGTGATAGCGGACCCCGCCGTGAACTTCAAATTGATTTGAAAACGCTAGCTACCCAAAACATTTTAATAACATATTTCAAATCATCGTGCGTGCTTGCGTCGTCTACTTCATTTTAATTGCACTTGCGACTTTAAGATGATGCGTCGTAAGAGATCATTCCAATAATTCTAAATCGCTAGCACCTAAAAATACTTCTAAAAGATGTCCCGCCGATCGTTCATTAACCTGTGATCTATGAGAAATATTTTCATTTTATTTTCCTTTGCGCCTTTGCTCGGAAGATGCGTCTTTCGTTTATCATTCTAATAAAAATCACTCGGTTTATTTTAAAGCAATAACACCTCAAAACCCCTGGCTTTAAAACATGTTCCAAACGATCGCGCATGTTGGCGACTTCCATTCCAATGCATTCGTCTTTGTGACTTTGTAAGGAAGATGCGCACGACCGCGAACAACATTTTGATGTATTCCTTTGTTTTTAAACATCGCCGATTCGATTTTCGATTCGATTTCGATTTTAGAAGCTTAACTGCCGATCCGATTTTCGATCTGATTTTTGATCCGATTTACAACATTATCTAGAAATAGGGAATTTATCTTAATTTCATACCTTTGTTATTTCCAGGGTAATCTGTTGTCAGTATTTTCTTTATCAATCTGTCGACTGTGTGCGCAGAGGATCGAATTATGCGGCGATGGCCTTTTGCACTGAATGGTACTAGTATTCAACCTAGTGAGGATTGATAGCAAATCTTAAAAAGGTCTAGATTGCTAAATTAGATCTAGATCTATGTAAGTCTCTGGCTTTGATTAATTCCCTGTTTGCCACTTTTTTGGTCTCATCTCAAATGGTCTAGTCCATAGTCGGATGGGACAAGGGCAGATTGAGAGACAGGACCATCTTTCATCACTAGGTTGAATACTAGTACCGACGGATTGAATACTAGTACCAAAAACCGTCGCCGTAAAATTCGATCGCCCGCGCACGCAGTTGACGGGTTGAAGAAAAAAATAACGGGAAAAGAATAACCAGCATTTGCTCTTTGAAATAAGACTAGGGTGTCTGAAGCCACACTGAAAAGTGTCAGCATAAAACAGGCTGATTTAGGGAAAAATATGGCACATTTTTTCGGGGAAGTTCAGGCTACTAGAAAAATGTGATCTGAATTGATTATTAACTTGTGTTTGACATGTATGGAAAGAGAACATTCAGGGGCTTCTTTTGACAGTAAGGACAAGTTTATAGGATCATTTTAAATAAGGATTTAGAGATAAATTGCAAACCCTTATTTTTGTGTGTGTTGAGATTGCCATTTCTCCATGCGTTTTCTATGGGAAAATGAAATTTCTGTTTTGCACAATTTTTTTCACTTTGTCGCAAGTTTTCATTGTGATCTGGTTTCCAAATCTTTATAAAAATCATACTATCAGATAGAGCATAAAAAATCCTATTGGACTCTTTATGGACAAGTTTTTGGCATTAATAATAAATTTATAACAGCTCTCGGAAGCTAAAAATTTGGATTTGTGTGTGTCCATTTCTTAACTACACAGTCTATGGCAGAGAAATGCTGAAAATTTACCTAATTTCATTCTTCTTTTTTGCAGCCAATAATTGGATTTTTTTCAAAAATGTTACATTTCTGTCAGTCTGAAGGTCATTTCTCTTCAAATTCACAAAGAAAATGTGATATTTTCGTGAAATAAGAAAAATAATTTTTTTCTCCAGACACCCTAATAAGACAGGTCTGAAATTCAGGTAAATTCCATATTTCTGTATATTTGAAGAAACTCTCCAAACAGGTTGAATACTAGTACCATTACGGTACGTACCTAAAATAAATTAGCTCCTGTACAAATCGAATTACTGTGTCACAGAATCGTGATTTCCAACATGGAACATACGTGCACAAGAATTGCTTGTGTCGGCAATGGGAACGATGACCGATATGGCTTGCGTGCCCACTCAACGTCACGTCCGCGCCACGCCACGGAGAACCGAGCTGACTGACGACTAAAACCAGGGTAATATCCACAAAGAATCAACGTGACCAATAATTAATAATGTTGTAGGTAATAAAAGGAAATGATTCTGATACCTTAAATTAATAGCAATAATGTAAAATTCGTACTTTTCACCTGTGAAACTTCTTTCCTAATTGAGTCTCCTGACCTGAGGCTTGTCTCTGCGCATATATACCGTATATACCGTATATACTGTACCGATCGTATACCACGTGCGATTAATAGCGCGCGCGCGATATTTTTTATGCACAAAATATGACAAGCACAAAGCTAGCTAGCTGTCGATGTGTGAGAATCATCTCGGCACACCTTACGACTGACTGACTGTTCGATCGTTCGCGACCCGATTTTTGGAACAAATTTTGCTCAATTTTGAAAGCGGTCAGTGGCGTAACAGGCGGGGGGGGGGGGGGGCAGGGGGGCAAGCTGCCCCCTGGCGGATTTCACCGGGAAAATAAAAAAAACGGGAAAAAGAAAAAAGGGAGGGAGAAAGAAAGAAAGAAAGAAAGAAAGAAAGGGAAAGGGGAAGAAAAGTGGGAAAGGAATTAAGGAGGAAAAGGAAAGGGAAAAGTGAAAAGAAAACTAAGAAAAATATTTTTTTATGGAAAAGGAAGGAAAGCGGGAAAATGTACTGTAGAACATTTCAAAAGAACAAATCATTCCGAAATAGGACTGTAATGCAATAGCATGATGGGAAATAAATTTAATTCATTATACGCAACTGGGGTTGAATAAATGTGTTGTGTAAAAGCTATATTCTGTATATACCCGCGATTTGATTAAAATAGCGGCAATCTGCGAGGTTTAAATGGCTTTGCTTTCAAGAAGTTCCGGGGGCTCCGCCCCGGACCGCACAACACTGCCGTATATGAGTATGGAACGGTTGGGCCATGGCCCCCAAAAGTTCTACAAACAAGAACAACAAAAAGGAGGAAAGAAAAGCAAAGGAAAAGTGTAGGATACGATTTTATTTACTGAATATAATGTCAAAAAATATCTCAAAGTTAGATAATGAAAAGGTGATTTTTTTTCTCGCTCGCTTCGCTCGCTCGGGGCTTCTATTAAGCAGCATTTTTGCACATGTGCCATACTGCACCCCTCGTTTTTTTTTGCTCTTCACGCTACTGCCGCAAAAAATCCTGTCCACAGTGGCGTACAGACCACAAAAAAGGAATGGAAAGAGAGAAAAGTGAAATATATCATTCTCTGGATATCATGTCAAAATCTATCACATAATCGGATTTTTGTATTAAAAAGGTCAAAAATTTTGCTAGCTCGCTTCGCTCGCTCGCAATTAAAAAAAAAATAAATCCTGCCCGAAAGGCAATATCTGGCCCTCTCAAAATAGTCGCAAAATTACACCATTACGCCTGTTCATACCATGATATTTATGACCGGGAAATTTCTGGCTCTTGCCCCCCCCCCCCCCTGGCCACCGACCCCTGTTACACCGCTGTTGAAGATGTGAATGGAACATGTCAAAATCAATTTAAAGAATATCTCATTTTTGAAAGATTGCAAGCCAGAGTAAAGGCCAAATTAGTTTCAAATCGTAGCCAATCATACGACACACTCACAAGTCTGTATAATATTCCTGGTTTTAGTTTAGTTACTAATAACAGGGATAAGAAAAGAGGTGGTGGTTTGGCTGTCTATGTCCCATCCAGATTTGATTTTAACATTTGTCCAGATATCACTATTATGAATGAAAGTTTAGAAACTTTATTTGTTGAGCTATTACTTCCAGGCAGGAAAAATGTTATTATAGGAGATAGCCTTAGGCCTCCTCATAGTAATCTGAAGTCATTTTCCGAACAGATACAGACAATAATTACTAACAATTTACTGAACAACAAACGTGTGTTTTTAATGGGTGATTTTGATATTAATTTGCTTAATTGTGATTCAGATGATAAGGCTAATGAAATTGTGAATATGTTTATTTCATCTTCTTTTGTTCCACTGATTACTAAACCAACAAGAATAACAAACACGTCTGCTACCCTTATCGATAACATTTTCTGCAATGTTCATCCTTTACCAGAATCTGGTATAGTCATTTCCGATCTTTCAGATCATTTTCCTGTATATTGCAGAATGACTTTGCTCAGGCGTCCATTTATTGATACTACAAATAAACGGTCTCGGGTAAATAGCCCTGAAAACATTGCCAAGTTTAAGAATGCTTTAATGGCAACTACATGGGATGATGTCCTCTCAGATCATGATGTAGATAGTTCATTTAATACTTTTTTTTGATAAATTCATGCTATTGTTTAATGATAATGTCCCATTTCGATCTGTGGACTGTCCTAGTCATAAGAAATTGCCTAAAATGCCATGGATTACGCATTCTTCACTGAGATCAATTAATAAGAAAAATAGACTTTTTATAAATGAGTTGGAGGTTGATGGCAACTTGATCAATGATCGAAAGATTATTGTGGAGAAATTTAATACTTATTTTTGTAATATTGGCCTTAATTTGTCAAGGGAAATACCAGACTTTCAACAACAATTTCGTCATTATCTTAAGTCACCAAACGAGCAAAGTATTTTCCTCTCGCCCATAAAAGAGAAGCAACTTCTTGATTTAATAGGTGCCTTAAAGAAAAGGAAAATCCAAGTGTGTGATAGTATTGGAAATGGTTTAGTTAAGTGTTGATGGCATATTGAAACCTCTTGCTCACATCTTTAACCTGTCTTTGTTAAATGGGGCTGTGCCTTTGAGGATGAAAATTGCTAAATTAGTGCAAGGGAATGCAAAATTATTAACAAATTATCGTCCAATTTCTCTATTAATAACCTTTTCTAAGCTTTTAGAAAAGCTAGTAAGTATATACGTACGACATGTAAAGTTTTTGAATGAGAGTAATGTGTTCTCTCAATTCCAATTCGGTTTCAGAGAAAAACAAGCCATGCTGTTTTGCATTTTGTTAAAGTTGAATTAAGAAGACGATTCCAAATATTGAGATATTTACATTAATAGCAACCTTACAACCCCCCAAACACTAATAGGTGATTCGACCCCCCATTTTCTTTTTTCAAAATAGTGAATTTGAACGATTTATCCCTCCCCATTTCCCCTGAGTTCGCTCCTGCAATGCCTACCGAGACGGGTGTTCTTTGAGTGTGACGTCACCGGGGGGTATTCGGTCCCGGTGTAGAAAACAAGGCAGTGCCGTTTTGTGTACTATGCACGTACTCCTTCATATGGAATAACTGCAGTTGAAGTTGTATCTGCGAGCCATAGAACTTGCAAAGAGGAAATGATTAAAATATTTGTGGCCGTACTATTATTCCAAATATGTGAATTCCCTCAGAATGATACCATAGACCCTAAAGGAATAATTTCAAGGTGAATAATATGAAATTTGATCGAGATCTTCTCACCAGTCGATAACGTAGCAGACGTGTTATTATGACATATTTATCCGCGTGTGACGCGGCTCTTGCAAAAAAACACAGTTGGTTGCGGAATTGCTTTGTGCCGACCGGCCGCCCGCTCCGGCGCAGCTAGCTGTCGAGCTACCGTACCGTTCTTGTTGTCTTCAACCATAGAGATGTATACTAATTACTATATATCTTTCTGTCTTCAACTCACTTCCGAATTGCGTTTGTATGTGTGACGGTGACCCCTAGCGTAATTAAATATAGAAAACAACTCAGAAGGCCGAGAAAGAATACTATACGTTTGGTTCAAGATTGTTCTGTGGAATGAGCTATGAGTGGAAATGATCCAGAGGATATAAAAGTGGAGTCAAAGACAAAAGAAAAGAAGAAAAAACGCCAGGGGATCGCTGCACGGCCATGAACTAAGTCGACTTACCAGACCATAACAGTACACTCAATGCCTGGGTGTTGTGTGTACTAGTATTATGCGTTCAGCGCGCGCTGAGCTAGCCGCCGGAATTACTTTCCAGCTACTCACTTGATTGAACATCGTGATAAAATAAATGAGAAATAGTGAAAATATCATTCAATAACTCACTGTTTGCTATCTTACATCATGATTGAAGAGTTCATGGTGGTTATTCATACTGTTTTTTATACAGGGAAAGTAAAGATTTGTATACATATCAGTCCCATTTGTTTGATTTGAGTTGCTTTGAAAAAAAATTGTAAAATATCTTTCTCTCTCTGCATAGCATTTCTGTATGACATTCAGGCACCTCTTATACTAAATTCCCCCCGGTGACGTCACACTCCGAGTGACTTTTCTGTACACTCGTCTCTCGGGCTCTGACAGGTGGCTAATTTCATAGACTTTCAAAGCAAAATATCGAGAAGGCAGAGGATTATTGTGACATGCTATGTGTTTGAACATCTTATATATACTATATATTGTATGTAGAACCTATATTCATTGTTATGGAAACTCACCCCCTTCTTAATTCAACTTTAATAAAATTGCAAATGCCCTTTATAACCACACCCACACGATTGGAATTCTTCTGGACTACTCTAAGACATTTGATACTGTAGATCATAATATTCTGTTGAGTAAACTGGAATATTATGGAATGAGAGGCACAGCCCTTCACTGGTTCAGAAGTTATTTGGCAGAGAGGAAACACTTTTGTTTCTTTAAATGGTGTGGATTCGGAATTACTAGTGTAACATGTGGTGTCCCACAGGGATCACTTTTAGGACCCCTCTTGTTTATATTGTACATTAATGACTTCCAGTATTCATCTAAACTGTTATCTTTTTTACTTTTTGCAGATGATTCCAATATATTTTTTCCCATAAAGATCCTCAATATCTCCTGAATACCGTCAATATTGAGTTGCAAAAAATAACAACCTGGATTCATGCAAACAAATTGTCCCTCAATCTCAAGAAGACTATACATGTTATTTAGCAAAACAATCAAAACTCTGCCTGGTGATATCTCTTTCGATGGTGTTTTAATTGACAGAGTGGTTACAACTAAATTTCTGGGTCTTCATATTGATGAGAATCTAAATTGGAAAACTCATATCAACATATTATGTAAGCTGTTGTCAAAGAATGTAGGTGTTCTAAACAGGCTTAAATTGTATCTCCCAACACATATTCTGAAAATTCTATATTCAACTTTGATTCTTCCTTACATAAATTATGGGATCCTTGCATGGGGTAACTCTCTTAAGACACAGCTGAATAAATTATTTCTGGTCCAAAAGAGAGCTATACGAGCGGTTAGTAATGCTGACTTTCTAGCTCACACTTCTCCTTTGTTTTATGAACATCATGTTTTGAAGTTGGAAGATGTTTATCTTCTGCAATTGGGGTCGCTCATGTATAATTTTCATAGAGGTAATTTGCCATTGACGTTAGCATGCATATTTATTTCATAGGAACAACCAATTTCATAATTACCCAACAAGAAATGCTACTGCACTGCGTATTCCTCATGCAAGGACAATATTTGCTCAGAAAACACTGATCTGTACAAAGCCAAAGTTATGGAATTCTTTGAACTCCAACATTACCGGGTCTGTTAGTATTTTTGTTTTTAAAAGGAAATTGAAACATTCATTTTTGAATAAGTACATTTATGATGTATAATTGTTTTTATTTTAAATACATGCAGAACTATGTGATTAGCAATATAAATTAATATGTAAAATGTCTCGATGACCAACTGGTACATGTACATGTACTCCTGTCATTAGGTACAAGTAGTTATTTCAATTATAGTTTTTGTTACAAATCTCTTATCTCTTGCCATTTTCTATCTTGTAACTTCGTGCTCCCCCCGTTATTCTATCTATCTATTTGTCTATCTATCTATTTTATTTATACCTACTTTTTTTTCCTTCAACATATCCATTATTCTTCTGTAAATAGTTTTTAACCACATATGTATCCTTGTATAACCTTAGTACAACCGATTTCTTTCTTTTTTAGTATTATCAACCAGTTTAGCTAGAATCAAGTTTTGCTTTAAACAAACAAATAACGTATTGTTTCAATACTGAGGGACCGTATAACAAGCCTGGCTTCCAAAGGTCTCCTCGTCTTCCTTGTCTTTATATTACTTTCCTTTGATTATCGATATTCGTTGCTTTTAAACGTTTTCAACATATGCATTAGCATATAATTGTACATGTATCTTGTTATATGTTACTTTTTCAAGGAGGATCAATAAAGTTCATTCATTCATTCATTCATTCATGCTATGACGTCATTACGACTAGATATTAAATTTGCTTTTATTCTGATAAGGATGATAGGATAGTCACATATTTGAACATAGGTATTCGTACGTTGATTTCAAACATTACACAGTAAGATATTCCAAGTCTCAATATTAGCATCAAATTCTACTACGTTATTCCAAAATCGGTTCGCAGAATAATCGTAATGAGCTAGGGGCCGCAGAAGCGGGGGGGGGGGGGGGGGGGGGCTTCAGCCCCCAGCCCCCCACCCACTTTTTTCCAAAACTGTGTATAAAAACGTAAAAATTACCATAGGATTGTAATTTTTTGCATGGTCAGCCCCCCCCCCCCCCACTTTAAAAACCGTTCCGCGGCTCCTGCGTAAGGTGTGCGGTCGCCTTAACGTTACCCGGGACATCTGTAGGTAAAAGGATAACATGACGAGATCTCGGATCTCGTCATGTCTACATCCATATGGGAGAGACCCGGGGGGGGGGCACTTACATTGACGAGTGGATACCATGCACGACCCCCCCCCCCCCAAAAAAAAAAAAAAAAAAACACGTAAAAAGGATGCCTTTCAAGATATGGCACGTTACATACGTAACGTAATAAGGGTGTCAAAAACACTAAAATATTGAAAAAAGGGTATCTATTTTCGCTAGGAAAGCTACGTGTTTAGGGTCAAATTTGCGAGGGTCTAAAAATCTAAGACTAAAATGTTCGATGCACTTTTTGCCCCAAGAGTCAACGCTACGTGTTTAGAGTACGATTTGCGCGAGGTGTGGGAGGTGGGGTCGTATTTAATCCAATGTAGGTAAAGGTAAAACCGACGACCGACGTCTGTCGTGACATAACAATAAAAATATCGCTGTATATACTTGTTTAGGGGTTCAATTCAGGGAATACTTGCCAAGAGTATCGTTTCGTTGCACACGCCAATACTTGTTAAGGGGTGCATTTTCAGAATATGGAAAGTACGTGTTTAGGGTGCTCTTCGAGACCCCATGGTCCCGCATGCATGGTATTTGATTTGATTTATTCGTTTACCAACAATATTCACATGTTTACAGGTTATAAAACAAATTACAGTTACACATGTATAAAAATACGATGGTAAATAAGACCAAAAAACAAGTGCTAATCGAGCCTGGCCCCACAACTATTACAAAATGCACATTTAAGAAGGAAAAACAAAACAAAACTAAAATTGAGATTACAATATATTCGTTGTAAAGGGTTATCATCAACATTTTTAAAGTATATTAATTGTATTAATTATCTACTGTAGACTTACACGTTGATGGTGTGAATTTAAGAAGACAAATAACTTTTTAGAGAATTCCTAAAACCTTTTCTTGATTTCTTCAATTTGATTTCAACTGGTACTTTATTCCAGAAATTGCTACCTAGAAAAGAAAGTGAAAATTGGCCTTGAGTTGTTTTTAGTTTTGGAAGATTTACTTGTTGGCATTTCTTCTGTCTAGTAGGATAATTGTGCTCAATTAGGTTACAATAATCTGCTGTAAAGGAGTGAGGTAGGTTATTATTACGCAGATCATACATGAAGGTATACATACTGATAGATTATGCAAATCATAAACATTAAGAATCTTTAAATCATTAAATAAAGGGCGAGAATGAGCTTACCAGTGACTAAAGGTAATTGCTCGCACTGCCATTTTTGGGGAAAGATATATACAATTCAGGCTGCTCTTGTATCCCCCACACCTCAATGTCATAAGTGAGATGTGGCTCTATAGAAGCTTTGTATAACAATATCAAAGTAAATGTGGGTACAAAATGTCGTAACCGAAACAAAATTCATATTTTCTTACGTATATTTGAGTTAATAGTCCGTATATGACCTTTCCATGACAGATGCTTATCAATTGTTACAGCTACAAAAGTTGCTTCATCAACTTCTTCCAATTCCTCTCCATCTAGTGTAATATTACCACGCAACTTAATATTCCTTCTTTACTGCTAATTAACATAAATTTTGTTTTCAGAGAGTTGATAGTATATTGCAACACACCACTTTTGCACTTTATTTATATTAGTATTTATCTCATTGGTATCGATCTCATCCTTTCCAGTGGAAAGGTGTGAAAAAGATTAGAGTCGTCAGCAAATAATCTTTAAAAAAAAATTGAAACGGATGGAAGATCATTTATGCATAATAAAAATAATGTAGGCCCTAATACTGAGCCTTGAGGGACGTACACCGCATCTTATTTTCATTTTCTTTGAATATATTTCCCCATGTTGAACAAACTGATATCTGCAAGCAAGATAGTCTTTAAACCAGTTTAAAGGAAGCCCTCTCACACCATAGTGGAAAAGCTTCTATATCAAAATATAGCAAATAATCTTTAAAAAAAAATTGAAACGGATGGAAGATCATTTATGCATAATAAAAATAATGTAGGCCCTAATACTGAAATTTGTCATTTTGCCTCCGACGAAGATTCTGCTAGGATCGAAAGCTTAGGCCCCTTTTTGACTTTATAATATCAAAATATTGTAATCGATTGTGTCAAAAGCTTTTTTAAAATCAATGAATATTCCAAGGGTAGTTCTACTCGTCAATGAAAGTGCTCCCCCCCCCCGAGGCTTTTGAGAAACGCAGCTTGTTCTTTATTTACAGCTTAAATTATCCAGTTTCAGATCAGAATATATATATATATAAAAAAGCTGTCGCATGAATAGTGTAGGAAAAACCCCAATTTCTCATCCCCCGGGGGCCAGTCAATGTACAGTATTTGCTGTACACACGCGCGCCTGGCCAAATTATTTCCAAACCATTTATTAACCATAATTATGGTTAGACGCGCGCATTTGAGTGTCCGAAAGTCCACACACACACATCTTCATGCAGGGAACATTGGCGGCGGAAGCCAAAAATTTTAGGGGGGGACCACAAAAAAAAAAAAAAAAGGTTATCAACCAAATATTTTAGGGGGGACGCCGGAAAAAAGCAAAAAAAGCAAAAAAAAAAAAAGGTTATCAACAAAAAATGTTAGGGGGGACGCCGGAAAAAAAATTGACAAGCAAAAAAAAAAAAAAAAAAAAAAAAGTTATCAACAAAAAATTTAGGGGGGGGACCGTCCCCCCACCTAAAATTTAGGGGGGACACGTGCCCCCCCCCCCGCTTCCGCCGCCTATGGCAGGGAACAGTCGTTTTCACGAGCATAATATTGCAAAAATCAGGGTATTTCTTTATAATTATTAATAATCTTACACCAGATTGGTAGGAATATGAAAATTTCATTCACTTTCATTAATTTGATGTAAATATTATTACAATTCATTCAGTATTCACTTGTCAGGTTCCTGAGACAATAGAACATTTTTTACTACAATGTAAGAAATATGAAAGAGAAAGAAGAATTATGCAAAGAAGCTTGAAATTAACAAGCCAATATCAGATCTAGCAACATTATTGGGAAGAAATGCAGATTATAAAGTCATCCTGAATTATGTGAAAAAACAAAGAGATTCGAATAAGAATATTCCACTGATCCATTATGCAGTTAAACACAGCCAGGAATGCACTGATCTCTCTCCATCTCTTTCTCTCTCTCTCTTTCTTTTGTTCTGATGATTAGTGATAATTTTTAGACTACTAAAATTGACCTTCGACCTAGCTTATTATATAAGTTTGCATACTATGGTTACAAAGTGCTTAGAATGTTCAGTTTTCAGGTCCATTTTCGATATGGCCAGAACGTATGATAAAAATTAATCATTTGTTAATACGCATTTTGTTCAAGATCACAAACATAAAAAAAAGGTGCACACAGTCATAGTTCAATTGTTATGAGAATGGGGTCAATTTTTGGAATTGCCCCATTGGAAAAAAAACGATATTTTTCATCTTTTCTTAAGGACGGGAAGTTTTTGACGTACTATTCCAAATGGAGCTAAATCGATAAATAAAATAGTAAAATTCTGTTATTTTCATCATAATTTGCACTGAGGGTGTAAACCTTTATTTACAACATGTTTCTAAAAATTTGAATGCATTACTTTATGTAAAGTAGTAAAATTAATCAATTTCAAATTATATACCCTAAAGTGGATCCCCTTTTGGAATAAAACTGTTTTTGATTTAGCTCCTTTAGGAATAAAACTCGAATTTGCAATTATTTTTTACCAACCTTCCTAACTTATACGTCGAAGATACATAGGCCTATTTTGGTCAAAAGTGGATTTAGCCCTTTTGGAATCAAGCTCTTCTTTATTTTACACCCAATTTAAGGCCTTATAACAATTAGACTTACTTATGAATTAAAAACGTCACACCGTGTGCATTTATGCCTACTAAATGTAATAATTTTACTTTTTGCTATCAAAATGTAGGCCTATGTATTCTTTTGCTGTGCAGAATAAAATTTAATTTCTCTCATTGCAAGTTATGAAACTGGGAAAGTAATATTTAGAAATGAAAGTTGACCTTATGATTGTACTTTCTTTTGTTATGGTCATGATATAAAGTCATATTGAAAGTGTTATTTTAATATGCACCCATTATGCAGTTAAACACAGCCAGGAATGCAATATTGTATGGTATAATAGGTTTTTTTTTAAGACATTAACATAGTAATGTAGAGAATGTGAATGATCTTTTGTTCAGAATTTGAATGTTGCATCATCTGTGAATATATAAAAATTCTCAAAGATTAACCAACATATCTTTTATAAACTTCTTCACGAATCTTCTCCTTGCTATTTGCCCCTCTATTTGCATCAATATGTGCAAGTTCTTTTAGGAAAGCTCATTAGGCCTAAGCCTTGCCTATAAAGTCATATCTATTGCACTCGATAAAGCGTCAGTCTTTCGGTAATCCCCTTATTAATATTTACAAAAATCTGTTTATCTGGTTGGTTGGTTGATATTTTGGGATACTTGCGGTTATATACAAAACTTAATCCAATTTTCTTGTTACAAAATGAGCAGTTCGTATTTTTACAGGATCGCAATATCTTGCTAAATCCAGTCCTTTATTGTTTAAATTAAGAACATTAAAAAGTTCAGATATAAATACATTTCAAGCTGCCATCTTTATGTTCAAATACAAAAAGGGGATACTTCCCCCTTCCTTTCAAAATATGTTCACAATCAACAACACCATCCACTCTTATCCCACACGAAATTCTGCAAAATTTCATTTGACAAATCCAAAACTAATAATAGCACACAAATCAATTAGACACAATATATACAGTGCAGATTTATGGAATAATTTATCACCTGACATTAAGTTACGCTTTACACTTTATTCATTCAAAGGCTGCACACTTGCACTTTCACTTTTATCAACATGATTATAACTTTCTCATTTGAATTTTTCTTTATCTATCTACTTTTTTGGTAATATTCCTAATATTTTGTGCAATAAAAGATAAGTCTCTTTTATTGCACTGTTTGTCTGGTTTTCCTTCCCCTTTCCTTTCGAGGCCTTTATCAATTTCAAGCTCTAAGCTTAAGATGGAGGTCTCCCACATTTCAAAATGTATTATGTCGATATATGTATATATATTTTTTTTCTGCTATTTGTTTTAATAATTAAAAAAAAAAATCATCAGGTATAAATATATTTCATTCAGATTGTTAGAATATATGTATGCATATGTTATTCATTATGTAATTTGCTTATTATGTTATGCTAAGAAAAAATGATTACACTTGTATATAATTGTGTTATTGGAATGTGGAAATAAATAAATCAAATCAAATCAAATATTTGTATTTTTTAAAGTTTTTTTATTCAGAGAAAATGATAGGCCCTACCTGCCTACCATATTTTATCCTTTTCACTTTCCTTTTCTGAGTTTTCTTTCCCTATTAAGTGGAAACTCGGGGGTTAAGGACCCGCTAGCTCCCCCTTTGTCCCCGGTTGCCAAGGAGACATAGCCCTTGGTTTTGATGTAGGGTGCCCTCAAAATAATTTTATTCCCCTTTGGCTCTTCCCCTTTGGCTCTTAAACGACAAGTTCACCCTACCAAAAAGTTGATTTGAATTAGAGAAAAATCCAACAAGCATAACACTAAAAAAATCATCAAAAAAACGGGATGTTAAATAAGAAAGTTATGACACTTTTAAGTTTCGCTTAATTTCACAAAACAGTTATATGCACATCCCGGTTGGTATGCAATTGAGAGAACTGATGACATCACTCACTCAATATTTCTTTATATTTTATTAGGGCCTATATGAAATTCTAATTTTCTCTTCATTCAAAGTGTCCTGTGAAACAAAGTTTTATTTATCCCTGAACACAGTAGAATCCCATTGTGTAACATTTTATAGTTCAGACAAGTTGGTCCTTAATGTCTATATTGTAAGAATTGAAGTATTGTACAATTCAAACATTAATAAACAAAAGAAATTAATGAGTGAGGGACATCATCATCATCGATTCTCTCTTTTGCATGTATATTGTGCTATAACTATTTTGTGAAAATTAAGCGAAAATTTAGAATGTCATAACTTTCTTATTTTAGATCCTATTTAGATGAAATTTTCAGCATTATGCTTGTCTGATTTTTCTTTTATTGATTTAAATCAACATTTTTTTAAGGTGGACTTGACCTTTAACGTCTATGATTTGGGGAGCTCAAAAGAAGCACTGTCTCAAAAACTGATCAGTGGTCTCAATTCACAGAATACTAGATTTCCGCCCTCTTTAGTTATGTAAACGTGGAGGATTTTAACTCTGAGACTCCGAAGATTTTCTTTTGAAGTTTAGACCACAATCCCGAAACATGTCGAATTCAGGCTCAGTACCACCAAACGACTTTGTATTCGTTCCTCAAACCGAGCCTGATGGGAAAAATGACAACGGTATGTGGATGTTACTATTTTCTGATGATAATTTTCTGGCTGAATGACCAACGTTTGCGTACCATGGTCGTTTGCGTTTGTCTTATTTGGGTGTCCCACGAATGTATTTTCGTGTTTGTGATTTTTTCCCCCGAGATTTTTTTTACAGATAGAGTCTAGATAGATCTAACTCTGTGATCTAACGTTAGCCACATGTATGAATCATCTTACAGATGTGATGCAATATTTTCCTTTTTTAATTGCACAACATACAATTGAGGATGCAGTATAGTTTTTAAAAAGTGTGAAAAATATTGCGATCGAAATTAGACAGCTGGCAGCCGTCTGTTTCGAGGAGTTTTTTAACTTTTTTTTTTTTTTTAAATTTCTCCTCGTACACAGACGGCTCGCTAGCGTGCAGCCACCATTAGGGGACTTGCAATGCAAAATCCCCCCGTCGGGGCTCTTCAATTTTTGTCTTTAATGAATAAAAATTTTGAAAATTAACGCGACCAAAATGCAAATTAATATTCCCTCTTGGCATTAATTGCCAAAAAACGGAGAAAAATCAAGTTAAAAGGAACAAAAACAGTGACTTACCTCGGCTGTCGTGCAAATTCACTTCCCCGTTTTATCCGATCTTAAGTACATAAACATATGGCCATTGAGTCCCCTGTACAGATCGCGCTAGAACTTCGGTCTCTGTATTTGGTGAGTGAAGCCAACGGAGTTCAGCTGAACAACCAACATAACAGAGACCGAAGCTTTTGGTCTAGATCGAAATATGCCATATTCCAGTAGAGGCGCACGGCCAATATGGGAGACTCTCTCCAATACAATAGGGGAGACAATCTCCCACATTGGAGACTTGCTTTGCAAAAGGACAAAAGAAACAACACCAACAAAAGCATGATTTTTTCCACCCAAAATTTTGTCTCACCGAGGTCAGAAGCCCATTTGTTTTGTGTGCATGTGTGATTGACAACAAAAATCCTTACCAAAACAAAAGTAGACGGTAAATATTTAAAGTAGACGGTGAAAAGGGGTAATTTTTCATCAGGAATCTGCTTATCACATTTTTATTTGCCGCCAAGGTAATCCTTTTGCAGCAAATGTAAACAAAGGAAATTGGACTCCAAAACTGGAGACTGTCTCTGAAATTGGATACCCAAATTCTTTACAAAAGTCTCTGATATTGGAGATAATCTCCCACATTGGAGACAGTCTCCAATATTGGCCGTGCGCCTCTACTGTATTCTGACCACTCCTAGTACCAATGAGGTCCAAACATTAGCATGTATGGACCTCATAGGCGACAATGCGTTAAAAACAGGTTAGAAGTAGAACCGTTACTGTTTCCTGCACCAAAGTATGATATTACTCCCTAAATACGATTTTTTTTTCTCGTTTGTTTATCATTTATTAAAAGATTGCCCATTAAATATCATCTTATTTCTACTTAGAATATAATAAAATAAAGGGAAACTTACATTTGAGTCCTTTTTCGATCTTTTCTTGGCAGTCAGACCAGTCGCCGTCGAGTGCGATCAAAGCGGTATGAAGCTGATTTTCAGATCACGTGATACGTGTAGTCATCACCTGATCTATCGACTATCCTTTTTTAAAGACCGCAACAATTATAAATTTTATTATAAAATATATATAGAATAAATAATTGCATGATATTATATATATCTCTACAAATAAAAATATTTTGTGATATAAATTTAATATTTGACGTAAAAATCGCTATTCAACAAAATATTTATTAAAAAATAAAACAAAATAAAAACACCATGGACACAGTGCAAAAAACCTAACGATTTGGCCGCGTTGTTAACAACTATCGTAAGGGGCGCTCTATTCATAAATAAAAAAGAATGTACAGATGTCTACCGCGACGTGGTTTGTCGCAAGATTTGGGACAAATCCGTGGGAATTCTTGAGAAAATACATCGAAAGAACTGGTGAGTACCGATTAAACATTATCAAAGTAGTAAATAGGTTATACATAACTTGTAGATATATATTTTAAATTGATATTGATGCTTAGTTCCAAGCTAGGGCGGCCCAAATGTGCGTGAGTGGAGTCCCAGTTTATTAACACGGGTAAGTATTGGGGTGTCGCCTAGAGTGATTCTGACTCTGAGTTAGGTATCAATTATCATGTAAAGTAGTAATGTCTATGGACTTATGGTCAGTTCCCCCCATGTCTGCGCGGTCTCCCAAGTCTGCGCACCCGCGTATCTGCGCGATTCTAGTAAAACTAAAAGAAGATGCGCAACGAGCACGAACTTTACACATGCAATACATAGACAGGTATTCATAAAAAAATCTGACTCAAAATGGTGGAAAAATAATGAATTCAGGGCATTTCATGTGACGGCCTCAAAATGCAGCCTTTGTCATCAAAATCCCCGAATCGTGTGCAAAGTGAATGAGTGCGCAGACATGGGGTACCATTTTTTTTTCAATCTGAAAATGACTGCCCAAAGGTTTTTTCAAGAAAATCTTAATTCTTATATTTTTTTTCTTTTTTTAATGAGAAATTTGGTACACTTACTCTTAATGATATAAGGAACACTATTAACCAAAAGATTTTGTGAAATAAGAAGAAATTCATGTTAAATCTTAACTCAAATTGTTAGGTGCGCAGACTTGGGGCCCACCATCATACTACTAAAACTACATGTTCGCTAGCATGGCCAGAAGTCAGTTATCATCAGATAATTGAGTGAATTGAAAAGACTATATAATTACATTTTATCATTTCACAGATGAGTATGTCTTCATTACAATGTACTACTACAATAGAAAATTAAGAAAGCAGTCATGGCAGTGTGGTTAAACATGTGGAAAATATTGCAATCAAAATATGTCATATTCTGAATTAGATATTGCATCAGTCAGGATAGCCTAGTGAAACTAAAGCTGAAGCTTTGACATGATACCTGCATAAACTGCAGAAGTGGTAATGTCTAATGAATTTGTTCGTAAGATAAAAGACTTGCCAGTCTTTAATGACAATATACATGTAGGTCATTTCTAGCAAGTGATATAGAAGTAGATTATGCAAAGGTGATCTATGTTCATTATATTACAAGTAGAGCATGAATCTAATTCTCAATATTGATTTTTTATAATCGGTGCATGGCCACTAACTTCAAGATGAGGTTATATAGTTAATGGTTCACTGATAATTTTATCAAATATATAAACATATAATTTATTGCACCGAGCAAAAGTTACAGATTTGGGGACGCCAAATGGCATCAGGTATAAATTGCTTAAACTATCCGTCATCAATCGTATTCATGGGTGTCGATGATTGACTCAAGTTCGGATTTATGGCGAGTCTCAGTTTAAAAACAAATTTCAATAACCTCGTACGTAGGATAAGTGGGTAGCAGCAGCTAGCTAAGATAAGATCATATACTCACGGATATTTAGTCCACGTTGTGAGGCTTTGTGATTTCGGTCTTGATTCGAGTATGAGCTTTACGCCAACTAGTCGAATTCTCGTTGACACATTTTTGTTTTTCCGTAGATGATAGGCTTCTTTCTCAAGTTGATAGCGTATTTTTTTATGCTCAGCTGGTAGGTCAGAACGTATCGTGATCCGCGGGTAATCGCTGCGAAGACTCTTGCTTACGTCGTCGTTTGGTCGTCGCTGCAACCTATCTAAAGCGTTGAATACTTCATCGCGGTCGGACATCGAAACAAATCGAGCGATAATGGGGTTGGGCGTTTTGATGTCGTTGTTCGGCTTTCTAGGCAGTCGATGGACATTATTAAACATCATCCTGCTCGTCTTAGTTGCTGGTAGGTCGAGAGATCCGATGACGATCCGGATAATCTCTTCGACGTTTTCATCTGTTTTTTTCTCGATACCATAGAATAGCAAATTTCTTTTCCTCTCGTGAATTTCCTGTGCGATGATGGCGTCGTGCAGGTTTTGCTCACATTCTTTTTGTTTTCTTATTAATTTAGGAATAACTTTGTTTTCAATGGTTTCCACACGGGACGCAGAATCAGTTGCCGCTCCTTGTAATATAGATACATGTATCGTAGATTTCATGTCTTTAATCTCTTCTCTGATATCGGAAATGCTGAAAATAACGTTATCTAACTTTTCTAGGATTTTAGAAGTAAAATTGTCAAAATGCAGTCTAAAATCAGTCAGTGACTCAGCAGTGGCGTAAGTTTTCGACTTACTTAATGTAGCTTTGGGCGTGTCCATCTTGCCTGGTGCGCAGACATTGGGTACCATTTTTTTTTTTCAATCTGAAAATGAGTGCCCAAGGTTTTTTCCAAGAAAATCCTATATTTCTTTCAAATTTTTATGAGATATTTGGTACACTTACTCATAATAATATAAGAAAAATTATCTGAAAGATTTGTGAAAAAAAAAAAAAATTATGTTACATGTAAATCTTTACTCAAATTGTTAGGTGCATAGACTTAGGGACCACCATCATACTCTTCTACAGAAATAAAAGGAAGCCCGATGTGTCTAAATTCTTTGAATGCGCAATTTTTATGATTACTTGACTAATTATGCGCACCAATATATGAAATACCTTCAAAAACATAATTCAAGATTATTATTGGCGATGATAACACTTTTTTGCAAATAACTTAAAACGATTACTAATAAAAAAAATTGAAAAAAATCTACATACCTTGAACGAAACAAGCAGTACAAGCTTTGTTCGTTTGTCAATAAATACGGTCTACCAAAGTCTATACAGTGGAAATATTGGACACTAAGGGGACCTGCATGTCATGTTACAGTCGGAGGTCACATGGTAAGGTCAAAGGTCATTTTCAGGTCAACATTAAAGTTGACATGCAAGACTCTTATGACACCTAACTCCGCAACCGTAAATCACTTTTCTACCAAACTTGGATGCTAGATGTACTTAGGCAACTTGCATGTTATGCTGCAGTCGGAGGTCACATGGTAAGGTCAAAGGTCATTTTCAGGTCAACGTTAAAGTTTACATGTAAGATTCTCTTATGACACCCAACTCCACACCGCAAGTCACTTTTCATCAAAACTTGGATTGTCCATGAAGTTTTGAGACCTGCATGTCATGCTGCAGTCAGGTCACATGGTAAGGTCAAAGGTCATTTTCAGGTCAACGTTAAAGTTTCCGTGCAAGACTCTCTTATGACACATATCTCTGCAACCGTAAATCAACCAAACTTGGATGGTAGATGTAATTAGGGGACCTGCATGCTGTAGGGAGGTCACATGGTATGGTCAAAGTTCATTTTGAGGTAAACATTAAAGTTTACGTGAAAGACTCTTATGACAAGTGTTATTCCATCCCAGTCATTTCACAATGAAGTTTTGATACAATTTTGTTGCGTGCCCTCGCAAATCACGATATTTCTGGTTATTTTCATAAGTGGGCGAGATACAAAATCGCTTTTGCCTTGTTCATTTTTCTATCTTATCCATCCTTGCCTTTTCTTGGTTTCATCTATCTTAATTTTTTTTCTTTCTTAGCTTTCTTTCCTGATCCTTTCTCTCTCTCTCTGTTCATTTTTTTTCTTTCCTTTCTCTTACTTTCCTTCTTTTTCAAATTTCCTTTTTGTCTCACCTGCATAGCAGAGTGAGACTATAGGCGCCGCTTTTCCGACGGCGGCGGCGACGGCGGCGGCGGCGGCGTCAACACCAAATCTTAACCTGAGGTTAAGTTTTTGAAATGACAGCATAACTTAGAAAGTATATGGACCTAGCTCATGAAACTTGGCCATAAGGTCAATCAAGTATTACTGAACATCCTGCCTGAGTTTCATGTCACATGACCAAGGTCAAAGGTCATTTAGGGTCAATGAACTTAGACCATGTTGGGGGAATCAACATCAAAATCTTAACCTAAGGTTAAGTTTTTGAAATGTCATCATAACTTAGAAAATATATGGACCTAGTTCATGAAACTTATACATAAGGTTAATCAAGTATCACTGAACATCCTGCATGAGTTTCACATCACATGACCAAGGTCAAAGGTCATTTAGGGTCAATGAACTTTGGCCAAATTGGGGGTATCTGTTGAATTACCATCATAACTTTGAAAGTTTATGGATCTGATTCATGAAACTTGGACATAATAGTAATCAAGTATTTACTGAACATCCTGTGCAAGTTTCAGGTCACATGATCAAGGTCAAAGGTCATTTAGGGTCAATGAACTTTGGCCAAATTGGGGTATTTGTTGAATTACAGCCATAAATTTGAAAGTGTGTTGGTCTAGTTCATAAAACTTGGACATAATAGTAATCAAGTATCACTGAACATCCTGTGCGAGTTTCAGGTCACATGATCAAGGTCAAAGGTCATGTAAGGTCAAAGAACTTTGGCCACGTTGGGGGTATTTGTTGAATTGCCATCATATCTCTATAAGTGTATTGGTCTAGTTCATAAAACGTGGAAATAAGAGTAACCAAGTATCACTGAACATCTTGTGCGAGTTATAGTAGTTTTCAAAATCAGCACCGCTGCTATATTGAATCGCGTGATGCAGGTGAGACGGCCAGAGGCATTCCACTTGTTTATTTCCTTCATTATTTCATTCCTCAAACTTTTCTTTGCTTCCTTCTCCCTTCCTCTCCTTTTTCTTTTCATTCTTTCTCTCCTTCCATTATTTTCTTTTTTTTCTTCATTTTCTCCTTCCTTCATTCTTTCCTCCCTCTTTCTCATCATTTCTTTCATTCTTTTTTCACCTTCTAATTCTTTTCCCTTCCTTCCTTCCTTCCTTCATTTCTTCCTTCCTTCCTTCCTCCCACCCTGTTTTTAAATTTTCTTTTCATATTTTTCTTTTTCTTTCTTTCTTCCTCCTTTTACTTACTTTCTTTTTTCCTTTCTCTTGTTTTTTTCTTTCACACATTCATTCATCTTCCCTTCCTTTCTTTTTCTTTCTTTCTTTCTTTATTCAATTCAAAGAATGACAGAAACCTTTTTTTTATTGTATTCTTTCTTTCATCTTTCTTTTATTCTAGTTTTCTTTTACCTTTTTTTCATTTTCTTTACTTCATTTTATTTTCCCCTTCATTTTTGTCTCGCCTGCATAGCAGAGTGAGACTATAGGCGCCGCTTTTCTGACGACGGCCGCGTCGTCAACATTGAAATCTTAACCAAGGTTAAAGTTTTGAAATGTCATCATAACTTAGAAAGTATATGGACCTAGTTCATGAAACTTGGACATAAGGGTAATCAAGTATTACTAAAGATCCTGCCTGAGTTTCAGGTCACATGACCAAGGTCAAAGGTCATTTAGGGTCAATGAACTTAGACCATGTTGGGGGAATCAATATCGAAATCTTAACCAAGGTTAAGTTTGTGAAATTTCATCATAACTTCTAAAGTATATGGACCTAGTTCATGAAACTTGGACATAAGGGTGATAGTGTATAACTGAAGATCCTGCCTGAGTTTCAGGTCACATGACCAAGGTCGAAGGTCACTTAGGGTCAACAAACTTTGACCATGTTGGGGGTATTTGAGGAATTGTCATTATAACTTTGACATTTTATGGATCTAGTTCATGAAACTTAGACGTAAGAGCAATAAGTATTCCTGAACATCTTGTGCAAGTTTCATATCACATGATCTAGGTCAAAGGTCATTGAGGGTCAACGAACTTTGATAATATGGTGGGTATTGGTGGAATTATCATAACTTTAAAGTTTATAGATCTAGTTCATGAAACTTGGGACATTAGAGTAACCAAGTATCCCTGAATATCTTGGGCTTGTTTCTGGTCACATGATCAAAATCAAAGGTCATTTAGGGTCAATGAACTTTGGCCGTGTTGGGTGTATTTGTTGAATTTGCATCATAACTTAGAAAGTGTATGGATCTACACATGTAGTTCATGAAACATAGACATAAAGGTAATCAAGTATAAATGATTGTTTTGCACATATCTTAGGTCACATGATCATGGTCAAAGGTCATCTTGGGTCAATGGACATATTATTCTTTTGTGAATAATTAGTTAATAGCTGTTTTCAAAGTCAGCACTGCTGCTATATCAAATTGCGTAATGCAGGCGAGACTGCCAGAGGCGTTCCACTTGTTCTTTCTTTCCTCTCAATTCATTTCTTTTCTTTTCTCTTTTCTTTCTCTCCATTGTTTTGTTCACCCTCCCTTATATTTTACAAGTCTAACATTGTGTAGCCTTCTTTGTTGAATTTTTTTATCAAGACCTGGCTCGGCCGATCCGACTTGGTCGATCCGCTCGGGCATCGTGCTTTGTCGATTGTCCCGTATTTCATTTTGAGAAATCTGGTCACCCTGTTCGACAGATACCCCCAACTTGGCCAAAGTTCATTGACCCTAAATGATCTTTGTCCTTGGTTATGTGACTTGAAACTCAGGCAGGATGTTCAGTAATACTTGATTAACCTTATGTCCAAGTTTCATCAACTAGGTCCATATATTTTCTAAGTTATGATGACATTTTAAAAACTTAACCTTAGGTTAAGATTTTGATGTTGATTCCCCCAACATGGTCTAAGTTTATTGACCCTAAATGACCTTTGACCTTGGTCATGTGACCTGAAACTCAGGCAGGATGTTTAGTAATACTTGATTAACCTTATGGCCAAGTTTCATGAACTAGGTCCATACCCTTTCTAATTTATGCTGTCATTTCAAAAATTTAACCTTTGGTTAAGATTTGGTGTTGACGCAGCTATCGCCAGGCCTATAGTCTCACTCTGCTATGCAGGTGAGACAAAAATGATCTGTGTTTGGATGTTTTATTTTTTTACATGTATTTTGAAAAAGGAAGAGTGAGAGACAATTATATCATGTCAGATTGCCCAAGAGATTCCAAGGCTCTATATGCACTATCCTAGCAAACCTGCTCGATATCAAGATTAAGTTTAAAATACATTGCTTGTGCTCGTATCATTTGGACAGTGGAGATGATAGTTGTAATATCGCAATATGAGAGGTTGGCTTGGCGGCTTCTTAACATTTTTGTATGGACAAGCTTTGAAATCACAGCTCAGTCAATGTTTTTTGTGTGTGCATGCACGCTTGTGACATCAAAGACATGATGCAGGAACACAATTCAGCCAATGAGAGGAAACTTTGAATTCGTAAAGAAAAAAACAGCTGCAATAATGATAGAAAATTTTCATCCTCTTTTTGGAATGTGTTTCAAATTTCTGCTGATTTATAAATTTGTATCCATAGATATGAATGTGCAGCTGGATCTTGGGGAGATGAGTTACGACAAAGCTAATGAGCAACCAGAACTTAGACCAAGAGGAAATGCTGCCTCACAGTTTCTGCAGAATAAGGGTTATGGTTGGTTGCTTGAAGTTGATGATCATGATGATGATGACCAGGCTCCTTTGCTGTAAGATTATTTATTATGTATTACAAATCATTTCTAAATAATCACTTGAAAAGTAACAGAATAATATGTTATTAATATTTGATTTAACGTTTGCAGAAGATAAATGTATCATTTTGACAGTTGAAAATGACCCTGCAAGTGGGTATGGGGAGAATAACATTTGGCAAAAAGGCTCATTAAAGGTGTTGTTTTGCAATTTAAAGTATGATCTCTTTAGAAGGGACTATTCATGTGTAGCTGATTATCATGCATTTGTATGTTCATGTTTGGAATATTGTATTAAATTAGATTAAGAAATTGGAAAAAATAAATTATTATATTGAATTTCAATTAATACATTTATTTCTTTTTATGAAGCTGTCATCATTTTCAAGCCTAATGATAATCGCTCATGATGGCGGTCTCCTGCATTCCTCTAAATTATATTTTTTGTATGAATGAATAATATGTTTTGTTATTTGTTTTCATTGCTTGTTTTATGACCACAGTATTGTTGATTTGTTATATTTATTGCCTCTGTATATGTCATATTATATATATCATGTGAATGCAGAAATAAAATAAAATATCACAATGAAGGCAATGTGATACATGCATGAAAAACTACTGGTGATACCATTGTATAAATGCTATAGACAAGAATGAACACAGTCCATGTTATATGTAGAAATCCTAAAGGAAATTAACAAAATCGTTTGTTGCAAATTTCCTGACCTTGAAATCATTGCTGATAAGTCACTGAAATTTGCATTTTATTAGGGTTGATACTTGTTGAACATTCAGAATATAGAATTTCACTAATGAGAGATGTTTTTCTCCTTGGGGAATGCATACAGGGATGAACTGGACATTGACTTGAAAGATATCTACTACAAGGTACGATGTGTGGTCTTTCCATGTCCATTTCTTGGCTTCAAGAGGCAAGTCTTGAGGGATAATCCAGATTTTTGGGGACCTCTGCTTGTTGTTCTTCTCTTCTCGATGGTGTCAGTTTATGGGCAATTCAGGGTAAGCAATGTTCTTTCTTCACCATATTTCATGGTATATGGCTACCTTGAAAAATGTTCAGGATTCTTTACCCAAAGTGCAACATTTATCATGTATTCAAAAATAAAATACACACAAGTGTATCCTTAACTTATCTTTTTTATACAATTTATCACATTTAATACTGAAAATTATGTCAATGTGCAACATTGTATGTGTAGCTGTAGTATTTACATTTACCATGGTTTGGTGAAATGAAAAGTGCAGTTAGCAATTATTTTTGAGAGTTTATGTCCCTAAAATCAATGTGGATTTTTGAAAATGATACATCATCTTATATCTGTATCTGAATACTAATAACTATGTATACATAATTTGCCACTGTACAACATGATAGCTTAGATTTTCATTCAATTCACATTTACATGTAGTATCTGAATAGAAGGGATCTGTCTCCCAGACATCATCTTGTTATTACTGGTTGAAAGACAACCATAATAAATTATTTATTGCTTCCCTAATTCTAAGGTTGGGTTTCCCTACTTGTACTTGAGGGTACACATTGCATGTTATATTATTATTGTTTTTTAATGTAATATTGGTATTTTTATTAGTTTGTTTTTAAAGTAGACACCCGAAGACTCAAACATGTTTTATAATGATTATTTTATTCATCACTGTAAAGGGGAAGTATTACTAATTACATAAATACCTTTCCTTGTCCAAATAGTGCATGAGGCTTCCAGATATCAGCCCTAAAAAATTATTCAGTCCATATTTCTGCCTTCATCGGTCCTCCGTCGAGCTACCATATGAGTGACTTCACACTATACACAGCCGACAGCAGCTCAAATTCGCATACTTATTTCAAGCTGTGTCTCTCCCACTCTTATACCTGTCTCTTTTGCTCTCTCCCTCCCTCTGATCTCTCTTCCATCCATTCCCCAGCCCCCACGTATAGCTCATGTAATTCAACTCCAGTACAGTGCATTGACAATTGAGGTCCTGTGTTTGATGTGACTTGATAGAGAAGTGGTCTGCAATCTCTCGCACCAACTGAGATTTACTGACCAATTCTATATCATTTTGCAGTCTTCTGAGCTTAAAGGTCAAGTCCACCCCAGAAAATTGTTGATTTGAATCGATAGAGAAAAATCAAACAAACATAACGCTGCAAATTTCATCGAAATCGGATGTAAAATAAGAGAAGTTATGACATTTTTAAGTTTCGCTTATTTTTCACAAAACAGTTAAATGCACAACTCAGTGATATGCAAATGCGAGAGTCGATGATGTCCATCACTCACTATTTTTTTTTTTTTTTTTTTTTTTGAATAATACAATATTTCAATTTTTACAGATTTGACAAGAAGGACCAACTTAACTTAACCATAAACTGTTAAAACAATGGTAATTCCACATGTTCAGGGAGAAATGAAACTAAGTTGACAAGGAGGAGAAAATTAGAATTTTTCATATTTCATATAAAAAAATACAAAAGAAATAGTGAGTGGGTGAGGTCATCAGTCTGCCAATTTGCATACCGACCAGGATGTGCATATAACTGTTTTGTGAAATTAAGTGTAACTTTAAAATGTCATAATTTTCTTATTTTACATCCGATTTTGATGAAATTTTCAGTGTTTTGCTTGTTGGATTTTTCTCCTTTTTTTTTCAAATCAACCTTTTGTTGGGGTGGACTTGTCCTTTAACTATTCGTTTAAATCTCCACAAAAAAGAGACATGTATATGAGAGGGAGAGAGTGAAAGGACCCCTGACCCCTGTTTGAACTCTTGGGAGGTAGCTAGCTTACCACATGTGTGTGTGTGTGTGTGTGTGTGTGTGGTATAGCTCAGCTCATTCAAAGTGCACTGCCATACGGCCAGCATATACACATCACAGGTACTTAGATTTTCAACAAACTCTCTGCATTGTCAAGTCCAAACTCGGGATTTACAGTCTATAATTTAATAAAAATGAGTAAAATAACATAGCTACTGTTCACTACAGTGTATGAGGAAGTCAAAACCAGGAATCAAATATCTACATGGGGAAAAAAACGGTAAAAGCTAAAGGAAAAACAAACACCAAGGGAAGTGCATGCATGCATACGTGGGTTGCCAATTGTGTGACGTCATAATTGAGACTGTGTCCGATCACGCAATGTCTTAAGGGGGGGTGAGAAGGGTCTCTTATAATTGCATTTCTTGCAATGACATGACATGACATCTATAAAACTTTTTAGTGACTTATTTGAGAATAACAAGACAAGACCTTTCCATCCATATATAACTTGTCTACAATTATCACGTATCATAAATATGTTTTGGGTGTCTACGTTAACAGATGAATATGGTTGTTTTGCAGGTTGTATCTTGGATTATCACTATCTGGATTTTTGGATCACTTGTCATCTTCCTTTTAGCAAGAGTTCTTGGTGGTGAGGTAAGTTGCATTCAAACATGGCATGGCAAAGTTTACACAACAAAGCTCAGCAAGAAAGCTTTAGATTAGCAACACATTGCATAAACAGTCACAGGATATCAATAAGAAATAATTGCAGACACACTGGATACATTTTATTTTTGCTTAGATATATATATTTATTAGAAAATTGTTAACCAATCAAAGTATTAAAATAATAACTTGAAATTCTTTTGTCCAAAAACTCCAAATTAATGTTAAATATCTTCAGTCAAAATTTGTGTGGTTAACTCTAGGGGGTGTTTCACAAAGATTTAAGTGTGACTTGGGTGCGACTTAGAGTCACACTTAAATTCCCAGTTGCGTGTGGTATTGCAGGCATCACCGCATTGCTCAAATCATACTAAGATTAATTACACTACTCTATCAATCAATCAATAATATTACACGTACATATCACATGCACATCAGTATTTTTGAGCACTTAAGTGACTCTAAGTCACACTTAACTCTTTGTGAAACATCCAACATGACATATCGATTGCTGATGTGGTTTACGGTACACCATGTGGAGTGTTATAGAAACAGTGGAAAGAAGAAGAAAAGGAATTGGATAGGCGAGAAAGTGGAAATTTGAGAGTAGAGTATTCTTTTCTTGAAAGTAGTCCTGAAAAGGACTGTAAACCAGAAGAGATTAATGAGTTGAAGAAACAGCTTGAGCAGTAGTCTGGATGAGGAGTTGCTGGCTTGAGTCGGCGAGTAGAGATGATGAGTAGAAGCAGTAGAGAGACTCAACGTTTTGGGCAGGTTGACTGTCCGTCTTCAGGAGTGAGTGTTCACTCGGCGTGCGGCGGTACTTGTGGAGTGCGTGCACATGGTGTACCGTAAACCACATCAGCGATTGTACATGCCACCATGCAAACCTTCAAACAATATCTGACTCAGCTCTACGGGGAGCCTACTCAACGCATCGCCAGGCAACTTTAGCGCGACCTAGTCAAATCAGCCAAGCTTACCAACCACCTTGCCTTCCTCAAACGCTGCCGCGACTCCGACATCATCCCTCCAGGACTACAACTCAAATCTTCCGTTGACACTCCAAAAGCCAAACGTATCCTGCACCAAGCCAGCTTAGACCTTACTCGTGAACGCATCGCACACACCCGACACCAACTCCACGATCTTAACTCAGCCATCACTTCTACTCAATCTCAACTTAGCAGACGACTCAAGGCAGACGATCTAGACAAAATTCAGACATGCAATAACTACACAGCTGACCAAGCCTTCCAGTCCACTAAACTGAAGCAAATCAACAAGTTCGACCGACTCCACTCCCGCAAGCCTACACAAGCCAACCAACAACCTTCTACCGGAGTAACCAAGGACACTCACTGTAATCAACCTCAGCCGACACCAACTTACTCAAGCTGAACACAAAGTACTCTCCCTCGGACTCAACTTCGCCCTAGCTCCTAAGAAGATCCCTTTCTCCGACATAGTACAACAAGTCGAACCCAAGCTCCGCTTTCTCTCCAAAGCAGCCGCCAACAAAATAAGACTCAAAGTGACCAATGCCCTCTCCGACGCCAAGCCACCTAAACAGAACCTCTCCAAGGAAGAACACACTGCCATCCAGGACCTCCGAAGTAACCAAGCCATCCACATCCTTCAGGCTGACAAGGGCAACGCCACCGTTATCATGGACCAAGACGTATACGAGGACAAGATCGAAGACATTCTTCAAGACAAGGACAACTACTCCAAACTCAGAGACCCAACTCCGGCCAACGAAAGGAAAATCAACCAACAACTGCTGACCCTACACCGATCCGATGCACTACCCAAGGCACTCTACTTCCAACTCTGATCTTCTTCAGCCAAGTCACCTATCCTATTCGGACAACCCAAGATACACAAGCCTTACACTCCTCCCCGCCCTATCATCTCTACCCGCGGGTCACCCTGCTACAACACAGCACGCCATCTGGCCAACATCCTCCAACCACTCGTAGGCCAAACCCAGCACCACGTCACCAACTCCAAGCACTTCATTGATGTCATCTCCAAGACCAAGATCCAGCCCTCTGACACACTCGTCAACTTTGACGTCGTCTCCCTCTTCACCAGCATACCTGTAGACCAAGCATGTGACATCATCAAGCAACGATTCATCACCGACCCAGACCCCACATCCAGAACCAATCTCACACCAGACCAGATCCACGACCTCCTCACCTGTCTTCACTCCAACTCCTTCAAATGGCGCAACAACTTCTACAAAAAACTACAAGGAGCAGCCATGGGATCACCTCTCTCACCAATCATCGCTAATATCTTCATGGAACATTTAGAGCACCAAGCACTCAAGACTGCGGACAAACCTCCTTCACTCTGGCTCCGCTACGTCGACGACACCTTTGTCATCTGGCCGCACAGCACACCTGACCTTCACCAGTTTCTTAACCACCTCAACCACCAGCACCCCAGCATCAATTTAACCATGGAGACCCAATGCGACAACTCAATTCCTTTTCTAGACGTTCTCATCACCAAGACACCATCTGGATTCCCATCTCACCAGGTTTACCGGAAACCCACCCACACCGACCGCTACCTCAACTCCGCTCACACCACCACCCATCCTTCCACCAATCAGTCGCCGACTCTCTCATCAGACGAGCCCACCAACTCAGCGACAAGGCACACCTACAGCAGGAACTCAAGCACGTCACCCATGCACTCTCCACCATCAACCAATACCCCAGAAGAAGGATCAACACTTAACCTTCCCACCACCAACCCAGCACCAACAGCACTGAAAACCCAGCAGTGTATTCCTGAATACCCTGTATGCATTTCAGAAACATGGCCAAGATCAAAGGTCATTTAAAGGTCAATGAATTCTGGCCGTGTTGGGAGTATGTGTTGAATTGGCATCATAACTAAGGAAGTTTATGGATCTAGCTCATGAAACATCGACATAAGGAGAATCAAGTATGAATGATTGTTTTGCACATGTCTTAGGTCACATGATCATGGTCAAAGGTCATTTTGGGTCAATGGGCATAATATTTTTTTATCATATTAGTGTTTTCTTCTGTGAATAATATTCATAAGCTATTTTCAAAGGAAGCACTGCTGCTATATCGCATTGCGTAATGCAGGCGAGACTGTCAGAGGCGTTCCACTTGTTTCCATATCCTGTGGGTAGATTTACAAAAACATTGCATCCTTTCAGTGCAGATTTAATTTCATAGACTTGCAAATCCTTAAATCGGTCAATATTCAGCATTTTAGAGGCATATTCAATGCTCTTTGATATTTCGTTGTCACTCTTCGCCAAGAATCCATGGGTCGCCATTTAAGATGAGCTGATGAATATTCAATATGACGTCATAGCAGCCCGCGCTCTCATTGGATGATTTTCACCAACCAGTTTTTGGTCGGAATATTGGTAAAAACAATAAAAAACAAAAGAAAGTCAGTGAAATTTCGGCTCAGATGTCAAGAGGCCCTGGCTCGCTGTGCTCTGCTTTGCTATATCCCTCGCTTTGCTCGGGAAGCAGCCGCTAGGGCTTCGACAAGAGGCTACAGTAGGTAGGACCTCCAAAACATTCATTTTCAGTTTTTTGTTTGCTATTCAGTAACAAGGCAAATGCAATGTTAAGTTATTGTTATTAAGATAATCATTAAATATGAGAATGGTGTTTTTTGTGAATAATTATTTCATATCAGTTTTCAAAGTCAGCACTGCTACTATTTTGAATCGCGTAATGCAGGTGAGACTGCCAGAGGCGCTCCACTTGTTTTAATTACAACACCGTTTTTGTTACAAACATGAATTAATTTCTTTTTCGGAAAAACAAACCTTATTTCATTTTCAGACTAACAAACCTACGGATTACCGAACCTTATTTCGTTTAGGGACTGGCGAACCTTCTGATTAACGAACCTTGTTTCGTTTTCGGACGAACGAACCTTCGGAATTACGAATCTTATTGCGTTTTTGGACTAACGAACCTTCGGAAGAACAAACCTTATTTCATTTTCGGACTGGCGAACCTTTGGATTTACGAACCTTATTTCGTTTTCGGACTAATGAACCTTCGGAATTACAAATCGTATTGTGTTTTTGGACTAAGAACCTTCGGAATAACAAGCCTTATTTTGTTTTCGGATTAACGAACCTTCGGAATGATAAACCTTCGGAATTACGAACCGTTAGAATAAGGAACCTTCGGAATGATTAAACATTCAGAATAATTGAACCTTGGGAATAACGAACCTTCAGAATTACGAAATTCACCCGAAGTAGGATTATGACATCATTGGCATCTGGAATCATACATTACAGCCATGCCTTACTTTGGCGCAAATCAAACTCCAGTAAAAATACCTCCTATTTTACTCGCACGGTGGATTTTGATTGTATTTTTTTTTGCATAATGTAATTCTTGCTTTATTCTGTTTTCCTCTTCAGGTGAATTACTCACAGTGCTTAGGTGTAATAGGCTATTCATTACTGCCTCTCATTATTGCTGCCACTGTACTTCCTGTGACTAGATATATTCCTTTTATTGGTTCAATAGTAAAGGTAAGGCTTTGTTATTCATAGCAAAAAAAATATTCACTTAGAATATATGTTTTCTGGAATTTAGTAAAGAGGTCAACATAGAGAATGCTGACCATCAACTGTTGACAGCTCTTCTGTCTTATCAGGAACTTATTTGCATTTGGTTGCAAATATCACCCTCAAAATGATATAATTCATGAATAAATTTTAAATATAAAATTGATTGCTTGATTGATTGATTGATTGATTGCAACCCTTTTTATTTAACATCTTGTATATTCTGTTCTGATATTTATGAATTAATGTATTCCTACTTGTCTCCTTTATTTAGACAGTAGTTCTCTCTAGAGAACAGAGCATTATAGTTATTTTTTTAAAGGCAGACAAGTTGCAAAATGTGGTGTCCTTTAATACTTTAACACTGAAAATATTTGAATAAACCTTAATCCCACTATAATAATAGGCATTTATAGTGCCATCTATCTAGAAATAATCTATTCCGAGGCGCATTTTTATTGTCATTTTTATTATTATTATTGCTGCCTTTCAGTGCTCAGTGCATTCAAGGAATTAATCCTGCCAAGTACCCATTTACCTCACCTTGGTTGAGTGCAGCACAATTGCACTATAAAATCAGACCATTACCCCAAGCTCTTTGTGTTTAGTTATACAACCCTTTATGTTAAAGATTATCCTGATTAATTGATTTCCCTGTTTCTATTTTTATCCTTTCACTCATTTTATTAATTTTCTTCCTGACTTAATTTCCCTCTCTCTTCCTCTCTTCTGTTCTATCCCTTCCTCTCTATCTTTCTTCTCTCTCTCCTTTAACTTTCTTTCCCTTTTCTCCCGTCACTCCCACCCCCCCCCCCCTTCTCTCTTTCTCCTATAACTTTTCATTCATACGTATAGCTCATTGGTGTTTCCTGGGCAGCATACAGTGCAGGGTCATTGCTGATACAGGAAGAACTTGCTCAGAAAAAACCATTATTACTCTACCCAGTCCTTCTACTCTACATTTATTTCTTCTCCTTATATACTGGAGCTTGATTGAAGGATCTGTCCACCAAGTTGTCCAGTGTACCTTGATAGAACCATTTATCTTTGATATATAAAGACATTGTGAGACATTAATCTTCAAGGCAGCTCAATACCATACCTTAACTGAGAAGGTTATTACTTGTAGAATTGCTGAAATTGGAATACTCTGTAGTTGCTCAGTTTTGAGCATTGAGAGGCTGAGTGATCTAAAAAAAATCTTACATAATATAATTTAATGTGTATTTATCTTGCTTAAGATTTGTATTTAATTAGGGAATGCATGAAGCAGCATTTTATCTGTCAAATTGAAGATGTGTTATGTTACAAAGTTGTGCAGACAAAGTCATGACATCATATTTTTTTCTAAAATTTAATTGGTTCTAAGTTTTGTACTGTCACCAGACTAATATAAGTGGCTCATGAATATACATTATATAATCTTTTGACTTTGTACACCAAATTTCATTTTTGGTTTGGTTTAGTTTGGTTTTTATTTACCGTATAAAAATCACAAGATATGAGATTAAATATAGATATATAAACATGCACATAAAACTATACAGATGGATCACTCTATTCAGAGCCATTGATATAATGGCTCTGTTCTCCCTAGAGGTCCAGTCAAAGTAACATGAGAAATAATATGACACATATAAATAATGATACATTAATGATAACAAGTATTTAAAATATAATTAATTGAAAACAAAAATAAATACTACACAAAAGCGAATGGTAAACAAAATAATGATTAGACACAATTACACAATAACAGTCCTAAACCTTCCCTTTTCCTAAGGGACTTATCATACACACATGTATGAAAATATGAAATTATTATAATTTCATGTAATAACATAGAAAAAGGAAAGTGGGGATGTGACATCATCAGCCCACCTAATGAATATTCATAACGATATGTGTATAACTGTTCTCTAATACCGGTGATTATTTTCAACCCAAATATGGAATTATAACAAGTCCTAATAACAACTTTTCTATCTCTTGTATCCTACATGTATTATCAGGAGTTTGTGTTTTTCTGTTACGCACCTTTTCCCACAGGGTTATAAACAAAATGTGAAATAGATATCATATTAGGTGAATCTTTACCATAACAAAGTGTTTGCTGTAGCCCACTTTGGGGTGAATGAGCTGAAGCGAGCTTCCGTTTACATGATTGTGTCTTCATCAGAACAAAGTCAGACCAGAGCTTGAACCTTCAAGCTCTTGCCTTAAGCAGAGCTGCCAAGTAGTACGATTTTTCCGTATTTAGTACGTTTTTGCAACAAAAATACAGCAGTACGTTTTTTCTTTTAAAAATACATTTTTTGTAAAAAATGGTTATTAGATCAATGTAATTTCAGGTAACTTGTTTTTTTTTTCAATCATTTTGTAAAAACCAGGGTGAGATATACACAAGTTTCAATGTTTTTTTTTTTCATCTGCAAGAGCAGTGTACATTTTAGCTTGCATGCAGCTTGAGCACCGTGATTGGCGAGTGCGCCAAGCATTTTAATATGAAATACACTTTTTTGGGGAAAAATACAAAATGTTTATCTCACACGGTAAAAATACTGATTTTTTTTGTCAAAATACTGATTTTGGGGGATAAGAATACTGAAAATGCAAAATACAACTTGGCAGCTCTGCTTAAGTGCTTGCTATGCATGAATGTGTGATGACTTCGCTGTATACCGGTATCATTGTAAATCTGTATGGCATGCTCCGTAAAGCATTATGGGATCGACCTTTATTGTGGACACTGCATACTGGCGCACTTATTCGCATTTTATCAGGCTATTCTGGAAATGTTTTGGGCATACTTTTTTTTCTGCAAAATAAGGGGATAGTGGAAAAATGAGCCAATTTTTTTCTGAGCAGGCCAGTGGGCTAGAGCACCAATATCATTTTGATGGAGACGTCCTTTATGATACCTGTATATGTATTCAGAATAACAGTGAATACAAGAGAATAATTCCTAAAACTGATAGAAAATATTTTAGTGACAAGTCTTGAGTTCTGTAAGATAACTTTGAAGCTACATGTAGATAATTATCTTTGAATCACAACAGTGCAACATTAACCAAGCTTTAATAATGATGTATGCTAGATCTACTTTTATTATATGCCTATTGCCTTTATATGTTTCTATGCTTACATGTACAAGCTGCTCTACAATCTATGATTTGTGCAAATATACAGTGTAGATGTTATGTGTGCTCAGAAAGCCATAAAATTTCAGTCCTGCCTTGCTCCCCCTCTTATTGGCAAAAAAAATTAATAAAAGAGGCTATATCAAAATCATTATTCTAATTGACTGTTGTGTGTTTATCCACCAACATACTTATAAAAGTGTTATAAAAGAGTCATGCAATCAGATAAACTTCCTAGCATATCAGCTAGTGTGCTTCATTGGAAGGTTAGGTTTAGCAATAAATAATCATATGATTTATAATCCATGATGCTTATATTTTCATGTTATGTCTCAAGAAATGCATGTGTACAAAAGCTAGATTTGTTATGCTTTCTTACGAAGGAATTTTCATGTTGTGGGAAAGTAGTGACTTGCACTGTATTTTTTTTTATGTAACACATTATTACATTGTATGTATATGAAATAATAATAGAAATTATATACATGTACATCATTTTTGTCTCGCCTGCAAGGTTAACTTTATGAAATGTCATCATTACTTAGAAAGTATGTGGACCTAGTTCATGAAACTTAATCATAAGGGTAATGGTGTATCACTGAAGATCCTACCTGAGTTTCAGGTCACATAACCAAGGTCAAAGGTCACTTGGGGTCAATGAACTTTGGTCATGTTGGGGTATTTGTTGAATTGTCATCATAACTTACACATTTTCATTCATTTTCATTTATTTCCATATTCATTTAAAAACAAACAATCATCAAATCACAAAGAAGAATATACATATATATCACATACAGAAAAACACCTATAAAAATGGAAAGAAAGTGAGAGAAGGCTATTTTACATACATATAAAAAATACATAACAAATTGAAATATGGTGGAAACACCAAAAGCCACGGGGGCTTATCGAGGGTATTCCCATACGATTAAAAAACAAATTAAACATATTTTTATGAAGAGATGTCAAAGCCAAGATAGAAAGAGAAAGAGTGAGAAGGAGAAAAGACTGTAAAGGAAATGAAAATGAGATTGCATAGTAAACAGGAGAGATTGACACACTGTAGCATGTTTCTACAAACATCTATTATCATTTTGCAGTATATAGTATTTGTATTTTCTTTTAAATGATGACAAAGTAGGACATAATTGTAGCTCAAGTTGGATGCTGTTCCAGCATTAAGTACCCATGAATATAATAGTGGTTCTTGAGAACTTCAATTTCAATAAAGGTAAACGTATATCCCCATTAGTAGTAAATTCTAAAAATGCAGAACTTGCTGAATGGCCCTGTCTAAAGCCAAACTGTCGTTTATACAAAATATTATTTTTTTCAATGTAATTTATTAATTTGTTATAAACAACTTTTTCAAATGTTTTAGCAAAAACAGATAAAAGAGATATTGGCCTATAATTTGATATTGCTTTTTCACCTTTTTTATAGACCGGAACTATTTTTGCTACCTTCAAGTGATCAGGAAATATTCCCGAGTCTAGTGAGTAATTAAAAATATTGCACAGTGGATGTATAATAAAATAAATAGATTTCTTGAAAACTTCAATACTTATTTCATCAGATCCAGGACTCTTGTTGATTTTAAAAGATTTAACAACATCAATAACGTCAGAAATACTCACTGGAGACATGAATAATGAATTACTTACTCTATTTTCCATGTAAAATGAAAAATCTATGTCACTTGAAGGCATGTCATTAAGTTTTGATCCTATTGTACTAAAATAGCTATTAAACCGGTTTGCAATTTCTTGTGTATCGTCTATTGTTACATTATCATCTTTAATCATTGTACATTGCACCTTGGTGTTACGCTTAGCTTATTCATAACTTCGTTAATTGTTTGCCATGTTTTTTTCATGTCACCGTTTAAATGATTGAATTTATTTATATATTTCCTTTTGCACTTTCTCACTTCAGTGTTAAAAGCATTTCGACACTCCTTATACTTATTTTTCTTACATATAATGATGGGTTTTACTTTCGGTACAGATTATGTTTCTTCACACACATTTTGCGTAGTTTGCTATTAAACCATGGTTTATTCTGTTTAACTTTACATTTAATTTCTTTGAAAGGGAAGCATTCATTATACAATTCATTGTATCTATTAAAAAATTGGTTAAATCTGTCATTAACATCAATTAACTCATAATATGTCCCCAATCTTGCTTGCCCAATACATGTACAGAAGTGTGAAAGTGAATCAGAATTTATATCACGTTTTAAGCAAGGAGAATTGTGTATGTTGCACTCTTGAAATTTTGAAATTAAAAATATTGCACAGTGATCACTAAAATCACAAGTACACAAATCACAAGTCCATTTTATGGATCTAGTTCATGAATCTTGGACATAAGAGCAACCATGTATCCCTGAATATCCTGTACGTGTTTCAGGTCACATGATTAAGCACAAAGGTTGTTGTAAGGTCAACAACCTTTGGCCGCATTGGGGGTATTTGTTGAATTGGCATCATAACTTTAAAAGTTTATGGATCTAGTTCATGAAACACTGACATAAGGGTAATCGAGTATGACTGATTGTTTTGCACATTTCTTAGTCACATGATCATGGTCAAAGGTCATTTCGGGTCAATAGACAAAGTATTTTATTATCATATGTGTTTTCTTTTGTGAATAATTATTCAATAGCATTACTGCTGCTATATCGAATTGCGTTTTGCAGGCGAGAGCCCGGGGGGGGGGGGGGCACTCAGTATATAATGCATAGTGGGTATGTGCCGCGGAGGGGACCCCCATTTTTACACTCAAATTTCCGTTCCAAGGCATATCATTTTTTGTCTTATTGAGAAAAAGAACAAAGAAAGCCGCTCCAAAGCATAGCATTTTCTTCTTATCGAGAAAAAGAAGAAATAAATCCGCTCCAAGGCTTCGCATATTTTCCATTACGCCGTTCCGGTCGCATTGTTCTGCTACAATGAGCCGCAATTTTGGTGAAAAGCGGCCGCAGAGCGCTGTCCGACCATCGCCTCTGCGATAGCGCACCCGGCGCCCGTGCCGCTGGGCTAGCTGCATGCACGTTCCATAGGGATGCATAAGCACTCACACGCAGGGACCCGTTCCAATGACCCCCGTTTTCACAAACATTTGTAGTTCCGAAGCCCGTTCTGAGGACCCCCGCGAGGACCCTCCTTTTTACAATAAGCCCGCTCCAAGGCCCCCGTTTTTTGTCTCGCCCGCGGCACATACCCACTACTTTTTTGGTCGAGTGCCCCAGAGGCATTCCACTTGTAGAAATTATTTACATGTATTTCTTTTATTCATGGTTAAATGACTGTGAAGAGAGAGACACTCCGAGATCCTAGTCCAGTGATTAGCTGTGATATTTTATCTAAAACCAAGGGTGCCACCTGGGTATGTTGATGGAGGGAAGGGGGGGGGGGGGGGGGCAAGGTGACCGGTATGTAACATCTTTCTTAGTTTGATATTAGTACATATATATATATATATTACTATTCAATGTTTATGAGTGCGACTGTTCCGAATATTACATGAGCGTGCAATTTGAAGGAATCTATTCAACAACGCGAAGCGGGGTTGAACAGACTGCTTCAACTTGCACCTGTAATATTCGAACGGTCGCACTCATAAACTATTTGTATATATTGTATCGTGTTTTTGGCGTGCTATAGCTGATTCCTCTGCCAATGTCATTCTTCTCTTCTTGATATATCTTTTTTCCTCCTTTCTTTTTACACCCACGACTTGAAGTAGGCCCCGAGTAGTTTATCTCCCTCCCCGTCCAGAATTGCTTTCAGTGTGCCTGTAATGCTTGGTTGGTTTGGGTGTGTCCGGGGGGGGGGGGGGGCACTTCCATTGACCAGATACCATGCGTGACCAAAAAAAAACCACTTAAAAAGGATCTCTCTTTCAAGATATGGCACGTTTTATTTCGCTAGGAAAACGTGTTTTTACGGTCCAAATTGTGAGGGTATAACAAGACTAAAATACTCTATTAAGCATGTACTTATTGCCCCAACACTACGTGTTTATGGTCCAGTTGAGCGAGGTCGGGTGGTACTAATGAAAGTAAAGGTAAGCCGACGTCCGTGACATAACAAAATAAGATATCGTGGGCGTTGTACTTGTTTAGGGGGTCCGATTTAGGGAATATACTTAGAGTACCGTTTTGTTTCCAATATTTGTTAAGGGTAGGGTTTCACATGCCAATACTCGGTTAAGGTGTGCATTTTCAGAACATGGAAAATACTTGTTTAGGGTGCTTTTCGAAACCTCATGGTCTCGCTGGTATCCACTCGCCAATGAAGTGGTTCCCCCGGGGTTAGTGACAAAAATTGTTGGGAGCTCGAGCTAGCTAACAGTGAATGGATGAGAAAATTTTCAAAATTTAAAGAATTTAAAAAGTTGTTTTGGAGTACTTTGCAGATTTAGTAGGATGCTAATGACAGCATTTACTATATATGCATTTTTTCATTTTTCAAAATTTCGGGGGGGGGGGGGGCAAATGGCCCCCGTGCCTCCCCAGCTTGGTGCCGTTACTGGTATGGGGCGGACCCGGCCCCGTATACCTCGTGATATTTTTAAACATTGCAGATGGCCACTTTTTTTTATCATATCTTGGGTAATACATGCACAACATTAACTTCAACGCAGTTACGGATAATAAACGAAATATTTTGAGGTAGCACAACATATAGCAAATGAGTATGTGGTAAAATTTGGAAAGTAGCTAGCGAGCGAAGCGAGCCAGAAAAAATTGGCCTTTTGAAATGATTTTTAAAATTAAAGTCTAATTACGGTGATGTATAGCTTTGGAAATTTAGATAGAGTTAACATTAAGAGGCTTTTTACGGTAAATCTAGCCAGCGTAATTAATTACGTTATAGGACATAATATAGGGGGATATAACTAACCCTTGGCTGTGGATTTTGTTGTTGTTCTGAATGCGACAATTATTGCATAAAATTTAGCAAGCTTATAATAGACGCCATCTACCTTTCTTCCCGTTCTTTATATTTTTTAATCCTCAGCAGCTCGGTAATGTTATTAAGTTCTTTTCTTTTTCTTGTCCCTTAATTTCTTTATGGCTCTATCCCTTCATTTCCCGTTTCTTTTTACCTCTTTCTCCCATTTCGCTTCCCGCCATTCTTGCCTGTGCCATTGAGTCATTTTGTATTATTTTTATGTAGTATGTTGTAGTAATGTAGTATTTCAGGATATTTTGTATGTTCTTCTTTCCTTCCAGTTCTTTCTTTCCTTTTAATTTCTTTTTCACTTTTCCCTTTTTCTTTCCTTTGTTTTTCTTTCCTCTTTTTCTTTCTTTCTTTCCCTCTCTGTCTTTCTCCCTTTTCTCTTTTCCCGTTTTTTTATTTTCCCGGTGAAATCCGCCAAGGGGGAGGGGGGCAGCTTGCCCCCCTACGCCTGCCTGTTAAGCCACTGGACGAATTGAAATGCAACCGGCACCTATATAAACTCCTCAAAAAAAGTTTGGAAATCTGACTTTGATCAATAATTCCTCCTCGGTTTTAGTAAATATCAATGTGTAATTAATATCAATGAATAGATCATTTAATTCTCTTTAAAATTATACCCTACATGATATGATTATGGTTCACATGGAGGTGCAGTACCTTGAAATGTGAGGGAAGGTCAAAATTCAAAAGTTGCAAAATGACACAATATTGAAAATCACTGTTCTTTTTTCCGTGGTGTTGAGTGAGTTTCTCAGCGGTTTCTTTTAATTGTTTTCATGTACCTTAACACCAACATTAACATGGAATCAAACACACCTCTGCACAAACAAACATGCATGGGTATTTCAAACCACGACTCAACCATGTTATCTTACAGAACCGTCACTACATAAACCACAACAAAACATAAAAAATGGAGAAGCATGGGCTTGATTTGAATGGATTTTCATCTCTATTGACACAGACAAAAGAATCATGTTCTGTATTGACCCTTCATGACTATTTCTGCTCGTTTTGCAGCTTTTCAATTCAACCCCATCCAACACTTTTGAATCCTGCTCTTTTTGTGATGGCATGATCATAACAAGCATGGTATCATTTTAAAGAGAATGAAATGATCTTTTGAATGTTGTCAAATATGCATTGTGTAAAATTGGGAGTTGGGAGAAATTATGTATGTAACATCTTTCTTAGTTTGATATTAGTACATATATATATATATATTACTATTCAATGTTTATGAGTGCGACTGTTCCGAATATTACATGAGCGTGCAATTTGAAGGAATCTATTCAACAACGCGAAGCGGGGTTGAACAGACTGCTTCAACTTGCACCTGTAATATTCGAACGGTCGCACTCATAAACTATTTGTATATATTGTATCATGTTTTTGGCGTGCTATAGCTGATTCCTCTGCCAATGTCATTCTTCTCTTCTTGATATATCTTTTTTCCTCCTTTCTTTTTACACCCACGACTTGAAGTAGGCCCCGAGTAGTTTATCTCCCTCCCCGTCCAGAATTGCTTTCAGTGTGCCTGTAATGCTTGGTTGGTTTGGGTGTGTCCGGGGGGGGGGGGGCACTTCCATTGACCAGATACCATGCGTGACCAAAAAAAAACCACTTAAAAAGGATCTCTCTTTCAAGATATGGCACGTTTTATTTCGCTAGGAAAACGTGTTTTTACGGTCCAAATTGTGAGGGTATAACAAGACTAAAATACTCTATTAAGCATGTACTTATTGCCCCAACACTACGTGTTTATGGTCCAGTTGAGCGAGGTCGGGTGGTACTAATGAAAGTAAAGGTAAGCCGACGTCCGTGACATAACAAAATAAGATATCGTGGGCGTTGTACTTGTTTAGGGGGTCCGATTTAGGGAATATACTTAGAGTACCGTTTTGTTTCCAATATTTGTTAAGGGTAGGGTTTCACATGCCAATACTCGGTTAAGGTGTGCATTTTCAGAACATGGAAAATACTTGTTTAGGGTGCTTTTCGAAACCTCATGGTCTCGCTGGTATCCACTCGCCAATGAAGTGGTTCCCCCGGGGTTAGTGACAAAAATTGTTGGGAGCTCGAGCTAGCTAACAGTGAATGGATGAGAAAATTTTCAAAATTTAAAGAATTTAAAAAGTTGTTTTGGAGTACTTTGCAGATTTAGTAGGATGCTAATGACAGCATTTACTATATATGCATTTTTTCATTTTTCAAAATTTCGGGGGGGGGGGGCAAATGGCCCCCGTGCCTCCCCAGCTTGGTGCCGTTACTGGTATGGGGCGGACCCGGCCCCGTATACCTCGTGATATTTTTAAACATTGCAGATGGCCACTTTTTTTTATCATATCTTGGGTAATACATGCACAACATTAACTTCAACGCAGTTACGGATAATAAACGAAATATTTTGAGGTAGCACAACATATAGCAAATGAGTATGTGGTAAAATTTGGAAAGTAGCTAGCGAGCGAAGCGAGCCAGAAAAAATTGGCCTTTTGAAATGATTTTTAAAATTAAAGTCTAATTACGGTGATGTATAGCTTTGGAAATTTAGATAGAGTTAACATTAAGAGGCTTTTTACGGTAAATCTAGCCAGCGTAATTAATTACGTTATAGGACATAATATAGGGGGATATAACTAACCCTTGGCTGTGGATTTTGTTGTTGTTCTGAATGCGACAATTATTGCATAAAATTTAGCAAGCTTATAATAGACGCCATCTACCTTTCTTCCCGTTCTTTATATTTTTTAATCCTCAGCAGCTCGGTAATGTTATTAAGTTCTTTTCTTTTTCTTGTCCCTTAATTTCTTTATGGCTCTATCCCTTCATTTCCCGTTTCTTTTTACCTCTTTCTCCCATTTCGCTTCCCGCCATTCTTGCCTGTGCCATTGAGTCATTTTGTATTATTTTTATGTAGTATGTTGTAGTAATGTAGTATTTCAGGATATTTTGTATGTTCTTCTTTCCTTCCAGTTCTTTCTTTCCTTTTAATTTCTTTTTCACTTTTCCCTTTTTCTTTCCTTTGTTTTTCTTTCCTCTTTTTCTTTCTTTCTTTCCCTCTCTGTCTTTCTCCCTTTTCTCTTTTCCCGTTTTTTTATTTTCCCGGTGAAATCCGCCAAGGGGGAGGGGGGCAGCTTGCCCCCCTACGCCTGCCTGTTAAGCCACTGGACGAATTGAAATGCAACCGGCACCTATATAAACTCCTCAAAAAAAGTTTGGAAATCTGACTTTGATCAATAATTCCTCCTCGGTTTTAGTAAATATCAATGTGTAATTAATATCAATGAATAGATCATTTAATTCTCTTTAAAATTATACCCTACATGATATGATTATGGTTCACATGGAGGTGCAGTACCTTGAAATGTGAGGGAAGGTCAAAATTCAAAAGTTGCAAAATGACACAATATTGAAAATCACTGTTCTTTTTTCCGTGGTGTTGAGTGAGTTTCTCAGCGGTTTCTTTTAATTGTTTTCATGTACCTTAACACCAACATTAACATGGAATCAAACACACCTCTGCACAAACAAACATGCATGGGTATTTCAAACCACGACTCAACCATGTTATCTTACAGAACCGTCACTACATAAACCACAACAAAACATAAAAAATGGAGAAGCATGGGCTTGATTTGAATGGATTTTCATCTCTATTGACACAGACAAAAGAATCATGTTCTGTATTGACCCTTCATGACTATTTCTGCTCGTTTTGCAGCTTTTCAATTCAACCCCATCCAACACTTTTGAATCCTGCTCTTTTTGTGATGGCATGATCATAACAAGCATGGTATCATTTTAAAGAGAATGAAATGATCTTTTGAATGTTGTCAAATATGCATTGTGTAAAATTGGGAGTTGGGAGAAATTAATGGCCAAACTCAGAGTTCCAAACTTTTTTTGAGGGCTTTATAATGATTCCATTATGGATATAATGACTTAAAAAAACAGTCATTGTTATTGGTGTTGCCATTATTTTTTCACCGTCATTATGAAGTTAACCATTAAAAAAAATAATTGTATTAATATTTATTATTCGTACCGTTGTTATTGTGATCATTGGTATTATCGGTATATCATTATTAACAGCTTCTGCTGTTTTATAATGACACACCCGATCCCCCTGTAATTATCTGGAGGTTACTTGACGACTAAACAACAAACGGTCCAGCCGGTCGAATAACGAACGTGTAACCCCAAAACGTGAGTATAAAGGATCTATTTTGTGATAGATAAAATTTTGACCTAACATTTTATCATCCGTTTCCTTTTTTTTTTCCTTGGTCGTGAAAATCATTCCCCTCGATCCCCTTGCTTGACTTCTTCCTCCTAACTTTATCTTCCTTCATCTTTATTTTTTCCTCCCCCTTTTCCATTTATTCTTTTTTTGTGGCCATGGGGGGGGGGGGGGGGCAGAGGCAGCTTCGCTCCCTGAATCCCCCATGGTTGTCTATGTGCCCGGTCTATGTGTTATAATTTTCCAATTATGTGTCAAATAGGAGACGAGAAAAGAAAAGAGAGAGAAGGGGAAGAAAGGAAAAATAAGGAAGGAAAGGGAGCTAGGAGAAGGAAAAACAGGAAAGGAAGAAAGGGGAAAAAGAGAGAAAAGGGAAGGAAAAGAAATGAAGGGGTGAGGGGGATCAGAGAAAAGGAGACGGGAAAAGAAAGGATATGAGAGGGGAAAGAAAATAATGGAAGAGGAAAAAGAAAGAGAAAATGAGAAGGGAAAGAATGGGGGAAAAGAGAGGAAAAAGGAAAGAAACGTGACAGAAAGGAAAGAGGAACTAGGAGGGAATTGGGGCCAAGGATTAGGGAATAAGAGGATAAAGAAGAAGGGAAAAGTGATAGGGAAGAGGCAGGAAAGAAGTGAGAGGGGCAAGGGAAGTGGAAGAGATAGAAGGGAAAGGGAGAGAAAAAGAAGGGTAGAAATAGAGAGAAGAAAAGAAGTGAAAGGAGACCTTTCCCCAAAAATGATGAGTATGGGCCTGAAAGAAGCAAGCCAGAAAATGAGAGATACGGAGTAGGAAAAAAGGGAGAGCCGAAAGGAAGCCAAATCATGGAGGAGAGAGAGAATGGAAACAAAATTATGGAAAGGGGAAAGGGAGAGAGAAAAGAGCAGAATGAATAGAGAATTCAGGGGCGGAACCAGCCTTCGCCAATAGGGGGGGGGGGCGGATTTTTTTTCAGCCATATTTTCCCCGATCGGCCCGGGGGCTGATCGGCCGCTCGAACATGATTTTTTTTTTATTTGAAGGGGTAGTCGTAAAAGTTACTTCTTAGTTTTATTCTTATAAATCAACATAAATATATAATATCATAATTCTTATTTATATAATGCGAGCGCGAAGCGCGAGCAATTTTTTTTTTGAAATTTTATATATTTTTTCCTAAAATTTGGACATTCTATAGGCAATGTTTATTATCCTGAAAAAGATGTGTATGCAACTATACTACGAATGCAAAGCGCGAGCAGAAATTTTGGATATACGTTTTGAACTGATCGAAAAGGTAGGCCTACCTACTGCTTGCAGTTAGCCATGAAGACGTTACATATTTCAACAATCAAATAATGCGAGCTCCAGGCGCGAGCTGACTATTTTTGACACTTTTACCTAAAGAATGGAAATTCTATGCACTTTTTGTAACTTACCGGTAAACAGATTAGGTATATAACTTAACAATTGAAGCGAGCGCGAAGCGCGAGCCGAAAGTTTCGAGATTTAGACCTAAAAATGAGACACTCTATTCACGTTTTGTAAATAATGAAATGATGAGTAATTGGGGATCTTCCTTACATTAATGCGAGCGCGAGTAGAACATTTTTATATACGTTTTTAACTGATCGAACAGGTAGGCCCTACCTGCTAATGACTGTTTGCACTTAGCCATGAAGAAGTTGAATATTTCAACAATCAAATAATGCGAGCGGAAAATTTTTGACATTTCTACATAAAGAATGGAAAATTTTAATCAATATTTTTCTAAACAAAATGATGCGTGGTCACATTGCTTGATTTGCCAAGTTCCTATTCTCTACGTGTATTCCATAATGTTCCATTAAACAAATGTATTCAGAATGCTCAGATTCTAGGTTTAAATCTAAAACATGCGATATAGCCTGCATCAGTGGCGTACCTGAGATTTTTCACAGGGGGGCAAAAAAAAAAAAAAAGGTCTTCAATCACAAATGAAGGATTTCGTACCAGAAAAAAATTTGACAAGCAAAAAAAAAAAAAAAAAAAAAAAAAAAAAAGGGTCTTCAAGCTCGTCGGGGGGGGGGGGGGGGGGGGCAATAAAGGTCTTCAAGCTCGTCAGGGGGGCAGGGATACGTCCTTTGCATGGGTTGTGGCTCGTCAGGGGGGGCAGACTGCCCCCTCTGCCCCCCCCCCCGTAGGTACGCTAGTGGCCTGCATGATCTTTGTTTAAAGTGTATAGGCCTACTTAAATTATCCAGTTTCACATCAGAATATCAATAATTGTCTGCTCACGCTTCACGATCGCATTATTAATGATACCCAATTAACTATATCCTATTTATGATTTACAAAATATGAATAGTGTCCCGCTTTTAGGTCTAAAATCTCAATTTTCTTCCTCTCGCGCTTCGCGCTCGCATCAATTGTTTAGTTACATACCTATCCCATTTATTAATACAAAAAGTGCTTAGAATGACAATTTTTTAGGTCGGAATGTCAAAAATATTTGCTCGCGCTTCGCGCTCGCATTATTGAAATATATACCGTCACTGTAAGCAGTCCTTAATTAAAGGACAAGTCCACCCCAACAAAAACTTGATTTGAATAAAAAGAGAAAAATTCAACAAGCATAACACTGAAAATTTCATCAAAATCTGATGTAAAATAAGAAAGTTATGGCATTTTAAAGTTTCGCTTCATTTCACAAAACAGTTATATGCACATCTCGGTCGGTATGCAAATGAGGAACTGATGACATCACTCACTCACTATTTCTTTTGTATTTTATTATATGAAATATGAAATATTTTGATTTTCTCGTCATTGTCATGTGAAATGAAGTTTCATTCCTCCCTGAACACGTGGAATTCCTTTTTTTAACATTTTGTGCTTCAGGCAAGATGGTCCTAATCGTCAAATTCGTAAAAATTTAAATATTGTATAATTCAAACAATAAAAAACAAAAGAAATAGTGAGTGAGTGACATCATCGACTCTCTCATTTGGATGTAACTGGCTCGTTCATATAACTATTTTGTTAGAAATAAGCGAAACTTTGAAATGTCATAACTATCTTATCTTACATTCGATTTTGATGAAATTTTCAGCAATGTGCTTGTCTGATTTTTCTCTATTGATTCAAATCAACATTTTCCTGATGTGGACTTGACCTTTAACAGGTCCCTTTTCGATATTCTAGAACAGTAAATAAGAATTTCTGCTCGCGCTTGGCGTTCGCAGTAACCATCTAGTTACATACGAATCTTGTTCAGGATCACACAACATTGCCCAGAATATCAAATTTTCAGGACAAAATACATGAAAGTAAAAAAAAACGCTCGCGCTTTTTATAAGGCTTTTAATATTATTTCATGTTTATGTTAATTGTTTTATAAGAATAAAACTAAGAAGTGACTGATCGGGGAAAATATTGAGGTGAATTTTCGGATCCGCCCTTAAATTGTGACACATACACACACACCGGAAAAAATGGTGCCCCCCCCCCCTGAAAAAGCAAGGACCCCCAGTGCCCCCCAAGGAAAAAATCCTAGCTACGCCACTGCTTCCTCGTCATCTTCTTTTTTCTCCTCTCTTTTCCCTTTTTTTTTTTTTCTTTCCTTTCTTTTTCTTTTGCTCGAGGGGCCCTGCCCCCCAGCTGTATCCGTCTATGAAAAGGAGACTGAACTTAAGAAAAGTGAGTCAGGAAACTAAGGGGAAATATAAGTGGAAGCGAAAAGCCGAGAAAGGACAAGGGGAAAGGGATAATGAATACAAGAAGAAATAATATCAGGGTTTTTTTTCAACAAAATTGTGAATCTTGTCTTTCCGTTGATGCCCACAATCAAAGTGTTGATTATTATGACAAAGTTGAAAAAAAGTTGACTTGACCTTGTCTGCGATATCCTACTGTAGGCCTACTGTTAATCTAGGAGCATAAAAGCCCCGGCTTATAACTTCATACATTTTATTTTCTTTGATTTTGCTAGTACCTTGATGCGATTGAAACCCCGGGTCTGAAATATATATATATTTATATTTGTTTTTGTTTATATAGACCTACATCTATATAGCCTACATCTTTGTCTGCGGCCTTGTTTGAAAAAAAATAATGGTGATGCCACTGCAGAAACGAAAAGAAGAATAACTTGAAAAACTAATACTATAGTATAGGGCCTATATCTGCAAACCGTATAAGCACTTGAAGCTCTCACTCAGTCTGCAGCTTTGCAAATCCTTCACGAGAATAAGCCAGCGGTCTGAATACACAGCCCAATAATGACTTGTGTAATAATTGAACCAGCAAGGGTTAAAAGTGCTAGTCTTTTGTGAAGACCAACTTATTGATTAAAGTTTCAATCAGGGTACGCCTGCAGACTAGGCGAGATTGATTGATCGCTCACGCGCGTCGCGTCGAGCTAGCTTTTAAAATTTTACATCGGCGAGTGACTTGTCACGTGTGATGGCCGCTGATGATGCGACAGTACAGTCGAAGTGAAGGAGACCGGACCTCACGTTAGATTTGTAAAGTGACAAAAATAGAGAGTGGATGAAAGTAGACCGATTATTTTGGCATGCCGTAGTCTGTCATCACACCATTTCCTGCAGACCATCGACAATCGAAAGCGGATAGTGAGAAAAGGGAGTGAATGTGAGACTGGCGGGCCGACCAACCGCCCACATTAGCACAGACACCACCCCCTGCTCTGCTCCACTACCAGCGCTCTGGCCTTGCCTAGCCGTCCAACCTGCTCCTTTCCGGTCCTCAGCCAGGCTGCGCCTCACTAGTGACCGTCTGCAGCCACTCTCAGATCAAGTGACGTTCCTCATTTAAATTAGGAAGGTAAATAGCAACCGCGTAGCCAGGATTTCATTTTGGAGGGGGCGGTAAATGCACGCGAAGCGTGCCAACACTTACAGAGCGCGCGAAGCGCGCTCCCTAGGGGGTGGGTGCACTGCAGGGAGGGGGAGTTTCCCCCTCCCGCGCGAAGCTTTCGGTGTTTCATAAATTGAAATAAAAAGGAGCCGCCTTCCTTGTCTCTAGTACCTATATCAGCTCCAAGTCATTTGACTATATTGTGATATTGAACCTTGTTTTCAAAAGTGATTTTAAAACGAACAAAAAAGGGATAAAATGGAGGAAATTAAAATAATATTAACCCCGCGCGCGGAAGCTAAAGCGGTTTTTTTTTTTTTTGCAAAGAAAATGGTCCCGAGAAAAGGTTATTTTCTAAGTTATATTGCTAATACTTCCCTTGGAAAGATCAGATTTGATTACAAACAATTTAGCGACAGTGCATATCTTAACTCGCAAAACAGAGGAGAAGAAGGATATATGCCGGGAGGAAGATATTCCTCCCCGCTCAGAGCAATGAAACTCTGAAATTTCAAACGGGCGGACGTTTCATCAAATGCAGATATCTCTAATTCAGTTAATTTTCTAAGATTATTGAACTTCATTACAAGGAAAATAGTGCGCAAAAAGTTTAAACTTCTGTGATTATTGAAATTATATAAAACACGATGATGTATAATTTCTTTCACTTATCCTGATGCGCTTCACTTTGAATGATAAAGAAACTTAAGTGTCATTCAAAATTCAAACTGAGGGCGCAAAACAGGACAGGAGTTGAATGTGCAGGGAAATGACATGAAGTTGAATAGAATTTGATAAAAAAATATTGCACTTTTTTTTATTTAATACGACACGAATTGTATACCTTCCTCTTTTTAAATTAGAAACCTGTTTGCCCCCAAATTATGGTTGTTTAGTAATGAGCTGAAAAGCGGGAGAAGTTGCCTATATGGAGGTGACGGCAGAAATTGAGATAAAGATTTTACCCGCCAGGAGCCGACCCGACCAGAAGTTGCGCGATCAATAAAAAAAAAAGATAAATTCATATACTTCGGCCTAACCTTACTCTAATTCCATGCCCTAATGTATACGTTTGAACTTTAACGGGCAAGAAACACATATAGCTGAGGTGGAAAAACAAGATTAGAGAAAGGGTGAGGGAAACAAAGGAGAACTGCAATATTGTCATTTAACCGCGCGCAGCGCGGAAGCAAAATTCATATATAAATTTAGAGCAAGAGTTACAGAGTTTCTTTTTTGAGAAAAAAAAATAAAGAATATAAAGAAAAACCCACAAAGCTACCTTTCTTCCCTTTCCTCTCTTCGCTTTTCCTTTTCTCCTCTCTTTTTCTCCTTCTTTTTTTTTCTTTTTGGGGACGTTTTGGGGGGGGGGGCGACCACCCCCACCGCCCCCCCCTGGCTACGCGCCTGGTAAATAGGTCTAGATCTACGTTCCTTTTCCGACATGTCCGAAACAGAATTTGGAAAAGAAAACCACGGAACGAAAAATTGTTTGAACGAAAATGAGCAGGTATAAAGTTAGATCTAACTTGTTAAACTTAAAGTTAAAGCCAAAGGTCAAGTCCACTCCAGAAAAATGTTGATTTGAATAAATAGAGAAAAATCAAACTAGCAAAACGCTAAAAATTTCATCAAAATCGGATCTAAAATAAGAAAGTTATGTCTATGACACTTTAAAGTTTTGCTTATTTTTCACAAAACAGTGATATGCACAACTCAAATGAGAAAGTTGATGATGTCCCTCACTATTTCTTTTGTTTTTCATTGTTTGAATTTTATTTCATTTTTTATAGATTTTACAATGAGGACCAACTTGACGTTGACTGAATCATATAGCATAGAGCTGCTCATTACACATGTTCAAGGAAGAATTAATCGTTTCACTTGACAAGGAGAAAAATAGAATATTCCCTATTTCATATAATAAAACACAAAAGAAATAGTGAGAGGATGACGTCATCAGTCTCCTCATTTGCATACCCACCAGGATGTGCATATAACTATTTTGTGAAATTAAGCAAAACTTTAAAATGTCATAACTTTCTTATTTTACATCCGATTTTGATGAAATTTTCAGTGTTACGTTTGTTTGATTTTTCTCTTTTTATTCAAATCAACTTTTTGTTGGGGTGGACTTGTCCTTTAAACTAACTTTTTGCATGCTGGTATCTATCGGTAATGAGTAGATCTAGTATGTTTTGGGGCAAGTCCAAGAAAATGTCACCCCTAAGTTAGAAGACAAAATGTCATTTTTATTTTAAGAAGTTATCTTAAATTCTAAAAAGTGGAAGTTTAGAATTTCATTAAGAAAAATGTAATGATATGCAAATTTATGCTAATTTAATTGGGGCACCTAATTTGCATTAAGTTAAAGCCAAAGGTAAAATGGGCATTATGTATGGGACAATTATAAAAACTCATAGAAAATCAAAACAAAACTTGGGAGATTTAGTAGTATACTGTAGGTTGGACATGGACCCCCTAATATCTTATTACTTTTTTTGGGAAAAAGTGGTGTCATCTTATTAAATATGCAAATTAGGTCTTGTCCAAGGTAGACAGCTGGTAGCCATCTGTTTCAAGGAGTTTTTAAACATTTTATTTATTCATTTTTTCTCCTCGTACACAGACGGCTTGCTATCGTGCAGCCACCATTAGGGGGTTAACAATGCAAAATCCCCCGTCGTGGCTCATCGATTTTTGTCTTTATTCCATAAAAATATATAAAAAGAACTTGTCCAAAATAAAGATTATTATTCCGTTTTGGCCTGAAATCCACCAAAAGGGGAAAAAATAAACTTAAAAGGGGAAAAAGCAGTGACTTACTTCGCCTGTCGCCCAACTCCCACTTCCTGGTTTATCCGAACTTAATGATAAACATATGGCCATTGAGTCCTTGTACAGATCGAGATAGAACTTCGGTCTCTGTATTTGGTGAGTGGAGCCAACAGAGTTCAGCGGAACAACCAACATAATAGAGACCAAAGCTTTTGGTCTAGTCCAAGGATGCAATGTCCCATACGTAACATTTTGAGGATTTTTTTTAAAAGTTAAGTTGTTACTCGGAATACAAAACTTGTATTGTTGCATCTCTGGGAAATTCTGATTTATTGGGTATGAAAATGTTATACCACAAAAAGTTTCAAAAATATAGATTACTTTTTTATTAAAAGTTAATTAAAAAATTGTTAAATGGGACAACATGTTATGGGACATTTATATGCCTTTCACACTGCATTTCCTCAACCCCATACTATCCTCAACCCCGGACTACCCCATACTATCTTTTTTTTTATTCACCCTGTCTTTCTTAACCCCATACTATTTGCTTAGCCGGGGTTAACGCCTTAAACCTGGACTATCACACAGCTCATGAATATTGATGATTTTACCATACAGAGCGCGATTAACGTGCAATTTCAACTTCTGTGATTGGCTAATGCTTAGCCCCACTTTTCCTTAGCCCTGTTTCGTTTCACACTGCATAATCTCTTAGCACCGCAATTAGCCGGCTAACCCTGCTTTTTTGCAGGGCCAGATAGTACCGTACTATTTACCATGCTAGCCCACTTTGCTAAAACGTAGAGTGAAAACGAAGTGGGCTAAGCTTAACCCCGGGATATTGGTGGGGCTAATACGCCCACCTCCTTAAAGGAGAATGAAACTCTTGGAGCAAGTTAGCTTTTGTGAAAGCAGAAAAATCAAAGAATAAGATCAACAAAAGTTTGAGTAAAATAGGACTTGCAATAGAAGAGTTATGAGCATTTGAATGTCGAGATCACTAATGCTATGGAGATCCTCCCATTGGCAATGCGACCAAGATCTATGATGTCACAGATGAACAACTCTCCCCTTTTGGACACTGAAAATATACCCCAAAACATCTCTTTTTGCTCATTCTAATCATACGACAAACGATTCATCAATGATATAATGTTGTGAAACCTCTGTACTTGTCCTCTCATAAAGAGAACACCTCACCTTGTGATAGACTCTATAAAAGTGAGAATATAAGTGAAATAAGTACTAAAGTAATGAGGGAGTTGTACGTGTGTGACATCACAGATCTTGGTCGCATTGCCTTAGCAAGCAGTGTGACAACCATGCTACATCAGCTGTAATGGCCAACACTTCAAGAACGCAGGGCTCAATTTAAGGTTGTCATGCTGTATTTATTGCAAGGCTCCACGTTAAAGAAGAAGAAATGCATCTGATACATGTAGGTTGAGAGTGAATTTTTGAGTGAAAATCACTTTCAACATACTGGGCCTACATAATAAATAGTACATGTAGTTAGTTGTAGTAGAGTAGTAGCAGTAGTAGTAGTTGTAGTAGTAGTAGTAGTAATAGTAGTAGTAGTAGTATTAGTATTAGTATTAGTAGTAGTAGTACTAGTACTTAGTAGTAGTAGTAGTAGTAGTAGTAGTAGTAGTAGTAGTTTTGTGATAGATTTTTTACATACTATTAAAAAAATGTTATCATATTTTACCCTTAAAAAAAAAATCTTTCTCCATTCTTCTGTTTGTAACAGTTCCCGAAAGGAATGGTTTGATATAATAGCAAAAATACAAAATAGAAATTTTATGAGAAAAACAATATTTATTGTCATGTGTAAATATGATTTATAACCATCACAACCATTATCTTGATAATCATCATTATTATTACTATAATAATAACAAATGATAAAAATTATGATAATAATAATAATGATTATTATTATTGATATAATTTTAATTTTATTATTATTATTGATATGTTTTTATCATGACTGTCATGTAATTCATCATATTAAAATTTGACGTTCGACCTGAAATTTTTGGGGGATGATTATACAGGCCATTATCCCCCCCCCCCCCACCCCTCCATGATCACCAACTACGCTTGCAGCACTTTCTATTCTTTAAAATGGTGTGAAAGATTCCAAGTTATGCCCTTTTTCCGTTACATGTTTGTGATTTGAAACATGATTACTTTTACTTTTGACTAAACGCAAGTATGCAACTGTGATTCTGCAGCATTGTCTTTTGAATCATTATTCAAATCGTGATTCTAGGGTTTAAAAAGTGGGGCATAGATGCACCCTATTCTTACTTTCTTGTTCATCAGACAACATCATCAATAGCTTAATATCTATAGTATGTTTTTATTTGCAGGTCAACCTGAAAGGCTGAAACGGGACAAATATTTGTATTTTTCTGTGGAAAAGTAATCACCTAATTTATATTTGGTTTTACACCTAGACATAATATGAGCTATTTCTAAAACTTTATTTTAAAAATGATATTCAAATGAACCTTTAATTTTCCTGTTTTTATCAGACCTTGTATACTTTATTGTCTTTCAGGTGCTTTACAATGCAAGAATGATTTACATCATGACTGTTCATAATGAAACGCAGCATAGATGTTTGTGATGATTGAGAATCAAGAGGAAAAGGAATAAGTAGATCTACATCTTTGTAATACTGTCTGCAGCAATGGCTGCAGATTTTGTTGCTGGAACGCTAGGGGGTAAGTGGTACTTTATTATTGCGTGGTCCCTCCTCTACCTATAAAGTGATCACTTAATTTAGTTCTAGATGAAAACAAAATTACCCAAAACTATTGTGATAACCAAAAAATGGTATCAAAATGGGTTTTCATTTGAATTGAACAATCCAATTACCCAAATCCCTCATACTGTAAAATCAACCCAAGTATTTAATTAAAAATCTTTAATAGTCCAACAATATTGTTCTGTTCCAACTTCGAATGGGATTCTTGTATTGGTAGATTTGATTTCCTTGTTAAATTTATAAAAGAATGAAATTGTAACTTTGATAAAAAGTTTGTGAACATGTGAGTTTATAGTAGTTTTGAAAAGACCAATCTAAATGTCTCAAAGTCCAAAATATCCATGACATTGACAAATACTGTTTACAACATGTCAATGTTTGAAAATAATATTTCTGAAACTGATTCCATCCGATGTTTATGTTGAATGTTGTCTAATATGAATATTCTTACATCACCTTTTGTAATACTACATGTTTCACATGCAAATAGTTGGTTTCAAGGTTTTTTGTCTCGCCTGAACAAAGTCCGGCAGAGACCTAGTAATGAGTATTCTGATTGGGCATTTCTTTAGGTAAATTGTTCCAAATGAATGCACCAGCAAAAGAAAAATTTGTTTGCCCTTTGTGCAATATAAAACCAGTGCTTTGTGCACTACGATAGCGAATGCTCAGTTTCAGATTTTTAAAAGATATTTATTAGGCTGGATTTTGAATAATAAAGGAAAGCAGAAAATATCATTTTACATTTAGAATAATTCCATCTATCTTCGATGGGAACCCATTTCAGTGTATTTAAAGCTAAATTACAGTAGTTGCAGTAAAACACTGATTTCAAAAGAAAGTCTGTAAAACCAAGGTTAAGTATTACGATATCATCGTCGATCTAGATTTGGTACAGTTACATAAACTGAACTTTGTGAAATCGTACAATCTAAGCTGAAAGACAATCACACTGAAGATCGCCAACACAGATAGGCACACGTGGGACAGTGTATATTATATTGCTGGAATAAAGACCCGACGTAAGTGCCCGAATCCACGCTTATTTTGCTTATTTCTCAGCAATTACACAATTTCTTCCAGAATCCTTCGGCACATATTTTTTATTCATATCAACAGACACTTGGGTGGTCATTATATTGGATTCTGTAAAAAGTCATTTTGAGATTGTTACCACAACTGGCATTTACCTTTAAATTAATTTGGGTAGGAGTTCTTACATTAATGTAGTAATGTAGTTAGTTGATAATGTAGTTAACATCTTACCATGATGTCTTTTATCAGAACATGATTGTCAACTTCTGTAAATGGAATAGGCAGAGGCATAAAATTGTGAATCTATATTGATCTATATGTATATGAAGTTTGTAATGCTTGAGTAATTATCAATTCAGGTCTTGTACATGTACTTTGGACTTATTTTGCCTTTAAAAAAAAAAATAAAGCGATGAAATCTGGGAGGTAACCGTAAACAGAAGATACAATTGTCATGCATTTTGACTGAAAAATATCTTGAAGGGTGTGTGTGTGTGTGAGAGAGAGAGGGTGTTTGTGTGTGTTGAAAAGATCACATTTGAATTTTTATGGTCCGGAAAAGATCGGATAAAGAGAATTATAATGTACCAGGATTACTCACAAGGGGGTTTAAAAATGATGAATTTTAAGTTGTTTGTAAAGTCTCAACGTTTAATGTGGCTTAAGCGATTACTTTACGGAGAACGAGATGCAGGATGGAAGTTGTATTTTGATTTTTGTTTTCGATCAGTTGGGGGGAGATTTCTGTTTCTATGTGACTTTGACACTTCAAAATTAAATATAAAAATGCCCCCATTTTATTCAGAAATGATGAAGGCTTGGCAAGACTTAAGGAGATTTCGTTATTCTGAAGAGGAGGTTAACCCTATTATATTCAATAATCAATATATTTGTATAAAAGGTAAAACAATTTTTGACAATGATCTTTTTAATAAAGGAATATTTAGCGTTGATCAAATCTTTGATAATGGCCACTTGAAGCCTGTGACTTTTTTTCAAAATCTCGGTATTACCGCAAATCAACTTCTCCAAATAATAGATATTGTGCACGTTATACCAGCAAGCTGGAAAAATTTTAATAGTTTAATAAAGTTTTAAAAAATTGATTTGGTAGACTTTGGGATAAGTATGAATATTGGAAAACAGGAAACAGCTTTTGAAGTAATTAAATCAAAAACAATTTATAACTTGTTTATTACTAAGCTACAAGAGCTATACAAGTTAACACTTAAGGATGGTCACAGTGATTTTGATTTTACTGATGTAGAAATTTGTAAATTATTTGAATATATCAGGAGTACAACTCTTATAAGAAAACAAAGGGAATTTCAGTTAATGCTTTTACATGGAGCAATATATACAAAAGAACATTTGATGAGATTTGGTTTCGTGGGAGATAATTATTGTTCGTTTGGTTGTACAAAAACTGAATCGTACTTTCATATACTCATGGATTGCATAAAAGTTAAACCTCTTTGGCAATTTTGTATTGATCATTTTTGTTTAGCTGAATTAAGAACTTTGAATTGGAGGGAAATATTCTTAGGGTTACCTGGAAATTCTTGTAGAATTAAATGTGTCAATTCTGTTATTCTTTTTATTAAATATGCAATTTTTAATTCCAGAGCTGAAGGCCGGGTACCGTCATTTATTAAAATACACAAATATATAACGGGTTGTATAGAAGAAGAAAGACGCCTGGCAACGAAGTCAGGCAAGTTAAGTTTACATTTGCAGAAATGGGATGAACTGAAGGTGAAAAGGGATTTGAATGTGAACAGGTGGGATGTGTCTAGTGTGGTGCGAGTGTGAATCCTGGTGTGAATGTTGATTTTTTTTTTCTTTTTACTAGTTCTTTTCAATTTCCCCTTCTCTTGTATCAATATGATTTGCAGGGTTTTTTCTTTCTGTATCCTATTGCGCCAAAATGTTAAACGTTCATTATGCAGATTTGTATATATTATGTTTGTTTACGTATGCGTGGTATGTGCATGTGTGTATGGGTGTTAAGGTGGGTGTGTGTATGTGTGTATGATTATGTAAAGTTATGTTGAAGCTTGATTTAAAATGGGATGCAATGATAATACATTTAGGTTGATTTCTGTTTTCCTGCAAATCATTTATATAGCCATTTAACATTAATTATTATTGAAATACATAGAGGGTTGGGGACTCAGTTGAGTTATTTTTTTTTTCAGATATAAAAGTATAATTTTAAGGAGTTTCATTCCGTCCTTATTTGCTTCAGTTCTTGGTAAATATATATGTACTTTTTTGCATATCCTTGTTGATATGAAATGAAGATTTGTATTTTGTTTTGTATTTATCTGCAGTTTATGTAATTCATTTGAATGAAATCCTTAATAAAAACATATTGAAAAAAAAAAAAAAGTGTTACTGACAAGAGCTATAATCCATATGGGCCTACTAGTACCATGCACATTGGTGTAATGGAACCAGAGATGCCGTACTCCAACATTTGTTTTTGCCCAAAACACTTCAGGTGTCATGGAAGGTAATGCTTTTACCAATTTTTATCGGCAACTGCAGAACATATCCAATAGGTGGTTTCAGACCGCCTCAAAGTTCGTCAGTTCCAGGTATTTTGGCAATGTGAAAGCAGTTTACAGGAACTTTTAGCCCAGCGTGTAGTTGGGCGCAGGCACCGTTGGTGGCTGCTGAGCTAGTGATTTTGAATCTCGCGCCTTGCCTGCTTATCAGACCATACTACGCATGCTCGTAACTTCAGGAATTTATCCCGAAGGGTATGTTTTGGGGCGGTGTGAATGCAGGAATAATTAATGGGTATTTTTTAGCCTAAAAAAGTTCTCGTAATTTAACAGGGATTCTTATGATCGAGGTGGTCACCTCAAGAGAGGTTTTTCCCACGTACTGCTCCCTGTTTACAAGGTTGACCAGACCTCTTACCAGAATAGAGGATAGTTGTTTTAAGCTAGTGTTGCTAATTAATTTCCCAGATTGAATTTTTTTTTGAAAGTTACAGTGTATTAATCAAACAGGAACAAATTTCGTACCACTTCCCCTTTAATACAAGATGTCTGTTTGGAAGACTACTTTCAGTTTGTCACAACAGTCACACGTCTTGAACTTCAAAGGTCATGATCGAGCCAAGTCAGCACTTCGGACTCCATTTGCAAATGTTCTTGCAAGCCATTGGTATACTATTGATCTATAATATATTTTATAATGCAATGAAGCTTATTAATAAGCCTATATGTATGTACTCTGAAATTCAAGAGAAAGATGGATCTGAGATACAGATTTTCATAAAGACTGCCAATGCTTGACTCCATGATGATTTATCCATATTGATCATTAATATTATGTAGAATTTGTACTTTGTAGACCTGCAGACTACATGTACACAAAAAGGAAAAAAATCCATGTTTTTACTGTGTGCAATGTAGTTGTAATATAAAGTGAGAGGACATTTTATTGTACATGTACAGTAGAAATAGAAAATTAACATTGTCGCTATATAGAACCCACTTTTGGTAAAATTCTGCCTTTGAGTCGGTCTAAATTGATGCATTAATTAGGGAAATCTTCCATGCAATTTTTTGAAATCTTTATTAGAAGTAGGACTACATATCTAATCAATCCATTTTGCATTTTTGAAGCACTATAAAAATGAAATAAATTTGGGAAATTGTCATCAAGCTCTCATCAAATACATGTATTCAAGATGACTTGCAGTCTCTGAATATGTTAACTTGCTATTCTTGAAAATTATTCAATTTTATTATTATGTGATGGTATCTGCAGTAATTTATATGTTTATTTTCATCTTTTAAAATCATATTATATTTCATGTATGTAAAATATGGAGACTGTAACTCCCCTTTAATACAGATAGATGCTGCATGTACATGTATTGTACAATTTATGTGTGAACTGCTTCCTCACATTAACTCTAGTTTACTCATTGTGAGTGGATAATAGTTAGAGCATGATAGCTCCAATGCTCCATGGTTAGAGCAAAGGGTTGTTCCACTTGTTCATCTGGTAAAATATGCATCACTCATTTTGTTGAAAGTTTTCTTCACATCACTGTAACTGAAAAGTGCAAACAATCGTTGTGCATCAAGCGTAACATTCAAGATTTTATTTTTGGTCAGTGTACGAATACAAAGAAGTTTGGTTTCCAATGCCTTCAACAATAAGTATACACAAAGATGAAAAGTACAATATATCATAACAATATCAAAATACTTTACATTGACAATCACAATAAATTATTTAAGGTCAAGTCCATCCCAGAAAAATGTAGATTTGAATAAATAGAGAAAAATCACACTAGCATAATGCTGAAAATTTTATCAAAATTGGATGTAAAATATTAAAGTTATGACATTTTAAAGTTTCGCTTATTTTTCACAAAACAGTGATATGCACAACTCAGTGACAAGCAAATGAGACAGTAGATGATGACCCTCACTCACTATTTCTTTTGTTTTTTATTGTTTGCATTATACAATATATCATTTTTTACAGATTTGAAAATAAGGACCAACTTGACTGAACCATACAGTATAATATTTAACAATGCTAATTCCACTTGTTCAGGGAGGAATTAGTCTTTGTTTCACTTGACAATGGGGAGAAAATTAGAATATTTCATATTTCTCATAATAAAATACAAAATAAATAGTGAGTGGATGACATCATCAGTCTCCTCATTTGCATACCAACCAGGATGTGCATATAACTATTTTGTGAAATTAAGCGAAGTTTTAAAATTTTACATCCGATTTTGATGAAATTTTCAGTGACATTATGTTTGTTGGATTTTTGTCTTTTTATTCAAATCGACTTTTTGTTGGGGTGGACTTGTCCTTTGATAACTGTCTGCAATTACTTTAATGCCCCTAAACTTCATACATGTAATATACACATGTACATGTAGGCCTTCTCACTCAGAACAACCTTTCACTTCCAGACACGTACACGGTACATGTAGACCTGTACATGTAGACCTGATAATAATTAATACAAAAGAAACAAGCACAAAGAGAAAAGAGAATAGTAATTTAAAGTATCATCTTTAATACAATTCGTGTCTTGCCTAGATTTCATAAAGCCTAGATCTATATGAAAGTATGTTTTCATTGTTTTGGTCTATCCCTCAATAGTATCTGTCACTGCTACATTTCACTAGTACTGAAGGTCCTAAAGCTATGTTGGTAGTGGATAATAATAGAAACATGCTTTTGAGATTTTACATGTACAGTACATGAAAATGTCTTTTGGCCAGAATCTGACCAAAATAAGAAAAACTGCATGTTTATATGTTTACTTCAGTGAATGACAATAAATATCCTTCCAATTTTGTACTTTTTGTCTCACCTGCATAGCAGAGTGAGACTATATGCGCCGCTTTTCCGACGGCGGCGGCGTCAACACCAAATCTTAACCTAAGGTTAAGTTTTTGAAATGACAGCATAACTTAGAAAATATATGGACCTAGGTCATGAAACTTGGCCATAAGGTTAATCAAGCATTACTAAACATCCTGCCCGAGTTTCAGGTCACATGACCAAGGTCTAAGGTCATTTAGGGTCAATGAACTTAGACCATGTTGGGGGAATCAACATCAAAATCTTAACCTAAGGTTAAGTTTTTGAAATGTCATCATAAGTTATGATGACATAACTTAGAAAATATATGGACCTAGTTCATGAAACATAAGGTTAATCAAGTATTACTGAACATCCTGCTTGAGTATCACGTCACATGACCAAGGTCAAAGGTCATTTAGGGTCAATGAACCTTGGCCAAATTGGGGGTATCTGTTGAATTACCATCATAACTTTAAAAGTTTATGGATCTGATTCATGAAACTTGGATATAATAGTAATCAAGTATCGCTGAACATCCTGTGCAAGTTTCAGGTCACATGATTAAAGTCAAAGGTCATTTAAGGTCAATGAACTTTGGCCAAGTTGGGGGTATTTGTTGAATTACCATCATAACTTTGAAATTTTATAGATATAGTGTATAAAATGTAGATATAGGGGTAATCAAGTTTCACTGACAAGTTTTAGGTCACATGATCAAGGTCAAATGTTAATGAACGTAGTATTGTTTCATTATATGAATGGTGTTTTTGTGAATAATTATTTGATAGTAGTTTTTAAAGTCAGCACTGCTGCTATATTGAATCGTGTGATGCAGGTGAGACGGCCAGAGGCATTCCACTTGTTTATTATTGGTCAGTGGTGAAGCTCATGCGGCACTTTGCAATTGCTTGATTCAATATTAGTATTTGTTTTGAAAGAAGAAGCTTCTAGCAGCAGATCAACTAGTTGGGCAAATATTTTTGATAAAAATAAAGCCTGCTAATTGATCTTATCATTATCTGTCAACAATCAACAGTGAACATATACATCAATACATGTATTATCTCTAAAAGTTTTTTCTCTCGCCTGCACTATACATGTAGGTGCTGCTTTCCGATGGCGGCATTGTCAACATGAAATCTTAACCCTTTAGCACCTGAACCGCCCGAGACCGCCCTTCCTATTACACACTGAACCGCCTTTAACCGCCCGTACGTTTTCTTTGCGCTATAGTATCTCTTGTCTATGATTTACCGTGGTAATATTGCGTGTGCGTACCGTATAGGTTGGCTGCTATATAGATCTGCATAGAAAAGTGTATGCTCCTATTGAGTATAATAGAGAAAAACCGATTGACATGCATCGGTGTGTAGCAAGTTCCAGACTGTTGCGCAGTCGATCTCAGCAAAGATGGCTGCGTCCATGTCTCGGAAAACCACTTACTTCGCCGAAGAAGCTCGGGCGTTGCTATATGTTCATCAAAACGTTGGATATCACACAGAGTGACATCTAGATGTGAGTTGGAATTAATTTATGACATATTTGATCCAAGATTTGGCGAAAACTTTAGTAATCTGTCAGTATTACTTTACATTTTTTTGAAGGCGTGGGACTGGGGCGGCTGAAACCCGAACTTTAGTTTTTTTTTCTTTTCGCTCTGCAAACGATTGTCAAAGGTCAATATTTTTACTGTACATCTGATTGAACTTTGCCATGTACCATTCTATTCAACAGGTCCTATGCTACAAAATAAATATAACTTGTAATGAACAGAAGTAAATTTATAAAAAAATATTTCAATTTGTTTGAAACAATGCCTACTTATTACCAGTTTTATTGTTTCCTTCAGTGAGTAATTGCCATTATGCATAGGAATCTGTAGGTGCTATAGGGTTAACCAAGGTTAAGTTTTTGAAATGTTATCATCGTAAATTAGAAAGTATAAGGACCTAGTTCATGAAACTTGAACATAAGGTGGTTTCAGACCGCCTCGAAGTTCGCCAGTTCCAGGTATTCTCTGATCGGGAAATTTACCCCGATCAGAAAATACCAGGTATTTTGGCGGTCTGAAAGCAAACTACGCGTAATATCCCCGAAAGAAAATACCCGATGAATAGTAGGTACTTGGCGAAATTACGAGAACTTTCGCGGGGATTTTTCCAAGGTCGTGGGTATTTTGGCGGTCTGAAAGCAAATTACGGGAACTTTTAGCCCAGCGTGTCGTTGGGTGCGGCGCCGTGGGTGGCTGCTGGGCTAGTGATTTTGAATCTCGCGCCTTGCTTGCTTATCAGACCATACTGCGCATGCTCGTAACTTCAGGAACTACTTCAGGAACTTATCCCGAAGGGTATGTTTCAGGGCGGTGTGAATGCAGGAATAATTAATGGGTATTTTTCAGCCTAAAAAAGTTCTCGTAATTTAACGGGGATTCTTGTGATCGAGGCGGTTTGAAACCACCTATAAAGGATAATCAAGTATTACTAAACATCCTCCCTGAGTTTCAGGTCACATGACCAAGGTTAAAAGTCATTTAGGGTCAATGGACTTACATGTAAAGAACATACAAAAACGGGATATTTCAGATGTTAAAATATTTATGAATCAAATCTTCTTGAATTGTTCCAAAACAACCAAGTTTCTCGGAATCACTTTAGATGATACACTGTCCTACAACAGCCACCGTTCTATTTTAGCTAACAAGATCTCAAAAAATATTGGTATTCTTTTTAAACTTCGCAATTTCTTGCCACAGAAGGAGTTATTTATGATATATAACTCTTTCCTTAACTTATCTTCAATATTGTAATATTATTTGGGCGAATGCTGGAATAAAAAAATTGGAACCCCTTCATAAATTGCAAAAGAAAATTTTAAGAATATGTACCAACTCCCCTTTTAGAACTCCTTCACGACCTTTGTTTTTTAACCTCAATAAATTACCCTTAATATATACGATATTCATAAATTTCAGATAGTATCTGTGATGTTTCGTACTATTCATAACATAATTCCTTTCAATATATCCTGTATGTTTTTAATAAATAATTCTGTTCATTGTCACAATACTCGCTCAAGTAATAAATTTCATTATCCCAAGGTTAAAACACAAATTCTCCTAAATTCATTAAGGCATTATGGCCCACGCATTTGGAATAATCTCCCCGATTGAATCAAAGACTCAACAACAATTACGTCATTTAAATCTAAGTTAAAAAGAATGTATATAAATGAATACCGGGTATGCAAAATAATTTGTTTCCTTTCTCCTTGCCGAAATCTCATACATTTACCGCACCACCCTCCCTGTGTGTTTGCTTGTGTTTGTTGATGCTGTGTGTGCATTTTTTTCATTCAATGGACTGGGAACTACTACTCACAAGTTTTTATAAACTTTTCTGTAGTTTCCAATTTTCTCTGATATTATTTGTCATTCCTGTACATTTGTATATATATCATTTTTTATGCTGAGAAAATAAATAAATTGAACTGAACTAAAAAAAAAATATATATATCAATGGGGAGATTTGTGTACAAAGTAAATGGAGAAAAACAAATTTCAAGAATGCTCTAAAAAGTGATAATTCTCCTTTTCTCTAGTTTTTAAAGACTGATTTGTTATGAATACTGATTAATGAAGGCAATCAAATTTTTTTTTTTGAAAATTGAAAAATATGAAGAAAAAAAAACAAACAATAGAAATACATAAGAAATTCATGAAACCATGAAAAACAAGATTTTTTTGTTGTTTGAAATGGCTAATTTCCTTTTCAGTCATATCAAATATGTCTCAGTAGAACATTTTAAAAGAAATACATTTTAAATTATTCTAATTTTTGAAATTATGGGGAAAATTGTGTACGTTCTCTATGGGGACAAAATGTCCCATACGTAACATGTCATTAATTTGTTTAATTAGAGTCTGTAATTAGAGGGTTTGGGCTTATGACATGAAACTTGCCTTAGATATACTAGAGTGTTGTGACTTCTATCACACTAAGTTACAGGTTGTCAAATTAAATACTTTCAGAGAATTCTCAACTTGAAAAAAATGTTTTAAAAATTGTCTTTTTTCTGCGTCCCATATGTAACGGCTCATCTTTTCTCTCTAAAAGGCCAAGGTCAAGGTCATATGTCACTATTTTTTTGCATGATTATTCTTCTCCTAGATGTCTACCATCATGAGGGTATTCAGTCTAATCAAAGTCATTTAACACTATTTTTCAGGTCATTAAAGCCTCTGAAATGTTCCATACATGTACGTAACGCGCGCGAATTCTTGGACTTACCCATAGGTGGTCTGAATAAAAATGAATAACACGGCTGTTTTTCGACTCGCCTTATGTCCGCCGTAGGGGAAATGTGCCTGCAGCATAACGTTCAAGCTAACATTTCAAGATTACAAAATTTAAGCACAGTAGCAGTCATTGAACTGTGTTTTCAGCTGTTAGAATTAAAATATGTGATTTTTTCATCTTTTTTTAAGAGTTCTAATTTGGCCTTTTAGGACCCTCTTTTGTCAATGTTTTTTTTCATTTTTTTTTTAAATTGCCCTTTGAACACTTACAGTACTTTACAGATTTAGTGATTGATTTCCACAAAAAAAAAAGGTCCAGAATTTTTTGTCAGCCCATTCCATTCTTTAAAAGGGGTATAAACAAGACATAGATATGCCAATATTTTATTTTGAGCGGGCACTTGATCAGTTACATGTAAATTTTGATATAAAATCTGTAAATTTATCAAGTAAAAAACAGTTTTTTGTTTACATGTATATTCTTCAAATCATAACCGCTTTCGGGCACACACACACATATTCATATAATCTAGTATTGAATTGGAACAGTGACATCGACTTGTTGGGAGGTTCACTAAAACTAAAGATAAGGTTGTAATGATGTATATATTTTAGACTGCATTCTAACAACTTTTTTTTCCATATTTTCATTGTAAAATGAGAAAAAAAGAGAGGAACATACTGTAAAACATAATGTCATCAGAGCAAAGTACATTCAAATATGATACTACTGGACAGACACTCTTTCCACCCCTTTCTCATTACAAAAAGATGTGAAGTATCGATGAAAACCCCCTTCAATGTAAATAAGCTCTTTGGCATCGCAATTGACTTTTTTTTCTACATTTGATTGTGCAGGACTTACCTGGATAGTGTGTGTACTTAGTGGAGGGGGGGATTTGGAAGGTTTCTCTTAACTGCAAGTCATTTTTCTTTTTAAAGGACTCGGATTGTTCACTATTCATTGAAATCAATAGTTAATTGCTCTCAGGCTCAATGTGTCCTTGTTACTTCCAGGAATTGATTTTGTGATTATGTAATGTATTTTGGAAAAAGGCAAGCCTTGGAATCACTCTTATTCTTTTGCGCACTGATGTTGCAATATTTCACATTCGTACAATTAAATTGAACAATCATAATGATTAGTTTTCTCCCCTACCTTTAAAGTATAGAAGCTAATAAAAGGCAATAGTTCTTGGATAACATCTATACATTAATCATCATCAATGGTGTAATATGGAAATCTTGAATTAAAGAAAATAACATGGAAACAATTGCCAAAATTAATTCAGCGTGCATGAGAAAGCAAGAAAACAGGATTAAACCTGGGTATTTGGAAATGGGTAATTAATACAGTCAAAGGCTCAATTGATACCTTCAGCAATTTAGGCCTGCTCTGACCTGACATACAGTTAACAAAAATTTAAATGTCAGACATGTAAAAGCAAAATTAAAAATAGGTTTCCTCTTATTTCATAATGAATTTGAGAAATGAAAATAAATGTTTTTTTTTTCCAGTCAACAAATCATTTCAGCTTTTTTCATTTTTGTCAATTAAAACTTGGGTAGGGGTGTCTAAAATTTGTATATATACAAGTGTACATGTAGATTGGCATGGTTGAGTATTAAAATATATGCACACATTAATGCCTGCCCAAAAGGAGTTTAGAGAACCAGTGAGTTGGGCTTGATATGAGGCTGGTACAAATATGGAGCCCAGAAATTGCTTTTAACTAGAACAAAATCATGCTCCCAATTAATATATAGTGAATCACATTTTTAGCATGAACCTATAGATGTCTGTAACTTTACATGTGACATGTGTATAATGCACATGATGCTTGTCTGTTGTTGTCAACTGTATAATTTAGATTCTGGAAATGTGTGAAGAATAGAAAGAAATGAGGAAAAAATATAGACTATTCAACTACAAAATTTTATGAATTACTGTGTACATATATGAACACTAAAATTATGTTCATTGAAATTCATGCATTGTTATTGTTATGGTGTCATCTTGTCTTCATAATTGAACAGAAACTGTCTGATTTATGACCGAGCATTTTACAATGTATCTACATGTAAACAAACTTTATCAAAAATTGAGCTGCATCTTTCTTGTAGGAATCCAACAGACATCTTTTCATCCTTACCCTCACATTTCATGTACAGAAAAAATGGGGATGCACAAAAACCATTGTGAAATATGCTTACTTTGCTCATTGACCTAGTGTGATTCTTGCAAAAAGATAGGCCTACAACTGAAACTTATGTTAAAGGGATGGTCCAGGCTGGAAATATTCATATCTCAATAAATAGAGTGAAATTCACAGAGCAAAATGCTGAAAATTTGATCAAAATTTGATCACAAATAACGAAGTTATTGAATTTTAAAGATTTGCACTATTCCGGTGAAACGGTTCTTAGCATGTCTTTATGAATATTTATTAGGTGGGCTGATGATGTCATATCCCCACTTGTTCTTTTGTATTTTATTATATGAAATTAGGTTTATTTAAAAGTTTTCTATCAAGAACTAAAACAATCGGATTGACAACTGATTAAGTGCATTAGTTATTTATTGCCGCAACTTATTTCATCATAATGGAAACACATCAATGACACATGCATGAAAAAATGAAACATTTATGATTTCATGTAATAACATAACAAAAAGGAAAGTGGGGATGTGACATCATCAGCCCACCTAATGAATATTCATGACGATGTGCGTATACAGTAACTATTTTCACAAAATATTGATAAACTTTAAAATTCAATTACTTTGTTATTTGTTATCCGATTTTGATGAAATTTTCAGCATTTTGCTCTGTGAATTTTACTCTATTTATTTAGATATAAATATTTTCAGCACGGACTATCCCTTTAAGTTACCATATACCCCTCTCACATTGGTTATTCAAATTTATCCAGGTGCTGTCATGGAACGGCAGCACCGCTATAAACCTGCAATAAATGCATTCACAGTAGAAAAGTTATCACGGCACAGTCCCGAGATAAATTTGCATGTACTCATTCACACTGCAGCAAGTGATTTTTATTACCTCCGTAACAAAACACGTCCTTCAGATTGAAAGACGAGAGTCTTTACACTAGATCACGATGCCCCCACATATCACAAGTGGTTTATTCCGATGTTGTAGCAGTGTGCCTTCACACTGAAGAAACACCGCGACAGTTGTTGGGCTGTCCTGCTGATATTGATGGCTTGGTTAGCGATAATTTGTTGCAGAGGTTATTGCAAGGTGAGGTTATTGCGGGTCCCAGAATTCACACTGAAGGCAACACTGAGCTACATGTACAGTCTCGAGATAGTCCCGGTACTGTTGGGTTGTTTGTGGCCAGTGTGAAGAGGGTATTAGTGTAATAACTAATTTGATCCATTTATCATTCTGTAAATCTTTTACTCCTCCCCCCTCCCTTTAATACAGGTGTGGCAGGTGTTCTTGTTGGGCATCCATTTGACACAGTCAAGGTAATTACTCACACAGAGTGTAATCATTCATTACATTTCATTATTCAGTCTTTTTTGTATGTGGTTGCATGTTTGTTGTGTAGTCATTAAACCATCTGTTCCAGTCTGTTGACATTGAATACACTATTCTATTATCTATTGAAAAATTATTCACTCAGATTTTCCTCTCTACTGTAGTATAGAGATAAGCTAAGGATTTTTATTACTTAGCTGAACATTAATATAATTTCTTTTGATTATTGAATTGCATATTTTTTAAATTACTGCCTAGAATTAATTATTCAGAGGGGGGATGAGAAAGATCTCTGGTCATTATAACATGTGAGTAAAAAAAACTTTACACTTAACAAATCCCTAGTTTAAGGAAATATATATGGCTGGAAAGAATATCTTCTTCCAAATAATTTGATACCATATTTTTGTTGTATGTCTTCGTGCTTGGATGATCAGTAGGTATTCTTTGCAGTGATCTAAATTTTGATTTGCGCCAAAGTAAGGCATTACTGCAATGAATGAAGCTAGATGACATCATTGACAAATGGATTCATTCATTGCAGTCAAAGTAAAGTTGTTTATTCATTGTTATTTTGTGTGTGGAAGCACCAGGGTGTAGCGGTTCTGACTCTTGCCTTGTAATCAGAGGGTCTAGTGTTCGAATCCCACCATGGCCTAGCGCCCTTTGGCAAGGCGTCAATCCACACATTGCCACTCTCACCCAGGTGCTAATTGGGTACCGGTAGGAAACAACGGTCATTGTGGTTGGTTTAGCAAGTGTGCGCCTAACAGGCTGCTTGAAATGCTATGAATCCAGTGACCGGGTAATAATAATTGTGAAGCGCTTTGAACAGTCGTAGATTGATAAAGCGCTATATAAATGCCAATTATTATTATTATTAAAATCTTGAATCCCTTCAGGTTCGTCTGCAGACACAGAGCAGTGTTGCCCCCAAGTACTCTGGTGCATTTAATTGCTGTATCAAGATAATAAAACAGGAAACGGTAGGTTTAAAACGTAGTATGTAAACATTTCCATTATATAAAGTTCCAATACAGGTACTGAAAGGTAGCGGAATCAAACTGTTTTTGTTGTAAGATCTCCTCAATGTTTACTGTACTTTATAAATTTTTTGTCTGGTTTCTTTATTTGTTATATTGTCAACACTCTATTCTCAGTAGAAGTGTAGTAAATCCAAATTATGAATCTAGTTTGTTCCCCATGAATGTGAATGACTGGATTTTCCTTACACTTCTAATGTTCAGCGTCCCTACTCCTCCTCAACTCAATACTCTCCTCTTATCGCATCTTGTATTACCTCAAACTGTCAACCTTAAAGTTAAGAAGCCTTAATACACCTTTATCAGTAGACTGGTGTACTGATAGATTAATATTTTGTTGCCGTTTTTGTAGAATTTTAATTAATTTTAAATTAATTTAATCTTTTCTTTTGGAGAAAAAGTTTCATTTTGCAATAAATGAACATTACATTATTATTTTTAGGCAAAAAATGTCTCCAATTGTTTCATATTACACCTTTGTATCATTATATAAATCAGAGAATTACTTTGCATAAATAAAAACTAATAATGATGAGCCATAAGACTATTTTCATGTCTTTATAAAGTAATTAAAGGACAAGTCCACCCCAACAAAAAAGTTTATTTGGATAAAAAGAGAAAAATCCAATGAGCACAACACTGAAAATTTTTCAAAATCGGATGTAAAATAAGATATGTAAATTAAAATATTTTAAAGTTTCGCTTGATTTCACAAAACAGTTATGCACATCCTGGTCAGTATGCAAATGTGGAGACTGATGACATCATCCACTAACTTTCTGTTGTATTTTATTACATGAAATATGAAATATTGTAAGTTTCTCCTCATTGTCAAGTGAAACAAAGATGAATTCCTCCCTAAACATGTGGAATTAGCATTGTTTAATACTTATATGGTTGAGTCAAGTCGGCCCTTATTGTCAAATCTGTAAAACGAGAAAAGAAATAGTGGGGGACATCATCGACTGTCTCATTTGCATGTCACTGACTGTCTCATTTGCATGTCACTGAGTAGAGCATAACTGTTTTGTGAAAAATAAGCAAAACTTTAAAATGTCATAACTTTCTTATTTTACATCTGATTTTGATGAAATTTTTAGCATTATGCGAGTTTGATTTTTCTCTATTTATCCAAATCAACATTTTTCTGGGGTGGACTTGACCTTTAAGTAATCTAATATGTATGCAGATTTCCTTAAAGTAGTTTATAAGTTGAGGTTATGATATTTATTTGTTTGCCTATTTAGTTGATGACCAAGAATTGTTGGCTGATGGTTTATTAAATTTTTCTGGAATTCTCTTTTTCTTTCTTAACCAGGTGTTTGGTTTGTTCAAGGGCATGGCTTCTCCGCTGGTAGGTCTCACGTTCATAAACGCTCTAGTGTTCGGTGTACAGGGTAATGTACAACGGCAGTTTGACCAATCTTCTCTCTATAGCCATTTTATTTCTGGAAGTCTTGCTGGATTTGTGCAATCCTTTATATGTGGGCCAATGGAACTCGCCAAAATAAAGGTACAGATAGATACACAAGGCAAGGAAAGGAAAGGAAAATACCATGGATCTATTGACGCCCTGCGGAAGATCTACAGGATGGAAGGGTTTCGAGGATGCTACCGTGGTCTTATGTTGACCATTGCAAGAGACACACCTGGTTTAGGTATCTACTTCATGTCATATGAGTTCTTCTGTAGTGAAATAGCCAAGATGTATGCCGATGGTCAGATCGGAATCATGGGACTTCTGACTGCTGGCGGTCTTAGTGGTATGAGCTCTTGGGTTTGTACGTACAGCTTTGATGTTTTTAAGACAAGGCTTCAAGCTGAAGGGTTGGATGGGCAGAACAAGTACAGAGGTAGCATCGATGTCATACAGAAGAGTATCCGCAATGAAGGAATACGGGTCATCAACAAGGGACTCGGTACACAGCTCCTGAGAGCATTTCCTACCAATGCTGCAATATTCACCTGCGCAACATTATCACTTGAACTAATGGGACAGACAAGTAACAATAGTAATGGAAGACAGGGTTGATGGTTGGTTCAGAAAATATTGTACAAGGGAGCTATTTATTAACATTATCTGTTTAACATTTTTCCATAAGTCTTATTGTATCATTGAATGTATGTTATTGTGTCACCTTGATCACAGCATTGTGTACTTGAATTGCACAAAAATATATCAATATCATAAATGATCAAGAGCTTATTGCATTTTGCAAATATTATGCATGTACATGTAGTAGCATGATCCAGACAGATAATTTGTTTTGAGATATTTCTCTGAAAGAAATGCATGGATTTTGCATGATGAAATTATATTTGCTTTCACTAGAAACTAAATTGTTTGAATTGGGCATAGAATATATTTGTGTATAGAAATTGTGTTATTCCAATACATTCATACTTATACAGACATCACTGATACATGTAGTTTATTTTCTTTATAGAGATACAATGGTATTGGAGTAGAAATTATCTTATTCGGTGACACTGGCTCTGTAAAAACAACACTATTAAAGTAACTTTGTATTAAATCCTGTTGTACATCCAATCATATCAAGGACTCTATGGGATATACTATAATGGCATTGAACAGGGCTGAGGTATGATGCATGTGGGAAATGTTTCAAAATTGTTTATTCACCAATACCAAATCCTAAAATAGGTAAATTTTTCAAAGAAACTGTTCAAAGTAATTGAAAGAGAATCTTGTTTGTGGACGATATTCCTAAAAAAAATTATGAAACTTATTACATTAGATATTTGTTTATTCAGTGTTTGGAGGGAATTTGTGATCCCATATTTTGAATGTATTAAATCCCAGGGAATTGGGATTTGAATCATGCTTTTAAAAGAATATAGTAGAAAATTGTGGAACATCTTCAATCATGAATACAAATTAGATTTTTTTTTATAAAAAGGTGTGGCATGATGTATTCTACCATATGAATAAGAAAATTATCATCTTGACCCTGAAGACATTCGCTTTTCATATGGGCTAATCTATGTCATAAATGGCACCATTCATGAATTTACAAGGTATAAGTACTTTGAGAATTATATTAATCATAATATATTCTAAATAGTATACCACTACATGTATGTTTAAAATGTGATGCTGCAAGCTGAAACAATCATTCACCTCAGAGGGACTGGTCATTTCTTTAGATCTCACAGCTGCTGCATTGTTTCAAGCACTGATCTCTTGGTTGCCAGTTTTTGAAAGACCTTGGATTTGCACCCCCCAAAATTACTGTTTTTTAAATATTATTGTTACTATTATTATTTCTTTAACAGTGGAACAACTAATACATAATGATAATTATAATAATAGCCAATACTAGCCAGTTGTATGTATTTACATGTATATCCAAATGCCGTGATTGCTCACAACACTCATACATCATAACTAAAAATTAAAACATCAGCATAAGCATCAATGCAATCAATTCAGTATCCACCTCAACATTTCATAAATAAAGTTTGGAGGTTTTATTTTGTTATTCTCTTAGTTGTGAGGATGCTATAGCCTGGTGAATCTTTTATTCCAAATACAACATACCCTGCCACTTGAATTAGGCCTCATTGCCTCCAATAATATCCCATCTGGGGGCCATTTCATAAAGCTGATTGTAGGTAAGCACCCTGGCTGCAATCCATCAATAAACAGAATGGGTTTGGAGGCACCTGTAGCTTGTAGATTTTAGTTGAAACATATTATATTAAGCTAAAATGTATTTGTGATGTTTGAAATGTATGCAGGTGAAAGGGAATGTTTCATCCATACATACATCTTATCAATATTTTGTATCCCGTTTGGTCTACTAGCAGATGGTATCATTCTCAGATTCTTTAACATCATCATGGCCGTACTGCCCACTTAGACCCCATTCTCATTACTATCCTGAAACTGTTAACATGTAATGAGAACGGTCCAAGAGGTCTTGGAAGTGATCTTCCAAACTGGTTTGGAAAACCACCTCACGGTGTAGTTTTCAAGATCGCTTTGCCTCATTTAACTGTTTTTAGCGTGAGGACACAACCGTTCTTCAGGAAGCGATCTTCGCACATTTTGAGCGCACTACTCGACACACTGTATGTAGAATATGTACGCTACAGTTTCAAATAGCTTGCAAAACTTTACACCCCAAGAGCGCTCCCCTAGGAACAAAACCCCTTTACATTAAGTGGTTTTAGAAGTACTTTCGGCTGATCAGATGGGAACGCTAGCGAAGTGATCTTACAACTGGTTTCTTGAACCGGTTTCCTGTAAACTAGTTTTAGAAAGTATAATGAGAATGGGATCTTGGTCAACTAGCAGATGGTCTCATTTTTGAACAACATCATGGCCATACCTCCTCATCACTTGGTCTGATACTTACTTGGCATATCTGTCATTTAGTATAATGCCCAGTCTTAATACTTTTACACTCTTTGTCATATGACTATTTGGTTTGTAAACAGCTCACCTAATCATATAGGCTATATGGTGTTAGACCACATGGAGATTAGATGAAATGGTCATAGCCTAATTGCAAATTGGACAAAATATTAATGGGGCATGTGGAAAGTATGACATAGTTAGTTGATAGGATAAATCTATGTGGGATGAGACCAACCGAAAGTGGATTTAGGGGCAGTTTTGATAATCAACAACTCAAGGGTGTTTTTTTTCACAATTTGTTTTTTTGTTTAGACTTTAGATCATGAAGTTTGAAGTGAGCCTTGCTTTGTGATTACCCAGTAAGATACTATATTTTTAGATGTATTGTCACTAATTGTGGACCATCATTGAGTTTATTTTGTATATCAAAAGAGAAAAAAATATTACCCTGCAGAGTTTTAATTTGATTTAGTGAAAAATGGAAATGAATACTTCATTTTCCATTTACATTTTTACTGTGAAATAATGCACTATAACAGTAATAGGACTTCAAAATATCAATGGGGACGGGTCTCCAGTTTGTCTATTTTCCCCCATGATTTATTTAGATTTAGCGTCTACTTGACCGTGTACCATCAGTGAACTGAGTAATAATGCAAAGTATGTTTTACTTTATGATTCTTTCTGTGAATTTGAACCCCCACCCTTCGTTTTTTATAATTAGTTATATTTCAATGGAAGCAAGTTCTTTTAGAACTGGCTAAAACTTTGTAAAAGGTCAATAATGTCAATTACCATCTAACATGCCAAGGAGTGTATCTAGCCGTTGAATCTGTTTACAACAGCAGATTCTCTGTTAAAATAAAAATATTCATTTCTTATTTCTATCCCCTTAACCCTCCTGAAATTTAGTGATTGGATACCAGTAAACTAAGACACAGATATATCTTTTAAAAAATTGTAAATCGCATTTTCATTTCATAAATGAAAATTATATACTATAATGAATTGGAATATTATCATCTTACATCAGAATATTTGTATTAAGACTGAATTTTTCAAACAAATGAAATTGTGGATTGTCACTCTAAAATAGCATTGTTCTATGTATGAATTATTCTTGATGAACATTGTATTCTTGGTTTATGCAGGGAATTGTTAGTTTCTATCCATGGTGTGTACATTGGTGTTATGCAGTGGTTTATTTATATTATGTATGCTGCATGCTGCCAAGAGAGTAGGGCCATGTTTATTCTTTTTACTTTATTTTATTTTCTGTTGAAGAGATAAGTTTTTGTGTTAGCTTATTACAAAATAATAGGAAAATTATTCAATCAGTTTTTACATCAAATCAGTTCAGTATTCTTTCTCTTGCTTTACATATTTGTCTGTTTTTTCCCCACTCTTCCTTTTCTGGGCTGCAGCATGTCTAACATTACATGTATATGTTATTTTAGTGATATCTACTTCATATAAATTGTTTATCAATGTATAAATATTTATATGTATGCAGTATTTCATATTTTTGAGGATTTAGGAAATGTAAAATTTACAAACTTTTTTGAATTTATAGTGTTTCTGTAAAATTTGGCTGCTTCTATAATGTTTAATGATCTCCAGCATAGCATGAACAACTGGGTACGACATATTGTTGATTTGGTCATCAGCTTCCTTTTTATGAACATCTCGATGAAGAATTAGCAATCTTCATTTTCCTCTTACAAGATATCTTTTTGACGACTGATGAACCAAACACTTTCAGTTTAATATGAAGCCAAGCAATTGAGGCAACATCATTATTTTTTTCTTGTCAAAATGAATAGTCCATACTACTGAGTAATACCTTGTCTGTCAGATGAGTGCTCCCGTCCAAAGTCAATGGGTCCATGGATGAAAATATAGCCGGGCCGCATACATACAACGTCCTTATTATCGAGGACAAGCCCTATCCATTTGTTTTTGTCTCTGGTGTGATGTTTCCTGAGGCTGGCACTGTACTTCTTCCATGTTAACTTGATACATGTACATGTAATTGCAAACATGTTTTACACCCCTCATTACAGCAAAGGTTTTGTTTGAGTGTATTGAATTTATGATTAAATTTGTTACTGTAATTGATGTCCCGAGTTGTTTTTATTGGGTATGTTAGTTCATATGCATTGTGAATGTTCAAATTTGCACAATATGCTCATTGGCTATCTGACAGTAAAAAATACTTTGTTAATGATACTGTTTATCTTTGCACAAAATTGTGATTTTTTTTCCAGAATATGAAGATTTCATGAATATTGAACATTCTGATGCTGGTAGTCACAAACATGATGAAGTACTTTACTTTTTTCATTATTATTACTGAGGAAGTGTCTGTTAAAAATGAGAAAAATCACAGATAATTCATAGTTATACCTGTATTTAAGGCAAGATAGATTATTTAGATATAGATCTAGTACAATTCTAATTTGATTTAGAAGCAAAGCAGAATTTACCCTATCTTTGTGATTGGTATTAGGCCTTTAGACTAACAGCATTCAGGTAAAACAAACCAAATCAGCAAGTATTAATCTCATTGCTTTAAGGATACAAATTTATATAGATGTCTATTTTTTTCTCTTTTCAATCATCTATAAACTTGGATTATTTTCATGCTTAAAATCAAATGCAAAGATTGTTGTATTTAGTACTAAATATATTCCATGAATTTTAATGTTTTCTTATTTTATCTAGCTGGTATTCCTTGTTCATAATATGTGCCTTGAAACAAACTGAATTACACTATATTATGTTTTCCTGGTTCTTTCAGCTTATACAGTAAATAGCAGTTGTCTGAATTTCTGGAATAATAGGGTTTTTATTTTTACTATACTCTGATATGCAATTGATAGTTACTACCAAATGATGTATTTGTGGAATGCTGAAATATGTTATTATTTGAATATAAGTTATGGAACACCGTCAGTTCAGAAATTACAAGTCACTGTTTCAAAATCTATGTAGCATTACAATGTATGTCGCATTTAATTTCTGGAAATGAGTAATATTTACTTTGTATTTGAAGAACTCTACATGTGGTGTCCATGTCATTTATGTAAGAGCAATTCATGATATGAATTCAGAAGAATTGCTGGGTATATGAACCCACGTACACCTGTACATCAGCTTCTTCAAATTCTTTAATTTGACTTGGCTTCAAAGCCTGTCTAAAGTTTTGGTAGAGGGTCAGTATAATGGGCAATTCCATGAAATACACTAAGTATGTTCGACCTCCCATATGTGGGACCTTCAATCGTGAAATTTTCTGTATCTGATTTTGTGTTCTTCTGACAGTCTGTAATGTTCTCAAAGGACCATGACTTGGTCAGTTTATGAAGTGAGGTAAGACTTGAGAAAAATGAAGGTCGGACATACAAAAAGGTTGATTATTTTATGGAATTGCTAGTGGGAGTTACACTCCAATATTCATATTTAAAAAATTAGAGGTCAATGACTGTTTTTCAGCCGATAGAATTCAGAATTTGGCATCTAGCACCCTCTCTCTGTAATGTTTTATCTTTTAATTAGCCTTTTTGGCGCTTACTATACAAAATTAGTGATTTGATATGCCCATTCCATGCTTGAGAAGGGGTTTGATAAGCAAGACAAAATTAAATATTTTATTTTGATTGGGCACCCGTTCAAGAAAAATTTTGATGTAAAATCCGTACATTTTTCAATAAAAACACATTCTGATTTTGGACCCCTTCACTCTGTAATTGTTTTAGGGCACACACATTCATATAATTTAATATTGAATTGGAAAAGTGAGATCAATTTCTGGGTGGTTTTCCAAAATCAAAGATAGGCTTTTAAAACCCTGTCATAACCAAGTCCTTTACTGTTTGAAGACTGAAAACCCAAGTACACAAAAAATGAAAATCAAGCTTTTATAGTTTTGTCGGCATGAGTGATAAATGATCCCAAGAAAAAAATCCAGGTGGTGGAGGATATAGAAAACTTGAAATACCAGTATACAGTGCAGATTTAAAAAAAAATAAAAAAATAACCAGCTGTACTTAAGTGTACAGGAAATACATGTAGTAATAAAGGTCTACTCTTAATGAAGATTATGTATTTTTTTGTTAATCCTTTATTCGTTGCTGGAATGGGTGTATTTTTAATGATTTACTCTGTTCGTAAATTTTATCGATTTAATTGCTGTATGTAGTATTCAAAAGCATTTTCCGCTTACATTCAATATGTGTATAACCACTTACCACTTTTTATTTATTTATGTATTTATTTGTTTATTACTGATATTTAGACAGAATGACTCATCACCAATAGTAGTGGTCTTCCATGAGGCCCTTAGTAACATATAATGATCATAGATGAACATTATTGATTTTGTTATAACTTGTTACTTGATTAGATTAACTTTCCATTACAACTCTTAATTGACAAAATTTGGAAGTTTGAATGTAAATTTGGAAGTTTGAATGTAAAATCATTAAATTGATTTTTTTAGAGGGTATGGCGAACTAATTCTTACATTGTATTGAAGAGCAGTAGTGGCCTATAGGAGTGGCTTTTCCTAGCAATATATCCCCTTTAAGTTTATTGTCATCAATATATCAAAAATATATCTACAAAAGTGTTCATGTACACAAAATTTATTTCGTTATATACGTATTCTTCAAATGCTGAATACTACTAGTCTAACAAGTGTAGTGGTCCATATACTTTTTTTACTGTATGGTAGTATAAGAAATTGATGTGGGTATTCTTTATTTATGTATGTATGTGTTTGAACTGTGTCATATTAGCTGGGTTTTTTAATGTCGCAAATATATAGATTGTAAAGAAAATATTATATATTATTAGTGGCTGACTTGTATTTAAATGGCAAGTCAAACTAACATAAATGTTATACAAAAAAAAAGTTAGTGACTGTGAAATTCAATTTCATTGTTTTCATCTCTGTCATTAGACTGTGTCATCCATAGGTTGTTTTATGTGTATACCTAGAGATGCCACTCTTCAGAATAATAATTCCTGGAGGATGGATATTTTCTGTCAAGACTGATAAGTGATTACATACTTCAGAAAGAATGAAAGGATGAAATAATTACTTTCTCATATATTATTTCCTAGACATCTTTGTTTCTGGGAGTAATTCTAAGAACAATTAACAATATTCAGGATGCACTGGATCAAACTCCAAGCAACAGATTCTTCCCTAGGGCACACATTTGCTGGATTTTTATTTCTTTATTTTCAATTAGAGAGTGGCATCTCTGTTCAAGAACATGTATCATCATGCTTAATGAATTCTACGTATTACAGAAATAATGCGCATTTAAGTCTTAAAATTAGCATTTTAACTTCTGAAATAATGATCTTAAAGTGTAAGCGTGTGTTTGAATACTTTATGCTCAAAGCAAATCTCGTCTTCCTATTTCACACCTTTTTAAGGTTGAATATTAAATATAAAGTGCCAGGATGAAAATTTGTGCTTCTGTCTTTCCTTTTTCTGGTTTGAGTCGAGTATTTAAGGCAATATCATATGAGAAAACGATCAACTTGCTTCACCAGCCTTGGTCATAAATGTTGTGTTGGAAAGGATAAAAATAAAGAAAACAGAATGGTGAAAATTTGAAAGAAATTGGACAAGCGATGGCTGCTTTAAAATGGAGATCCCTCAGACTGTAGATTTCAAATTGGCAACTGGGTAAGTAAATTGTGACAATGGGCAAGGACAACTTTCCCATAGGCCATTTTCTTAAATATTAGGGATTTGTGGTTTTCTCATAAGTACCCATCCCCCCTGGGGCAGTCATCTAAATATAACCCAGGTAGTATATTGTTTTATGTCCTCATGAAAGAAAAATATAATTTGAAGTGTAACTTGAAGAAAAAAAAACATGAAATTTTAACAATTTTATGTCTTGGAGTAGATGGAAGAGTAGCCTTTGCCTTACATCACATATGCGACCAATTTGTAGTCTCCATGGGTATAGTGATTACCAATTTTTAAACCTTTTGAAAATTCATAACTTTCTTGTTTGTCCGATATTGTTCAAACTTTCACCTATGAACTTGTCTGATTTTTCTTTTTCCTCTGAAAACAAGTTTTTATTTGGGTTGGATACCCCTTTAAAGAAAAAAATATACAATTATGTTCATAATCCAGAATACTAGTATTCTTGATTTATATAAAGCTGATAATGGGAATCGTGCCTACTGCATCGTAATTGAAATTTGGATGATAAGTGTTTGAATTTATAAGACAGTTTTGAAAATTAATGAATTCCTGGTAAAGGGAAAACCAAACCAATAAAAATATTGGTGAAGAATTGAGGAAATTCCATCAAATATGAAAGTTATTTGAAGTTTTTTATTCATGTTATAATTATACGAGCAGCGGTCCCATACAATAATGTTAAAAGCTGGATTTATAGAGCGCTTTTGCCTGAAGATACAAAGCACTTGCTATTATTACACCGGCTTTAGCTCGAGCTACCATCACCGGCGCTCGGTGCCGTAGAATAAAATGCTGAAATTTTGATATTTTAATGGTTCATGACTCGTTCTTTTTTCTTTCAGGAGCAGGTGTAAAATAATTTGTCGGTTGATATACTGACAGTACAATAAAAAACATTTTCATTTTTTTTCAGAAAATGACATTTTATTGTCATACTACACAATTTATGGGGATGCTGCTTGCATATGACATCACAAATCAAACAATTTAAATTGCAGTTCTAACTTTTTTAACTTTGATGGTTTTTCTTGAAACCTTCACTTTTTGTTTTTTTCTATTTTTACAATAAACCTTTCGTCAAAATCCCACAATAGAACAAACACAGTTTCCTTGCATTAAATGGCTAAACATAAAAGCAAGTTACACAAACTAAAGTAAAAAAATGTTACAGAATTTGTTTGTTGAACTGTCAATTATTTTTAGCTCAGTATGGATTGATTGTAATGCAAATAGTGCTTCAATAAGCTAGGCTAGCTAGCTGCTGCTATTTGATTGATTTCCTTTGTGAAAGATATGGATGAGAGATTCATTATCAAAGCATATAAAAAACAAAACACTTCAATATCAAACTATCCTATTAGCAAAACAGTATGCTGGCAATATCAGGTCCCTATGTAAATAAATTAAGGCATCATTTATTTGTATTTTCATTACTTTTTTTTTTAATTTGTGTATTTTCATAATTACCTTATTTTTATCATTTTTACTTTTATATATTTGTTAATTTCTTCTTATTATTCATTCATTTTGCAAACGATTGATGACAAAAGACATCATCTGAAATAGTTCATTATTGTTGGAGCCATCCATTTATTTCATTCATCATTACATATTCATTACATATTCTTGGTCATGTTGGTAAATTTTCAATATACTTTCCAGTCAACAGAAAGCTGGTTCACACCGGGGGAGCGTTTCATGAAAGGACTTGTCAGACGTTTTATCCGACAAGTACTGTTTTATCCGACAGTTACTATGGTAACAGTGCCTCTCAGCCAATCATAATCAAGGAAAGTTGTCAGACCTGACAACTTGTCGGACGAAAATGTTGATGAAACGCTCCCCAGATAAATGTATACAATACCGATGGGGTTCTAGTTTTAGGAAGTGCATACATGTACATGTAAATGAGATTACATTTAAAAAAAATAGCAAACCTAAGGTTGTTAAACTATAAATGGTACACTCAAGGTATACTTTCAGAATCATTTGAACATGAATATCATTAGGAAAGGAAGATGACAAGGTCTTTGCTATACCACATCATCCTAATCAACCATACTTCTAATGCAATGTTTTGATATTGGAGAACCTAATTGCGTATTACCTGCAAAACATTCAGTTTTGACACTGGTAATTGAATTGAACAGTATTTTCATGTACTAAAAACTAAACTGTAACATCAACAGAAATAAAATTTATCAAAAGAACATCACTCTGAGAACAAAGTATTTATCATTAAGTCATGGGCTTTAATTCACCTAATTTTAGAGGTTAAAACGAGTGGAGAATAAAAAAAAAATTACATAGATATTGTTTGCCTAGCCACCAATCAATGATATTGCTTTTGATGTTGTTGTTTTACTTTCTAATTATGCTGCAATAATCTCTCCAAGAATAAACCAATAAAAAACAATACATTATTGTTAAAGGACAAGTCCACCCCAACAAAAAGTTGTTTTGAATAAAAAGAGGAAAATCTAATAAGCAAAACACTGAAAACTTCATCAAGATCAGATGTAAAATAAGAAAGTTATGACAATTTAAAGTTTTTCTCAATTTCACAAAACAGTTATACGCACATCCTGGTCGGTATGCAAATGAGGAGACTGATGACGTCATCCACTCACTATTTCTTTTGTATTCTATTACATTGTACATGAAATATTCTAATTTACTCCTCATTGTCAAGTGAAACAACGCTTGATCCTCCATGCACATGTGGAACTAGCATTGCTTAAAACTATATGATTCAGTTAAGTTGGTCCCTATTGTCAAATCTGTAAAAAATGAAATATTGTATAATTCAAACAATAAAAAACAAAAAAATAGTGAGTGACGGACATCACTGACCGTCCCATTTGCATGTTACTGAGTTGTGCATATCACTGTTTTGTGAAAAATAAGTGAAACTTTAAAATGTCAAAACTTTCTTATTTTACATACGATTTTGATGAAATTTTCAGGGTTGTGGTAGTTTGATTTTTCTCTATTTATTCAAATCAAATATTTCAGGTGTGGACTTGACCTTTAAAACATGATATGGGAATTATCTTTTATTTTTATCTCAAATAGCTGCATGTAGTTAAGGTTATGAAAAGGTTGGCTTTCTGTCTCAATTTAACCACTATTTACATGGCACACGTACACCATTATATTGATTAGGCCTCCTACATGTACAAATACATAATTGTATTTTGGTAGGTGAAAATGGATGTGAATGTGATGGATTCAAAAGAAACAACAAAATAAGTCTACTTCAACTATTCAAGACAAGCATGCTGAAGACATGAAAACATGTAAACCTTCAAAACAAAAATGTGAGACATTGTAGACTTTTCTTGTTGACAAGAATATATTATGCACTTTGATCACAGGTGTATATTCATCTCATGAGAAACACAAATAAAATATGATGAGAACTGGGGCATCATCATTGAGTAAATATTATCTCTGGTGGAAACAGACTTTCAGCTGAGCCTCACCAAATGCAAACACAGTATTCAATTACAATACCAGGTGCACTAATTACCAAAGCAACATCCGTTACCCAAAATAATTCATTTTAGTTCTTTGATTGTTACAAACATTTAAAATCTTCTTTTTTTGAAGTACAAGTAATTATTCAACCCTGTGTAAAATCATCTTGCATATTGAGCGACTGCAACAAATGTTTCATAAAGTCTTTTTAAGAAGTTATATTACATATCACTGGTGAGCATTTTCTGGGTGCTAAATCAAATTCCCAAACATTATTTTCATCAGCTACAGTTGATATACAATTTATGTAAAACAAAATTCTGATTTTCAATAAGCATCTGATTACAAAATGCAATATTTTTCAAAGTTAGATTAGGGTTATAGGAAGTGCACTCCAAACAGTGAAAATTGAAATTTCCCATCAAGCATAAGAGATGGTCACCTTCCGTGTAATGTTATGTGTCACTTACAAAACGCTTATGAAATGGCCCCCCCCCCCCCCCTGTTGCAGTCAAGTTGCCTCTTATCAGAATTGCACAATGGGACAAAAGGGATCATGGATGTTACTCATCGACCAAAAAATAAGATGTTATTTATTTCATTATCAGTCTTGATCAACACAAGTACATCCAATGAAGTGTCCAATAATGCAAGTGCAACGTACATTTATTTCATAACCAATCCAAGATATTAATCTCTACTTGAATGGCTATGTACAGAAAATGAGCTCTGCAACTATTGTCTATTTCTTTTTTTTGGGGGGGGGGGGGTGGCAGAAGTTGAATAATAATATATATCAGAAACATGGGCTGTTCCACAATTTTTAAAGTCATCGTTGAAAATTCTTTTAAAATCAAACCATGCAAAGTACACAGAAATTCAAGAGCATTTCAAATAAGGTATCAAAATACAAAACACATGATTGCGAAGAAGGTTAACATTTAAAAATATAAGTATTCACTAATCAAAAGAGTAAAAAAATATTTGAATAAAGTTTGTTAAATTAAAAACCTATCTGTAGCACAAATACATTTACATATTGACTGAAATGTCAATGAAATACAATATTTTTAATGATAAAAGTTAGGACAGAATCATGTCAAAAAAATTGAATAGAAAATACAGATTCTAATTTTCCTGACAATGAAATGCTTAAATCATAATTATACAACAAAATTTATTTCTGAAAAATTATCAAACAAATCAAAAGCAAGATTTATGTCGCATATCCTCACTTTCCTACCAAACACTCAGTATTGTTTCTGATGTGTCTCTCATAACTGCAGCCTCACAAAGCTGGTAACCATATCATGCACCATTTGCGGCCACAGAGGGCGCTTTAAAATCTTGGTACTTGCATCACAATCAACTCAATGATCTATACTGAATGGTGAGAAAAAAAAAACTACATTAGAAATTATACTGAATTTATAGATATGGATTGTGGTATTGTTCATTAACTAGAACATCGGAATAGGGAAAAAATGTTACCGGAATGCGATCACATCGGATGGATTCCAGTGTTGCCTAATCAAGGACTAAGGCCAATAAAACTCAAGAAAGCCTAATCATAGGCATCAAGGAATTTCTAAATAATAGTTAATGACATTCCTGCCATAACAAGGATGATATGACTATACTTTAGTTTACTGGTAGAATTACAATAAACTGATAACAGAAACATGTTGACACATGTGGATGGTTTTCCTTACAAAGATATCATCTAAGCAAATACAGTAGTTCAAAATTGTATATTTTCTTTAACTTTGATACTGTTAACAGCACGTACATCTGTGCAGGTAAGTAGTGAAATGCACAACTCTGTCTCTGTATACTTGTCAAGGTCAATCCCCCCCCCCAAAAAAAAAAAAAAAAATTAAAGACATACCTAAAACATCACTTTAATTAAAGCATAATAAATATTTTTTTGCAACAGCTCTAAAATGAATGGAAATGATGCACCAATTGGCCAGGTCTGACAGCATTGACTGGTTTATGCACTACAATAACTCGGAGTTATTTAATACCCCAGAAATCATCTTGGATCTTAATGATAAGATAAACTGTATTTCCCAAACCATGTTTTCATGAAAAAATATATACTAATAATGAACCTGGTAGCATAGATATACAATTCACTTTCCATGACCAAATTCAAACTGTATATTTACAAATTTAAGTCCATTTGAAAGAGTGCTAAGAGATACTATTTCAACATGAGACAGCTACTGATAAGCCATAGGTCACGCAATATGTATAGATATGTACATTGCCAGCCAAGTAAGGGATGTGCAGAACACCATAGAAAATTGTGAATGTTGTAAAGCTGATGAGTGTAGACAGATATAGACAGAAAACATCTTAACAGTCAACACTTCGAGGTGCAATACTGAACTATTGATTAGACGATCAGTTAAATGCGTTCCTCTACTGTTGTCATCATCTATAGGATATTCAATGGAGACAGAGAAATTCAATGTAGAAAGAGGAAAGGGGGAAAGAGAGGGACAGATAACGAAACTATAGGAGTAGTATTAAAATACATGAACATCTTTACTTTGTAAAGACCATTTAAGTCACCAAACCTATACATACATGTACACTGACCAACAATGTTTGCTGGGTCATTGATACATTATAGGTAATAATAAAGCTTTAAAAATTCCCTCATCACTTGATTAGGTACGTGGGTTAAGGCTAGGGAGCACTGCATCACATAGAGCTTTTTACAGCTCAGATGTCTTGACTACATTCACAAAGGCAGGGTGACTACAACAGTCTGTTGCTGCTGTTTGGCTTTGGCATGGGTGAGTATGTGAGACTTGAGGTTGGTAGATTGGGCAAACTTCTTGTTACAGCCATCAAATGGGCAGACGTATGGACGGTCTCCTGTGTGTATCCTCACATGAGTGCGAAGGTTGAAATCCAGCGAGAATCTCTTCCCACATCCTTCAAATGTACACTGTACAAAATAATGAGTTGGGGGAAATGAATTAAATACATGATAGACGACAGATGCAGTGATCAATTATACCAGTGTGACTTTGACTATTTATGCTAAATCTATTACAGGGCTATACATTAATCCAAAGCCACAAATGACATGGCCATTGATGATCTATTGATTGGCCTCAGTGTCTCTCATTGGCCTTTTATACTTTATGCCCTTTTACATTTTACCATATAGAGTTAGTCTTTAATCACATGAAAACCATGTGTTTTCAACCTTTTTTTAAAGCTTTGATATTGGATTCTTATATGAGCAGTCTTTCAGCTTTGGCACAGATATCCAGGTAAAAATTACATGTACAGTAAGCATCATATTAACACAATATTCAGTCCAAACACTGTCAGCTTGGCTGGTGATCACCACATCATATGAGAACAAGTCTGGAGAGCAGGAGAAACTAAAATACTTTACCTGGAAAGGCTTCTCTCCAGTATGGACCAGTTGATGTCTTTTGAGTTTAGAGCTTTCAACAAAGGCTTTACCACACTCTGCGCATACATGCACCCTCGGTCCGTGGGTGTGTAAATGTTTCCTCATCGCTGAATTGTCACGAAACATCTTGGTACATCCCTGGGTCAAATCAAGAATTACACCATAAAAATCAAAGTACTGGACAATCACAAATACATGTAGATGCTGTGTACATGTTTCTGCTTCTGAATATAAGAGATGGACAGATTATGTGTTAATCAATGAAATGATTCATTGTTCACCTATTTCTTGTTAAATTTCTCTAAATACATTCAGCAGAATATTCACCAAATCTACAAACGAGGTTGCACACAAAGCATTGATCCCAATAAACAATTTAAAAAATACAAATACTGTGTAATGAAATCTATTCTCAAATTGTAACAGACAAACTAGGAAATTTATTAGAAAAACAGCAATGTCATTCAAATAATCAATACCTTTATCACACACCAATTTTTCACTTTTCAAACACTAAATGTTCATGTATGTAGTTTTTTTTCCTCTAGAAATACTTCTCTTTTTGGGGTCTTTAAATGCTTGTGTCTCTGTATGCATTGTATGTATTAAGCATTGCATTCAATCTACACTCCCAAAGACTCCCCCCCCCCCCCCACAGCTAAAAGTTTACTGAAAATGGCATGTGTACAACAGTGCATTTTACAATGTATTTAGACAAATAAAAATATACCAAGTTGCCAACTTGGGGCTGACTTACTTACCTTGTGAGGACAAGCTATTGTTCTTGGTACATCATCATCTTTTGGCTTCTTTGGTTTAATCCTTCAATTAAAAAACAAAACAAACACAATTTGAATAAAGAAATAAAAAAAATATTTTCTATTAAAATTTAAATTTGAATGTGGGTATTATAAATTAAATCAAAATCAAGTAACATGTAAGACCTTAACCCTACATGTAAGAAGACTGGGGGGCTGATTCAGCCCCCCCCCTTGACATTTTTCGCGATAAATCCGCCGCGCTAATTTTTTTGACCGCGTCACTCGCTGACTTTTTACTTTCAAGTCTCGCGCAGCTTTTGAGACCAAAATTGCGACCCCCGGGTACGCGATTCCGAAATTACGCAACATTTCGTAAGTGCATGCAGACCCAAAATTGCTCAAAAATGTGAATTTGTGTACAAATCCAATGCAAATAGTGTTTTTAGCCAAATTCATAAAATGTATCATTATTTTTCCTTTTACCGCTTAAAATCAATTAATTTTATCTTGTTTATGGTCATAATAAAGTCTCTGACAATTTCCATTGAAAAAACTTTAAAAAACAAAAAGTCAAAAAACAAAGAAATACATAAGAAAATTAAGAATACAATAAAATACATAAAAAAATAAATATGATGTTGACATTTTTTTAAAATAAATTTGATCAGATGCCTATAAAGAGTATCTGAAACCAAAATTAGCATTTTAGGGGCATTATTTTGTTAATTAGAGCAAACTTATGATTTTACGCATAAATTAGCATAATTTAATGAGCAATGAGATTTTTCACAGAATCTGATATTATAGTTTTGTAGATAATGCCATGGGTAACGTGCGTGCCAATTTTCGTCGCGATCGACGGCCGAGATCATTAGGGGGGGCTGAATCAGCCCCCCCCCCCCCCCCCCCCCCCCAGTCTTCTTACATGTAGGCGTCGAAATAGCCCAGTTAAGGGCTAAGTTTAGGGTTAAGTCACCTTATGCTGAAAGAGTTGCAATGAAATGCAATTATGCAACATCAAAAATCAATTACTAAATTGCACCATGATATTCAATCATGGACCAATAGAACTCCATGTCCAACCTATGTAGAGTAATATTAAGTAGAGTATTAAGAAAAAAAAAAGCACCAATCAAACAGCTATTAATGCTTGCATGAGTAATACAGTGTGTCTGAAACATAAAGTTGCACGAGTCATAAGGGCCCTCTATGCTCACATCACCATCAGTCTGAGCTTTCAAATGCCATTTTTCAATTTGTTGTTTAAATCCAATTCTAAGGAATAATAAGGCAAATTGAAAATAACTAATGGTAGTGAAAAGCTAATACGATGCTCTTGAAGTTAATGTAAGCATCATATCATAAGAGTATTTTATAATTGCCAAAGACGGTAGCTTCACTTGTACAATATTTTTTAGACACACTGAAGTAGTGTAACAGCAACTGTAATATAATGGTGATTGGCAAACTAGATACTAATTGAAATAAAATATTTTTTGATTGTTTATGGACAAAGTTCCTGTATTCTTTCAAAGTAATAATTACTTGAAAAACAATAATTTTCATGATTGTGATATGATAGACATAAAAGATAAAATGTTCATAGAAAAATGTTTATCAGTGATTCAGAGTTAGGGACAAATTAAATCTAGTAGTGAAGCGTGAAAAGATTTGAAACTTGGGAAAGATGGCAATTTGTTGGGTAGAAATGGCAGACATTAACGTAGTGGACTTTTCCCTCAAAGAAAAGGGGTAAACTGAACATAAAATATATATATAAACATGTACAGGTGTGTATATTATATTTGAGCATGTTCCTAGATGTACATGTATGAAAAAAATTGATACTGCAGAAACGGCAATGTACACTGTAAATAAAACTGCATCAGTCAACATTCATTACATGTACAATCAGTTTATCAGGAACAATCACAACAATCGCATCTTAAAAAGTCAACACAACTTTTAAAAAAAAGAAACAAAGATGAGATACATTCTATTGAGCATTAGTCAATTAATAAAAATTAATAAAGATGAACATGTACAGTTCATGGGCCAGTGATACTGTGACTATTCTAAAAGCTACACAACCTTTCACACCTTGCAAATTCTGCTAACTGTTTAGGATCACTGAGATCAATGCCTGGGATGCCACCGGGTGGTAACTTCTTGCCAGTCAGATACTCAGAGTAGTCTGGTGGTTCACACTCAAAGCCTAGAGATCTGTCATGACAAGCTGGTGGTGCTATCACTTGCTGAGGTGGGGTCACTGGGTCATCTGACAGCTGTTTCTTCTCTTCTGTTCAACAAAATCAAATTCATTTCAGTTAGACTTCTCACCTCATTTTTTAAAGGATTGTACATCATACATGTAATAAATGGAAATTTAACAAAGTTCAGTCATTCCATTATATTCCTCAATGATAAACCACCCTCAGAAGTACATGTACACATATAAGCTTATCCCTCAGTGTCCTCAATAAGTTTAAAATGAAGAACAAACATAAACCAAACAAATATAGAGGATGTTGCTGGTCGATATTTGGTTTGATAAAACTGGTTACAGGATGTAGCAATATACAAATCGTGTGTTCATGCTTTAATTCTACAAAACCTCCCATCCGTACATTTTTATGCAGCGTTGTTCCCTTTTTTGTGCATCATTTTTAGCATGTATACTATTAAAGAGACCATCTGAAATATGTGTTCTCTCAAAGAAGTCTATTGATGCTGCACATACCAGTACTAGATATGCCTGTGATGTCATAACAAAAAGTAGGTATGGGTGTGATCTCTTCATGCAATCCCTCGAAAATTTGGTGGAAATCAAACGTTTCCACTACAAATTCATCCTTCCGACCCGTTGAATAAAAACATGCACATTTCTAAGTTTTTGATGTTGACATTCAAGGACGAATTTGGTGTCAAATATTTTGAAATTGGCTCATGTCAATGCTTATGGTTTAACAGGAATATTAGATCCAAATCAAAACAATACTTTTTATATGAAGACTGGCTGGATAAAGATTTGATTTACATGTATATCAACAATTTACTTGATCCTCCTATTCCAGGCAGTAAATTATTTGAAGACATTGTTTTCGATTATGGTGTTAATTTACACACAGGAGGAAATATAATTTTTTTCATGAAAAATATTCCAGAAGGCTGGATTTCTAGCTCTGATTTCAACAAGCATGATAGTTTTGATGCATGTAGGACCAAATCCAAACTTATGCAAACATCCAAGTTCCTAAATATGTGTATAATACCATGTTGGAGGACTGTATTCCTGAAAATTCCTTATCATACTGGAATGCTCTCTGTAAAGATGTACCTTTGAATTGGAAAGAAATTCATCTGAAAATTTTTAAATGTTCGATCAATACACGTTTTCGTTCTTTTTATTTTAAATTCTTTCATAGAGCAATTGCCCTTAATTTCTTTTTATACAAGATTAAAAGAAAGGACTCTCCAAATTGCGATTTTTGTAAAAGCAAACAAGAAACATTTTTACATTTGTTTATGAAATGCACCCACATTCAACCTCTTTGGAAGTGATAAAATCTATAAATATGAAAATGCATAATAACATCAAATTTACACCCTTTGAAAGAATGTTTGGATATAAGGACGATAGATTTGTAGTGACTTATAAGTTATATTTTTCTTTTACTGAAATATTTTATTTATATTTGTCAATTCCAAAATAACTCTCCCACCTACCAAGCTTTTAAAATCTAGAAACAGAGTATATACATGTAGGATAGCCAAAAAGCAAGGTAAACTAACTCTTCATTTCCACAAAAGGAGATTTGAGCTGAAATTTGCTGAAAATGTTCATATTTATCTTTATTAATCTCTATGTGATGAAATTCATATCGTGCCTTTATTAGGTGATCTGTCAATCAACAGATCAACTCTTAATTTCGTACGAATTTTCTTGTTTATTTATTTATTATTTTTCTTTATTTTCCGCCCTTTTCTTGTTAGCACAAAATCTCCAAATCTACATCATCAATTATCTTCAGAATATCATCAGATATCATGACTTATCATGTGATGTGTATAAAACAAGTTCAAGGTCAAAAGGTCATCATGACGTCATCTAGACGCCATTTTGTAAAATCACATTATCAATCATATCTTCATTATCAATTTTAAAAATTAACAATATTTACATCACATTAACTTCAGGTCAAGGGTCAACTGTCCATGTCATCAAAGGTCATGTAAAGGTCACGACGTGCGCGTACGCGCGCGTCAAAATTTTAAAATGCTCAAAATCACTTTTTGACCAGAGTACGAATCAGGTCATTTTAAGCATTTAAAAAATTTGCGCGAACGCACGGTTACGCGCGCGTTCTCGCGCGTAACGGCACTATACAACATAGGATCAGCATTTTTTAAAATATCAATGCATTGATTATATAATTCTGAGTAATTTGATACCTTGATCAACCTTCTACATGTACGACAAGTAATATCGGAATTGGCCTCCATCAAAGTTTACAGCACGCACGCGCGCGCGCACTAACCATAGACAATATATGTGCAAAAACATGACTATACAAAACTCATTATAGCTCTCCAGGTAGTCCGTTGACCCCCAATTTTTTTTCAAATTCGAATAGAGTATGGATGGGAGATATGATTTCATGTCACATTTGACCCGAAATTTTATCATGACGTCATCAAAATGGCGTCGGAACTCAAAATTCCCATTTTGCTACTTACATGTACATGTATGACGTCATCATAATTATGCAAATTTGACTCTAACTCCATAAATATGGTCAATTTTCGCTCAGTTTCCTATATATTGTAGCGGAGGACTCACTCTATCTAATGAGTTGGCATTTTTACATTTTAAGGCACGGATTATCCCTGAAAATGTTGATTTATAGGGGTATGTCATTTTCGCTCATTTTGTGTGCAATCTCTATTGGAAATGACTTTTTCTCAAAACTGGATTTTACATTCCTCTATTTCGCGAGCCATATCTCCATTTTTTTTGTCGGTTTTCTCTGAGCTTGAAGTATGTTGTAGCTGAGATTGTAAGCTATCGCAAATGTGGTCTCCATTTTCCGATCAGATGCCGGGATCATGCCCGTATTTCACTTGCAAAATTGGATTTGAGATCCTCTTGTTTTGCTTATGTGTAAGTCTATGGCAAGTGTGTAGCTCAATGGGTAAGGCATGAGCCTTGCGTCCTCAGGGTCCAGGGTTCGAGCCCAGGAGGCCGGGGTGAACAGGAGAATTTTTTTTTCTTTTTTTTTTCTTTTCAACATTTCACAAATGGTCCTTTATGACCATTACAATGTATATTAAATAAAACATTGGACAATAAAAGAGATTAAAATCCCTTTTAATGTACAATGTTCCTGTACAATACCGGTATGTGTATGACCTACACTTTTTCACACAACTTTTTCATTTCCCTCTTTTTCAAGAGTATCCAACACGTTCTTTTTGTAAGAGAAGTTCAGTTCTCATCATGATGATCATATTGATCTCAATAAGCATGCTGATTGTCTTCCTGATCATGAAATCAGAGACAGATCACCTAATTCGTCCTCATGACGAATTAAAATTCTAGTTACATTTTATTTTCTTTTTTATTCAATTTTTGTTTATATTGTAATGCTACATGTATGTGTGATATTCAATGTAATTGTTTTCTTGATTGTTGTTGTATAATTATTTTATCAATAAAAACTTAATTATACAAAAAAGTTTGTGATGTTGACAATGCGGGTAATTCGGGTAGATGTACAAAAATGTATGTATTCACAATAACAAAAACACCTTGTGCTTTCGCAAATTTCAAATATCCTTGAATGTGCTGAATCACGTAACACTAGGCCTACACAACACATTTATAAATTGTGAATTACATGTATTTGTATATCAATCAATGTTAGTTGAATTTTGCCCGCAAAATATCGCTGAGTCTAAAGTTTAATCAAAATTAATTTGTATGTATGTACACGTACATGTACATGCAAGTTTATTATGAGCTGCAGTTCTGTGAAAGTACATGTACATGTAGGGAGGGAGGAAAAAAAGGCTTTCTGTAAGTTTCTTCATCAGTGCTTGTCCATGAAAAGCAGGCTTGGGTACAAACTTGCCCGGGGGGGCCGCTTACATTGACGAGTGGATACCATGCGTGACCAAAAAAACACATAAAAAGGATGTCTTTTTCAAGATAGGGCACAGTACATACGTAACGTAATAAGGGTGTCAAAAACACTGAAAAAAAAATAATGAAAAAAGGGTATCTATTTTCGATAGGAAAGCTACGTGTTTAGGCAGGGCTCCACATTAACTTTTTTTGGTGGTGGCCCGTTCGGGCCACCAAAACCATCAAATAATTTTTTTTGGTGGCCCGAAAAATATAAAGAAACACATTAAAAATTAATAAAACTAACTTCTGAAATATTAATTCTGCAGCCACTACCACTAATTTACTTTCACTTTATCATCTTGTATGTAAACCTTGTTTGCTGTTATTTTACTTTGCTAATTGGCTTGTGGTAAAATATAAATTGTTTCTATCATTGTAAAAATGAAATGATTGAAAGAGAATAAATGAATTTTATTGTTCGCAGGTTGTGTGGACTTTTTTTTTAAATCTCCGTATAGACACACACTCATAATGGTAAAGTAAATAAATAGTGCATAGCAAACTCAGATAGATGTACAAAACAATGGTTTTTCATTTCTTCCTCTTTTAATCCTAAAACCTAGATTATGCAGGCCCCAAATCCAGTTTATTTCTGTTTTCTCTTTTGCAGCATATTATAGCAGGAGAAAATCACAGAAAAGTATGCTGCAAAATTAGAACAATGCATAAAAGGGGGAAACAAATGAAAATAATATTCAAAAAGTACCCGGTATATTACAAAAAGAAAACAAAAATAAACAAAAATAATAAGAAATAAGTGAAATGAAACAAAAGAAAGAAAATGAAGAAAGAAAAAACAAAGAACAGGGAAAAAAGAAAAGAAAAAATTTATAGAGAAAAAAAAAAGAAAAGAAAGTGAAAGAAAAATGAATAAAACAAAATTAATATAAACATGGGGAAAAGGGGAAAATTAAGAAGCCATTACAAATATTTTTAACAGCTGTGGCAACAGTCTATTCTGACTGGAATATAATTAAAAGCCAAGCAAATAATTTTCACTTATCTTCTGGGAATGGCACATTTCTATTTTTATATCCTTTAGTTTGTATTATTTTATTTTCAGTAGAAACATATTTTTTAATCAGACATATTCAATGGGAAGGGGTATAAATGGTTTAACCACTAAAAAAAAATGAAAGAAAAAAAATAAGAAGAAAACGGCAAAAGTTATATGTGGAAAAAAGGGTGAGAAAAGTCCTTCCCTATATTTGCCAAAATATTGGAAAATTCACATTTCATATCAATGAAATGCCTTCCCAAAGTATTTACTTTCTCAAGAGTGGTTTAAGGACGTTCCACAGTTATGTTTGTGCGCATTATGATCTGCGCATAGTTTACACTCTGCGCGCTGACGTCACAATGGATGAACAGGTGATTAATTAGCTGCGGGTATAAGCTGATTTTTCTCATCTTCTGCACTTTAACTGCAGATCCGATGCGTTATTTCATGAAGATAAAAAAATGGAATTATTCAATGGACCATTCAAAAAAATATTCTCTACAATTTCAAAATACTTTACTCTGCAGTGCTGCCAAGAATCACGAATATTACCCCGAGTTTGAATAAATGGTAGAGTAGTTTTGATTTTTTCTTCACATAGATACTAAGCATTCGGCGCATTTTTGGTGTTTTAAAAAGCACATTTGCTCTAATAAAAATGACGTCCTTAAGAAGTCATTTATAAACAAGAAAGAAAGAAACTGTCTGTTTATTTTTGGCTAGAAAAGACACAGCTTCGAAAGAAACCAAGTATCAACATACATACAAATGCACACGTGGGACTGTGATGTACTTTCCTATGTGTTTTTATGTGTATTAATTCATTTGGAAATCGGTCTTTTGTAGTCAAAAGAGAGGTCATAATTCCTCTTCTTAATGCTTGCAAATAATCAGGGTACACCAAATTTTTGTAATATAGACTGTAGAATGTCATTTCATTGGTGTAAAATGTGACTTTGACTCAGATTTTCAAAGTTCTGTGGAAGATTTCTTAGCAGCAACATTTTTAATCGCAGCTCCCGGAGTCTGAATAGGCTGAGCTAGATCTAGAGCACAGCTGTATGCAGTGGCTTCATGCAAAGCTCATGCCAGCCGGCCGGCGCGGCTGGCTGGATAATAGCTACTGTATGCTATAGCTGTAGGCCTAATATGCAAACTTTGTGTGTGTGTATTTGTGTGTAGATCAACAAAAAGGGCGCATGACAAACTGGGTTGCAATTTGAACTGTAGAAAGTTGATAAATGCGTGCAAAATCGGGAGAAAAATTGCGCTACTTTGAAAATTATTGGTTGCCCGATTCGGGCCACCAAAACTTAACATTTTATCAATAATGGTTGCCCGAGGTGAATTTCTGGTGGCCCCGGGCCACCGCTAATGTCGAGCCTTGGTTTAGGGTCAAATTTGCGAGGGTATAAAAAATCAAGACTAAAATGTTTTATAAAGGATGTACTTTTTGCCCCAAGAGTCAACATTATACGTGTTTAGAGTACGATTTGCGCGGCTGTACTAAACCCAATGATGTACAGTAAAGGTAAAACCGACGACCGACGTCCGTGACATAGCAATTGAAATATCGCTGTACTTGGTTTGGGGTTCAATTCTGGGAATACTTGCCAATAGAGTTTTGTTTCAAATACTTGTTAAGGGTAGGGTTTCACACGCCAATACTTGTTAAGGGGTGCATTTTCAGAATATGGAAAATACGTGTTTAGGGTGCTTTTTGAGATCTCATGGTCGCGTATGGTATCCACTCGTCAATGGAAGTTGCCCCCCCCCCCCCCCCCCCCCGGAAACTTGCCAAGCTCTAGTTGGTTTAAAGCAAGACGGGCAGTGTTGTGGTAAATAGTGATGAACTTTTCATAACCAACAATGTTTTGGGATATACCACGATGAAGGGAGAAGGAAATAAAAACTGAAGGACAGTAAAAAGAAAGAAAAAAGAAAGGAGGTAAGAGAGAATGAAGGAAAGAAGAAAAGATTTCTTTCATTCTTTGATAGAAAAGCAAGAAAGAAAGAAAGCAAGCAAAAAATATAGAAAGAAAAAAATAAATATAAGCACAGAATTGAAGAAAGGAAATTCAATGAAGAATAGATAATGTAGAATATTAAAGGGAAAGCAAAACAGAAAGGATAAAAGAAAAGAAAGAATGAACTAAAGTCTAAACGATGAACAATTAAGAGGTAGGAAAGAGTGAAGGGAAGAAAGAATGAAGGAAAGAGAGGGAGGAAAGAAAAAAGAGAGGAAGTGAAAATGAAAGAAGCAAAGAAAATTAAGGAAAACAAGATTGAAAGAAATACATTTAAAGTTTTAAAAAAATAGAAGAAAACAGAAGGAAAAAATAAATAAAAGAAATTTAAAGAAAATAAATGGACACAGAGAAAGACATGAAAGTAAGAAAGACAGATGGAATGAAAAAATGCATGAAGCAAGGATAGAACTAGAAGACAGGATGAAGAAAGGAAAAAAAAACATTACGGGGAAGAAAGCTCAAAGCTACTTAAAATGAAACAACAAAAATCAATCATCTTTGACTTTTTCAATGAAATATTCTAAAAATATATTTTAAAAATCATTAGAAAACTGAAATGTTTTAGAAATGGGTAACATTGACAAATGAAACAATGTCAAACTAGAAAATTAAATTGCGGCACCCCTAGACTAGTCACGTCACCAAGCCAGCCCCATGGCCATGATGGCTCAGCCTCGAGCAACTGCATGTGCAAGAACCACGACACGGCATAAAGAAATGACACCCCAATCACACGATCCACGCCTTGGCGATCGGGCGAGGGCCCAGTGCGCCGACATAGGCGTACACTGTGTGCAGTTTCTGCACTCAATTCAAGCAGGTCAAGGAAACAACCGAAAACATGTATAGTTTTGAGGGTTATAAGGATAAAATGCTTTAAACTGCACTAATATAAGATATTTAAAAAATCAGATAACATTAAAGGAGTTTGATAATTACCGACAAGTCAATAAATGAGATATATCCCCAACGCAAAATCTGTTTTTTTGACGAGTAGCCCTCCAAAAACCCTCTCCGAAATTCGCCATTTTGAAAACGCCATTTTGTAACATGGCTGCGCCCATGACAAAAACATGGCCGAAATCACATCAAAACAAATCCAACATTCAAGATTTTGGGTCGATTAGACCCTTTGGTTATTCATGTGATCATTCATATCAAATATGTTCTTTGAAATGGACATTTTAGTTGATGGAGACGCTTTGATATTTTGATGAACGGAAAATAGAGTGCGAGTTCTGCGTAAGCGTTCGCTCATTCGTTTTGCGTGTGTGTGATCGAGAATTCCACTACGGCATTCGCATTGCAGTTGCAGCTGAGGAATGCACGTTGAGGGAAGGGCGATGCAAAGATCGTTTAATCTGACGTTTTTGCAAATTATTCTGAAGAAAAATATCACCCACCTGAAGCCCACATCGTCACTGAAAATTCCCCTTCCAGAGTTTTGATTTGAACTTGCTTGTGTTCCCATTTTCTGGTGTTCTTTTCTGAGTCAAAAGACAACTCCCCACTCGCCAAGACTCTCGTTCGCGAATTTTTCTTCCCCTTTTTCCGTCTGCTTGGACCAGCTAATGTTTCGTCAGATAAGTCTGAATTTGGTACTGGAACAGGGACAGAATCTGCATCAATTATATAACTAGAACCTGTCAAATCATCAACATCTCCAACGATTTCCTCTCGAGTCTGGAGAACTATTTCTTCACGATCTGTTAAATGGTGAATCGAGATGGGTTGACATTCAATTCCATCGACAGTTTCACATTCCACCGTTTCCACTTGTCCTATTCCGTGTACTGGTATTGTAACTATATTTTCAGTCGTTATGCCCTCAATATTTTCCATTGGTATGCTCTCTATTTCCACCTCTTGAACAGGTAATTCAATTGCAGTATTAATAATGTCCGGATCAGCCGCCATTTTGGCCGTAATATAGGGCAGCTCAATGTCAACTTCTTCGGCGTCCATGTTGGATTTTCTTCTGCTTCCAGTTTTGGCAGCCAAGTTCGTCTCATCATCGCAGGGGGTCGTGACGTAGACAGAAATCTCACGATTTCTCGCGAGGTTCAGTCACGTGACAATTAAAGCAGTGACTAGTCTGATGATACAGAACATTTTGTTTTGCGGCCGATTATTTTGATTGAATGAATGAATTGAATGGATTTATTGTCCATAAAAGAAATTCTTTTTCACTGGTTAACACACATGTAGATGCAGTGTATATACACAAAACAAAATATGATGAAAATATGTCAACATGAGGCACTGGCGGACCCAGGAGGGGCACAGGCGCGCCTAGGCGGCCCGTGCCCCCTTGAGATTAATTAAAAATTTTAATGTAAAAATGCCTTAAAAACAGAAGTGTGCCCCCCTCCCTTTTGAAAGTGAAGATTTTGGTTTTTTTTTTTTGCTTGTCATATTTTTTCGTGGACGAAATACCCTAATTTTTGTTTAACCCCTTTTTTTTGCTTGTCAAATCTTTCCTAGGGAAAATGTGCCCCCTCCCCCTTTCGAAAAATCTTGGATCCGCCCCTGACACGAGGGAATATTTCCAACTCAGGTATACATGGTTCATGCAGAATTATTGCAATACACAAGTATTTGAAAATACAGGTCAAAGTTAAAGTCGGGTTTAACTTAAAGGTCAAGTCCATTTCAGGAAAATATTGATTTGAATAAATAGAGAAAAATCAGAAAAGCATAATGCTGAAGATTCCATCGAAATCGGATGAAAACTAAGAAAGTTATGACATTTTAAAGTTTCGCTTATTTTTTTCAAAATAATTATATGTACAATTTAGTCACGTGCAAATGAGAGAATCGATGATGTCCCTCACTCACTATTTCTTTTGATTTTTTTTGTTTGAATTATACAATATTTCAATTTTTACAGATTTGACAATAAGGACCAACATGACTGAACCATAAAATGTTAAACAATGGTAATTCCACATGTTCAGGGCAAAATAAAACTTTGTTTCACAGGACAATGAGGAGAAAATTAGAATATTTCATATTTCATATAATAAAATACCAAAGAAATAGTGAGTGAGTGATGTCATCAGTTTGCATACCGACCAGGATGTGCATATAACTATTTTGTAAAATCAAGCGAAACTTAAAAATGTCATAGCTTTCTTATTTTACATCCGATTTAGATGAAATTTTCAGTGTTGTGCTTGTTGGATTTTATCTTTTTATTCAAATCAACTTTTTGTTGGGATGGACTTGTCCCTTTAAATTAGTACATATTCTAGAATAATCATGTTTGGTTATAATGCATGTTTTGTAGTTATCGGCAAGATAAGTAATGGATCGAAGCTGATGCAAGTGCAAATGTAGGGGAAGTGCAGGGGCCGCGGAACTGGGGGGGGGGGCTTCAGCCCCCCCCCCCCATTTTTTCCAAAACCGTGTACAAAAAACGTAAAAATTACCATATGATTGTGATTTTTAGCATGGTCAGCCCCCCACTTTTGGCTCAGCCCCCCCCCCCCCCACTTTGAAAACCGTTCCGCGGCCCCTGAAGTGCAAGAGTGGTGTGTCTGATTCTAAGAGAATCTCTAATTATAAATATGAATAGTCAAAGTTATCTATCGTGAATGATTATTATTAAAAACCAAACATGTAACATTTACATAATAACATGAATGTTTTTAAGAACATGAGAGAATATAGGCTTGTGAGAAGGACCCTATCTTATAATTTTGGGCTCAATCATAATCTGAACAAATAAGCACAAAATCTGCAACTCGGTGGCACATTGACAATGGGCAAATGCATGCCAATCCTCACTAATAAAATTTAGAAAAGAATGCTCGTCATAAGTATTGTACATTTACGGAATCAGAAACGGATGGAGAAATCAAAAGTACAGGAAGAAGTAAAATAACATGTTCATGTTTGTCTTTAAACATGACATTATTTTTTTATTATTTACCCCACCCCCAACAGGGGCGGATCCAGCTTTTTATAAAGGGGGGGGGGGTTGGGGTGGTATGCGAGGGAGCGTAGCGACCGAGTCCAAGCGAGCGAGGGGGGAGGGTGTGGGAGGGGGGTGTCCCCCCTAGGGAAAATTTTTGAACATCTGTGTGTGAAAATGGCGTTTTCTTGCATCTAAAACACCACTCTTTTTGGTATAGAGGTCGTTGCCAAATTAACCCCCATGAAAATTTGTAAAATTAAGTTGCATTTTCCTGCAATGTAAGGCCAGTTAACAACACAGATACAAAGAATTGGGGACCTTGGAATAAGCACTGTTAGCCTAGTACTTTTATTATGAACAAAATCCCCACCCAAACGACACTTAAAATATCCCCAAAGTTGCCAAATTTTGACAGAAAATCCCCAAATTCGTTTTTCATAAAACTCAATATTATTTTCATTCCCAAATATTTATTTTTCATCCCCAAAGACTTCAACAATCCCCCATTTTTTAATTTTTTTTTTTTAATGTGGGGATTTTGGGGATGAGAATCGGCAACGCTGGCCTAGCTTGTCACTTCGGCGGTGGCCCGTGTCCTCAAAAAAAGCTGATGGGGGGGGGGGGGGGACTCTGTGACATTTGTTCGCCCAACCCCCCCTCCCCCAAAAAGAAATAATAATAATAATAATAATAATAAATGAAATAAATACATAGAAATATAATAAAATGAAATTACAAGTTTAAAAAAAAAGATAAGATTTAAAAAAATGGTCCCCGGATTTTTTTTTTGGGGGGGTTGCAACCCCCCTCTAGATCCGCTTCTGCCCAACCAATCGCATAGGGTGTACCCCGTTCAATTTACAACCCGTTTGATCACTTTATTTTTGTTAGTATTCTTTATCCCCGGTCTTTATCCCGGTTAATGATGCAAAATAAGTGGAGAACATAACAAAAGAAATGAGAACAAAAATTTAAGAGTAGCGAAATAAGCAAATCAAGTGGAAGTACCAAGAAACTGAATATATCAAAATGAGATATTATAACTCTCTCAAGTTTGTACTCTTGGACGATTTTGTATGACTTCTGTTGTTTCACTTTTTTTTTCTTTAAAGAAAAATAATTGAACTGTTGTATTTTTTTTCTCTTTTGTAATTGAACTCTTGTATATTTTTAACGTTTGATACTATTTGTATTTAATGTTAACTGTAGATTGTGACCTTGAAAGTAAAGACAAACATACTTACATGTCCATTTTGTAGAGACTTTAACACTGGCATTCATTTATTCAATAATGTGATATTCATGATACATGTCAATCTCCTTTTCCAAGATGTATTCATTCCATTTTACCTTATGAAATAAATGATGATGAATTTATTAATATGCATTATTATGATAACAATTAATTGTATAGTAATCAGGACTTGAATAATTTGTATGATACTTTTATTGCAAATGAAGACACCGAAGTGACTTGGATATTGATTGTAACTGTAAATATTTTTCAATGACCAATTTGTAGATAGTTTTAGAAATATGAATAATAGTTTTAGTATATTACATTTCAACTCTCGTAGTTTAAGTAAAAATTTGATGCAATAGCAAAATATTTATCCACATTATCTTTTAACTTTTCTGTATTCGGATTTTCGGAAACCTGGATTAATAGCAATACGGTTTACTGACGGTTGGTCTAATATCACTTGGTCTCTAATCTTCAGATGGGCTAACAACATTCGGGCTAAACCCATTTAGTCCAATTCTCATTTGGTCTAACGACCACTTGGTCTAATAGCCAATTAGTCAGGCTCATGATGTACCACTTGGCCTAATAGCCAATTGGTTTAATGACCACTTGGTCTAATAGCCATTTGGTCTAATGCCCTGCCTGGCTAATCGTCACTTAGTCTAATTTTCAGTTGGTCTAATGGCCATTTCGTCTAATGTATTTTATTGTCACTTGGTCTAATTGTATTTGGTCTAATACTAGTTCGTCTAATTGTCGTTTAGTCTAATACTAGTTGGTCTAATACCAGTTCGTCTAATCCTCACTTGGGAAAAGAAAGGGGAAAGAAAAGGAAGGGACAGGGGAAAAGAGAGAAAGAAAACGGGAAATGGAGAATTACTCGAGAAAAATGAAGGATAGAACAAAAAAGAGAAGGGAGAGAGGGAAAATGAGAGAGAAAACGAAAGAGAGAAGGGAGAAGAAAGGAAATGGAAAAGAAAGGAGAGGGGCGGGAAAAGGGGAGGAGAAAGCAATAGAGGGAAAGGAAACGAAAAGATAGAAAAGGGTGAAAAGAAACATATACGACATCGAAATTTTTTTTTATCTTGCTATCACATACAAAACTGCAATTTCTTTCAAATATTTTGTTGGGGACAACATTCATGTTAGGGATCGCTAGCCCGTTGCCCCCCCCCCCCTCCATTTTACGGAGGAGGCGAAGAAGTAAGATAAAAAACATAATATGGGACGATAAGATGAATGAACAAAATATTCCAAACAAAATTACATGATCTAATGGCTTTGTAACTTTTGGAATCCCCCAAACTGCATAACCATAATCATTCGCTTATTTTCTGTAAAGTTGAAGTATGATTACGAAGAGGCATAAACATGTTTACCAGATACGTATCCACACAATGAATTACATTATATTTTCGTTCCTTTATAAATTCATAATAATGTTATTCTGATGAAAACCACGCCATTCGACCATTATAAGCTTCAAGGTCCCAAACTTATTGCTCATCCATTACTTAGAATCTGTAAATAAGCATGCAGTGATGTAGTTATTTTGAGTAGATATTTTTCAGCATCATAGATATAATCGATATATATAGGCCTAATTATAAGAATGATATTTGATTAGAATTCATTCGATGAGCGACTCGTCATCAGTAGTCCTTCACGGAGAGGTTTTGCGCCCGCCACCAGCCTTAACCCGGCTCGACCCTTCCGGATCTTGGCGACATGAATTGATTCATGGTGTATTTATTATCCATGACCATATTTGTTAATTTCAGATCAAATAGATCATAATGAATGATTTTATATTGGACTAAATGGACATTAGACCAAATGATCATTAGACCATATAACAATTAGACGAAATCCATGCCAATGTATAAATGGAAACGCGATCAAAGTTTTTAAAGAAAAACATGCCATGATTAATTGGGATGAAATATTATTCGGTGGAAACACTGAAATTGTTTATAAAAAAACTTTAATGAAATTTAGAAAATTATATAACAATTCTTTCAAAAAGTTTCTAGATCCATAGGAAAGAGAAAAGCAAAGAAACCATGGATTGAAAAGGACTGTTTAAGAAATATCGTGAAACTCCTAATGAGAATTCAAAGACAAAATATGTGAAAATACGAGATTTGTAAATAGATTTTACGAAGATAAGTTTAAAGAGTGTAGTGGTAAATAAAATAAAAAAGACATGGATCATTATTAAAGAACTTGGAAATAAAAAGAACAAGCCCCCTAACTATATAAATGTAAATGGTAACAATGTTCATCGGGATAAGAATATAGGAAACAGTTTTAATGATTTTTTTTGTGTGTGAAGATTGGATTGAAGACATATAAATCTGGAAATTGCCTAGATGATAATGATTACTGTAGCAAATTCTTGCCACAGTAATGTATTTTCAAAACCTGTTACTGAAAATGAAATACTTGATATTGTTAAAAATTGAAAAGTAGTAGAAGTTGTGGAATCGACGATATTAGTCCCATAGTCATTAAAAAAATAATTTTACTCATTTTAAAACCATTATGTCATATGTTTAACTCGTCATCATCATCCGGTATAGTTCCTTCCAAATTTAAAATTTCTAAATTGATTCCTATACATAAAAAAATATTTACATGTTATTTCAAATTATTGTCCGATTTCTTTACTCCCATTTTTCTCAAAAATTCTAGAGTTTTTGTACTTTTTTTGTTTTTCATAATCTATAGCACTTTACTAGAAAAGAATAAGTTAAAAACTCAAGGAGAGTGTATAGGTTCTTCTAATGTCAAAATTGTAAATCTGAGTATAGGCTTGAAATAAAAGCACATGCAGCACAGATAATTATACAGAGAGGGTAAATCACTAAATTAAAGGGAGTAAATTGAAAGTGGGAGCATGTCTTTCATACAAAATGATATCTGAATAAAACAGTAATTCGGGATTTGATAAATTATTAACAAAGTAAAGAAATATCGATTTTGTCCCAAAAAAGTGGCGTATATATTTTTTGATAGATTTTAGACAAACCTGCAATCCACTTCTTTAAGAAATAATATCCCTGTATTAGGAAGAGAATACATTAAAGTTAAAAAGCACAATGTAGGCCTATAGTGTTTTACAATAGTCGTCCATTTAAAGAGATGCAGGGTAGGTACATATTAATTATTTAAAGTAGATACAGAACCCAAATAGAAATTGATGTATAGTTCTACAGTTAGGGTGACGCCACAACCTTAAAAAAAAGTCAAAATGTTCCCCATGAATGGAAAATATAATGTAAATTAGTCAAATTGTCATGTTTTATTATACATGAGGCTGAAGTTGTTTAACAAATCTTGCATCTGTCAAGTGCATAAAATTTGATAAAAAAATGCCCCATAGGTGTGTTACAATTGCCCCTGTATTGTTGGGGTAAGTATAACACTTGACCTCTTTGTTTTCAAATGATAATAGTTTCTAAATGAATTGTTTAACCTAATCCAAACCTATTCATATTACAAGCCAAGATATGTTCCTTTCGTTTTATAGGTTTGAGCAGGTATTTAGCTTTAGTAAAGATGGTAATTCACATATAAGCGCCCTTTTTGGCATTGCCCCCCCCCCCTAACGAAAAATACGTTCCACCACCCTTGAATATTCCATGTCTCAATACTATCATCAAATCGACTACGTTTCATTCCAAAATCGGGTCGCGGACCAATCGATCGTAAGGTGTGCGGAGGCCTTAAATGACAAGTCCACCCCAACAAAAGGTTGATTTAAATAAAAAGAGAAAAATCTAACAAGCATAACACTGAAAATATCATCAAAATCGGATGTAAAATAAGAAAGTTATGACATTTAAAAGTTTCGCTTAATATCACAAAACAGTGATATGCACATCCTGGTCGGTATGCAAATGGGTCAGTCGATTACGTAATCCACTCACTATTTCTTTTGTATTTTATCATTTGAAATATTCTATTTTTCTCCTCATTGTCAAGGGAACAACAAATAATTCATCCCTGAATATGTGGAATTAGCATTGTTTAATACTATATCGTTCAGTCAAGTTGGTCCTTACTGTCAAATATGTAAAAAATGCAATATGGTGTAATTCAAACAATAAAAAACAAAAGAAATAGTGGGTGATGGACATCATCGACTGACCCATTTGCATGTCACTGAGTTGTGCATATCAGTTTTGTGAAAAACAAGCGGAACTTCAAAATGCCATAACTTTTTTATTTTACGTCCGATTTTGATGAAATTTTGATGAAATTTTCAGCGTTATGTTAGTTTGATTTTTCTCTATTTATTGAAATCAACATTTTTCTGGGGTGGACTTGACCTTTAACAATAACAGTTACTGCGCCTTTCCTATAAGACCCAATGCGCTTTTATCGTCATGATCATGGGCGGAAATCCCAGGGCTAAACCTACAAACTACAAATAGATGGGTTTTTGATGGAGACTGTCTTATTATAAATGGCAAATCATTCCAGTATTTTGAAGCTGAAACATGTATAGTAAAAAGTTACATCACCGGCTAATGTACATAAATAATGTGAGACGAAGAGGGTAACCGGCCGACGCGACTGGAGCCTGTTTGTTCAGTGTTTTGTAGACGGTCAAGAGTAATTTAATTCTCTGTTTCAATAGAAGCCAGTGAATTAAAGAGTGACTGGGAAGGATGATCTCGAGAAACCTGTAAAATTAATCGTGCTGCCCAATTTTGAATACGAATTAATTGATTTTAGAGTGGATTGTAGAAAGAAGCAATAATGCAATAATCGATAGGAGACAGAACTAATGACCTATAACTTAGTCATACAATGACAACTAATACATAATGAGCAGGATTTCATTGGGGATACCACTGGATGGCGAAGTTATTTTAAAGGGGAATGAAACCTTTGGAACAAGTGGGCTTTGTGTGGAAACAGAAAAAATCCAAGAATAAGATCCAAGTAAGTTTGAGAAAAATCAGACAAATATTATGAGAAAGTATTGAATATTGCGATCACCAACATGACCAATGCAATGAAGATCCTCCCATTGTGGCAATGCGACAAAGATGTATAATGTCACATGTGAACAACTTTCCCTTCATTGGACTATAAAATACCCCAAATATGTCTGTTTTGCTCTTTCTTATGGTGATACAAATTCTCTATTCACAAGGTATTCTTTTAAAATCTGTATTTCATGCCCTCCTATAGAAAAAAAAAATACATGATATACTGGTAGATGTGATATACAACATTAGTGGGAGAGATGTTCGCAAGTGATATTACACATCTTTGTCTCGTTGCCAATCAGAGGATCTACATTACAATAATGATCTAAACTTCAAATGCTCATAACTATTTATTCAATTTTTCTCAAACTTTCATTGATCTATTTCTTTGATTTTTCTGTTTTCCTACGAGCTATCTTGTTCCAAAGGTTTCATTTTCCTTTAATATTTTATACTTTAATGCAACGGGGTACCGAAATGTCCTTTAAAAATGCGACCCTCATTTTGCATATCGCCGCATTGGAAGACGTCCCACCGCCCTCCACCGTCAAATACTATTTTGTCAAGATTGTCTTGTATTACTAATAGAGTGTGATAAACAAAGGAGACATATTTGAACATCATATAACCGCTTAAGTTTTCCTCTGAAATTTAATGCAGAAAGTTCTGGGATTTTTTCATGAAAAAAAAAAATCAATATAGAGTTTAATGAAAAAACGGTTAACATGTAAAATCTATGTACATGCTTGCAATGGTATTAAATCTGAATTCAATTCATATTTAAATGTCGAACAGGGAAAATTGTTCTATAGCAATAGAATACAAACAGCACGAATGCATGATACAGTAATTAACAGATAAACAATCAACATGAAAATTTAGCATAATTTTATTTTACATTAGAGTCATCGTAACTGTCTACTAAGACAGAAATATAGTATGCATGAATGAATACTGCAGTGTGAACGATTAAATTCAAAATAAAAAGCTTTTTAATAAATATGGAATGATGTTTTTTTTTTCTTTTTTAATAGATAATTAGACTTGGAAACACACTCTTAACATACATATTTAAACAATGCACAAAATCTACAACTCCTAGAATTTCAAGAATATCGATTCCACATGTGATTCAGGCCTAAGAAATTATTTCACATACATGACAATGTATTTACAAGCCAAAATCTTCCCGCTCCCTCTCTTCAAATACAAAGAGATTAATTGGTTTTAAATCAGTGTCACTTGTGATTGTCACTATAAGGGTGTTTCATGAAGCTGTGTGTAAAGTTATAAAGGACCATGTGATCGAATGGAATATTAAAAACAAAATATCTTAATCACTTATAGTAGCTTATAGTAGTATTCTTTGAAGTTTAAATAAGATGTTGATCAATATTCGCATTGTAAACAAACTCTAATGCAAAAGTATGCTCTTTTCCACATGTTTAATGAAATCGGGTGACATGTAGTGAAATTTTGTCATAAAATCAGTAAACAGGTTATAACATCAGCAGTTATTATTTTTGTCTTAGATGTTGGGTAAACGTTCCATAAGGCTATTTGCTCTTTTTTGTTGGCCCCTCATTCTCATAAATATGTTATTTGGATGTTGTGACAAAGTTTTACTAATATATCTTGTGCATGTTTTCTATGCTCTTATTGAGAATGTAAATAAATTGGATTGAAAGATTGGGCTCAGACATTAGTACTTTATGTAGTAGGTCGTTTAATTCTTAATTCATAAATTATGAACTGCGTTATGAAACACTCTCTGGAACGTAACTTTGGAATGTTTGCTACCGAATTAGAAATTGACAGTAACTGACTAAGAAAGAAATATTTGTTTTGCAAAAACATGTCCACAGTATTCAGACAAACTGAGCATAATGGGAAATGATAGGCCTAGTAATACTAACACAATTATTGCAGTGATTGTGTGCCGAGTAAAAGGGTGTGTAAGACATAGCTTTCGTGTCACTTCAAAAATGTTGATGAATACATTTTTTAAATTACACTTTGTGATTTCGCCTCTGCAAAATTATTCTCCCAGAAAATAATATTCTATATTTGGGATGATTGAAATTAGTGTTTCGTGTTTGGAAAAGGTGTTTCCCAAATCATGTACGCGTTATGTAACTCAAGACCAAAACCTAAAACTGTTGTACTCAAAATGCTCAAATTTCACTTTGCTGAATATGCAACATCTCCTTCAAGAAAAGAATCATTCAAACGCCTACAATCAACGTCCATCCCCTTTTCACATTGACGACCTTTGTTGACGTATGCACGCACTTAATTTTTTCAAAGATTTATTTATAGCTCTCGATGTAATACTCGTTTTTTTTCTTTCGCAGTCCAATATTCATGGCTTGTATTCCATGATATATCATTCTAGTAATAAATTAATCATACTCTAAGATTATCCTTGAGTAATATAATTTGATTAAAAATCTTAGAGATTTACTATACAATTTTATACATTACAATAATGCAATAAAAGAAATTCAAAATGCCTGAAAATTATCTTGGAATTTGAACTTCATAAATACTTTAATAACAATCTTACAATTCGGAAAGCGACTATATTTACAATGCGATGGAAAGAGTTTTAGGACTGCATCCATTTCATACATATAACAAATTCCTGCATTCTCATTATAAAACCTAAAATTATAATTATCAAAACATGAGGCCGCAAGCCTTAACAACCATATTGTTTAGTGAATCATTCAAAGACCAACCATTCAGATTGTGCAATCATTTTGACATCAAGACGTAACTATTTTCCAGTAACGTTTCCAGCAACGATTCAAATTCAAACACAACAATTTGACAAATCTAAGCATAAAATAACACTGCAAAAGTCTCTGAACCAATGTAAAATACGTCAATTAACTGTTTAAATTTTATTAAATTGATATGGATGTCACTGGACAACCACTTATTAGAACTAAATCACAGTTAACCATAAGGAATGAAGAGTCAGCAAGCACCGCCTTTGATAAAAAGGTGTAGGGATCGGGGTCTCGTTTCATAAAGAAATTATGATTATGGTAACTCAGCCAGTGTGGTAACCATGATATATAGAATTTGATAAGTGTGTGTGGCAACTACCATAGACACATTGATTTGATTATAGTGTGATGGTAACTATAAGTATCATAGAAACTTTGATATAATATGATTGTGTGATGAGCCCTATAATCATATAATCACCACACTTGTATATATTCTTTATGAAACGCCCTAAAGATCGTCAATCAATTTGCTTCTGGTCGAGAGAAAGGCAAGAGAAACTTGACCGGTTCAATATCAGATGCACCTCCTTTACCGGTGGAATCATCTGCAGACCTAGCCAGCCACAATCCTTCCTGTCTCTTTACATTCTCTTCAGTCGTGTCAGCCCAAGAATCCCAACTCTGTTGAGCCCACTTCTGCTCCATCAGGTTGCTCATCTTCTCGCTTTCCTTCAGACACTTGGTGAGGAGCTTCTTAGCTAGCCTTCTGTTACCTAATAGCATGGCGTAGTAAGCCTTCATGTGCAGTAACCGAGGGAGGAAGACTGGAAAGAGCTTCATCTCAGCTTTCAGATGATCAAGAATCTGATACACAACGGAATTAATGATGCAGTCTGTTAATTTGTCTTGACTTACACAGAAAATATTTTTTTTATACAAAAAAGAAAATTACGGTTTTTACCTCTTTTGCTTTAACACGAGATCTTTCTCTAGTACTTTGGTAGGCACTCTTGAAGCAGTTGTAGTAGTTGATAAGGTGACATTCGGCTAGCTTAAGAAGACCATCTATGGCAAGGAAGCAGGTTGGATGAACAGGAATCAGAACTTCCATTGAAACCAACCACTCATTGGTCATCTCGTATCGACCCTGACGAGCACACCTGATGTCATTGGTTAAAAGAAAAAATCCAAATATGCTCATGGATATTTTGAATTTTACTTACTGAAATAAGCCATTTACTTATTTCCAATGCAAACATTTCATGCTTCTTTCCTTTCATCGTGATCTCAAATAAAAAAAAAAATAATAAAAGAAGACTGTTGCCTATGACCGTCGGAGAGAGAAAATTCAGAAATCACAAAACGTAAAAGTAATTTGAGAATACTACACTGGGTCTTTTGATACTATACATAAGATTAATAAGCTTTCCATTGAATGGTTGATTGGGTGTTACAAGAGTGTGAATGGTAAAAAAAAAAACAGAAGACGGGGAAGTTGGTAATGAGAAGCAACATAAAAGGACGAGATTTCAATGTAAACTGGTAAAGAACCAGGATTGGAACGGAACCGACCTATATCACTTCAAAGATGAGATGAATATAATACTGAGGGGATTATAAAGTTGTGCATAGTGTGGAGAATAATGGAAGAGGAATGATTTACCATACAGCCAGGCAAGCCATGAGATGGAACCGTGGTACAGTATTGATGGAGAAAGCTGAATCACTGGCTGCATGTCGACAGAACTGAGTGAGAGCGTCATGACTCTCTAAAGATACACCTGGAATTAATGGAAAACAAGTAGAATGCCTCTGGCCGTCTCACCTGCATCACGCGATTCAATATAGCAGCAGTGCTGATTTTGAAAACTACTATAACTCGCACAAGTTCAGTGATACTTGGTTACTCTTATTTCCACGTTTTATGAACTAGACCAATACACTTATAGAGATATGATGGCAATTCAACAAAAAACCCCAACGTGGCCAACGTTCATTGACCCTAAATGACCTTTGACCTTGATCATGTGACCTGAAACTTGCACAGGATGTTCAGTAATACTTGATTACTATTATGTCCAAGTTTCATGAATCAGATCCATAAACTTTCAAAGTTATGATGGTAATTCAACAGATACCCCCAATTCGGCCAAAGTTCATTGACCCTAAATGACCTTTGACCTTGGTCATGTGATGTGAAACTCATGCAGGATGTTTAGTGATACTTGATTAACCTTATGTATAAGTTTCATTAACTAGGTCCATATATTTTCTAAGTTATGATGACATTTCAAAAACTTAACCTTAGGTTAAGATTTTGATGTTGATTCCCCCAACATGGTCTAAGTTCATTGACCCTAAATGACCTTTGACCTCGGTCATGTGACATGAAACTCAGGCAGGATGTTCAGTAATACTTGATTAACCTTATGGCCAAGTTTCATGAACTAGGTCCATATACTTTCTAAGTTATGCTGTCATTTCAAAAACTTAACCTCAGGTTAAGATTTGGTGTTGACGCCGCCGCCGCCGTCGCCGTCGGAAAAGCGGCGCCTATAGTCTCACTCTGCTATGCAGGTGAGACAAAAAACTCACATACCCATGAAAAACAGAAAACGTCACACATCTACCAACTTTGATTTGACTTACATAATATGATGATTTATTAGATAGTATTTCCCCTTGCCTTCATGAACAAAGATTTACAAATTAAGATTTTTAATTACACTGTTCAAAGACGGTTTACAACGTTTCAAAGGAAAGATAACTAAAATGGTGTGAAATACAACAAATAAATCATGAAATAAATTAGAAGGGCATACTGAACAATGACACTAGTCTCCATGTACACCGATATGCGAATTAATGAGAAAATACTTGCGTCGCACAAATCTCCTACTTTTGCTTTTTTACGCCCCCTTTTTACGTCGAATGCACAGACAACTCGACACTGGCTTGAAATCGGGTTCAAACCAGATTTGTGGCATGAAGCATAATAGCTCTATGCATGGAGCCAGTCGATTGGGTTTTTGCTAGGCCGGAGATATACGTCTTCAGGTTTCTTCAATGGACCTAATATGGATGGACAATGTTTCAAGTGATTTTTTCCGTCCCCTAAACGATTATGTGCATTTTCACGTGAACATACAGATGTTCCGACAAGAGCGACTACGTATCTGGGGCCCGGCAGGACTTGCAACTGTTGTAACTTTGCCATTATGGCAACTAACATGGAAACCTTCATTGTGATTGGCTTCTGATCCATGTTACCATGGTAGTTGCAATAATGGCAAAGTTACAACAGTAGTAAGTCCTTTATGAAACGGGCCCCAGGGGAGCGTTTCATCAAGATTTTTGTCCGACAAGTTGTCAGATCTGACATCTTTCCTTGATTTTGATTGGCTGTGAGGCACTGTTACTATGGTAACTGTCGGATAAAACAGGACTTGTCGGATAAAACGTCCGACAAGTCCTTTCATGAAACGCTCCCCAGATCGGTATTGAATCTGTATTTTTAGCATTCATTTGATTAAGTTATATATGATGTGTAATACAGGGCCCGCGGAACAGTTTTGAAAGTGAGGGGGGGGGGGGGCTGACCGTGCAAAAAAATCATAATCAGATGGTCATTTTTACGTAATATGATCATACCTGTCTCTAAAGCAAGATCTATGCATCCGTTATTGTAGAGTCCCTTACCGAGTACATCTTCTTCTTCAGCGGCGGCATAGTCCAACTTTTTGAGTTTCTCAATTGCTGATGACGTTCTAAAGAAAATTCATTGAAGGCACATTGTAGATATTTCTTAATTACAATGTGTTTTACTGTGGCGTAGTATAGAAAGTAGTACAATTAGAAGTTGGAGTTGAAGAAGTAGGACACTGTATTCTAAATAAATATCTACCAATATTCCCCCTGTGAAAAATGAGACAGACTCAATGCATTCTTTTGTTATAATACATCTTTGACAACTCATACTTCAAACGATTTGGGAAAACCCATGCTTTACCATGCAAAACAAAAGTTGTATGAATTAGAATGTTTTTTTGTATTGTTTTAACATGAATTTTATAAAAAAAAGAAAATCGCTGATAAAAGCGATAAACTATGGAAAATGTAATATCTTTAACATGAAGTATGGTGAAGTGTCTTACCACACATCTGTTGTGAGATAGTTGTAAATTAATAATTATAACAGTGATTTTTCTTATTCAGCGCACTCACCGTCCAGAGACGCTCATGGCGCTAGCGCAGCAGCAGTTCCTTTGGATATACATAAATACATATAACTACAGATGTAAATGTAAATGAAGAAGAAAAAAAAACTAAAATACAGTTTTGCATCACCCACTTGAATTCCTGGCTACATCCTGGTGCCCTCTTGCTTGCTGCTCAGTACACCGACAATTTAAGGGGCAAGCCCGGTCAGCTCAGTACTCACAGGAGCTCTAGCAAATAAAGGCACCAGCCCCCATAGGAAATCCAAATGCCAAGGACATTGTTAAAATTAAGTTTATTTTTATTTTTATTTTTTTATTTATTGATATATTCATATTCCACAATCATCAAAGTACACTTATAATAAACAATTTTTTACAATGAAAAAATGCATAACACATGCAGGATTGAAACGTAGCAATGAAATGAAAAAAAGTGGAGGGGCCTACTAAAAAGCAAAGCTTGTAAAATGTAGACCCAATGAAAAAATGCATAACACATGCAGGATTGAAACGTAGCAATGAAATGAAAAAAAGTGGAGGGGCCTACTAAAAAGCAAAGCTTGTAAAATGTAGACCCCCTATCAAAATTTTATACAAGGGTAATATGATATAAGTAGAGTAAAATAATCAGCAAAATTATATAAAATTATATAAATATAAACACTGTATTAAACACAAATGTATATACACTGTATACAACATGAAATATTGACTTTAAAATAATCAATACTACCGTGGATAAGTAAAGAATTCAGAAGAATTTTTTTGATGAGTAATTTAAATCGGTTCAGATTAGCTGCCTATTTTATTACTCTGTCCAGAGAATTCCAGAGTTTTGGTCCTGTGAAAAATACAGTTTTGCTAGAAAATACTGTTCTACTTTTGGGTAAGTGATAGTCATTTGATTGTCTCGTATATATGACTGTAAAGTATTGTTTCTCATAAATTTCTTGTGTAGGACATTAGGTACACTATTTCTATCTAGCTGATACATGAATTGGAATAGTTGCAAGCGGTACAGGTCATTGACTTTAAGGATACGTTTCTGACGAAACAATTCATCTGCATGAGCTCTAAAGGACATATTGCATATTATTCTCAGTACTTTTTTCTGAAGTAGCAAGACTTTATTGAGTCTCGTTTTAGAGGCATTACCCCATGCCAGAATTCCATGATTAAGATATGGTAGAATTAATGCACAATACAACATGGATAGCGCCTGTGCTGGAAGAACGTTTTTAAGCTTATTGATTACTCCAATATTTCTTGCCACAGTTTTGCAAATATTGTTGATATGAGCATTCCACGTAAATTTGTTATCAATAGTAAGACCTAAGAATTTAGTTGTTTGCACTTCTTTGATTTCAGTATTATCTAAAAGTATTTGATGCGGTAGATGTTTCAATGAATGACTAAAAAGCATATAATTCGTTTTTTGCAGATTCAATGACAGTTTGTTGGCTTTAATCCAGTTGTTACTTTTTTAAATTCTGCATTTATAGTGCTCACAAGTACATGTGGATCATGATGTGTAAAGAAAATATTGCAATCATCAGCAAAGAGAATAAATGAGAGAACATGAGATGAATTTTTCATATCATTAACATAAATTACAAATAGCAAAGGGCCAAGAATACTACCTTGTGGAATTCCACAGGAAACTGGCCTTGTTGGAGATTCTGATTCATTTACTGTAACAAACTGAATTCTATCAGTAAGATGACTCCTAAACCATTGTAAAGCTGTCCCTCTGATACCGTAATTTGATAGCTTACATAATAGTATTTCATGATCTATTGTATCAAACGCTTTTGAGAAATAACCATACGGTATGATCAGAATCGTCAAAAGAAGTAGATATTTTATTTATTAATGTCAATATAGCATGAGTTGTATTATGTTTTTTTCTAAAACCGAATTGATTATCACATATAATACTATATTTCTTAAGGAAAGCAACTGTCCTTTTATAAATTATCCTTTCCAGAAGTTACCCTTTAATTTGTTCAACATAAGCTACAGATACAGACAAACAAATACAAACAAAGAGAATACAATCAAACCTTTCAGCAATCATCAGGGCTCTGACAAGGGTAGGTAGTACTTGAATTGCCATCTCATTATCATGAAGCTTTTCAGCTACTTTCAGAGCGCTGTATCCTATCAACAACAAAAAAAAAAAAACTTTTCATTTAGCAGTTGATAAAATAGTCTTCATGTAATTTTTCTTTTCAATTTCCTTCAATGCATTTCTACTCATCAAACACCAATTTGGGGTCAAGGTTGTTACGTTAATCAAATGCAGTGAAAATAACACATTTATGAATATTATTAAAAGTGAATTAACAATATGATTACGAAGTATTCGATAAAGTAATTACCCGCGATCTTATATTCTGTATCGGACTGAAGGGGGTAAGTCAGGTCCCAAGACTTAAGGTACTACTTTAGTCAGGTGGGGAAAATGTATAATGATTCTATTTCACACGTTTTCATAACTCCTTACTCATATTTCTTGCTAGTCGGGTACATTAAGGTCTATCATATTCTGCTGTATTGTACCCCCCCCCCAAACGAACAAAATCAATGTCAATACATAAATGTTTTTCCTCCATACCTGTGTCAATGGCACCTTGAATCTTGCCCTGAGCGAGTCGTATTTTCATGCTAACACAGTACAGATGGCTGATAACTGCTAGCTCTTCTGCTCCTACTTCTCGTGGAGATGAAACGCATCTAGAAATTCAAGAGTGATTTCTCATATCTGAACATTAATCATGTAGTGCATTTACTTCATTCTGCATACAATGAGCATTCATATCGCAAAAGATGTGAATTTGAATGCCTCTTTTTCTTCCCTCCTATACAGTGCGTCCCAGAAAAAACGAAACCGAGATTAAGCGATGATTTATCATAACTTAATCACAAATACAATAGACAAGTGACCTACCATTGTAAAGCTTAGAATCTACTCTTTCATCTGAAACTACTTACATTATTTTTCATTCACGCATGAATGAGCAAAACCAATTTCAAAAGGGGATACCAAAAAGTCACTTGGCGGGCTGTATCTGGGTTTCGAAACGAAAATCACATTTTTAAAAAGTTCAATATCTGCTCTTTAATTTGATACCACAATTACAGAAAATGGTAAAGAAATAACAAAGTTCTGGTTATTTGAAATAAGGCTTGAATTTCAAAAATTGCATAAAATGAAGAGGTTTTACAGGCTAGCGTCCAGACTCACTCGACACACCGTTTTGTTGACGATCAGCCATGCATTAAGTCTTTTGTAAACCGTGCGATAGCTTCTGTGGGAAACCGGTGAAAACACGTTTATTTAATGAAATTATGGAAATACAAACAATGTTTCAAGGGAACAGAACTTTTTTACTTCTCGACCATTTTCTGTGATTAAGGTATCAAATTAAAAAGCAGATATTGGGCTTTTTAGGCATGTGATTTTCTTTTTGAAATTCAGATACCCCCCGCCAAATGAGTTTTTGATTTCCTTTCTTCAAATTGTTTTTGCTCACTCATGCGTGAATGCGAAATAATTCAAGTAATATCAGACGAAAGAGTCTAAGCTTTACAATGGTAGGTCACTTGTCTATTGTATTTGTGATCAAGTTATATGATAAATCATCGATAAATCTCGGTTTCGTTTTTTCTGGGACGCACTGTATAGATTTTACAACTTCTTTTTATTTGATCATGAGCAACTTTATCTCTTATGTCTTCTACCTTTCCTGATGATATGAAATTCGCAAAAGTTACCCCGCTACATAAAAAGAAAGATAAAACTGACGTTAGTAATTATAGGCCAATAAGTGTATTAAGTGTAGTGTCGAAGATTTTGGAAAAATCTGTTCATGCTCAAGTGGAGAAATACTTCCAAGAAACCAACCTAATATATAAATTTCAGTCCGGCTTTCGTAACGGATATTCCACTGAAACTTGTTTAATACATTTAACAGATTTTATCAGGAATGAAATTTCACATGGGCGCATGGTTGGAATGGTTCTCCTAGACTTACAAAAAGCCTTTGATACTGTAAATCATAGCATACTTTTAAAGAAATTAGAAGTGATGGGTTTAGACTCTGCATGTGTGACATGGTTTAGATCATATTTATCTAACCGTCATCAGGTAGTTACCATGCAGACGGTTCTTTCTGATTCACTGCCTATTAAATGCGGTGTCCCTCAAGGAAGCATTTTAGGCCCCATTCTTTTTATGTCTTACATCAATGATATGTGTACTTGTATTAACGAATCTAAATTAATTTTATATGCTGATGATAGTGTCTTGCTATATTCGGATACAAATCCCAAGATAATTGATAAAAAACTTAGTGCTGATTTGGCTAATTGCATCGAATGGATGTCTGACAACAAGCTTAGTTTACACGTTGGGAAAACGGAAAGCATTTTATTTTGTTCTAAACGAAAGTTAAGATATACACACGATTTCAAGGTTTCATATAATAATCAGGTAATTGAAAGAAAAGATTCAGTAAGATATTTGGGAATTAATTTAACAAGTAACCTATCATGGATGGGTTTGGTAGACTCAATCGCCAAAAAGGCTAATTCACGCTTGAAATTTTTGTATAGATATCAAACCTGTTTGAATATGAAGTCTAGACGTATTTTATGCTTTGCGTTAATACAATGTTTATTCGACTATGCTAATGCGGCTTGGTACGGTAGTCTGGGTGTTACGGATAAGAAAAAGCTAAGAATAATTCAAAATAAAATTGTGAGATATATAAATGTTTTAGGACCAAGAGCACATGTCGGATATAATGAACTTGAAAAGGCAGGATTGCTTCATGTAGATCACAGGTCACAACAATTAGTATTACACCACGTGCATAAAATATTCTATTCGGATAAATTAGATCATTATATAGCAAATCATTTCACCCGGGTATCAAATATCCATAGGTACGATACTCGAAATAGTAATTTTAATTTCGTATTACCAAAACGTGAAGGACATATTGGAAACACTTTTTATTTTAATGGCATCCAATCTTGGAATGCTCTTCCTGATAAAATAAAAGCCGTTAAATTATTTTGTCAATTTAAGAGTGCATTAAAAAATCACCTAAAACTGGAAGCTGCCCGAGAACAGCATTACCAGTAAAATAACACATTTTGTACAGTTGGTTTCTAGTATTGTAGATAATGTATACATTAAGGTATGTTAAAATATAATCTTGTCTCACATATTAGGAAGATTATTGTTTGCTTCAGATGTTTGCAAATTATATGACTGATGGATATGTTTGTATGTATTTTTTCCCCCCAATATTCCAGTACTTGTCGTAGTTTATATTTTTTGATACAATATGTTAATGTTTTATACTAACTATAGGACCCCATTGGAAATAAGCCTTTCGGCTTTCATGGGCTATCCTGTCAAGGTATTTTCCTCAATTTCATTGTAATCTCCTGTGATATTCTTGACGAATAAAATCAATCAATCAATCAATCAATCAACTAAATCATTCACCAATCAATTCATTTATGCCACCGGCTTTTCTAAAACGGCAATAAAAACGTCCTGATTATCATCTTTGATACTAAAATGAAGTTACAGGGGTTGGGTATCACAAATACTAGGAATGTATGTTAGTTCACACACTGTCCTTTCGCCATCTCAATGCGTCTGCATAAATCTCCAAATTCTCAAATTAGTTTTTGACTTCTCTTTCTCTCTCTCAAACTGGCTCTGAAGTTTCACATACGTTGCACTTTATCTTTAATGTAAATCATCCTTGAGAGAAAGAGAGAAGTCAAACATCGTTATCTCCGTATGAAACTACATGTTTCCACTACGTCAAATGGTTGCAAAATAAAGATGATTATGTGTCCGCATTTCAAAACAAGTCCTTTCTAGCGCTTTATAAATTCGATATTAGAATACGAGACCTACAAACTAACTTCAACTAAATTGAAATATCGCTCTTCGAGCTATGTAGGCCTACTGTCAATGTGGACCATGCTGCCACCAGAGAAGTGGGAGGTTCCTCTCACTTCCCTGCTGCCACTGTGACTGACATTCTGTCGGCAATGACAATGACAATGATTTTATTTCTTTGACGGTCCCTCCTGGGGGCATAGATGAAATATAACAAGTTATAACAATGGCAATAATAGGCACAAGAAAAATACAAAGGTAATAAAAAATAAAAAGAAAGAAAAAAGAATCAAACATGATGATAATAAACATATGTACAATACAAGAGCAATAATAGTAACGGGCACAAATTGACCCACCCACCCCAGATAGTATCCAGAGACCGGCACAAAGACACATCTGGTGGCAGCATGTACTCCTTTACGTATATTTCAATATTCTTTGTATCTAAGTTTTTGAGGGGTCCACATTCTACAAGCTTTGCTTTTTAGTGGACCCCTCCATTCTTCTCATGATATATACTTATATTGATTTTAATTATATTTAATTATATTGATTTAAAATTGACATGCACGTTAATCTATATTTGAATCACTTATTGAATATGTATATCATTTATTCAATGTTGAATCTTGTTCATGCTTTTGTTTAAATTGAATCAATTTATCTTGTACTCATTTATATTATGTTGAAGAATGAAAATAAATTTGAATTGAATTAAATTGACATACCCCCACTGAGCACACGTGGGCGCAATCCAACAAAATCTGAAATCATGCCACCGATGAGCAGTCCCTGGAATTTTGCAAAACAGATCTGTCCTCAGCTTGAGGTCAGGCGAGGTCGCAGGCGACAGAGATCTGTCCTGGCAAGCGGGGCAAGGTCGAACAGATCTAGACTAGCATGACTAGGTCGCACGCGACTGAGAGTCTGTTCGTTATATAAAGGCCCGGTATCTGATAAAGGCCACCGCACACCTTACGACTGTTCGCGATCCGATTTTTGAACAAATCGCATTTTGCTCATTTCCTCAAAATGTGAATGGAACATATCATTTTATTTGAGGTTAAAATTAATTGAAAGAATACTAATATAACCATTTTGAAAGATTGCAAGCCTTTATTTTGGATTAAAGGCCAAATTAGTTTCAAATTGTAGCCAATCGTACGACTGCTATGACGTCATTACGACTAGATATTAAATTCGCTTTTATTCTAAGAAGGATGATAGCATAGTCACAGAATTGAACATAGGTATTCGTACGATGAATTAGAACATTACACAGTAAAATATTTCAAGTCTTAATATTAGCATCAAATTCTACTACATTTTTTCTGAAATCGGGTCGCAGACCAATCGTAAGGTGTGCGGTCGCCTTTAAGACAAGGACAATCCCGACAAGCGTAGCTCTGTCCATGATAGACATAAATAAAGTAACTCTAGCTGTAGACTACAGCTGAGAATGGCAGAAGGACACGGAATTGTAATAAGGAGTTGATTTAACGTTTAATGAAATAACCAATGTTGTAGTTCTGATTGACGTCGACCAAGGCAGTTCAAGAGATGTAATATCTAGTTGATTGTAAATCAACTTCTTTGGCAGGAATTACAAACTTTATTTTACAAAATATGATGACCATTCTTCATCCTAGTCGGAATCTGTAAATGGCGTGATGCTTCAAGCATTTGGTCGAAATTTGTGTCTCAGGGTTGTTTGACCTGTTTCGAATTTCAAATTCTTCGCCGAAACCGAACTTTACGGAAAATAATAGATACCTTTCAGCGATCAAGAAAAAAGGTTAATCATGATGAATTTGCCGGAAGTAATAAATATTGAATATTCCATGGACTATTTTATTTACGCGATTCAAGAGAAGGGGTGCTCACTTTGAAAACGACTAAAAATTAATGTTCTTAAAAAAAAAATCATTTGATAATTAACTACTAAGTTCAATGACCTCAAATGATCTTTGACCTTCACCCGTGACCTAAATTTTCATTCTTGCCAATAGGCCTACTCTATATCGAGTATCTGAGTTTTATGAGATTGGGACCCATACTTTCCATTTCATCTTTAAAAAATAAATCAAAACCTTCGTTAATTTTTTAATGATGAAACCACAACATGGTCAGTTTATTGACCCTAAACGATCTTTGACCTTGATAATGCTACCTAAAATTTATGATAAGTGATCAATGACAGGCCTTCTTCATTGCCCGTTTGTCTAAGTTTCATGAAAGAGATCTTGACTATGACATTTCAATGTTGATAACACGTGATCAAAATTCATTGACCCCTAAATGACCTTTGACCTTAGTTATCTGACCTGGAACTCATTCAAAATGATCAGTGCTACTTGATTACCCTTATGGGTGAGTTTCATGAAATAAATCATTATAGTTATGACATTCCAAAAACGTAACCTTTCAATGTTGACGACGGCACCGCCATTGCCACCGTCGGAAAAGCAGTGCCTATGTATCGCTTCTGACATATGAGAATAAAGTGATCGTTCATTTGCAATTTCTTCATGAGTGCGAGTCTTCTTTATGCAAGACAAAAGACAAGTATCTCAATTTAAAAAAATGTTTATCATCTAAGATGAAATATTTCATCTAATAGAGAAAAGGTAATCCGAAAAAAGGGTTTTATATACCTTTGCATAGCGATTTGTTCATAGCGTCGTCCCATTTTTCTCCAGTGGTAGGAATGACATGTTTCCATCATGTTGCTATATGACCTAATAACCTGTGAGATAAATAAAAACAAACATCGAATCAGCTAAGGATTGAAGTTATCAAAGATGGACAAAAATAATGTTTAGATGAGTATTCTTTTGCTATAAAATAATAATTCTAAAATTGTAAAATATGCTATGTACATGTATGTTTTTGCCTGTTATTTGAAAGCGCCATAAAGTACCTTCATAGCGGGAATAATACATCAATTTCGCTTATTATTTGTATTTAAAAATGTAACTGAATATGCTGATTGATTAAGTGTTTTTTTTATGTGAAAAGGACTTGATACCTCACTGAGATCATTATTGGCTGCTTCTGATCTATTCATCTGCTGTAATACTGCCAAAAGTGCCTGCATGAAGTCACGATTATTGTGGTGAAAGTACCACAGGTGAGAAAGACATCTGGCTTGCTCGTTAAACCGATTCCAATTACTGGAACTAATGAGGTGAAGGTGAAATCATGAGAAAAAGTCATGAAAAACAATGGTATTAAGAGTAACATGTTAGATCTAAGAAATGCTGGAAATAAAGTAAATTTCTTCATCGATGTACTCAATAAACAAGTGGAATGCCTGTGGCGGTCTCACCTGCATCACGCGATTCAATATAGCAGCAGTGCTGACTTTGAAAACTACTAGAGAATAATTATTCACAAAAAACACCATTCATATAATGATATTATACTACGTTCATTGACATTTGACCTTGATCATGTGACCTAAAACTTGTCAGTGATACTTGATTACCCCTATATCCACATTTTATACACTATATCTATAAACTTTGAAAGTTATGACAGCAATCCAATAATTACCTCTAAAATGGCCAAAGTTCAATGACCTTAAATGACCTTTGACTTTGGTCATGTGACCTTAAAGTCGCATGAGATACAGGGGCGGATCCAGCTTTTTATAAAGGGGGGGGTTGGGGTGGTATGCGAGGGAGCGTAGCGACCGAGTCCAAGCGAGCGGAGCGAGCGAGGGGGGAGGGTGTGGGAGGGGGGTGTCCCCCCTCCCACAGTAGGGAAAATTTTTGAAAATCTGTGTGTGAAAAATGAAATAAATACATAGAAATAGAATAAAATAAAATTACAAGTTTAAAAAAAAGATAAGATTTTAAAAAATGGTCCCCGGATTTTTTTTTTGGGGGGGTTGCAACCCCCCCAACCCCCCCTCTAGATCCGCTTCTGAGATAGTCAGTGATACTTGACGACTCTTATGTTCAAGTTTTAGGAACTAGACCAATATACCTACAGAGTTCTGATGGTAATTCAACAAATACCCCCAACATGGTCAATGTCCATTGACCTTTGACATTGGTCATGGGACCTGAAACTCGCACAAGATATTCAGTGATACTTGGTTACTCTTATGTCCACGTTTTATGAACTAGACCAATACACTTACAGAGATATGATGGTAATTCAACAAATACCCCCAACATGGCCAAAGTTCATTGACCTTACATGACCTTTGATCTTGATCATGTGACCTGAAAATTGCGCACAGGATGTTCAGTGATACTTGATTACTCTTATGTCCAAGTTTCATAAGTCAGATCCATAAACTTTCAAAGTTATGATGGTAATTCAATAGATACCCCCATTATGGCCAAAGTTCATTGACCTTTGACCTTGGTCATGTGACCTGAAATGTGCACAGGATGTTTAGTGATACTTGATTACTCTAATGTCCAAGTTTTATGAACTAGACCAATATACTTTCAAAGTTATGATGGTAATTCAACAAATACCCCCAATTTAGCCAAAGTTGATTGACCCTAAATGACCTTTGACCTTAATCATGTGACCTGAAACTTACACAGGATGTTCAGTGATACTTAATTACTATTATGTCCAAGTTTCATGAATCAGATTCATAACTTTAAAAGCTATGATGGTAATTCAACAGATACCCCCAATTTGGCCAAAGTTCATTGACCCTAAATGACCTTTTACCTTGATCATGTGACGTGAAACTCATGCAGGATGTTTAGTAATACGTGATTAACCTTATGTCCAAGTTTCATGAACTAGGTCCTTATATTTTCTAAGTTATGAGGACATTTCAAAAATTTAACCTTAGGTTAAGATTTTGATGTTGATTCCCCCAACATGGTCTAAGTTCATTGACCCTAAATGACCTTTGACCTTGATCATGTGACATAAAACTTAGGCAGGATGTTCAGTAATACTTGATAAACCTTATGGCCAAGTTTCATGAACTAGGTTCATATACTTTCTAAGTTATGCTGTCATTTAAAAAACTTAACCTTTGGTTAAGATTTGGTGTTGACGCCGCCGTCGGAAAAGCGGCGCCTATAGTCTCACTCTGCTATGCAGGTGAGACAAAAACTGCAAATCGGAAATGAGTATAATTTGAAACAAGCGCTGACAGCATATATAATCAATTCAAGAATGGACGAAGAACACAGCACACCTTTTTTTTTAACCTTTATGTTTAGTGCAAAATGCAATTTGTTTGAGGAAAAAAGGGCCGTATTCCGGGGCCGTATTTGGATCGTATATAGCGTGTGACGGGCTTACGTGGACGGTTGGTGGAATAAAGGATATAATGAGGAATCGGGAAATTGTAATTAAATAAATGATTACCTGATTCTGCCGTGGAGTCTGGTGGGGAAAGAGAGATGCATGAATTGCTTGAAACCAGCCCTGATGACACTAGCCCATACACCAGTCCTACTACGTGGTTGCTCATTCTGAAGTACGGTCAAAGCTCGATAGAAGTGAGGTATAGATTCTTCTACTCGACCCATCCGAAACATCGTCTGTTTTAAATCAGGTTTGGGAAAGTATTGTAGAATTGTACCCACGGGTAAACAAACTTGTGCAATCTATTCATAGACGACTACTTGATCAACACTTTTGACGCAGTCGAACTCAGCGGCGTACCCAGGATTTTCCAAAGGGGGGGGGGGCAAATTTTTTGGAGGATATTTCGTCCGCGAAAAAATTTTGCAAGCAAAAAAAAAAAAAAAAAGTCTTCAACCACAAATAAAGGACATTTCGTACCAGAAAAAATCGTCAGGGGGGCAGGGGTACGTCCCCTGCATGAGTTGTGACTCGTCAGGGGGCAGTCTGCCCCCCCCCCCTAGGTACGCTAGTGGTCGAACTATCTCCAACGATAAAACGGACAGAATTCAGTTTCCGGACAATTAATTGGCTTTGTAGATTTTATCTTGTTGTGGACTAAACAAAATCTCCGCCACTACACGCACATTGTGAACGATATGTAATGGCTTCTTTTTCGAACAGCAGTCAATATGCTATTTATGGATTCAATAGGCCTACTCACGTCTGAAACTAATGTGTTAGAATGTAAAATGGACTTTTTTTAACCTACTGCGAAATATGCTCTTCTGCCCATTGGTAAATACATTATTGATATAAAAAAACATGAACATTTCTTTTTTGCTGATTATGAATATTGTACTTCTACTTTCTCCCTCCAAGAACCCTATTTCAAACTACTTGATAAAATAAATGAGATTGTTTTTAATGCTATACCTGTCCAATCATCCTCTCAATGATGGCTCTCTCTTGTGTCTTGATGATGATCTCATGTGGTTCTTTAGGATCTTCAGCTAATGGTTTCTTGCCTTCATCAAGCTCACTAATGAAGTGCATGGCTTCGTGTAGATATGACATAGCCTATGGTGACAAGGCAAAGATAGAACTTAAACAGCTTAGACATGATAGAAGTAAAAATTATTATAAAATATGTCTATGATTAAAAAAAAAAGAGATTAGAAAAAGGGAGTGATAAAAGATGGGATGACACAAGGAGAAAATGGGAAAGTGTAAGAATGCGTTTAAACAGGACCACTAACGATTGTCGAGAGCTGCAAATATCGAATATGCAGTCCACCAGTCTAAATGATGGTGCATGAGCTCTTCAAATTTTCGTCAAGACCGAGAAGGTTTAAAAGCATTGCATTTTTTTTTAGTTCTGATGGAATTTTGGACAAAAAAAGGGGAACATTTGACAGTCGTGTTTTCATCGTATTTTATTGTTAAAAGTTCTGCCATATATCAGTATATGTAAGGGATCTACTCAAGATGTGCATAATGTTAAATATCACTAAACATGCTAAAGCCAGCCAATATTTCACCCAAATAGCAAAGTTCGCATGATTACTTTGTCTTAGAATCTTAAAACAACGTTGTTTGCACCTAAGTCAGGCATTCTTCTCCAAATTTGAGATTTGCCCCCCCCCCTCTCCAAAATAGGAATTATAAAACAAATGATAATAGACTTTCACATTCTTTGGAAACCATTGAATGCCGCATGTTGACAATTTTTATATAAATAAATTTTTACATTGCTTTAACCCATATCCATTTTCTATGCGACGCTCCTACAGCACGATTTGGTGATTAATTACATATTTTATTTCTAATTAAGAAAATAAGATTTCACCACAATCGCCTGCCCTTGAATAAAGAGATCTAACCTCATACTTACCTGCATGTTGTTGCCTGTAGCGACTGCGGCAGCTCCAGCCTCTAGCAAATAATAGATGGTCTTGGCAGTGTTGCCTGCTGCTCTCCAATGTCTCACTATCTGAGATAGGATGGAGTTCAGAACGTCTGCACAGCTGCATTCTCGGAGATCTAGACTATCAAACTCCATACCAAGCTTGCTGGCCCGGTGTGTCCGGTTGACACTCTTGTCCTTTGATTCATCTTTCTCATCAAAACTGGAAGCCAAAATAGATATGTTTATCAATTCAGAGATCTCTTTGGGGATTTATGTTATGCAACCGAGTAATTACCTAATCAATATCTATATGATTTTTCCTAATTACAATTAAATTATTCAAACACGATAAAAACAAAAATTGTTAGTGTAAAAAGTACTTATATTTGTAGTATTGTCTCATTGAATAATTCAAGCCCAAATGAAAACAGTTTATCAAATATCAGTTTGATTAAGTTAATCAAGTTATAAGGCATTATTGCAGAGTTGCAGACGGTTGAAGAAATGATAAATGGTTAGAGTCTGTGATTATTAATAGCCAAAAAGTCATTCAACAGTATCACATTACGTCAAAAATCTAAAATGTGAATTAAGAGTCATCACGATCATGAACATAATCTGAAGGGTATCTGTACCTTATAATGCTAAGAGTACTGTCCACCGAACCCTTACGGAGACTGATGGTGTTACGGCGTCCGGTACCGAACTTGTTTAGTCCCTGATCATCATCATCATCATCATCTGAGAAATCATCTTCATCTCCCTCCTCGACATGATGCGTTGTCCTCTCATCATCAACGCCATCTTTGTTTTCTGTCTCTTCGCTCTCTAACAAGGGTTGAACCATTGACTGGTTTCGACCTCGGAACCCTTGGATGACGTTCAAGGCTGTCGTCTCGGTTTTCTTCGATGTTTCATTTTCTGAGAACGTTACACAAATACACTTTTTGATGTTCCCACTAAGCATCTTAGTATCTGTTTTTTTTTTTGTCGAAATGTTTTCCCTCCCCAGACGAGGTTTGTCAAGCGTGCTTATATACATGTATAAATATCCACTTTAAGTTTAGATGCAATCAAATCCCCAGGGGGCCACTTCCATTGACGAGTGGATACCATGCGCGAACATGAGATCTTAAAAAGCACCCTAAACACGTATTTTCCATATTCTGAAAATGCGCCCCTTAACAAGTATTGGCGTGTGGAACCCTACCCTTACCAAGTATTGGAAACAAAACGATACTATTGGCAAGTATTCCCTGAATTGAACCCCTAAACAAGTACAGCGATATTTCAATTGTTATGTCACGGACGTCGGTCGTCGTTTTTACCTTTACCTACATCATTGGGTTTAGTACAGCCCCACTCGCGCAAATCGTACTCTAAACACGTAGTGTTGACTCTTGGGGCAAAAAGTACATCCTTTATAAAACATTTTAGTCTTGATTTTTTTATACCCTAGCAAATTTGACCCTAAACACGTAGCTTTCCTGTCGAAAATAGATACCCTTTTTCATTATTTTTGTGTTCTTTACACCCTTATTACGTTACGTACGTAACGTGCCCTATCTTGAAAAAGACATCCTTTTTACGTGTTTTTTTGGTCGCACATGGTATCTACTCGTCAATGTTAGTGCCCCCCCCCCCCCCAGAATCAAATATAATCCCGCTACATGGCCTATGATCGAGTTTATATGACTATGATATAGTTTATTATAAAGGACTAAACGCTTCCGCATACTGACAAGGTACATTTCTTTCTTCAAAGATATTTTGTCAAGGAATAACAACGAGGATTTGAATAACACTTTGAATTTAGAAAAGATGATAGCAATCATTACCAGTACTGATCTTTGAAGTAGCCCCTCCTTTGTCGCCGCCTGTGGGCTCATCTTTTGGCACGCCGTTAATTGATGATTCCTTTCCGCTCTTATTATCATCACCTTCCCCTTCTTCTTGCTCAGTCTCTTCCTCAGTCTCCTGATGTCCAGCCAAGAATTCTCCACCTCCACACGAGTCACATCGATGTGCGAAAGACTCCAGGAAGAGAGCAGAGAGACGGTGGAGTTTCTTGCGTTGGTCGAGCAGGAGCATCTCGTACAGAGTCTCCTGCAGGAGCGCACTTACGAAACGCAAATTTCTGAAAGATTGATATGATCGATACAGTCGCGCTCATTAAAAAGCTGGTAAAAATATAGTCAGTTAAATGTTGCACTTTCATTATTTCTTTGAATGTTAAATTTTGGCGTGAGTTAACTCTCCCAATCATTGAGCCTTAAAACAAAAAAATAGTATATCCACATCTACTTAAGATAAGTATTTACTTCTAAATTCACCAAGATCGGAGGTTGGAGTAAAGGCAAAACCCGACTCGATTCGTAGCCGAATCATGCCGCGGGTATGATTTTCTTGACGTCAATGCGATTAAAATTTTAAATTATTTTCATTACTCTATGACGAATAAGACCTTCGTTTTCAATGGACTGTTTAAAATTGATAATCAATATTTATCAGTTTTACGGTTTATATCAACGGTAACATCCTATTTCCAAATAGGTTCGCGGCCCATGTAATTGCAAGCTGTGCGATAATCTTGTTAATATACTCAAGACCCACAAATAAGCTTACCTGCAGTTTGTTATTTCAGGATGAGAACTATGTTCCGGTGCAAAGCCATCACAGTGACATTCAACTCTTGTATTGAAGCGATGACCATGCCCATGGGAATGCCTTTATGGTCAAACACCAAGATATGTATGTAGTAACGATTGAAACAAGGGTTATATTTCATCATTAGTTAAAAACTAATATATTACAGTTTGATTCAGTACATATTCAGTTTATCAGCATTTTTAATATATCATTTTATTTTATTATCATTATTATTATTTTTTTTTTTGCTTCTCTGAATATTTTATACGAGAAATGCCTCTGAAAGTGATGGCGCGTTTCGATCACTATTTGGGGGGGCTTCGTCGGATTTTTATTTTTTATTTTACAAATTTTATTCTTGAGAAATCTGTGATGACCTTTCATCTTTTTGTGTTTGTCAGAAAAAAATGCCTCTCTTGACGAGGTTTACCACATACGACACTGTCTGCAATCAGATCCTTTTATCACCATCTTTGATACATCGACGGCAGTCTTGGTGAAACTCATATTCGAGAGTTGCAAAAGAAGCGGTAGCCCCATCCCGAATTACGTTTCTTTGGCATTTCTCTCAGTTTGAGGATTATTGCATGATCACGATTATTAAATAGATGAGTAATGTCCCTTATTCTATTGTCCTTGATTGAATAATGGGTCAAATAATTTACAATAGGAAAGATGGGCAACTAGAAGGAAAAATTAATATATAAAAATGAGAGTGCATTGTGAATAATCTTTTTCATTATTTAGCACGAAAAAGTAAGTTATTATATACTTACGAAACCACTGCACATAGCATGCTTCTCATCTTTGAGGTATGGTGAGTATCGTGGAAGTACATAGCACACTCAAAGATTCCTGCCAACATTAGTGCATGGATAGCTTTACGTAGGATTGCCTTTCGCCATATGGTGTTATGAGGTAAGATGGCTTCCAGCATCCGACGAGAGAATGTCATGCCGAGTACTGAGGCGCATTTGACGATGAGTTGCTGAGTGGGTTTCATGCGATCAATACGAGACACGATGATACCTGATTCAAGAATCAAAAAATCATTTTTAAGAGTTCATGGTAATTCCCACTTTCATGTACTTTTAAACGGTACTTGGGTAGATGTTATCGTGGGTGTACCCAATAGAACCAACAATGTGTATTATATTCTCAACATGCAATTTTGGATTTTAAGATAATATTTGAATATAAACTGTTCCTTTTTTTTTCAATACGAATATTCAACTTTTTTGCGTATCGTATCGAGAATGCTTTGAACAACCCTTTTATAAAAAGGTACACATGCTTCTCTCCATTAAACAAGTGGAGCGCCTCAGGCAATCTCACCTGCATTACGCGACTCAATATAGCAGCAGTGCTGACTTTGAAAACTATAAAATAATTATTCACAAAAACACCATTCATATAATGATACAATACTACTACCCTAAATGACATTTAACCTTGATCATGTGACTTTACTTGATTACCTCTATGTCCACAATTCATGAACTATATCCATAAACTTTGAAAGTTATGATGATATTTCGAAAACTTAACCTTCGGTTAAGATTTGATGTTGACGCCGCCGCCGTCGGAAAATCGGCGCATACACTCTCACTCTGCTATGCAGGTGAGACAAACCTCCCTGTCTCATAATTTTCATCCAAAAATTGTTCGGGGGGGAGCATTAAGGGAAAATGTATTTCTAGAATTGCGTCCGAAGTCGCCCCCTTGAGGATAAGGCAAAATGACAAGATATATAGTTCGTATTTTTACTTATCTCAATTTATTACAGTTTTCATTACAGGGGCGGCGGAGCGAAGTTGAAAGTGGGGGGGGGGGCACAGGGGAAAAATGGCACCTTTCTTTCGAAAAGGGCACTATTTTAAAACAAGGGAAAAAAATCTACAGTGGTGTAATGACTAATGAGCCAAAAATGTTGAAGGGGCTAGATATGTAGTATCACATAAAATTTGAAAGAAGCTACGAGTGAGCGAAGCCAGCGAGCAAAAATTTAGACATTTAAGATATGAAAATCCAATTTTGTGATAGATTTGGACATAATATTCAGAAAATAATATATTTTACCCTTCTCTCTTTCCATTTCTCTTTTTTCCCTTAGTAGTGAAGAATGGGGGGGGGGGGGGGGCAAGAGCGCCCAAGCCCCCCTCCCATCTATACGCCACTGCTTATCCACCCCACTCACATGACTCATGAATCTTAAGGCACGTAGGATTATTCTTACAAGTTTTTTTCTTCAAAAGTAGTAACATCTAACAAGGCATAAACGATTTTGTGTCTCGCCCACTTATGAAAGTAACCAGAAATATCGTGATTTGCGAGGGCACGCAACAGAATTGTATCAAAACTTCATTGTGAAATAACTGGGATGGAATAACATTTGTCATATGAGTCTTGCATGTAAACTTTAATGTTGACCTCAAAATGAACTTTGACCTTACCATGTGACCTCCAAACACAATAAGATGCAGGTCTCCTAAGTACACCAGGAACCCAAGTTTGGTTTAAAAGTGACTTACGGTTGCAGAGTTATGTGTCATAACATTGTCCTCAAAATGACCTTTGACCTTACCATGTAACCTCTGATTGCGCCATGACATGCGAGTCTCCTCAGTACCTACAACCCAAGTTCGGGTGAAAAGTGGCGTACAGTTGCGGAGTTATGTGTCATAAGAGAGTCTTGCGCGTAAACCTTAACTTTGAACTGAAAATGACCTTTGACCTTTAACATGTGACCTCTGAGTGCAGCATAACATGCAGGTCCCCTAAGTACATATACCATCCAAGTTTGGTTGAAAAGTGACTTACGATTGCGGAGTTATGTGTCATAATGTTTGTGACGGACGGACGACATAGTCGACATTTGGATCCCCAAGTCTCGCCTTCACCTCTGGTGGGCTAGACAACAAGTGGAATGCCTCTGGTGGTCTCACCTGCATCACGCGAGTCAATATGGCAGCAGTGCTGACTTTGAAAACTACTATAACATAATTATTCACAAAAAATACCATTCATATAATGATACAATACTACACTAAATGACCTTTGATCTTGGTCATGTGACCTGAAACTCACATGAGATGTTCAGTGATACTTGATGACTCTTATGTCCAAGTTTTGAACTAGACCAATATACTTACAGAGTTATGATGATAATTCAACAGATACCCCCATTATGGCCAAAGTTCATTGACCTTTGACCTTGGTCATGTGACCTGAAATTCGCACAGGATGTTCAGTGATACTTGATTACTCTTATGTCCAAGTTTTATGAACAAGACCAATAAACTTTCAAAGTTATGATGGCAATTCAACAAATACCCCCAATTTGACCAAAGTTCATTGACCCTAAATGACCTTTGACCTTGGTCATGTGACGTGAAACTCAAGCAGGATGTTCAGTAATACCTAATCAACCTTACGTTCAAGTTTCATGAACTAGGTCTATATATTTTCTAAGTTATGATGACATTTCAAAAACTTAACCTTAGGTTAAGATTTTGATGTTGATTCCCCAACATGGGCTAAGTTTATTGACCCTAAATGACTTTTGACCTTGATCATGTGACCTGAAACTCAAGCAGGATGTTCAGTAATACTTGATTAACCCTATGGTCAAGTTTCATGAACTTGGTCCATACACTTTCTAAGTTATGCTGTCATTTCAAAAACTTAACCTTTGGTTAAGATTTGGTGTTGACGACGCCGCCGCCGTCGCCGTCGGAAAAGCGGCGCCTATAGTCTCACTCTGCTATGCAGGTGAGACAAAAATGAGAATATCGTTTTCGTGTTTCAAAGGGGCACTTGTTAAGACATAAAAGGGGTCGTTCTCAGGTGAAAGGGGTACAGAACACGTTCGTGAAGGGCACTTTTCTTGGGTAAAAAAGGGCACTTACAAGAAGGCAAAATTGAGAATATCGTTTTCGTGTTTCAAAGGGGCACTTGTTAAGACATAAAAGGGGTCGTTCTCAGGTGAAAGGGGTACAGATCACGTTCGTGAAGGGCACTTTTCTTGGGTAAAAAGGGCACTGATTCGAAAAAGGCACTTACAAGAAGGCAAAGGGCACTTGCTCACAAATAAAACGGGTCCTTCTCGGGTGAAAGGGGCAAAGTACACGTTCGTAATGGGCATTTTTCTTGCGTAAAAAAGGGCACTATTCAGGGCTTCAAAAAGTGGGGGCACTGTGCCCCCCGGATCGCTGACAGTTTTTATTATTAATACACTTTCCCTGATATACAAGGAGACGCAATATTGAGGCGAGACCTTCTAACTGTATCTTACTTCAAGACAGACTTAAGAGAAAGAGAGCGAGGCGGATACAATACCCAATAGGCCCACTTAATAGTATTTCTTTCTTGAAGTAAAAAGTGTCATGAATTATTAATCAATACTATTCTATAGATATAAAATCTTTTAAAGAAAATCTGTTAGAATCAACAAGTATATTTAAACAACAAAGGCAAATAAATCACATTTTGGTTTTAGTTTAAGGCAGAATTCCATGAACGTACTAACCTTTCATTGAGACTGGTATTTCAAGGTCTTGTAGTTGTACACCGGGTGCGACAATACACACCACACTGGTATCTGCCTCTCCTTGATCTTCCTCTATACCCTGATCTAACTGTTGAAGTCTCCTCATATTCTCGGCTGGAAGCTGAACAACGGGTCCAGGCTGGATGAAAAATAAAAACATTCCGTGAAAATATGAGTAGTCATAAACAGATACAATAACTCGTAGATGCGCGATGGTATGGTCCCATTCTTCTAAAGCCTTTCTTGAACATGTATTATTATCATGGTTCTAATCCCTTCTTGTATTTTCATCATTATGGTATGTATGACAATAAATAACTCCGCTAATAATTGACAACTTAACTGCGATTAATATGATAAATGCATATCTCTTTTCAACTCTTCTCTAACTGATTTAGAAAATGTATTCTGAAAGACAAATAATGTACCATTATTGTAATATGTTCAATAAATTAATTATTTGCCTATGCAAATCAATCTTGGCATTTGGGTGATTTTGCTTTTCAAGAATGAAACGACGTTTACCTCATCGACGCTTGCTCTTCGACTTCTAGGAAGCCTTCCTGAATAGCTGCTGCTACTACTCTCTCTTCGTTTCTGGAGTACAGAGTGATCAGGCATGATCTGACCGACCAGTTTATTAGCTTCAGGACTGCGGCGAGGTACTAACTGAAGTTTGTCACTCGAGAACATCTCACGGATAAGCTGCTCACACCATGAAGCAATGCCGTGACTCTTCTCTTGAAGAATCCTGATAAATTTGAAAAGTCAGAGAACACGCCGGATTTGAGTGTAATACTGTGAGTGTGATACATTCCCGCGTTCTGCATATCATGGTCCTCAATGTGATGCTTAGTATTTGAATTTAGTTATTGAATTTATAAACAAGAAGAACCATACAACTGTAAGGAAGCGTTTCGTAAAAGAGAAATATTTCATCAATTTTTTTTTCAAGTCAGTAAAATAACAAATATCTGCAAACATACACTCAACTAATTAAACCAAAATATTACGACGAAAGGAAAGAGAATTACTTGACGAGTTCTTCTGGCACTTGGACAACATCCATGAGTTGACAAGCCAAGGCAGCCATACAGTTCTTACTCAGCGGTCCTAACTTGATATGATAGCACTTCTGATCATTAAGGATAGCCATAGCTGTAGGACAGAGCTGAACATCTGAGAAAGGACGCATGGTGAGTAAGAGAGTTGCTGATGAGTTGCTAGAGGCAAGGTGAGACAGGAAGTCCCAGGACTCGTTGTCGATATAATGCGCATCATCAATAGCGAATATGACAGACTGATCGGAGGTAGACTGCAACAAGAAAGGCATAATCGAATTATCGAAGTACATTCAAATTAATGAATAAACTCAGCAAAAATTATGAAGTATTAAATGTGACTACTGTGCGAAGTGTACTCAGTTTGCTTATAGACATGTTTTGAGGGTCAATTAACACAATTGTGTATTCTTCGGTTTAATGAAAGTTTAGGCTCTCTTCATCTGTTCGCATTATAAGTGATATCTTTTTTGATGATCTGACTAACCTGATTGACGATCTGTACTAATAGTCTGTGCAATGCCTTTGTCTGTTGCTCACTGGTCATGTGAAGGCATCGTGGGTTTGTAGGGAACTGCCGGATGAAATGAGATAAAAACAAAAGCCTTAAATGAAAAAAAAAATGCACTGAGGAAACACTTTTTACGTGTAAAAGAAATATGTTGTATTACGCAGCAATTTTAATTATTTTTATGAAGGCTTTATTCATGAAATATTTTGACAGAGTGAAATAACCGATAACCAAATTTTTTTTCAGCTTACAGTCTAACTTCAAACTATGTACACATAGGTTTGCGCATTAATGTGGTTTCTTTCCCCAAACTTATCTCCGCTACAGAAATTATGGTTAAATATATATGAAATTTATAATATAAATATGGATATTAAAGGTTATATTCAGAGATAGTACAATGTATGTTTATGAAAGTTCACCTTGAGAACTAAGAGATCGTTGAGTAGACAAAGATCCTCACGTAGTTTCTCTTCTTTGACATGTTGAATGACAGAGTGCTCCCTTTCAACATGACTAGCACAATCTTCCATCTCGAGTAGGATGGCGATAAGGAGCTTGACCACGTAGTATGGAGTACCAGAATCATTCAAGGTCAGTGCTAGTGGCACAACACTGGCAATAACAAAGAAAGATCATAAGGTAGTTTGTGTGATGAGAATTATTGGAAGATAATGAGTTACACTCGCGTATTCAATTGATTTATGATTATACATAATAAATGCATGTGCGCAATAATTGATTTATATTTAGATAAATTATGACTGGACTATAGTATTAACGGGAAAATAAAATATGATTATAACAATGATGATGACGACGTTTATGATACCAGACGATAATGGTAACGAAGAAAATATTTTAAGGCCAATTTCTGAGATGGTCTACAGTCGCAAAAGTGATCGTCTTATTTTCCATCTGTTGATTGGTTGAAAATAATATTGCGCGTGATTTTTAGAGTTGCATTTGATTGCAACTCTTTCTGCAACGGGCCCCAGGACTTATAAGAAAGACAATTTTAATGCTTCATGAATAACATAACACTGAAATTAATAAATGAATTAAACATTGGAATGAAGTACACGTATGACATCCTTGCATAATTGATTAAAGTTTTGAATTGAGTGAATTTGAGATGTCTAGTGGTGAAATTATGTGTTATGGGAATGAACTAAACCATAAAAGATGCCAATCTCTACTTCATAAACGGACTAAACGTTTCGTCAAAGGATATCCGTAAATGTATAGTTTATCATCTACCTTAGATAACTATCTAACATGCATACACTAATGATAAGCATACGACAACAAAGCTAGGTTAACTATATTTTACGTGTAATCATCTTTGATAGCTGCCGTGATAGCTGCATCCATCATACGACTCTTGCCGATTCCAGGGTCACCTTGGAAGACAATGATCCGCCGATGATCGCCCCGTTTTCTCTGCTGGTGAAGAAGATCAAGCTCACGCATAAAGACGGCCATCTCTTTATCTCGACCTAAAATGGATCAAAAATACAGCTGATATCGTTCATGTTGGTAGCAGTATTAGTAGCATCATCGTAGTGGTGGTGGTGGTGGTAGAAGTAGTAGACTAGTAGCAGTAAAAAGTAGTAGCAATAGTAGTAGTAGTAGTAGAAGAAGTAGCAGTAGTAGTAGTAGAAGAAGAAGTAGTAGTAGAGTAGTAGTAGTAATAGCAGTATTAGTAGTAGTAGTAGTAGAAGTAGTAGTAGTAGAAGTAGTAGTAGTAGTAGTAGTAGAAGAAGTAGCAGTAGTAGTAGAAGAAGAAGTAGTAGTAGAGTAGTAGTAGTAATAATAGCAGTATTAGTAGTAGTAGTAGTAGAAGTAGTAGTAGTAGTAGAAGTAGTAGTAGTAGTAGTATTAGTAGTAGTAGTAGTAGTAGTAGTAGTAGTAATAGTAGTAGTAGTAGTAGTAGTAGTAGTAGTAGTAGTAGTAGTAGTAGTAGTAGTAGTAGTAGTAGTAGTAGTAGTAGTAGTAGTAGTAGTAGTAGTAGTAGTAACTTAAACCTTAACATCTGATAAGCAGTAGGGAATATCATACAGGCCCAGCAAATAGATCCAACCCACACATAAATGAATAGATGAATCAGAATATTTTATGCAACTCCCAAGAATGTTCTGTAATCTGATTGGTCCAAATCCGATCACATGTTATTCAGCGAATTGCACTATTGCATCCAAAATGCACTATCCTGCACTCTGACCTCATACCAGAAGCACTATCCTGCACTCTGACGCCAGAGTGCAGGATCATCATTACTGCGAATTCTAGAATTATCTAGAATTATCTAGAATTTAGATCAAATTTAGCATTCGGGGCAACTCAGTTACATGGGTGAGGGGGGGGGGGTGGTTGTATAAAACAAACAATACACGCATTCTTGTGCATAGAGGACCCGGATAGAGGACCTAAATAATGAACTCTGTGCTCGACTCGCCAAATGGATATACCGCATCCACCCGGTCCCGCGGACCTCGGTGTGGTATATCCATTGGCACTTCTCGCACATCGTTCATTATTTGCCCTGCATGTACGCGCTTACGTGCATTATTTGTATAATAATAAGGGGGATACCCGGGTGATGCTTTAAGATATACAGTGCGTCCCGCAAAAAAAAAACGAACCGAGATTTATCATAACTTAATCACAAATACAATAGATAAATGACCTACCAGAATCTCCTCTTTCATCTAAAATTACTTAGATTATTTCTCATTCAGGCATGACTGAGCAAAAACAATTTGAAAAGAGGATATACCAAAAAGACACTTGGCGGGCTGTTTCTGGGTTTCAAAAAGAAAACCATATTTTTAAAATGTGCTCTTTAATTTGATACCTCAATTACAGAAAATTGTTAAGAAATAACAAAGTTCTGGTTATTTGAAAAAAGGCTTGAATTTCAATAATTTCATAAAATGAAGGGGTTTTACAGGCTAACGTCCAGAACTCGACACTCCGTTTTGTTAACGATCAGCCATGCATTAAGTCTTTTGTTAACCGTGCGGTAGCTTTTGTGGGAAGCCGGTGAAAACAAAATTATGGAATTACAAGCATTGTTTCGAGGGAACAGAACTTTTTTACTTCTTGACCATTTTTGTGATTAAAGTATCAAATAAAAGAGCAGATATTGAACTTTCTATGCATGTGATTTTCTTTTTGAAATTCAGATACCCCCGCCAAATGAGTTTTTGGTATTCTTTCTTCAAATTGTTTTTGCTCACTCATACGTGAATGAGGAATAATCTAAATAATTTCAGATGAAAGAAGAGATTCTAAGCTTTACATTGGTAGGTCATTTGTCTATTGTATTTATGATTAAGTTATGATAAATCATCGCTAAATCTCGGTTTTGTTTTTGTGGGACGCACTGTATATCATTTCTGGTCACTTACCGAGCAGAGGATACTCGTATTCTGGTATTGACACGGCATTGAAACCAGTTGAGACACGGCGCCTGAAATATCAACATATTGAATGAAATGTTTCATTCAGATGGAATTTACTTGCATAACTGCTTGTTCGATAAATTACAAGATACGAGGAATTATCTCAAAAAGCCAGAATATTGCGCCTGAATTCTTACATGTACGTGTAAGCCTACATACGGTGATTGCGTCATCGAAATAAAATTGCATCTTTTTAATGTGTCAGTTCTCTGTTTAATTTTATCGAGTATGCTGTTCTTATGAAATGTTGATAAAAGAATATGAGATATCTCAATTTGCTTAATATTGACAGGCAAAAAAAAGAAATAAATGAAATAAGAATTGAATGAATTGTGAGTACTACTGATGCCTTACTCATCGCCTTCGATGTACTCATGAATGACACCTGCATCACTGACACCCTTCATCTCTCGAAGAGGAAGCTCATGGAAGAAAGCACGAGGTTGTTTACAATGATGGAATGTTTCTGAGTCACATGACACCTTATTTGGGTAGTGCATCATTAATCGTGCAGCCATGTTCACTTTACGTCCGATTACTGGAGGGTAGTGAAAGAAGTTCATTGCTTACGTAAGAGAAGCTATCATTAGCCTCGATTAGCACGTCTACATTATATTACTAAATAGCCATAAGTTATGATTTTAAATAATTTGGGTAAATATCCTTAACTGATTAGGTAATACTTTTAAAGATAATGTCTTTATGATATAGAAAAAATAGGCTAGTATTTCCTTCTTAAAGCTAGCTTTACCAAGTAGGTTCCGACCGCATTACAAAGAAAATAAAACGTATTCATATAGATTACATAAATGATAAACTTACGGAAAATCTACTCTATATCCACGGTATGTATATACATTTACGAATTACCTATTTACAATTATATAGTTTGATAGGATAAGATGAAAATTCAAAACTACAAGCTGGAAATTATTTTCATACAAAAGTACATGAAAAGGCATATCAACTAAATTATATTTCAATTTTCATGCAAAAATAATACCTGTGTATTCATGTCTATGTACATGACCAACTACGCCACAGAATGAAGCACCTGTTGTGACGCCAATTGATGCTTGGCTTAAATCAAGAAAACAAAATATAAATCGGTTTTAATACTATTCTGAGTTTGAAGAAAACATTGATCCCAATTATACAAAAAAATACAGTGATGATAATCCTGGCAATATAAAGATCATTTGATTTCTGATATAAACAGGTGAAATTGGTGAAATAAATAGGGAAATATGCATCCTCTAATATAGTTTTACATTATACCTAACATTTTTTATATGATGTTCAACTTCATTTTCAGCATCAACTTGACAGAATTCGCACATTGAAAAGTCTACCATATAAAATTGTGTGAAATTCATCGAGTACATGTGGATTGATCTATTGAAGAATTGGGTGTTTTCTTTTTATTTAACTAAAAAACTATAAGGCCGAGCTCAAAAGCCTCGAGTACTACCTCGATGTACAGTATTACATTAAAAAAAGTTAAAACAAAAAATTAAATCAGGGAATTGTTATCAATTCCCTGCTTAAATCAAAATGCTCATTCAAGAAATCTTTCATGTTTGGAAACTATTTTTTTAAAGACAATTATTACACCTATACAAAACAATTAGCGGTTTTGTCTGCTTGCTAATACCATGTAAACATTCACACTTTTTATAACAAGCAGTCCATTAACCATAACTATATTTGGAGCATGTCTAAATATAAAACTTCTTTTAATAGAAAAGCTCAACAGTTCAAGTTTAATAAGACGATGATCATGCCACAAAAATAGAAAAGGATTGAAGCTCAATCTAAAAATACTTGATATGAGCAACACACTTCTGACTGTGTGACGTTATCCAGAGTCAGTCATTCGCGAAATATCAAAGGAGACGATAGAAACACATCAGGTGCTTCTCGTCTGACAACCATTTTACTCAAACTTTCTTTCTTTCTGACTTTAAAGGTTAAAAGATTCGCTACGAGTTGAAGGTAAGGACCCTAGGTAAGGAGCGGAAGGGGACAGGGATAATTGCTTTAACGCAGATTAAATGGGGTCCTTAACGATTATATTTGAAGAGGAAATGGGAATAATAAATAAGTAAAACAGTGAAAATGTCGTCGAAATAGGAAACAAAAAAAAATCAGCAATCCGAAGTGCCATTGTTTTGATACTATACAGTTCGTATGAAAAAAACGGGACAGATTTAAAGAGTCTATAATTTTTTTGTTTCAAGTTATGATGTCTATAATTTGGTGTTAATAGGTGCTCTGAAGCCTTATCTTTCAAATGCCATTAAAAAAGATAGTTTCGATCATGCTTGAGTGAACACGTATTATTTTTGTCTGGGGTTGATAAGGAGGCTTGCGCCAAAATGGCATAAAATGATAAATATGATGATTGGACTTCGTGCTAATCAGCAGACTTCCTCTTAACCTTTTCATTATCTTTGCCATTATTTTCGAATTATGCGGTCAAAATTCATTTTCAAATCTGTTTATTGCTTGAACTGTTCTGTTGTTGTTTCTTTTCAATAATAAAATGTCAACCAAAGTATGGGAGAGCGTGTATTTTATTTCAAATCCTTTCATTATGTGCTACAAAGGTTATGGTGCATTTGAACAGTGGCATACATATAGGCGGGGGCTCGGGGTACTCCCTCCCCCCCCCCCCAATAAAAACAAGAAAAGTGGAAAGGAAATAAAAGGAAAGATAGAAAGTGAAAAATGATTTATTTTCTGAATATTATGTCAAAATCTATCACAAAATTGGATATTACAATAAAAAGTGGAAATTTTTGCTTGCTCGCTTCGCTTGCTCAAAACTGTGGAACATTTTATCCGATCTACCATATCTAGCTCCTTCAAAATCGACTCAATACACCATTGCCATTGGAAGACATGAACCCTTTCCTGTTTGTCCTGTCAAGCACATAATTTAACTTGTCAAGGAATCAATAACCCCTTGAAAATAGGATTCATGTTTTGAAAGGTACCATAACATAATTCGTTTCACATAATACAGGGGTGTGAGTGGTCACAAATAAAAAGATCTGAAAAAGGCTGAAGAGTGTTGAAAAAGTCTGAAAAAGAAAGGGCTCCCATACTTTTTGCACAGAGGAAAGCCAAAAATAAGCTGAAATTAAGCTGAAAAAAAAAATGAAATCAGATAAAAATCTGAACTCTCACACCCTTGATAATAAAAGGATTTGAATAATTACAAGTTCTCCCAATTAATAGTGCAAATCTTCTTGCTTGGGTTGACAAAAAGTCTTCTTTTCTTACTTATGAAGGAAAATTCAAAGGAAAAAGAAGTTTAAATGAAAAAACAAAATAATTCAAGTAAATAAAATAAATTTGTAATTGAAATTTGATCATGGCAAAGATAATGAAAAGGTTAAGAGGAAGTCTGCTGATTAGCTAGAAGTCTGATCATCAAATTTCTAATTTCTGCCATTTGGCGCAAGCCTCTTTTTGAACCCCCGACAAAAACATCCCGTGTTCGCTCAAGCATGAACAATTTTTTTTTTTAATGGCATTTCAAAGATAAGATTTCAGAGCATCTATTTACATCAAAAAATAGATATCATAATTTGAAACAAAATTTTTATAGAATTTTCATAACTTTCCCGATTTTTTGATACGCACTGTACAGTGCGCCCCCCCAAAAAAAAAAAAAAAACTATACACTTTTGAAATGGCTGCCAAATAAAAAGTATATCACTTTTGGGGGGAAGACTTATATATATGGAAAGCCAATAAAGTCATCTTTCAAATGACACCAAATGTTGGAAAACTATTCATGCTTGCAAAGGGTATGAAAATTAAGGTGGGCAGGAATTCGCCTTTCGGTTTCTTTCAGTTTTTGAGTGGCGAGTCCCTTGGAACTTGCAAACTTGAGGGTGTTCTGATGAATTAATGGTCATTCATTATCAATTTAAATTGTTAGAGCTAATTTCATGAATCATCAAATTGAAATTCCATGCATGAGTGAGCGTCAATTGCAATCTTTAGTGAAGCATTTTAACTTTACAATGTGGGTCTCAGCAGTGTGTTCATTGGAGTCAGGAGAATAGGGGTAAGAAATGACTTCAGTGGGTGAAGTAAGCTGATTGGAAAAGGGTCAACAGAACGTTTAGCCTCCCTCCTACAGGTCTGCCCCCCCCCCCTCCTGTTGAGATTGAGACTGATTGCTATTAGATGTACGCATTAAGTGCAGAGCGGACTGTCAATTTGATAATAAATTCTGAAAATTAGATCATCAACTTTTATCTATCAATCATTCAATCAACAATCTGTTAGTAAATCAACTCAATCAATGTGATCAATCAAATATTCACCTTTTTCAATAAATTATCAATCAAACATTCAGCTTTTTCAATAAATCATTTCATAAATCATCATAATAATTAGTCAAGTTCTTAATAATCATTCAATGGAAAAGAAAGACCCATCAACCATCAGTCACTTGGCATTTTAAGTTTTAAATACCAACCAAGAGAAAGAAAGGGGGTGGAGGGCGGGGGTGAGTACGTGACATGTAATTTGTAAGAGAACACAAAGAATAATGCCCCTTTAACCCAGTCTTACCGTATCTCACCCCCTTGCGTGTAACAGGTACCATCACATTACTCTGACTCTCACAAGCACACTTGCTAAGATCCACATAATAAACTAAAAATGCTACACTAAAATTACAATTCCTGTTTACTCATGCATTACATTTCAATTTAGTAACTCGTGAAATTTGCTTAAGAAACCAAAACTGATCTCAATTTATCAATAATTTAACATAACACCCTTAACTTTGCAAGTTCCAAAGGACTCACCTCTAGAAAAAACTGGAATTAAGGTTAATTCCTGCTCACCCTAGCAAAGGCTAGTCTCTCAGGAGGGGTGAAAGGGGTAGAGAGAGAGAGAGAGGGGGGGGGGGTTAAGTGTTCTGTTGACCCATATCCCGTCAACCTACTTCCCCCACCTAAGTCCTATCCCTATTCTGACTTCCATGAACACATTGCTGAGATCCACTTAAAAAGTGAAAAATTGTATTTCATGGTCACTCATGCATTAATTTCAATTTAATAATACTTGAAATTTGCTCTAAAAACCTAAATTGATAATGCTTGATCATTGATTTATCAAAACATCCTCAACTTTGCAAGTTCCCAGGGAATCGCATCTCAAACACCGAAAGAAATTGGAAGGCTAATTCCTGCCCACCCTAATTTTCATACCCTTTGTTTCAATGGGCAGTGCTCGCTCAAGCATGAAAAGTTTTCCAACTTTTTGGTGTCATTTGAAAGTTGACTTTATTGGCTTCCATATATATATGTGTTTTCCCCAAAAGTGATATATTTTTTATTTGGCAGCCATTTCAAAAGTGTATAGTTTTTTTGGGACGCACTGTAGAGGAAAAAATAACACTTTATTATATCAAGTTAAGGAACTTAACTTTCTGCTCTAAGATAATATTATACATACAGTCCGACCTCTCTTATCTGGACACGTTTTTAGCTTGATTTTGAATAGCAAACATTGTTCCTGGTACATTAATGTTTCATGCTATAATTTAAACAAGAAACCGAGCTTATGACACTATCAACTTATTGAGTGTCGCTCGTTTGTATTATAAACGTTTTACAAAAATAGTGCAAAATACGGAAACATTATATTGTACTCGCATTTGAGAAAAACTTCCGCGTCTTGCTTGTATGGTTTCGCTCTATCCATTCAAATTAAGCCGTCATCAGGAAGAAGTATGCCCTATCGTCATCTACCAAATATCATCTATGCCAGGGTGAGATTTGTAACCGATATACAATCGTGGATTTATTGTCCGGGGACCTATCCCCTCTACACTATAACTCACAATATAAATAATACCTCATATGTGCATAGTAGATTGCTGTGAATTATGCACATATGTGGCACACTTGGGTTTTTTTCCGTTGGCATCACTGATCGGGAGGTACCTTAATTCTTTTCACAGAGTCTGCCGCCAAAATTTGTCACTATCGAATTTTATGTCTCAATGAGAATATAATGACCACTTAATCTTTGTATTAGCTTCTTCTGTCTGCACGCATGAGTCATGGAACCTTCAAATGTCCATGAATCTCGTCACTGTCTGCAAGGGTATTGTTTATATACATTCAGGATTGTTTTATAACACTCTTGTAAGTGAGAAATGGCTCTTAATTTAGCTTTACGAAGGATTCAGATGTGGTTGTAACATTACGCAATAGGGGGTTTCCCCCTTTGATCTCGCGAAGTATTTCAGAAAAAGTATACTTTTTTAATGACATGTATAAAACGGGAGAAAATAATTTCAATGATGAAATAACACATGAATCACCTTTAGTCAATGTTCATAATTGTTAATAAAAAGATAACATTTTTTTTTCTTCGCGTTCACACACACAAAAAAATTAATTTCGATTTTTTTTTTTTTTTTTTTTTAGTTTTGAAAATAAACATGAAAGATAGCAAGAGATCACAGTATGCACATCCATAACGACTGAACATAGATCCTCAAGAATAGATGAAAATATAACGAGGTCATAATATAAAATAAATAATCTTTACAGGTAGTACACGTATTAAAGACAATTCAAATCATCTTAGCAGTAGTTTTTAAGGCTTATTATACATGTTATATACTCACATGATGTTGTTTGTTCCTTTCAAAAGTTCAATCATACGATAAGAACATCTTAGAGCACGAGCGCAATCATCTTCATGTTTGTAGCCTGGTAGACCAAAGATGGCTAAGAATGTGCACCCCTATAATATAAAGATATGTTTCTATTTATTTCATTTTTGATTTTTCCTTTTCCGGCTGTCTATTGAATTATTTTGATTCAGACTCAATGATTATTATAATAATATGATTCCATCGAAGGGCAAAATTTCAGATGAATGACGGTCGATTATTAGCTAAAACTTTGTGGTCATTCAGGGTCTTGTTTCATAAAGACTTGTTATAATAACAAGTGAAAATTTTTATGACAAGTTTAATATCAGCTACAAATTAAAATGAATGATTTCAATGGCTTTAATCTGTTCTTCAAATTGTTTATTGTAACAACTTTTAGTAAACGGGTCATATATACAAGTATATCTATACAAAACAAAACAAATCCAGTAAATGCTTTTGCCAATCAAATCTTTTTATATAAATATATAATTCAGTTTTCAGTGATAAAGTAATTTTTCAAATCAAATCTTTATTAAAAGCCTCAAATTTGATCAGATGAATCATAATCAGAGGGCACATCTTCAGCCAGTTATCATATCGACGTCTGTCTGTGGATGCACCCTCGAATTGTGATTGATTTGATCATTGTCATTTACTCCTGGGGCCCGTCTTACAAAGAGTTGTGACTGATTTGATCAATAGCAACTATGGAAAGCCAGCAAAGTCAACATATAAAATGCATGTTTGTTCAAGAAATTTTCTAGATATGAATGTATATCCATAAATTCATTAATTTCTTGACAATTTGGTGTGTTCTCCTTTGTTTAAAAAGGACATTTTGCAAATTTCCTGTAGAAAAAATTATGACACTGATGGATTTCAATAGAGTTACGGCTGACTGGATCAATCGTAACTCTTTGTAAGACGGGGCCCTGATGAAGACAAAGGATCGAAGACTTGACTGGCAAAAGCATTGGGTGGATTTCATTTGTTATATAAATAAATTAAGAGTTAGTGCGCTTGGCATCTAAAGAATAAAAGAATCACGATAGGTAACAATAGAATGCAGGCTTAAACTAATCAAAATAAGCTCCATTTTCTTTTAAAGTCTAGTTCAATTTGTTAGTGAAATTATAATATTACCAACATGATTCCAGGGCATATATATATATATATATATATATATATATATATATAAATGCACACAAACACATGTATATGCACGTATGTGCGCTTAGAATCAAAAGTGAACATTAAAAAAATGAGGTGTGTCGAAGTATAAATGGAAGGCTAAAGAGGCGTGCAGTTTTACTAATTTGTAACTCATTGAATTAAGATACTTCTTTGATTGAGGCCTTGATAAATTACTTTTTAAAATTTGATTGTGGAAAATTTCTTAAAGGATATAGCGCCAGAGAGATATAGAAAATATTATGTAATTCACTCTTTTCAAAGAAAAATGAGATTCCGGCATTGATCCAGCTAATTTGGAAATAGAATGATGCGCAGATCATTAATGTGCCTCGCGACCTAATTAGATTACTTTATATTATTCATCACATTGTAGGTACATGTAAAGATGAGCTTTGCTCGCATTTCATCCTGTTCAAAAGGTACGAGAACTGGTGGCAACGATTACTATTCCAGAGGGGAAAAAATTATACCGCATTTTATTTCTTGACAACTACTTCAATATCCATTTTATAAAAAATGAGAGTTCTGTATTGAAAATGTTACAATCTCGAATAGTCAGACTATAGCAGGCATTACTTTCACATCATAATACTTTTATTTAATTTCATTTCATAGATGCTTCCATACCTTACCTTATCAAACATGAAGACTTTATTAAGACAACCTGAAACAAAAATTGAAGGAAGAACAAAGTTATTCAAAGAGGAGAGCTGAGATAGAGTGGAATAAAAATACAATATAGATGGTTTATCACAAGAAAAATCAATAGCGGCTGAAAAGCCAAAGCACATATTTTCATAGAATAGGCATACATAAAAATTACATTAAAAAAACACAATATAACAAGAGCATGCAATTATAGGAACCATAATTATACATGTACAGTATGTGGGAAAAAAATACACAGAAGTGCCAATAATATGCTTTTCACATTGCATTTCCTTAACCCCAAACTATCCTTAACCCCGGATTATCCTTAACCCCATACTATCTTTTTTTTATTCACACTGTCTTTCTTAACCCCATACTATCTGCTTAGCCGGGGTTAAAGCCTTAACCCCGGACTATCCCACAGCTCATGAATATTGATGATTTTACCATACAGAGCATGATTAACGTGCAATTTGACTTCTCTGATTGGCTATTGCTTAGCCCCACTTTTCCTTAGCCCAGTTTCGTTTCACACTGCGTCTCATAAATACTTTTCACATTGCATTTCCTTAATCCCGTACTATCCTTAACCCCATACTATTTTTTTTTGGATTCACACTGTCTTTCTTAACCACATACTATCTGCTTAGCCGGGGTTAACGCCTTTAACCCCGGACTATCCCACAGCTCATGAATATTGATGATTTTACCATACAGAGCGTGATTAACGTGCAATTTCGACTTCTGTGATTGGCTATTGCTTAGCCCCACTTTTCCTTTCGTTTCACACTGCATCTCTAAGCACCGCAATTGTGGTGCTAGCACCACAATAAGCCGGCTAACCCTGCTTTTTTGCAGGGCCAGATAGTACCGTACTATTTACCGTGCTAGCCCACTTTGCTAAAACGTAGTGTGAAAACGAAGTGGGCTAAGCTTAACCCCGGGAAATTGGTGGGGCTAAGCCCCACCAGTTTCCCGGAGTTAAGGTAAAAAAGTGCAGTGTGAAAAGCATATAAGTGAGGAAAAAAAAGACTTGCGCCCACTCGAATGATTTTGCATTAAGAAGTAGTATCAAATGATTGACATTTTATATCATACACTGATATTGTATGAGATTCATACCACATTGCATTTCCTTAATCCCGTACTATCCTTAACCCCATACTATTTTTTTTTGGATTCACACTGTCTTTCTTAACCCCATACTATCTGCTTAGCCGGGGTTAACGCCTTTAACCCCGGACTATCCCACAGCTCATGAATATTGATGATTTTACCATACAGAGCGTGATTAACGTGCAATTTCGACTTCTGTGATTGGCTATTGCTTAGCCCCACTTTTCCTTTCGTTTCACACTGCATCTCTAAGCACCGCAATTGTGGTGCTAGCACCACAATAAGCCGGCTAACCCTGCTTTTTTGCAGGGCCAGATAGTACCGTACTATTTACCGTGCTAGCCCACTTTGCTAAAACGTAGTGTGAAAACGAAGTGGGCTAAGCTTAACCCCGGGAAATTGGTGGGGCTAAGCCCCACCAGTTTCCCGGAGTTAAGGTAAAAAAAGTGCAGTGTGAAAAGCATATAAGTGAGGAAAAAAAAAGACTTGCGCCCACTAGAATGATTTTGCATTAAGAAGTAGTATCAAATGATTGACATTTTATATCATACACTGATATTGTATGAGATTCATACCACCCAAACTAAAAGCCAAGAGAGGGAGGCGAGACCAAAGACTATACCTTCAAAGGCAAGCATACTATCGTATATGACGTTGAAAGCATCTTGAAGACTGTCACTTTCATCAATGTCGGCGCCACTTTTAAAGATAAGGTTGATGAATACCACAGAAACTTGACGCATCTCTGATAAGTACTCAAGGGGCATGTCATCGTCAATCTATATTTAGAATCAACATCATACATGTATGTTTGACAAAGCATAGAATTGTTTAGCTTTTGTAAAGTGTAAAACGAAACAGAGTTACAGGTTGTCTTGATGAATCGTTAACTTGAAATTAGAAAATATTGCATCACAGTTTATTTTAAAGAACATCTAATTTTCAGTACAAAAACGAACATCATCTTATAGATATGAATGAAGGTTTACCAAATATCTCAATCTTGTTTGTTTCATTATTTTCCAATGGTTGTATATTTCTTTACTTTTCCTATATCAAGCCTACCTTCTGAAGAACGGGCTTGATAATGTACTTCCGCAAACGAGCTTTCTCGTCATCTGTCGGTGAAACAAACACGGCTGGTCTCTCTGTGAAGAAGTATAGTAGGGGAAAGTGAACTAATTTTGAAATTCCGCCAAGGTCGTATTTGCCGAAAACACAGATTCAGGTAAACATTTTAGGCTTTTATTCTCTTGCCATATACTATATAGTATACAAAATCATTTTAACACTAATCACATAACTTTTTATATTTTAACACAACAATAGAACAACAATTAGAAACAGGCATATACTTTGCACAGGAATATTATAAACTAATCACATCTCACAAGACTAGGACTATTAACCGAAAATTCACTGATACGGGCACTGGTAAACCTTTTTAATGTGCCTATTGACACCGTAAATTTTCTCACCTTATTAGACTCTCATCGTGTGGTATATGATAACAAGATTATTGATTTGATGACCTTTGCGAAACTTTCATTCTACAAACATAAATACAATTTTCGCTAAACTTACGTCTACCACGAGCGTCTTGTTCAACTGCTGAATCAGTGATATCAGCATCACCATACATAGCACCCGTCATTGAAGGTTTGGGAACTCCCATACGAGCATTGGCAGCCTGGTTCTGTAGAAGATAAGCTCCAGTTGATAGTCGCCTCCATCCTGTAAATCTCTCATCTGATTCAAAATGCAAAATAATTTCAACCATTTGACGTGGGCTTTCTTATGCTCTTGAGGCCTGGTCACACCGCTAGGACTTTGTTGGAGCGTTCCTGGAGCGGTGAAAAAATTAGTCACCGCTCGTTACTGTTCACCACCGTTTTAAAAGAAGTTGGCCCCCGTTAAGGCAAAGCCGTATACGCTCGGCAGCCGCTGATGGTCCCTCCTACCGCTCCGAAAGTTTCGAGCTGCACAAATATTGCAAGCGGTGAGGAGCGGGCAATTGTCCGCTCCGGCAAAGTTCACCACCGCTCCAACAACGCCCAGTCAAAGTTTGGCACCGCTAGACGCAAGTTCGTGGACGCTTGGGTCCGCTACGCCAACGCAGAAATCTTGAACGCTGGACCACCGCTACTTCGCCAGCTTTGCCCGGCGGTGATTAAACGTCGCACAAACTTTGTTAAAGCAGTTGTGTTTTACGAGCGGACACGGCATTCGTGGAACGGTGTCGGGCGTTGAAGAAGCGATCCATTGCGGTGATGAACTTTGGTTTGGCGTTGGTATGGAGGTGTCGGAGCGGGGCCAGCATTTGGCTATAAATACGGGGAGAAATGGACCAGGAGCCCATTTGGATATCAGAACTTCTATCAAAGCGATCCGCTCAGCTCTGTAGTCAAAAGCGGTATGCCGCTAAACCAACTTTAAATCCCCGCTGAGCTAACGGCCGCATGCGCAGAATGCCGCTCTATCAACGCACGCGTCACCGCCAAACCAACGCTAAAGCAACGCCGGCTTCAGTGGTGAACGCTAAGGCAATGCCCGTATTTTCGATCTTTGTTCCCATTTTGTGCGCGGTGACGAGCGTTGTCGAAATTCGGCCCCCTCTCCCTACCGTTCGGGGAACACTCCAACAAAGTTCGGGCGGTGTGACCAAGCCTTTATATATTGCTTTTGGGTACCGAGTACCAGAAAGTTAACTCATTTTCTATATCAAGTTTCTTTGGTGTAATAGTTTGATAGCGCTATCCTACATCCATCTCGTATACTTTGCATTAGGCTTTAGCCCATGTTTAAAGTCTTATGAATGTATCATCATTATATTTTTAAAAGATTTTTTTTTGTAATTTACAAAAAGAGCGAAACATGCAGTCATGGAATTGTAGAAATAATATTGATTAATAATATTAATTCTAACATTGGTAAAATGCAGTCAGTAGCAGAGAAATATATATGTAAATTTATTAATTTTCCCATACGCACCTCTTAGAGGGACTTTACCTCCCGCCCCACGCTGACGTTGATTGGCTGGAAGACTTGAAGATGCTTTCGTACCTTTACCAGGTTCAATGGATTTACGACGATGATACGCTGTCACCTGGTCCACAGATAATATCAATTGGGAGCTAAATATTATTTCACATTGCTTAATGTATTAAAGCCAGTGGCAGTTTATCAAAGGGCACCATGGTGATAGTGCTAGCATTATATTATAATACATTTCCTTTATTGTCTCGCTCTGCATGCAATTAATCCAAGTTATACATTTTTTTTAAATTTGCACATATTGTTTTTTTTTCCAATGGGAATCATGTTGAGCATTCGGCACGTACTGTCATTGTATTAATGGTGTATATTGTCATACAATTCACATGAATCTTAATTTCATGTAGCTTCAAGTCTGAAGCTCTTTAAGATCGTTATATTTTATCTCTCGATCTTTGTCTCCGAGGTTTGTCTGAGGAGGAAATGTTCATATGAAGTCTTAGTGTTCCTCATGCAATACTTAAAATATAAGTTAATTGACGTGATTACCGCAATGTGTTTGTCATCTGATTTGAAGGTATGATCGATAAGATCATGGTCAGGGCAGTAGGCCCAAACTTTTGGAGAGAGGATGACATCGCCTGATAGAGCAAACTTTTCAGCAATGTTTGCCTCGAGTACTGCTGGACCACTCAGGACAAAGTGTATGCATCCTTCATTGCCAATGGTCGTGACTCTGACAGGTCCGATGGACAGAGCTATTCAACATGACAAAGGGACAGGTGAAATTATGTCAAGAATAATTAAATGAAACAGAGAATGGACTACAGGAAGGAAAGTGTCGAAAAGGGGAAAAAGCATATTGATATGGTTTAAGCCAGCAATGCACACGGCGTACGGAAAGAAACATGAACACTGATGAAAAGCGAGCGAAACTAAGAAAATCAGAAAGTCATCCGAAGCAAAATCATTGACTTCTGCTCTCAATAGCTAAACGCAAATTCTCTGTCTTCAGTGTAGACCAGAATCACATATTGCAAAATACAAAAGATGGGGGTTTTCCCCTTGGTGAATTAAATGTAAAACTTACAATGATTTTTATGTTTACATATATACAATTGGGCAATTGGTGGTATTTTTGAATGATTCTTTATTTACCTATCTTTACTCTGAGTTTGACGCCAACCTCCGTGTCCCAGTTATCACATCTATCCTGGATACGAAGACCACACTTGATGACACGTGTTAGGATGTGATCCATGTTTGCTCTAGTCACCTTCCATAAGGCTAGAAAAGCATCACCTGACACAAAACAAACATACATCGCTATTAGCTTTCTCTACATATCGGGATGCATAATATACAAGATCATGATACTTCGCGGATAGTTGTTGGTAATACTTGTGCTCATAAAATATCAAAATGACTGACAAAAAATAAAAGTGATTGTACATGTAGGCAATGGACGTATATTTATTCACTTGCATTATTCAGTCTTCCTACTTTAAAAAGTGTATTTGACAGAAACACTTTATATCTTGCAGGGTTCTTTTTTTATTAGTAGTATTATTATTTATTTCAACATCATTGTTTGGTTGGTACACATATTTTCATAGAAATAAAGACATGAAAGAGCGCTTGGGGAGACAACCCAAATATTAATCATGTATGAAAAGAAATGAAAATGTAACAATTTCTTCTTCGTTTGATTTACAATAAAACAAGATCGGTCTTTGTTGCTTGGGGGCAACGGCTTTTCCCTACCTCGTAGAGAGCAGACCTGCCAACCTTCTACAACCACAATAAGTATTCTTATAAGGGGGAAAAAGTATTTTTTGACAAAAAAGAGTATTTAAAAAAAAAATTGTCTCAACGTAACAATCGCCAGCCTGTTGTAGTGAGATCGGTGAAAAACATGTGAGATGACTTAACTTGAAAACTTGATAATTCACCCTTTTAAACATGTGCTCGTAGGCGAGAATTTACTTGTTCTTTTCATGCAACAAGTAACTGGTCCGACAGAGATTTTTACCGGTCTGGGACTGTTGGATCGGCGCTAGTGTCGCATGCTGTGTATAATACATACTCCATTATCAGAAATTTAACAAAAAAGTAACAAATCATACAAAATAAGTATTGGTGTATTTATAGCAAAAAGAGGAATAAATACTCTAAAAAGGGAACGGTTGGCATGTCTGAGAGAGCTATCTTTGTTTACAAATTCATTCACCGCCCTTTCACAAGGTAAACAAAAATCAAAAAATTTGAATGATTGAATTGAATTTATTACCAAATATCACTGTCAGGTACAATTAAAAGGAATAGTACATCACATATAAACAAAACATTTGGTAATTGGAGCTAACATAATAGCAAGATGCTAATCGAGGTTAGCCCCAAATAATGTCATTATCATAGTTTAAACAATAAATCTAACTAAATCTCAATATTGTACATCAAAATCAATACTAATTCTACTTATACTGTTGCAGAAAATTTCGATCATTTTCAATGAACATATTTACACTATTTACAAGAAAAAAATATCTTAATTATTCACAAAATCTTTATATAGAATTATTGTTTTCAGGCAGTATTTTACCATACCTAATTAATTATAATCTTCCAGTAGCATTAATTTTAACGATTTGCTAAATATCTTACGACTGGGGGTGTTTCTAACATTACTTGGCAGAAGATTCCATAAAGTAGGACCAGAAAATGAAATTGATTGTTTTCCCAAATTGGTATTATTTTTGTCAAGATTAACATTTCGCTTTTCTCTATTTCTTGTATTGTAAGGATGGTCTATAAATGAAAAATAATCAATAAAACTATGCGGCAACCGATTATTAATTAAATCGTGCATAAATACTCCTATCAAATATTGGTATTGTTTGAAAATATCGAGAATATTTAGATCATAAAATAAAGGAGCAGAGTGATAAGTATGATGGTTGAACGTCATTATTCTAGCTATTCGTTTTTGAAGTAATAATATAGGGTTCAGGGTTGTTTTGCACGTCCCACCCCATACTTCCAGACCATACGTTATCTGTGGTAAAATAAATGAGTTGTATAACATAACTAAGATTCTCTTTGTTACATAATTCCTCAATCTATAAAGTATTCCAATTTTTTTGCTTAGCACATTGCAGACAATGTCAACCTGTTTCTTCCATGTAAGGTTTTTGTCGATACATATACCAAGAAATAATGTTGATTCAACACAATCTAATAAAGTTCCTTTCAGTGACAATTGTCCTGATATCATAATATTTTTTCGTCTATTTTTAAACAACATATATTTAGTTTTCGTAACATTGATTGTCAATTTGTTGGCATTGCACCATGCTATTATATTGTTTAAATTGAGACTAATTTCTGATAAATCAATATGTTGTTCATCACAATTGAAAGTATGAAATAAATTTGAGTCATCCGCAAAAAGACGGAAATTGAAATAATTTGATGAGTTTGCCAGATCGTTTATATACAACAAGAACAAAGTAGGACCCAAAACTGATCCTTGTGGAATACCGCATGAAATCGACCTGTATTCGGAATTTACACCATCATAATTAACAAATTGCTTTCTGTTTCGTAAATAATCATTAAACCATTCTACTGCCTTACCACGAATGCCATAGTGTTCTAGTTTCTTAATGAGAATAGAATGATTAATTGTATCAAAAGCTTTAGCAAAATCGATGAATATTCCTACTGTCACCTTTCCTTCATCGGTATATCTTGTAATTTGATTAATCAGATTTATCAGTGAAAGTTTCGTACTGTATCCATTTCTAAAACCATATTGGTGTTTATACAATATTTCATTCTTTTCTATGAATTTCATCAATCGTACATTCACTAGTTTTTCAAATATTTTGCTAATCGCGGGTAAAATCGATATTGGTCTATAATTTCCAGGTAATTCTTTATCTCCCTTTTTGAAAACTGGTATAACTCTTGCAACTTTTAATTTATCTGGAAAAATGCCTGTGGTAAATGATAGATTGAATATATGCGAAAGAGGTTTGCAAATACAATTCATAGCATATTTCAACAGTCGAACTGATATGTCATCATAGCCACTTGCTTTAGATTGATCAAGAGTGTATAACATTTCTTTAACTTCTGAACTTGTTATTGGCAGGAAGAAAAATGTTTGACTAATGTATGGACCCATGAACTCTCGGTAATTAACATTTGGCTGCTCAATTTTCTCAGCTAGATTTTTCCCAATAGTAGAGAAATAATTGTTGAGTGAATTTGCTATATCAATAGATGAAGTAATTTCGGAAGGTTCATTTTCTTGGTTAACAACTAATTTGTTAATTTTTGAATTCAGATTCGAGCCACTATTTTTATTCAAAAGTTCATTGATATGACCCCAAGTTTTCTTTGAATCTTTTTTGTCTGCTTCAAACTTATGTTCATAATGCATTTGCTTTGCTTTCCTTAAGACGGCTGTTAACTGATTTCTGTATTTTTTATATTTATTCAAACAATCTTTATTATAATTTGATTTTATAATTTGAGAAAAAAGTCTGTGCTTTGTCGATATTGAACGCTTAATACACCGTGTTATCCAGGGTTTATTTTTCTTTTTCTGTTTAACACATTTTGTCTCAATAGGAGCATGTTTATTACAAACAAATAAGAACTGTCTTTGGAAAATATTATAAGCTTCATTAGGATCCATACATTCTAAAACGCTTTTCCAAAAATTAGTAGTAACATGTAGATCATTACAAAATGAATCTATTGAAAAATTATGAAAGTTTCTCCGTGTTACACTATTTTTTCTTTGTTTAACACACTTGAAGTTCTTAAAAACGGAGTAAACTGGGAGATGGTCAGAAATATCTACTTCAATACACCCTGCTTGAATAGGATAGGCATATATATTAGTATAAACATGGTCAATGAGAGATATGCTAGAACTTGTTATTCTTGTTGGACTTGTTATCAACTGACGTAAGCCATAACATTCTGTCATGTGAATAAAATCACGACAACTTTCAGTTGGAGATAAAAGATTTATATTGAAATCTCCTACAATAATGCAATGGTTTCTGTCTAGATTCAAGTTATGCAATTGTTCGTTGAGATCAAGACTAAATTCTTCAAAGTTACTCTCTGGTTTTCTATAAATTACCCCAAATATGATACTCACATCCTGAATGAGAATTTTCAGCCATAATGATTCAGCATTGTGCAAGGACAAATTAGGCATTCGTTTGTAATTAAGTCCTGAATGAATATAAGCACCAACTCCTCCTCCTCTTGTAATATTTCTACATTGTAATTCAAGATTATACCCTGGCATTAAAAAATGATTTACGTCTTTAACATTCCAAACTTCTGATAATGCGACTATATCAAAAAATGATTTCAATTCATCTTCATATACTTCTTTCAACATTTCAAAATTGCGATTCAAAGATCTCACATTCACGTGCGAAATGGAGAATGGCTGAGAAAAAGCTTTTGTCGAGGAAAAATTTTCAGGAGAAAGTGATGCTGTTGTTATTTGAAATGGGTCAAGTTCTTCGTTATCATTAAGCGAAATTCTGTTGATAAGTGTAGTATCCATTACGTTCATAAGTATTACGTAAAAGAAAAAATAAAGACATTACATATTTACAGTTATTTCAGCTTCGAAATATCTTCTTTCGAGAATATGATGACAGGAGCTGATTTCTCGTCCTTCCTGACATATATTTTTCCATTGTAAGTCCATAAGAACTTGTACCCAGCATTTTTTCTAGCTCCATTGGCGAGTCCTAGCAGCTCTCTTGTTGCACCGACGAGGTTCTCGTTGACGAAGATCTTCAAAGTGCTGCGAAGGTTGATTCCAAGATCCGCAGAAGTTGTGCCCCGTAGATGCTTCCTACCATCATAGACAGCATTCCTAGCTCTTCGATTTGTAAACCTGACAATTATTGGTCTTGGGTGCTTGGCAGACGGTTTCGGTGCTCCGAGGCGGTGTGCAATATCGATGTCGCCAGCGGTGATATCTGGGTCGATCCTTTTGGAGATGATCAATGCTACATCTGCTGGGTTCTCCTGCTTCTCTTCTGGAATCCCAGCGATCTCAAGGTTTTGCCTCCTATGATTCCAGTGAAAAATACGGCTAATGACGAATATTTAGCACGTGTGAACCCAAACTAGAACATGATTAGAATTACGAACGCTAATCACAGTCAAGATTACAATAGCAATCATCATTACAAAGATGATTCAAGATTCACGTGTGAAAAGGCCCGAAGACGACTTGGATTGCATGATAGCTCTTATCAAATCCATGTGTTCTTTCAAGTGTGCATTTCCATTGTTGCACGTAGCTTGATGTATACAAGAAATATATATTTTCTTCTTCATTCACATTTTATCCTTTGGAATCCAAGAGAGTTGTCATTTAAAGATACATGATACACGTTTCAAAATCCAATATACTGGGATACAGAAATCATTTAAAACGAGTCGCCATCAAGGAAGGGGTATTTGCGAATCAGAAATCCTCAACACTGCTCGATGACCTCGTTCTCTCAGCAATCTATGGCCGGTATCCAAGAAATATCATTGTCTTCATCATGATTCTACCGCGTAATCCCAAACAGACCTTCCATATGAATGCTTAATACCAGAGATTCCTCAATGACAAGGCAAAATGGCTATATTTAGCCTCGCATTTTCACAAGACTTTTTATTACTGCCAACATTAATATGATATGTGTCGGAAAAGACGAGTCTCAATAAATACAGTACAATGCCAAATATAGTTTCTATTTGTTTTTGTTTTTAAAGAAAAGAACAATCGATAGTCCATCTGACAAGTGCTGCTACATGTACATGGATGATTGCCTCCCGGGGGGGGGGGGGGGGCACTCAGTATATAATGCATAGTGGGTATGTGCCGCGGAGGGGACCCCCATTTTTACACTCAAATTTCCGTTCCAAGGTATAGCATTTTTGTCTTATTGAGAAAAAGAACAAAGAAAGCCGCTCCAAGGCATAGCATTTCCTTCTTATCGAGAAAAAAGAAGAAAGAAATCAGCTCCAAAGCTTCGCATATTTTTCGTTACGCCGTTCCGGTCGCATTGATCTGCTACAATTTTGGTGAAAATCGGCCGTAGAGCGCTTTTCGACCATCGCCTAAGCGCGAGCGCACCCGGCGGAGGCCGCGCTAGCTGCGTCATGCACGATTGCCCGTTCTATAGGGATGCATACGCACTCACAGAGATAGGGAGATCCGTTCCGAGGACCCCCGTTTTCGCAAACATTTGTAGTTCCGAAGCCCGTTCCGAGGACCCTCCTTTTTACAATAAGCCCGCTCCAAGGCCCCCGTTTTTTGCCTCGCCCGCGGCACACCCCTACCACTTTTTTGGTCGAGTGCCCCCCCCCCGGGGATTGCCTCCCCGCAATCTTCAGCATATTAAAGATGTAATGGCAAACAACAGGTTGATTTTCATCACACATGTAAGCTATCAAACTCTGCCATTTGAGGCAAACACTCAGATAATTATATTTGTCAAAATTATGCTTTATTAATAATGCTAAAATTAACCCTCGTATACAAATATGCCTTATTAGAGAGAGAAAGAATAAATTTACACAAACAACCATCAAACGTAAAACTGATGTGTTTTTATAGTGTTATGAACATTTCAAGTTCTAAAATATCTTACAGTCTACTACAAAGTTAAAATAACCCCAATTAATAATAAAAACAACTGTATTTGGAGGTATCGTAATCAATGTCAGAGGCACCAGTCAATAAGTTCAGATAAATAGTGAACATCTACTTAAATTATAAAGACACTACCGGTGATTCTACCCTACCTGCAAACTTGAGGACGTCTCCCTCCGTGCCCAGGATGTTCTCTACTATTTCTCCGAGATAGTCATTAAGAGTTCGAGAAAGACGGTCCGTACCACAACCTGATCGTGAACTCATGCTGTATCGCTCGCATAAGGCAGTGAAACCTATGTAGGGTGATAATATATCATCATACTTAAATTTGTTTGTATTCCAACTTCGTTATTTGTATGACTAGATGTCATATGTTTTAATACAACTGGAACGTCTATGGCAGTCTTGCCTGCAATACGCGATAGCAGCAATGCTGGCTTTGAGGAAAACCAAGGTGAATAATTGTTCACCAAAAAACATCATTCATATGACGATTTCATTGACCATAAATGACATTTGCCCTTAATCATGTGACCTAAGTCTTACTTGCAAGACGATCAGTTATACTTACTTACCCTAACGCAGACCTGCCAACCTTCTACAACCAAAAAAAAAAGTATTCTTATAAGGAAAAAAAGTATTTTTGACAAAAAAAAAGAGAATGTTTAACAATTTGTCTCAACGTAACAATCACCAGCCTCTTGTAGTGAGATCGGTGAAAAACATGTGAAATGACTCCACTTGAAAACTTGATAATTCATCCTTTTAAACATGTGCTCGTAGGCAAGAATTTACTTGTTCTTTTCACGCAACAAGTAACTGGCCCGACAGTGATTTTTACCGATCTCGGACTGTCGGACCGGTGCTATTGTCACGCGCTGTGTATAATACATACTCCATGATCAGAAAAAAGGAAACAAATCATACAAAAGAGTATTATTGTATTCCAACCAAAAAAGAGGAACAAATACTCTAAAAAGGGAACGGTTTGCACGTCTGCTAACGTCCAAGTTTCATGAACTAAATCAAAATTCTTTTAAAGTTATGACATTTCAAACATTTATTAACCTTAGTTAAGATTTCGATGTTGATTCCCCAGCAGGATCTAAAATCATTGACCCTATATGACCTTTGACCTTGTGACCTAAAACTCATGCAAGACGATCAGTGATACTTGGTTACTCTTACATCCAAGTTTCATTAAAGCCCCTTTCACAATTGACGTACGACCACTTGCGACCTTTTGGTCGTGCGACAGGCTGCAACAGGCATCAATCGCCAGTCATCTCATAATATCGCACATAGGCTTTCACAGTTGCAACAGTTGTCGTACAACAAAAACAACCAGTAAAACCCGTTGCACGAGTAAGTCGCTTATGATCCTATTGTGCTCGTGCGATCACATGCGAGTGTTGCACGAGGGATTGCGAGGGGAACGGTCGCACACAACGGTAGTGCAATGTTGTAAGCCGTTGCGATCGGTCTTGCAACAGTCTTATGGCCCATCATATTATCGCACCCAGTCGCAAGACAGGTCTCTGTACATGTAGGTCGCTAGCACATGTGCAAGTGTTGTACGACCTCCAGTCGAGTAAATGCGACTACTTAGTTGTGCCACCTGTCGCACCAAGTCGTGCAACGTTGAACAACACTCCCACGATGATCGCCCGACCGATGGTACGACCCCGGATACGAGCTGATGCGAGTGAATCAGTCGTATTTGATCGCGTTCTGATTTTGAACATGTTCAAAGTTCAGATGTGACCAGTCACGACCACCTTGAGTTCGTGCGACCGTCTACAACGACTGCGAGTGCTCGCAAGTCACCAAGAGATCGATCGTGCAACAGCAGGAAAAAACTGTTGCAGGCGGTCGTAAACTGGTCGGATGTCAATTGTGAAAGGGGCTGTACGGTCGCATACATGCGAATGCAACGGTAGTGGAATGTTGTAAGCCGTAATTTCGATCGGTCTTGCAACAGTCTTATATTATCGCAACCAGTCGCAAGACTGGTCTCTGTAGGTATCTAGCGCATGTGCAAGTGTTGTACGACCTCCAGTCGACTAAATGCGACTATACGTAGTTGTGTCACCTCTCGCACCAAGTCGTACAACGTTGAACAACACTCACACGATGATCGCCCGACCGATGGTACGACCTGATGCGAGTAAATCAATCGTATTTGATCGCGTTTGGATTTTGAACATGTTCAAATTCAGATGCGACCAGTCACGACCACCTCCGACCACCTCAAATTCGTGCGTTCGTCTACAACCACTGCGAGTGCTCGCAAGACACCAAGAGATCGATCGTGCAACAACAAGAAAAAACTGTTGCAGGCGGTCGTAAACAGGTCGTACGTCAATTGTGAAAGGGGCTTTACTAGATCACCGGACGAGATCCTTATTTAAAGTTAGATCCACATTTAAAGTTATGACATTTAAGATATCGATGTTGATTCCCCAACAATGTCTGTAATTTCCTTGACCCAAAATGACCTTTGACCATGGTCATGTGACCTGAAATTCAGGAAGGATGTTCACTCATACTTAATTACCCTTATGTCACAATTCAAGTTTCGTGAAAAAGGTCCATATACTTTCTAAGTTGATGATATGTTGAGTTGACGAGTTGAGAATATTTCATAAATATAACACTGGTTATAAGATTTCAATGTTAAAGATCGTCAACATTGAAGTCTTAGCCAATTAATCTTGCTCTGCTATGCAGGCGATACTAATGTATATACACACTTAAAATGTTGGGCAACATACTGTCCTCTGTGTTGGGTAATGTATGTTTGGGTAATGTATGTTGGTAAAAATTCATTCTGCGCAATCATTATCCAATGGAGCCAATTTTTTTACACAATTATTAGCTTTATTACCCAATTTGGACAGATTTTAACCAATAGTTGCGTGAACAGTATGTTGCACAGTGATGGTTAAAAATCGGGCCTTATTGCCCAACCTTTGCAGTGGTGCTAAAAAGTTAGTGAACCCCACAAGAAAATGGACATATCTAAAAGTGTTCAAGTTTTGCCATGACGTCAGGTGATAAAATTTTACATTCAATAAAGTCTGTTTCTCTGGGCTCGCCTGACATTGTAGTGTTGTTGTCTACATTCAACACTGGGCATAAAGGAGCGCATTTTGTGGTGGGGTTCCGTAATTTTCTAGCACCACTGTATGTATACATATACATACAGCAGGTAGACAACAAAAAAAATCAAAATCTGTATAGGTCTTTAATTTACAATGTGAATGAATACGTCAGCCGTTGGTTTACAAAAAAAAAAATAACACAAATTTGATTAACCAGATAAACTAGACGAATGTATTCATCATTGTAGATTATGCTAAATAAAAAAATCAATAATTTTTTTTAAAAACTTTTCTATTTCATTCTTACATACTTACAGTATTGTTATTATTAGCATGATAACCCAAGAATACACATCTAATTATCATTATTATGATTTCCATGTATGACACTGCTTTAGATTGAGGCCTATTCCTGTTTTAACATTATTTCATATCGATGTATAGGCCTAAAACCTCTTTCTTTTTTCTTTACTTCTTTATCTTACAATAAGCTAAATGTTACTGTTTGTTCTTTTTTTTCTTCTTGATGTTTCACTTTTAGTATTATTTATTTGAACTTTAGTTTTGCTGTATATAATTATTCCAAATTATTTGTAATCTTTCCTTTTAATGTGTGTATTTCTCTCTTTGTGCAGGAACATTATGTGAAACGGCATGCGAGGTGATTAATGTTTTATCCTGTCGAAAGATGCTTTAATAAATAAATGAAATGTAAAATATATAAAATATAAATGCTAAACATTTTCACGAGCATATGCAGATATTAATTTTGTGCGTCCTCTTGTAGTCTATTGTTTAATTGTTGTTATTTTTTTCAAAAGAAATGGTTGATATATGATTGTCTTGTAGTTAAAAATATTAGCATTCTCTGACTTGATTATGATTTCAATAATTTCAGTGACAGTTTATATGTAAAAGTTAATAATTAAAAAGTGTGATTAAAATCGTACATTTGTAAATACATGTATAAATGCCTTGTATATTTTCACGATTATGTTGTCAAAATTCCCACAGTCAACAAACATGTAGTGTACTACTAACATATGTGTTTGGACTATATTTAGCTGAGCTAATCTCAACATGGATTTTTTTTTGCCATATGTGGTAAAAACCATTTGAATTGAATCAGTCAACGAGGCTTCATGGGGTAAATTCTTCTAAATTTAGTTTTGTGAATCCATATTTAGCCTGCCCATTGCTCGTTTATGCAGAACCCTCGCCCATCTTTAGAGCAGAGCGGGGAGCAGAGTCGAAATACACAGTGAGCTTTCCTGATCACAATATACATTATTCACATACATGACTATGTCGAGGATGTTGAGGAAATAAATTACAAGTGTTGATAAAGCTCAATTAGAATACAACACTATTACCCAGAAGCTGATGGTTCTAACCTTTTTAATCTTCACCTGTCCTTGTCCTCACATGTCCTCACTATAATTATGTTGTTATCACCGCTGTTCTTGCAATGTGTAAACGTGTTTGATGGAGTTAATTAAGCTTGACCATGATTTCCGTCATAACTTTCCTCAGTATTAATGGTAATGATGGTGAATTATGCAGTAACTGGAATTTGAGATTGAAAGTAGGCGGACACCGCAATGAAGTTACCTAGGAAAATGTATGAATCATACTTCTATATGTTCTACAGGTGGATCAAAAAATAAACAAATAAAAAAAGTTGTATTGCTATTGAGTATTTCGATAGAATGAATGTATCTAGGTAAAGAAATAAAAATGTTAATTAATCGACCATGATATTCTTAATAATAAAATAAATTCTTGATTTGAAATTGGTTGAGCATTACAATAATAATACTACAGAACTAAAGCCTGCCTCGTCTGCAGGTGTATCATGTATCAATAATGAATTGCAATCTAGTTCATTTATGGGGGGAGGGGTCTTACAAGGCACGACTCCTATTCCATGTGATAGCTGAGGTTCATTGTTCATGCAGGGATTGCATATCCCTGGTTCATGTATATTAAAAGACGGATAATATGCAATATCCTTCCCAATTTCTAACACATTTCTTCCTCTTTTCTCCGCGTTTCCGAACTGCGGTCTTTCATGAAAATCGGAAATACCCGCAGCTGTCAATGTCTAGCTCTGCGTAGCGTTCTTGATTTTCTCTAAACACCGTTCCCTTCCCTCCTGTCCCAGAGAAACTTTCATCACCGAAAAAAGGGATTTTAGCTAATCAGGAAAAGGGGCAATAATAAAGTAAAATTATCTGCTTCCCTTTCCAATTACGCACTGTTTTGCAGTGGTTTATTTGCATGTGTACTTTGAACGTATTTTGAATATAATTTTAGTAAAGCATTTCTGCCATCTTAATGAGTGCATCTTTACCAATGAAATGTAAGTTGGAATGAATAAAAACTATATATGGTTTGCAGGTTGGCCTTGGGCTTTACTACTTCAGAAACGAGAACAAAAAATTAAAAATTTTCAAGAAATAAAGTTTAACTATAGCACTCGTATAGGCACCTGTATCAATGCCACATTGAGGGGGGCACATCCGACCCGTGCCCCCCCCCTCAATCTGGCATATGTAAATATGCCTTCTTACAGAAGTGTGCCCCCCCCCCTTTGAAAGACACAACATAGATTTTTAACGGGAATATGCCTTTCATACATTTTTTTGTGCTTGTCCAATAGTTGGACGAAATGATCTGAATTTTTTTACCTATGAACCCCCCCCCCCCTTCCTTTTTTTTCTTGTCAAATTTTTCACGGGAAAATTAAAATGTGCTCTCTCCCTTTTACAAAATCATGGATCCGCCCCTGCATTGCGGACACCTTTTTATATAGTTAAATTAGAGTGTAAAACTCTATTAAAACAATGGCAATATGAAAAGGGGGAAGAAATAAACGCAAATGCACCAATTTATAGATATTCCTGATTCATCATTGACTCTATATGTCGAGGACCCCACTAGAAATAAGCTTTTGAGCTTGGCAGTGGGTTAGCCTTTTAAAGCATACACTGTAAAAAAAAATTAGTTGAAATTACTCAATAAAATTGTGGCAAAAAATTGCCTTAATATTTTCAAGTATTTATGAGTTTGGCAGTTTTCAGTAAAATTTACTTATTTTCTTTGCATCCATTTTACTCAAGAAAATTAAGTTACAATAACTTAATTCAATTAAGTAAAACAATCACTAAAATATTTGAAAAATCATATTTGGGAATGGATTTTCGTGATTCGAAAGTCCGCTCCCCCGTCGTCCCACTTTTAGTGACATCATTTTCATCTTAGACATCTTATATCCAAATATTAGACTTTGTGCATTGTCACTTACCTGTACATGTATAGGTACTGACATTGATATTTTATACCCGATCGTTTCATTCTTACAAATAAAACAGTGAGAATAATATAAGCATTGTCCGAAAACCTAGAAAGAAATCTGAAATTTTCACCTAAATGACTATTTAATGTTGCTCTTTCTTTGATTCAACAAAAGAATAAAATAGTTAGCACACCCTTATCCAAAACAATTTCAAATAAAAATAGATATGACAGTTATTAAAAAAAAACATTTAATTGCTCTAATGAATATTCATTCATTATTTAAATAAGGCGTTAATTGAAGAAAAAAAAGAAAATTCAACATGATTATATAGCTAATAATCATCTTTGCCACATTGAGTTAGATTTACTCAATCGAAGCAAGCTACATGTATCAATACGTGAATTTTCTTAAATGTATATTGAACCCAAATAAATAAAGTAAATTAAAAGACAAGTTAAAACTACTGAAAAAACGAAAAATAATTACAAATTATAAATTCTACTTATATACATTAAGTGTTAACTACTGATTTCAGATTTTTTTAACAGTGTATACTGATTTTATTCTTCATTGTATACAATCCATTGTTTACTGGGGATAGAAAATCAATCAATAACCAGAAACTTTGTAATAAAATTCCCGCATTACACACATGCGATATTCCTAAATTGTAAAACGACGTGCAGAAATCAAATGGAAATACTGGAATATTTTACCCAGACACATTTATCTGTTCGAATAATCCTAATTAGGCTAATCGATTAACATCATTATGGACAATGCAATGGACAACCCTTGTCAGAAAGGATTTCATGAAGGGTCCGCGGTCGGCCAGTCACTGACCGAAATTAGACAGCTGCATGAAAACCAGTTTATTCATTCACATACATGATTTATTTTCGGTACTAATACAGTCGTTGATAATAAAAAAAAAATATATAGAAAACACTTGAAGAAAATTTGAAATGTGGTAAGCATTATTTTACTCAATTCCCCCTAGTGAAATGAATACTTGGTTGACTTTGTTATTATTTAAATGGGAACTAATCAAGCCTTGAATTTCATAATCAATTTTGAATAATAAAGCACACTTCGTTATTCCAGTGCAAAGAAAATAATTTTTTTTAAATCCAAAAATACCCAAGCCTCGACAAAGAAACGATCGAAAGAGAAAGGAAGAGAAACAAAAAAGGAAGGGGGTATTCAACTCAAGTTCATTCATAAAGTGTTTATTGAATCTGTGAGTTTGGAAAGAGAATGTGTTTGATGTTTTCACTGGTTTATCTGTAACTTGTGGTCTACAACTCTCTGTCATCGTAAAAGATAGTTTAGAAATTAAAAAATAGGAAATTTTAGCAAATAAAACATTTTCTTCTCGTAGAAAATTGATTTTTTTTCTTCATAATGTATTTATTTTGCTTTTTTTTTATATACTCACTCTATCTAGCAAACTTGATTTTCATTAATTTGCTTTCTGAAATTTTCTAAAGGATATATATATTTGTATACACGGGTGTATACTTGTTTTTAAAGAGACAGCGCTTCATAGATCAGTGTTATTTTATTAACAAGTGAAATTAATAAATTAATAAATGAAACAATCAACCAATAAACAAATAATTCCAAAATAACAAAATACACTTTCTTCATTTTTATACAAAAATAATGAAAAATAAATAAATGAAATAAATAGTGAATGAATAAATGAATGCATAAACAAATACATTACTGATTTTATGAATAAATAATAAACTAGTTTGTTTAGGTTCGTATGACATGCTTACCTGAGATATCAGCAAACATAAGTACCCCTTCAAATTTTTGGCTGCATGGTAGTCTCGTTGTTTGTGAACGGGCGAGTACGAGATCTGGCACATGAGTGGCCAGTTTATTAATGACCATACCCTTTTGGGTCAGCCTCTGGGTCTTTGGATGCTCATCTTTGGCTCGCATAACCTTGGGTTTCACTGCAACATGGTGAAAATAAAATGGAAAGAAAATATTTGAATATGAATATGCTCATGAATTCTTAAGAGTATTAAATTATTGCAGAAAATTTATATTGTTTATGTATAGGGTAGTTTTCTAGTATTATGTAATATATTTTCCATCTCTGTGTATGTAATTGAAAGCCATTGAAAACTAAATTTCTTTGTATGCTTGCATTCATGGACCAATAAAAAACTAATTCAAAAATATAAAGGGATGTCAACGAATGTGGATAAAGTTCATTGACCCTAATTACTTTTGACCTCGATCATGTGACCTGAAACTCGGGCAAGACGTTCAGTTTACCTGATTACTCTTATGTCTAGGTTTCATGAACTAGATCCATAGACTATCAAAGTTTGACTTTAGCTGATGTGATTTTTTTAAAGATTTGGAGTCTGCTTAAGCACACTAATGTTTCAGTCTTTCGTACGATCATTCGCAACATGTACGCATCCCATCAGATGTATGAAAATTGGGAACATGGCAAAGAAATTCACGAACAATTGCTGAATGGATATGACCTTTTTTAGGGTAATTTGCAAATTCTAACAATTGAAGAACAAATATACTTGCAATAGATATCCGAATAGTTGACAAATGAACTTCTTTTCCCTCACAGGATTAGCAGATCTTTGATTAGAATGTTTAAAAATCGTTAAAAATGTGTTTTTACCCTTTCTTCATCAGTTACTTCTCGGTTATACATAGCAAATGTAACAATAATATAGGCAATGTTCTTGTACAACATTTTCTGTTGAAAATGAATAAATATATATGAATTTGAAACGAATCATAGAGGGTTAAATTTAGACCAATTGATTTGATATTTGTAAATATTATCGATTTTCTATTATATTTTTGTTATTTATTCAAATATATGTTATTTTATGTACACTTCGTGTATGCACTCTAAAAAAAGGTTTTCCGAATATTGGGTAAAATGGGAACATGCATGTTGTGTTGAAATAGCCCAATATCGGGTAAAAAAAATGCCCAGCAAACATGCATGTTCCCTTTTTACCCAATATTGGGTAAAATTTTACTCAGTGTTTTTATAGAGTGTGTGAAGAAAATACAGTGATGCGGCCATGATGTAAAACAAAAAGTCAGCGTGTCCTTTAAGTGTACTGGCAAACAAAATAAAACAATGCTCTTAACCATGGATGAAAAAAAAATCAAGTAATAGAAGGTGAGTCAAGTAAGATTGTTACACAGTCATATGCACGTATTACCTGTTTCTTCAGAGTATTACGCCCGGGTATTACGATTGATGTTTCTTATTAATATTGCGACACAATGCTGGCATATCATTTCCGAGCTGCTGTACTAGAGATTCTGGAGATCTGGAGATTCTATAGAATTATGGCGTAATGCAATATTCCGCTATTTTTGGGTTGAATATTTGCCTGTATATTGCCATGATACTGAATGCGGGTACACATAATAGACCTACATAAATAAATGTATAGTTCTTTCCATTTTAAAATCTTTTGATTAATACTTTTTGTTCAAATCACGCGCCCATGAAATACAAAAAAAAAAATAATGATAATTTCGGCTGACAATAAGCAAACGATAAGCGAATATAATGTATGAACGGAACAGATTTCTGCGTTTGCCATGTTTGCTCGCGATAATATAAATCATTGTTCTCTGCAAATAGATCTACAATGTACATGTATATCCCGTTTCTTCATAACTTTTGTCTATTAAGGGATGACAGCAGTTCACTCCAGATTTTCTTTTGTGGAAACGTGTTCTGAGACGGGTTAATAAATACTTTCCGCTCAGAGCTAGCTATTATACTTACCGTAGTAACATGATGAGTCAATGCTGTCAGGCCTCGGCCTATACAAGCAGCAGCCGAACATCAATGTTTAATATTCCAAAAGTAATATCCAAAGAATCAAACTTTCACAAAGTACAAAGCCGGGTCGATATGACAGTTTTTACTGTGCTCCGAACCACCAAAGATAAACATAATGAAAATCCTCCAACTGTCTAGGGGAATGAGAGTAGAATGTTACACGTGTCCACGGGGCATGTGTGCCTATGTTCAGGATAAATTAACTCAGACGTACTTGGTCATGGTGTGCAAGATCTCGTCGCTTATGATCGGGTTCGCTTTTCCCAAATGATCACTTCCGACACAGAGGTTCCTAGGCTGTCTGTGTGACTAATAATTATCATCAAAGCGTTGAAAATTGAATAAAGTGATGATGAAATACAAGTGCACGTTCCATAATTCGCTCTTGTTAAATTTTCATCCGAGATGGCCACACCCTTTTTCGCTAAAAAAGTATTCTTCAAATAGCAAGAGCGAAGTTTTGAACCCGGGTTTTTGAGATGGTTACTCTTATACCCAAATAAAGGTTGCCAAGAAATCCACCACTGCTTTGTCTAACTTTCGATGAGGCTTTTTTTTTTCAATCTACGGATTATTGTCTTAAACATGTATGTACAGGGGCCTGTTGCAGAAAGAGTTGCGTTTAAACGCAAGTCAAAAAATCAACCGCAAGTCAAAAATGCGCGCTGTTGATTGGTTGAAAATCAAGTTGCGCATGATTTTTAGAGTTGCAATTGATTGCAACTCTTTCTGCAACGGGCCCCAGGTCTACAAGTACTAACGAGTTGAATTGGTAAGGTCCCTGTTGGTCCTGGTGGGTGTTTCATAGACCTGTTCCTAAGTTAAGAATGAGTTTAAGAATTACTGGTGAACATTTATTACGCGCTAAATAATCACCAATGAACATTTAATTGCATGCGCGTTTTCTGGGGGAGGGGGGGGGGGGGCTCGGGGTTCCCAGGCCGGCCCCCCCCCCCCGAGTAGGCGAAAAAGCGGGCACAAAAGAGGAAAGAAAAAAGGAAAAAAAAGAAGGGGGGGCGCCGAATTGATGTTCGACATAGAGGGGCGCCGACTTGATGTCCGACCCAGGGGGGCGCCGAATTGATGTTTTACTTAGGGGTGCCGAATCGATGTTCGACATAGACGGGCGCAGAATTGATGTTCGACATAGGGGGGGGGGGGGCGCCGTATTTATGTTTGACCTCGAGGGGGGGGGGCGCCGAATTTATGTTTGACCTAGAGGGGGGGGGGCGCCGAACTGATGTTTCACCTAGGAGCACCGAATGGATGTTTAACATACGGAGCGCCGAATTCATGTTCGACCTGGGGGCCGAACTTAAGTTCGACATAGGGGCGCCAAATTGATCTTCAACCAAGGGGGCGCCGAATTTATGTTCTACCTAGGGGCGCCGAATTGAAGCTCGATATAGGCGGGCGCCGACTTGATATTCGACATTGGGGCGCCGAATTGATGTTAGACCTAAGGGCGTCGAATTGATGTACGAAATAGGGGTGCCGAATTGATGTTCGACCTAGGGGCGCCGAATTGATGTTTTACATAGGGGGCGCCGATTTTATGTTCGATCTAGCGGGGAGGACGCCGAATTGATGTTTTACCTAGGGGCGCTGAAGTGATCCTCAACCTAGGGGGCGCCAAAATTATGTTCTACCTAGGGGCGCCGAATTGAAGTTCGATATAGGCGGGCGCCGAATAGATGTTTTACCTAGGGGCACCGAATTGATGCTCAACCTAGAAGGGGGGGGGGGCAACGAAATGTTTTACCTAGGGGCACCATATTGATGCTCAACCTAGGGGACACCGAATTGATGTTTTACCTAGGGGCGCCGAATTGATGTTCGACATGGGGGGCGCCGAATTGTTCAATCCAACCCAGGGGCCGGGGGGGGGGGGCGCCGAATATATGTCTAACCGAGAGCGTCGAAACGATGTTTGACATAGGGGGCGCAGAATTTATGTTCGACCTAGGGGGGGGGGCGCAAAATTGAAGTTCGACATAAAGGGGCCGAAAGGATCTTCAACCTAGCGGGTGCCAAATTTATGTTCTACCTAGGGGCGCTGAATTGATGTTTTACCTAGGCGCGCCAAATTGATGTTTGACATGGGGGGCGCAGATTTGATGTTCGACATACATGTAGGGGCTCCGAATTGATGTTCGACTTATAGGGGCGCCGAATTGATGTACGACAAAGGGGCGCCGAATCGATGTTCAACCTAGGTGGGGGGGGGGGGTACCAAATTGATGTTTTACCTGGGGATGTTCGACATATAGGGGGTGGGGCGCCGATTTGATGTTCGACATAGGGGCTCCGAATTGATGTTCGACATAGGGGTGCCGAATTCATGTTCGACGAAGGGGGAGCACAAAATTGAGGTTCGACATAAGGGCGCCGAAATAATCTTAACCTAGGCGGCGCCAAATTTATGTTCTACCTCGGGACGCCGAATTGAAGTTCGATATGGGCGTGCGCCGCATTGATTTTTTACCTAGGGGCGCCGAATTGATGCTCGACTTATAGGGGCGCCAAATTGATGTTTGACCTAGGGGCGCCGAATTGATGTTCGACTTATAGGGGCGTTAAAGTGATGTTTGACCTAGGGGCGCCGAATTGATGTTCAACCTGGGGGAGCGCTGAATCTATGTTCGACATAGGGGGCCCAAATTGATGTTCAACATAGTGGGGCACCGAATCAATGTTCAACCTAGGGGGTCGCCAAATTCATGTCTTACCTGGGGGCGCCGAATTGATGTTCGACATAGGGGCGCCAATTTGATATTTGTCCTTGGGCGCCAAATTCATGTTTAATCTAGGGAGGGGCGCCAACTTGATGTTTTACCGGGGGCACCAAATTAATGTTTCAAATGGGGTGGCCAAACTCATGTTTGCTCGCATAAAATGCCCATCCTTTCCTTGAATACCAAAAGTGCTTAGAAAGTCCAAATTTTAGGTCAGAATATCACAAATTTGCATCTCACTATTCGCGCTCGCATCCATTGTTTAGTGCTAAGGTGACGATCTTGTTCATGGTTAGATAAGTGCTTTGAATGTCAAACATTGGGTCGAAATATCAAAAAATTTCAGCTCGCATGAAATGTTTTGTTAGATACTCATCCAGTTCCTGATTACCAAAAATGCTTACTCGAATTGCCAAATTTTAGGTCAGAATATCAAAATTTATCAGCTCTTCGCCCTCGCATCAATTGTTTACTCATCCTGTTCATGTTTACTCGAATGTGCAAATTTTAGGTCGGAAGGTCAAAAAATTTCAGTTCGCGCTTCGCACTCGCATCGTTTAATTAGATGCCCATCCTGTTCATGATTACAGAAAGTGCTTAGGATGTCGAAATTTTAGGTCAGAATATCAATTTTTTCAGCTTCCCTCGCAAAATAGTTTAAATAGATACGCATCCTTTCATGGTTAAAGAATGTGCTTAGAATGTCCAGTTTTGGGTCGGAATATCAAAACTTTTAAGCTAGCGCATTGCGCTCGCGTAAAATTATTTGTTGAATACCCATCCTGTTCATGATCACCAATAGTGCTTAGATTGTCCAAATTTTTGGTCAGCATATCAATTTTTTCAGCTCGCGCTTCGCATCAATCGTTTAGATACCCATCCTATTTATGGTTACAAACTGTGCTTAGAATGACCAATTTCGGGTCGGAATATAAAAAAAATTAAGCTCGCGCTTCGCGCTCGCATAAAGTGATTTGTTAGATACCCATCCTGTTCATGATTACCAATAGTGCTTAGAATGTCCCAATTTTGGGTGAGAATTTAGGTTAAAAATTTTCTGTTCATCATTACCAATAGTGTTTATAGAATTTCCCAATTTTAGGCGAGAATTTAGGTAAAACTATGTTTGTTCATAATTAAAAAAAGACCTCAGAATGTCCAGTTTTGGGTCGGAAATTAAAAAAATTCAGTTTGCGCTCGCATCGATTAATTAGATGCCCATCCTGTTCATGATTACTTTGCTTTCTGGTCGCATTTTTTTTTTTTTTCAAAAAGTGGTATTACAACATAATTTTCATGGATTTTTTTTTCATTGCCTTTTTCACGTGATTATGAAATAATTCAACATGCATTTAAGGCACCTATAATTGCCTGGCGGGGGGGGGGGGGCATTTATCGAAAAGTTCAAAGGGGCGCCAAAATTAGGTCGGGTCCCTGGATACGCGCCTGAATGGTGAATATCATTTACCACAAGAAAGGATCACCAGTCGTTTAAAGTCACTCTTAGCTTACGAATAGCTTTATGAAACGGCCCCTGGAATTTTTTTTTAAGAGTTCGCAAATTCTTCCTGTATTATGCAACCAGGGTCTCATTGACAATGCCTGATGCAACAGGAAACAGCTCCCTTTGTCAATGGTAACTTTGAGAGAGATGCTGATATCTTATTCTATATGTATTCCCCCTTCTCTCTCTATCTCCTCATAAGTCTTTGCAGTCCTTTAGTGTTCCCCATAATCATAACCTAGCTTCCCCTATGTTTGTCCGACTGGCGTTTCATAAACTTAATCGTATAGTTACTAGTAATTAAATATGGACATTACTGGATATGAAGTGCCAGAATAAGAGCCCAAATTTTTTTTTTCTTCACATTTTAACAATCTCCGGCTGTATTTAACACTTACTTTGATTTACATCAGGGCCCATTCACCAAAAGAAAAATCCTTGCCCTGAAGCGTATTTTAGCAGTTAAAATAATGTCATATCTGCACAGGAATATTTCAAATTGAGCCTAAAGTGATTGGAACTTTAATTTCTTTGCCTTTGCCACACTTTGATGTTTTATCATATTTGTGTGTATATTAATAACCACCTTCATGATTGAGTATTATAAGTTTAGCAGTGTTAGTTGTTATCAGTGGCGGATCTGGGGGGCACATCGGGCCCGTGCGCCCCAACCTTTTGAGAGTCATATAAATCAATATTATTTTGCTGTTTTTACCCAAGTGTGCCCCCTTTTTGAAAGTGAGGAACTTTTTTTTTTTGGGGGGGGGGGCTTGTCAAATTTTTTAGCGGACAAAATTATCTTCAATTTTAAGTGAAACTTTCGTTTTTTGCTTGTCAAATTTTCATCGGGAAATTGTGCCCCCCCCCCCCTTTCCACCATTTTCAACGCTACATAACTAACCTGCTATAGCCATAGATGGCGTTATCTCCAGATATAGTTAGACATAAATCAAGGTGAAAAGATTATATTGGGCAGTGTATATTTTCCCACAGGGAATAAAGAAAACTTACAATGTAATTTTCTGTCTGATTTAGACAAAATTTTATCTTCTGTAGTTAGTCAAGAATATTCTCTTATTGTTGGAGGAGATTTTAATATTGCTATGAATCGAAACTTAGACTACATGGGTGGAAGTAATATTTCGAAAAATAGATATAAAGATTCATTGGTGGATTTTTTTGATAGGCTAAATCTAATTGATGTGTGGCGGAAGCGGCATCCTAACAAAAAAAAAATTACTTTCAAACAAAATAATCCCTTCGTTCAGAGCAGATTGGATTATATTTTTATCTCCTCGAAATTAGAAAAAGACGTGAAAAGTTCAGACATTTTACCCTCTATCACTCCTGACCATGCTGGAGCTCAGGTCGAGTTTGATAATTTAGTCGAAAGTTTTGCATATGGGAGATCGTACTGGAAGTTTAACAGCAGTTTATGCTCTGATAAAGATTTTGTAGACGGGGTAAAGATGAAGATTTCTGAAATAGAAAGAATATGGCGGGACCAAATAACAAGCAAGATTAAATTTTGGGAATTTATGAAAATGAAGTTAAGAGAATATACTATGGATGTATTGGTTGCTTCATTTTGTTTATTTGTTCAAATACAGATAGTTGTACCAGAGCAGGATGCATCGTGTGTGGGTGTACGTGTGTAGATGGATGTGTGAGTTTTGTGACGGGGAAGAGGGGGGGGGGGAGCTGTGGGTGGTGGTGAGTTGAAGTGAGCTTGTGTGAGTGTCTGGGGAGAGAGATGAGGGGGGAAGGGTCTGGGGGTAAGGTGAGTGTGTAGGGACGTTTTAGGATAATAACCTTCCTCTAATTAACCTTTAAAATAATCTTTTATCCTTTTTTTTCTTATACAATTAATATGTGCAAAAGAGATTATTTCTATTCTATTCAGGGAAAAAAGTCATCTTTTACAAAGTATGGTTTTTTTTTTGTCGATTGATATGGGTTTTTCCCCTCTGCTTTCACATTGTTATAGAAGAGAAATTTGGCAATTTAATTTCATTTGTAATCATTTTAAAAATATTTGTAATCTCATTGATATTGATATATTTATTTTGTTTGTTTATTGATTGTATACATACAAAGAATCTTTATTTATATGAACTGTGATTGTAAACTTATTGATTTGAAAGAGGAAGAAAATAAAATATTAAAAAAAAAAAATTAAATCGTGTTCCCAGTCGCAAGCCTGCAATTAAGTTGATTCAATTATTCAAAAACTATATAAAATCATGATTTTATTTTATCAAGTTTGTTGGCATGAACACAAAGAGGATTCACCAGTGTTTTAGAACTTTAGTATACTAGTAGTCCCATGAAAGAGCAACAGTAGACTGTTTCCAGATAGATTTTACGAGGTTTCAAATTAAAACAAAACTATAGGTTTCTGGACGCATACGGCTCTAGCCAAATGATTTGCCCCAGGGAACCAAAAGGAGTTCTTTCAGTAAAGTTCAAAGAGAAAAGGCGGAGCAAGGCATAACCCCTTCTTTTCCTCAAGATATGAACGATATTGTATATGTATGAACTGTATAGAAACTTATTTATACAGAAAATCTCTTATAATATACTTTTAATATACATGGGGAAATAATCGGTTTTTGTTTTTGTACATTGTAATTCAACGGATATTTTAGCAAACTTTGCTGATACTTAGTAATTCCACCCTTGGTAGTTCGTAAAATGTGGGGGGGGGGGGACAAGCCATAATACCCTGGCCAAGGTCTTCGATTTGTTTCTTTCTTGAGATATGATATGCAGACAGAAACTTCAAACTTGACAACATAATATTCATGTAATAGCATTTACTTCTCGTTTGTTTCAGGGAAAGAGAGAAGGGGGGGGGGTGAATTAACGAGTGTTCTACATCCGCTTTGTATACTTTCCGTTTGGTTTACCTTCATGGTCTAATTTTACTTTGTACACTGTTGGTCATAAAGGTGGAATAAAATATTTTTGAATAAAAATCGACAGTTTTGTTGGTATTTGAAAGGTTACGCGTAGACAAAATGGTAATTGAGTGATTACATAATGTTTCCCCACCACACAGGTGACATTATAACATGAAAATTTTGGATTACATATTAAATTATTTTGTTGTAGACTATAAAAGTCTGTGCATATGATATTCTGTCCCTTTCTCTGATTTAGCACTGTGTATAAGAGGGTTGCATTTTTTCGAGTTCCTTGTACCGTTTGAAATAAAAATCGATAGAGACGTTCCCTGGACTATGCCTGGTCCAACGGCAACAGCAACACGCGAGAGAGTGGTAGCACTGCGACAGGAGGGCTACAAGCAGACTGATATCGCAGAAGTCCTAGGGATATCACAGAGTGCAGTCTCTAAGATCTGTGCGGCCACGGAAATCTCCAGGACGTCCCAGATTGACCACAAGAAGAGATGATCGTCAACTGTTAAATTTCAGCCGCAGAAACCGGAAATTGCCCACGAGCCGTCTTCGTCGCTTGTGGAGGAGATATCATGGGATCAACGTTTCCCGGTCAACCGTTAATCGCAGATTGCTCCAACATGGTTACCGAGCACGACGGTTGACCAAATGTCCACGCCTGTCTGTTCGCCACAGAGTAGCTCGTCTTCTTTGGGCTAGGGAGCACAGAAGGCTTCATCCAGGACATTGGCAACATGTGGTCTTCACGGACGAGAGCCGGTTCATCCTTGACCGAAAGGATGGGAGAGAACGAGTTCGTCGATTAGCCGGGGAAAACCTTCGCGATGAATGGTTCCACGAGACGACTCAAGGCGGAGGCGGCTCAGTGATAATATGGGCCGGCATCCATTATGGAGGGAAAACGCCACTGGTGGTTCCGGACGGAAACATCAACGCCGCCGCCTACAGGGATATCTTGGAGTTCCACTGTCTTCCATATGCAAGACGAGTGTATGGGCACAATTTCCGACTGCAGGATTACAACGCTAGACCGCACAGGGCCGCTGCAGTAAGGGAATTCCGGGAGGCAGAGGTCGTCGTACAGTTGCCATGGCCAGCTTGTTCGCCGGATATGAACCCCAAAGAGCATGCATGGGATGCCCTAGGCCGAGCCATCAACGACAGAGAGGTTATTCCTCAAAATCTGCAGGAGTTGGCAGATGCTCTGATGGAAGAATGGGACGCTATGCCTGTTGACGTCATCAACAAGCTAGTGGACAGCATGCCACGACGTCTGCATGCGCTGGTTCGTGCCAGGGGTGGACATACCCAATACTATTGATTGAGTAAGAACAATGACTCAAGTTTGATGCAAATTTGTCCATGAAATCACAAAAAAGAAGTCATCTGGAAAACTGAGAGAGATTGAAAATAAATATCTCATGATCCTTTAATTTACTGTATATTGTCGTTATTGTTGTTCTATGCTCATGACATCCATCGCTTAAGACATAAACTTGTAAAATATCAGTCAAACGTGTGTAAAAGGCAGAATAATAAAGTAAAGTGGTTATCATGCACCATAAATGCCATATTCAAATCATGTTGTAATAATTACGCTGTGAAAATTTGGTGAAAAAAAATATTCCACCTTTATGACCAACAGTGTATATAACCAGTATGCCCTACTAACTCTTTGGTCTAATTGCCATTTAGCCAACTTACTATTTTATGAGTACATCTTGGATTTCAAATGGCGGCTGACCCGATGGTCAAATCGCTTGAGGCCGGCAATATTTGAAATCAGCGCCCAAAATTAAACCTATATGCCAAATTTCAATACCGCAGTTCATATAAAACTCGAGAAATGATTGCAATAATATATCATGGCGGCCATCTTGGATTTCAAGATGGCGGCCATTTAGTCGCCGACCAAATTGTCAAATTCCTGGGGGCCAGCAATATTTGAAATCAGTGCCTCAAAATACCCCTACATGCCAAAATTCAGTGTCACATGCCATGTAAAACTCAAGAAAATGACATTTAATGATTTTTCATGGCGGCCATCTTGGATTTCAAAATGGCGGCCGACTCGATGGTCAAATCGCTTGGGGCCGGCAATTTTTTAAATGAGCGCCCAAAAATACCCCTGTTTGCCAAATTTCACACTTTCTGCCAGATCCGAGCATCTTGGCCATTTTTTGTCACATAACCGCTCCACTATAATTATCTTGTTCAGGATCACAAATATTGCCCAAAACGTTCAATTTTCAGGACAAAATACTTCAATTTCAAAAAAAAAATTAGCTCGCGCTTCGCACTCGCATATTTAATGTCTAGTTTCTTTTATAAGAATAAAGGTAAGTAGTGATTGTATATATCGGGGGTGCCCTTGAATAAGTGTGTATATAAAACAACTATGGAAAACTCAATTGTGTCCCCCCCCCCCCCCACCTTTTCAGCCCATGTCCGCACCCCCACTGAAAAATTCACTGGGTATGTCCAAGGAGTTACTCCTTGGTATATCTAGACCAAAAGATTCGGTCTCTGTTGTTACAATGCATAGTTGTTCAGCTTAACTCCGTTAAATATTTGGTCTAGGCCCTATATAGCCTAGGCCTAAATAAGTCATTTCTAATGATTTTATGATGCTGCATCTTGCTGACTTACTGGTTTGAATATAGATCTAGATACATGGAACTGAAATGAACTAGATTCTAGAGTCTATATTTTAACCCATATTCAGACTAAATCTAGATTTAGCGTTGAAGATCGCTATATTTGCCATCTATAAAATACCGCCCTAACTGTATTTACGCCTCGGCCTATCTAGATATAAATCTAGGCCTAGATCTAGGCCTAACTTCTTAGGGAGACCACTTAGGCCCAATTTGGTAAATATCGGACACTTAAGCATAATTGGACTAAAACAAAAATACAATTATCAGTACAAATGTTGAATATTAATGTCATAAAAAACAGAATTGAAAAAAATTATGGTATGCGGTTGCCCTAGGCCTATTTAGTGCAAAATAGAAATCTACCAAATTTCATTGTAATCCATGAATCGGTTTTTTAGTAAATTATATAATCAAATGAATTTCGAATGTAATTCAGCCAAATAATGCTCCCATTCCCAATAGGCTCTGTGTCACAACACACACACAGCAGAAACACCCGACCACACACAGAGTGCAGATATTTTTTTTTTTTCATCCTTTTTTTTCTTTCAATGATTTTTTTTTATTTTATAACTTTATATACGGTACATATAACAAACATAATCATTATACATTGTACATATTATATACAAATTGAAATAAAATACAAAACGAAGCATAATAAAAAAGGGGGAAAAAATTAAAAAATAAATAGAAAACATTTCAGGATTGAATGGTTATAACATCACATTTGATTTCGTTTTCTATCAAGCTGCCCAAAATATTATATGAAAGAGGAATGTAGAATTTTCCATTTCTTTTCGAACTTAGATAATTGTTTATTCTGAATGCCAATTTGTTTTTCTATTTTGTATATTCGTTTCAGCTTTACAAAGAACAAATCAAAAGACGGTGAAATATTCAAATGTCTGCATGTATAAATCATTTGTTTAGCTACAACTAAGCATTGATTCAAAAGTAATTTATGTGGTCTTCCATCTGATATACCAAACAAAATATCTTCATCATTTAGTTGTAAATTAATATCAGATTTTGTGTACCACCATTTCAAAAACTCTTCCCAAAAGGTACATGCATGCTGACATTCTGTAAAAAGATGCTCTGTTGTTTCCGCCTCTAGTTTACAAAAGGTGCATATTTCATAATTCAGATTCTACAATTTTCATTTTAATAAATTATAATCTTTTATTTAAAAGAGGAGTGTTCTTGTGTTTATTTTATATTGAGACAAAAAACAAACTTAGAATTTACTCATGATACCGTAAGGGCACTAGTATTCAACCCGTTTGGAGAGTTTCCTCAAATATATAGAAATATAGAATTTACCTGAATTTCAGACCCGTCTTATTTCTAAGAGCAAATGCTGGTTATTCTTTTTCCGTTATTTTTTTCTTCAACCAGTTGACTGTGTGCGCGGGCGATCGAATTATACGGCGACGGATTTTGGTACTAGTATTCAACCCGTCGGCACTAGTATTCAACCTAGCGATGAAAGATGGCCCTATCTCTCAATCTGCCCTTGTCCCATCCGACTATGGACTAGACCATTTGAGATGAGACCAAACAGGGAATTAATCAAAGCCAGAGATTTACATAGATCTAGATCTAATTTAGCAATCTAAACCCTTTTGAGATTTGCTATCAATCCTCACTAGGTTGAATACTAGTACCATTCAGTGCAAAAGGCCATTCCCGCATAATTCGATCCTCCGCGCATACAGTTGACAGATTGACAAAGAAAATATCGACAACAGATTACCCTGGAAATAACAAAGGTGTGAAATTAAGATAAATTCCCTATTTCTAAATATTTTGGGGAATATGTCAAAATCTTTGAATTACGCCGGGTTGAATACTAGTACCCATACGGTATATTATAAAGAAAAAATCACCCCAATTCTTAATTACATCATTAAGAATAGCTTCACCCGTCCGAAAACGTAGGGCCTATGATTTCTAGGTCCTAGACCTAGCCATGCCCTAGCCTAGGCTAGGCTAGCCTAACGTTAGATCTAACTGTTAGAAATCATCATAGGCCCTAACGTTACGTTTTCGTACTTACACTCGGCATCTTTATTTTGTTGACTTTGAAGGTTGCTCATAATGGTAGCATGTCGTTTGCTTGTCTGCATATACCGTAATTCAGTTTCTAGATCCACAGTTCGACCAAAGGCAAAGCCAAGGCAAAAGAATAAAGTTAGGCCCTAACATCAAACGGGAAAAATTTTTTCACAACCTTCGGATCCGTTGATTCCATGCAGGCATTGACTTTGTTGCGCGTAGACCCGGCCGTAACTACCGGTTAAACGTTAGTGGTGCCAGAATGTAGATTTGTGGTTGAGCAGAGCAGGGGCTGAGACCCGAATAGATCCATGAAATCTGTAATTTGATCTCTATAATCATAGTGCGGTGGAACGTTAGATCCAAGTCAAGATCTTTTCAATTAAGTTTTTTGAATGCCTGTCTTTGTTTGAAACTTTGTTGGTATTAAAAACACAGCTTTGCGCTGCATACACACGTCGTCGTCATATTCGTGCGCATGCGCGCTAGCTACACACGCGCACCATAATCGATCATGAAAAGACAGGAGAAAACTAAAAATATTAAGAAAGGAGGAAGTAGGAGAGGATAAAAAAGTGGAAAGATCTGGGGAGTGCAACTCTCTGTATCCCATAATTTAATTAAGAAAAATGTGACGTCAACTTTAGGTAGTCTTGCCCCCGCCACATCCCCGCATATTTTGGCGGCGCACCTTAACCTTGCGCACATATGATATTTCTCATGGATTTTTTTTTTCATTTGCCACAGTCGCCATATTTTTATGTACTAGCACACGAAATACTAGAACTGGGGTGGTATTCTGAGGAAATTTTTATCTTTGAAATATTTTATTCTATCATTTAAACAACAAGTATAGAGCCCGGTGTCCGCCCCTATCCCCAAAAAATAATAATAAAAAAGAAAATGGGGGGGGGGGGGGAAACAGCGAGAAAAAAAAAAACATTATAAACTTTAAGCCATAAAATATTACAAATTAGTAAGAAATGTGTCTTTTTTTTCGCTGCTCATCAGTGCTCGTGATTTAAAAAGCAAACATAATTATGCGAAATATAGGTAAAAAATGAGTTTTACTCAACAACATGGTTCGGAAAAGGTACTTGTAATATATTTTGGGGGATAAAGTTATATATGATTCGAATTATCTTGATACAGACCGTTCTAATTTGCTGATCATTAAATCTAAAACAATGTATACATCCGTCGGACAATAAAGATTTATCGCCGAATCAATAACAGGGTCCCATGGGTAGTTATGTGACAGTAACCTGACCCAAAACGGATCGTTTTTAATGTGTGGATTATTGAATATTTATATAATATTGGATGGCTCAGAATGGAATACCAGAAATATTCCAAGAGTTTGGTAAAAATATTCGTTGAATCGCAGATGAGTGGAATATTGGCCCTAACGTCTACGAGTGGAATATTTTTGGTATTTCATGAAATAAAGCCATCCAATATAATTATTATCATCTATACAACCCCCCCCCCCTAAAAAAAAGAGGGAGAAATTTGATTTAACAAGTCATATATCACTTATCACTTTCGGATCAATTTTGGTCATTGACATGCGACTTACATGTAGTTCATTATGACGTCATTGAGCATAATTTACCGTGTTTACATGTGGGGTTGTTTCATGAAAGTTGTCAGCACTGACTAAATTGTCGGTGCTGACAATTTCAGTGAAATCCTTGGTTTGGATTGGCTGTGAGGTACTTGCCTCTGACTGTTGCCATGGTAACTGCCGCAGAAAGCCAACTTGTCAGTGCTGACAACTTTCATGAAACGCTCCCCGGCTTTTGGTTCAGAACCAAAAGCCCAAAAGCCGATGCAGAATCGGCTTTTGGTTTATCTTGCACCGCGTTTACACGCTGTTACAGCTCGCGGTGCAGAATCGGCTCGCGTAGCAAAAACCTGAAATGATACGCGCACCAACAATATACGTCATAATTACCGTGTTTACACTTAATCGGCAATTGGTTCTGAACCAAATGCCGATGCAGAATCGGCATTTGGATTGCGTTTACACGTTGTTACAGCTCGCGGTTCAGAACCGCGAGCCGATGCAAAAACCTGAAATGATACGCATACCTACAATATACGTCATAATAAAGACAACGCTGGATCAGTGCGCTTACAATTACGTCACAATGGTAAAGTAATTGAAATGCGCACAAATTGCCGGTGCAGAATCGGCTTTCTGTTTACACGTAGTAAAAAAGCCGATTCTGCATCGGCTCGCGGTTCAGAACCTACTACTTTGGTGGTGCAAATTGCCGGTTCTGAACCGCGAGCCGATTCAAGTTGCTCGCGTTTACACGCTATGAAAAAGCCGATGCTGAATCGGCTCGCGGTTCAGAACCGCGAGCCGATTCAAATGCCGATTAAGTGTAAACACGGTAAATAAAGACAACGCTGGATCTGTGCGCTTTGAAAGTACGTCATAATGGTAAAGTAAATGAAATGCGCGCCAATTGCCGATGCAGAATCGGCTTTCTGTTTACACGCTGCATAAAAAAAAACGATTCTGCATCGGCATGTGGTTCTAAACCGAGAGCCGATGCAAGTTAATCGCGTTTACACGCAACAAAAATAGCCGATGCAGAATCGGCTTTTTCTTATGCAGCGTGTAAACACGGTAATTGTGCATGTGATCTATGCTGCGCATTACATTGCTTTCATTGCTGTACGCGTTGTATATTTCACACATTCGCGCACGTGCCCTAAACTGTTGAATATGCTCTCATATTCAATAGCAAATTTTGTACAGGAGCCTATGGGATATTCGTCGGATTTCGGTCCGTTTTAGGGATACTCTCTGATACTGCACGGGCAATTGGTGCAGACCAAAATACGCGTTTTATTGCATCACAAGAACACTCTATACAGTGCGTATCAAAAAAATTACACTTAGATAAAATCCTGTAAAATTATATATTTGTAATAAAAGTAGACTTTAATCATGAAGAACACGTGGAATTTAGCTAGTAAAATTGATTTGACGATATCTTGTACCTGTTTAAAGTTGTTTCCTTGCCCAAAACACTTCGAAGAGTGCATTGCGCCCCACTCCACTCCCCCACACACCGAGGCCTTCGTGACGATATTTGCTTTACACTGAGCTGTGATTTACATGAAATGGCTTAGGCTTCATTTTCATTTTGTTAATCATTGTCAAGCTTGGGAAAAGTGTGGAGAAACAAGACTAGTATTAAATGAAAAATGAAATGTAAACCCACTTTAAATGATACAAACTTAGTGAAAAAATGCTGGAGACGTCGATATAAACTTCTTTTCAGATTCAGTTATGTCCTCAGATCCAGCTGGCACAAAAAAGGGTAAAGGTTCAATTTGGGGGGCAAAATTGTTGAACATGCTTGAATGTATCCGTTTTATTTCAATTGACTAAAAGTGCAAGGGAAATGGATGAGAAATGTTTCGAAGGGTAAGTTTGATTTCGCCCTTTCCCCTTTACACAGCGTGAAAACGAGCATTTTTGATACGCACTGTATAGATGATAATATTATTTGTGGGGCATAAAGAGCGAGAGGGGAATTCCCATAGGCAAGCGCGATATATATTTTTTTTAAATAATATTTTATTTTCTTCCTCTTTCAAATCAATAAGTTTACAATCACAATTCATATAAATAAATATTCTTTGTATGTATACAATCAATAAACAATCAAACAAATAAATATATCAATATCAATCAGATTACGAATATTTTTAAAATGATTACAAATGAAATTAAACTGCAAAATTTCTCTTCTATAACAATGTGAAAGCAGAGGGGAAAAACCCGTATCAATCGACAAAAAAAAAAAAAAAACGTACTTTGTAAAAAATGACTTTTTCCCTGAATAGAATAGAAATAATCTCTTTTGCACATATTAATTGTACAAGATTAATTGTAAAAGGATAAAATATTATTTTAAAGGTTAATTAGACGAAGGTTATCCTAAAACGTCCCTACACACTCACCTTACCCCCATACCCCCTCCCCCCTCATCTCTCTCCCCAGACACTCACACAAGCTCACTTCAACTCACCACTACTCCCAGCTCCCCCCCCCCCTCTTCCCCGTCACAAAACTCACACATCCATCTACACACGTACACCCACACACAATGCATCCTGCTCTGGTACAACTATCTGTATTTGAACAAATAAACAAAACAGAAACAAAATGAAGCAACCAATACATCCATAGTATTAAGAAAGGTATGCATTGATTTGTTCCCATTTCCTTAAGTGCACCCCCAGCTTCCCCTTTTTAAACGCTATTTGATATTCCGTATCTCTGTACTCTTTAACCAAAGATATGGCCACTATCGAGCAGGGGGGTGAAACTCCGCTTCTGCATCCGGTCAGACATGGGGAAATTTTGGAAGGTCAAAAGTGCACACTGCTCCCATTTTTCGTGTATAAGCCTATGGACACCGCAACTTCTTGGCACACCAGCGAAACGGAGGCGTGGTCATAATTGGCCTGCGCGCACAGCGTAAAAATATGCAAATAAGCATATTGTCACAAATTAGCATAATACGCGACGTGACTGAATATGAATTCATACTAGCTGCGTCTTTGGTAAATACGTCATTGATCATTCCCCCGTTCACCCCCCAAGGTATTCAGTTGTTTATTCATCTTTATAGTTTTAATTCTTTTCTGTCGCGATTATTACTACGTACATCAATTAATTCACTTATTTATTTAATTGCTAGCTATTTCCCTGGAAAACATTATGGAAGCTTACAAGGGGACATGGGATTCATTAGTAAGATTGAACTTAGGGATCTGCTTGTTCATCACTGCCTATTATTTTCATCACACATCATGAATAGCCACAATTATTTGTTTGGTTGTTTTTTTTGGGGGGGGGGGTGGGTGGGGTAAATACTTAAAATGATCAGAGAAATCTGAGATAGAGAGCAATCAGGTCATTTTGTCTTTATTTTGAAATTGAAATGAACAATCTGGTGCAAATCTTATGAAGATTTTTTAAAAATCTGAGTTTGGGATAGGTCCAAAAGACAGCCCAGTACCCCCTCCCCCCCACATGTATTTGCTCTCATCAAGGCTATCTTAAAGGTCACTTAAAAATAAAATAAAAATTTGTACCTGCCCGCCCCCTAAATCTCTCTTTCGATTCCACCCCCCCCCCCCTCTCTCTCTCTCTTTCTTCCACACACACACATTCCACATAATTATGCGAGCAAACCATTATTCTCATATCATTTTTATTTCTATCCCACTCTTGAATCTAACTCATTTATCTGTTATGGGCTCTTTATATGGGCTACCTTGCCATGCATGGTATTTTGATACTTTAATGTTATACTCTTACCTGTACTAGTATTATACCATGGATACCCGACATTCAAAATCAATCAATCAATCAATCAATCAATCAATCAAACAAACAAACAAACAATCAATCAATCAATCAATCAGTAGCACCATCATATTCCAGTCATAAAGAAGCAATCTTCAGTGCCATTTAATCACAACAGTTTGGTAGCAATAACATCATCATCACATATCTTTCACGCATATAAATTGGTGGATTAGATAAATCACGAATATCAAGATTAGAAAGTATCGGTAATATTTCAAATTAAAATGTTTATTAATTAATCAATTTTTTACATTATATCAGCCAAATACATATTGAGTGCAACAGAAATTGCAAGGAAATTAAAATAGAGGGGATGTAATTTTTTTGTAAAATCTAGAGAGAAAAAATCGGGAAAAAAATAAGTACGTATATTCACTTTCATAGTTATTGATAAGCCTCATATATAGTCAATATAAGGGGTCATCAAGGATGCCATTAATAAAAAGATTATCGATATACCTCTCTCTCAAATTCAGTTACTCAAATATCAAATCATTTTTTTTCCAGCATTTGCTGACAACAAATAGCATGCTAAATCTAATCGGGGGCACTTCACAAAAAAGGGGAGCATATTGCCACATTTCTCCACAGAGTGCCTTCCCAAATCTGCACATAAGTAAATCGGTAACAAAGTTGCTTATCGTCTATTGTTGTGAAGTGCAGATAGAGCTGTGTTCTATTTCCAACAATATTTTTTATTTGCAGAGTTAATCTAGTTCATAATACGGGACATGGACAATACAGTGTTACAAAAACAAAGAGATTAAAAACGAAAAAAATAGTGCAACGTTTCACTTCCCCAAAAAAATGAATTCAACAGCTTAATGTCCAGCACTACATACAGGTTCTTGTTTCATAAAGACTTCAATTATGGTAAATTGGCCCCAAATGTAACTAGCAACTAGCATGGGAACACCAATGTTGATATGTTGCTTTAATGTTTCCATTACCAGAATGGTAAAGTTAGAGTAGTGGGGTCCAGGAGTGAGAGTGATTTCTTAGTCCTTTGTTCTGTCACCTTGTTTTTTAGTAGTATGCACCTGCTTCAATAAAAACCCATTATGTCTTATTGTCTTATCTATGTCTGTAGGCATGTATGTTAAATAGCCCAGACCTCAGTAAAGACCCATTCTGAATTGTTGATATTACCAGAATACAACCTATCCTTTAAAAGTACTAATATTATTCAAAGTTCTTTCACTACTATAAGTACTACATGTAGATGATTAGAACATTAATAAAGGGTGGGTAGGTGTGCCATTTGGAAAAATATTTTAATCTTGTGTGGAACCTATGGACCTAAATATGTATACTCCAATGTTATTTTTTCTACAAAATGTGTATTTCACGCAACATTCAATATGTATTGACAGTATTCAAATTCATTCAATTTTTAAAATGTGTAATTGTGATTAAGTAACTACTTTTTTTTAAAGTAACTACTTGTTATGAACTTGGCCTCCATATTTCTTCTTATTCTACACTGGTGGTACTCAAACAGCCTGCAAAACCTGCATGGTAAACAAAAAGAGAAAGAACAACATGAGCTGCTGATATAATTATCCAGTTTATTAAGAAGTTTAAAACTTTTTATTAGGTCCTACTCTTCCATGCAATATTATTTAGATAATGCACATGTAGTAATCTATAATTTATAGCCAGATAAAAATCATTGATCACTATTTATAGATCTTTTTTTATTAGGTGTGCAAACTAATTCAAATATATATCATAAGATCACTCTCAATATTTTGTCCTTTTTTATTTCTGTTTACAGAGTAAAAGAGTTTTAAGGAGATTTCATGTATGACTAATATAGATAAGAGACATGAATCATAAGTATGCATTGATGAGAATGGAAATACTGGTGAATCTGAATCCAAATAAATATTAACGTACAACGGAGCTTTACTATATGGGATAACATGATTCAGAAAAAGTTGCTGTAGCCCTCCGCCCACCCCCCAAAAAAAAGGAAATATAGGGGTCTTTTTTTTAAACAAGCATACCTTGCAAGTTTTCAGTTCAGATATCCTATTCCTCATCAGATTGTTACTCTTGGTGATGTAAAACTGTTAGTTGACTTTATACTTCTTACTAGGCTGGGACTGCTAAGAACTTGATCCCATTGGATCTGCAATTCAAAATACACAAAATACTTTACAGTTTAGAATTTTAGAGATGATAAATAAAATTACTCTTTTAAAACAATATTTTCAAAATTTCCAGCTAGTCATATCCTAAGCCTATGAATATTCCCAGCAAGAAAAAAAGCTGGTCTTGACCAAAAACTTCCTTCTCTTTGTTACATGTTCCACTGACGAAATAGGCATACCTGGCTCTGTTTCCACTGACCATCTTCATTGTCAATAAGAATCAGTAAATGGTACAAGCATAGAATATGGCCTTATAGCAAGGCCTTTTGTCAATCTTTAATATATATACACCAAGCCAGCCTTGACAGATGTAGGATAATTTGTGTGATAATTTGGCTCTCGCTCATTCACCAGTGCGAAACAATTATTTTTTTTTTGCACTTGTCTATAAACATGTGAATCTCTACATCTAAGTGAGTTCCTCTTTAAGTTTGATTTTGATTTTAAAAAAGGGTTAGCTTGCTCGCAAGTTTAAATGACCCTTTGCCTTTCACCTTAAATAGGGTCAAGTGAGGAAGACAATGAAGATAAATAATTGGATCAGATCCTCTCTATGCTTATACTTATAAATTCAAAATGGGGCACTATCAATTTTCTAAACCCTTCCCATAAAAATTGCACACTCATGGTATAAGATAATTGAGCAGTTTGAAACCTGACGTAGAAATGTTGGCCCCCCAAAATAAGAATCAGTTAACTCTGTGCTAGAGTCTAATTATAATTTTAGTCCAATGATCAGTGACTTGAATAAAGTTAACTTAAATCTTCGTACGAAAAAGGTCGAACCAGACAGATCTACAATTCCATGTTTAGAAATCAAGATGGAAGTTAGACCTATCCTAGGCTAGGCCTAGGGCTTTAATACTTTGTCTTTAGTAGAAAAAGACGAAGTCTAACGTCAAAATCTGTCTCAAATCATTCCATGACCATGTTTGGCAAATGCAGAGAATTATATTGATTCACATAAAGATGAAATAGCGGTGTAAAAAAATTAGGCTCTGGCCAAACTTTAAACTTCAACTCAAGCTTGTTTGACACTAAAATTCCCAACACCTATGACCTAGTCTACATCGGCAATTTCGCAGCCGGCTGGCACCGGCGGTATCAATGGCCGTATCCCGCTCTGACTATATTATTTGGCTTAAATTTGATGCAGCTTTGCAGTTACTGAACAAGTCCACATCTACCCCTGATAATTGACAATAGAACTGAAATACAGATTTAATAAGGACGGACATGAAGCATTCCAATCAACCAACTTAGTTCTACGAAAAACTGTATTACTTTCTGAGTAAATATATCAGTCAGATCTCAGATATATTTGGGATCTGAAAAAAGGAATTGGAAATATGGAAATTGTGGTTTACATAGTAAACTACACATAAGGCCCTGACTGCGACGCCGAACCCCTGCAAATTACAGCTGGGATCAAAGCACGAAATTGAACATAACTTACTTTTATTTGTATGGAATGCCATTACTTTGATGAAGATGTTTCCTCAAAGATTTTCTGCTCAACTGAATTTCACTTAGAAATCACGATTCCAGACACTAATACTATAAACAGATAATTAGTCTTGCTATTGTATTTCAAAAAGTTGAATTTCGCAGAGTCAAAAAGAACGACACTTCGCACAGATATCGTAGGGAATTGTGGGACGGAAAAAATGTTTAATGCATGAGTACATGAATAAAACATTAGCGTTTTATCCAATCATACAAGTGGATTATGCGTATTTTGACGTCATTACTCATGAATTAAACATTGACCTTCCAAAATCAACCTTCAAATTGGCCAAATGGCAGCCATGTTTGTTATGTACAAAACCTATGGAAAATCAAAAACGCGCGGAAAGAGTTCCCTCTCTAGCTCCCTTCGGGAGCTTACGTACGTAAGATCGTATCTCTGTGCTATCGAGCGAGCTTCGCGCCCTCAATGTCATGATTCCCCCCATGGCTGTTTTAAGTTTATATTATTTAACTTAGTTTAGTTATGTCCACGATGCTGTAGGCAATGCCTGTTCATCGATCGTATAGTATCTCCTCTGGTGGCCATATCAATGACATTGATGAACAAACTCAACACAAGAAATGATTGTCACAAGGGTAGCGGAACCGGGAGGGGCAGGGGGGGGACCGGGAGGGGCAGGGGGCACCCCCCCCCCCCCATTCCTCGGAGGAATGAATGCCCTTTTTCAAAATGGAAAGTGCCCTTTTTAAAATGAAATGTGCCCTTAAAAAAAAAATGAAATACCCTTTTTGAAAGTAAAGCATGATACATTTTAGGTTAGAAAAATCACAAAGTTTTTGGCTCGCGCTTCGCGCTCGCATCAGTTATTGTTTGGTAAGGTACTCAATCTGTCATTGGTTACAAAAATGCTTAGAAAATTTGTCCTTGGTTCCAAGAAGTGCTTAGAATGTCCAGTTTTCGATTGGCTAGATAATTATGTATATCCTATTAATACGTCACTAAATACATTCGGTATCAGGTCCCTTTTCTGGTCAGTATATTCAAAATTTCAGCTCGTGCTTCGCGCTCACGTCATTTTTTTAAATAGAAAACACAGCTTTTTCATAACAAAAACTGCTTTCATGTCTTATTAAATGAAATGTCCGAACTTTTCAGCTTGCGCTTCGCGCTCGCAACATCTCGCGAGGATGACATTTTAGCAGTAATAAGCGCCATAACTGACCAAAACGCGAGTTTCACAGCTCAGATTTGAAAAAAAAAATCCAAACCGTTCGCATGAGAAAAAAAATAAAGCCTGAATATATATTTCATCAATCAGAAATTACTTCAAAATGCTTTGCTCAACTTATTTACTACAAAACACACATTCACGCAGAAGATAATCTCATGGTGAAAATATCAATTTGCACCAAAATGACAGTTTTGACATGCATTTAAGTGCATTTCTTTGGCTTTTTCGACCCTGGTCAGAAGTGTGCAAATGTATACTAAACTTAATGTACGCCACTGGCCGAATCGGAGTCATATAGGCCTATACCCTATAGTCTACGAGAATAAGTGACTCGGCCCATTTTTCACTGATACTTACCTGGCTGCACACAGTTGGAGGCGGAGCTGCGACCATAGTCACATCGGTGTCAGACTTACGAGATTGGTCTTCCACTACTAGTATTGGTTGGTTGAACGTCTAGGCAATGCAGATTTGTTGTCATGCCGGCCAAGGGAGGAGCTATAGACGGTAGGGGCAGCCGTCCCTCCGATAAGTTCCAAAGTAATGACAAACGTAGGAAAAAGGGGAGAAAAAAAAGAAAACGAATTTTAGAAAGGCTTTAGGCAGAATTGTCTTTTTCTTTTTATCTTGGGCAATAAATGAAATTTAAAAAAACGGGGGATAATTTCAAATTTTTTTACATTTTTTTAATTTTTTATTTCATTTTCAACAGAACAAAATAAAACGGTCGTAAATAATTACAATGGCATTTGCAAATGGAACTTATAAAAACAATTTATTGAGGTAGGTACAATGAAATACTTTTTCCAGAAGTAACAAAAATTATTATTCAAAAGTAGATTATCATTTACATCATAAAAATCTGAGAAAATGAAGGGATCCACTAAAAAGCAAATGCTTGTAAAATGTGGACCCCACTTAAAAAAATATTGACCAATGATATTGCTTACGAAGATGGACACAGAGGTAACATAACATAGAATAGCACAATAAAAACAACTAAGAAAAAGAACAAAAGAAAAGGGAAACAAACACGAAGGATGTGGAAACAAAAAGAAAAATAAATAAAGACAAATAATAAGAGCAGGACTTCAGCGCTGAAAAAAGGAAGAAAATCTAAATTTAGTAGTCATGAAATTATGAAGTTAATGAAGTTATGAATATTCAAGCTTGGGAGCGAAACAACTAACAACCATGGCAAGTTTTTCACAAACACGGGTTTGTTTTGTGTGGCTATATAATAAACAGTTTTTGATACTGAGAATCTAGTGTTTTCAACAGGCGTGGCTTATCTAGACTAAACGTTTTGGGGGATGTCTTGGGGGCTTGAGAACATTCTAAATGGCCTGCCATTGGCAGCATGAAGATGGGAGAGACTTTACAGACTCAGCTGGGAATGAGGATCTGTAATGCCAGCCCGCGTCACCCCCCCCCCCCCCCATGGCGAAATATTTTTGATTTAGATATGCAAGGAAGCGTAGCGAATGAGCTCAATTAAAAAAAAAATCATATATTCAAACTGCTTTAGAATGTATTTCAGAAACATTTAATCTACGTAAATGAATCACATCTATCTGGGCATTGGATTTCACTTCACGACAAGGCTGGCAATGCAATCTGGAAGAAGTCCTGTGTTATTACCATCTCCACGCACTTTGATTTGATTATTTATCGAGCGTATCGAACGAGCGAGAAATATTTATATTTTCAAGAGACATTCTTCACATTTCAGGGACATTTGAACTGATTCCATACGTGTCGTACGGGACATTTCGACAACTATATCTAGTCTCTTAGCTGACTGCTTGAGCAATAACAATTTACTTTTTGTCAATAATAAAGTTATAGTGGATAGTCATGTGAAAAACTGATTACCAACAAAAAATGTTTGATTATGGGTGAATTACAGGTGAAAATTTTGTGTGTCGTACGAGCAAAAAATTTCCCGGTCATATCATGGTATGAACAGGCGTAATGGTGTAATGAGGCAACACTTTTTAGAGGGCCAGATAGGCATATTGCGTATAGGGTAGAATTTATCTTTTTAAAAAAAGTCGCGAGCGAGCACAATTTTTGACATTTTTAATACAAAATTTCAATTTTGTGATATCCAGAGAATAATATATTTCACCCTTTTCTCTTTCCATTCCTTTTTTTCGTGGTCTGTACACCACTATGAACAGGATGCTATGCGGCAGTAGCGTGAAGAGTATAAAAAAACAAAAAACGAGGGGCGCAGTATGGCGCATGTGCTAAAAAAGCTGCTTAATATAAGTCCCGAGCGAGCGAAGCGAGCGAGAAAAAATCACCTTTTCATGAGAATCTAACTTTGAGTTTTGAAATTATTTTCAGTAATAAATCATATCCTACACTTTTCCTTTCCTCCTTGTTTTTTGTTCTTTGTTGTAGAACTTTTGGGGGCCATGGCCCAACCCTACCATACTCATATACGACAGTGCTATGCGATTGAGGTCGGGGGCAGAGCCCCCGGAACTTCTTGATATCATAGCCATTTAAACCTCGCAGATTGCCGCTATTTTTAATCAAATATCGCGGGTATATACAGAATATAGCTTTTACCCAACACATTTATTCAATCAGTAGCGTAATGAACCAAATATTTTGAGGGGGAACATAGCAATGTGGGAATATTATTTTGTTAAAAGTCGCCAGCGAGTAAAGCGAGCTGGAAAAAAGATGAAATTAAATTCTAATTATGTGATATATAGATTTTTTTTCATTCAGCAAATAACACATTTCATTGTTTCCATTTTTTAATTATACGTTGTCTCCTTTAATTTCTTTTATTTCCTTTGGGTTTGGAACCAAGACCCCCCACGCCTGTATGCCAGTGATTGAACGTAGAGCTTAATGTAAGAAGGGTCCCTACAGGGGGAAGTTATATAAAGCCATTTGAAGGATATAGATGAAGAGCCCCTACTGCGTGGGGTCGGGGCAAAGCCCCGGTATCTTATTTGAATAAAATTTAGCAAGCTTACAGCACAATGTTGTATGTAGTCCATCTTTCTTCCCGCTCTTTATTTTAAATCATCGGCGCCCGTTCGTGTTATTAAGTGTTTTGTTTTTCTTGTCCCTTTTCTTCGTTTTCCTAATTTAGCTTTTGACTAATTCCATTCTAACTTAATTTCCCGCTATTGTTTTCCATTTTGTCATATTTCAATTTATCACGCTATTGCATTACATAGGCCTTTTTCGGAATGATTTATCCTTCCTCAAATGTTCTTCTTTTGTTCCTTTTCCCGCTGTCCTTCCTTCCTATTCTGTTTTAAAAAAAATATTTTATCTTCGTTTTCTTTTACCTTTTTCCCTTTCCCTTTCCTTTTCCCCTTTCCTTCCCCTTTCCCTTTCTTTCTCCCTCCCTTTTCTCTTTTTCCCGTTTTTTTTAATTTTCCCAGTGAAATCCGCCAGGGGGGCAGCTTGTCCCCCTGCCCTCCGCCTGTTACGCCACTGGGAATCGCCCCTATAAGGTAAAGCACGGTATTTCAGGGAACGTGGGGGATGCGGTTTTAATGTCAATGGCACCCAGCTAAAGCAATTGCGAGGGAATTTAGTGACCGAGGAGAAAATTTTCAAAGTGATACTTCGCATCTAGAAATTTATTATGAATATCCAATTAATGGAGACCTACAATATTTTCAAATTCCTGTCCTGATGAATAGAATTATCCGGAATTGCCGCATACATAATACAGTTGAGTAAAACAATATAGGTTCTGTAAAGAATAAAGTCATAACAGTCCGTAATACCTTAAAAACAACTTTAGCCTCAGTAAGGGAGAATAAAGATAAACTATATACTAAGGATTTTTTTACGGCACTAGTACGGTATTTTGAATTTCCTGGTTGGAAAGGAGGGTTACTTAATAAAAGGCGTTTTTTGTTCCTGTATATCGCCATCATGGTGTTTGTAATGTAGGCTATATTCATGATATTGCAGGGAAATAATTAATTTTCGTAAACGTCTTATAAAGTTATATATTTTTTAGAGCACGTCTTAAAGGGATGGTCCAGGCTAGAAATATTTAAATCTCAATGAAAAGAGTAAAATTCACAAAGTAAAATGCTGAAAATTATATCAAAATCACAGATGATGTCATATCCACACTTGTGCTTCTGTATTTTATTATATGAAATTAGGTTTATTGAAGATTTTTCTACCAAGAACTAAAACAATTGGATTGACAACTGATTTAGTGCATTAGTTATTTATTGCCGCAACTTATTTCATCATAATGGAGACACATCATTTAAACATGTATGAAGAAAATGAAACATTTATGATTTCGTATAATAACGTAAGAAAACGGAAAGTGGGGATGTGACATCATCAGACCACCTAATAAATATTCATGACGATGTGCATATAACTGTTTTCACAAAATATTGATAAACTTTAAAATTCAATAACTTCGTCATTTGTTATCCGATTTTGATAACATTTTCGTCAATTTGCTTTGTTAATTTTAATATATTTATTTAGATATAAATATTTCAGCCAGGATCATCCCTTTAAAGCATAAGCCTATAATATACGGAAGAGGACAAAACTATATTTCCACATCTCGGCAAGCCGAATTAATGAGGATAAAATATACCAAAATACCACATCTCTGCAAGTCGACTCAATGAGGACAAAAATAAAAAGATGCCAAGATGCCGCATCTCGACAAGTCGATTTAATGATTACACAAAGACTTGATGCCAAGATGCGGCATCTCGACAAGTCAATTTAATGAGGACAAAAAGACAAGTTGACTCGACAAGTTGACTTATTGAGGACAACAAGATCAGATGCCACGATACTGCATCTCGACAAGTCGACTTATTGAGGACAAAAAGACCAGATGCCACGATACTGCATCTCGACAAGTTGACTTATTGAGGAGAAAAATACCAGATGCCACGATACTGCATCTCGACAAGTTGACTTATTGAGGACAAAAAGACCAGATGCCACGATACTGCATCTCGACAAGTTGACTTATTGAGGACAACAAGACCAGATGCCACGATACTGCATCTCGACAAGTTGACTTATTGAGGAGAAAAGGACAAGATGCCACGATACTGCATCTCGACAAGTTGACTTATTGAGGACAACAAGACCAGATGCCACGATACTGCATCTCGACAAGTTGACTTATTGAGGACAACAAGACCAGATGCCACGATACTGCATCTCGACAAGTTGACTTATTGAGGACAACAAGACCAGATGCCACGATACTGCATCTCGACAAGTTGACTTATTGAGGACAACAAGACCAGATGCCACGATACTGCATCTCGACAAGTTGACTTATTGAGGACAACAAGACCAGATGCCACGATACTGCATCTCGACAAGTCGACTTATTGAGGACAAAAAGACCAGATGCCACGATACTGCATCTCGACAAGTTGACTTATTGAGGAGAAAAAGACCAGATGCCACGATACTGCATCTCGACATGTCGACTCAATGAGGAGAAAAATACCAGATGCCACGATACTGCATCTCGACAAGTTGACTTATTGAGGACAACAAGACCAGATGCCACGATACTGCATCTCGACAAGTTGACTTATTGAGGAGAAAAAGACCAAATGCCACGATACTGCATCTCGACAAGTTGACTTATTGAGGAGAAAAAGACCAGATGCCACGATACTGCATCTCGACAAGTCGACTCAATGAGGAAAAAGAGATCAGGAGCCAAGATGCCGCATCACGACAAGTCGTTTTTTTTATAATGGGGCCAAACAGACTAGATTGCAATGTGTCGGATCTCGACAAGTCAATTAATGAGGACAAAAAGACCACATGCCACGATTCTTCGTCTCGACAAGTCAACTTAATGAGGACAAAAAAACCAAATGCCAAGATGCCGCATCTCGACAATTTGACTTAATCAGGACAATAATACTAGACGCCAAGATGCTGCATCACGACAAGTCAACTTTTTGATAAGCAGATAGTATGGGGTTAAGAAAGACAGCGTGAATCCAAAAATAGATAGTATGGGGTTAAGGATAGTCCGGGTTTAAGGATAGTATGGGGTTAAGGAAATGCAATGTGAAAAGCATAATAGTGATTGTGTTCATTAAAAGCATTGTCACTATGCTCTTTCCAGAAGGGATATTCAGTCAAGAAAAGCTGATTGGGATGACAAGACGAAATGGCAAGATTTCAATATTGTCGACTGTATGAGTTTAAAGGACAAGTCCACCCGAACAAAAAGCTGATTTGAATAGAAAGAGAAAAATCAAACAAGCATAACATTGAAAATTTCATCAAAATCGGATTTGAAATAAGAAAGTTATGACATTTTAAAGTTTCGCCTAATTTCACAAAACATTCACTATTTCTTTTGTATTTTATTATATGAAATATGAAATATTCTCAATTTCTCCTCATTGTCATGTGAAATAAAGTTGCAATCCTCTCTGAACATGTCTAATTCAATTGTTAAAACATCTGGTTCAAACAATAGGGTCCTAATCGTCAAATCTGTAAAAACTGAAATAATGTATATTTCAAACAATAAAAAGAAAAGAAATAGTGAGTGACATCATCGACTCTCTAATTTGCATATCACTGTGTTGAGCATAGAACAGTTTTTTTTTTAATAAGCGAAATTTAAAATGTCATAACTTTCTTATTTAACATCCGATTTTAATTTAGTTTTCAGCACTATTCTTTTTTATTTTTCTCTATTTAATCAAATCAACTTTTTTTTCTGAGGTGGACTGGACCTTTAAGGAGACGAGATCCACGATTTCGTAGTCGCATTTGTTTTTTTTTTACTTAATGAGGATGAGATTACTTTTTATTGTATTACATCTCGTCTGGATATGTCTTGACATCTCTTCTTCTTAACCTCATCTATGGAATACTGGATATCAATTCTCTTCATACATCTCAAATTATAAAAACTATGATACATAATTCTACGATTGATTGCTTAAAATACACAGTGACAAAGTAATGAAAATTATATTGAATTAATCACGAAAATGATTTCATAAAAGTTATAGAGCAATTATGCAGTACATGAATCTCATATGAATCACTTTGTTTATTCATTCTGTTCGTTTAAAATGTTAATGTGGCTATGACAGTCATTATTATCTAAGCTAAGACCTAGAAAAAAGGGGGACGGATATGTAACTAAGCTTGGCTGGGCGTGCCGTTCACCCACAGTTTAAGGGACAAGGCCCCGTAGGCTCATCATGCACAGAACACCATCTCCCAGCCAGGCATTCCTACAATAAATTATATGCCAAGGCCACATAAGGTACTTAATACATGGTATAAGAAATACATTCCTTTGATCTTGAAAAAAACAACATCTTGAAATCTCGTTTAAGGCTTGTTTGCAAGGTTCTGCAGTCTACTTCCTTAATTCCCAATTCATCTACTGCCAACTCGTCCACTCACCACATGGTCTACTTTCATTTAGTCTAATGTCATTCCGTCCATCAACATTTCTTCTAAAAACCATTTGGTCCAATAACCATTTGGTCCAATCATCACTTCGTCTAATCACCATTTCGTCTATGACCATTTCATCTCACTACCAGTTCGTCTAATATCCATTTCATTTAAAACTTAGTCCAATAGATCAAATGGTATACGGACTAAATGGCTATTGGACTAACTGGTTATTAGACGAAATGGTGAGTGGATGAATTTGCAATTAGACCATGTGGATAGTTGACGAACCGATGGTAGACCAAATGATAGTAGACGAGTTGGCAATTTGACGAATTGGCATTAGACGAATTGGAAATAAACCTTGTTGGAGTAGGTATATCCCTTTTGACATTGTTGAAAGAATTACGAAGGGCGTGGTTTTCAAGCTTCTGGATCAGTAGCTTCTCAGTAAATAACAATATCTATATAGGATGAGTAATTCATTCAAGATTCAGATTCAAGATTCAAGATTTATTAAAACAAATGATCGCAGCTTTTTACAGCTGAATTGGCAAATGTTTTACAAAAAAGCATAAAAATACACATAAAGTCAACAAAAAAGCAATGTTACAAAAGAATCAAGAAATTACAAAAACAATTACGGTATAATCATGATAATAATGAAGAAGTGATCTTAGTTTTAAAAAAGTACATATGTTGGCAAAATGATTCACTCCTAAATATAAAATTATTGTGATGTAATATGGGTTTAAAGAAGAATTAAAAGGAAATTTGTTGTAACGGCTTGAAGTAGATTCAGTATTGACAATTGAAAATGAGAAAAGAGCAACAAAAATAACTGTCTAATGTGAGAGCAACTTAGGGAAAGTACGGGAAATAAATCGGGAGAAATCAGAACAATTACCAAACAATTATGCTAAATTAATGAGAATGTAAACTAATAAGAAACATTTTCAATATGCATGTACAGTAAATAATTGATACAATAATTGCCATGGTAATCAAAATGTATGAAGTAGGAAGGTACAGATCAATGAGGCATCCCTCGCTCCCATGTGATAATCCATTCTTTTAGAAAACAAATTAGTTGAAAATGACGATATTAGTAGTCATCTGGCTGCAATTATAAAGACAATATTCATTTAACTATAGGGATAATATGGATATACAGGTATGAAGAAGCATTGTGTAAAATCATAAGACTCTTCATCAATATTAAGCTATTAACACTGTTATGGATACTGCAGTACTCTCGCATAAAACACATGGAAAAGTAAAAGGTTGTAAAAATCGATTTGAATGATTAATTGATGGGTCGATTTTACTTTTCACGATAAAACAAAACACAAGTTATAATCATACATTATAATATTTATTATCAAACAAACATTTTCTCCATACAACTGCCATATCCCCATAAAATGCATAATACTGCACCTATACTGTGTAATGCGAAGTTTTCTAGACTCTCTACAATAATGTGCTCCATTATTAAACGGAATGTACAGCGTAAGTACCCCTTCTCGTACAAAATTAATGAGTGATTGAGAGAGTGATCAGTGCATGTCATTTTATATCTTACATTATTGGTTTCAGTAGAATCGCAGATTAGCACGCCACCGTCACACCAACAGAACCGAATCCTATCAGACCAAAAGTAAATTACACTGTATCAAGTCTCTATCAAGTCGGTTTCGTTGATGTGACTCCATACAAAAATCCAACTGTAGATTGCTTATAATAAGCAATCTACAGTTGGATTTTTGTATGGAGTAACAGCAACGAAATCGGCATGATACCTGATGTGAGAATCCCTTAAGAAATCGTAAAATTATTAACCTTAAATATTAATTTTGTGACGTCACATGCGACCTCATCCATTGAATATAGTATTATGTAATGTGTATAATTCCATAGAATGACATTTCTCAGGAAATATAAGGTAAATTTCTTTGTGCATTAATATAAAATAAGAAAAATAAATCAATCATGAACTTTTGAAAATGACAATCTATGAAAGTCATATAACATGTTATATGGAGCAATTGTGGAATATGACGTCACGAAATTAAAAATTCATAGCTGTGATATCTCATGGAATGTCGCCAAACCTTTATTTCTTTAATCTAACTTTCATTTTGGATCGGATAAGGGGGATTTTTTCTTCAAGATTACATTGTAGACATTAATTTATCAAAATAATTATTTCAGTATTTGAGAGTGTTTTATCCAGTGGCATTTGATTTTCATAGATTTAGGCAAAAACGCCTTGTTTATTGTCTGAAAAAGGTGTAAGGTATAATTTTCATAAGGTCATATTAATATCTTCAATTTACAACCAATTTGTGAACATTGTAACTATTAACACAATGTACACCCTACAAACTTGATACGAATTGTCAAAAGCGAGAAAACATAATGATAAATGCTTCATTACACTCTAATATGAAAAGTTCAACTCTGCAATTTTAAAAGATGCAAGCCAATTTCACATTCGGAGCACCTTTAAAAGGTGCAACTCTGCACCCTTTTTGGCCTTTGTACACTCTAATATGTGCAAGTTTGCATATTTCAGACCAGAAGGTTGCAATATTGAAATGCGCCCATAAAAAGGTGCTCCCATTGTCACATCTTTTACAATACATTTAATGCAAGAGTTGCCACAGCTGTTGACTGTTGTACATTTATAATTTCTCACATTTATGTATGTATATAAATATATATATATATATATATAATATGAACAGTGGGGGATAACAAAAGTAAAAGTTCTTATCTGGGTTATCCCCTTAGAAACAAATATACACTTAGAAGTAAACAATTTTAAAATATAAACTTAAGAGTAATGTAATTAAAAAATTGCATATAAATAACAATTACACACAATCCCACACGCCATCCTCACACAAACACACACTCGCTCAGAACCTCACACAGCAACACTCATACATTTACTCATGCAAACATTTTATAGGCTGTCAGGTTACAATAGAAAAATATCTGTATCAACCTTTGAATGAATTTAATGATGGGCTATATCTTATTCTTAATGCTGTCTTGTTCCACGTTTTAGGGCCATGAAATAAAATGGAATGTTTCGAGATATTGGTTCTTGATTTCTTGAATGGGGGAAGTTATATTCGCTGAATGTTCTTGTATTACAAATTTTAATGTCAAAATAAATTTAAAATATTCTAAAATCTGAGTGGGGAAGTCTTTTTCTGCTACACAGATACAAAAAACTCCCCCAAATTATGCAGGTGTAAATTACAATAGATATGTATACACTGATAGGCTTACGTACAAATAAAACTACCTTTACTAAAATATATAGATTTGTTTTTTCATATAGATCATTTCAAATTGATTTTGATTTGCTTCTGAGTCCTGTTGCCATGGTAGTTGCCAATGTCAACTTTGTGTTCTTTATGAAACGTGCCCCATAATTTACGATCAAACTTAACATGCTGCTGTACACTTCTTGTCTACATAACCTTAAAATAATACCCACATAATAGAATTAAAAAAATAAAAGTGATCCAAATTGCAACGTTATGGGGCCCATTTTATAGAGAACTTACAATTATGATAATTGTGCTATGATGGCAATATGGCTCAGCAGTAATTAAAACAGAGGTTTCCGTGGTAATAAAGGCAAACGACCTGGGCCCTGTTGCATTAAAAGAATATATATTTACTTTGGCCTCCAATGGTAACTTGCATGGAACCATTGATTAGTTGTAGGGCATGACTGGCAAAGTTACCCAGGTAACGACTTTTGTGAAGTTGGTTTTAAACGGGAGCTAAACTTATAGAGAATACACATGCGGGGCAAATTATTGTGTGCCTTCTATATATGATCCATATTAATGTTATTGAAACTGTGATTTATTCTTTCCACGAAGAATTCAGTAATCCATTCAATCTAAAGGCTAAAGAATGGATTGTTAGAATGAAGAGAAATGACTTGATTTTTACATAATTACATGTTTTCATGTGGTCGAATCAGATGTTATCACGGTATATCCAGCCATTGCCGTGTTGAACATAATACTCTAAAAACACAAAAGGCGGAAAGGGTGGAAAAGAGAAAAAAAAGTGACAGCGTTTTCCCCCTTCGACACTTTTAAAGGGTGATTTATCCCCTTCTCATCCTTTCATTGTATAGTGTGCTCACAAGCATCGATCAAACATGTTAAAAACATGGTCAATCGCCGGCCCTTGTACAAATTCAAAAGGTTATTTAACATTTTATGACTTCTTGCGTTTATTTCGTTGTTTCCAAACTTCAGGTTATGCTTATGTTGTGTTACAATTAAGGGCCTTGGAATAGATGGAACACTCTTAGAAAATTAGGTTCTTAGAGGATTCTATGCTCGTCTCATATTTGAAAACAATAAAGATTTCCTGAAATATCACCTTAAACAGCCACTTTTGACCCTTTTTAGGTTTCTTTTAAAACCATTTAAGGTTCTTGAGCATGTAAAACAGTAATTTGGGACCCTATTTCCACATACGGGACAAAATGGTTCCAATCCACACTTTTTTTCTGAGAGTGAGTAATCATTACCTTTCAGAGATTCTTAATAAACCTATGGTGGTCAGGAAACTTACAGGCCCTACTCTAAGCCCTACAGAAAGATAATTACTAAGCCTGACTGGGCATGCCGTTCGCCCACCGTCAGTTTAAGGGACAAGGCGCCGTAGGCTCATTATTCACAGGTCACCATCTCCCAGCCAGACATACCTACACTAATCGATCAATATACCACGACCACCAGTGGTTATAATTGCATTTGTCGTTTAGAGAACACTATAATTGATAATAAATTAATTCTGAAGTTCTAAGTGTAAATTCAAATGGTGTTTACATTTATAGTCTATTGTTATGTACAATAAATAAGAAGTATTGATTAAGGGAAGGAGAAAGAAATACAAAGTCCATCGTCCATTTCCAGGAATGCTGCTCTTAAATCCAACAGAGTAATATATGACATATTCACATTGTCATTACAAGCTCCAATACCCTATTGCCATGGAATGGATTTATTAGCACTTCATTGTTTGCTCATTATCATTTTCACCTTATTTTACTGTACTTGAAACATTCGTTTCAAATATACATTCCAAATAGTGCAATATGATTCTTAAATCTCAAAGTTTGTACTATGCATGCAATCTTCCTCTCTTACTGAACATGCTGAAAATCGGACGAGATTCTTCATTTTGTACGCTTCACAGAGGATTTTGGTCCAGAAAAGTTTGACTAGCACCCCCCCCCCCTCCCGAAAAAAAAAGGTGGGGGGTTCACTACAAAATGCAGGTAATTTTGGTCAAGAAAAACATTGACAAGCAAAAAAAAAGTTTTCAATACAATACAAACTGAACATGCTGAAGGAAATAAGGTGATTTTGGTTAAATACATGATATTTACCATATCTACAACATTTCCAGGGGTGCTGCCTGTATTGAACATCACACGCAGCACCCTCGGGTAAATCGTGGAAGGTGCTTCAAGCACCCCCGCTTGCCCCCTTCCCAGGGCCATGCGAAGAACTATCGTGGGACTTGGAGCACACCATCTTCGACTAATACTCAAAAGACAGGTCACTGTACGGTTTATCTTAAAAATGGTAATTCAAAAATATAAAACCTTTAAAGCGGGTGACGTGAATGGTAACCATGGTAACTGGTGACTCTTTGTCAATCAGGGGAAAATCATTTTATTCTTACGTTCATTAGCATAATCAACAAAAAGGATATTCAAAGTGACCCTAAAGTAAAAAAAAATGCTGAGGCATCAGTGAAAGATTCTTTTCAGTCTTGTTTGAACAAAATGCATACTAAAAATGAAATTCGAACCTATTGTCGCAAACACATACATCGTTTTAGAATATATTCAATCATGTTTTATCAAATGAACAAATAAGAAACTAATTGAATGTAAAAGAATTACTGTTTCATAATCAGGTATATTCCAATATATCAGCTCTCTTAATGTAGATTTTCTTAATACCGTTTAGTATAAAATTCAGTGGAAAATAAATCGGAACAAAATAGACTACAGGTTGGAGCTACAATCTCATTCAAGATTTCTATTCTCCATGGCTTTCTTAAGTGTTCATGATGATTTTTCTTAACGTACAGTATATGCATTCACAAAAATAACACACAGGGCCCTGTCCACGGAGGATTATTATATTGTTACTGGGGGTGCTGAGCATTGTTACATCACCCCCAGTAACAATATATAATCCTCCGTGGCCAGGTCCATGATAACACAACTATACATTATATTCAATTCAATTCAATTCATTTATTTAATACTTTCATTAAAAATAAACATATATAAAGACATAATAGCATAGACAATATATAATAGAAATAAATGTTACAGATATCATTTAGATATAAAAGAAATAATAATGGCCCTAAAATTGAACCTTGGGGCACTCCACATCCTACAATCTCTTTCTGAGATTCATGTTCATCTAATACTACGTATTGCTTTCGATTATCTAAATAACTTTTAAACCAATCCATTACAACACCTCGAAAACCATATTTTTCCATTTTTTTCAACAAAATTATGTGATCAAGAGAATCAAATGCCTTACTAAGGTCTAAAAATAATCCAATCCTGATTTCTTTATTATCAAAGGCATTTGATACTTTATGAATAAATTCAGAAATGGCAGAAGATGTGGAGTGCCCTGCTCGAAAACCAAATTGTTTGGGAGTAATAATATTGCACTTTTCCAGAAAATTATATGCACGCGTGTACACACATTTTTCTAAAAATTTTGGGAAAAAAGGGAGGACAGATATAGGCCTATAGTTTGATAATTCATCTTTTGATCCATTTTTATAAATTGGAATGACTTTCGCAATTTTAAGTTTATCTGGAATCGTGCCAGTACTCAAAGACAAATTAATTATATCACATAGTGGATAACATAATATATGAATAACAGTCTTCACCAATGTACTGCAAACACCATCAAAACCAGGGCTCTTGCCACTTTTAAACTTTGAAACAATATCAATAACTTCTTTAGATGTACATGGAGTAAAATACAAACTTGAATTATTTTTCATTACATTTACATATTGCATAAAATCACCACTGTTTTTATATACATCGGTGAACTTGTGAGACATGCCTGAGATTAAAAAAAATCATAGTTCAATAACGGCCATTAGAGGGGAGCAAAATTTAAAACAAAATGACGAGAATAAGAATCTGTGTTCATTTCTCCTATTCTTACAATTAAGTATATATCACAGAGGAAAAATTTAGTCCTTGTTTTTAAAAGACATCAACAAATCTTTCCACTGCCATATTCCACAGAAGGAAGTAAATATTGTATCGGGAGAGAAATTATAAAAATCATATGCATGGGGAATATTTCCCAAACTCATATCATCAACTCCAAATCGAGAAACTCAATAGAGACAGCGCAATGAAACTGATAATAATTGATGTTCAGAATGAAAATGTTGTCATGAATCATTTCAGTTCTTCAAAAATCAAGATTATGATTGAAGTTTGAAATTAAAATGAAAATCAAATATTCTACGAATGTAATATAATTTGGTCAAACAGACAATTGATCATGTTGATGAGATATATAATAATGATTTTTGAAACGATACAAGGGCATCTCCATGATTTGGAGAATCCCGAGGAGAGTATAGTTGTTTGATGTCGCAATACATCAATGAAATAGAATAGAGGAATACCATGTTTCGCATTTTACGATATCATTATCCGTGTTCAAATGGAGAGAAGGGTAACAATATCAAACAGAACGAACCTTTTTTTTTTGGGGGGGGGGCTAAAATCAAAGGGAGTCAAGAACCTTTAAAAGATGCTCCCAATGTGGCATTGCTTTACATATTTTAATGGTGCAAGTTTGCAAGGTATTACAGAATGAAAATGCCAATATTCACACTCGAAGATGTCAAATTGTCTTGCTCTGTGGGTCAATCATCTATTTAGGATGGTCTAATTTTGCTACCCCATGAGGGCATAAAGATGAGATGTCAAATGCCTTTGTTTATACTTAAAATGTTTGTTGAAGATTATTCTCCAATAGTGTATTCTCTGAACTGTATACTTGCCATTTCAGGGGAGAAAAAAAAGAATGTTAATGAAAAGGGAAATATTTCAAACTATATAATCCATAATAAACAAGAGAATAAAAAAATTTGAATGTGCAGATTAAAAATGTATTTCCTAACAATTGACGAATTTCAATGGGGGGATGCATGTGCTCCCACACCCTGATCTGCTGCCCCAGCAAAAAAGAAAGGGCACTAATTAAAATCGAATTACATTAACAGACTGGAGATTTCGAGCTAACTATAAAACAAAGGGGGTATTTTGTCAGAAGTAAATATGGGCATATTCAATTTATTGATCAGAGGTGAAGAAGGTCACACTGCAAAAGGCGAATTTCATTATGAGAAGAAAAAAGTTTTTAGAACGGATTATTCAGTTAAAACATGCACTTTCAAAAGGAAACAGAACGATAAATAAGGAAAACGGGCGCTGATCGGGAAAGAAATAAAGCGGTTTTAAAAAGAGCAACTTATCTGATATGGTGTCCTTCTGATTTCACTATTTCTCATGTCTATTTGATATTGTTGTTTCTTTGTACATATCTGTTCTAATTTGTTATTTATTTTTTTTATATCCTGCTTTTATAATGTTCATTTGTACACTGATGTTTTTATTGTGAATTTCGGAAAATAAATAAATACAAATACAAATCTGATATGGTCACTTATCTGAGAAGGGGTACTCGTTAACCATGTTAACACAGAAAGCGTTGCAATGCCACCTCTAGTGTATTTGTTCACAGTCCTAGCATCTTACAGATTTCAATCCTTGTCTTTGCCTGTTCTACATGTATGCATTCAGTTGATTGAGGCAGAAACACATTAAAATTCTTTGTAACTGTACTTATGTTCTCCTGTCTCTGCATTTGAGTTATTAGTTAAAGGTCAAGTCCACCCCAGGAAAATGTTGATTTGAATAAATAGAGAAAAATCAAACTAGCATAATGCTGAAAATTTCATCAAAATCGGATGTAAAATAAGAAAGTAATGAATTTTTTAAGTTCAACTTATTTTTTACAAAACAGTGATATGCACAACTTAGTTGCATGCAAATGAGACAGTCGATGATGTTCCTCACTGACTATTTCTTTTGTTTTTTATTGTTTGAATTATACAATACTTCATTTTTTACAGAGTCGACAATAAGGACCAACTTGACTGTGCCATATAGTATTGTACAATGCTAATTCCACATGTTCAGGGCGGAATTAATCTTGTTTCACTTGACAATGAGGAGAAAATTAGAGTATTTCATATTTTTCACTTTTTATTCAAATCAACTTTTTGTTGGGGTGGACTTGTCCTTTAAGGACCCACGATACAACACCCCAGATCAGCGACCCTGTCCCATCCTTATATGTCTATACCTGAGTATATAAACTATCATAAGCATTAATCATGTTAAATGTGAAGTATCGCAAAAGAAATTTGGGGATTTTACTTGGGCGGTCGCAAATCTCCCTCGAATGAAAATTCTTAGATCTACATTTATTTTTGGTAGGTGGACCTAACATTATCGCTTTATCATGTTTATTGCTTATACCAGATTGCATATTGTATTATGTTAAATGCGAAGCTTTAAATTCGATATTTCATTTGGCTACGCTCCCTCGCATGATAGTAATAGACATCTATTGGAGGATGACGTCACAACATTTCCCCGTCCTAATAAGGTATTCTCGCCCCTCTCATTTTCTTTATGAGCTTAACCCTAAATGGACTTGGGGGTCATGATCCCCCCTCGACGCTTTGTGCGATATTTCCGAAACGCAAAGAGATAGCGCCGTCAAATCTTACGACTTTTTCGTTTGAAGTCTCGCGTAATTTGTGAGACCAAGTTCACGACATGCGGGTATAGCATCGCGACGTCATGTGACTTTTTACGAGACAATGTCATGGCGAAAATGGCTCATTTACTTTGTGTACAAAGTCTATGGGAGATGAAATTCATAAAAGGGTGATTGTTTTTCGTTCTAATTGGTCTGCATAATTAAAATGGTCTGTAATAATTTTCATTTAAAACAAAACAATGAAAAACAATAGATAAAAAACAAAGAAATTCATAAAAAATTCTAAAAACAAAGAAATACATAAGGAAAAAATTGACTTTCGCAATTTTTCTTTGTGGAAACCTTTAAATTAGATTACAAAGATGACATCTGCAAAAACAGAAGAACATTTGAAGTGAAATTCGGTGTTAAATATGCAAATAACGTTTTTTCATGAATAAATTAGCATATTTTATTCATAATAAATAAAAAATATTTTTTTTTCAAAATTTTCTTTATACTAACTTGTAGTTTATGTGGTCAAGAATGTGTGTGCCGAATTTCGGCGCGATCGCGCGAACGGTGGCCGAGATCAGAAGGAGGGACATCATGCCCCCCCCCCCCCCCGTCCTTTTAGGGTTGAATGCAAATAGTAAGTGGACATGTCAAATTTAATACTATCTCAGGTTTCATGGTTGCGCCCCCTTTGAAGAGAGGGTATTTCGCTAGCTCAAGATTCTGCTTCGGTCGATAGAAATCTGTCGTCATTATAAACGTTGATTGATAAACAGGGTATCAGGTCATTTGCCACTTGTGCCAAAATAACCAACTCTTTGACTTTACTTCGGACATCAGCGTAAAGACAAGACAAAAAAATTCTGTAAAACGCACGTACCGTTCATTTTGGTCGTGTCGTCAGCAGTCGAAGGGTTGGGCCATGGTACATAATTATTACTTCCTCTTCCAGTGCCCTTCTGGGCATTCGAGAATCGAGATCGCCATCATTCTCAAGAAAAAAAAAACCGTATGGCCAACTTAGCAATGAAGGGAGCCAATCGAGCCAGATGTATACTAATCGTCAAAAGACGAGTCTACGACAATAACAGGGTGGTCAATTACCGTTGTATCGTGACCTCGATCTAGAACATCTTTCACAAAAGGTCACGTGCTTCAACCGAGCGAACCAATCACATTCATTAAAATGCTAATACGCGTATCCATTATATTCACGTTTAGAATGCTATTTCATGATCCAAGGGGCTTATGCGTCTTAATCACCAAACAATCAATTGAGTAGTCTATATTTTTAGAGGATCCTCGTGTCGAAGGTGTGGGGGTTTGTAAATGAAAGTTAGAACACAAGAGAAACATTAAAAGTAAACAAGATATGCAAATTATACTTATAATTGAAGGTTTGATAATAGAGTAATGATTATTCTCATTTCATAGAAGTGTGTGTGAATCTCATATAAGGGGGAATTCAACCTGAAGGAAAATTTGTTGTAAAATAACTGAAAAGTATAATAAAAATATTGGTGAAGGTGTGAGGAAGATCAATTAAAGATTGAGAAAGTTATTACAATTTCAAGTTTTGAATTTGTGGCGTCATAAACGAGCAGCTGCCCCATAATGTTATAGAGTACAAAATGCATTAATTTCAATTTTTTCTTGATTCGTGATGACTTAACTTACATTACTTAATGTTAACTTTTTATAGGAATGGGTGTGTAATTATTTGTCTATTTATATACTGAAGGTACATTAAAAAGAAAAAATTACATTTGTCATTTTGCCTCCGACGAAGATTCTGCTAGGATCGAAAGCTTAGGCCCCTTTTTGACTTTAAAAATTACATTTCATTGAATTTCCATCATACGATATGTAGGAAAGCTGCTCGCATATATCAAATTCTAATAACTTTTTATTCTTTTATGCAATTTTGTCATTTTCTTCTTTTTCTTCTTCCACAGGAGACAATACAGGCCAAGGTCTAGTGTATTGTCGTACTGTTGAAGTGCAGTGTGCAAGTACATCATCCGATAACAGGATAAAACAAATATTTGCAATATGTATTTTCAATATTTCTCAGAAATTGCCATTTCGTGGATTATAATTGTAAGCATTACTTTGTAAGCAAATACTTGATTTTTAAACAATAATTGTTTGAGGAGTAATTACAGGAGTAAGTATTACTTACTTCTGTGCGCAGGTGTATATTATAACAACTCAATTGACTAGGCAGTCAGGTGCAACTGATATGGCAATCACTGATAGTCACATTTCTGACATTAATTTATAGTCAGAAATAACTCGGTTCTAGTAAAATACGACTAGAAAAAAGTCGAATATGACTAGAATAACAGTTGCAACCAGCTGACCCTATTAACTAGTCTTTTTTTCTACTGATTTGTTTTTAGAGTGTATACGAGCATTTGTTTCAGTCATGCGAGAAATCTTTTTATGCATTTGGGCTCCAATTCCAAACAAATTCCCACAATATAACTTTCGGATCATGTAAAATTAAAATCACGCTTGCGCTTCGTGCTTCGTGCTGATTTGATGGGATAATATCTTGCTTAAAATGTCTCACATTAAGGCAATTTCATTAATCACAAACGTATCCCCTTCGTTTACTTCTACGATCAGTCCTTAGAACGTCCCTTTTTATGTTATTATGTATAGTAATTTCCATATTCCGTATATATATATATATATATATATATATATATATATATATATATATATATATATATATAGTAAATAATAAAATAATAATATGTGGGATTTGTAATGCAACAAATCCACTCACTCGGCAGAGTGCTCAAGTAGGCCTATGTATAACAAAAACTGCAGTTCACGCTCTCTGCATTGCATATTCGATTAGATACGTATGTTGTTCATGATTATTAAAGTGCTTTGAATTTTTGGTTTTCCAGTCGACATGATGAAATATTTTTTTTTTAAATGAGCTCGCGCTTCACGCTTATATTATTGATTTAGGCTTTAGGACTTTACAGCTCCAACACTAAAGCTATTTGAACAGCCAATCGGGGAAACGGTGGATGTACGATTTTTGCCTCCCCCTTGGAAAATTTGAATCCGCCTGGTATCAAAGTTCAATTGACACTTTTATTGTATTATACTGTTCAGCCATTCAATTTGTTCATGATTGCTTGAAAACATTTGGTACGGCATTCAGACATGGCATTGTAAATCGATGATGTTTGTGAGAATGAGAGAAAAGAGGAGGGTGAATGAAAGAATGATAGCATGAACCTGGGGTGTAGACTGCCATCTGGCTTAGAGGGGTGAGGGGACAACGCCCAGACCTCGCCTTGCGCTCTATACCCTTGATAATATCTCGGGAAATCTCAGCTCCTGGTAGGGGAGCATTTTTCGTGGGGACTCGATCAGCTTTTCATCCAAACTTCGATAAAGTCTGGTGCAATAGAGCTTTCATTTAAGCAGTTGCACCTCTTTGATTATTTGTAAAATTACGAGTAAACCTGTCAGATGAAAAAAAAATATTAGGCCTTTTTCCAACCACACCAACAACATTCTTTGCTTTCTCCTAAACAGGCTTCCAAATTTGCAGAAACATCAAATTTGGCTTGTCGTTTTCTTCCCTTTCAGTTAGAATTTTAATCCAATTATTCCTTAAGCTATAAGTTATGGGAAAAATCCTATAGTTCTGTATATTACAGAGAGATATGCCAGTTCTGTATATATTATTGCCTATTGGTAGATATTTGGGACTTTGAACTTGAAAAAAAAAGAAGATAGTCAGCATCTAAAGGTATGCATATTTTCAACACGTATACGCATGGCGGTTTATAAGAACGCCTAGATTTATTTGATACACGATGAAAGAGCAACTTACACAAAATTAATAAATTATCTGTAGCAATAAAATTGATACAGTATACGAAGTACCTCCATTACGATAGTGTTTTGTGAATAAAATTAAAGGAATAAAGGGGGCAGTATACACAAAAGGGACAATGCAACATGGGAGGAGGGCCGGGGCTCGCGGGTATTACCACCCCCCCCCCCCACACACACACACACACACACAATCACAAACACATTTGATTAAAAAAATAATAGAAAAAGCGAAACAAAATTATAGAGCAAAAAATAATAATAATAAAAATAAATAGATGATGTTGAAATAGAGATTTGTGGGTCTGGGTTGTCGAGCTACTATTAGTATAGACTACCCCTATTATTTCAAAAAGGCAAAAATGACGCTACCTTTGTCGTCTTCTCCCTCTTCCTACCTATTAAGTACTCTGGCAAAGTCACTGGTTTGAAATAGTAATCAAAATTTCAACAGAATTTGCTTCATAACCAAATAAAGCAGAGGTTATTACAATTGTGCTAGGTATATACTATCCTCTTGCAAAAGTGATATAGGCCTATAAATCCAGCTATGGTTATTTTACTATATACCAGATAGTTTGATGACTTTTAAAATACCTTTTCCCGGGCTTGTCACCAATCATGGTGACGGAATGTCGCCCCTGGTATACCCTGAACATTTCTGTGTCCGCCTGTCATCTGAGTGCAAGCATGTCCGAGTTTCAATATGTAGGGGAAGGCGGGGTAAGTTGAGCAAAGGGGCAAATTGAGCCACCATGCACCCTCCTGCCAATAATGAATGAGTCAGACATTGTGGTGGGGTCATGCATTGATGACCCATTACATAACCCTTAATCCCACCACATTGTTTTCAACTTTGAAACAAAAAGTACTTTTTTAGAGGGAAAAATACAATTTCAGCCAAAAAAGTAAAAAAGGGAGTAAAATTGATCAGTGCTTTTTACCCACACACGTCTTTAAATATAATAAAGAAATAAGAATATTGTTAGTCTAGGTATGGATCTTCATTCTTGTCATAGTCTTTTACATGATGGATGCATAAGAAATGTATGGATGTGAAAATATCGCATTAAGTTCGGACTGGGGTACTTTGAGGCAGCCAACATGGGGCAAGTTGAGCCATGGTAATTCTTATGGTAATGTATGATAAAAAAACAAACAAACCTTGAAAAGCCATTGAAATGCAGGCAGAAAGGTGCAAATTCACATGACAGTTCTTTACTCTTAGAGGATGTTAGTATTTATAGAGAATTAGCAAGTGAAAAGACTTAAAATAAAAAATTGACATGCTGGTTCTTCCCGCATACATTTTGTACATAGTTTTTGTGGCTTAACTTACCCCAGAAGGTGGCACAACTTACTCCACAGATGGGGCAAGTTGAGCCATTTGACATCGTTTTTTTCAAAGGTCACAATGAATTTCAGTGTGGGGGTAGAAAGTTATATATAGGTGAAAAATATTTCCCAAGAATCAAATTTAAAGGCAAGGTACTTATTTCTACAATATTATTAGTCAATCAATTATAACATGCAAAATGCAAAAAGTGTCACAACTTACCCCGCCTTCCCCTATTGTACTTGGCTTGCTAAATGATTAATCATCCGTATGGTCGGTAACATTCATGTAGCGTCGTTCATGTTCATGTTCAAATTCTCAGAACACCCGTGTAGCTTATATCCACAAGGTTCTGCCAAGAAGTGAACGAATCTCTTCTTTATCGTTGCCATTTTTTCTGTGACTTATACCTGAAGCTAGGCTAGTAGCATTTGTATTGCAAAATACTTTCTCCTATATTATCCACAATAATTATTACATCCTTTATATTTGATAAGTGATCTATTTTGTGTATCACGCATTCCAATATGGCTGCTAGTCTTTTCCCATCTGGAGTTGGTGTCAGTGTGTGCATTGTGAGCTTCTTTATGTTTTTGGTTTATCACATCGCAAAGTTTCTTCGTATTTTCTTTCTAATTTCTAAATTCGACGGCCCTCTCGCAATTCCGTTCTTGGGAAACACAATTAACAGTGACAACAGAGGCAAGTATTAACACTTGACTATATCAATGCGCTTTGCAGTTTCAGTCTTTATTTGCATTATTTCCAAATTGAGATTCCCACTTCTTGTGTTATGTGATCTTTCTTTAAGGGAAAATCTATTGATTAGGTATGAAGGGGCTAAGTTATTGAGTATGATAAACATCATTAGTGCAACACTTTCTTTCCTTTTCTTTTCAAGTGTATCCCTGTATATCTATTTACTGTTCCCAGTACATGTATTAGATTGTAATCATTTCATAGGTTTTGCGCTATATATGGCAAGCTTCAGTATTAACCAAGATTTTAATGCTTTATGTTCAGTGCATGTTTAGTTTTCATAAATTTTCCAGTCATTTTTATGTGTTTAGCTTTTAACATTGGTAAATCGTGTATTAATTTTATTTTGCTTGATTGTCCATTATACATGTAGAAACATGAATTTACTTTGACACTTTACTTTTTCATGTTCACATTTACTACTACCTTGTACATGTTGTATGCACTGCTTTGTTCGAATTACCGATAGATATTTAATTTTGTATATTATTGATGTTTTTGAGAACAGTATATCATTTCTTCGTCTTCTTCTTATTATCATTATTATTCTTTTTCTTCTTCTGTTTTCTTCTCCGTTGTCTTTTTCTTCTCCTTCTCCCTTTTCCCTTCTCCTTTCTCCTTTTTTCTTCTCCTCCCCTCCTCGTCACCTTTTTATGATTCCTTTGTAACATTTCATTGATGCTTCTGTTTAGGTTAACATATTTTTTTTTTTATATATTGTTCGTTAAAACACTGGTTTTAAAATGTTTACTATGTCAATTGCATATTATGTTCCACACGGCCCCAATGGAAATCAGTCTGTGAACTGTTTGGGCTTTTTAACCGTATATAAATAAAATCAATCTTATCTTATAAACATTCATAGGCCTATGAGTTTTTAAATATTTCAAATAAAGGTAATGATGGTGATGGTCATTAGCCTAAACGCTAAAAAAATAGGCCTATATCTTTTTGTTTGAACTAGAACTAGAACAACTCATCTGGTCCTCGTCGACGAAACCTGTGCTGCTAATGCCTTTCTGTTATTTTCAAACCTAGATTGCTGGATTTTGGTAATATTTAACGTTTGAAAATATTGAATATCTCATCCTCATTTGCTCGTTTAAATCGATCCCATTTTTTATTCTGTTCATTTTGTGAAGTGTCATTTAGTAATCGATAAGTGACACTTTATATTCCTCTTAAATTTGTGCCCATTAAGAAGTCACGCAGGGTTCGCTTATACATGCTCGGTTCCTGGGAAGAAGTTGGACACCATGCAATCTTTAAAAAAATAGACATTTGATCGGAGCAACGCAATTACCAATCTTCAAATTGCCGTCAACGAAGCAGAACAATACTCTAGACGCAACTGTTAAAAGTTATATGGGGTAGCAGAGCATGATAGAGAAGATACAGATGACCTTGTGTGCACCATTGCCAAAGATATGCTGGGCGTGGAATTATCGAAGAATGATATAGATAGATCATACCGTGTCGCTGTGAGGAACAATTGCCACCTTTCGCAATCCTCACGGACGCTAATAACGCTTAATCATACACTTGATTTTTAAGATTGATTGTACATTATAGTCAATAAAATCAAACGTAGAAAACTGCTCTACAATCAATGCTAAGCTTTGTGTTACAGGGGGGTTTCAGGCCCTACAGATCTGCTTTTCGTGTGCAAAATTCTTTCCCGCGACACCCGCACCATCATAGGCGGTGGAAGCGGGGGGGGGGGGACGTGTCCCCCCCCCCCCCCCTTCGTTGATGACCTTTTTTTTTTTTTTTTTTTTTGCTTGTCAAAAATTTGTGTCGGTCCCCCAAAAAATTTTGGTTGATATATAACCTTTTTTTTTTGCTTGTCAAAAAATTTGGTGGTCCCCCCCTAAATTGCTTGGCTTCCGCCGCCAATGCGCACCATATACATGCATGCACATTACGACTGATGGCTGGAGATATTTGAAATGCAGGACCTAAAATAGATCATGACATGGATAAGAAAGTGTTTTTTCAAACAAATCGAGTACTGAGTGAGGAAAAATTTACTGAATTAAGGCTTAGATATAGATCATTACAGTCCATCGAATGGATATTGCATTTAATGTGGATTATTGGTGGATCTCTGGCAATTGATTCCATGGGTCAAATCACCTCTCCAGCCGAAACCATTTCGCATGCGTTGATTATGTATACAGCATGTATACGTGCGGTGTTTTATCTTTTGTTAACTCCTACACAAACGATATGCCTCTAGTACACAATGTAATGGGCATTATGCTTTACTTTCCCCAGAAATGGGGGATTAGATTCCAATTCCCGGGGGGACCACTTCCATTGATGAGTGGATACCAGGCACGACCATGCGGTTTCGAAAAGCACCCTAAACAAATATTTAGCTTGTGAAACCCTACAAGTATTGAACACATATCCTCCTTTTTCAGTATTTTAAACATCGTTTTTGACACCCTTATAAGGTTACATAGGCCTATACGTAACGTACTTGCCCACTCTTTCCCTTTTTACGCGTAGTCGCGCCTGGTATCTACTCTTCATTGGAAGTGGGCCCCCAGGCGGCCTCTCGAACTCTGGGAGGAACCAAATGTGGCTTTGGAAAGTCGTCCTAAATCAGATATATCGCTGTTACCATAGTAGCAACCAGAATTTTGCACACGAAACTCAGATTGAATGTTTCCGTTCCAGATGCGAAACGAAAAAAAATGTCATGTCACACAATTTGCATTGCAGGACAGAGTTTTACGACCATGACGACGGGCCCAAAAGTCTCTTCCAAAATCAACTACCGTCGCAAATAAGCAGCGTTCGCGTTCTCCAACGAAAGGTCGGGAATGAAAAAGTAGAAGGAAGAAAGAAAAAAGCACGATCAACACGTCTTACCGAAAACGGAACGAAGTCCTCCGATCCCGCAGAAAACTGAAAGGTTCTTGAATCGGAATTGACGAGTCATTGACCGCTGCCAATCAAGAGCTGCTCTACACTACAAAGAAACATGAAAAGTCAAAGAGGCTTGGGCCTCTGATGGCCGGATCATTGCACTGCTCGCTACAACGGGAAACAGAACAATGAAAAGACACATACGAACAAAAGATGAACTCATGAAACTTTAAAGACTGTTTAACTACATGTATAGTAATGAAACTTGAAAGTATGATTAAACTATTGTGTACCCCAATTGCACTCTTGTTTATGTAACAATATTAGTACAATATTCCTTTTTTTTAAATTTGTTTTTCAATTGTATTATTTACCCTTAATTTTTGAGTAATTTATGTTATTTGGTGAATCCCCTTTCCCTTTCAACAACCTCTCCAATATAGAATTTGGCAAGCTTTTCAACCATGATATACAATATGAGTTAAATTATTGTGAAATTAACATGTGCATAAATAAAGAAGATAACTTATCAAATATTCATCCCGATGTTAACTGCCCTACTTGATAATCCAAGTATACTGGTTACCCGCTAAATTTAATTCTGAAATGACTTTTGATAATGATGCCTTTAGTGTACTCCATTTTAACGCAAGAAGCTTGCATGGAAATTTTGAAAATATAAACGATTTTATTACGAAACAAATTAGTGCTAATTTTCTAATATATGGATTCAGTGAAACATGGATACACCCATTAACGCCAAAAGAACTATTTCATATGGAAAATTATAATTTTTTCACTGTGACAGAACAAAAAGTAGAGGTGGTGGAGTAGCCATGTTGATTCATGATTCATTGAATGTGATAGAAAGAGTCATGGCAAGAGTGGATATAAATCTGGCGCAAAACTTATGCGAATCTCTCTTTCTTGTAATTAATATGATAAAAACATAATCATTGGAATTATTTATCGTGACCCTAGTTCAAATGTAGCTGATTTTAATAACGATGTAAATACATGCCTTGGTAAAATTATAAATGAAAACAAGAATATATATATTATATGTATTATGGGTGACTGGAATATAAATTTGTTGAATAGCTCATCAGTTGCAAATGTCAATGATTTTTTAATATAATGTATAATAATTCCCTCAGACCCTTGATTAACCGACCTACAAGAATAACACATTGCTCGACAACTTAAATCGACAATATTTTTACGAATGTACGCGAAAAGAATATATCTTCTGGAATATTTTATGACGATACAACTGACCATTTGCCAATTTTTCAATTACCCGTAATATAAGGTCTTATTCTAAAGCAGACGTCGATATGAATTTTAAGAAAAGAAGCATTAACAAAGAAAATATTGATAGCCTCAACAAAATGTTACTCTCTTTTGACTGGAATCATATATTATCATTGGGTGATGCAGATGATGCATATAATAATTTCCTTGAAGTATTCAAATCAGCATTTGATGTAAATTGTAAACTTAAAAAAAGACTAAGATTACGGCTAAAAGCCTTATTAGTCATGGCTTGTTAAAATGTATCAATAAAAAAAATCAACTTCACAAACTTTTTTGCCAAAAGCGTAGTAAATCAATTGAAATGAAATATAAGAAATATCGCAACATTTTAAATCAGCTCTTAAGATCAGCTCGTAAAAAATATTATTGTGATTTATTATCCAAGAATAAAAATGATGTTAGAAAGGTTTGGCAAATCATAAACGACCTTATGTGTAAGAAAAATATACAATTTTTTTCTTTATATTTTATGAAAAATAATGTTAAAGTCTGTAATAATCAAGATATAATAAATGAATTTAACAACTTCTTTTCCAACATTGCCTCAAATACCCTAAAACAATCTGCTCATAATTTCAAGAATTATTTTAGCCAATACCTAAGTAATCCATGTCAATCCTCTATGTATTTTTATCCGACCAATGAATTAGAAATAATTAAAATCGATAAGGAATTAACGTTGAACTATAGTACCGGTTTTGACGATATAAGTTCCTTTGTTATCAAAAATGTATTTTTTTCTATACGTAATGGTAATGGTAATGGTTTATTGAAAATTAATTCGCAGCCAAAGGCTGAATTGCAGAATATTTTACAAAACAAGTACAAGAATATATGACAATCAATTGCATAATGACACAATGCTTAAGAAATTAAAATATTTAAAAAGAAACTTGCCTAAATAGATGGATACAGGATTTTTTTTATCTAATCATGATCAAAATTAATATAAACAGTTGGCGTTATTATAAACTCCTCAAAAAAGTTTGGAAATCTGACTTTGATCGATAATTTCTCCTCGATTTTAGTAAATGTCAAGGTACAATTGATATCAATGAATAGAGCATTTAATTTTCTTTAAAATGATACCCTACATGATATGATTATGATTCACATGGATGTGCAATGTCTTGAAATGTGGGGCGAGGTCAAAATTCAAAAGTTGCAAAATGACACAATATTGAAAGTCACTGTTTTTATTTCCGTGGTGATGAGTGAGTTTCTCAGCGGTTTCTTTTGACTTTGATCGATAATTTCACATCGTTTATAGTAAATATAAATGTTTAATTAATATCAATGAATAGATCATTTAATTTTCTTTAAAATGATACCCTACATGATGAGATTATGGTTCACATGGAGGTGCAGTGCCTTGAAATATGGGGCAAGGTCAACATTCAAAAGTTGCAAAAATGACACAATATTGAATGTCACTGTTCTTTTTTCAGTGGTGATGAGTGAGTTTCTCAGCGGTTTCTTTTAATTATTCTCATGTACCTTAACATCAACATTAACATGGAATCAAACACACCTCTGCACAAGCAAACACATAACAAACAAACAAACATGCATGGGTATTTCAAACCACGACTCAAACCATGTCATCTCACAGAACCATCACTACAGAAGCAGGGGCTTGATTTGAATGGATTTTCATCTGTATTGACACAGACAAAAGAATCATGTTCTGTATTGACCCTTCATGACTTATTTCTGCTCGTTTTGCAGCTTTTCAATTCAGACCTCACCCAACACTTTGAATCATACTCTTTTTGTGATAGCATGATCATAACAAGCATGGTATCATTTTAAAGAAAATTAAATTATCTTTTGAATGATGTCAAATATGCATTGTGTAAAATTGGCAGTTGGGAGAAATTAATGGCCAAACTCAGATTTCCAAACTTTTTTTGAGGGGTTTATATAAAATGAGAATATTCATAACAAATACATACGTCAAATTTATCAAGCAAAACTAAAAATCGTGAGAGTAGGTTTAGCAGAAGTGAAAGGGGGAGATAGAACAGAAATGCGAGAAAGGAAAGAGAGGGGGAGGAGGAGAGGCAGATAGAGAGAGAGGGGGGGTGGAAAGGGATAGAGAGAAAGAGAGGGGGAGCGAAGGGAAGGAGTGGAGCAGAAAGTAGGAAGAAAAGAAGGTACAAACATTATAAAAGAGGTAAAAACATTAAGTTGTAAGGCTGCAAAATTTTACGTTAGAATAAACAAAATGAGAAGAATTTGAAAGTAAAATATTATCCTTAACACATATTGGTATAGTGGTCCAGATTGTCATTAATATATTTAATTTAGCTTTATGTTCTGGGCAAGGTACCTAATAGCTTAAAAATCGAAAAAATCATCCCAGTTTTCAAAAAAGGCGATAAACATTCATTTTCTAATTACCGGCCTATTACATTATTATCATGCTTTTCTAAGATCCTGGAAAAAAATGTTAACAAAAGATTAACTTCCCACTTAGATAATAGTAGAATATTAAACAACTGTCAATACGGATTTAGGGTAGGACATTCATGTGAACATGCATTAATTGACTCAAATAATACCCTCTTAACTAATATGAATAATAATTACTACTCATTTTGAATATTCCTAGACTTATCAAAAGCCTTCGACCTCATAGACCATAACATTCTCTTATATAAATTATCTCAATACGGTATTAGGGGAGCAGTGTGGGAATGGTTTCAGAGCTACTTAATCATAGGCGGATCCAGGGGGGCCGAGGGGCCCGGGCCCCCTATTGGCGGAGCAAAAAAAAGAAAAAGGGAAAGAAAGAAAAAAAAAGGAAAAAGAGGAGAAAAAAAGAAGAGGAGGAAGACGATTGAATAAAAAAGGATTAAAATGAGGGGAAGACTTGGAAAATAAAAAGAATCTTTCATGTCACTATATAAAAATTTCGCTCGCGCTTTGCGCTCACATCGCCTGTTAGGTGAGTTACATAACTTGTTCAATATGGAGCTTAAATATCAAGTTTGGAAGTCAATATACACAACATATTTCACCTCGGAAATCGAACTTTCATTATTTTGTGTGATTTACAAATCAAATTGATTTTTAAAAATTGCTCTGTAAACATGTCAGTTTTATGGTCTGAATATGAAAATTTTTTGCTCGCGCTGTGCGCTCGCAAATTTTGATTTATCAGGTACTTATTATTTTCGCGTATTCCATAAAGTTTTCAAAATATCTCTTTTCAGGTCAGATTGTCAAAACGTATCAGCTAGCGCTGCACTCTCGCATTTTGATTGGCGAGTTATGTATCCTATTCATGAGTTTATCAAAAGTTTCGGCTCACGATTTGCACTCGCATTGATTCCGCGCCCTCATTATGTATCAATAAATAAGATATCAATTTAATAATTAAATTGTCCCTTTTGTTTCATCTCGCGCTAAATCAGCAAGAGGAATAAAGAGATATTCATCATTTTCATATGATGACATGTCCTAAGGATGGCCGGTCCTATGTCAAAACTCAAAGTAATAATAATGAAGCATATCAGCTCTTTATCAAGTGCAATCCATGTCCACCTCACAATTTTCCTACAAAGTGCTTGAAATATAGAGCTGAATTGCTCCTTTTTTAGATCAAAATATCAAATATTTTAAGCTCGCGCTTTGATTTTCCTGATAAAAGATGTATTTAGAATGCCTAGATTCTAGGATTAAATCGGATTAAATCTGAAATACGCACGCGCATCTGCTCGCTCTTTTTGCTCGCATTATTAATGGATAAGATCCCCTATTACACACCCTTTTCATGATTTTCAAAACATGAATAGAGTGTCTCGTTTCTAAGTCTAAATCTCGAAATTTTCCGCTCACGCCTCGCGCTCGCATCAATTGTTAAGTTATATACCTATCCTGTTTAAGTTACAAAAAATGCTTAGAATTTCCATTCTTTAGGTAAAGATGTAAAAAAAAATCAGCTCGCGCCTGCGCTCGCATTATTTGATTGTTGAAATACGTAACGTCTTCATGGCTAACTGCAAGCAGTAGGTAGGCCTACCTTTTCGATCAGTTCAAAACGTGTATCAACAATTTCTGCTCGCGCTTAGCGTATCGTAGTAATTATTTAGTTGCATTCACATCTTTTTCAGGATATCACATATTGCCTAGAATGTTCGAATCTTAGGAAAAAATACGTAAAATTCCAAAAAAAATTATCGCGCTTCGCGCTCACATTATATTAATAAGGATTACGATATCATATATTTATGTTGATTTAAAAGAATAAAGCTAAGAAGTAACTATTAAGACTACCCCTTCAAAGAAACCAAAAAAATCATGTTCGAGCGGCTGATCGGGGAAAATATGGCTGAAAAAAATTCCGGCCCCCCCCCCCCCCTATTGGTGAGGGCTGGATCCGCCCCTGCTTAATAGATCGACAAAACTACACTTCATTTAATAATTATGATTATCAATATTCTATCGCCCAGTATGGAGTCCCCCAAGGCTCCATACTGGGCCCGCTTCTTTTCCTTATTTATATAAATGATTTATGTTCAGCATCTTCATTCTTTACTTATGTTTTATTTGCTGATGACACTACTATTATTTCTACCCATAGCAATTTTATATATTTACTGGAAAAAACAACAGATGAATTATATAAGATTATTGATTGGTTTGATGCAAACAAACTCGTTGTCAATCATGAAAAAAACTAATTTTATGTATTTTCGAAAACCTCATTTATCCCACAATGTATCTTTTGACTTCAATATTAAAATAAGAAATGTAACTTTAGAATTATAGTAAATTCCGTAAAAATTCTTAGGATTTGTATTTGATGACAAATTGTCTTACGATGAACACCGCTTTTTTGTTAGTAATAAAATGTCAAAAAATATACGTAATAATCTTACAGAAAAACATTTGCTTATGCTCTACAATTCTTTATTGCTTCCTTATATTTATTATGGTAATATCACTTGGGCAAGTTGTGGCACTACAAAACTAAACCCCATACACATACTCCAAAAAAACGGCTTTACGTATTTGTTCTAACTCCCACTACCTAGCTCCGTCACGCCCATTATTTTTTTAGATTAAACACGCTGACAGTTTTTGATATACATAAAATTCAAATTGCAATTCTAATGTACTACGTAAATCACAACTTAGCACCCCTTAATATGATTAATCTATTTAAACATAATAAAGACTACCATCAATACAATACTCGTTCCCATTCTAAATTTCATTATCATGTAGCATTCAATCAGTCAACCCTTTATTCATTTAAATCCACTGGTCCTCGAATATGGAATTCCCTCCCTTCCAATGTAATTTTTCTAGCACAAATGTTACTGCATTTAAAACAAATATCAAAAGTTCACTTGTAATTATGTATGCCAATTAATCACTTAATTCATTTCCACACACTTTTCCTGACCCCCACCCCCACTCCCCTGTAGCTTTAAAGTCTTATTTCTTATGTATTGTTTGTATTTATTATTGTTACCTTTTCACTTTTATGTACGTTTATATATATATGTTTTGGGTGTCCCACTGATCAAGTTTTTGCTTTTAGGGGCACCCTAATCATTTAAACTAGTATATATTCATGTATGATTTTTCTATATATTTTGGTTTGTATATTGATTTTTTAAATGATTGAATAAAATGAATTGAATTGAAAAATTGTTATGCATGTGTCATCAAACTGTGCATGCTTTAAGACATAGTTTATCGAACAAAACATCGACCATAAAAAACATTTCGGGATATACACAGGAAAAAAACTTTATATGCAACCTTGTTTACTGTTCAGAATTGATTAAACATTGTTCAAGTTCTAGTCAGCATTGCTCAATTTAAAGAGGATTCATAATTTATAACGTTGTTTGAACTCTGAAAATAAACCGGTTTAGTTTATGTTAACCAGGTTCTACAATGTTGTTAGATTTATTTTCAATGTGTAGATTTAATCTGCCAACACTAAATAATGAGTAGAAGTATAGGCCTAGTGTTGTTTACTCCTTTAAGCTATATAGGCCGACCCACATTCATTTTATCTAGAAATAGCCGCAAAAAAAAACTGCTGTTACATGGACACTGAATTCATGAAGCATAGGGATATTTAAATTTGGTCCTAAAAGTCAAATTATAAATTATGTTGACCAAAACTTGATCGATACAATATGCACATTTACATTTTAGGTCAGATTTAAATGAATATCTAACCTCTGATTTCCTATGCATAGTTTCAGAATTGTAAGTACGCTTTTGGATGTCCATTAATGACACATAATGGTCATCTAACATTATAGTTACAGTTTTGAAATTTTCTTGTAAAAAATAGATATGCATAGGAAATCTAAGGTATATCGGCCTGTTAAAATCAATACAAAAAAGTCATATTTACGCCTGGATTCGTGGATTTTATCATCAACCTGTATCATTCAATAATCAATTGGTATTTTCAGCGGAGGTCAAAAATGGTTTCACCGTCGCAAGCTACTCACTCCAACCTTTCATTTCTCCATCCTACATACTTTCATGGAGGTGTTTAATGAGCAGAGCTTCATATTGGCCAAGAAACTCGAAAAGTTAGCGGCGGAAACTGAGACAATCAACATCTTTCCTCTGGTCACTCAGTGCGTGTTGGATATCATTTGTGGTATTTTTCTGTAACTGTTATTTCTAAAAATCTTTTGTCATCGCTTTTTCTTGTCTCCAATAGATGAAAAAGACACCCCCGTAAAAATACATGGAATTTATTTCTGACAATTTGTTGCACAAATTCGCCATAGTGAAAGTAGTTTTATAGGTTTTTAAAAGTCGGTAGAACTATATCAGACGATTAATTTTCAAGTATTATTTGAAGATTTCTTTTCTGCCCAAAGCATGTGTTGTAATGAAGACAATTCGGTACAATTAAAACTATAATGAATTTTTTTACAGATATTTATTCAAAATGTAAGCAATGCCTTGTGGCAACAGCGCTATCATGCTCGATTCGAATTTTAACGTATAAGTTTAAGATTTATGAAATCAAGAGAACTTCAGGAACTTATCCCGAAGGGTATGTTTCAGGGCGGTGTGAATGCAGGAATAATTAATGGGTATTTTTCAGCCTAAAAAAGTTCTCGTAATTTAACGGGGATTCTTGTGATCGAGGCGGTTTGAAACCACCTATAGGCTGAAAAATACCCATTAATTATTCCTGCATTCACACCGCCCTGAAACATTACCCTTCGGGATAAGTTCCTGAAGTTACGAGCATGCGCAGTATGGTCTGATAAGCAGCAAGGCGCGAAATTCAAAATCACTAGCCCAGCAGCAACCCATGCACGGCGCCGCACCCAACGACACGCTGGGCTAAAAGTTCCCGTAATTTGCTTTCAGACCGCCAAAATACCCACGACCTTGGAAAAATCCCTGCGAAAGTTCTCGTAATTTCGCCAAGTACCTAATATTTATCGGGTATTTTCTTTCGGGGATATTACGCGTAGTTTGCTTTCACACCGCCAAAATACCTGGTATTTTCTGATCGGGGTAAATTTCCCGATCAGAGAATACCTGGAACTGGGGAACTTCGAGGCGGTCTGAAACCACCTTATGAATATATCGACCACGTCCCTGATCTGAGAACATTGTTTAGGAGGAACAGTATAATGTATTTCAGTAATTATACTTCTAAACGTTAACACATAATGAAATATTAATTAGTAGAAATAAACACTTTTATTAATATTTGAATAATGTGTTTTCAGTGTCTCAATAAATCGTGATCTTAGATATCTGCATGTGATTTTTATGACTTGATGATATTCACAGAAAATTGCGTGTAGAGACGCTTCTGCCTTCGAATTAATCGCAGGAAAATCGATAACTCATGAAGAATTTCGGCATGTTTCAAAAATGTTGTCTTCTAAGATATTTCTTGTCTTAATTGTATACGGAAGGAAGATAATTTAAAAAAAAGACAAATCTCTTTGAAATCTATCATAGGTAAATCTGAGCGACCTGTCACATCAGATGACCTCAAATGTCATACGTAAATTGTGTTGTCAAGGAATCCCTTCGTCTAATGCCAACTGTCCCAGGTATTGTTAGAAACCTCGAAGATGATATCATCGTGGGTAAGTGTACTTCTGGTTGCTTTCACAAACTTTTTCATTATATACGAAGGCATTATTTACTTCATATATTTTTTTTCATTTGATTAATAATTAATCAATCAATCAATAGGATTTTATTTGCAGTCGAGATGGCAGTTTCCTGCATGTATTTCCATTTCTGACTGTAAGTAGCAGAAAATCCTCTCCTATCCACTGCAATTACCTTGATCTATTGCAGATGGAAAAGTAGTCCCAAAAGGAACATCCATCTTTGTGAATATCGTTGGCGTACATCGTGACCCGGAACAGTTTCCTGACCCAGCTCGGTTTGACCCTGATCGATTCTTACCAGATAATTCGGCTAAGCGACATCCTTTTGCATTCATTCCGTTCTCTGCAGGACCAAGAAACTGCATTGGTATGAAAATAGATATATAAGATAATGAATGAATAATTGATAAATATATAGATTAATAAATAATTCTAATAGCAACCTTTCCTAACGATTCTATAATGACTGATCCATGATTGTATGTTTTTGTGTTTGTTGTATTTTTAATATCTGAATGTTTGAAGATTAGATTAAGTTATTTTTGGGAGATTAAATCGTAGCATTGCATAAATTGTAATCAAGAACAATATGAGAGATAAACGGATAGTATATGGAGCATATCAGATTCACACGTTCACAATAAAAATATATAAATTTCATCCATCGGCAATAATAGAACGAAAAACAAACAAAACATACAGCTACATGGAAGAAGTTATGGTTTGCGTAGCATAAGTAAATAAATAAATTCTTCAAAATCAATATTGTAGAGCTATTCAAATAGAATAAAAATTGAATGTACAGAATTAATATATAAATACAATTGTAAAGAGTGATCAAAATTAAAATTTGATTGAACTTGAATTGAAATGGAGACTAACGAATGATAGGTTTTAGACAATTTTAAGACTGAATATGATTTTATTTGAATCTACTCAATGTAGGCCTATAAAGTGTGGTAATGCACTCTTATTAAAACGATCTGTTTTGCATTTCAACTGCAAAAACTTTAGAATACTTTTTAGTGGAATTAAAACGTTTACCTTTTCGGCAGCCAGTTTGCAATGAGTATGTTTTAAAGTGACTTTGCAAATTTAGTACATAATTTTTTTCGTCTTGTTTCTGAATATTGTAATCAACACTGTGTCGATACAATTTGGTAGTTTACATAATTTATACTAAGAATAATTTTCTATGTACTTTTTATTTTCTCTAAATATTATGCAGGTCAAAGGTTTGCAATGATGGAGGTCAAAGTTATCATTCGAAAGTTCTCTATCAAATCACTTCAGACTCTGGATGAGGCCAAACCAGGAGCACAAATTACCATCAAACCTACAGATGGCACTATTCTTGTTAAATTAATTCAAAGAATGTAGTACAGGCAATGATAGACATTCGGTAGTTTTACATATATAAGTTGCATTTTCTAATGATCCTTCAGTTTCAGTGAGGTCACGCGTAATAGTTTGATATATTCCAAAGCCTATAGAAAGCGGGTAGGAATTTTTTTCCTCTTTCTGCACGAGTGCGAAAGAAAATCATCAGTTTAATGGAATTTGAAAGTGAATAAAGATATATTATACTTACACATGGGTGGAAATCCCGGGGGTCGCCCCCCCCCCAACTTTTTGGAAAGGGGGGCACAATATCAAATGCCCCCCACTTTTTGTGGAAGGAGCGGAAAAAAGAGAGGAGAAAAAAAAGGAAGGAAAATAAGACGATGAAGACGAGGGAATAAGATAAGGTGAGGGGAAGTCATCTTTCATGTCACTATATGAATTTTTCTTTCACGTTTCGTCATGTTCGTGCTCGCATTGCCTGTTCTATATATGGGATTCATAACTTGCTCAATAGGCTGATATGGAGCTTAAAATATAAAGATTTGAAGTCAATGTACAAAACTTTTCTCGGACATCGAGCTTTCATTATTTTGTTTGATTTACAAATTGATTTTTTTAAATGTTCTGTAAAATGACCGTTTTATGGTCTGAATATGATTTTCAGCGTTGCGTGCCATTATTTGATTTGTCAAGTATCTATTCTTTTCGTGTATTCCAACCCTTTTCAGGTCTGATTGTCAAAACGTATAGGCTAGCGCTGCATGCTCGCATTTTGATTGGTGAGTCATGTATACTGTATTGTACGGAGCCTTTAAAGTGCCATCGACTTGATGACTTGGCGAGATACTTGCGAGATACGTTATCTCGCCAAGTCGACTTATAAAAAGTTGTATGTCAACATGGCGAGATACGGTATCTTGCCAAGTTGACTTATAAAACGTTATATGTCAACATGGCAAGATATGAAGTGTCCAGGCCCGGTGAGAGTCCAAATATCTCCCAAGTTGACATATAACTTTTTATAAGTCGACTTGGCAAGACAAAATATCTCGATGTTGACATATAACTTTTTATAAGTCAACTTGGCAAGATAACGTATCTCGCCATGTCGACATATAACATTTATAAGTCGACTTGGCGAGATAACGTATCTCGCCATGTCGACATAATAAGGTTATTATGTCGACATGGCAAGATAAAGTATCTCGCCAAGTCGTCAAGTCGATGGCACTTTAAAGGCTCCGTAATATTGATTCTAACAAACTACTGAAAATCCCCCTTTCATGACAGTTTATCAAGAATTTCGGCTCGCGATTTGCGCTAGCATTATTTTTGTTAAAAATATATCAACCCATGCATCCTATTCATAATTACAAAAATGCTTAAAATGTTCCGTTTTTTGGCCTTAATATCAACAAATTTCGCGCTCTCATATATATATATCGTGTACTTACATGATATTTACTTATAGCGTGATAAAGATTATAATTTCGAAAACATGATTTATTTTATAGCACTATCTCGTTAGTGCATTATTTTATCCTAAGGCAATACCTACGACACGTTTACATCTTATTCTCTCTAATTTCCTTCTTGTTTCATCATTAATCATCCGACCATTTGAAAATCCCAAAGGGCAGCCTTCCACTGCACTAAATTGAATTTATAGCCGTCCAAATTATTCATCTTTCGAATTTTCTCGTATGAGTTCTATCGAAGTATTTTAACCCATAACAACCGTCATTTCGACTGTGTCGAAAATGTCGAATTTGTAACCATTCCCGTTCAAGAAACCGATTACAGCTGACACTTTCACGATAGTATCGAAAACAAAATGTTAAATTACCAAAATATTACCGAGAAATGTTATGTATTTGGTCTGATATGAATATTTTTATTAAAAAAGATACAAATAGTAAAAGAAATGAAATTTTCTTTAATAATAAGTGTATTTTGAAGAAAGGAAAAACGTTTTTTCATGAAAATCTGTTCCTCAAAAATATTTTTAAATTTCATCACATTACAGATGTTAAGGGGGCACTTAAGCCGGATAATTATTTCAGATGTATGGGATTGGACGAGGAGGAAGTATCAGTTATTCAAGAAATATTTGCACATACCCCCAGAGAATGGAAATACAGATTAAGAAGGAATACTTCAGTGGACGGCTTGAATATTGAATTTGTCTTTTATGAGAAAAAAATTCAATTCGACTCGGTTACTTCCAAAAATCTATATAGAGGGTGTATAAAACAAATTGCTGAACAACCAGTCAGTTTTCATAACTTAGCATTATTATATAATCTGTCAAATAAAGAAATTGAGAAAACATTTTATCGTCCTAGATTTAGTACGTTGGATAACAAATTGAGAGAATTTCAATTTAAAATGTTATACAATATCATCTTTCTGAATCATCACTTATACAGATTTCATTTTATAGCAAGTGATAAATGTTCCTTCTGTAGAAAATACGAAGAAACATATAAGCATTTATTTTTTGAATGTGAAAAAGTAGGAGATTTGTGGGTACGGAGTAGTAATTTGTTTGGCCTTCCAATTCTAAAAAAACTAAGCTGGATGGAAATCCATATTGGTCTCGAGGAAACAACCGAAAACATACAATTACTTAATCATATCATTTTGCTAATCAAATATTTAATATATCAAGGGAGAGGGAAGGGTAAACCACCAACTCCTGAAGAGATAAAGGAAAAGTTACTTATTAGCAAAGAAGAAGAAAAGAAAATTTCATTAGAGCGTAATACGTTAACGCGACACTATAAAAAATGGGAATATTTAAAGGTTTTATAAACATTAACCAAAATAAAAAGGATGGGGAAGGGAGGGGTGCCCCTCGTCTGCCTGTGCATGGAATCGATCGATCACTGTCGCTGTAAACTGACCTCTGTCCTGTCTGTTATTGGTTCGTGTTTTTTTTTTTTTTTTTTTTTTTTTTTTTTTTTTTAATCCTTTTAATTGTTCCTGTCCTGTCCTTTGCTTTTTTATTTTTTATTTTTATTTTTTTTTTTTTCTTCTCTCTCTTCGTTATGTGTATGGTGTTTTTTTTCTGTCTTTTTCTCCCGTTTCTTGTTGTTGGTGTGTTTGTTCAGCTTTGGGGTCTGATAGGGGGGGGCTCATGGGACGGGAGAATGCTCATATACATTCATTCTTTAAATTTGCGTAGTTGTTACGTCTTTGTTTTATTATTTGCTTTATAGCTGCATACATAAGTTGTTGAAATTTTATTTTTGCATGAGTTCGGATTATGTCTCTTTTCTGATACAATTTGCCTGCTATGTTTATTACACTGTTATTTAATTTGTGTATTGCACTGCTGCAATTATCAATTTGTTCTATATTTTCTTGATTATGTATGTATGAAATTTATTTGAATGAATAATAAAGATCACTACAAAACAAAAAAATATAAACGAAAATGTAAAATTTCAATGATAAGCTCGCTACAGGTACGTGTATTTAGTGAAGGAACTTATTATAATTGATGATTCATACTTGTATGTATAGGCTAACATTTAAGTTCCTCATTCGCCTTACAACCATCCACTAGGTCATGCCAGATACACCTCACCTTCCAGACCAATTCTTTGCAATCTGCTGATCTTCTGTCTCACCCCCTCCCACAATAGTTTATCAGTTTGCATCGCCAAATACTACCCCCCCCCCTTCCCAGCCACTATTGATCATGCTAATTATCTACACCATTATTGACATGTTGTTTCCTATATACTAATCAACTTCTTGTATTTTACTTTGCATTGATTAAATGATTCGTAACTTTTGATTTCTGAGAAATTATGTCCTTCCTTATGTCGTTGTTGTGCTGTTTACATTATAATATGTATTTCCTATATCTTCGAAACAATAAATATGCGGCATGAGAAATTAAATGAACTGGTTACGGTGTTGACAATTACCATCACGTATAGGAGTTTTGCCCAGAATATAAATAATATATCTGTCTGTCTATCTCTATCTATTTATCTATATATCTATCTATCTATCTCCCTCTCTCTCTCTCTCTTCATCTCCCCCCTTCTCTCCCCCTCCCTCCCCTCACTCCCTCACTCTCTCTCTCCCACTCTCTGATCTCTCTAACGATATATATTATATACTTGTATATATATATATATATATATATATATATATACAGTGCGTATCAAAAAAAAAGTTTACACTCAGAAAAAATCCTGTAAAATTATACATTGGTAATATCCTGGTGATTTTTCCACATTTTAACATTGGTACAGATCCATTTAAGCAAATGACGATATAACTGTCGAAAAATATTTCCGCTTGAGTGAGCACCACTTAGTTTGGAAAAGTTAGTGAAAAATGATTTGCGCAGAACTTTGAAATAGTTATGCGAATAAAAGTATACCTTAATCATGAAGAACATGTGGAATTTAGCTAGTAAAATTGATTTGAAGATATCTTTTACCTGTTTAACTTGTTTCCTTGCTCAAAACAGTGCATTGCGAACCACCCCGCTCCCCCACACACCGAGGCCATCGTGACGATAATTGCTTTACACTGAGCTGTGATTTACATGAAATGGCTTAGGCACGATTTTCATTTTGTTAATCATTGTCAAGCTTGGGAAAAGTGTGGAGAAACAAGTATTAAATAAAAAATGAAATGTAAACCCACTTTAAATGATAAAAACTTAGTAAAAAAAAGGCTGGAGATGTCTGATATAAACTTTTGTTCAGATTCAGTTATGTCCTTAGATCCAGCTGGCACAAAAAGGGTAAAGGTTGAGCTTACTAAGTGTTGAAATTTCAGTTTAGGTGGCAAAATTGTTACAAAATGCTTGAATGTATTCGTTCTATATCAGTTGACTAAAGTACAAGGGAAATGTATGAGAAATGTTTCGCAGGGTAAGTTTGATTTCACCCTTTCCCATTGACACAGCGTGAAAACGAGCATTTCTGCGAGCTTTACAAAAATGGACAGTGCTCACTCAAGTGTAACATTCTGTCAAAACTTTTACTTCCATTGGATAGATGAGACCCAAACCCAAGAATATATGTGAAAAAACTTACCCACATTTTGTATATTTTTCGATTCCCAGGGGTTTTTCAAAGTTTAAACTTTTTTTTTGATACGCACTGTATATATATATTCAACAATTTATCCATCTATCGTCATGTTCTTTTTCATTCATATCCGACTTATATAGGTCAAGCAAATATATTCCATTTACACATGTTTACCTTTCGCATCACAATCAGTACAAGTTTAAACAATTTTAATTTACATACGGTGCTATACGTCATGTAAAGCGTAAGTCATCAGATGAGAGAAAATTTATTTTTAATCAATCATGTTATTCCTTAGAATTTTATGTATTACACAATTTTGTTTGACTGATCTTGATATTTTTATGATGTTTATATTGATATATTCATTCAATACGTATAACATTTCAATGGAGGTTGAGGTAATTTGGTAATATCCTCATTAAGTTCGGCATTTTTTCCGCGAACCTGGATCGGTTTTTTTAATAAACCAAATTGAATAATTCATACCCGTTTTCTCACCCCTCAACAATCAACGATTTTAAGGCCCAAAACAGATTATTTTCTCTATTCATTGCAATATTCGTCGTCTAAAACTTATCCTGGGTTGCACTTCTACATGACATAAAACTGCTTTTGTGAACACATTGAAGATTATTGGATTTGTCATATCAATCACGCGATATCAATATACAATGTGCAGTCTGATAGGGGGTCCATTATCGATTTGCCTGCATGAGCACACTAAAAACCTGTCATGCATATTTGCACAGTCATCCGCAATTTATTCTCTTTGCTCTATACTTTTACAATGTCATATAGAAAGTAGGACACAGTCAGTATTCGTGATTCTGTATTTATGTGAGAGACGGAAAACGAAACTTGCTTTCTCTTTTCATAAATCAGTGTGGGAAAAACGGGGAGGGGTTGGGGGTTCGCACCCCCTTCCAATAAAAAAAAAAGATGTGATTATTCATGATTGTTTGAGGAGAAAATGTTCAATGGTTTTGTGACGCACCTGGAATGATAAAACATGATATTCATGATATTTGTTTTTATATTATGTTGCTTGACAGGGCGTTATCATGATAACGATTATTATCAATTCGGGAGTCTTCCTTTGTGGCGGGGAATTGCAACAAAATGAATGTTTTCACAGACACAAGAAAAATTGTAAGGTAGATGCGGAGGCCTATACGCAACACCAACTTTTTTGTAAGTTGTAGATTTAAGCCTACTGTACTGCAACACCATTAAATATATACAGAAAGGGACGGAGGGTTAAATATAGAGATAGACAGAGAGAGGGGATTGAATTTGAGCCTGAAACATGTAGGCCTACCTTACAGAATAAATATCTCTTAGGGCCTATATACGCTCTTTTCTATTTTGCTACCCTGGTCCAACGCCTCTTTATTTGACGCCCCATGTGACTTTGTTTATGGCTGACCTAGATTTCAGTGTAGCTTATCCAGGGTAAATACTACGAGGGGCGACTGAAAGGTTTTGAGCCTAACATATAGAAAGGATTGAGCCATCAGGACCAAATTTACTCCATAAAATCTTTTTGTTCTCAGTCCTACTCACCAAATTTCTTGGTCATAGTAATTTCTAATCTGATTTTACAGGTTCCTGTATCATATAGTGTCTGATGAAAAATTGACAAACTTGAGTTGGCCTTCTTTGGAGTTGATGACATGAGATGCTTCCATTATTATCAGACTACTACTTGATCTCAGGCTGATAGTGAAGAACCCAAGTGTCATCAATAGTTACGAATCGTTCCAAGAAATGGATGGGTTAAAGGCCAAGTCTCTGCTGGTTCCACGCCTTTCTCATGCAACGATACTTAGGTTTGTCCATTCTTCATGAGACATCTCATCGATACAGAGATTTGGGGAACCTGTAAAATGACAGTAGATACTGCTGTGATCAAGAAATTTGGTGAATAGGATTGAGGAATGTGAAAGATTTTATTTTCCAAATGTGGTTTTCACATCCGCGTATACAGGAAGGAGGAAATAAAAATTAGCTTGATGAAGAATTAACTTGCGTATGGTTGAACTTGAATGTTGGCCATTCTTCTGCATTGCAGTCCTTTGAACCAGTGAATTTTGATCTGCGCTGTGCATTCCCTGGATGTGCATGCTTGCTATTGCCTCATACTTAGCTGAAATATTTTCATCTTTGCCATCATGGGGGAACATCTCTCTATCTACTAAACTGTAAGTGTATAATTGCTCTATTTTCATATAATTATTGTCTACCATTATTATATAGTAAATGTTAATATATATTTCCCCTGCTTTTTACTTCTTCTCGGGTCACCATACAAATCCTTTCCAGTGGAGGGTACACGATCTTGCTTTTGGGTTAAAACACTCCATTATATTAAGCAGTGCACGGCTCTGGTAGGAGGGGGCAGACCAAAAGGTGTTGCATCGTCTGACCCCCCCCCCCCCCCAACACGGCGTAAATCCGGGGAGAATGGGGGATACATCCCCCCACTTTTCGGAGAGGGGGTCGGCATGTACAATCATCCCCCTCGCCACTTTTCAAGAAAGCAACAACATAATTGTCAAATAATTGATACTACTATTAATGCGTGGATTCATTTAAATGCGGTCAAGGTGCTAAATTGCCCAATTTTGCATTTAAAAAATGCAAAATCTTTTGCGCGGCCGCTCCGGCGTTCCCGCGCTCAATCTAATCTGACAAGATTTTGCCAATGACAAATCCCTTCGTTTAGCATATTGCAAATGTTATATCACCTGCATCATATTAGAGTATGGTTATAATACGTCTATTTATGAATTATATGATACTAATATATTTAAAATATGGTTATAACTTTGATCATAAACCAATCAAAGCATCTTTTGAATACACTGGTGTGAATGTATGTGTGTGTGTGTGTGTGTGGGGGGGGGTCATGTTATCTGGAAGCAGAGGATATTTGTACAAAATTATATAGGTATACTTTATACTTCAAGATAAGAGTACGATGAGTTACCAATGACATAGACAAAATCATTGCCGTTAATGAGACATAAAGGCAAGTTAGGACAGTATTATTCACAATTTCATCCGTTTATAAGAGACTTTAAATCACATTAATTCCATAACAATCTAATAAATATTTCAAATACAAACTCATTCTGGAATCATAATATCTGTTTATCAAGGCCTAACTCATTTATAGTATAATAGTCATTTTCTTTCGGCGAATAAAACTAAATTTCATTAATGTGTACGAGTTTCTGTAAGAAGGCGAGAACGGAGAAACTAAAATAATAACACTGATGAAAAAATTGTGGAATAGTCTTTTAAACTACAATATACTGAATGTAACAAAACTAAATTATTTGCATGGTTATCACATCACTTCGAATAAAGAATGAAATAGACATAAGATAAGGGTTTTGTTTTACTTTACTATTTTACCCCTTCCCTAACAAATTGCAAAATAACCTATAATATATGCGTGTTATGTTTTCGATGAATATACTTCGTTCAATCATTCAGTAAGTCTGAATTGAATTTATTCAAACCAGTCAAAGGAGAACAAAATACAAACAAAATAAATGGTTACATTATAAAGAACTAAAACAAATGACAGGTTTGGGACCCCAAAGAAGCACAGCTTGTAATCAGGGGCCCCTGCATAAGATATTTTACTCAAACATGGAATAACTACGAAAAGAAGAAAAAAAAATACAAGGTATTTAAAGATCACAACAGGAACACTACCCACACGCAAGCATACACACACTCACACAGACAAACACACACATTCACACTCCAAACATGTCACCCCCAGGTGCAACTAACAACTGGTCTTAAATTTATCAAGTAGGTATTTATGACATAATTTCTTAAACCGAGACAGGGTACTGCTACTTCTTATATCAGCAGGACACATATTCCATTCTTTAACGCAAATTGTTCTGAAGGATTTCAATGTAGCATTAATTCTAGCATAGGGTTGGTGAATAAGATGTCTCTGACGTGTGTTATAATTATGAATCTTAGAATTAACCACAAAAGTTTCTTGTAAAAAAGAACAATGCAGGGATTGGTATTTAAACATGAAAATAACACAATTCAGCGAGACCATTTCATTAAATGGTAACATATTCAACTGCAAAAAGAGCGGGGAACTTGGAGCCAGATAATTTGAATTTGTTACATACTAAGTAGAATTTCAGTAGCCTTAAACATCTTGGAATATCAATTTGAAAAATATACATCAAATACCTAAACATGCTAAAGTACAGCTTGGGGTAGCCAATCAAAGAGACACGCACGTACACACCCAGACACAAACACACACAAAAAGAAACATAAAGGAGCACCAACATATGTAGATGAGTAAATATATACTGTACAATGAAAGGTAAATATAGCACACAAAAGTAACAAACATTGAGTTTGTATTACAAAACACCAAGAAAAAGTGATGAATGATTATTCAAGGTAAAAGAAAAAAAAAAGTAATACAAGGAGAAAACAATGAGTTTACCCTCTGGGAGACTTTAAGAAAGATTATTAGCAGTTTATAGCTACTAACATGTAGTGAAGTAAATATGATCTCAAGAAACAGTTTACAAGGCAGTAACTTGTTGCAGAGATGTAAAGACCTTCTTAACTTGTTATTTCTCTCCCCTTGCTTCATTTTCCCCTGCGCGCCATCCCCAGTGATCGCGCTATCCCCTCTTTCACGAGGGTAGGAAATCGTGGGGCTGTTTTCATTTCGGGCGTAGAGGTCGAGGATTGTGTTATTGATCAACTGAAAAGCAGAACAGTCCTGGCAAAGGACTAGTCATAATTATGCAAAGAATACCACAAATGCCCCCTCTCCTCCCTCTATGACACACGGATAGATAAGATAATCAAATATCAATTTTTGATCTATCAGAGATAACTTTTCGTAATATTTTACTGGATTAATCAATTGTGTTTGCAATAATGTTTGTTTCATTGATCCAATAAATTTTGGCATGATTCTTTTTTTTCAGAAAAACTTATTTTCAAGATGGCGGCTGAGCTACCCGCTGGAATTGGTGTTACTGTGTGCCTTGTAGCCCTCTCTGTATTCTTGGCTTACTACATCGCAAAGTTCTTTCGTATTTACTTCCTCATCTCCAAATTTGAGGGCCCTCCCGCAGTGCCAATCTTCGGCAATTTACTATTATTTAAGAGTGATGCTAGAGGTAGGTCAACAGCTTTGATTTGTGTAATGATACGTATATCAGAGAAACCAAGGTATTTTGATAGTGGGGCAAGATGACATAAAAAAAATTAGATCATTTTTTATTTAATGAAATGAAAAATAAAGGTGTATTAGAGGGTTTTGTAACCTTTAACAATTCTTTCTTTACTTTCATACATTTTGGAGTATACATATTTTGGGGTAATCAAGTGAAAGAAAGAGGAGCGATATACGGAGCCAGATGAAATTAGATTGTTCACATCTGCTTTCATTTCATATAAAATAGCGTAAAATAGTTGGTCCAGACCACATTACCGTTACCACATCGTATAGAGTCTAATAAAAAAAAATTTTACATTGCTTATTATTTTTGCAGAAAATTACTTGCTCGGGAGGAAAATACAAGAGCAATATCGCCAAAAATCTGGAGGCTTAATAAGGGTATGGTATGGACCATCACCTGCTGTTTTGATCATCAGTAGCAAGCACAGCGAGGTCGGTGTTCTCTCTTGCATTTTTATTCCACGATACTTACACTCCCCCTATTATTATCGAGATGAAAGTGACAAATGGCCTGTATATTTTCTACATTTCTCTGAGTACCATAAAAAGGGGAATCACCTTGGTCCGCCATGACGAAGATGCCCAGTGTATCTACCTCCCATTGACCCCATGCAATGCCCCTCTTTTTGCTAGGTCCTTTGTCCTCAACTAAAAAGGAAAGATTCGAATAAAATTGTTTAATTAATTGGATCCATCGCAATTTTATTATTCAGGCCATGGAATAGATAAGGCGGGGGGGGGGTACTCAGGGGCCGCGGAAACGGGGGATTGGCTGGGTGGGCTTCAGCCCCCCCCCCCCACTTTTACAAAACTGGGAACAAAAACGTAAAACTTGCCATCTGACCGTGATTTTTGCATGGTCAGCCCCTCCCCCCCCCCCCATTTTCAAACCCCCTATTGCTGTCATTATACCCATAACGCCCCTGTGATTCGATGGTAATGGGGTTGATAACTTTCTTTTTAATCATGTTAATTGGTCCGTTCATTCATATCCACACTGCAGTTGTTAATGAATAGCAGCCACCACATTGGTAAAGGAGTCCAGTACAAATGCTTGGAACCATGGCTAGGACAGGGTCTTCTTACCAGGTAAGATATTACTAAGGATCTAGGAATCACTATATTAGAATTATATATCACTTACATCGCTCAATACTAAATGTAAGCCGTGTGTATTATTGTAAGCATGACTTTGTGGACGGCATGAATTTTACAAGCAAGTGTGTTTCGATATCATTTTTATATCTTGATTAACAGCAAGTTAGCGATAACCAAATATACTTCTAAGGCACATTTTCGTGTTAGATTCATTATTTTTTACAAATATATCCACTTTAAAGCATATTTGTTGAAATATTATGTGAAATTCTTGGACTTTATCTATGACGCTTTATCTCAAACTCTTGCGTAAGTTTGAAACTAGCCCTTGCACTATAACTGGTCCTGTTTTCGATGCATTTTACACCGGGCTTTTTTTATGATCATTTACGTTATTGTTCCTAAATACTGGGGGGTTTTTTCAAAAAGAATTTTTGAAAATTCTGTCTGTCATGAAAATATCGTCCCCGGATAATGTTGTGACCGATACAAGGGCCTAAGGTCATCAGTTGTGATTTGTCTTGTGATTTTGAGGACCATTTTTCATGATTTTTTTTTTTAACATAGCCTATCAGCTTATACTATAACCATGTATATCATATAGTTTATATACAAATTTGTAACATGCAGCTCAGGGAAGAAGTGGGCATATCGACGAAAGTTACTCACTCCAACCTTTCATTTCTCCATCCTACAATCTTTCGTGGAGGTATTTAATGAGCAGAGCTTCATATTGGTCAAGAAACTCGAAAAATTAGCAACGGATTCCGAGACAATCAACATCTTTCCTCTGGTCACGAATTGCGTGTTGGATATCATATGTGGTAATTCGACTGAGCTTCTTTCTTTTTTTCAGCATAGTACCATTGTCATGAATAGTGATCCAAACAAGTTGATTGATGGGTAAAAAAATCACACACACGTAACGATTAGAATTTCATCAAAATCGGATGTGAAAAAGGAAAGTAATGACATTTTAGCGTTCTTTTTTTTCTGAGAAATCAAAGTCATATTTTAACGACATCCTTGGAGGATGGAGTAGCCAGATTAAGTCAATATTTATTTATTTGTTTAATCTATACAGATTAACGATATAGAAACTTTCAACTAAAATACAATAAACATTATAAGTGATAAAAGATGGTGATTTTATTTGTTACTCTATGAATCAAACCAAAATTTACCCTTGATAATGGAGGTAAACTGTAAATATCTAATAAAAAGATATTAAATTATTAGATACGAAAGATTTGCGTACCACCCTTGAAGTACATTTTGTGAAAAATAGGTGAAACGTAAAACTGCCGCATGCCCGCATCGCCTTATGCAGGTTTACGATCCGATTTTTATGATTTTTTTAGTGTAATGCTTGTTTGGTTTTCTGCATGTAAAATTATCGATTTGTTTGCGAGATGGAATTGACCTTTCATAATCTTCATAAAGTTTGTGTGGATATCTTGATAATTTTTTTGTAAATTGCTATAATGATATGAAGTTTCATCATCCATTATGTTATAAAACTCGTCTCGTGCAGGATCAAGACAAAGCGGGGATATGACCAGGGCCCTGTCTTACAAAGACTTATGATTGATCCAATCAATCGTAACTCTATGGAAATCCATCAGTGTCATAATTTTTTCTACAGGAAATTTGCACAATGTCCTTTGTAAACAAAAAGAAGCACAGTGAATTTTCATGAAAACAATGAATGCATGAATATACATCATATAGTTGGAAAATATTTTGAAAAACATGCATAATAGATGTCGACGTTGCTGGCTGTCCATAGTTGTGATTGATCGGATCAATCGCAACTCTTTGTAAGACAGGGCCCATCAGGATTTCGTAAATGAAGGGGCATGAAGAGTAGGTCAATAATTCATTCAAATTTTCTTTGATAAGAGAAGTATTGTTTAGCGGCACGTTGCACCCACTCTTGGTCATAACTAGGGGTGGGCAAATAATACCTTTTGGGGGAAATTCAATTTCAAACGAGTGGATTCTGTTGCCATTTTGGCTGCTGAGCACAATTCCAATGAGTATTTTTGTTTTAGAATACGTCTGATATTGGTTCCAAGCGATTTTTTAAAATGGCCGCCCAATTCCTCCCATATCAGTGTTTTCATGTGTAAATCCTTGAATATCGATACAAATAGGGCTTGTAATGTGTCTAACTAAATGTTTTCATGGTCACTGAGCACAAAAATACGTGAATCAGATAAGATAGGTCATTTAAAATGATGCTTTTGGTTGAAAAACAGCATTTTTGGGTCATTTTTGGTAAAAAAATTGCCCCCAAATTGCAATTTTTGTGCATAAGACCTTAATTATTCATTCATCTGAAGTTTGTATATGTCTAAATATATGATTTCATGGCCACTGAGTCCAACAATAGATAAAACAGACATGTTTGGTCATTAATACTGTCTATTTTCTGTGAAAAATCACAATTTTTGGTAAAAATGACTGAAAATAGACTGCAAATATTCATGCAACAAGGCTTGTAATTTGTCTAACCATGTCTTTTTTGGTGATTTGGTAAGACAAATTCAAATATATCGGTTGTACTGTTAGAATTTAAAGAACCTGTATTTTAATGGATTTTTTGCCAAATATTACCCACCCCCCTCCCCCCCCCAAAAAAAAAATCTTTCTATGCAGGATATCAGACGCATATAGGTCTTGAAACTATTACTAAAATCACTGTATGTATAGGATATTTTCAGTGCTTCGGAGAGTAGCTGCATTAAAACAGAATGAATAACAGAAAATATCAGAGGATGTTGTCAAACTTTAGGAAAATCAATGTACATTTTTCATAAATATTGTTAGATCTTAAGGGTTTTCATAAAATGTATGTTTTGCCATGCATTCTACTTGTAGTTTTACTCATTTGCATAATCTACACTATAGAGCGCTGATGTCATCAGTGATATACTATCTTTTAATATAGGTGTGTTTCATGGTGACCCTTTCAGGCCCTTCACAGATTTCTTCAACTTTAAACAGAATTTAATCTACAGCTTTCACATTCCTTATCTAAACAATATAATGGAGCTACATGTATCACGGGCCAAAGATTAACAATTTCATCCGAGAGCACTTTTTTAAAGAGCATTGCTAATATTGATATTTTTCAGTCAGTGGGGAATATGATCAGATACTTAAAGATTTTCCTCCTTCTTGTATAGTGCTATTTCGTTAATACATGTTCAACAGTACAGTTGCAAGAAAGTCTAATTCTATATACCAGTACTGCATTCTCCTCTTCAGAACAGTGAGCCAAACATTTCTAGATCCCATATCTCCTGGCTTTCAAATTCACTACTTGTCAAGCAGATTGTTCCTGGAAATAGATCCATCGGTAACTTTAATAATGTAGCCTAGCTTTTAAAAAATTACGATTCATACCCAAAGTTATAATACACGGAGGAGCGTTGTGCCATTGTCATGATCATTGTGTGATTTTCTGAAAAAGTCAGTCTTGGGCATCTGCCTCTTTTAACTGCTTCAATATCATTTTTGTCTCGCCTGCATAGCAGAGCGAGACTTTCCGACGGCGACGGCGGCGGTGGCGGCGGCGTCAACATCAAATCTTAACCTAAGGTTAAGTTTTTGAAATGACATCATAACTTAGAAAGTATATGGACCTAGTTCATGAAACTTGGACATAAGGTTAATCAAGTATTACTAAATATCTTGCCTGAGTTTCAGGTCACATGATTAAGGTCAAAGGTCATTTAGGGTCAATGAACTTAGACCATGTTGGGAGAATTATTTTCAAAATCTTAACCGAAGGTTAAGTTTTTGAAATGACATCATAACTTAAAAATTATATGGACCTAATTCATGAAACTTGAACATAAGGTTAATCAAGTATCAGTGAACATCCTGCTTGAGTTTCAGGTTACATTACTAAGGTCAAAGGTCATTTAGGGTCAATGAACTTTGGCCAAGTTGGGAGTAATTGTTAAATTACCATCCTAACTCTGAAAGTTTATGGATCTAGTTCATAAAACTTGGACATAAGAGTAATCAAGTATCACTGAACATCCTGTACGAGTTTCAGGTTACATGACCACGGTCAAAGGTCAGTTAAGGTCAATGAACATGTATATGCATGTTATCCAATAAAACTCTGTTCTAACATAACTTTTCATTAGGCATTTATATACTACTTGTCTTTTAAAGAAGGAAAAAGTGAAAATATATTGCATTAATTAATACAATATCAGATGATAATGTTGTTGGCTTGCAGATAGATAAATCATTGCTGTCTTGTGCATAACTGTAATTCATAACAGTAAATAATGATCACCATTCCCATTCAGACTACAAGCTCAAATTATGTATTTTCTGTAATATTTTTCCTTAAATTTTTAGTTTTTTTCTATATCACCATAATAATGTTTCTAATCTTTTAGATATGCTTATATTTGAACTCAGCACCCGTGAAAATATATAAAAGAAATACTGCACACCCCTTTTATGCCGTTTGATGTGAAAATAGGGCAAAAATGCCATTTTCCCGCCATTTTTCACAAAAATGGCAGGAACCAATATATAAAACTACATCGTAGGTCAAAATGGTTGTCGGCTTTGTGTTCAGTAGCCAAAATCGCCATAGAATCCACCCGTTTCGAAAAAAAATTTGTTATTTGCCCACCCCTAATATAACATGGATAATTAAAAGGGACGCGATTGCCCCCTAAATCTGGCAAATGAAAAGGGGATATCAATCCGAAAGGGAGGTTGCCCTTGAAATTGGTAATGAGTATGCCAATGGAGACTTCAAATTGGTCACACTGGTGATGTAGTCTGATGTAAGGCACAAGTATTCTTTACACTCCAATACATAAAATGGCTAAAATAGTATTTTTTCAAACGTTTTACTTCAAATCATATTTTTGCTTTCATGAGGAAATAAAACATCATGCTATCTGTTTTATAATTTAATAACGACCCTAGGGGAATCGGTACTTAGTAGAAAACCACAAATCATTGATAACTAAGTCATGGCCAATGGGAAAGTTGTCCCTATCAGTTGTCATAACTTACTTACCCAGTTGCCAATTTGAATTTTATGATCTTAATTTTAAAACAACTTTCGTATTGCTTTTCCGATTTTTTTCAAATTTTCACTATTCTGTTTAACTTATTTTCATCTCTCACACGACATTTTATGACCAAGGTTGGATTTCCCTTTAAATCTTCGTATGCTAAATTAACTTATCAAAGGAATAATTAATTCGTTGAGTGATGACAAGTATAATAAGATATTCATTTTGTCCAACAATACCACAAAGGTATAGTGGGTAACGCTGCTATAACGCAGCAACTGCTGTGTGAAGTCTGCCTAAGAAAATTCATAGGCAGGCCACTAACCACTAGACGACTGGAGTGCCTTCAGCGAATTAATTATTCCTTTGATTTGATATAAATTTCAGTGTTTCAGTGTCAATGTTTGACTCTTTATGTCCATTTTCTAAGTTATATTTTGTATGTTCAATGACATTTAAAAATGCAAATTTCCATTTATATAAAATATTCATTTCGACAATAAATAGTACCTTATGAATCCTTGTGAACTTTACGATAGCTTGAAGTCAAATCACTAAGGACACCCCGGTGCTCTTGTGGTTATGACTCTGGTTTAGTAATATAATATTATGTGAAATCAATACAATATCTGTGTTTGTATAAATTGTATTGTATTCAAATGTAAATCTTGTAAATTTGTATGTACATGTATATGTAAATCTTGTAAATTTGTTAATTTGTATGTATGAATTGTATCTTTTTATCGAATGGAATGAATAAATCTTGAATCTTGAATCTTGTTGCATGTGTTACCCTTGCGGTATTGTTGGAGAACAATGATTATCTTATTACTTGATTAGATTAATTTGTTGAAAGCCATTTTCAGAAAGGAAATCAACGAAAAAAATAATGGCACCCAAAGTACTCGTTGCATAAAACATGAAATAATAATTCCCTTCTTATATCTTTGATATTTAGATACAGCCATGGGGAAGCGGACCAATGCACAAGAAAACAGTGAGAATGAATACGTTCGAGCCGTTGATAAGTACGTAACATGATTCAACACTTACTAATACCATGGTAATAGAAATTTTCCGACAATAAAAGACCAAGGGGTTCAGAGTGGCCGTGAGTTACATGAAAAACTTCATGAAACCATACTGAGGGTCCCATCCAAATGAAATTCCTAAACATACTGATCATAATGTTTTCATCAAGAAAAAGTTCAATAATACTAATACAGAAGATGCTACCATACTTCATTCACAATGCATATACTGTCCATTTACCATCAAGTAAAGACGCCACCGTCATCATTATCGTTATGATCATTTTCGCTATAATCATTATATTTGTATCATTTTGATGTACCGTAAGGGCACTAGTATTCAACCCGTTTGGAGAGTTTCCTCAAATATATAGAAATATAGAATTTACCTGAATTTCAGACCCGTCTTATTTCCAAGAGCAAATGCTGGTTATTCTTTTTCCGTTATTTTTTTCTTCAACCAGTTGACTGTGTGCGCGGGCGATCGAATTATACGGCGACGGATTTTGGTACTAGTATTCAACCCGTCGGTACTAGTATTCAACCTAGCGATAAAAGATGGCCCTGTCTCTCAATCTGCCCTTGTCCCATCCGACTATGGACTACACCATTTGAGATGAGACCAAACAGGGAATTAATCAAAGCCAGAGACTTACATAGATCTAGATCTAATTTAGCAATCTAAACCCTTTTGAGATTTGCTATCAATCCTCACTAGGTTGAATACTAGTACCATTCAGTGCAAAAGGCCATCGCCGCATAATTCGATCCTCCGCGCATACAGTCGACAGATTGACAAAGAAAATATCGACAACAGATTACCCTGGAAATAACAAAAGTATGAAATTAAGATAAATTCCCTATTTCTAAATATTTTGGGGAATATGTCAAAATCTTTGAATTATGCCGGGTTGAATACTAGTACCCATACGGTACACCGAGTCTTCAAATGACCCTATGAAAAAGTCTTCCAAAATTAATGATTGAAAACTGCTCCCTCCATTTGAATGGGAAAATGATTGTTTTCATGATTTATTGTTTTCCCCTCTTGAGCAGTATGAGTCGTCTTGTTGTTCGTCGAATGAGGAATCCATTGTGGTGGTCAGACTGGCTTTATAACAAACTAGGAGTAGGGAAGGAGCATGATAAATCATTAAAAGTCCTTCATAAAGTAACCAAAGAGGTAATTATCAAATAATATACATAAATTATACTTACCAAAAAGTTGTGATATTACACCATAAGTTTTTTAAGGCACTTATATCTTAACTTGCGATTCCGCGTAACTTGTGTTTCACCAATATTCAGAAAGATTCACAGAAAATGTGTATATTAGCACAACTTGAAATGCACTCATTTATTATCGTGCCAGATTAGAATTCCATCTAACCGTTGGATAATTATTTCTGTCTCCCCCCCCCCCAAAAAAAAAAAAAATGAAGTAAAATAGAAATAGTTTTTGTTATTTCTGTTCATTCTACTTCTTTTTTTTTGTTACATCTTTAGATGATTCAGGAGAGACTCCATCAAATCCCTTCAAATATAAGTGAAACGGACCAAAGCGAGTCAATCACTGGAAAACGCAGAAGAATCGCATTCCTAGATCTTCTTCTTCAGATGCACCGTGAAGATCCCAGCTTTACTCTTGATGACATCAGAGAGGAAGTAGACACATTCATGTTTGAGGTGAGGAATTGTACAGCTGGGATATAAATGTGTTTGCGATTCAAATATATTTTTTTAAGGGTAAAAACTGTTGCAATTACAGCCCCAAAGGTGATCTTTACAAAAGACGATTAGAATATCACTCACAGACATTTATTCCCTAACAAACCCCTATTTGTAGATGTTTTTTTGCAGATCTTGGCCACAAATAATAGGCGTACTAACGAAATTGACATTTATAATAAAATAAGAAGATTCACACAAGACGGTGCTTGCGTCATAATTAAAGTCTTCTACCTAAAACGCACGAATACTATTTCTGATCTTTTCCCATAGGGTCATGACACAACATCTGCAGCAGTTAGTTGGTCTATCTTGCATATTGGACAGCATCCAGAGATTCAAGCTCGTCTGTATGACGAAATAGATGAAGTCTTTGGTACGTCACTCCAAAGAATATTGTACTTTCCATCCTATTTTATTTCATTTGCGTATTTTGTACATAACCACATGCATCTCTCTTTTTGAAGACGGATTGTTACTCTTTTAAAGCAGTTTCAGATAATTTTTCCTGGAAACACAATAAGTTATATAGCTAGCCGTTGAATTATGGGACTATTGATACGACGAAAGTTCTAGATATTCTGAAATGCAAAAGTGAAAGTAAGAATGCTTGCTAAAATAAATTCATCTTATTAAACCCCTTACACAAAATATATTATGTAACCATGTCCGTCCATCCAGTCTCACTGATCGCCATATTATATATATATATATATATATATATATATATATATATATATATATATATATATATAAACATGATACCCCGATCTATCTCAGATCGGAGAAAAGTTTGCTTTAGATGTAAAAAAAAAATAAGATGAGAGTGATGTGAGTATACCACATCGTTTTGTAAACTTATTCTCTTTCAAAATTCTATATAAAACTTCTGGCGGAGAGATCTACATCTCATATCGGAGAAAAGTTTGCTTTAGATGTTAAAAAAAATAAGATGAGAGTGATGTAAGTATATATATATATATATATATTGTAAAGAAATGGATGAAGAGAACAATGTTAGGCGTAGCTTAAATCAAGGTTCCCCAGAGCTATCTACTCTTTGGAAAAATTGGTGATGCCGAAAAAATGTATCTGCCGTAAATCGAACCCGGGCCCCCAGCTTTGAACACCGGTGCCTTAACCACTAGACCACAGAGACAGGTTAGTGGCTAGGGCGACCCCGATCCGACTGACCGTTAGATTTTCGACACTATACCAATTATAATTTCCTTTGTCGGGTGGAGGTGGGTTTCGAATATTATAAATTATAATTGGTAAAGTGTCGAAAATCTGTCTATCTGACGGTCAATATATATATATATATATATATATATATATATATATATATATATATATAAATACAGCTGTTGCAGTTGTATTTTCATTTCTACGACTTATCGAGATCATTGGATTTTGAAGCCTATATTACAGAATATATACTGCGACCAAAATGATTTGCAAAAGGTTGCACGGACAATTGCTAAAGAAGCTGATTTAACATTCATTTTCATTTTGATATCGATGAAATGAAACGAAATTTGAAATTTAACTTTCCACAAGAAACTAGCCATGATGTATCAACAACCGTGATAATATGTAGGCCTACTTGTTAATTCAAAGGTAAATCTGATCGACCAGTGACTTCAGATGACCTCTCTAAACTACCATACTTAAGTCGTGTTGTTAAGGAGACACTCCGTATCACCCCACCTGTGCCTGGAATTGCAAGGGAACTTGACGATGACATAGTCATAGGTAAGGGTGTATTCGTTTCAGATTGGGATCTACATCTCAGATCGGAGAAAAGTTTGCTTTAGATGTAAAAAAAAAAATAAGATGAGAGTGATGTAAGTATACCACAACGTTTTGTAAACTTATTCTCTTTCAAAATTCTATATAAAACTTCTGGTGGAGAGATCTACATCTCAGATCGGAGAAAAGTTTGCTTTAGATGTAAAAAAATAATAAGATGAGAGTGATGTAAGTACACCACAACGTTTTGTAAACTTATTCTCTTTCAAAATTCTATATAAAACTTCTGGCAGAGACAGGTCCTTATTATATCGGGGTATCATGATTACACTATTCAGGTATAAGAAAAATGTAGATGATGGAGGGGTGAGCTGTATCCTAACCCATCATACGCTACACCCTTCATTCAACTCTTCTGATATTTAGAAGAAAAAAAATACAATAAGATTTAAATTATTGTAATAGAAAAATAAAATAACTTGTCAAACAAAATAAACAGTGTATTGATCTGGCATTTACACCCCCTTCTCTCTCTTAACAAATCAGTTTTCAAGTCAATTGATTCATATTTTTCTAGATACTTATATCTTCGTCATTGCCCTTTGATTTGATATAGATGGTAAAGTAATACCCAAAGAAGCGGCAATCTTTCTCATTATCAATGCCCTCCATCGTGACCCGGAACAGTTTCCTGATCCAGCTCGGTTTGACCCAGATCGATTTTTACCTGAGAATTCGGCTAAACGACATCCATTTTCCTTCATCCCTTTCTCTGCAGGACCAAGAAACTGCATTGGTATGAAAATGAATAAAAATATAAATATATAAAAACAATGCCCCATAATTACCATACACTTCTTCCCTGAAACATTGATTAAATATGCTAGAATGACTGGTGGACTACTGTATTATATTTTTAATTTTTTAAAAGTGTTTTGATATCTGAATGTTGGTATTAAAGAGAAAAGGGCGGGACGTTGGAAAGTTCAGGATGTAAATAATCGAAAATATCAAAATTCTAATTGGAGAAGCAGGAAAATAAACAGCAAGTGAGATAAAAGAAAATATAGAGAGGTTGTTGGAGCTCTTCACTGATGTAATATTTAAAGAGGAAATGGTACACATGATATCGAGATATGATTAGGATTTTACCTTCGGTTTCCCTAAATCAACAGGTCAAAAGTTTGCAATGATGGAGGACAAGGTTATCCTGATCAACATCCTTCGGAGGTTCTCTATCAAATCACTCCAGACTCTGGAAGAGGCCAAACCAGCCGGAATGTTAATCTTGCGACCATCAGAGGGCACTATACTTGTTAATCTCAGTTTGAGGAAGTAGTTCAGGCGAAAACCAATTATAACAAAATTATTCAAAATATTTCAAATATCGAAAAAAAAAGAAGTTTGGTTACTTTCCGAGACAATTTACTTCAAATTTAATTGCCACAATATTAAGTAAAATGAAGTGGTGTGATATACTCCACTGTATTTATGTACATGTTTCGAATAGCCAGGACATTTTATTTTGTTTAACATTTAAGTAATTATGTTTATACTTCAAATTGACTTTGATATGTTTCTCACATATTGAAGAATCTGTTTACCTTTTATGTATAAAAACTGCAATTAAAAAAACTCTAAATCTGAACACTTTATATCACAGAACCGAGTATTCTAGATTAATTACCCTTTTATGGTATATTGATGACAACAAATTATGTTCTTTATTATCACCTGCCAAACAATCATCTCTAATGTCTGCGATCGTCTTAACACGGAAAATTTCCACTACGATTCTGATCAAGCACCGATCCTGTATTCCCCATGCAAGATATGTTTTGGGATCTGAGTTTAAACCAACTACCTATACTAACAAAAAACAATTATGTATTCCCCATGCAAGATATGCTTTGTGATCTGAGTTTAAACCAACTACCTATACTAACAAATTGATACTTGCCCCCCCCCCTCCCCCCCCCCCCCCCATGAATGGATCGAGTCTAACCAAGGGCAGCACCAGGATAGGGGGAAAGACGAACTAATGGTGATGATTTTTTTTTTCTCAGTTTAATAACAGAGGTAATTATAGAGATGCAAATACTCTTTTTTTTTCTTGGATTGTCATAGGGGTGGTCGCCTCTTGCCCCCCCCCCCCCCCCGTATCACACCCTGTGTCAAGCAAATCCTACCCTAGACCATGGATTGTCGATTACAACCATGCCTATAGACCTTTCCTATACATTTTATTGGTGCATTTAGAAGATTTGATTTATCTCTGAAAATTATAGGTATTGTGACAGTAATGAAATTGGCTACGTATAACATCTATATTCTCAAGTCTGTTGAATTCGTCTACCTCTTTCCTTTTTTAGCACATGAAAGTACTATTATCCAAAACAATGATGTTGAACCTGACTTCCAATTCTTTACTGAAAGTTCAAATGACTCTCGATACTACAGTTCTGAGGAATTCAATGAAATATTTGGGAATGTAGATGTTCCGAGCAGTGGAAAATTTTCCAGCGTTCACTTCAATGCTAGAAGTCTTTTAAATTCTTTTGATGACATTACAACCTGTCTTGACTCTTTGGACTTAACATTTGATATAATTCCCATTTCCGAAACCTGGCTAAGATTCGAAAGTCCCCTGGCATATATGCCCAACTACACGTTCGTTTGTAACAATAGGAAATATTCCAGAGGCGGTGGAGTTGGAATGTATGTCCACGAATCTTTTAATTTCTTAGAACGCAATGACCTTAATTTAAGCGAAGCAACATGTGACTCTTTATTTGTCGAACTGGAACAGTGCGCAGGGAAAAATATAATTGTAGGAACCTTGTATAGAGCCCCATCTTTGGACATTAATAAATTTATCGAGGAGTTTGATAGCCTTTTGATTCGTCTTTCCAGGGAAAACAAACGGATATTTTTTTATGGGTGATCTAAATATAGATATTTTAAAGCATAACTCTAGTTCTCAAATTAAAAACTTTGTTAACTGTCTTTTTAGTAATTTTATTCTCCCTATAATTCATCGGCCCACCAGAATTACACAAACAAGTGCTACCCTTTTAGATAATGTTTTGACAAATCAATTTGATTTACATACCTTAGGTGGACTGTTATACTCCGACGTGTCAGATCACTTACCAATATTTCATGTAACCGACATGAATGTTATCAAAATTAAATCGAAGATCACGCGGTACCTCGTAGGGCTTTACGACAGTAAATATTGCGAAATTTAAAAATGAAATTGAAAATTCAAATTGGGGTGACATTTTAGATATGCAAGATGCGAATCAAGCATATATGAAAGATTCATAACCGAATTCCGTGCAATGTATGATAGCAGTTTCCCATTGAAAAAACATCTAGAAAGAAAATTAAACTTAAATGCTGGATGACCGATGGCTTGCTTCAATCTATTTGTTATAAAAACAGTCTTTATAAAATATATATCCATAAACCAACAGTTCGAAATGAAATTAAATACAAAGACTCTTAAAAACGTTAACTATTTGAAACGACAGGCTAAAAAATGTTATTATAAATGTAAATTTTAAGAATATAAAAATAATATAAACCGTACGTGGCAATTGATCAAATCAATATTGAATTAAAAAAAAGAAAAACCACCCCAACTCTTTAGTTTGTGATGGAAGTGTATCGACAGACCCACTCCAAATAGCAAATACTTTTAATGATTTTTTTGTTGAAATAGGTCCTAGGCTAGCTAACACCACTCCTCAAAATTAAACAGATTTCAAAACGCGTCTATCTTAACCAAATTCTAAATCATTGTTTTTCAGTCCGGTAACCCAACGTGAAATATGTAATATTGTCATGCGTTTTGGTAACAACAAGGCCCCGGGGTCTAGATGATTGCTCTCCTAAGATTGTCAAACTTGTAATCGAATTAATAAGCGAACCTTTGTGTCATATATTCAATCTATCACTTGCCTCTGGGATATTTCCAGATAAAATGAAAACTGCAAGAATTTCTCCAATTTTTAAAACCAGTAATAAAGAACAGGTTAATAATTACAGGCTCATATCAGTCCTCTCTATTTTTCTTAAATATTGGAAAAGGTTATTTATAAAAGGACCTATAACTTTCTCAAAAAAAATAATTGTCTTTTTAAATCTCAATACGGTTTCCGTAGTGACAATTCAACAGAACTGGCTCTCCTTGAATTAACTAATAAAATTACTGACTCTATTGAACGCGATTCATTCGCGATTGGAATATTTATTGACCTGTCAAAAGCGTTTGACACGATTGATCATACTATACTTTTATCAAAACTAAATAACTATGGTATTCGTGGGACTGCCCTTGATCTTTTCTCTCGTTACCTCTTAAATCGTAAGCAATAACTCTGTTAAGTCCGAATATATGACTATCACATGCGGAGTTCCACAGGGGTCATTACTTGGCCCGCTCTTATTTATTTTATTTATCAATTACATATATCGTTCATCAAACCTTCTTTCCTTTATCATGTACGCTGACGATACAAACAGAGTTTATTCTGATAAAAATCTTTACCACTTGTGTGAAACTGTTAATACCGAATTGAGTAATGTCTGTAAATGGTTCTGTGCAAATAAACCCACAATCAATTGTAAAAAAATGCAATTACATTATATTCCGTAACTCTACAAGGCATATAGATTTTAATCATGTTGAAGTTAGGCTTAATAACCAAATTATTCTCAGAGTTGAAAATACAAATGTCTTGGTATTATCATTGACAGTAATTTAACTTGGTCACATCACATAAATGAAATTGAAAACAAGGTAGCGAAAAATATCGGAATTATATATATCGCCTAAGTAAGCTTTTATCTTCCAAAACCGGTCCTACGTACATTATATTGCTCTCTAATCCTGCCATATTTTTATTATTGTAATTTGGTCTGGGCTTACACATACCAAACCCATCTTAAAAAAATATGTTTCCTTCAAAATAAAATTGTACGTATAATTTCTGAGAACGACATCATACCACCAACAGACACAAAATCTTTATTTCATTCCCAGAAACTGCTGAAATTAAACGACATCAATAAACTTCAGCAATGTAATTTTATGTACAGGTGTTTAAATTCTCAAATTTCAGAAAATTTTCGTAATTTCTTTACGCATGTATCAAATATACATCATTTTGATACCCGAACAAATAACCAAATATATATTCCTAACATAGAAAGATTATCTTTCAACCCAACATCCGTTATTCTGGCCCGAAAATATGGAATGATCTTCCGGACTACATAAAAAATCCTTGTCAGCATTAAAAAAAAGATTAAAAAATGATTTTATCATCCTATGCTTGAATATCCTCATACCTTATATTCCTTTTGACCTTTTTTATCTCTCCCTCTCTCCATCATACATTGTTGTACGCTCTATTTGCTCGGTACTCGGTACTCATGCCCGCCTTCCTGCTCACTTCTCCCTCTCTCGTTTTCTTCCCATTTTCTTCCCTTCTTCTCTTCTCTTTTTCTAGCCCTTCTTATCTTTGTATTGTATTTTGTGTATTGTATATATTTATATGTCCACAGGCGTATCCCGCCACAAGCATGTGCTTCTAGGGACCTACGCCTTTCTCTGTACACATAAGATGTATATATTTATATTCTTTATGGAAATTGATTTCATATGAATTCTTGTTAACAATAATGAAGAAATTTTGTAAAATGGAGGAAAATTAATGTTTATTTGAAATGAAATGAAAATGAAAATGTTGGTGAAGAAGGTAGAATTGAAATTTTCAGTGCTTTCTTTACCCTCAGAAATGATTCAAGTCTCTCATGTGTGCACAAAAAGTAATATGCAAACAGCACATCATTCGTAATCATTATATAAATGAGGGGACCAATAACGTATACCAATATTTGTTTCTATTTTTATAAATATGAAATATGTATTGCCCTTCTCAATTTGATTCCCCATAGAACATAATATCATTTGTGTATGATTTCATTCACCATTATCATCAATTACGTTGATAGTAGAGATCCTCTTCCATGTATTCATGACCAAATTCTATAAGAAATAAAATTCTCTCTATTTCATGTCGGTCTAATATAACAAAATTAGTGAGTGTGTGAAATCATTAGCTTCCTCGTATCGAACCTGATGTGCGCATAAATGAAACGATTTCTTTATCTATCATCCAATTTTTATCAAAAAATTAAGTGCCATGTGTATATTGTCCAAATCAATGCGTTGCTGGGGTTGACTTGGCACGCTCTGTTTCCAACCCAACAGGTTTATAGGGCCTATAATTTAATGCTAGTTCGTATATAAGCTCTAAATTTATGTAAGGGCTAATCTTAATTGACAAATTTGAGACAAACCAATATGATTATGCTCAACTTGAGGCATTGATAATACGAATTAACGTTATTTCTATAGCGCTTATCACAAAACATGATGTCGCTGAGAGGAAAAAATAGAAGGAATTTCAGCACAAAAAATAAAGTAATTGTATAGTTTACTGTAGACAGTTAAGTGGTTTCATATGCGAAGGTAAAGGGTTTTTAACAAAAAAAAAAAGGATTTTAATATGGATTTGAATTTCTCTGTTGAATCTGCTTGTTTTATACTTTGATATATATGCCTAACCCTTGTTATCATGGACTATTATGTAGCTATATAACAGTTACCTCAAACTGCTCGAGCTTCTTTAAAGAAAGTATGGCATGATAGCAGAACTAATTATTGATTCGCAGCTCACGCTCTTATATCGAGCTAGTATCATACCTCATTTTTCAGGAAGTTGGCAAATTGCATAATGGAAAAATATGATATGATGGACATCAGCAGTGTTTGAATATTTCTATAGGGTGAAGGACCTGATAGACTTCATTGCATTAGGACACTCTATTCTTTAAAAAAAAACAGCTTTATGACTGAATTATTAAGTCACATGATACAATTTGTAAGAGATTATCTCAGTTTTGTATTGTACGTTTTCTTTATTGTTTAATGTTCAGCATGTTAAGCGTTACAAACATCTCTTAATAAAAATTTTATCAATCTCAATGACACATGAATGTCATCTGCGATATCATTTTTCTTGGGGTGGGGAGGATCAACATTAAAACATGATGTGATTTCATATTTTTATGCAAGCGGGTAGAAAGGGCAAGACCGGGGAGAAGGAGAAAGAAAAAGCGGTAAGAGAATGAGAGGGTCAAAAGTTTTGTTGATTGGTAAAAATATCAAAATATTGTAGGATACGGTTGAAAATGGAGCACAAGTGAGAAAGGCAGGGGACAGGTAGAAAATAGCAGAAAATTAGAAGAAAATATTTGTGCATGCAGCTGAGATGAAAATCCACCAAAGAATATCGATTGTTATTTAATGTTTTATGTGACGTCATATGCGAGCAACTCCCCAATATTCCATTTTTAATAGAACACGATGAATAAAAATACATTTATTACAGATTATTTTTAATAGAACATGATAAATAAAAATACATTCACTACAGAAGGTGTATGAAAAGGTGTGTTTAATGATACGGTATAATTACGCCCATGGCACAAATGAACATCACTTTCATTTTTTTTTACTAAATAGCATTTTGAGGAGTTTATATTACACATCACAATAGAGAAGATGAGTGTCTGTTACTACACAAAATCAGAATTATCAAAAATATTATTACTCCATTATATTGTCTTTAACGGATTTTTTAAAATCAAACCTTCACCATTATTTTTTCTTAATTCTGCTTTCATTTAAACCAATTACCTTCAAGATGAACTTTCCTTTAATCTGTAACACATTTCCATTCATTCTGATGGGAGTGGAGAGGAAATGGAGAGTTACTGGGAATGATTTCAAACTATCAAACAAAGTAAGTGATCTCCAAACTTGACAAAAAAATCACAAGAATTTAACTTCAATCAATAAAAAGTAATTAAGCAGAGCTTTTCTTTTTCATTTCCCCCTCTTTCTTTATCTTTTCATTTTGACGTTGAAGTCTTCGTATGATTGAGTGTGAATGTGTTTTGGGGTATATAGTTATGGATGCTTGTTGTAGTTATAGTAATGCACAGATGTAAGTGTATCGGTAGGTTTTGTGAGCATGAGGTAACTTGGGAGTGTTAAACACTAGTTTCCCATTTACACGTAGTCCTACCGATGCACGAAGAAACCTGTGTATCATTTGTTTTATAGAATGGTGGAATTTTTTGACGAAAAATCAATTTTTTTACAACCATACATAAGTAATTACCGGACACAATTGCAAGTTTACCGGATGCAGGGCTGGCCATGCGCCATGATTCGGTAGTGTCTGATGACCATTCTATGATTATGGTTAATGACTAATTTATAGCTCAGTAAAAAAATTCAAACTTGATAAATGTTTATGAAAGTCGAAAAATAAGAAATCAGTAAAAGCAAATAATGAACATAGGGCCTAATTCTGGCAACGAATGAAAACGGTTGGTAAAAACTGAGATCAAAGACTATTTTAAACTGGCAATTAGCTTTGCAGATTGTGACAAGAGGCACCCGCGAACATTTTTTTTTAATTATGGTGCACATTATGAACATGATGAATTTGTGATTTTCTACTATTATAACGATGATCAAAATATAAACATAAATCGTTATAAATTTACATGTTATAGGTATCGTTTCATCATAATTTTATCCTCATGAATTTTTTTTCCTGGGGAAAAAATGTGACATTTTAGTAATTTTGTGTAATTAAAGGGAACAAATGAAAAGGTTTTTTTTTATTATTGCTCACGCAGGGGCCGCAGAAGCGAGGGGGGGGGCCTTCAGCCCCCCCCCCCTTCCACACTGATTTACAAAAACGTAAAAATAACCGTATAATTGTGATTTTTTTGCATGGTCAGCCCCCCCCCCCCCCTTTGAAAACCGTTCCGAGGCCCCTGACACGCACGCGGCCAATTACAATTCCAAATATTTGTAACTCAGAACCACTTCCTTTTTTTGCGCTCGATCACACAAAACAACCAAACTCACTCACACACACATAGGCCTATATATATATATATATATATATATATATATATATATATATATATATATATAAATATATATAAACCCCTCAAAAAAAGTTTGGAAATCTGTGTTTGGCCATTAATTTCTCCCAACTCCCAATTTTACACAATGCATAATTGACATCATCCAAAAGATTATGATCATGCCATCACGAAAAGAGCAGGATTCAAAAGTGTTGGATGAGGTCTGAATTGAAAAGCTGCAAAACGAGCAAAAAAGGTTTGGAAATCTGAGTTTGGCCATTAATTTCTCCCAACCCAAAATTTTACACAATGCATAATTGACATCATCCAAAAGATTATGATCATGCCATCACGAAAAGAGCAGGATTCAAAAGTGTTGGATGAGGTCTGAATTGAAAAGCTGCAAAACGAGCAGAAATAGTCATGAAGGGTCAATACAGAACATGATTCTTTTGTCTGTGTCAATAGAGATGAAAATCCATTCAAATCAAGCCCCTGCTTCTGTAGTGATGGTTCTGTGAGATAACATGGTTTGAGTCGTGGTTTGATATACCCATGCATGTTTGTTTGTTATGTGTTTGCTTGTGCAGAGGTGTGTTTGATTCCATATTAATGTTGATGTTAAGGTGCATGAAAATAATTAAAAGAAACCGCTGAGAAACTCACTCATCACCACTGAAAAAGAACAGTGACTTTTTACTTTTACTTGCAACTTTTGAATTTTGACCTTGCCCCACATTTCAAGGCACTGCACCTCCATATGAACGATAATCACATCATGTGGGGTATCATTTTAAAGAAAATTAAATGATCTATTTATTGATATTAAATACACATTGATATTTACTAAAACCCATGAGGAATTATCGATCAAAGTCAAAAGAACCGCTGAGAAACTCACTCATCACCAAGGAAAAAAGAACAGTGACTTTCGATATTGTGTCATTTTGCAGCTTTTGAATTTTGACCTTGCCCCACATTTCAAGGCACTGCACCTCCATGTGAACTATAATCATATCATGTAGGGCATCATTTTAAAGAAAATTAAATGTTCTATTCATTGATGTCAATTACACATTGATATTTACTAAAACCGAGGAGAAATTATCGATCAAAGTCAGATTTCCAAACTTTTTTTGAGGAGTTTATATATATATATATATATATATATATATATATATATATATATATATATATATAATAAATACAAGTTCACAAGGTTGACTGGAGGTTCATCAACTTTAATTGCAACTCGGAGTTTCACGCAAACTCCCGAAGTATATATACATATATATATATATACATATATATATATATATATATATATATATATATATATATATATATATATATATATATATAGATATATAAATGTTACCATGCAGGCATCTACTCTTTGACATGACTACTGTGTCTTGCACCAAATACTTAGGCGAAAAAAAATGACAAGACCAAGACATATATATTTATGTGACTCATGAGAATGAGACACATATCTCACCAACAAATTAATGCGAGTGCGAAGCGCGAGCCGAATTTTTTTAGCGTACTGACATGAAAACAGGCAAAGGTACCTGTCATCTGTTTGCAGTGACTCATGACTCATGAGGAGAGGATACATACCCCACTACACATATAATGCGAGTGACCAAAGCGAGCTGAAATTGCTTTATATTCTGACCTGAAAGCTTGATATTCGAGCATTTTTGGTACCAATGATTACGGATGGGTATTTAAAAGAACGCAAGAACGATAGATGCGAGTGCGAAGCGCACAAGCTGAAAAATTTTGATATTTCGATCTGGAAAAAAATGACACTTAATGGACGTTTTTAATAAAGAACGCAATATATATAGACCTATCCAATAAACGATTATTGCATATCGAAGGGGGGGTTCTTTTGAGGTTTATTCTATTCACCCATTTAATCATGAAAAGTATGGGTGTTTGCTAAAGATATGATGCGAGCTGAAAGTTTTTTATATTCTTATCTGAAAAGCGGACATTTTGAGCACGATTTTAAATAAAGAACGAGTTCGATCATGAAAGTTCATCTGTGTTGGTAAAGAACGAGTTGTATATCTCATGCAATCTCGCTTGCCGATTTCTGTGTAACATCACAATCTTGTTTTATTTTTTGCACATCCGGAATTATATTGGGGGGCAAAACGATATGTTCCCCCTCATATTTTCATCAGTGGTGGGGCGATCGCCCCTCCCCCCCCCCCCCCCCCGATCCTCTGCCTGTATTTTTTTTGCCTAAATGAGAGGATTACATGCAAAAGCCCCTAAAGCAAACCACAAACAAGCTATAGGCCCGGAAAACATTCGGAACTGAATTCGAATTTGATAGCCTCGGGATTTTATTGTTCCTCTAAGTATGCCTGCAGCCAGACATATACCCTGTTAGTTATAGGCTAGTTGGGATTTTTTTATTTCATAATTTTAAAGATTTTTTCCTCATTTGAATCTCGAATCTCTCGCTTTCAAACTTGAAGTGAAAAATAACTTCTTTGGTAAAGTAAAAGAAAAATAAAACTAGAGAAAAGGGGTTATACGAAAGGAAAAGAAAAGTAAATTAATATTTTTTAAAACTTAGTATACATGTCTGGTTCTGTAACTCTAATAACATCTCAAATTTTTATCTTATAATTGATATCATGTTGGATATTGAGACAACGCTCAAGCCAGTGCACTGACCTGAACGGATTTGTTATAAACGTTGACACCCCTGTTTTCTTATTTTTTCCTTACCTTAAACTTAACTCCACCATACTTTATTTTTATGTCTCGTTGACTATCTCGTACAGCTGCGATGAATTCTCGAATCTCGTAACGACATGTAAACAACCGGTACCTGTAGCTTTGCCTGCAAACTGCACTCGCACAATTGCCATTGATAAATTCCACAATTTTTCTTTCTTTTCACCATATGAAGGTATGTCAGGCAAAAGCTAGGATCCAGTACAGACATGTTTTGAATACTAACAAGTAAGTAGATCTAATTGACGTTCGAAAGAGAAGAGCATGACTTCCAAATTAACATCTGGCGCTGCTGATGACAAGAGCGACGACGAGAATGACAATGGCACTGGAGGAAGTGGGGGAGTTCTGTTTTACGTCAATAAAGATGGTTTTCCCATGACTCACCAAACATTTGAAAAAATGTTTAATCATTGTGCAAGGATTCATCCAGATAAAGAAAAGATGGTGGAAAAGATTCAAGGCAACAAAAACTTACCGAAGGTGAGAACTAAGTAAAAAAAAAAAACTAAGGCTAAACACTAAACAGTAAACTGCTAAGTAAACTGTAATTGTAAAGGCAAGCTGTCGCGCAGTCTATTTAAACTTGTTTTAATGTTACTGTTAGTCCTTAGTTTTAGTCTCAGTCACATACTGACATAGCTATTTAGCTCCAGTGATAATTGAATTAGGATGGGGGTCGGGTGTCCGGACACTTTATATTTTTGAAGCCTTCTTTTTTGTCTTTGGATTACACTAAAAATATGAATTCAATACTTTAGTTGGATTTTTTTAATCATCTTCTATTTTGATCTCTATAAATATTTCCTTACATTTTGTATTAAATATTGATGAAACTTCGCATGTAAATTTTTCTATTCTAAATAACTTTCTAAAATTGATCGTCCGGACTCACAACAACTGGGTATAGCAGACCTGCCAACCAGTACGTTTTAGTACGTTTTTGCAACCAAAATATGGCAGTACAGGTACGTTTTTCTTTAAAAAATACGTTTTTTTTTTTTTTTTTTTTAATTATGATGGTGGGCCCCAAGTCTGCGCAACTAACAATTTGGGTTAAGATTTAACATGAATTTCTTATTTCACAAAATCTTTTAATTAATAATGTTCCTTAGCTACATTATTAAGAGTATACCCAGTTGTTGTGTGTCCGGACAGGTTGTGTGTCCGGACGATCAATTTTAGAAAGTCATTTGGAAAAATTTACAAGCGAAGTTTCATCAATTTTTAGTGCAAAATGTAAGGAAATATTATAGAGAACAAAATGGAAGATGATTACAACTATTGAATTCATATTTTTAGTCTAATCCAAAGACAAAAAAGAAGGCTTCAAAAATATAAAGTGTCCGGACACCCGACCCCCCATCCTACCGTAAGTGTATGGTCAGTTCCCCCATGTCTGCGCGGTCTCCCAAGTCTGCGCACCCGCGTATCTGCGCGATTCTAGTAAAAGAGGATACGCAACGAGCACGAACTTTACACATGCAATACATAGACAGGTATTCATAAAAAAATCCGACTCAAAATGGTGAAAAAATAATGAATTCAGGGCATTTCATGTGACGGCCTCAAAATACAGCCTTTCTCATCAAAATCTCCGAATCGTGTGCAAAGTGAATGAGTGCGCAGACATGGGGTACCATTTTTTTTTTCAATCTGAAAATGACTGCCCAAGGTTTTTTCAAGAAAATCCTATATTTTCTTTCATTTTTTAATGAGAAATTTGGTATACTTACTCTCAATAATATAAGGAACATTATTATCCAAAAGATTTTGTGAAATAAGAAGAAATTCATGTTAAATCTTAACTCAAATTGTTAGGTGCGCAGACTTAGGGCCCACCATCATACTAAATTTCTCATTATAAAATGAAAGAAAATATAGGATTTTCTTGAAAAACCTCGGGCAGTCATTTTCAGATTGAAAAAAAAATGATACCCCATGTCTGCGCACGCATTCACTTTGCACACGATTCCGGGATTTTGATGCCGTCACATGAAATGCCCTAAATTCATTATTTTTCCACCATTTTGAGTCAGATTTTTTTATGAATACCTGTCTATGTATTGCATGTTTAAAGTTTGTGCTCGTTGCGTATCTTCTTTTATTAGAATCGCGCAGATACGCGTGTGCGCAGACAAGGGGGACTGCGCAGACTTGGGGGAACTTGCCATACAAAATCGTAATTTTATTGAGAAAAATCATCTCTATATGTCTCTATTTCATAAAACGTACACAAATATGGTATGTAATTTCAGGTACGGTAACTTGCTTTTTTTTTTCAATCATTTTGTAAAAACCAGGGTGAGATATACACAAGTTTCAATGGTTTTTTTTTTTCCATCTGTAAGAGCAGTGCGCATTTTAGCTTGCATGCAGCTTGAGCGCCGTGATGGGCGAGTGCGCAAAGCATTTTATTATGAAATACACTTTTTTGGGAAAAAATACAAAATATTAATCTCACACGGTAAAAATACTGATTTTTTGTCAAAATACTGATTTTGGGGATAAGAATACTGAAAATGCAAAATACAACTTGGCAGCTCTGGTATAGGGTACTATATCACAAAAATGGGTGATCCTCATGAATGTGTGGGAATAAATTACACGCATCTTTAATTGACATTGAGATCGTAACCCAGGGAGCTCCGGCCCGCGAAGCAGGTCGGAGCCCAGGACTCGTCCGTGTAATATTTGGCAGAGGATACTCTCCAAAATGGGGTAGAATGGTGTCACATCTCAACCTTAATTAAACCACGGGTTAGATGGATAACAATTCAGTCCATATATATTACAAGCATTACTGGTTTATTGCTCCATACTTATGACTGTCCGATCGCTTACATCGCGCACATGCGAATTGACCTCGGGGTCAACCAGTTCATTTGCATATTATTCATGACAAATGGGGTCGCAATAGCACCCCAAATAAAAGGGGAAAAAATGATGCACTTACCTCGATTATATGGATGAAGGTCTATCGTGACACAGAATCCTGACATCGAGGCACAAACTCCTTCTTTCAAAATTGAAAACAAAATGGCCGATCGCTACCAAGAACGAACGCGACATAGAGGTCTAACTTTTCCTTTTTTGAGGGTCCAGTTTGTGCCTTGATGTCAGGATTCTGTGTCACGATAGACCTTCATCGATATATAATTGAGGTAAGTGCATAATTTTTTTTCCCCTTTTATTTGGAGTGCTATTGTGACCCCATTCTGCCCCATTTTGGAGAGTACCCATGTCTGCCGAATATTACACGGACGAGTCCTGGCCCTCCGTTTGCGGGCCGGAGCTCCCTGGGTTAGGTAGATCGTAGACCTAATCCTGGGTTTTAGGGGACTAAATTATTTGCACTGATAAAAAATAACTAACTGCTTACTAGTACACCAAACTTATCACACTGACCCACTGTCATTTATTGATAGCCCATAACCAGATTCAGAGGGGAGAGATGGGACTGACAGTGTCCGCAGGAATGGGGGAGGGCTATTCATCATTCAAATGATTTTACAGTGTATAGTGCCTGGGATGAGTTGGGTGAAGTTATCTACCATTTTTAAGTGCAAATTAGTCCCCTAAAACCCAGGCTTCCTATGTGACAATTTAACCTAACGTTAGATAATATGTGTGAGTGTGCATGGATTTTTTTTTTTTACATAGGGTCTACATAATGTTAGACCCTATTGCCTTTTTGTCTTGATCTGGGACAAGATCAAAGTTACACCAAAAGTTTCAGTCTAAGGAATGCCATGTGGGAAATTCATGTTTATTCTTTTAAATTTTCAGATGCGCAGTCTGCACTCTGCAGACATGGGACCCCCCCCCCTTCATAATTAATGTATGCCCAGCTGTGGCATGGGTTGTTTATCTGGACAAGATAGTGATTTCAGGACTAGATCTACATAATATGTTCTTCTAGATACATGTAGAATATTTATAAGGGGGAATTGTCATGAATTAATTAATGAATTCCCAGAACAGACAATTATCCCTGTCTACAATCTAGGTTGACACTAAGGCCTGTATTCTGATCTTTTTAATTCACTTGTTCACTGCAACCACCCTGCCTTTGGGAAATCTAAATGTAGATCTATGGTATGCCAATGCAGTACACAGCACGCACTTTAAAACATTCATTAAAATATCACTTTTGTGACCAAAAATACTCATTTCCATACAGTTGCAATCTATTTTTCATTAGTAACTTGGGAATCATTTTTTGTACACGTATTCACCAGAGCGCTCCAAAACTTGACTTTTTGGCATAGTTTTGTGTATGCCCTCTATTGGTGGAAAGTAAAATGGCAAGAAAATTTTCATTTTTCAATCTCTATTTTTAATTTAGAATAAATAAAAGAATTCAATTTACTTCAGAGACAATTTATATGATTAATGGCTGTAATGGAAACTGACAGTGTAAAAAAAACCAAGAACAAGAGAAAATAAGCCAAATATTGCCAACCTTATTTCACCACACAGGGAATAGTAACAGAACAATGTCATATCATGACCTTGTTCATTGAATGAGTGGTTTAATCTAAACTTTTGTCTAAACTGGTGGTTTAACTATGGATAGCCAAATGGGACACGGATCTTTAATAGTACAGTTTTGATTTCTAAGCCCATCTATTACGCAGGTCATTCATTTTCGGCTTCCAAAAATTTTAGCTCAGAGTTAGACCATGACCTAAACTTAAACTGGTCTTCAGAATACTGAAGTCTGGTTTAACTATTTTAGTTTGATCAAAAGCAATTTCAACTCTTTGCAAGACAATGATGGGCATTATATATTGTTGTTGGTTAATTGTTTTAATGGTGTATGAAACAGATTTTAAGCAGGCCTACAACTGTAGGTAAGCAGATATTTTGGCAAGCCCCTTTTCACTATTTTTCTCTCTATTTGTGACAGGTTCCCATTCCCTCAGTCCCTGCTGTGCACCTTTACCAGTCTGTTGGAGCTAGATTAGAAGCAATCCAGGACTATATGAAAGAACTACAGTATCCTTCAAGAAAATCAATGAGTTGCTGATTAAGACTGTTTTTTTACAAAGTCACTAAAATGATACCCACTTGGGCACCAAAATAATAATCTACATATAGGATACATGTAGATTTTTTTTTTGAAAGAAAAAAAAACGCTATATGGCCTATTTTTAGGAAATTGTTGAATTAATTCATTGCAAGCTTGCAAGCATAACTTTTATCAACATTCTAAAGATACCTGGATAGGTTTCAAGAACTACTTTGGCATGCCTCACTGAATAGCATGTTCTAAATAATAAAATAACAGTCAGTTTACCTCCACTACACTTTACAATGTAGGTAAATTATGATTGTGTGCCATTACATGTATGAGAAGAATTCAAAATGCAGTCATGTTATAATGAACAAGTCAAATGACATTATGTTATCAAAATTGCTTTAGTTTAATTAAAAAATTTGCTTTATTTATGCACTATAATTTAGATGTGCCCAATATATTTGAAAGTAAAATAAATGTTAAAAAACAGTTTACCAGTCATTGAAGACTAATAGCCTTGTATTTTCATACTTTTTTTTACAGCATATTGGGACATTGTAAGGTACTTAAAAAAATGATTTGCTTTCTTGCATGATGATGTCCTTTTTTATGTATTCATTTTTTTAGTTACATTCTTATAGAAAGGCAATTTTGATTGATTCAGTAGGAGAACCACTAAGTTAGCATTCAGTGCATAATTTCATTTATGTTCTATGAACATTTCATGATTTCATGGGTATAATAAAAAAAAATATGTTGTTCTGTTATAAGTAACCTTAACTGAATTATTCATTCAGATACAATCACACTGGTATGCAGTTTTATGAAATAAAAAAGAACAGGCCTTTATCTGGGTAAGTTTTACTTTCTGGTTTTACACTGATTTAAAAACATGATTCAGAAAGAAACAAAAGTAACATATGATAGTTCCTAACGGTGGTACTGTATCATTGAAAAAATGTTATGCAAATGGAATATGATAAACAATTCGTCATTTTTTGTTTGCATTTGAAGACTGCATCGTCATGAATACAGGCTTTTATTCATGAATATGTGCAGATCATTTATCAATGTAATTTGGTTATCAACATATAAGATTCTTTAGAATGAAAAGTTGGGGAATATTTTCTTGATTTACAGATTTACAATATTTATGAAATTTTATTTGAAAAATTAGATTTATTAATTTCCTTTTCTTCCTTCTTGCAGTTTAATGGATTCTGCTAAAGAAATGATCAGGGAGTCACTACCCATCAAATGTTTGGAAGCTGTAATTCTAGGAATGTATCCTTTCTATAAAATGGAAGTTTTGGTCATGATATTGAATTGTTAAGTAAAGTATAAACTGTCTCAAATTGATCAAGAAATGTTGATTATATTTACACCTAAGAATTGATGCATAATTGCATTCTGTAAGCCCTGTAAGGTTTTGTATCACCTAAATATGATCAAAACCATCTCTTATTTTTGCTGGAAAATGCTCATGGAGTAAATGTACTTATATGGGAATATACAGAAATTTGGGGCTCTAACATTTAATCTTTTTTTGGGGGGTGTCATATTTTTAGTGTTTGAAATTGAATTGTTTACTATCATATTCTCAACATGCTAAGAACTTGAGAAATCACAATGATTATTGTCAACTTTCTTACAAGAGGGGTTCCATTTTTACTCCTTATACTACAATGACTGTATGATGGCCAGTTAATTGCATTCAGGTACAAATATTTTCTCAAACAGAGTAGCAAATCTCAGTATCTATTCCATGATCACCTGTATCAGTACTACTGCAAGAAAAGTGTGATTGAAAACATACCTACTTTAGGAGTTTACATGCACAAGAAATCTAGAAATTTAAAGTCATCTGCTTTGAAGATGGACCTTCCTTGAAAGCACTATTTTCACATCTTAAAGCTTAATTAACACTTCATTTTCATTTCATTGATTTCTTTCATTTTCAACAAAATATAAATCAAATAAATACAATCATAACAAGTCAACATCATAAAAAATATACCAAGGTCATTAAATCAACTTGAAAAAGACATGTTATAAGAAAGTTACATACAAAATAATCATGTGTATAGGATTTGTGATTTATAATTTGTGAAAATGGAGGATCCCACTAAAAAGCAAAGCTTGTACATGTATAATGTGGGCTCCTCATGAGAGGAGATTAATTTCCAATGGATGTTATAATTGTTTTTTTTTTTAATTTCATGCACTCTTTGTAAGAAAGTTGCAATTTTGTGTTAGAAAATTGTTTAGTAAAAGCCCATCCCAAAGTTAATTTAAAAAAGCATAGCAATGCAGAATTGAGTGTAACCTCCAAAGGTGAAAATATGATAAACATATTCTGCTTAATTACTGTACATTGCTTTTAATACAACTTATTTAGAGAATAAATGGGAAACCTCAATGAGTGAAAACATCAATCTCCTTTCCTTAACAAAAAATCTTGAACAAATCAGCTACTTGACAAATGGAACCCCGGGATTAGAACGGTTCACAATAAGTTTTAAGACTCAATTCCATGGGAATGTTCATAGACATGTGGTACTTGGTTTGGTTCATAACTCACGCTATGGTGCTCTTGGTATGAGCAGGAGAGAAGATCTCATGGATAAACCTCTTGAATTCAAGGTATATTAATCTCTTTGAAATGCCATGTCAGAAAAATTATATAAACTTGCTTCCTAGAAAAAAAAACAATCCCATTGACAGTGTTTGATAGTGGATACCCTAGTCTGTGAATTAACAGAAGCTACACAGACAAGAATCATGCAATGATAGTCATTACTAATACATGTACAATGCATTGAAACAAAAATTGTGTTAAAATGACTTAATTTTCTAGCAATTCTAATTCCATGGTTAAATACTCTTACAAGAATCACATGATGGTTAGATATCAAAAATTTTCAGAATGAAACTGAGTCCCAGTTAACATGCCTGCAAGCTCTATAAATGTGGGTAATGGAATTACATTGATTATTTCAATTGCCCAAGAACATCAGAAGTTTTTTCTCTCTTTTGTGGTGTCTCACAATCAAACTTTCATTTGCCTTTTTTCTCTTTTAAAAACGTTCATATTCTATGTTACGTTTACTTTATCCTTTCTTTTCTTTCTTTCTTTATCCTTTCTTTTCTTGTCCACTATTCTGTCTAAGTGTTTCTCTCTCATTTCAATAATAGTTTTTGCACATTAGAAATTGTGCTTCTCCTTTCACCACTAAAATCTATAATTTTATCTATTTTTGTAGTCACTATCTGAGCTGATCTTTAGCTACCAAGATGCATATAAGAAGTGTAAGTACATGTATATCAATGAACATTGCATCATTACTGATGTATTCATTTATCTTTTTTAAAGAAAATCAATATGACAGCATATTCTATGCAGTAATAATAATTCAAATACTGTTGACACTTTCATGAGATAGATTGCTGCTGCAAAGAGTGAAAATATTGAAATATGTGATCTCTTTTATTATCACTCTATTCAAGTGTATTTTGTTGTTTAGTGTTCCATACAAACTAAGAAACTTATCGTAAAGTGTGCATTGGTATTTGAGTTGTGAAACTTTGCAATTACACCATGTAGGGTATGTAAGAAATAAATATTAACAAAAACTATCATGTTATGCTATCTTTATAATATATCATCAAGAACAATGTTGATTATTTAGGTTTTGGAAGGATTGTTTATTATCATTCATAAACTTGTTATTTTTACATGTGACAAATGATTCCTGTCATTATCAGTAGTTCTTTATGTTTGATTGAAGCTAAGCATTGATCAGTTGCATTTCGTATTTGCTCACAAAATCTCTTATTTCCAGATTGGCATGTAGTGAAGAAACTGAAGGTTGGATTACCAATCGCTCATGATCCACATAGTTTTGAACAGATACAATGGCGGGTGAGTGATTGCTTGATTGATAGAGTGATAGACTTATTCTTATTTCTCCTACCTCTGTCTTTCTTCTCCTCTTCTCTTTCCTTTTTCTTCTTAGCCTTCTATATGTATCTCCTTTCTTTTTTTCTTCCTCATTTCTTTCTACTCTCCTTCTTTTACTTCTCATTCGCATTCTCCTTTCTTTTTCTTGTTTTTTATTCTTCTTTTACTCCTCTTCCTTTTCCTTCTCTTTCTTCTTCTCCATCTCCCCCTCCTCCTCCCCATTCTCCTTCTCATTATCCTTCTCCTCTTCATTCCCCTTATTGTTGTTTTACTCCCCCTCCCCTAGCTCCTTCTTCTTTTCTTTATAAAAATAATAATAAAGGAATATTTACAGAGGGTATTATTATTACCTCAGCTTTAGCTGGGCTGCCTAGGCACTCAAGCATAACCCATTCAGCACAATGTGGGTGAATATCTTGCTGATTTAAAACATAACATGGCTTGGAATCGAACCCACATCCCCCAGATTGAAAGAGAAGAGTCACAACTACTAGACCACAACACCCCTTTTACTTTTTAGCCAATCTGCACTTACAAAATAAACCCATCTCTGGGAAATGGGGAAAGGTTGAGATGACATATGTATCTAGATAAGTCCAGTAGCTACTCTGTAAGATGAGATAATTGTATTCTTTTATTCTTCATTTGTAGCATCTGTCTCTTAACATGTGGAAAATGACTCGCACTGAAGCAAGCAAGGAGATTGACAAATATGCAAAAGATATGAGAGCATGTGTAAGTTTTAATCGTATATCATTACTAATGTATACAAGTGAAGTAACCCAAAATACTTTTTATTAGGTATGCTTATATGAAGGCAAAAAGTACATTTTGGTTGATGTACAGCTTTAAGAAATTGTTGAGAATTCTTTTGTAAAGATTTCAAACGTGATCAAGTTTTGTACAGGATGTCATTTGGTTTGAGAAGAGCCTTTTTTTTTTGGGGGGGGGGTGGCAATCAGCTATCATCACTTACATTTTATATAAAAAGAATATCATGTTCATCAGTTTTAGCTCATCCGGCCCGAAGGGCCAGATGGGCTTATGCCGTGGCGTGGCGTCTGTCGTCTGTCGTCCGTCCACAATTTCAAAATGCTTCTTCTTCGCCATTTCAAGTCCGATTTCAATTCTGTTTGCTTTATATGATAGCACTAGGTGGGGGATTCAAAACTTGTACACAGAATTTTGAAACTCATTAAATGTGCTAATTTATGCGCATTTTTCAAAATTCACAAATAATGCTTCTTTATTTGTTGACCGATTTTGAATTTTTTGCTTCCATCTGGTAGAGCTTCATGAGGTTCACCAAACTTCTACACAGAATTTTGAAATTTTGACTAAGACAATTTTTATGCTAATTTATGCAAAACTAATTTATGCATATTTTTAAAAATTCACATGTATTGCTTCTTCTTTATTTGTTGACCGATTTTGATTTTTTTTCTTCCATCTGGTAGAGCTTCATGAGGTTCACCAAACTTCTACACAGAATTTGAAATTTGGAGTAGAAAATTATTTAGGCTAATTTATGCGAAATTCATAAATCACAGAAAATTTATTTTATTTGTTGACTGAATTTCAAAATGCTTCTTCGTCATTTCAAGTCCAATTTCAATTTTGTGTGCTTTATATGATAGCATTAGGTGGGGGATTCAAAACTTGTACACAGAATTTTGAAACTCATTAAATATGCTAATTTATGCATATTTTTAAAAATTCACATAAAATGCTTCTTCTTTAATTGTTGACTGATTTTGATTTTTTTCTTTCATCTGGTAGAACTTCATGAGGTTCACCAAACTTCTTCACAGAAGTTTGAAATTTTCATTAGAAAATTATGTATGCTAATTTATGCAAAATTTATTCATAAATCACAGAAAATGCTTTTTCTTTATTTGTAGACCGATTTTGATTTTTTTTCTTCCATCTGGTAGAGCTGCATGAGGTTCACCAAACTTGTACACAAAATTTTGAAATTTTGTCTAGAAAATTATTTATGCTAATTTATGCAAAATTTATTCATAAATCACAAAAAATGTTTTTTTCTCCTTCATTTGTTGATCAATTTCAATTTTGTTTGCTTTATATGATAGCTCTAGGTGGTGATACAAAATTTCAACACAGAATTTTGAAACACATTAAATATGCTAATTCATATATTTTCAAAACTCACAAAAATACTGTTTATTTGTTGATTGATTTTGATTATTTTTGTACCATCTGAGAGCTACATGAGGTTCACCACTTAGGTTCTACACAGATTTTAGAAATTTTTACTAGAAAATTATTTATGCTTAATTTATATGAAATGTTTTCATAGCTCACAAAATATGCTTCTTTGTCATTTCTTTATCAATTTCAATTCTATATCCTCAATTTATGTCACCAATATAGTTCACTACAGTGTCAACTGGGCTGAAATTAAAATTGTGTTAAATTTTGTTGCGAGATGCTGGATGAGCTCCACATCATTGATGTGCTAGTTCTTGTTAAAATACAAATTTAGATAGTACCATCTGAGCAAGTATAAACAAATATCCCGATGTTCAAATATAGATTGATCTTCCTTTCTCTCTTTTTGTATGATACTTTTTTGTGATGTTTTTGTACAGTTTACCTGCTGTTTTTCCAAATATTTAAGCAGTTTGAATGAATAAATACAAAATTGAAATTTAATTGAATAGAGTACTGCATATATCAGTGTTTCCACTTTGAAAGAGATTTCCAGTATTCCAGGAAATTTTGGAAAGTCCTAAATTTTAGAATGTACACAATATTTTAATATAACTATTTTCAGTATTCATCATGATAGTGGTCACTATTACAGGCCAACATCGGACATGCTGTTTTCATCTTCTGAAGTTTGTTTGAAAATCAAATTTGAAGATTTAAAAAAAAATGGCAATGCTTTCAGACAATTCTGGATGCGGTTTCAGGAAAGAAAAGTTGTAGAAGCAGTGCAACATGTACATTTGCCTCCAGTCAATCGATGTGAGCATGATGTTGAATCTCTTTCATCACTATTGTCCTTTTACAGTACAAATCAAGTCGCTCAGGGCAGTCCAACTATCAGTTTGTCCAAGAAACCAACCCTTACAACTCACCTCGTAGGAATCCTATTCCTAGTACTCCTAGGGTTCATAGATCATCCTCTCCTATCGTTGTCAGGGTAACACAAGCTGGAGCTGATGGTAGTGATGATGATGGACCAGTGGTAGAAAAAAGGTTAACAGGTGGTGGATACGAAATCAGAATATAATACCGATATTAATCACTAATCCGTTGCCTAATGGAGCACAAGATAAGTACTATATCTGTGGGAATTACAAAAATCATCTGTCAATTGGTTAATTGTCTTTTATTACAGGGGCCTGCTTTATAAAGACTTCTTAGTAATGCATAGTTTCTATCACAATTTTATGATCAGCCAATCAGGTTGAATAATGTCAGTAGCTTTTAACTGTTATTGCAAATTTGTTATAGTAACAAGTTTTATGAAATGACCTTCTGATCTATGTAGAAACATGATATAGAGTTTTTAAGGTATTTATCATCTGTAAATGAAAAAAAAATGTTTTATAATTGTCAGTGACTGTATCGAAAAGTAATCATGTGGTTCAGTTGTTGTTTGTATTATGAGAGAGCAAGGCAGGTCTATGTTAGAAGGAGTGAGAGAGAAAGATAAGAGAGAGAAAGATAAGAGAAAGAAAGAAGAGGAAGACAGAGAAGGGGTCGGGTGCATGGTAGAGGTTCTAAAAAAACTAAAGAAGATTTTTTGTGTGTGAAAATGGTGAAACATTTAAGAAAGAGAGATGGGGGAGAAACTTTTAAGAGAAAGCAGTGCAATGGCCAGAGACATTGGTAGAAGGGAAACTGAGAGATGGTAAAATAGAAGGCCAAATGAGAAAGCAAAAAGAAAGTAAAAAAAAAGATTAAGAGAGGGGGTTGGGGGAGACATAAGAGCATGAAGAACAGAATAAATGCTTTAATGTGTTTTTTTGCATTTTGCCAAATAAAAATCTACATTTCCAAGGATTCAAATGTGATTAGTTGTGCATTTAGATATCACATCGATCCTAATGTTTGTCTTTCAATCCCAATAGCTGCTTTGAAAGAATATAACCAATAACCATTCATTTTTTTAAATAAGTTTTATAAGTTCAGGGCATCACAGGAAATCTTAATGAAGATTCAAAGACTTTTTTTATCTTCCTTGTTAAAATTTGATACCTAAATATTTGTTGTTAGTATTTATGTTGTATATTATTTATTTAGTATTTATTTGTATTCTTTGTAAAATTAGTTATACATGTTAAGTACTTTGATATATTTTTTTACAAAATCACCAATTTGGCTCTTTACTACTTTTTCAGTCTTTCATATTGAATAGTTTAAAGGCATGTCACGAGCCAATTTTGTCTCTGCAATTTGTTTCCGTCCGATGTTTACTGTTCCATCCATTATTGTTTGAATAGGTAATTGAATGCAGAATATTAGTGCATTGATTCTCACTTCCTTGCTTTAATACTAGCTCAGACCCTTTACCAGGGGGCCACTTAACTATATTGATCTAACATGAAGAACTTAATCAGGAAAACGGGATTTGGGTGGTTGAAATGCAAAAGTGAATTGTACGTGATGTATTAGTGTGTTGAGAATACAACAATAACAGAGAAGAAATGTAAGAGATCTATGCAAAAAAAAATGAATGTGTTTCTGAGTTTATCATATTGCTAATGGGATATTTTTTCCTCCATATCAGTTGGATTTTTGTGCCACCTAGGATTCCGTGATAAAGGGCATTCTATATAAGCCAGTTTGTAGTTCCACTCTGCGCATGATCAGAGGAAGGTCATTTGTACTAAAGTGACATGGTGGTTTAAAATTTAATGAGATAAGCACCAACTTCGATGTCTTGATTATTCATATATTCTTTTGAATTGTGTTTTTCATACACATCCACAAAAAACAATGCGTCCATGAATGACTGGTTTATTTCACAGTTTGCCAAGTACATTGTACAACATCCTCTGATATACATTCAAAGTAGTAATGCAACAAATACCTTCATAGAGTGTTCATTGATGTGCTATTCTAGTCACCTGGTCTATTCAAATACTTCTTCGCGCTATGTAAGGCATGCATACGTAATATCTTGCTTTGAAATCTGCCTATCTTAATGAAAGAAATGAAAGGTCATTTGACCAAAATTGTCCACGGAGTAACTACAAACTGGTCTATTGGCATTACAGTTGTGGGGGGGGGGGGGTTACAATTTAAATGAAACGTGAATAAAGTATAAATTTGACCTATAAAATGCATTTAGGGAGTCATTTTTATTTTTGAACACCTGTGGTCATGCATGTGTACAGCATTGTGGTTAAGTGGCCCAAGGTTTGATTTGTTTAAGGAGAATTTGAGGCTCTTTGATCATTATGAATTGACTTTCCACCATTTAGATGATGTCTGAATTTGGAGGTTGATAAACCCAACTTTAAATTGTGTTAATTTGTACCAATTACATTGGATACTACTCACACAAACCACACATTTTATATTTGTATACTTGTTATATGAATACTTCCATTAATAGTTCCGTCCAAATTCATACCAAAAAAAAAATAGTACCGTCCAAACTTTGTGTCACCTTGTGAACTTCAGAATATGATATTATGCAAGATATTTCATCATGACTTCTATGAATTTTTTAGTATTGATTTCATTATTGCAAGAAATTGGTGGATGAAATTTAACGTATTTGTTGAACTGAAATAAAGATTTAAAGCATAATATATCTGCCTTCTTTCTTTGATGAATGTGTGAAAGGTTATTCAGTTCTTTCAGCTAGTTTCCAATGTGTATCAGTGAGAAGAATTATGATTCAATGTGATAATTGAGGGTGTTTTGTTTGCATGCTTGATGTGTTTAAATAATTAATTTGACTCCTAATGAATCCAAATTTCATTTTAATCGTGAGCTCAATGCCAAAAGGATTTTAATCATTATTTTGAAAGAAAAGAGTTGTTAATAAAAGAATATTGTTTAGTTGCATATAGTTAGGGGCGTTTTCAGAAGTTAATCTCTTGATTTTCAACCAACCATATACCAATCAACATGAAGATTAATTGAATGTTTGAAATACATTTTATACGATTGATTGGTCGGGGTAACGCTATTTTTCACCAGCTGTGTCTCCTAAAACATAAGAAATTTAGTCAATCCTCTAGCAACTTTTAAGTTGCTGGAGGATTGACTGCGAACACATTGAAAACGATCTTATCATTAATTTTATTTTTTATTAATATGAAAGAAAGAAGACCTTTTTTGAAAGTAAATTTATAATACGAAAATGCTTTATTTTGCCATTTATGTCTCAGAAAAATAAATACAATGATTTAATATCTAAACATGTCTTCTTAATGTAACATACATATTTCATTACGATGATAGACCATTATGTGCTTTTTAGAGTGACAGTTTTTCAAAATGAAATCACATATTTAAAAAAATTCATTTACAGATAAGTGTTACTTCAGGACATCAATGGAAAAAAGGGTAGATGCGTGCATTCATTGGAGCAAAAGAGAAAAGGACATTTAAATAAAAAATTTCGTCATAAGTGAAGTATATCATGTCATGATTGTCATTATGTTAAGGGGGAAAATATCTCATTTTGATAATTTGGGAATTGGTTCAGGGGGTCTTAATCAACGAGTCACCTTCATATTGAGAAGGCCTGATATGTGTATACAGCGCGTCCCCCCCCCCCCAAAAAAAAAAAATGTCCCTCTGACATAGGGCTGAATTAATTCTAAAATATGGTAGTATTCTCAAATAAATGTTCATGAGTAGAAAGCTCATTTCATGATCTAACTTCTATGAAAATTTCATTGGCCGTGCTTCAGCATTGGTGCATTTCAGCCTATTCCAAGTTTGCAGCATTTCTGCATTGTCTATGGCTATAACCCCCATTTTTACATCCAGGATCTGAGTAGGGTCATTTCTCTAATCATATCCAGGCTCATCAAATCATTAACTTGGGCATGTTCAGAAGGACAAGAAACATTAAAAAAATAAGTTTGTTTGATGATTGATAAGGGAATCAGTGCACCAACTTGACATAAAATGTGAATGATGGATGAGTAAAATAAGCTGAAAAATAAAGGGGAATCCACAAGTTAATCACCCTTTGCAAAAAGGAACTTTACCAGAGAAAATTTTGACTTTTTTCTTTTAAAATGTAACATTAAATTAATTTGACCTCAGTAGCTTATCAACTAAAAAAAAGTACATAAAAAAATGCAGTATTGTTGGAATTAGGCATGAAACAGATATGACCTGTTGTCTCAATCATTGTGCATCTCTCGTTATCAAACATGAAATGAACTGTCTGTTTTTGCCCTCCTGAACTCATATGCTCAAGGTTGTGATTTGATGAGCCTGGATAGATCATGGAGATTTCCCTGGTCAGATCAGAAAATTCCTTCGTCAGAATGGTCAAAGGGGGTTGATCAAGGGTGGATCCAGGATTTTTCCAAAAGGGGGGCACATTTTTCCGAGGAATAATTTGACAAGCAAAAAAAAAAGGGTTTTAACAAAAAATCAAGGATATTGCGTACCCGAAAAAAGATAAACCAAAAGAAAGTCTTCACTTTCAAGGGGGGGGGGGCACAGCCGACCCGTGCCCCCACCCCCTGGACCCACCAGTGGGGTTGATATACTAGAAAGTGCAGAACACAGTGCTGCATGCATGCATATTTGGAATGGGATGAAAAGCACCACTGTAACATAATAGACTGTGTTTTCAAAATCACTGAAGCGAGACCAATGAAATTTTTATAGAAGTTAGAACAATTTATTGAAAACAATTTTTATTTTGAAAGTAATTTAGCTGCATATCAGAGGGAATTTTTTTGGGGGGACGCACTGTATATATTTAATCATTTATTTTTCGCGTCTGCAATTTACATCGCAAAATTGAAATCCAGGTTTTTTTTTCTTTCCACGAGAAAGAATCAATCGACAAGGATTTACATTGATAACTCACATAAGGTGAAGAGAGAAAATGTGAAAGAAGTAAGGTTTGCCGAAAATCAAGCTTGCCTAAGTAGAGACCTCGGAAAATGCATTTAGTATTAATTTGAAATGAAACGAGGTATGAATTATTCATATATTAGCTAACTGAATGAAAATAACTCATCGTAACCGACATGATCATGATGATAGAGATCTTTGTCTGAGTCCCCCCCCCCACAAAACAACTAAATAAATTGAAATTAGGTACAATAAATTCAATTAAGCGTAAATGTAATTATATGACAAAACATCGAAAAAAAATCTTCAATTCATTGTAAATACTAATTTTTATATTACACCCCCCCCCCCCGTTCTGACTGAGCTGAAGTACATTTCCAAAGCAAATTGTAACATTTTATTTAACCTCATAACATGCATGGTATAGCTTTTCTGATTTCGTCAATTAATGTATTTCATTGAAATAGGCATGCCCGAGATCCTTACAGCCGACATAAAAAGTTTATCATCAGAAAGTTTACCGGTAAACTCCTGCTAGATTGCGATGCTGTAAGTTTCTTCAGACTTTAGTTGTAGAAGACGCTGTTGCATCTATTACGAATCTCCTATAAAACTTTTACAGCATATAGTACAACATCGCGAGTAAAGTAAAAGCTTCCACAAAAAACTACGAGTTCATGCATCTAAATCATTAATAGACAAAAATTCCTGCGAAATGAGCACACGATTTTATAACTTCTTATAATCCATAAGAAGCAAGAAATTGTCGCCATGACATTTTTTTTCGTTAGATACTGATTGTCTCTTAAAAATTCATAGATGTCAATATAAAAGAACCTCTTTGTGTATGCTATAGAATCACAATTATTTCATTATCTTAAATCTTAATCTTTCTCGTCCTGGCTGGATGACGGATCATCTCCTTTTGTTTTACGTTTCTTGTAAGTACCTATCGTCTTTGCAAAGATATTCAGCATCTTTTCATTATTTTCTCTATGTTCCCGCTCATGCTGGACAAGATCATAATCACATTCAAGCTTTACTCCACAATAACGACATATATGAAGCTGTTTTGCGTGATTACGCTCGTGGCGCCTCAAGTGAACTTTGAGATGAAATACTTCATTACAGAATCGACAGTGATGATCCTTGTCTGTTCGATGGCTTCTTTCGTGATTTTTTAGGGAAATGTTCTGATCGAATTCCTTGTAACAAGTAGAGCATTGGAAGGTAACACGACTAGCGAGATTGTCACTTTTTGTTTTGGGCTTATTATTTGTTTTTGATTGATTCCCTTGATGATGCAGTGATTCTTCAGATTCGAATACATTCTCACTTTGAGGGATGGCAATGGCGGCATTCAAAGAGACAAATTGTGATTGTATCTGTCGTACACCTAAACCCGGACTGGGTAGACCCATGTTGCTGTTGTTGTTTGCTTCCCATGAAGGAGAAACATCAGATTGAGGTGAGTGTAGTCCTTGACCGGGGGACGTTGTTGAGAAAGACACATGCACATCGGTGCTATTGTTTAGTGTTGCTTCGTGTGCAGTAAACATTTGCTGGTCATTTAACAAGTCTACAAATGAGAAAGTGCGGTCATTCTGCTTGGAATCCGCCGACTGATCATTGGGCGAAAGTTCAGTGATATGCATGTGTGAGCTGGGGAAATATGTAGGATCTTGGAATGATGTTGTACTTGTGGACCTTGTCAAAGGAAAACCAGAGAGTGGTGGTTGTAAGGGGTTGCAAGGAGAAGTTGGTGACTGGTTATAAGGATGTAGATCCTTATCATCTTGGGGGGTGAATTGAAAAACTTTAAGTGGTGCATCCATATTGACTGGGGATACGTGTGAAGAGGGTGGGGACATTCGTAATGTGGAAAAATTCAATACAGTTGTCGGGGACACTTTTGAAGAGGGATCTGTCATTTTCGGAAATAGATGTATAGGGGGTACACTAGACTTGTTGACAGTGATATCTCCAGGAATCATTGTTTGTTGTGCATATGACGACTGTTTCCTGAATATATCACTTGGGGTAGGATTGAGAAATGATGGGGAAGACATCTTTGCAAGAGGTGGCAATTGCGATTTGGCGATGTTCTCTGTTTGCATATACGAAGATGGTCTATTGACATCAGTAGGTGATGGCCCAGTACTTGGCATGGGAACAGCAAACAGCAATTCTGGCAGTGACGGTTGTACTAAAGTCAATTGACTTGCAAGAGGTGATGCGTCGGAATCGCAGGACGTTTGTAAACCATGGTAGTCTGGTGATGTCTTATGACGCTTGTGGCTTCCGGTCTTTTTACTTTCATTTTCAGAGGTTGGAATACTGTTGCTTTTGTCAGTTGGGGAATGAATGTCACCTGAAAGGGGGATGACAAATCGTATCGGCCTTATAGGGGGTGACAATGGTCTTTCTAGCACAGAGCATTGAGGAAGCGATTGATGATTGATGATAGATATCGGAGCACCCATGTTTAAGGTAATAGCTTGATTTTTACGTGTGGCTGAACTGGCAAGCGTTTCCTTGCTATCGCGATGAAGATTTAACATCACAGGGCGTTGTTTTCGGATATTTAATGATTCGTCATTATCCAGCCTCGGAGCATTGTCTGATTTGAGAATCATCTGCTCCTTTGGTAGAATCACCCGTTGCTTTGGTAAAGAATTTACCGTCAGGTTTGTGGCCGCCGATACCATAACAGTAGCCGGCAGCATTTGGCTGTGTTGTTCTTGAGGAATTGGCATATTTGATGATCGGAAAAATGTCGCTGCATCTTCTTTTTCCGGTTCATGGCCTATAGAGAGAATTGCCTTCAATGTATTTCTCGCATGATGTTGCGATTTTTGTAGTTCATTAGTTTTAATCATACCACGATGATAATTCGAAATAATTTCATTAGTCTGATTAAACCCCTCCTCATTGTCAATACAAGTGGGTGAACTAGCTGTCAGATTATCCTGCACAGTGAGGTTCCTAGGTTGAACCGTATTGACTGAGTTTGGTACTTCACTGACAGTTTTCGTTTCACTGTCCTGAGATGACATCGTACCACTCCGTTCGCCAGTCACTCGCCTTCGTTGCGGTCCCAAAGTCGTTTCCCTGTAAAGTCACATTTACATCAACTCGTTCGTCAATCCCTTTTCAACTTGATCGCCTATTATCTCATCACAATATTATTTGTATTATTTTCCCTGTTATCGCGCACATTCGTCAACAGTCAACAAGTTCGTCATCCGCTTGTCAACCCCACCGTTCGTCACCCCCACTTTGGATCGTCGCTTTTCTCGTCCAAATGTCTTTTTTTAGTTCGTGTCACTATCGTCACGGACCCTTTCGTCAACCCGTTCGTCACCAGCTTGGCAACGTGCAGTTCGTCACCCAGCTTACTTTCCTGTCCGTCACACTCTCTTCGACCAAAATCGTCACCCCTTCTCGAATGGAAATGCCACTTTTTCTCGTTACACAGTTCTGTGTAGATTTTGTTTAGAGGATCGTCGCTACTTTGCCATTCCGTTCGCCGTCATCTTGTCAAAACTGATGTTAATCACCCTGCTTCTATATCTGTTCGTCACCCTTTCATCATACCCGTTTAAAGTGAGTTGTCACTTTCTTCGTCAAAACGACTTGTGTACTGTTTATCCCCGGTCGTCACCATATCGTCATTCCATTCGCTACAAGTTTGTCAACCCTTCCATGCTTTCGCCAACGTGCCATTCGTCACCCCTTCGTCAATCCGATCGCCACCTCTTCATCAACCTGTTCGTCGACTCTTCGACAACCCGATCGCCACGCTTCCTCAATCTGTTCGTCACCCCTTTTGAACTCTTCGTCACCCCTTCGTCAACCTTTTCGTCACCCCTTCGTCAACCTGTTCATAACCCATTCGTCAACCTGATCGCTACTTTTCGTCAACCTGCATATCACCCTTTTGTTAACCTAGTCGAGCTATTCTTCAACCCAGCCTTCTTCATTGCTAATCAAAGACTTTGTCGACTCAAATGTTTCTACTTTTCAACTAGACTGTCTCGTTTCTCTTCACACCGTGGTAATAATTTTTCGTCTGACCATCACCATTTTGTTAACCTGTTTTTTAACCCCTTGCCGATCTTTTGTTCGGTCCCTGCATGTTTCCACTTTCAACAAACTTCGTAAACGTGCTCGTCACGCTGTTAGTCACTCGCTCGTCATATTAATCTCCACTATTCCCTTACTAACAATTGTCTCATTGCTTGCCCCCCGAGATTGTAATCCACTCCGTTCATCACCTTTGCAGATTATGGCATAAATCCCTTCGGCAGAAATATACCCTTTTCATTTGTCTTTGCAAACCAATTGTTTATGGCTACTGAAGATCCCGAGCTAATAACAAGCTCATTGCATACTGGATAATTGGCGCTACTTCGATCCTGGCGGTTCGACTCTGATGGATTGTCAATCAAATTCTTTTGATTCCATCAGACACGCCATTCAGTTCCACTTTACTGGATGATTGTGACCTAATGCAAAGATACAAATCAAGAAAATGTGTTTGAAGTATTTATTCTTAATTTTATAAATTTATACGAAGTAGGTAAACACTGCTATCAATTTTATTACTTGAAAAAAAAATACTGTTGACAATGATACCACCGGCCATTTAGCAGTATTCATATATTTTTTCCCACAAGGAGTCTTGGGATAAGAAGGTTTATTTCATCATGTAGGGTATAGATCTTGATGACATCGATACATTCATTACAGCTCAATAAAAGTAATATAAACACAGGAACTTCTTATTGATTATTTAAATAAAAGACGGCTCACTTTCCACCCTCCTTATATTGTTGCAATTCTATATGATAGAACATTACAAATCTGAATGTTTTCTTAATGAGTTAAATGTCTCGGAACCTCAACTAAAGAATGAAGAACCCGGCGATGATTTTGTGAATCTCCTATAGGCATTAAATTCAGGGTATCTTCGTTCCTCTCCAAATAGCTTAAACTGCTGTCTTTTATCAGTGTTATGTTAAAAAATCCCCATATCGTGTATACATGAGTGGCATGTAAATATGGTTTGCTAATGAAAATAATGTTAACAAATTTCCAGTTTAAAGTGTTAATCTTCTTTGTAAATTGATACTTCTCTTTAGGGGCGTCGATCCATTTTTCAGATGAGGGTGGCAAAATCATGAATCAACGTTCCAAAGGCGCTCGATCACACAAAACAAAGAAGCACACATACTCACACACAAACACATAGGCATGTATATATATATATATATTTACAGTGGCGGATACAGGGGGCGCGCGCACCCCTAATATTCGGCGCCGCCTGAAAAAAATAAAAATAAAGGAAAGAAAAGAAAAGACGCCGCTTAAAAAAATTATACACTGATATAATATTAGCAACAGTAAAAGTAAAGGAAAGGCTATCCCCCAGCAAAGCATAATCATATCATTTTCCTTATCTTTTTCTTTTAACTACCCTTTTCCCCAACAACTTCGCCGGTTGAAAATAATTAGCAGTGCGCTGCCTGCATATAACTGGCGCCGATCAAGAATAATCAGCGCCACCTAAATCTAAATCGGCGCCGGTCAAGAATAATCAGCGCCATTTGGTTATAAATCGGCGCCAGTCAAGAAAAATCGGCACTGCCAGAGTCTTAACCGGCGCCGATCAAGGATAATAATCAGCGCCACCTAAATCAAAATCGGCACCGGACAAGAATAATCGACGCCATCTGGTTATAAATCGGCACCGGTAAAGAAAAATCGACGCTGCCTGAGTTCTTAACCGGCGCCGATCAAGGATAATCAGCGCCACCTAAATCTAAATCGGCACCGGACAAGAATAATCGGCGCCATCTGGTTATAAATCGGCGCCGGTAAAGAAAAATCGACGCTGCCTGAGTTCTTAACCGGCGCCGATCAAGGATAATCAGCGCCACCTAAATCTAAATCGGGGCCGGACACGAATAATCAGCGCCATCTGGTTATAAATCGGCGCTGCCTGAGTCTTAACCGACGCCGATCAAGAATAATCAGCCCCACCTAAATCTAAATCGGCGCCGGACAAGAATAATCAGCACCACCTGGCTAAAAATCGGCGCCAGTCAAAAATAATCGGCGCCTCCTGGTTCTAAATCGGCGCCAGTCGATTATGAATTGCCGCTGCCTGAATCTTACGTGACGTCGGTAAAATAATCAGCACTACTTGTTCTAAATCGGCGCCGGTCAAGACGAATCGGTGCTGCCTTTGTCTTAACCGGCGCCACCTAAATTTAATTCGGCGCCGGTCAAGAATAATCAGCGCCCCTGGTTCCAATAAATAGGCGCCGGTACAATAATGAAGAAGGGCCTATTGCCAACCAAATCTAGATCGGCGCCGGTCAAGAATGATCAGCGGCACCTGGTTATACATTGTATTGTTGAATGGTCATAACGAATAACAAAGCTTATCGCATGCCCTTACAGAGTGGACTGAGGCGGGGCAGTTGCCCACAGATGTCATGAAATCTTTAATTTGTTATTTTAAAAATCCCAGAATCATACAAAAGTGTAAAGTAAATCCTTTAATTTTGATCTTATTTTCCAATGCTTTAATAAAAAAAGGTCAGTCACTTTTCTTTTTACACATTCCACATTGTGCCACCTCTATGGCCTTTAGTGTAAGACAGCTACTATCATGACTATAGTGTTTTATGAAGATGATTCGATATTTTAGTCCAAAACTTTGCTAAAACCCGTTGCTAATACCGGGAGTGTATAATTACGCAACCAGACGTATATTCGTTAGACCTTAAACCACTGAATATCATTTTCAAAGTATTAATACAGTTTGTCAATACCTTTGTTTTAACGTTTAAATGTTTACGCCACGAAATTTGATTTATTTTCATCTTCCATTAAGTTAAATATTATTCATCTGATCACTCAGGAAGAAGTAAAAAAAAGATAACGATACCTGTAAAACTGGAGAACTATTTCCAAAGATCTGTCTTGAAGGATCTCTTTCTGAATTCAGGTCATAAGCATTATATCCAGTTTCATCAAAGTAATTAGATAAAAATTACTCATCGTTACAAATTGCATTATATTTAGTGAAAAGCATCACAATAATTATGTATATATAAATACCAAATCTGTATACAGGCCTATACATCATGTACATGAAAATTGAATGGTAATATATAAACCTGGATTGTGATGTATTCCAAATGATTCATGATGTAGTATCATTGTATATACAGAGGCGTCGATCCTGGGGGGGGGGGGGGCAGGAGGGGGCGATCGCCCCACCAATGAAAATATTGGGGGGCAAACATATCGTTTTGGCCCCCCCCCCCATGATTCCGCATGTGCAAAAATAAAATAAGATGGTAATGTTACACAGAAATCAGCAAGCGAGATTGAGCTACACAACTCGTTCTTTATTTAAAATCATGCTCAAATTGGCCGCTTTTCAGATTGGAATATAAACATTTTCAGCCCGCGCTTCGCGCTCGCATCATTTCTGTAGCAAAACCCATACTTTCCATAATTTAATAGGTGAATAGAATGTCCCGTTTTCATTTCTAAACCTCAAATGAACTCCCGCTTCGATTTGCAATAATCTTTTGTTGGATATAATCCTGTTCTTTATTAAAAAACTTCAATTAAACTGTCATTTTTTTTCAGATCGAAATTTCAAAATTTTAAGCTCGCGCTTCGCGCTCGCATCTATTGTTTTTTTAGATACCCATCTTAATCATTGGTACCAAAAATGCTTAGAATATCAAGCTTTCTGGTCAGAATATAAAGAAATTTCAGCTCGCCCTCGGCACTCGCATTATCTGTGTAGTGAGATATGTATCCTCCTCATGAGTTACTACAAACAGTCCTAAACAGGCACCTTTTTCCTGTTTTCAGGTCAGTATACTAAAAAATTTCAGCTCGCGCTCGCATTAATTTGTTGGTGAGATATGTGTCTCTATCTCATGAGTCATAAATAAATAAATATATATACTGTATATATGCATATGTGTGTGTGCGTGTTTGTGTTTGTGTGTGAGTTTGTTTGTTTTGTGTGATCGAGCGCCTTTGGAAAGTTGATTCATGATTTTGCCCCCCCCCCCACCTGAAAAAAGGATCGACGCCCCTGTGTATATATATATAGTAAAAAAAATTGTATCTCAATTAATATACAAAAGTATTGGCCTCATCGCAATAAAAAGGTTAGTACACGAGATTTTGAAATCGCACATAACATGCATAATTTGTGTTACTTTTTGCTTGTTTCTTTCTTTAATAAGTTTTTCAATCTCTCTCTATATGGCCTATATGTTTTAGAAAGATTATATGTTTAAATTGATGTATATTTTCTGTTATAATGAGATATGTTTAAGTGGACTTCAGGGAATGGTCGTACGCAGCAAGGGGGAGAATGGGGGGGGGGGGCAAATTCCCGATCAGCTGATGTGAAAACACATTTTTTTTCCTTAACATTTTATGAAAACTATGAAAAATGTGCAAATGTGAGATGTGCACCAAATACTTTTATTACACTTGTAAAAAAAAATCGCCCCATTGAGCAGCTCGGTCCGTTTACTCTATCGTTTTTATTTTATTTTTTAAAATAAGTTCGAGTCTTGCCCCCCCCCCCCCCCCCCGGAAATATTATCTGCGTGTGGTCAATCAAAATGGCATGACTGGAAATCCTACATTCTGAAAAGAGCATTTGACTGAGTCAGACTTTACCCCTTTTTCAACATTTTCTTTTATGGCGCCGGTGAAGTGCAAAAATATGTGCGCCGCTCGGCAGTGCGCCCCCCCCCCTTTCGCCAAAAGCTGGATCCGCCTATGATATATGACTCATGAGAAAGTGACACATCTCACCAACAAATCATTTTTAGTATACTGAACTGAAAACAGGAAAAAGGTACCTGGTTAGGACTGTTTGTAGTGACTCATGAGGAGGATATATCTCACTACACAGATAATGCGAGTACCGAGAGCGAGCTGAAATTTCTTTATATTCTGACCTGCAAAGCTTGATATTCTAAGTATTTTTGGTACCAATGATTAAGATGGGTATCTAAAAAGAACAATAGATGCGAGCGCGAAGCGCACGAGCTGAAAATTTTGACATTTCGATCTGAAAAAATTGACAGATTAATGGAAGTTTTTAATAAAGAACAAGATTTATATTGAAAATCGAAGCGAACCTCTTTTGAGGTTTAGAACTGAAAACGGGACATTATGTTCGCCTATTTAATCATGAAAAGTATGGGTTTTTGCTAAAAAAAAATGATGCGGGTGCGAAGCGCGAGCTGAAAATTGTCATATTCCAATCTCAAAAGAAGTCATTTTGAGCACGATTTTAAATAAAGAACGAGTTGTGTATCTCAATCTCGCTTGCCGATTTCTGTGTAACATTACAATCTTGTTTTATTTTTGCACTTCCGGAATTATGGGGGGGGGAAACAATACGTTTGCCTCCCAGTATTTGCATTGGTGGGGGCGATCGCCCCCCTGCCCCCCCCCCCCCCCCGGGACTGACGCCTCTGCTTCTCTTATCACTACATAATATTCTGATTGTAGTGATCCATCCGATCCGTCGTATGATCAAGCACATTTGAAAACCAAAGGCCAAATTGATGCCCCCGGGGGGTTGCAGTCAAATATATAACTTTACACATGACTTTGTGTGACCCCCCCCCCAAAAAAAAAAGTGCACTCGTTAAGGGTATCAAAAACACTGATTTTCAAGAAAAAGGATGGTTTTGAAAGACTGGTCAATGGTCAATTGCGGGGTCATACGTATTCAGGGTATGTTTTTTTCCAAAGCTTTTTTTAAAGACTAACCAAACATTTTTAGGGTATGTTTTCCTCAAGCTTCTTTCCCGAGGTCATATTCTGGCGACAAACTTGTTTAGGGGCCAAATTGTGTAAACAAAGCCCGCGAAAAACTTGTTTAGGGGGTTATTTTGAACACAGAGAAAAAACTCGCTTAGGGGGTGTTTGGAAATAATTTGGTCGCGCATGTGTACAGGAATACATTTGACTGCACCCCCCCCCCCGATTGATGCCTCTGGTAAAGATAAACAACACAACTACTCCCCCTAACAACAGTAACAAGTCAACAATACGAAGATTGACGACATTATCGATCAGTGGCGTTTGTAGAGGACTGAAAGGGGCACGTGCTGCAAAAGCCGGGTTCCAAAAGTGAAAAAGTGAGGAGAAAGAAAAAAGGATCGAGTAGAATGTCCCGATCCATCAAGTTGCATGGCTACCTATCTCATCACATCGGAAAGGGCATGAAGGGAGTGATTTTGGCGCTGTCAGGCAGAGCCTTGTGGTTCTTTTATAGGCCTGTTGGTAATCCCCTTGAAATCCATGTTTTATAAGGATTATCTATTAAAACTGATAGTTGTCTATTTGTCTTTATGTTAATTACTGCTTACTTTTTCGGCAAACATTTATACTTTCCTCTGAAGTTCAACATGTTAGGGCCTATGTTATTCACTTTCAAATGAGGTTGAAAAGGTATATCATCCATGCATGCGTATAGGCCTAGCTACTTGCACTGGCGACGATTCGAGCAATTAACGAACTTTTTTCATTTTTAGTACATATATAGGTCCCGCTATGATATAGGCTGTGTTAATGGGTCAATATCTTGCTTAACATTTATATTAGTCAAAACCATTTGACCTATGCTGACAAAACAAAACAAAAATTCAATTGCAAGTCAAATGATATCAGAATCAAGTATCCATTAGTTGGAGGATGATTTATTTTAAAAAGTATAATTAAAAATGAATATACCGGTACATTGGGTCTACTTTTCTTGCGTGTGGATCATCGGCCTGACTGTATTGTAGGCCTAATCTATAGGCATATAGAATACACAGGGGCCGCGCGGAACCGGGGGTCCGGGGGGGGGGGGGGGGGGCTTTTTTCCAAAACCGTGTACAAAAACGTAAAAATGACCATATGATTGTGATTTTTAGCATGGTCAGCCCACCCCCCCACTTTTGGCTCAGCCCCCCCCCCCCCCACTTTGAAAACCGTTCCGCGCCCCCTGATACATGTAGGTGGCTATATAATGGGCCTATAATTAGAAGATGTTACAGGCGGCACTGTTCATCGATATTAAAGTTGTAATGCAAATTTTCTAAAGTTCTATTTTTTTTAAGTGAGTAACATGATTCTGTTGTTATATAGGCCTATCCCTATAAATGCCGGAGAAGTTATATAGGACCTACATAGCGTACGTAGGAACTACTTGATTGAAGACGAAGTAAGAATAAAGCTTCCATAGGTCACACTTTCGGCATTACCAACAGGAGTTTGGTGATAAATAATGCAAACATTTTATTTCGGTAGCTGCTCAATCCAATCTGCTCCGCTCCATATTACACAGGCACTTATACCGGGTATATGTTATTGTTTTCAAAGGGCGCGCTCTCACTGCCTTGCCGATATCCGCATTCGTAGCACATCTCGGATCCATACGACAATACCCATCGACACATTTACCACAATATTTACTATTTAAGACCCGATGTCTTGATCTGAACGACACTGGGAATCAATAGAAGATCAATATGGCAGCAACATACATATTAAGCTTGAAAAGGCTTAATCAGTTAGGAAATGCTGTAAATTCATTTAATAACACGGCGATTCGAAGCTCCGTTGTCTATGGATCCATGAGGAGTCCAAGTAGCCTGAACTTCAGGGGACCTGATGTAAGATCGTTCCGCTCTACAGCAGCTGTTCGTGCGATGCAAGTTTCATCAACCAACATCCCAGAACTGAACGATTTTGAAGCGCTGGGTTATTCTTTTGACTCACACGAAGAATTGTATAAGTTTTCACTTAATGAGCCAGAGACCTTCTGGGGAACTCTAGCAAGGACTAGATTGCGGTGGTACAGAAAGTTTGATGAAGTGATGGACTGCAATCTTCAAGAGGGTAAAATTGCTTGGTTTCAAGGAGGAAAAATAAATGTATCAGGTAAATAAATATATAAATCTTCAGTTCCATGTAGTGTCTATGTTACAGATTCAAAATCTTGTTTCTTTGTGCTTGACCTTTTGTTGCTTTTTTGTGTGTTTAACTTAATTTATCCAATTTTTAATTAAATCAAAGGTTGCATTTTATTTAAACTGCCACTAATCACTAGTTTAGCCTAGGTCACTCACACGTATTGCGAGGTTAGTATTAGTATACTACTACTAGGTACATGTACCAGGACTAGACCAAAAGCTTCGATCTCTGTTAAAGGGGAATCCAACCCAAATAAAAACTTGTTTTATAAGGAAAAGAAAAATCAGACAAGTTGATAAAGTTGTAAATATTGGTAATCACTATACCCATGGAGACTTCAAATTGGCCGCATATGGGATGTCATAGTGATGTAAGGCAAGGACTACTCTTCCATGTACTCCAATACATATTATGGCTGAAATGTCATTTTTCCCAAAAGTTTTATTTCAAATTATATTTTTCTTTCATGAGGACATAAAACAATATAGTACCTGGGTTATATTTAGATTACTGCCCCAGGGGAATGGGTACTTAGAAGAAAACCACAAATCCCTGATAATAAAGTAGGCCTACATGGCCTATGGGAAAGTTGTCCTTGCCCCTTGTCATAATTTACAGTACCTACCCAGTTGCCAATTTGAAATCTATATAGTATTAGTGATCTCAATTTTAAAGCAGCTATAACTTTCTTATGGCTTGTCTGATTTCTTTCAAACTCTCACTATTGTGTTTAATTTATTTTTCTCCTTCCCAACACAACATTTTATAGCCAAGGCTGGATTCCCCTTTAAATTGGTTGTTCCACTGAACTCCGTTGGCTCCACTAACCAAATACAGAGACCGAAGTTCGAACTTGATCTGTACAGGGACTCAACCCGGGGGGGGCACTCGACCAAAAAAGTGGTAGGGGTGTGCCGCGGGCGAGACAAAAAACGGGGGCCTTGGAGCGGGCTTATTGTAAAAAGGAGGGTCCTCGGAACGGGCTTCGGAACTCAAATTTTGTGAAAACGGGGGTCCTTGGAACGGATCGCCAGCGTGCGAGTACGTGCGTATGTACCCTTATGGAACGGGCATGCGTGCATGATGCAGCTATACGCGGCCTCCGCTGGGTGCGCTAGCGCAGAGACGATGGTCGGACAGCGCTCGGCGGCCGCTTTTCACCAAAATTGCAGCAGATCAATGCGACCGGAACGGCGTAACGAAAAATATGCGAAGCTTTGGAGCGGATTTCTTTCTTTTTTTTTCTCGATAAGAACAAAGTGCTATGCCTTGGAGCGGCTTTCTTTGTTTTTTGTCTCGATAAGACAAAAATGCTATGCCTCGGAACGAAAATTTGAGTGTGAAAATGGGGGTCCCCTCCGCGGCACATACCCACTATGCATTATATACTGAGTGCCCCCCCCCGGGGGACTCAATGGCCATATGTTTATGTATGATATGTTCAGATAAAGCAAGGAAGTGAAGTTGCACGACAGCTGAAGTAAATCACTATTTTTGTCGTTTCAAGTTTATTTTTTTCCTGTTTTGGTGCATTTCAGGCCAAGATGGAATAATAATCTTTATTTTGGTCCAGTTCTTTTTACATATTTTTATGAATATAAAGACAAAAATCGATGAGCCCCGTCAGGGGGATTTTGCATTGTTAATCCCCTAATGGCGGCTGGACGATCGCGAGCCGTCTGTGTACAAGGAGAAAAAAAAAAAACTAAAATGTTAAAAAAACTCCTCGAAACAGACGGCTGCCAGCTGTCTAATGTAGGACCTACATGTACTAGGCTACTTGTTCACTGCAACCATCCTGCCTGTGGGGAATCTACATGTACATGTAGATCTAGTTCTATGGTATGCCAATGCAGTACACAGCACACACTTTAAAAAAGTTCATTAAAATATCACTTTTGTATTAAAAACCAAACATACTACTAGTAGGACTGTATAGCGCTGTACAAAGGTCTTAGCATGTTAGGAAAAACAAGAAAAGCTCGTAGGATGAGGAAAAGCTGAGCTGGTAATGCTTTCATATTACTATTATCAGTTCAATAAATATATGTTTTCAATGCAGATTTAAATTGCCCGAATTGTATCAACTTGCCTTAAATTGTGTGGGATTCCCAAACAATTTAAGGCAAGTTGAAAAATTGGGCAATTAGGATACATGTACTAATCCAGAGTTCCGGCGCTGCGTGCTCAAACCCCTGTTCACCATAAAACTTTGTTTTAACAACAGGCACATTATATAAATCCTTATGAAGACTTGAAGTGATCTAAGATTTCGAACAGGTTCATATTTTACAAGTAAATCAGACAGATAAGATGGTTGTCAAAAACACTGAAATGAGAGTAGTAAGATTCATCCATCCATACAGTCATGACAGTTGCAATTTAACTTTCATTCATTAACTTGGGGATAGTTTTAATTCACCAGAGCACTCGAAAACTTAAATTTTGAGCATTTTTTTGTGTACACCCTATATTGGTGGAAAGTAAAATTGCAAGAAAATTGTCATTTTTAAATGACAATTTACTTTATAAGAGCCATGTTATATGATAAATTGCTGTAGTGGAAACTGACAGTGTCAAAAAATCAAGCATTGTCCCCAAGAACAAGAGAAAATAAGCCAAACATTGAATGCAGTTGGAAAGCACTTAGTCCTTCTGAAAGAATGCTGATGTTGGAGCTGTGTAGAGAGTCACAACCTACATGTACATGTATGCACGTTAAAATCAATGTAAAAGAAAAGGGTGATCACAGCACCTGTCGATTCATATATTTTCATCGCTTGCCAGCTGAGTATTTTACTTGAAACTCAACTATCAGACTTCTAAGATAAGATATATTGTGCTTTTCACTAGCATCAAGGCAAGCCCTTTTCTGCATGTGCATGGTGCATACAATGAAATTGGAATCAAATTGCCAAAATCAGGAAAAAATTATTTATGTAATATGAGTGTCGTGTAATTTGCATCTTGAAAGCAGGGAAGATTGTCAATTGATGTAATTTGAAAGAGCATTTTGCTGTGCATGAAATTACATTGTCATGTTTCCAGATACCACTTTTGTATCTGACAACAGAGTATGTTAGATTGAACTTTGAAACTCTTTTATGACTGCACTCACTGCAGAGTAGTTTATGTACTGTACAGAAAGAAGGGAGCATACATACTGTACATGATACACTACTGTTCTTCACAGGGGAAAAAAAAGAAATTAAGACAGGTTAGTGTTCTACATGTACATACAAAATGCGATTCATGAGATCCCTGTCTGACAAATTCAGTCAGTCCGCAGCCCGTCTGAAAGTGCTCCATTTTATTCAGCGGTATGCATAGCCGACCATGGTTATGCATATCGGTGTTTTTTGCTCTTAGAATCGTTTATTCCTCACAAAATTGGTCTTATTTTATAGATAAAACTTTGAAATTTCTGATCAGTTCAATAAAATGCACATTTAACGTATTTTGAAGACCGATATTTAGCTTCGAAAAAATGATTTTTTTTCAAGAAATATATATGTGAATAAACAGAGCGTATTTTTGCATCGAAATCACACTTGCGTCAAATTGATATTATAATCAATATAAAGCGTAGACATTCTTCTTTACAACTGAAAAAGAATTATGAAATTTCATGATGTAGCAAAGTCAGGAACCACAAAACACCACGGCAATGTCCATCGCAAAATGATTGGAATTGCAGTAGAATTGCCGACGCGTTCTGATTGGTCATCAGCGGCGCACAGACTTACAACATTTCATATAGCTTAAAAAACCTGGAAGTAGTATGAAAAGGATCTATGGCGAATTGCGTAAGAGCAATGTTTTGACGTGTGCAAGGACCATGGTTCAAACCCGCCGGATTGATTTTTTTTGGGGGGGTGATGGGGATATATTTTTGCTTTTTCTTTACATCATATTCCTTCATCGTTCCTATCCAGCTTTATTCTCTTTTTACTTTCATGGGAATTTCTATTTAGGCCTGTATTTATTAAATCATGGAGCTATTAATCGCTCTGTGATTAAATCTTACTTCTTCTTAATCACTGCTTTTGATTTTGAAGTTCTTGATTACACTTATTTGAGCAGGGGTGGGAAGGGAAGTGAGTTAAAGGTCAAGTGCACATCAACAACATATTATTTGAATAAATACAGAAATTTCCCTTTTTTAACACAAAACAGTTACATGTATATACACAAAACAATGGTATGCAAATAGAGTTGATTATGTTACTCACATCACATTACTTTTTAAATTTTTGTTGCATTTTATTATATCAATTTTAGCAAATTTGATCTAAAAACTCTTCATCGAATCACAATAGGTTACATTTATGGAAACTACGAATGTTAATGGAGGCATTAAAATCCCTCTCAAAATTTGTTAAAGAAAATTAAAATAATATATACATGTCATGTACATGTATCAAACAAAAAATACACAAGAAATTAGAGTGCGTGTGACATAATCGGTTCTGTAATTTGCACATTGAGCATATAATTTTTTTATAAAATTAGGCAAATTTCTCAATGTCCGATAGTAATTTTTTGAATTTTGAATCATAGTTTTTATGAAATTTTCTGCAATACTTCATTTTTCTTTAAATTCAAATTAATTTTTTGGTGGGGTGGACTTCTCCTTTACTCTTTGCATGGAATATAGGGAATGCACATTAATATTTATCCATGAACAAAATTGTCTAAACATATGCAAATCAGTAATTGGACACATGCTCACTTTCCTTTCATCCAGGCCACTCCCTCACATCCACCAGGTTTACAGTCTTATAACAAAAATTATGAATTAATTATAATACCATCACACCATAGCTCCATGATCACACAACATTCATACAGTGCTTCACAACAAATATTTCACTTCTGTTCATATATGCAAAAATAATTACTGTGGAAAACAAAAACAAGGCGTAACCACATTCGAATACCGTTTAAAAGGACAAATATATTATACCTTTCGAAAAAAAATTGTGAACATACATGGCACTCAACCTTCAGCACATTAGATAACATATATAACAGAGTTGCTTGAGAACAAAATATGATTATGGGGCATTGCAAGAAACTTATGTTCAATTGCAAATCAACTACATGTTTGTGTTTAATCAAAGGACTTACCCTTAATTTTGGAATGTGTGATTGAGTAGAAAGTTTCTTGCAATACACTATTAGTAACATTAAAAATTTCTTTGGTTTTGAATTGTGAATTTTTATTTTTGTCAAGCTGTATTCCTGTCCAAGTCAGTATTCTTAGTCCTCCCCAAAACTGTGCTCTAATTTTTTTGTTTCCAATATCGATAAAGATCAATTTTCTGTTGTATCATTATCAGTCCAAAATTTGCAAACGAAAAAAGAGCTTTGTCCAAATCATAGTCTGACCATTATAGTTCATGATGGAATCTCCCAGAATGAAGTAGCGAGCAGAGACCAGAGTCAGCAAGTATGCAGATCTGTGTGTAGAAGAGACCAAAAAAAAGAGAGAAATAGTCTAAATTACTAAATAATCATTCAAAGTATGAATTATGTTACATGTATTAAAGTCAAGAGACTAAGTACTGTCTGTGACAGCCACAATTTTTTTTATTTGAACAAAATGGTTTATAAATACTACTGAGTACGGTAGTACCAGACTTTTTAGTTTGACTTTAAACTGTTTATAATCTAGAGTAGACTGTCTTAGCTAATCATCATTTCATTCTTAACCGAAGCCTGGGGCAAAAATCATCATGATCATGGGACTCAACTTTGACTAATTAAGAAAAAAGGTTAACAATTTTCAACATAAATCAAGAAATATCTCAATCTATAAAAACTTGATGGAATTTGGAAACCTGATAATCATTAAATAAAACTTTAGAAGGGATCTACTTATTGAGCTTCGTTTATATTAAGTCTTAATTTAAAAAAAACAAGTCTACCGTCCACAGTCACATACAATGCGAGCCATCTGTCATCATTACAGAAGTTTCAACGTATGGGACCAAAGGCGAATTTCTACCAACCCGCGACGAACGTAATTTTTGCATTATTTCGCGCCATCGTAGAGTGAACGAGAAGGTTACTTCCGGGTAAAACGTAAATTTCTTGATTTTTAGGGTATCATTTTCTCTAAAATAAAAATATAAGGTGAGTTTGCATCAAGTTGGTTCTGACATATTTTGAACAGTGACTTTTCTTCTTTCTAAAAAACCCTGATCGAAACAATTTGGTTATGTAGCAAAGTCAGGAACCAAAAGTGAAATTCCAACTACAAAATCGCAGTTAAAATATTACTTAAATAAGCATCAATTGAAGAGGTAAAAATGTTAGGTTGAAAATGTCGAAATATGGAAAATTATATATCAAAATGTAGATGAAGGTCTTGAGAATAACTTACCACAATTCGTTTCAACGTAAACTGAAGTTAGCGACCAGTACAGAGCTATAACTTCAGCCCCTCCAATTCAGTGGGAAAATCAAGCCAAATTGATCGCACATTTTCCTTGGTGACCACTAGAGGGCCGCTGAATAAATCTCTGTGAATATGCTCATTATCGCGCGGGCTGCGGTCTTACTGTGTGGATGAATAGGGAATCAAACCCAAGTGGAAAGTTGTTTAAAAGATTTTTTTAAGGAGATGTATAGGGCCTAAATGAACTTATGAATAAAAATCATATTATCGGTATCTAAACAGTTTTCTAAAGTTTAAAGTTGCAATTTCCAGAGCTGGGCAGCAAACTAATGAACAAACCCCAAGGACAATACCCTCAATTGCTCCAATGCATGAAGTGACTAAAAGTTGACTAAAAATTCAAAATGATGTTTTTTTTCTTTTACTAGACGACGTACATTAATTCTAATGTCATCAAAAAAAAATTGGATTTAGAATATAAACTTGTTCTGATTTCATTTTAATTTTTACATTGTCAGAATGTCAGTAATCATCTTTTCATTGCAAAGCTGGGAATTATGTGGTGGGCAAAATAGTGCACTGCTTTGCCTCCATATTTTCCTTGACAATATGTTCATACTGTACATGTGTACTAGAGGACACTACATGTACACCACTTTAAGTCTAATTACATGAATAAACATTTTCCATCATTTTAAGATGTGTACATTGTACTTTGCAATCCATGTTCAGTGATAAAATTGAATATGGTATTGACAAATGGTAGGGGAGAAGTTGAAACATTGTAATTTTCTTTAATGTCTTTAAATAAATTTCTGCAATACTGCCCTCAATTTATTGTCATCAACAGCCATCCACCATATTACAGACAACACATGTGCAACAAGCCTGGTGAAATTAGAAAGGAATTTTTGTTTTTTCACCTTCTGAGTAATTTTTTTCTCTTTCAGAAATGTTGTATTATCTCAGAAGTTTATAGATCAAGTTGACCAGTTTGGGGTATAATAGACACTTATACCAAGCTACAAAATGAGGTTATTAATATGCCATGGTGAAGTCCCTTTTTTGTGCTGTAAGCTTGTGAACGTCAAATGGGCCTCCGGGGTTAGTTGGAACAAAATTGAAGGGGCTAGTTGGAACATGTTCCAACTTACCCCAAACATAATTATGAATAAAAACATTGGATGTGAGAAAAAAATACATAAAGTACTTCTGAACATGTATTGTATACCATGCTTGTTTTGTTTAAAGGACAAGTCCACCGCAACAAAAAGTTTATTTGAATAAAAAGAGAAAAATCCAACAAGCATAACACTGAAAATTTCATCAAAATCGGATGTAAAATAAGAAAGTTATGACATTTCAAAGTTTCGCTTAATTTCACAAAACAGTTATATGCACATCCTGGCTGGTATGCAAATGAGGAGACTATGACATCATCCACTCACTATTTCTTTTGTATTTTATTATATGAAATATGAAATATTCTAATTATGTCCTCATTGTCAAGTGAAAAACGATTAATTCCACCCTGAACATGTGGAATTAGCATTGTTTAACACTATATGGTTCAGTCAAGTCGGTACTTATTGTCAAATCTATAAAAAATGAAATATTGTATAATTCAAACAATAAAAAACAAAAGAAATAGTGAGTGATGGACATCATCAACTGACTCAACTAGTTGTGCATATCACTGTTTTGTGAAAAATAAGCGAAACTTTAAAATGTCATAACTTTCTTATTTTACATCCGATTTTGATGAAATTTTCAGCACTATGCTAGTTTGATTTTTCTCTATTTATTCAAGTCAGCATTTTCCTGGGGTGGACTTGACCTTTAATCAGTTAGGTCTGAGTGTGCATTTACATGTAAGGCCTATTGTAGGCCCCTAATGCAATATTAACCCTTATCAAACTGGGGGGGGGGCTCAATTTGAGCCCCCCCTCAAGAAATTTCATCACTACGCCGTTGCGCGAAATTTTTTGACTACACTGCTCACTGACTTTTTACTTTCAAGTCTTGCGCATCATTTGAGACCAGATTTGCGATGCCTGTGTGTGCGGTTTCGAAATCACGCAACATTTTGTACATGCATGTCGGACCCAAAATTGCTCAAAAACGTGATTCGATGTACAAGGTCAATGCAAATTGTGTTCAACCAAAAGTCATAAATGTATGATTATTTTTTACTTTTGTTGGTTGAAATAGATTTATTTTATGCTTTTTATGATCGCAAAAGAGTCCCGACAAAGTTCATCGGAAAAAACAAAGGTTCGAAAAAACAAAGAAATACATATTAAAAAAAAAAGAAATAAGAAATTAAATTTTTTGCAATTGTGGGTGGATATTTGTTATATGTGAAAATTGATACTCTCACCAAAAATTAGCATTCTACTAGCTTAATAAATAGAGTTAAAGGAAAACAATACAAAAAAAATTTAGGGCAAATTTCATATGCTTATTTGCATAATTAATTAATGAAAAAAAAAAAAAAAAATTTGTCTTGTAAATTTGATGCAGAAGTACATGAAATTGCTGATAGTACACTTAATTGCATGTAAAATCAAACGCACCCAAATATGCGGAATTCTACTACACAGTCTGCTTGCGTGAGTGGCTGTATAATAGAAAACATAAAGTTCAACAAATCCACACTTTAAATATTTTGAACTTGAAAAAAATAAAGCAAATAGGCTAAAACCATGTACATGTAATATTACAGTTTTAAGTAGTTTTAGTATAATTCTTAATTGACCATGCAGTGTTCCAACTTACCCCATACCATATTCCAACTTACCCCCCATTGGGGTAAGTTGGAAGTTGGAACGTTTGCGATGGTCTTGTTCAAGGTGGATTTTTTCAGTAACCATAATAGAGTTAAAATTTTATGGGGAACATTTGAAGCCCTTAGATATATGCTTCAAGCTGATATATTGATTGTTCTATTTGGATTTTACAGCCATTTTTGTCAAAAATGTTCCAACTAACCCCGGTCTCCCCTACAGCCACCAGCAATGGAAACATGTTTAAATCCCAAGATAATACAGTCAAGGTAACATGTACATTTCACAATTGTGGAGGAAATCAACTTGTGAACTCTACACTATGTAAACATTCTTGTGGACTTAGTAGTAAACTGCATGTACATTGATGCCATGTAAAGTTCATTATTATACTAAAATCGAGGTCAGTTAAACAATTTAGTAAGATTATTTCTTCAGATTAAATATACTAAAAGAATTTTAAGAGGCAATGAAGAAAAGTATGTTTAATATTGTTTGATGATAGAAAAAAACATTCAGTCATTCTATACACAAGATATTTATATGTTTTAATGGAGGATATACATTTTTGAAATTTAAAGAACACCGATTTTGCCTCTATTCTATATTTACATGATAGGCATTCCCAGGCAGTACATCACCAATAGGTTGGTGATGTTATTTCTTTTAAGCACAAAAATGAAGGCAGGAAAGAGAATATTCTTAGGTCTGCATACACCAAACAGACAAATAGAAAAAGCAGATCAATAAAAATACCTGAAAAATTTACATTTTATGAAACTTGACATGTTTTGACAAAAAATGTAACATACTAAATATCTGTGGTATGAAATAGTCAACACAGCACTTTTGATCAACACTCATAACCTATGGCAATTATCGATATTGGCAAAATTATGCACAATTTCAATTGTGTTATAATTTTTATTGTGTTTAAAAAAATTATTTCACTATGCAGATATTAAATCTTTTAAACACAGACCTGTGTATTCATTTGAAATATTGTGTTCTGAATAGTGAAAATATACACATACATGTATAATTAAGTAATACAGGAATTTCAATAATAGTAAAAGGAATTATTTCAATATTACATCTATATGGTTGGAATGTTTTCACATGGTCAATGTCACAACCACATCACAGTCACATAATTGGCACAAATTTACTACACTCTGACCAAAAATTATGTTATTCAAATTAAAATAATGTAATAGATTTGATCAGTCTCCAGTCTGTTTTAGTGTGACATACTGCAACAAAAGAATGAATGTTTGCAATGGGCCTACAGTACACTGCAAAATATTATTCACCATTATTAATACGTACATATAAATAGATGACCAGAGCCAGCATTTACATGTAAACTAGTGTTAAATGGGTGGTTTTAGTCTATAATAATAATGATATAGGTATATTTACCCAGGGTAGCCACTTCAGTTTCGAAAACTGTTCTACCAGCTATTGTTATTACCCCGGCTTTAGCTGAGCTGCCGGTGCTCAAGCATTCAAGGAATTTCTTCCTACCAGGTACCCATTCACCTCACCTGGGTTGAGTGCAGCACAATGTGGATGAGTCTAGCACCCGTGGTATACATTCTTAGGTGTGTTTTTTATTCAATAAACTTAAAGGCACTCTGGTTCGTTAAAATACAGAAAATACCATCATAACTCCATCAAAAAATTAACACAAAATGTTCTAAATTACTGGTACATGTACAGTAACTTCATATGAGATTTCATTAAAACTCACCCATTTCAGTTTACACATATTCCCATGACAACAGTCCACTCATTTCAGCCAGGTTGGAAAATTCTGATGGAATTTCAGATATGTATAAATAATCAATTCCACTTGCTTTGCTCTGAATTATGATACAGTATCAGTGTTTGATCATGGAGATACAGTACATGTACTATCTCCATGAGTTGATTTAGAGACCTTGTGTAAGAAACGTTCAAAACAAACGTCTGTGTAGTTATCATGTTTGGGATTGCAGAGGTGGAATTCCTCTTTCTCACTGTTGAGAGAACATCACACTTGATTGCTCTCACTCAAGGCAGAACAAAGCAAATGGGTTTACTTGTAGGGACACACCCACAATCTAAACCTACCATTGCTATTCATTCAACAATCAAAGCACTGCACTATTTCTCTTTCTTTTTAAATCCATTTCTCTGTCTTTTTGCTTTTTTTGCTTTTCTGTTTCTTTGTTATGAATTGTTTGCACTATTTCTTTGACTGGGATGGGCCCAGAATAAATAATTGATTCCTTTATGAGAAGGTATTTATATAATGGGTAGTATTTAATCAGTGACTTCCTATTTAATATTACAAGGATTTGTCTAATGTTAAAGATCCAGACCGGACCCGAAAATGAAATTGATAAATTATATACCAATCGAAAGCTTATAAGCTACTAAATACACCAAGGTATGCTTTATGCATTTTCACAAATTATCGGGTTTCGAACCCCGCTTAGAAAATAGGCTTTATTGTGCTTTTCACCTGCCTCGAGACCGTGACGTCACGTTGTGTAAGAAGCGTCGTGATTCCATAGGTTTGTACACAGAAAAACTGGGTGATTTTTTTGCTTTCCAGATAACGCATTTCATTCTCTTCACTTCTATCACAGAGTGATATCACATATATTTTTACCCACAAGCTTGAATTTATGAAATCTGCAGTTTTGAACTAGTTTCTGCCATATTTTATTTCCTGCTTATTTGGCGCAGATTTCAATTCTATCTGCATTTAGATTATGTATAACAACTTTTCCTGACATAGCAATTTAGGCCCAATAAGAGCCAAACAAAGAAATCACAAAAAAGGTAGTGAATAGTTGTAGGTTTACAACAACAATTTGAACAGTGAATAATTTTGAGTGCCATTTTCATCTGAAAACGAAAAAAAAAATGGATTCATAACATGGAAATGGAAGAAAATACCAAATGCTTTTGTACACAGACCTATGGAATCACAACCCTCCTGACACAACGTGACGTCATCATTTCCAGGCGACGTGGGGGTGCTCAATCGAAGCGTACTTTGGAGGAGCAGTTTCTTTGATTTTTATTTAATATTTTTAACTATTGGAAGGAGATATATGTAATATTTTTGGTATATTCGTATTGTATGAATCATTACCTTTATTTTGATATATGATTGTTTTTACACCGGTCAGGGTCTTTAATTTTTCATGGTTCCAATACAATACCCCTTTTAACACCTTTGTGGCCAGTATCTTTTTTTTAGGGAGGGGGGGGTGCAGCCCCCAAAACTTTGCAAGCAGTTGCGTGTGACTTGCTGCTAACTATTTTTGCTACCCGCAATTTGCCAGCAGGTCTCCCGCATTGACAGTATGTTGCATCTGCCCGCAGAAGCACACGCAATTCTGATTTGCATGCAGAAAAGTTTTTAACATGCAAAACTTTGTTGTGGGTGAGTTGCGGGCAATTACCCGTAACTCGATCACCCTCAAGGCTTGCACTGAATGATCTGACAGGCCTTTAGATTTTTATTTCTGCAAGTGACCTACATGTATTTACTATGTCTTTTTCCCCTTGTTTTCCGTTTTTTTTTTAAGAATCTCATTTTCCTGATACTGTACATGTATTACATTTCCAAAATATAATTTGACCTCTGAATATGATGACAGTATACAAGTCACTTGAATAAAATGTTATTTATTGGTCTCTTGGTAATATCAATGTTTTAATTACATGATTTTGTTCTCTCTTCCATTTCTTGTATACGTAGTAAATTGTATCGATCGCCACAAGGAGGCTGCACCAGATCGAGTAGCTTTGATATGGGAGAAAGATGAGCCAAATCAAGCAGAAAAGATCACATACAAGTGAGTTCAAAGTGTATTTAAATGATATTAATCCTTACTACATAGGTCATTCAGTGGTCATTCTTATTAATAGATTGTAGTCAATTGATGATATGCTGAGATCATTTAGTGTAAAATCTCTATGATGGCATAGGCGATTCCATGCTAGAAAAAATCAGCCATTTTCGCAACATTTTTAGTCGTACCGTCCAAATAAATGAAGAACTTCAGTTTGTTTTGTGGTAATAATAAAGTACTACTGGAAAGTCATATGAAAAAATGACAACCGACAAATATATGTTGTCCATGGGTGAATTAGAGGTGAAAATGTTGCGTGTTGTACGGGACATTTCTGAGTCCCTTACGACACATTTTCACCTTTAATTCACCCATAATCCAACATTTTTTGTTGGTAATCAGTTTTTCAGATGACTATCTACTATAACTTCATTATTGACAGAAAATAATTTTCTATTGCTCAAGCGATCAGCTAAGAGACTAGAAATTGTTGCTCAATTTAGAGAATTTCTTTTAAAAATTCAAGGCCAGAGAGGCATTTTGATGATTTCAAATTCTTTATTAGTTGGGTTGCAGGGACCCTTTAATCTGAATATATCCAAGGTCGGTCATTCATTATGGTTTAGGGAATTTCTTTAAATTTAGGAAAGTTATAATCTTTTTGCAAAGCAAAAATTTGACGGATATATGTAAGTTTCTTCAGGAATGTTTGTATATAAGATGATGCTTGAATTAGGAAGTAGTACTTTAAATTACCGGATATTTTTTATCAAAATATGTGGTTTATGCACAATTGCAGGTCTACATGTATGAAATATTGACCAGAAATGACCATGTTTTCCCCCATTGTGTAAGTAAGGAATGAACATTGTATAAACTTACCCTTCAAAGAAGAACATTATTGCTCCAGTTGTTTTCTGCCCTCAATCACTCATCATACATTTATGCTCTCTTCTATCAGTAGGATAGAAGTAATATTTCAAATTGTTATACATTTGGAGAAATAGCTGAGAGGGGACAACACCCAAAATTATGTCTCAATTCATATAAGTTCTCAGCAAAATATTTTTTTTTTGCTGCTGTGTTGAAATATCTCCACTTGTGAGGGTCTCTTCCTGCCAAACCTCTAGTAATTGAAAATGTAGATAATAATTACACAATAGCTGATTTCAATGATTTGAGAATGTACATGTAACGGTTCAATAACCATATACAAATCAATTTCAACTTTGCATGTGCTTTAGAACTTACACTTGGCTCCATAATTCCTGGTTGGGGTGGAGTCTAATTTGAAAGCCAATACATATCTGATTTCATGGCACACATTTTATGCTTCACTGGTGCCATATTATGCCCAATATTTAAAGTGGTATTCCCGTCTGAAAATGATAGGATGTGGACAGATAAAGAGAAATCAGACAAGCAAAGCAATGAAAATTTGATCAAAATCGGACGAAGAATAATAAAGTTATGCAATTTTAAATATTTGCATTATTCTGTTAAAAGTTAAAACAGTTTGAGACATGTCTTCATGAATATTCAATGAGCAAACTGATGATGTCATATCCCCACTGGATTGACAACTAATTAGATATTCATTGCTGCAATTAATGTCATTATGAGGAGACATATCATTCACACATGTCTGAAAAAATGAAATGATTATGGTTTCATATAGTAACATGATAAAAAGGAAAGTGGGGATGTGACATCACCAGCCCACCAAATGAATATTTATACCACATGCATATAATTGTTTTCACAATATATTGCAAAGTTTTAAAATTCAATAACTTCATTATTTGTAATCAGATTTTGATGAAATATACAGCATTCTGCTCTCTTAAATTTATTTAGATATAAACATTTTCAGCCCGGAGTACCCATTTAAAGCACTTTTCTAGTGTTTACACAATATGACCATACACGATCTTGCTTGTATACCATGTAGTGCAATGAAACTCTAATGTATTGCAAATCACTATCAGATAGATTGAGATCATTTTTTATGGACATAGATCAATAGACTATTTGTATCAGAGACAGGCAGGAAAAGTGACAGAGAGCAAAAAAAAAAAAAAAGGAAAAATGCACCATAAAGATTCAACTACATGTAGCATAAAGAAAATAGAGGGAGGAAAAATACATGTATGATGAGGATAATCTGAAAACATGAGTTTAGGAGCCTAGTAACTACAAAAGTGAACTGCACTGAAGTCAAAGTAATTATTATTTATGAAGGAGTCAGATACTAATGAGCGTTTGAAAGATGTGAGTAACATGGTGAGCATTGAAGTCAAGGTTGAAAACATGGATAGCTTTACGTCTACTATAAATATGATAGCAATGAAGATTTAGAATGAAATATTTTAGATAGGTAACAGACCTGTTGGTCATGGGCCCCGTCTCACAAAGAGTTATGATTGATCCAATCAACCACAACTATGGAAAGCCAGCAACATCAACATGTTTTTCAAAATATTTTCTAGATATATATCCATACATGAACTGTTTTCTTGACAATTCAGTATTCTTCTTTTTGTTTTTCTAGGACATTGTGCAAATGTAGAAGAAAAAAAATGACATTAATGGATTTCCATATACTCGAGGTTGATCAGATCAATTGTAAGTCTTTGTAAAATGGGGCCCCGTATAACTCTACTGTACATTGTAAAGTGGAGCCAAGAAATTTCAGGAGGCTTTATGCCACAATAATTTAGTTAATTTTTTCTGTCCCTGGTGTTCCAGTGGTTGTATTTCTTATCTTGTATTGTTTATAGTTATACTGAAATGTATTGCTCTTTGTAATTTTCTTTGCCGAATAAATAATACTAATAATAATGATAAAGTGGAGCCAAGAAAGTTCAAGTACCTACATGTAAATTACTCATAGTTTACAAATTAGGGAATCTCCCCGTTTTAGAGAGCTTGATGCACAGAGAAAGTATTTTTTGTGTCTATACATGTACATTTTCACTTTTGTTCAATATAACAAAATAGGCTACTATGTTGTAGATATTTTTCCAAGGCCTACATGTACTTCTATGACCGATTTTGTAGGTAACTTAAATATTTTCTTTTTGGAAATGATTAATTCATAGGAATATGCATTTTAAGTCAATCCATATGCAATATTTCTAGAATATCTCTTCTTTTTTTTTTACAGGCAACTTTATGAGATGACAAATCAACTTGCCAACTCCCTCCGTCGCCATGGTGTAAAGCGAGGTGATCGAGTCGCTATCTATATGCCTGTTTCTCCACTTACAGTAGCTGCTATGCTAGCATGTGCAAGGATAGGGGCTATTCACAGGTAGATTAGAAGTTCATTCATGGCACACAATGTTGTTTCTTGAAAAAGTAGATTGTACCAACCTGAAATTAAAAGTTTCAAGAATAATACAGAAAACTTTCATCAATTGGGGGTGATAATAAAATAATTTTTAAGCTTCAACCAACCTTGTGTGTTTCAAGGTTTGTCTATTTTGTGAATGCTCTCATTATTTTAGTGATTTATTTCAGATTTGTCAAATATACAAAGCTTATCTCACTGTGAAGGGGAATACATGCACGAATGTTGCATGTTACATGTAGTTCATATGGATATGATATTTTAGGTTATTTTTAGGTATATTCCATGCATGTTCATATTGCATTTAATCAACTTTCTTACTCTTTACTTCCAACCGTTGTGAATTACATGAATGTTTTTTTTAAGTTGCAATAGAGAAACACTTCCGGAATTAATGTAAATATTCAATATTTATCTTGAACCGCCCCCTTTCTGTCATATCTCTTGTACAGTGTTGTCTTTGCAGGGTTCAGCGCTGAAGCTCTTGCTAGCAGAATCATTGATGGTAAGAATTCTATTATGCATCAAAACACGTATTGGTAGAAACAAACATAGGTAGAACAATTTTGGTGATTTCAAGTTTGGCGTTGGTTTGGAAGCACAATTTCCTTCCCAACTTTCCCCACCCAATCTTAGCTTACACACTTGTCAAAATCTTACAATTAATAGTTCAACACCTAGTGATACTTGTCCCAAGACCAGTCTAAGTTTTATTTGGTTCAGTGCTGATTAAAAGAATATCAGCACCAAGCATCAGCACCAAACTTGAAATCATCCATTGTAAACATGCTTGAAATGAGCTGTTCCAGATAGTACACTTTGGAACAACAATAAAAATTAGTCAACTACAAGTATGTTCAAACATAAACTTACACAGTGCATATCAAAAAAAAGTTTACACTTTGAAAAAGCACTGGGAATTAAAAAATATACAACATGTGGGTAAATTTTTCACATATAATCTTGGGTTTGGGTCTCGATCTATCCAATGAAAGTAAAAGTTATGACAGGATGTTACACTTGAGTGAGCACTGTCCATTTTTTTAAAGCTCGCAGAAATCTGTTTGCGCAGAAATGCTCGTTTTCACGCTGTCAAGGGGAAAGGGTGAAATCAAACTTACCCTGCGATATATTTCTCATACATTTCCCTTGCACTTTTAGTCAATTGAAATAAAAGGGATACATTCAAGCATTTTGCAACAATTTTGCCACCAAAATTGAAATTTCAACATTTAGTAAGCACAACATTTACCCTTTTTTGTGCGAGCTGGATCTGAGGACATAACTGAATCTGAACAAAAGTTTATATCAGACATCTCCAGCATTTTTTCACTGAGTTTTTATCATATAAAGTGGGTTTACATTTCATTTTTCATTTAATACTTGTTTCTCCACACTTTTCCCAAGCTTGACAATGATTAACAAAATTAAAATCAAGCCTAAGCCATTTCATGTAAATCACAGCTCAGTGTAAAGCAAATATCGTCGTGATGGCCTCGGTGTGTGGGGGAGTGGGGTGGGGCACAATGCACTCTTCGAAGTGTTTTGGGCAAGGAAACAAGTTTAAAAAGGTAAAAGATATCTTCAAATCAATTTTACTAGCTAAATTCCACGTTTTCTTCATGATTGAGGTCTACTTTTATTTGCATAACTATTTCAAAGTTCTGCGCAAATCATTTTTCACTAAATTTTCAAAAGTAAGTGGTGCTCACTCAAGCGGAAATATTTTTCGACAGTTATATCGTCATTTGCTTAAATGGATCTGTACCAATGATAAAACGTGAAACAATCTTCAGGATATTACAAATGTATAATTTTACAGGATTTTTTCAAAGTGTAATTTTTTTTTGATACGCACTGTATATCAGACATAAACTTGATTAAATAAAAGGTTTGATTAATGCTGAAAATCAGCTGTAATTTAATTTCATTCACTAATAGAAGCCATGAAGATCAATTGGTAAACATACTATGTATCAAAATCCATTAACAAAAACCACAGTCAATAAGAACTGATAAATTTAAGGTTAAGAGTCACCTGAGCCTTATCAAGACTTGACAATGGTATTTTTCTTTTATATGCAGCTGGTGTAGAGACAGTTTTGACCACTGACCAGGCTGTACGAGGAGGAAAGGTCATTAATCTCAAGGCTACTGTAGACAAGGCCATGGAGCAATGTCCTAAGGTCAAACAAGTATTTGTTTCTAAGAGGACAGGAGCTGATGTCCCAATGTATGAGAGAGATATACAAATGGAAGAGGTGAGCTTTATATTAACTGTGAAACAAAATAAAAATAGAGATGATTTCTTCCAGTGAATTAGGGAACAGTTTGTACTATATGTTATGTGCAGGATCCTTGCCACCCCTCCTGTCTATTTTGTACTATGTTACATGATAATTTTAATCACATGTACTAGTATTTTCCTACATGAACAGTAGTCACAATGTCCTTATATGTGTAATAAGAGAGGGATTGGCAAAAGAAGGTTGAAGCATAGAAAACAAGAGATCCCTTTATAACAGTTATTTATTTCATGTTTTTGTAAATGCATTCTACATGGAAGTACAGATTTTAGATGTGAACAAACAATTAATGCATCCATTTTTCTTTCATACATTCCAGGCCATGGCTCATGAATCAACAGAATGTGAACCAGAAGTGATGAGCAGCGAAGATCTTCTCTTTATGCTTTATACATCAGGATCTACAGGGTCACCTAAAGGTCTCTGTCATTCTCAAGCTGGCTACCTACTCTATGCCAGTCTGACCCATAAGGTAGATAAGAGGTCTCATTCTCAAGCTGGTTACCTTCTCTATACCAGTCTAACTCACAATGTTCATATAAGATCACCTAAATGTATCTCTTATCCTTAAGCTAGTTACCTACTCTATGCTAGTCTAACTCATAAGGTAGATATAAAGATAACATTAAGGTTTTTCTCGTTCTTAAAGGGATGGTCCGGGCTGAATATATTTATATCTTAATACATAGTGTAGAATTCACTGAGCAAATGCTGAAAATTTCATCAAAATCGGATAACAAATAATAAAGTTATTGAAGTTTAAAGTTTAGCATTATTTTGTGAAAACGGTCGTCATGAATATTCATTAGGTGGGCTGATGATGTCACATCTCCACTTTCCGTTTTCTTATGTTATTACATAAAATCATAATTTTTTCATTGTTTCATACTTGTGTGAATAATATGTCTCCCTTATAATGAAATAAGTTGCAGCAATAAATATCTAATGCACTAAATCAGTTGTCAATCCAATTTTTCTAGTTCTTGGAGGAAAAAAATTGAATAAACCTAATTTCATATAATAAAATACAAAAGAACAAGTGGAGATGTGACATTATCAGCCCACCTAATGAATATTCATGACGACTGTTTTCACAAAATATTGCTAAACTGTTTAAAGTTCAATAACTTTGTTATTTGTTATCTGATTTTGATGAAATTTTCGGCATTTTGCTCAGTGAAATCTACTCTATTTATTAAGCTATACATACTTTCAGCCCGGACCATCCCTTTAAGCTGGTTACCTACTTTATGAAAGTCTTACTCATAAGGTAGATATAAGGATCATCTTAAGGCCTCTCTCTCATTCTCAGGCTGGTTACCTACTCTATGCCAGTCTAACTCATAAGTTATATATTAAGATCACCTAAAGGTTTATCTCATTCTTACCTACTCTATGCCAGTCTAACTCATAAGGTAGATATAAACTTGTGTTTTTCATCTTTTGATGAGCGGTGCTCGGGTATTCTGTTCCGAAATTACTCAACATTTTGTAAGTGTACATCGGACTCAAAATTGCTCAAAAATGTGATTTGTGTACAATGTCAAAGCAATCCATGTTTTCAACCAAAAATCATAGATTTATGATTTATTTTATGTTTATTATCGAAAGAGATTCCCTGACAAAGTTCATTGAAAATAAAAAACAAAGAAATACATAAGGGATCTAAAAACAATGATATAAAGAGGAAATTGATTGTGTGTTGGCAAAGTTTTTTGTAGATATTTGTTAAAAATCCAGTCAGAAGTATTATTTTCCTCCCAAATCAGCATTCTACTAGCTGTTTACAGTGAGTTCAAGACAAAAACCTGATTTCATACCCTTATTTGCATAAATGATTACTTCATACATATGAAAAATATTTTAATGGAAAATTTTACTCTATAGTCTTGTAGTTTAAACCTAGCTCTACAGGTGATCAAATTTTCACGGTGATCGGCAGCCGAGACCTGAAGGTGGGGGGGGGGGCAATCCCCTGGTCTGAAATTACCCAGTCAAAATAGCTTTGATCAACAGGCACAATGCCCTTATACTCATACACTGAGTGTGCTATATTGAAGGTAACAGGTTTGCCATGACACCTAGTATCTGAGGTCAAAGTGTATTGTTTCCTCTTCTCTTAGCACTTTTTTCTTGTAGACCAAACAGATATATACTTGTAAATACATTGTACATGTATATACTAGTACCATAAAGAGAATTGCTGAAGACCTGACTTTGTTCTGATATCAAGGTTTCATACAGTGACCTGTGATTGATTGCTAATTTTGTGTTATGGGTGTGCCATTCAATATGTGCATTCTTCCATACCGGTTAGCCAAATATGTACTTTTAGAGGATAATATCAAATTCCATACTCCATATTCCATATTCCATACATTTACTGTAGAATCTAATAATTCTAGTGTATTATCATGGGAGGGTGGGAGAATGCATTATCAGTGTATTATCTTCTGCGTCAAATCATTTTGTAAATGAACATAGCATAATTTAATGTTGAAATTTATTCTTTTGGGACTGTCTTTATGTTAAAAAAGGATGAGAATGTTAATTCCAAATTATTTTTTGTTTTTAGAGAAAAAAAAATTGAACCTCTCATTGTTAAACTTTAAAACCTGAATTTGACAGCTTTAGATGCTCTTGTCAATTGTAAACAGTAAAAACAAGAGACTAATTACCTCTCTTTAATATTTACAAGATCATGAGACATTTGACTCATGATTATCTGTGTACTTCAGTTTATTTTTCTGCACAATGGTCCAGCCCTTATTGTTAGTCTGAACTACTATGAAAAGTTGTTCAATAAAACTTTATTGCATTTGATCATTCTACACTTCATTTAATCTTTGAGGGCTGACTGGACTTTAGTAATTCTACTTGAGTTTAAGAAAAAAAATCATTAGGAACGAAATAATTCCTCTCATCTGATTCTGAATTGATACATTTTTACCGAAAAATTCCTCATTTCATTTGTGATTGTCAACCTTCTTTCTGTATCTACCTTTTCAGTCTATAATTTTTCAATCTTTGTGGTTTTCTCACAACATTCTCTCTCTTTACTCTTTACTATCTGTCTTTCATTTTCTATTTCTCTATGTGCCAACCCCCCCCCTCTCTTTCTCATTTTTTCAACAACCTAATTGAATTTCCTTTTCATACACTGTTTGCTATCTAGTTTGTATTTGACTACCAACCTGGTGACATCTATGCGTGTGTTGCTGATGTAGGATGGATCACCGGACACAGCTATGTAGTATATGGTCCTCTCAGTAATGGCGCCACTACTGTCTTGTTTGAAAGTATTCCAACCTATCCTGATCCAGGTACACTATCCTTCAACTTCAAAATTTAAAAGGAAAAATTCTCACAAGATGCAAAACATTTCATGCTGAAATCATTATCAAATTTTGTAAATATTTGGACATATCTCTTTTTTTCTGTATATATTATCATAAAAACAGAATATATTGTTTGAATAATTGCTTTGGAAAAAGATATACATTGTGGAACATTTTGTAAAGCTGTGTCACCAGTTCAATCCCATTTCTTGCCAATTTATTTTGAATCTTATAACCAATTTTGCAGTCATTATTAACAACATATTTGAACATTTATTAGATGAAAGTACATTGGAAGGGCTTCCTGTGTCTGTCAAATAAAAGTTGCCCAATATTCACAATGTAAGTTGATTTGATATTTTTAAAATCCAATCTTAGAATAATCAGTGCTGCGTTGTTTAACACATTCAAAGTAAAGATTTTTTTCTTATTCATTTATCTCACAGGAAGGTACTGGGAGATGGTCGAAAGGTTAAAAGTCAACCAGATTTATGTAGCCCCTACAGCTGTGAGGTTACTACTCAAATCAGGAGACTCTTATGTTACCAAGTATGACAGATCAACATTGAGAACACTAGGATGTGGTAAGTTTGGCTTATCTTTCATGAATTTAAAAGGACCTGCATGGGTAATAGTGTGAAAGCAATGATAGCTATCATACCCATTTTATGAAATTAGATGATTTTATGACAGTGTTGAGTGGTGACTTATCAAATAACATTCAGAATTTGGCGAAGTTTGGGCAAATGAAGATGATGAAATAGTTTAATTGAAATGTATTTCATTTTTTTGTTCAAATCAGTTGGTGAACCACTCAACCATGAAGCATGGGACTGGTATAACAATGTTGTAGGAGAAGGACGTTGTTCATTAGCTGATACATGGTGGCAGACAGGTAAGATAAAGTAGCCTGTTTTATCACTAAAGCCAGAGTGTTTGAAGCAATGCAAATGTTGATTTCAACAGATTTCTTCTTTTTTTGTGTGTGAGAAATGTACTGTATATTACAAGAGTATATGTATGGCTTTCCCTGAAGCAAAATGAAGAGAGTTTATTGGAACCATGTTGCAAATGTTGTGTGATATCATAAACTTTTACATGGTATCTGTAACACAAGAGATGCTATCGGTCATATGAATAAGCGTGAATGTAAGCCCATAGACTATAACCTGTAATCCATGTACAAAAATTATAAGCAAGTTATGTCATTTCTTTTGTTAATCTTTTGAGGTTGAAGTTGCAGACTTTCTTTTACCAATGGAAGACATGCTTCATCAGATTATATTTAGTATTTAGTGCTCCAAAGATTTGTGAGATCAAAGTTAGACATTCATAAGTATTCCAAACAAAGGAGTACCCTTTTAATCAATTTTTCTTCTTTTCCAGAGACCGGTGGTATATGCATCACTCCGCGCCCATCGGCACCCAATGCTGAAATAACAGGTGGTCCTATGCGCCCCTTCTTTGGAATTGAACCAGTTCTACTTGATGAAAAGGTAAATTAATAAGAGTTTTGTGTATGCTTTCGTTGGTAAGATATTTTCTACCAATATACTTCATCATGTCATTATAAGAATGAATGATTTATTTATTGAACATGTATAAATGAATGACTTGACCGAATGAATAGATGGATGAATAAATTGATAATTACACCCTCATGAACCTATTGCTCCTTTTGTATGAACCGTACTCTTCTTCAAATGATATTGTATGTATTTCAAAGTATGCTGTTCAATTCTTGTTTTTATAATCTTTGAACTTCATAAGACTCAATAATCTTACATTTCGACAAGATTTGAAGGTTCCATAACATAACCTAAGCCCTACATCATATAGTAGGAATTCCACTCAATGTCTTTCCCCTTCTAATCCTCCCATTCAGTATTTATAAAACAAATGGGAATTGGAGAAGGAGATGTGAATTTTTTGAAGTGACAGAGCAAGTAACTATCAATGGACATGACTTTCTACACAGTTGGAAAGTGAATTCATGTGTGATGCCCCTTCAAAGGCTTTTTAGCTTTTCATTCCAGACAAATTACAATCAATTTGTCCTGTCCATTCTACAGTGTCAGGAAATCACAGTGAACAATGAACCTGGAGCCCTTTGCATTCGTAGACCATGGCCTGGGATAGCTAGAACAATCTATGGCAATCACACACGCTATCTAGAGACATATCTAAGTCCATACCCTGGTAAGTTCCTGAATAAGATTCAAACCAAATAATCTAAAGAGTGCTCTTAAGAATCATGACAAGTAGAGATGTTCAGATGTTTTCTGAACAAAGCTAGAGGAAAAAAGAATTATTCTGACCTGATTCCATTTGTATGTCATTCAACAATTACAGTTCAATTTAATTTCTAGGTTCTCCTCCAGACTCTTTAGTTAATTGGTCTATTGCTAGCTTGATTCTCCTTCCTTTCCTTCAGGATTTTATTTCTCTGGTGATGGTGCTATTCGAGATGATAATGGTTATTACCACATCACGGGTAGAATGGATGATGTCATTAATGTCACTGGTCATCGCTTAGGAACAGCAGAGGTTGAGGATGCTGTGGTGAGATCCTCCTCTTATACAAGATTTTATCACAAGAGGTCCAATCTCTGTGCATATATAACTGCAAGTGCTCCAGGATGGCAAAATATAGTCTAGTTCATGAAGTTGCAATCAACCTCTGAACCAGGAAAAGAATCCCAAACAGGTCAATAAATAGATTACTATGATTGTAATTTGAGATTCATGGCATCTAGACATTCTAGCAAATAGTGAACACATAACGTTCTAAATCCTCTTGCACTGTAGTTTCAACTGCCTCTCAAAACAGTAATGACACTGTTATCAATTTAATTCTTTGACTTTTTTCATGACCTCATTTAAATTTAAATGTATAAATGAAAAAAATATTCTATATCATATTTTCTTGCTACTTAATTCTTCAAAGACAAACAGGATATTGATTTCACATTCATATAAAGACTGAGGAGCTCAGATATCTTATGATGATAAATTACATTTGGTTAATATCCTACTTTTCTTTATTTCCTAGGATGAACATCCTGCAGTAGCAGAGACAGCGGTCGTAGGTTACCCACATGATATCAAAGGAGAAGGTATGAACTACAATATGAATAATCATCAAGTGTTTGATAACTTCTTGAGAGAGTAGTTAACTATATTCCATTCTTGGAACAGGTCTCTCAAGTTCCATACAAGTATTTTCTAATCTTTGGTAATAGCCTAATGGCTGATGATAGTTCACCTTAGTTGTGTGGGTTTTTTTTTTCATATCAAAGCATCTCTTCATTCATACATGTTAATACTTGAAAATTAAACTGCTCTTCTTCATGTATTTTTCTTTGTTGTTTTCTGTGATGGCAATGTTTTCATGTGAAGAGGTTAAAGCCACTTCAGGTTTTTATCATTCCTACATTAAATGATATACATATATGTATATGATATCTGGGTAATTGTATTCTCTAATGTGTCTCAAAATAATCAAGTGTAAGGACATAATCATATCTCTGAGGTAAAATGGTGCTAATATCCTATAACTTACCTTACTTTCATTATACTTTTTTTCACTTTACTCTGCTTAGGTGTATATGCATATGTGATTCTGAAGGATGATGTAACAACCAGTGAAGAGGATATCATCAAAGAATTAAAGGCTACAGTCAGGCAGAAGATTGCTGCTTATGCAGTTCCTGATATTATCCAGGTGAGAATCTATTATCATTATTAGAGGTGCTGTGGTAGATATGTCTCCCAACTGTAGATAATTAGGTTAGGTTTGTTTTTATCATTGTTATTATAATAATTTTTGTTAATTTCATTGATGTTATTGTTCTTTTGTTATTATTTCTATTATCATGAATGCCAAAATTACCTCAGGAGTCAATATGTTGTAATTTTTTGATGAATTGATTTATCGCAATCTTGTATGGGATTGACTATACTTCACTCTGTATTTTCCTGGAGGCTTTTGCACCATTGATGGTATCTTGATTGACTGTTGGAGAAAATGTCCCCATAATTGTAAATTTTATGTAACAAGGTCTAGATCTTGCTAAACAAGGACAACTCCTTTTATTCTTTCTTCTTTACAATGTCATATAATTTTCAAGTACAATCTCTAGGGGTTAAGCTTTGATTTTTGTAATTCCGATCTCTTTATAATAGATCACTCCAGGATTGCCAAAGACACGCTCTGGTAAGATCATGCGACGTATCCTAAGGAAGGTTTCAGCTGATAAGAGTGATGAGCTTGGAGATGTGTCCACCTTGGCAGATCCTTCCATTGTAGCAGTCATTGTGAAGAACCATGATAAACTGGCTAAGAAATAGAGCAATTGTGTTGCAAAGCTGAGAATTCAAAAGTTTTCAAACCATGTTTGAGGATCAGCTCAAAGTTATTGATGTTAGAGAATGAACTACAATACTTTGAATCCATTTTGCATACATTTCCGGGGGGGATCCTGTGATGTTCCTGAACTTTTTATGGAAATCTTGCTCACCTTCTTAGAGTGCATGTGCCTCGTCAGAGTTATGGGTCCAAAGTTCAAATATTTTTCGTACTTGAGACCAAAGATTTCTCAAAAAACTTATTTCATGTGAAAAGAAAATCCGGTATCAATTGTGTTTCAAGGTTAAATTCATTAAAGTATGGCACTGCTCTCAGACTTGATATATAATTGGTTTAAATGAATGTCAGGAACCAATGGAGAGAAATTATTCCTATAGACAAAATATGCCTATTTGAACAGTTTCGTTAGCATTGAAATAGGGGAATTGATAATTTAGTTAAAAGACATAAATCCCTTTATTCATTAAGTTGATAAATGAGATTGAAGTGATAAGGATTATTATTTCAGAGACAGTAGAATATGATAATACTGTAAATACTTACATGGTTGTATATTATAACCATTTATATTGTTTATAATCTTGTCATACAAAATATATATGTATTACACCAAGGTACACATTTTTTACAAGACAAGTAATCTTTGAAACTATGCGTTTTTATGTGTATATATTAATGTAATGCAAATGGGTTTATTTTGCTCTGTTTACTCAAAATTTGTGGACAATTGTCAAAACTTTGATATTCAAGCTGATAAAATTAGTAAAATATGTGTACAATGCATAATAATGATTATGAGATTAGCTATCCCAAGTATGTGAAAGGGGATCATTATTACAATCTGCACTAGCTGGTTCCTGAAATATCTTCTTTTTTTTTTTGGGGGGGGGGGGAATCGCTAATCTAATTTTATACCTAATAAAAATATTAGTTTAAACAAATATCATCCAAGTTGTATTTGTGAATGTAAATGTACAAGGTTATTTTTTTAAAGTTTTACTTGTATGAGATTGATTCTTTTAAATTAATACAAAATGTTGTATATTGAATATGATGACCTTTCACTTGGAAAAAAATATATATCTAATCACGCGGTGACACAAAACATTTGCTCCTGCGACATTTGCTCAGGCCTTGATTTCTCAGAAGGCATAGGGTTAGAATTAAGATTGTAATAGAGTTTTTATTTTGGAATAATGTAAAGATAAGGACTAGGGGTTATTTAGTTTCGAAGGTTTGGTTTTATGTTTGACTTTAGCGTGCAGATTTTCCATGTGAGCGATTGTCACTGGAGCAAATGTCTTGGAACCAATCGCGCACATATGTTGTGAACAATGTGCCTTGCCGTATTACTTATGAATTTAAAAAAAAATCCTTGATTTTTCTTTCTTTACGAAGAAAAGGGTAATTTCATAGTTTTCATGATTGTTTATTCTTGATGTATTTTACAATTAGCTGATTTTATTCTTTGTCAAGGGAAAAATAACCTTAAATCATCTTCAAACTGTGCTCAAGTTTCTGTTTAGGAGTGACAGCGAGTTAGATGCATAAAAGGTAGCAATTGCTTGCAAGAATTTGCATTACTTTGTATGCATAAATCCCTTGCTTGTGCCTAAACCCTTTTCTTGCCTTCAGAAAGCAATTGCTAGCGGTTTGAACAATAGGCAACGTCACTCTGGTGTGAACATGACTCACAGAACAAAGGCGGGACTCAGATGCAAAGGTTTTGCAGAGCAATATACTGCATCTCTCATGTAATATCTTTTCCTTAGACGTGGTGTCAAACTATTCCACTAACTCGTTTCTAATGAATAAATTACATAGTTGACATACAGTTTGCACTTTCCAGGAAGAAAACATGTACGTGTTGGTTGCTATACACCTTGGAGTTCTCTCTCGGGTGCATAAACATTATGAAACGCAAACGACCTGATCAAGCAAATTCTCAAGCTGCTCTGATGGTGCTTGAAAAAAAACCTAAGCAAATTCTTAAATGCACAAGCAAAAGTTTTGCTTAATGCATATACTTTTTAGCAATAGTTTAATTGTCAAGCAATTGCTAGCAGACAGTTACCAATTGCTTGAGTTTACTAGTAAAAGCATTTGCTCGCTCATTTTTATGCATACGGAATCAAGCAAATTCCAAGCAAAAGCCTAGCAAAAGCAACTGCTAATTTTGTATGCATCTGAAACATTGATTGGTCAGATGGGGGGATGTCACAAGGTTATTGGTCATACTCAAAACATAAATTCATGGTATGCTGGGAAGTATTTATCTAGTTCTTATGTTAAGATGTTTTACTATGTGATTTACAAGCTGTTTTAAATGCATTTAAGTTTTGGAGAGAAAATTGTAAGTTCTTGCAAGTACTGGTCTAAAAATGTTAAGATCACTGATTATGACATGTATCATCATTGATTTTTCTCTCTAAATTTAATTCTCCACTGTTCAAGAATTGCCAATTACATTAGCCATTACTAACTCTTGGTTTTGATTATATTTTGTAATTTGCATAATCATTTGATTTTTTTTATATTTGCAAATAGCATAGTTTAGAATATCTGAAATATCCTGTAAGTTATCCAGTCATTATTACTGGACAAAAGAATGAATAATTATTGATGAAATTATCAGTGAAGAAAATTGCCTGATAATTCTCCTCAGCCTTCATCTTTGCCAAAATGAATTGGCTTCTGAGATAATTTGTATTTGTCATGAAATACACTCATTCTATCGAGTTGTAAATATTGCACTTTTTGTATTTTGATGTGACCTTTATCTGTGTGTTACATCAAAGTTGTTGTGCAAATTTTGTTATTTTAAAGTCTCATTTATTCTTTGCATGTAGCTTTGTAGCACAGTGCCGCTTCATTAATAGCTATATGATATGTTTAGTCAATCAGTAATATAATATTGTATTGTTTGGCTAACAGTAATTGTAAAATTCCATGTAAATTGAGTTACTGCTTCTGTTTCCTATTTATTTTTCCTTTCATTCTTATTAAAATGAATTTTAATGAATCATTATCACATATTTCTTTTTTAATTTTTGTCTCGCCTGCATAGCAGAGCGAGACTATAGGCGCTGCTTTTCCGACGGCGGCGGCATCAACATCAAATCTTAACCTAAGGTTAAGTTTTTGAAATGACATCATAACTTAGAAAGTATATGGACCTAGTTCATGAAACTTGGACATAAGGTTAATCAAGTATTACTGAACATCCTGCCTGAGTTTCAGGTCAGATGACCAAGGTCAAAGGTTATTTAGGGTCAATGAACTTAGACCATGTTGGAAGAATTATTTTCAAAATCTTAACCGAAGGTTAAGTTTTTGAAATGACATCATAACTTGAAAATTTATGGATCTAGTTCATGAAACTTGGACATAAGGTTAATCAAGTATTAGTGAACATCCTGCCTGAGTTTCAGGTCACATGACCAAGGTCAAAGGTCAATTAGGGTCAATGAACTTTGGCCAAGTTGGGGGTATTTGTTGAATTAACATCATAACTTTGAAAATTTATGGATCTAGTTCATGAAACTTTGACATTAGGTTAATCAAGTACCACTGAATATCCTGTGCAAGTTTGGTCACATGACCATGGTCAATGGTCATATAAGGTCAATGAACTTTGGCCGTGTTGGGGGTATTTGTTGAATTACCATCCTAACTCTGAAAGTTTATGGATCTAGTTCATAAAACTTGGGATATAAGAGTAATCAAGTATCACTGAACATCCCCTGTGAGTTTTAGGTCACAAAACAAAGGTCAGTTAAGGTCAATAAACCTAGGCCATGTTGGGGTAATTGTTGAATTGCCATCATAACTTTGATAGTTTATGGATAGAGTGAATGAAATGTGGACATGGGTGTAGTTGACAAGTCTTAAGTCACCGTTCAAATGTCATTTATGGTCAATGAACATGGTATTATGTCATTATATGAATGGTGTTTTTGTGAATGATTATTTTATAGTAGTTTTCAAAGTTAGCACTGCTGCTATATTAAATCGCGTAATGCAGGCGAGACTGCCAGAGGCGTTCCACTTGTTAATAATATGTATTATTTTATAAATCAATAGACCACTGGAATGAGGTTCTTGAAATGCAGTTGCTTATTTTTCTTACTTTAAAAAGCAAATTCATTGTCATTATTATAACGATTGTTATAATAAAAATTATTATCCAAGAGTATATTTTATGAAGCAATATATTTCAAGAAACAATGCACAATGAGACTTAATGAGTTATTGATATATACTTTGCAGATATATGTCATTATAATCATCATGTTATGGCAGAAAAGACTTGAGCAATAAAATTTTTGAGTGCTATTTTGTAAAAATACAATCTCAATTGTGTACTCTTGTCAGGAGTTGAGTATATTTGTTTTGATATATAGGTGATTTTTTTAGAGTCAGATAGGGTGCTAAAAGATATCAAGGGTGGAATATTTGTATCTTCCATGCATAAACCACCTACATTCTTAACTGTCATATAACTGAAATGGAGATACAGTTGTGATTGGGAGGATGTACCAATAGGGGAAATATTTTCGGAGCTTGGACATTTCTTCCCCACTTTTCCATTTGCCAATTACACTTTTTCACTTTTATACCTGGCAGCATTGTACAGTGGCTCTTTTACAACTTACAATAGCCATTTAGTGCACTGTAAGGCACTCCTTATGGCACCAGCATGCAATCTTATAAATGTTCATGAAATAGTTTTTTCCCATTTGCTGCTTGCTATGAAAATGGAACTTCAACAATAAAACAAAAATCTCAGGCTTGTGTTTAAAAAAAATATCCATTCCATGAATGAAACAGGATTTGATTGTCATTGTTAATGTGACACTTGATTCAGTGCCAGCCCCAGACCTTTATTTAACCCTAAATAGACTGGGCTATTTTGATGCCTAAGAAGACTGGGGGGGGGGCTGATTCAGCCCCCCCCCCTATGATCTCGGCCGTCGACCGCGCGATCGTGACGAAAATTGGCACGTGCATTACCCACGGCATAATCTCCAAGACTGTAGGATCAAATTTTCCGAAAAATTTCAAAATTAATTAATTATGCTAATTTATGCGTAAAATCAAAGATTTGCTCTAATTAACTAAATAAGGCCTCTAAACTGCTATTTTTTTTATTCATAGACTCTTTGTAGGATTCTAATCAAATGTACATGAAAAAAATTCAACATCACAATTCTTTTCTTATGTATTTTATTGTTTTAAAAATTTCTTATGTATTTCTTTGTTTTTTTACTTTTTGTTTTTTATTGTTTTTTCAATGAAAATCATCCGTGACTTTATTCTGACCATAAACAAGATGAAATTAATTTAGTTTGATTAGTAAAATTGAAAATAATGATACATTTATGAATTTTGGCTGAAAACACAATTTGCATTGGATTTGTACACAAATTCACGTTTTTTAGCAATTTTGGGTCGACATGTACTTACGAAATGTTGTGTAATTTCGGAACCACGTACCCGGGGGTCGCAAATTTGGTCTCAAAAGTTGCGCAAGACTTGAAAGAAAAAAGTCATGGAACGGCGCAGCGCCAGCTTTTCGCATTACAGATTTATCGCGAAAAATGTCGAGGGGGGGGGGCTGAATCAGCCCCCCCAGTCTTTTTAGGGTTAAGGTTGAGAGCCAACATGTAGGAGGTATTTCATAGGGTCAGGGATGGGTGTAGGCACTTGCTGATGTACCTGTTTAATCACAGATGCTACAAAATCTTTCTTTGATAGGTTTTATCTTTTATTATTTTTTCATAAAAAATTACAATGCAGAGTGAATCTGAACATATCCCTGAAGAACAAAGACACTGATTTTCTGGGGCAGTATTCTGAGGTCATTTTATCTTTAAAACATTTTATTTTATCTCTTAAAATGAAATTGGTATTCTGAGATGACATTTTATCTATCAGATAAAATTTTAACATTTATCTTGCGTATCTATAGATCAGGGGTTCTCAAACTACGGCCCGCGGAGCTTCTCTATCCGGCCCGCGAGACTCTGATGTTTTTTTTTTAATCACTAAAGTCACAATATGAAACATAGCTCAATATGATTACATTGTGTATCCATATAGACCTAACCGTAATAAAAGTAATGGCAGTCAAATTAATTTGACTTTTAAACTAAGTTTAGTGGAGTCTTTTCTGTCTGTTCGATCTACTTTCTTATTAGATGACCAGCGCTGTTCTCACCATGTTTGGATCTACATACAGGTGTGAAAGTGCATTTTCCACAATGAACATTTTAAAGAACTAACTCATACCGAAGTACCTTGACAGGAGCCGCGGAACGGTTTTCAAAGTGGGGGGGGGACGCTGGCCATGCAAAAAATCACAATCATATGGTCATTTTTACGTTTTTATAAATGGTTTTGGGAAAAAGTGGGGGGCTGAAGCTTCCGCGGCCCCTGCTTGACCAGTGAACATTTGCATCAGTGCCTTCGTCTGGCAATTACACCTTTTGTGCCAAGGTTCAAGCAACTTGTTGCTGACAGACTGTTACTTTTCCCATATTGAAAGTGACTAGGAGACTGACATCCTTGTTAGAGTCTACAACAGACATACTCTATTATTCATTCTACTTTGACTGCAAAGATATAGATACTTCAAGACATTATCTGTCTCCCAAATACCAGTTATGTATAGGTAAAATCTAGATTCTTTTTAACAAAGTGCTGCAATTTTTTTATCATTAATATTGACTCTCGCTGTATTTTGAAATCTTTTCTAATTTTGCCTGCGTTCCGTATGAAACTGTTATAAATTTGTTGGAATAAAAGCTCCCAAAATAAGGGCCAGATTAGAGAGCATCTAGGACTCCGACCGCAAGGGTCTTTGCGCTTCGCGCACATTTTTGAGTTTAGGGGGACGCAGGAAAAAAAATTGACAAGCAAAAAAAAAAAAAAGATTATCATAAAAAAATTTAGGGGGGGATTGTCCCCCCACCTAAATTTTAGGGGGGACACGTCCCCCTCCCCCCCGCTTCCGCCGCCTATGGGTCCCTAACCAATAACTATGGCTTATCTAAATTTCATACATGCGAATTTTGATGGACACATGTTGCTTATCAGTCCTTACACAATTTAAAAAAAAGGAATTATGTGGTCCGAAAGAACTTTTTTTTTTTTTTTTTAACCGGTTTTGATGAAATTTTCAGCATTGTGTTTGTTTAATATTTCGCCCTTTATTCAAATCTACTTTTTGTTGGAGTGAAAATGCCGTTTAACAATCATAAGAGCAAACTGATACCCAACTTCCAATTGTCAAACTTGTCAAAAATGTATACAAACGGGAAAACAATGGAGAAAAGGAATGAAAAAGAAATAGGTCCTGATGAATCACAAAAAGAACAAAAAATCCGACGTGCAACCCACAGCCTGTTCTCATTTGTTGTTCTTTATTAATTTGTCTATTAAACTAGACCATACCGTTGCTGCGAAAAGCTTGACAATCTGAATGATCACGTGAATTTACCTCACCAAAATTTCACAAGAATGGCCACACCTTCCCAGGTAAATGTTATTAAAGTAAATTTTGTCATTATTTCATTTTATAATATATCGTAGTTTGTGAATTTGGTGTGTAACTGCACGTGTTAATGCTAGATAAAAACTTACAAGACGGACTCCGTGCCAACGGGATCTAGCGCCTTTCTGATGTCGCTCTCCCCGTGACGGCTGGGTAGGAATTCCCAAAGATTGTGCTGCATGTGTGCTTATTATATTGCTGAGCTGTGGTGGCCTGTGGCTGTGCCCCCCCCCCCCCCCCCCCTGCACTCAGAATATTTTTATGCCTGATGTGGATTAGACAGCTGGCAGCCGTCTGTTTCGAGGAGTTTTTTAACTTTTTTTTTTTTTTAATTTCTCCTCGTACACAGACGGCTCGCTAGCGTGCAGCCACCATTAGGGGATTTGCAATGCAAAATCCCCCCGTCGGGGCTCTTCAATTTTTGTCTTTAATGAATACAAATTTTGAAAATTAACGCGACCAAAATGCAAATTAATAATAATATTCCCTCTTGGCATTAATTGCCAAAAAAAAACGGAGAAAAATCAAGTTAAAAGGAACAAAAACAGTGACTTACCTCGGCTGTCGCGCAAATTTACTTCCCCGTTTTATCCGATCTTAAGTACATAAACATATTGCCATTGAGTCCCCTGTACAGATCGCGCTAGAACTGCGGTCTCTGTATTTGGTGAGTGAAGCCAACGGAGTTCAGCTGAACAACCAACATAACAGAGACCGAAGCTTTTGGTCTAGATGTGGATGTGCCTCACGAAACCGTGAAATGGGGGTCCAAGGAATTAGGAACTGACCATGGTGGCTTGGGAACGAAATATATCGGGCGGTGTGAAAAACAGGGTGAGGATGAGTAGCCTGGAGGTGTCTGGGGAGTAAAAGTCACTTTTAAACTCTACGTAGGCTTACTCCCCAGTAAGTAGCCTAGATGTAGAGTAGATGACTTTTACTACCCAGACGCCTCCAGGCTAAGGATGAGGCCGAGGGTCGGGATCGCGATACAACAGCATTTTGTACAGTGCACGCCAGACAAAAAAAGCTTCGGTCTCTGATATGTAGGTTATTCCGCTGAACTTCGTTGGCTCCAATCCACTCGATCACCAAATACAGAGACCGAAGTTCTAGCTCGATCTGTACAGCCTCATTGGCCATATGTTTATGTATTAAGTTCGGATAAAACAGGGAAGTGAAGTTGCGCGACAGCCGAAGTAAAATTAAGTCACTGTTTTTCCCCCTTTTAAGTTTATATTTCTTTTATTTATCTTTAATTTGGTAAAATTTGTTATACATATTTTTATGAAATAAAGACAAAAATCAATGAGCCCCGTCGGGGGGATTTTGCATTGTTAACCCCCTAATGGTGGCTGCACGATAGTGAGCCGTCTGTTTACGAGGAGAAATTAAAAAAATTGAAAATGTTAAAAAACTCCTCGAAACAGACGGCTGCCAGCTGTCTAAGTGCACGCTAGCACTAGCGCTTAATTAACGTTAGACTGATATTCCGCTGTTTTGGAAGGAGTTTTTCAACATTTTGTGACTTTTTTTATCCTCACACATAGACGGATGATGGCCATTGGGCTTGTAATGGTGTAGAGCAAACAACCACCGCTTAACTACAGTGACTATGGTATGGAGAAAGGGTGCACTTTTGCACCCTCAATTAGATTACTCCTAAATTTTGTTTTTTGATGGGGGGAAAAAGGAAGAAATATTAAAGATAAATTTACATCAAATACAATCAGCTTACAACCTTTCTGAAAAATATGCTGGAAAATAGCAAATTTTGATGACAAACAGATCGGGACCAGCCAGGTGGTTCTTCTTCCATTGCTACAGCTGAATGAACAGACGCGCCAGCGGATTGACGGTTGGCATGTTCGTACGCTCATCAGCTGTAGCTGCGCTGATGGCGATCGGGCGATCAAAGAAGAACCTGGCTGATCCTGATCTGTTAGTCATCAAATTTTTTCGGGAGGGTGGTAAGCTGAATGTGTTTAATATAAATTTATCTTTATTATTTCTTCCCTTTTACCCCGTTGAAAAGCAAAGTTTAGGAGTAATCGAGGAGGATGCAAAAGCATCCCCTTTCTCCATAGAAGCTGTAGTTAAGCGTCGGTTGAACCTCCACCATTACGAGTCCAATGGCCATCATCTGTCTATTGATGGAGGGGATACCGTGGAGCCAGACAAAGTCTCAGCTGAGCATATCCCTGACAGAAATAGACCTATTTATCGGTCTAACAGTTCTCTTGTTATCGTGGTTAAACTTAAAGCTGATTGTTGATTTTAAATGAATATTAGCTCTGCAAAACAATATATTATTTTCTGAATGCAGATGGAGTTTGCTGTGCAGATGACATGCAATAGTTGTGTGGAAGCTGTCAAAAAATCTCTTGAAGGGATAGAAGGTATGTTTAGGCCTACTTTTGTTTAATCTGATAATATGTAAGGTCAGTGTGATGTCTTGTCTATGCATATATTTTTTTTCTTCAGAATTTTAATCAAGCAACAAATAAACACATACATGACATCCTTAGTACTGTACTAAGACAGGTATTCCTTATTCTAATTCAAATACTTGTAGTGAAAAGGGGTAAAATGTCAACCATGTTGTCTCTGTCATAGAAAAAAAACCCAAAATAGTGCAGACAAGGCGACTATTTCTTTGTCAATCCCAAAGGGGCACGACTATCACATCTTTCATATATGTAATAGTTTGCACTGATTTTGATGAAAATTACATGTACTTGTATTGCTCACAAAAAAATAAGGATTGTTATTTCTTAAGCTTCTTGTTAAAGTTAAAGTCAAATTATAGGTCCAGAGGCATTGGGCTTGTCCTCCCAGGCTCCCAGGTACTTAAAGGTACTTAGGGAGTATTGTATACATGTACCATTCTTGATTAATTAGTCTGAAGAAAAGAGTATCTTGCTGGATATCATGAATGCTTTTGATTGATTCATGAACCCTTTTATTGCCTCTCTCATTTGGAAGTAATTCTTAAGAAAAGTTTGCCAGTAGTGCAACTGAACTGTTTTTATTGTCAAAGAGAGAACACGTTTTTTTTTATAACTGTGTTCTTTGGTGAATTGCTTTAACTTTAATTGAAATAATTCTTTGTAACAGGTATCCAGGGGGTTGATATCAATCTCTCTAAGGAGCAGGTGATTGTTACTACTCTGCTTCCTTCCAGCAGAGTGACTGCACTCTTGGAGTCAACAGGACGTAGAGCTGTCTTGAAGGGTCAAGGGTCAAATGTCACAGGTAAGTTAAAGAGCAGATTGGTTATTCATGAAAGTGTATACTCATGAAAGTTGTCATCTCTGACTAAATGCCAGTAAAATCCTTGGTTTGGATTGGCAATAGTCAGAGAACAACAATTTATCAGTGCTGACAACTTTAGTGTAACAGTGCCTTGATTCAAGTTTTACTGCTTGATTTAAAGAATTGTTTTTCGCAAGTGACAGGTTTTATAATCCACTGCTGAAGGAAAACAATATCTTGGTAAAAAAAACTTAATGCACAATGTATTTTGGTCAATCCAGTCAATTTTGGTGATTCTGACATCAGTCATTGAAAATGTGCTTAGATATTTATTAGCAAAGTTTGCTAAGCACCGTCATTCTTCTGTGCTGTTTCACTAAATGTGTTTGAAGAAGTGACTTTCATTGATATTGCTTGTCAGATGAACATTATAGCTTGCCCAGCTTAATCTCATTAAATGTCCTCTCGCATTCTGACTATTAAAATAGGATAATATACAGTTTGAAAGAAATCAGTTACAGTCAGGCACGAGGCATCTCAATTTTATAAATGCATTAAGTGTGTGAATTGGCGGGTGTATGAGATCAATTTGTGTGTATTATTTTTTTTTGGGGGGGTGCTGTTATAGAGTGCTTCAAAATCACTATAGCCTGGTTTCAAGGTACCTCTGTCTATAATAGATAAATTTAATTATAATGATAATAATATCAAACAAATATATAGCGCTTAATAACATGTTTTTAAGCACTGCATGCTATTACCTCGGCTTTAGCATGGCTACTCTGATCGGATGGCATTCAAGGAATTTCTTCCTACCAGGTACCCATTTACTACACCTGGATGGAGAGCGGCAAATGCAGATAAATGCCTTGCCAAAAGATGCGAGTGCTGCAGTGTGATTCGAACCCCAGCCCCTGTGGTTCAAAGTCAGGAGACTTATCCACTGAGCCACAACACCTCTACACCTCTTCCTTCAGGTAAACACCTTGGAGCAGCTGTAGCTTTGCTAGAGACAGGAGAGTCTGCCCGAGGAGTGGTTAGATTACTTCAGGTAGCTCAGGAGACTTGTATCATTGATGGGACTATTGATGGTCTATCACCAGGCAAACATCCTCTCCGCATCCATCAATATGGAGACATCTCTGAGGGGTGTGCAAGGTCAGCAACCAAAATGAAAGATTACACTCTACAATTCATATTAATTTTAGATCTTTGCAAGTTTACATGGTTATACAGATTACGGAGAGGAGACTTACAACATGTGTTTAGTCCTGTAAAGGACCATTTGGAGGGTGGAATGAAGAGAAGTTGAAGATGAATCAAAATGAAAGAGGTTAAGTTAGAATTGAAAAGCAAGAAACAGGTATATGAGAAAGGAAAGTAATCATTTTTGAGCTACCTTGAAATAACTGCTTTGTTGGAAATACCAAAATTTTGTAATTTTGATAGATAATGGAAGCTCAGGAGAGAGAATATGTCTGGTGAGTGAACCCTTTTTTGTTGATGATATAATGATCAGCAAGAAATTCATGAATGCCTTATTTAAATGAATAAATAAAGATAGATCAGTAAAAAAGATATTACCCTAAAGATGTATTAAAGTTGTTCAAGCAATTATAAATGAATTTAAGTGTCCACTTTCTCATGCAAATTGAATCATTATTTACTTACCACCAGATCAATGAGATTGCCCTCAAACAAAAAAACCTTATCCTTCTATCACTGTGTAATTGTCTAATATATTTTTTAGTATATTTACTAAAATTAGTCAATCTTACCTGATTTGATTTAAAGTTCTCATGCATTCTGAGTCCTTTATTTTTGTATTGTTATTCTTTCAGTTGTGGCAACATATTTGATGCAAGAGGTATACTTCATGGAGAGAAGGCTGCAGAACAAAAGGTGAGAATAGTTATATGATGTGTTAATTACAAATTGTATATCTATACCCTGTATTCTTGAGCAAAGAGGCTTTAAGGTTTAGCAAAGAAATATATGAAGTACTTCTCTTATTAATCATACATTTTAATTGTCTATCTGCATTTTGTGGAGCTTGCCTGGGGGGGGGGGGGTACTTAGATTTAGTTTGGACGGGGTGTGCAGCTGATGGTTCAAAACCCATACCCATATTTACGGATCATTTTGGCTAAAACGGTACCCATTATTAGGGATCTATTAAAATTTGACAAGCAAAAAAAAGGTTATCACCCAAAGTTAGAGGAGAATATGGACCATGTTTAAGGCCATTATCTAAAAATTGGGGGCATGTTTATGGATTTTCCAGCATAAAACCATACCCCATGTTTAGGGATTTCTTCCCAAAAAGCGACCCATTCCAGCGGCACATCTCTGTATGCCTTATTTCGTGAGTACCCCCCCCCCCCCCCCCCGGGCTTGCATAGTTTGAGAGGCAGATCTCACATTGATAAAAAAAAACGAACAAGTTTGTCATTAATACCTTGGTCACATTTGCTCTACGGCGAGCCGAAAACAGCCGTTTTATTTTTATATTTTTATTCAAACCATATAAATATAAAAATATAAAAATTTATTTTTATATTTTTATTCAAACCACCTATATTTAACTGGTACAAAAATGTTTAAACTGCTGTTTTAGACTCGCCATAGAGCAAATGTGACCGAGGTATAAACATCATATCTGTCCTTTTTTTTTCAGAGTATTATTCTGTCAAGACTTGATTAACTTCACTATGAACACAGTGTATGGGGTGCAAGTTGGCAATATTTTCATTATTCTCTGTATTTTACTCTTGTTTAGGCAACAGGATATCTTGGTGAGATTGTTGCAGAAGACAATGGCAGATCCACATTCAGAATGGAAAATGATCAACTCAAGGTACAAAAAAGGGGAATTGAAGATGAAATGATATAGTATTGAACAATGAACACACAAAGTACATGCAATGGACATTCAAAATGGAAAATTTCCATTTTAATTATGATATTTAAACAAAAATATAATATCTCAAAAATCTGTTAGTGATATTGTGGCTTGGATAATAGCAAATTAGTGGCAATTAATAAGTGATTGTGGCCCTTGCAAATTGTCCCGAACGGTAATCTATTTGAGCATGTTGGGAAACATATCAATATTTTTATTGGTCATCAGGAAGATTTCTGTTTTATTCCACTTCCATGATGACTCACACAATATAATATATCAATTAAAGCTTTGATTTAGTCTTAGTGTGTGGCATGCCCACTGTTTATTATAGCCTATTGAATTCTCACTATCAAGTTTTACCATATTTGACCAAAGAGGGCAGCAATGCCTAAAAGGATGTTTGTGTAATCAAACCTTTCAGTCCCTCTATACAATGTACAATAGATGTAGTCTAACAGTTTGACTAATTGTAGTTTAGAAATCCATGAGGTATAATCAAAGGAATATGATACTTAGTACATGGACTTACTAATGTCAATGTTAGAAATTTAGATTATTCTACTCAAAGAAACATGACGTAAATATCTCCAATTATTTCATGAATGCAACAAGCATGGGATGATGCCTTCTACTTTTAACACAATCCAGTATTTGAAAAGAGGAGAATTTTATAGCACGAATGGTATCCAAACTTGAAATCATAAGAAAAAGTGACAGGAAACAACTAGGTCTCAATTACCTTCATTTTACCCTTTCAAATTAGTCTTTATGGAATCTCGCACAATAAAATAAATTACAATTTGCATTAAACATGAAATTCACAAGAAGTAAAATTATTTTATTGGCAGTTTGTCATAATTCATGGAATACTATAATCAGACGTCTGCTTTGCAGCAAGCCTTGTGGTTGGAATCAAATCCAAATTAACTTCAAGTCGCAGCTGATGTAAACGTCTTTGCAAACTGGAAATTTATTTGCTTTTATTCCTACAGGGAGGCTCAAAAGAGACTGGAATTTGTATTTCAATATTCATGCCACTATTATGAAGTTTGATCTTTAAGACTTTATATACTGGGATGTTAAATGCTATCATAATTCATTTAAATATTAGATTGCAATGGATCATGTGATATGTGCCTGGCTTAAGTAAATTCTGAATGTCATGGCATTTTGGGGATGGAAATATTTGTTAACATCAAAATAAAATATGTTACTGTGGTATTCTTGATCATCTTTTTTCCTTCCTTGGTATTAACCTTCCTTTCATCTTTATATCTCTCTTGTCATTCATTTCGATTCATCCTGTTTAATATCCCCTGTCTAATTCTCAATTGTGTCCTTATTCATGTATTGATATTTTTCAGGTTTGGGATGTTATTGGTCGATCCATGGTCGTTGGAGAAAAGTCTGGTGTCACCACAGATATTGGAGCTAAATTTGGTATTGGGTACGTTCTTTATCATGGAAAAAGCCTGTGCATTATTATTATTATTATGAATAAAGGTTCTCCACCTCACAACCATCACCACCCCCTCAATTTGATAGCATCTTACAATGCATTGTTTCTACCAATATTTCTTACAATACTAATATTATATTTGTTTAAAAAGATAGACATATAATCAACCAAAAACAGTCATTGACACCAGTTTTTAATAATTTGAAGAATCATGGGGAGATCATGAATCATGTTATAGTTTTACCTACTGTTGATAGAGATTTCACTTAATTTAGTAATAATAATAATGATAGTGGTGGTGTTGGTGGTGCTAGTGGTGGTGGTGGTGGTACTGGTAGTGGTAGTAGTAGTAGTGGTAGTGGTGGTAGTGGTAGTAGTAGTGGTAGTGGTAGTAGTAGTAGTATTGGTAGTAGTAGTAGTGGACGTGGTAGTAGTGGTAGTAGTGGTAGTGGTAGTAGTAGTAGTAGTATGGTAGTAGTGGTAGTGGTGGTGGTAGTGGTAGTAGTAGTAGTGGTAGTGGTAGAAGTAGTAGTTGTTGCGGTAGTGGTGGTGGTAGTGGTGGTAGTTGTAGTAGTAGTTGTAGTAGTAGTAGCAACAGCAGTAGCAGTAGTAGACATTTAAGGCACTTTATATAGATATTTCAAGTGGAAAGATGGACTGACTAGCTAATGCAAGCAATGAATCTATTAACAATAAAAAAAATCCAGTGAAACCTATAATGGACTTCCAGAAGAAGACAGAGAAGTGGTCTGTGTCACCATGTGATATTGATTGACATGTGTATGATTTAATGAGAAACCAAACTTACCAAGCACAGGAAATGTGATCTTGATAGATAAATGTTAAAGATAGCTGGTTAGTAAAGTGAAGGTTGGAAAATTATCATTATTTGATGTTGTAATTATTGTTAACTTCAGTTTGTTATCATTGTTGATCCTATCTCCCTGCACTATCTCATCTCTCTCCATTCTTCCTTCCTCACCTTTCTTTATAAAAAAAAAATTTCTGTCTCAGAACCTTCCATATAATTTCTTTCCTGAATGTCATTTCCTCTTTCACCTATCTTCTCTTCATTGTACTCTTAACATCATATAATCTGTATCAATCCATCTTCTTGTCTCTCCATAGAATTTCATGTGGTGTGATAGCTAGATCAGCAGGATTATTTGAGAATACAAAGAAGATCTGTGCCTGTGATGGTATCACACTTTGGGATGAGAGAGAAGTGCCTGTTGCTGGTAAGGAAAGAAGTGAGTTCGCAAAGAAAAAGGCTGGAAAACTCTAGCTCAAAAGCAATCGATATTCATTTATCGGTTATCAATGAACTGTAATACTTAGTCTGCATATGTTAAGTTTTGCTATGCCAGGCAAATCTGAGATTTTTTTTACAAGAATACCCTTTGTCTGAAAGTATGCATATCGTCGCGTGCCTGCACAAAGGCCACTATCGCGCGTGGCGATGGAAAGGTTAGTTGTCCAAAATAACATAGAATTTGACACAAAAATCGTTGAAATAGCTTATGAAGAAGCCGAGATATACACTTTTGACAAAAATGGGTTGGGGTCAACAACCTTTTTGCCCCAAATCGTTTTTTTGGTGGCACCCCCTCAATTTTTGACTGATTTTTCTGAAAAAGGTGTCAAAATGCTCAGGAGCACAAGCTGCATCTATAGAGCTGGTCCTCTCTGTGATCTGAAACATCAACATTCTATAGCCCACCACTATTTAAAGATTTAGATATAGAGGTTTAAAGCACCCCCAGGGTAAACTGCGTTAAAAATGCCCCTTTCGTAATAAACAGTGCATTAAAAATGCCCCTTTCCTAACTGAAATTGCACTATTTTCTCCTTTTTTTTAAATGCATTATGTTGTGTTCTTTGTACGATGCACACTTTGCACTTGTTCTATTTTATACATTATAATATAAGCTCTTTTTTTGCCATATTAGTGGTCCTTTAAACCCAAACAAAAGCTTCCTTTTTATTCCTGAAAAGTAAAAGTGAATATTCTTGTTTTTACTACTCACTGTTCTTTTTCTGTTTGATATAAAATTCACTCTTTTTAATTAGGACCTTTCCACAGAAAGTAACTTTTAACATATTGAAAAATTCAATTAGGGTATTCTAGCGTAAATGCTCCATAATTTCACTTCTGAAAATAGCCATATTTTCTCGCTCCCTTGCATAAAAGAGCCCCTTCACTGCCATGCCATTATGTGTAGGTTTTTTTTTACTTGGTTCAAAATACTGACTTTCTCTGTGGTTATAATGGCGAATGTTCCTGCTTGATCACTCCAGCCGTCGTCAACAAATACACCTCCTATGCACTTGCCTATTATATAATGTTTTAATTATGAAAGGGTAGGTTGTTTCGCTTAGAACGCCCCTTCATTGCAATGTCTTATTACATACTATTAAGCTATAGACCATGTTTTATTTTCACAGATGAAAACATGCAAACTGCCCATCACTTCAGTACCCTATTTCACACTATATTACTGTAGCATATAAACACATAAACATGATAAAGATGTTACTCTTCTTTGACTTCAGAATACGATAAACATCGCATTGAATACTAACTGCTTTGTTTTATGTACGTGTATCTGTTGAGCTGCATTTCTTGTTTCATGTACGTCGTAATGCCTTGGCCTTGAAGTTTGATGCCTTAGCGTTGGCCTTAGCCTATAGAGTTCATGCCTTGACTACAACACTGATAATGGATGAACACAGAGTTCTTATTAATAAGCCAGCATGAATATGATAGAATCCCTTGTACTGGCTTGGGATAATACCTGCCTTACACAAATCAAGTAGATCATGTTTCTTCTCAGGAGCAATTCCAATAGGATGCTCATACAGGGTCTGCAGCGCATCCCTTTGGCATCTCCAATGCCATGGACACAAATCTCCTGGAAATCCTCTGTGAAGTTTGTCCAAACCTTCACAGACCCAGGGTCTCTTTTCTGCACCATTTTCTGGCAGATAGACAGCCAATTGACTGCCCTGCCAGCGATGTCCTTATCGCAATTGCGGCTTTTGTGCATTTGACTGCATAATTTTGTCACTGCACAAATGCCATAATGCAAATAGCGGCCTTTGTGCAGGGAAATTTTGTACCAAAGGGAGATAACGGCCTTTAAGAATAATTCAATAAAAAAGACGCATCTGGAAAAAAAGTGACGTATCAAATGGTAGCATTTTTTATTTCCTACCTGATACAGACAAAAAGTATTTTTCGAAAATTTTGACAAAATTTGCAGATAGCGGCCTTTGTGCGGGCAAGTGACGATATAAGTTTAAACATGTTTGTTAAATTTTGTGTTTATGCATTTATTGCCAAAGATATTCATTATTCAGGGTGTAATTGTCCCAGTATGAGATGAATGATGGGTCAAATTTGAATTTTGATTTCAATTGACTTTTGCTTTTGATATTAGTACAGAAATCTGTGTATGTCTTATTGAAAACGTTAAAGTTACTAAATTACCAGTTTATGTCAAAATTGACATTATACAGATAAAGGTAACAATATTTTAAAATATTTGTTTACAGCTGTTACAATCATTGCAGATAAAAAATGAGATAGGCCATTATATACTGTATGTATGCTGTTATGGAGCTTTTGAAAATATGACAATATTTAGATGATGATAGATCTGCAAACGTTCAATCCTAATCAGATTTTCATAATCTAAATAAAAATTTAGAACTTAGCATGTACAGTTCAATTTTCTTTGAATCTTCCATTCTCTTTTCCTTCTATCATGTTTTTAAAAGCTCCCTAATTTCAGAATTAATTCCATAAGTTAAACAGGAAATAAATGTATCTTATACAGTAGTAATAAATTCATATTTATGCTTATGTGCAATTTGTTTTTTATAGTGAAGAACTTATATAATATTGTATATGTGATCAATGCAATAACCTACTAAATATATGTGGGAAAATGTGTTATGAGATTCTCTCTCATAACTGTGATTGTATACAACATACATGTACAAGAAAGTAAAGAGAAAATGAGTAGTTATGCTACATCTCTTAGGCAAGCATGGAATATGAAACAATCCATAAAAATGTAATTGTTAACTCTGGACTTTAGAAGTTTGGAATTTACTTATTAGCTGTAAGATGTTTGCCTAATTTTAGGCCTATTATGTAAAAAATTATAGTTTATTTATGTACACATTCCTTAATGTAGGTGACGGGTTGATTTTTTTTTCTTTAAATTTTGTAACAGCAACGATATTAAATAGTATGCTAAAATACATGAATTCAGACATTTTTGTCTTGCTTGCATAGACAAAGTAGACTTTATTTGTCTGTATTGACATTGATGGTGCAGATTTTATGCAATTGTCAAGCTTTTGTGTCAATAATATGACAATAACTATAATTTTTTTATACTAGATATATAGCTTCATCAAATTCATACCCAGTCTCTTGAATTGTAATAGTCAAGTTATGAAATCAGCTGGATCTGACCCAGTTAAGAGGTCAAGATAAATGCCTTTCGTAGGGGGGGGGGGGGCTGATGCTACTGCATCCCTCAGATGCATCTCTTAAAGCCACAAGTCAAGTTAGAAATTGAATAAGATCTGATCCAGTCCAGACTCCAAAATTCAAACTTTCTGCAAAAAGGACTGTTTAACTTGTAAATCTTTTCAAGTTGGGGTTCTAAAGTTTGATGGGTTAGATTTAACCCAGGCCCAAGGTTGATGTACTTTCTGTGGAAATACTGTAATCATTGTCCTTCTTGTGGTATTGAGGTATTCTTATGGTGACATACATATAGGCAGGTAAGACAATTGTTAATGTCTGTCTCTTGCTATATATTTTTGTAAACTACCTGTTCTTTGTTCCATTTTATAGTAGATTGCATTCCTATATGATTTGTTACGATTCTGAATCTGTTATTGATGTTGAATGTACATCAATATATTGAAATAATAAGTTTGCTAATGTTTATGACATGCATCATGTAAGATACTACAAAAGATTACCATTTTAAAGATAAATCATGTGAGGATCAGTACTTTAGATATCAGTGTCTCCCTGGTGTGTTATTTTTTGTTGTTTTTCTGAATTAACTGACCTGGTCCCGTTGCATAAAAGTTACTTATTATGGTAAATTTGCCATCCAATTGTAACTGTCATGGAATACTTGATTTTGATTGACTGTTGTGTTATGTCAACATGGTAGTTACCATTTGAAGGTAAAGTTATCATAATAGTAATTGTTATGCCCTGAAGTGAACCTGATTCAGGGGAAAATTGCTCATGGATTATATAACGCTAGAAATCGGATACACTTGAAGAGATATAGAAAATGGAATTATGCATGTACGTATGAATGTATGTGTTGCGTATGTGTCAGGAAGCGGAGGTAGCAAGAGAGAGGGGGAGGGGGTGGTTGAAAACAAAAATATGTGAGAGCCGGACGAAGCGAGCGAAGTACGGAGTGGGGGCAGGTGGTGGTGGTGACAGAGATTGCCTGTGAAGTGATGACGCAGAAAATGTAGATCTAATGCCGAATAGAAAGATATGAATAAGAACATGTATCCTCTGTCCTGGAAAACAGACACGATTAAAAAAGAAACCTTATAAGTGATTGTTTGCGCACGTGTACTGGACGGGTGGAGTAGATTAACTGGTTGTAAGCTGGCTTGATTGAATAGAAAAGGCCCGATACAAAAAGAGTCCTTTAGCAACGGAAGCCCGACTCAAGGTCACTTGAGAGTAGGGACCCTTGATATCCAGACCCGGTCTTTAATTTCTTCATCGTTAATGTCCAATGGTAAAACTAGAAGTGATCTGATCATGATACATATCATATTGATAATGGCCGCTACTTAAACTTAAAAACAAAATGTGAACATAACATTTAGGAATGTATGTGATATTTTTACTACAGAATAACGATTATCATTAATATCAAATGTTTATATCTTTCCTCCTCCCCGTTCTCCCCATTTTTTTTTCTTAATCTCCTGTTGTGTTCGAGGTTAATCTAAATGATTTCATCTGATTAGATTTTGGAATATATGTCGGCATTTAATGAGGAAAATGTGGTGAGATGTAATTATATTAAGCAAAAACAACTTATTTTTTTGTGAGTATCGGCGCATTATTTTCGAATCAGATCTCTTCTGTCAGCGGACAGTTTCACCTTGCACGTCATGGTACGGGATGTTGCTATCTCCCTATTTTTACTTCTTAAAGCTTGAAGGAGAGTTCAATCTGTAAAAATACTCGGCACCCTAGTTTGCAGTCGTGAATATAACTGACCCTCGATACTTGTAACAAAAGTTTTGTGACGTGTGCATTGATGGGCGTCACAGATCACAATGTTATTCAAAGATGTATGCTAAGAAACCAACTCAGTTGATTTGCGTTTAGTATCAGTGAATTCCAATCCTTCATAAGTCTCTTTGTTATAATTCTGCTACTTGGAAAGTGAATTTATCCAAGTGAACTCCCGAAGAATTCTTCCAAATTCGTTCAACAATAATTTTTAAGACAAATTTGTAAACGATATGACGAATGCATCTTCAGCAGGGCTGATGTCCATGGCGAAAAACAGATTTTTGAATTGATGTAGTTTTCTGGCACATTTTGATAATAAGCCCGCACAACTTATATGTACCGCTGTTGTCAAAAGTTAGTGAACCTTACCACAAAATACACACCTTCGTGCTGAGTGTTGAATGTATAGTCAACAAAACTAAAATGTTCGGCGAGCCTATAGAAACCTTATTGAATGTAATATTTTATCACCTGACTTCACAATTAAATATCTAAAACATGACAGAGGCCAGAACTTGAACAAATATGTTCATTTTCTGGTGGCGTTAACTAACTTTTGAGCACTAATTATATGCCACATTCTCCATCTTCCTCATTATGACACCCTCCCATCCAGTTAGAATTATTACTAATAATGTAGTCATATTTTAAATTGTTATTTTTAAAAGTCTAAAAGTATATTAAAAAATAAGCTCTGGATCATTTCCATGTTCTGTTTGATCCTTCTATCATGTATTACTGAGTAATAATTGAAATTTTAAATAATCTAGGCATTGTGATCTTCTGCTTATGTTTATAATAACTTTTTGTTGTTGTCATATATGTATAATATTCTCTTTGCTTTTTATGTGTATAATTATATCACTTGTAATTTTTGGATTTTGTTGGGGTAACGATTATAAAAGGAATCTCTTCCTTTCTGCTACCCCTTACACTCTCATTATGTTTATACATTTTGTTTTGTTATTATAGTTATCATATTTATCTCACTTTTTGTAATACTTATATAAATTTTGTAATGTGTTTTTATGACGTATGTTGAATAACTTTGAATTGAATTGACTTTAATTAATTGCAATAAAACATTCAAACTTTTCAGTTTAGTGAAGCAATTTGGAAGTGATAGGTAATGAAAAGTAGCCATGCAGCAACATGAAAATATGAAACATGCAAGATGTCTTTGTTTTCAGTCTTTTATCTTAGTGTCTAGACTTTTACCCTTTAAATTAAATTAAAGGGCAAGTTGAAGAAGAAATTGCAATTAAACACAAGACAAACAATCTAATGCAACTTGTTTTTCAACCAATCAGAGTTCACATTTGGGACTTCCGTGATTTTTGGAGCCCCATGAATCATTTATATCATGAGTGAACAAGAATTCATTGTCTTTGCTATGTCCATAAATAATTTTTATGATAATTTCTTCAGGACCAGGTCTTGGGTACAGGTAATATTTTGACTGGAGAACAGTGGAATAGTCTTTAAATATTGTTTACAATGGAACATCACACAGCATAACCTACCAAGAAAACAATCATTCCCCTTATTGGCCCAACAATAAACAAAAGTCTATTATCACGCAAGGAGTGTTATGGTGTTCGGTGTACCAAAACAAAGAACATTGTTGATAATTTATCTGAGCGAGAATAAAGCAATTAATCACTGAAAATGAAATATTATTGCGATAACTCCCATTTGTCTTGTGTTAAAAAGGATCGTCTGTGTTTGTTAGGTAGTGATATTTAACTTTCTTGTTTGTAATTTCTCCTAAAACGTTTCTTATCTCAAGTGGAAAAGCTGGCATTATTTGCTGAATCAATGTTTGACGTCTCTTGCACGATTTGTTTCGAGTTTGGCGTCTACAAATGTTACATAACGGTAACCCGCACCCAGTTGCCTAAACTATTTCAGTGCTAAAGATAATTCTAGAACACGAAAGAGAGAGAGGGGGGGATCATATTCAGACCTTTTTGGAGGGTGATAATATTTTATTTTCTTATGTTTTTTTTTTCTTTTGATATTTCCTGAGTGAACACTTTGTGGTGAATTTAAGGTCATAATTTGATGATGAATTCGGGTTCAATTCCTTTTGTTTCCAGTATAAATATTCTTTTGTGTGACAGGAATAAAATTGAAATATATCATTTTGTATGGCTTTTTTCGGAAAGAAATTAATTACTTGTAAAAACACATGATTAATGAGCAAGGAAATCTCTGTACAACAACAGCAACTACTACTACTACTACATGCAGGGACCTGGGAACGATTTCTAGGGGTTGCTGGTTTGGATAGTAATGATAACCAATAATAAAAAACAACATAAAATATATATCAATTGGACATTCACCCTGCATGGGTTCCGTTTTATACAGACTTGTTATAATAACAAATAATATCAATTTCTATGACAAATCTTCTATCAGCCAAACAAAATTAATGATTTTAGTAGCTTTAAACTATTATTGTCAATTGTTATTATAACGAGTTTTATGAAACGGGGCCCTGCTTGTGTTGGTAAAAGAAGCCAACTCATCCCGTAAGATCTCTCCATCCCCCCCCCCCCCGCCCCCGCACCCGACTCCCCAACCTCTTTTGTTTACATCTGAATCCTAATAAGAAATCTGGAGAAGCCATATCAGATCATCGAGCCAGTCTCTCTCCAAACTCTCCTCCTGAAAACACTTACTGTTTAAATCCTCCTTGAAGTTAAGATAGAAACAAAGATGGTGCGATTTGGTTGTGTCCTTTTGGCGTTTTATACGATTGCTTCGTTTTCTGTGCATGGAGCATCAATAGGTAAGTTTCATTTTTATTGTCAAGAAGTCCTACTTTGATTTATAATATTATATATACTTTCTTTTATTTGCATTCCGCAGAGTGGATATGGAGCATTATAAATATCACCTATTATTATTACCATATTACTACCATTATTATCATCATCATCATTATTATTATCATTATTATTATTATTATTATCATTATTTTTAACCCTCGAACAGAATCGAAATAAATTCGTATTGCTGGGAATGCTGCACTTTATAACTGTGATAATCGGTACAATATTACTTGTTAAAAAAATGCAAGAGAAATTGCAAGGGGTGGAATATAAATAATCAGATTCGTTATATTGCGAAATAACACTAACTTATTTTACCCCCACCCCCCTCCCCCATGCACGCACATCGATTCCATTATTGCGATTTATGTTCCACCCCTCGCACTTTCTCTCGCATCATTTTATTTATTTCACAGGAGTGAAAATGTACCGATTATCTCTTCATTATCCCCCTATCTAGGCAGGGGGTCTCGAAGGTATAAAAACATTTCGGGCAATATCTTTGCCACGCGATTTTTTTTTTTTTTTTTTTTTTTTTTGGGGGGGGGGGGCAAATTTGAGGCCACATTTTCGACGCCCGGGTACACGGTTCCGAAATTACGCAACATTTTGTAAGTGCTTTTCAGACCCAAAATTGCACATAAGAAATTGCCAAAAAAAGAATTAATACATAGGAGAATGATATCTGATATCGCATTTTTTTCACGTACATTTGCTAAGAATACCACAACAGGGGCGGCGGAACCGGGGTGAGCAGGGACACTACCCCCCCCCCCCCCCCCCAAAAAAAAACAAAAAAAAAAACATAAGTATTAAATTCCCGTAGGAAAAAATGCCTTTTTCAAAATGAAATACCATACCCTATTTGAAGTAAAGCATGATACATGTTTTAAGTAAGAAAATCACAAAAAATTTGGCTCGCGCTTATTTCGCGCTCGCATCAATTATTGTTCTCATCCTGTTCATGGTTACAAAAATGCTTAGATTTCATGAAATAAATTTCTGTAAATTTTGTCCCAGACATCTTGCGTGCCAATTTTAGGCGCGATCGTGCAGTCGACAGCCAAAATCTCAAGGGGGGGGGGGCTAGATAGGGTCAAACTGATTTCCGATGATGCCGCATGTCATATTTTACCTTTTGAAAATGATTTTAGTATGTAGATTATTCGAATGATAAGCAAACTGCAGAGAGTGCAAAACACATGCATGTGCACGTTTAATATGTCGTCTTCCCAAATTCTCTCCTGTCACCCCACTATTGAGAGAATTACACTGGTAACCTGTCTGGCAAACAGTGGCGTAACAGGCGGGGGCAGGGGGGGGCAAGCTGCCCCCCCCCTGGCGGATTTCACCGGGAAAATAAAAGAAAAACGGGAAAAAGAAAAAAAAAAGGAGGGAGAAGAAAAGGGAAAGGGAAAGGGGAAGAAAAGGGAAAGGGGAAGAAAATGGGAAAAGGAAAGGAGGACGAGGAAAGGGAAAAGCGAAAAGAAAACGAAGAAAACTTTTTTTAATGGAAAAGGAAAGAAAGCGGGAAAATGTAAGAAAGAAGAACATTTGAGAAAGAACAAATTCTGAAATAGGCCTATATGTATGCCATAGCATAATGGGAAATAAATCAAAAGATGACAAATTGACAAACAATAGCGGGAATCGAAGGTAGAATGGAATTAGTCAAAAGCTTAAGTGGAAAACAAAGAAAAGGGACAAGAAAAAAAAAATAACACAACCGGGCTGCCGATGATTGAAATTAAAGAGCGGGAAGAAAGATGGACTGCATACAACATTCTGCTATAAGCTTGCTAAATTTTATGAAATAAGCTACCTTTGTCCCAGACCCCACGCAGTAGGGGCTCTTCATTTATAACCTTCAAATGGCTCTATAACGCCCCCCCCCCCCCCCGCTCAATCACGTTCAATCATTGGCATACAGGGGCGGGGGGATCTTGGTTCCACATCCAAGAATAAATAAAAGAAATTATAGGAGACAACGTATAATGAAATGAATGGAAACAATGAAATGTGTTATTTGCTGAATATAATGGGAAAATCTATCACATAATTAGAATTTGATTTCATTAGGCTATTTTTTTTCCAGCTCGCTTTGCACGCTGGCGACTATTTACAAATTTTTCCATCATTGCTATGTTTTGCCCCCTCAAAATATTTGGTTCATTACGCAACTGGGTTGAATAAATGTGTTGTGTAAAAGCTATATTCTATATATGCCCGCGATTTGATTAAAATAGCGGCAGTCTGAGAGGTTTAAATGGCTTTGATATCAAGAAGTTCCGGGGGCTCCGCCCCGGACCCCAACCGTACAGCACTGCGTATGGAAGGGTTGGGCCATGACCCCAAAACTTTTACAGACAAGAACAAAAAAGAAAAGCAAAGGAAAAGTGTAGGATATGATTTTATTTACTGAATATAATGTCAAAAAATAGCTCAAAGTTAGATTCTCATGAAAAGGTGATTTTTTTCTCGCTCGCTTCGCTCGCTTTTTAGCACATGTGCTATACTGCGCCCCTCTTTTTTTTTTTTTACTCTTCACGCTAATGCCGCAAAGAATCCTGTTCACAGTGGCGTACAGACCACAAAAAAAGTAATCTATAGAGAGAAGAGTGAAATATATTATTCTCTGGATATCATGTCAATATCTATCACAAAATTGGATTTTTGTATAAAAAAGGTCAACATTTTTGCTCACTCGCTCGCAACTTTTTTTAAAGATAAATTCTGCCCGATACGCAATATCTGGCCTTAAAATAGTCGCCTCATTACACCACTACGCCTGTTCATACCATGATATCACCGGGAAATGTTTGGCTCTTGTCCCCCCCCCCCCCCTGGCCACCGACCCCTGTTACACCGCTGCCGGCAAAGAATCACATTTAAGATTAGGCCCCAAGTTATATCTCGGATCTCTTGAAATTGAAATCCCGATCTCATGACCATTACCTTCGTAGCTCACATACACTCACATTGCAAGTACCCCCACACAAGACTAAAGCAACACTAGGAGATATGTCATTTCTGATGTCAGCCCCACGACTGTAGAACAAACTTCCACTCGACATAAGGAATTCAACAAGTTTACATAATTTCAAGTTAAAATTAAAAACCTATCTATTCCAATAGTACGTACAGCACCTAGGAAGCTCTTGCAGCGCAATAGAATATATAGAAATAGTTTTGCGCTATATAAATGCATATTATTATTATAATATGCTTACATTCTTCAAATTATTATCCACCGCATGCTGTAACACGTTTCGACTATTATGCTCGTAAAAAGGGTCTTATTTTCTTACTTTTTGTGACATACGAGATTATAGTAAAAAATAATTACTGTTTATATCCATGTAATCATTATTTCAACAGGTAAACGTACGAAGCGTGAAACATGTGGAGTCATGATGATTCGCACGAATAATTGCAGTAACCATGGTTACTGTCGCGTAGACAACATCGGACCTCATTGTATGTGTTACGAAGGATGGGGTGGTTATCTCTGTCAGGATGCCATCAATACACCACAAGGTAAATCTACACCCTCCCATGCACCCCCATTCTTCCATCCCCCTCCCACCACCACCACCCCCACCTGACTCCATGCCAGGCCTGCTCCATCCCTTTGTCACCCATGCCAAACACTCCACCCTCCCTCCTCTCATCCTCACTCCTGTATTTTTTTTTATTTTCTCTCTCTCTTTCTTCATTTCATGGTCAATCTTGTTCTTTATCATCATTTTGTATACCTTGATCTGATTACTCTCCGTGTGTAAACTTCATGATGAAATGAAAAGATTAATTACTGAGACAGCATGTCATTTCTCAAGGACAGTTAATCTCTTTCTTAATTCTTCTGATTGTACAATTCCAGACTATTTTATTACAGAAGTCGCTCAGGAATTTCTTCAAAATGCGAATTTCAAAAATATCAAACATTTCTGGTAAATGTTTTTTTCAGCCCTTATATCGAACTGTAAAATAAATGAATAAAAAGGGAACAAAGAAAAATAAATAACCGCGAAGTCCTGCCAAATCACTTATGTCAATATTTTTTTCCCGACACCATTGGGGCTTGTAAAAAATAAGTTTGACTGTACTATATACACCCGTGTATTTCATAGGAGAGAGGAGCCCCCTGGTCGATGACGACGGCAATAACGACGACGGTGATAGTGAAGATGATGACGATGTTGCACAAGTGACAGAAGAAACCAGACGACCAGAGGTCACAACCCAAGCAATGAACGAAGAAACGACTGTAGACCAAGACAACGACGGCGACGATGATGGTGACGATGACGAGGTGATGAGAACAGAACGTCCTAACTCTACACAAGGTAGGAGTTTTATGAATAGAGAGTTCTTTCAATCTTTATTGATCAAAGTATAAATTACAATATAAATCAAACAAATCAACAAGCTATTTACATGATTAAACAGAGCAGCACTTAAGTATGTATAAGTTTGTAGAGACAGATACATAAGACAAATTAAATATCAAAATCTCCGTGTTTTTTTTATGTACAGGTAAACGCCCAAAAATATTCAATATCCTTAATGCCTTTGATACGAGCTTTGAATTTCACAATATCGGGGGTTTTTTAATTAAATTTTCAAAAGTGAACATAGTATTTGAAAGCAAGGAAAATGAATGTTAAAAAATTATCACCTTGAATACCAAATATCTTTACAAAAGAGGAAATGATTATATTCGTTGTTTTTGGTTTATTATAGATAAAAGATCGTCCCACACAATGTTAACAACCGGACAATCAAAAAAATATGTACAATTGTTTCAGGGTCTCTTTTACAGAATGAACAGTTTGGGGAATATTTTCTCTTGATTTTAAATAAAAATGCATTAAGGGCTATTGTCTTATGGAAGATCTTGAAATAAATTATCTGAGGCGGCTATCAATAGTACTCTTAAAATTCAGCAAATGTATTTTCTCCCAGTCTTGCGAGCAAATATTCTTATTATTCTGTTTGTATTTACTTGTTTGTGAATACATTGAATTTTTCTTTATTAATGTATTCAGCATTTGTTATTTATGTTTTTTATTTATTTATCCAATCGTTAATATATGATATCTATTCATTTAATCATTTTGCCATTTAGCTATTATTTTTTATTTATTGATCATACATATAGATCGAGAAAATAAATTACAACTTTTCCCACGATATCTTTTTCTCTCATCCGTTTTTAGTACTGTTCATAAGTTATTGAGCCGGGTGGATTTGGATTTGATGCATTTAACAAACTAGTAAAAATTTGAAATGGTTATGATCGTGCCCTTTTCAACTAAAAAATGTATGTACCAACATTTCACACATTTGCACTGAGATTTTATGAAACGAGGACTGCAAGGTTTATTTGTTTTGTGGTGAGTTATTTTTTTTTTTTTTTAATCCTATTGGCCTGTATGATTTTAGTTTATATTATTTTTTACCTTCTCGCATATGTTTAGACCACACTGGACAGTGGCGGATTGAGGGGGAGGCAAATTCGGCCCGTGCCCCCCTTTTGAGAGCCTTTATCATTTTTTTAATGTAAATATGGCGTACTTACACAATAGGTCCCGCATTTGAAAGTCACAGCATGTATTTTTAATCGGAATATGTCGTTCGTACATAAATGAGGACCATTTTTTTTGCATGTCCAATTTTCCTCGGGAAAATGTGCCCCCGGCCCCCTTTGAAAAATGCTGGATCCGCCCCTGATACTGGATATTGTTTACCTCCATTGACCACCCCCCCCCCCCCATCCCTGTACCCCGGTCATTTTATGTGGTTTTTGCGTATATTTTGTTTGCAATATTTTTAACATTTGTTTTCTCCCAGATGGAGGTGCTATTGGTGGAGATGAAGGAGATCGTGTAGCATTCCTATGTGATGAGCTCTATGCTGGAACCAATACATGTAGTAACAGACAAGGTCATTGTTCTGTGGATGGCATTGGAGCTTTCTGTCAGTGTAACATTGGATTCATAGGAGTTGCGTGCCAATACAGAGGTAATAACAGATCAGGTGTTTTATATCATTGAATTTCATCAAAATAGATGTGTTTTTTAAGGGCAAGTCACCCCAACGAAATGTTGATTCGAAGAAAAATCAAACAGGCATAAAATTATAACAGAACTGTCATTATAATCGAGCCGTAAAATATTCCCCGGGAAAATATTGTTTTAGCGGAGAATGTCGTTCATATGCAAGTGAATGCCGTTTTGTTGTTGTTTTGTTTTGTTGGGTTTTTTTTGTCAAATATTTCTGGACAAAAATGCACCCCCCTGGAAAATCCTTGATCCGCCCCTGCAGACAAGCATAATAGCACTGTTTTTAATACAAATTTTCAATATGTCCTTTCTCTTAACTAACTTTTTCATCTCCGTTTGTTTCCATTTCTTGTATCTCATCAGCCGAGAATGTCGCCCAGGTTCTGCAAGCTTTAATTGGCATGATGCGTGATCCACACTATCGAGTCATCGGCGGCTTTACTCCATAAGATAACATTTGATTGCCTACATCATTATACATCATTCGCATTATTATAGTCGAATCTTAGGAGCTGTATATCACACGTCTGTTTTTTATTGGCAACTCCTAGGTTTTACCTTCCCATTGTAATCTAACGAAGTACATGTATTTACAGCAAGTTGTTGTTCTCTTACCTCAGTACGAACGATACTATTTTCGATATCAGTATACACTACTAGTAGCAGATTTACCTTTCTGCTATAAGAGGGGGTTTGACACCATTTGGTTTGACATGCGCAGAGTCAGGAATTTTCTGAATATTTGACAAGCCCCCCCCCCCCTCCCCACACCCAACAGTCATCACCTAAAATGAAGGGCGTTTGGTCTCCAGAAAAAAAGACAACCCCCCCCCCCCAAAAAAAAAAAAAAAAACATCACTCCCAAATGCCATTTCGGGTTCATCTCTTTTACCTGGGATGCGACTGCGTCCTAAACCACCAGTACCCCCATAGATCCATCACTCACTCTTTTTCTTCCAGGGAGCCCAAGTGGAGGAGATTAAACCTATACCTCTCCCGATCGGTTGAATCGAATTGAAAAGTGTAAGGTAGCTTATTCCAAAAGTAACACTTTGTTAAATTTGGCTAAATTCTTGTGCTATATGAGGCTAGCTATTCGGAAAAATAAAGAAGATTCTAAAGATATGCAAGTGTATATATTCATTAAAATCAATTATTGTCTATTTACGATCAATTTGTTTCGGTCTTTCGTGGACTTAAACTATTACCTTGTAAGTGTATGTAGTGCTTTAAATTATGCAACAAAAATATATATACATATTTCCATCATGTTCTCTGTAACACGAGTGTAACCAGAAGTGGATTATTAATTATTTTGTTTTATATGTCAAAAGTGATTAGATAACCCTATATCCAACAGTATTGTCTGAAGATATTTACCTTTATAACACAAAAATTGTTAAAATTCACACTGTATGTCTAAAGGCAACCGCACACCGTACGACTGGTCGGCGACTCGATTTCAGAATAAAATGTAGTAGAATTTGATGCTATATATTGAGACTTGGAATATCTTACTGTGTAATGTTCTAAATCATCGTACGAATACCTATGTTCAAATCTGTGACTATGCTATCATCCGGCTCCTTAGAATAAAAGCGAATTCAATATCTAGTCGTAATGACGTCATAGCAGTCGTATGATTGACTACGATTTGAAACTAATTTGGCCTTTACTCAAAAATAAAAGCTTGCAATCTTTCAAAATGGTTATATTAGTATTCTTTCAATTGATTTCAACCTCAAATAAAATGATATGTCCCATTCACATTTTCAGAAAATAAGCAAAATGCGATTTGTTCCAAAATCGGATCGCGAACAGTCGTAAGGTGTGCGGTGGCCTTAACATCATGATAGCCAATCACATTGTATTTGGTGGCACTTTGTCAGTTTCTATCATGCTTGGGGTCCTTATATAACGATCACATTGCAGTTTCATTTGAAATTTTGAAGACAGTAAAACAAAACTCTTTCAGGTCACTTTGGCCCTTATTTTGAAAAATATTATCCTCTCACATGGTCATAAAACTCACACGCATGAATTGTATTGCCGGGTCTTTTATCATCATTTAGTTAAGCTACCAAAATAAAACTACATTATTACAGATTATATTAAAGGAAAAATTATTATCCAGGTCTATGAATTTTGGAAGCTTCCACTTGATTTGAATGCCATTTGGTTAAATCGAACGATTGAGGTTTGTATAGATTGATAAGTCAGAGTAATGATTGATTGATGAATGGTTTATTGATTCATTCATTCATTCGTTCATTCATTTAATCATTCATTCATTCATACATTCATTAATTCATACATTCATTTATTCATTCATTCATTAATTGACTGATTGATTGATTGATTGATTGATTGATTGATTAGTTGGTTGGTATTTTTGATTGGTTGATCCACTGATTACTTACTTGCTAGCTTACTTTATTTATGTTTATGGAAACTCTGAATGAAAAAGATAAACTGGATGATTGATTGTTTGAGTGATTGCTGGTTAATTGTTTGAGTTATTGAATGACTGGCTGATTGTTTGGTTGCCTGTTTTATTGAATGATAAATTAATTGATTAATTAATATTGATTGACTGCATAACTGATTAATCAATAAAATTTAATGTATATATTAATTGATTGACTAATTGATTGATTGATTGATGGATTGATTGACTGATTGATTAATTGTTTTTCTAACAATAAATGACTGCACACGTTAGTGTCAATATGTATTTTCATCTATTTCTATCATTTTGGTGAAAATAAAAGAGATAAAAGAGCATTGTAAAGAGATGTTACGTACAAACATAGACGCTGAGACGCAAGCACAAACGTATTAGCTCTTGAATGAAAAAAAAATTGGGAACTAAAGATAGTTTCTCTTTTTTATGAAGTACTTTTGATGAAAAGTATACTCAATCGGGTTACTTAATATACAATCTTATACGTTTAGGGAAGACAAAATAATGTTTAATGTGTGTGGACTATTACAGTGATTTCGATTTCAACATCAATGCCACCCCCTAAAAATATATATCATTATGTTCGGGTACGAGGGAATTGTAATACCGTCACGAAGAAAATTATAGAGCGAAACTTAGCATTTAGAGCAGATCTACAATATTTTTAAAATCTTGAATTAGATAGCCATCAGGAGGATAAACATATAAACTACAAATTAAGTAACATAATCAAAAATCCCTGTATACAGCAAGAGTGGAGAGAAAAAAAGAATGATAAAAATTCACGTTCTTCTCGCTCGCATTGCTTGATTATCATGCATATTTACTAACGGAGATATTTCTGCTGGCTCTTCGCTTCAACCACCATTCACCATGTTCACTGTTATGTTTAGTAAAATACGCATCCTGTTCATCATTGCAAAAAGGCCTTGAAATGTTTCGTTTATAGGTCTGAATATTAAGCATGTTATAAGCACGCGGTTTGCGCTCACATTAGGCTTATTTGATTACAAATGAAATGGTTTCCTCTTAATGAATTCTTACAAAGAGTCCTTAAATTTCCAGGATTTCCAGATCGATATAAATAAACAAAATTTTTAATCGGGCTAGTTGTTTAAAGGTCAAGTCCACCCCAGAAAAATGATGATCTGAATAAATAGAGAAAAATCAAACTAGGAAAACGGTAAAAATTTCATCAAAATCGGATGTAAAATAAGAAAGTTATGACATTTTAAAGTTTCGCTTATTTTTCACAAAACAGTTATGTGCAAATCTCAGTGAAATGCAAATGAGACAGTTGATGATGTCCATAACTCACTATTTCTTTTGTTTTTTTATTGTTTGAATTATACAATATTTAATTTTTTACATATTTGACAATAAGGACCAACTTGACTGAACCATATAGTATTAAAACAACGCTAATTCCACATGTTCCGGGTGGGATTAGTTTTTGTTTCACTTGACAATGAGGAGAAAATTAGAATATTTCAAATTTCATGTAATGAAATACCAAAAAAAAAATAGTGAGTGGATGACGTCATCAGTCTCATCATTTACATACTGACCAGGATTTGCATTTAAGTGTTTTATTAAGCGAAACTTTAAAATGTCATAATTTTCTTATTTTACATGCGATTTTGATGAAATTTTCAATGTTATGCTTGTTGGATTTTTCTCTTTTTATTCAAATCAGCTTATGGTTGGGGTGGACTTGTCCTTTAAATATATTACAAAAAATAATATAAATGTCTCTTTTCAGGTCTAAATAATTATATTTAAAGCTGATTAGGCTTATGAGATCCTTAATCAGGTTAGATACAGGCAGGTCATGGGCGGAAATCTCTCCTTGAAGGTAGGGGGACACAATTGAGTTTTCCGTGTTTATGTTCTACATAATTACTAACTCAAACACACACACATACATATGTATATATATATATGCCTGAAGATCGCACCTCACGTAGGTTGCGTGAAACTCAGAGTTGCAAATAAATTTGATGAACCTCCAGTCAACCTTGTGAACTTGTGTTTATTATATATATATATGTATATATTTATAGTCATTTTTCGAAGAGGGAAGGTATTCCTAACTAAAGATGAAAGGCCTCAATAAATAATGCGAGCGCGAAGCGCGAGCCCAAATATGTTGATATTTCATAAATTGTGACCTGAAAATTGAACATTCTGAACATTTGTTGTTATCATGAACTAAATTCGAACCTACCTAAACCATTAATGCGAGCGCAAAGCACGAGCTGAAGGTTGTTGGTTTTCCAACCTAAAAACTAGACATTCGTAAAACTTTTTCAAATCATGCACAGGATGGAATTACCTAAAAACTGGACATTCGTAACACTTTTTCAAATCATAAACAGAATAGGAATTCAACGCGAGCTGAAATCATTAGATTTTCCAACCTAAATATACTGAACATTCATAGCACTTTAAAAATAATATGTACAGGATAGGAATCTAAACAATTAATGCGAGCGTGAAGCGCGAGCTGACAGTTTTTGATTTTCCAACCTAAAAACTGGAGATTCATAGCACTTTAAAAAGAATATGAACAGGATATGAATCTAAACAATTAATTCGAGCGTGAAGCGCGAGCTGAAAGTTTTTTATTTTCCAACCTAAAAACTGGACATTCTTAGCACTTTAAAAAGAATATGAACAGGATATGAATCTAAACAATGAATGCGAGCGCGAGGTGAAAGTTTTTTATTTTCCAACCTAAATACTGGACATTCATAGCACCTTAAAAAGAATATGAACAGGATAGGAATCTAATCAATTAATGCGAGCGCGAAGCCTAAAAACTGGACATTCTTAGCACATAATAATGAACGGAATAGGAATCTAAACAATGAATGCGAGCGCGAGGTGAAAGTTTTTTATTTTCCAACCTAAATACTGGACATTCATAGCACCTTAAAAAGAATATGAACAGGATAGGAATCTAATCAATTAATGCGAGCGCGAAGCGCGAGCTGAAAGTTTTTGGATTTTCCAACCTTAATACTAGACATTCTTAGTACTTAAAAAAAAATTATGAACAGGATAGGAATCTAAACAATTAATGCGAGCGCGAAGTAAGAGGTGAAAGTTTGTATTCTCCAACCTAAAAACTGGACAATCGTCACGCTTGTTCATATCATGAACATGATAGGAATTTTACTAAACAATATTAGATTCGAGCCCGAAGTGTGTGCTGAAGATATGTCATTTCCGGCCTAAAAATTTGTATTATTAGAATATTTTAAAATCAATGACAGGGTAGCTATCTAACAAAATTTTAATTAATGTGAGCGCGAAGCGTATCCTGATTTTTTTATTTTCCGACCAAAAAAAGTCATCTTCTTTTCACCTTATAGCAATAAACGGGATAGTATCTGACTTAACCATATTACTGATGCGAGCGTGAAGCGCAAAATTATTTTTTTTATATTCAGATCTGAAAACTGGATCTTTCAAGCACTTTGAAATAAAGAACAAGCAGTTTATCTCAATAAGCAATGCGAGCGCAAAGCGCGAGCTATTTTTTTTAATAAAGATTTTAACCTACAAATTATGAAAAAGATGGATATCTTCCTAAATAAATGATTTGATTTTATATATTTCGATCTAAAATGTGAAGAAAAAAAATAAGCACGTTTTGAAATAAAGAGATTGCTGTGTATTATGCAAAGCGCGAGCGAATTTTTATTTTTATACTATGACCTGAAAGTTTTCTTTTTTTCCACTTATTCCCCTCCCCTTCCATCATTTAATTTTCTTCCTCGTCCTATCTTCTTATTTTTCTCCTCACCTTCCTATTTTGCGCCGCCAATAGGGGGCGGACCGCCGCTTCGCCCCCTTGATCTACCTATGATGACCCTCCCGCGGCAGGAATTTTGTGTAAAAATGGAATATAAAAGTCTCGTTAATAGAGTATTTAAAAACAAATTTTGGGGGATTAAACATAGTTAAAATTCACTGCGAAGGATTAATCATAACTGATGAAAACTATTCTTTTTACTGAGTACGCGAACAAAGAAAATATCCTTATATTCCAAAAAATTTGGAATAAAGGGAAAATGAATTGGTTAAACAAAGATATGTTTTTTACGGGTTATGGAACATTCTCGTCTACCATCTATGCTCTAAATTTACTTATAAGCGTCCAGAGGCGATTTTCTTTTTTCGTCATTTTTATTAGTTATGAAATTGACAATGGCCATCGATGTCATCAATGTCATCACTCTTTGGCTGGCATATAGGGCTAGATGCGAGTACGAGAATAGTCGGGCCGGTATGCCTTTTGTTTTCCTATCCAAGTTCTTAATAAAAACTATCTGTTTACATATATTTCGAAATTCGAGGATACATGTGTATAATTTCGATTTTGAATTATATATCTTTTTTCATAATAAAAGACCACAAATAGTAGGGGGGACATTTGATATTATGTCCCCCCTTTCCAAAATGGTAGGGGGGACGCGTCCCCCCTGTACCCCCTGGGATTTCCGCCCATGGATACAGGTAGGTCCATGCCGATGCATGAAATATTTAAAAATTTCACTCGCTAGTGCTTTACTCTTGCAAGAACAGGCCTATATTTGTATTTAAACTTGTAAGATGTATCTATTTTATTTTAAAACTATGGTCTAAAGAACTACCCCCCCCCAAAAAAAAAAAAAAAAAAAAAAAAAACATTCAGGGGCGGTATTCTGAGGTCATTTTATCTTTAAAATATTTTATTTTATCTCTTAAAATGAAATTGGTATTCTGAGATGACATTTTATCTTTCAGATAAAATTTTAAATTTTATCTTGCGTAGAAATTTTATCTTGCGTATCTACAGATAATACGCAACAGGGGAGTGCCTGCGTAGACATATACCCTTCGCGTATCTGGCCATTGCAACGCGGATGATGTGCTTGCGCTCATGTTACTTTGAAGAAAAATAAAATAAACTTAAAAGAGGGTAGGGGCTATTTTATCTCCGCGACGTTGATTTCATCATTATTTCTTGGTGAATTAACTACAAATGTTGACATGAAAATGAAGAAAAATTATATATTTATTGAGAATAATACCTTAACGTTATTCCTGTACAATCAGGAAGTATTTCATGAGACTTTTCTTGACTAATATTGTCTTTGAAATGATGCTTGAAAAGAGGAAATATAGACTTCGAAAAAAGATGAGAGTATTGTCATTTTTTTAAAAAGAAATCTCTGTAAAGACGCGCAAGCGTATATTGCAAGCGTATTTGAAGTCAATAGATTGACGCAATCTCACTCCTTTGCCACACCTCCTGGCGGAATGGATTTTCATTGGTTGAGTGATATGAGAGAGCTATAAAAGCGCATTTTTAATTGGATATTGATTAAAAAATAGGTGTGTCTTACAGAGATAAAATGAAGATAAAATTGTTCTCAGAATACCAATTCGGAGAGATTTTAAGGGTATTTTATCTCACTGATTTTAACGGAGATAAAATATTTTATTTTATCTGAGATAAAATGGATCTCCAGCTCTTTGACCGGCCGATCGGGTGGAGATGTGGATTTTTTTTAATGACCCCCCTCCCTCTTACAGGCAACAGCTGGATTGTCCCCTCAATGACCGTTGTCTTGTGATTTTAGACAGTGCAGGCCTATTTGTATGCCTTCATCATTCTAGACAGTGTTATCCTGAATCAACAGGATATTAGATTGGTGTACCAGGGAATTGTGAAGATGTACATGTTATTTTATCGTAAACAATAATAATAGCCACGCCCACATTTCCCACCATATGGTACTTCCCCCTTTTGTCTAGCTGCTTCATCGCGTCCCTCCCTCGCCTCGGCCTTCCGCTCGCTCGCTCGGCCGGCCTCTTCCTCCTCCATCTTCATCTCTCTGTTCTTGTCGAATGTCGTGATAGATTAACGATGGCTGGCAGCTCAGCTTTCCTGTTTTTCTCATTTTTATCCATATTTGCTATTTCCACTTCTAGTGAGTTCTACAATACTGTTACTTCTCAGGCGTTCAACGATGTCAAGAAATCGAAAGAGATTGTCGCTATTTCATTCATAAGAAGTAAGTAACCGGTGGAGAGAATGGAATCTCCAGGCCGCTGTACACGCATACCGGTAACTACCCGAGCTCTGCCGCGAGCTGCGCCACGGCTGTGGCCGTAGGTGTTGTGCAATTGTGGCAAATTCAACCATATGTATTATGTGTAATCAGTAAGAATATGTCGTATGATGGGGGGACCTAAAGCTATGCACTTTGTTTACAAATGATAAAAACTATGCCAATTTTAATTTTTGAACAAATTATCTTTTTGCCTCACTAATTTGTGGCAAACATTCTAATTAAAGTCTAAAGAACATAACCAGGAAGAAAATATCGCAAAACTCACTTATACTTATACGAAAATCCTGCCATGTTTTCCAAACACCTCTTGATTTTGCCGCCCGATGTAGAAGGGGGCAATATGTTCATATTATTATAGGATAATAGGCCTATTGAATTTAAGCGATAAAATACGCACTCCAAAAATTCCAAACAGTTATTTGTTAATTTTCTCTGCATTTAGAGATTTACTGCAGCCTCTGAAGAAAAAAATGAATAGGAATCGTTCGTCACTCTGCAGTCACAGTTCCACACACAGAGTGTGCATTTGCCACTAAAAACTGTATGTGCGATGAGTGGTGCGTAGCTTTAGGGCCCCTACCTTACATCTCTTGAAGGATGTTTATTCAAAGTAGACTAGATCTAGTCTTGCAGCATTTGAATGAAAATCAAACCTTCATATCAATCTAATTCTATTCTAGCATTTTCATCATTTTTCCACGAATGCTTCAAATAGATCTAGAAAAGATCTGCTTTCTTGGAAAAAGAATGGCAATCCAAATTTTGTTAGCTCTCATGACATTATGACATTGGCATGATATTTTGTTTGAAATAAACATCCCCTCTGTATAAACTGTTGAGTACATGTAAATGGATCAAAATAAATAATTGGTACACGTTACCTAGTGTTTAGATGCATGAAAGTTATTGTTTTAAATGTTTTATTTAATGATTATTTGTGTGTATTAATTCATTGATAAAATGATTACCTCTGTCAGTACACCATGATACAGACACAATCCCATTGGCTACAAATACTCTAATCTACATCAATGTACATCAGATGACATTATGTTTACTAACTTTTTAATGAACTTTGTGAAAATATTGGTTTAGTTTTATTTGGAAATGAAAGGTTAATAAGAGCTTACACATAACATGCAGTTGAAACGTCCATACAGGTTCTATAGGGAAATTCTTAAGAATTTTGCTAGCAATATTTTTATGAATTGTTTAGCACTAGTTAGCAGGTATGTCGGGTAATATTACTAAGATTAAAATCCACATCAAATTTGCTATTCGATGCATCGATTTTGTTCACTCCAAATGGAAGAGTAGACTCCCCAGCATAGTACGTAAAGTGATTCAAGATGATCAACATAATATTTTCATTTATCAAAAGTGAGGTGTCACATGTACCCAGTGGAGCCTAAATTGCTGTTTAAAATACTTTGCTAAGTCAATGTTTACAAAACACTGGGCAAACTAATGTACATCCCATTTAATACTAGACAAAAGCTTTCCCCCTGAGACTGTTTCTGGCTGTAGTTACATAAAAGATTCCCCAGAATTGATGGTTGTTTCTGTCTACAGAGCACTCTTCCACCAAAGTGTTGGGAATATTAGACCTCACTGGGTACAAATAATCCATGTTGTAAGATTGTGCAGATATCAGAGTGTAATCTACATGTATGTTCTTAATTCAAAAGAAAGGGTAAAATTTGATGTCTAATACCGTGTTTACACTTGATCGGCTTTTGGTTCAGAACCAAAAGCCGATGCAGAATCGGCTTTTGGTTTGCATTTACACGTTACAGCTCACGGTTCAGAACCACGAGCCGATGCAAAACCTGAAATGATATGCACACCAACAATATACGTCATAATAAAGACAACGCTGGATCCGTGCACTTACAATTACGTCACAATGGTAAAGTAAATGAAATGCGCACAAATTGCCGATGCAGAATCGGCTTTCTGTTTACACATAGTAAAAAAGCCGATTCTGCATCGGCTCGCGGTTCTGAACCTACTACTTTGGTGGTGCAAATTGCCGGTTCTGAACCGCGAGCCGATGCAAGTTACTTGCGTTTACACGCTATGAAAAACCCGATGCTGCATCGGCTCGCGATTCTGAACCGCGAGCCGATTCAAAAGCCGATTAAGTGTAAACACGGTATCTGTTTCTTTGATTTTACACATTTATGTTGATTCAGTCAGTGACCACCTTCAAACAGATATGTATTTCCTGTTCTTCTTAATTTCCATTTATTTTAGCTACGCCACCATACTCTGAAAGCTTTCAAAGTCATTTTAGTGAGGCTGGTGATTACCTAGAGGACTATGGAGTCTTCTTTGGAACGGTTAGTGCAAAATAGTATAACATTCAGCTGATTGGGTTTATGTATATATTATTGGATGTTCATTAAGAAAATGAATAATTTATTTTATTTATTGTAACATATTTATTCAGGATAAAGATAAAACATGATCAGCCGAGGCTGTTTTACATCATGGTCCTGACACACACACACACAAAATATATACAATGCACAAAATTATTTAAAAAAGGAGTAACGACTACAATGGCTCACAATATTAAAGTTCATAAACTGTCTGACCTAGAAGGAGAACAGGATAAATGAAAGGAGAAGGACGAGAGAGGAAAGTAAGAGAAAGAGGGGGAGAGAGAGAGGAGGGAGAAAAAAATAAAAGAAGGTCGGTCAATTAGAGAACAATACATATCATTTCATTAAACGACGGCTTTAAAATAATGGCATTTATACGTACGTTTAAAAACTTCAAGAGAATTTGCATTTTGAATATCAGATGGAAGGCTATTCCAAACCAAGCCGCCAGCATATTTAAAACAACTCTTAAAACATTTGAGAGTAGGCTTTGGTAAAACGACGTTCAACGTATTGGCAAGTCTAGTATTAACAGAGTGTCTTTCAAAAACCATTTCCACTTCATTGCACATTCGGACTGGGGCCTTTCCATGAATACAGTTATACATTTTACAAGGTAAAAACTAAAAAGTAATCACGTCTGATATCAAGAGTTTGCCATTTAAGAGAATTAATTATACTAAGGCCATTTACATTATAATCAAAATTGCCTGTTACTATGCATGCAGCCCTTTTCTGTAATCGTAAAAGTGTATTCCTATGATGTAAAGAACAGTTTCCCCATACGGAACAAGAATAATCAAAGGTTGGTTGTATGGTGCATGTATATATTTTATTCAAAACATCCTTGCTTAAAAAATTACTAATTTTCATTAGTGTAAATATCTTGTAACTTAAAGATTTAATTAAATATTTTATATGAGCATCCCAGCATAGTTTACAATCTAACATGATGCCTAGATATCTTATGCTTTGTACTTGTTCAATGATATCATTATTAATATACACCTTCAATCTAAGATCATTATTATTCCTTAAGTTATTGGGCCAAAATCATAACATTACTTTTTTTTGCATTAATCCTTTATCTGTTACAGTTATACCATTCATTAATAGAATTCAAATCTTCTTGAAGCTTGGATGATATAACATTAATATCTTTATCAGACACATATATTACAACATCATCAGCGTAAATATTACATGTACAATTCTTTAAACAATCTGTAATATCATTTATATAAATTAGAAAAAGGGAAGGACCTAAAATACTACCTTGAGGAATTCCTATTTTTATATTTTTGTTTTGGATTGTTAACCTTGAGAAAAAACTGCTTGTTTTCTGTCTGAAAGAAAACTTTGAAACCAGAGGAGTTCAGTGTCGGAAATGCCATAATTATTCAGTTTAAAAAGTAATAATTAATGGTCAATACAATCAAAATATTTAGAAATATCAAGGAAACATGCACCAACTTTCTCTTTTTCATTAAAAGATTCGTACCAATCATCAATTATTCTATGTAAGCAAGTATTAGTTGAGTGATTGGCAAGAAGGCATATTAGTCAATATTAATGAGATCGTTCGTCTGTAAATAAGATAAAAATGGGGATTGAACTTCCTTTTCCACTAATAAGTGAATTACTTCATTAAACCAGGAAATCCCCTTTTTAAAGCCAGTGTCATATTTGTTATGTTACAAACATATTTGAAGCCAAATTGAACTTTGTTCATACATATATATAATATATATAGAACTTATGTAAAATTCAGGTAAATGGGATTCAATATAAAGTGTATTTCAGAATGAAAAGAGTGGAAAGCATAGCCCACATACAACAAACAAATTTTTTTCCCTTCAAATAATATTTGTTCCCTACAAAAGATCAACAAATTGAAAAAAAACTACATCTAAACAGGAAAGCAAATTAATCAAAAAGTGAGAAAGGCATTGGCCAAACAGGAAGTGAAAGTTGTAAGAGGGCATTGTATTGATAAAATATAATTTGTACTATGTTAAGAGCATGAATGGGTTGATGTTTTTTTCTGCTGCATACCATTTTTTTTCTCCATATGTATAAACATATATAAAGTTTTATACATTGGGTTTTACTTTATCCAACAAGGTTAATCCTCTTTGTTTATCTCCAATTCATCAGGTGAACTGTTTGTCAGATCCTGTACCTGATTATTGTCTTCGATCAGATGCTTCAGAGAACCTGTACATTTTCAGGTACACAATCCCATTCATTTAAAACTTCAATTATTTGAAACTATCATGTCTCAGTCATGATCTTTTTACATATTCATTGTTCATTTCTAAATAGAATATTAGATTTGAGAACTTTGAATAAGGAATTACTTTATCAATGGAAATGGTCATACTGTATAAAAAACAAACCATTGCTGTTAATGGTAACTACCATATGTTGACTTTGCTCAACCACGATATTGAAATCAAGGTTTGCATTGAAATTATCTTTACATATTAAATTTCATGATGCACTTTACAATTAAAATTGACTAGTGATTCATTGTTTCTCTTCTCAACATAAAACATCAAATTTAGAAAGAAAACGTTAATTTATAAAGGAAATTAAAATCGTGTCAAGAAACTAGACTATTCCCCTTTCAATGCTGCTTTCCATCAACTATCTTTTCTGAAATTTCTATTGTACGTGTTCCAATTGTTTTGAGATTGGATAAGAATATCAACTATCTTTTCTGAAATTTCTATTGTATGTGTTCCGATCATTTTTATGCTGTATAAGAATATCAACTATCTTTTCTGAAGTTTCTATTGTACATGTTCCAATCACTTTGAGACTGGATAAGAATATCAACAAAAAGGAAATCTGGGAGCCGTTTCACAAATAGTTAAGTAGGACTTACAGTCATGTTTAAGTGTGCGTATGATATTGGATATGTACCCTTAAAATTATCTGAAAAATAATAATCAAAACTTGAATTTAATATTGATTTTAAGTTCACTTAACCTTTGTGAAACTTCCCCCTGGACTGCAATGATGAATTGGTTGTCAGGAATAAGATGTAAGATTAATATATCTCTGCAGCAGACTTCTTTTATGCTGGTATCTTGTACCATTAGATCTGTATGGAATTTCATTGTGATTCTCTGTGATGATTGAGTGAAAACATATGGGACTACCTGCAGATATAATTACAGAGTATTGTGAAATATGGACAAAAAATATCCTACATTTGAATTCCATCAAGAAAAAAGTGCAGATGTTGAAAATGCATGCTAACATATTTTTTAAATTTTTGATATTAAAAGATATTTCATCTCTTCTGTGTCATGCCATTCATTTCCAAATGGGCTATAAACATGAAGCAACTTTAATAGATTCGAATCGATATTAGGAGATGCTTTGAAAAGCTCTAAAAATGTAAAAGAAGTTGATAAAATAAACACCAGAATGCAGAAAGTGGAATGATTGATCTGACTGTATATTCTTTTAATTAAATATCATGTTGGCATTTAACAAATGAATAATGATGAATTATTCTAGTCACGAATATATCACTTTGTTTGATACATATAGGATCTTTAGATCTTATAGGATTTGTCATATATTCTACAGGTTTATAGTTAAATACCTACATTTGTTGTCACACTTGTCAGTGCTTTGTGACATGAATAGATACAGTACACAAATGCATGAATTTGACTTTTGGGTACGTCTGCTAAGTACATGTACTTTGGGTGATATAAGATCTGTTGTATCATGACCATCTTAGGAAACAGGTAATGCAAGTTTGAGTGACTTGTACTTTTACTGAAAATACAGCTGTCTCATTCTCATAATGCAAGTCACAATGAATATATTCAATCATATGTTTGTGTTTTCAGACATGGCAGTTTCCTCATCACCTTGGCCTATGATACTCTCTTCAGTGTGGATTCTATTGTTTCTAATATTCTCCAGTAAGTACTGAAAGTAATTATTTAATTAGAAGCATTTGGATATGTTAAACAGGCAGGTGTAATTGTGTGTTTGAAGTTACACATGAATTTACAAATGGCTGGAATATCTTATCTTTGTATTTTCTATTCAATTTACAGTTGAAGACAAAGCTAAATTTCTTTATTTTTATTAAAGTTTATGTTTGTTTATTGTAAAGTCAAAAAGGGGCCTAAGCTTTCGATCCTAGCAGAATCTTCGTCGGAGGCAAAATGACAAACATATAAAGTGGAACAACCATAATATAGACCACAAACAAGCTACAGCAACACTAGAAACAAGGAGACAAAAGGGGCATTAGTGAGTAGAGAAGACCAATCAGGTTAGTGAAGGGGATGAAAGAAAAGGAGTAGGCAGACACAAAGGAAAGTTAGTGTAAGTAAGGCCAAGAGGGATTAAGATAATGAGGCAGGCAACATCAAACAGGATCTGGAACAAAACAGTGATAGAGGGATGAATAACTAGAGAATTAGTGAGAGGTGGGTCAAACAGGTTACAAAGAAAGGCTTAATAAACTGGTGCATAAGAGTGGGGGGAAAAAAGGGAAGAAAAAGAATGGGGAACAACTGATAATGTGCAAAAGACATATAAGTATATATGATAAAGCATTAAACAAACTAAGAGAAGAAGGTAAGTGTAAATATGTATCTACAAGTGATATGTATATAAATATATCCAAAAAAGAAATGTATATGAAAAAATATATAAATATATACACATATGGTGTAACTGATATGGTAATCCGCTAGGTGTGACGGGAAAAAACATAAGACTATATAGCAGGAAAGAAAAAAAAAACATGTATATGTGAAAAAGAGGAAGCAAATTGCCTAAAAAGGTAAAAGCAAATATAGAAGAGAGGGGGTGTATTATGAAGAAACCATAGTATACATGTAAATAAGCAAATGTGGTAAATCTAAAAGAGGTGAGTGGAGAAAAAACAAATATATATATATATATAATAATTATTATATCGCCTGAATAAGGAAGGAAAAATTGGAGCTGAGCTTGTATGAGATATGGGAGGAAAGTAGAGTAAGAAACTATAATGTAACTATTCAAAAGAGCTGAGGGGAAAAATTATATGTATATATAAATTGAAAGTGGATAGGAAAGAAAATCAGTCGTTCCCCTCTTGGATGTTCAGGCCATGAGGTTGGGTGGTGCGAAGTCGTCTCATCCAGAGCTTCTCCCTGCTAGTACGGACTGAGTCAGGACGGGTACCTAAAGATTCGATGCCCTGTAGCATCATGTCAGTGATGGAGTGGTTGGGGAGGTTAAAATGGCGGCCAACTGGAGTGTCCAGCTTTGCTGTGTTGACGGTGGATCTGTGCCCGTAGAATCGTTTCTTGAGTGTGGTCTTGGTTTCCCCTATGTATTGTACCCTACAAACTCTGCAAGTGATGAGATATACATTTATTGTATAAGATGATAAAATTTCATTTGAAATTTACAAAAAAAGTTGATATCTCTGAAATGCTTTGATAATTCTTTTAACACAGCCTTGTTCTCCTGATTGATGTGCCCATCATTGGAGAACCATCCAATCTTCTTGAGAAGCAAGATAAGTGGAAGGGAAAGAGGGACATTATCATGGGTTATGTCCCAGCTGTTGGAACTGCAGGTATTTAAATCATAATAATAAATCAAAACTTGTACTTTATATTTAGCTTTATGTTGTCACTCTTGAAGTGTACCTGTACCTCAAAAGATATAATACTGCTTTTAGAGTATCAATGTAGAAAAACTACAATACATCATATGATAAGTCAGTGGTCAAGGATGGCTAATGAGTAATGATCATAAAGGAAATTAAAAATATCATTTTGGAGCTATGCATAATATATACTTTGTGAGTCCTAGTATTTATGATTTCTGTAATCTGATTAATTAATTATTCTGAGAGACAGTTCCGTATTTACTAAACATAAATTTGTAAAGTGCAGCTCTAATATGATTATATTCAGATGCACTTTCTAACTATAGAGACAGGCTTTTTATTTAGATTTGAAGATAGTTAGTGATGGAGAGCTTCTCTTATGTCACTTTGTCAAAAATTTACTTGGTTAAAAAACATCAAACAGGTAGTATGAGCCTGTATTACCTGTTTGATGTTTAGCTGTTGTTATTTTTTTATTTTAATATTTCAGCTGATCGAGCATTCATGGAGGTGGCCTTTGCTTACAGACACAAGTATGATTTCATTCTAACAACTAATAGATATCTTTTGGAAGAAGAACAAGAAAAGTAAGAAAGAATTTCATGTTTTTTTTGTGTGTGTTTTTGTGAAGAATTTCATTCACTGGTGTAAGAGATTAAAACCTAAATGTACACAACATTTTTTAGGCTTTTTTTTTTTTATTTTACCAATATTTGGGTGCATTGGGGAAAAAAGTCCTGCAACTGGGCATAACATCAAGAGTTTCCAGTATTGAAAGACTTCCTTAAAATCTGATAATCTTTTAATAACTTGAAAAATATTTGGTTGTTTTCCCCGAGTCATAATTTGATCATTTCCATCTCTATCTTTAATTTGGAATATGAGGAGCAAATATGTTTTTTTTAGGGTGTAAAATGTTTTATTGTCATTGATATATGGAATTGGGCTATATTTCTTAATATGCCAATTAGCCCTCAAATAAGCCATTTTTTAATTATTTTAAAGCAACTGTTTGCATATGACCTTTCTTTTTTCAATTGAATAGGTACTTGATTAATTGGTAATTTGGTATACTTTATGTAAGATAACAGGCATATTTTGAAATAACATGAATAATCGTGTTCATCTTAGTGATATAAAAGAAATATTCAGGATTACAGCCAATGATCTTCATCTGCTCTTGTACGAAAAGGCTTTTCATTTGCAAAAATACTACTGTACCTTGGATATCAAAAATTAAAAAGTGAAGCAAAGGTTCAGAATTTCTTTAACACAGAATTATGAAACCTTTAGAACACTCAGTTTTTCTGTTGATTTATCATGTTAGAGTAAAAGCATCTGATCAATTTCACTGCACTGATGCAATGGCACAGGTCAAACTCTTGTTGGCTTATAAAGTTTTTCATATGAATCGATAGCAATAGCATTTATTCCGTTGAAATTGGACATGAAAATTGTGAATTTCTACAATACTCACTTGGTATGGTGGATTTAATAGCAGCTGGACATGATAACAAATTTGACCTGGAATTTTATTATACCAGTCTCATTTGAGTAGCTTCATGATCATACTTATCACTTGTCTAATCATTGTTATTTGGACCTGTTTGCAGTAAACCTAACTTGGATCAGTTACCAGACCCAGTTGTTGGCATAAGCCAATGCAGCAAGGCACAGTCACATCAGGATTGTATGTGGGTCAAGTATCATGGACCAGTCACACTAGAGAGTCTCTCTATCCTTATGCTAAATCTAGTACTACCTGACTTGGTATGTTTTTCAATATGAAGCTCATTTTTAGGTACACTGTAGAACACAATACTTAAAGCAAGCAAGCATTGATTTAAAGTTTCATATTTCTTTTAATTTGGGTAACTGACTTTTTACTTTTATTTACTGTCTTTCCGACATTATCTGTGATGAGATGCAGCATATACTTTTAATAAGGTGCCTTTATACTTGTTAGCTCTTTCTTGCTCTGGTTCGTGAGCAGTAAAGTAGATAAATTACTTTGGTGAATGGCATTGGTTTGAATATTTGTTTTTAAATTGGACCCCAAGCTTTTTAACAGAAATTCTTTTTACTGTACGTCTTCACTTTGTTCTTCCTCTGCAGATATAACATCAGTTTTACATTGATTTCTTATTTCTATATCATACTGGGTTGATAATATGTCTATTGTTTTCAGTTATTCTTTATCAGCTATTATCATAGTAATTCTAGTTCTTTGAGGTATTTCACATGATTCCATTACATTTGCTCCAGCAACAATTGCTCCACTCTAAATTCCACACACTACTCGAATGGCCAACTTCAACCCTGGGTTTAACACTCTACCCTACCCTAAACCTAACATAAAACCCTATTGCAACCCTAACCCTTTACAAAATTAAGCCTGGAGCAATTGTCGCAGGAGCAAATGTCTTGTCACCATTTCACAGACACTTCTAATATGAAATGAAATTACTTGAATTAATCATTTTTGATGCATTCTGCAGTAATTTGTTACACAAGTCTTTATATTAACCAACTGTTCTGTGTATTCTTTTCAGGATGACGTTCCTGAGGGAGGGCAATCAAATATGTACAAGGAACATGGTGTACCTTCTCTCTATGCTATAACTGATCCAACCAATCATGAACGAGCTTTATCTCTCATATTAGATGTGAAAGATGAGTACCAGGGAAACTTAGGATTTACTGTCGTTAATAGGTGAGTTCTTGTTGGTTCATGAATTTAAAGTTTGTTTGATAAAGAAGAAAAATGTGAGAATCAAATTAAAGTAGGTTTGGTGAAAGTCCATCATAGCATTTAAGTTTTCACTCTCTCTATTCTAACTTGGCTTTTTCAGATCAATTTTCTATGGAACCCCCCCCCCCTTTTTTTTTATAGATATTAGCCACGAACAGTCCGATGATACATTTTACACAGACAGACCACATGTTAAGGTTTTTGCTACGTTTCAGTATTGAATTTAATGAGATAGATTTCTATTTTTATAACTATTTTATTGTATTTTATTATTAAACTTGGTACCAAAAGATTCAACATTGAAAGTGGCATAGGGTGCTTGCACAGCAATTGCATAATTTCATACAATTGTTACATGTCTGTCAGTAGCTCCCCTATATTTGATGTGATATGAATATTTGGGAATAACTTAAAGAAAGCTTATGGAATGTGTTTAATTGATTGAACATGTTCATTGTTGTGCACACTATAATCACATGATTGTACCATGGAATACTCTCATAATTTACTATAAACCATAATTTATTTCAGTATCTATGTGAAATACAAGTGAGGATTTCATATTATTAAGAAATATACATTTTTCGCTCCTGACATGACAGAAAGTACTCATTTATAATTTCATTTCAAAAGGGCTGATGTAACAGACAGTAATTTGCTTGCTGATTTGGAAGGAGAATGTATCCCAGCATGCTTTGTGCTTCAAAGTCATGATAAGGTGTGTGGATTTGTTTTGATTAAAAGTATCGTAATTTGGTATAATTCTGATTTTGTCAACGATTCCTAGATGGCATATTTTTAGAACTCTGTTCATATTAGCAATGGTAAGTACTGTGATTATCACAGTGATAATGGTGATGATATAACAATGTGGTTATGATGTCTCAAATTCATTTATATCCTCATCTGTAAAAAACAAATAAGATACAGTACATAGAGATGGAACCAATGAAATAATAATAAAGTAAAACAGCAATGACAATTGTCAAATTTCTTCAAAATTTGCATACGGTGAGGAATAGGATGTGAGGGAATAGCAAAAAGCCATTGGCCTATCATGGTTATTCCCTGATTAAAATTCATTACCAAAGATTTTCCAATCAACTTTCTGTTGAAAGAAACAAAGGTTTCAAAATCAACAAAATCAGCAAAATAATTAAAAATCAGATTAAATAACAATAATAAATACAAAACAAAAACATAGAATATGTAAATGTAACAGAAAAGCTTATTCATTGAGAACAAGAAGAAGTATGTTTATGTAAAAGGTGTGATTTTCATTTCTATTGAATTAAGAGAAGGACATTGTTTAATTTAGGGGGAAAATTGTTCCACACAAGTGGTCCATTGTGACTTATGATTGTTCTCGAGAAATTAAAATCGTAAAAAGGAACATATAGTTTGTCAGAGTTTCTTGTATAATATTTTTTATGCTGCAATTTGTTATAAAATAACACATGTAGTAAGAAAACATAAAACATGGTTTCATGGTGTATTTTATGGTGTGTACCATAAAGATTCAAAATCTCTTATTTACAGAATAAGGGATGAGAGTGACCTAAATATGGGGAATTTGATATTACTTGTATTGCCCATTTTTGCAAGTGAAATAATTGTAACATTAAATATTTTGCACAGTCCCCTTATACAATATTGCAATAGCGTAGATGTGTTAGTATTATATATATGATTATATATATTTGCAATAACATAAATTATTATATAATTGTACACAAATTTTACACGAACGTGCAATGGTGATAATGGTAGTGATAAAAACAAAGAGGAAGAGAAAAATAAAAGGGAGCATATTGAAGGAGCAGTAGGCCTAATTGTACAGTTTTAATGTACTTTCAGTGTCTCAATAAAATAACATAAAATACAAACAGAATTTAGAAAAAACAAATATAATAGCTGATTGAAGTCATTGATATTGACACAATATAATGAACTTAACAATCAAGAGAATGAGGGAACTTGCAGGGACAGTCACATCCTCAGGATCAAAGTGATTTACAGTAATATTATGAGTTGTTAATTAGAAGAAAATATGCACAATAATATACAATTTTGATTAATATTAATATATTTTAGGTCATAAATGGTGGAGGTGTGAATGATGCATCTGGACTAAAAGCATTCATCAAGGCAAACATCCAGCATGTCTTCAGTTATCTCTACCCAAATCAAGATGAGAGTGATGATGAGAAAGACATTGAAACACACTATACTGAAGATTATATTCCTGGTAAGAATCACCTGAATAGAACGAGTTGACACAAGGGTAATGCAGATGGTATTCTAAATATTGTTTTTACTTCTGTTGTGAGTTTTGTTCTGACTTATTTGATATACATTAGTCTTGTATAGGACACAAATCATTTAAGTCATTCTCAATCAAGGAAAATTGGGAACATAATTTGAGAATTAATCTGAGCATACATTTAAGCCTGTACCTGAGATAACTAGGGCTAGGGTATAGGTGAATATATGTCTATTGTACCGAAATCATTTTGTGTTCAGCAAATTAAAAGACTATGTTTGCCAGTTCATTCACCCACACTGATTATGATCAGTTTACAAAGGAAAAGAATATGCGTCTACTAGTCCTTGCTTCTAAATGACAAATTATTATTACAAATGACAAGAGAAACTTGAACCTTTGTAAAGTGCTATTTTGAAGACAAAGTACAGTTACCAAGGATATCTAGCTACAGATGGTATATAAGTATTTCTTTATTGAAATGAACAACTGTGTCAAAAGTTTTTTGTTGTTGTAAATATGCATGTACAGTAAAATGATATATTTTATCAGATGACCGGTGTAATGAAATATCTGAAAAAACACTGTTGTTCTGATGTATCAAGTGCAGTTTAAAAATGGAATATGCTATTATGAATGTTTGCAGTTCAGGAGCGTCAGGATGATCTTGTCCAAGAAGCTACTAGTCATTCGCGTCTTGCATTTGAACGTAAGAAATACATCACCCCTGCTCTGACTGATAAGACGTTTCCCAAGTTTACTGGTCAATCTCATCTAACCAGTGTTCTCTTCACAATGGAATGTAAGTATCCCATCTTATTTATGTCATTGAGGGATTATAAGTTCAGTGGTGGTGTTGAGAATATGAATCAGGTTGCTGATTCTAGCTTCAACAACACCAATTTTCTGATTGTACTGTTCGCTTTTTAAGCAAAGTTGATGGAAATGATGAAATGAATTAGAATTCCAAACACAATGTTGAAAGCTAAACAGTTTAAAATTCCAAATGCAATGTTAAATTCTAAACACAATGTTAAAAGTTAAATACATTTTGATTGTGACACTATCATCAGGTTCATATGAAGTTCATTGTTGTGGGTAGTGCTACTTTCTAGTGGATACAAACACAGGTTTTGAGCACTTTTTTTGAAATCCTCATTGACCATAGAGATGATCACTGTCTTTGCTGCATTGAAGGCTGCAATGTGAAATCATTATACTGTAGGGGTGACAAAATCTCATATCTCAAAATGGTAAAATGTTCAAAATTGAAAAAAAATACATGGCTGCCATAAGACTATTTGATGGAATAGATTTTTTTCTTTTAAATAGATAATTGAGGTTTTGACTCAGTGCTATTTGATGCATTATCTAATCATTACAACAACAAAAACATTAGGAAATATGATTTTTTTTTTAAACCCAGTGAAGTTTATTTTCTAGTAATATGAATGAAAGAAAAGGTTTATTAGTATGTATTTTTTTATTATTTTGACTTCTTCGAATTGTCATATTATGTTTCAATCAGTTATTATTGGATGAATGATGTAGAGACTGTTCATGTTCATATAGTAAATGATTCAAAATGTTTTTATTTATTCTTCATTCAGGGAATCCAAGATCTCTTGCATTCTTGGATTCATTTGATTCAGCAGCAGAGAGCATCATGTCATTCTCCTCAACTGAAAGTCAAGAACCCCCTCTTGGAAGAGTGGAATGCTCCAACTGGCCTGATGTGTGTGATAAGAACAATGTGACGGTCTATCCCACTGTCAAGATGTATAGGGAGCAATCTGATATAGCTACATATGGAGGGATACTGGATAAGAGCAATGTTTTGAAAAGTTACCTATTGTGAGTACCATGGTTGTTGAAATTTATCACAATTCTTGCAACATACAAGGCATTTCCATTATTTCACTTACAACATGATTCATTTACTTGAGTTCAGAGCCATAATAATTCTTAACATAATGTTTCAGGTATTTGTATACATGTGGTAGCCAAACCTAAAATGTGCAAAGATTTTCACTCTTAGGGATAAAAAGCACATATCATACATAATACCCCAGTGGAAGTACAAGTATTATAGCATTTGAAGACCATAAAAAATTGCTTTCTCTTCATTATGCTTAGTGATACCCTACACAATAAATAGTCCCAATTTGTACTGGGTGTATTTGTACTATGGGACATTGCATGATTACATCACATCAGTGCTGCCAGTGTTCTGGGGTATGTAGTTCTGGTAGAAATGGGCAGATCATACAGTCTGCTTATTATTTGGACTTGCCTCCACCTAACTGGGTCATTCAAATAAAAAAAAATGTCTGAACCATAATTAGGCATGCAGCTACACTTTCGGGTACAGCTTCTGTGACATTTTGTTTTAGACCTTACATAAATTGATTTAAAAATTGTGAAATCAGGTACAGTCCATTACAATATATTTGAATAATTATATATCAGGTACAAGCTGTCTAATCCAATGGATCTAAAAGATCTGGATGAGGTCGGAAAAGCTACAAAAGGCATCTTTCCAGCTCCATGGGTCAAAGATCACATGACCAGCCTTACCTTGGCTGTCATACCAGATGGATTCAAACAGGGTAATTATCTGCTCTATGTCTCCATCTTTATTTAAGGACGTTCCACAGTTATGTTTGTGCGCATTATGATCTGCGCATAGTTTACACTCTGCGCGCTGACGTCACAATGGATGAACAGGTGATTAATTAGCTGCGGGTATGAGCTGATTTTTCTCATCTTCTGCACTTTAACTGCAGATCCGATGCGTTATTTCATGAAGCTAAATAAGGGAATTATTTCATGGACCATTAAAAAAAAATTCTCTACAATTTCAAAATACTTTACTCTGCAGTGCTACCAAGAATCACGAATATTACCCCGAGTTTAAATAAAATGGTAGAGTGGTTTTGATTTATTCTTCACATAGATACAAAGCATTCGGCGCATTTTTGGTGTTTTAAAAAGCATATTTGCTCTAATAAAAATGCTGATAATTTAAAAACAAGCACATGAACCCCCATGTTTTAATGTTTGTACCTCTTAGGTATACCTTCCTCTACAACTCTGCAAATTTTTGTGAAAATGACATGGATTTTGAATAAAGTGCAGCATTTATTGTACGTTTGTAGTTTGTTACTGAAAGTTTACATTTTTTAGATTGGGATTTTGTTATCTTTTACGCCATTTTTAAGAACTGACAGTGCTGTTAAACTTACAATTGCAAACAAATAGCACTATAAATAGATTCTCCATTCTAACGATACAATTATTAACTCTCTTGCAAAATTTGATGACTTTTGCATGTATTTTGACTGAGTAATAGAGGTTTAAACTCATTGTAGTAATCTTGGTCGGTCTAAAAATGCTAAATTCTTTTAAATGCGCAATTCTTAAGAACATCAATTTGGGTGAACTTTGAAGCTCTATAGCAAATAATCAAGCACATGGACCTATGTTAATTTTTGCATATTTCGAATATTAAGGTTCTAAAGTATCTATGTGCAAAGTTTGGTGAAAATGACATGGATTTCACTTTAACTGTGGAACGTCCTTAAAGTTTCTTCTTTGTTGGACATTTGCTCACAGTGTAAGCATTTGATTGAAGTGTAACAAATTTATATACCCTTGTTACATTAAGTTTTCAGTTACTCTAGTTCACATTCTCTTGAAGTGTATCGTAAAAGTGATTATAATTAAACTTGCTTGTATAGCACCTATCACTTAATTTATCTATGTCTATAAGTGCTCTACAGTAATGCAGTATAAATACCCTGGCTCTAGCAGGGCAGCTGTTACATGCTTAAATTCAGATATGATTGGAATTCACAAAAGATGAACTCAGCGCTGGACTATTTTCAAGCCTAATATATACAAAATGGTGCTTGATTTTAAAACTGATTAATCCAGCATTCCAGTCGATCTATTTTTATGTTGTCTGCTGTCATTGTATTTCTGACACACCTCACTCTCTCTCTCTCTCTCTCCCTTATATCATACAGAGAAGGCAGTCTTTCAGCAAGTAGCAGAAGAGCTTAGGGGAGAATATTTGTTTGGATTGTGCACTTCTCATTGTGCTCAAGAAGTGTAAGTTGTATTTCAATTTCCTGAAAAATAAAGAGGAAATTGAGAAATATAGGACAAATTAAAAAGTGAATTCTTCATTACCTTTTTAGATCAACCACTTTTGTTTACTGAATTAATTTTAATGTGTTTTGAATACATTATAATTATGTCTCATATGTCTGTTTTACCCTTAATTTGGTTATATATGTGATTTTTCATGGATGAAAATCAAGTTAATGTTGGACTGTCCTCTAAGGAGATACATCGCACAGTGGGGTTCCTTTTATAGACTTCTGTGCTGTATACAAGCTCTGATATGTGTACTCCAAGTAGGCTCATGATCTTCCATAAGAAATGATTGGGAATCTGGACAGGCTCTGCATTCTTCTTCAATATACTGATGAGGATGATGATTAAACAAGTTTAATAAAATACGTTGTGACGGTTCATATAAATTTTGGTGGCTATTTTATCTGTATCAGGAAATGAGAATGTTTAGCTAGAGCAGAGATGCCAACCCCCCGATTCCATTGTAACATTTTTTTTATCATGTAAACGTGCTTCACAAATTTCTGTAATATTTGTGTTAACATTCTTTATTTCCTCAAGGCCAACTCCCTTGATCAATTTAAGACCTTGCTAAAGACCCACCGTTTTAATGTCCAGATATCAGTTGTGGGTAGGTCTATATGGAGGTGCACAACTTAATTGCATCTCGTTTGTTGCTTTGAATTTTGTTTTTAATTCATGAAGATTAAATTGTCATTTTCTTTGGTATAGTTGATAGGCAGAAAACTGAGCGCTTAGAAACACCTGTATTAAGCGCCCTGCAAATAATGTAATTAGCTCATCAAACCCGAAGGGCCAGATGAGCTTATGCCGTGGCGTGGCGTCCGTCGTCTGTTGTCCGTCTACAATTTCAAAATGCTTCTTCTTCGCCATTTCAAGTCAGATTTCAATTCCGTTTGCTTTATATGATAGCACTAGGTGGGGGATTCAAAACTTCTACACAGAATTTTGAAACTCATTAAATATGCTAATTTATGCGCATTTTTCAAAATTCACAAAAAATGCTTCTTCTTTGTTGACCGATTTTGAATTTTTGCTTCCATCTGGTAGAGCTTCATGAGGTTCACCAAACTTCTACACAGAATTTTAAAATTTTGACTAGAACAATTTTTATGCTAATTTATGCATATTTTTAAAAATTCACATAAAATGCTTCTTCTTTAATTGTTGACCGATTTTGATTTTTTTTCTTTTATCTGGTAGGACTTCAAGAGGTTCACCAAACTTCTACACAGAATTTTGACAATTTCAGTAGAAAATGATTTATGCTAATTTATGCAAAATTTATTCATAAATCACAGAAAATGCCTCTTTTTCTTTATTTGTTGACCGATTTTGATTTTTTTTCTTCCATCTGGTAGAGCTGCATGAGGTTCACCAAATTTGTACACAAAATTGTGAAATATTGTCTAGAAAATTATTTATGCTAATTTATGCAAAATTTATTCATATCTAACAAAAAAAAAATTTCTTCATTTTGTTGATCAATTTCAATTTTGTTTGCTTTATATGATAGCTCAAGGTGGTGATACAAAATTCCACACATAATTTTGAAAGTCATTAAATATGCTAATTTATTCATATATTTTCAAAACTCACAAAAAATATTTATTTGTTGATTGATTTTGATTATTTTTGTTCTATCTGAGAGCTACATGAGGTTCACCAAGGTTCTACAGAAAATTATTTATGCTTAATTTATATGAAATTTATTCATAGATCACAGAAAATGCTTCTATGTCATTTCTTCATCAATTTCAATTTTATATCCTCAATTTATGGCACCAATATAATTCGCTACAGTGTCAACTGGGCTGAAATTAAAATTGTACTAAATTTTGTCGCGAGATGCCGGATGAGCTCCACATCATTGATGTGCTAGTTATTACGTTATTATTAACATGTCAACTGCTGCAAAATAAGGCTCATATTGCTCCAGAAAGCATCTAGCAACCAAAAGCTTCAAGGACCCTGACCACAAAAGTCGAATGATACGTGTAAATGATTTGATGTCACAAATCCTCCCTGATTCTAAATTCCAGAAGTTGCAATCTCTCTTTTAGGATTCTGCAGTCATTAATAGCAACATATTTGGTTTGGAAGTTGTGAAGAATGGAGTTGACAAATATTTTATGATTCTATTGGATATATAATATAAGACTACGTGATAAAAATGTTGCATTTTTGGTAAGCAACCATGAACTATTTCAGTAGTTCAGAGCTCAAGCTGATTTATTCAATGTCGCTAGTGCATATCAAATGTAATTCTTTGACCTGATGACATTTAACCAAGATACTTTCATTTTATGAAGGATGCACTGGTTCATTTTTTTTAGGCAAAGCTCTTTCCCAGACCAGGCAAATCCTTCAATCACTGTCATGAAATGGAATGACCCTGAGGAACCCCAGCAGAAGTTCATAGAGGGGTCTACATTTCAAGATCTTGTGGCTTTTGTAAAACAAGCTAGTCTTCCTTTACTGGTGAGTATTCAATATAAAAAGACAGACCCATAAGAGTAAATTCTTGACCAGCCTCCACCCCTTTCCTAAAATGCTTTATTGTAAGAAGAAAGAATTTTTTATCAGATTTATTGAGTCTACCGATTAGGATTCACTTCTGCATTTATCATTTTCAAAGTGAGCATATTTAGTTCACATTTCTATGTGATATATTTAAGTTATCAATAAAAAAAAATGTTGTAAAATAGCCTTAAAAACAGACATCCTCAGGCTTTTCAACATGCACTCATCAGAGCTTAAGTATATCTGTTTTTAAGGCTAGTTTACAATTTTTCAGTACCAAACATTTATTTTAATAAGAAAATGTAAAATGGCAGGTCCTCTACCAAATATTCATTCAGCATCAGTGACAAGCTTTTTTTTTTTTTTATAAAAGTGTAATATTCCAAGTTGGATAAGATTTAAGAGATGATGAATAATTATTTGAAGGTTTGATATACAATTTAAATTACAATTAAATCATTTAAATCATATGTAATCAAGTGATTAGGACCATTGTGTTTTTTACAGGATATATATTGTCAAATTAGTTTAGAATCTTTAGAATCTTGAGCATTCAGACACATTATACTTTAGTACTGTACTGTAATGTTTCTTTTTAAATTACTTTCATAGATAAATGAAAAATATACATAATTTTCTATGTATTTGGTTTTAGCCTGAACTGACAGCATCGAGCATGCCCATCTATCTAGCCAGACACAAGCCTTTTGTCATCCTCTTCCATGCTGGTGATGAAATCTCAGAGGTTGCTGCACAGTCAATGAAGCAGATAGCAAACACAAAATATGGTCACCAGTACACCTTGTGTCAGATGGATATGTAAGTATGTTGCAGTTGTTTCTAAAGATGGTAGTACTGGGTTCTGTACTACATCAGAACATATCTCCTGGTTATCAAGAGTTTTAGAATGAGTAGTCAAGTGGTCATTTTTTTTTTTTTTTTGGATAGACAAGGGGGAGGAGGTGATGCATTTGTTATGCTCTTGAATTGTATCATTGCATAGTAGCAAAATGTGTTGATGTGCAAAGTTGGCAATTAGCATTCAATAAAAGGTGGTCCAATTTATCCATTGCTTTTTAGTATACCATCCAATGATGTCCATGTATAGGAGATTTTAAAAAAAACTTGAAACGTATAATGTGTATTTATTTGCACAAGTGCAGTGTAATGTCTCATCATACACTAGACAATGTTACTGCAGAGCTGCCAAGTAGTACGATTTTTCCGTATTTAGTACGTTTTTGCAACCAAAATACGGCAGTACGTTTTTTCTTTAAAGAATACGTTTTTTGTATTTAAAAAAAAAAAAAAAAAAAACGATTTTTTTTTTTTTTTTTTTTTATACAAAATCGAAATTTATTGAGAAAAATCATCTCTATATGTCTCTATTTCATAAAACGTACACAAATATGGTTATCAGATCAATGTAATTTCAGGTAACTTTTTTTTATTCAATCATTTTGTAAAAACCAGGGTGAGATATACACAAGTTTCAATGTTTTTTTTTTTTCATCTGCAAGAACAGTGCACATTTTAGCTTGCATGCAGCTTGAGCGCCGTGATGGGCGAGTGCGCCAAGCATTTTATTAGGAAATACACTTTTTTGGGGAAAAATACAAAATATTTATCTCACACGGTAAAAATACTGATTTTTTTTGTCAAAATACTGATTTTGGGGGATAAGAATACTGAAGATGCAAAATACAACTTGGCAGCTCTGTTACTGAGCTTTATTACCACAGTTCAGAATGGGGCTTTCATGATGTGATCCACAATCCACATATTAAAGGACAAGTCCACCCCAACAATAAAAAGAGAAAAATCAAGCAAGCACAACACCGAAAATTTCATCAAAATCGGATGTAAAATAAGAAAGTTCTGACATTTTGAAATTTCGCTTAATTTCACACAACAGTTATATGTACATCTTGGTCGGTATGCAAATGAGGGGACTGATGACATCACCCACTTACTATTTCTTTTGTATTCTATTATATGAAATATAAAATATTCTGATTTTCCTACCCTTGTCATGTCAAGAAGATTCTATGACTGGAGTTCCAACAGGCAACAAATTTATTCAAGCAGATGTTCATTTCTAAAGAAGCACAAAAGAAAGAACGGCAATAAGGACCTTTTGATGTCCGCCTTCGAAGCCGCCAGTTACGAATATCCATTTGTATCAATTTTCCATCTTTCATATTAATAAACAAACTGAAATTTGAATGCCTGACAAAACATCAATAACCAAGCACTATTACGACGAGATATTTGCACAGACTATATCAATTAACCTTTAATTGGTGAAAAAAAGAAAGAATTTGATCTTTCTTTACTGAAACCAAATTTTAACACTTTTCCAATCGTTTGCGGCGAATAAAAATTTCAAATGTGGTCAGTGGAATATTGTTCATTACTGTATATGCCAGATGAGTGCCCGCACATGCCCAGTCGAGCAAATTTGAGTCATATTTCAGGACATATTGCATAGTTTATTTTCGCATGCCTCCGAATTATGTACTACACATAACCAGACCAAGATCATGAAGATGCCGCGAAAAAGTAATTATCATCACAAAAGCATATTTCCCTTTATGTATGACCTATAGCTGCGAGTCATGCGGGAATCATTTGTCTACACAATTGCAAGAGATGTTGAGCAAAGTGCATGCCTGACATACTTTCTGCTGGCAGCTTATAACCTTGTTCAAAGAGATTTTACATGCTGTTACTCCATCTCATTTTAAACCTCCTTGGTCATGCTAAATTGAGTTTTATTCCTGCCTGAACGTGTCGAATTTACATTATTGAAAAATTGAAATATTGTATAATTCAAACAATAAAAAACAAAAGAAATAGTGAGTGATGGACATCAACTCACTCATTTGCATATCACTGAGTTGTGCATATAACTGTTTTGAGAAAACTAATACCCCTTTCATATTGCGCCTTTCACCGGCGAACTTCACCGGCGAAGTTCGCCAGCGAAGGGGAAAGTGTCCAGTATGAAAGGTACACAGGAGAACTTCACCGGTGAAGTTCGCCGGTGAACTTCTCCACCTCTAGAGGTGGAGAACTTTGCCGGCGAAACTGTTTCACCGGTGAAAAGGCCAGTATGAAAGCAAACCGGAGAACTTCTCCTCTTTAATGACGTCAGAGGTCAATTTTTTTCTATCCCAAAGTCCCCTGCACCGAGATTCCGCGCGCGATAGTTGCAAGCTTAGCTGAATGCTATGGCCAAGTAGATACCCTCGAACATTTTTTTTTTTTTTACTAACAATATTTATTAAAAAGCACTTTTTACATGTATAAAATGCGCTAAGATATAAAAACAAGGTGATATTGTTTGGTTTTATCGTAATACTTCCAAAATATGTTGTAATTAATTTTTTTGATACCTTTTTGTAATAGGTAAGAAGTAATGTTTACAATTTTCTTTCGTTTGTTCTGCAATCGCCCGTTGACTTTCGCCGGGGAAGAAATGTCAGTGCGAAAGGGTACATTTTTTTCTTCGCTGGGGAAGTGAGGAATGCGAGGCGGAGAAGTTCGCCGGCGAAGTTCGCCGGTGAAAAATGAAGAGGGCACTATGAAAGGGGTATAAGTTAAACTTTAAAATGTCCTAACTTATCTTATTTTACATCCGATTTTGATGCAATTTTCAGCGTTTTGCTTGTTAGATTTTTCTCTATTGATTCAAATCAGCAATTTTCTGGGGTGGACTTGACCTTTAGATAAACCCATGGGTTATCATTAATTCGTTTGTGGAATTTTATAATATTTATATGGCAATTTCCTTGTGAAGAAAATGCTAAATTTCAACATATTTTTTTTTTTTTCAGCTGTAGTTGTTTTTGCATTTTCCAATTCACTGACACATATATTCATAAATGGTATGAGCGAGTTTGATTTGTCTGTATAATTGGTGTTTAACTCAAATTAATATGTTTACCCTTGACAGTACTGATGAGGAATCTATAGGATCTCAAACTCTGACCACGTATGGTTTCTTACCATCCCCTGAACAAGCAACCATAGCCATCTTAGACCATGCATTGGGTGAAGTGTGTCGCTGTCCCCATGGAAACGCTCCTTCTGAGACCGCTCTCACTGCCTGGTTAGAGGTATCTCTGGAAAGCCCTAAGCAATGTTCTGAGGCTAGAGGTGAGAAGTATTTCATTAAGCCATCTTTAATGATTGATAAGGAGCATGAATCGTAGTAACTCGTAGGATGCACATCTACAAGACCATGTTGATGTTTATCATGACATTATTCAACAAAATAGCATCTGTATATTGGACAAGGTGTGCTCTACCCGAGTGTACTTTATGAGGAGGTAATATTTCTGCAGTGTTTGGTTATTCAGTGATGATGGATCTATTCTGGAACAAGTTTTCATTGTTTTCTGAGGTCCATAGTCCAAGCTCCAATCCTGAGTGCCATATTATCTGCTTTCTAAGATTCCATGGATGCCTGTAGTGCCATATACCTACATTTGTAGGAGCTTTTTTATGTGAAGTATTTCAATATTTGTGGCTCATTCGGCCTCAGATGACCTATTGCCATGCCATTGTCTCTGTTATTCGTGATTTGTAATGAATACAAATATTAATCAAACTTGAAGTGTTGGATTAATCAAGTGAAGCAGTTTATTATTTTTTAGTTTATTTCAAGGATTCCATTTTAATGTTATTTTTCAAAACCATTCAATTATAGTTCCTTCTTTAAAATTCAATGAAGAGGAACACTTATGAGAGCTTCTCACAGATATCTTGGGTTTTTCTGCTGATAGTTCCATCCGAAGAGTGTGCTCTTAAGGAAATATTTTAGGTATTCCCACAGCAGTAGTTCCTGAAGAGTGTCCTAAACATAACTGGATAATACCTCTTTCTTTTTGTCTTGTAGCCTTGATGAATCGTGAGTGGAAGCCTTTAGTTCCTCCATATGATTTCCTCAAGTTTATGGAAGATGAACAACATATAGCAGGTGGCCGTAGAGGTCTTGGGAGTTACCAAGATGATACGAATGAAGGAACAGATGAAAAAGAAGAAGAGAAACCAGCACGAGATGCAGAAGATAGTATGAAAGTTAATGTAGCAATGAATGAAAATAAACATTCTCATAGTCATGTTGAGCTTTAATGTTTATTTCTCTCAAAGAAACAACATATTTATTCAGAATGGGGTGGATATTAAAGTTATTAATGACTTGTATGGAGTTCCAATGTTTAAATAACATTGATTTCAATAGAAGATATTTTTAAGTTTGCACATGTAATAAGATTGAAATAATTGAGAAACCTTTTGTGGTTCTTCATTCTAAAGTTGATTATCTTTGTAGCTGTCATATTAACTTGTCTGAATCATTCGCCATTAATTTTTTTTGTTTCTTTCAGATGTTTGTAATGTTGGGGGGGGGGGGGGAGATATTTGCTCATCCTTGAAATGAAAATCTTTATCAACTAGCTGTTTGAACCAGTTACCCTCTAAACATTCCTGTTTAAACACGTCAATTATTCATACTATTATTAATAGAGTCTGTCCTTGTAAAACTTAGAGGCATTGGTGTATTTATGTTATGGTAGTCATTTATGTGTATGCCATTTAGATGTATCTCTGGTGTGTCATTTTCAATAGTATCTATTATGAATTGCAATTTGGTGTTTGATGTTTATTCCAGTTTATGAAATATGTATGCCCATCGTGGTCACATTATGGTACTATTTTTAATACCATTTTGATAGGCAAGTATTTTGTAGTAAGCTTTTTTTTTTTTAATTACGTCTATTTAATTTCTCCTTTTCGAAAGTTCTGGTGGAATGTGTTACGTTATTTTCAGAGGTTGAAATTTTGCTACCATTTTTAAGTCATTCATTTTGAATTTGGTTAAGAAAGATTTTTCTTTTACTATTAGGCCTAAGTATGTAGTTACATGTGTGCTATTTTTGTATTGTATTTATTCCTTTAATACATCAACATTATCATAGTATTACTGAAATCATGAATAAGAAATTTATTAAATTTCTTGATATTTGTGTATAATTGATGCACAAATTCTTCAAGGTAATATTGAGTCTGCTTTTGAGGGATATACTGTATAGGAACAATAATTCTGAAAATTATTCAAATTTAAGATCACAAAATCTATTCTTCCTGATATCCCTATGCATAGTGAATGAAAAAACATTATTAATAATATCTTTCCATCCCAAAAAGAGAACATTGTCAGCTGCTTACAGATAAATTCAAGAAAACCTTATTAAACAAAGCCAATACTCCATGTCAATCTAGTAGTATTTCTCATCACCCATGCATTTCTATTTACAAGTGACAATGGGAGTGAGTGTATATGTAACCTTGCCTTTATGTTATGTTGGTCAATTGTAGAAACTTGCACTTGTTTGTATATTTATGGTTTATGAACAATGTATTTTTTCTGTAATGTTGTGAAAATAGATTTGTGTTGCAACTTAGATGATCAAAATTTTGTGACACATTTTAAAGTTAAATGGATAACTTGAGAGGTCTTAAAGTTTTAAGGAATTCCAATTTATTCTGTTTTACCTTTATCTAAAAACTTAGTTGCAATAATGTTTATTTGCACAGTTCAATTACTTTTACATTGGTAGATTGTATGGTCTCAAACTCTCAATGTAATAGCTGTAACACCATGCACTTGATAAAAAAGTGAAATGAAGTATGTATTAATGTACAGTGCATCCCAGAAAAGTAATATTGATTTTGTTTAGATTATATGTTTTTACCCAGTGCAACTTTCCTCTTCATTTGTGAGTTAACACCATTTGAAGAAGTTTGAAGAAGCTCTTTAAGAAAATAACTTAGGAATAACAAAGTTCTGTTTCTTTTTAATTTTGCTCATATTTACATAATTTTATTTAAATAAAAAATGTTCACAGGCTTCACATATTTCAAAGTGTTTGGTTAGCCATGATTTTGCTACAAAATGCAATCATTGAAAATAACACCAAGATTTCAAAGAAACAAGTACAGAACTTTGAGACATGATTTTCTGTTGAATTCAGATACTGTTTGCCAAATGAGTTTTCTGCATCTTCAAACTGTTTTTTACTGAGCTACATTTGATAGAAAATTTGATTCTAACGATGCCTATTGTTAAATTGTATTACCGGGTAAAATATGAATAAATCTGTTTCCTGAGATGCCCTTGTATAATATTATTCGGGAGGGCGGATATAAATGTCAACTCGTAAATGCAATACTAAGTAATGGATACAAAATTTAGTGCAATATTTAATAACTCAATCATCATTTGACATAGTGATCTTACTCAATAAATGCACAGATAAAAGAAATATTTTGTTAAAGCCTCCTGATGTTTATTGGTGTAGTAAAAAATAATATATTCTTCCACATTTATGAAATTATAAGCATGTATTGTAAGAACATAATGTATAGTGACTCCACTACCTATCGACCACCTGTTTTTAAACCGACTGCTATCTTACCATGGTTTTCTAGCATACAATCTAGATACACAAAGGACTTTTAAAGGCACAATAAGCAACCCAATTGATCCAGATTCCCTTCATCAACAGACCTGCCAACCTCTGGGAATGAAAAATTGTATTCTGTGATTTAAAAAAATGTATTTTTCCCCAAGAAACTGTATTTCATATTAAAATGGGTGGCGTGCACGTTCATCACGGCGCTCAAGCTGCATGCAAGCTAAAATGCGCACTGCTCTTGCAGATGAAAAAAAGCAACATTGAAACATGTATATCTGATTGGCAGCTCTGCATCAAGCAAAATGACAAAACAGGTAGGAAGTTGGTGGAATTCATAAAATATATGGTTGTGTTATTTAAAAAAAACTTATATTTAAATTAACATTTCCATCAATATTTTGCTGCTAATGTTGACAGAATCTCCAAACACAATGATGACGTCATATGGTTGTCTGTATTTTGCCAGCTACGCTCATATGCTTATGTTTTATACATGTTATGAGGTAGCTCTGGAAAGAGAGATAACACCAAAGATAAATATATGATAATTACTGAAGTTTTACAAACAAATAAGAGAAAGGAGAAAAGTATGATTGTAATAGAGAAAGGAATGCTAGCTGATGACGAATGTGTCAAAAATAGGTAGGGTGCAAGCGTGCCAAGAACAGGGTGGCAAGCACCCGAGAACAGGTAGACAAAATGCTGATGAATGCATTGCAAGCACAGAAATAGTTTATGAAAACTAAAACAGTGGTTCATAGAATGAAATATTTTAATCACATGATATCTGTTTTTGAAAAACTTATCTCAGAATATTTATCTTTCTGAGTAGGCGAATCCGACAAAGGAATTATCCTTGAGAAAACTTTGAGCGAGCTCTCGCCTTTGTAAAAAACGGTGCCTCAGTAAGAAGGGCAACATTAAAGTAGGGAATAAATCCCCAAAACAGCTGTATTAGATAGACTATCAAAGAGGAAATATTACATCATGCATGGATCCTGGTAGAGGTTCTATACTGACCCAGGATGGCAAGAGAGCTACAGAAAAGTATCTTCACAAGCTTTCATAGTATAGCCATGGACAAACAAAAACCCAAATAGTTTTTAGTTATTTTAATCATATTTTAAACCATGAATTTTTGAAAAAGTGAGATGTATGAATAAATTGAAATAAGAAAGAATGCATTATTCTAATACTTTGCCTTTTTTGCATATTTTGTCTTCAGGTTATTCATATAGCGACAAATGTGGCAGATAAACTTGGTAGAAGAGAAGGGACAGGCAAAGGGAAGTCTCCTGTCGGATTCTTGGTTCCATCTCTTTAGGCAAAGGTGGCCAGATATGTGGCCTTGTCACACCAAGCAAGCTGCAGGTGAACCGGGCGAAGTTAACAACGGAAGAAGTTCTTTCAACTTATTTTGAGGAACTCCGTCATGTCATGGACAAGTATGGTCTCTGTGATAAGTCCTATTAAATCTACAATGTTGACGAAACCGACATGAATGTTGAACACAAATCTCCGAAGGGTAGCTTGTACATATCAACGATCCACGACGGATGTGGTAACATCACAAGGGATTGCCACCACCACAGTCCTGGCTTGTGGGAACGCATCTGGTATGGCTCTTCCTCAGGACTATGTATTTAAGGGCAAAAAGATGATGCAGGAACTGATGAATGATACACTTACTGGATCCAAAATGACGATAATGGAGACAGGAGCTCAAGGAAGGAGGAACCAATCACAGGCACCTAGTGAGGGGATCTGCTCCTGTCAGCAAGAACGCCGTCTCCTGAAGCAACACAGAAGAAGAGAGTCTCCATTAACTACTACAGGGCTTCTGGAGTTCGCACAGAAAACCATGTGTTTCTCAAGCTGATCAGGGCAAAGGAGGAAAGAAGCACAGCAAGGTTGTCGTAAGGAAAGGGGAAGAAAACTAACAGTCAGGTAGGGCCACCATCCTCATTGAAGATAAGCGAGAAGACATCGAGACAGATGATGAAAAGAATGAAAACCCTGTCAGTGTTGTGTGTGCAAGAGAAGCACACCCACATATAGGTCAAACCCACTTTTCCTGGGTGGCTTATGACAACAAGGAATGCACACATTGGGTCTACCGGAAGTAATGCACAAAATCAAGCCAAAAATTTGGAAAAGACTAGTATATATGTCCTTGCAACGTAAGGGAAAAAAATACTGAATTTATATTCAGGAAATAAATCCACATCTAAAAAAGTTGAATCGTGGTGGTAGTGGATTACTGCGAATGTGGAATTGCAGCAGAAATTTTTCTGAGCATGCTCAGTGCAAACCTTTGTTGCATATTCATTAATTAATAATCATGGAGGATACAGGAATTAAGAGGAACAGAAAACCAACTAGGCAGAATTACGAGAAGAATTATTCAATTGAATTAATAGCAGACAGGATCCACATAATTAATAACAAGTTTACCAATCACACTTCAAACCCAAGAAAAATCAATGCTTGGAAAGAAATTCATCAACAATTTGTTAATAAGTATGGACAAAAGTGGACTTTAATCAAATGAAAGAGCAATGGAAGAGATGTAGGGTCTCGGCAAAAAAAAAGAGTATGGTGCATACACCAGGGAGACAAGAAAAACTGGGGGTGGGCCTCCACCAAAGACCCCCTCCCAGATGACTCAGTTCATAAGGGACATTTGTCCGAATGATTTCATCCAATTGAATAATCCTTTCGATGACGTATTTCAGCCCACGTAGTTCAATATCAAGTCATTTCCCCTGAAGGATGACGTTCTCCTGAATGCCTGTGTACAGTGGCGGACCGTGATCCGAAGGAGACAAATGATTGGAGGGGCACTGTATTGTTTGTGAACAATGCTGTGCGCCTCCAATGCTTTGTCTCCTTGGGTCACGGTCCGCCACTGCCTGTGTATCAGATGTTACAAAGAGACTGGACATACAATTCTCTTCTGTTGCTTTCTTCGTTAAGAGGTTTCACTACGTGGAAGAGAGCATTGATCAAACAGAGATAGAATTTGGTCTGTACCAGGTAGACTTTGGAATCAGTGTCCCTGAACCAATTAGTACAGACCCTTATATCAGATATCTGGCTCCAGCTAGATTTTTGTGCCAAATTGAATTTTATTGGCTAACAATGTCAATTTGGGGTGCTGATTTAAAAAATTTAGGGTACCATTTTTTCCGAGCACGTCTTCAGCCACCATTTTGAAAAATCCAAAATGGCCGCCATTTTTAAAATGCATTTTGTCCTATATCTCGACTTGTGAGCTATAATAACCATTAAAATTGGTGGCAATACCCATGTTTATGATAGCACAGATTTCACTCATACCATTAATTTTATTACAACTCATCAAATTAGGCCGCCATCTTGAATTTCAACATGGCCGCCACTTTTAAACAAATATGTTCTATATGTCGGTTTCTTGGCCATGAAAATTCATTGGAATTGATGGAAATTATTATGTTTGTTATACCAAAGATTTCATTAATATCATCAATTTTTGTTCCTTGTCATCAGATTTAGAGGCCAGCTTGAATTTCCATATGGCTGACATCTATAGGTATGGAACATTTATAATCTCTACTTGTGAGAAAGTTGGATTGCAGTGAAATGATGGGTAGGGCCGACATGATAGAAATGAAGAGATGAGTTTATGTAGAATATCAATGAATTACAATGTTAGTTAATGTTAGTTTATAAATGTTAATAAACACATAAACGATTGAAAAACGTTTGACTGATATTTTCTATTTGCTTGAATGGTTATGGCATTAAAAAAATGAGAAATGACAATGTGGTAACCAGTACAAGCAAGAGATGACCACACATAGAGAATTGATGATGATTACATTGAGGCTTAGACAGGTGGAATGTGAAATGAGGTGTGGCATGGGGGAACTTCTAAGAAATCCTGTAGTTGTTAGTAGACATAATGTTGCCGGAATAGTGCTCAATTGTTACTGTGCTGTGGGTATATGAAGCAATATTCTGTTTTTACTTATTGCCACAAATTTATTGTGAAAAATAATTATAACCATTGAGTATGACATCTAATGTTCATTAACATCATGTATCAGTTTAGAGCAGGATTTGAAATGACATAATCATGTGAGAGATGGATAGCAGCAATGATAAAAGTGATTGACCTCCAATGACAATCATCTGATGTCTACTGTAAAGGTAAGATATGACTTCAATGCGAAGTCCTCACGACGAATTTTGTAACACTTAAATAAGAAATATAGAAATTACAAATTATGGGGAGGGATATTTAAGATTTAATCTTTATCATCTGTAATCTTTTACTCTTGTTGCACATATTAATATAAGAATGAAGCTATAAGTGCTCCAGCCACATTTTACTTTAAGAATACCAAGCATGGGATTTAAGATGCCTGACTTTAAAGTGTCTGTAAATCTCTATTTGAGACATATTCGGGATAGAAATAAATATACAATACTTTGTAGCCACCTTTGTCGCTTTATAGTCATAAGTTTTTAATAAATTGTTTATTGAATATCTCTCTCTCAAAAAAACATGCATTTATTTTTCTTTCAGGAAAAAGGCAAGATGGATACAATTGAAAAGGCGAAATGCATCATATGCTTCAAAGTCAGAGAGACAACACCGCTGACATCAAAATCATCCTTAGAGAGTCTGAAAAAAAAATCAAAGACTATGCAAACAAGCAAGCATCCTATGGGGAAACAACTTTCCAGACCTGCCAACCTCTGGGAATGAAAAATTGTATTCTTTGATAAAAAAACTGTATTTTTCCCCAAAAAAGTGTATTTCATAATAAAATGCGTGGCGCACTTGCTCATCCTGGCGCTCAAGCTGCATGCAAGCTAAAATGCGCACTGCTCTTGCAGATGAAAAAAACAAACATTGAAACATGTGTATATCTCACCCTTGTTTTTAAACAAAATGATTGATAAAAAAACAAGTTACCTGAAATTATATTGATCTAATAACCATATTTGTGTAAGTTTTATGAAATAGAGATGATTTTTCTCAATAAATTATGATTTTATTTCTATTTTTACAAAAACGTATATTTTAAAGAAAAAACATACTGCCGTATTTTGGTTGCAAAAACGTACTAAATACGCCAAAAACGTACTGGTTGGCAGGTGTGACTTTCTCACCCATATGTGTAAGATTGCAAGGCTTTCGGAAGAACAATATTTTCAGAAGCTAAATTCGTGAAATCACATCGAGCTTATGAAAGTGAGTCTGTGGCTAGTAACAAGGTTTTAGGTAAGGATGTAAGTGACATTCAAGATCAAATTGAAGAAGATGAAGTCAAATGTCTAGCAAAAGCAGCTGCCTCATTGAGAAAAGAAATTACCAAAAACAGTGGCAATTTACTGGCTCTCAATCTCTCTTGGAATTTGCACCTCCACCAATGCTAACCTGCTTTCTAAGATGGCTACTATTTGGAACAAAAGATAGAGATGTGAAGGGGAAACGTGATGAGTCTCGCCGCCCAAAAGCTAATTCACGGCTTCAAAACTGACCGTCAGAGAATCTATAAACCTGTGTCAAATACTGGTTTCAGGAGTCATATTGAAACCCCTCTGTCGGTTGGACTGTTCACAAAAAAACTAGAAGCAAGGATCTCGTGAATATTTTGTCCCATTTGCAGATTGGATCTTCCTATGGTAAGGTGGTTACAATTGAAAAACGCATTTCCTGTTGTCACAAGAAAGTGCAAAATTTGTTAAATATTGATAGTTGGATGATTTTAATTTTATATTCGTAGATAAAACAAATTAAGATTTGTCCCCTTCAAACCTGAGAGTTTGCGCAGTTTTCTATAACCCTTTGACCTAAGCATGATGTTTTGTTTCTATCACATGATTTTGCTTCTCTAAGCTTCGCATTGGCTATTGCTTTCGGCAATTACCATTCCAAATTTGCATAATGCCGAGAACTGCGCCCTGGCTTAGCTATACTGACACTGCACCATTGATTTTGCTGCACGATAGACGTGCTTGATTTTAGTTCTGCAGTGAACTCGTAATGGCAGGCGTTTTATTTGCAACCGTTTGTTTTTGAGTGAGGAAAGAATATGGAAAGGCGAGAACGAGAAGTGGAACCATATGTAATGCTGCTTTTACAGGTTTCGTCTAAAATTGCATGGTTGTTTTAGCTGCCCTGCATTTTCTTTTTGACATTTAAAGATTCAAGATAATGTGTCAATTATTTTATATTACATGTATACGTCACAAAATTATCTCATTATTTTGTCTCGAATGAAATACGTGTAAATGCATAATTTAGGTGTAAATTAGATTTACAGGAAGCGTGTATACAAATTGTTCTTTCCACTTGAATAATTTACTTGTTTAATAACTGATACAGTGAAAAATTATGTGAAAGGATTGGACGGCCAGTTTACCAATTACTTTGTTTTCATATTATTATCATAATTGAGAAAATGGAATGATATTCAAGGAATCAATCAAATGATTTGATGAGGAATAATGTTCATTTGAATAAGACTCTCTTTATGTCAATGCTGGGACCAAGGCTTTACATCATCAGAGAAGACCTTGCATCAGGGGACATGGGATGTGTGGATTGAATCAGCGACAAAATGTATATGAAGATCTGATGCCAGGAGCAGTTCATGTTCAGGGAGACCTCATGTGCTACCTGTTGAGTGAGTAACAACAGAGCAATAGTGATTGTGAGAGAGTTTTTTCCATTGTCACAAAGAATAAAACCAAGCAGAGAGCAAGCCTTGGCCCTAAAACATTAAGCTCTCTAATGGTACATTGACTTGCAATGGAAACCTGCAACAAAGTCTGCCACCAAAACATATACTAGTGATGTACTGAGAAGAGCAAAAAGGCCACCTATGAAGCTCTACACAGGTCATAAGATAAAATTATTCTAAATGCTCCATAATGCTACTCTTCAAGGTAAAATTTCTCAGTTATTTCCCCCAAATTTTCCAAGAAGTACTTGGAAGATGATTTCACTGTGAAATGTAGTCCCCTAGTAGCACCCATGAGGGCATTACTCCAGAGTTAATTGACACTTGCCATTAGTATTGCGGCTTAGCTAGCATGCAGCTTGAGTGCCGCGATTGGGACTCCTCTTTGACTTTCAAATGCTGGCAGGCCTGGCAGAGGTCTCCAGTGATGAAAGTCAGAGCGAGAGTAATGGTAGTATATGCACAACAACATTTCGCTCAGATAAGCTAATTCTGAGAACTTTATATACTGCTGCTGGAATCATCAAGAATTCACTAGAGGGAGGGAATAGACTTGAAGACAACCTGGCCTCCAACATCAGACTACCTAACCAATGAGCAAAGTAAGATGCTTGTTCCTTGGCAACTTTTCAATTTCCTAGCGTGGATGTCTGGAATCAATCAAGAGACAAAAGAAGATATGGTGGAAGGGTCAACTGACGAAGAACGGAAGATTCTCTCCCTAGCAGAAGACATAATGTACCTAAAAACAAAAGGGAGATGTGTACTACCCAAGCATAATGCTCCAGGAATTGCAGTATGGCATCTGACAGGTTCAGCCAAATTTATTGGCATCCTAAATGGGCTTGGCCATAGTGTGTCAAGGCCAGTGGTCCTTGAACATAAGACTGTCCTTGTCAAACGGCCACTTCCATTGGGTCATCAAATCAGCCTATTTTCTCCACTCTTGTTTATGACAACAATGATTTTGAAGAAAAAACAGTGAGTGGAAAAGGTACTACTCACAATACTAACGGCATTATTGTCCAGCATCCATCCATCCAACCAGAGAATGAACAAAGGGAGATGTGTACTACCGAAGCATAATGCTCTAGGAATGGCAGTATGGCATCTGACAGGTTCAGCCAAACTTATTGGCATCCTAAATGGGCTTGGCCATAGTGTGTCAAGGCCAGTGGTCCTTGAACATAACAATGTCCTTGTCAAACAGCCACTTCCATTGGGTCATCAAATCAGCCTATTTTCTCCACTCTTGTTTATGACAACAATGATTTTGAAGAAAAAACAGTGAGTGGAAAAGGTACTACTCACAATACTAACGGCATTATTGTCCAGCATCCATCCATCCAACCAGAGAATGAACAGCCTAAACTTGCCGTACCAAAGGCCAGGAAGATAGTTTTTGAAGTCCCTCCACAAGAGCTCACGACATTACTTTGGACATAGGAAAATTGGGCCGAAAACTTTTGACAGAATTGGCCTAGATTGCAAGGAGTACCAAGATGCACAGAGGAATGCAAGAGATGTTGATGTAGCATGCAGGTTGTTGAAGAGAGTAGAGTTGGGTGAGGAGTTGTTCCCAGGATGGATCGCGATTTGTGACGTCATTAATCATTGATTACCCCTATATCCACATTTTATAAACTATATCTATAAACTTTGAAAGTTATTACAGCAATCTAATAATTACCTCCAAAATGACCTTTGACTTTGTTCATGTGACCTGAAACTCGCATGGGATGTTCAGTGATACTTGCTAACTCTTATGTCTAAGTTTTATGAACTAGATCCATACACTTACAGTTATGGTGGTTATTCAACAAATACCCCCAACATGGCCAAAGTTCATTGACCTTAAATGACCTTTGACCTTAGTCATGTGACCTGAAACTCGAACAGGATGTTAAGTGATACTTGATTACTCTTATGTCTGAGTTTCATGAATCAGATCCATAAACTTTTAAGGTTATGATGGTAATTCAACAGATACCCCCAACATGGCCAAATTGACCCTAAATGACCTTTGACCTTGGTCATGTGACGTGAAACTCCGACAGAATGTTCAGTAATACTTGATAAACTTTATGTTTATGTCCAATTTTCATGAACTAGGTCCATATATTTTCTAAGCTATGATGACATTTCAAAAACTTAACCTCAGGTTAAGATTTTGATGTTTATTCCCCCAACATGGTCAAAGTTCATTGACCCTAAATGACCTTTGACCTTTGTCATGTGACCTGAAACTCAGGCAAGATCTTCAGTAATACTTGATTAACTTTATGGCCAAGTTTCATGAACTAGGTCCATATACTTTCTAAGTTATGCTGTCATTTCAAAAACTAAGATTTGGTGTTGACACCGCCGCCGCTGTCGGAAAAGCGGCGCCTATAGTCTCACTCTGCTTTGCAGGTGAGATAAAAAACTAGAGCACTAAAATATGATTTTAAGGATATTCAGTCTGAAATTTTTGTGTCAAGAGGTTTAGCATCTCTGTCGATAGAGGGCGGGTGGTCGGTTCTTAAAAAGGGGTAAAATAGGGCAACAAAAACAACCTTTTTGGACATCACGGCACTCCATGCTAGTAGGACTCAAAAAGATATCGGAGTTGAGTGATGTGAATCTACAAAAAAATTTTACTTGAGATAAGTGAATCTCTGGTAAATCTGATGAGTACATGTACTGATATCATGATTTCAACATCAGGTGGTCGATAACGGGTAGGTCCAAACACATATACATGTATATTCATAAAAGCATAGATTATACTTTTTACTGGGAAAATTCTTCCTTTGTTTCAAGAAGGAACCTAATGTCATTTCAACTTTGCATGTCTGGTATTGAAAGACATGTACCACTATACAACTGGCAATAATGTAGTGGAACAGCATCAAATAGGAGTGGTAGTATTAATACTACCGTAGTATTATCATGCATACCATTTGTTCCATATATAAATCTCTTCTAAATTTGGCAATTATCCATGTTTGGTTGATAAGGTTCAGGGATCACTGTTCTTCCATCTCTCCACTCAATAGTTCTCTAGAATAGTAATCACCAATCATCATAATCTTGTAAAATGTAGCTTCCCTGATGCAGGTCTTGTAATCTCTCTCATCCCATCCATGTATGGTTGAAGTGGTTTAGGGATCACAATGCTTCCATCCCTCTGTTGGTTGTTCTCCAAGATGGCAATGATCAGGCGAGGCACTGCACAAGCTGTACCATTCAACTGGGGGGGGGGGGGGGGGGAGGGTGGAGAAATTGAATTTAAAAAATAATCAAAATTTGAAACAACGATTAAATGTAAGTTTATAGACCATACTGACATTCACATCATCTAATCAACGACTATAATTCCCAGATTACTAGATGGATTCCTGATTGCTTGCACTCAATATTTATGCCTCCGCCATTGCCAGATTAAGAAAGTTTTATACACCTACCTTTTTGAAAGTTTCACATAATGACCTCTGTAACCTTTCACCTTTGACCTGTGACCCCAATACCTAATCAGATCAATGGCCCTTTTATATATGCACATGGGCCATGTTTGAAATTAAAATAAGATATAATAATAATAGTAACAATAATAATAATGCCTCCGCCAACCACTTACCATAGGCAGAGGCATAAAAAAGGGGTGTCATATTTAATTGGAGGGCTATTAATGTGCTAAGAATTATTCAAATTTGAAATATTTTAGTTTATGATATAGTGAGAAAACATACTATCATCAGTCATAGCTCAGATGTACCTGAAACACAAGTCAGACACATCTTTCTGTTTTCGGTACAAAGACGTGAATTTAACCACTAATGATCAAGCCTTTTTCTTTCTTACTTCTAATTTCTCATTGTTCCTTTAAGCGACACAGTGTGATCTATCTATATCATACTTCGATAATTCCACGCCCAGCTTATCTACGGCGATGGTGCACACAAGGTCATCTGTATCTTCTCAATCATGCTCTGCTACCCCGAAGAACTTTAGACAATTATGTCTCAAGTATTGTTCTGCTTCGTTGGCAGCGATTTGAAGATTGTTAATTGCATTACTCTGATTGGTTGATAGTTCTTTCAGTGCTTTGATCTCATTCTCCTTATCTTGAAGGTCCATCTCTATTTCCATTCTATTCCCATCATAACGGTCAAGTCACTCAGTAATATCATTGTTCGACTTTTTGATTAGCTCAAGTCGATGCAAGAACTTGGTCATTTCTTTATTCATTGCCCTTTCAATAACCTTGTCAACTGTTTTCTCAATGGAACTGAGGAATTCATCACCTTTAAGGTAATCATTGGCTGCAGGAACAGCCGCCGCTTGGGCTTTTGCCATGATGATAATATGAAGACCGAAGTATACGAGAATATAATATATACCATACAAAATGTTATAATAAAGATATACTGTTGATTATGCGACCTTCGGGCGTATCACAAACTGCAGATTAATTCATATACAGTACATTACATTGCGTTCAGGTTTCTGCTGATAAAATGGTTCAAAATTATTTGATAATCATTGTCCACATGTACCAAATGGACTCAACCACATTTCCTATAGAGAAAGTTTCTTACAAAGAAAGTTTCATTTACAATTTACAATTCAAAGACTTCAATCTGCATTCAGTACAGAAAATGACAAGCTCACAAATTGAATTATCTTATTTTCTACTCTTCATGAATAATAAGTGGGACAAAGAGAGAACATTTCATAAAGATGTACATATGACTTACTGTGTGAACATATTTAGCTGGACTTTCTGGGCTTGGTTTATATTGGATATGAAGTCGTCTGCTCTGAAAGTCTGTGCAGTTTGAAGTACTGGAAACCTTTTGTAAAGGGGAGAAAAAGAGGTCATTGAAATCATGACATAATGACCAACATTATTATGTGAATAAGACCCCTGTTACATCTGAAAGTTTCCTACCCGAGTCCCGACCGAGTCCACTTGCAACCTTGACTGGATTATTGGTGGATTAGCTTTGCGAACGGACCGAGTCCGAAATGTGGTCTGTTTACATCACAGCGTTCATTCCCTCCCCTATCAGTACGGTTTCGAGCGGTATCAGATTGCTGACACCAAAGGACACTCCCGATCTAGGCTCTGAATAATTTGCGCGCGCTAATTGAAGTTGTTTACATGTGCCGATCATTTCCAGAGAGAGTCGAAACGACTCTTTCCTTTACCTTTAGTCGAGATTCTGGAAGAATGCTGATGATCCCAGCAGTCATTGAAGATATGATCGACTTAAAAAGCGGGATACGTTTAAAATGCTTCCTTCTTTCCACTCAAATCAAAGACTATCAATCACAATTCACATGTTGCATGCCGCAAAACATTCGAAGAACGACGGGGCTGGTGAGGGGATAGCACACGCTATGACGTAATTTGACAGCTGGCGAACGGACCGAGGTTCGAAAGCTTGTGTGCGTTTACATCTACGAATCGGTGGACCGGGGCCGGCCCGATACCTACCCGAGACTACCTCTGGATGTGGTCTTGGGTAGGTTCGCTAAAAGGTGGCCCGAGGTAGGTTTGGGATGTTTACATCTGATTTTTTTCCGACCCGTGGTAGGCCCCGGGCCGGCCCGAGGTAGGGAATCACTCAGATGTAACAGGGGTCTAAGACAGTATCAGATGCATAAGCACAAAGCTGCCAACTACCATAAAAAGTGAAATGCAAAAATATGATAGGGCATCAAAAAAGTATAAATTTAAAAAACAAAAGAAAAAAGGGGGGCAGAAGAGCTATTTTCATAAGAATATATTTTATATTGTCAGCTTGAGATATTTTGATGAAGACTACAGCAAAGTAATCAATGTACTCCTAGAGATAGCAACTACAGATGAGAGATCCACAGTAAATGGCATCTTTAACTTTCTTGAAAAGATTTTTATTCTATTATCTATTTTCAGGACAGAACACACTATGCTTCTGCACAAACAGTGTGAGGGTCATAATGGGGGACAAGAAAGCAGTATGTGCCTTTGTGAAAGAGAACAGGACGATTCCATACATGACGTGTGGGACATTTTAACAACAATTTCTAGTCTCTAAGCTGATTGCTTGAGCAATAAAAAATTATTTTCTGTCAATGATAAAGTTATGGTGGGTAGTCATGTGAAAAACTGATTACCAACAAACATTTGTGTGAATTAAAGGTGAAAATGTTGTGTGTCATACAGGACTCAGAAATGTCCCATTTGACATGCAACATTTTCACCTCTAACTCACCCATGGACAACATATTTTTGTTGGTTGTCATTTTTTATAAGACTACCCAGTAGTACCTCATCATTACAACAAATCAAATTGAAGTTCCTCATTTGTTTAGAAATCAGGTTGAAAAATGTTGCGAAAATGGCTAATTTTAATAGCATGGAATCGCCCAACAACACCATCTTCATCATGGGTTGCCTATGTCATCTCCAAGTATCAACAGAGAAAGGAACAAACCAGCTTTCTTTTGCACCTGAAGATCTCTGGATAAACCCTACTACTGTCTTGATACGTCAACCAAGAGGCAGAAGGAATACAGACAAGTTCAAGTGAAGTGTGGAGCAGAGCAACATCCTAAAACATGTGTGCACTCAGTGGATATATTTGGACAAGGCATTATGTCATTTGACTGAGCAAGGGTAACCACTCAGTCACTTTAGTCAGGAAGCATTAATCACCCCACAAAAGAAAGTAAGCACTACTCTGAAAGCCAACAGTAATGTACTGAGAGCAAATAGTGCTATACCGAAACCCACTCGTGCTGCACGCTAAATGAGCTTTAGTCTTCTTGTTTTCAAATGCTTGGGGAAATGGTCATAATAAACAAATAATGCTACTAAAAATTGAAACATTCTTCCCTCCTATTAGAGAGTAATCTTTCACAAAAGAACCTCAGAGTTGATTTTTCTAATATTTCATATGTCAGATGATGTTAAAGTTTGATTTATTTACATCTTTCTCGACCTACAGTTGTTTCATCAAACAATACTTAAAAAACCTTTTTGCCAGCCCCTTCCAGCCTCCCACTTAAAGTTCAAGCAGAAGTTTTGCAACACAGAAGTTTTAAGGGGCGCTGGTTTCATGAACGAAGAAATCTTCATTACAAATCACTTCAGCATCAGCAGATATAGCAAATCAGATTCTTGAAAGGCTGAATGAGTTCAACAAACTGAACTGCTTCTTTCTGCTAAAAGTGATTTCCACTTTCACACATCTCAATATTGAACTACAAGAATATGCACAGGTCTTCTACATCACAAACTCCAGGACCTTTAGCAAGAAATGTTACTGTATTTATCTCTTCAAATTCTGTAGAATCATGCCCATACAGAGAAGTCAGTAACCAGTAAGAAGACATCAACAGAGATATGCTACTGCAAATTAAGACAGAAGATGTATTGTGAATTGGGTGTATTTTTAATCTAGGGTGACTAGCCACTTAGACTCGAAGTTTAACTCAAAGGTTTCTAAAAAATGGATGAGTATGGAGTAGTATTTTTGTTTCAAATTTAATTACACTTTGTTCTCACCTCTCCATAAGCTTTTCTGTGAGGCATCCAGGCTTCCATGTCAAATTTCCTATATGCAGGAGCTCCTAAGTCATAGGCAGGCATATCTAATATCCTAAAGGAACATTACAGTATCTAAATTAACCAATACGTACAATCGGTAGTTCTTAATCATGTATTTTGATAATCAGTTCTCAGCCAGTTTTAATTGACTTTTTTTTTCTAACTCTACTCCAATTAAATTTTTTTTTAGCAACATTACTGACAAGAAATTTTATCTTCACTTTTTTTTTCTAACTCAACTCCAATTAAATTTTTTTAAAGCAACATTACTGACAAGAAATTTTATTTTTCACTTTTTTGGCGCCATATAAAAGAATTCATTATATTTTGCAACAACAAAATAATTCTTTTGAATTTACATGTACACTGAAAGTCGAATATATACTTGTTTAATACATTATAAGCACATGCCAATGAGAGGTGTTTAGGTTGATCTGGTAAAGACAATGTCTCTCTAAATAATTGATTAAAACAGGCAATAAATAAATGATAGCGCTCACTGGAAATGCAATCCTAAATCTCTGAACAGGTCCCGTTGGATTCCTACAAACTCATGAAAGATTTCCTCGCTCTCATCTCCTCTCTCATTAGCTGCTACACAAAACATCTCCACCTGAAATGATAAAAACACTTTAATTTGTAATTATTGCTGATCAATTAATTTTATTGTACTTCACACCTTATAAAACATCCCATTCAATTTATCAAACTGAAGTCAATGAGAAATTTGGAAATAGAGATATTCACCGCTATTCACTATTAAAAACATGATTCATGAATTTTATTTGTTACAAGCAAACCTAAAGAGTCATTTTTGACACTTTTCGCTGGTGTTTATATTTTGATGACTCAACTGATTCCGTCAAATGAGAACAAAATATTCTTCCTAATTTTCAGATTTCCCAATGGAGAATAAAGGTGTGATTCATGATAAAAACTCAACATACTTAAGTTGAAAAATAGAAAACAATAATGCTCATCAGAGAAATATCCTGTTTCCGCAAACTGACTTGAAGTATTTTTCTAAATTCCTTAAGACTGCCCCTTTTCCATGAAAAAGTATAAAATTATTTTCAGTAGACAATGTCATAAGTAACACTGCAATAATAACATGAAGATGTATTCATCTTCTTTAAAATGTTAAATTCATACCTTAGTAAACTGGTGTACTCTGTAGAGTCCTCTAGCATCAGCACTGTGAGCTGTCTCAGCTCGATAGCATCGACTCATAGCAGCTATCTTCATAGGAAGCTCAGATATTGGTATCGTCCTGTTCATTAAATATCCTGAAAAAAACATTAGGTGAATCAGTCCAGTAAATTGTTTTTATTTTCCTAAAACTATCAACTCTGTAAAGGTAAACATATTTTGGCCACCTACTCATCAACTTAAAAAGAACAGCCAAGTGTTGATTTTTCGACTTTGCAGAGCAAGTCAACTAGAAACCATTTTTGTTCTTTTAATTACTCAATCTAGTATAAAAGAACTGGATGTAGATAAATTGTACAATCACAATTAACGGAGGATTTCTTTATGGGGGAGGGCTGTAAAGCAGTGCATTATGGACACTTTATTTTGGGGGCTCTTTCTCATTCTCCCTGTAAAGAAGAGTTGCTACATTCCTTCTTCAATATACACACTTCCATGATGTCCTTGCTCTTCTGTAGTTATATCCTCTACAAACTTGTTCAAAAGTCATCTCACAACCTGTACATATTGGATCTTTATTCATATTTACACAAGAAATGTACTGAATGAAGGAAGATGGATGAATACCTGCAATGCCAACTTCAGCAGTCCCAGCTAAACACATATCAATATCATGGTGGTCAGATGATAGACAATACACTTGAGTGTGAAGACCTATAGTCCTCATTCCACAACCTTCCTAATTCAAGAATTAAAGACACAGAAAATAGTGATATTCTTATATTCATCTTTCAAATTTGTCAGAAAATTACATCAGAGTAGCTGCTAAATTTAAAGTATGTCTCTTTATAGAAAGGTGCATTTAATCATGGGATGTGATGACATAGAGTAACAGTGAATTATAGCTGTCACACCTTTCATCAGGATTTTCTGCAAGCATTGTTGCAATAATCTTTTTAGAGAGAAATATTCAAATATTTGTTAATATATCTACCTCCTACCCATATGGTATATCTTTGACACCATTCTGGGTTTTACATATGAAAATATTAAGACCTGATTATATGTAATACTGGGACTCTTAAGTAAAATCTTAGATTACTTCTATTATTTGCTTCCTACATGCATACTAGCATTTGCACAAGCACCGGCAATGCAATATGGAATATATGACCGATAGAGATACTTACAAATACAACTGGTTTGATAATATCAGGTACTTTGATGATCTTAAAGCCATGTTTCTTGATTAATCTATCTAAAGTGAATCTAACAAGAGCATCTTCTAGCATTGCTCCAGCCCCTTTTAAAAAGTATGATCGGTGGCCTGTGGTATGTCCAAGATTCCTAGAAGGGGACACAGAGAGAGAGAGAGAGAGAGAGAGAGATCATGATGAATTCTTCAGTGATATTGGATAATATGATCCAATGTCATCATGATTTTAATATCATGAGCCATGTTGAATGATGTCATGGATTTTTCCACGCAATTCTAGACTACTCTGTCTTAGCTCGTATCAACTTCAAAGAACTTTATTGGTCTACAAATTTTGGTTGCCTTGCAACAAAAAGAAGTTGCTTGTCTCAGTAACATATTTTTAAAATAATTGGTACACAAAATTGTTGTTGAAGCTTGTGGCTTTCAAAAATCAAAGAGAATGCTATTATACTAGTTTTGCATGTATCACTGAATTAGCGGTCTTGGGGTTGAATTTCATGAACACTATCTCTAAAATGGTCATAATCTTCCCACAGCTAACAACTTTACAATTACCGTTCAAGAATTTTCAAAGAAATCAGGGACGTCAATTTAAATTACACACATTTCAATGAAGACAATTAATGTTAGTAGGTCTATGGCCTATTCCTTCCAAGGAATACTATTTTCAGCATTTTCTTTTTTAAAGACATAAGCTTCTATTTTTATATTTTCATAGTTATTTACTCACTTTAATCTAATGATGTCTAGCTCTTCACCTAGTTCCACATGTCCTTTGATGGGAAAGTCAAATGATCTCTTCTCATTTATTTCTTCTATCAACACGGGTTCTGCATCTTCATTCAAATGCTGTATAGTAAATATACAATACAAGACACACAAAAATGGAAACTTAATGGATAGAAACTCATTCTGTATTATATTCATTTTTTATTCATATAAAAGGACTTGCCACTGTTATCTAAACCCAGAAACTGTGAATTCTACAACTAAGGCATCACACCACACCATCATTTTTAATCAACAATAAGACACGTACATATAAAAGATAATAGATAACAAAAGGTAAGGTAAGGTTAAACATGTTCAAATGTTTACCACAATAAACATCTATTCATAGGTGATAATTGCCCATTTATTACTTCCAGGGTTAAATGAGAGGTATACCATTTTCTTTGTTGAGTATATTTATTTGACAATAACTTACAGAGTTACAGACAAAATGGAAGTCAGCAACAAATCATCAAGGTTTCACTATAAACCATGCCTAAGAATGCCCAGCGAGCAGACCAAGTGTGTGAGCCAGTTACCTGCTACACATGGAGAGATATGCTTACTGGAAGAATTCTTAATGTTCAATCGGTATGCTATTGGGTTTTGAAAGTCTCTAAAGCAGGTAATTCCTGTCTGACCTTTTACTTTGTAATTTCAATAACAAGAGTAGATGAAAAGGTCATGTTTATTTGAATCCTGGAAAAAGTTACTGACTGCCTTTAAAGAAAAATTGAAACTTCATCAGCATACATATTTACCTAAATAATTAGGAGATTAAAAAAGACAATATGGTTTATAGTTTTGTGAATTTGGAGAGATCTAAATTCTTTGTTGAAAATACTGGTAACTTCTCAATCAAATTAACATTCACACCAAAGCACTCAAGATGACTATGAAAAGAATACCTATGCAACAAATTCAATGCGTTTTTTTTTAAACAGAAATGCCAAGTTGACAAAGGTTTGAACAACCTCCTGGTTTAAACCCTCTGTAGGGTTTGTAGGTTTTGTAGTTTTGTAAGCATGTATGCATGTAAGCATGCATAAATGAATCTGATGCTATATTCTTACAAAATCTAACTGGGATAAAGCCCAATCACTGGCTTAAAATCTCCTTTTTGTAAGTTTGGGCCAAATGGTGCAATCTTTAATTCATTTATGATTTACAAGCTGGATCAAGTCTTACCACATTAGGATGGGTCGAATTTGGAATGGCCACTGCGATCTGATAGAAGTTATTTTCTGCTCTATGAAGCTGCATTTCTTTCTCATTCAACGTGTGCTCCAATTCCTTTGTATTCTGGAAATAACAGAAAAAAGGAAAATAGAGCATGATTACATTTCACCCGAATAACTGGAACTACATCTTGTTATAATCTGCCATTACATCAATATCATACAAGTGGAGCGACTCTCACAGTCTCGCCTGCATTATGTGATTCGATATATAGCAGCAGTGCTGACTTTGAAAACTCCTATTAAATAATTATTCACAAAACACACCATTCATATAATGACATAATACTATGTTCACTGACCCTAAATGACATTTGACCTTGATCATGTGACCCAAGAATCGTCAGTGATACTTGATTACCCTTATGTCCACATCTTATAAACTATATCCATAAACTTTCAAAGTTATAATGGCAATTCAACAATTACCCCCAACATGGCCAAAGTTTATTGACCTTAAATGAACTTTAACTTTGGTCATGTGACCTGGGGGGTGTTTCATCAATATTTTCGTCCGACAACTGTCAGCGCTGACTAAAATTGTCAGCGCTGACAATTTAGTCAGCGCTGACAAAAATTCGTTTCATCAAACTCTCGGAGCTCCTCTGACTATTGTCAGAGAATTTTTATTTTACAAATCGTCTTGAACGAGGTTCGCTGACTAATTAGGCCACGCCCACTCCCAAAGTCGTGAAAAAGATGTAAAATTGATTGATGTTTTCGCCACGACGATTCGAAATGAAACGAAGAAATGAGAAGAAGCGAAGGTCCTCGTAGAGGTGAATGAGGATTTTACCGTAAGTAAAACCCTTCAAAATGTCGTTCATATTGTATGTAAGGTGATTGAATTATTCGTTGTGCGTGATTATCAAATGAATTACAAGAAAAGAGGATCTTCTGGCAGGACCCCTGTCGATACGATCGGTGAACTTGACAGTACAAAATCCAGTCTAGTCCCATACCCGTGTTTCTGTGTCTGTAGAACTATCTCAGGTCCAAACTAACGACACGGCTCACGGCTGTCACGTTTTTATGATCCGCACATGGCTGCAATGTTATAAATTTTGCAAAGAGAATTCTTTATATTGTTCTACCTTTATGTCATTCTATGTTGCAAATCATATTTTTTCATTTCCTTTGGTTTTGTAATAATTTTGTTGCTCGGTGTAGTCGGAGATTGGCTTGATCACCAGGCAAACCAGCGTGTGCAATTGTAAATGTACACATATCCAATGGGGCCATCCTAATTCTGTGTTACAGAAATTGGAATTGAACAGGAGCTAAATCACATGGTAATAGTGTGAGTGGTAAATTTGTAAAGTGGATGTTCTCAACTATTAATGTAGGCTTAGCCTTAGCAAGTCACAAGTCGAATGAAGTGAAGGCTCTCGACAGCTGTCGAGGATTCGGGCGGGGGGGGGGGGGGTGATGCGATTGTGGCAGAGGTGCGTTCACACCCAATAAAAATTAAAATCTATTCTAGATATAAAAAAATTATTAGATCTAAGTTTTAAATAGTGCAACCGGCCCGTGGCCGTACTGGTATAGCTTATAGGCCTAGATCTATCTTAAATTATCTTTGACTTTGCGCACCCAAGTGAAATGAGCCATTTCATAGCTCCCTTTAAAAAAAAATATTGATCGTCCAATTTGGGGGAGACGAAATAATGCTCTTCATTTGTGTGCGATTATGAAGTTTGTTTGGCTTTTATTTTTCTAAGTCAATTTTTTAGACAAATTACTATTTAGCATGAATCTGCAATAGCATCGGTGTTATTGGGGTAAATAAATTAAATTATTGTTGATAATGTCTCTTAATCTATTTTTTGAAAAATACTGTCGTACCACATAAAGTTAGAGTCTAGTCATACCTAACCTTAAATAGCATACAGGTTAAAGGTCTCTTCATTAGAAAAAAATATAGGAGAATATGGAATGGATCTCATCAATCCCAAGTATTTTTCTGCCTTGAATCTCATATTAAAGTTCCATTGAACAAAGGTCACAGTCCAGAAATAGTTGACAGTTTGATGGTTTGATGGGGATGCAATTTGCTGCAGTTATGAATTAGGAGCCTATTCATATTTTTTATTAATTTGATTGTGGCTTTTAACCGGCAAGGTATCCAAGCGCTATTGAGTTAGAAAAAAACTTTTATTTTTATTTTTTAATTAAAAAAAAAAATTATTGAAAAAGCTGTTTTACTATTTTGTATGGTTAATGTGTTAATTACCGTCTTGTTTATAATCAAGTGAAAATTATATGAATTAACAAGGATAAATTGTTGACCGATTGTTGGTAAATTCTATAAATTTCAGGATAATAAAAGAAGAAAAATGATTGGTATATTCGATCATTCCCCTTTATGAAATGTCAACAATATTCATTGAAAGTGCAGTATTTTTCAATGATCACTGTAAATCTACATATTTTCTTTGCTACATGTATAACAATGTGATATTATTAATATTTTAATTTCAGACTATGGACATTTGAACAGTATGCAGAAGAAGACGGATCTGGAACTAGAAAGCAAGGCTCTGACTGGTCTACTACAGCAAGGAATGTGCCAGCGGCCAATTTGATGAACATGTGACAGAAGATTTGGCAATGGGTGAAGAAATACTGAGATTGAAATGCAACCACAGGTAACATGTAGACTAGTAAAATGCGATAATGATTAAAAAATAATGAAGGATATTGTTTTGGTTGCAGAATGTAAAATCATAAAAACCCACATCAATGACAATGAAATCGGACTGTGACCGGATTTTCTATTTAAAGTCAGTTTGAAATGCAAACATTACATAAGCATGAAAGACATAATAGATTCAATATATTTTGCATGTTAGCTGCAGGGTCAGCAGAACGGTTTTGAAAGTGAGGGGGCTGAGCCGAAAGGGGGGGGGGGGGCTGACCAATGCAAAAAATCATAAGCAGATGGTCAATTTTACATTTTTGTACATGGTTTTGGAAAACAGTGCGGGGGCTGAAAAATATGAAATGACCATCTGGTTACGATTTTTTGCATGGTCAGCCCGTTCACTGTAAAAAACCGTTCCGCTGACCCTGCAGCTAACATGCACCCCCCCCCCCCCCCCCCGCCGGTTTCCGGAGCCCCTGCTCTCACCCCTCAATCCATTTAGCACTACTTGCTCATGTGTATGTACATACAAGCTACATTGTGAGGAATAATTTCACTTTTTAAGTTTCTCAGCCAGAGCATATGTCATTTTTACTATTGTTTGTATTTTTTATTAACATAATAAAAACTTGAACCCTTTATTTACCCCCTTCTATATGAAACCTGGTAATCAAAAGATGTTTTATTTCCTGTTTTTAGACATGTACATATACATGTGAGAAGAAATACCAGATTATGGCAAATATTTTAATTAGTTATTTCAATACTATTTTTCCTTCAGGTGGAGGCTTCAACCAAACTTTTCAGACAGACATGAGATACAAAGTTACACAAGTATAAATGGTTGAAGGTTTAGGAGAGCCAGACAAGAAGGCAGGAAATGTGATGTCACTTGTAAGTTAAAACACTCTTAATTATGACTGCCTCACTTTGGCGAAGAAAGTAAAGTCACATTAAAAAAAATATTAAATTACTGGTACTGCTCTCTTCTTTATTTGTTCTACTCAAATATTTGAAAACAATGACATCTATAAGTGCTTAGATGCTTAATTGATTAATGGTGATATTTATTGGACAGTTGTAAAACAACCAATATCAATCAATGCTAGATGGTGTGACTTGCTTTCTATTGCCAAAGTAGTAAATGAATGTTCCATTGTTCTGCATTCCTATTAGACCCCCCCCCCCCGCCCCATCACCATCTGCTTTGTATGGGAGTAACACTGGAAGATTACCCCCCCCAAAAAAAAAAAAAAAAAAAAAAAAAAATTATATCTCTTGTAGGCCTGTATAAATGTAATGCCTACAAAAGCAGTCATGAAACCTCATTAATTCAAATGATCTTGGTAGGGGGGGGGGTGCCTCAGGATCTTGCCTGTTGATTGTGCACTCGCTTCAGAAATCATGCTGCTGTTCCTGATGTTTTTTTTTTTTTTAATTTAATATGATAACATGACTCTTGCATGAAATCAGCATTTGGCTCAAGAAATAAAGACCAAATGTGATAATTTTGGATTTTGACTCCCTTTCTTTGGTAAACCAATGAGAAAAACCCAAGTCATTAAAATCAATTGTGTATAAAAAAAGAGGAAATTTTAATCATTTTCTTATGCATTTCTTTGTTATTAACTTTTTTGTTTTCATTGTTTAATAAGGCTTTGGTGACAATATTTTAACCATTTAGAACTTAAAGTTCTTATTTCAAACATTAGAAATAAAAAAATGTAAGTTTTAACAATGATAATTAAATTAAGAATAAATGACTGATATCAATAATGATGGAAATTAATATATTTATTAATAAAATATCACATGCTCTATAAATTAAATCCATTTCAGTTACTTCAATGAACATGGACAGCAGCAGGAGCAACAACAGCATCAGCAGCCGAAACTACAACTGCAGTAAGAGATGCAACAACCACACCGACAACATCAACAGCAGCAGGAGCTCCAACAACCATGCAGGGAACATCGGGCGCAACATAAATAACTTCATCAAGAGATGCAACAACCACAGTGGTAAACATCAACAGCAGTAGCAACAACGACAGTAGAAACAAAGCCAACAGAAAGGATTCTAACAAGCAATCATACAAGCAACAACACAAGCGACAACATCAATAGATGCATCAGGAGATGCAACAGCCACACTCGTAAACAGCAGCAGTAGCAGCGATGACAACAGCAACCACACAGGCAACACCTTGAGCAACATCAGTAGCAAAAATAACTAATTGCACCAGGAGATGCAACAACCACACCCACAACACCAAGAGCAGCAAAAACAAACAGCAATTCCAGCAATCACGATGACAACAGCAGCAGCAACACCAACAACACTAATGAACATTGAAAAAACTTGTACAAAAGTCAATGAGGTCGCATTTTTCAGACATTATCAGACATTATTGATTAAAAAATGCACAATGATTTATTTGGGTTAAAGAAAATTATGTTTGAAAAAATGTGTACATTTGAAGATGTTTCCTATGTATTGATTGATATAATATAGTTTTAAAGATGAAAATATTATTCTTGAAATGTCTACTTTTTATTTGTCATTGACTAAAAATAAATACATTTTCTTTGAATTTTCTCAATGAAATGAAAAATAAGCAATTTATTAAAATGTTATATTCAAAATCAACTGAAATTGATCGATTTTAGCTGCAAAGGCCCTCAAAAGGCTGATTAGTCAGTGAAAATTGGATTAGTCGGTGAAAATAAGTTTTGTCGGTAGGTGAAGGCCACCGACAAAATTAGTCGGTGGTTTCCAATAATTTGTCGGAGAAAATCACCGACAAATTTTCATGAAATGGAATTTAGTCGGTGATGGCAAAATTGTCGGTGAAAATGAAATTAGTCGGTGAAAATCACAATTAGTCGGAGAAAACCACCGACTAATTGTTTGATGAAACGCCCCCCAGAACTCGCACAGGGTGTTCAGTGACACTTGATTACTCTTATGTCCAAGTTTTATGAACTAGGTCCATAAACTATCAGAGTTATGATGGTAATTCAACGCATACCCCTAACATGGTCAAAGTTCTGTTGACCTTAACTGACCTTTGACTTTGGTCATGTGACCTGGAACTCGCACAGGATGTTCAGTAATACTTGATTACTCTTATGTCCAAGTTTCATGAACTAGGTCTATACATTTTCCAACTTATGATGTCATTTAAAAAACTTATTCTTCGGTTAAGATTTGATATTGACGCCGCCGCCACCGTTGCTGTCGGAAAAGCGGCGCCTATAGTATTGCTCTGCTAAGAAGGCGAGACAAAAATCATATAAATTATTAATCTGGTATTCTGGTCATGTACATGTATTTTAGTCTATCTATCTATTATCTATCAGTCTATCTTTCTCATCTGACATTACTGGCATTATTCACATCAAAATATAAAGTCTTTCAGGTGGATTCATTCTATCCAAAATGCAACCTTTCATTTAGCCATTAATTCAAGTAAACAAAAGAAAAGAAACAATAACTATCAAACACATACCAGTCCTCTCTCTTTATCAGCTTGTAGTCTAATTTGTACATCATGGACATCCTCTTGGATATGCTGAAATTCTTTCATCCTCCGTAGCTAAGAGAAAAATAGACATTATTTTCCCATGATTAATTTTGCATGCTGAATATTTTCCCCCATTCTGGAAAAAAATCATCAAAATTCAAGAATTACATTCATCCCTTTGTGTCCTGTCAGATATACTTTATGAATAGGCCAGAGTAAACTATTAACTATTTAACCTTAAAGAAACGCTCTACATATGTACTCAATAACCTCTGAATGGGTCTCAAACAAAAAGCTCCAGTACCCTGGCTTGGCAGTAGATTTGATACATATTTTCTAAAACCTGGTCAAATTAGTTCTAATAATCATGTTGATCAAAGATGTCAAAAACTCATCTGGACAAGCATCTGAATTCAACAATGATATCAAGTTAAATCATTATTCTTTGGTCAAACTTACAACTTCTTGAACATCAATGTTTCCTTTTCTGTGGCTGATACGGTCTGCGATTACTTCCGCATTTTTAGCAAGATAATCCAGATCAATAGCCGGCCTAAAATCTGAAGAGAACATCCAGTCGCCCATCCCATCATCCTTAGAGATAGTTGCTAGATTTCTGGATTGGTCAAATGATCTACAACATAGACTACATAACCTCTGATATAATGACCCAACCCGATGTGTATTCATCCATCTAACACGGTCAGATTGGGAAACTGTTGAGATCTTGATTTGTCTGTGGATGTGCCATAGTCTTCTGACGAGTTGCTTTGGGTAGCCTGAGATAGTGGCCATCTTATCTATAAACAAAGAAAAATGTAATTGAGATATGAAAGATAGCCTGGGAACAACTATTGTCAGTGAAAGTTTTTGTCGGGACAATCATAATTTCTGAGCAGTTTGGATGTACATGTAACTAAATTTGTACGGTGGCACCGCTTCTGGCACCACCCCTGGAGCTCTGTGTTTGAGGACAACATGCAACTCAAGTTTTATAGACCCTACAGCCATGCCTTTCTAGATTATTAGCTAACATTGAAAATAATTAAGAATAACTACATGAAGTAACCAAAATATGTAACAGCACCACCCTTTTGGTGGGCGACCTCATCATCATGACCCATGGCATTATCTAGTAAAATGCTTTCAATCTTAACAAAACACAGACCCATATTGGGTGATGTTTGTCCATCAGCGCTCGCACTAATGGGGTACCGTCAGAAAAGAGGGTTGATAGTAAAATTTTATAAATTGGTTAATATATCCCCTATAACAACGATTATTCCTGTCTACAGTACTTGTCCAATGTACAAGATTATGAAATAACCTTGTCCTCAGTTATGATCCCCTGTGTGGTGAAATAAGGTTGGCAATGTTTGGCTTATTTTCTCTTGCTCTTGGGGACAAATTCTTGATTTTTTAACAGTTAGTTTCCATTACAACTATTCATCATATAACCTGGCTCCAAAGTAAACTGAATTATTTTGATATTTTTTTTAATTAAAAAGAGATTTTGTAGTCTACCATTTCAGATCAACTTAACATTTCAATCATTAAAAGGCCCACACACAAATTGGCCAAAAAAATACAAATTTTGAACGCTCTGGTGAATCAAACAAGGCAAACGCCAAGCGTTGTCTCGCCTGCATATTGCAGTCATGAAGAGACTGCATGTCAAAACTACATGTATGCTATATGACTTAAATGGACCTCTGTTACGAATTTGGCAATCCTACCTCGAATATATAAAAAGTTATTATGTGTACAACACAGCACAGTGCCAGTCATGGAAAGTTCATTGACCTTTGACCTTAATCAAATTCAACTCACATTCGAACTTGACCTGCACCTTCAAAATATTGACATCTTGTATGAATTTGGCAATCCTAACTCGAAGATATAGAAAGTTATTGTGTGTACAGCACAGCACAGTGCCAGTCATGGAAAGTTCATTGACCTTTGACCATATTCAAATTCGGCTCACATGTGAACTTGACCTGCACCTCCAAGAGATGGACCTCTGTTATGAATTTGGCGATCTCACCTCGAAGCTATAGAAAGTTATTGTGTGTAAAACACAGCACAGTGCCAGTCATGGAAAGTTTATTGACCTCTCAGTCTGACCTTATTCAAATTCGACTCATATTCGAACTTGACCTGTACCTTCAAGAGATGGACATCTGTTATGATTTTGGCGATCTCACCTCGAAGCTATAGAAAGTTATTGTGTGTACAACACAGCACAGTGCCATTCATGGAAAGTTCATTGACCTTTGACCTTATTCAAATTCGACTCATATTCGAACTTGACCTGTGCCTTCAGGAGATGGACCTCTGGTATGAATTTGGTGATCCCACCTTGAAGATATAGAAAGTTATTATGTGTACAACACAGCACAGTGCCAGTCATGGAAAGTTCATTGACCTAGTTGACCTTTGACCTTATTCAAATTCGACTCATATTCGAACTTGACCTGTGCCTTCAGGAGATGGACCTCTGGTATGAATTAGGTGATCCCACCTCGAAGATATAGAAAGTTATTATGTGTACAACACAGCACAGTGCCAGTCATGGAAAGTTCATTGACCTTTGGCCTTTGACCTTATTCAAATTCGACTCATATTCAAACTTGACCTGTGCCTTCAGGAGATGGACCTCTGGTATGAATTTGGTGATCCTACCTCAAAGCTATAGAAAGTTATTGGGTGTACAACACAATTGTTGATGACGACACCGACACAGGAAATAGTGATACCTATGTCTCGCCAAAAATGATCCCCAAGTTTATAATAAAAAAAAAAATCATAAATGAATGGAACCGAGTTACAAAAACAAAAGTGATATTTTTAAAGACTTTAAAATGTGTGTTGTATGTTGCATATATACATGTTACATTAGTCTTGTAGACTCATCACAGACAGAGTGGTTGCACTCCTAGTACCAATGAGGTCAGAACATAACAGTTGTGATGAAAGTACATCTGAATTTTATGAAATTTGTGTGCACCAAATTAGCGCAGAAGTGATTTAGCACTTTTCATAGGCTTTCACTGTTGCACTAAGTAACACATTTGTCTCTGGCACTCCCTTAGACAATGACTTACTTGACACCACAACAGTGCATTTGATATTGGAAACTCAAACATTGACTTGTGTGTGAGGCCAGTCAGGGGCTTGGATTTTACCCCTTGCATCCCGGCATAGATGTTTTTACTACACGAGAAAGCAAGCAAAGAGGTTAGTTTAAGTTTTGTGTTATATATGTTTAATAATTGTCAAAGCATAAAATGAAATTTTAGTGATCTTTTTGTTACTTAATAATCACAAATGATGGTTATGTTTTGTGTATAAGGTATGACATGTGTAGAGACTAGCAGGCAAACATTTTTCCTTGAAATCAGATAAGATTTTTGATAGAGTTTAACATTTGAAGCCTTATCTTAAACTACATTATGATTCTTGATTTATACTTGTATAATTATGAATATATATGAGAGCAAAATCTGGTTCATTTTGTGATCTTTGGTTTAAAACAAGCAAGCCTACATCTATTCTAAGTAAACATGTATGTATAGAAGATCTAGAGTTGATAAATCATATTCAAGTATTGCAAATATTTAATGTTGCTTTCGCTGGTATTTATGATTCTTTTTCTGTGTTATTGATTCCAGTTTTCACGGGTTTGTTGAATCATATATGGATTTACTGTAAGAGGATGAATTGGATTCAATGAAATGTAGTTGGTTTGTTGAAATTGTTGGAAGTACAAAATAGAAGATAATCCTATAGAAGCCTTTGCTTCGCTCTTTTTTTTGTCGACCTCACTACAACCTCAACAGTATTGACTTCATCCGCAACAATAGCGCATACGGGATGGTGCATTTGTAGAAAGTCGGCAACCACGGTAACACCAAAATGCACACAATGATGACAGCAAGGCTTGTCGGTGTGGTGAATTGTTTAAGTTATTTTTTTTTTGGGGGGGGGTTATGAACACTTTTCTGACTTAAATTAGGTATTGTTTATTGCATCAAAAATTACTTCAAAGGTAAATTTTTTTATCAAAATACAGTGTATTTTGTACAATGGTGCTTGAAAGTCGGACTACTCTGGCAGCATTTTTCCACCTTGGCCTTATTGAGGTCCCATGCCCCCATGGCAGTGAGTTGTGAGTCCAAACTTTGCGAAGTTCTAACTTGATCTTTACAGAGACTCACTGGCCATATGTTTATGTATTAAGTTCGGATAAACCAGGGAAATGGGAGTTGTGCGACAGCCGAAGTAAGTCAGTTTTTTTTTCCTTTCAAGTTTTTTTTTTCCCGATTTATCATTTGGTGCATTTTTTCAGGCCAAAGCAAAGCTGAATGATAATCTTTATTTTGGTCCATTTCTTTTTATATATATTTATGAAATAAAGACAAAACTTGAAGAGCCCCGTCGAGGGATTTTGGATTATTAACCAGATGGCTGTACGATCGCGAGCCGCCTGTGTACGAGGAGAGAAAAAAAATGTTTAAAAAATCCTCGAAACAGACGGCTGCCAGCTGTCAGGTACGGTACCGTACGTGTAGCCTGGAGGCTACTGGAGAGTAAAATCAGTCTACTATACGTAGGCTTACTCCCCATGGAGCCTGGAATTGCTTCCCATACATCTACACACACCGCCAAAAAACCTGAAACTCTCGCCCCAGAGCAGGGTTGTAATAAAAAACATTTTTTATTAAAAAAAACAAATAAAACGTTTTTTATTGTTTTAAAACGTTTTAAATCGTTTTTAAACATTTTTTTTTCCAACGAATGATGAAATTTTTTGTAAAATCAATTAAACTATAGTCTGATGTAAGCTCTTGATGTTTTAAATACATTTTTGGAGTAAGTAAGAGAAAACTACAATGATTGTTTCTGAATTTCTAACAGAAAAGTTCATATTTCCCCAAAAAATTACTAAATCATGGAAATTTAATGCCCCAAAAACCCCACTAAAGTCGACATTTTATAAGTTTATTCCCGGGACTACATATACATGTAGTTCCGGGGTACTTTGAGTCTTGTCAATCTAGGTGGGGGGCGAGAAGAATTTGCACAATGGAAGAAGATGACATACTGTAATCTATGGGGTTTCAAAGCTTAATTTCATTAAAGGGCAAGTCCACCCCAGAAAAATGTTGATTTTAATAAATAGGGAAAAATCAAACAAGCATAATGTTTAAAATTTCATCAAAATCGGATGTAAAATAAGAAAGTTATGACATTTTAAAGTTTTGCTTAATTTTCACAAAACAGTAATATGCACAACTCAGTGAAATACAAATGAGACATTCGATGATGTCCCTCACTCACTTTTTCTTTTGTTTTTTATTGTTTGAATTATACAATATTTGACAATTAGGACCAACTTGACTGAACCATATTGTATTAAACAATGGTAATTCCACATGTTCAGGGAGGTATTAATTGTTGTTTTGCTTTACAATGAGGAGAAAATTATATTTCATATACTGTATATAATAAAATACAAAAGAAATAGTGAGTGGATGACGTCATCAGCCTCCTCATTTGCATACCGATAAGGAACTGTTTTGTGAAATTAAGCGAAACTTTAAAATGTCAAAACTTTCTTATTTTACATCTGATTTTTCAAGAAATTTTCAGTGTTAATCTTGTTGGATTTTTCTATTTTTATTCAAATCAACTTTTTGTTGAGGTGGACTTGTCCATTAAATCAAGAAATGCTTTATTTCATTTGAATCAATTATGCCAATTTTAGTTAAATCTATAAATAAAGTCCTTGACCTGCTTATTTTTTCAATATAAGAAAAAATTCAGTGTAAAAAGTTTTTTTACTTCTTTTTTTATGGAAATTATTGGCAGTAATTTTAATTGACAAGTACAAATAATAGATTTTGGCAAGAATTTACAATTTGCTTTATTCATGAATCACGTTTTTTAGCAATTCGGGGTCTGACATGCACTTGTTGTCTAATATCATAACTGCATACCCATGCCTGCATCCAAAAATAGTCTGGAATGATGGCGTGGCCCTGTCATGTATAGATTTATCATATAAATTTTTGAGGGGGCCATTGAGGTCCCCTGGAATTATCAGGGTTAAGGTTTGCTAGCCGATTATCTTACCGTATACTGTTTAAAGCACTTTTCTTCATCTTTACGAAGTGCAAAGTTTCACCTGCTATTGTGTGTACCTCATGAGTATGACAGGTTTACAATCTATTAATCGTCTCCTTCCCGCACAAGGGCTGTTAGCGCACACTGCACGTCGCATTCCCGCAGAAAGGCCGTTAGCGTGCAGTTAACAGTGCGAGCTAACGGCCTTTGTGCGGAAAGGTGACATGCAGTCTGCGCTAACGGCCCTTATGCAGGAAGGCGGTGGTTTGTAAGATATTATTATGCTTGTGCAACACTTCCATTTCATTCAAGTACTGTATTTGAGCTTATTTTAAATGGTGTTTCTTTCCCTGTCCAAAATGTGAGCACAACACTCAGATATGTTTATTGAAATAAGAATATTCTTAATATGGATTGATGTACACAATTGAACTGGGAAGAAAGTACCTCGGGCGAAGTTCGTGCAGGCTCCACTCCACTTCACTACCGCTACACTACGCTCCACCTACCCGAACTTCGGGACCGTGAACCATTTCAGATATACCGAGTGACAAAGGTGGGATGAAATTATTGTTTATTGTAAAAATTACAGAAAAAAAATATAACAAAATATATAAATAGCTTAATATCTTACTCTACACCTGTATTTCACACCGTGTCCATCCTCCGGTTATCCTCAACATTGGAGATTTTGAGCCAGTATCAAATTCCTCACACGTATTATCCACGGCCGATTTCAAAACATTGTATGCAATGAAAGTAGAGGGCAGCAACACACATCAGTGTTGCTATTAGGAAGGTCCACTCGATACGCGCATACAATGTTTTGAAATACGGGTGTAGAGTAAGATATTATTATTAAGCTATTTATATATTTTGTTATATTTTTTTTCCGTAATTTTTACAATAAACCATCATTTCATCCCACCTTTGTCACTTGGTATATCCGAAATGGTTCACGGTCCCGAAGTTCGGGTAGGTGGAGCGTAGTGTAGCGGTAGTGAAGTCGAGTGGAGCCTGCACGAACTTTGCCCGAGGTAGGAAGAAAGGAACATGACAAAGAGATGGAGAAAGGGACAATAAAGGGGAAAGAGAAAGAAAACAAAGAGTTGTGTTGAAAAAGAGTTTTAATTAGTTAGAAGAAAATAGTACACCACTTCAGAAATAAAAGTATGAAAAAAAAGAAAACATTCATCTAAAATCACATCCATGCAAATTGACAACACACAAGCCTATGCGGTGTTTTAAAACACATTTTTTTTGTTAAAAAAACGGGTGTTTTAAAAAAACACAGTGTTTTTAAAAAACACAGCCCTAAATCATGTACATGGGATACAACTTCATTTCCGACATTTCTATGATAATTATTTCATTTTTTAACAAGAATTCATTCAAAAAACAAGAAAAATGTTATGAAAAGAAAGACAAGAACTTGCCGTGTTTACGTCGCGATCTTGATTTCATTGTCTTTCGCTTGGCGACAGCACGCAAACCGCACGGTTTCAAGTTTCAGGTTTTTTGGTGGTGTGTGTAGATGTATGGGAAGCAATTCCAGGCTCCATGGGGAGTAAGCCTACGTATAGTAGTACTTTAGTAATAGCAGACTGATTTTTACTCTCCAGGAGCCTCCAGGCCACTCACACACACGTATTGCGAGGTTAGTATGGTTGGAACTACCCCTTATCGACCACCTAATCTTCTAAGCATCGTATCTGCGAAAATATTTATCAATTTTACCCAGTTTTCGTCTCATTTGTGCAGAAAATTGAGCAGATCAGATTCCCATGTTTCGCTCGGCGACTCCGATTCAATCCGCGTATATTTCGACGAACAACGAATACGACGATTTTACATTTGCTTATTTGCACCCGTCTTTTGAAACCGACCACCCGCGATACACTAAGTTTACGGCCGATTCTTGTCGCGGTGGCGAAATATTTACTCTTCCAAATCAGTTCAATGATGTAAACATGCTAAATGATCGTCTCACTACTTCCACTGCGAGCTCCGGCACATGATTTGACGATTGACGACGGATATTTGTTCTAAAGCCGTTTCCTATCGGATTTCTTGGTTTTTCAGCGGGGTTTGGGTCTGGTCAATACAATTTTGATTAATTCTACTAAATTTTTACTTTTTGTTGATTCTTTTTTTCTCATAAAATCAATTCTTACCGTTTCTATGGACACTGCGCCTACTCTCCCGCGCGTATCGTTTGTAATACGCAATAATTTAAACGCGCGCATGGTGGTCGGTTTCAAAAGAGGTGGTCGATATGTGGTAGTCTCACCATACTAGTATGGTAGTGGATCGTATTACCGAACACTTTTCATGAATTCAATCATATCAAACACATTATTCTCATAAAATTCACCAAACTTTCACCATAAATACACAATTACCTACAAAATATAAATATGTAAAAATTTTGCCGAAATCGTTAGTCCTTTTTACGATATTAGCTTCCAATCGGACCCCTCTTCGCATGTGAAATATTTTGGTCACATGAAAAGGTATCGTATTACCGAACGTGGTTAGTTGGTAGGATGGGGGGTCGGGTGTCCGGACACTTTATGTTTCTGAAGCCTTCTTTTTTGTCTTTGGATTACACTAAAAATACGAATTCAATAGTTGTAATCATCTTCTATTTTGTTCTCTATAATATTTCCTAACATTTTGTACTAAACATTTATGAAACTTCGCTTGTAAATTTTTCCAAATGACTTTCTAAAACTCATCGTCCGGACACACAACCTGTCCGGACACACAACAACTGGGTATAGCCACTCTAGGCGACACCCCAATACTTACCCGTGCTAATAAACTGGGACTCCACTCACGCGCGTTTGGGCCTCCCTAGCTTAGAACTAAGCACTAATATCACCTTAAAAACTAAATCTACAAGGTATGTATAATCTATTTATAAATTTAATAATGTTTAATCGGTACTCACCGGTTCTTTTGTTGCATTTTCAGACCATTTCTCACAATTCTCGTAAATATTTGCGGCAAATTTTGTCGCCATAGACAGCTTAGCGTCCATCTTTATTGATAAATGGAGCGCCCTTTACGATAGTTGTTAATGCCGCGGAGAAATCGTTAGGCATTTTGGCCTGTGTTCAAGGCGTTCTTTCTGTTTTATTTTTATATTGAAGATTGTGCATTTGTTGAATAGCGCCGTCTACGTCAGGTATGAGATCGAGTGTATAAATACACTCTTCCAAAATAATTATGATTCCGACCTGGCGCTGTTTAACTTCAATCTCTTTCACCTAAATTAGCGATGAATGCTAGCATTATAAAATATATATTATTAACGTCTGACGAAAAGAATAACCAACCGATCAGCTGACGAGAACGCGAATCACGTGATCTTCATATCAGCTTCGATCGCGAGTCAGAAGAGAGGAGCAGTTGCCCAGAAAATCAGGAAAAAGCCGTGAAAATGTAAGTTCCCCTTCATTTCTTTCAATTTTTTTTATTGCTAACAATGTATTCAATTAGTGAGATCGAAATGTAATGATTAGACAGTACGATAGCTTGTAGTTTTGATAAAATACAAAAATAATCATCTTCACAAAGATTTCTGACACAAAATACTACTGATGTCGCCTATGAGGTCCATACATGTAATGTTGGACCTCATTGGTACTAGGAGTGGGTATAGCCTATAGGCCTATACCATATTCTAATATGGGAAAAGTTGAAAAAACAACAAAATCACTGATGAGCTATTTTGACCATATTTTTGTTATTTTTAGAATATTAAGACTTTGATAATGTGTTTTTTACAACTTTTCATCATCTTTCTATTCAAGTTCTCTTTGGAAGGATGTTGCAAAATTTTGAGCGTATAAAATTATTTTCTGATGCGTATGATGCGCGCGTTCGGTAATACAAGGCCGGTCGGTAATACAATCACTCACTTAGTCACTATACTAGCCTCCAGGTTACGTACGTGTGGGACTACACAAGTTACACAACAATAGATCTCGATATATTGCGCGGCATTTCGAATTACGCTACCTGTTACAATTAATATTTAGTCCTCTATAGTTTAATTCTGCCTCTCAAATTCATGATACTGTAATAAAACTTAAAATTACCGTTATCTTTGCTGTTTTCAAGGATGCATCAAAACAAAATCATTTCGAAATTCGAGTTCCATATGCACAGCTCTAACGGTGTTGGCGAAATGTAAATTCTAATTGATAAAAAAGTGCAAAAATACATGAAGGCGGGCGCAGGCGCGGAAAGTGAGTGGTGAGCTATGATTATTCAAGAAGTATATAAATAAAAAGAAGAAGAACAAACAAAAAAGAAGAGTAAAAAATGGAGAGAAAGGCACGAGCCATGTATTAAAGCCTCTGTTATTTAGGAAAAATTACATCACATTTGAGTCCTATCAGTATTATTGCGTTACACACGCGTGGCCAAATTATTCCAAAGGCCCCTAAACGAGTTTTTTTCTGTGTGCAAAATAACCCCCTCAACAAGTTTTCGCGGGCTTTATTGACACATTATGGCCCCTAAACAAGTTGTCGCCAGTATATGACCCAGGGGAAAAAGCTTGGGGGGAAAAAAACATACCCTAATTGAAACATGTTTGGCTAGTCTTAAAAAAAAAAGCTTTGGAAAAAAAAACATACCCTAAATACGTTTGACCCTGCGATTGACCATTGACCAGTTTTTCAAAACTAGTCCTTTAAAAAAAAAATCTGTGTTTTTGATACCCTTAACGAGTAACGCGTGTGTACAGCGCTATATTTGACTGCCCCCCCCCCCCCCGGATCCTGGCGCCTCTCCCGGTGAACACCATCCGATTGCTTGATAACACAAGGGACAAGGGGTCTCTACACCCACTTTCGAAACTGACTCATCATTTTAGATTTTCTGTAACATGTCTGTATTGTACCCGACTACCAGATTGTATATTTAATTTCAAAATACAAAATTAAGAAACCGAGCACCCTTTTGACAAGGCTGCCACCCTCGCTTAAAATGGGTCATGTCTTCAGACATTCTTGCCTATCTCAAATCAAATCTGTCGTCGATGATTAAAAAAGTGAAAGTATTCAGAATCATGACAACAATTTGAAATTGAAGAAAACATATAAGTGTTTTTAATCATAATCACCATAATGGAGACTTGGGTAAACTTTTTCAATTCGAAAGACTCAATGACTTATTTTGAAGAACTGAAAATAACGCCACCTTATGTTGAAAGTCGGCCCAATGATCACTGCTGGAACTTTAGTTCCTTACACTGTACAATGAAGACAATTTCTACATTTAGGCAATGACGAATTATGGGGGGAAATATTCAAAATATAAATAGCATTTATTCGGAAAACGGCAAGATGATTACTAACAAATAAAGGCATCACAGAAAAGGTATGGAATGCTCCGGGCTAAAGATATTTATATCTAAATAAATATAGTAAAATTCACAGGGCAAAATGCTGAAAATTTCATCAAAATCGGATAACAAATGTCGAAGTTATCGAATTTTAAAATTTAGCAATATTTTATGAAAACAGTTATATGGATGACGTCGTTATGAATATTTATTAGGTGGGCTGATGATGTCACAAACCTGAACATACCTTGATGGCCACATCTCACTGTCTTCATGACGAGGGTGTACAGATGAGTGTGGCATGGTTTAGGAGGCTCTAGAGCCCATTAAAACATAATATTGATAATTGTATCTTAAAACGCAGGAGTATTAGCGCCTCAACTGTGGACTGTGGGAGTTTATTCCGTTTATCAACAACCCTTTGGCTAAAGTAGTGTTTCCTTATATCCAGTCTAGATCGTTGCTTGGCGAATTTAAGAGTGTCCCCTTGTTCTGATCTGGCACACTCTACTCTCTGGAAATAATTGTCCGGGTTTGATTTGTCCATTTGTGTCATGATTCGGTATGTTTGAATGAGGTCTCCCCTTTCTCTCCTCCTTCCCAACGTATAAGGTTTAATCTGGCGAGCCTGTATTCATAGGATAGATCATGGATATCAGGAATCATTTTCGTAGCTCTTGCTCGCACCTTCTCCAGTATTTTGTGTCCTTAATTTGCTTTCCTTTTTCTTATGTATTACATGAAATCATAATTGTTTCATTTTTTCATAAATGTGTAAATGATGTGTCTCCTTTATGACGAAACAAGTTGCAGCAATAAATAACTAATGCACTTAATCAATTGTCAATCTAATTGCCTTTAATAGTTCTAGGCAGAAAAATTATGAATAAACCTAATTTCATTTAAAGAACAAAAGAACAAGTGGGGATATGACATCATCAGCCTACCTAATGAATATTCATGAAAACATGCCCAGAACTGTTTCACCGGAATAATGCAAATCTTTAAAATTCAATAACTTTATTATTTGTTATCCAATTTTGATCAAATTTTGAATACTTTGCTCGGTGAATTTTGCTTTATTTGTTGAGATATAGGTCTAATGTTTAGCCCGGAGCATCTCTTTAACTACAGCATCTAATATGCCATCATCACAATCACTGGCGTACAGTCATGAAAGATGGAGAGGGGCTTGTGGCCATGATCCAAAAAAAATTCACGTCAAATACAAAAAGAAAGAAAGAAGGGGAAAGGAAGAAGTGTGGAATATATAATTTTCCGATTATTATATCAAAATATTTCATAAAATTCGATTTATGTATAAAAGATCGAAATAGTTACTCGCTCGCTTACAGTTTTTTTTTATTTACCCCATACACCATTTCTGCACTTTCATTTTTTTTTGGGGGGGGGCATTACCCTACTGATCATCATCATCGACTAGACAGCTAGACGAGAAAGTATAAACGTTTGACTCATTTTTTATTTAAAGACAAAACATTTCATTGAACTAAAAACAATTCTGTCTTTATTTGAATCACGAGTTAAATACTGTAAAGTTGAGCAATTGCTGGTTCGGTTCTGGTCCTCTGAAATGCGTTTAAAATCGATTAAGTAATGCTTTAACTACTGTATTTGAAGACAGAACAAAAAATATTTAAATATTTCATCGAATGACCAGTAGTCATGGGTGTATGTGTCGTAAGCTGGTATGTTTTATGATCAAAATAAGATGAAAACCAAAGATAGAAAGAACATGCAGAAAGAAAAAATAACACTGGAAATCAATCCATGTAAGTGAAGTTTCGATATAGGAGCCAGAAGCTCATCATGGAACGTGGTCATAACGGGTTCTCGTCTATCATCCCATGGGCAAGCTAGCCGAGGTCATGGTATAGAGACACGGTGACGACTAGACCTCTGATATATGGGGCCATTAGTTTGCCAAATTGATGACAATATTTTCAAATAGTCGGTGCAGGCGTACGACGGAACATAAATCAACAGTCAAACGTGCGCAACACCTTAAATTGGACACATTATAGTTATTATTCGCTCATAATTCGCTTTGTCCCATTAAAAAGGTAAACAATCAATAATATTCCAATACTTTCAATTTTAGTAGAATGATTTCATAAAAATTGCAGTATCCATTCATGGATGACCAATATAATAATAACCTCGTATAATTTTGTATTTCGTTAATCATATCTATTTTATTCCTTCATTTGATCATCTATTTATCCACTCATGTCACTGTTTGTATCATTGTGATGCACCGTTATCTACATTATTTTACAAGATATTTAGAATAACATGTAATCAAACAGAACTGGTGTGCATAAGAGAGATACCAACACCTATACCATTTATGATTTATTTCGTTTTGAAATAGTAGAGAGAAAAGGATAAAGGAAAGTTCATTTATAGCTTCTTCTTCTTCTTCTTCTCATCATCATCATCATCATCATCATTCTTTGACTTTCCTACTTATTCTCTTTCTCCATCTCATTCTTCTCATAATTTCCATTTCCTCATCAATAGTCAGGGAATAAGCTGAAGTGCATATAAGGAAATTGTAGTATGTACGTTGCAATTACTTCATTCAATATACACTAGAGTGACAAGACAGTTTGTTAGATATTCAGGTTTTTTTGTTTTTGTTTTCTTGCACAATTTCTCACTTATACATTGAAATTAATTTGCTAAAAATTATGACATTAAGTTGCACATTGGGACGGGTAATGAAAAAGATATTTCATATCAGTTCCCAATATACTTTTAGCTCTGATTTGCTTTGTGACTCTGTGAAAGGCACCATCGAGCGTATATAATGCGAGCAATATTCTATTTTCTTCATGTTCCCTGTATTCGGTTGGCAGCGTACATCCTGGTTTCTGTTACGTTGATGCCGCGTTATCAAAATTGACTAATGTTTAAAAATGAGGAAACTGGCGCGCTACATGATTTACACAAAACAAGTATCAAATATCTACTGCTGCCTTACTGATAAAATTGATTCCAGTTCCATCGGGATAAAAATATAATGAGCGAGAACACAAGAAGACCTGAAAGAGAAGTTGAGTTATTGCTGATACAGAAAGATGTCGTCACGATGTTATGTTCGAGTCGTTATCACAAAAAGTCATAAAAGTTAGTGCCACAAAACGTAGTGAATTCATGTCGAGACAGGGTTATTAAGAATAAAGGAAAAAATGTTAACGAATGATGCTTTGACAAGACGCATTCACATCTATGCTGACACTTTATTACACCAAGAGTAATGAGACATCGTCTAGCAAGCCTCCTAAACGTGAAACCAAGCTCGTGTAATGAATGCTCTTGTATGTTTATATACAATAGATAACGGTGATGCGTTAATATGTAATGTGACATACGCACTTCTTGCTTCATTTACAAAAGAAAATCAACACCATAGATAAAAAAGGACAAAGATTCAACGTAAGATACGATATTATATATTTTACAAAGAAACGTATTTTACTTTCTGATATAAATAATCATGGCAGTAAAACAAAGATAAGAGGATTGGAAATAAAATGTTGACAACCCATTTTTTGTTCTCAACGGACTTTCTGTTTATAATACACATAAGTAATAATTGTAATGATAAAAGTATTTAACAAAGTAGTTTTTCAGTTACCATGGTTACTAAGTTTGGGTACTTGAATCAGTACAAATGTGCTGGTTTGGGGAGGTTGTTGGCAAAGGTGGAACGTGCCCCCAAATCTCCCCATACTGCTCCGTTTTTTACTTTTCCCTTTTTTTGAGCGATTGCTTCATTTCTTGAAGTTGTCAGACGTTTTCGGTTAGAAAAAAAGAGGATAGAATGAGAGGTTGGTGCTTTTCAAATCTTTTTTTAAATAAATCTTAGTTCTTGCAACATTCTAATATTCTGTCAATTCATTTGGAAATCCTGCTGTCGATGACTACTAATATGTGTGTATATATATATAGGGCCTCAATAAACGAACTATAAAAAAAGGCACACGAGTCATCTAGTGCATGTAGTGTCCGTCTCATAGTTTGACTCTCCCAATTATCGCTTCTTTACTACACCCACCGGCGTACAGATGGGGGCTTAAGGACCATGCCCCCCCCCCCAAAAAAAAAAAAAAAAAAAAAAAAAAAAAAAAGTTTCTCCACCAAGAAAAAAAGGAGGAAAAGGGAAAGAAATGATAGGGGAAAAGGGTGAAACATGATATCTTTCTTTGGATATTATGTCAAAATCTATCTAAAAAATCTCGCTTTCGCTTTCTCGCAACTTCTTTGTAGAAAATTTAGCTCGTACGCCATGTCTTTTTTTGGTACTCATACGCTATCGACTACACCTTAACAGAATAACCGTGGTAACATGGTATTTACATCTAAACTAGACTTCTCTTTTCTATCATGTCCTATCCCTCAAATCTTCCTCATCCCTCTTTCTCCCACCTTCTGTCAAGCTTCAATATTTCAACCGTGATTTGTTGACTTGTCATGACTACTTCTTATCTATTTACCAACACTACGGGAGAGCGGGGTGACCCAGGCCACGAGAAGGCGACATGAGTATCGCTCTAATGTACACATATTTGGTTCTGGTCCGCCAAAACCAGACCCGGGTATAAATCAGGCCCGTTTCTTGACACTGTAATTAGGGATTTCGTTTAACTCACCATGCGAAAGAGTCATGTTCATCCGAAGATTTGAACAAACAGCATTTAGCAATACCTGGGAATGATAATTAATTAACTTTCTTTACTTCCTTACGTTTTTAAAACGTTTTTAGTTAAAGGCCAAGTCCACCACTGCCACAGGTATAGTCTGATTTAAAAGAAAACAAAAAATCTTTAAAGCATAACACTTAAATCTAATCAAATAAGGATTATAAATAAAGCAATTATGACAGTTTAAATTTTTGGGTTAATATCATAAAATAATAATCTGCAAACGAGTTTTTCGATATAGTCACTCATTTCCTTTTTGTATTTTATCATTATGAAAGATCGAATATTTTAATTTTTTAGATTTAATCATAACGATGCAGGAAATCAAATTTGTCATATTTTATTTGATATAATAGAAAAGACAGAGTGAGCGTCTGACACCTTTCTTGATTTTTTTTTGTTTGTAAAATTAAACAAAACTGTATTATGTAATGATTTCCTTATTTTCAGAGTTTGATGAAATTGTCAGCTCTGAGGTGAACTTGACATTTATGTTCGCATTTAGCGACACTCGAGCATCAGAAGCATTGCATCTTCTTCCAAATATTATTAAGCCTGTGATTGTAAAGCTATCAACAACATTGTCATAATACTCACTAGAAAAATAGCCTTCAGACATAACAACTTCTGAATTTATACTTTTTCTTTTATCATGTTTATGGGGATGGAAGAATTTTAAAATTTAAATTTTCACTCGATGTCTATCCAAATTTCACATCGGGGTATGATGAATTTAATTTCTTATCATTCTATATTAATGTGCACATATTAGAAAGTCATATTGTTCTTGTGCGGAAAAAATAATCGTAGATGTTTACATTACAGTACTTCAATTTTTTAAATAGTTTTCGGGAAATGTCTATTTCTGTCTTCAGTCTTTACATTTGAAAATAACATTTATTTTGAGTTTTACATTTGGTATAGAGCCTTTGATAATCATTTTCGGTATAATATACAAAGCTTATGTAAAGTATCACATTCATTCTATTTTTTCTGAACAGGAGCTCTGGAGACCCTCACCTAACTACAAAGCGAAAATATCAAATAGCCTCCATTCCTTGAGAGAGAAATTGTGAAATCATAACGCAAGGTCCTATCTATAAACATGCAGATCTTCCCCTTTCTTTATCCGTCTTTTTATATCCGTCTTTCTTTTTCCAGCATTCTGGCCCTTTGCCCCCTCTCCCTCTCTCCCCTCCACCCCCCTCTCTCTCTCTTTCTTCCCCTCTCCCCCACTCTCTCTCTCTCTCTCTCTCTCTCTCTCTCTCTCTCTCTCTCTCTCTCTCTGGTACCCATTTACTCCTCATCTCATAATGACTAATGTATACACACACCCAAAAAAGTCCAAATCGAAACCGATTGTTCATAAATCGAGTTTGTCAGACAATCTGCTGGTCCAGTACAATATGTGTTGTTTGAGATTTATGGTACGTAATTTGTTTAACTCTTCCGTAATAGAGGGTCATGCCCCAGCTCGGTTTTATATCTTCAATATGATTTATAATCGCCTCTCGTATTATAAAAAAAGGATTAGAGATTCAGCCTCGATCAAAAGTACAAATCGTAAATATATATTTTTCACTTTTCAATCTTGCCATTTTTTTGTTCTGCGTTCTCCAACACAAGTTTATAATCGTCTTCGCACAGGCAATCATGAAATCTAACAAACAAACTTAGTTTTACTTGTATTCGTAATATCATTTAAAACATCTATTAACAATTGTTTTATATTGGTATATAGGAAAGGGTTATTATCATCTCATACATGCAATATACTTCATTTTAAATCAATCTCCTTTCATTTTTATTTTATTCATTTATTTTTTACATAATTTTATGGTTTTGCTTGATTTGGATTTATATTCATGCGGGGCATCCTATATATTTTATTTCGTTCTGCCCTTTTTAGAGTACGTAGTCCAGTGCATCTTTATCTGTGCTCCATGGTAGATCGGATTGAAAAGGGTTGATTGACTTCTGAAAAGATTTCCTTCTCGTTGTATGAAAGTGCGCCATCTGGTTTCGCTTCAACAATGACCCATGACCGCGATCTCCCATTCGTAGCTGTTTGAAGTGGGTCAGATTGAAGCTGGTCAACATCGGCGAGAGACTTGAAAATGGTATCGAGAAAGGGAAAGAGAAAAATAAATAAAAAAGAGAGAGAGAGAAAGAGATCAGGGAGGCAGTTGCCCCCTCCACTAGAAATTTCGAAAACCAACAGAAAATTTTCACAAAATTCACCAAAAGTGTGTGTACGAAATCATTCAATTTACAAAATACAAAAGCGCCCCCATGACATATTCAACGCATGGCTCAGATTTTCACAATATTGTTGTTCCTCGCTTTCGATTTTTATACGTCTTGCCCCACCCCCCCCCCCGAAAAAAATATATGCGTACAGGCATGAATGAAATTAAATTTGGACGTGGTGCAATATCTCGGAAAATTTGAAATATATATATATACCTCATTTTGTCATAGATTTTGAAGGTCAAATCAAATCGATCAAACACACAAGGAAATCCGCTGAAAAATAGGCATATTAAGTTGAAAAAAATATTCAGTAAAAAAATATCACATAAACATACTCTTTTATATATATATATATATATATATATATATAATAATAATCAAACTAAATGAAGAATAGTCAAAGAATGCTCAAATATAAAGTGGAATATTTGAGCATTCTTTGACTATTCTTCATTTAGTTTGATTATCATTTTCTTTCCGTGACGGGGGACATACTTCGTTATTTCATCGTGTTTATATAGCTGCCCCCACTCCCGTACATTGAAATGTGATGTCTTCCGGTATCACCTATTATTTCAACAAATAATAGCTGCGCTAAATGAAATAACTTCATGAACGCACGTATAACTAAAATAAACACATTAATTATAGTGTTCATATTTATATTTAAAGAAAGGTATAGTTTGCAACTAGAAAGATAGGTGTCAGAGGAATGACAAAAAACCTTCTTGGATAGGTAAACAAATAAATAAATGCATTAAAAACAGTGGATCGATACGACGTTCTCTTAAAACAGTTTTTTTTACATGACCTCTGAGGCTACAATGAATGAGAATATTGTTTACACCAATGGTGAGACATTCTTCCATAAATCATTGATTATCGTTATTTATTTTACACCGAACGATGATTTACTTGATATCTTTGTCCAAAGTGCTGTCGTGAGCCAACCTGCTAGCTACTTTTGTCGCCTCATAAACCCGCCACGTCGCCCCAATAAGAAAATGGACATCCATTATCCCTTGTCTCGCACGCATCCATGAGCCCCTGATGGGACCATGACTTCAGCGGAGGCCGATGTGATTAGCGGGGAGCGCTCCCGTCAATGGGACCCTAGAGATTCGATGGAGCTCCAGGTGGTTCGTATCATACCCCTCACCCAACAAGGACTCCCCGAAAAAATGGCACTTCTGTAGAACTCAAATAAAACTCCGCCTTGTTTATATAAATAAAATGCAATATTAGCCACCAAATTGGGACTCTCTCGATGATCATAAAAGTGAAGAGGAAGGGCTGCTATTTGCTCATGAACTTCAAACATGGGACATGTTTATCTCTTTGTCAATTATGATGCTCTCTGACCGTGTCCTAATACTGCTCACTTCACCGAGTAAGAAATTATCAAATTTCATCTAAAACATGAAGAGAATTTCAGGTCATGTTATTTTATACAGATAGGTGATAAGTACGCCTCTGCCACCCTTTCTCCACCGCCCCTTTCCTTCAGCAACTATCTTGAATACATTTTTCCCTTATATAGAAACCTATTTCAAAATTAATCTCTTTCTCCACCCAATCCTTGTGTATGTGTGTATGGAGTATGGGACGTGCGTAAGACCATGGACCTATTACGAATAGGTCCATGGTAAGACTGAGGTTGCGTGTTGGGGTGAGGATGCATGTGTAAGGGTGAGGGTCCGTCCGTCCGTGCGTGCGTGCGTGGGTATGGTTGTAGCAGGGTGTAGGCAGGGGCGGAGCCAGGATTCTCCAGGGGGGGGCACATTTACCCGATGAAAATTTGACAAGAAAAAAAATCCTCACTTTCAAAGGGGGGGCACACTTGAGCAACAACGGTACATTACAAAATTTGATGAAGGCACCAAAGGGGGGGGGGGAACGGGCCGGCTGTGCCCCCCCCCCACCCGGATCCGCCAATGGGTGTAGGTGTGTGTGTGTGTAGTGTGTTAGATATGAGAGGGTGTGTATGTGGGTGTGAACGCAAGGAGCAATGTGGGAGGATGCGTTGTGTGGTTGTTGTGGGTGTGGGTGAGTGAGTGTGTGTGTGCATGTGTGTGTGTTTAGGTTGGTTGATATGTTTGTCTATTTCTCCGTTATGTTTTATTGGCTTTCTTCACATCTTTTTATAGTAACAATCAGACAAAGTAGCTAACAATACACAATCATGGGGGAGATAAAAAGAAAAAGCATTGTAATAATATCACAATCCCCCCAGCGGTGTGGGATTTCTTTAATTTTCGAAACGCTTTGCTCACATCTCACCAACTTGTAATCTCAAGATGATGTGGGAGAGCTTATCGCATCGTACCGCTAACCAAACTACGTCTCGAAGAAAGTAATATGAGGTGTATTAGCGTCGGTGCCCCTTGATAGCAACCCAAATAAACATGGCACACTTAACACCGAATTCCTCTTATCGAGTTGAAGTAAGGTGAATGGTTATGATGTGACAGGCTAAAAATGCTGTCAAATATGTGGCATGGATGACCAGAAGATATTCTCATTCCATGGGGGATGTGGGTTTGTGAGTTTTAAGATGTAACAGAGCGTAGCAAACGCAATATTTGCTCGAGGACTAAAAGTAAAGGGAAAATATATTTATATTTCTGGTTGACTGACGGGTTAGTCCCAGTGACGAAACAGACGAAGTATTCCTTTAATTATCGCAACGTCTGTTATTAGTTTAAGATGGTACAAAGAAACGCATTTCGATTATTATTTCCAGTTTTGTAAAAGTGCCGTTTTATAAACAAACTTCCATGCTTGCATATGGGGCATCTTTATTGAAAGTGGCGCCCCCCCCCCAAAAAAAAAGATCCACTTGAAGACTTGAAATCAATACCCCATCGGATTCAAGGCTCTGATAACAGATATAGGAGATCGGCCAATACAATGGGCACCAATGGAAGCTGTAACACCGATGCGTCCTTTCAATATATTATTCCTATATCATTGATGATCGATGATGAAAGGACTTAAAGGCATCACGTTTAGACCTTAGTAATCGCGCGTGTATGACAACATAATGGCGCCACATTATTTCATAGGATATAGTTAAGCGCTGTTGTGTGGTCATGGCATTGCGAATGTTAAATTTTCATTTCAAACCTGTAACCACATCAGCATCATTGTCTAAAAGGAAAAGTTTCGATCTCAAGTTTCTAAAATCATTTTTCTTTGCGAGAAACAGAAAAAAAAGGATTCATATAGCCTAAAAAGACAGCAATCACGACTGATATAAATGATAATCCCAATCCTTAGTCGTTATACTTTCACTATTCACATTATTAGGAAACAAATAAAGATCTGACACAGAATATGGCATAAATTCTGCGCCAGACAAAAAAGAAATTCAGATGGGGGTATTCATCAAAATGATGAACACGGGCTTTAAGCTCACATCGTTTTATCCTGACATATACACGTAAATACGTAGCTTATATACGGAAGCAAAGCTCTGGGGAAAAGGGAAGAATATCTTTGTCAAGTCGTAATTAATGATGATGATTGGCTGGATGTTGCAGTAAGAGTGTGATAATCTGAATGTTAGCCACTCTCTTCAGTCCCACGCATAAACATTGAAGGTAGAGAAAGCAAACAGCCACTTGGGAAGGCTCATTGCATATCAAGACGATTGGAAATTCGGGCCAAGCTGATGAGATATTGATGTTAGTTAAAGACTGTATCTGAGAAGAAAATATCAAGATCACTGGGGCAGCATCAGACCATCAGACCTATTTGCGAGCACTTTCACACAATATTCGGTATCAGTATTTGATTTTTCACTAATATGTCTTTAGTATGTCGGTGATTAAAAAAAATGAATTACTATTCAGAAAAATGAAATAAAACAGCTCAGTTTTATGTCGAAAATGTGCTGTAGCTCAATTTGCAAAGAGTATCAACATCTTTTATTTCAGATGGAAACAGACGTTTGACTTTGACGTCACGATATGGAGGTTCTACTATTAAATACCTTTTTATTCAACTGCAGATGTCAACATGAGATGGTTTCAGTTCAAAATAGTGAATATAATTATTTATATGAAAGATGCTTTGTTGCGATTTAAATTGGTTACAGATAACTTATGTACCTTTTGTTATAATTATAAAGAAACTATTATGCATATTTTTTGTTCTTGTGCCCACACAAACGAAATATGGTCTCAACTCGAAATTTGGTTTTCTCGTAACAATTTGCATATCAAAATTTCAAACCAAAATAAACTATTCGGTTTTTTACGGAAACAACAATGGTGCTCTTAATTATATTTTTATAATCGTTAGAAAATAAATTTTTGCAGCAAAATGCAAATACTGTTTTCCAGTTTTCGACCATATTTTGTCTGAAATGAAATCTTATTATGGTATGGAAAAGTATATATATAAAACAAATCTGAAAGAGAAGAAATTCATAAAAAGGTGGTCATCTTTTACTTTATTACATTAAGTCTCTCAGATATCATTCTAAAATACATATATATATATATATATATATATATATATCTTGTATGGATTTTTTCTTTCCTTTGCACTTTGATTTTGCTTTTTTATACAAATGTTACGACAATTTCATGGAATATTGTATTGTACATATTCAACTTGTGTGTCATATACTGTGTTAATTATTCAATCATGTATTGTAAAAAAATATGTATTATAGTGATTTCAATAAAGGACCCCTGTGGAAGGGTTTAACAAATGAAAAAATAAAAAAAAATATTTTATTTCATATCAAAACAGGGGGGAAATCACAATAGAACAATCCTATCAAAGTTCTCCTGTCAGATATGAATTGAGTAAGTGCCGTCTATATACATGTAATGGAAGCATTCGAGCTATACTAGTTTGGACAAACAAGGGTTTGTCGTTAACATGTGTACTTCAAGTCCTAGTATATTATTATTCTTTATTATCAATACATGCATTAGTTCGAAAGAATTAGAAAATGAACGACATTTACACAAATACTATTGGTGCATATACAGTTTTTCTTGAACTTAAAACACGTAGGACATATTTGTCTATTATAATGATTTTTTTCTGTCACTTTTAACTTCCTGTTCATTATAATCATCACTTTCACCCAAGACGATATTATTGTTCTATTTCTTCTAAATATGTCATCAGCGTAAGGAATATATGAAAGCATAAAAATGATGATTCATAACTTCAATAAGATACCGTGACCACTATGGGCAAATGCAAGCAATAAGACACCGTAAATACATCCAACTTGTCCCATAAATGTATCATTGCGAATATCAAGTTCGCAATCCAGCTTGGTCCAGAAGAGACTCAATCAAGAAAGATAAAAACCACTGGGATAATCTTACTGCACCGAATTGATTACCATGGTTATGATGGTGGCAATACTTAGGACCATATTTTGATTTGTTGCTGTTGTTGGATTCAGAATCTCTAAAGAGAGCCAGATGAAAATGGTTCATGGGCAGTGTTTTTATAAACTCAAAGAACAATGATAAATCTTTCTTCAAAATAATACTTTTACTTAAGTATTCCTCACCGCTTCATTATCATGATTATGAGGTCGATACAAGATGTCATTTTTGTGTGGATTTACTGAGTACAAACCATTCTTATTATGTTCATACTTTTGTTTATTTGAGGAATTCTTTTGTCCAGACATAGTGATCTTTAAATGACGCATAACAGAATCGTAAACATGTTTGTCTGTACTCGAGTGTATAATCGGCCGTGTATTGTCTATATGAAATAAAATTAGAAACGAGGAATTTTCCTCCGATCTTCTCATTTTTTTTTTTTTTTTTTGGGGGGGGGTGTTATCAATTTCTGAATTAAAAAATATTCACTCAAATGGTATTTCAAATTCATTAACCAAATTGTATGCTATACACCCACATACTATTATACGTTAATACTAATATTTACCTGCATAATTTTTACTTATTAGCTTATTAGATATTCGATAATTGATCAATGTAGAAAAATGCATTGCTCAAGGGGAAAATGCAGTTCAGGTGATAAAATTCAAGACTTTTATGTCTTTCGGTAAAGACCACATCATTCACACAAGCACACATGTACCCCCACAAAATACCACACACACGCGCACACACCTTTGGCACACACCCTTATGCACCCTATCACGACCTCATTAACACACGTCCACACACACACACATTCTCAAACCATGCACTGCAACATACCTGACTTATCCTCAACATGCACCTATACCCACACCCACAATATCTGAAAGTGGTAAAGTCAGGTGTTACAAAGAATACGACAGATTTCTGTAATAGCAATAATATCAGTACGATGAAGAAGCATGTATGGCAAAGGAATACTTATTTGACAAGTCTATGCATGGTTCTCAATGTCTTCAAAGTTTGAATTGCTCGATGACAAAGTTATTGAGTTAATAATGAAAATGACTTATACAGGAGTATGCCTACAATAAATCAATCATTTGAGACGAAGGTGGGGAGATAAATGAATAAATAGAACAAAATTAATCGAAATCAAACCACATATTTCAGATACGACTCTGGTTTTCAAACATTGTTTAACAAGAACTTTGCTCAGAATCAAAAATACTTTCAAGGTTTTAATTGAATTTCATTGATAAATAATTTATACTAATCATTGGTAGCGTAGCCTAGACAGCAAAAATAATGTCACCCCCTTTTCACGGGCTTTACGGGAGGGCTTGACGGATCTAGATACTGAGCAACTGAAAGTTTTTATGTTTACATTTTGGCAAATCGTTGCCTCAGGTATGGATTTCTGCCAAATATACCATAATCATAACCGAGTTTTGTTTCTTGAGTTCTTTGTGCCCTATAAGGTGAGAAGCAAAGACGAACCGCCAAGACGTCTGATGTCTGAGGATCACACCTGAATCACTCCAAGCATTGGCCTCTCAAAATAGTCACTCTGGATTTGATCTTGTCAAACATGACAGTGACATTTCTACATCTCACCTTCCAAACTGATTTTTTTTTATCTCTTGCGTTGTGTTTACCAAAAAGTTGTGGTTTTTCTGTAAACTGTGTTATTGTTATAATACATGCAAAAGGTGTTCTTTGTTGAATTGTGTCAAAAACACAAGTGTCAGGTAACGTTAATAACAATTTACATTGACATCATCACGACACCATTTGCCTATCTGACATAAGCTCACTCCGTGTGTATATGAACAATTAAAAAACCCAGTGATTATTACTAAACAGAGAGAAAGGGAAATTGAATGGGGGCTCTAAAATCTATATTAATAACCACAGCATCAATTCATACGAACGGTAAGAAGTGGAAAATCTAAACACAAAAATACATCAAATGTTATGTCAAATGACCTTTTAAACAAAGACTTTGCCAACATTCTAAATGAAAAAATATTCCAGTTGCTCCTTGTGACTTTGAAAAGTTATATTTTTCCGAATAATGTGTGCTCAATCATTCATAGCTTGACGGATCAATATGATTTTGAGGCAAGAAGTTAATTCTCGATTTAAAAAATAAGGCATTTTGACAAGCTTGCAAACTTCGCTCCTATCAGGCGTTTGGTCATTAATTCAGTCCATCTTCTGATTTTTCTTTCCTGCATTTGGCTGGGTTTTTTCACCACCCCCCCCCCCACAAACACACACCCCACCTCACCTCACACTATATTTTATTCTATTGAAATTTCTTTTCTCCCTTTGTCTATTTTTCTGTCATATCCTTACTCTTCTTTTTTTTCCAAAGGAGAGCATCTTCTTGACACTGCTAATTCTTGGTTGCTTTCTTAACTTGTCCGAGTAGACAAATAAAACCACATCTCGGAGAGAGTGTGGCATCGGATTATAAAGCCATCGCAACTTGACTTTCAGGGGTGACGTTTGACATTGTTGGAATGCTTGAAAAGTGAGTGTTTTTGGCACAGAATTGGGTCAGGTAGTGAATGACCACCGCAGTTTATTTTTTGCGGTTGTTTCGATTGCCAATGACAGGGGTGACGGATTTACTAAAATGCGTCTTGCGCTGAGACGGCAATGAAAGATGAAATAGATAATACCAGATTATACAACGTTTTTCATGTAAGTTGAGTGATTGATATTGCAAGAATATATAAGATTTTGTTAAACAGAAAGTGCATAGATAAGGCTGGATCATCAAAATTATTTTAACAAATCATGATCTTCCAATTTCAAATCGTGGTATATACCTGAAAAAAAATGTGCGCAAATAGTGACCTAAATATTGATACAGTGGTGTTTTTTATCATTTTGATTTGGCTGCTTGTTTCATTTCATATTCAAATCATTTGTTTTGTAGAAATAAATTAGTTTTTATAAGCCTTTTAGGGGTCCTTTGTTTACATTCATCAACAATGACATTTCAAGTACAGTCCTATATAGCAATGCGATTATTCAATAATTTTGTATTTTGAAAATGTATTAGTTATCTCCAAGTAATAATCAGTAGCCTAGGCATGGAAGGTATATCTCTATCATTACCATTAAGAAGAATAAAGGATTAAAGTGGAGTAATTTATCTTATGAAATCTGGCAAGTAGAATGGTTTTAGATAGGAGCCGCAGAAACTACTGATTCCACTACCAATCTGCCCAATAATATTTGGAAAGCAACAGGTGTCTGGTTTTACTTTAATTTTAAAGGAATATTTACTTTATGGAATTCATGTGGCGTAGTCTTGGTGTCGAATCACATTATTAATGTTTGTGTTTTCCTCGATTTTCCCTGCACTCACTGGTAGAAGGCAAGATCATGAAGATTGTTTTGGACGGAAAGCAAGGTGCCCAACATATTTCAGTGCGTACGGAATGTCATAAATATTGTTTAGCAAGCGAATTCAACAGCAAGGTTCTACATATATTATTTGTATACGTCATAAGCCCATGGTATGTTTTGGTGATGTAATAAAACTTCTAAAATGAAGAGCTGTAAAACTATTTTTTAGTTCTTTTTTGGTCCCACTGTGATATATCATGCATTTCGTTTTATTATATTCAAATCCATCTCTGTTGATATCTAATCCTTTTCTTTTAGAATTCTGTTTTTGTATAGCTATCTGTGAGCATTATACTGTGCATGTGTGGTGGAAATATTTTATCTTATTTCACTTTCTCACTGTATACATATATTTTCGTTCTCCTTTCACTAGCCGGAGTCAATTTGTATCATTTTACTTTTTACGTATTTTCTTTAGACAACTGTGATCAGTTTTGACCACCAGAGATCATTGGTTTGGGAATAAACTTGAAATGATGACGAGTATGCTTCGCAAGTGAAGCTGTCGTTGTCAACATCGGTCGAAGGGATCCTGGCCACGTCATAATACTTATCTGACAGTCTGTCATGAAGATACTCCGCAGACAGACGACATTCGCTTAAGTTTCCCGCCTTTGGTATCTCTAGCAAAGGAACAAACGAAGGAAAGAAAAATCATCGTTTATGACAACCTCGCCTCCAGCACACCATACAGCATTGAAACTGTCAGCTCGATTAACAATTATTTTCGACTTAACCTTATATCTTGAGATCTAATAAGAGTAATTTGATGGCGAAGTTAAGGATGATGTTTGAGGATTTAGATCCGCTCTGACAAACTCCAGACCCGTCTACACGCTTCGTCGGACATTTCAAATTTCTCAACGAGTTATTAACGACGGGGCATTTCCTCCATAAATAAAAATGACTTTGAGAAAGACCTTTGCTGGAGGATTTCTCTCTTTCCTTATCATATAGCCTTAGGGTAGCTCCTATTTGTTATACCAGAAACCTCCATGCCTTTCATAGGACACTTCCAAAAATAAACGTCTAAGTGCTGTGTTGGGCTGCCAATTTTTTTCGAGCATAGTTTACGAAAACTTGATATTCTTTGACTAAATATTTGGATGGATATGCTCTCGGTTATGGCCAGAGATATGGGCCGGTTTGCGACATCAAAACTTGATGGTTTATTTCTGGTCGAAATTAGAGCATGTAGGGCTAAACAAAACGCAGTATCAGATGCAACAGGCTAATTTCTCTGCTCTAGTCCTCGCGATTGTTTGCACACAATGCAGGGGTGAGAGAGATCATCAAAACAAATATTGAGTTCTCTCCTAAATTCAAGTTTGATGGCAAGGTAGGCATCCTGTTACATGGTTTCATTTGCACGAAGCGCTATATCAAAATAAAGATAGTGGGCCTACGTGTACCTTTTCAACCAATCAGAATGAAGAATCTTTAATTTTCTTTCATAACTATCAGAAGTATTGATTCCTTATCCCTCATTAGGTGCCTGACTCACATGACATTCTTCAACAAAACAAAAGCAACGTATTCCATTATCTGAGTAGAATCTTCAGTTTATATGAAAATGCCTTTAATAGCTATAACTCTTTGCAGTATGGAATATTCAAATGGCATATGCAATTGTGAAATAAAATGATTCGGAAACATTCTTATCACGATAAAACCTGTACAGTTTGTTTCACATGAAGTGATGATATATTGTGGAATCAAAAGCGTATAATGGAGCAACAATTCAAATAAATGTAGTTGTCAATCACCTCCTTTTCGTCATTACTTGTTGATGTCCTTGAATATTTTAAAGTGTTTTCATTTACGTTTAATCAGAATTATATGTACGGGCTAAATAAAAATAATTCATTTTATTTTTTGAAAACTGTGTGATACAACCTTCAATGTTCTCCCTTTGGAATGCGACAGCGCCCCCTGCAGGTCTGCAATCCCTCTCAAACACATCTCTGATAACATTGCTAACATCCCTGTTAAACTTAATGTTTTGCTTCCATATTATTGTTTATGCTTGAAACCAAAACATGATTACGGGCGAGGTGATATCACACAAAGCCTCGAATTCAAACTGGTATCGTCGATGGTTAACTTTGTATGGTCACTGAACGACGTCATCAACTCATAGGTTAATCAATCCAATCAAAATATTTGGTAAACCGAGACATCAAGTGAGCAGTTATATTCTATGTTTATTCCTATGCCCACACATGTCGGCGCGGTGAAAGATGCGCTCTTGTTGATACCAGTTATCTCATGTCAAAGGCACCGATGTATGGTGACTATACCAATGATAGCTTCATGATAGCAAGATAAATGAAATGAAACGATAACATCTCAATAACTTACATCAAAAGAAATATATGGAGCTCTGAGAAGGATACACTAACAGGGAAAGCGTCTGCCTGTCGAACCAAAGGTCGTGGATTCGAGTCCAGACTGAAGTCTGTGTTGTATGTAAACGTCTCTCCCCTGTTCCATAGATGCAGGCTATGTTACAGCGGAAAACACTCCGTCCCTCGGATAGGACGTTAAATGTATGCCCTGTGTAGAGGAAACTCGTACAAGATTAGGAGGAAACCCCGGTGTAGTGGTCCACCTGTACTCCCCCAATCAGTATCGGGAGGACAGAAATGCGGGTCATAATGACTCAGTTCGCTTTTCGCCTCCCAGACACAGGTGACGCCAAACAAATAATAACACACACCCACCCTGAAATATTCAGAATATATATATAAAATGACGGATAACCCGATGTGATGGCACGAACCCTCTTTTCGTGATTCCGTCGGAAAATGTAAGTTACGATGTTGGAACCATTATCTTATAAAACTAGTTGATTCTGGTGGTTAACCGATATAGATTCTTGAAAATAGGTGAGATAACTAGGAAATCCCCCTATTCTTTCTTGTTTTCTTTTTTGTACCTGCTGTATACGAACAAGAATTTTACTGATATAATCCAAACACAATATTGTGTAATTATGTTTACATAAACACTTTTCCAATTCGTTTTCCACACAATATTCTTTGTCGAACAAATCTTGAATGTACGAAATATAGAAATGATATTTCCAAATACTAATATCTTATCCGATACTTTTTAATTAAATCAGGGTGTCAATCATTATTTTATTTTTATCTGGCATACTTGTATTTATGTGCTCCCCAGGAGTAATTTGATATATGACAGATAGTAATGTATGTGATTATATACATATCTCCGAAAGTGAAATTCGGAATATTTCTGTAACAACAAATACATCAAGATTTGTTACATGTAAATCCAACTACCATGGGTGTAAACCCAACCCTCTCGCTGAATAATTAGCCCAGGGATATTTTCTCTCGGAGAATATCTTGTTACATTTCTCCCGCCTTGGATCTTAAGGTTGCCATGCCCATTTTCGCCTCCCATTTCCCGAGTTCTCCCTTGGCGAAAATCTGTATATTATGATAGCAGAAATATCTAACTTATTTTCATATTTTGAAAAAGTCTCTTCCTGAAGTGGAATGGTATGAATATTTAAACAAAATCAGAGAGCATGAGCCTATTTTTGCACCTATTCAGTTACCTAACTGCAGTAAAATTATATAGGTAATTTCTCATCAATTACAAAATGTAACACGATCAAAATACTTTGGTAGATGAAAACTAACTAGAATTAATCAATAAACAATTTTTTTTCTATGATACTGTAGATATCTGTATTAATTTCCTTGGAGGGGTGCGATTTTCATAAACATGCTATTAAAATTATCAATTTCTTCCTGATGCAGATAATGTTCGATTTTTTTCTTTTGATGTAACATCAAACTTAATTTCACATTTATTCATACTCATATTCAATTTTGGAACTACGGAACTACGACATCAACACTTACACCAAACTTGAAATCGCTTACTGTCTGCCTTCAACTAAAAAAAGGCGCAGAAACCCCCTACTACAGAAGGTTTTGGTAAACTATATACTAGTAAAAATCATTATCAACTTGTTTGCGAACAGTATTTTGACTGTGGGTGCATGTGGGTGTGTTTTGGTGTGAATGCGTTGGTCCTAAATTGTGAGGGTGCGCGCTCACGTTAGGCATGTTAGGGGGGGGTGTGTTCGTGTGTGTGATGGCTGTGCTTGCAGTGGCGCCTTAATCATGTTAATATTCTGAGTAAAAACGGATTCGAGAGGCGAGTAATTGTTAGCCCACAATAGCTTGCCCCTACAATTTTTTTTCTCAAGTGTGGGTTCTTTTTGTGAGGATGTTTTTGTGTGGTGGGTTAATGAGAACCAGTGTGGGGGCGTTTTGTTGATGCTTCAAGTAATTCTATCTTCACTCAAAACACACGTGAACACGTCCGCATCACAATCCACACTCACCTAACCAACACATCTAACAATTTATTACAATTATTCAAAAGTTTTTAAACTTTATATAAATGTTCTTATTAAGCTCGAGCTCTACATTGTAATTTACCATCATAATGTTCCTCTACCATTTAGAAAGAAAAGCAGAAACCTATTCGGTAGAAACAAACTTTTGATGATAATTTTATATAACAATGTATATTCAGGAAGAAAAGGAGACATAAAATGCTTTTGAAGATAATCTAAAATTTGCGAACACAAAGAAAAGGACATTTGAGAGTAGGATTGTCATATGGAAAGTGAAAAGCCGATCGAGAAGCGTGATATAGCTGAAGACGGGTATGAAGAGTTGGTGATCATAGGGATAGAGTGTACAAACATGGTAATGTCAATAGTAGATTGATTTCAGCGAGAGGGGCTTAGGAACACATCGAAAGAAATCCCTAAGATTTCAATCAAACCTTCTCGACACCTTGTCTCCATTATAGATTTAAGAGGACACCAGTATGACATATATTCTTCACTTTTTCCCCTCTCCATCATTATAAGGTGAAAGCCTTAGCGGATAACGTCTTGGACTCAGATGGCTGTCCCAGACGTTGACTTGGATATCGTCTCCCCGAATCTCATGGCTTCAGATTCTGAGAACATCAAGAATCCTCGATGATGCAACGGAATACGAGAAAGTGGGTTTTTATTATTGAATGTATTCTTAAATGATTTATGCAGGAGAGAGAAGAGAAAGACGATGGGAGATGGAAGGGGAAAACTCGCTACCTCAAATCCTGCATAAGAATAAGAGCAGACCACTCTTGAATCAAACATTGACATTACGATGTGAGGATTAAAGTTTGGGACTGTGGGCGCGTGAAGCGCTTACATTTCTAGTCATGTCCGAAACAAAACGCGGGATTTGGGGTTGGTGTCCATTTCATGGTGAGGCTGAACTCGACTAGTCCCTCGGACTTTTCTTCTCTTCCTCCCTGTCGAGAAGATGAGTCCGTTCAACCAACACATTTACCCAAGATTAGACAATAGGTTTGAGTGAAGAATTAATGTCTTCCCTCAAATAAGCTTGCCTCACCAAAAACTTCGGCTGTATAGGGTATCCTAGCAATATGCTGCTCGAAAAGACAGATTCTTAAAATTTTGAGATATTTTAGCTTAAAAGTAATTCATAATAGATTATTATTCAAATAATAACTTCTTATTTCTTAACAATTGCTGAAAACGCAAAATGATATGCGTAAGAAATAATTGTTCTAACTTCATTTAACACTCACTCCTCGTGTTAATATCTGTATACAAACTACAAAAAAGTGTGAAAATTAATCTCTGAAAATTAATGTTATTTCACAGACATATTAGAATGAAATTTGAAATTTCATTGATTGATTTCGGATTGAAGTGGTCTATGATATTAGTGATTCACTATAAATCAATTGTATGATAACACGCATTTTCACTGCAATCTTCAATTGAGATCACTATCAATTGAGTAGAAATGTACACTTCCATTTTAAAGTCGGAGTACTTAAAACATTAAATGTATTAGTCTTTTTTTCGTTATTCTAAAACCCAAGTTTATTCTGAACAATGAATTGATTAAGAAATTGCGATTATGCAAACAATTTGTCTGTGCAAAGACAAAAGGAGATTTGAAAGCAATGTTTCGATTTCCCTTCATTATTTTTTTAAACACATTGTATGTGAGTCTCTCTTCCATCACAAGGCTTTGCGATGCTGTCAGCGTGTAATACCGCCAGTCCACCGTACGGATTATACGTAACATGATAGTAAAAACCACTGGGATTCAAACATGCATACGCGTCCAATCTCAATCTTCTGCCCCAAAAATATCTGATTCGTACAATTCATTTTCTGATAAAAACACCCCCGAGAATTGGGATTTCATCTATTTTTTTCACCCAAAGCGAATTTGCGATATTTAAACACTGTAGTAGACTCCATGAAAGATAAAGTAAAGTGTGAACATACATTTTATTCGATAATATAAAGTAGATTACAGACATTATCCACCAACTCTTGATCCGAAATATACTCTATACTAACAAATAATCAACTCAATTTAATCCTATTAGCGTAAGTTTGTGGGTTTTGGTAACCCGGACTTCCCGATCTAAGTTTAGTTAACATGATCAAATTAGCTCTAAACATTTACTGAAAATTAGTGTATCGAATCCCAGTTTACACCGTTTCCGACATTAAAACGTTTATTGTTACGTTCGATGATGAATATTAAATAAGGATAATGCGAAGTACTCTTACTCTGATGAGTGTTGATGTGTTTTTGTTCGTTTCTATTTTTTGTTGTTGAGTGGAATAGGGTTATGATTTGGCTCTGCGCCTCCGGGAAGTTTAAATCAAATGCAAATAAAATGTTGAGTTTATTATGCATTGAACTTCTTGAATGGAAGTATCATCAAGGAAGAAGTTAACAATAACAATGGACAACTCTTAGACAAAATCACTACCAGGCAGAAGCTAAACAGACATCTTTACACAATAGGGCGATTCCATGCTAGAAAAATCAGCCATTTTCGCAACATTTTTCAACCTACTATCCAAACAAACGAGGAACATAAATTTGTTTGGGGTAATAATAAAGTACTACTGGGTAGTCATATTAAAACAATGACAACCAACAAAAATATGTTGTCCATGTGTGAAGTAGAGGTAAAAAGTTGCGTGTCGTTGAGTCCCGTACGACACACAACATTTCACCTTTAATTCACACATAATCAAACATTTTTCGTTGGTAATCTTTTTTTTCACATGACTGCCTGCTATAACTTTATTATTGACTGAAATAAACTTTTATTGCTCAAGCAATCAGCTAAGAGACTAGAAATTGTTGTCAAAATGTCCCGTACGACACGTATGCAATCGACCAATAAAGCTTTGTGAATAACAAATTTGTGTTTAGTAAGATTCGTATTGACTCATTACCAACAGGAACACCAAACAATTGCACATAATTGCATTCAATAGTGCAACTGAACATTAACAGATAAAATTAAAGATTAAGATTATATAAAAGCATGCATATATATATATATATATATATATATATATATATCGAATATCTATATATATATACATAGAAAAGGATATGTGAAAAGATATCACGAATCTCGACATATTGCAATTTGAATCTCCTCAAGCATTGTCATAGAGGAAAATTGAAGGCAAGAAAACATAAAGTAAAATAACAAGGCTTATAGAAAAACTAAAATTGCTCGTACAAAATCTACGATTTAGTAGATGCGAATTAAGGTCTAACTTGAGATGGGAGGATAGACGTATGGTTTACCAGGGTGAAAAAAATATGATACCAGAATATAGCAAAGGATGCAAATCTGAGCAAAGCTTGGGGTATCAGTTGGCGGTAAGTTTCATAATTTCTATGTAATATTAGAATTCTCCTGTGGGGAACCAGGGAGATGTTTATGGAAATAGCGATATATGATAATCAAATAAAATATTCAATCCTATTAAGCACTCTTCAAGGATCATACCAGGAAATGAATATAGAAACCTGCAAAATGAAATAAAAAGAAAGAACAAAGTAAAAAGTAAAAGTATCACTTCCAAATCTTTTTTCCATGCCAAAATTCTTCTGCAGGTTTTATCGTCTTCATAAAATTCAACATCCATATTTTGCATAAAACAGAGTAGTTTGACCCAAAAAAAACGACAAAAAAAGCAGAAAATTTTTTCAACTTTGCTTCCGGTTCTTTCCCCTTCTCCCTTGCTGCTTTCCGTCTCTCAAAAGGAAAATAAAACAATTTCTAGTTCATGACATAAATTAATGCATTTTGTTAATGCAATTTATACATGTATACATGTGGAGCGTTGTGGCCCAGTGGATTAGTCTTCGGACTTTGAAACAGAGGGTCGTGGGTTCGAATCCCAGCCATGGCGTAATTTCCTTCGGCAAGAAACTGATCCACAATGTGCTGCACTCAACCCAGGTGAGGTAAATGGGTACCGGTAGGAAGTAATTCCTTAAAAAGCTGTGTGCGCTATGAACGCCTAGCTTAGCCGGGTAATATAGGAGCGCCTTGAGCACCTAACAAGGTGGATATGTGCGCAATATAAATACCCTATAGTATTATTATTATATATATATATATATATATATGTATATAAAACAAAATGCATTAATTACACATATATATATATTTAGAGTGGATTATTTACAAATTAATTGTAATGGCACATTTAGAATGAATTGTATAAAGTGATGTTAATGAATTAATGAGAATAGAATTCAAAGTAACTGCATTGTCGATTAGCAGAATTCATCATAAATTTAATTAGAATTTAATCATTTAATTAGTCATGGATTCATCTCTATCATAATTAATGGCTCTTAAAAAATATCTGTGAATTTTTTTATTTATTTCTGGACATGGTGCATTTTTAATTATCTTTTCATAGTTGTATGGTAATCGGTTACAAAAACACAGCCCTAAAAGTACATAATGGTACTGTCACTGATTATTGAGGCAGCTTAGTGACATTGAAAACTGACGAAGCCTGAACCAGTGGCATCGTTGCGAACTTTTTAAACTCGTCAGATCTCCTGGAAGTAGGTCCGTTACCAAGGTTAGATGAGAAATATGATTCTATTTCCATCTTTCTATCAAACGAAACCATCCAATGAGTGTTATCATCTCCGTGGGGGTACAGTATCGACAAGTGTATTGAAGGAGGCATTTTACATTATTGGAACTAATTGGGCGTGAATTTTATTCATTCCACTTTAATTGATTTTTGTTGAAGGAGTAAACGATGTTTGGATAAATGTCAATTGTAAGTCCATTGAAAATGGTTGTTCAATTTTCCGTATCACGAAGCTGAGCGGAGTTTTCGCAATAAACATCGGCCAACAAGCCCCTCAGGTGGTCGCGTGTTCTATCATTGTTATACAGACTGCGTCACTCTAGTAAAAATACACTTTTCGGCGATCCCAACAAAAGCACTTAAAAGTTGTCAGATTTCTTTATGTTCATATAAAGTCTGAATAGTGCGATGGGTGAAGTTATGTTTGGAATGCCTGTGTATGGAATACGGTGTCTATTTAATGCGGGTTTGATACTTCTTGAATGAAAGGGTAATTTAGCATGAGCGTGAAGAAAGGGCAACGCACAATGTTGAGCGCTGATAAGGCGGGGTGTAGCATGATATTGAACAGTGTTACTTGACTTCGCTAGCCACAGCTCTTTACAACTCTCTTTCATTTCTGTTTATCTTTCAATATTGAATGAAAATCCTCCCAAACATTGTCAAGTGAGTGTGCGACATCGAATTGGGAAGTGAGAATGCATCATAAAACTTTAGCTGGTAATGTCAATAAAGAAAGGTGTTTGTGAGGGGAGATGAGAAGAACGATAACCTCATACGTTTCTCATGGAGTTTATAGATACAATAAGAAAAAAAAACCGCCAAAGATCCAAAAGAGGTCAAAAAGTACACCGGTTCTTATTACAAAGGAACTTATCCAAGCTTGATATGTTTCTAAATGTTATTCATAATCTTCATTAGATTTTGATATACTCGAGAAAACCTCTTTGTTTATTCTCCCACGGTCTTAATCCCGCTTTTCCATCAATTTTTTTGGCACATTCAATAGAGCTCTCCCACTATCTCTCTCTCTCTCACACACATACTGATACACCCTCTCGCACACCCACACACACACCAACTCTCTCTCTCTCTCATTCTCTTTCCGTCTTTATTTCAACGTGAAAATCTATCAGTGTATCTTTCAAGTCTTCCTCTCATCTGACGAACACTTTTCTTTTAAAAACACCATCCTCCTTTCCTCTTTTTGCCATTAACGTGCTTCAAGTAAAACTTCGAACACCACTTTTTTTCGAAGAAAGAAGGAAAGTTCATTACATCAAAATCACAAAACAGTGTTGACATCAAAATGTTTCGCTTAGTTAAAAATCGACACGAACATGCCACCGTTGGTAGATGCATGGACCTACTAGTAGGTCCATGGTAGATGTGAGGGAATCAGTGACCTCACACACTAACAATTTTTGTTTATTTTATAAAGGATTTGTAAATTTGATAAAGAGGCTCTTCATGAGACCACTATAAATTGAAATGTTAAAAATTGGATAAATTTAAGAGAAGTCGAACTAGGTTATATTTTCGTCGCAAATAGTCATGACAGCTGTAAGAAAAGTAAAAATGAGTATGATGCATCATTACCTCCATAATTTTCATAATGATAATGATCATAACCGTATCTATGCGAACTTCTAAGTTTACAACTTATGTTTTCGACGATGTGTTGGTTCGCCTTTTCTCAATTAGTTTTCATACCCCTATGAAATTTTGCATTTTATACATAACAATCAAATCTAAATTGGACTTCCTGTCAATCAAAATATTTACAATGTCTTCTGGCAAAAACGGTCAGAACTAATAACTTTGTTCTTTTAATATTCAAATAGCTTAAAGGTGAGATTAATTTATTTGTTAATATCATTGTCTGAGATGTCAATATTTGGCTAGAAACCATGTCCTCTAATTTCCACCCCTGACAATTGTTTTCACGTCTCTTAAAGCCATTCCGCTCATTAAAAACATTCTCAAGACAGTTTTCACTGCAAGTGTAAAAAGATATCCTGCCTGACAATACATCCTCTTAGTGAAATTATTTCTTTGGATGGTAGGCATGGTAGAATGTCGAAGAAGACAAATACTAACAATTGTCAATGCAAATAATCTATTTTGTTTCCTCCTCTCGAATGTGAGAATACAAACTATATATTTTATGGTTATTTCAGTTTCTCTTATTTATATGCAGAAAAAAATATACTAGAAGGTTATATTATTTGACAATTATGACTTTTAATGACGATAACGATAATAGCAGTAACAATAGTAATGATAATGATGATGATGATGATGATGATGATGATGATGGTGATGATGATGATGACTTTAATAATATGATAATAATAGTAATGATAAAAATAATAACAATAAAGATAATAATGATAATAGTGAATTAATGATAATCATCCTAATATTCGCAAATAATAATAACGATAACAATAATCATGATATAAAACATGTGAAAGGTCCAGACTATATTATGTAAGATCCAAGACCCTGGCTTCTTTATGCTCACTTGTTAATTGGCAGAAGATTTCGAAAGGTGACGAAATAGAAACGGGAAGGCGGGAAATTGTAACTTTATACTGTACAGACAATTCTCTCCCTTGGCAATTTGCAGCGTTGCATGAGCACAGAATTCATAAGTTCATCCTGTTAATATGATCTAAACGAAGCGTTTGACGCCCTAGCTGATTCACAATCTTTCTATCTTCTCATATTTTGAAACGTCTATAATTGGTGCATAATATTTGGCCATGCATGGTTCAACATGGACGAGCTTGAAATTTAAATCTTTAGAGAAATATCATTTCCTCAAAGCTATTTTCAAAATGTATGTACATCAAAATTTGAATTCTTAAATTCATACCAAATGAATTAAAAAGTATACATTAAACATATGCAAATGAAAATGATATTGGGTATAAATGCAATAGAAAGATGTAGAGGAAGGCGATACCATGGATACCGAGAGAGGAGTGCAAAATATAAATTCGATCATTGGTCGTCTGAAGGAAAATATGACTCTTTGGGGGGAACGAAGCAACAGATAAGGAAGGGAAAAGATAAAGATTTGATGAATATCGCATGAATATAACAGGAATCAAGATCTACAATCGACCTGACAAAGAGGCCGTGTAACCTGAAATAAAAAATAACAATTCCAATATATCATGCAGCACCAATCGTAAAGACAATAAACATGATGATATAAAGAGGTATCACACATTCATATTTTTTATTTATCTTTTTACTATATTGTTTTAAATTGAAAATTGTAGAATAAGAAAAAACATTCTTATATTTCTGTTTCAAACGAAGAATGTCCTATATTCTTGAATAATTTTTTATGGAAGCTCTACACGAAAAATGACAATATGAATATATGACAAAGATAATTAACCAGAACTAGGACACCTATAATAGGTCTAGGAAATTGAATCATAATAGAAAAACTTCTCGCTTTAAAGTTGTGGCTTAATTAATCATCATATAGCTGAATTCGCATCAATGACAGATTACTGTCAATTGATATTTTCATCAAGTCATTGCCAACTAACCATGATAAGAAAGAGAGGTACCTCGATGAGAATAGGTCATTAGATTGATTCTGTCAAGACTCGACGCCCTAGGCAAGATATTAAAGAGATGTTTCCAAAGTACCCATCCTGATTTCATTGAGAGCCATATGATGAGGAATGAAAAATTGTTTTGACTCCTAAATTAAATATATATATATATTTTATTGACAACACTATATATACAATTTTCCAAATGGTTATGGTATATAAGGCACACGAATGGAGGATATTCATAATATCAATTTTTTTTTAATATGATGTTGCTGGATTTATAATGATCTATGCTTATTTGTTTTATATAAGTAGTACATTGACGGTCATATTCATTAATTTCATTATTCACACATGGCCAATATTTCACACTTTTAAAACAAATCATAAGAAAGCTGAATCATCGTACATTATTAATATCGAATTTACGAAACTTTCAACGATAGTGATCACTCCCCTTACCCCATATCATGATTATATTAGAGAAATTTGTACATTTTCAAATCGTGTCTCTCTTCTCTGTCCTCCTTATATTCGCATACACGCACACACATATACGAACACACACACATTCTCTCTGATACCCACTTTAACTACATCTTTTATCTTCCAAGACTCACGCCCATATCTTAAGAGTAATAATATCCGTTGTATCATTTTAAGTGTAGACGTGAACTCAAAGTTGTTGCGTTAATGTGGTCATTGAACCATGTCCCGACCAGATTTCCAAGCTTTCAGATCATCGAACCTTTAATAGCACAAATTCTCATCTTCATTAGAAGAGGAAGGGGGCAGGGAGGGGTAAAAGGAAGGAACGCATAACAAATTTACCTAGCTTGTCGTAGCCAGAGGGACTCCATCTCTGAACAAACATGAGTGACTTCCTGCAGAGGATCTTGATAGATATCGAGTGGCTCAAACCGTCCCAAAGCTTCGCCCAGTTTGTCTTTCTTATCGCACGCAGCCGTCGGAGCCAAAATATGTTTTTGACCCTCACCAATCCCACCTCCTCTAGCTTATCTTTCTTTCTTGGGTTAAACCGTTGACTGAAACGAGTTACTTATCACACGTTGTCATCTCCTGTAATGAGCTTCGTAATATACAACTTAACATTGGTTTGATCTGATGTGTCAATAACTAACTGCAACAACATTCTAAATTAATTCAAAACTTTCATCAGGTATTCAAAGAGAAGAAAGAAAATTATTGCGATAAAATCATTTGAGACAAGGCAAACGTGGTCTTTTCACACAAGCCCGGTATGTTTGGAGAGTATGGCCTGCATTTTAGAGGTATTTACATAAAACTTACTTTAAAAATATCAATTGATCGAGTTGCAAAATAGTTATGATTTGTCATGATGTAACTTAAAGTGAATGTACCTGTTATCCCAGTGCTGGAGGACCTATCTTAAAAGTGGTATTAGAAGTCGGAAAATGAACAGCATTTGCTGGTAGTGTTTCTCTCGAAGTCGTATTGCACAGGGAATTCGATAAGACGTCATTTTGAAAGTCTATCAGAAACCTGAGAGTGGAGTGACAAAATAATAATCCAAAATAATACATCTTTCAATAAGAGCTTATTTATTTGCTTATGAAAACATAGAATTTCCGGTGTAAAACTTTTGGTAGTTGGATAAAAATATTTGTTCCCATGGAGGATTGAGAGGTGTATGTAAGATTGGTAGGAGGGCAAAGTGAGAGTATCAAGGGGAAACTCTGGAAGTGGTCGTTTTTTGGTCTTGATCTGATATGACATGATGTTTGTTAGAAAGTCGTGTGCATTGCGCAGATTGGTTATGTGTGACAAGGTGTTGTCTTTCAGCAACTGCTATGAAGCATCTACTGACCCGCGTCCTACTGCTAGATGGCTTCTAGAGAACCTGCTACGGTCTGTTGAACCACCTCCTGTCCATTTTACCAGCTGCACGCACAATGGAATCTCCTGTTTTCATCGAAAAAAAAAGTTTTGATGTCGACAAATTATGACTTCACGGATTGGTGATATCGATTCTGTTTTGCACACTGTGACATTCTCTCAGTCACGCCAAGTTGGTCAGGTTGTCTGTCATATCGGAGGCAGTGTGTAATCCAAGGCAGAGTTCTCCCAAGCCGCCCCCAGCCGTCCGATCGGCACACCACCAAATTATGATTGATGATGCAGTTGGCCCAGCGCTATCTTTCCAAACTTAACTTTGCTCGGGGCGCGAAAAGGCGGCCATGTCGGATCCCAGATGATAATCGTGACACAGAAATTTTGTCATCCTACAAAGCAAAGTGGATGCAGAAATTGATTGGGCGAGACGTTTGCTACGTGTTCATTGCCATGAAAATAAAAACATCTCTCTACCCCCGGTCTCTACCCTTTCTTCATGTATTTCCCTCTCCCTCTCTTTTCTACGATTGAGACTGTGGCGAGTCACAATTGTGGTTCAGTTTTCAACACTTAGTGTCGGCAGCGGTGGGATTTGTCCCCTCTCTTAGTTTTCTCTTCTCTCTTTGGAGTTAGGAAGACAAAATGCGAGGGTGTATCATGGGTGACAGATAGACGGAAGAGGGAGGGGTGTCCGGACTCCTGACCGGGTGCCATCTCATGGGGATGCTAGGAAGTCGAGGTTTGGCCCAGGCGATGAAAGCTCGACCCATTTTCTCTCACTTGAAACGTACACAATTTGTTCACCGAATTGGTAAACATGAAAGGAGAAACCACAATTTTCGCAGCGAAACCCTCTTTCAGTCTTGAACCATTTTACCCCTCGATACCATACATTCCACCACGTATATAGATCACAATGGCAAAACATTGAGCCATCTGTTACCTGTATTAAAACAATCGATTTTCACACTAAATCAAACTATTTTATTTGACCCAATTCATGTCTAGCCCTTCATGTAGTCGTCATTCCATTCTACAAACAATATTAGAACATCAACTTGAACCAATGTGATGGTGAGACATGACGAGGTTGCAGAAAAGGAGAACGAATTTTTGTCCAGAATATTTTATGTAGTGTTTAGACGTAGATTCATTTCTTAAATGGAATGGGAATAATGTTGATTGTCATGGTGTTTATTTCATCCAAAAAAGTACTTCTGCCTATCGTACTTCCCCAAAGGTAAGTCTAAAGTAATACTATAGTTAGTGAACTATATTTGAAAAGTTTTTGAGTTTTGTAAATTATATTTCATTGTTTGTTCATAGGTTCGTTCCAACGTAGCTTTTGTCATGTTATTCCTCTTCATGCTACTTGAATCAGAAACAGAGTATAGCAGTAGGCAAATCACGATATTGACAATGATTACGATTTTTTTACTTGATACTTCTAATTATTTTTTCACATTGGTTACATACTTTCTTAGATATAGGAGCTTGCGCTTTTCATAAGATGATTTTCTAAGATATGAATGATAATTAAATCTGTGGCCGATCATGTGCACCCTGATTTAAATAAACAGAGAAAACCTTACAAACATACCAATGAAAACTTTTTTGTTCCTAACATGTCATTATTCTAATTTACTATCTACACGAGATATTAAATCACTTCCAGGAACTGTGCACGCTTTCTAGGTTCACCAGATTATCGGACCTTAAGCTTCTGTATATGAACAAGATTCATTCTACTGATGGTATCATCAGTGGTCATTGATATGGATAATGCGTTGAGCACTGTTACCAGTATTAGCATTGATTAGCCGCAGACCCTCATAGAATGACATGTGTTTCATGAGAGCTAACAAATCAATGCACTCTTGATCTTGCAGTTTCGAATATGACACGAACATACCGCTATTTGGCACATGCGTGAAGGGACACCTTATTTTTCTGTGGGCTCATAATATAAGGTTTACATGCATGTGCACGGTATCAGATCTTAGATTTGGCAAAAGTTGACTTATATTTATTTTTTATTACGAAAATTGGGGAGGGGCACAATGGCGGTATTTCACACGCTCGTACTAATTCACTGGTTCTAAAAATCAGATCATGTTTTGATGTTGGTATTAAACCTTTTGATAGAAACAGGTAATATTGCCACACTATATCATTTCAAAGTTTACAATTACAATGATATAGGACGTGGACAAAAAGAATGGCGGATGCTGTATCAGTCTTAATGTAGCAGTAATACAAGGGGTTTGTTAAAGTACATGTTGATAAAAATGATAAAAACTAACATATTTTGCAGATATACAGGAAATTCATCAGCACATGATCCCTTTCATTTCTTGCGCTTTCTTTCACAACGGCGTTCTTGTTCTTTTATTTTTCCTTGAACTTTCGCATCTAACGTCGCTCATTCAAAATCCCTCCAACTATTATACAATAAACCATACACGTTTTACTTATCTAAATAGAGATGAATTAACCATTCATTTCTAAAGTCATAATAGACTTTTCATTCATTCACGAGACGATTATCATAATGCGCATGAATGAGCCCAAATTAGTAAATATTTTAATTTGTTACTTTTTTGCCCGGTTTACAGGATGGTGGTTTGGGGGCTGGACTGGAGCTTTGTACTTTGTCTTGTTGAATGGATGAGTTGGGAGAAGTCAAGGGAAGTTCAAATACGGCTGGAGAGTTCACAAAGCGCCGGATGGGACGGGTCAGTTCAGATGGCTTGGCAAAAGACAACCAACGCCGTCACTCAAAGTGGATAATAATTAAAAAGAAAATGAAAATGAAGGACAGACCAGCACATTTTGTACTGCTTGACAGAACTTATCAGTACTAGATTTAGTCATCACCATAATTTCAACGAAAACTGTATTCAATTTTTACACGATAAAGTATCAAGGTGAATCATGAAATTGATAGTATAATCGCATAATCGAGATATTATAAGATGAAAAGAAAAATTTCAGAAAGCGCTACATATAACATTATTGAGGGATTGAAGTAAACAAAGTTAATAAGAATATAATGTCATGGTAAGATATTATATTAATCACTTTAGTTGACTATCAACCGACCAAAAAGAATCGAACGTTAACATAATTTTTTAATAATAAACATGATAAAATCAGACTATTGTCCTATAAATTGCTGATAAGAAAGTGAGGACTGTATCCATGTTTCAAAAGTGGTTTTATACTGATAACTACACAACTTATCGGGGACCTATAATTAGGTATACCTTTAGACATTTTCATTTTGTTAATCCTTGCCCTCCTATTACATTTAGTCTTTAGATCGAATCTTTGACACAAAATGTTAGTACGGTTCTTTGTCCCGTATTTAGAACATTTCAATGTATCTCATAGAAGCACAAAATTGCTCTACACAGTCGCTTAGAACCATTTTTCATGTTTTTATTCTACAAAGAACTCTTTAGGGTTTGTTTTATACGGGGTTCTTGACGGTGTATATAACCCTATAAATTGGTAAGGTAAGAAATCTGTGAGAAAGCATTAGTTTGATGAGATTATGGGTCAAAAATGCAAGCAATATATTTAAAAGTAAAAAATTGCTATTATTTGCTTTAGGTATATCAAATTGAAGAGCAGATACGGAACGTAATTTCCCTATTGAAACTCAGATCGTCCGCCAATGATCTTCTTTTAGTCCTGTCTTCAAATTGTTTCTTGCGTGAATAAGAAAAGAATCATATAAAATGTTTAGATAGAAAAGGAGACTCATAGCTTTACAGTGAGGTGTCATTTGTGACTTTTTTCAATTATATCTGGGATACACTGTCTAGCACTCGTTGATTTAACCATGGACCTAGTAGATCCAGGATTTAACTTTTCTTTTCTTTTCATGGAGTGTGTTTGTTGATCACTTATTTAAAATGTCCATGAATAAATAAGTATATGAATAAGTAAAAAAAAATATGAATGAAAATAGATGAATAAACAAACAAACAAATGAATAAATAAATAAACAATTACAAAAAATGATAAATAATGAAATAAAAGATAGCGAATGAATTACAGCAATGAACGAATGAATTACAACAATGAAATATGAAGAGTATTGAGAGAATTTAAATGAAGTATTTGATAAATTTCTTTTTTTATGAATATCGAATAAGGAAGATAAAATGTAGCATTCGTGGATGCGTGGATTAAAATAATGTTTTGTCTGGGATTTAGCCCATACTTGGGAATACCACCTACACTCTTGAGAATCAAGAATAAAGCAACATTTGTCAACATGGTCAAAGACAATATTGAGTCATTCAAGGATTATTCTATCAAATGAAATAATCGATGTACATTGCTGTATCTATTCCTCTTGTAACAACCTTTATTCTTGCCCCACCAGAAGAAAAACAATAATGAAAATGTTAAATAGAATGCAGTAAATTCGCCAAAGACACAACAACTTTTATTTTGAGTTGTATTAGGCAAGAAGAAAAATCCATAACAAAAATATTACATGACAAAGTACAACAATTACTCATATTCGGATAATAAAGTTGAATGAGGCGTTGAGGCTAAAAAGTTCATTTCACGCTCAAATAAGAGTCAATTACGGTCAAACTGAAAATACACAATAGCGATAAATATAATGGGATATTCATAATGGTATCTTTATTGATCTATTTAGAGTTGTAAGTAAACAAGTTAATTGTAGTATGGAATACTCTGAGATTGACGAGAAGATTTTGTATTCAAGGTAAAACGGTTTCCGTTTTTTCACTGAAGTTTATGCAGTTATTGATTAATAAAAATTATTCCCATCCTTAATGTTTATTGAAATGCATAAAATGTGACAATATTACGGCAAGAGTTTGTGATGAAATCAACAATTCTGGACATATTCAACCAATTAGTGTATAAAAGAACAAATAGAAATGAATTATATTGATATAGGGATCAGCTATCAAAACTATAAAATAAAAAAAAACACTTTGAGTTGATAGCAACCAAGTAAGAGAAGCTTTATTTGGAAGAAAAAAAATGAGTCTCTAAACACGTCGACCGTCGGGAGAAGAAAGTTTCGAGTTTAATTTCTTAAAAGACAATTGAAACTTTGAAAGTGCATGCATGAGTGTGTGCGGGTGAAGAAAATTTCCATTATTTTGGTAAAAGATTATTTTGAGCAAAGCTCAAGAAGAAAAAAACAAGGAGATGGATGGAAAGAGAAAGAATATATCGATATTGTCATGATGAAATTATGGGCATTTTATTTTGTTTACACCTACAGAACTTACTTGAATAGTTTGACGGAAAACTGAAGCTGCTGCTATTAATGTTTAACACGTTTACATGTATATTTCATAACAGTAGGCATATATCCCTCTATGCATGTGCCTGGAGGTGTGTGGGTGAGGGTGCGTGTGTGTATGTTTGAGGGATGGATTAATCTAGATGAGCTGCCAGGCATTGGGCAAAGTTAACCAAATAACTATATACCCATACCCCATCCAGGTGAATCCATTGTAATATTTTCATGTGAAATAAACATATCATACATTTGCATTTAAAGTTACATATAATGAAGACAACAATTACTCAGAATCTTATAGCATGAAATCATGCAAACAAATGTCAATAAATATGCTGTATTACAAGGTGAGAAATTAAATCAAAGAAAGGGAATATGCTGACCAATTATCTAAATCAAGTTTGGTTGGCTTTGACGTGTGAGTCGGTAAGAGATTGTATAAATTGCAATGAATAATTAAAAACTGAGAGTACTGTGGTATCTTGGCAAGCAATACAGCATATATTTATTGAATTTTATCAATTGTATTGCGTTTAATGTAACTTGTAAAATACAACCCCCTGATATTTAAACTGCAATGGATATGCAATGAATGAAAAATTGAAATTAAAATTTAAAAATTTAAATATTGAAACTCCATTGGATATAAATAAGTAAGTAATTGATAGTGGAGATATAATAGAAACAGTTAAATACATATGAATAAAATATAGATAATTCTAAAAATACATAAATATGGTGTCATATCAAATTTGGACACGTAATCAGAATCGACAAGTAGGAATATAGGTAATTGTACCATGTTGAAAGAGAAACAGTAAGGATAGAGTTCCTCAGGTCAGAAGGTAAAGAGTTCCAGAGTCTGGGGAACTCATGAATTGGGCTGAAATGCAACCCATCTTATTTATTTCCATTAAAAAAAATCATTATAACCTGTCATATCCAAAGAGATTCTCACAAGATAAAAGTGACCATCATTATTTGGCCTTTGTCTTTGGCGATACAAATCGCTGGTTTCAAGGTTGTAATTTTCGTAACCTCGTCCCCGGTCAGGGCTGAGATTGCGTGGGCAAACCTGATGAAGTTAAACACAAAATATAACTTACGAATTCTGGGAATATTGTTTATTATAATTTAACGAAAAGGAACAATCGTAAATTAGATGAGAAATTAAGTGAACTACTTCTAAAACTATTTATTGACACACTGAAGCACGTTCTAGGAGTCCGATCAACAATAAAAACAAATTCCAGTAACAATTGTTTTCACTGTCAAGTGCGTCAATGAAATGAGGAAATATTGACATCACACATGCACTCAGTGATAAAAATAGCATGACGCTTCCGAAAAAGCTCAACAGGAGTAGGCCTATATATATATATATGCATATATATATATATATATATATATATATAATTCATGATGAAATCAAAGTAAATGACGAGGTTGAATCACAAGCCGAGGCTGTAATTAGACACACGCCCTCTATCTTTTTAAAAGAAACAATGTAATATGCTTTCCCCATTCCACCAATCGAATAGAATGAAGTCATTTTTAGCAGATTTATCTAATTACATAAAAAAAATTAAGCAGGTATTTCTGCATTTATTAATAAATCAAAATTACAAATTTATAACAATGATATAAAATCAAAAATACATAATGATCAAGTTACAAAGGTGACAGTTGTATAGTAGCTGAGTAGATATAGACATAATTCATGTAAACAATAACAAATAAATTTAAATGCAGAGGCCAGCTATCGTAAGCTGAAAGCTTGAAATAATAGCAGCCAGGATTGTGGATTTTGCACAGTAACCAATGGAAGAGGGTAGCCCCCACCCGTCTGTGATTTTTAATAATGATGCATTCTTAAAAAAAATTGTATGATCTTTTAACGAAATTTAAATATCAAGTGTATATGACCAAACGCAAAATAAATCAATTTATATCAAAATAAAATTGTAGTCTTTTAAGTATTACAGTCATCACACTCATCTTCTATCTCATGTATCTGTTTTTATTTTTTGATTCAATATAAGGGCCAGGTTAGTTAAAAGACTTGGTCTTAATTTTTTTCCCTCGAGTCATGGTAAGCTTCTTCGATTTAGGTGTTATTGTAATGTTAGTGACGATACGAATACAAACCTGTATTAACGAGGTCCTGACAGATTTTTTGTAAATTTTTGTCAGCTGTCACGGACGGTTGGGGGCTACCCTCTTCCATTGGTTACTGTGCAAAATCCACAATTTTAAGGGGATATGCCCCCCTCCCCCCCCCCCAATCGCCGCCCATGTTTGTGTGGGTGTGTGTTGTGTGGGGTGTATGCGTGCGCCATTAGCATTCCTCGGGCATTTTCCTTTTCCTGAAGATGAGAATCTTCCTTCGAACGTTTAATCTCTTCTGTGAACATTATCCGTTCATCATAACATCTACCCATCTATCTATCTGCTGTAAATCTTCTCTCAATCTCAATTTCCTCCATTCTGTTTTTGAATGAAATACTAATATTACTTTCTATTTTCAATCAATAGTGCTCCTTGGTTCCGGTAATGAATAAACAATAACGAAAATAAAGAGACGGTTTGCCTAAAATGTTTCCTCATCCGGCCTCTGTCTTCGACAAGATTGACACGCAAACATGATTTATAATAATTACAAGAATAAAATGACAACTCAACAGCTAAGTGCCCCTTCCTTTATTGTCCCTCAGTGGAATCTTTTACCTTTCTTTTTCCGGTCGTGCATGTTTGCCGCCAATTGGTATGGTATTATCTCAACTCTGTAATTATTAATTAACACTTGATTGGAGTTAAGACTGGGGATGGAATCAGCGATCAATAGCAGATGTAAAAAGAACATTATCTGGCTCTGGACGGGGACAGTAAGATAAGTCTCCGCCTGCCACCCACCTAAAAGCCTGTTATGAACAAACAAAATTCAAATATAGAAATGATTTGAAGATGGCGAGGACGCATTGTTCGTAAACAGGCGACGAGTGTGTGTTCAATTCACGTAGTGTTTACGTCAGTTACCTCATCATACACATAAGTACTATCTTCATGTGACAATATGAGAGCAATTTGATTGTTGATCTAATGTTTTTAGTAGAGCAATATCACTTTTCTTGAATTGAAATATAATGGATATCTTAGGTGGTGTCGTTCTAAGTATCAAGTACTCTTGACAATACAAACAGTTTGAAGAAAAACAAATCGTTACGTGTCTGAAAAAAATGTTGTTCACAAATGAAGGAAGACACCCCATCAATTGTTTTATTTTACAAAATTAGAAAGGGTTTCTTTGGGTTATTAGGATACGATGGAAGATAGAATAAAATTGGAATAACAGTTTAATGTCAATAAGTATAATAATTGGAGGTATAAACTTTTTTGGGGGGGTTATATACAAATCGGCATTGGTTGATGAAATCACATATTAACTGTTTCGAATTTAATAGTCCCGCCAATCCATATAATAATATTTTTGTATGTGATACTTTTTAATTCTAAGATGTCAATAACTATTAACAATTCTCATCTCTACTTCTTCTTCTTCTTCCTCGGGGGGAGCATCGTCCTCTATAGTCTTCCATCCATTACGTAACGTGTCCCAAGAATTTCCGGACCAAGAAATGTGTTTCCATTCGCCGCCGTCACAACATCTAGATTGGAGTGTTATCCACCTTGGATAGCATCGAAAATAGAATTGATATCAATTCATAACAAGACCTGATGAACTTAAAGCCTATTTTCAGTATTGGTGAGTCCCCTGTGACAGTTCCGGGTCACTTCTAGATTATTTAAATGTGTGTTAACAGTTATGATATGGAAGATATGAAATACAAATGTGTTTTACTAGATTAGTTTTGTTATTTCACATGAAAGTTTATTTTGATCGGTCAAAATAAATTATGTGCATCTTGTTCTCAAGCATGGAATCTGCTAAAACTTGCAGAATCTTTGTCTGTATAGCTTTCTGATATCAACTTACTAAATTTGTGCGCATAAAGAGCCCTTTTTGTAAAAAAAACAAATAAATAAATAATATTAAATAAAAAAATAAAAAATAATAATAATAAATAAAAAATTAAAATAGTAATGAGGGGGGGGGGGTGGCGAGATATTTTTTCTGGATCCTGCAGACTTAACAAGCTTTGCTTTTTTGTGCAGGTTCCCTCATATTTCACTCTTTTAAATTGTCTTTAATTCCAAATCGCTATTTTCTTTAATTTGAATTAATTATTATGCCTTGTCTGATTTGTATTCTCATGAGTTTTCTGATATTGTTTTCATATTGTTGTTTGTACTTGTGAAATATGTAAAATAAAGTCAAATCAAATCAAATCAAATCAAATAAACATAATAACATTTCAAAATTCAACAAAGAATAATTGGCTGAAAAAAATCACAGTTACTACATCTTTGAAAAATTACAATGTAAGATGATACTTGGGCATCATTATAAATTAAAATTACACACCCTGGGGAAGAACAGCTCGGTTATTACTACCCCCGGACAATTACCCCCTGAAGACAATAACCGCCCGAGGAAATTAATATAATACAAGATATATCGTATAGGGATAACTTATCCCTATACGATATATTTTGTATTACATTAATTTCTATGAACTTAGATATTTACTACACAATCATTTGATTATACAATGTGTATTATGTTTATATGTTTTGTATATCAATCGTGAATAAAACCATATCCAAACCCTTACGAAAATACAGGCTTTGAATGATTGTCCGGGGGTAGTTGTCCGGGGGTGATTGTCCAGGGGGTAATTGTCCGGGGGTAATTGTCCTCGGCCGGTTATTGTCTTCAGGGGGTAATTGTCCGGGGGTAACTGTCCGGGGGGTAATTGTCCGGGGGGGTAATTGTCCGGGGTAGTTGTCCGGGGGTTGATTACCCAGGTACGCAATTTTCATATCGCCTTTTTCCCTTCAATGTGCGATGTTTCTTGATTATTTCAATCTGTCTGCTCTTCCATTGAAATGCAACGATGGCTTTAATTTTGTTAAACTACGCCCGCTATGGTGAGGAAAGAAACGCAGCAAAAATCCTACATGAAAACTATTTTGTTGGCTTAATTGATTTTAGTCCGTTTTGACCAGTAACTATATTTTATAAAAATATATATTGATTCATGGTCAAGCTCTTTAGAAGGGGAGGGGCGCTCTGTCGAAAATGTGGTCCTCGTCGACATACACGGTCGACCATGGAGATAGCTTCCTCGAAAATTATGACAACCCCCCCCCCCCTACAAAGAGAGAGAGTTCAAAATGGTTTTAAAGGTTGCCCCCTAGAATGAAGGAAACAATAAGTGTCGGCGTTGCGGCTTACATGTATAAGCTATTGAATCAGAGCTCTGAGGTTTGAGGTCCGAGCCTCAGTCACGCCCAAGATGAATATAATCATTAACTTGATACTGGTCGGTATACAGATCAATGATTATACTCGCACACCCACACACGCTCCCACACACATTCAAACTCTCATACACATCAACACACAGTACACGTACCCACCCATACCCACAACCACACACGTACCCACCCCTTTCTCTCTCTCTCTCTCTAATTTTCACTCTCATAAGGCCTGAAAGAACACGGATGAACAATGAGAGGGCATGGGTGTCCAACCAAGAATGAAGATTAGAGAAACAGAGGGAAAGGAATAGAAAGTGGTGTCCACACCACTTTCCATCAAATTTAATTTAAAAAAAATGATTTTGAATATTCCACTGACTAAGAGTCACCTTGGAAATAATTATGATCAATTTTAAATTGACTTTAATTTGAGTCAATCGTAGCTCTTTGTGGATACTTCGAATTTTCTGAGGAAAAATCGTTCACATTGCCAAGTGGAACCAATTTACGACACCAAAAATTGGCAATTAAAAAAAAAAGAAAACAAGGTCATTACATAAAAGTGGGTAAATCTCATTTAAAGGGCCTGAAAACGGGCTGAAGATCATACAACAATGGAATTACACCTGATGGCTGACCCAGTGTGAGTGTAAATAAAACCATTAGTATTGAAAACTATTGCACAAAATAGAATGGACCGAACCGCTTTCGTCTTAAAAAGACGGAAAGTGTTCAAAAAAAAAAAAACCTGCAATTCTGCATTAAATAATTTTCTGTGTACAACTTTGATCGATTATGACCTGGCCGCCAAATGCAGATTTGAATATAAATACAGTCAGTGACAGAGTTTCAGATGAAATAATACATCTTTCCACAAACATATCAATTTGCTATTTCATTTATTCCACCTTATCACACACACAAAAAAGAGATGCTTCTTGCCTTTTTTTCCCTAGAACTTCTAACTTGCCTCAACATCATGAACAGACCGCTTTTCAACACACCTGTCATAAAGCGTATCCATGAAACCAAATCCATATTTAATGACAAATATAAGTGGAACAAAGACAAAACCAAAATTGATATCCACAAAGATTCCATACACAAAGATGGGAATGCAAACAACGATCGCGTTGGGGGAAATAAAAGAAAGAAACTAGATAAAACGACTCTAATTGTATTGCTGGTGGTTTGATCACCGAAATGCACGAGTAGTTGAGGCCGTTTGGTGCCAAATACTCACCCAGAACTTCTGGCTAGCCACGACCTTCATGCCCCGCTAGTCATTCACTTGTTGCACATCGCATTTTCCTTCTGTTGCGAAATGGATTTCACGATTTAATTCATTACTGTAGTTTTTTTATCAGAAATGTTATAAAACACACATATGTTCTCTGTGGCATTAAACCGCTGTCTACATTAACTAAATATTTCTATTTTTTCAGTTCGCATTTACGTAAGTGACATCATGTATTCATTCCACCCAAATATTAACTGAAAATCATTCAATCGTGCATGTGATGTTCAATAATAAAATCACGTCACGGTTGGTTTCAGAGCTCTTCAGAATAATCATTTAGACAGATTTTTTTTAATAAGATTTTTAATTACTTAATTTTGTTAGGTGCAGTATGTCACAAGTGATCGATTTAAAATCATGACAAGGGATAATTCCAATGTCAAAGAAAAATCTGCTCATGTTACAAAACTGTTAACCCGTGACTTTGATTCTCTTTATTGACTAATATAATTTTGTGATGTCATTTCAAATCATTTCGAAATAATTAAGCGAGTGCAGTACCAACTAAATTTGTAATGATACCCATAATGCATGCTATATACAACAACCTTAATTTCCAATATAGTTCGAGTGATAGTGATGATAGTAAATAACTTAATAATAAGAAATACCATGTTAAAGGTTTGTTTGTGACTTTGATTAAAATCAAACTGTTACCGCCATGACCGTAGGAGGCCGTAAAATAATGTTTTTATTCAAATATAGGGATGTATTTTCTCGTTCAAATTGCACTCGCTTATCACACAGCTCTTTATCGCTGAAAATATATAACTTTTTAAATCACGTTGAACACGAATATGCAGAACGCATCAAAATAAAAGAATGACATATACAAAACACACTTTCTAATTTTCTAGTCTTCAAATTCAATTTTAGTTCGTCTATCAATATCATAAACAAAATGACAACTTCCTAATTTAAATCGAGCGACAGTTCAGTCCATGATTAGAATATGTGTTTATTTAGACTTATTTCATATTCAATTACTTTGTTCAAACTATATGATAGCATAAAAAATAAATGTTGATATTGATTTGTTTAGTGCAGAACAAACAAACAAAAATTATTTTCCATAACATTGGCTGTATGCAGGCATGGTCATCTATTGTAGGAAATAAAATTGTGTTGTGGAATAGTCTCAATAAATGCAAGTTCAGACAAAGTGCATGAAATACCAATGCGTTAGCTGACAAAGGTCATCTATGATAGTATAGCGAGGTGGATACACCTGGGAACATTTTGACAAGTGTCAGTTTAAAGATTGAAATACAATAACTGATGAACAGTCACAAATATACAAATAAAACTCGAAGAAACAATTCATTGATATGATTGAGGTCGTATGAAAATTAGAGAGCAGAAAGACAATAAGATTTTCAAATAAGTGCAACAAAATATTTTTGTTTGTTTAATAATTGGGAAGAAATATTTTGTGACAGGGTCATGTGTCGTTCAAAGTTTGTCCGGCCAAGCATGAGGGATAAGTCTTAATAGACAGTCGTAAAAACACACTGCGTGAAGAAAATATGCAACAAAATATATAAAATGTATTGAAATTATTCTTTTTAAGTTTCCTCAATTTGTATAGAATCGTAACTTCCTGAAAATTTAATGATTCATCATGAATAGCAAAATTGCATTTGGCTATGAATAGGAAGATACCAATAGTTGAGTGTTTTTTTTTTTTGTTTTTTTTTTAGTTTTCCGTATATATATAGGCATTTATTGAGCAAAATTTAAAAAAAATAATAAATTACTTAAACCACCTGGATGTACTTAACATTATATTTTCATTATTATCATAACGAACGCTATTTTCTAGAATCTTTACAATATGTATTTCAATATTATGATTTCTAGCAGCTGTTTATTTCGACAGTGGCGGAACAAGTCCCGATGTAAGGTGAAAAAGGATATCTTAAAAATCAGGCCACGGGTAGTTGATTGAAACGATTGTACGATGTATCCGTCGGCAACGCTTTGATTCATGTTGTATGTTGTCTGATCTTCCACTGGTCTGGGGACCTTTTAACACAAAATTTTGCGATCAACCACAAAGCTGAAACAAGCATTGTGATTGGTCAGTGGTCGGTATTTTAAATGAGATATGCATACAGCAATGACCTTAATTGGACTGAAAATTTAAGATTGATTACTATTACTTCGTTTTACAGAGCCCTTACAAGATTAACTCTATGCCATTAGCGTGACTCTGGTAAAAACTGCCACAATTCGAGTTTTAAAAAAAAAATTATGCATGGTGAATATGGCCAAAATTTGTTACGATTCTCGACATTTAACTTATGTGATCAAACGGTCTGGTTTGATTTTCACGAGAATTCTCGTCATTATCACGTCAGTTCGAACCTGTTGAATGGAAAAGTGTTCGTTGGTCTAAAATTACTCTATTTAGAATCATAGAGTCAATGACATGACTGAGGTCCCGATACTCAACGTTTCCCTGAAAAAAATTTAATCACAAGCAAGATACAATACAAAAGGGGCAGTTTATGAAGATTCTATAAAAAATGACTAGATTACCAGCACCTTTGTAATTCTGAAAAGAAGTCATAAATAGAATCTATTAAGTACCCTCGCATAAAGTAACTGTTCAAATTTAACAGGAAATTTTGGGTTGGGAGGGGGGGGGCGTTTAAACATTTGATTTTACTTTGTTCAGTAAAGAATTCAATCAACAGCCGAGATTATATTCCATAGTCATGATAGGAGCTATGGTAGAGAAGAAGAGATAAATGATATACATTATTTTCTTCTCAATTCAAATGATTGCTATTTTATTAAGGGAGATAGATCCAATAATGGTGTAAAAAGTATCTCGTAATCATTCTACGAAACTGAAAAAATGAGATATTCCCATTCTGTCAATACTGAACCCAAACAATGCAAGAGCAAAGAGCATCCGAAAGTGGACCAACTGAATAGAAAGGATAAAGAATCTAGAATATGGAATCCACTTGGTTCTTAATGTGATATCAAGCCTCTCTCGTTGACAGAAGTTTTGTATCTATGTCCCCTAGCCAAGCTACCGCTACTAGAGTTGTCATAATATACAACACGTTCTCTGTATTCTTTAAATACTAAGTTCTTTAAAAATAATGTAACCTGCTTATAGAAGATCTTAAACACCCTTTTCTCTCCCAAGTAAGCATACCCCCCCCCCCTTCTCAAGGTCAATGCCTCGAAACATATGTCGATTTCTGTTTTTCAAATAAGACCTTGTTGTACATCTTGGTATCTATCGTTTATTTGAAATAGATAATTTTCAATCAATAAAATATTGATCAAATTGTATTGATTGAAATACGATACAAGTTCTTGATATTTTCGATAAAGGCCGTGAGAAAATCAAACAAAGTGGTTAAACTTAGTATTTCACCCTTTATGCGAACAATGTTTGCCCTGTTCTCATTGCGCACATCACATTAATAACAATATTGACTAATATGAATTGAGCCGTACATTTCATATTTACTCTCCCTTAATTTTGAAATATTGTTAAATACACCATGCTATGGATTATCCTTCGATTAACATGGTTTAATGCTCACATTATCACATTGATTATTGTGAGTCATAGAAGCAATTATTCAACATTGTTATTTTTTTACAAATCATTTGACTGGTAATTGTTTTCATTAACTCGAAATGGCCCTAAACATGTAAATGTTCATACAAATTCATTTTAGAGCGAATAACTACGAAGAAGAATAAGAATTAATAAAAAAAATATGTAATTAATTTTTCTAATCTGATATTTGCCATTTTTTCATCTCTCACTCTCTTAAAAACTTGTTCAGTGTATACTATGGTTCACTGCGGCGCTGAGAACCATTCTCTGTTATTTTTCCGTTACATATAAATGAAATTCTATTTTGAATTATTTTTGTATATAAGTCCCGTGCGAGAGTAGCATACTAATATGTAATTCAAAGACGTGTCACAAATCACTTTCTTTGAATCGTAGTTGCAATTTGTCTCCAGCACATCAAAGACTATAAATTTTAGCAGTGCCTCACCACGCCAGAGTCAGACCAACTCGGTAGTAAATGAAACAGCGTGAGGGGTCAAAAGTGTATACTGATTTATAGGAATAGAAACATATGCGAGAATATTCGCTCATATAGTAAATTTCCTACAATAAAGATTTTAAAAGATTTATTTATTTCGTACAGGCATAGATTTTATTTGAATTAAATGTAAATGGCATGAATACTATGCTTTATGTCCGTCATAGAAGGAAATCGAAATAGGATATAAACAGGGAAAATTAGTGATAGATTAAGTAAGTTTCCTCTTTTATGATTACTCGAGAATCTTAAATGCTAGGACCAATGAAACGTATCAAAAGCAAATGAAATCTTTTTACCTTCAAAGGAATATAAATTTCTCTTCAGATATCAGATTTTAATAAAATAGATGAATCAGAGGACGCCCATATAAAATAGGAATGATGAGTGAGAATGAGAGGAAAACGGGGGCCATTCAGATAAATTTAGAAATTATTTTTAATCATCAAACATAGAGCTTACTTTTATGGGTTTTAAACGATTTGATAGGCAATGTATCCCTAAAAATTACAGTAACATGATTAAGGGGGAAGAATCGCATCAAAGGGTGTATTTTAAAAAGTATTATTTGCTATTAATGATTTGAATAATTTGCACCCATAGAATTAGATGTTTGTGTACACTCTTAAAATGTTGGAAACATACTGTCCACACAGTCAAAAAATTATCCAACTCTGGGTAGTTTTCAACCAATACTGTGTAGTTTTCACCAAAAGCACACATTGGTTTAAAACTACCCAGAATTGGATAAGGTTTTAACCAATTGTTGTGTGGACAGTATGTTGCCAAACATTTTTAAGAGTGTATAATTTCAGAAGAACGAACAATCATTGGAAAGCAAGGGTGTGTTCTTTGACTTATGAGCAAAATAAGTGTACCATTTGTTGTTTATTTCCTGCTTCCTGTTATGACAGGGAAAACAGTTTTGAAATATGCCAAGTATATTATAAAGTTATCCGCTCTTCGTAAAATTGGATGTACGCTAACCAAAGCATGTCTAATTGTCCTCCAAATTATTCCACTTATTCGTCTAATTACCTCCCTTTAAAAACCAATGTTACCTCTGCTGTTTAAGGTCAATTAAAAAAATAATAAGCAAACCCCATTTCCATACCAGAATCATGAGAGAAGAATCTCATATTAATCAAATCGTTTGAATAATTGTTACTTCATGGTTTTGAGTTCTAGTTACGGTTATCAGTTACACAGCACATCTTCTATTGACTGTAGTCAGCTTATTGGAACCCTAGTGGTTTGGTAATAATTCCATTCATATCAATAGTATACAATCAAGCGAGACGTACAGACGGATTTGCTTGCAAACTTTTCTTTATTTCTCATTAAAACCAGTCTCCAAAGTGCGCAATCTATTCAAAGCGTTTTCTTCACCTCTCTTCTTTGTTTCGAGTAGTATTGTTTCATGGAGGAAACTTCCTGATAATAATATATTAAATGCCATGAACGTAAATACGGATTCTTCGCCAGGTATTTCAATGAAGATCGTGATCCGGATGATAGGATGTTACTGAAGCGAGGGAGGGTTATTAACGAAAGGTGCATAGAAATTAATTGGTATGGAACCTCTGAAACGAAAAAGAATTAGCCTAAACGGCAAACAAAATATTCCTTTTTTGCATCAAGTTATGGAAACATTCTGTTTGTAAAGACGACTTTGGCTTTCAGGAACAGTCAAATGTAAATCCTGCCACAACCTTCGAAATCAAAACAAACATACTAATGTGTACAATAGACCTAGACTTACAAAGCAAGAGAGAGAACGGTGGGATAGAAAGAAAACAGGAAGAGATGAATAAGAATATGAAACTTTGGGTTGAAGATGATAGTAAAAACATACTATATATCCATCCATTCACAAACAAGAATTCCATTGCAGTAATTAATAGGGAGGGTTGTTGGGGGGGGGGGGGGTACTTAACATTGAAAAAAGCCAAACGCCTTTCAAAGAGTGTCCGTTCCTTTTGTTCACTATCAACATGTTCAGGAGATAATGAAAATGCATAGCGCCATCTCACAACAACTCACTTTCTTTCTCTCTGCCTGTCTCTGTCTCTGTATCTCTCTCTCTCACACACACCCTCTTTTTGTCTATATCCCTATCACAAAACGCTCAAATGTTCACTTACACAAATATACACACACAGTTTTTCATCTGAGCAATTCTCGTCAGGAAAAGTATATTTTAGGGGCCTATAATAAACATTCAAACTTGACGATGAAAAAGTAAACTCATTATGCATTTTCTTCAAGATAAAACATCGAGAATACCAATATACTGATATCTTGTTTATTCTGAATGAAACCTACACAGCAATCTGAACTTTCCAGTGGGTTCTCTATTCATGTATTTTTTATCTGGTATATTATCTGTGAACGTTTTGATTGGAGTAATTGTAATTAATGAAAGAAAAATCAATTTATGTTTAAAAAAAGGAAAGAAATGGAACTGATATCGTAACGTATATAAAGATGTGTTTTAGCGAGAAAATACATTGGTTTTATTATTCATGTAATTTGGGGGTTATTTACAATATGACATTTTCAAATTGAGTCAATCAAGAGAGAGAGCACCAGAGAAATACATGCAGACAGAGGGAGAAAGGGGGGGGGCTAGAAAGTGGGTGGATGAGGGTCTATATCACACCAATGCATTAAATGAATATGTTAATCTTACTAACAAAGAAGCAGAATGGATAAATTTCCGATTAGAAAAATACAATTGACCAACTAACTAAGTTCAAATCAAGTTCACAGAATTTACATTTGGTGAAATTGTTTTTTTTACTATTGTGAAGCAGGATTTGAATTTTGTCACAGATAAACAAACAAATAAATTAATTAATTAATAAGTAAATACATAAACAAATAAATAAATTATTAGATGTATCAACAAGAAGACCCCTTCATAATGATTTTTCGTATAGCTAACTAGATAATATAATCAGTTTGAAGTGTATTTTTTCCATATTTATTTTTAAGAAATCCCTGGGTGGATAACAGCTTTATTTAATTATGGGGAAGCATTCACATTTTGGTCTTTCATGCTTTTTTTTTAATATCATTTATTGTAAGTTCTAACAGTATTAATTTCAATCAATGTTAAATTTGAAGTATCATACCCATTGTGATATTTATTTTAGATGTATTATCAACCCTCTTTCCACTCGTTAATTGTTTACATTCAGTTCACATCCGATAAGAATTAGGAGAAAAAGAAAAAGAAGAAGAAGAAGACGATGATGAAGAAGAAAGAGAAGAAGAAGAATTTCAGATATCAATCATGTCGTGAATAATATGCACAGTAACAGTATATTCAACTTGTTGAAGAGTTGTATAATGTTGCTCTTTTAAATGACGATTGCTCATGTTCGCTACTCATCTGTCTTTCACTTCACCAGTCATGATTTAACCAAGCCATTCTCAAATGGATCAAAATGTTTAAATAATGAGTCTTGAAGGATCTCATTCATTCCCCTCATCACCTTTCATTTGTTCCTCTTTCAATTCTGAAATATCTTCCATTACAATCAGCTATAGATATAGATGAAGATAAGAAGCCATGACCGAACGAGAGTTTACGGGTTAATATGTGTTTCACTCGAGTTACAACATAGGCATCATATGAATGTTATAATATGCATATAAGCCAATAGAGTCATGACCCGTGTTATGTTGGTGTTAAGCTAAGTCTCTAAATACATTTCAAAAATGCAACACGCCCTATCAAATTGTAACTATCACATCTGATAACTTAGTACATCATTCATATTTGCTGCTGCAATTAAGCAATTGATGTGAAACGGAGCTTTGAAATCATGACGCATTTTACTTCTGAGTTGGAATCTAATTATTAGGGCATGGTTTGAAAGGGGGAAAAAGAAAAGGTAAAGTGTCGTCGTCATACCTGCAAACACCATGTTAGCGCCGAGCGAAGCCCGTAAGTGCCTCCTTGCTAAGGCTTGTGTTGTTCAAACTTGTAAACGTGGATTAAACGCGCATCGCCACTTCTCTTTGGGCGTGTTTGTTTCGAAATACCCCAGAACAAAATGTCTCACTCAGCCCTTCTTTCAATAATTTCACAAGTGAGTTAAATATCCGAAGGGTAGGATTGTGGAGAAGAAAATTAGTCAATTTGGGGTTTACATTTCAATAGCGGTTTGAAGTCCATTTTACTCCCGTAAAATCTCATTGAGAAATCGAGTTGCAAATAGTAAATTGCTTGACCCACATAATTCTCCGATTCACAAACGGAGTGAAGAAAACCAAAAATATTTTATTTTCGATCTTTTCAACACTTAAATGGTGTTCATATAATTGACTTACTCATTTATTCATATAGTGTACTGTAATATGCACTTTTGTTAGCGGGAGTCTATTGGCATTTTATAGTAATTCTCATCGTTATTTCTTGTTGTTGTTGATGATGTTGTTTAAATTAAATGATTCATTTTGGATGATTTTTTTTCAACGTTGCGATTGCAGCAAAGTTTTAAAGTTAGCAAATCATAGCTTGTATATATTTCTATCCATTCTATATGATATGTCATCGACCACACTGTTAGAAAATTGCTACTTACAAAAAAATTCCTGCAGCAGAGTCTCAAGAACACCTGTAATCTTACTGCACTGTGTAATATTACATGCATTTGTGTAAAAAATACAGAAAATTGGTATTTGGTGTATGTGAATTTATTTATTGTAATAAACATTTTCCCCCTTTTTAAAAGACCAGTTCTGTAAAGTTGTAGGAAAATTGTAGAAAATCTTTTCTGTTATAACACTTTTCTGTTATAACAATTTACGGAATAAACTGGTTATTTCTTTCTGTAAATTCTGTTTATAATTGTTCTTCTGTAAAATATTCTTCTTTTTTCTAACAGAAAACTAGATTTCCCTCTGGAGTTATTCTTCATACAAAGCAATATATTGAGTATTAACATCTATCCAAATGAATAAAGTTTGAAAGAGATAAAAAAATATATCAGATAAGATCTTAAATAATTTTTTTTTTTTTTAAATGAATAAAATTTGAAATCGTATTCATAACCCGACTTGTTCCTACTAAATTAGTTTGTAATCTTAGAAAGTCAGTTATTCATGACCAGGGGAATCGCTAATTGTAATCATCGTCATCACTATCATAATCACTAACACCGATATCACCATAGTCATTATCATAACCACATCGCCATCATCATCAGATTAATAATATAATCATCATCATAGCTATCACCATTATTGCGATCATCAGTATTATACTGTAATCATCAACATTAACATAATCATTTTCATCACCATATCACCATGTATGATCATCATCATCATCCTCCTCCTCATCATCGTCACCATCATCACCACCATCGACAGTTTCATAGGCATCACCATATTTATCATTTACAAACAAAAAGCACATCTCTGCATTCTTCACTTCAGACGAAAGCACTCACGAAATAGATAAACGAGCAAGTTTTTAACAGCAATTACCATTGAATGCTTCTGGATGTTTTAATATTTCATAAAAGGTTTATACAACGTTTTCTTTTCCGATTGTCGCTCAATAACACATACAATTTACAATAATTATTACAATACGCATCACCATTGCAGAAAATATTAACCTTTTTTTCGGGGGGGGGGGGTCACATTGCTACATAAAGTGAATTGTTATTTAACCTCTTTTTTCCAGAACATATTGGTGGAAGAATCAAGTATTTAACAGCAAATCAAGATAAAGACAACGCTTTTCCAAGAAACAAAGAAAGAAAAGAAATAAGGGAGCCCACGCACCCTATTTTTTAAAACAAACATCGTTTCTAGTACTTTACCAAAACATATTAGTTATTAATATTTACCAAAGCTTAAAGCCAGCTTCAAAATTTAAAACAATAATGATAATGTTTTCAACAACAAAAATAGTATTACATTTTGATGACGTTTCATAATTCAATCCAAATAATGAACTACATAATTGGTTGAAAATGATTCATAATCCAAACTGAATCAAAACGAATATATAAAATCACACAACTCTTCAACATGTCTAAAATCTGATATATTTTGTCGAGCATCTGACATCATTCCAAAAAGTTGTATGTGAAATCTCATAATTTATAAGAAATTCTATACAAATTACAAAGCATAATTTACATCAAAAAATATATTGCACCTGCATTTGGACTGCTAAATTTGATATATATAAGTCAACTAAAAAAAATTGTTTAAGATCTTAAAACGATTATGCACGAACATCGAGTCTAAATATTTATTTAAAATCACATACCCCAAAATAATAATAATTAATAATAAACAAAAATTAAGGAAAAATCAAATCGAAGCAGCAATCAAAATAACACCTATTCTTTCTGATTGTCATAATTTATTTTGCATGCAATATAAGCAATAAAAGTTTAAAATATTATTGAGTTGCATTTTCAACTGATTGTCACAATAGTAAACAATAATGCTGATTGTCTCTTACATAAATATGATTTTTGTCATTGTCACAATATGATAATGTGAGTTTCATTAGAACTGGTTTCGATTTAATTGATATTATCTGAACATCCAGAAAAGGAGCGAATCTTCAACAGTATTACCTCAGCAAGCGATATGTACACGACCGACACAAAATGTTACTCCCTTGATTGTCTAAAATGCTGGTAATAATATCAAATTTTGAAGAAAAAAGGTTTTCACGTCACAACAATACACATGTTGACCTTTAATAGCATTTGAAAACTCTGTTTATCGAGTATTTAAAATAAAACTTGTGCGTCCGTGAAATATATACAGTTCAACATTCAACTTTCAAGTTGACAACAGAAATAAATATCAAAGAGCAAAGGGTTTTTCGAAAAGGACAATTTTTTTAAAGCTAAATGTTGGCGAAATTGGCACAAGCATTTAAAGGAAAATGATTGTCGGATTGTCGTTTGCTTTTGTTTAACATAATCACAAACTCATTTGAAATAAATAATATCCTTTGTGTCTGTTATAATTCGCTGTGGTTATAAAAAAAAAGTAAAGCATAATGTATTGAGTAACAATTTGAAAAAAAAACGGACTGTTTATGTTCTGATAAAACATTGTCATTTATTTATTCACTTCTACATTTTAGAACATTTATGATTAAAATAATTCAATCTAAACTAGATTGAATTTTAAACTGCCTTACATTTTGTGTGAAATAATAACAAGACCCGACTCTTTACACATCCACTACATCACGTGGAGCGTGCAAGCATTTTATAGACAAAATAGTACAAACCATCAATACTGGAAAAGAAATACATAAACTATCATTTATGGGTAAAACTATGAAAACCCGACATTATATGCCCCGACAATTTATTTTTATTCACAAATAAATGTCAGCAGTAGCCTTTCGGCCTAGTCGGTTGAGTAAAATTTGTCTCCATGTTCCATTGAGTTTGTAATAACTGAATAATATGCACGGATTGTTTACTAAAGAAAAATAAAAATGAGTGAGGCAATATCAAAGTAAGTGGTGGTAGTGGATGTAAAAAAAAACCTGTCATACTGATCATGCATATAAGTGTTATAAGAATTCAAAAGTATAATAAATTTCATATAAATTCGCTGAGTACATTGTCATTCCCATCGTGTCGTCGACTTTACAATTTTTCCAATGATAAACAATTTGATTTGGTGTTATCATTTAAGCATTGCTTAAACAAAATACCAGCTCCATTGATTAGTAATGATCGCATGTTGTTAAGTCGAAAATTATGTTAAGAAAAGGGGTTTTATGCAAAAAATACAATGGCCCATGCATGTTAATTTTAAGTACCTTTATTTTCTGGAGGAATCATAAACATGGCAGCAAAATTATCAGTATTTGAAAACAATTTCTTTCACTTCATAATTATTTCATGCATGAATACATTTACAGGAAAACAATTTCCCACATTGCATGAATATTTTTTTTAGAGTCACAAAGTCAATATTGCAAGTCCTGAATATATAAAGTTCTAGTGATAGTTTACTTGCCGTGAATAGGCGGAGCTTGAGGCATAGCCGACACGGGTAGCATCCCGGGAGGGAATATAGGTAGTCGATGAGCCAAGCCAGCCGAGTAAAGGTCAGCATAAGATGAACCAGGTTGTAGAGGTTGTGTGTAAGATAGATGAGGATAACAACAACCTGATGTAGGGCTCTCACTCGATGTGCTGACCTGAAGTTGGGGGAGCCCGGAGCAAACGAACCCTGCAGCTGCGGCAGCTGCTGCTACAGCCATAGCGGAGTTGGGCGAACCCAACCGTGCAGTCGGAGATACACTATAAGGTGAATCTTGTTGACTGAGAAGCCGCTCCACTGAGAAACCATGCCCGGGTATTGGTTTGGGTAGCGGGTGGTTGCCCGGGAACAGAGAGACGGTGTCGCATGGTCCCGATCCACCTGTAGCAGTGAGTCGCTCGGCGGAGAGTCGCTCAGCCGTTATAGCTGCCGCTGCGGCAGCGGCTGAGCTGGTCATATCATACCTGAGTGCGGGATGGTTGTGGTGTGCTGGGTGTGGGTATGGTAGGAGGGGTCCCGATGGCCAATACATATGATATGGTTTATCAGTCCTTAGTTGAAATGGGAAACCACCATGCATGTAAGGAACTCCTCGTTTTAGCTGAGCTAAGCGATGATTACGAGAAGCTGCTGTTGTTCTCCTCCTCAACTTTCCCGTGGTACCCCCAATAAAGACATCATCGCTTGAAGGGTCCAGCATCCAATAATTTCCCTTGCCTGGATCATCGTAATGTCGAGGAACTTTCACAAAACATTTGTTCAAACTCAGATTATGTCGGATTGAGTTTTGCCATCCCTGCTTATTTTCACGGTAATATGGAAAGTTTGTCATGATGTATTCATAGATACCATTGAGAGTCAGTCTTTTCTCTGGACTTGAACGAATGGCCATCATGATAAGAGCATTGTAACTGAAGGGAGGTTTCTCACCGTATTTGTTTCTCGGCACACTGTTCGTTGTAGAATTACTGTCCTTTTCTTTCTTTTCCTCGTCATTCTCATCTTCCTTCTCCTTCTTATCACCATCATTCTCGTCTTTCTTTTCGCTCTCCGGCTCAGTATCGCTCATTTTCTGTTCTTCATCATTCTTGTGGTCATGCTCAACATCAATGTCCTGATCATTCACCATTTCCTCTTCCATTTCATCCTTGGGGGTGAGCTCGCGATGATGTCTTATAAAGCTTTCAGAGTCATTAATGACAGTCTGATTTGAAGGTGGTGACTCCATTCTGGTAATAGGCTCATGTATCTTCGTCATGACTGGATGATGCAGATGGGGAGGAGTATGCCGATGTTGAAGAAGATGATGGTGGGGATGGTGGGGATGTTCACGTCTAACAATGCCCCCTTCCTTAGGGGACAACATGCTCTCCACTGAAAATAACCCCTTGCTCCTGTGAAGTGGAGGTGGAGCCGGAGTGGAGTGAGGAGGGGGCAGGCTAGCATTCATCTCCTTCTCCATGTATTCCAGCTTCACCATTTTCCGATGAATGTGCATGAAAAACTTGAAGTACTTCTTGCTAAATACCAAGGCGGAGAGCTCCCTGGCAATTTATAGCCAATGAAAGATCGACAATGTCGCTGGCAGTATAAGACAGAGTTCAGAGCGCAATAATGTTCAAAAGTAAGAACAATATCTGATAGAAGATGTAGCAATAGCACGGAATGACGAGTTGACCGACTTCCTACATCGAACGCTGTCTTCTGGATTTGTGTGACGGAATAAGGGCATGGGTTTGTGTATATCTTTCATTGCAATGTGTGTGCGCAGCCTCGTACTGCCCGTCCAAGCGAAGAAAAGTAGAAGAGAGAAGTCACTTGTCAATTACGTCGCCGATGTGCTAGCCTGTGGCGACCAATCAAAAAGCGCGAAAGTGAAGCGACGAACCGTCGGTAAGAGTACTTAGTTAATCTATCCTTTACATTTGACCAATCAAAAGAGCTTTTAGACTTTGCACACCTGTTTGCTCGTGATAGTGGCGGCTTCCATTAGCTTATACATGCAAGGTGCTTTTGATTTATAAAAACGCTTCGGTCTGATGCTAACCAGGCCACATACCCAAATAACCACAATTATCAGTTTTATACCTATTTAAACAATATCTGTCGCCTCTCATATTTACTTCTTTTATTTTAGTTCATCATGCAAGGGCGTGGGAAAATAATAAATTGCAATGATAATTCAAACGCTCCATTTATTACGAGTTTATGTGTTGTATAAACAAGGTTTTAAATTAATTTATGTCTACTGTCATTAATTATATCATCTTGACGATTTAAATTAAATAATTTCATTTAATTTCAAGAATAACCTAATTCATGTGCATTATTGAACAAATACTTGTATTATTATGGAGTTATTCAAAACCCTGATCATGATGAATATTAAAGAAAACAATAAATATAAATATATTAATTACTATGGATGGTAGGTAACTCTCGGTTGATTATGTTGTTATATATTCAATATATTTCGTTATTCAACAACAAAAAAGTGAAATAAAATAAATATGCCTATGACTGACATTCAAGTAGGGAGAGATGCCATCTGTTGACAACAAATATCCTTCTGCTTGTACGCCTTTTCCATCGTTTGTCGTTTCGTTATTTCTATAACTTTCTCTGATTTTGATATACAGTATCTATCTTGTATATTTCAAGAGGTTTTGTTTTGTTTTGGAGGTTCTGTTATTATATATATCATATGCATTAAATATTGTGCTCCATAAATGATAAACTTAAGGTATTTTATGGATATTGCTCAATTAAAAAAAATAATAAGCAAGAAAAAACATCAGGCATCCAAGGAGCGGGGGTTCACTATCCTTTCTTTTTTCAAACGCGGATTATCCAGGGGTCATGTCCACATCCTTGAGTATACCGGGGGAATGTGTAGAGGTGTTGTGGGTCAGTAGATAACCACAAGGTCCGGGGTTGGAATCCCACCGCAGCACTCCATAGCAAGGCGTTTATCTACATTTACCACTCTCCATCCAGGTGTACTAAACGGGCATCCGGTAGGGAGAAATTCTTTGAATGCTCGAGTGCTCGATAAAAGAAGCCGTGCTAAAGCCGGGGTAATAGTATGCAGCCCTTAGAACCATGTTAATTATATTAAGCCCTATAAATGTAGCGTATTATTATCATTATTATTATTATATTATATTATCATCATTATAATTGAAATGAATTAAATTGAATAAATCATATTAATCTATCTCCATTTGAAAATTATAAAAAAAAAAGTGAACAAGGCCATAGTAGCTCCATATACCAAACAAATTTTGAATGCACTATTATGACCATGGGTAGTGGAGAGCACCTATATATCACACTCGGGTAGTGACTTTCTTATGTTTAGCTCCTAACCAATGTATTTATATTGAACCTTTGAGAAAACAAATGTTGAGTATCTTAGGAAGGAAATGCCTAGGTATAGGATCAACGTGGTGCTTGACAAATCACCTAATTCCGACTTGCCCCTTAGCCAATGACTAGGGCTAAGAACAACATCATAAGTGTATCTCTTTCCCGCTTTTCTCCTACAAGAGCAATGAACTCTTTCCTACGAAGTACCTGCCCACACAATCAATGCGTAAGTTTTACCTATAATGGGCAGAATTTAAAAAGAGATATGGATAAATCTACAGAAATATGAAATAGTGTTCATTGAATTTTCAAATGAACATCTAATGATCAACATACTATTTAAGCATGATGTTTTCAAATGAACATACAATGTTCAGCATACTGTCTAAGGATAATGAAACCACTGACTTCTAAATAACTATCTACCGTCTATACTTTGCTAAATATAACCATTAACATGCAAGGAAAAAATATAAGATGTCTATATGCTATTTTCATTTTGAAAGAATTGTGATATCTCATGGTGAAAATCGTGTTTTATTTGATAAAATATTTATTTAATTCCACGGCTGTTCTTTGAAAGGTAGATTACAGGCAGTTGCATAAGATTCTTGTATATTCCCGTCAATATTGTTGTTGTTTGTAGCTCATATATAGAAGCAGTAAACATCGGAAAGTATCGCGGTTATACTGCAGGTTAAAACAAAGGGGAGTGACGTAAAAAACAAAACAAATATATCGACAAGAAACATGACACATAAAACTAGTACTATTACATATACCATGATGAATAAAAAAAATTAAGATATATGAAATCATAATTTCAGAATGAGTTTGGATATTTAGCATTTATCAGAAGAAAAGGGTACGTAATAATGATTACGAATTGCTCTCGGAAAATATCAATGATGAAATATAATACATTCTATAAACAATGCGTAAACATTAGCTAAACGCCACCGCAGAATATTTCTACATGTGGAAGTTATAAAGATCCATGCATGGTTCGAACCACGTCCGGGGTCATGTCTTTAATTCGACGATGACATTAAAATCTGTCGCTAGACGAAAATGTCATTATATCTGATTGATTTCTTTTCTCTTTTTTTTTGTTTAAAATATGATACATTGTAAAAAAAAAAAAACACGAACACGCACCCGTACAAAGACACCCTTACCGCACACAAACACACGCATGCGCACATTTAAAAAATTATTTTTATTTTTTTTTTTATTTAGAAAATTATTTTCTTGTTAAAAAAAAATAGCTTCGTGATACAAATATACACTGAAAAAAATCCGCATTCGCTACGGGAAAATTAAGATGAAACCGTAATTTTACGGCCCAAGTTTAAAGTAAAAATAACGTAAAATTTACGGTGAAAATAAAATGTAAAATAATGTAAAAACCAAATTGTTTGTCAGTAAACCGTAGAAAATACGGTGGGCAGTTGTGCAAGCAAGTTGCCAGAAATTTACCCTATTTATTGAATAGTAAATTACCGGCAACTGCTGCGTGACACTCTACTTTAACTTTTTTGGTTTATTGTAAAACTTTCAGGGCTTTTACAATTTTAACCATTTACTTCGGTCTTTTGTAAATTTAACGCTATTTTCACTGTAATATTGGGCTAGAAAATGTACGGTTTTCTCGTTAAAAATATTATTATTCTTTTATTCTTTTAAAATTTTGCAGTGTAGGTTTTTTGCATGTTGTATATAGTGAATTTGCGCCCGGTCCTTCCACTATTTTGGTCCTTATCCAATAACTCAAGTTGAACTCTGTCGTCATGTGTATATACAATGTTATTAACCCAAGATTGTTTTTACGTTAGAGTCCTAAATAACATCATCAACATCTTAGCACTTGATCGATAGACCTTTATGAAACATTGATGAACAATTTAAAAGGAAATAACCTGTAGTGTGGAAACAATCAGCTCATTATCAAGGAGACAATACGCTCTGTTAATGAAGAATGGTAATTAATATCAATATAATTACTATCAACCGTGACATATTCATGCTTAACGTAAGAATGATATCCACTAGTTTATTGACCCTTGTAAAAGTCTTAAAAAGGGTGACGAAGAAAACTGATAATAATGATAGCTATAAACAGATAATGAAATGAGTATATTTGAAACTGCTGGAATATAGAACCTGATCATAGAGACTCTTTAAGATATAAAAATTAATTTGTACTTCAGTTAAAACGCATAAAGTGTGGCATTGATTCTTATTTTTCATTTATTTATTTACTTTTTTTATTTATTGGTTTTAAATGTCGAAAGAGATTTTCAACAATAGTCCCAAAACCCTAGGTGTTAAGTTAACATGTAACATAATTGAATTAATATAAACATAATTCCTACATGGTTGGCAATATTGTGTACTATATTTGAAATACATTCTAAACTACGTTTACCCAATAATTTGTCCATGGATATTTAGCAATGACAAAAGTAGTATTTCAATTTGTAGATTACAATATGAGAAACGTATTCATCATGTATTCATGATCGTTACATTACCCCAACAGATCTTTCGTTTGCAGGAAACTGCGTCATAACAGAGCGTAATTTGTTCGCGGTGCACCTAGTATTTCCCAACAACTTGATTCACTAATCTCCATTCCTTTTATAAAGTCTGTTCAATCTCTACAACCCACTCATGAGCTTCTAAATCCCAAAGGTTATCCATAGAATTATTGCATCAGAAAGAATTCTTCCTTTTGTAGGATATCCCACCAGCACAGGTAATTATTGGACAATTTTAACAAAAAGAGTGTACATTGATTACACTATACAGACACACAAGTGAGACAGACTCAAGATCGATAAAAGATTTTACTTTATTACCAATAACATACCATTGGTCAGTTTGGAGTAATTTTAGTTGATGTAACTGTAGCCTTACTACTGTGGCAGGTAGCTTTGCAACTGAATAGGGGCATCCTGGACAAGGAAGGAACTTTCACGGAGTATATTCAACGATTGGCGGTATAAATAAATGCCGCTATACAATTATATTCTAAATGTGAGATTTCAGCTATAATAACGACTTATCTTAAATCATTATCACTTAAAGTACAATTAAATTGACTCGAGCCATCTCAACATTTCGAATTAGCGTACATCCATTATCATGATTACCCAGAAAATGTGTAGTGAAATCAAAGATACTACGTACGTAAGTAGCTTCTGCAAATTTGTGTGCTTTTTTAAGCAAAAATAATGGTACTACGGATCTGCAACTGTTAAACCAATTTCCGCATAATATCTACAGATCGATCTTTCAAAAATGTATTGTCTAAATCAAAATATTAATGTATGTTTTTACCTTTTGTTACGGCCTATCTCTTAATTGTCAGGCATACTATCGAATGTGAACTACTATTTTGCTGTTGGAAATAAATACGAATGAAACATTTGAAATTTTAAAACTACATTATAATTACATTGATAGTCATAATGACCATGACTGTGTTTACATGTGGTCTGAAGAAGAGTTTGTTTAAAAGTGTAGTATATTTTGTATATATAATATTAAGTATCAATTTTTTATAATTAAAAACTGCTTAAATTTATCGGCAGACTAAAAACTGGATGGAGACAGTAAAGGTACTGTAGATGTAATTCAATTTCTCAATATAAAAAAGATTTATTGTTATTATCATTATTCTTAAATTGATAGAACTTCATGCAATGTTAGATATGAATGTGTCTCATATAGTGTAGATTCTGATAAGGCACGACCGAATAAAAAAAAATCTCGTTTAATTTTACCAGTGAGCTGCTCTCAAATCTTTAGTTTGTATTCTCTTTTTTCTTTACTGGTGGAAGCCCATAAAGTGTTCTTTAAATCTCTCAACTAATGCTTTGCCCAAGCTAATCTAAAGCAAGAGGATTTTGTAGGACGGAGCTAATCGGGCTAAGACCCTCGAATTGGCCTCGGGCTCTGCATACACTTCTTGTGTATTCCAATAAGCACGCCCTACGGACTATGCCCCCTTAAAGCCCCCTTCCCCATCTTTATTCTTCATTTTTTATCCACCGTCATTTTGCTAGAAGGGTATAGTTTGGGTTGGGTGGAGTGCGGGAGTTTGTGTCGATCAGTGATTGTTTTGTGTTGGTACTTTCTTTCTCTCATGAATCCCAATAAATGAAAAGACAGACCAGTTCTTTTTGGTCCATCACTTCTCTAAAATACAAGCCTTGGTCCTAATCTGTACAGCATCCTTAATATTTTGCTATTCGATAGTCGGATTTCGAGAGAAAGAATCTTTCTATCCTTTTCACATCTGCGCCTGCAGTTTCTTGAACAATGTTTCTATTTATGGTTTGTAGTCATGCAGTCTCCTTTCAACATAAAGCATTTTTTCGGTTACACATTTCTCACTCATCCATCCTCGTCCTGAATATAATTCACATTTAAACTTCTACAATTATCCATTTGATTGTGTCCCCATAAATTAAAACTGTTGTTTCACTAACTTTTATTTGTTTATCCAATAACATAACGACAAGAAAGGGAGAAAGACAGAAAGATCATGGAAAGAGAATTAATCTAGTAGGGGAAAAGAGTCAAGCCCAGAAGACACGATTACCATGATTACTGGCAGTAATATTGTATGTAAATGTTAATCCTCTTCCATTAAAGTGCTTTCATGTTTTATGTCTGCCTGTACTAATTATGCTTTGAGGCTAGATTCGATGTTCCGGCGTTTAGCAATTACTGCTCGTAATAACATTAACAATAACGAATATTTTAGTATGTTTTCTTTTAAATATACCCTAAGGTATAGAATAGAGATGTTCTTGAGTTTAGAATGATTAGCCTTTCCTAGAGGCTTAGAGCTCAATTCATGATAAAGTAACGTTCGTTGTTTGCCATAAAACCATGGTGTAAATCTACAGTCTAACTCTTATGGGAATTAAACTAGGTATTCACCAAAATATTATTGTGTGACACGATTTTTATGATGGATTTTAAACTTTTTGTACGAAAATTAATATATGTGTTAAAGGTCATAATACTAGCTCCCTTTTATCTAATCTGCGATCAATGTCACACTGTAAAAAATATTGGGTAAAATTTTTACCACCACGAGGGTAATTATGTGTCCAACCACTTTGGGCCAGTATTTTACCCATGCATAATGCGGGAAGCATATTGTCCAGTAAGGTTGAAAAATAAGCATCAATTACTTTAGAATGGGCAAAATTTTCATCACACTGGATAAATAAAATGCCAGAAGAAATGCCCAATATTGGTTGGACACATAATTACGCTCATGGAACATTTTTACCCAATATTTGTTAGAGTGCAGGGGAAGCATAGATAAGTCGTGCTCTGAAAAGAGAATACTGTATACCCAAATATCGTATTAATTTGAGAGCATATCAATGCATACAGCCTATATAGCCTGCCATATCAATGCTGAAATTCTTTGTGTTATTTGAGTTGGATATATTTCCTTAAGTAAGTTTAATATCGAATACTATCATAACTCTGTGCAATTTTTCTTTAGATCACCCATAATGCAATTGATCAGTCTCCTAATAATAAGAATATCACTTTACCCTGCTTGAACAAGGATCCAACGTTATGAGTTGAAATCTGTTTTTCTTTCCTATCAAAACTTGTCATCAGTTTAATAGTCTTCGCTGGATTTAGAGATATATCGTCAACTTTTGATGACATTTTCGAGGCCGGGCGGAAAGAAGGGACAAGGGAGAAGAAATGGGGCAGCTTAGAGCGGTAAAGATACAGATATGGGGTGCTAACAGCTAGATCTACGTGCATCCCATCTGGTCGGTTAGGACCAAGTTGAAATACGAGATGGCAAGAAGACAAGCCGACGTGGTATCCCACCCAATTGTGTCATCTCCCATCATCATCTTTTACTCTTCTCCTTTCCTCCTTTCCTCTATACCTGTTATCCTTTTTGATGAAGTAGGCTGCTTGCCTGGATGCCTGCCACTCCCGATGCTCTCCTGCCATTTTCAGCTTTCTAGCTCGCAGTCTTTCTTGAAACCCTATCTCCAAAGTCTGCCCACAATTTGCCAACAAAACCCATCAACAGGAGATGTGTGTGCCGGTTGGTGGTAGACCCCAAAACGTGCCGCATCTCGCACGATGAACAGCGAGCGGGAATCCACCGGGTATCTCCCGGGACTCCAGTCGCACCGACCTCCATATATCTCGCTATCCATCGACCTGCTCCCGGCAAGCTTTTCATATACGCGCTCCAACTGTGCTAGCTCAAGTGTCACACCAACAACATTTACAGGAGGAGTCCTACTAGCTCCCCTAGGGTAGCAACTTACACCTAACGCAGGCACCTTTTTCATACCTCACTTACACCACCAAAACCTACCTCCAAAGAGCCCCCATCATATAATATAGTCTGGTCGATGAACCCTTATAAATATTTTCACCCATGTCCCCTGAGTACCATACCTCCAAGACAGTAAACTGAACCCGAAAAGAGCCAGAGAGGAAGACAGTTATGTCACTTGATGATCTGGACCAAAAACACTAGAACCATCTTTTCTTTTAGATCTAATGAGTCTGTTTCCCTGTAAGATGTCAAAAGACTTGATTTCAAACATCAAACATGAGCGATAAAGAGAGCAAAGTGTTGTGTGATGAAACCGATCTAGACAGTCAACCAGGGGCTAAGAACTCGAGACCTGGTGATGCTGTTTTCATGCTGTAGGGTTGTGGGTTAGAAGACCATCAAACATGCCTACATCATCCCAGGTGGATCTTATACATTAACCCTCTCAATCCACATTCAGTTTGCCTAAGAATATAACACTAATATACACATTGGAAACGAAATGAAATTATTTTCAACAGAAAAAAAAATCTGATTTCGTTCAATTGGATGTTAATTACTCCTCTTTTCAGACATGAATGAGAAATGTGTGATTGAAATTATTATTTTTTTTTTAATATTTGTATGAAAATTAAAAGTTATAAATAATACTGCATTTCACTGCAAGACTATAAGAAATTGGATCATATTTGTTTGGCATGCACACACAATGCACTTAATCATTCTCCATATCAAAAGCGCAGATCCACTTAGTTCCAAAATAACATAATTTTTGTCACACGTAAATATAAATTTCTTCCTAAATTACCTATTATTCTGTTGGATTCCAAAATTTGATTTCAGTGATAAGCAATAAGCCTAAACATAAAAGGTTTGTCAAACGTTGAAACTACTTGATATTACATTGAAATAACATTGAAATATCATTATGATATTTCAACAGTGTTTTCATTCATAGATTATGGGAGGTGTTTGCCAATGAATGAGTAAAAGCTGATCATACAAACTCAAACCAAGTTGTGTATGCAGTATATACCAGAAAGCTTACATACTACACCCGATGACATTATATAATCTTATGATTTTATGTCAAAGTCAGCCTGCTCTGTTCATGTTTAGAATTATCGCATTTTTATAATTTTTATTAATCAATTAAATGGGTTTACATCTATTTCATTTTTTTGCATTTTACTGTGTAATAACATTTTACATCAATATGATAATAAAGATGGTAAACGAATGTAAAAAAGGGGATCGTTCATGCGAATGCACGAGTGTGTATGCATCGTGCATGTTGAGTGTGTGCGCGATCGGGTATGGAGGGATAATGAGTGGAGGTGCGCGGAATGTAGTGTGTGTACAGAGAGAGGGGGAGCGGTGTGTGTGTTGGAAGGGAAATAACACTGAAATGAATTAGAAAATTAGATAAACGAAACATCATGATTTACAGTTACATTATTTCAGTGTGCCCGTTTGAGATTGCAAAGTTAAGCAATTATTGAATTACAAAAGAGAGTCTGCTGAGTCAGTCGCGTATGCGAATGAGGGAATCAATGAGGTCCGTTATATACTCGCAATTTTTCTTTTTTTTTGTCCGTCTGCATTATGATTATTCAGGAGCTATTTCCTCATCAAATATACAAAGATATATGATACGATATTTCTTATTAAAGAATACAAAATAATATTGAATATCTGCCATGATCGACTGATACACAGCATTCTTTAATAAAGCAAAGTTTCACTGATTTCACTGCACTTGCCAATATTATACATATCTGTTTTTTTTTTCATTTATATAAATCAAATTAGTGTTGATGTAGGATTAGTTTCTAAGATTTGAATCATAAATCTATTTTGGAATTTTGTGCAGGCCCTCGTTACAATCAATGAACTACTGTAGAATATACTTAACAAAAACAACAAAATCATACACGAAGCAACTGTCACAAAATACCCATAATGCACAGTCATGTAAGTGTCCATCTAATCAGATGGGGAATTAATGAATAATGTGGGGCGGGTACAGGATCATTTTGTCGTCCCTTATGAATTGTGATTTTCATAGGGGTAACGTTAGACGATAATGGAGCATTGAGGGGGAGGGGGTGATTTGAGGGATCATGAACTGATGGATAGTTACGACGTGGTGATGAAAATGGCGACGATGCTGATTGTAGTGGTGATGATAATGATGAGAGTAATAATATGACTATATGACTATATGATGTTCATTAGAAGATGCTATTGGATTATACATTAATTGGAACTAAAAACTTTTAAATTACTTTGTTTGAAGTTAATTTAGGCTTTTATTACCTGTATCAATAAACATCAAAATAATGACCTTGGTCATAGACTCTTTATTACTTTAATCGCCATCGCAGAATCAATGCTAAAAAAAAGACATACAGAAAAAGATTGTACAAATTTCCATCGCTGATGGCACCATGAAGTATCCGATAGAACATTCAAACTATCCCACCATTTCAAAACACTTCAAAAAAATCTAATTTTTACCATGTCTATAGATAATCAATCCCCTATCTCCGTCCTTTCTCTTTTCAAGAGAGCAATTTATAACAGAATTCAAAGAAATCGTGACCTGATTGCGTAATGTGAACGTCATTAAATTCTTCTCTTTTCGGCAAATGCAAAAAAGAGACGGGTCTTGTACTTTTTAGAGAGCATTTGACTCCTTAAATTGTGCTTTATTGTGAAGATGTCTTGGATGTCAGTGATACAGTGGAAGACAGGTTTCATTCCGCTGCTTTTGGTGCTACACACCGGTGCTCAAATTACTCTAAAGATCCGCTCTGAGGTGCATCTTTACTTTGGAGATGTGCGACACACATCGAGCATTAATGTCAAAATACATATCCCCAGCATGGAATTACACTGGTGCGTCAGGGGAGATGTACAGAAGGAGGTAAAAAGGCGGGAAAGTGAGGCCTTGTTGAGAGTGTTTTCGGTCGGCTGGTAAGCGATCGGAGAGGGCTGCATGTGAGGCGTAGCGATACGGTCATGGGGAATGCTAGATAGACGTGCTTGGCAGCAACTTCAAGTAGGTATGCGCGCAGAGTCGGGCGGTTGAACGTAAGTCATGCGCGTAGCCGGCGTGTTGGGTATCGTAAAGCTGGCTCGTGGTCTAACGTGTGTTGTCGCTTCTCCTCCATGTACTCAAGTATCTGACTCTTGACCCACCCTGGCCCGCCCCTCCTTACTCATTCTTGTATCGCCACAGCAGCTACCAAACAGGACTCGCCGCGGCATGTAAGTAGATACCTTAATGGCTCCTTGTCACACGTTGAGTGTCAGAGGCTAATTTGCCCCCAAACTTCGTCGGTGATATGTACCCCTTGTCTCTGACCTTGGTTTATGGTCGTCCCTCTCCCGGCCTTTAAAACCAAAATGAAGTTGAAGGTGGCTGAGGTTCGATCTTCAGAGCTTTCTTATGAACGAAATAAGTCAAGAGGCAGACACATCTGACAAAAGGTCCTTTATGTAACGTCAGTTTCAACTTGAAGAAGGTGATGAAAGTCTGTGGCGGTTAACCAAAGACAGAACTGTTTACATACCTTGGCCTTTCCTTCTAACCCCACTCTTCATATCCCGTATCTTTCTTACACAACATGACTATGTTGAAGTGCAGCACAAGATTTAGCATTTTGAAAGAACAAAGTCAAAGGATTGAAATTGAGATTCGAACTTTCTCTCATCTAAGAGAAGCTTAAGGCAAAGTTAACTGTATACTCTTGATGTAGCCATTATAAGATGTGTTTTCTAATTTACAAGAAAAACAAACTAAGGCGCACGAAAATGAAAAATTCGGTCGCCTTTCCGAGCCAGGCGCATGCGATCGGGATTCCGCTCCAATTTCTAAACGGCGCTGATATTATTACAAAGCGGGGGTATTGGAAACAAATAAACGCCGATATAATCCCTAGATATTTTCTTAGTATTTTGCCAAAATTGAAGCGAAAGCTAGCATGGCAAAGCCGGTGTATATTTCTAGGGTTATTCCAATGGGAATAGAGCGTTCGCATTTTGTAAGGGTGTTACATTAAAACTGGTAAAACCCTAAGTCAACACCACGCGAGACGGACAATCCCCGGCTGAGTTTGACTCGTTTGTTTTTCTGATACCATAAGCGGTCTGATTGGAGACTCCAAGATGCAGGTGAACGGCATCAGGAGGATCCATGTTGTCATGGTAACCTCATCTTTCCCATTGTATCGCACCAGGTTCAACGCGTTGTTACATCAACACCAGCAAATTGACCTTGCAAAATTAGAAATGCCGATGGCTATATCCAGTATTCTTTTATGAGATGGATTTTATCATGTTCCATTTCTTTATTGATACCCCTGGTTATTATGATTTACACCAAGTCTTAATCAGATTGTGTTCTGGTTTAAGGAAAAAGTGTAATGAACCAAAATAATGGCATAATTCCTGGTTTTGTGCTTGTCATTTTGGTAATGTTTGATGATCATTATTCCAGAGAGGAATATAGTGTATGATTTCCTTATCTCATTTCATGTTTATCATTTTGTTCATGTACATTCATCGGAATGATAATCTTGTGAACGTGGAGTGATATGCAAGCACTGCACTTGTTTCCGAAAAGTCGACAAAAATAATTCAAGCACACTATTAGGTATTACATTATGGTTCCTGATACAAGTAAATATTCAAACATCTTTTCCCCCAGTTCAAGAGTACACAATTAAATCTAAATCTAATTTTGATATATAAATTTCACTTTCTAGATATTTATGCCTACATGCAAGTTAATCACCCAAGAATATTATATTTAGGTTAAAGAGAGAAACGTATTTCGTGTAGCGATAAGGAACATTTGGCAAGAAAAGTTCATTGACTATTTTGACATACATTACTCCAAGCAAAGTGATCTTGAAAGCTGATGGCTTAAGTGTATGTTGACCAACACGACTAGAGGACAACGATCAAATTGTGAGTTTGACCCTGACAGTTTGACTAGATGTTTCTGAGATGATTTACAGGTTTCTATCAATGACCTCAATAATGACCAATTTTACTTTCACAACTGCAGTTTTGCTTAGTCACCTTCAACTGTTGAAGGTTCAAATGATTTCGCCTTTCACTGCTAAAGAATGTTCCCTTTTGAGTGTGCGTGTGTGGGTGTGCGATATCGCATTAGAACAAAAGAGGGATGCAGACAAGAAAGAATGAAACCTATTAAACAAGAGAGAGTGGGATCATCGGCATTGTGGAAGAAGACTGGGCATGATGATAAAAAAAAGACAAAGGCTTTAATGGTATCCGAAAAATGACAATGATGATTATAGCTTTCTTGATTAAAGTTCAGTAATCTTGATGATTATTTTTCAATCTATTCATGAATTCTGACTCTCTATCTCCTTTGCAATCAGGACTGCGACTGCATTTAAAAAACAATTATGACAAGAGATGCCGTAAATACTTTGATATTTAAAATTGATAAACACATTCTTCATCAAGCGTCATGACCGCCTACCTGAGAAGTTTTCATCAGCACCATATCGTTTTGCAAATCGAATTTTCAAGCGACAGCAAAAAAATATGAGAGAGTTAAAAGACTTTGCAAGAAAACTTCGTTTCATCATTGCCAAGCAGCATTATGTCGGGAGTTCTTCTACCTAACTGACATGACAGCTTCGACTAAACCCATCAAACTGACACATCATTCGTGAAATATGCTCCATTTCACGGCCATCAAAGAGCCTAATGGAGGACGTAGTGGACCCATTAAAGGGGTATATTTTAGTGGATTAGCTGGAAATAGAGGGTCATTTGTGGTACATTGGCTCCTCGGTGTCCCCATAACATGCCCTTGCTCTGATCATGGCATGGACCCTAGGGTCCATGCTCTGATCAGTCATCGCTGCTTGGACGTCCGCTGGCGAATGGTGGTATAGCCAGGACCCTGGAAATGTTTGGGATATTGTGGTCCTGTCCTCAAAATTTAGGCAATTAAATCAATCAAGTCATACTATATCTTCCATTGGAAACACAAGCACCTCGAAAATCAACTTCATTTTAGTCAAATGTATTTCAAATCGATTTGGCTCGATTCAAATGTGTTACGTAATCAATGCGCTATGGGAAAAATTATCAGTCGCTAGTTTAAAATCTTCATTAGATGTCGTTTCTAGTATACGCTTTCCAACTGTTATACTTGTAGCAATAGTGAAGATACAAAAATTGCTAGTTTTATAATGATCACTTTTAGGACTATAAATCTGCTCATTTATTAAGCATATTCTAATATTTCGATTGGTGACCTTATCAAAACTAATTTTGATAAAAAATTCGTGATACTTCGGATTATTGTGCGTGTTGTAATGAAACGTTCGTGTTGGCGGACCATTTAACGTCAAGCATTCCACAAATGTACATGACATCGGGCAATAGTTGTCTGGCTGATATAAAGACTGCCATCTTCTAGAATTATTGTTTAAATAAGTCATGTGTAATTATCACCTTGGGAATTGTTGTGTAAACAAAAGTGTCTCGTATCAGAAAGAACCATTACTTACATGTCATCATAATGTGACAGTAAAGAACTGGAGTTTATTTCATACAAAAAACATCACAATGTGTGTAAAAACATTGAATATTATTGCTAAAAGCCAAGTAAACATGGTGTATAAACAGATCATTTGATTTTTCGTTGAGGAAAAAATCAACACGCTTTGACTATAGGCTACATGATTATTGATGAGGAAATAAAGTTGTTGTTTTTTGTCCTACAAATGTCAGATTATGATATTATATTAATATCATTGATTTACATTCATGAAATTCATTTTGCTTTACACCTTTAGCAAACCTTCATATATCAATACATTTTTCTAATACGTGTTATTTTCATCTCTGTTTATTCCATATCTGAACATCTAATTTTGTACAAGGCTTTTATTTTCTTGTCACACTATGTAGAGACAGCCATTTTATCAGAATAGGCATATCAAAATGACTTCGATGGTCCACAGGATCGTGTCAAGTCATTATGTTTCACTTCTCAATGTGTACAAAATTTGAAATAGTGCCCAATGGTGGGTGTGGTGTGCCAATCGGGACCTATAATATAGAAAAGGTAGACTATCATGGTGGCCGCAGTCAGAGATTTTCCCATCTGTCTTCAGGTTTCACTATGATTTAGCCCACTATTATAAATTCTATATCATTCTATTTGTGCTCGTTCAACTTTCCTTGATCATAGACTTTATTTGAAACATTGATTGAAGTTGTCCATCCTAATCTCACTATTCATGTTACTTGGCATTTTCAGAATCAAATGCTGTACTTACAAATTTTGATAAATTGGACTTATTATGACTTGCTCCTTGGTAAATCACAATAGGAAATAGAAATATCGTGATGATTGAGGTATTTCAATCTACACATTTGATGAAATCTCAAGACCTTTTTAGACTAACTTGTTTCTGTTTTTGAAATAGGAGCAAGTTCGATTTAAAAAGTATTTTTAAAAATACTTTTTAGTGTAATTCACCTAAATTCTGCAAAAAGACTTTCACCTATATATCAATGGTATTATTTTCTTAACTGTCATTGTAATGGAATTTCGACTATTACCCCCTTTCTATCGATATTAATTCCGAAGTGCTGGCCAAGGGGGCTTGAAAACATTACCAAATCAAATGCTAAATATCGCCGGACCTTCACAAAGGATTGTCGGGTTCGAGTTTGGTTCAGGGATCTACATAAATGAATGTTCTAAAGAGATGGAAGTGCAAGAAAATGAAGAAGAAATGAGACGCTAATGGCACGGATCAAATGCTTAGAAACAAGGCAGAAGTAATGCATCCCTAACAGAAAGGAATGACTTTTGAAGGAGGCATCGGAATACCAGATGATGTCTTTTGTGGAGATTTATTTCACTTTTTTTCTAATTGCGCACTCGCAGACGATCAGCAGACGACCGGTGATTATCGATGATGATATCGGGGGATTGTAATCGAATATCCTTGGCGGAAATCTCCTGATAGAAAGAAATATTGAAGAAGCCCAAGGACAGACCTTCAAGAAAGTTTTCTGTTGAGGAGCACGATATCTTGAGAAAAGAGATGAAGATATGAGGCTCGCACTGTCGACTCGGGTTCGCAGAAAATGTTTTTTGGAGGGATTTATGATGTTAGCATGGATCCATGAAGTGGTAGAGATTTGAGAAAGACGAGGATTCAAAATAAACGAAAATGATCTGCAAGGATCTGAAAAGAGACATTAACGAGACGAAAAAAGTGAGCTGAGAAACAAATGATATAATCTGAGAGCAACAAGTGAAAGACCAAAAGGCGCCTAAAGAAGAGATATAGAAAGTATATCTCTCGTGGTTGGTATATGAACCCTCCAAAAACACTTTGATTTGGGATTGTTTAAAATTGTTTTAACATTTCAATAGGTCTGGATATCTATTTATCAATTCATCGAAAACAATATTGTAGAAAAAGTCATAAAAAGGTTCCTTTTGAACTAATGTGCACAAATGGTTTAGACAGATACTTGCAAATTCACTGCAATTGTTTTTTTTTACATGTCTCCACACCTCGATATTTTTAGGCCTTCATGATTGCATCATGCATCATATCATGAAAGACAAAGTGATTTTACTAATTTTGTCACGTTTATTAGATGGGCCTATAATGATTATAAGCCAATTAATTGTGATATTTATGATTATTTGTTACTGACGCAATAATGCTGAGCAATGTTCAAGTAATTGTAAACTAAATATACAGGTTTCACCTTTTCATCATCATCTCTCCCCCCCCCCTCTCTCTCTCTCTCTCTCTCTCTCTCTCCCTCCCTCTTCCGTCTCCCTCCCCCTCTCTTCTTATCCCTCTTTGGAACAAGTCAAGGTAGAGACCATCCACCTGTTTTCTATTTCTTCTGGTCTTCCGAGAGGAGGGTCGCGGAGACAACGGAATAAATATGTCATCGGTGACATCTCAACTAAAAAATGATTAATATCTTTATTGCGTATGAGTTCATAACAAACATCGTGTGAAGTCAATACACAAATTAAGCCATATCAACGGCGACCTGATCTCAGGTTGTCTGATCTCATCCAATGAAATCATGTTTATTCGACAATCGGCGTCTTGTTTCCACCAACTCTCAGTTCGTAAAGTACTTTGTCATCCGGGTAATCGAAAAGAAATCAACCCTATGTCGATGTCAGAGGTTGTTCGGAGAGATGGGGTGTGGAGTACCCCCCCCCCCCTCTTGTCATAAAGAGAAAGGAAAGGAATAGATGAGCACAAAAAATATCAAAGAAGGGAAAACTCTGAAGATTGATGTTCACAAGGAAAGGGATGAACAGTAAATATAACTATTAGTAATCCAAACGAGCAGGTATAGTACATGCAGGTGTGTATTCGCCATGTTTGCGCAGAAAGGGTACAGGAAGTAAAAGAAGGCGATAGAGATGTCAGACAGAGTGGGGGCGTACGACCGAAAATGCCCCACGGGTTGTGTCTTAATTTGAGATTACAAATTTATTGCGTTTCATATTACTAGAGATGGAGCAAGTTCAAATTAAGGGACACCAAGGGACTGATTTAAGCATACATACAGACCACACACAAACAATATCTCTTTTACCTGAGACAACCTTGCAGACAGACTGAGATTTTAATGTCGGGTACTTTTATTTCAGAAAAAATTGTTTTGTCTTTAAAAGTTCAAACGTTTAACTGTTCATCATCATTAATCTATAAACCGTTGCCATGGTGTTTACAAAAGTATTTTTAGAGCTTTTTTCATCATTCTGAATGAGGTTGGTTTTCTTGATTTGGTATTCAAGGTTATAACTAAAGATCAATATCGAGAATTATGCCCTGATAAGTTTTTGTGTTTTATGATATATATAATATATGCAGGTCCTATATGTTATGGATTCAAATCATCAATAAAAAAATACCCTAAATAAATTGTAATTTAAATTGGATAAACGATGGCAGAAAAGAGAAAATCGCAACTTTATAGGATTATTTTTTTTTCTTCATATGACAGTGAAAAAAGATGTCGCATCCGTGAGGGGAGTGTTTGTATAAATATAGTGTATTGGTGAAAATTTCGGAAATTGGAATCAATCAATATTCTGACCAGCTTTTACAGCATCATAATTTTTAGCATTTGCAGGCAAACAGGTAACAAACTATCTTCTTTTCCCCTCTCTCCTCTATACTTGTTTGTGTGAGTTTTTCTTCAAATAAGACTCTTTTGCTGAACTTCCTATTCCCGGCACGTATCTTGTACAACTCTCGGAACGGTGTGTTGAAGTAGTCTCGAGCGACCAGCCCTCCATCTATTCCGCATCCTTGGCTATCAAGATGACAAGATTGATACCAATGGGAGCTTGACTCTACGTGAATGACATTGTATACCAGTCATATTCATCATCTTTACACGTAGACATCGATATTGAAATAGATCTTAATTATGACTGACAAGTGAGGGGTCCTCAAGCAGTGGTAAGCAACAAAAAAACACACTTGGGTCTTTTTATAATGTCGAAATTTATATTACTTGTATGATTAATTCAACATAACGCAATTCCTTAAACCATTTGGATTGCCATAATGTAATGTAAAGGTGAAAAAAAAATGTGCAAATCATATTCTGCATAATGAGTAAAGGTTCGATCCAAAAACCATATAATCATAAGGCATAATTAACTATAACAGCTCCTTGTTCGAGCTGCACGATGCCCGACTATCATTAAATTAGCGAGATGTTTGACTATCCTCAACCTCAGCATTCACGAAGGTGTTCTTTATAAAAACCATATCGAAAATTTAATGTCAGCATTACTCTCTTCGCTCCCTCATATTTTGGCATATTTAATGAAAGAAAATAATGCTTTCAATTTCGTATTACCCACTCACACCTCATGATTATTTTGTTCCTTTCTCGCTTCATCCACTCCCAAAATTAAAGTAGCAGAGTTCATACTAAAAAGTAACTATAAAGAATCTAGTATATTATAAACGACCAACTTTTGTAAATAAGGGGCTTGCACTTTTGCTGGGGAAAGTAGATTAGACTTACAAATAGTTTACATTGACTAACCAGTTCATTCTCTTGGCTGACTAACTTAAAAAGGTTAAATTAATTTTTATGTCATATTCATTTTCTTGGTTTATTTAGTTTAGAAATTAAATTAATTAATAGTTAATATTCTCATCGGCAATGTGTGAAGTAAAGTCATTTTCACAACAAAACGAACATGTTTCCAATCAAAAACCTAACGATGGACTGATTAAAAATTGAAATACACCAAATTTGTCCAAAAGTAATTAATTATGGATAAGAAATATACCATTAATCAAAAATTTTGATTAATTTGCTCGGTCTCTTCATTTTTCTAGAAGCTAGGACATTTGTCAGATTTTATTCCTAATCATTATGCTGAGGTATGCACGCAAGAAAGCTTAATTATTCGAAAACAGTCACCGGAGACGTCATGGTCTCGTGTTTATGACACTCGGCTTTCAATATGACGGGCGTGTGTTCGTTTCAAAGCCTTGGCGTGTTTTTCCTTCAGCAAGAGATTTGCCCACACTGTTAAGCACTCGACCCAGGTGAGGTGAATGGGTGAGGTGAAGTGGCTACCCTGAGTAAGATATGAAGTTATTATTATTAGTAGTAGTATTATTACCACTTTCCTTGATTATTTTATTTTGTTAAAACATAATTTGATAAGAATAAGAAATATTGATATTGACAATAAAGTATGTAATTTGAGCCATCGAAAGCCAATTTGTGACATTTGCAACTTCAAATTAAAAACGTCAGTTACTTAATGTAATCTTCAATATTTTTGGGCCAAACCTATATAAACCGTACATTCCTCACACAGAAAACGTTAGTTTGGGGGTAACAAACTACTATTACATTTCAAAGTTTGAAGATCATTTTCATATCAATACATTTCTGTTGGACCTCGGGGCCATTGAGCGATGAACTTTAGCCCACATTGAAATAACAGTCATGGCCACGTGACCTTTAAGCACACATAAGAAGCAGCAAAACACTCACACATACACCCTCACACACACACACACACCCTCACCGTCTTGTAAGTTGGTTTTCGGGGACTCACTTATCGCCAGAGTGGGGACATGGGTTTGCGGTCTCATACACTCGAAAGTTTGGATTTAATCCACCAACCGGCTAATTTTCTGACATTTTACATGAGCATACGTTAGTTTGCTAACCGGGGACGCGTTTTACCCCCTACATAGTACACACACAGCTAGAGTTAAATATGCCAAAAGGGAACCTTTTGTAACCCTACATTTACTATATGAAACGATTTAAAATGAGATTGGGGATTGATTGGAATGGTTTTCTTTGCCGGTGGCGTCCCCACTTAAAGGGTAAACTGTAAAAAATTGTCCCCAGAAGTAGGTCATTACAAACTCGCACAGACGCACATGCACACCCACACACAAATGCGCGTCAGGTCGACTTTATATAACTTTTTGTCGATGGGATTCATAAAGGTGTTGCAATCGAATTTTGATTTTGTCAGAAGACAGTGTACCTTTCTACAAGTTATACATAATATACACATTTGACAAGATGAGTATTTTATCATGCAGACCACATACCTGACCAAGCAGTCCTCTTTAGAAGCTATCTTAGGCAACCCAAGGGTGCGTGGTTAGACGGGAAAGGGTGAATAGAAATTGTTCCGCTCAAACAGCAGAGTGAAACGTGGGCTAAATGTTACACCCACGTCAAGTGTTTTCAAGAAGCACAGAGTGAAATAACGTCTGCTCCGATTTCAAAACCAATGGCTAAGTGAAAAGTTTAAGAATATGTACCGCTCAGAAAGGCAAGTAAATGTGTTTTTGAAAAACATCTGCAGCTATCTCGGGGATGGAGGCTGATTCAGATGTGAGAGAATAGGCATGATAGGGAGAAAATTAGAAATCTATATTCAAACATGATACATTAACAAGGCCTTTTGATAATATTGGAGTAATTCTACATAAGGAGACTACAAATGAATTTTCTGAGTTTTATTTTGTGAATATGATTGTTCTTGCTCTTTTTTGCATTCGTTATCTCTGCTTGAATAAATGAGGGGAAAAATAAGATATATCCGAAATAAATATTAACCAGGCTGTTGAATGATAATGTATTTGAATACATAGATGCATTGCATGTCTTTATTTATTTCATTTTTCAAAAAATTGTGTTACCCCCCCCCCCCCCGTTTTCATGCATTTACAAATAAGAAAAAGTAGAAATCAAGTATTACATGCAAAAGGTCTATGCTGCGATAAAACTTTAAAAAAATTATATTTAAAAAATAATAAGGACACAAAACTTCTCAGCTGAACTTTACTGACTGTAACATGCTGCAAAGTGATTTGACCGTATAGATGACATCAAATACAAAAAGATGCGTAAATGGTCGGATAGGTCAGATGATGAAAGTATAGCTGAAGATCGGATGTGAATGAAATGACAGGAAAGAAAATATATAGAGATACTCTTGAATTACTTTTGCAGTTTTCAAATGGACTCATTTTTCAATGCTCAGGATTATTTGAGCTTTCCTTTCATCCTTTACACTCAGATTCGCACGATCTGTTACATTTTCTTCCCAAGATCATAGAATATTCCGATCAATTTACATGTCAATCATATAAATCACAAAAAATGGAAAAGGGTCCTTTTCCATCTACAGATCTATAAAGCCTATATGTCACCAAAAACGATAAATCCGTTTTTATGGTCTTTGAAAAGATTGTGATTTTATATTTTCGTATTCCTTCTTCATTTCCATGTATACATTTCTCTTTTCTTATTCACTTTGTTAGGTCTTTCTATCATACCACAAAGATATATACACTCTTAAAATAACCTCTTCAAATTCTGAAAAGATTTCCTTGTCAAATATTTTCGAATAGAAAACTATTCAAAATGAATAGTTTTCTATTCAAAATGATTAGAAAACTGTTCAAAATGAAAAAGAATCGTTTCATTTTGAATGACAAAGATAAAAAGATTTCCTTGTCAAATATTTTGAATAGAAAACTGTTCAAAATGATTAGAAAACTATTTAAAATGAAAAGAATCGTTTCATTTTGAATGACAATAACAAAAAGATTTCCTTGTCAAATATTTTGAATAGAAGACTATTTAATGAAAATAGAGAATCGTTCCCTTTTGAATGACAAAATGCCCGGGGCACGTACTGACCTAAAAAATGTGCCACCGCAAACACCCTCTTCACGCCTTAATTGCCTGCCGCTCCGTAGACCCCATATAAATTCAAGCACAATATTTAGTTCACAAGCCCTTTTTGAAAATTCTTAATCCCTTTTGGGGGAAATTTAATATCTAGACCCCCGGCCATTTTAAGCAAATTTCAGATTTTTTTGCTTCCAGAGCAATTGACAAAAAATAGCTCTCAACTTCAAACGGCATTTGACCCCCCCCTCCAAGTTGCCCCCAATAATTTTCGGAGTGAAAAATTAAAGGGTTGAAAATGAGAAAGAAAAGAAAAGGGAGGGTTTTTTTGTCCGGCATTGCCCCCCCCCCCACATTTTGTTTTGCCCCCTATTTGCCCCCCCCCCCCCTTAAAAATCCTGGTGCCGCCACTGCTTTTAAGGTCACTTCGGTTATAGATCTCCTTTTCAGAGTCAACTCGGTTATACCTGTCCCCCGTTTCAGAAACCGGGGCCGCACATCCCTACCAAACCCAAAGTTGAGTGCCCCCCCCCCCCCGACAAAATGACGTGGATGCTGAAAATTTTTGATACGTATTCTCTTCAAAATGACGTTGTCTTCGATGAAACATTTCATTGGTCAAACTTGTTGACTGACGTCACCGCGCCGGCCGCGCGCGCAGCTAGCGCAGCCACGCAGACGATCATTTGAAATCAGTCGCCATATCATGAGTGTATACCGCGGTAAGTTATCCAGTTTAATCTGTAAGATATTACATGATTTTGTCGGTGAAGTAGTTTTATTTTTATATGTATTAATATGCTCTATTCTCTTGAACAAATTTCTTGTATCTGCAACAGTGCCATCATACGATTTTCGGTCAAAATGCAACTCACAAAATGTCAATGCAACTCACAAAATGTCATGTACGATCACTGCGATGCTACTCGATGCACATACGTTATGAATATGATTGATGTACGGTAGCTTAGCCTTAGCCTACTGCATTCGACAGTCTGCATGCAGTTTGCACAATGATTAGTCTGGAATTGATGTTGTTTTATGATGTTCACCCCTGGGCCTGGCCCTGGCCCTGGTCTCGCGGCTAGCACTAGCAGTCTCAGTCATAAGACAGCAAATGGAACTCGAGTAAGTTAGGCTTGGAAGTTGGGCTAGGCTAGGCCTACCTTAGGTCTAACGTTAGGCCTATCTAACTAGTATTAGGCCTAACTTTAGGCCTACTAGGCCTAGTAAGTTATGGTTAGCAATAGCATGTCGAGTCGTCTTGAGCAAGGCAAGGCAAAACAAGGCAGACCCATGTAGGCCTAGCTATAGGCCTAACTGTTAGATCCCGGCGGGGCCTAGATCTATCTACATTACGAGTATATTCATGAAGCGTGGATTGTATAGGCCCTGAAGGCTAAGGTATTCAGCGATCTCATGCACAAAAATGTCAAGAAGCATATTTTTATTCCAAACCTCATTTCATACTAGGCGGCAGGCCTGGGCCCTGACCCAGGCCAAGGCTAGACTAGATCAAGGCCTAGCCCTAGCCTAGCCTAGGCCCTAACTTAGTTTAGGCCTAGGCCTAACTTTAGTATTTGATATTCAATTTTTTTTCAATGAATGCCTAAGTTATGGCTTCACTGTCTTGAAGGTAGCTATAGCCTAGGCCTAGTAGGCCTAACTTAGGCCTACTACTGATTTTTTATACCCCCGCCACACACAAGGTGTGTAACTGTAAGGGGGTAGGCCTAGGCCCTATATAGGAATCACCGTGTGGCCGGGCGGGCGGGCGGTCCGTTGCAGAATCTTGTGGATCAAACTCCCTCAGTTTTTGATCAATTGACTTGAAATTTAATACATGGGTCCATAATGATATGTAGAAGTGCAAGATATATTTTTCGTCAAAGTCGGGAAATGTGTTGCCATGGCAACAGCATTTTTGAGTGAAATTCATGCAAAAATCTTGTGGATCTAACTCCTCCCTCAGTTTTTGATCAATTGACCTGAAATTTAGTAGGCCTACATAGGTCCATAATGATGTATAGAAGTGCAAGATATATTGTTCATCAAAGTTGAGAATTGCGTTGCCGTGGCAACAGCATTTTTTGAATGAAATTCATGCAAAAAATTTGTGGATCTAACTCCTTCCTCAGTTTTTGATCAATTGACCTGAATTTTTAATTAGGCTAGTAGGCTTACATAGGTCCATAATGATGTATAAAAATTCAAGATATATTTTTCGTCAGAGTCGAGAATCGTGTTGCCATGGCAACAGCATTTTTTGAATGAAATTTGTGCAAAATTTTTGTGGATCATACTACTCCCTCAGTTAAGGACCAATTAATTTGAAATTTGGAACATTAAGTCCATATTGATGTGTATAAAATATAAGTGCAAGATATAATTTTCGTCAAAGTCGAGAATTGCGTTGCCATGGCAACAACATTTTAAAATAAAATTGGTGCAAAAATCTTGTGGATCATACTACTCCCTCATTTTTTGACCAATTGATTTGAAATTCGGTGCATGGGTCCATAGTGATATGAAGAAGTGCAAGATATAGGCCTAATAGTTAAAAAAAAAGAAGGTTGCACTGTTGATTGGATTCTCAGTGAAATGTCATTCTTTGATATATCTGATGATGCATAGTTTTTGCCCTAACTGATAGACTTCAAAATATTTCATTTTTTCTTTTCTTTTTGGGGTTATTATAGTGGGATATTATTTTTTATGTAGGTAGAGCGCTGCTGGCGGGGGTAGTATTATTAATCACTGATAGTGATATTTCTAGTTTTTTTATGTAGGCCTAGGCCTATATTATATGCATGCAAAGAGAGTCTTTGGCAAAGTGTCAAGATTGACATTGAGATAAAACTAGCCATCAGTGTCATAACTACCAGGCATGTAGCTGGGGGGGTTGGGGCAGTCACCCCCCCAAAAAAAAACAAAAAAAGGAGAGAGGGAGAAAGGGGGAGAGAGAAAAAAAAATGAAAAAGTAAGAGAAGTTAGGGAAAGGGCAGATGTAGAATCACAACAAAGATTGTCTTCTTTTGCTAATGATTTCAGGAAATTTCAAAGCTTCCACGCTTAGCGCAGGAGGGGGAAACTCAAAGCCTACCAGAAACCTGTGATTTTATTTCAATTCGTTTCAGAAATCAGAGTTTCTCAGTTGGCCTTTCTTGTAGATTTTAGTACTTTATTACTATGTGCTTTGATGAATTATCCCACATTTTAAGAGTAGCCGATTCGAAACATTTTCTAAGCATTATGGATCTTTAAGATTAGGCCTCAATATTTTTATCATAAAGGAAACCCTCTGTTGACATAGTTGTGACTGACTACGCATGTCAACACCTAAAGGCTAAGGGCACAGCCGTCTTGTAAATTCTAGAATAATATAATTAAAATAATGGAATTTCAACAATGAAAATTTCAAAACTCATTTTAGGTGACTTATTGTGGGCTTTTGAGATAGTAGGTCACATATGTAGACCACCCCCCCAAAAAAAAGGGCTTGACACACACCTGTCAGGTGGTCAGATGAGGCCAAATAAAAATAATTTCAATTTTTTTTCTCGTCCCCTCCTTCCTTTTTTTGGGGCCGCCTTAATTGCTTTGTTATTTGATATTTTTGTTCTGAAATGATATGAATAAAAATATGAGGACTTCTAGACAATGATATACCAAAAAACATTAATATGCAATTACACCTTGTTTCGATCCTCTGTAGTGTAGTACAAGTGTTACTAAATTTGTGAAGAATGTGTTGAAGTTGACCCAATAGCATTTTTGTGTATAAAAAAAAATCAAATATCAAATAAATAACATGGAACCCCCTCCTCATTTTCGAAAAATCCGGACGAGAAACTAGGAATTGATTTTACTTGGCCTTACCAGTAAAAGTCACTGTCAGGCAATTAGCTTAGTTTGCTGGTCTGATATGACCGATATGTATATTGTCAGGGCTAGTAAAAAAGAACAAATCCGATCGAGGGGGGAAATTAGAGACATTTGCATATATTTACATGTATTTCAACAAATTCTAATTGCAACAGACTTTGTATTCAGGACTTTTTTATTTTCTCAGAATATTATATAAGTGATCTGATAATGAACAAAAATAAAGCCCTGTGTGATTTCAAAAAGATGCAAGTCTACTACCTCCCCTCCCCGGAACTTTAATTCCCAAGGCCATATAACTTGTTTTATAAAGATGTTTGAAACAAGAAAATAAAAAGGCCTCCATCTTTTTGGGGGGCACCGCATATTGAAAATATAGTGCTATAAACCGTAGGTATTCAGAAATTAATTCAATAAAAAACAAAGAGCCCCTCCTATTTTTCCAAAAACCAGAAGAGAACCATTTTTTTTTGTTTTACTTGGCCTTAAAATGTTTTTTTTTTTTTGGGGGGGGGGGTTTGTTGAAAAATTACTGGAAATGAAATATTGTGTGCCTACAAAATCAGATCAGATATTGTCTTTTAAAGCGAGCGTGCATGATTTCGCTCAGTGGCACATCTAAAATGGGTTAAGTCAGAGCAATTTATCGCGGCAAGTCATGTCAGAAGCCACTCCAGAGACATTTTTCAGCAGTGGCAGTACTAAGGGGGGGGGGGGAGGGGACGAATTCCCCTGGAATTTTTATTTTTGAACACTAAGCTTATAATGCCATGTAGGCCTACAAGAATTTCATATATGTGAGACATAATTTGGTTCCAAGAGCAAATATCGATCGGGGGGGGGGGGGGAGGGGTACTAAACTTTTGTTTTGGTATGGGTGTGAGATTCGCAGGGCTGAAAATAGGGGCTTAAAGAATGGAAAGGCACCAAAATAGGGGCTCAAAGAACTGATTTTTTTAAACTAATTTTTGGCCCATTTTAAAGCTTGAGAACTCGTTGCCAGTTTTATGTTTACAAGTTCCATTATTGCCCTTGCCTTATAGACAACTGTATTTTTTACCCACACCTATTGATTTTTTATGTTGTAGAAACAGCAGCAACATACAAACCCACCACTCTAATGGTTTTCTCAAAATCGAAAAAATTATGAAATTAGAGGGGATAGTTTCCATCTTATAAATGTTCTTATGTCTCCAGAGACAAATAATTAACATTCCTGTATGAGTGCTTCTTAATTCAGCTCTAGTCTATCATGTCAAATTAAATCAGATAGAAATTTAGTTTGAGCTCTATTTGAGGGGAAAAAATTTAAATAAAAAAGAAATGTGTCTCATAATCGCCCAAGAGTTAAATTTTAGAAAAATTTATACCCAAGGAGTATTAAAATGACATTTTGATGATCAAAAAGTTTGAAGTCACCTGGTGGGTGTTTCATAAAGCTGTTCGTAAGATACGAATGACTTTACGAACGACTGGTGATCCTTTCTTGTGCTCTGTGATATCCCTATGTAATTGAATTATGACCTAAGAACATGTTCCAGTCGTGCGTAAAGTCGTTCGTAACTTTACGAACAGCTTTATGAAACACCCACCTGATGACCACAGATAGTGTGTTTATTTTGCTCAAAAGGACTGATTTCAATACAATTTTAGCCTCTTTAGGGGGTAAAGTGTATCATTGATGGGGGTTATTAAATTTTTGTTGCTGAAATAGGGGTGTTGTAACTTTATCGCCGTCGACTTTTTGTAAATTTGGACCCCCCCCCCTCACAAGAAAATGCTAGCCCTCGTAGGAAAGAGATAGAAACAGATTTATGCAAAACTAATTTTCAACATTTGAGGCCATTAGGAGAGGGTCCTCTATATATGAGTTAAGTCAAATTGAAAATGTGATGTCAAATTAAAAAGTTGAACCAAACTTTTAACCCCGATAATGATTATCTTCCCTTTTTATACAGCTCCTTCCTTTTCACGGATCTCCTTCCAGATTGGAGTGTGTTGTCATCATGGATGACTTTGTTAAAGAGAAACTAGTGATGTGGGGGCTGGAAAGATTTCTGGAAAATTTTGAAGGTAAGCTTTTGTAATCATAACTGTTCAACTGTCGCAAAATTTGATATTGTTGCTTGAAGAATTTCTCAGACTGAGCAAGTTTAATTGAGTTTAACACTGCATTTGGTATGCAAAACAGTGTTAAATATGCACAGTAAATGCATGCCTAAGCCTTCCGTATTTGAATGTACGCAGCACGCAAGACATTTACTGCCGTTCAATCAAAGTCCGAGAATAACGTTGGGCGTTCATGGTTAGTAACAAATCACTTTACACACTTTTTTATCCGTTCGAGAAATTCCTCAAGCAACAATAAAATAATATTCCATCTATAATGTGAGCCTGTCTGGCTATGGATTTGTTTGGCCATGCTTTGACCTACGGAGCTGTTTGGCTTGTAGGGGGTTAGCAAGCTTGAAGGTGTGTGATGTCAAACTTCCAAATTTTGCACTCATTTTTACTTGGAATATTTATAATGAGCGATCAACTTTAAATTGTTGTTCAAAATAAAATGTTTTGCCGACAGACTTACCCAACTTTCTGGGCAGTATGTAACCAGAACAATTTTGTTCCGCCTTATGTTTGTTGTTGAAGTAGGAGTGGGCTTTATACAGGGGTCAAAAACACTTTTTTGGTAATTTAATTTTTACAACAGTGTTTTTTTTGTGGGAAATGACTTATCTCAATATAATATGGAAAAATTTTGGACTATGTGTTTACCAAAAAGGTGCGCCATGCCCTCTTATGTCAGCTCATAGCTATTGAAATTGTGGGAAGGAGCAAAAAGTTACTTAATTTCACTCATTTTCAGTGAATATTTCTGTACCTTTGGTGTCAAATTAGATGCAAATGAAGTCAAAATACAAGATTTTGAAAGTTCTGTAAAAATCAGACATTTCGTTTTTGTGAAATGCGCCATCATAGGTTAAAATGTAGCATGAGGGTGCTTTTCATTCTTTCAAAATTTTTTTGAATTTTTTGCTTATCAAAGGATACCAGAATAAAGATAATACTAAGTTTGACATCCTCAAGAAGTTTGAGCTTTCTATTGCAAATGGTTTATCTGTAGCGACTATTAGAGTATCCGATTAGAATCGATATGTTTCCCATCAAATTACACAGAGGAAAATTTTGGTCGATAAAGAGCGTGCATTATTTACAGGGGAAGGGGCAAGGAGAAACTTATGGGGGAGGGGTGTCATATGATTTTCAGTTGGTCAAATATTAAAGGGCATTTTGGGGAATTTGGGTCCTTGCATGCTTAGAACACAAAAGGGAAGATGCAATGCATTAATATGTGTGAGATAAACATAGTGTGCCTCAGGTTTTTTGCGCCATTATCACTTACGCTAATATTGCAGAAAGATTTTGCTTACATGCGCACTAGAAAGCCATGTGAAGAACTTTGAATCTTCCTAATTTTCCAAGATTTGTGTAGGTCATCAGCAAATATTATGTTTCAAACTTCAAAAGTGTTTCTTGAATTTGATACCAATTAAATTCTACCAAATTCAGCTACATTGTATGTATTATGAAGATTCCCCAACTACTGCTCCATGAGATCGAAGCGAGAACTTCGACTCAAGAACCACTAATTTTTTTTCTTTCTAATTACACCCCTCATGAAAACCTGGTAAAAACACACATGCCCACAATGCCTGTAATCTGGATCATGAATAACACGGAATATGGTCATATGGTTTTATTTGTAACAGAACAAGAGATTGACCAAGAAACCCTCCTTCTCCTTGATGATCAAGCTGTGAAAGCGGATTTGATAAAGCCACTTGGTCCAAGATCAAAGCTGCTCCAAAGGATAAAGGAATTGAAGGTACTTTTATTTTGACTTTTACTCTGTAAAGGAGTATATCGGAAACACTATTCTAATGGAATATAATTGTACTTGTCCCAAGTGTGGTGAACTTATAGACGGTGGCAGTAAAGCAATTTTATGGCATTTACAGAATCGACATGGTGTTATTAAGGGCCGTATTTTTACAGAAAGTATAGTATGTATGCAGGAAGGGTGCCAACGAACATTCTCAGGCAGAACGGAACAGTTCAAGCGCCACTTGATGAGTCATGCTTGTACTAGAGAACCACATGGCCATGTCCCACCACGTCCACATGGTAATTTTGATAATGCTGCAGATGTTGACGCAGGCAATGATTTTGCTGAAAACATTGATGTTGACATTGACCCAACAGAAGGGGATGCTGAGATGTGGGATTATTTTGGTGAGGATGAAATTAAGGAACGGGCTGTCATGCTGGTTGCGGGTCTGCTGGCAAACAGTAGCATTGTCCATACCACAGTTAATGAAGTTGTAGAAAAGTCAGCTTCTTTAGTTAAAGACACGTGTATGTATATAAAATATAAGGTGCAAAAATTCGGTGCAGAAACTGGACTTGAAGAAAATGATGAATTTCAAAGTCTCCTATTGGATATAGATATGGTTTCCCACCCGTTTGATAACATGGAAAGTCAATACAAGCAGAAGAAATTCTTCAAGAACAGTGCAGCTTTTATTCAGCCTGAACAAACTACAATAGGTATTGCATATTATCCATGTAATAACCGTTTAACAGGCAATGTGCAGCAGGTTATGAAGACTATCACATGCCAGTACATTCCAATTAAAAAGCTAATAACCTTATTGCTTGAAAAAACAGATCTTATGAAACTAGCTGTAAGCTATGTACCAAGCACAGATGGTATGATGCATGATTTTCAAGATGGTTTTTTCTGCAGGCAAAGTAGGTTTTTATCTAGCACTCGTACAATCAAACTAATTCTGTATGTAGATGACTTCGAGGTTACCAACCCTCTTAGTCCTAAGTCTGGGACTCACAAACTGACAGGAGTGTATTTCAAAATTGCTAGTGTACCACCTCAATACCGGTCAACTTTAGCAAACATATATTTGTTGATGCTGTTCAATTCAAGTGACGCAAAACTTTATGGATATCCTGTGATTTTGTCACAATTGCTGAAAGATCTGAAGGTGCTTGAGTCAGATGGTATAGCCATTCATACCGACACTCTTGATGGAGTTGTAAAGGTTGGGATAGCACAAGTAGTAGGAGACAATCTAGGGATTCACTCATTGTTTGGTTTCAGCGAGGGCTTCACAGCAAACTTTCCATGCAGAACTTGCCGAATGCCACGTGCTGACATAAAGCATGCTTTACTTGAAAGAAAAGAAGTAATGCGGACACCTGAGAATTATCAACTGGACCTTAATAGGAATAGCTTACAAGAGACTGGTATAAAATCACCATGTATCTTGAATGAATTGACACACTTTCATACTCTAGACAACAGAGCACCAGACATCATGCATGACATGCTAGAGGGAGTGTGCCCCTTGGAGGTGAAATTGGTGCTGCATGAACTTATCAGAAAACAAGCTTTTACATTAGAAACATTAAATGCCAGGATTACGAGTTTCAATTACGGCCTACCTGATGCAAGTAACAAACCCTGCCCCTTCACTAGCAATCAGCTTCGTTTTCCTGATGGTGCTGCAGGACAGCATGCAGCACAAATGTGGTGCCTTGTCCGTCATATTGGAGTTATGCTTGCAGATCTTATTCAAGAAGATGATGAGCACTGGGAACTTATCGTAGCTTTGAAACAATGTATGGATATCATTTTTTCATCTAAGATAAGCAAGGGACATACCTTGTTCTTGGCACAATTAATTAGAGACCACCACATGCTCTTTTTGCAACTCTTTCCTGATCGTGATCTGAAGCCGAAACACCACTTCATGAGCCACTACCCTTCAGCAATGCAGCTGCTTGGACCTCTCATTATTTATTGGGTGATGCGTTTCGAAGGAAAGCACAACTTTTCTAAACGTTTGGCACACATTGTGTGCAATTTCAGAAATATTGCCAAAACTCTAGCCTACAGAAACCAAATGCAGCTTTGCTATAACGTATTAAGCAATCAGACAATGACACAGAAATCTGTTGAAACAGGTCCTGGTTTATCTGTGATGTTAGCATCATTGGAAGGTGCTGAAATTATATCTCAGACATGTAGCATACCTTTATATGATGATATATATGTTGCACAGTGGTGCAAGGTTTATGGTACTGAGTATCGTGAAAATATGATGGTGGCAGTTAGCAAAAATGACAATGGAGATGCCCAATTTGGAAATGTGAGAACAGTGCTTGCAGTTGGTACAACAGTTTTTCTTGTGTGCCATTTGTGGCATACATATGGATTTAAAAGACACTTCCATGCTTATGCGGTACAACCTAAAGAGCCAAAGGAAATAACTGTGGTTCAAGTTGAGAATTTGATTGACTCTAATCCCCTGCATGCTACTAAATCCTATGATGACGATGATGACTTGTATTACATAAGCACAAGATGTATGTTGTAGGTGAGTAATTCAATCGCAAAAAAGATTGATTTATTTTGCTAAGTTACTAAAACAGGATTTTCAATCTACTGCAGGTCACAAACCATTAATTTTGAGCCAGAGCTCGATATACAATGCACATGTAGAGGGTGCACAGCACACATGCACAATGTAGATAACATTTTTTGTTTGCATGTAGAGTTTCTGACCTGCATACACATTGTGCATGTGAAGAAATCTGATTAATTCGTTACAATTTCAACTCACAACTCACTTCCTTTATGACTGCTTGCTGTTCATAGCAATGTAACTTGACACTTTGACGGACATGCAGGATCCAAATTTTTGGTCTAAAAACTTGGATGTTAATACTGTATATAAGTTTTCAAGTTTTACATGTAATAGAAACTCTTAGTTTAAAAAAAAAAGTCGATGCTTTGACATAAAAACAAACAGACCAAAAAAAAAACAAAGGAGTACATAGACCTTCATGTTTGAGTAGCTCAATAGCTCAGGAACTCCTGAAAGAGCTTGTAAACCAGCTAGGGAGTTTTGTAAAGATTTAGTGATTCTACCTGATCTTAGTACAACTCTTGTATGAAACTATAAGTAGTATAGTGATTAAATGCTGATTGGAACTTTTGGAATTTTGAATAAATTATCTCTGGGAATCCATTGAGCACTCTGTTTTGGGAATTGTGAAAACAAATTTAATGATTTACTGTATTAATAACCATCTGTTCTGCACTTCACTACTTGAGGGACCATCATTGATCTCTGAAGATTGCACGTTCTCTGAAGATATCCCAAGTACTAGCAACTCCTCACTGTCTATCCCAAGTGGTTCATCAACATCTATCATCAAACCACCAGAAGATATCCCAAGCACCAGCAACTCCTCAACGTCTATCCGAAGCAGTTCATCATCAACATCTAAACCACCAGAAGATATCCCAAACACCAGCAACTCGTCAGTGTCTATCCCAAGCAGTTCATCAACATCTATCATCAAACCACCCGAGGCTAAAAAGATCAAGATGGCTCATGTAAGTTTTTAATCAACATTAAGGGAGGTCAGAGCCTTGCGACTTCTGTAAAATTGTTTTCATTGTAACTTGAAAACTGATAATGTATGCTGAATAAATGTAGACACTTTTTAAAAGGAAATTTCACAAGAAATCTAATTATAGCATCAGATTTTAGATTAAGAACTTGCTTTTCAGAAACTCACCAAAAACAGCAAGTTATTTATCCAATTTTTTTAACAAGCCTAGAAAAAATACTTTTGGGTAAAAAATGGGTAAACATCATCTAAATCGATAGTTCTTGGGTATGTTTTGTTTTTTCTTTTTAAGTTAAATTCCTATTTTTCAAAATATTTGTCAGTAAAGGCAAAAATCATTTTTTTAAACCAAAAAACCCATGATTTGTAAAGCAGTTATTTGACACATATTGGCTGTTTTTTAGAAAAATATGAAATTAATTTAAAAAAAAGGTATGAAAACAATCCCAGAAACTATCGATTTGGATGATGGTACCACATTTAACGATTGTTGGCGCAAAATGAAGAAAAAAAATGTACTAGCTAGGCTCCTTGTTTGTTCCTGTTCCTATAGTATCTCTCTCATATTCTAGATGTGAAGGCCCCGGCACATACATGGATCACTTAAAGCATCCACTTATGACCTTTCTTTGTAATCACTTCTGATCTGCAGGACATACGAGCCATCTTGTCCAAACGGAGAGAGGGGGAGGAGCTTATAAAGGAGATGGAGGAAGGGTGCATCAGCTACAATTCACGAAAATTGATAGTGAACACATTGGTCTCACACCTGATAGAGACATATACAAAGTGGTAAGCTAAAATCCTATGAGCAGAAAAAGGAAATGCTAGCGTATTTAGATGTGCTATACTATGTGGTAGTTTATTTGCTTATTTGCCTTACCAATTGACTCCAGTGATCAAATAGATGTCAAGGATTAAAAGTTTGACCACAGACACATACATACCATTTCAAAAGCAATCCCTTTCTCTTGTAGATGACACAAAAGTTAATTATCAACTTAACTGGTGCATTGCATACCAGAAATAACCAGACACTTGGTATAAAAATTGTATACATGTAATCTTATCTAACAAATTTCACATAAATTTATATTTTTTTACATTTTCATGGCATAATTGAAACTTGTGTGTTGATATTTAAACACAGCTTTTGAATTGTTTATCACATTTACATAACAAATACATGCAATGAGCTGACATTACATGTGTATTATGCAGGTGCTTGGAAATAGTTTGGTGTGATACATACACCTTGCACTGTTTGTCTGCTTTATTAAAGGATGGGAGTTTGGAATTACTAAAATCAGAAAATGGGTGGATCAAAATTTTGCTATATAAAGGATATTCTCAAAGCAGATCACCGATGAAGCAGAAGTTCATCAGACTACAATTCAAAGCAGGGAATAATTTTGCTTCCCAGATTTGATTAGAAATTTTTGGAGATGGGAAAATATTTAAAACAAATTATGTACAATCCCATGGAAAAAAAATTGTGACACAAAGTAAATTTTGTGTAGCAGCCCTGCAAAAAAGCAAAGCAAATTGCGATGCGATACTAGGTAATTTATTCCCTGCAAAGAATTGCATTTAATCTCTAATATATATAGCCTTTTAAAACAATATTCTTAAACATTCAATTTTCATTTTTCTAAAGGCCTAAAACAGAGCAAAAATTGGCAATGGCAAAATGCATTGTTACCCAGTTTCCTGCGTTGGACAATGATGATCATGATGCTTACGTAAGTTTTGAGTTCATTATGTTAGTTCATGGCTAGATAAATTGTGTGTAACATTGTTACTTGTTAAAGATAGGATCACCCATTTACAAGCCATGTTCATCATTGACTTTAGGCTCATGATGACCAAGATAACCATTGTTTATACTTAATATCAGCTAATGCTAAATGACCCCCTGAACACGTTATCTGCAGCAGGTTATTATTTACTCAACCAGACAAAAGTGGATGAAACTTGATACAACTGAAAGTCTAAATGCTTAAATCATTGAAAGGTTATTGTCTCAGATTGGGCAAGCCTTTATTAAGGTAAATCTGATTGACCGTACAGTTACCCCAAAGGGTAATACAAATTCTTATGAACAGTGATCTCTACTTCTAAAATTCAATAGTTTTGTTTTACTTTTTTTACTCTTTTACTTTAAAGTTGACCTGGTTCACTCCAGCAAGCCAAAACAAAACAAAAGATTCATCAGGTTACATTGAAATGCGGCTAAGGAACGTCAGATATCGTGATCCTGCCAGAACGCCAAAAGAAAGCAACAAGAAAGTGCAAGCAAACTTGCCTAATACAGAAGACCTGGATCTGTCGTCAGGTAAGGAAGAAATATAACAACTGAACATTACATAACCTTAGTTAATTGGTCATGGAGATCTAATAGGGGTATTTGTGTCTGCCAGGGAAGCATACACAGAATTAGTCTCAAATAATACCCATGCATGTGTATAGTGTCTTTTAAAAAGTGGGTTTAAGCAATCATGCTGACACATTCAAGCGACATCTGAATATACAAATTAGTTGCGCTGTAACGAAAATGAGGCAATTTTTCGTATCGATCTGAATGATATTTTGGAGATCTGCGCCACAAGTTCCTTCCTTTTTTTCTGTACCCTTTTTGTTTGTACAAAATAGTGAAATCAGTCAAGAAATATTCAGGGAAGTGGTTAATTCTTGACATCTTAACAAATAAACTCCTAGTGCTTTAAGGCTTCACATGCTTCATCTATTCAGCACCATGCACATTACAGTGTATGAGCCTGGGGGTTGAGCGTGCATCATGCAGGCTGCGACGATTTTTTCTTCACTTGATTGCCTGGTCAGGCAAGCTTGGCCTTAAAACTGCTTGACCTTGCTAACAAGCCGCATAACAAAACGGTCTGTGCAAAGCCAAAGTCAGAATATGTTTATGGTTTGTAACTATTTAAGACATGTATAATTTTTGGATGTGTGTAACTTAAGTGATAACATTGATGCAAGCTAACTTACGATTTGATATTAATCATTGTTGCCCAAACCAAAAAATGATTGCCCAGGGCAATCAGGCAACCAATTGTCACAGCCTGCCCACATGTTTTATTTCTTGTGTTAATTTTTTACTGTCATCAGGTGAAATGGAACATTTGCTTGTGACTGTCATGACTTATAAATAAACTAAAAAGGCATAATGCATTAACTCCCTGAATTTATTTGCATATTTAGATAGAGATGAGGAAGTAGATGCAAAAATAAAGTGGCTTCAGGACCACAAAGAGCCAAGGCAACAAGTTCGATCATGGATGAGGGATACCTGTAAGGCGAGGGCAGGCTACATTAGAGACAATAAGGACAAACCTGTGCAAGAGCTTTTACTGTTGTTTCCACGTTTAATTGACACAGAAGGAATGGTAAGTTTTCAATGGTACTGACTAGTAAAGTCTTCCTGCTTTTGCAGTAATTCCTGCTTTTTTAATTTATGATTTCCAGCTTGATCTTGCACTTTTATCTAATTTCAGCCCGTTTTGAAGGCTTTTAAAAGCCCAGATTCATTCACATTTTCAGGTTTTTCCTTCAGGCCAGCTTGCATTTCTAAGACGATGGCACAGTTCTGTAATGTGATGTGAAAAAAATAGGGGTGTCTACATAGGGTGGCAAAATATCACAGCTCTCACAGTTCACAACTTATACACTTTTTAGCTCCCTGCGTTCAAATTTTTTGCAGAGCCATTTTTTGACCAGTCAGCTTAGTAAATTATTCAATTTTATGTATATGTAATTCTTGTAGTTTCCACTTTAATAGAGCAAATAGAATGTACAAAACAGGTTTTCTTTATACTAATGACAAAACATAAAACTATTCGATTTTAACTTTGTCTTTATACAGGTTGACCAGGATTTCCGAATTCTTTTCCCACAATCAGCAGATAAGTTATTCCTCACATGGCCGAAATTTTGCAGACATGTCCTGAACTATGCTGAAAAGCAGGTGGATTGGAGGCTATACCTTAACTTCAAAGGTGCTGTTGAAACAGGTAAAATGGTGCTTATGTCTAACAGCTTCACTCTTCTTTCAAACCTACAGTCAGGCCATGCCATGCCCGTCACTTTGACAGGTAACTTCCCTTTTTGACGGGCAAGTAATGAACATTTTATACAAATTCAGCCCATTTTGGACAGGCACTCTTTCAAAAATGAGGGGCAACTCCAAAATTCTAACTAAGGCCCTGCCTACAGTAGTGAATATGCAATTTGAAATCCATTCTACATGTATGTATTATAATAGCTTGGTGAAAACCTGATAATTCAGACTATGATTGTCCCATTTCAGTAAGTGGGATTAATGTTAATGTTAATTAATTAGAGCGATGTGAACTATATCAACATTTTTTACAATTTGCAGTAATAGTAATAAACTACAAATATGTCTGGAAAAGTATTTGTTTCTTTTAAATATGAATATTATTATTAATTCATTTACTTTGTCGTACGAAAACTTGCTTCCTTCATCATATCATTGCTGAGATGATAAAAGCCTTATATCTCAACAAAAAAGTGAAATGTTCAGGAGAGCATAAATACATTAATTGCTTTCAATACAAGATTACAGATCATGTTCATGTAAGTTGCAAGGTTCAGTAAGTTCATTGTACATGTAGGACATAATATTTGCAAATTGAAATGCAAAAGTTTGTCAGAACAAAATCTGAATTAATTAGCAACAACAAAATCTTTTTTAAAGTCATTTTCATCAAAATTTGACATGCAGATCGATTTTTATCATCTCTACGCCAATATTGGGATCTTAAATTTATGCTACTGACATGTACAGTGATTTTAGTATTGAAGGATGAAAATTTTTGTAAAAAATTTGCTATTTCAAGATAACTCTAATTTGACCTCTGCCAACATCATTCTCACCCACCTAAGACTATAATATAACCAATGATATTATAGTCTCATTCACTGGTGTTGAGTCGTATTTGATAACCACCTCTTTATCTCCAATTTGAAATTGTGTGATATGAATGGAGGACAAAGCCCGTGTTTGATGCTGGGAAGGGGGTCTTAGTAAAAGGGTGGGTACGGGGATGTGTGGCCCGAATAGGGTCCTTTTTGGCCTCTCTTGTTTACCTATGGCCCCTTTTTTAAAAATTGGTGTACATATTAATTTTTGAGGAATTTTTCTTTGGTTTACCGATATATTGTCAAAAAGTACTTATTTGCATTCCAATTTACTTGGTATTAAAAAACACTGATTAGTTTTAAAAAGGCCCCTTCCAAAAGCAACAAAAGTAAATGGTTAACACATGGGTTGCAAATTTGCATCTTCTTAGGTTTACTCATCAAAGGGTGGTTGTTGGAAATTTTGGGTGTTCGGGCTGCACATCTGTACTTAACTTTAATCTCAGGTTAGATGTGATAAAATGAGCACAAATTAATCTTAGTCTGTCCTGGAGTTTACTTCTCTGCAGGTGTTTTTGCCGTTGCTATCATGTCACGTTTGCGGCGTCTGTACGCGCTTTCATATGCACTTGTTTGATTCACAACACGCTCCCATAACTGGTTGATGAGCAATTTACTCTTGCTATGCTGCGGCATAAATTGTTCTTGTACAGATGTGACTTTGATGTGAGTTTGAGAGAAAATAAACATTTGGAAGAACTATAATTTAGAAACTTACAAATGTAGTTGTATCTTGTCTCCTATGTTTCAGATGAACAGGAGGTAAACTTATCTCTGCAGGTGTTGCCTATGCTGTTTCCACCGGGAAAGAAGAAAGGGGCAAAAGGGAGAAGTGGTTCTTCAACGATGGATGAAGCCCGCAAGGCATTCGTGCAGCGCAAAGAGGTGAGGAACAAATTTTATTTTTACTATTTGGCACACACTGTTTCAGACAGATCAAGCAGAAATTAAACAAATACCCAGAGCCTGCTATTAAAAGGACAGGACTGAGATTATTTTAGTGATATTACATAAAACACACAGTGGCTCATTGCAAAGGGTTGTAGCACCTGGGCAAAAAGTAGAAATTGCTCTCCTACAGTATATCTGGGGCACTCCTATGACTCCATGAAAGCCTAGACAAAAATATGACATTTTGTGAAAGAAACTGCAGTAAACTCCTTTCTGGATGGAATTTTTTATAGTAAAATTTAAATAATTTGACAAGCCCGCTATAGTGCTCTATAAGTTTGAGTCAGTTAAATCAGCTATATGACACAAAAACTAAGCAATTGTGGCAGCAAGGGTATTTACACGTCTGAGACGCATAGTGTGTGTGTGTGGGTGAATTTTCGTCTTTTTTAACCCCCAAAATTTGACATTTGAAAACGTGGATCCGTCAGAAAAATCTGCAAACAGACGTGTTTATTTTGAATCTTCACAGAAAAAATAATCAGTTTTAAGGCTGGTGTCAACCTGTCAATGTTTGAAAAGGTTTTGCTCTGTAAATCAGCCTTAATTATTATTCCTAGTAAATGAGTGCGTTTGTAATCCTAATAGGAATATGAAGCTATCCATTATGAGACAATATATGACAGTGCATTTAGCGGTCAACACAGTGAAGCTACACATTATAACTAAACGCGAACTGCTCTACTTGGTTTGGAATATTGTATGTTTGAATGGGGGTGTACATTTTTCAATAAAAATGTTGTTTTTTTTGGGGGGGGTGTTGACATCATCTTTGGTTTGAAAATTACTCAAATTTGTGACTGAGAATGAGAATAAAAGATAGAATTAATTGTTTTGCCTGTCATATATCGTCTCATAACGCAGGCGCGGATCCAGGATTTCTGGGGGGGGGTTCAAACTGGGAAAATTTTCTGACAATAATTTGAAACCTGACAAGCAAAAAAAAAAGAAAGAAAAAGCTTATCACTCCTTTTTGAAATCTGACAAGCAAAAAAAAAAGTCTTTATTACTCCTTTTTGAAATCTTACAAGAAAAAAAAAAAGGTTATCACTCCCTTTTTTCCCCCGCTCGCCCCCCCCCCCCCCCCCCGTATCCGCGCCTGTCATAATGGATGGACGTACATTACAAATGATAGTACTGTTCCGTAGTGATTACTAAAAAACCTGAGAAATTAATTTAAAAAAAAATTTCTTTGAAAACTGTTCTGGAGGAAAATATGTTTCAGTGAGAATTGAGTTCAACGAATATTGGCATGTATAGCTGCTGGCTGTATTTCCCTGCATTTATCAGAACTTAGTCTGGCATTCAGTATAGCCCTCCGCTTCACAACCCTCACTACATTTGCCTGTTTTACTAAGATTGAAATGATGCACTAAATATTCCCTCCTTCATTTGTGGATGGTTCTGCTATCTCACTTGTCACCAATTTTATTTGTATTTCATATGCAGATTGGTACAAACATACCAGGCTTCTTGGACCAGAAGACTCAAACACAACCGTTTGTGTTAATTCAAGGTGAAATTGACAAACCAGAACAAGTGTTTGTTGTTGTGGAAAATAGCACCATCCCATGTACAAGTCTCCTGAAAGGAATTGATATATGCATGAAACTAGTGTATATCCTTGATATGGATTATGCTTGGCAATGTCAACATGTTTGGGACTTTCTGCAGAAGAATGTTTACAAACTTGGGCAGGTGAAAGGTAGAGGTACCTCAGTTCCAGCAGTAACACTTCTCAAAACCTATCTAGAAAACAAGGTAAAAGAAGTTTAGGGAGGCATATGTTTGTACAACACATTTAGGTGAATTGGTGTATTTAAGCCTAATGGATGTACCTATAGTGTTCTGATTTTTGTAGCTTTAAGAAGTGGTAATCTTTGATAGGTAAATAACTTGCATCATTTGTGAAGACAAATCCATGCACTCACAGTTAGTGATTTGTTGATACTTTCTTAACCAGACAGCAATTACAACCAACATCAAAGTAGGAGTGCATTGATTTGTCTAATTTCAATTTCAGTGCCATAATGTTTGGGATTTCTTAATTGCAAACGAATGTATACACACTGTGGCAGGGGAAAGGCAGAGGTACCTCAATGCCAGCAGTAACGCGTCTTGTAGAAAACAAAGTAGAAGAATGATATGAAAGTAGGCTTTTTCTTTTGAGAAATGAATGTTGTGCTACAAACACTACTTCTCAATATATTCAGGTATGCTGTAGGTGTGCATTTTGTATCTAACTGTGTATAATTTTACCAAATTTAGGTGTGCTGAAAATCGCACACCTCAAGACTATTTTAGGTGTGCTATCGAACTTGTACGCCTCAAATGAAAAAGCCTGATGAAAGTTTAAACTTCAACAAGTACTACATAAGTACTACGCTCACCTGGAACATTTTCACTAGTCCAACATATTAGCGCAGTGATACCTGTCTAAAAACGGCAACCTCATCTGGTATAACATCATAAAAGATTACATCATGAAAACATTACAATGTTGCTCCACCTGGCCCCTTGGGTAAAAGAAAATTGAAAAGATGTACATATTGTTTTTTGTATGATGTCATACCAGTTGTAGACAGGTATCACAGCACCTCTGTCTGCAGAAGATTAGCGTAAAACTTATTAACTAGTGTTGAAGTTCAAACTTCGTATTATGTTAAATATCACTACGTATGAATATCTACTCGGATATAAGATTATAAAAAGTGTAGGAAGGCATATCTTTTCGCAGCACATTTATGTGATTTATCTTTTAAAAACTGATGCTTGTCAGTGCCAACATGTTTGGGATTTTTTACTGGGCAGGGAAAAGACAGCGGTACCTCAGTGCCAGCAATAACAGCCTATATATAGAAACAAGGTAAAGAGGTTAAAGTGCGTAGCCTACTGGGTTGTATATATGTGTTAGGGTTTTTGTAGCTTTAGAAGTATTTATCATAAATAGGTAAATAACATGAAATAACAGAGAGAAATGTGGAGGCAAGCACATTGTGCAAATGCCAACATTTAAAGAAAGAATGCAACCAAAAGTAACAAGTTTTGTTTACCAGCATAAGTAGACAAAACTTGTTTTCATTTGAAAATTGGGCTGGAAGTATTAAAGAAGCGAGTATTGGACCATTCTCATAACTGGCAAGTTCAAAAGAAATTTTTGTTTTCTAAAAATCTCACAATATTGCTTGAAATTGTTGTACAGATGTATAGATACAGATTTTTTTTTTTCAGATTGGTCAAGTTCAGTGAATTAAGGGTGAAAATCAATCACAAATGTCAACAATTTTCTTGTGCAATAATGTTCTTGCACCCAAACCCCTACTTGTGAAGTCAAGTGGGTAAGTCATTCAAGTTGTATTTTTAAGGAGGTAGGGCAACCAAAACAAAAATTTAGCATGTTTTATGCGCTGTCTCAAAATATCACCTCTTTTTTTTTAGAAAAATGAGATATGCATCTTAAAGCAAATTATCTGAAAACCTAAAAATGACATTGATATTCATATTCAGGCCAAATCAGTGATTTTTTTTGAAAAACTCACATGATTTAAATCATGATTTAAATCGACATGATTTAAATCAAACAACCCTGGATGGGTTCTTCATGAGAAGTAGATTACAAATTTCTCAGGATGGCAATTGAAAGTTTGTATTGCTCACACCAAAGAGAAACCATAAATTCTAAATTTAAAGACACTTTTAAAAATGCAGGGAATGCCAGTAAATCAGGACTCAAACCAGAGAAACCGTTCGATTTTGTCGCCGCCTCAGAAAAAATATCTCAAACTTTTAACATTTTAACATTTAAAAAATGTTAAAATTTTAACATTAAAATTTATCATTTTAACATTTAAAAAATGCAAAATCTGGTTTTAGCTAATCTCAAGCATGTAACTTTATACAACCTATTCCTTTGTCCTTAAAGGGCAAGTCCACCACAACAAAAAGATGATTTGAATAAAAAGAGAAATATCAAACCAGCATAACGCTGAAAATTTCATCAACATTGGATTTAAAATAAGATAGTTATGACATTTTAAAGTTTCGCATAATTTCACAAAACAGTTATATGCACATCCTGGTCAGTATGCAAATGAGGGAACTGATGTGGTCATCCACTCGCTATTTCTTTTGTATTTTTATTATATGAAATATGAAATATCGTAATTTGTTTCTATATTACAAGTTTTAAAAGGGCTTGACTCCTTCCTACATGTGGGGAATCCACTTCTGCAACATACTGCAATTAAACAAAGAGCTCCCTTATTGACAAAACTACAAAATTTGAAAATATTCTATATTTCATATAATAAAATACAAAAGAAATAGTGAGTGGGTGACGTCATCGGTCCATGCTGACCAGGATGTGCATATAACTGTTTTGTGAAATTAAGCAAACTTTAAAATTTCATAACTTTCTTATTTCAAATCTGATTTTGATGAAATTTTCAGCGTTATGCTTGTTTAATTTTTTTTCTTTTGATTCAAATGAACTTTTTGTTGGGGTCGACTTGCCCTTTAAAAGGAGATGTTAACCTAGAGCTGTGAATGCTTTGTATACCAGATGTAGCTCGAGAATTGCAAACCCTATTTTTGTGGAAACAATTCTTACTATGAGAAAGCTTTACAATGGCTTAAAGGCATTGGTCAACATGGTGTTCAATTTTAAAAATCTGAGCTGCATGTTCTTACATGTATGCTATCAGGATGTCTATTGGAATATAGAAATGAACCTGAGGGGGGGGATGCTTGAAGTTTTATCATTTACAGAAAAAAACTTTTTAAAATTGGATAACTTCAACTTATCATCCCATGACTACTGTGCAGGAATTATTGTCTTACACTACATAATAAACATAATGTTCATAGATCATGTCTTGATAGTGAATATGTGACTTTCTTTTGTTTTTACTTATGTAATATACCTTTCTATAATTTGTTATGTTTTTTATATTGTTAATGTTACCAATTCCTGAATTTGGTGTTGCAATAAAATGTGTTATATGTGAAAGCTAACACTGATGATTCTCCTGTTTTCTTTATGTGTGTATGACAATGATTCTATTCATTTTGAACAGGATTCTATTCATTCTTGAATAGAAAGACTACTCATTCTTGAATAGGAATACTATTTAACTTTGAATAGGGTATATTCCAATTTAACAAGAGGATGAAACTGATTCTATTCATTTTTAATAGGATTCTATTCATTCTTGAATAGGAAAACTATTTAACTTTGAATAGAATACATATTCATTTATTTGAATAGATTTTCCTCTTCATTTTGAAGAGAACCTTGTAAGTGTCCCTCGGAAGAGGTTTTCTATTCAAATCTGAATAGATTCTATTAAAAAATGAAGAGGTTTTTTTTAGAGTGATACTTTCATCAGCTCTCTCTCGTCTGTAAGTAGCCTTTTTTCTCTCCTATAACTAATGATTATGTAGGATTCAACTAGAGAGCTGTGTTCTCCACTCTTCTGCTTTCTCTTCTCCTTAACTTCCTTTTTCTGAAATGGGTTACTACTTTAACATCTTAATAAGATGACATCGAGCAAAGTCGGTTTCGCCATGGTTGTATCGATCACGTATAGCGGTGATCGTAATCCTTCTCGTTGACTCGGGATGTTACAGTGCACGCAGCTCTTAAGTGTGTATCACATTCGACTGAAGAGTGGTCTGAAATATCGGGCTAATAGATGCAGAGGCGAGGCTCGCTTACCCTCTATTACTCTCACATATTGGGGTTAAGGGCCCGTATCATTTCACTCCCGGCATAATTACAGATGTAAATCGAGTGTTGACTCGACACTTTCACAGAAAAGATCGCTAGATCATGCACCACAAGCCTTGGAAGACCGCAGCGCCGCCGTCAGAGTCCATTTCCACACACTCTTAGTTCATTTCGCGGTTTCTTCATCATTTCGAAACCCAACGGCAATCAGCATGCATCTTAATGTTTCAATTCAAACATTCATCCCATTTCGCGATATGTATTTTATTGCCTTGTCGATATAGTCAACGTATTTCATTCAGCAATATGAAGAAGGAGCGACTATCGATGACTTGGGGCCTTTCACGTTTTCGCGCCCTTTCTGGAGAGGTGATTAACACTTCCCATATTAATAGCTCTTATAGCCGAGTGTCGAGCGGTGTCGTCTGCGTATTATCCCCGGCATCGTTCGCCTCCGGGCGACTCGAGCAAGACAATCGTTTACCGCCAACGGCCTAAATTTCTGGTAATTCTCACGTCAGAAACGAAACCCTGGACACGCAGTCGATAGTCAGGCTAAATATACTGAATGAATTAGCCAGTATTTTGAGGAAAATGTCTCGGTTTTTAGAAAGCGACGAGGATCACCTTTACTTGAAAATGATACGCTATTGGTCCAATACAAACACTTGATATAAGAGCGAGGCGGAAAACGGCAATAAATGTTGGTTGCGCTACGAGATGGTTTGCCGCGATCCCTGTCAGTCATCTATCTCATTAAAGAGGGGTGATAGACATTTTGACTTCTCCCTTCGGTCTTACTTACTCTAAATATTTTACATATTGAAAATATATGCATGATAATAATTTATTGTAAAATATATGTCGAATTAAAAACAAATTATGGAGTATATAGAACTTTATGTCATTGTGAAGGGAGAGGAAAACTTTGTTTTTATATCATTCATAAAGTAGAAGATTACCTTTTTAGTATCAGTGTCTAGAAAATGATCTCGCAAGTATGTTGATTCTACAGATTACTAAGTTTAGTAATTAATCATCCATTGTTTTATAATGATTACACACATCCACATGATTTGACTTGAAAGAAATGTACATGAATAAGAACTTTAACAGTTATATGTTTAATTTCTTTTGCGAGTGGAATTTGAAAGATATTGCTAAAAAGTCTGAAAATTACAAAAGCAAACATTCCCAAAATATGAAAAGTGGAAAAACTCAAACGCGAGGTAATTATAACACATTTATCCATGAGAGCCAACCCTAAAGCAATACCAACAATAAGGAGTCTCCTCTCCCTGTCTATAGACGAGTTCAGTGACATGCAAAAAGGAGACCAATAAACAGAACGTGTCCCTTCCTAGACGAGTAACGGATAACTATTATTATTTAGGTAACAAATCTGCTTAATTTCACGCTTATATGACATTTACGAGTGATAGCAGAGACATGAAAATGATAAGAGTAGACGGGAAGTCGTGATGAGAGGGGAAACGTTTTCTAGAACAAAAGAAGGTTAATGAGTGGTACGGGAAGGGGATGGGAAGATAAGAGAAAAGGGGGACGGGGAAGCTATAAATGAAGGGAAAATCAGGCCGTAAAGGAAATGAAGACGAATCATTTCCCGTTAACCCTTTAGAAGGTTAAGTATGAAATCATTGGCTCCATTAAAAACAAAACCAATCATGATCCGTGGTTATAACTGACACAAAATTATCAAAACCCGCTTTTTGTTTGATGAGTAATAAACCCATACCCTTATATGCTCTTTTCTATGTTGTTTTATATTGGTCACATTAGTTACAAAATAGAAAATGTTTATTTCTAAAACATCTACAAAATTATTTTTTTTTTCATATGATTCTATTTTAATGTACTTATGGCGTGTGACAGTAATTGACAATAATGTAAAAATTGAGTGAGGTTATAGCTATAACACGTGATATACTCTACACATTTCCACTTTATTTGTAATATGGAATTGTATTGAACTGTATCATCGATCCCAATGAACAGTGAATATCTGTTTTGTTGTTTTAAATTAGAATCGTTGTGTAATCCCCTGTTCACATCGATATATATATTTATTTTAATAAGACACATTCTAATTCTTCAAAGTTTTCTTCATCTACATAGGTGTACGTGCACTCAAATAAAAATATTTCCAGGAAACCTGAGTTATTTTTTTCACCAAGTTATAGGACAATAACGGTGAGCAAACTAGGTTTATTGTGTACAAACGTATATGGTTCACCCTCCCTAGCGCAATGAGTGTGTCAATTTCAACTGAAATGGCGTCATTATGACGTCTTTGCTAACATTTACAAACAGATAGTTGAAAAATGTCAGTCAGCACAAACTACAAAAATGGTATAGGTACTTAAGTTTACTCTACTCTATTTTTTTATAGTTTGCAATTATGTGTATCATACCCTAATTCAATACTTAATGTGTTACTTTTGCCAATCGCACGTGATAGCACCATATAGGCATGCTGTATTTCACTGCCTGATTCCATTTACAATGTTTGTAACCAATTTGTCGATTTTGTTCTGATGACATTGATGAAACTAGATAATGTTTCGTGTTTTATTTCATTAATAAATATGCAAATGTAAATCATGACTAGACCAACAAGCGAATTTCAGTCTGACCAATAAAACTCGCTACATCACTCTGATGGGACAATAATAACGTCGAAATATTTATAGGGAGTATAATTATAAATCATGTTTGTGACATAAGAACCTTTTTTTTATTCTTGGAATACCCAAAGTGATTGCCTGCCTGCAACATCACCAGGATGATTCGAAATATTATTCAGAAAATCAAAACATATTCTTCATAATGACTTTATGAGTTTGTGATCAAATTATGTTTTGCACGCAATTAAGCAATATCACGCACATCATAGACTTTTCCCACGTTTTAGATGGCGCAAATTTCTGTGAAACTAACAATACATTATACGAAATAAGAACAAAATTAAGCAGCCCCTCATTTTCCCGCTTTTTTCGTTCTTTAATTTTTCTTGAAATACCCCATAATGCATTGTATCGGTGTACTCTTCTTTATCTTTATTTGTTAATCATACAATGAAAGGAATGATTTATAATCACGGTCGACTTACAATGTTTTACACTGATTTTAAGAAGCTTTGCTTTAGCATTTGGTTGCTCATCTTCGTAATCCATCTGTTCTCATCCCTCCAAATCTAAAATCTATCCGATTTGCATGTATTTGTCACCTGCTACCAATCCTACAAAATATGTAAGAGCTAATAACGAGCTCGGGTATTCATGGAGAACCGTTGCGTAGAGCAAACTTCAGCAAATCCTTGAAAGCTACAATGGTAAGCTTTCTAAATAGCAGGAGCTGTGTTAGGTAACAAAGCGAAAAGATATAAGGAATTATTTGGAGAGGGAAGAGTAGAGGTAAATCTGGGATAGGACTGGTGGTGGTTGTGTTTGAGAAACAAGGAAAAACAAAGAGAAACATCGATCACAAAATCTGTTCGGTGTGGTGGAGTAGTAAGGATGAGAGGATAGTACAGAGGAACAATAGAAACTTGAAGAGTAATGATGGAGGATAAGAGATGCGTGACAGAAGTCTGGAACAAAACGATTTTCCGATTACGTCTATTCTTTTGAAATCGCTTTTACCCTTCTGGTACAGAAGAGCATTATACAAATGGTTAATATGAGCCGATTGGTTTGGCCCTATACATGATAATCTTATTGGTGATCTAGATTCGTTTTGTTCGAATATTCTCCTGACTGTGAACTCATCACCATACATAACGCCGTTGTTCAGGATACTTACTATATTATCAGTGCATGGCAAAAAAAAATCGTTGCACAATGTTATTGAAATAAATAGAAACAAAAATCTATAATTTTAATAGATCCAAAATACGAATTGATAATAATTCGTTCTTGGAATATCATAAAAGTGAATTGGTACAATAGCGATCGACTTTCACTGAGGAGACACTATTGCCGCCAAACAGAATTAGAAATAAAACCTTGCATCTTTGTGAATAACTTCCCGCCAAATTCATAGAAATATAAACAAAGCAATTAAACCATCAACATGGCCCAGTAAACGTCGAAAAAGCTTTCAAATATTTAACACAGCTTGATACACATCATCGCTAAGTGATGAGCAGAAGTTCAGTGAGATATACGAGATTCCCTGCTATGAAATCAATTTATGTTTTGAATTATTTACTTTTCCCCAGGAAACTATTATCTCATTCACTTTTCATCAAAACACAATGTGCCGTCCTCATATTAATAAGCGATCATTTTTTTTTATTCATCAGTACTTGCGAGGATAACTAAGACATAACTCAGCTGCATGGTTCTTTGTGTGTATGTTTAGTGTGATGGTGATGATTTCCAGTTGTACTAAACAAAACTTTATAAAATTTTAATGTGCTTTACATCAGAATGTTGAATTCATCATTATAAGAAGAAGAGGAAGATACATGTTGTTGTTAGTGGTGGTGGTGGTTTAAGCTAGCAGAAGTATGACTTGTATTAATCATGTTAATAATATCATCATCGTCGTTATCAGAGAGGTCTCTTACTAACTTTTTTTAGACTCATGTTACAGGATTTCATAATAAGTGGTTGAGATCAGCGTCAAATTTATCAAGGAGCAAATAGGATTCCTATAAGTATTTATTGCATGACAACAGAGCTCTTATGTTACCTCTTTGTTTTTCATGACTATATAATGTTGATTCCTATTATTCAAAAGTCTTAACCATCCTTTTCAGTAGCATTTTCTGCTCTGTTATTGAACAAACAAATGCTTCACAGCAGTGGGTACACTTATCTCTCAATGTCTTCCAGTTTCCACCATTCACTCAATGGGTGACCAGGTGAGAGCTGACCGATTAGGTGCGAGTTTGAGGGTAGCCCGACCCGGAAATCTCGGCGGAGAGCCTCACGCGAATGCCGCTTGGGAAGGTTACCAAAACACATCCAACCCTACGATGAGTGTAAACATTGGTCACACCTGGATTCGAGAATGAACCCATCTCCTTCTGAGGATCAAATCTGATGCATGTTTCTACTCAAAACATGTTTAAGTGCGGCGTGCCTTTGTCGTCCGTTTGACAGACGGCGCCATATGCCTATCATATGATCACGTGATATAAGTGGTAGACATCTGAGACGCCAAACCACCGGAGGGAATGGATACCCAGCGGGCGGGGGTCGGGAAGGTGTTGCTATAGACGGGTGCGCTACTTTTAATTGATTTGGACATTCCCTACAGGTGGTGGTGATGGTGGTGGTTAAGGGTTGAGGGTTCGATCTCTCCTTTTTTATATTTAAAAATGTTTTGCACTGTAGTAAATTATAAATGTATTCCATCTATACTTTTATGAGAATGTCTGCATGAGGCAATGAGGTACTGACTGAACAGTAATTCTTAGAGCTTGTTTAGTTTCGGCGCTTGAGGTGTTCCTCTCTTACCCATACCCTTTTGAGAGTGATATAGAAAGGCTTCGTCCAGAGGATAGCCTATTTTCATAGGTGTGAAAACAGAATGGAATGGTGGTTATTTCACCGCTAGGGTAAACTTGTCACCGAATATTCTCAAAATAAATCATTACCTGTGCAATGAATCCAATGTGAGATAAGGAAAGAACGCGATAAAAAACAAACATTTAGAAGATACCACCGTGACAGTATACTACCAATAAATGAATACTTATCGAAATATAAATCCAGGAAGCTATTGATGGTAGGAAGTAAGAATATAAAATATAGTTTGATTTATACCGAAATTTTTGTTTGTTTCAAGACATAATAGAAATCAATGCCTTTATAACCAAATCAAATATAATGGTTGATAAATACATGAACTTTGTATCAAAGAAAGATTATTCATTCGTTTGGTGGAATTGATGCATGTTCTGAATGTTGATAATAGTAATAAGCTAAGGGGAAAATTTTGTTGTTTTTGTTATTCTGTAAATCTACTTCCAATATTTAGCTGTACGTAAATGGAGAGGTCCACCAGACTCCACTTACGACAATCGTATAGGCTTATTTATCTAAATCTTTGGCGAAGATATTGTAAATTATGTTGGAATATCATTATCATTTTAATCTTCGGTCATTTGGTCATTTACATTATTTTTCTTTCCATATTCCATTGATTTTTTGTGAAAATTTGAATTTCCAGTTGAACAGATTTAGCGTTCCATTTTTTATTATCATTATTTAATGTCTGACATTAAATCATCTTTAGATTTAACAAAACTCATAGGCTTTAGGGAATGGATTACATTATAAAAGTCTATGTTGATTTTAAAGAAATTGAAATTGTATGAAATTTGAAGAGATGAGTGCTAGAAACAGCAAATATATCTTGAAAATGTTTTCAGGAAAATACAATTATCGAAAAAAGAACCTTTTTAATCAATGTTTTAGGCACTACACTAAAATACATCATCTACTTGGAAAATGCCCTTTCGTTTTAACGGGATTATACATATTTTATTAAGCATATTAGTTTTTCTATTTAGATGTTGGTCCCTAATCTATTGCAACCGGTGGTGAAATGAGCCAAAGATTTGGGGGGTTCAAACACTGCATATGGGGCAGCGAGTGAGCAAAAATTATAATCTTTTTGAAATGATAGATTTTGACAAGAAAAATGTTATCACAATTCGTACTTTTTAATTTCCTTTCCATTATTTTCTCATATTTCTCATTTTTCATTGTTTCATTTTTTTTGGGGGGGGGGTGTCTCGGGTTTTTCCCAAGGCCCTCATCTATAACGCGAGTGTCAGGAATAACCTTGTTTAGTTACTCATAATTTTTTTATTCTATGTTGAAATTTTGGAGCTGGGTCTAGGGGATGTTCTAAGATGCTATTACCATCCATATCCCTCATCAATAAAATTGGTTGGCGAACAAAGACTTGTTTACGCCAACTTCGCCTCCAGGAAATCTATATATGGCCGGGGGCAATCCTAGTGAAGAAATCCCATCCCCTCTAGCGGGCATGATTTTCACCCATCCATTATTCTCTATTGTTCAGTTACATGTAATATCGATCAACTATTGAATGTTGTTATACCTAGTTTGAAACGATGGAATGTATGGAATGCTATAGGGCATTGATTGTTTCATGTCGGATCAGACAACAAGGTAGACATCTGAAAATATTTCCTAATTTCCAAGATGAAGAAGATGGCCATAAAATGGGCTGGTTCACATTAAAAAGTTAAAGCATGCTAGATGCAAGTAGATTGTTGAACACTATGATGATCTAAAAGCTGTCAAATATAAAGACCGTGTAAAACGAATAAAAGGTCCATGGTGTGAAATGAAAATCATAATATCTGTCATATTTTATAATTACGACGGTTATAATCAATAAAACTTATATTTACGATAAAGGATCATAATAAACCTGATTATAATTTCGTTTAGAAGAAGAGTATAAGTCATTACATACACAATTTCATATTTTTTAAGGCTTTGATGTATCAAATTATATTTTGATATATAGTCAGAAATGTAAGATTTTGTATAGCCTATAGGTATAATTATATGATAACACAAAGTTTGTAATAAGTATTTTTGTTTTATGCACTGAACTCCTTTCACTCTACATGCTCTAAAAAAAAGTTTGCCCAATATTGGGATATTGGGTAAAATGAGAACATGCATGTTGGTTGGGTAAAAATATACCAAATATTTTGTAAATTTTACGCAATGTTGCGTTAAAATTTACCCTTAAAATATGCATTTAGCCCAATATGAGGTAAAAAAAAAACCAGCAAACATGCATGTTCCCTTTCTACCCAAGAATTGGTTTTACGATTTGGCGTTATCAATGTTTTTATTGTAAATTCTGGCTAATATATTGATACAGTTTTATGAAGAAATATATTGTCGTTGTTTTATTTTAAATGTGAAGAGGAATCAGTTTACAACATTTTGTTGTTTGGTGATAGACAAAACAAGAAAGATAACAATAGGATTACTCGATTTGAGAGAAAGTGTCGGAAGAGAGAGCGCGAAAAGAAAAAAAAATAACGACTGTGGTCTCAGTTGGAAAGTTTTGCTCGAGGCAAAATACCGCTGCTTTTCTTTTCTAGGAGTATATCGATGTATTCGATGTTTATCAAATATTTTGGCGAATCGACACTTTTTCTAGAGCCAACGGCAAAAAGTGAACGAGAAAATAATGCAAATCCGTATCGATAAAACTTTACACCAAAAGATTATTTCTTTTCATCACTTTCCGACATATTCGTTTTTCAATCGAATTTCACCTTTGTCAGATGAAGTGGAAAGTTGTTTGCACTAATTTTTAAAGAAACAAGTTTGTCGATATATTTTATTGGAAAGAAAAGTGAGATATTTACAGTAAACAAGCTCCAAAGAACCATGAAAAGACCCAAACACGGGCGTACGACAGAAAAAAAAGGGTTTGTCGATTATTTACAGTAATTTTGCTTGGAAAATCAGCTCTTTTGTAAACATAAGTTTCAGATTATAAAGGTAAATAAAGACATTTTTAATGTAATAATGATGCTTAAAACAGACCAATGTTGTATTAAGACATTGTGTCTTTTTGAATATCACATTTCTTTGAACAATTAGCCATCTTCATGCCGTGTCGTATATCTAGAGGATTTATTTCAATAAAAAAGTCACCACCGTTTTTAACAACCATGAATAATATGGAAGAAATTTAAGAAGAATATTTGGTGATGTTGATATTTCATATTTCTGTGCCTCCCGCAGTGTGTACGTCAATCTGTTGGTAATTGGAGATAAAATTCAAGAAAAACATGCATCATTCAACGATGGACGGCATAGTTCTTTGGGAAACGGTTCGCCGTGTCGTGTGCTGGGGTGGGCAAAAATATGTTCATGATGTTAGAGTACTGTAATAATTACATTTGTCAGAGACATCGATTCGATTTGCCGCCGATTTGATGTCATGATGATATGAACTAACGAATCCTCTACCTGTCTACTGAATATAAATTTGTTGCATATTAATCTGTTTTTTTACGGCTATTTTGGTGATTTCATTCTGATTACAACATTCATATTTAAACTTAGTTGATTTTTCTCAAGGTATCATTGTGCGATGTAGCCTATATATATAGTAAATGACATCCTATGCACTACTTTTGCAGATCTATACCAACACTTTAAAACATAAAAAAATGATTAAAAAAAACTTTATTGATTAGTTCATTCTTGGAATTATTATCATGTATATTATGTACTTAACATGCATTTAATTCAAATTCTTTGTCAATTTGAATTTTACTATCCTTATGAGGAGTCATTAAAAACTATTCATATTTTACACTAATACATCGACCATTTTGGGAAGTATCTTTATGTTTGCACACCACTGACAATGGATGGAAAGAGCGAAATGTATGCAATGTTCTCAATGTGGTAAAGTTTTTTTTTGTCCCTGGTTACTCCTTCGAATACACAACTGCGTATAGCAGAAGAAAACATTATCGCACGCGATTTTTATTTTGAAACTTATATCTTATTGATGTTCTTCAAATCCAAGTCCTTTCTTCAACTCTGCCAGCTTTTATTTACTGTAAGCGATACAGGATTTCCCAATTTTAGAGGGATCTGATCGAGTTGTTCTCTTCTAAGGCGGCGAGGAAAAGTGATTTCTCTGGAGAAGGATTAAAGGTCTAACCCGGAAAATTCCCAACTTATCGGATTGTCAGAAGCTAAAAACAGCGCGATTGGATCCGTGGATGTATTTCCGAAGACATATTTTCTGCTGGGTTTTATTTTCTCTTTTTTTTTGTCGATAGACAATGGTGAAAGGACCCCATATTTTACATCTAAAAAAATCGTTAAAAAACATGTGAACACGGTGGTCTTCATCTTATTCTAACAATATATGTCTCTCATTTAGAGTTTTTACAATAAGTAATTTCAAGAATGGTATACATACTTAATAAAGAAACATAATAGCAACTTGTTAGTCATTCGAGAATAGATATTTTTTGTAAAGCAACATGTAATTATTACTTTAAAAAAATAGTTCAGTCGATTCCAGTTGATATTCAAGTAAACTTTATCATTAACAGTTTTGATACAATATCCATTGCACATGAACAAAGTTTCCAATATTGTAACTCTGATTTATTACAACAATCATCAATTATTGTAAGTGGTTATTATAAGTTATATATTTAAGTAAAAGTGTTACTGGTCACACGCAAGTGTTTGTGACCATTTGCTTAATGCAATTTTGAAAAATCATTCAATTATGATACTAGTTAAAATTTATAGTTTGTTTTCATCTTGTCTTTAACTATACTACTACAACTGCTTATAATTATTGACGATACTTCTCGTATATTCAGATATCTACTCACTACTACTACTACTACTACTACTACTACTACTACTATTACTACTACCACTTCTACTTCTATTACTACTTATACTACTACTACTACTACTACTACTTCTAATAATACTATTGATAATTATAATAATAACAATAACAATAATATTTGTACCATACTTTTAAAATGACAATTGCATTTTACAACTGCTTGATTTGAAATATTACGTTAGAACACAAGTTGAAACAAGAGGAAATGTTAGTTCGGAAAATATATCTAAAGGAATTTGTCCCCATATTTGTACCTAATTTTATGTACTTAAATTTACTTCAACTTATAATTTACTTAAACACTTATTATTTACTTGTTTATACCTAAAAGTATAGTTATTGGCCTACTTATACTTATACCTGCTTATACTTAAACTGAAACTTATATTCACACTTATGCCTACTCTTTCATCACTGATGTCACCTCCGACTCAGTCTTAACAGTTCGAGTACGGACGTCATGTATATAACATGGATGATAGATGAAACGTTAACCCTAATTGTTTTTGAAAGTTTATTTCTAATTTGATTTAATTAAAAAAGCAATATTCCATCTCTTAGACCGGACATATGATCTTAATAGGGAATGGTTCCACGTCAGGGATGATTCGAAAGTTACAATTTTTTTGTTCATTGGTTTCTAAAACTTTCTGATGAGTCCTATCCTTTAACTCAGCGGGCAGCTTTGGGTTTTTTGGGTCCATGTATATAGTATCTTGGTGTGGGGTTTCATAAGGGCGGCTAGGACCAAAAGGAACACGGTTAGCAAACAATCGAAGCACCAATCATCTCAAGGGAGGATTGCTCTCTCTCTAATGGTTGCCAGGTGAAATCAGTCAATGACAAGATGTCTAACAAGCCAAAGTACTTCTAAACTTTACCCTCTTTTGGACTTTCCCCCAATATTCCGCTTCGATACAACAGATCAAGACAACTGTTTATCCATGTTATTTCGCTATTTTGTTGTTGTTTTATTTCTCGAAATGATGGAAGATGCGAAAACGGTCAACAAGTTTCACTGTGATCATGCAATCGTAAGATAATATTCTGAATTAGAAAACTATCATAGATATTTACAGAAATATACAGAGTAACTCAAAGATCTAAACAATTAGTATTACACCACGTGCATAAGATATTATATTTGGATACATTAGATCATTATATAGCAAATAATTTCACCCGTGTATCAAATATTCATAGGTACGATACTCGAAATAGTAATTTTAATTTTGTATTACCAAAACGTGAAAGACCTATAGGGAACACTTTTTATTTTAATGGCATCCAATTTTGGAATTCTCTTCCTAATCAAGTAAAAGCAGTTAAAAATTTCCTCACTTTAAGATTGCATTAAAGAAGCACCTAAAACTGAATCTACTCGAGAACAGTATTACCAGTAAAATTCACACATTTTTGTACAATTGGTTTTTAGTATTGTAGATAATGTAGGGTATGATAAAATATAATTCTTGTTTTATATTAGGTAGATTATTGTTTGCTTCAGGTATTTGCAAATTATTTGACTGATGGATATTTATTTTTTTAACCATATTCCAGTACTTGTCGTTGTAATGTATGTTTAATGTTTTATACTAACAATAGAACCCATTGGAAATAAGTCTTTCGGCTTTCGTGGGCTATCCTGTCAAGGTATTCTTCAATTTTATTGTAATCACCTGTGATATTCTTGACGAATAAAATCAATCAATCAATCAATCAACTTCTGTTGTCAAAAGAAAAGTGAGGTTTGAGGAATGTTTTATCATCAGACTATTAAATTCAATCAAATTTTTAAGCATAATATATCATTTCCTTATCGTTCCAATTCATCGTCGCCTTCTTTTAAACGATGCCACTTCAGGGTCTTCAGAGCTCAAATAAAGAAAAATGCTACTCCAAAGATAAGGCCAATAGCTTTTACAAAATTAGAAGTATATGCAATTCAGTTTATCGAATAACAAATGTAATTTTATAAGGTCATATAAAAAAAAATCGGTGTGTATGAAAATAAATGTGTGAGACGCAATTTTTTTTTTCGTCCGTGCTAATGGAAGATGTGTGAGAGTAAAAAAAAGTGCTTCCATTTTCTAGACAGCTTAATTGGCTATCAATACCGAATTAACATCTTCAATAAGTTATTTGAGAGTTTTCCTTTCAAGCTTGATTGAGTGATTACACGAAATGAATAACCTAAGCTTATCCTATCAAAATATACTGGTTCTAAAAAACGATCGAAGTGACATCTTCTTAGCATCGTACTCGAGCTTTCTCACGTGTTTCATCCAAAGTGTCAAGTAGCTTTAATCAAGGAGAGTGATATCTCCTTGCTTTAATCCTGTATGAAGGGTCTGATTAAAAACTTGTGATAACGTGATGAATGAAAGATAAAGAAAGCATTAAAAACACGAAAACAAGTGGGTCAGGTTCACAATCGACACTTTGCCGTGAACATTTTTTTCTTAATCGCACTCTCTCTTAATCTCTCATCCACTTGTATTCTTTTATTAGCAAGCATTGATCACCCGACAAATAGAATAACACTTCCTTGCAAATCACATCAACATAGCGTATCAAAAGTGAACTAAAAAAGTTTGGGAGACAAAAGAAGCCATTGCTGCTAATCTATTTCTCTATTGGTCTGTTATTCTGGTTCACACGCTGTTAATTACAAAATGGTGATGAGGATGAGAGAGTACAATACATGGTTTAGTAATGCTTCAATTGTCTTCATCTCTCTCCTTTTCACTTTCTCCTTAGTAGGGAGTTTCAGGTGAACTTAAACTTGACCACATTCAATAAGCTTATGTTAATCCATATCCGATCGGTTTTAATCCCTTCAAGGATAATGTCAAGCCAAGATGGGGGATGGGATGGGATAATACCTGCGATGAATAATTAAAGAGACTATTTTGCCCTCTCGTTCAAGAAAATCGTTTAATACATCAGCTTTAGATTAAAACACGGTTGTGTTTGAATGGAGTTCTTAATTACCTTACACGTTCGGGCAATGCAGTGGTTAATTGGGGGATAAGCGCACCTTTATAAGAAAAAGACGGAAACAAAATTGAATTTGTGAATGAAAGGTTGAAAAGAGGAGAGCGGTAAAAGGCTTGGCCCCTCGCCCTCACCTGACGAGAAAGGTTTGACTGACGCCATTTTAAGTGTTTGATGAGATCCAACCAGAGAAAATAATCGCATCCTATTTTACTTCATAGCTACAAACTAAACATCAATTTTGTTGTGTGTCCAGGAACTTAGTAGTATGGCTTATAATGTACTCCTTGAAAAATAGTGTGGAAATGTATGTAGGGAGTACAAGCATTTTATGCAAAGGAACGGAAATGTAAGCTTGTGTTTGAAAATAATAATATTTATGTGATTTGTAATGCGCCAAATCCACTCGGCAGAGTGCCCAAGGCGCAGAGAAAGAAAGAAAGAGAAAAGTACAAGAAAATGGCAATGTATTCTTCCGTTTCTTCTCTCTTAGCTTTTGGTTATCAGTAGTATTCAGCATAAATCGATCACCATCAAGTGTGTTAATCATTATTCAAAAAAAAAATAAGACAAAACTCGTAATCAAGAATACCAGGCTCCTTTAAAAAAAATAACACGGAGACAAATCATCGCGCACTCACCTATCTCCAAAGTTCCTCTTTCACACACGCTCGCGCTCGTACATACACTTCAAATAAATGAAACAACACCTGTTTGACACACACACACACCCACACTCATCCTCCCCCTTCTTCCCCCCCCCCTAAAAAAACAAAACCCCACATAACATGATTCTATCATTTCATTTAAAAAATGTCCCGTGTGTTATGTCCATGTTGGACACTGCTGTCTGTGCTTTCCCCGATTGTAAGGTTGACTTTTGTAAGGTGTGTATGTATGTAGACTTATTATGTCTATGTAAATGTGTATACATTCAGGATGTTTCAGCCGTCTAAATGCAGTGTTTTGAATTATGTTTTTTTTTTCCCTTGTACTTCCTGTTAAAAAAGATCCTTCTAATTCCATCAGTTACCCTTCTGTTGTTCTCTCTCCATCATCTATCATTCACTCACCCCTCCCCCAACCCCACCTGTACACACCTGACATGTGATGTGATAGCCGTCCTGCTGGCGCCTCTTGTCCATCATAATACTGTCTGATTGGTATATCATCAAGAACACATCAACCAGGTGGTAAACATGGTGTTTTCTATGCATTTAATCTTCATTAAAGTTCATTGTCAAACTTTGTGTAATACCTTTCGATTAAGAGATCATCCTACTTTCAGATCTAATCCATCCCCGTCCATCCAGGTGTACGTTTATAGCGCGAAAGAGACATAATACGAGAAGCTTAATGACTTTTGAAAGCAAGTTATCAAGACGGATGAGCGCATCTAAGGAAAATGGGAGAACGTATTATAAAGTAGTGAAACAAAAGAAAAAGAGATAGAAAAGATCGAGAATACAAATGAAGGAGAAGGAAATGAGAAGGTGAGATTTAAAAGAAATGATGGAAAAAGTAGGAAGGGTAGAGCATAGATAAAAAAGCAGTAATTGATAAGAACATGGAGTTGGATATTATGTGAATAAAAATGCGAATTGATTAATTAGTTGTTGTTTAACTTCCTACAGCGATTTTTTTTTAATGATTGAGGATTGATTGATTGATTAATTGATTGATTGATTGATTGATTGATTGATTGATTGATTGATTGATTGATTGATTGACTGATTGATTGATTGATTGATTGATTAAATTTCATTACTTTTCACAAAAAATTGTAAGGTCAAGGAATGAGTTAAAAGCATTTATGATAAATAATTGTAAAAAAAAAGTTTCATAGCACATTTGTGCGATTCATCCTAAAATGAAGTTAGAAAAATGAGACAATTATTAATAAATATTTAGCAAAAATCCAACTGAGAAAAACATGTTATGCATTTTTAAGTATCGATTTTGTGACGTATTAAGCAAGCATATGCCCTATATTATTACATAATAAGTGTCATTACTGATGATTGAACATTTTTTATTTCAAATGTGTATCATTTTTATTGAACGCATAAGTGAATTCATTTCACTGCGTTTATTAAAATCAAATTGACATCAGGTTAAACTTCCCATATCGGGGTACAACTACCCCCACCCATAGTTTGTTCTACTTATGGAAATTATACCTACCTCATTTGGTATTGTTTTGCATACGTTTCATTTACTTAGCCTCCCACTTCTTGCACTTTGTACATAAATTTCAGGATGTCATAATGACAACACATTTGAAATTACAATCAATTATCAAGCATTAAGGAGTAGTAATTTTAATCTACCCTTGAATCAAGATAACATTAAGATGAATGATTTACATCATCGGAATAAGAATGACAAACGAATGCATCATCATGTGGCGAGTTTGATCTGTATGGGTTGTGGCGGTTATGGGCGGGATAATACGCATCAAAATGAATTTATTTATTCAGAAACACACATCAATAAAGAGTCTTGAAACAATTACGCATAAAATAAAACATCATACAATAGTCACTATTTAATTAAGTGATGGAATTGTGGTTACTACTTTCTGGAACAATTTTAGATCATGGCCTGAAATAAGAGAAAGATAGATTGAGGGCGACATTCCATAGTTATCGTGTTTTATAGATTGGCAATGTTGTGATGCATTCTTTTGTGGTATTGCAAACATAGCAAAGATAAAAGAACATTGTGATGAGGCATTTGTAAAGTAAAAGAGGGAAGGGGGGCTTCTTGAAATAGAACTTTAAAATCGAACTTCAATGACCTTCCATTCCAATACATTAAATGAGAAGGTTCTTTTATTTCATTCACGGGAAAGTGAAAGTGGTAAACATCTTTTCGAAAAACACATTGATGTAATGTAACAAACCGTGACATTCTTTTCATGTTTTGAACAGCATCACATATGCTTGATCACAAATTAATCCATACTCTTAGATGACATTAAAGCATTATAGTCCTTTCAAAGCTCGTAATTTACAACAAAAGTTATCAATACAATAACCATTTTGCGACCTTGATCTTAAGAATTCAATTCAATTCAATTCAATTCAAATTCAATTTATTCTTGATAATAATAAAACATCATCAAATTGTACATTCGTATATAGAAATATAATTACAAGAAAAGGAGGGCAACAAAAAGTTTACACTTGAAAATAAGAAGCCTCCAAAGAATACAGTAATTAATATATGTACACATCAGATGAAGGGGGGGGGGAAGCGAAACATGCTCATTCACACACAGACACATCCACCGAGAAACATCGTCATCATCACTCACAAAAGCACACCCGAACATCCATCATCATGGTTCATTCATTAACAACAATATTACATATATAAATGAGGTGAGTTTGAATTCAAATTAGGAATAGGTACTAATAATGATCTTTTTTAGTTTGCATTTAAACGAAGAAACATTTGAACATGAAAAAAGGCATACATTGAGATGATTCCAGATTCGTGGTCCGGTAAACTTAAAAGAGTTCAGAATTAAGGTTGAAGCTGTTATAGGGTAATGAAAGCTATTAGCAGAGCGAGTATTGTATCGGTGAAAGTCGTAGTTATATTGAAAAAGATCGATGATATTAATAGGAGCATATCTATATCTAACTGCGTGCATAAGTGTAGCAATCTTAAATTTATGAATATCGTAGACTGTCATTGTTTTTAATCTAAAAAATAATGGCCCTGATGGTGTCAGATATGGAGAATTGGTGCAAATGCGTAGTGCTTTTTTCTGGAGTTTGTGGATACAATCCAATTTAGTTATTCCAACACTGGCCCATGTTATGTTGCAATATTGAATATAAGGTAGAATCAAAGAGTTGTATAGCATAATTAAATTCTTTTCAGGTAATATGGATTTCAATTTACACAGTATTCCTACACTTTTGGATATTTTGTTACAAATATGTAAACAATGATTAGTAAAAGTTAATTTATCATCTAAAATTATACCTAGAAATTTGACTGTTTTAGTTACATTCAGGATTGTCGAACCTAGTTTTAATTTAACAGCAGATATATTACACGAAATGTTTGGCTTACAAAAATACATAACATTGGTTTTATCATAATTTATTATTAATTTATTGGCTCCAAACCAGTCTGTCACTTTGCATAACTCTTTCTTAGTTTCATTTAAAAGTTCATTAAAATTACTATGTGAAGAAATTATATTAGTGTCATCTGCGAAAAGTATAAAGCGAAAAAAAGAAGATACATAACATAAATCATTGACATACAAAATGAATAAAAGTAGCCCCAATATTGAACCTTGCGGTACTCCGCATTGAACTTTAGAATAAGAAGATTGACAGTTATTAAAAAAGGTGAATTGATATATATCGTTTAAGTAACTAAAAAACCAATCCCATGCTATGCCCCGAATACCAAAATGTTTTAATTTATACAGAAGAATTTTATGATCAATAGCGTCGAATGCTTTGGAAATGCTTTGGAAAGAAGGAAAATGCCAAAAGAGTGTAGATTATTTTCAAAGGAGATAATAAGTACATTATGTAAATCAATAAGAGCATGTTCACATGAGTGTCCTGGTCTGAAACCATATTGGGCATTATTTAGTAATTCGTTTTTGTTTAAATAACAAAGTGTTCTATTGTATACAATCTTTTCCAATATTTTCGAAAAACAAGGTAGTAAAATTATTGGTCTGTAATTCGAAAAGAGATGTTTATCACCTTTTTTGTGTACAGGGATTATTTTACCTATCTTCATTTTGTTAGGGACTTTACCGGAACAAAAAGACAAGTTTATGATATGAACTAGTGGATCAGCTATAAGTTGGATTACCTTTTTGATTAAATTAGTACAAACATCATCAAAACCTGTACTATTATTACTTTTGAGCTTAGTTACAATATCTATTATTTCATTAGCATTTGTTGGATTTAAAAATAACGATTTACTACAAGGATTTTTTAAATATGAAGTAAATTTAGAAATGACTGATTTGTCCAACTTTGAACGAGCTAATAAAGCAATATTAGAAAAATATGTATTAAACTCTTCAACAATGTCTTCATCTCTATCTATTTTATTCCCATCTTTTATGAAGAATGAGGGGAAATCAGACTTTTTGCCCTTGCCAATTAAGTTGTTTAAAATTTTCCATACCTTAGAAAGATTATTTTTATTTGCTTGTAATAATTCGCAATAATATTGCTTACGGGCAAGCTTTAGTGTATTATTTAAGATATTACGATATCTTTTGAATTTAGTATGCGATTGAACATCACGTTTAATACAAAATATCTTATATATGCTTTTCACACTGCATTTCCTTAACCCCATACTGTCCTTAACCCCGGACTATCCTTAACCCTATACTATCTTTTTTTATATTCACACTGTCTTTCTTAACCCCGTACTATTTGCTTAGTCGGGGTTAACGCCTTAACCCTGGGCAATCACACAGGTCATACATAGTGATGATTTTACCATACAGAGCGCGATTAACGTGCAATTTCGACTTCTGTGATTGGCTAATGCTTAGCCCCACTTTTGCTAAGCCCTGTTTCGTTTCACACTGCATCTCTTAGCACCGCAATTGTGGTGCTAGCAATAAAGCCGGCTAACCCTGCTTTTTTGCAGGGCCAGATAGTACCGTACTATTTACCGTGCTAGCCCACTTTGCTAAAACGTAGTGTGAAAACGAAGTGGGCTAAGCTTAACCCCGGGAAATTGGTGGGGCTAAGACCCCCCCCTTAGCCCCACCAATTTCCTGGGGTTAAGGAAAAAAAGTGCAGTGTGAAAAGCATATATAGAGTCTATTTTTCTTATTAATACATCTTAGAATAGAAGGAGATACCCAAGGTTTCCTTGGAACATATTTCTTTTTACGACATTTCTTTTGACACTTTTTATCTACAGCTTCATTGAATTTATACAAGAATCGTTCATAAGCAAAGTCAACATCGTCAAATAATAATACATCAGTCCAACTAATCTCAGAGAGCTCTTTTTTCAAAGCATTGATAGTTGTAGAAGTTATACATTTCATAGAATAATTTGACTGATGTGATCTAAAAGCATTCTCAATGCGTTTATTTTCAGTCATAGAAAAAAACGGGTAAATGGTCAGTGATGTCATTATATAGGATACCAGCTTTAACATTCTTATCACACACATTTGTAAAAATATTATCAATGAGAGTCATCGATGAGTTATTGATTCGAGTGGGTCTATTGATTAGGGGGCGAAAAGAGTTATCGTAAACAATATTTACAAAGTCATTCATATAATTTACAGTTAAAGAATTCATTAAATTAATGTTAAAGTCTCCCATTATAGGTTTCTTTACTTTCATTTGTTATTGTACGTAAACATTCGTTCAGAGCTATATTGAAATCATAAATGTTTGTATGCGGGTCTCTATATATGACAGCAACTATGATATTTTTATGTTTAGGTATACTTATCTCAATAAAGAGAGATTCACAAAGGTTGAGAGATAAATGAAGATCTTGTCTCTCAATAACATTGAAAGTATTATGTATAAACATCGCAACACCGCCACCTTTGCTTTTCAATCTATCACTATGAAAAAGAGTATAATTATTAATATGAAATAACGATAAGGGTGTTCGCTCATGTATCCAAGTCTCGCTAAATCCGTACACAGAAAATTGACAATTTAGTTCGCATATGAAATCATGAATTGTATCAAAATTCTTATACATGCTTCTTGAATTGAAATGGATTAAACTAAGATCACTGAACCTCAAGCATGTCAAGAGAACCATTACAACTTTTTAAACTTTTCTCTCCAACTTTTCAAGATTTGTAAGCCTCTTATTGTTCGTCTGATTTTGTTCAATCTTTTGCCAACTTTTTTTTTTGTTTCTCATCAAATAAACCTTCTATTTGAGTTGGATCTCGCTTTATATAAGAAAGGTTCCAAAATAAGATTTTTCGAAGCAGTCCATTTTCATTTTTAGTGCATCAGAGTCAGTTGTGTGTTGTCTTGTAATCATTGTTTTGTGGGGAGGTTAAATATATGTTATCTGTTTTTTCATTGTGTAAAAGAATGTCGTCCTTCCTATGTTTCTTCTCGCTCCATCATGCTCGTCCATTGTTCTAAAGAATGCACAAATTTTCTGCTTTGTGATTCAGTATGTTCTTTTTGAGGCAACTTAAAGAAATCAAATGTCAAAGCTCTGACGAATCTAATCAATATAATTAGTCGTCTCGAAAAACAAGAATGTCATCAGAGACGCTGTTACCATGACGTCATCCTTTCAAATTGTTCGTCAACTTTTACATCATCGTAATTTATGAAATGAACATACCTTAACATCTTTAATCAATTAGAAATTGAAACATCGCACTTGGAATATTACATACTAGTACGTTGTCCAAAGAAGTCATGTTTAAAGAAAGTATACCCAAAAGAATCAGTCCAAAGTTTTTAAGATGCCATCTAAGTGGTATGGAAATGATCATGACAATGATGATGAACAATAGTGAAATGAGTTAAATTAATAATCATTTTCATATTATTGCAATCAATTTTATTTTATCATCATCATATCAAATTATATGATAATAACAACAATTAATATTATATAGTGGTGGTGGTGGTGGTGGTGATGATGATCATCATCATCATCATAGGAATAAGAAAGATGATTATAACAACAAATGCAAAGAAAAGTATGAAGATGGAAAGACATCGTTATTTTGTTTACATATTTTCTTTGCTATGTTTACTGCAATTTCTGGAAAATACATGAATACCTTTTACCTAAAACAAACCAACGCCGCACGCTATGCGTCAGTTGATGAGAATTGTTTTAAAGTTGGACTGTACATTCAAAGGAGATTCAAAGTATATGACAAACAATTCATTTTCGGTAGGTTCAATCAAACTTCATACAATTCTTTCAAGAGGCTAGTTATTTATTCCTTTCAATTCTTGATATTTCATCTTACGCGGCAAACAAAACGTATTTATTCTCCCTTCTTCAAAATCATGAATATTTTCCAGAGAGTCTCCTAATTTAGATGTATTCACTGTCAAAGCATGGACCCTACTATGGTCAAAGTTGCAGTACTCGTTCCTTTTCTTAATTGCCCATCCTAACCTTCTACAGACATTGTTATATATTACGTAACATCGAAATAAAGTTTGCAAACATAATTCCAGTTTTGTTGAAATTTCCTTGGGTTATTTGAACTGGATTACTGCATTGGGAAGAAACGACCCTAAACCCATGGGTTTCTTCTTACTCGTCTAAATTCTAAACCCCTAAAGTATGCTAACAATATACCATTCACATTGGAGATATACGAAGGAGATCCGTATATAAGGCCAAGATGGAAAGTTTGATGGAGGTAAATAGTAATCTCCTGTGTCCTAAGGAACTGGTAGTGATTCCAAAATCTATAAAAGAATCATTTAAGATTGGAATCAGAGTAACTGAAAGGGATTCTTTGGTGGAGAAGTGGTGGTGTATAACGCAGTTCAATCATCTAATGTCTGACTACTTCTTTAGAGAGAGGCGCCATTAAAAGCCAAACGACCGTTAAATTTGTGTCCCTAGGCTCATGTGACTGCATACATTAAAAAGGTGTTATATTTTGAGTGGGGACAACTACTGAAACTGTTGATTCAATTCATAATATAGGATTAACTTGATGGCATGAAAGTAAAAGACTAATCGTTTGACAATGTATCACTCATTCACATCTTTTCTACTTTCATGTCTTTGTTTCATTCACTTTCTCCTGCGATGTATATATTTTTTCTTCATTCAAACACACCATCTGAATTCATATTTTAGTTAATTGAAATCTCCATCGTAACATTAATACTTCATTTGAAATAAATGGATATTTCCGAAATTCGCTCTTAGCGAACTTACAGTGAGAAAGGAAGAAATAAAGATATGTCAGTGTAACTACTTTACAAAGAAATGAACATGACAATTGAATTATACTTTCTCATATGCACATATATATATATATATATACAAATCTTCATCAATAATTAAAGTGTTTATATGTCTATTTTTGCATCTCAAATACAATAATGATGCTCTTATATTTTCAAGTGTGCCCTTATGTTGATGAGTTTGCCTCCTTCCTCGCAAACACTATAATGTCCTTGTAACATATTTCTTCTTTTGGACAAAGTTTAATACGTTACCATGGTTACTGTATTTATATACTGACTGGAGATTGAGTGGATATTCTTGTGAATCAATGCCAAATCTTAATAGCGTCTATAGATATGAAATGAGTTTCATTCGGGTTTATTTCCCACCTGTGGATAAATAATACTCAAGAGTGAGAAGGCCCCAAGCCCATAGATTCTTAAATAGAATGCATGGAAGATGTATACCATTACATATTAGAAAAAAATCATAAGCCCCTGAGAGAAAAATATTGACGTGGATGAAAGAGAGAAATGGATGGATGGATAGATGGATGGAGAAGCAAATATGGAAGGAGATTAAAACAAAAAGTGAGTGAGAAAGAAAATCGAAAAAAAAGGAAAATACTATATACGGAGACAGGAAGGTTTGGGGAAGATAGAGAGGGAGGGAAAGAGAGCGAAGGGAGAGAGTGAGATAAATGGAGAAAAAGCGAGGGGGATTGGGTAGAAATTACAGCAGAATCGTGGAAATTACATAGCTGTCACAAAAGAAAAAGGGCGGCAAGTTTTTTTTTCTAAAGGATTATATTGCTGCAACTGAAGACCGGGGCCAATTATTAGATAACCGGGAACAATCAAATCTAAACGAATTGGGTTAGTTTGAGACTGGTTGTGCTATAACTTAGCATTTATAAGATTTGATTTTAATGGAAGGAGATGTGGATCTGTTATCAGGTAAGTTATCTGGCATTTCCTTTCTTTCGAAGAATGAATAACAGAAATGATTGGCTCACGATCCACGGTATAGTGATGCAAAGATACCAAATTTTACTCGATACAATCTGCTTGTTGCTAACAAATCAAAGAATACAAAAACATGACAAAATAAAAATAGAATAGATAAGAATATATTTTCATTTGTCATATAGAATATGACAAACAGAAATAGACGAACGGAATACATGAAGATGAAAAATAATCTGAAATAATGTCAGTGAAAAAAAAATCTAGATAAACCTAATTTTTAGTTAATTTTGTTTCATCCCTCATCCCTTTCCTTTTAATTAATAACTGATGAGAAATTGGATTCAGAGGTGAGGAGCAAAACTCTTGATATTTGGCTACAGTATTTGACGATGATTTAAATATCTTTTATAAGAGAATCTTGTCGAATTGTTTTAATGAAAGGGTGGACAGATGAAGGTCATTTCAACTGGGAAAGATCTTGTAAAAGTGGATAATTTAATTATGTTTCAGTTATATCTTTGTAGTGGTTGCAAACAAGTGTCATTAAAATTCTTGTAGAGTAGGCCCTAATAATCTCTTCTCTTTATACTCACTGCGTTTTTCAACATGAAATGCTAAGTTTTGATGGAGGATAATTTCTACAAATCACACACTCATGATGTCTGGTTGTATTCATTATCCGCGTTTCTAATTCCTCATCCTTTCTGGTAAAAAGCTGAGTGGATTTCGAATGAATAATTTTGCTGAATTAAGACTCTACATTTGTAAAGATGTAATCCTAATTCTAGGATTCTGTGTATATGTCATTCATATGACTTCCTTTTGAAGTGAATCTATACGCAAGACCCCTCACATGTATAATTCTGTTTCTTCTTGTCTTCTATCAATACGTTTTCTAAAGCAAGCTCTACTCAAGTGATTTTAGCAGTGAACACAGCCTGGGGCGAGACTACAGTTACAAAGAAAAGAAATAGGGAAAATGCATCTTCATTCTATCCCATGACTAAAAGGAATAAAAGCATTGTTTGGGTTAAGTATGGTAGTTTTGTTTCTATACACGGATTGAAAAAGAAAAGATGCGCACAGTAGTTTATGGTATCTTTAAAGTCATGAAAATAGGCAAATCTCAAATCTGGGCGTGCATGGATAACACTAAAAGGTGATGCATGTATGAAGAAAAAAAAACGTTCTCGAGACTGGCACCGTTACTGATAAAGCAAACTGAAATGAGTTTGAATGAAACCTTAAAATGGAATTTCATTTAGATGCTCATCCCTTGATATATAACAGATGTATGCAAGTATGTGATTAAGTACATTCTCGCAAAATCTGTCATATCGCTGTGTTTGAGAATAAGATTAATGTTCATACTTTAACTAGAGCATGTAAGAGTATTATCCGAATCCAATATCTAACTGTCTAAAAGCTCAGGTTATGACTCACCAGCAAAAATTTATCCGTAAAAAAAACCTCGAAAGGAGTGAAGCCATGTAAAAACACAATTTAAATCGTGGGAAAGCTCCTTCGCAGGAGCTAACGCCTTCTTAAAACCTAGTCATTTCATTAAGTTACCACGACGATGAAAAACTGAATTAAAACGTAAAGGCTTTCCAAAAAATACTTAAATAAAAATACTGTATATTATGTTCTTTAATAAAAAAATTTACCCCAAAGGGGGGGGGGGGTGGTGAGTGTTAATATTAATCAAAAATATAATTCAAATTTGAATGTATATGATGTAATTTACAATGCATCAGCATGTCCCAATAGGTGGTTTCAAACCGCCTCGATCACAAGAATCCCCGTTAAATTACGAGAACTTTTTTAGGCTGAAAAATACCCATTAATTATTCCTGCATTCACACCGCCCTGAAACATATACCCTTCGGGATAAGTTCCTGAAGTTACGAGCATGCGCAGTATGGTCTGATAAGCAGCAAGGCGCGAAATTCAAAATCACTAGCCCAGCAGCAACCCATGCACGGCGCCGCACCCAACGACACGCTGGGCTAAAAGTTCCCGTAATTTGCTTTCAGACCGCCAAAATACCCACGACCTTGGAAAAATCCCCGCGAAAGTTCTCGTAATTTCGCCAAGTACCTACTATTTATCGGGTATTTTCTTTCGGGGATATTACGCGTAGTTTGCTTTCAGACCGCCAAAATACCTGGTATTTTCTGATCGGGGTAAATTTCCCGATCAGAGAATACCTGGAACTGGCGAACTTCGAGGCGGTCTGAAACCATCTATTTTAGCACATAACGATGCGTCATCAAACTAAGTAAAGGAATGATAGAATGTATAGTCCAGAAGGATTTTTTAATATATAAACAAAGATCCAGACTTTCGGGGGGGGGGGTTGGATGAACCTACTCATTCCGCTTTCAATATTGAGGAGTTTCCAAATAGTGTGGAGACGGGTCAATTTACTTTTTAAATTTTCTCAATTTCCCTTTCTATCGTTTCTCTATTCTCTTTCTCTTTTCACCCCTCCCCTCTCCCCCCTCCCCCATCCCTCCCTTTCATTCTCTCTATCTCACTCTTTCTCTCTCCCTCTTCAACAACTGATCTCTCCCCCTCTATCTTTCATTCCATTTCCTCAACCATGGCCTATATACCCACATACATCTCTTTTGAGCATTAATTTCACTATTCATTGTTTTCAGTCCGCATCATCCTTTTCTCGATATATCATGAATGCTGCACGTTCTCCATCATATCTGCAGTCCACGCATTGTTCAACACTTTAAAAACACACTTCATCTCTTGACCAACTTACTCTTACAAGAATTTGAGCTTGTTGTACAGGGATGTAAGTATCTTTCCGTATTTACTGACACACTCGTGCAATGCTACTAAAGGATGCGGATACTCCAAGAAGATTTTGTTTTTAAGAGAGGATAAAAATCAAAGCGGAAATCTCAGTAGGTCGTAGAAAACAATATAACATCGTTACCAGCAGTAATCCTTGTTAAGACCTCAAACCTCAGAATCGGCTTTGCTGTGTTTCTACTTCAAACTTCAATATTGTCATTACAGATCTTATGATAGGGTTCACTGGTGGCTGTTCGGTCATGTATTCTTTCCTCTTTCTTGTGACGAGCGAGCATCTTTTGTTGAACTTGTTGAAAAGAATATTGTCACAAGTGTTGGCTCTCCGTGGGAATCACCCATTTCATTGAAAACTCTCTAGTTTCGCCTGACTGCCAATGTTAATGAACAAGATAATTACAACATACGCACTTGAGTGTACCTCAGACAGATCTAACAGGGGTGTGAAAGAAGATTCTTCCGCAAATCTCTGAAAAATTTGTATTTCAAAAGGAGGGATCAAAGAAAATGATGTGTCTGCATAACTATACTGTTTGCATATTATTACTGTGATGTAGTGTTCTTCATAACATTTGCAATGCATTATTGTTAATGAAACAAAACAAAATAAAAATGTATGGCAAAATACAAAGAATACGGACAGTTATTCATGGGACATAGAGGACAGAATGATGTTCCGGATGTCCGCGATGTAAACACGCTAAATAGATGAAAAGAAATAGGAAAAATGTTATTTTCGCGTTCTCATTCACATGCAGAGTAAATGCACGATTTTTTTTTACTGCTCTAACGGGTAGCTCCTTTGCATCACTTTTTCATTTGAGAATATCTGGATTACAATCATGATCCCATCAGGTATTTTTTTTAAGAGGTTCTAATATTTTTGTCAATAATAACGGTGTCATTGTGGTTTTGTGAAAATTCATAAGAAATATATTTTCTATGGTACCTACAAACACTGCAGCTCGTTGCTTCGCTCCCTCGCTGTCCTATACGGTTGCCTATAATATTATAAACATATTTGGCCATTGGGAGCGGGAGGGGGTATTAGCACCCCGCTCCATAGTAAACGAATAAACGGTTCGTATAGTTCAACCCATAATCTACTCAAATTCGGTAAGAATTCTTTCTTTGTCTGAAGAGCAATTAATCGAATTTCTATCAGGTGGCCAGATTCTTGTTGAAATTATCATATTTTGTTCTGTTGAATTACAAGGCACTGCATTATGAGTTAATACCTCAGTCATATTTGCTCTACGGCGGCCGTACGGCGAGTCGAATACAGCCGATTTATTCATTTTTATTCAAACCACCTATTATGCTGAAAACGGATATTTTCGACTCTCCGTACGGCCGCCGTAGAGCAAATGTGACTGAGATTATAACTGAGAAGTCGTTTCAGGAGGTCACCGCCAATCCCTCCTCCGCCCACGAGTTTTTTTTTTCATCAGTACTTGTGCATCCGACGCGAGAGGGCAGTGGGAATAGAATATGTGTTTAAGAGGCTTTGAATCAGATTACAAAATCTTGGGCTTTTATTTTCTCAGAGTCTTGCCTCAATTTTTAACTCAAAAATATGTATTTGACAACTCGTTCTAGGCGAGTCTCGAACCTGCATCCAAGAAATCGAATGCACCATTGTGTTACTGATTGAGTCACACCAATCGAGTTGATCGGAGGGTCGGAAATCACGATATATCATAACGTTTCGTGCCATGAATATTCATGAGGCGTAGCGTGACAAAATTAACCCTAATATATCTAATTTCCACTGTCCTCTCGCATTGGGCGCACATGTAATGACCAAAAAAAAAATCGGCCCACCTTCCTTTCCCCTCGTATATTGTGTCAGTGTTTCATCTCAGTTGTGAAGCAGCTTCCTGTACCATATACATGTGTGTTTCAGTCAGAGTGCTATCAAATCCCGTGATTCATATAACAATTCTTTATTTCTGCAAACGCTTACCCTAGGCCCTGTTTCCCAAAAACCATGAGAATGCGGAAACATTTGATTGTTATTAGAGAACTTGTTTAGATTTTGATGTGACGTGAAAATAAAGAATGGTTCGTTTATACAGCAAGCTTTTGAAAAGTACTTGTTTTGCCAAGATCAATCAATATTATTGTGGAATGTTAATGTTTTAATTCTATTACAACAAGGAAACAAATTGGGCAAATGCGATGAAGAATTCAAAACCCCAAAGGTATTAATCCTTTCGTCCGAAGGGTTACTATTCTGATTTCCTTGTCGATTTGTCTGCTCTTCAGTTCATAAACATTCACAGAATGAAATAGAAGACACTCATTTTATTGATTTTTTATACCATTAAAATACATGCATATCTGTTCATTGTTTATAAAATGTAGCATCTGTTCATTGTTTATAAAATGTAGCTTCCATTATCGCTTTAATAATCTCCAAAAAAATCTACAAATAACGTACATTTATGTTTGTTTGTTTTTACAATGATTGCAAGTCTGGATTGATTACATTTTAATTTTTGTTTTGTAAAAAACTGACATGGAAGTATGCAAGATTTATATTTTTCATATTCTAAATAAAGAAGAGTACATGAAGAAAACAAAAGAATAAAAGAAGTGAAAAGAAAAATTGTCGAAAATTTACTTAACGCATAAACAACTTTTGTTCAGGGTCTTTTATGCTCAGTATGCACAAACAAGCAGCTTTCATGGTCTTCATTCAACATCGCATAAACAAGTCTCATGGATATAACTCAATAAAGAAATCCTAATCAATACATCGATATCTTAACAAATGCACATTACGATAAAGATAATTATATTGAGATGGGGGTGGAATGAAGGTCATAGACCAAGGAAAGGGGTACTGGGAAATTCCAGGTGGAGTTAAAACAAAAACTTTTAATTAACTCTTATAATTTTATTTGCCGTACATTGTATCTATAGATGTACTCTATTGGTGGATCACTTTGATTCTTCTTCGCTGATTGGTCCAATGCTACCTGACAGGGTTGTGTCGATACGTCACGTGACTAGGGCATTTCTTGAGAAGTTGTTTTCGTCGAGGAAAGTTGATCAGTCGCGCTCCCAAATCAAACGGATCGAACTCGGCTGACATTCCAAAGACAATCAAACACAAAAGCTTGAATCTTGTTTACAACTTGGCCGATTGTTTCCCCTTTTCTGGGCTGTTACCCCATCCAACACCCGATCGATCCAACTCTTTCATTCTATCTGATCCCAGAACCAGTAACATGACAAAATAGCTCACCGGACAACACGAACTCTTGTCGTTGAACACAGGGGTACTATTATGGGACCGCGGGCGGTCTTTTGTAAGAGTCTGACTTCCTGAGAGTGTGATTGGGCCTCAGGTCTACCTGGGGGTACATCACACTGCTCTGATAAACACATCATTAATAATTTAGTATTTTGCAAGAGGTTCGGATTAGCCATGCACCGATTAAGACTTAATGTAGTCACGGCTCAAGAAAGGGCAAAAGGAGATCAAAATGGGTATGAACAATGCCTCAAGGACGACACCAGGTAATGGGCAATATAGATTTGCTATCGGACTTTTTGTAACTAGGCGATATCAGTTATTTTTGGATGGGTACTGTTTTGGAATTTGTTGTGACATCTAAAAGGTGACCGTCCTATTTGAAAGGCACATGCACAACAAATATTTATGGGAAACTATTATAGCGAAAGTCGAAGATGATCAGAGTAGAATGATATGTTATTGGAAATAAAGGAACTGCTACGAAGTATAAAAAAAATACACCGATAAATGTCACAAAAAAGCAGTGAGATAATTGTGAGAAGCAACTTGTCATAATTATGCCCCATCAAATTACATTCGAAAGAAAGTTCATCCAGGTCAAATTTCCAATGTATCATCTCCCACATTAAGTCAATGACACCAGGTCACTCAAATGTTAAATCCTACCAGTCAATGGTGGCAGGTAGGGCCTTAACCCCTCTATGAAGAAGAGAAAGTGCGAAGTAGTATTTAAAAAGAACCACAGATAAAGCTTAAAACTGGTCTGTTTTCCAAACAGTAGCTCCCCATTTCAATTTATGGTTTATTGTAAAGAGAAAGAAAGTACAGTCACAAAGTAAACACGAGGTATACAGGGGGAAAATCCTAATAGAAGTTGCCCGATGACTAATTCTCCCTTCTATTTTTTTTTTATTTACTTGTCGGGATTGAGGGGAAGAGGGAACCCCTTTACAATCGTTGTGAGCTCTCTGATGATTTGTCTTTCTTACCGCCTTCTAATGCACTTGTACTGGATTCGAGTATCTTTACACATTTTATTAATGAGTATATTGGTCTTACTGAATTTGGGCTGGAATCTCAAAATGGTCGGACCAATGAGCTTCAGCACATTGGTCGTACTATGTACCAAGAAGAAATATCATAATATATAATTATTCATGATTTATAAATTATTGTCTTACGTATGTAACAGCAATCTGATGTTAAATTACTGTTTTGTGGAGGCACAGTGATGTCGTTGGAGGAGATCCAGTCAATAAAATTGTTAAAAAATGGTTTCATCGTCGATAAAACCATTGGACTAGATTTTTCAATTATCAGCACACCTGTGCGTATTTTACTTTCATTCACGTTTCCAAAAGCTATACTTTTTAGTTTTTTATTCAGGGGATATAATAAGATGACACCTGTTTGTTGTTTCCTGTCTTTGGCACTATTGTGATTGTCTCTATTATTGGTAAATAGTCCTTATCTATTGTCTGAGCGAGGGGAAACAGCGAGAAAGGCGTGGTATTAAAGATCGATACACAGAGAAATGGCTCATAATTAACCGACAACAGGGGATAAGTGACACGAGCGGCTATCCAAAGCGAAGTTTAACAAACAAGTAAGATATACGATTGTTTGGCCTCTTTCTTGCCCTGCTGGCCTACAAAATACCGTCGGAAGTACTTAAACATTGAGTGTGGTTAGCATGCGATCATTACCAACTCGCGCCTTTTCACCACTTATCTCCTCAAGGTGACGCCATCAAAGCTAAATTTCTCACTCGGAGCTGACTCGTCTCCCCTAGATATCTTTTTAAAATTATACTATTTCGACCATTTAACTTGTTGGTTAAGTGTACCTTAAGCAAGATCTTAGAATGTCTAAGAAATATGATTATTATAAAGTGGGGAGTTACGGATTGATGCGGTTGGTTCGATGTTTGTGCCCTGGTCACAATCAAAGTATACATGGATTTATTTGTATATTGCAAACTGCGTCCAAGATACTATTAATGAGTATTATTTCTTGCTATGTCAGAAAAGTTGGGACAAACTATGTAAATTGTACACTGTTGTTTGAGTCACTTAATATATAATTTTTTACTATCACGTTATTTATTCAACGAGGATTGGTGTTTCCCGTGGTCTTTTGAGGGCGGGCACACGGAGTGAAAAAAAGAAAAGAAAATAAAGAAACGGAGAACAATAGACAGAAATAGGATAGAACAAAATGTAGGAATAGAACTGACTTGGTCGCTATCTTATACCCCTTTCATACTGCCCTCTTCATTTTTCACCGGCGAACTTCGCCGGCGAACTTCTCCGCCTCGCATTCCTCACTTCCCCGGCGAAGAAAAAAATGTACCCTTTCGCACTGACATTATTTTCTTCCCCGGCGAAAGTCAACGGGCGATTGCAGAACAAACGAAAGAAAATTGTAAACATTACTTCTTACCTATTACAAAAAGGTATCAAAAAAAATAATTACAACATATTTTGGAAGTATTACAATAAAAACAAACAATATCACCTTGTTTTTATATCTTAGCGCATTTTATACATGTAAAAAGTGCTTTTTAATAAATATTGTTAGTAAAAAAAAAAAATGTTCGAGGGTATCTACTTGGCCATAGCATTCAGCTGAGCTTGCAACGATCGCGCGCGGAATCTCGGTGCAGGGGACTTCGGGAGAGAAAAAAATTGACATCTGACGTCATTAAAGAGGAAAAGTTCTCCGGTTTGCTTTCATACTGGCCTTTTCACCGGCGAACTTCGCCGGTGAAACAGTTTCGCCGGCGAAGTTCTCCACCTCTAGAGGTGGAGAAGTTCACCGGCGAACTTCACCGGTGAAGTTCTCCTGTGTACCTTTCATACTGGACACTTTCCCCTTCGCTGGCGAACTTCGCCGGTGAAAGGCGCAATATGAAAGGGGTATTATTCAGTATGCGGGTACTTATTTATCATTAAACCCCCCCCCCACCTTTATGTAATCTTGCACAGAACAAAGTACTCTGGCGGTGCCCATGGGGTAACTGAAGCCCTCCACCGAACCCCGTCTCATACACCACCCCCTCTCTCATGTCTCTATCTCTAAGGGGTAGGTCTAGTTCTTAAATTGTTTTCAATGTAGTCCTTTGCATCAAATTTCTTGGAATAATTCAGCCGATTGGACAATTTGACCTTTTCTTAATAATCCCATGAATCCCGAACCCCTATGTATCCCTTGCGAATTTCTTTCTTTCTTGAGAAATGTTTGCGAGTTACATCAATCGTTTTCATTTTTATTCTTACCATACCTACGTATGAGTCACAAAACTCCTCGCACGTGTCAGATCCGGTATGCGGCATCTTTCTTTTCATTTAGCATAATTTTTCTAGAGATAAATATAAACGATTTATTTTCAGACGCGTTCGTCGTATTTTCCATGAATGTGTATTTATTTACCAATAAAACTAATCTATCAAATGAAATGAATGCTGCAATATTCCCCTAATCATTGATGGAACTTTTATAACAGCGATTATAATGCTCAAATGAAACCCGACATGGACATGTATATGGATTGAAGTAAAAACATCACACAAATTAGGAGAATAAGGCCAATATGTGTTTTTTAAGTTCGTTTAGATTTTTAAAATTTGAGATGATAACCGACTTTATTCCAGTGCTACTTACCCCGGTATACAGAACGGGGGAAGGGGGAAGAGAATCAGACTGAGTAGAATGCATGGATTGTTATGGGCACGATCCCACATAGAGATGTTACTTGCTTGGATCGAAAAGAACAAAAGAGATAATTACATGTGACAGTTGATGTTCAAGTGTATTGCTCGCACTTAGCATCCACTTAACGAGCTACTTATACCCCCTGCGGAGGCCGAGATGAAGGGGTGTCAGACCTTTTACTTCAAATTTATTTAGTGACTCACACTACATGTTGCATGATACGAGGGTCACATAGGTCACTCTCACTTTATTTTTCTCATTATCTACCAATAGTGCATTCATGACAGTTTCTTTATATAATTGTATTGATGAGATTAGAATTTAAACAAAATTATTGTTGTTTGATATTGATGTTTTTTTTTTCAATAAACGAGATTACTTGAGATGTTAAGTATTATGTGAAGTCATATAATAATGTGTTTAATTCTAATTGGGCGTGAATGCTTTGTTCGATAATAAATTATAGCCGAAAGCACAAAGAATGATTTGATTCAAATTTAAAATCTAAGTCATCATAACCCCTTTCTTTTGCACCCCCGCCCCTCTCTCTGCCTTTCTCTTACTTTCATATTTCTTTTTCGTTTTTTTAAAGCCTACAAATCATAGAAATATCGTTTGCTATATTCCTCGAGGGCAAGAAACTGGTTACATGTTAGCTATCTCCTTAGAAACTTCACATCTCCACAAGATAGAGGGTGTGACACTTGTCTATCATGTCGTTCCCATGGCAACATCAAAGTACAATGATGTGATGAGAAGCAGAGTCATTTTGAAATATCCCTTTTTCGATCTTCTTTCTTTGATGATTGTACTCTCGCTTCGGACATCAATGAATATATTAAAGAATGCCAGTGGTTGTGTGCAAGCTCGCTAACTTACAATTGGCTGCAAGCACTTAGATCGCTGAGAAGTGATGAAAATACGAAGATGGTGAAGAGAAAATAAACAAAAGTAGGGCTGGATCTCATACTAACTTGAGTAGTAGCAAACATCACATGCTGACTGAACGCCTCCATCTACTTGAAGCTGTCCGATACAAACTTAATAAGATTTATTAGTTTCTTCTTTCCTGTCTACATGGTTTAGGCCAACTTTTTTCCACTTCGTGTTTGAAATGTTCTTACTTTTAATTTTCGCTCCCCTTAATTCTTCTCCCTTTTACATTTCTTTTCTTTGTTGTCTATTATTTATTCTTTTATCATTCCTAAGATTTGAAAGTGAAAACTTTCACAATCGAACGATTTTGTAAGACGGTGTTAGATAAAATATAACCATTCTGTACACTTATTTCTGTACACTATTCTCAATATCATAAGTTATCATTAACATCTTTGTCGTATTAAAATTATACAACTATACTTACCATTATTGTTATCATCATGTTATAACAATATATCGATGTAATTATAATTATATATTGACTGGCCTTGGGGGGAACATTGAATATATTGCCCGCAATAGAATCACTGATATTGACCCGAGTCTTTAGACGAGGGCAATATGGTTCTATTGCGGGCAATATATTTGATGTTCCCCTCAGGCCAGTCAATATTATATCATTATCATTATCATTGTCAATATTATTAATATCATCATCAGCAGCATCATCATCATCATCATCTTCTTCTTCTTCATTATTATTTATTCATTCATTCATTCGTTTATTAATTAATTAATTTATTCATTCAGTCATTCATCCATTTATTTATTTATTATTTATTTATTTATGCACTCATAAGTCGGTTTATTGTATCATTATTGAAGGCCAACAAGCCGAATTTAACCCATTATGCCTCTTTCCCACTGTTGTGCATCCGTTACGATTGATATTTCGTAGCTGATCGGAAAACATTTGAGCCGTCTAAATTTTTTCTCTGCAATCACAACGATTGCCATGACCGACTTCAAGATCTGGTAAGATCTGCCACGATCAATATGATTATTCAACAATTTTAGATCACAGTTTCAATCGTTGCACGAATTGTGACACTCGATACTAGGTATCACATAAAACACTTCAATATGCAATAAAAATTAAAAAAATCACAAGAAATTTACTTCTTAAGAAACGATAAAAACAACAAATAGAAATGTTGTTTATCATGGTGGAGACGCATGTCTAAAATCATGACATGCATCTTCATCACGACAAACAAATAATTGAATAATATTTAAAATAAATGCTGCCAAATAACAGAGAATACTGACCAACCAGGGAGAAGCTCGGTAGGAAGTGAGAAAGAGAACTGAGATTGAGAAAGAGAATAAAAGAAGAAAGAGAACAGGAGGAAGAGCTATAGTGACGATAGAGAAAGATAGAGAGAAGAGAGAGAGAGATAGTGTGTGTGTGAGGGCGGGTGGGGGTGTGTGGGCGTGGGTGTGTGTGGGCGTGGGTGTGTGTGTGAGTAAGTGAAAATGTGAACACTCAAACTTAGAACCATTGTAAGGCAGATCGTTTAAAATATGTATACATAACTGGAATGAAGTGCCGCATCGAAATAAAACATACAAATTACAAATATGTATACCATGTATACATGGCTTTAGTGATACATGGCATTAGAGATCTACTTTTTTAAATTGTACATATTAAATAACCATTAAATTCATATATGAGTGGCAAGAATCTTATTATTTTTATTATTATTATAATCACCATCATAAGCACAATCATCGTCATCATTCTAACCATTGTCATCATCATCATAATCACAATCATATCAATGTCATTACTCTCATTGATATTAATTTCGCATTCATCTAAACCATTCTTCTTCAACTAACAGTGATCTTTGGCAGTGTGGCTGATAGCACTCTGTCTACGAGTCGACCCCCACGACGCCATCATCCTCGGCCACTACGAGCGGCGTGAAAACCACTCCACACCTGCCTACCAGCTGCTCAGATATTATATGAACAAAAATGGATAAAAGGTGGTTAAATTATAGCTCTCTTCTTCGCACTGTTTAAAGGAGTTAGCTTGCATGGTATTGGGGACCAGTAAGATTATAATACTTAAAATCTTCTTTTATGGAAGTACTTGTATGGGATTGGTGGCAAGTTAAATTCATAACACTAAAATCTTCTTAATTTTGGAGGTTGTTCAGATTTGCTTGCCACGATTGAAATCAAGAGACCCAAATCTTCTTATATCATGGAAGTTATGCTGGTTCAGATTTAGTTAGCAACCAGTGAAGTTCATTTGGTGTTAATCTTCTTAAATGCATAGAAATTACAAGCTCTTGTGATAGTAGCGAAGTACCAGCTGATAAGATACTTTAGTGAATCTGCATCGTTAAGGACGCAAAGTTGATATGTTAACCATAGGCTCAGCCAGGGGCGTCGATCCATTTTTCAGATTGGGGGGGGGGGGGCAAAATCATGAATCAACGTCCAAAAGGCGCTCGATCACACAAAACAAACACACACACACTTATGCCTATATATATATATACGTAAACATATATGTCTCACATAATATATGAAAGAGACACATATCTCACCAACAAAATAATCATCAAATTAATGCGAGCGCGAAGCGCGAGCTGAATTTTTTTAGTATATTGACCTGAAAACCTGAAAAGGTACCTGTTTAGGACTGTTTGTAGTAACTCATGAGGATACATAAACAGATAATGCGAGTCCCTAGAGCGAGCTGAAATTTCTTTATATTCTGACCTGAAAGCTTGATATTCTAAGTATTTTTGGTACTAAAGATTAAGATGGGTATATCTAAAACAACAATAGATGCGAGCACGAAGCGCGAGCTGAAAATTTTGATATTTCGACCTGAAAAAATTGAGTTTAATCGTTTTTAATAAAGAACAAGATATATATCCAACAAAAGATTATTGCAAATCGAAGCGGGAGTTCTTTTGAGGTTAAGAACTGAAAACGGGACATTCTATTCACCTATTTAATCATGAAAAGTATGGGGTTTTATTACAAAATGATGCAAGCGCGAAGCGCGAGCTGAAATTTTTTATATTCCAATCTGAAAAGCGGACATTTTGAGCACGATTTTAAATAAAGAACAGGTTTTTTATCTCGATCTCGCTTGCTGATTTCTGTGTAACATTACAATCTTATTTTCTTTTTGCACATGTATGCAGAATTATTGGGGGGGGGGGCAAAACGATATGTTTGCCCCCAAATATTTTCATTGGTGGGGCGATCGCCCCCCCTGCCCCCCCCCCCCCCAGGATCGACGCCTTTGGGCTCAGTTGAAAATGCGTTTAATTCCTTGTTGTTGTTTTTTCAGGAGAAAACAAATGGTAAGATTTCCGGCTTTGCATCTTCTTTCTTTCAAGGCCTGATTGGTTGCCTATTTGCAGGCCAGCGACCCATTCTCATTAGTGAAGGCTCAATTGGAAGGCATTTTATGAAAGGAAAGTTTTGAGTTTAGATGACAGAAAACACCAGATAAAAATGTTCATTTAGATATTCTCCTAAAAGAAAACTCAAAATGGTCACGGTTATATGGAAACAAAAAATAGGATATGCACGCGCAAGTGTTATATAGGCGCTTTTGATATCCAATGTATTATTTTAAATGTAAGCGTTACAATCACTTTCTCTTAGTTCTGAAGTCTCCAGCTACACGTGTTAATTTTTTAACGAAAAAATCAAGAAACAACCAAAACAACAATAATAATAGGCATTTATATAGGGTCATCTATCTATATAGAAATAATATATTCCGAGACTAATTTCAACCTCGAGCTGCCTTCCAGTGCTCAGTGTGCATTCAAGAAATTAATCCTGCCATGTACCCATTCACCTCACATGAAAATGAAAATAACTGAAACAGTGAAAATCTATAAAACAGTGAATTAATAATACTAAAAATACTGCAATGATGTTACAAGTAAGAAATGATAAATAATTCAAATCATGAAGGGAATGAGCTATGACAATAAAGATGTATCATGACTCAGGAGGAATAGGAATGTAGTATTTGTTTGTCGTTGTAATTGTTCTTGAAACGGTGATGGTTGTAATCATACGGAAGTGATATCGCTCCATCTTTGATTACATCTTATAGAAGATATATGAAATGATCATCACTGGAAAAAAAAGACAATTTGGCTCGTCCATAGTAACGAGAATGACAGCACGTTGCCATTCAATCACAGCCAGGTGTAGATGGTGAATGTTGATAGTCAACGTCTGGAACAGAGCAAGCAAGATGGGGGGGGGGAGTGGCGTATGAGGGGGGCGGTAAGGAAGACTGAGTTGTTGATACGGTGCGTTGTTCCGGAAAATTTGCATGTGAGCAAAGCGCGCGAGCAAAAGAAATCTGGCGTGTGACAAAGTCAAAGCATTTAGATGTCAATATAAATGTCGATGAAATATATTATGTTTAAAAGAAAAGTAAAAATACAAAAATGATTTATCCATAATTTACTACTTTTGTAACGGGAGGAGCAGCCTATTGAAACCCTTACCAGTGCGCCACTGTGAAGCGAATGGTGCTTGGAGAATACACTCGGAAACAAAATGAAATATGATGATAAGGCACATTTTGCAACTCTATCGTATCACTTTACCTCATTTTTATTTCTAATTCAATTTATGATTTTGTTTTTGTGAAAGCATAACAGCAAGCGCGTGGGCAGGAGAGGAGGGGGCTTACTAGCTGCATCTTTTGTCTCTTCGTCTTTTCCAAGATGGCACTCTACAACAAAGAAGAAACCCTCGTGACACCAGTAGAGAAGATTTAAAGATCATAGTAGTAGTATTCATGGTTATAAGAGATTGTTCAGGTCTTAACGGTTTAGGTGAAAGTGGTTAAAATGGCAAGATGTAGCTTTCTTTACACATCGAGACCCCTAAGTTCTTTGTGATATAGATTATCATCTTGTAATCCAAGCAGATTACTAACAGGTTGTTACATCGCAAATCTTCTTCCATCGTTTTCAGCCCATTTTGAAAATCCATCAAGATGACAGGAACATAAAAGGTAAGTCAACTCATACCCAAAGAGAAAGAAAAAGGAATAAGTCTTTTTTTAAATATCGTCCCTTTTCAATGATTATCCTCTGCGCTATGTTTCTTTTCATGAAATATTTGCTCGTTAACAAAAGATTCTTTGGTTTTTCGTTATTCAAACATTCACCGCAATTGCACCAATATGGCATCGCGTATTCACCACAACCATTTACCTTTGAAGAATGCATCTGCTTATATTTTTGAAAAAGTTTGACAGCATAGATTTTCAGTAGTCCAACCCAAAGCCTTGAAAAGCGGATTGTAATGAGCTAGATTTTTTTTTTTTTTTTTAATCTTGGTATGATTATAATATTTCTCATAAGGTTTCAATTTTAAAGCCCTCTTTTGATTCATAGTAAAATCGGACAAAGGATTAAGGCAACACGATTTGATAAGGCAAATTAATATATAAGCCAAGAGGAATTGGATATACAGATACATGAGTGGTTTAATGAAAAGTACAACCAACTTGGTTAATACCTCGTTCACACTGTCTTGCGATCTTTTGAGAAAGCAATGATTTTCCTTTCGTAACTGATCGCGAAAGTTTTTTAACCATTCAAAATTCTTCTACGATCAATACGATTGCCACGACCAGAGCTGCCAAGTTGTATATTTTGCATTTTCAGTATTCTTATCCCCCAAAATCAGTATTTTGACAAAAAAATCAGTATTTTTACCGTGTGAGATAAATATTTTGTATTTTTCCCCAAAAAAGTGTATGACATAATAAAATGCTTGGCGCACTCGCCCATCACGGCGCTAAAGCTGCATGCAAGCTAAAATGTGCACTGCTCTTGCAGATGAAAAAAAAAAAAAACATTGAAACTTGTGTATATCTCACCCTGGTTTTTACAAAATGATTGAAAAAAAACAAGTTACCTGAAATTACATTGATCTAATAACCATATTTGTGTACGTTTTATGAAATAGAGACACATAGAGATGATTTTTCTCAATAAATTTCGATTTTGTAAAAAAAATAAACACGGAAAATTCGTACTACTTGGCAGCTCTGCACGACTGATCTAATATGATCTGATAAGATCACTACGATTGCTCCACGAGTAAAACCACTATTTGGATCGTGGCGCAAATCGTGGGTGTGGGAACTAGGTACTATCAACTGAAAATATTACCACGATCTTTAATGGCTCTCAAGTAAATTTAAAGAAATGTTGAAAAAAATTCCAAAAAAGAATGATACTACTCCTTACTACGCATTGACAACGGATCAGAAGAAAATATACAATGACTAACAAGTCTGTAATAACGAAAGTGGGTATTCCAGAAACAAATGAACTGCAGTAGGAAAGTTTTTAATTCCCAAAACTTTCATGAGTTAGTAAGATTTCTGGTTGGGGAATTGTGGATATTTTGATCAAGAGATGGCGGCATTAATGATTCGGGGCACGGCCGATAAGATATCCCGCGGTTATATCATTTAATTGGCGTTTGAACTTGTCGACGACTGATTGTAAAGATTTTCCCCGGGTTTTACTCGAGATAGAATGATTGAAAATATAAAAGTACATGGATGGTATCTCCAATTATCATTCACGGAATACCACATAATTTAATATACTGGTATGATTGGAGTAAAGTTGTCCTCACCCATATTCACCATTTTATTAAGGTAAACCCCGGGAACTTTGTGCTGAAAATTAATAATCTAACTATAAGGTTTTGATATATCAACTCTATTTAGTATTATACGGGTATTATTATTGATTGGAGGGAATACTGTGTGTAACAAATTAATTAATAATTGTGTAAGAACTCTGAAAATATCAATAAGCTTTGTTCGCTTATCGTGTGCACAGGAAACGGTGGTATTACGAGGTTCGTATCGGTAGTTCACATGCTTTCGACTACAGATGGCGCAAGTATGATTTGAAGTGGGATTGGATAAGCCATGATTGAGAACAATGGAATAACATTTGACTTGCCGCACAGCACGGGTTATGGGTTCATAAATTGATATCTTGAAGCAGAAAAATTACATTCTTTCTTCACACCTATGCTCAGGATTTTACTGAAATTGATTGTTCACTAGTGATAAACTTTTCTCCAAGACTGCACTGCAAAACAGTAAAGTCAAGTAATATCACAACCCTTAATCAATTTTCTCCAACATCACACAATCTGACATCCCCCATCAACAAATATAACACACATGCAACTTCACGCAAATACATCCACAGACTCATACCATATCCATACAAACTTATCAAAATAAAACCAGTGCGATAAAAAAAGGTTAGAATACCACCAATACAGCAATGAGGGAAGCAGAATTAGAATATTTCAAAATGATATATTAACCATCTTAATTAATTCAGAAGGGAAAACATGACGGTTGCATTGCAATGAAGCAATTCAATATAAACAGAGAACAAACACTACAAATAAAAGTGACTTATTGTAGAGGCCAATCTTCTGTATTATACCTGCAATTAGAGGAATCCACAAGTGAGAATGAAGGGCTGGTATAATTATTCCAAACTATTCATATTCTCTTTCTTTTTTTATACCATACAATCCCAAAACAACACACACAAACTATATTAAGAAATTATGTCATACATTTGTATTTGATTTCTTTCTATAACTGAGGGGTTTTTTTTTTTTGGGGGGGGGGAGTTGTTAACTTGAATAAATGTGTTATCACACAAATCAGGCTTTCAAATAAAACAAACAAAGTCCTTTTTACAAAATTGCAATTTTTATTTCAAAATACATTGCACTCAACATCAAACAAAAAATGTATAAAATATTCAATTATATTAAAAATTGCAAAATCCATACTTCATGGGTATTAATGCAGTACAATAAATATAATACTGTTCTCATTTACTTTACTCAGAGTCTACACCAGGATATAGTAGGTTTCACTACGTTATCTGCTGGATTTGTTTATATATAAATTGAAAACTACATTTTTGGACACCTTATTGTAAATAGGAATCAGAACAACAATGTTTACATTTGCATCCCTACATGGCCGACATCTTGGGTTTTACAAAATAGTCACCAAAAATAGGGTTTTCAATAATATCTCAGCTCTTAAATAACCTAGAATCATAATTTTGCAGCTAAATCACCATTTCCAAGGTCAAGGATTCTAGTGGTATCAAACTTATCAACCTAATTTGAGATAATCTTACTTATCACCATTTCCAAGGTCAAGGATTCTAGTGGTATCAAACTTATCAACCTAATTTGAGATAATCTTACTTATCATCATTTCCAAGGTCAAGGATTCTAGTGGTATCAAACTTATCAACCTAATTTGAGATAATCTTACTTATCATCATTTCCAAGGTCAAGGATTCTAGTGGTATCAAACTTATCAACCTAATTTGAGATAATCTTACTTATCATCATTTCCAAGGTCAAGGATTCTAGTGGTATCAAACTTATCAACCTAATTTGAGATAATCTTACTATTCATCATTTCCAAGGTCAAGGATTCTAGTGGTATCAAACTTATCAACCTAATTTGAGATAATCTTACTTATCATCATTTCCAAGGTCAAGGATTCTAGTGGTATCAAACTTATCAACCTAATTTGAGATAATCTTACTTATCATCATTTCCAAGGTCAAGGATTCTAGTGGTATCAAACTTATCAACCTAATTTGAGATAATCTTACTTATCATCATTTCCAAGGTCAAGGATTCTAGTGGTATCAAACTTATCAACCTAATTTGAGATAATCTTACTATTCATCATTTCCAAGGTCAAGGATTCTAGTGGTATCAAACTTATCAACCTAATTTGAGATAATCTTACTTATCATCATTTCCAAGGTCAAGGATTCTAGTGGTATCAAACTTATCAACCTAATTTGAGATAATCTTACTTATCATCATTTCCAAGGTCAAGGATTCTAGTGGTATCAAACTTATCAACCTAATTTGAGATAATCTTACTTATCATCATTTCCAAGGTCAAGGATTCTTGTGGTATCAAACTTATCAACCTAATTTGAGATAATCTTACTTATCATCATTTCCAAGGTCAAGGATTCTAGTGGTATCAAACTTATCAACCTAATTTGAGATAATCTTACTATTATCATTTCCAAGGTCAAGGATTCTAGTGGTATCAAACTTATCAACCTAATTTGAGATAATCTTACTTATCATCATTTCCAAGGTCAAGGATTCTTGTGGTCTCAAACTTATCAACCTAATTTGAGATAATCTTACTTATCATCATTTCCAAGGTCAAGGATTCTAGTGGTATCAAACTTATCAACCTAATTTGAGATAATCTTACTTATCATCATTTCCAAGGTCAAGGATTCTTGTGGTATCAAACTTATCAACCTAATTTGAGATAATCTTACTTATCATCATTTCCAAGGTCAAGGATTCTAGTGGTATCAAACTTATCAACCTAATTTGAGATAATCTTACTTATCATCATTTCCAAGGTCAAGGATTCTAGTGGTATCAAACTTATCAACCTAATTTGAGATAATCTTACTTATCATCATTTCCAAGGTCAAGGATTCTTGTGGTATCAAACTTATCAACCTAATTTGAGATAATCTTACTTATCATCATTTCCAAGGTCAAGGATTCTAGTGGTATCAAACTTATCAACCTAATTTGAGATAATCTTACTTATCATCATTTCCAAGGTCAAGGATTCTTGTGGTATCAAACTTATCAACCTAATTTGAGATAATCTTACTTATCATCATTTCCAAGGTCAAGGATTCTTGTGGTATCAAACTTATCAACCTAATTTGAGATAATCTTACTTATCATCATTTCCAAGGTCAAGGATTCTAGTGGTATCAAACTTATCAACCTAATTTGAGATAATCTTACTTATCATCATTTCCAAGGTCAAGGATTCTTGTGGTATCAAACTTATCAACCTAATTTGAGATAATCTTACTTATCATCATTTCCAAGGTCAAGGATTCTAGTGGTATCAAACTTATCAACCTACTTTGAGATAATCTTACTTATCATCATTTCCAAGGTCAAGGATTCTAGTGGTATCAAACTTATCAACCTAATTTGAGATAATCTTACTTATCATCATTTCCAAGGTCAAGGATTCTAGTGGTATCAAACTTATCAACCTAATTTGAGATAATCTTACTTATCATCATTTCCAAGGTCAAGGATTCTAGTGGTATCAAACTTATCAACCTAATTTGAGATAATCTTACTTCTCATCATTTCCAAGGTCAAGGATTCTAGTGGTATCAAACTTATCAACCTAATTTGAGATAATCTTACTTATCATCATTTCCAAGGTCAAGGATTCTAGTGGTATCAAACTTATCAACCTAATTTGAGATAATCTTACTATTCATCATTTCCAAGGTCAAGGATTCTAGTGGTATCAAACTTATCAACCTAATTTGAGATAATCTTACTTATCATCATTTCCAAGGTCAAGGATTCTAGTGGTATCAAACTTATCAACCTAATTTGAGATAATCTTACTTATCATCATTTCCAAGGTCAAGGATTCTTGTGGTATCAAACTTATCAACCTAATTTGAGATAATCTTACTTATCATCATTTCCAAGGTCAAGGATTCTAGTGGTATCAAACTTATCAACCTAATTTGAGATAATCTTACTATTCATCATTTCCAAGGTCAAGGATTCTAGTGGTATCAAACTTATCAACCTAATTTGAGATAATCTTACTTATCATCATTTCCAAGGTCAAGGATTCTAGTGGTATCAAACTTATCAACCTAATTTGAGATAATCTTACTTATCATCATTTCCAAGGTCAAGGATTCTAGTGGTATCAAACTTATCAACCTAATTTGAGATAATCTTACTTATCATCATTTCCAAGGTCAAGGATTCTAGTGGTATCAAACTTATCAACCTAATTTGAGATAATCTTACTTATCATCATTTCCAAGGTCAAGGATTCTTGTGGTATCAAACTTATCAACCTAATTTGAGATAATCTTACTTATCATCATTTCCAAGGTCAAGGATTCTAGTGGTATCAAACTTATCAACCTAATTTGAGATAATCTTACTTATCATCATTTCCAAGGTCAAGGATTCTTGTGGTATCAAACTTATCAACCTAATTTGAGATAATCTTACTTATCATCATTTCCAAGGTCAAGGATTCTAGTGGTATCAAACTTATCAACCTAATTTGAGATAATCTTACTTATCATCATTTCCAAGGTCAAGGATTCTTGTGGTATCAAACTTATCAACCTAATTTGAGATAATCTTACTATTCATCATTTCCAATAAATCCCTAGTATGGGAATTCTGATTTCAAACTACATTAAACATTCCCAGAATATTGTTATAAATGAATAACCCATTCAACCAGTTCAAGCTATTTACTATCGGTGCCTGATAATTACTTCTTGCAATAAACAGCAAGTGTTTGTTAAGATATCACAAACTATGTTGAGAGCACTGCTGATAATGCTAGTTTCTTGTTATGTATTCATTTGGAGGAAACCAAGACCAACAAACGCACAAGCTTGGCACCTGAATGGAGGATTGATATCTAAAATTGATTGCAATAATCATTATGGACAATCAATCACAAAATAAATTGTAAAAATCAATAGTTGCGTTTTTGTGTTGCAAGGCTTCATTTTCCCGCATTATTTACTTGTGTCATTTATTCAAGGAATTCAAGGATAATTTTTTGTATAATGTACTATATATTTTACTTACTTCAATATTATTAATTTATCCAAATCACACTATTAGCCATACTGGACAAAAACATATGTAAACTTAACATATATCTTTATCTGAAAATTCTTCATTTCATCTTCATAAAAAGATTTCATCTGGTACAGTATATTTCAGAACCCTTCTCAATAAACCCACAATGTACTAGATAATCATACAATGACATCAGCTTATACTAGGTAGACTTGACTGTTACCTCTCCTTAGATGTATGAGATGTTGGAAGAAGATCTACTTCTGGATATCCATAGAGGATGAGAAGAAGAATTGCCATGGCAATGGTTGGAATCACCAGTAACCATTGGATGTCATCAGTAACCTTGGTATTAAAACTAAATTGAAGAGTTGCAAAGTGGAAGAAAAACAAAATCAATATTGATGAACATAAACAAGAAGAGTGGAATGACAGTTATAAAAATCATGATAGGAAAAGATTTCTTGCTTATTTTTGTAAGTGAGCTTTTAGTCTTATGATGTCATAACAAACTTGAAAACAACATACTTTGTCTCCTTTCACCCTTTTTCACATAAACTAGTTTGACTGCACTTGCTGAATGAAGAATTCTTTCATGGTTGCTTGGTATAAGAATTAATGCCAACTTCATATATTAATCCATGTGTTCAAAGTCAAATTTAGTTTCTTTTTTATTTGAGTACCTCAAGCAAAAAGAAAACCAAATTTGCCAGTGTTCTATTTTGCACAAATATGTAAAAGAGACTTAATAAGAGGTCCTTGGTGAAGTGCTATAACAGACATTGTGCACGCAATAGATTTCTAACCTCAGAAAATTGTGGAATCTTAAGCCCAGCACACATTATGCGATGCGCATGCACTATGATCAGATTGCTACACGTTGCAAATCCCTTTCACTGCAATTGCATCACAGGCCAGCACACACATTGCAACAGCTCTGCAACATGCTGCATCTCCATGGCACCATTGAGATGTATTCTATTGACATGGCACCTCCTCTTTTACGCGTACATTGTCTGCGCTGCAGTAGCGCAGCCCAGCAAATTGGTTGTGACGTCGTCTACGGCAAATCTGATTTGCTCAAATTATCATAGTCGCAGAAGAATCACAAGAAGATTTGACATGTCTAATGTCTGAGATTTAGGTCTCTTATTCTTCTGCAACAATTGCAGTGTGTTGCAGGTTGGTACACACACTGTGATTCTGTTGCAATCAGATCTTAATGCAATCACACTGCACAGTGTGCGCTGGGCTTAAGAGAAAAATAACAGCCTGTTTAAGACTGAAACAAGGACTATACTTTAAGGCTTGACAAAATTAAATCACTCTGGATATTCCAATTTAAATTGATTAAATCAGCATGAATAGGTTACATATTGGGACTACCAAAACACACTTTCTAGTATATGACTCTCCCATTTTACAGACATAATCTGAAAATGACAATCCTACCTCACAGGGAATGAGTCAACAAAGATGTGACCATGTTGGTTGATCAAATGAATTTCAACTAGTACTGTAGTAGGATGATTAGGTGTTGCTACATCGAGGGAATATAAACCAGGCTTAGAATAGGTTGTACCAGGATGAAGGCAAATTGAACCAGCAAAAACCTACAAAATAAAGATAAATCATGGTTACAACATTATCACAAATTCATTTTCATGTCTAACATAATATTTTAAAATGTCCACATCTCTTTCTTTTTTTTGTACAATGAAACTTAAGTGCCATTCACTGTTTTTTTTTTTTTTTTTTTTTTTTTTTTTGGGGGGGACAAGGATTCATTATCCGCAAATCTAAAGGATTGATAAATACAAGATATCAGCAGAGAAACCATAAAGACACTTAACACTTTCATATTCAATTTGCAAGAGTATTTTCAAAATGTACAAGAGGGAGAAATATCCTCAAAGTATTTTCATATTTGATTAAAAGATTTGAGAATTGGTATCTCAAAATATCAATATGAAGTGAATGTGTCAACAAAGTAAGAATAGATTTTATCAATTATCTCATTGTCTCCCCTTAGAAACATTACATTTACCCTAACAAATCAATGATCTACCGTATTTAATGCTAAAATATTAAATTACCTGAATTGTATATGAATTATCTCCACTTGATTTGTTGTCATCTTCGATGTGAAAATCTATGATGAAACTTGTACCACTGATGTAAGATTTCTGCTTAGTCTCTCTCCTCACAAATGCACCATACTAAAATAAAGAAATGGGTTTAAAGATTCATTATCAATTAATCAATTATGTCTTCCTTAATTTGAAGGTCAAGTCCACCTCATAAAAGTGTTGATTTGAATCTACAGAGAAAAATCAGAAAAGCATATTGCTGAAAATTTCATCAATATCAGATGTAAAATAAGAAAGTTATGACATTTTAAAGTTTCGCTTATTTTTCTCAAAATAGTTATATGCATAATTTAGTCACATGCAAATGAGAGAATCGATGATGTCCCTCACTCACTATTTCTTTTGTTTTTTATTGTTTGAATTATACAATATTTCAATTTTTACAGATATGACAATAAGGACCAACTTGACTGAACCATATAATGTCAAACAATGGTAATTCCACATGTTCAGGGACAATGAGGAGAAAATTAGAATATATCATATTTCATATGATAAAATACAAAAGAAAAAGTGAGTGATGTCATCAGCTCCCTCATTTGCATACCGACCGAGATGTGCATATAACTATTATGTGAAATTAAGCGAAAGTTATAAATGTCATAACTTTTTATTTTACATCCGATTTTGATGAAATTTTCAGTGTTATGCTCGTTGGATTTTTCTCTTTTTATTCAAATCGACATTTTGTTTGGGTGGACTTGTCCTTTAATAACTTAATGTAAATAATGAATGAATATACTTCTTTCTTTCTCTTTTCATTTGATTATTTATTCATAACACCTAAAAATGTGTACAGCTCATTTTGTGTCACAAGTCCTGCATTTTAGAACTGGTGTTTTCAAACCAAGAGAAATTCACAACATTCCTCCTTGTTTACCAATTGTGGTTAAGAAATTCATTCATTGATTTCAAGTACATATCTTCATTATAGCCATGTACATTACACCACACTTGTACATTACATACCTGCTTGGGTTAATTTCAGTATGGCATTTCCTGTATAATAATCAAGTTGTATAATTACCCATCTCCCTCTTCAATCACTTTCAGAAAAGATTAAGATTTGATAAAACTCTTCTGCTTTTGTACAACTGTATGTTATGCGAGAGCAACTGTATTGACACTTTTTTTGTTTAATATAACCATGGACCTATCACAAATGGACATTCAACGAATCCCCACCATTCGGCCAAAGACCGTCACCGCTAATCCTTTTATAAACAGAGCGCTGGCAGCTGACGCCCATCAAGCCGGTCGTAAAACACGCTATCACTGACGGACAGCGGAAATCAATTGTACGCTGCTCCTACCCATTGCGATGTTGTTCGTTCACTTTATCAAAAGCAACGCACAGCAGCGAACGTTAACGCTATGAAAATGATTGCAGAAACAAGAAAACAGGGGAGCGTTTCATCAATATTTTCATCCGACAAGTTGTCAGATCTGACATCTTTCCATGATTTTGATTGGCTGAGGGGCACTGTTCCTATGGTAACTGTCGGATAAAATGGGACTTGTCATATAAAATGGGACTTGTCGGATAAAACGTCCGACAAGTCCTTTCATGAAATGCCCCCCAGGCGTGCATAAACATATTTTTTACGTACATTGCAAACAACCTCACATGAAATGCATTGACGTCACCTTGCAGATCAATATATCTACAGCAAAAAAGCAGTTGAAATTCGACGGAGAAATGTGCGGAAAAACGTTAAAAAGCATCTTTTTTGGACAGTATTGATGTCGATAGTAACGCTTACCTTCGGTCAGAAGTTGATTTTCATTTGGGCGTAAAATTCCAGAGGATTGGTGAAATTTACTAGGATTTTTTGTGAAGATCAGACGACAATTGCACAGTATTGACAGCGTGAAATAATGTATTGAAAACAGGAAATAAATTGCGCATTGCATTATAGGTAATGCAAGGACTTTCCCTGATCGCAGCAATCGAGCTTACATGACCGCATCTGGTCGAAAGAGGGCCAGAGATCGGGCGGTGACTGTCAATGTCCGAGAAGGGATTGAGTAAACAACCGCCCCGGGCGCTCGTCGTAATAAAAGCGCAAAGAGAAAGTTAACTGTGAGACAGCAATTTTGACAGCTGGAAACAGGTGGTAGCCATAAAATGCTCTCGTTGAATGTCCATTTGTAATAGGTCCATGATATAACTCAAATTGGAATAAGTTTTGATTGGATACCATATGAACGACATCTTCAAGATTAAATATGAAGTTTCTTGGTTTTTAAGAATAGTGAGATATATGAATGATAATAGATATTCAAGTTACATGAAAAACAATATCCAAGCCAAGAACCATGCGTTACCTTTGCCTCTTTGTACGCAAATTTGTCATCATTTGTTGTATCCATCCATGTGAGGTCTTCCAGACCCTCGCTATCTATCTCTTGATTTTGGGTAGACAGGAGCATGATACTACCATGGGTGGTGGCAGCTATCATCTCTACACCAGGCATATATGGAATCATGTCTGCCATATATACAGAGGTCAGTGAACTTTCACCAAGTGCAATAGTCTCAATACATGGACCTTCTTCACCATTATGTGATGATGATATAATGTACAAGTTGCCATCATATCCTACGGTTATCTGTATAGATTAGAAGAAAAAAAATTCTTAATCAATAAAATCACTGTGTTCCATTAAAAAAATATATGTAATGTTGATCAATAAATAAAAAAGTGAAAATTATACTTAACAAGTGGAATGCCTCTGGCCGTCTCACCTGCACCACGCGATTCAATATAGCAGCAGTGCTGATTTTGAAAACTACTATAACTCGCACAAGATGTTCAGTGATACTTGGTTACTCTTATTTCCACGTTTTATGAACTAGACCAATACACTTATAGAGATATGATGGCAATTCAACAAATACCCCCAACGTGGCCAAAGTTCTTTGACCTTACATGACCTTTGACCTTGATCATGTGACCTGAAACTCGCACAGGATGTTCAGTGATACTTGATTACTATTATGTCCAAGTTTTATGAACTAGACCAACACACTTTCAAATTTATGGCTGTAATTCAACAAATACCCCAATTTGGCCAAAGTTCATTGACCCTAAATGACCTTTGACCTTGATCATGTGACCTGAAACTTGCACAGGATGTTCAGTAATACTTGATTACTATTATGTCCAAGTTTCATGAATCAGATCCATAAACTTTCAAAGTTATGATGGTAATTCAACAGATACCCCCAATTCGGCCAAAGTTCATTGACCCTAAATGACCTTTGACCTTGGTCATGTGACGTGAAACTCATGCAGGATGTTCAGTGATACTTGATTAACCTTATGTATAAGTTTCATGAACTAGGTCCATATATTTTCTAAGTTATGATGACATTTCAAAAACTTAACCTTAGGTTAAGATTTTGATGTTGATTCCCCCAACATGGTCTAAGTTCATTGACCCTAAATGACCTTTGACCTTGGTCATGTGACATGAAACTCAGGCAAGATGTTCAGTAATACTTGATTAACCTTATGGCCAAGTTTCATGAACTAGGTCCATATACTTTCTAAGTTATGCTGTCATTTCAAAAACTTAACCTCAGGTTAAGATTTGGTGTTGACGCCGCCGTCGCCGCCGTCGGAAAAGCGGCGCCTATAGTCTCACTCTGCTATGCAGGTGAGACAAAAATCAATTCTAAGCAAGGAAGCAATTTTTTCCCCATTTTGAGTTTTATGTAATGTGCTTAAAATAAATCATTATGTAATGTGGCAAATTATTATCAAGATAAAACACAGTTAACTTCTTGGAATTATTTAAATTATCACCTTATTAATAATTTACAATAGCATCCCTTAAAACATGCAAATACAGAATTACTCTTATAGCACACATACATCACGAGTCACAGAAACTTGACTAAAATTCTTTCATTCTCATTAAAAAACACTCATTTCCCACACTTATATATCTAGACTTCAAGAACAATAATTGAAACCAGACATGAGAAATAACAAGAATATGGCTTAAACCACAATTTTTTTTTTATACAGTAATTCACTAGAACCACAACTCTCTTTATTTCCTTCTAAATATCTTTTACTCAAGGGTGCTAACATTGCTTCCGTGTAGGCATGATCAATATCTTAAAACGTTTCTAAAGAAAACAAATTGCAAAAGTTTTAAAGTCATTCCTTGTATTTTCAGATCAAAATCTCACAACATTCCATACTTCATAGTAGTTTCTATTGTGAAGATTCATTGATGACTATTTTCTAAAACAAGTGTCTGTTAAGTTGAAAAAAATTGAATTGGCAGTGTTGGAAACTAATGTTTTAATTAATTACAACTGAAAACAAGGATATACAGACAGAGAAAGGTCAATATAATTATCTACGAGACAGACAACAAAAACCACCACAAGACGATCATGTGACAATCTGTGAGTTAAGACTCATTGTATTTGTTCATAAACTATTATTTCTGTTACAATAACCTTTTAATTCCTGTTAATGAACGCATGCTACTGGTACAAAGTACCTTTCTACCAGAATTGTGAATTATCCAATCCAATCTAATCCATTATCAAAACTAGACACATATTTCACTGTGATAAACCATAAGCAATGAAATCTGTCCGATACTCTTCCATATGGAGACAGGTGTACAGGTGCAACAATTAAAGCCCAATCTATTTTTTGTCTTGGGGGGAGCATAAAACTTGTGTAGATTTATACAAGTCTGCTCATTTCTCTGTTTAAGTTTGTAAATATACAATCTCATTGACAATTTTCAGACAAAGTACTGAATTTCATAAAGCAGTGAGGTAGAGAATAGGAATTAATCCAAACACTTACCACAACTGGATGTCGAGATGACTTTATGAGACTGGTGATTACAATATTTGATACAAGTCTGCTTCCAACGTACACAGGCCAATGATGTAAATGGGTACCAGTCTTGCCTGATAATGCCCAAACATTCCTGTAAGGGTTATTAGAATTAAACATGAATTTAGAGAACATTAGCAACAATGCTGCTTGCATTAAAGTGACATGGGTCTAAGAACAGAAGATTGGTTTACACTATATTATTTGTGATATCTTACCATAATCAACAAAGTTAAAGAACACCTAACACAGTTAACTTGAATGGATAATGAAAAATCAACTCATTTTCAATTAAAGGAAATTTCATCTTATTTCATTTTATACTTTCTGAAAGTGAACAGCAAAAAGGGATAAAGTTTAACAAATATTACAAAATACAAAAGTTACAATTAAGAAAATATTTTAATTCAATTCAAAGCAACCTTTCAGTTTCCCTGAACCCCACAGCTTATTCAAAATGTACTTTCAATGTTTAAGTAAAATAAGCAACCATTACATGAAAACAAAATACAAATGTAGTTAAGGTAAAATTTACAACTAAATGTCTAAAAGTAAAAAAAAAAAATCCCACATTTTTTAAGCATGAAACTATCTCAAGAAATGCTAGGTGAATCTTTGTATTGTTAGCAAGAATCATTTCTACTGCACAGAAAAAAAGGTGTTTGCATTCCTACCCATCACTTGTAGGTATGATAACATCCATCACACCATCACCATCAAGATCAGCCAATCTGGATCCAGGCATGGAACCACCTGATATCTTGGAAGACCACACTTTGTCACCATGGCGACTGAGACATGTGACATCACCAGATGTCTGGAGGACAATCATCTCCAGGATGCCATCACTGTCCAAATCATCAACAGTGATCTGTTTTCAAAGTTTGTATAAATTCATGAAAATGTGTCAGAACTGGTGATATTACCTTATTACCGTCCTATGCACCCTTTTATGAAGAATCACTAGTATGATTCAAATATTGGAATAATATTACAAGAATGATAAATGATAGCTCAAGATGAAGTTGTTCTAGATTTCATTTTTGTTTATTTGAGTCAATAAACCTGTGGCAAACACTTGTAATGAATGGCAAAGCCAATACTTGGACGATTGAGGGTCATTCTATGTCAAATCACCCAAAAATAATAAAAAAATTTAACCCGACCATTTTTAATTTTGAAAAAAATTGGTATACTTATTTAATGTGATCCCGCCGTACCAAATTTAAAATTTTAGGTCAATCGGGTCAGGGGTTCGCGAGATACGGCCCGTTGAATTTCAAGATTTTCGCCAAAAATTGTAATGACCGCCTACATTTGAACCCTCATATCTCAAAAACCACTGGGCCAATCTTCACAAAATGGGTATTGTTGGAAAAGGGATAGAATAAGGATTTTAAATCTGCTATCATTTTTAAGATTAGAACATCTTGAGGTGTTTTGACACTTTGACCTAAGTTTTGACCTTGAAATTGACCTTGACATTATTTTATTTTTCTTATTAACACACACATATCACACTGACCAGTTCCTGTAATCAAGACCTTGGCTCAATTCAGAAAAGCATAGACTGTGGTGGATAATACTTGATAAATCAACCTCTGACATCTTGTGTTCAACCAATCAATGCTGAGTGAATACTACTATTTTCAAGAAAATTCAGTATCAACTATCAATTACTTTTTGTTTTTAATGAATACATGTATCTACATAAACATACATGTGCTCACAGTAATGGCCCGAATATTAATAGATTTTGACGGAACGTTAAAATAGGCAAGCATAAATTACAAGCCGCGGAATTGTTTTGAAAGTGAGGGGCTTAGCCGAAAGTGGGGGGGGGGGGGGGGCCAACCATGAAAAAATCATAATCATATGGTTATTTTTATTGTTCTTGTACACGGTTTTTGAAAAAAAGTGCGAAAGCTTAAGCCCCCGGCAGCCTCCCCTCCCCCACCGTTTCCGCATCCCCTGATTTAAAAAAAAAGATCACTCATGCCTTTACATGTATCTTTCCAAGTACTGCTATTATAGAATGAATGGATGTAATGTAGGCCCTATTCTTTAAAAAAAAAAAAAAAAAAAAAAAAAAAAAAAAAAATGCGGAAGAGCATGATGGAAGTTGATGCAGTGCATATTGCATGTATTTGGTATGCATTATATACTGTTCGCTATGAATTTTCTGGTGGTATGCATAGTTTCAATTTTATTTGCTCCTGAACAAAAAATATTGCGTCTCTGAAACTTTTATATATTGTAAAGAACATGTCGAGGCTTACATTTCATGAAAAATAATGTCAAGGTCAAACTGTCAAAACACCTCAGGATGTTTCAATCTTATAAGTGATGGCAGATTTGGAATCCTTAATTAATTCCCTTTCCATCTATACCCAGTTTGTGAAGATTGGCCCAGTGGTTTTTGAGATATGAGGGTTCAAAGGTACATGTAGGTGTCCACACCCATTTTTGCAGAAAATCTCGAAATTCAACGGGCCGTATCTCGTTAACCCCTGGCCCGATTGACCTAAAATTTGAAATTTGGTACTGTGGGATCACACTTAACAAGTATACCAATTTTTATCAAAATAAAAAATGGTCGGGTTAAACCCATTGGGTGATTTGACATGGAATGACCCTTGAGTGATAGAAGCAAGACTTCAATATTAAAAGTCATAGTTAAATTGTTTTCTTTGACAATTTTATGACTTGGGAATAATATTTAGCTCTGTAAAAATTTGCAGGTCATTGAGTCATACTGAAAATATAATGCCCAAAAGAGGTGTGATATAAGTCGCATTTAACATAATGTTAAACAAAAAGTTGGATGATGCTTGAGAAAAACATTTCTTTTTCAAAAACTTATCAAAAGAATAAAAAAACCTGGTCCTTATCATGACTAATACAAAAATCATCTAGTTTCTCCACATACAAACCTTGAAAGCCCATATAAATAAACTATTTAACATTTTCTCTCTAGCTCTACGAAATCTTACTTCGTACAGTACAATTTTTTATACTTTAAAATTCATTAAATGAATCATAAACAAGTGGAATGCCTCTGGCAATCTCGCCTGCATTACGCGATTTAATATAGCAGCAGTGCTAACTTTGAAAACTACTATAAAATAATCATTCACAAAAACACCATTCATATAATGACATAATACCACGTTCATTGACCATAAATGACATTTGAATGGTGACTTAAGACTTGTCAACTACACCCATGTCTACATTTCATTCACTCTATCCATAAACTTTCAAAGTTATGATGGCAATTCAACAATTACCCCAACATGGCCTAATTTCATTGACCTTAACTGACCTTTGACCTTGGTTTTGTGACCTGAAACTCACAGGAGATGTTCAGTGATACTTGATTACTCTTATATCCCAGTTTTATGAACTAGATCCATTAACTATCAGAGTTAGGATGTTAATTCAACAAGTACCCCCAACACGGACAAAGTTCATTGACCTTAAATGACCATTGACCATGGTCATGTGACCTGAAACTCGCACAGGATATGCAGTGGTATTTGATTAACCTAATGTCCAAGTTTCATGAACTAGATCCATAAATTTTCAAAGTTATGATGGTAATTCAACAAATACCCCCAACTTGGCCAAAGTTCATTGACCCTAAATGACCTTTGACCTTGGTCATGTAACCTGAAACTCAGGCAGGATGTTCACTAATACTTGATTAACCTTATGTCCAAGTTTCATGAACTAGATCCATAAATTTCAAAGTTACGATAGTAATTCAACAAATACCCTCAAATTGACCAAAGTTCATTGACCCTAAATGACATTTGACCTTGGTCATGTGACCTGAAACTCAAGCAGAATGTTCACTAATACTTGATTAACCTTATGGCTTATGCCCAAGTTTCATGAACTAGGTCCATATACTTTCTAAGTTATGATGTCATTTCGAAAACTTAACCGAACAGTTAAGATTTTGAAAATAATTCTCCCAACATGGTCTAAGTTCATTGACCCTAAATGAAGTTTGAGCTTGGTCATGTGATCTGAAACTAAGGAATAAAGAAGTTATGATGTCATTTCAAAAACTTAACCTTAGGTTAAGATTTGATGTTGACGCCGCCGTTGGAAAAGCGGCGCCTATAGTCTCGCTCTGCCATGCAGGCGAGACAAAAAACTGACCTGTCCCATGATGGCCCCTCCCTCTAGCCGTAGAGGGAAACCTGATCTTGCCTGTCCCTTGATATCGACAACGTGCAGTAGACCTGATGTGGTTGCTATGATGACCTCTGTTGGTCCATGACGATTGTCCAGGTCAACGATGGTGGGAGGATATAACAGATAGGCTGGGAATGGATCTGATTGCTGGCAAGGATAGAAAGCAATCAAAAAGGTTCAGTATCCTTAGCTATGTACTTTCCATATGGAGGTCTCTCAATATGAATGTTTTTTTTTCATACCCATAGTGCAGTATAGGTTTAACAATGGCATGTATTCACACAGGTTTATTCAAAACAATGGATCATGTTAGCCACTTTCCTGGGTTTTTAAATGTACAAGTACACATATTCCTGACTGTTCATATGTTTTCTTTTGACATCAACATGAATTGTATCTTATTCTTAATATCTTAGTCCACTTTCACCAGTTTAAACTATTGTTTGATAAACTATTGTAAGAAATAAACTTTTATTCTAAATTCAAGCCTGTCTTTTATTAATGATTACACTCATTAAGAATAAAACTTAATATTTCTGTCTCAGTCTACAACCAAAATATATATGTGCTGATATTTTCACATTCATTTTCAATCATTAACCTTATCATGGGTAATTATTTCCATAATTTAGGTCTTTATGTGCAGACACAATAGTATAGTAGTCAACATCTTTAGACTTGCAAATGGTGGGGGAAGGGAGGGACACACCATCAAAATTGTTTAATCATAATATTCACTTTAACTAACATTGAACAGATGATAACCTTCAACATTTGATAATGAATCTATTGTTTGATAATCAACACAAGTGAAAAATACAGATACAGATATAAAAGTATTACTAAGTGATTCTCACTGACCTTTGATAAGTGTAATGGTATTTCTTTGATAAGATGACCACTGGTCATGTTGAGAATGACCAATCCACTGACCACTAGGTCCAGGACACTTTCACCTGACTCTACATTCCTGGATAAAAAAATAAAATAAAAAAAAACAAGGTTTCATTAAATTTCTTCATATGAAAAAAACACACGCATAAAGAATCAATACTAGTAATTTACAATTATTATTGCATGTTTCATAACAATGGAAATGTACATATAAGGGCTTAAAGGGGTACTCTGGGCTGAAAGTAATAATTATACCTACAGAAATAGAGTATAATTCACCAAGAAAAACACTGAATATTTCATCAAAATCTGATAACAAAGTTATTGAATTCTAAGGTTTTAGCAATATTTTCATCATGAATATGCAATAGGTGGGTTGATGACGTCATGTCCTGACTTTCCCTTTTCTTAATGTTATTGAATGAAATTATAATTCTATCATAATTTCATACATGTGTTTGTAAAGCACATCTCCCATGTAATAAAATATGTTGCAGGAATGATTATCTTACACATTAAATCAGTAGTCAATCTAATTTATTTCATTCTTGAGAGGATAAAATAATTTCATACAGTATATAATAAAATAGAAAAGAATCATCAGCTTGTTCAATTAATATTAATGAAGACATGCATAGAACCACTTCACTGAAATAATGTAAAACTTTAAAATGTCGTAACTTTTTCATTCATTTTCTGATATTGATAAAATTGTCAGATTTTGCTTTATCTGTTCAAATCATATTATTTTCAATCTGGAATACCCCTTTGAATTAACACACTATGTCTTGTTAATATTTGAATAAAAGTATCTCCCTGTAATTGTACATTATAAATTCTAAAACTATAAATCATGCATAGGATAAAGATACATGTATAAATCTAAACAATGTGAAATGAATAACACTTTTAACAGCAAAAAAAAATTGTAAGCAATAATAGGATATATAGTTTTATCTTATAACCCTCAAAAGAGAAATTACACACTGTAAATTTAGACACTTATTTCATCAAACGTACATGAACTTGACCAATATAAATGAGCTAAAGCTGGAGTAAAAATAAAATCTGTGAAGTATCAAACCTAACTTTAGAATCTTATATATCATCTTCTTAGAATCTCCCTAAACATCAGAAAAAATAGTTTTTTCATATATTAACATCAAGGGTATAATCATTTTTTTCCCCAATGACTTGCATCTATGCATTTCCTCTTACATTGACCATACCAATGTTGCTTAAAACTCAAAACCTCATCCCAGTTTAGTTTCTCCTGGGTTACGTGTACCCTGACTGATATTTCACTGATCAATAACATGTTTTTCCAACTTTTATCACTACCATACTGGCATTCAGGATATGAGTACATTACCAGAAGACCCCAATGGTTCCTGTTTACTCTTTAGATGGACAGTGTGATCAATTTTAGAAAAATATCTAATAAGAATGAAAATAACTGCAATACTATAACCAAGGTAAAAGTTCAAACTTCAATTGAATCAAGATTTATAGTGAACTCTTTGATGTAGACAAGATTACGATTAACCTGAAAACACAAACCAGGGAAGAGTTTCATAAACTTTTTGTCTGATAAGTTGTCAGATCTGATAACTTTCCTTGATTTTGATTGGATGAAAAGCACTGTTACTATAGTGACTGTTGGATAAAACAGGATTTGTCGGATAAAACGTCTGACTGTAAGTCCTTTTATGAAATGCTCCCCAGGAAAGAATACAGACATGTATGTCTACAGCAAAGGTGCATGATTTGCTAATCATATCATAATGATTTTTCCCTTCAATAAATAGAAAAAAGCAGACCATTGTAAGTTCTTATCAAGTCAGCATATAGCACAGAAAAGTAAAAATTTTGATTCTGAAATTGACTTGCTTTATATGCAAAAAGAGCATTTTCCATTTACAGATAAATTTGTTAATTTAAATTTTAATGTAATTTAACAATTTAAATGAGATAGGAACACCTCATACACAACTTTTCTGTACATTCATTATCTTTATTATCAATTAAAATCATGATTTTCTTAATACATTATTACACTAAACCTTTTTGAAAATCAAAATGAATTAGCTGATGAGTGAGCATCTGTGAGCAAACAAATTCAAAGAAATAGAGGGGAGATATTTGAGTAAACACTAAAAATGCATTTTTGTTTTCTTCCTTCAAATAGTGTTAATATTTAGTCAGCCCTCCTGTGTGCTTGGAAAATATTGTATACAGCACTCTATAAATCTTAACATAAATACTGAATCAAAGACATCAATAAGATAATAAAACAATATACCAGTTGACAACCAATAAAAGTTTACACTGTACAGACGGAAATACGATCAATGTAAGCTTTCATTCAGAAGACGTGCAATAAAATTATTGAAATATTGAATTATAAATGAACTGTGCATGCAGGAAGTTAGCAGTTTCCTTTGCACTCTTCACACATCCTGGAAAAAGGTTGGATACTAAGAAATCAGTCACTCATATCAGGTATCCATCTATTAGAACAACCGTGTTTGCAAACATACATGTTTAATGTTCTCCCATTATCACACTTTCCATTAAAATCACTTGAAATTTTAAGAGTACAAAAGATGGGATAGCATCAACTCTCTTTCTTGAATTCAGGAAAAACTATGGAGGGGTAAATTGGGTATGATTTTAATATGAATCTATTACTCAGCCTTTTTATTAACTGAAATCTAAGCAGTTATTAGGACTTGGGTAGCATTCTTTGCAAGCATGCTCATTGTAGAAGTCACTTTCAAAATGGCTTTTCAGAGTATTTGTATCAGGAGTGGGGGACATAAAAATAGAGGAAAAAATATCATGTGGTTACAGGTGATTTGTTTGAACATGTACTATTTATGCTTTTGTTATTGATCATTTAAATATTTTGGACAACTAACAAGTTCAAACTTGATCTGATCTCTGGGCTATCATCAGGGTAATGTATCATGTGATTTACACACAATCAGGTGATCTAATTACTGCTGTATCACTGCAGGTTCAAAGTTGAAAAGGATTCAGATGATGTAGAATTTGGTTATTATTGTATTGTCTATATACTACAATAAAGTTTTCTCACACAAGGAAAAAAAAAGATTGACAGGCTTATCAAATTTTGCAGGTAATTTTGCTCACATCTACTTCCCTTAAAAAGTGCTACACACTTAACTTTTTAAGGACACAAAGGCAATGTACTATTTTATACAATGAAATTCATTGACATTGAAGCAACATGTACAAGTGATATTTTAAAGTCAATCATATATTTCTGCAAATGAAAAATAACACATTTTAATTTCAAAATATATTTCCTAAATTAAATTTTGAAGATTTTCCTATAAAATCAAAGATCTCAAATATCACAAGTACCTGTAGTTGATAAAGCAAGTTAAGATCATTGAATAGAATGTGTCTTTACTTTCTAAATGTTATTGCTTTATGTGTCCTTGCTCTGAGATCAATGTTGTTGAAGTTAAAGCATTTGCTTCATGTTTAATATTTGAATTTCACTTTAGTCTAGAGGCTTTAAAATACATGTATTTGTCACGTTTGAAAACCGGAAAGAAGACTAAACATATCTGAAATACCCATTTATCACAACAATCTATTGAATTTCACCATTTTATAAAAAGTCAAACTGAACAGTCGCAGTGAGCAATACTTGTGAGTCTTTAAATCAAGGCAAATTCCTTTTTCATCAATAAACGTTGTTATATGGTTTAAGGAATCCAAACATGAAATAACAAACCATCATAGAAAAAATATTAAGCTGAAAATTGCCAACAGTTAGGCACAAGCATTCATTAAGCAGTAGAAAAAATTCAAAAGTAAAGACTGGTCTTTGTGCTAAATACAGAGCATCTACTACTTTTAATAGCTTATACCAGAATGATTAGGAATACAAAATTACAACTGGTGGTCATTTGTTTGATTTTATTCAATAGAAACATTTTCTGAAATCTCAACAAACTTTCCCCCTTTAAAATGATATACCTAGGCTTAACCCATCAAATTCCCATTTTAGGCATAAAGTTCTTTGTCTGAATTCACACAGTCAAGTTCTCCATAAACTGTGCCACATACATCACCAAGAAAATTGGTTTGGCCGTTAGTTGATTTCCTGAACACAAACTCCTGTTAATCAAAAACCTGTCAGTAGCATCATTAGAAACTAATCTAGTAACATTAGCTATGAGCATGAATCATCTGAATGTCTGTTTGTCTGACATAATACAGAGATAAACTTATTCAACGTTTCCAGGGTATTGATAATACGCTGGCTTCTAATAATAAAAAATATGGAATTTTCCCATTTATTTTTTGTATTTCAACTATATGCAATCTAAAAGTTTGCTTGAAACGTCCTGTATGCTGTTCTGTATCAAATTGATAATATAAAGCCATGTCATTTTCACTATTGAGCATAGTAACTTACCAATCTTTATAAATCAAACAGTGTGTTTCTACAGAGAATCGTTAAACGGTATTACCCGCATAAGTATCCAGAATTCCGGAAAACTTCCCTGTAGAAACAGACGCGAAACCGCATCGCACAAAATACGGTTTCTCATAATCACCTCTGGGAGGTGGTTATTGCCGTGTTAATCCGTTTCGGACGTGAGTTAATCGGCTTATTCGCACTGTAGAAACAGGTTGGTGACAGGGCGATACGGTTTTTTTATTTCAGATAAGAAAAACCGATTTTACGATTCTCTGTAGAAACATGCCAAAAGAACTTATGTCCCAAAGTCTATTGATCAGTTCTTATTGAGCCTATTGTGACTTTATAATCCTTATTTTAAATGTTTGAAGAAAGCATTCAACCTTCTCTTCAATGTCAGAAATAAATGCAATAATGTTCAATAAGCCAGTTTGGAGTTCCATTTTGCACATGATCATAAGAAGGTCATTCGGACTAAAAGTGACATGGTGGTTTATATCTAATGAGATAAACACCAACTTTGATGTCTTGATTATTCATATATTCTTTTGAATTTTGTTTTTCATTAGATCCACACAAAAAAAACAATGCATCTACTAGCAACTGGTATTTCACAATTGGCCAAGTACATTGTTATAGCAACTTGTTAATGCATTCAAAGTAAAAAGGCAACAAATACTTTCATAGTGTTCATTGGTGTGCTATTCTAGTCACCTGGTCTATACAATTTCTACATCCTGCTATGTAAGGCATGCTTACATATCTTGCTTTGAAATCTGCCTATCATAATGTAAAAAATGAAAGGTCATTTAACCAAAATTGCCCATGAGGTAATACCAGACTGGCCTATTGAGCCTACACTGTAGCTTTAAAACTGTCACATTTATTTAATATGTAACCATGCTCATTACCAAGCCTACAGATAAATAAAGATAGTAAATAAGCCTAAAAACATCTTAGCTTATCCTATCCTTCAAAAACTTCTGACCCTAGAAGGTACTGAGAAAAAAACTGAATATATATGCTTTCTTGTTCACTGCTTGCCTTAGTTACAAAATGTGATTTAAAAAGTTGAAGGATAATATAAGTAGGAAATTTCAAATAAAAAATGATAAAATCAAAACAAAACAAAATGCATATAAATCAATAGTGAAATAGAACCAAAATATAAATCAAGCAAATTCTGCTGACAAGAGGAATTCAATACATTAGGTCAGTGATTTGGCTCTCATCCTTCTTTTCCGAACCATTTATCTTATATTTAGGAGACAAGATGATTGAGGAAATTGAGAGAAATTTAGAGAGGATTGAAGGCTAAAATGCCTTGAACAATGTGAGGAAATTAGGGGATATATAGGATGGTCATTGCCCTTGAGTCAGTAATGGATCTCAATGAGTGAGTGCTACCCTTGATGGGATATTTTTCATTATACCTTATGATTCATTCACCTGAAAGTGAGAGGTAAAATTTAACACTGTAAAAATTCAACACTCAATAAGAATCAGTTATGAGTAAACATGGTGAGACAAATCACCTCCTAAATAATAACGGGCAAGCTTTAAGTCTCAAAGATTTGTCCAAAGTTGCCTGAATTAACTCATGAAATCATAATCATGAAAATCTAGATAAAAGATATTTTCAAAAACCTTTAAAAAAATTGGTTGGTCCGCATATTTTTTCTGCCAAGGTGACAAAGTCTTTTTCTTCAGCAACATTTTTTCAAAGACTCATATTGCATCGACTTTGCACACAAAATTTTTTGCTGAGCACTGTTGAAACATGTGTGAGCAAGCCATAAGGGTGATTCCTTCTCGATATACGTTCTCTATGCTTCAGAGGGCCCCTTCTACACTTGATCAGAACAGGTATAAATGAAGAGATTACAGGTAGAGTTTGAGGGTGAAGGAAAGTACATCAGACACTGTTGGTGTAAGGCAATAGCAATATCCTGACTTACACAGACTACAGGTGTACGAGATAGAGTTCCTAATGAAAACATTAGCAGGGTATTGTCTGAATAAATATGGCTCCAGAATAAAGGGTTAAGAATCGGTCATTCCAACAGCTTCTTTCAAGTTCAGAGTCAAACTTAGAAATGATAGGATAAAGAGAGAGCTATACACACATACCCAACGAAAATAAACAAAGGAAACATGATCAGGAGTCTGTTGCAGAAAGAGTTGTGCTTTGAAGAGGTGTTGTGGCTTTAGTGGATAAGTCTCCAGAATTTGAACCACAAGGATCAGGGTTCTAATCCCATCGCAGCACTCATATCCTTTGGCAAGGCATTTATCTACATTTGCCACTCTCCAATCAGGTGAAGTAAATGATAGCCCGGCAGGAATAAATTCCTTGAATGCTCAAGCGCCTGATAAGAATAGCCTTACTACAGCCAAGGTAATATTTTGCAGCGCTGAGAAACATTTTAAGCGCTATATAAATGTTGCATATTATTATTTTATCATTAATAAACAAATCTCAAAACATCAAGCCTAAGTCCCGAATACGCTTTTGGAATGAAGTTTCGAATGATTCTCAGGGTTGCAATTGATTGTAACTATTTTTGCAACAGGCTCCAGGACTCCTGCTCCTAGAAACTGAAACATAGAAGGTTATGATTCATATTTTTAATCAATTGTAATTCCTGTACATGGTTTGCCATACACTATCAATTACACAATAGTATATTTTGTGTTGTAGGACCCAGAAGACATTAAAACTTTTCAGTTACCTTGGTGACTCAAGCTCTTCATAATACGACACAGGAAGTGCAAGTTCCTCCTTTCTGCCATCTCCATCGAGGTCTGCAAGCCTTGGTGTGGCCAGGATGTGAGCGTCACAGGCAATAAAGTTGTTGGTCTGCGCATAGAGATAGAGAGCGAGAGAGGAGGAAATACATGGTGATAGAGAGAGAGAGTAGGAGGTAAATAAAATCCCAACAAAACACAAGCACTCACGGTTTCACATCCCACAGTAACTTGTTGATACCAAGCCAACAGGCTTACATGTGATCATGTTCATCCAAAGTAAACAGGAATATATTCTCACTCGGAATACTTCCAAGAGGAACAAGCTTGGGTAAGTACTACTTTCTCTTCCGTAACTCTAGTAATGTTCTTGAGTAACATTCATTTTCTAACAGCTACAAAGGAATAGTCAGTCATCGCAAGGTACACGTAACACTCTTCTATCAAGCTTAGACTTTTTTTTTTTTTTTTATTCAACAGTGGAAAATTTGAATAACCATGGTTTCATTACGCTTCTCACTTTCAAAGCTGAAGTGAATGAAAGACAGATATCAATCAGAAACGTACGACTACACAAAATTTCATGGAAGATCATAAGTGATTTGTAGTTGTTGGTAGGCTACACAGTTTGGAAATTTAGATTACTAACAGATGCTAGCATCAAAATAGAATTAACTCAAAATAATATTTAATTCATATCTACTTTTATATAATAATTATCCTTTCTACATTGATGATTAAATTGCACAATATATGTATAATTAAAGTAAGGGTCAAAACCATATAAATGTATGTCATAATATATTTGTGCAGATACTGTGTTTATACATAAGATTATTTTCATGAATTTAATGCTATTTAAAGGAGTATTATTTTCTTATATACTGCTGATTTTCATTATGGTTATTATATCAATGATGCCAAGGAAAATGGATTATTCATCTGTTTATTCTATTCATAACTGAGTGAATATCAATCTGTATATTAATAGAATTGAAAGGAAACAAGTGGGCTATATAGACGCAGACAACATTTATCACAGCAAGGTCTTCTTCAATTCCCTGAATGAAATCTTGAGGCCCTTCCCCCTCTCCACAACTAAAAATCTCATATACAATGTAATGCTCATATGTAGTAGTATATTGATTGATCTGAAACTTACAAAATATATTTTTTAATCTGTCTTGAATATATCAAGGATCGGATAACTTTCAAGATTTTGTTGCTCACTTTTCATTGCATTCATGGATCAGTTTCACAATACAATCTTTCTTTTTATCAATTATTACATACCCACTAGTTCTCTACATTCTTCATCATCTTATTTGCTTGTGGTTCCAAAAGTTTCAAAAACTTGGGGGGTAAGATCCTTTACTCATGCGTGCCCCATACTATGTAACACGACTTCCTGAAGACATCAAAATTGTATCTCTGTTGAGTCTTTCAAAAATGTTCTTAAAACCTTTATGGGCCTTGAGCACTCTACAGAGTAAAATTGGCGCATTATAATTCATATGTATTACTATTAATAGCGTGGAGCGTTGTGGCCCAGTGGATTAGTCTTCTGACTTTGAAACAAGAGGGCCGTGGGTTCGAATCCAAGCCATTGCATAATTTCCTTCAGCAAGAAATTTATCCACATTGTGCTGCACTCAACCCAGGTGACGTGAATTGGTAACCGTCAGGATTGATTCCTTGAATGCACTGAGCGCTAAAAGGCAGCTCGAGCTAAGACTAAATAATAATAATAAACAATGCGCCTCAGAATAGATTATTTCTAGATAGATGGCGCTATATAAATACCTATTATTATTATTATTATTAATATAATATTATTACTATTATTATTACTATTATTATTATTATTATTATTATCATTATCATTATTATTATTATTTTACCAAAGATATGGGAGATAATCTCTTATTCTAGTCATGATTTTTTTGCAGTATGTTGATGTGTTCATGAAATGGTCAGTTACTCAGTTTTGACCTGTGGCAATTCATACATGAGTTCTCTCATCGGTTTTACATGAGCATGCATGCCAGGATATTCATCTTTAGCCATGTTGGCCAGGATAACAAACGGGGGTCCAGCCTATTTTTACCTTATGTTTGTTTGAATCAGTTATTTCAAATAACTTCACAGTATCAAGTTGTGCCTTTGTTTTGCTGCACACAAGCTACAAAGAAGAAAAACTGTGACAAACTGGTTTTACGGTTGGACTAAGTCTTTTACATTTGAATTTGAATAAAGGTTTTATTCTTTAGTGCAAGCCCAAATAAATGCAATCTGAATTGAGCAATGCTACAAGAAAAAGCAAAAATTTCATTTAAACATTTTTCTTTGAATGATTGTTAAATAATAAATTGCATTTTTTCATTCAAACATGCTCAAACATGGTAAGGATTATTGTTTCAGTAATGGGAGCATACATCCTTTTTCAACATGTGGAACAACAATTATGCCAAAGGATTAGAGTTTTAATTGAAATCAGACTCCACTGATGCTCTTGCAACGATACATGTTATCCATGCAGAAAAGCTGGAAACATCATTCATGAGGTTGTCATTTCTCAAATTGGATTTCCTACCATGGACTTGGAAACACACAAACTATCACCTTTAAAAAAATAATCATCATCAGAAAGCATGCATCTCAGACTATAATGTTAGACTTTAGGACACAATAAAGAATATATATATACATACATCCTACGTAATATATATATGTATATATATATATATATATATATATATATATACTTCGGGAATACTATCCTTGTATAGAGTGCTCGATGTCCTTCACAGGAAGAGCTTTGAATAATAAACACAAGTTCACAAGGTTGACTGGAGGTTCATCAAATTTAATTGCAACTCTGAGTTTCACGCAACCTACGTGAGGTGCGATCTTCAGGCAACTGATAAAACTTTTCAATACCATTGAACAATGCATGTCGCGATCGCGCGAAGCGCGTTACACCAAACACGCACATATATATATATATATATATATCTGCGACAGTGTTGAAAATAAAATAAATTAGGGTTAAATTCTTTCAATGATTACCATTACCAGTTAAAACAAATGAGTGGCCAATATCATATGATTTTAATTACAAATACATCTTGACAAATAGAGTCCCTGAATTATATCCCACATCATTGCATCTGCCTTCACAATGGATAATCTGAAGTTGGTCTAGGCATGTCCTCTGTAATGTACTGTAGCATTTAAACACTGGACTTAAAATCACCCAATGGTCACTCATTTGATCTTAGCCAAGCTAAATTTAATGTGCACAGAAAAGGTGCATGACTGCAAAACAAAAACTACATAAATTCATATAGATGAGGAATGGTTTCATCAGCATATTTTGCACATGTAAACCGAGGGAATGCAGAAGTATAGATAACTTCAGGGCAACAAATATAATTATGTCATTCATAGAATCAATTCTCAAAGGTATTTTACCGGTACAAGGCTTTGAAAGTGAAAACAAAAGTACCTTTCTAATTAAGAGAATTTTCAAACATGCTTTACTGCCACGTGTAAATGGATATGTGATAACGAGTAGTATCTATATTCAGAGTATCAAAGGAATATATTACCAGGAACTATAATATGATCTCCATATCTTGGAAAGCAAGTGGAAAACTATATTAGTGAAATAATATACTTACTTGATAACCACCCTCGCTCAATGTTCTCACAAAGCCAGATATAGTAGCATCAATCCTGGATTGTTCCTTGAACCATTGCTTGGGTACCATGAGGGGAGGGATCTTTGAACATAGAAATTACACAATACACATTAAATTGTAATATCTTGACAAATGAATACTTCATAATATCATATCTAAAAGAATACATTTAATCATTCTTCCAGTTATCAAATTAATCACTTTCTTCTTTCTAGAAAGTGTGTGAAGTGTGTGTACAAAGGACAAAATGAGTTTGCTTTTCAATAAATCAACCTTCTCAATTCCATCTAAAAAAACATAAAGTAATTATAAAACAAGTACCTGAAAGCAGTATATTGGCATTGAAGAACCATTGACCTATAATCATTTAGTCTTTCCTTTGGTTTCAATAGTACAATCTACAGTCAGATTACATCAGAACAGTACTTGGGAATCTACCACAGGTTTATGAAATTAGGAATATATTCTCTAACCATAAGCAAATCAAGTAGGCCTGTTCTTATGCAAGAGACAATTTGTGATAAAATTTCTGCATGGAGTTGTCCTTAATTTAGCTACCTAATTATTGGAGTGGATTTTGCTTATCAAACTTTCCTCGTAAACCAGTGCATACATGTAATAATTATGGCAGTAGGCAAGAGCAATTTAGAAGAGTTTTAGTTTCCATCTTATTATAAACTCACATACTCCAAAATGATTTAATAAATAAACTTGTAGTCTTGCAAAGAAAACAAGCAAGTCATTTTAGTGCTTTATTTTATTTTTGTTGTAATCTACTTTGATTACTTGTTAACAATGTGATTGCATAATTATTTTTAAGAAAAGACATACATATGCAATATCTATTTTTTCAGGAATTTTAGTGCTGCAACTGATTTTTTTATTCATTTCAGGATATGAAAACATTAAAGCAATATGACTCCTTTTTAAATTAAAGTTTTTAACCCTAATTTCAAGTTGGTTTTATTTTTCTAATCTAATAAAAGAAGAAAAATTGTGAAAAAATAGTACTAGTCAGAAAAAGGGAAGTCGTTTACTGCTTGCATTATTATTTTTTAATCTGACAGAGAGGGATGGTGTCATGTATTTCTCTGGTCAATATCATTTTATTCAAATCAAGTCAGTATAGATTTATATAATGTTTTAATATATTTTCCTAAGGTTTTTCTTTATTTGGGATTGAATTTGAATTTGAATTTATTAACAAACTTCATTCATATGGCATGAATATTTTGTTTTAAAATATATACAATGATAACATAAACAAAAACATTCATAACTGTATGTCGTATAAATCAGTAATACATCAATACATATATTTCCAATTATTATAAAGATATACCTCTATATACAAAGAGAAATGACGAATTGAAATTGAACATAAAGAAGGTGTAGCATAATGCAATATACATAAGTTATCTAATTATCTTATACAAATCAGGGATTGTAGGGAATGTAAGCTGATTATTGTAATAGGTTGAAGCCTTTTCAAAAGGTGACAAGTGAAATACGAGTCCAAGGGAGGAGCAAGCATGACCTTCCTTTCCAATGATGAAATTAGATGAATCATATACATGTAGAACCTGAATGAATATATTATATTAAAGAAGGTGTGATACTTTGATGACCTCCTGAGAGTTGAAGTCCTCAGATGATGATCTTCAACCAAAATTAAAGTACTTTATATGGTGGTATGTTTGTGTTCTTTATATGGTGGTATTTTTGTGTTCATAATTTTTGTGACTTGTTGATTTCGAGATTGCTGCACACACTCGACACTGTCTTCATCACAATGCACAAGGAGAATTGCTCGTTGTACTTGTATAGTGCCACATGCGTTCATTTCAGTTCCTCAAGCTGATGTATAAGTAAAATCTGGCGACAAGTTTGAAAAAAGGGTTATTTAAATGTCACTTGTTCGCAGCTTTAGTCATAAAAAACCTGCATCATAATTAGCATGTCATAATTTGATTTAAGCAATTATATGTTAATAAAATAAAATCTGTGATTTCTTCTTCAAATAATGGGTTCTAATGTTTGTTAAGCACAATTAATTTCCCACCTGAAAGCCCTCTCATCATATGACTCATGATCATATGATTTTAAACAGAAATTAAAAGTTGGGGACTTTATTTCAAGCTGTTAGGGTATTATGCATTACTTTCAAAGCATGCCAAAATATTTGGAAGTTGTTAAATTGTCTCAACAGCTATTTGTAAAAGTCATGAAAATTAAGAAGACACAGTGAGCAATCCTGTTTATTATAGTAAGTCTAAAATCTAATGTGAATTATTGTAAATAGACAAGTGGCCATGAACATGAATTTTGAATACAATCTAATTATCATCATATCACATTGTTAGAGACATTACAAATTCATTTGAAATATATGTTATGTTTACAAAGAAAAACTTCCTATTGAATAATGAGAAAGTACAGTGTGTCATTTCAAGATAATGGTGGTTATCAAATTTCAATGGATTCTGAATACTAAATTTGGCATGAGGGTGATTCAAAGTTTTATAAATGTCTTTATTGTGAACATGATGTAAAATTACTCTTTCCCATTACAATTACTGAAATGTGAGAAAATAAAAGCAGTGACGTACAGCGTAGGATTATTTATTGATTTATTCACTAGTGGTGATCATTTCTTGAACAGTTTTCAGATATTATCATTAACTGTGCATAACTGACATATTATACTTGACATGAATCGCATTAAACTTGTGAATATATTTCCTAACAGCTTATCCTTATGAACACTTCCTATTTTTAATGAAATCAAAAGACTGGATTTATAGATCATTTATAAATACTTCCATAAATGAATTACAGTTTGATCATAATTGCAACAAAGATAGAAAAACTTTGGGTCTTGCGCAGAGATATTTAGGAAAATTTACATCCTGTATGCCAGGAATAATTGGCAATTCAGAAAGAAAAAAAACATTGCACCACAAAAGCCTATAAATATTGCTCTCAAGTTATTAATCAACAAGGCAGTTGTATTAGTAAGCCTACATGTATACAGAGAGAGAGAGAAAGAGAAAGAAAGAGAGAAGCTGCAGGATATATTGTGGCTTTAATTCTAAGTAACAAATGACTAGGAAAAGTTTCCATATCAGGCCAAATACATTTCCAGTGAAGTGAGAAGAACTTATATGCATAACCTTAATTTTTCAATCTTAAAAAGCTCTGGAAGTTACGTACTTGTTGATCAGTTTCACCCACAGTAAATAGGAGCACAATACATGGTAATAGTACCTGATGTTGCTTGCATTGGGTGTAACAATTTGATAATAAAATATCTTACCAGCTTACCATCAATGATCACTATAATCATGGACCTATTACGAATGGACATTCAACGAATCCCCTCCTTTGACACAGAGACCGTCGCCGCTAATCCTTTTATAAACAGAGCGCTGGCAGCTGACACCCATCAAGCCGGTCGTAAAACATGCTCTCACTGATTGACAGCGGAAATCAATTGTACGCTGCTCCTACCCATTGCGATGTTGTTCGTTCACTTTATCAAAAGCAACGCACAGCATCGAACGTTAGCGCTATGAAAATGATAGCAGAAACAAGAAAACAGGCGTGCATAAACGTATTTTTTACGTACATCGCTAACAACCGGAAATGAAATGCATTGACATCACCTTGCAGATCCGTATATCTACGGCAAAAAAGCAGTTGAAATTCGACGAAAAAATCTGCGGAAAAACGTTAAAATCTCAGCTTTTTCGGACAGTATCGATGTCGATAGTAGCGCTTACCTTCGGTCAGAAGTTGATTTTCATTTGGGCATAAAATTCCACAGGATTGATGAAATTTAACGGGATTTTTTTTGATGGACAGACGACAATCGCACATTATAGAGAGCCTAAAATAATGTACTGAAAAACCGGATATGAATTGCGCATTGCATTCTAGGTAATGTAAGGACTTTCCCTATTGGCAATCGGGGCTACAACATGACCGTCTTTGGTCGAAAGAGGGCCAGTGATCGATCGGTGACGATCATCGGGCGAAAGGAGCTTGTGTAAACAATCACCCCGGGCGGTCGTTGTAAAAACCGCGTAAAGAGAAAGTTAAGGGTTAGACAGCAATTTTGACAGCTGGAAACAGGTGGTGGTCATAAAATGCTCTCGTTGAATGTCCATTCGTAATAGGTCCATGCTATAATGGTATCCAGTAGGCATTCAAACACTTCATAAAGAAGTCTATCATGTAATATAAAAGAGGGCTTGTGGTGTTTGCATGAGCATCTCAATCCAAGATACAATCTTTAATTGGGTCATCTATGCAATATTCTATAAGGATCTACAAGATGGCATTGCGTGGGCTAGGAGGAGTTTCTTTCCACTTTATATAAACTATAGTGTATAATGGAAAAAAGTAATACAAAAACTGCTTTACATCAATTCTTATCTTCTTAATTCCAGCCTCAATGTTCCTAATTATAATCTTCATTCATATTAAAGTATTCATATTTCAAGAGTACTCATACATTATGAATTCAATTCTTTGAAAATGGACCATGGTTGGGAATTTCTTAATATTTCTCACTCCTCCATCAACTACTCATTAAGGTGTGTTTAGACAAGCGCGGCAATGCTCAGATAAATTTTTGCTCAGACATAGAAAGTGACAACTGCTCCACTTGCAAGTTCCAAATGAATCCACATCATTTTATGCATCAACTTTCAAATAGAATTCGTCAAAGTCAGTTGAGATATCACACTTTTTTTGTTAATTTTAAAGCACTTTATTGGTCTAAAGTGCATTTATATCCTCTTATTGATTTTGTACATAAAACGTTGCTGAGATTTGTCCCCATTGCTAGTGTGAACAATGCTTTCCCATGGGAAAGGTGCCAGACTCGATGATAGGATAATACTTAATTAAGCCAAACAAGGTTAAACCTGTATAATTAAAAAGCTACTGCACTATTGAAATGTAAACTATGTTCTGTAACAAGTGATTATTAAGCCAAAATGTTTCACACAATATCAAAGTAGTGCCCATCTTTAAACAAAAAAAAATCCCTTAAACGTACTGGGAGTTCCGATAATATATACCAGGCTTTGAGAAAATACACGTAGAGGTACGGTAATCATTTGACCAAGGTTGGACTGGTATTTGAATGATAAAGCTACCCCGGAAAATATAGTGTAAAATTATTCTTATCACTGAGCAACAACTGACCATTCATTTACTTAGAATACTCATGAATATTCATAGAAGGGATACTAATTAAATAATCACATTTGCTTGCGCAATGATAGCATCTAACAAAATGGCTTTAACAACAGTCTCTAATACAACATAAGAGACCTAGCTTTTATGGGAACCACACAAAACTCAAACACAAGTTTAATACACTCCTTATTATAGATTTAAACTAAGTTGCATTGGTTTATGGAGTCGTGTTGATTGCAATTCTTTCTTCATTCGGTCCCAGCGATGTCCTTGAGTTAACCATCAAATTCATAAAATGAATAGAGTATTTCTTTAAGCACCATGTAAATTTTGTATGATAATTTCAACAAATCCATTCAAAAGTAGTGTTCTTTTTTAAAATATGTCTCAGCCAACAACACAGTAAAAAAAAATAGCATGGGAACTTAATCCTGTCAACCTAACAAGTTGCTTAAACTTTTTGTGATTGTTTAAACTTTTTAAACATGTTTGATAAGTTTAAACAGTACAGAGTGATGGGCTTAAACAACGTGCTTAAACAAATTTACAGTGATTTTACAGTGAAACAAGAATAGATTGTACTGACAATCAAAACATTTCTTTAAACACTTTTTAATAGCATATTGTGGAAATGCCAGATAATGTAATGTGTTTGATGAGGTTCATGTTTTAAAATTATGAACATTATCATAATTTTTGTCAGGATTCCTGTTTACTTGAGCAAGATACCCTTTACGCCAGTTATGCTCTAGTGATGTCACTTATAGATGGTCTAAGGAAATTAGTGTCTTGCCCATTTACAAAATGTACAGTTCTAACAACTGTTGGACAGAGAAGAAATAAAAAATGTATACCTTTTTAATCCCCCTAATATCATTTTAAGTGTAATTCTGGCAGGAGGCCATTGCCTTCATGGTGTAAAGCCATGTATATGTTACGAGTACAACAGTGTATTTCTATCAGTGGGAGTGGCAATTCAGTTCTCATTTCAATCATTGCATGTGAATCATTGGAAGGAGGCGTAGCTACAAACTTCTTACAGTTCCCAAGAGATGTATCCAACCTCCTTCATCAAGGCCAAGCTGGCTAGCTCAGGTGTTACGTTCACTCACGTTGAGTAAGATTAGATTGCTAAGGCAACTTAACATCACATTGAACTTATTTTAAAGAGCCAATTCCATCTTCCTTTTATGTACAGTGTACTTGTAATTTGTATTTTAGCATTCAAGAAATGTGGCAAACTTGACGGTTGACAGGGGAAACTGTTAGAAACAACTTCTGTACAACTAATATCTTTATATTTCTGTTCATTTCAAATTGCATTATGTGTTGAACCCAATTTACAGAAATCTCAATTTATTGTATTACAAGGGCCATTTAGTATGTCTGGGGAAATTAGTTTTGGCCCACATTCATGCGCCTGTAATAGAGGGTTTGTTAGTGATATATTATCTACAGCAGTTAATGAAACTTGATAGTTATCTCAGTATCAATTACATTTATAATGGAATTGACGTAAACATGTATTACTAGATATCCTAGCTGCTCCTTTAAATACTTAGTAATACATCACAATCAGTAGAGCACGACACTGGCCGACCGAAGACCGGCCCCAGACCAGTAAAATTACTGTCGGGCCAGTAACTTTTCAGAAATAGCCAGATTTACTGGTCTTGTCAGACTAGTAAAAAAATATATCAAACTGATACAATTGATATTTTCTCCTCTTTGCAAATTATAAAAACGGCTCTGCATGCAGGTGTCTTAAAAATTAGATCTCTAAAATTGAGAAATGGCTCTCATGATTTATGTTGTGTGTGTATGAGACGGCCTACTGTTTGTTTGTATGGCTTATTTAGGAAGCAATAAAAGACAGCAAAATAAACTTGAAGTCTTTTTAAAAATACTTTTCTTTATTTTCGGGGAACCAGTAATTTTAGGTTCGGACCAGTAAAAATGAAACAAAAAAACTTGGTATCTACTTGCTTGACATGAACAGGTTGGACCAGGAGAAGAAAAAAGGGTTACTGTGGATCCCTGCAATCAGTTATAACAGTTGTTAGGTACATGTACCACAGCTTTAACATTCATTTGGTTGTAACACATACATGTATGTTTTCAGGAAGGACATGTACTAGGAATCAAACGGAAGTAAATAGTGTTTACTCAGTTATTTAATTCTTTTGGATGTAATCAAGGAGAGCTTCGGCTGGTCTGCTGTGCAAACCCTTCACTCGAGTTAAGGGTCTGAATGTGCAGCCTACTCATGCCTTGTGTACTGAAGGCCTCCTGAATTGAAACACCAAGTTTTGTATGTGCTCGTCTTTGCGTGGAGACACACTTGTTGATCAAAGTTTCAATCTGGGTCTTTGCCTGCAGACTAAGCTTCCGCGGCCCGGCATACAAGGCTCTGCCCCGATCGAGCTCGCCGCTCCGTCCAGCTGAGTAGTTCATGATGGGCACGCACTGGAATGGGAAATCACAAATTTTAGGGTCTCCGGAATGGAAAAAATAGGAATATCTATGGCTTTCTGTATTGGTGATGCTCTGGAAGACTGGAACAGAAATTTAGGCTGAAAAGGGGGGTCTCAACCATGGCACATATGTATCATACATTTATACTAAGTGACCCCCCCCCCCTTTGATCCCTGGGGATTAATCCCTTTGTTTCATTACATTAATTTCATAAGATTTATATCTTACTGAATCTACAAGATAGAAAAGTACCAAACACACCTTGTACTGATCTTGTAATAGGATAACGCTCAATATTTCATAATAAATCCCTAATTTTGCCCATCTTATTTTCTATTAATTGTTATCTCAACTATCTACCTTCCTTTGTCCTTCAAATATCGAACAATGGTGTTTTCAATATAACATTAAGTTCTAGTTATTTGAATTTGAAAATAATCTGTTTCTAAGTTAATGGGGAAGGCTGTTTCTTGAATTCTTAAACACCTTTAATACCGATGTTTCCTGCAACTTTTTAATTTCACCACAAGCCTGCAAGTCACATACACACAACACATTTACAATAAATGCATGGTACTACACACAAATAAATAATAGCCCAAATGTTGAATGTGAGACAATGTAAACAGAGTCATCCTTTGAAGTGAATGATGTTCTATGATATTCCCACTAAATGTCATAAAAATAATTTGAAAGTTAAAAAATTACTCTTTTCACCTTTCCCACAGTTGTAATATCACTTTAATGAACTTTTGAAACCATGCCATTTATAAATCAATTTGGTTAAATTCACAGAAGGAAGGAAAAGGATTGAGCTCCTATTTGATGTATTTCTTTCAGATATCACTAGAGTGAAAACACTACAGAGGAAACACAGCAAGAGGGCAGTAGGTAAAATAGGTTGAGGTTTTATATGGGGGTACAGGCAATCGAAAATGAAATGAAAATTGCAATTCACATAAGTATAATATAACCATAATTTGTTTAAAATCATATTTCCCTCAGAGAAATGGCTGTGATTTCATGAAGTAATAGCTAATTCCAGTGTCTATTTTTCTTCTCTATGATAAAAATCATCTAAAATTTCGGTCAGAAGAAAAAAGACTCATTATGTTATTAAATTATGAGACTTATTGACTATCAAAACTGATAACTCCATTAGTTGAAAAAGGGCACTTTGAAATAAGTTTGCAATCAGATGCCAACTTAAACTGTACTTACAGCATACCTAGAGCAAATCAAGAGGAGAAATGAAAATATTCTGCACAAAGCACTTTTTAAAAACTTTTATGACATCAAAAATTATATTTTGTGATGAAGCTAATAGAATTTTACGAGGGCTTTTGCAACATATGCATACTTGTAAGGACTGTTTTGTAATAGGGAGGGGGCAAATCATCCATTGCTTATAAAATGTATGATCAGGGCCCGTATTCCATAAACTAGATAAGCATGCTTAAGTAAAAAATCTAAGCATTTTGTCTTATTTTCTGTCTAAGACAAAATTCTTAGCCAAAACGCGTATTCCATAAAGAATTGGCGACTAAGACAGATATAGGAAGAATGGCTAAGTAACTTATCTTAAAACTGCAGAGTCTGTATTTCATAAATACAACATGGCTAAGAATTTAGCCCTAACTTTAAGACAGTTGTGAGTTGTCTTAATTGTTTTAGTTTCAAGGCAATTTCAGCCCACGCCTTTTCTTTATCCTTTAACGTGATACTTGAATTAAGCTTGGGTCTCAAGATTTCTTCCCTCTCTCTTATTTCGGCTATCAAAGCGATTTTCTCTCCTCCAGTGAAATTGGTTTTCCTTTTTTTCTCAGCCTCCATCTTGATATTCGTTTTGATGCGATTTTTGCTTGAACACATAAAACACATAGGCCCGTGTCTAAGAGTGGCAATAAATTCTCAAAAAGTTAAACTCGTGCAGGGGGTAGTTTCAGCCTGGTTTATATCCAACAAATCATGGCCAACAAATTTTTAGAATTTATACCTGTGACTTCTGTAAACAAATTAAGCCACAGGAGTTTAAAGTAGGATGGTAGTTATAAATTTGATGGTCGATATTCCGAACGCACTCGAAATAAACAGTTCAGGAACACAATTCCATACAGTTATGCTTCATTTAATCACAGCAATCAACAATTCTCCAAGTATCGAAGCAGTTTACAAATCATAAGCGAAAGATGTAAACAGTTTAATAACTTGACGGAGTTGAGCGTAAATGAAGTATACAGATGAATAATTAAACGACGAACAATTGTACAGAATAGTGAACAGTGTAGTGAACGAAGCTAGTAAATGAACTGAGTGTAGTAAGCGAGTGTATTGAGTGAGTGAGTGGTTTGCTGAAATATAAGAAAGAAGATAAACACATGATAAATACATGATTAACAATCATTGTCAAACAACTAACGACAACAGAATATCTTCTTGACAACTAGTAAAATATAAACAAGACTATAACAAGCTAATACATATCGCTCAGGTATATATACAATGATGATACAACATAATAACTAAAATATGAACTTAAACTCATCATATACCAAAGATAAATCGATACTAACTTTAATCCTAATACTACTAAACACAAGCGGTTGTGTAAACAAACCCCAGTCATGGTCAGAACTTCGTACCCATGGCAACCGTCAAGTTGACAGCCTAGCCACAACTTTTGCCCATTGACAAATCTGTACACTCCAGAACAAAGACTTAATAGTAGGTGCACTTGTGTGTGTGCACGTATATGGTCAAACTTTCTCTTTCTCTCTCTCTCTCTCTCTCTCTCTCTCTCCGTCTCTCTCACTCTAGCAATCCTCTTAGGAAACCTCATTTAGAATTACTAATACATGTATATCGAATACTAATAATCAGAGTAATGTAATGTCTATTAACTTAATTACACATAAGAGAGATGCATTAATTCATATACATTATTACAATCAGAACCAGAATTTCTCCCTTCTTAACTTAAAGAAGTATTATATAACATTAGGCGGAGTAGTATATATACTCGACTGAGATGCAGTCATCACAACTTCATGACAAACAACAATATTTATGATTTAAATACAGAAGAAAGTCCCTTAACTAGTACGAGATTATCAGTACAAATATGTATAACTATACAAATAATATAATTTCAACTCACCAATTGTTTGACCTCCAAATCTATGCAATTTTCTTCAAGTTTTATAACAAAATGGTGAACACGTCTTGACTGTGGAACTTTCCTTTGTCTTCTGATGCCAAGTGGGATAACTTTGTGGTATCTCCTATTTCTTGGTATCTCTGAGTCATGTTTAATTTACATGCTTGGCCAATGTGTTGACCAATTGGATTACTGTTGCTACCTGATTATACACTGGGCATGGTATACTTGACCAACCAGAATTAGTACATTTAGAAATATTTTGTCACCAGGAGAGGAAAGTGAGATCCTAACCAATAGACACAAAATAACTTTGCATACAGGTAACTTTGTTCATTAATAGGCTTGGGTTTCAGACCCTATTATATTTCATGCCGCAACATACCGGCCCCAATGAGCTGACTCACCCATAAGCTCATTCCTACCATTAGAACGCGGCATATATAAACAATACAAGTATGAACAAAACAAACATAACATTATAACAATAATCAACTAGAATACATATCCAAATGACTTCAAACAATCAATGACCTGTAGCTATATCTTTCTACATACATATCTAAATCACAATTAAATATTGGGACCCAGAAAACAAAACTCAGAATAAATAGCATTCACTATTATTTACTACAACATTAAATAATTTGCCATTATTTAGGGAGCACCCTTCCCTTCCTCCAAAAGGCAAAGTTTTGAAATTGGACGCCGGAAATATTTTGAACCTATCCTAACCTCGACCTGCCTTACCCTACCTTGCTTGTCTGGATAAGTGGCCACAATTTTCCCCAAAGGCCACTGCCCACGAGGTGCATTATCGTCCGCCACCAAGACGAGGTCGTCTTGTTCGAAGTTTCTTTTTTCCCTGGTCCATTTCTGTCTCGGTTGAAGGAGTGGAAGATATTCCTTAACCCATCGCTTCCAAAACTGATCCGCGATGAATTGGACATGGCGCCATCTCCTTCTGCCATAGCTTTCATCCTTTGTGAAGATGCCGGGTGGCAAGGATGGATTATTCCTCAATAGCAGGAGATGGTTTGGGGTCAAAGGCTCCTCATCCTTTGGATCCATGCTCAATGGGGTGAGTGGGCGTGCGTTTAGGATAGCCTCTACTTCCGTCATCAGCGTAACTAATGCCTCATCCGACATAACTTGTTGATGAAGTAGGCCTCCTAGTATTTTGCGCACTGAGCGTATTACACGTTCCCACACTCCTCCCATATGGCTGGCTAGAGGAGGATTGAAGCGCCACTCAATGCCCTTTTGGGTTAAGAAATTCCCAACCTTAGAGTCATTGAGTGCAGCCAGACTTTCCTTCAATTCTTTATGTCCGCCCTTAAAGTTTGTTCCATTGTCGCTGAATACCTGATCCGGTTTTCCTCTGCGATTGATGAATCTTCTCAGGGCGCAAATGAATGAATCTGTGTCAAGAGAACAGGCAATCTCTATGTGAACGGCTCTTGACGCAAGACAAGTCAATAGACATGCATATCTCTTCACCTCACTGCGTCCCCTCTTAACCATGAAAGGCCCAAAGAAGTCCACCCCTGTAGAGGTGAACGGTGGTTTATCTGGTGTCACTCTCTCAGCTGGAAGATCTGCCATGAACTGTTCGCCTCGACGGGAACTTCTCCTTTTGCACTTCATACACCTTTGAAGTACCTTGCGAACAGTGGCTCCTCCTCTGACTATCCAGAACCTTTCTCTTATGGCTGATAAGGTTATGACCGCTCCTGAGTGCCCAACCTCTTCATGATAGTGTTGGATAATCAAGTCAGTCACATGATTATCTCTTGGGAGTATAGCAGGGTGTTTTGCATCTTCTGCAAGAGTAGATCTTGAAAGTCTACCACCAACTTTCAGTACTCCACCAGTGATGATGGGATTCAGTTTGTCCAGAGGACCTGAGGCCTTTTGCCGCCTTGTTGGTTCCCCTGATCCAGTCATCACTTCTGAAGGAAATGATCTCAGCTGAACTTGTTTAGTAATTTCAAGTTCAGCCTCTTTCAATTCCTCTGCAGTGAGTCCTCGAGGTAGCCTTGCTGCTGCATCTCGATTTCTCAAGAACATCTTATACCGAAGTACCCAAGCGAAGGCTCTTTTGAGTCTATTCCAGGATGAATACCTGGTCAACAGTTCTTGCACACTGTCATTTGTTACGACAGTGTTCACATGAACTCTGTCTTTCTTTACTTCCAGGTCATCCTTCTTCAGTTCTCCCAAGATGGCTGGAGAAGATGGCCAGTTTTCTTCCTCTTGTTTGAGGAAGTCGGGTCCTGAGAGCCATCTTGGATTCGTGATAAGATCCTGAGCCTTCAAACCTCGCGATCCATCATCAGCTGGATTGAGTTTAGTGTTCACATGTCGCCACTGGCTCAGTTCTGTTACCTCACGAATCTTAGCAACTCTATTTGCTACAAAGGTATGGAACCTTCGGCTCTCATTTTGGATGTACATGAGAACAGAAGTTGAATCTGTCCAGTACGTTGTGGTAGCAATCGGTAACCTTAATTCCTCTTGAATCATGTGATTCATGTCAACAGCTAGTACAGCTGCTGCCAATTCAAGCCTTGGTATTGAGGTGACCTTCAAGGGACTGAGTCTAGACTTACCACAAACAAATGAGCAATGTATGCGACCAGCAGAATCCTCTAAGCGTAGGTAAGCCACAGCTGCATACCCAAGCTCTGATGCATCGCAGAAATAGTGGAGCTGGTAAAGTACTTGATCTTCAAGTATTTCTGGTTTGAGACATCTTGGTATCTTTATCTCTGTCAGTCTGGGAAGATCATCAAGCCATTCTTGCCAGGTCTGGAGATCCTTTTCATCCACTGGTTCATCCCATGCTAGACCTTTCTGGCAGATGCCTTGCAGAAGAACCTTGGCTACCAAGATGAAAGGTGCTAGGAACCCAAGGGGGTCGTATAAAGAGCTTACCTTAGACAGTATCCCTCGCCTGGTTGCAGGTCTGTCCTTCAGACTCACCTTAAAGCCGAACCTGTCGGAATCGACATCCCACAACACTCCTAGCGTTCTCTCGATTGGGAGAGTATCCAGATCCATATCAATTACAGATGGAGCCTTTTCTGTGTCAGGTATTGAGTTAAGCACTTCTCTACTATTACTTACCCATTTTGTTAAGCGGAATCCTCCTTTCTGCAGAAGACCTCTCAGTTGCTGGACTAGCCTCACCCCATCTTTGTCAGAGGGTACTGATTTGAGGCAGTCATCGACATAGAAGTTGTCCAGCACTGTGTTGACGACGTCTTCGTCATATTCATGTCGGTTATCTTCTGCAGTTCTTCTAAGAGCAAATCCTGCGCAGCTTGGTGATGACGTTGCACCAAAAAGATGCACCTTCATTCGATACTCTACCGGTTCTGTGGCCAGGTTACCATTTTCCCACCATAGGAAGCGGAGAGCATCGCAATCTTTCTTCGGCACCTTTACCTGATGAAACATTGCCTCTACGTCACCAACAACTGCCACAGGTTCCTGCCTGAATCGCAGGAGTACACCAACTAAGCTATTGGTGTGGTCGGGTCCTTGCAGCAATGTGTCATTTAGTGAAGTTCCACGATACTTTGCTGCACAGTCGAACACAACTCTTACCTTGTCAGGTTTGTGAGGATGAACGACCGGATGATGAGGGAGATACCATATACAGGAAGTCTGAAGATTTGCTTCCTTCTTCTGTCTTGGTACCTTCTCCGCATATCCCTTCTCTATATAACCTTGGACAGTCTCCGTGTACTTGACGGCTAGATTAGAATCCTTCTTAAGCCTCCTTTCCAAGTACTTGAGACGGACTTCAGCCATATGGCGATTGTTCTCAAGTCCGGGGTCTGGATACTTCCAGGGTAGCCCTACCTCGTAGTGGCCATCGACGAGCTTGATACTTTCCCGCATGAGTTCTCTCGCTCGCATGTCTTGGATGGACTCTCCCATCCTCCCTGGATTATCCTCAACCACATGGTCCAACTCCCAGAACTTCTTGACCTGGTCTTGAAGTCTTTCATCTTCTAGCCGGGCAAAGTTCACATGGAAGGCTGTAGTTTCCTTAGACTTTGTGGTTGGCCCCATTAGCGTCCAACCTAGAGGGCAGCGTATCGCATAAGGTTCCTTCCTTTTCCCTCTCCTCTGTTCCAGGACCCAAAACGCTTCAGGGGTGTCGGCTCCTATGAGAAGCTTGACCTCCCTTGCGTCGATCGATGGGAACTCAATACCTCTTAAGTGTCTCCACTTAAGAAGGTCCTTGTTGTCTGGAATCAGAGAATCGGAAAGCGGTAAGGACTTCACTGTCCAGACACGTGGAATATCCAACTCTTCCTTGTCATGGATATCCCTGACCTTGAGGCTGACCTCTTCACCTTGCTGGGAATCAACCCCATTGACAGTTGTGAGTTGAATTCGCCGTGGTGACCCTGTCATCCCAAGGTCTCTTACCAAATCCTTGGAGCAGATTGATATATCGCTCCCTTCATCCAGTAAGGCCCATGTCTGTACTTCACGTCCATTACCTTGGACCTTCACCGGCAAGACCCTTAGACTTACCTTTCTTTGTGAAGTTACACTGCTGTAACAGTCGCCCGCTTCTCTGCTAGAGGCTTCTTCATCTGAACTACCGGCCCCGGTGTCTGAGTTGGATTCTTGGGAATTGCTAGACTTCTTGGGGTTAGCTTTGTCAAGTTTTCTTTCCTTGAAGAAGGATGCAGGAGCATGAAGAAGGGTGTGATGCTTCCGTTGGCATCCCTTCTCAGTACATCTAGATTTCATCATGCATCCGGACGACATATGTGAAGGTCGGAAGCAGTTATCACACAACTTGTGCTTCCTGGTAATGTTCCTCCTCTCTTCGAAGGATTTCTTGACAAAGTTCCTACAGTCCTCTAGGTTATGCCGCCCAGAGCAGCAAAGACAACTTCTATCGCTCTTTGCTTTAGACTTACCTTTACCAGCTGTGGGGTTGCTCTGAGTCGACATTGTTGTTACCTTGAACCCTCCTTTTGGCTTTGAGGATTTGTCAGATGGTTTGTTTTTCGATTTGCCAATGTTTTGGCCAAACAAATTACTTGATAACTGGGCAGACTCCTCAATGAACATAGTCATGGCTTCAAACGTTGGAGCCATGAACCTGGTCATCATTGAGTGCGCCCTCCTTGCCCACTCGGACTGCAAGTGGACCGGCAAGAGCTGTTGGATGCGCAGAAGGTTTTCTGTGCTATCCATGTCGGCTCGATAATTTCCTTGCGACAAAACCATCTGACATTTCCTCATGCCGCGAGCAAGGTCCCATAGTGCTTCACCGTCATTTGGTCTGATGGGCTGACGACTTAGCACCTTTTTCATGTGAGCAGTGGCAACCATGTATGGCTGCCCAAATTGATTTTCTAGAATATCCCTTGCCTTTTGGTATCCGGTCTGGGACCCTAGGAAGACACAATTTTCAATGCTATCCTTAGCCTTACTACTACAGTATTGTATTAAATACGTTAGCTTAGCCCTATCATCACTTATCTTAGAAGCTACAGTGGCGTCAAAGCTGGAAATAAAGGCACAATAATCTAATGGGTTACCATCGAATACTTTCATTTCCGGCTTTGGCATGTTCATCACTAAGTCCATAGCGTTAAACATTTGAGTCATGTTAGAAATGGCTGCACCATCCCCCTTGACACTTTCTACTTTTACCCCTTTCCCAGTGTATTCTGGGGCATTTGGATTCAAATTTGTTACCATGGGGACATGTGCAGCTTCATCAAGAGAATATCTATTATCCCTTGTTTTGACATCATTAAAGGTAGAGTCATTAACATGTACCTTAATTGACTTATCTACTCTTACTTGACATTCATCGTCCGATTCTTCCTCAAGACACTGAAGCTCAACTTCAGCAGCTGCGATGTCCTTGTCGGCTTCCATCGCCGCAAGCTTCTGTTCAAGCTTCAATTGTTCTTGCTTAAGTTCATGGGCCTTTACCATGTGCTGTCTATTGAGGCGTGCAACAGCCGCCTTGGCTCTTGCTTCTCGCAGTCGTGCTGACGATGTCGAGCTCGCTACGGTGAACCGCGATGCCTTGCTACTCGACGATCGAGAAGACCGCACTGACCGCCTGTCGTCATCGACGTCGCCGTCAACGTCGGCTGACCGACCTCCCACGTCAACTCTTTTCTCCGCTGCTTCCATCCAATCTTGTAGTCTGACTCGGAACTCTCGATTGTTCTCGACATTTCTCTCGAATTTCTCTGACGCAGCCTCCGCTTCTGCTCCACTCAACTCGCTTATGTATTCATCGCTTTTTTCCTTGTACGAGGTGAATACCCTTTCGAGTTGGAGATGCCTTTGCACGACTGCGTCCTTCTTTTCGAAGTCTGCCATTAAAACCTCTAGTTCCTTGTAGAGTCGGGATAATGTCCCTATGTATCCCCTACATGAATGCTTCAGCGAAGTGACGTTATCATCATTTGAAAAATCTGAATCTGCCATCCTTATTATTGTCTGGCAATTGCAAACTTATGTGACTTCTGTAAACAAATTAAGCCACAGGAGTTTAAAGTAGGATGGTAGTTATAAATTTGATGGTCGATATTCCGAACGCACTCGAAATAAACAGTTCAGGAACACAATTCCATACAGTTATGCTTCATTTAATCACAGCAATCAACAATTCTCCAAGTATCGAAGCAGTTTACAAATCATAAGCGAAAGATGTAAACAGTTTAATAACTTGACGGAGTTGAGCGTAAATGAAGTATACAGATGAATAATTAAACGACGAACAATTGTACAGAATAGTGAACAGTGTAGTGAACGAAGCTAGTAAATGAACTGAGTGTAGTAAGCGAGTGTATTGAGTGAGTGAGTGGTTTGCTGAAATATAAGAAAGAAGATAAACACATGATAAATACATGATTAACAATCATTGTCAAACAACTAACGACAACAGAATATCTTCTTGACAACTAGTAAAATATAAACAAGACTATAACAAGCTAATACATATCGCTCAGGTATATATACAATGATGATACAACATAATAACTAAAATATGAACTTAAACTCATCATATACCAAAGATAAATCGATACTAACTTTAATCCTAATACTACTAAACACAAGCGGTTGTGTAAACAAACCCCAGTCATGGTCAGAACTTCGTACCCATGGCAACCGTCAAGTTGACAGCCTAGCCACAACTTTTGCCCATTGACAAATCTGTACACTCCAGAACAAAGACTTAATAGTAGGTGCACTTGTGTGTGTGCACGTATATGGTCAAACTTTCTCTTTCTCTCTCTCTCTCTCTCTCTCTCTCTCTCCGTCTCTCTCACTCTAGCAATCCTCTTAGGAAACCTCATTTAGAATTACTAATACATGTATATCGAATACTAATAATCAGAGTAATGTAATGTCTATTAACTTAATTACACATAAGAGAGATGCATTAATTCATATACATTATTACAATCAGAACCAGAATTTCTCCCTTCTTAACTTAAAGAAGTATTATATAACATTAGGCGGAGTAGTATATATACTCGACTGAGATGCAGTCATCACAACTTCATGACAAACAACAATATTTATGATTTAAATACAGAAGAAAGTCCCTTAACTAGTACGAGATTATCAGTACAAATATGTATAACTATACAAATAATATAATTTCAACTCACCAATTGTTTGACCTCCAAATCTATGCAATTTTCTTCAAGTTTTATAACAAAATGGTGAACACGTCTTGACTGTGGAACTTTCCTTTGTCTTCTGATGCCAAGTGGGATAACTTTGTGGTATCTCCTATTTCTTGGTATCTCTGAGTCATGTTTAATTTACATGCTTGGCCAATGTGTTGACCAATTGGATTACTGTTGCTACCTGATTATACACTGGGCATGGTATACTTGACCAACCAGAATTAGTACATTTAGAAATATTTTGTCACCAGGAGAGGAAAGTGAGATCCTAACCAATAGACACAAAATAACTTTGCATACAGGTAACTTTGTTCATTAATAGGCTTGGGTTTCAGACCCTATTATATTTCATGCCGCAACAATACCTATATTGCATTTCGATCTACTTCCTCAGTTTTTAAAGGTAAATTCCAGTTCTGGTAACGATCTCAAAATGATTTTTTACAGAATCTAATATAATGACCACCCAAGTGTCTGTTTGTATGAATAAAAAATATGCGCCAAAGGATTCTGGAAGAAATTGTGTAATTGCTGAGATATAAGCAAAATAAGCGCGGATTCGGTCACTTCCGTCGGGTCTTTATTCCAGCAATAATAATACACTGTCCCACGTGTGCCTATCTGTGTTGGCGATCTTCAGTGTGATCGTATTTCAGCTTAGATTTTATGATTTCACAAAGTTCAGTTTATGTAACTGTACCAGATCTAGATCCACGATGATATAGTCATACTTAACCTTGGTTTTACAGACTTTCTCACGAAATTAGTGTTTTACTGCAACTACTGTAATTTAGCTTTAACCGATTTTCATGAAATTTGGAACACACATTGGTCTTAAGGTAAGGAGGTGTAAACATTTTTTTTTTGCTTTTTCAGATATTGTGTTGCCATGGTAACAGTATATTATGGCCAAAATTTTGCCGTTTAAAATACTTCATCATTTTTCTACCAATTCTCATTAAAGTTGGCTCACACATTGGATTTGAGGAAAAGATGTGCAAGATACATTTTTGCATGTGTCGGAAATTGTGTTGCCATGGTAACGGTATATTATGGCAAAATTATGTATAAATATTGCTGTTTTAACTACTTCCTCAGTTTTAAACCAATTCTCATGAAATGTGGCACAAACATTAGTCTTGATGTGAAGATATGCAAAACATATTTTATGCCTATATAAAATATCACGTTGCCATGGTAACAACATATTAAAAAACCAAAATTAATGGCACGCCACTAGACTAACAAAGTTAAGTTTTGCTTCAGCCTTAAAGTAAAAAAGTCAAAACGATGTTCAATTCTCCTCCAAACAGACGGATATTAGCTTTAGATCTTGGGCCTAGTCTAGATCTAGGCCTAATGTGAGACCCAAGACTAGTCTCAAAAGTTACAAAAGTTTTCCCTTAGGTCTACTTAAACTAAAGTTAAATAAAGATGTCGAGAGGAATCTATTCAATTTAGATTTTGACAAACAATACATGAAAAGTAATAAATGGGACTGATACACAAAAAACTGTTCAAGTCACTCGGTTTGGGATTGAAATGTTTTGGTTATTAACAAAAATATAGATAATCTGAATAAAAAATTCTTACCATATATGGGTGATGAATGCTCTTCTTTTACTACAATTGTTGTAATTAGTTTCAATAAAATCCTAATTTTTAAGAAAAAACAACTTCAGTGACATTTTTGCAAGTTTGTTGCAGTCACCCCTGCAGCAGTACCTAATACTAGAATTTGAGACTTTGGCTTAGCCATATCGTCTGACTTGAGACAAATGTCTTAAGGTTTATAGAATATCGTTAGGTAAGATTTCTTAGACAAGCAAAATGCTAAGACAAATTGCTAAGACTTAAGCAAAAAGCTTATCTCGTTTATGGAATACGGGCCCAGGGGCCTATTGCACAAACAACTACAATTAAACACTGGTCCCAACTGCATACTTCTGTTTGGCTGAATGTTTGAAACTTGAAAATCAGTTCCAATTTCTATTTGGGGGTTTCATAAAAATTGAACTCTTTTTTTTTTCCTTTTTTTTTTTCAAACTTAAAGTATAATTAAGGTTGTACCTGCACTGTTTTGTCTGGAAGAAATGTCCCATCTATCTTGAAGTAGTTAATCTCTCCATCAGTAGTAAACACTACAACTTCTGGCAGGCCATCACTATCGACATCATACTAAATAAAACAGAGAAGGACATTAATTCAATAATTTACTTATATATGAATATATACTGTATATATCTTGAAAACCATGAAAGTTTAGACATTAAAAGGAAATACATGTGAAGAACATCAAGGTGCTGGAGCAAAAATTGAGTTGGGTTACATGGATTGACGCACACATCCAATCTGATTGTACATAGTCCATGACTGGCATGACACCTGGGGTGGTATTCTGAAAATTGTCTTAACTTTTCTCTTAACTTTTCTTGTAAGTCAGCAAGATAACAGCGCGCTAAAATTCTCTTAAATTAGTATTCTGAAAATTGTCTTATCTCTGTAAGGGCGTCCCCTATTTTATCTCTGACACGCCCAATATTCTGTCATCAACCAATTATTAAGCTTGTTATATGCTTAGGTCAACCAATAGAAGCGTCTCTTCTGAAAAATAATGAAGCGCATTGTTGTTATGAGGCGTAATTTCCTTGCGCCTCCGACGCTTATGCTTGTGCGCTTCTGTGCTAAAAATACACGTGGCTCTTTTCAAAGATTATTTTCTCTCGAAAGATTCATCGTCTCGAACACCAATTTTTAATTTCTGAAAAGTCTACCAATCCGTCGTTATAATGTCTTTGGAATGTCTCCTTTTGTAAAATATGATGTTCTTGCGGGATGCAGCAAGAAATAATTTTTGCGGACGGTCAAATATCGCATGCAACAATAAGTTACAATAGCCCCCCACCTCTTGTAAATTTCATTGTATTTTCCAAGGAAGTTAAGAGAACGCAAAGATAAGAGAATTTTCAGAATACCTTGTAACTCGAGATTTTATCTTGCGCACAGACATAATGTGCGCCGATTATATATTTACGCATCATTATATCTCTGACATCATACGCGCTCAGTGAAAGTTACAAGAAAAGTTAAGACAATTTTCGGAATACGGATTTTATTGTAACTCTTAAGATACAAGAATATTTCTCTTAAGACAATTTTCAGAATACGGCCCCAGGCTTTTATTCTTTTTGGATAGTCTATATAAAGTAGAATGTACATGTGACTAAAATGGAACTTAAACCAAATCTAAAATATCTACAAATGCATACGTATTTCATTCAAGATTATTTGGTAGATGAAACATATACGCTAGAAGGGTAGAGCTTTTGTCATGAAATTCATCTCTCATATATGACAAGTCATTCCCTTTTCATATTGAAACATCAAACTGGTATGGCACACAGTGGCAACACACACAGTGGCAACAATCTGTTGGGTGCATGTGCCAAAAGCCTTGAATAGTCTAATTTATCACTCATGTGTTCTCACATAAAAGTATTTGTTGCACTTTGTCATGTGCAGCAGATATCTGAACTCTGAACACATTCACAATGGAAACTAACAAAATCAGATAAATATCTCCTGTTACAATTATGAAAAATTAACACCTTTACAGTAACATAACATTGTCTAGTCAACCCTGAATTCAATACTAAACAAATACCAATACATACCAACATGGGGCTTGAGTGTACTGTGCTGTTTGGGAATTGATAAGGCCACTGTGATCTGGAATGTGGTTTCATGTTCTCCCCGTCAACAACATCAATAGTCCCATCAAATGTTGTTGAAATGATATCAAGAGTGCCATCAGCATTAATGTCTGCTACCAACGGTGAACTAATGATGGGACTATTGCCAACATGATGACTTTGTAGTATGTCGATATCAAAGTGACAGCTAGAACAAAGAATATACAGAGTCAGTTCATAAAAATGTACTTGAAAATTGCTGTTTACAAAACAAAATTTGGTACATACAATATCTATTTTCTGTATTCATAATTTCAGCCCTACGGATCAAGATAAGTATTCCTTTGTTGTTTGGTAAATATATTTCTAATTTGATGTTTGGTTTGAACACAATATAAGGTTTGATACATGTAAGTTTAATTTCAAATTCTGTATTTATTTAAGAAGCAAAGGTACTACCACAGTAAAAACATTCATCAACAAGTGGAACGCCTCTGGCAGTCTCGCCTGCATTACGCAATTTAATATAGCAGCAGTGCTAACTTTGAAAACTACTATAAAATAATCATTCACAAAAACATCATTCATATAATGACATAATACCACGTTCATTGACCATAAATGACATTTGAACGGAGACTTAAGACTGTCAACTACACCCATGTCCACATTTCATTCACTCTATCCATAAACTTTCAAAGTTATGATGGCACTTCAACAATTACCCCAACATGGCCTAAGTTTATTGACCTTAACTGACCTTTGACTTGGTTTTGTGACCTGAAACTCACAGGGGATGTTCAGTGATGCTTTATTACTCTTATATCCCAAGTTTTATGAACTAGATCCATAAACTTTCAGAGTTAGGATGGTAATTCAACAAATACCCCCAACACGGCCAAAGTTCATTGACCTTTAATGACCTTTGACCATGGTCATGTGACCTGAAACTCGTACAGGATGTTCAGTGATACTTGATTACTCTTATGTCCAAGTTTTATGAACTAGATCCATAAACTTTCAGAGTTAGGATGGTAATTTAACAAATACCCCCAACACGGCCAAAGTTCATTGACCTTCAATGACCATTGACCATGGTCATGTGACCTGAAACTCGCACAGGATATTCAGTGGTACTTGATTAACCTAATGTCCAAGTTTCATAAACTAGATCCATAAATTTTCAAAGTTATGATGGTAATTCAACAAATACCCCCAACTTGGCCAAAGTTCATTGACCCTAAATGACCTTTGACCTTGGTCATGTGACCTGAAACTCAAGCAGGATGTTCACTAATACTTGATTAACCTTATGTCCAAGTTTCATGGACTAGATCCATTTTCAAAGTTATGATAGTAATTCAACAAATACCCCCAACTTGACCAAAGTTCATTGACCCTAAATGACCTTTGACCTTGGTCACGTGACCTGAAACTCGAGCAGGATGTTTACTAATACTTGATTAACCTTATGCCCAAGTTTCATGAACTAGGTCCATATACTTTCTAAGTTATGATGTCATTTCAAAAACTTAACCTTCGGTTAAGATTTTGAAAATAATTTTCCCAACATGGTCTAAGTTCATTGACCCTAAATGACCTTGGTCATGTGACCTGAAACTCAGGCAGGATGTTTACTAATACTTGATTAACCTTATGCCCAAGTTTCATGAACTAGGTCCATATACTTTCTAAGTTATGATGTCATTTCAAAAACTTAACCTTAGGTTAAGATTTGATGTTGACGCCGCCGTCGCCGTCGGAAAAGCGGCGCCTATAGTCTCGCTCTGCTATGCAGGCGAGACAAAAACCATTAACCATTAAAGGGATACTCCGGCTAAAAGAATATCTTAATGAATAGAGTAAAATTCAGAGCAAAGTGGTGACGATTTCATCAAAATCGGATAACAAATAATGAAGTTATTGAATTTTAAAGTTTAGCATTATTTTGTGACAATAGTTATATGCACATCATCATAAATATTCATTAGGTGGGCTGATGATGTCACATCCCCACTTTCCTTTTTCTTAGGTTTTTACATGAAATCATAATTGTTTCATTTTTTCATACATGTGTGAATAATGTGTCTCCTCAATAATGAAATTAGTTGCAGCAATTAATATCAAATGCACTACATGTAATCAGTTGACAATCCAATTTTTTCAGTGCTTGGTAGACAAAATTTGAATAAACCCAATTTTATATAATAAAATACAAAAGGACAAGTGGGGATATTGATATGACATCATCAATTTGCTCATTGAATATTCATAAAGACATACCTAGAACTGTTTCACTGGAATAATGCAAATCTTTAAAATGCCATAACTTTGTTATTCGTTGTCCGATTTTGATCAAATTTTCAGTATTTTGTTTGTATGATTTTTCATTATCTGTTTAAATATCATTTTCAGCCCGGAGCATCCCTTTAACTTCAAAATCCATTGTTTGCCCATCCCAAGACCAGTCATTGAATGAGAGTGAGACCCATGGACACAGAAAAACTTTTTATCCAATTATACACTTCACTTTAGCTGAGTGCTTGCATTCTACATGGACTGTGTTTTTCATAGGTAGGTGCAGAACAGGAATAGAATTTAAACTAGCACATCAATGATGTGGAGCTCATCCGGCATCTCGCAACGAAATTTAACACAATTTTAATTTCAGCCCAGTTGACACTGTAGTAAATTATATTGGTGACATAAATTGAGGATATAGAACTGAAATTGATGAAGAAGTGACATAGAAGTATTTTCTGTGATCTATGAATAAATTTCATATAAATTAAGCATAAATAATTTTCTAGTCAAAATTTCTAAACTCTGTGTAGAACCTTGGTAAACCTCATGTAGCTCTCAGATGGAACAAAATTCATCAAAATCAATCAACAAATAAATAAGTATTTTTTGTTAGTTTTGAAAATATATGAATAAATTAGCATATTTAATGAGTTTTTCAAAATTCTGTGTTGAAATTTTGTATCACCACCTCGAGCTACCATATAAAGCAAACAAAATTGAAATCAATCTACAGATGAAGAAGAAAAAACATTTTTTGTGATTTATGAATAAATTTTTGCATAAATTAGCATAAATAATTTTCTAGACAAAATTTCAAAATTTTGTGTTCAACTTTTATGAACCTCATGAAGTTCTACCAGATGGAAGAAAAAAATCAAAATTGATCAACAATTAAAGAAGAAGAAGCATTTTTTGTGAGTTTTTAAAAATACGCATAAATCAGCATATTTAATGAGTTTCAAAATTCTGTGTAGAATTGAACCCCCCACCTAATGCTATCATATAAAGCAAACAGAATTGAAATCAGACTTGAAATGACGAAGAAGAAGCATTTTGAAATTCAGTCAACAAATAAAGAAGAGGCATGTTCTGTGATTTATGAATTTCGCATAAATTAGCATAAATAATTTTCTAGTCAAAATTTCGAAATTCTGTGTAGAAGTTTGGTGAACCTTATGAAGCTCTACCAGAAGGAAGCAAAAAATTTAAAATCAGTCAACAAATAAAGAAGCATTTTTGTGAATTTTGAAAAATGTGCATGAATTAGCATATTTAATGAGTTTCCAAATACTGTGTAGAAGTTTTGAATCCCCCACCTAGTGCTATCATATAAAGCAAACAGAATTAAAATCGGACTTGAAATGGCGAAGAAGAAGCATTTTGAAATTGTGGACAGACGACAGCCGACGAACGCCACGCCACGGCATAAGCTCATCTGGCCCTTCAGGCCGGATGAGCTAAAAACGCCAAAAATTTATAAAATCCCTGTTTTAATAGAATGAACAAATCTGGGATATCTGCACAAGCCAGTGTCTAGACTAGAGTGTCCTAGTGGCTGTGGCCTGCCCTTGAATCCTCATTGAAGATGTACATGTACCAGGTGACGTAGCTCAGTCACTTAGAAACTTAGAATGCCTGTTATGGATAACATCGTAGATCCCACTGTGCGGGGTTAGAGTCCCGCTCATGCCGAAACCCATCTAAAAAGCAACAACTGATGCTCATATATTTGTGTTAGCATCCTTTGTAATTGTGGAAAATACAATTTAAAACCACTGCATCCATCAGAAAGGATGCAAATGTTGGTCCCTGGTATAGGAGAGTTACAACATGTGTAGTGTGTACATTAAAAAGATGGTCCAGACGAGAAATATTTATATCTAAATAAACAGAGTAAAATTCACAAAGCAAAATGCTGAAAATTTCATCAAAATCTGATAACAAATACCAAAGTTATTGAATTCTAAAGCTTATCAATATTTTGTGAAAACAGTTATATGCACATTGTCATGAATAATCATTAGGTGGGCTGATGATGTCACATCCCCACTTTCTTTTTTCTTATGTTATTACATGAAATCATAAATGTTTCATTTTATCGTACATGTGTAAGTGATGTGTCTCCATTATAATTAAATAAGTTGCGGCAATAAATAACTAATGCACTTAATCAGTTGTCAATCCAATTGTTTTAGTTCTTGGTAGAAAATTGTTGAATAAACCTAATTTCGTATAATAAAATACAATAGAACAAGTGGGGATATGACATCATCAGCCCACCTAATGAATATTCATAAGGACATGCCTAGAACTGTTTCACCGGAATAATGCAAATCTTCAAAATTCAATAACTTTCTTATTTGTTACCCAATTTTGATCAAATTTTCAGCAATTTGCTCTGCGAATTTTACTCTATTTATTGATATATAAATATTTTCAGCCCGGACCATCCCTTTAAAACCAAAAATACGATTCACCAAAGAGTAGGGTTTTCACCCAGTTTATTGCACATGCCATTCCACGGCAAACCTCAATAGTACAATAATAGACCAAGGGCCCATTTCATAAAGAGTTTCAACTGTTGTAACCTTGCCCTAATGGCAACTACCATGGCAACTGGGCTAGCAGCCAATCAAAATCAAGGTTTCCATGGTAATTGCCATAATGGCAAAGTTAGAACAGTTGTAACTCTTCATGAAACTGGCCCTAGAAGGTTCTTCTTCTTCTGATGATGATGATGAAGTACAGTCCACCGACTGGTTGTCTGTATTCTTAGAGAAAAAGAAGTAGGTTGCTTTTTTCAGGACGATTCTCGCAGATTCTGTCCACAATGGCCGTCTGTGAGCTTCAGATCACCAACAGCAATACGGAACTTAAAATTATATTATACCCCAAGGGCCAGTAGGTTTGATGTCACAATTGTCTGTGAATGGGAAATTACACATAAATCATCAATACCAGCTGAAGTGCTTGGTTCAGCTATCAGCAGACGACATTCAACACCAGCACTACCAGAAATTTCTGAGGTCAATCCCAACACCACCATTGCAAGTACAGTGTTGGTTGGTGTTCAGGCACAGGGCCAGAGTCGGACATTCATTCATTCATAGTCAAGAAAAAAAAGGGTCATCAGTAAAAGACATTTCATCACCAAAAACTAACCAAAAGAAAGGTCATCATTAATTTCAAGGGGTGCCCAATTAATGAATTCTAGATCTACATGCTGCAAAAGTATACGCCAGTGTGCGCCCACACCTTCCACCCCCCCCCCCCCAATCCTCACCTAGTCTAGAGTCTGAGACCACATCATATATCATCACCCAGTACCCGATATCATTCAGTCCCAGAGGGGGGGGGCACGGCTGAGACCCCCATTTCCAGCCTAAATTTCCATTCCAGAGCATCACCAATACAGAAAGCCATAGAAATTCCCATTTCAGACCCTCGCGCATGCGATGTTTTGAAATCGGCAGCGATTAATTGTGTGAGGAACTCGATGTTGTGTGAGGAACTCGATGTTGGCTCTAAATCACAAATTTTGAGGCTAACCATGCTAACCGGAGGATGGATATGGAGTGAAATTAGGATGAAAAGTAAAAAATTTTGCTTCTTATTCTTTTTAAGCTAGTTTCTGTGTAGGATTCATACAAAAATATGCATTTTTTCCCCGGGGGGGGGGGGGGGGGGGCCACTTACATTGACGAGTGGATACCATGCACGACCAAAAAAACACGTAAAAAGGATGTCTTTTTCAAGATAGGGCACGTTACGTACGTAACGTAATAAGGGTGTCAAAAACACTAAAATAATGAAAAAAGGGTATCTATTTCGCTAGGAAAGCTACGTGTTTAGGGTCAAATTGCGAGGGTATAAAAATCAAGACTAAAATGTTTTTATAAAGGATGTACTTTTTGCTCCAGGAGTCAACACTACGTGTTTAGAGTATGATTTGCGCGAGTTGGGCTGTTCTAAACCCAATGATGTAGGTAAAGGTAAAACCGACGACCGACGTCCGTGACATACCGCTGTACTTGTTTAGGGGTTCAATTCAGGGAATACTTGCCAATAGTATTGTTTTGTTTCCAATACTTGTTAAGGGTAGGGTTTCACATGCCAATACTTGTTAAGGGGTGCAATTTCAGAATATGGAAAATACGTGTTTAGGGTGCTTTTTTAGATCTCATGGTCGCGCATGGTATCCACTCGTGAATGGAAGTGGGCCCCCCGGGATTTTTTCCCACCTTTGTCACTCAAGAGTATCAGAGCGAGTTTTGGGGCTCAATGTTTGGGTAGGTGCCCGGGGGGGGGGGGGGGGGGTCACTCTCCACATGGCCTGGTACGCACCCGCTTCCAGAAAGAGCGTCGAAAAGGGTCCCGTTTCAGGCACTGGGGCGTCGTCGACGTCTTTGGCAAAAATTTGAGAAGATTCGGGAGCAGACCTAAGCCATAAACACCATAAAGGGCGTGATTATAAGGGATACAAAATAATCCTCGCACACGCTGGCCAGCGCATCACTTATGAGAGTATAGTCTCTAGTCTAACCCTACAGTCTTACGTCTAGGGTTTAGGCCTATAGTCTATACCATTTTTTTTTTATTCATACTGGGGATTCCTATATTGATTTGTTTTTTTATTATCAATTATAACAAAAAAAGAAGATACAGGTTTAATTAATGTATGTATTTTTCAACATATTAACTGGTATGGATTCCATTTTAAGTTTTGATGAAATTGGTAAAACCTAAGTGATGCATCAGTCAGTCAAGGCAAGCAACATTTTTCACTTGCATTCATTAATTTAGGCTAAAGTAAAAGATGGCTATTCAAAGTGGCTAAGATAGGTGTCATTGAGAGTAAATAATGCTGGCCTTACTTGCAATAACTTACTAAAAAAATGCCGGGAATTTATACCTGTTGTATGTAACATTAATTTAACATCAGTAATCAGTATGGTATCAAATTAAACGATTTCGATATGTTTACGCCACTTAGGGTATCGAATTAGGGGCTTTTCCCCGTTTAAGCCACTTAGGGTGGCTTTTCTTATGGGTTACGCCATTTAGGGTTGCAAATTTAGTTAATGTAGTTACGCCGTTTAGGGTGCATTTCTGAGGTTGTCGGACACGGGTGGGTAGCAGTCCATGTGGAGAGTGACCCCCCGGGGGTAGGTGGAGGGTAGTGTAGCGGTAAGTGGAGTGGAGCCTGCATGCTGCACGAACATCACTTGAGCTTAAAGGGGAAGTTCACCCTGTAGAAAATTTTGTTGTAAAAATAGCAGAAAAAAATAATAAAAAATATTGGTGAAGGTTTGAGGAAAATCCGTTAAAGATTAAGAAAGTTATTAGAGTTCAAAGTTTTGTATTTGTGACGTCATAAACGAGCAGCTGCCCCATATGTTATGTAATATAGAATGCATGAATTTCAAATTTTATATGATTCCTGATGACTTAATTTTGTTTTCTATTCATGATTAGGTGTGAAATGATTTGTCTATTGATATACAAAAGGTATGGCAAGTTCCCCCAAGTCTGCGCAGTCCCCCTTGTCTGCGCACACGCGTATCTGCTCGATTCTAATAAAAGAAGATACACAACGAGCACGAACTTTAAACATGCAATACATAGACAGGTATTCATAAAAAAATCCGACTCAAAATGGTGGAAAAATAATGAATTCAGGGCATTTCATGTGCAGCCTCAAAATGCAGCCTTTCTCATCAAAATCCCCGAATCGTGTGCAAAGTGAATGCGTGCGCAGACATGGGGTTTCATTTTTTTTTCGATCTGAAAATGACTGCCCGAGGTTTTTTCAAGAAAATCCTATATTTTCTTTCATTTTTTAATGAGAAATTTGGTACACTTACCGTAAGGGCACTAGTATTCAACCCGTTTGGAGAGTTTCCTCAAATATATAGAAATATAGAATTTACCTGAATTTCAGACCCGTCTTATTCTTTTTCCGTTATCTTTTTCTTCAACCTGTCGACTGTGTGCGCGGGCTATCGAATTATACGGCGATGGTTTTTGGCACTAGTATTCAATCCGTCGGCACTAGTATTCAACCCAGCGATGATGAAAGATGGCCCTGTCTTTCAATCTGCCCTTGTCCCATCCGACTATGGACTAGACCAATTGAGATGAGACCAAACAGGGAATTAATCAAAGCCAGAGACTTACATAAATCTAGATCTAATTTAGCAATCTAAACCATTTTGAAATTAGCCATCTATCATCACTAGGTTGAATACTAGTGCATTTCAGTGCAAAAGGTCATCGCCGCATAATTCGATCCTTCGCGCATACAGTTGACAGATTGATAAAGAAAATACCGACAACAGATTACACTGGAAATAACAAAGGTATGAAATTAAGATAAATTCCCTATTTCTAAATATTTGGGGGAATTTGTCCAAATTATGCCAGGTTGAATACTAGTGCCCATACGGTACTCTTAATAATGTAAGGAACATTATTAATTGAAAGATTTTGTGAAATAAGAAGAAATTCATCATAAGTTTAAAAATCTTAACTCAAATTTGTTAGGTGCGCAGACTTGGGGCCCACTATCATACAGTGAAAACCATTTTCAATTGTCTGAGAAAATGACATTTCATTGATTTTTTACCATTCGCTATGTAGGAATGCGGCTCGCATATGACGTCACAAATCAAGTAATTGAAATTCTAATAACTTTTTAATTCTTTGATGAATTTTTCTCAAACCTTCAGCAGTATTTTTTTATTATTTTTTCTACTATTTTTACAATTAACTTTTTGTCAGGGTGAAGGCTTTTTGAAAGACGTTGAGGTTGTGTCACCCATTTATTTGCATTTTATTCATGCGATTAAACCAAGCAAGGAGATAGAGACTCCTTGATTAAACGAAGGCCTACCTAAAAACCACTCTCTTGCTCTCTCTCTCCCACACAAACCATGGACCTACCATTGACCAATGCACACGCCATCGGCATCGCGTCGTCCGAACACCGTGACCGAAAAAGCCAATCGGTTTTATAACAATTCTGATACACAACAATCTTGCACTTTACTTAGTTTCAGCTATTCTCACAAGTATCTTTCCTTATACATGTATCCAAATAATAGAATATTCATCAAAATACGTTACCTCTGCTTATCATTTGAATTACCCTCAGCTTTAAAACAACATCCTAGCAAAAAAAGATATAAAATTTTCCATAATATGAATAACTGAGTTAATTTACGCATTTTTAGTCAGTCCGGAATTGCTCATTGAAAGCAGCAGCAGACAACCCACTGAACTGGAAATACCGGTACGTATTTCCAGTTCAGCGAGACAATCCCACTTAGCAACTTTAGCGCCATCTAGCGTTTGTAACATTATAATAAGCGCGCATCTAGTTTGGAGCTTTATCGCGCTTCTCATTCTTGCTGTGTTTTATTTAAATCAGGGGTGGTATTCTGAGATCCATTTTATCTCAGATAAAATAAAATATTTTATCTCCGTTAAAATCAGTGAGATAAAATACCCTTAAAATCTCTCCGAATTGGTATTCTGAGAACAATTTTATCTTCATTTTATCTCTGTAAGACACACCTATTTTTTAATCAATATCCAATTAGAAACGCGCTTTTATAGCTCTCTCATATCACTCAACCAATGGAAATCCATTCCGTTAGGAGGTGTGGCGAATGAGTGAGATTGCGTCAATTTATTGGCTTCAATACGCTTGCACTATACGCTTGTGCGTCTTTACAGAGATTTCTTTTTAACAAAAATGGCAACACTCTCATCTTTTTTTCGAAGTCTATATCGCATCTTTTCAAGCATCATTTCAAAGACAATATTAGTCAAGAAAAGTCTTATGAAATGCTTCCTGATTGTACAGGAATAACTTTAAGGTGTTGTTCTCAATGAAGATATAATTTTTCTTAATTTTCATGCCAACATTTGGAGTTAATTCACTTAGAAATATTGACGAAATGAACGTCGCGGAGATAAAATAGCCCCTACCCTCTTTTAAGTTTATTTCATTTTTTCTTCAAAGTAACTTGGGCGCAAGCACATCACCCGCGTTGCAATGGCCAGATACGCGATGGGTATGTCTACGCAGAGCCACTGCTCTGTTGCGTATCATCATAAATACGCAAGATAAAATTTATAAGCAAGATGAAATTTTAAATTTTATCTGAAAGATAAAATGTCATCTCAGAATACCAATTTCATTTTAAGAGATAAAATAAAATATTTTAAAGATAAAATGACCTCAGAATACCGCCCCAGATTTTAAACAAATAAATTGAAAGAAATAGGCAAGAGTAACCAGCTATTCCGTCGGTTCTACCCTAGAAATCTACTTAGTGCATGTTAATATTTCTGGTTGGAAGTCTTTGTAATATTACAGTGAGGAGATACGGGATAAGACTGAATACTTTTCTGGCAAAGTAACGTTGAGAGTATGAAAAGAAGAGGTAAGTAGGCTCGCATATTTGCCATTGCCATTGGCATTCTCTCTACAATTTTGTTATTCTCCTTTGCTATAGTATACCCCCCCCCCTCCTCCTATCTGAAAAAGGGACTAAGAGTTGTGAGAGAAACTATGGCAAAAAATATATTAAATTGTCATTTACAACCATATAGGCTAGGATGGGGGATGGGGTGCCCAGACACTGTAAGTTAAAAATAAAATATTGTGAAGCATTCTTTTAAAGTTTTAGTTTGGATTACGCAAAAAATATTGCAGTCGTCTTCAGTTTTGTTCTTTATAAGATTGGCATTCACTTTGTAGGATGGGGGGTTGGGTGTCCGGACAAGTAACAGAAATGAAGCCTTGTTTTTATCTCAGGAATAAACCAAAAATATAGGTTGAATAGTTTTTTTTCACCATCAATATTTGTTCTTTATAATATTTTCTTATATTCTGTGCTAAAAAGAATTAAAGACATTGCTTGTAAACTTTTCAAAATTGAGAGTAAAAGTCATGTGTCCGGACACCCAACCCGTCCGGACACACAACCACTGGGTATACTAAGAATTAATAGGCCTAGTATAATTTTGCTTGTTAACTTTTCCAAATGGCTGTTCAAATTGATTGTCCGAACACACAACCTGACCGAGCACACAATAACCGAGGGGTAATATTTTGTGAGTGGTGGTAGATCACCAATGTGGATGTTTAAAAGTTTAGCCATCTCCATCTAAACAAAATCAATGTGGTCACTCCTCCTTATAATAATTCTAGTTCAATCATCCATTACCCCAAAAACCAAGAACGGCCCGAATAGGCCTAATTGTTTCCATGAGATCATTCAACACAGTGGTTTACCACCCGTGAACTTGAATCAACCATGATCGAGAAGAAACTGATATCAGATTGCACAAAACTGTGACCCTTGGCTTTATGGGGTTCTTTGTTGCTATGTTCGTTCTTTACGACGTGCATCCTGTTTCTACCAGCAACAGAGTAGACTCAAGTACATGCATGGGAACAATGTCTTGACATTCTCTCACATAATATCATCAGCCTCATGAATGACCTTGACTCTTTACACGAGTCCCAACTCGATAAATCTATCTCTTCTTCATATTTCTTTATTTTTGTTATTCTTCTTTTTTAAATCAATATAATTTTCTTCCTTCCTTCCTTTTTTTCATGTTTATTATTTTTCTTCCTCCTCCTCATATTCTTATTTTCTTTTCCCTTCTTCTTCTTCTTCTTCAAGTTCTACTTCTTCCTTTTCTTCTTCTTCCTTTTCTCCTTCTTCTTCTTCTTCTTCCTCTTCTCCTTCTTCTTCTTCAAGTTCTTCTTCTTCTTCTTCTTCTTTGCTCTTTTCCAGCTTTTTTCTCGTTTACTCTATTTTCTTAAGTTTTTCTCATCCTTTTCAAACTTCAATGTTAGAGGGGAAGTTCACCCTGATGAAGAGTAATAGAAAATAATGAAAGTTTGAGGAAAATCCTTAGCTACTAGAATTTCAAGTTTTTGATTTGTGATGTCATAAACGAGCAGCTGCCCCATATGTTTTATAATATAAAATGCATAGATTTTATTTTTGAATGGTTCGTGATGACTTGTTTGTTTTCTTTTCTTTTAAGGAGCGGGTTCGAAATGAATTTGTGTATTGATACCTACTGGAAGATACAATAAAAACCATTTCTAATTTTCTGAGAAAATTACATTAATCGATAATGTAGGAAAGCTGCTCGCATGTGACGTCAAAACTCAAATAATTAACATTCTAATAACTTTTTCATGCATTCTTTGATGGACTTTCCTAAAACCTTCAATATTTTCATTATTATTTTTTCTGCTATCTTTACAATAAACTTTTTGTGAGGTGAACTTCCCCTTTAATGTGCCCGTAATTGTGTTTATATCTGATATTCCCATGATGTTGATGTTTAATTAACCAGTTCGTTTTGCTTCCGGGTCTAAATAAACAATGCTTGACCTTGGCCTTAATTAATTGGCCTGTGTCGTCTGCTGTCTGTAGTTCAAGGAATAATTGTATATCCTTGTTTACAATGTTTACGGTCTGTTTGTTGACAAGTAAAGATTGAGGTTGTTCAAAGTTCGGACATTATATCGACATTGAATGCTCGTCATTATAATCATCAATCTTTGAATGACAATAGGCGATATGCCAGAGGCCCTGTGAGACACACAATAACCTCTTATGTTATAGCCCTCTTGCTATTCTGTATCTCACCATAGTGGGTGGATAATCAACTGACAGATAATTTAGGTCGAGTTCGTGTGCAAATTAGCACCCCTGCCATTTTTATAGGCAGTGTAATGAGCCAAAAAAAATTGAGAAGGAACACATGGCATATGGGGTAAGATGTCAGAACCAAAATTTTAAAGATTTTATTACAAAAAATATATATATTTTGTTTATAGATTTTGACATAATATTCAGAAAAAGATATTTCGTCTTTTTTTTCCTTTCCCTTTCCTTCCTTTCCTATTTTTTTTTTCATAGTCGTGAAATTTTTTGGAAGTCCATGGTCCTAAGCCCTCCATCTGCTATAGTGCCATTTAGATTGTTTTCTTTTTGAACGCTTTAATGCTAATTTTTTTTATTTTCGAGACATTAATAATAAACCACATGTCTTACGTATAAGATTATTTTATATAGGGGTATAGTGCGTCTTTAGGTATATACAGGGGTGACTACCTCTTCGTCATTTATTTGCAATTCATCAAGACAAAGAGAGAAAGATATATTATTTTCTCTAATCAGCTATAATTATACATGCAGGGGGCGAGGCTATCTATTATTTTTCAAGTAGTGGGGGAACAAAGGAAAACTAAAAGAAGAAGATCATAAAAAGGGGGATATATGGGTCAAATCTATATCCCTTAATTCAACTGAAAAAAGTGTCATCTTGCCACTGTTTATTAACGTCTTTCTTCCACTTTCTTCTCCTTTTTCTCATTTTGCCCACTGTAGCGACGCCCTTACCAATATAATATTTATAATCTATAACAATGTCAGCAAGTTACAGAATGTAAGCGACACAACAGTTACAACGAATAACAAATTTGTGTACACGATAAAACTCAAAGATTGCTAATAATGACAATTTGTCTTTCATGAGATAAACTTCATTGGTCTTGTCAATCGGATTAGATTGGGTTCTTATAGTAATCAGAACTATATTTTGATTTGTGGAGACCCTGGTGAAGACACATACCTTTGTAATTTATTCAGATTCCTGCACTGAACATGCGACCGCCAATCGAAAAGAAAAACAAAATTCAGCAAAACCATTTATGCATGTACAAATCAAGGAGCTTGCTTTTCAACTATTATACTATTGGATCTGGGCTACCCCCAAAAGCGATCCCTTTTGTTCGTCAGTTGTATTGTTGCGAGCAAAGGCTCAACTCATTTTGTGTTAGTCGATCAGAGGAGACGGATGGGGTCATGCAGATAAGGCAACATGGCAAGGCAGCTTTGAGAAGGATGTAGGATCATTAATGTGATATAAAAATGACCAGGAGCCGAGGTTGCCCAACAAGGTAAAAAGTCTTGGATTGTTTGAAAAGATTATACAACCATGAGGTATACGACTGTAACTCTCTATACTCTGTAAGAGGTATTGATTTATATTCACTCCCGTATAATACCTTCTCCTCCTTTTTTATCATGCCCACAGCTCAATGGCAGCAATACAATGGCCAACGGAAGACGGGAGGACTGAATCGATGAGATCTGATGACTTAGGTGTGATCCAAAGGGATTGCAAATTCTACACGCTGCCTTCTCGTACAGGACGCCATTCGTCAGGGGACTCTTCTACAACTGGGTCTGATAGCGTTCCAAAGAACAACAACAGCGCAACACATTATGGAACATTGCAGCCAACGAAGAACAAAATAGAGCCTACCTCCAGACACAGCTTCAGATGCAGTGTCAAAAGAAAATCTCTGAGACTCCTTAAGACCTTAAAACCAAGTCCCTTAAAGATGAGCTCGAATACGAAACGGAAGAATTTGGATAATCTTGGGTTTTACGAGATACCTAACAACCCCAATGGGAACTGTTGTATCATTGACACTGATGACATCGACAAAGGTGAAGTAACTTTCTTCTCTTACAGTGATGATGGTTTGTCTTATACCAAAGAGGAGGTGCCGATATGTAGTGCTGGTTGTAAAAAACACAAGATTAGATGGGACCTTGGCTTCAAGGACGACATGGATCGTCACGATGAGGAGTACGACAGCGGAGGAGAGTTCAGTGAATGCGATGAGGAACAGGTAGAGGAAGTGCTTACTGATTATTCTATGAAGGAAGCCCCTGTCCACTTGAGCACGAATGGTCATCTTCCAGGAAACCATTCCTTTGAGTTGATGTCGAATGAGGATTTTACCTCATCGTTTGCTTACTGCGAAACAGAGCACCTCAACACAATAAGACGCAGTACCATCAAGAGAAAACCGAACAAATCGACTTCATCTTCAACCAGTCTAAGTAGTAACAACAGCAGAAAGAGCAGATTTGTCGCAAATGTTAATAGGAAAATTGCATCAAAGGCATGGCCATTGAGATCTCTCTGGCAGTTTCTTACTCGAAAGAAGGACGACACATACCGGAATAGTTTGGAAGATTACGGTGAGACGATTGAGTCAGCCATGAAGTACATCAGGATTGCCTCGCATTTTGACGAAGCTTCTATAAGCCTTCGTCTAACTTTGCAGATTGTAGATGGGGCGTCATCTCTGTTACGTGAAGTCCAAACTGATTTAATCTCAACGGCGTTGAAAGCGTTTTTCACGATAGGTGAAGACGACGTCGACGTTTCATGGGTGAGTGATGTCCCAAGAGAGATCCAACGTCATGTCGCAGTGGGCGATGCTCGCGTTCACTTTGCAGTACCCGACATCAGGCATTGTGTAGCATGTCTTCTGGTTTCTCCCGATGCTGCCACTTTACTTCGACGTCGAGAGAGTATTCTTTTGACGAGTATTGCAGAGGTGTTGGAGTGTCGAGAAGAGTGTGTAGTTGTCATGCAAACCAAACCTATTAAATGGGAATCTAACACGAAATACAAAACATCAAACGCTGTTTTGTCTTCTTATCATAGGTCATCGTCGTCGCCGTCGGGTGATTTACGTGTATGTAGCTCGTTAGAGTGGATGACTTACATTCCATCTTTATATACATGAATGACATAACTGTGTACGTGAAATTCATCTTGCCAAAGGTGTGCAGTGTCTAGTATGATCAGCGTCTTCCAGAACGTTTTACATCGGACCTCAATTTTTTTAAAGACATGTGACGCGATTCGCTTCCATTCGCGGTGTGCAATGACGGATGTAAATTTAATACTAAGCAATTTTGTAAATATTGGATTCCAGATGCCACTTTTGCCACTTGAAATATCAAGTTTTATTTGCTTGGCAATTGATATTATACATTCATCATGCCTAGAAATGTAAGGATATAATCGGTATACGCTGATTGAGATATTTTATCTAAAACTGCACGTGATTCATACCACGGAGAGACATTTACATAATAAAACTTGCATTAATAATGGTCATAATCTTGACTGATTTGATTCGAGTCAAATACAAATTATGTGAAGGATATTGGAATCAGGTTTATAAATTTGGACGAAATCGGATTCATCTTTTTTACAAGCCGGTGTCATTTTTATGTCTAAAACTTAGTTTTATCGTATAGATATATATATATATATTCTGACCAAAGTACAAAATGTATTTTGATATTCAAACAAATGAAATGCTCTGATGAACTGCTGACTTTATAATGAATCTTAAGGTTTTATAGTTCATGGATAGTTCAATTGGGGATGGTTTGATTTATCATCAAAGTTCATGACAGCAATTAAATTCTTTGCTCTTCAAAGTTTAGGAGAGAAACTTTAGGATGTAACTGATGCGTGACATACAAACAACGAAATATAGAAAAATGATTTAGTTGTCTCTTACCTTTGATGTCAAGGGCTAAAGAAGAATTTGTTGAAGATAATTCCTTTTTTTTTCATTCGGTAAATTCAAAGAAGTATCACTATACTCTGTGATAAATAGAAAGAATTTTGCCATTGAATCGTTAAAAAAAGACACAATGTATAATGCAGAAAATACGATTATAATTTGATTATGGACAATAGTTGGTCTATGCTAGCCTGAACCCGTATGAAGTTTTCAAGATTTGGTTGTTTAATATTCGACCTACTTGATTGAACTTAAAATGTATCACTGTCTTTCTGTAAACCTGCAAAATAATGGCAATGCGTTATTATTACATTGAACGGATGACTTTTCTAGTTGATTTAATTTTGAGGGGGGGGGGTCAATGGCAACAATTTATTTATTTACAGGGGTATTCAGTTTTTGTGCGCATGTCTGCCTCCCTGCATTGGCGCAGTATTGATGTTGGATATTATGATTATCATTTAAGCAAACAATCTTTTTTTCAATATCTGATGTCACATTATGATTCGATTTTCAATCATGATAGACGAATTAAATATAAATTGTGACGTGAGGACACACTTTTGGAGTTTGGCTTACCTAAATTGTGACGATTGTTCGTGAACATGGTGAAGAAATTGTAATTATCAATCTCAAAGTAATTGAAAGGAAATAAGACCCATATCCCCTCATATCTCAAAAACTAAAACTAAATTGCTGCCTATAAATTTAGTTATGAATAGAATAGGACTTGTACTCTCATTTTTTTTTTTTTTTTTTTTTTAAACAAAATTGACCGATACGACGGTTCGGATGAACGCCGACGAATATGTATATGTACCTTTACTTTGCCTCCATTTTCTACGGGCGGGCGGAGTGGGGGCTGTCTCGACATGATACTAAAACCAGATAAGTGGCATAGAGGAATAGAGGCTCAAGCAGCAAGAGTATATGGACAACTTAAAAAGTGGTCTCTAAATGCAACTCTCCATCCAAACCAAACCCATTGGCAGCTTAATGTTCTGTTCCATAGTACAGTAGGCCAATATGAGCCTGGAGTTGGTCGACATGGGGGTATTAGTGTTGTCTAATTGATTGTTTTCTGGAAGAAAAAAAATCTACATGGATCAGGGGATGAGAAAACTACATTTAACTCTTTGCTGACATTTATCCACTATAGACTCGCTTTACATGGTCTGATCCTTGCTGAGATTTATCAAATTCTGTCCATGGAATGCCTTTTCTTTACGGATGCACGCACCATTAAATCGGATAGAAATTCCACAAAAAGAAACAAACAACCTTGCTAACATTGTTCCAATGTCGAATTGAAATACGTGAACCAACCATTGGTCTTATAATAGTTTATAATAATGATGACGAAGTAGGTAGTGGTGAGAAGTGGGAGGGGCGGGGAGGAGGGGTGCTTAACCCCCCCCCCCTCGAGAGTCCTTTAATTGTTTCTTTGACATGATGTTGGTTTCTTGTGAGATAAATACAGACGGTCATAATATGCATAATCATATCTTATTGTGTGCTTGTGGGCAGACGTGTACACAAAGATTGTTTGGATCTTTTCAGTCGATGTTTTTACCTTGTATTGTGAAAAATCAGTGAAACGAACATGTAATTGGGCAATGTTTGAAATTTAGGTGGGTTGTATAGCATTGGGAATTAATCGTCCGCAATGCCTGTAGGTGTTGTGGGAACTTGCCAGAAATAATGTCTTTCAAAAGGTTTTGCCAACATATCCAAACAATCAGATCTGGAACCTACTCTCTTATTTGGAAGAGGAAACAATACTCCAGCAATCGTGATGTTAGGTGAATACAAAAAAATCATTCAATATGTGAAAAATAGATATAATACCCATAAACGTTTGTCTCGAACTGTTGATATTCAATATTATGCTGAAACTCCTTACGAAGTTGTTTAAAGGTCAAGTCCACCCCAGAAAAATGTTGATTTGAATAAATAGAGAAAAATCAAACTAGCACAACATTGAAAATTTCATCAAAATCGGATATAAAATAAGAAAGTTATGACATTTTACAAGTTCCGATTATTTTTCACAAAACAGTGATATACACAACTGAGTGACATGCAAATGAGATGATCGATGATGTCCCTCACTTACTTTTTTATTGTTTGAATTATACAATATTTCATTTTTTACAAATTTGACAAGAAGGACCAACTTGACTGAACCATATGGTATTAAACAATGCTAATTCCACATGTTCAGGGAGGAATTAATCGTTGTTTCACTTGGCAATGAGGAGAAAATTAGAATATTTTATGTAATAAAATACAAAAGAAATAGTGAGTGGATGACGTCATCAGTCTCCTCATTTGCATACAGACCAGGATGTGCATATAACTGTTTTGTGAAATTAAGCGAAACTTTAAAATTTCATAACTTTCTTATTTTACACCCGATTTTGATGAAATTTTCAGTGTTATGTTTGTTGGATTTTTCTCTTTTTATTCAAATCAACTTTTTGTTGGAGTGGACTTGTCCTTTAATGTTTAAAGCACCAGCTTTGGGGAAAAAATAATGATAATAATATCAATACACAATGATAATACCATAACCTCTTTCATATTTTGCTTTGAGTTATCCATTATGAAATCAAAGTGCCCCATATGAGTTTCTTATGAACATCTTCACATGTAATTATTTTTTAATGCAAGTTAATTATGCCAGAGTATATCTTATTTATAATAAACTCATGGGTCTCCTGACATGGATGTGATGAATCATGCTACAAGAATTTCTTTTGTAATGTGTATTGATTTTTTTTTCATTCTACTTTGTAATTCCATGACACCATTTTGTATGGTAAGCTTACAGTGAACGGGGCAAGAGACCTTCTATAAAGTATTATACTATGAGGCGCCGAATGTACCAATATTATATAGAACAATTATTTGTTATATAATCATTATTTGTTAAATAATAACTATTATTTATATATAATTTACATTTTATTTGTAAATAACTACTATTATATAAAATATCATTTCTAATTATTTATATATAATTCCAAGTAATACTTCATTATTTGTAAATAATAATAGTTCGACATTCCATTATTTATAAATAATGATTATTTGTTTTTCATTATTTATAAATAATGATTATTTGTTTTTCATTATTTATAAATAATGATTATTTGCTTTTCATTATTTATAAATAATGATTATTTGTTTTTCATTATTTATATATAATGATTATTTGTTTTTCATTATTTACAAATAATGATTATTTGTTTTTCATTATTTATAAATAATGATTATTTGTTTTTCATTATTTATAAATAATGATTATTTGTTTTTCATTATTTATAAATAATGATTATTTGTTTTTCATTATTTATAAATAATGATTATTTGTTTTTCATTATTTACAAATAATGATTATTTGTTTTTCATTATTTATAAATAATGATTATTTGTTTTTCATTATTTATAAATAATTTGTTGAGTTTTCCATTATTTATAAATAATGATTATTTGTTAAATAATGAAAACGTCTACTTCATTATTTATAAATAATTTTTTCGAGTGCACCATTATTCTCATTATTTATAAATAATCATTATTTAATGTTCGAGTTTTCCATTATTTATAAATAAAGATTATTTGTTAAATAATGCCATTATTTATTAAATAATGCCATTATTTATTAAATAATGCCATTATTTATTAAATAATGCCATTATTTATTAAATAATGGAAAACTCGCTATAACATGCAAATGTGGGACCGCCCATGATATGAATATTCATGATGCGATTTCCTTTTTCGTGATTTTTCTTCACAAATTTTTGTCCATTTCCTCTTCATAATGACATTTCTTGAAGCAATTTTCTAGGGATATGGTCTGATTGTAATATTCTTCATTTTCTATATAACTTCGTCTTCGTAGAAATATCAAAAAGTGTAATTTTATACGATTTTTCCTACAGTTCACAATCCCCATAGGCGCGCGTGTACGGTAGGGACAACCGGTGAATCGACGGAGTGCTCTTCATCGAAATACTACGTTGGTTGGTCCCCGGAAGTGGCGGGCGGAATTTAGCCCGAATCCTCGATGGAAGTCGATCAAGTGCATATGAGCTGAGAGAGTGAAATATCAGTGTACTTGTACAGGCCCTTCTACTTTTTATAAATATTTCTTGTTGCTTTTTTGGTTAAGTTAATTTTTCCTGGTGTAGAGATAAGTTTCAGTTCTAATAATGCACTTCAAATACATTTTGGAGTGTCTGTTTGAGGCGTTTGGGGCGATTTCACCCTGGCCCCAAAATGCTCGCAACAACAATACGGGGGCATGATGACCCCTAATTTTTTAAAAACTTATTTTTCTATTGAAAATTATCACAAAATTCACCAAAAGTGTGCACGAAAGCCTTCGTATTTCACTTTTAAAACTCCAAAAAGTGCCCAAATGACAAGCTTGGTTGCTTCGCTGTGTCGCTTTCAACTTGAGAACGTTTACGCGTCTGCTCCCCCCCGGCCCCCCTCCTCCGAAAGAAATTCTGTATATGGCCATGCTCTAAAGAGCCTGGCACATTGATTTATGTATACTTTCATTTTCATTATTTTTATCTCATTATCAACATGGCCTTACGCAGAATTTTTTCCAGGGGGGCCGGGGCCGGAGCATGACGCGCGTAAACTTTCTCAAAAAAATCTTGAGAAAGCGAAGCGACCAAGCTTGTCATTTGAGCTTGGTCGCGTCGCTGTCTCGCTTTCAAGATTTTTTTGAGAAACTTTACGCCCGTCCTAGCTGCCCCCCCCCCCCCCCCCGGTAAAAATTCTGTGTAAGGCCATGATGATAATGTGATAAAAATAATGAAAATGAAAAGTACATATAAATCAATGTGCCATATGCTCTTTTGAGCATGGCCGTTCACAGAATTTCTTTCGGGGGTGGGGGCAGACGCGTGTAAACGTTCTCAAGTTGAAAGCGAGACAGCGAAGCGACAAAGCTTGTCATTTGGGCTTGTTCCCGTGGCTGTCTCGCTTTCAAGATTTTTTTGAGAAAGTTTACGCGCGTCATGCTCCGGCCCCGGCCCCCCTGGAAAAAATTCTGCGTAAGGCCATGTTGATAATGAGATAAAAATAATGAAAATGAAAGTATACATAAATCAATGTGCCAGGCTCTTTAGAGCATGGCCATATACAGAATTTCTTTCGGAGGAGGGGGGCCGGGGGGGGGAGCAGACGCGTAAACGTTCTCAAGTTGAAAGCGACACAGCGAAGCGACCAAGCTTGTCATTTGGGCACTTTTTGGAGTTTTAAAAGTGAAATACAAAGGCTTTCGTGCACACTTTTGGTGAATTTTGTGATAATTTTCAATAGAAAAATAAGTTTTTAAAAAATTAGGGGTCATCATGCCCCCGTATTGTTGTTGCGAGCATTTTGGGGCCAGGGTGAAATCGCCCCAAACGCCTCAAACAGACACTCCAAAATGTATTTGAAGTGCATTATTAGAACTGAAACTTATCTCTACACCAGGAAAAATTAACTTAACCAAAAAAGCAACAAGAAATATTTATAAAAAGTAGAAGGGCCTGTACAAGTACACTGATATTTCACTCTCTCAGCTCATATGCACTTGATCGACTTCCATCGAGGATTCGGGCTAAATTCCGCCCGCCACTTCCGGGGACCAACCAACGTAGTATTTCGATGAAGAGCACTCCGTCGATTCACCGGTTGTCCCTACCGTACACGCGCGCCTATGGGGATTGTGAACTGTAGGAAAAATCGTATAAAATTACACTTTTTGATATTTCTACGAAGACGAAGTTATATAGAAAATGAAGAATATTACAATCAGACCATATCCCTAGAAAATTGCTTCAAGAAATGTCATTATGAAGAGGAAATGGACAAAAATTTGTGAAGAAAAATCACGAAAAAGGAAATCGCATCATGAATATTCATATCATGGGCGGTCCCACATTTGCATGTTATAGCGAGTTTTCCATTATTTAATAAATAATGGCATTATTTAATAAATAATGGCATTATTTAATAAATAATGGCATTATTTAATAAATAATGGCATTATTTAATAAATAATGGCATTATTTAACAAATAATCTTTATTTATAAATAATGGAAAACTCGAACATTAAATAATGATTATTTATAAATAATGAGAATAATGGTGCACTCGAAAAACTTATTTATAAATAATGAAGTAGACGTTTTCATTATTTAACAAATAATCATTATTTATAAATAATGGAAAACTCAACAAATTATTTATAAATAATGAAAAACAAATAATCATTATTTATAAATAATGAAAAACAAATAATCATTATTTGTAAATAATGAAAAACAAATAATCATTATTTATAAATAATGAAAAACAAATAATCATTATTTATAAATAATGAAAAACAAATAATCATTATTTATAAATAATGAAAAACAAATAATCATTATTTATAAATAATGAAAAACAAATAATCATTATTTGTAAATAATGAAAAACAAATAATCATTATATATAAATAATGAAAAACAAATAATCATTATTTATAAATAATGAAAAGCAAATAATCATTATTTATAAATAATGAAAAACAAATAATCATTATTTATAAATAATGAAAAACAAATAATCATTATTTATAAATAATGGAATGTCGAACTATTATTATTTACAAATAATGAAGTATTACTTGGAATTATATATAAATAATTAGAAATGATATTTTATATAATAGTAGTTATTTACAAATAAAATGTAAATTATATATAAATAATAGTTATTATTTAACAAATAATGATTATATAACAAATAATTGTTCTATATAATATTGGTACATTCGGCGCCTCATACAGCCGCGACTCAAGGAGTTGAATGGAAAAGATAAACAAGAGAATCCGTAGAAATAAAGAAAAGAAAAGAGAGAATGTGAGAAAGGAGGGGGAGAGGGGGTTAGAAGAGGGGCACCGTTTGCCCGAGCCGTGCTAAATGAATGAAGTTTATCCACATCCGCTTATAGTTTGTGGAGGTGTGGAAAAGATCATATGAAATTTGATATTACCGAGTCCTGGAGAGAGAGCGTACCTGGGGTAGGTGAAGGGGAGAGAAAGAAACGGGTACAAGGAGTAGATGATGAACGGGTGTTACAAGAAACACAATTGTAATCGATTGCAATGCATGTCAATTGCTAATTAGGAAGTGGAATCGAATCTACTTGTATATCATTTGAGCTGTAAGTAAATCAAATTTTACGCTCTCGGTGGAGAAATGCAACACAATTGCGAGGCTTTTGATTTATTCTGGAACCAAAATACTTGCCATTAATCGCGAAACAGAATATCGATGCAGCTGCAAGTGCATAATCATAAAAAAGTCTCCAAGTAAACTAATTCTTTTGAATTTACGACCGAGATCAATTAGTTTGATTTTTATTAATCAAGAGATAAGGCCTGTTACAAATAGCGATGATTTGCTTTCACGGTAAATAATGAAAAAATTAATCCGATAAAATTATGTTTTATTTATTCATTTTTTTTTATTATAGAGATGGCTAAAAAGAAGTAAATGTACGACACACATCACCTTTGTCATGCCATTTAAAAAAAGTATTTCATGCACTGTAAAAAATGAAGTGCTAATTTAGCACTTACAGTGCTTGTATAGTGACTGCACTAATATACGAGTGCTGATTTTTTAGTTCAAATTTGAACTAGAAAATCGTAGTGCAGTCACTATTATTTGAAAATATTTAAGATATAAATAGCAGAAATTTCATTAAAAATATTTTGATTGCAAGAAGGGTCATAAGATTTGATTTTTGCGAATCTCTTTAAAGTAATGAATATATGAATAGCGAAATGAAAAGCGCTGTCCTATTTCTTTCAAAACAGGTGATTCAATCTTAAGGCATTAGTAAAAAAACAGATTGTCTATACAGCGTATTCCTAAATTGGGACACAAAGTGAGCAAATTAAGGACCACCCCCTCCCATTTTTTTAAATTTGGTAATTACAAGGAAACGATGTATTTTCTTCTTCTTCTTCTTCTTCCCTTCTCCATTAATTTATGCTGCCCGATTTAAAAAATATCTTCTTTCCCTGATGCATGACAACAAGAGAGCACATAGCGAGAAAAAAAATCAACTCAATTGTTCCATAAAAAGTAAGACCCAACTAGTTGACGAGATAAGAAGAGATGACGAGAATTCGGCAAGTCGACTTGTTTAGGACAAGAAGAGATTATAACAAATTGTTAAAACTCGGAAGAAGTTGAAATGATTGGGAAAAGAAGACAAGAAGCTGAGTTGTAAAACTTCCAGGCCCGGTTCAAGACTAAAACTTAATTATATTGGGAGTTTCTGGGGCTTTAAAAAATGTGTGACATTAAGACATTTCAAAATGGCATACTAGTTGGTAACATGATGGTCTTTAATATCAGCACCCTTTCTCATCAGGTGCGTTTCTATTGGGCTGATTTGATACCGCCCGCCAAATGACTTTTTGGTTTCCTTTCTTCAAATTGTTTTTACTCACTCATGCATGAATGACAAAATAATTTGAGTTATATCAAATAAAAGAAGAGACTCTCAGCTTTACAACGATAGGTCATTTGTCTATTGTATATGTGATTAAGTTATGACAAATCATCGATAAATCTCGGTTTCGTTTTTTCTGGGACGCACTGTATATACATATATACCAAAACATAAAACATCCCGTTTTCAAGTCCAAGTATATTTCCTCGCACTTCGCTTTTTTATTGTTTTATGTAGTGACATATGCTTTTTTCATGACTATTTCACAATTGCCCCCCTTTTATGGTCTTAATATCAAACATTTCCTGTCCGTATTAGAAGACTGGTGAGATGTATGCTCTTCATATAAAAAAAATTCAGCTCGCTCTTCGCGCTCGCATCATTTGGTTAGTGAAATGGTCTTAGTGAATTCTTACAAACACGCCTTAGAATTAATGCCCCTCTTCAGGTTCAGGTCGTGCTCACAATATTTGATATTTGATTAGTCAGATATGTATCCTGTTCATGATTACAATGACTACAAAAGGTGTTTCATGGGTTAGGTGTCATTCTAATAAAATCAGCAAGCGCTTTCATGACGCTCGCATTAGATGACTATGGTGAGATACTTATGTATGCTCTTCATGAATTCCTTAAAAAGTCCTTAAAATGTCCCTGTTTCGGGTCAATATATACAAAAAAAAATTGCTCACGCTTCATGCTCGCATTGTTTGTTTTTTGAGAGAGGTACGTATCATTGTTACAAAAAAAATTGCTTATGATATCCTTTATTAGGTCTGAATATCAAAAACTTTCAGCTGCCCGCAACTCACCAGCAAGGCTTGCACGGAACGAAGTGACAGGGCCTTTAAAATGTCTCTATTAGGTCAGTATACCTGGCAATTGAGCGCGCTTCGCGCCCCCACTAAAGTGACCCGTGCCATGACCCATGGTACGCCACTAAGTGGATACCATGCGCGACAAAAAAAAAACGTAATAAGGGTGTCAAAAACACTAAAATAATGAAAAAAGGGTATCTATTGGCGCTTGGAAAGCTACGTGTCTAGGCTCTGCAAATTTGCGAGTGTACACTGTAAAAAAAATAATTGAAATTACTCAATATAATTGTGGCAAAAAATTGCCTTGATTTTTTAAAGTATTTATGAGTTTGGCAGTTTTAAGTAAAATTTACTTATTTTCTTTGCATCCATTTCAAGTTACAACTTAATTCAATTAAGTAAAACAATCACTAAAATATTTGAAAAAATCAAATGGGGGAGTGGACTTTCGTGATTCCAAAGTCCGCTCGATCCCCCATCGTCCCACTTTTGGTGGCATCATTTTCATCTTGGACATCTTTTATCCAAATATTAGACTTTGTGCATTGTCACTTACCTGTACATGTATAGGTATACTGACATTTATACGCAATCGTTTCATTCTTACAAATAAAACAATGAGAATAGATAAGCATTTTCCGAAAACCTAAAAAGAATCTGAAATTTTCTGCTAAATGACTATTTAATGTTGCTCTTTCTTTGATTCAACAAAAGAATAAAATAGTTAGCACACCCTTATCCAAAACAATTTCAAACACAAAAAGATATGATAGTTATAAAAAAATCACTTGTTCTAATGAATATTCATGCATTCTTTAAATGAGGCGTTAATTGAGTACATTCAAGATGATTTTAATAAGTAATAATCATCTTTGCCTAATTGAGTTAGATTTACTCAATCAAAGCAAGCTAGCAATACGTGAATTTTCTTAAATGTATGTTGAACCCAAATAAATAAATTAAATCAAGTAAATTAAAAGACAAGTTAAAATTGATTGATTGATTGATTGATTTTATTTGGCAAGTCACCATAACATATATACAGTAGCATTAAAACAACAGGCTTGCACAGGATGACCCACGAAAGCTCGAAAGCTTATTTCCAGTGGGGTCCTCAATATACAGAATTAAGATAATAAAATGTTAAAATTATACTATTTACATATTAAAAATGAAGAAAAAAAATCAGAATTTACTATTACCAATAAATAAGATATATAGACAATAAATAAGATATATACAAGAATATAACGAAGAAGAAGAAGAAAAGAAGGAGAAGGAAGAGAAGGAACAGAAGAAGAGAGGGGACGAGGAGTAGAAGGAGACGGAAGAAACTGATAACGAAGGGAAATAAATAAGGAGAAGAACAACAGCATAAACGTGACGACAATAACAACAAGAAGAGGAGAATAGGAAGAAATAAAAGAAATAGAAAGAATAGAAGAAAGGACATATCGAAGCTTCAATCAAACTCTGTAAAATACATAATAATACCTAGTAGAGAAGAGAAAAGAACTAGGTCAGTATTCAGGCTAAATCAACCGTACAACATATCATTTGCATCTTCTTTTTGACTCTCAAGTGAAAGATATTCTTTCAATTTCCTCTTAAAATGCAAAAAGTTTCCTATTTCCTTTATATCATTGGGAAGGGAATTCCAATGTTTTATAGCATTGTAATAAAATGAGTTACCAATACTACCTATCCTTTCTGGTAAGCAAAAATTGAAATGGCTGTTTCTTGTATTATAGTTATGTATTTCGGTAACTAGATTAAAGTTTGATCCAATGTAATGATTCGATCTATTGTGATAGATTTTATGCACGTGGTGCAAAATAAGCTGTTTTGATCTTTTGTTGACTTCAAGAAAACCTGCTCCAGAGAGTTCGGTGTAGCCAACATGGGTTCTGGGACCAGAACAGCTAATGAATCTAACCATTTTATTCTGTATAATTTTCAACTTCTTTTTATCGAGTTCGCTTATGCCACTAAACCAAGCAGGGTTGGCATAGTCAAATAAACTCTGAATAAGAGCAAAACAGAGAATACGCCTTGCTTTTTGATCCATACAACTTTGATACCTGTACAAAAATTTCAAACGGGCATTCGCCTTTTTTACGATTGATTCTACTAAAGATGAAAATGAAAGGGAGCTAGTCAACTCAATGCCTAAATACTTTACAGATTCTTTCCTATGAATTATCTTATTATTGTATGATACTTCAAATTCAAATGAAGTTTTATGATTACTTTTAGAACAGAACAGAATGCTTTCGGTTTTGCCTAAGTGTAACGATAATCTATTATCAGTCATCCAATCGACACATGTAGACAGCTGTTCGCTAAGTTTTTCCTCAACAAATTTTGGGTTGGCATTTGAACAAAGTAGTACGCTATCATCTGCATACAATAATAATTTACAGTCAGCTTTTAAACAAATAGACATGTCATTGATATAAGTTGAAAATAGGATTGGGCCTAAAATACTTCCCTGTGGAACTCCACACGTTATAGGCATAATTTTGGAACAAATATCGCGAATAGCCACTACTTGATGTCGATTCGACAAGTAGGATTTGAACCATGCTACAGTAGCCTGGTTAAAACCCATTATTTGTAATTTTTTCAATAAGATGCCGTGATTAACTGTATCAAATGCTTTTTGAAGATCTAGGAGTACCATCCCAACGAATTGTCCCTTAGACATATTTGTTCTCAGATAATCAGTCAAGTGAATAAGGCATGTCTCAGTCGAATAGTCATGTCGAAAACCTGACTGATATTCGTAAATCATATCATTTTCTTTAAAATATTTTTCGATCTGAACACATACCGCCTTTTCTAGAATTTTGGATACTATGCTTAAAACACTGATAGGTCTATAGTTTTCAACAGCAGTTTTATCTTTCTTCTTATGAATAGGAGTTACTTTTGCAATTTTCATATCCTCTGGGAAAGTGCTAGTAAAGATAGATAGATTTATTAAGAAATTTAATGGTTTGTACAAACTCTTTGCTCCTTCTTTTAGAAATTTAGCAGGTATCAAATCTAACCCAGTGCTTTTTGATACATTTAATTTACGCAACTCATTAAAAATGAATTGATCACTAACAGGTAATAATTCAAATTTATCTTGGCTTATACCTTTTTTTTCATAAAATTTACGAATGTTTTCACTGTCTGCACTGAAAATGTCTTTGCAAGATGGAAGTTTATCTACCAACGTAGCTGCGACATTTGTAAAATAGGAATTGAATTTATTGGAAATAGTTATCTTATCATGACATAATTCTCCGTCAATTGAAACGACTAATTCTTGGTCCTTTCCATTTTTCTTTTTTAATCCCAAACTTTTTAGATTCTGCCAAAGTCTTTTAGAATCATTTTTATTTTCTTCTATTTTATTTTGTAGGTATTCTAATTTGGCCTTTTTCACCTCTCTTTGAACCATATTTCTTAATTTCTTGTATCTTTTGGAAAGCGTGTCATAATCGTGATCGCTTAGATTTTTCTTCATTTTTTTATACGCCACATTTCTTTCTCGAATAAGAGAAATAATATCTTTAGTCATCCAGTTTTCTGATCTCTGTTTAATTCTAATCCGTTTTTGAGGCGCTATCATATTCAACGTTGAAATAAAAGTATTTTGAAAAACTGACCAAGCCTTATTTACGTCAGTGCATTGGGTTAAATCTGACCAATCAACGGCAGACAGTTTAAGATTGAAAGATTCTTCGCTATATTTTTTCAACGATCTGATATCAGTGGTTCTGTGAACACCTATAGCCAGCCTAATTTTCTTTCGTGTACAGAAAGTAAAAGAATGGTCACTTATACCAAGATCAATAACACCACTTTGACTTATTTTTTGTTCGTTATTACAAATCACATGGTCCAATAAAGAAGAACATGTGTGAGTGACACGGGTTGCATCTTTGATGAGTTGGCTAAATCCATGAAGACTCAATAAGTCAGTATATTTTTTAGCCAGTGGAGATTTCTGAAAAAGACAAACATTCATATCGCCTAAAAGTATAATTTCATCATCTTTCTTTAATATATCGAGAATATTTGACATCTTCTCAATAAATTGATTGCTTTTCGGAGGCCTATAAATGACGCCAGCAATAATTTTGATCTTGGTAGAAGCAAATTAATCCACAGTGATTCAGAATCACCTGTACTTAAAACATCTATGATATTGAATGCAATATCATTTCGGACATAAAAACATACACCACCCCCAGAGCCTGATAATCTATCATTGCGTATTACTTTGTATCCATCTATATTGATTTCTTCATCGTTCACCGAGTTATTTAGCCATGTTTCTGTGAAAGCAATGACTGCAAGATTCTTTCCCTTAAAAATAATTCGAAGTTCTGAAATTTTTGGTAGAATAGATCTAACATTTAGATGTACAAAGTGAAGGCCTTTTACAGCAAATATGTTTTCAAAATCTTGATAAAGTAAACTACTACTTGAAAAAACGAAAAAAAAATACAAATTGTAAATTCTACTTAAATACATTATTGTGTTAACTACTGATTCAGAATTTTTTTTACAGTGTATATAAAAAGAGACTAAAATGTTTTGATGTACTAATTTTGCCCCAACACTAGTCAACATTACGTGTTTGGAGTACCGGTACGATTTGCGCGAGGTGTGGGCCCGCCCGGCGCGGGAGGAGGTACGTGGGGCTGTATCGGCTGTATGATGGTAAAACCAAAACCGACGAACGATCGACGCCCATGACGTCGGTGACATAGCATAGGGCATTAGGGGTTCAAATTCAGGGAATACGTTTTGCCAAGAATGAAGATCGAGTATCGTTTTGTTTCCAATACTTGTTAACGGTAGGGTTTCATACGCCAATTTACTTGATAAGGGGTTCATTTTCAGAATATGGAAAATACTTGTTTAGGGTGCTTTTCGAGACCCCATGGTCGGGCATATGGTATCCAACCGTCAATGGAAGTGCCCCATTGCCATTAGTCCAGATTGGACCTTGTTGTTTGGAAGTGCTTTTTCCCAAAGCTAACATAGAGGGCACATGTCTCCCAATCTCTAATCAGCGCCAATCCACTTATCTTCCCTCCCCAACAAGAGGGAAAATGAGTGGATTGGCGCTGATTAGAGATTGGGAGACATGTGCCCTCTATGTTAGCTTTGGGAAAAAGCACTTCCAAACAACAAGGTCCAATCTGGACTACATTGCCATATGCATCGGGTGCAACCGGGCGATATTACGTAATTTCGTAATTTCAATTCAACGTCATCGTGCTGAGCCGCCGAAGCTGACCGGTCGTGTATTTAGTTTCTCTATCCAAATCGTACGGTAAGCGTTTGCCCCAAAATTTGGAATTACTTGGTAAAATAAGTAGCCTATTAATTGTATTTGAGAATCTCTAACAGTTAGGCTTAGTTATACCGGTACTTTATACTATAGGCCTAGACGAAGCAGATAGAGTATCGGCCGGACCTTTCACATTAAAACAGTTGAGTTGGATCTCGATCTACATTGTCCCACCTACTGGGTATTGCGTTGGATGTTTTTTATTTAAATTTTTTTTTTCGGAAGACTGTGTAGTAACACTAACACTACTAGAACTAGTCTAGATCTAACTATCTATGTGCTGTTAGGCCTACAGGCTACATACAGCTAATATATAAATCTAAGTATCTATTTGCTGTAGTGTTAGTGTTACTGTTAGGCCTACAGTACAGAGTACAGGCCCGGGGGGGGGGGGGGGGCACTCAGACTCGGTATAATTAATAATGGCAATGCGTAGCACTCCTAACTTTTTTTAGTAGTAGTAGTACCAATGAGGTCCAATCATTAGCATGTATGGACCTCATAGTCATAGGCGACAATGCGTTAAAAACAGGTTAGAAGTAGAACTGTTACTGTTTCCTGCACCCAAGGGCCAAGTATGATATTACTCCCTAAAATGCTAAATACGAGTTTTTTCCTCGTTTGTTTATCATTTATTAAAAGATTGCCCATTAAATATCATCCTATTCCTAACTTTACTTAAAATTTAATAAAATAAAGGGAAACTTACATTTGAGTCCTTTTTCGATCTTTTCTTGGCAGTCAGTCTGGTCACCGTCGAGTGCGATCAAAGCGGTATGAAGCTGATTTTCAGATCACGTGATACGTGTAGTCATCACCTGATCTATCGACTATCCTTTTTTAAAGACCGCAACAATTATAAATTTTATTATAAAATATATATAGGCCTAGAATAAATTATTGCATGATATTATATATATCTCTACAATTAAAAATATTTTATGATATAAATTTAATATTTGACGTAAAAATCGCTATTTAACAAAATGTTTATTAAAAAATAAAAGATCAAACAAAATAAAAACGCCTTGGACACAGTGCAAAAAACCTAACGATTTGGCCGCGTTGTTAACAACTATCGTAAGGGGCGCTCTATTTATAAATAAAAAAGAATGTACAGCTGTCTACCGCGACGTGGTTTGTCGCAAGATTTGGGACAAATCCGTGGGAATTCTGGAGAAAATACATCAAAAGAACTGGTGAGTACCGTTTAAACATTATCAAAGTAGTAAATAGATTATACATACCTTGTAGATATATTTTGTAAAGTGATATCAATGCTTAGTTCTAAGCTAGGGCGGCCCAAATACGCGTGAGTGGAGTCCCAGTTTATTAACACGGGTAAGTATTGGGGTGTCGCCTAGAGTGATGCGTAGTGGGTACGGTATGTGCTGCGGAGGGGACCCTAGCCTGGAGGTTTCTGGCGAGTAAAATTATTTACTACGTAGGCTTACTCCCCATGAAGCCACTCATCCTACGAACGAGGTTATAATAATATAACCTCGTTCTCGTCTGTATGCCTTCCAATTGTAAAAATATACATTGCTCATTTTCCCTCCATCCGTTGCCCAAAGCATCGCGAATCAGTTCATACTTGAACTGATCCGTTAATTCAAAATGTAATTCTGATGGAAATGACATTAAACTTAAAGTCATAATAAAAAATGAATAAAAACTCATTGATTTCTCTACGTGAACCTCATCCAGCTGCCTCCATTACGTCTTTGGTGTTCGACAGTGACAAATCGAAAAAGAAAAAAGATCTTACGAAACCATAGAGGCTCATCAACTCGTTTGGACCACTGACCGTAGAGGTTTCAAAAACTTTGCTCGTAATGCATTCTGGTAATGAAATCTTGATAGCCTCAATCAAGACAAATTTGCAATTTTGTTTCGTATCGATACAAATTGATTTAAAAGCCAAACCTATTTTCATTAAAAAATAAATAAAATAAAAAAATCTCTTACCACAAAGGCCCATTTAGGGGCAGATCAAAATTTTCAAGGGGGAGGGCGGGGAAGTTTCAAGTTAATGTTATTTATTTCAAATCCAAACATAAAGGATTACAATCAAATGAAATTTTTTTTTTACAAATTATCACATAAAATGAATGCAAAACAAATCTGTGCTATGGCTTTCAAGGGGATAAATAAAAGAAAAAAAAATTGGAACGTAATTATGTTCTGTTTTATCACTTGAGGTCCTTGCCCCTTTTCATTCTTTTCATATTTTAAATTCACCCCACTCATTCAATGAACAAGGTTATGATATAACCACTTGTTCACTGCAACCATCCTGCCTGTGGGGAATCTACAGGTAGGACTATGGTATGCCAATGCTGTACACAGCACACACTTTAAAAAATCATTAAAATGTCACTTTTGTGACCAAAATGACTAATTTCCATACAGTTGCAATTTATTTTTCATTAGTAACCAGAAAATAATTTTTGTATTCACCAGAGCGCTCAAAAACTTAAATTTTGGGCATATTTTTGTGTACGCCCTCTATTGGTGGAAAGTAATATGGTAAGAAAATGTTCATTTTTCAATCTCTATTTTTAATTAAGAAAAAATAATTTAAAGAATCAAATTTACTTAAGAGCCAAGTTATATGATGAATAGCTGTATTGGAAACAGACAGTGTAAAAAAATCAAGCATTTGTCCAAAGAAAAAGAGAAAATAAGCCAAACATTGCTACCCTTATTTTGCAACACATGGAGATGTAACTGAGAACAAGGTTATATCATAACCTTGTTCATTGAATGAGTGGATATAACCTTGTTCTCAGTTACAATTAAAATTATTTTTTCTTAATTAATAATGGAGATTGAAAAGTTTTTGAGCGCTCTGGTGAATACAAAAATTATTCCCTGGTTACTAATGAAAAATAAATTGCAACTGTATGGAAATTAATAATTTTGTTATCGATAATAAGATACCACACGCGTGTAGAGCTGCAGTCTAAGATTTAAAAAAATACTTGCATCAGCCAATGAATATTACGAATCATAAAATACTTGTTTTAGTCGATAAATATCATTTAGCAATTTTTATGATATTTATCGACCGAAACAAGTATTTTACGATTCGTAATATTTTTTTGCCGATTCACGCGTGTGGTATCTTGGTATCGATAACAAAAGACTCCAAAATGGCGACGTAAACAGACTGGGTAAGTAAACGCTCGTGCTCTTTTTATGTTTTTTTTTTCAAATTTAGTACTATTTATTTAATAAATATAAGGACCTCTATTAAAAACGGGGGGTAAATATTGTTTGGGCCCATTTACGTTAGTTTGGGCTCTAAACTTAAAGGAAAATGTGTGATTTAAGTTTACTTCCACCGTGGGAATCCTATCCCTACACAGGGACAAATGGCATGCCGTCCCAGGCTTCATGGGGAGTAAGCCTACGTAGTAAATAATTTTACTCCCCAGAAGCCTCCAGGCTAGGGGATCCCCATTTTTACACTCAAATTTTTGTTCCAAGGCATGACATTTTTATCTCATTGAGAAAAAGAACAAAGAAAGCCGTTCCAAAGCATATAGCATTTTCTTCTCATCGAGAAAAATCCGCTCCAAAGCTTCGCATATTTTTCGTTTCGCCGTTCCGGTCGCATTGATCCGATACAATGAGCTGCCATTTTGGTGAAAAGCGGCCGCAGAGCGCTGTTCGACCATCGCCTCTGCGCAAGCGCACCTGGAGCCCGTGCCGCCGGACTAGCTACATGCACGTATGCCTGTCCATAGAGATGCATACGCAGTCACACGCAGGCGATCCGTTCCAAGGACCCCCGTTTTCACAAACATTTGTAGTTCCGAAGCCTGTTCCAAGGACCCTCCATTTTACAATAAGCCCGCTCCGGAGCCCTCGTTTTTTGTCTCGCCCGCGGCACACCCCTACCAAATGGTCGAGTACCCCCCCCCCCCCCCCCCGGGCTACAGGCTAGTACAGCAAATAAATATAACGTTAGAGTCTATTACGATATACTGATTATTAAAGGTCAAGTCCACCCCAGAAAATTGATGATTTAAATAAATAGAGACAAATCCATTGAGCAAAACGCTAAAAACTTCATCAAAATCGGATGTAAAATAAGAAATTTATGACCTTTTAAAATTTCGCTTATTTTTCACCAAACAGTTATATGCACATCTCAGTGACATGCAAATGAGTCAGTCGATGATGTCCATCACTCACTATTTCTTTTGTTTTTTATTGTTTGAATTATACAATATTTCATTTTTTACAGATTTGACAGTAAGGACCAACTTAACTGAACCATATAGTATTAAAACAATGCTAATTCCACATGTTCAGGGAGGAATTAATCTTTGTTTCACTTGACAATGAGGAGAAAATTTGAATATTTCATATTTCATATAATGAAATACAAAAGAAATAGTGAGTGGATGACGTCATCAGTCTCCTCATTTGCATACCGACCAGGATTTACATATAACTGTTTTGTGAAATTAAGCAAAACTTTAAAATGTCATAACTTTCTTATTTTACATCCGATTTTGATGAAATTTTCAGTGTTATGCTTGTTGGATTTTTCTCTTTTTATTCAAATCAACTAACGGTTGGGGTGGACTTGTCCTTTAATATTAAAAATGAATATTGATTATTGTTGTGCCCTAACAAATGTCTTAACGTTTTTATAGCCACTCATTCAATGAACAAGGTTATGATATAGGCCTAACCTTGTTTTCTGTTAGTTCTCCATGTGTGGCAAAGTAAGGTTGGCAGTGTTTGGCTTATTTTCTTTTTTCTTTGGAAAAAATGCTTGATTGTTTGACACTCACAAACTACTGATGGAAACTGAGACTCTCACTCAGCTCAGTGAGAGTCTCAGTTTATTTAGAGACTATAGCTAATCATATAACTTTTTTTTTTTTAATGTGTTTTATTGAATCAATATAATAAAAAAACAAACAAAAATATATCAGTGATTTTAACAATAATAATAATCAACAACAACAAAAATAAAACATGACAACGCAATGTATACGAAAAAGCAGCTTATATCCATGTACAGATATACGAATACATATTACAACCTAATATGACAGTCATCTTGTAAACTTCTATACGCTGAAAACGTAACATGATATTGTTCTACAGACCATGACACTAATCATATAACTTGGCTCTTAACTAGTAGATTTCAACATTTGATTCTTTTGATTATTTTTAAATAAAAAATAGAGATTGAAAAATGAAACAATTTTCTTGCCATATTACTTTCCACCAGTAGAGGGCATACACAAAAATATGCCAAAAATTCAAGTTTTTAGGTCATCCGGCCTGAAGGGCCAAATGAGCTTGTGCCGTGGCGTGGCGTCTGTCGTCTGTTGTCCGTCCACAATTCAAAATGCTACTTCTTCGCCATTTCAAGTCCGATTTCTATTCTGTTTGCTTTATATGATAGCACTAGGTGGGGGATTCAAAACTTCTACACAGAATTTTGAAATTCATTAAATATGCTAATTTATGCGCATTTTTCAAAATTCACAAAAAATGCTTCTTCTTTATTTGTTGACCGATTTTGAATTTTTTGCTTCCATCTGGTAGAGCTTCATGAGGTTCACCAAACTTCTACACAGAATTTTGAAATTTTGACCAGAACAATTTTTATGCTAATTTATGCGAAATTAATTTATGCAAATTTTTAAAAATTCACATGAAATGCTTCTTCTTCATTTGTTGACTGATTTTCGATTTTTTTTTCTTCCATCTGGTAGAGCTTCATGAGGTTCACCAAACTTCTACACAGAATTTCGAAATTTTGACCAGAACAATTTTTATGCTAATTTATGCGAAATTAATTTATTCATATTTTTAAAAATTCACATGAAATGCTTTTTCTTCTTTAATTAATTGTTGACCAATTTCGATTTTTTTTTTTCTTCCATCTGGTAGACATTCATGAGGTTCACCATACTTCTAAACAGAATTTTGAAATTTTCAGTAGAAAATTATTTATGCTAATTTATGCAAAATTTATTCAGAAATCACAGAAAATGCCTCTTCTTCTTTATTTGTTGACCGATTTTGATTTTTTTTCTTCCATCTGGTAGAACTTCATAAGGTTCGCCAAACTTCTACACAGAATTTTGAAATTTTCAGTAGAAAATTATTTATGCTAATTTATGCGAAATTTATTCATAAATCACAGAAAATGCCTCTTCTTCTTTATTTGTTGACAGATTTTGATTTTTTTTCTTCCATCTGGTAGAGCTGGATGAGTTTCACCAAACTTGTACACAAAATTTTGAAATTTTGTCTGGAAAATTATTTATGCTAATTTATGCAAAATTTATTCATAAATCACAAAAAAAAATCTTCTTCATTTGTTGATCAATTTCAATTTTGTTTGCTTTATATGATTGGTAGCTCGAGGTGGTGATACAAAATTTCAACACAGAGTTTTGAAATTCATTAAATATGCTAATTTATTCATATATTTTAAAAACTCACAAAAATTACTTATTTATTTGTTGATTGATTTTGATTATTTTTGTTCCATCTGAGAGCTACATGAGGTTCACCAAGGTTCTACACAGAGTTAAGAAATTTTGACTAGAAAGTTATTTATGTTTAATTTATATGAAATTTATTCATAGATCACAAAAAAATGCTTCTATGTCATTTCTTCATCAATTTCAATTCTATATCCTCAATTTATGTCACCAATATAATTCACTACAGTGTCAACTGGGCTGAAATTAAAATTGTGTTAAATTTCGTTGCGAGATGCCGGATCAGCTCCACATCATTGATGTGCTAGTCTAGCACTCTGATGAATTCAAAAATAATTCCCAAGTTACTAATGAAAAATCAATTGCAACTATATGGAAATTAGTATTTTTGGTCACAAAAGTGTTTTTTAATGTTTTTTTAAATTGAATTGATTGATGGGGATTTTTTACCTGATTGCTAAGAAAGCATGAATGCTTGTAAGCAAGCAACCAGAGGACCAACAGCTTAAGGTCCTCTCTGAAGGACCTGGTAATGAGGATTAATGCCTTACCAAAGGGCAATATGTACCAAGTGGGAATCGAACCCGGGTCACCGGAATATGAATCCCCCGCTCTTACGGGCAGGATGAACCTTGCGGTGAACAAGTGGTCAGAGCAAGACTCATCATCATGCACAATAAATTAAAAGGGTTTGGAAAACTTTATGTCTATATCAGTCTTTTTCATGATTTGAGAACTGCGGTCCTCCCAGTGCCGATAGAGACTTTTAGGAGCAGTGAACGAGAACAGCGTAGCAGTCGTCTGATAGTTTGAGTCAACGATGTCGTCTGCCCTTGTTCACTACAGATGCAAATACTTTAGATTTCACTCGACTTGTATGTGTACGTACGTCCATGTGAAACAGCGCGATAACCAGCGGGTCATGACACGCTGCCCGACCCGGAAGATCTGCCGTACCATCGCCTGGCGACCCGTTCAAGTGATGCTAAGGTGCAACTTGTGCACACTTGCCCTTTCACTTGCTTTGATTCCTTTTTACGCGAGTTATTTTGGAGATCAGAAAGCAATTTCAAATATGATAAACATAATACATCGTATAACTTACATTAATTTTGTGAAAAGTAACTGAAAACTGTGTTTTAAAAGGGAAAGGTTGATCTTCATGCTGAGCTTGAGCGGTTGAAATGACGTCACTCATGTGCACGTCGACTATGATTTAGGAGAACCGCAAAATGGATGTGGCGAGGTTCTCAATTCTGATAGTGGATGTGTGTAAGGACCTGAGGCATATAGCAGGCCAAAAAATTGTAATCTCGTATCAGTCGTCCATATCGACGTACGTTTCTAAAAGTGCTCAATGATGCCTATGATCTCTGAGTGCGAGCTTAGCAGAGGAAGAATACAACAGAGAGGTTGGATAGCCTGGGTTTGTTACTGTTGCTAAATGTAGGCATCGCACACCGAACACCCCATGGGATTTTCAAATAGTCAGCAAACGGTGCTTCGTTAATTAACAGAAGTCATGTTTTCCAGCTATATCAGTCAAATTTTAAGAAAATTATCTTTATTTATCGAGTAAAGTGAAATATAGTCTCCCTCTAAATGAAAATAGTTGCAGTAAATGTAAGTGCTGACCATGATAAAGTCTATAAAACAAAAGGTTTCAATTGTCTACATATAAATGGTCTAAGAGCTACATAGTTCATCATCACTCTACATAATTGTAGATCTGTTACAGTTCCATAAATGAACTTTGTGAAATCTTGAAATCTAAGTTAAAAATGATTACACCGAAGATTACCAACAATACAGGTAAGCCAGCATTTTATTATTGTTTATACCTCGGTCACATTTGCTCTACGGTGGCCGTACGGCGAGTCGAAAACAGCCGTTTTATTCATTTTTATACAAACCACCTATATGTAGCTCGTACATAAAATGTTAAAACGGCTGTTTTCGACTCGCCGTACGGCCGCCATAGAGCAAATGTGACCAAGGTATTAGAAAAGTACCCAACATTGTGCTCATATTTCATGCTTGTTTTTGCCATTTTCTCAGCAATTATATATTTTCCTACGAAAAGTCTTTGCTACATATTTTCTTTATTTATACAAACTGACACTTGAATAGTCGCTCAATTGGATTCTATATGAATTCAATTTTAATTTGTTACCACAGTTGGCATTAAAATTGCTTCGGGTTGGATTTGTGTCTACTAAAAGTACTATCCCAGCTCAAAATCAAGTACTGAGGGGAATGGTCAAAACTCTATAATCTAAATCTTATGTTATGAGTGTAGAGTTTCTTAAGTTGTGATTTATATTCTTGTTAATGTTATGATTGACTTTTTTTTTCAGAAACTTGTAAAAGTGGTCATAGGGTATGATGGCCCTTCGATATCTCAGAAATGGGTTTCGTAGACCATGGATGACATTATCAATTCTTGGTGGAGCTGGAGGGGCAGGTGTTGCCATAGCAACAGACCAAGGCTACATTGACTGGTCATCTGTTGGGGTTGTTAGATTTGGTCGTGCTTTCTTTTCAGTGAGTTTACTTGTTCTAAAGTCTAATTGTGTTTTTAACTTTTAGTAGAATCAGGTTTTCTCCTTTTATCTTAATGTTCACATGATAATTTTTCCTCGATAGAATAAAATAATGTGTAGATATTTTTCAGAAAATATATCCACAATTTTGTCATTGGGAATGAACCTGCTCTCATTGATACGAGATATTAACATAAATGTATCCCCAACTTCTTTATTATAATGATAATGAATAAGAGGGGAAGAAGGAGAGGAAGGGAGTGGAGGAAGAAATATTTCTTGTGAAAATTTAGGTGAAAATAATTCAAATTTTCATAAGTTATATGAAGAAACTAAAGAAAGTTTATTGTCTGCAAAGTAAATATATCCATGTGATCTGTTCTGTACATGTACACTCTCATGGACCAGATCTGTATAAATAAAGTTAATTTCTATCAGTTTAAAATGCAAGGTGCATATGTATCTTGATACAGGCAGGTGCAATTGTAGTGGACTATAAATGGAACATGAGAGGAAAGGAGTCTGGTTCTACAGAGTACAAAGAGATGATGTCAACTGTAAGTCGTTACCAGTCTTTTTCTCCCAATTATTTATATATGAAAATTCAAGCTGCTTAACAATCAAATGATCTTGAAAATCAAATAATATGATACACCAAGAGCAAATAAAGTAATCAGCTTTAGAGAAGTGCTATTCTTTTGTACATTAAAGCCTCTATGATGATTTGTTCCCCTTCCCTACAACTCTTGAACATTATTTTTTGTTTGGATTACCAATGTTTGCTGGAACTTGATCATTTGCTTGAAATTATAGCTGGTAAGCAATTACAACTTTTTTTTATATTCCAATTTGCCAGTGTACTACAACATCATTAAACATGACTGAACAATATGATTATTTGTAATTAGCTTTGTTGCAATGTATCTGAACAAGGCTTGAATGTTCTTTGTCATCAAATTTTTAATTTGTTTTGATGTGACAGATTCACAAGCGGTCAGCTAAGAGACTACACAGACTGTGTTGTAAGAATGGAGGGATTTTCATCAAGTTGGGTCAACACGTCGGTGCTCTTGATTATCTCTTGCCTGAGGAATATGTCAGTACAATGAAGGTTTTACACAATGATGCTCCACAGTCATCTCTCAAGGATATCAAGAAGGTTGTTGCAGAGGACCTAGGGATACCGGTAATGCTCCTTTAGCAATACGCTTCATTAATTGGAAAATACACCTTGAAGAGCAAAGCATTCATTGTTCAATTAACCTACTTTTCACCATAATTCAGTAGGTGCTAGACAAGAGATTAATCCACCCTTTCTTTGGCTTTTCTATGTAACAAATCAATTGAAGTGAGAATAGGAATTAGGACAATTTGAGCAACTTTGAGTCACTAGCCAAATCTTCATTTTGTTTGGCTTGACTAAAGGAGAGATTACCTGATGCACAATTAATAGCTTATTTCTGAGTTTCGTACTCCATTAATTCATCAGTGATGAGCTTTCAATCCCAAAAGTGATCAAAAGACTCTACATCAAGATTCTATGAAGATACCATGGCCTTAAGCTATCTTTTATAGCATTTTTATTTTCAATGATAATGCAGTTTGTGTAAACACAATGTAAGCAGTCCTGGAAAAAAACTGGTAAAAGAACTGTTGTTATTCATGTGGCTTAAAAGTTCTTCAAAATAATTGTTTCTTTAAACAATAAACAACATTCCTTTTCAGGACAAATTGCATGATGTTTCCCCCTAAATGATTATCTAGTTTAGCCACCATGCTCCACATTATATAATCTATTGATTACATTGTCCCAAATATTAAGTTCTAATTCTGTTTCGTCTTGTATTTCCCATTGATAGTTAATATCCAATCATAATAATTAGATGCATTGGACCAATAAGACTACTTATCTTCATAAGTCATAACTGGGAGGCGTGGTCTGAAGAATAATTCTGGTTCCATGATTTATTTTGTATCAGGTGGATGATTTGTTCAGTGATTTTTCTGAAGAGCCAGTAGGTACTGCTTCTTTGGCCCAGGTCCACACAGCTCTGCTTAAGAATGGGACTAAGGTAGCAGTCAAAGTCCAGCATCCCAATGTTAAATCCTACTCTGAGGTGGACATGAGAACAGTGGAGGTTTGTAAAGTAACCACATTCTATATTGTAAATTTTCCCTTGGTTGGTTAGAGAATAAGGCCATGGACTATTTTTCTTTTCCCCCGTCATTTTTTAAGATAATTTGTCCCTGCTCTGACCTCTGATTTTATATTGATTTATTATTTGAAAAATTTTAAGTGATAAATAAGCAAATTACAAGATAATTTTTAAACTACTGTCATGGATAATATATATACAGATGAATTTTATAATTCAAATGAATAAATACTTGGCTTAAATTTACATTTTTTCATGATAAAATAGTGATGTTGAATATTTTTGCCTTTATGGTTTCAACAAACATATTTTTTTTTTTTTGAAATTCAATAACCTTTGGTTGCGTATTTTAAATCATTGAACAGTTTCTGCTGAATGCTGTTGCTCGAATCTTCCCTGAATTTGAATTACTCTGGCTTGCACAAGAAATGAGAGAGAAGCTTCCAATGGAGTTAGACTTTGTCCAAGAAGGAAAGAATGCAGAAAAGGTGGCTCAAATGCTAAATCATTTTAAATTCCTAAAGGTAATCAAATGCACTCCTAATATCAAATCTGCCATCTATTGACAAAAGGAAGCCACTTTGTGGAATGAGTTAGTAGATAAGGAAAATTCATAACTTTTTACTGAAATATAGAGTTAGTTGCTTCCAAAATGCCAATATCTCAGAAATTGGGAGCTGAAATGTGACTCAAATGTCTTTAGCATCATGTAGATCATACAGAAAATATCCCAAATCAAGAAAGATGTCAATTTTGAAGAAAATCAGAGTTGCTTTCTTTTGTCAGTGGAGGGCAGAAATGCACCCCATCTGTTAATACCCATTTTCATGTGGATAGGAATAGTTTCAATATCATCGCCAGTGTCAGTATCTATCCATTTTCATATTTCCTAGATAACCATATACATAGTAAAATAATATCAGCATTTGATAAGCAAAGTATATAAATGTTGCATTTACATAATCATGATTTTGATGATGTTACAAATGTAAATATTGAAGAAAAAAATTGGATGCCTTAAAAAAAAGATAATACATTTCTGCATCAGCAGAGATGTTGGTTAGGGTCATCCATAATTTTTGTGAGGTCATGAAACTAGCATGCTGTAAATGAGACTCCAAGCCCAGCAGAGCATTATTTTAAGAAGTGCTTGTAACTGAAAAAGTTACTTTCATCCAATCATTCACAAGGATCTCAATAGCTTAACAGTTAGGATGTTTCATGAAATACTGAAAAGCTGTGCAAACTATTGGACATAGCATTGAGTTACCAGTGAGACAAGTTATATGGTACTAATTCATTTAATATGTTCCTGCTCTCGTGATAATGAAGTAAAAAAAAAAAAAAAACAGTCCTTCAAAATTATTGAAAATGTCAGTGAACTAATTTATTCTCTGTATTCTGAGCAGTACCATTGATATATTGGCCTTGTTATAAAAGAAAATGTTTTATATTAGTTAGAACATGAGAATTTCCATTCAAGGTCATTGTTGCATACATGATTTGTCCTAAAATCAAGCCAGTAACCAATCAAAATTGTTGTTTCATATTTGCAATTTAATGGCAAATCTGTTTTACTTGACCTTTGTCTTCGCCTTGGTGTAGGTTCCTGATATTTATTGGCAACAGTCTACATCACGAGTGTTAACCATGGAATACTGCAATGGAGGCAAGGTAGATAACAAGGAATATATGGATCAGATGGGCATTGATGTCAATCAGGTATGAAGATTATTGCCCAAGTCAAATGTTAGCTTTGCCTGGTAAATCCTTAAATTGACCAGAATCTTATTAGGATTTGGGGGGGGGGGGGGGGGACAGAGGAAAGATATGAAGACTAGAGTTCTGCTGTCAATTGTGTATGGTGTAGTGTTAGAGGGTTGGAGGAATTCTCGTTCTACACTAATGTAAAGGTATAGCTTTGATTCTTGCTTCTTGGCTGATGATTTATTATTTTAAAATTATTTTTTCTATTTGTTATGAAGTGATGACAAAAAATGCTATCCTATCGAAAAATAGACCTGATACAATACTCCTACAGTAAGAAACAAGAAATTTTATTAAATATTTAATGGCGGCTAGGCATACTAACCACTTTGGCCATCCAACCTAACTACCAGTTGTGATTCAATGGCAAAAATCTGAAAACTGAATCTTTCATTAAACTCAATGTACATGTACAATGAGAAAGTCTGTTATTTTTCAGTGTTGATCAGATTCATAGAAGATTGATATGCATTAAACATTGATACAGTTGTCACACACTTTATTCATTTTGTAGTTTTTAGTGGGAAAAAATATTTGAAATATTCTTCTGAGATGATAGTAAGTATAACAAGTCTAAAATATATTACATAAAGAAAATAGATTAATAACAAATAGAAAATAGTGGATGTAAACTGAACTTAATTATTCAAATCTTTAAAATTAAGAAAAGTTTGCTAAATTAATAATTTTTTTGTTTTTTCTTGTTTTTATGGTATTTTTATTAAATCAGTAAAATGCAGGGGTTATGAATGAGATTGTGTTGCCTAAGAATAATGTATCTACAGTTTAAAAAAAAACTATTTAGGATAGGTTGATATGAAAGCAAGTGTCTTTAGATTACCCTGACGTATTGCTTGTCAGAGTAAATATTGATTGATTTCTGCATGTGTCCTCATTTTTTAGATCACCAAGAATCTTGGTAAGATGTATAGTGAGATGATATTTGTGAATGGATATGTTCACTGTGATCCTCATCCAGGTAACGTTCTCATACGACACAATGACAAGAAAGAAGTAGAGATAGTTCTACTAGATCATGGTCTTTATCAGGTATGTACATAACTTAATTCAACTTTTTCAATATGAAAGATGCAAAGATAAACAGAGCTAATATCTTACATCTATTAATGTATGTACACAAAGTGCATAGACTTCTCAGAGAATATACTTTTAATCAGCTGAAATTACTGAAGGGCAAAGGGCAATTAAGTTCCCAAAATGTCAAAAATAACGATTGTAAATTGCAAAATAGCCTCGTAAGTTGAACTTTGAATGTATTCACTATTCTTTGGTCAAGAAAGAAACAATGATATGAAGACGTCATTCCGAAAAGTAAATGTAAGATTAGGATGTGAATAGATACCCTTCCAAATGAAAGTTGGTGCGATAATGATTTTTGGATTCAGGCGTCACTGCAGGTTCACTCACATGAGATCAGACAGTTTTTTTATTAACCATTTAAGCTTTGAAATATAATGCTCTTCAATTTCTAAACAGATAATTAAAATCATGAAAATGGCAGTTTGAGAACATACTGAAAAACATGCCTTAAATGGGTACTCCGAGCTGAAAATATTTATATCTAAATAAATAGAGTAAAATTCACAGAGCAAAATGCTGAAAATTTCATCAAAATAGGATAACAAAGTTATCAAATTTTAAAGTTCAGCATTATTTTATTAAAATACTTATATGCACATCATCATGAATATTCATTAGGTGGGCTGATGATGTCACATACACACTTTTCTTTTTCTTGTTATTACATGAAATCATCATTGTTTCATTTTTTCATACATGTGTGAATAATGTGTCTCCTCTCTAATGAAATAAGTTGCAGCAATGAATATCTAATACACTAAATCAGTTGTCAATCCAATTTTTTTAGTTCTTGGTTGAAAAAATTTGAATAAACCTAATTTCATGTAATAAAATGCAAAAGAACAAGTGGGGATATGACATCATCAATTTGCTCATTGAATATTCATGAAGACATGCCTAGAACTGTTTCACCATAGTAATGCAAATCTTTAAAATGCCATAACTTTGTTATTCGTTGTCCGATTTTGATAAAATTTTCAGTGTTTTGTTTTTCTGATTTTTCTTTATCTGTATAATTCATATTATTTTCAGCCCAGAGCATCCCTTTAAACACAATTAAATATCTTTTTTTTTTTAATATTGACTTCTGCATTACCAATTGATTCAACAAATCTGACAATGAAATGCATATTGATTTACACTTGTAATAGCATAAATCATATGTTTTGAGTAAGTCTGTATTTTCTTATCCTCCAGACACTGACAGATGATTTTCGTCTGGATTACTCCCGTCTATGGCAGTCTATCTTAGCAGCTGATCTCGAGGGTATCAAACATTATAGTATGGCATTAGGGGCTGGTCAAATGTATGGTATCTTTGCTTGTATGCTGACTGCTAGATCATGGGATTCATTGGCTGTTGGTATTGACAAGAAACAAAGGTCTGCTCAAGAGGTAAAGCAACATTTCACTTTCTTTTACTGGTTATTCATCGTTATGAAACCTGCGGACAAGATTATGTGTTTACTGTCCTGGAACAAACATACAAGCTGTTACCAAATTACTGTATATTTGTTACTTTTGCCCATTTTCTGTCTATTTTTCCCACCTGTAAAATCTGACACTCTTCCGAATCTATAAAATGATTCTGTAAATGCAATCTTTTAAGGACAGTCTGTGTTATTGAATTTTCAATGACGTGTATCAATGGGATATGATTATTTATGTCATGGACCGACCTTAAACGCCACCATTTAAGAGACATGACCAGGGCTGGAACCTTGACTCTCTGCATCAATTAGTAACTTCCTCCATGTAGATTGGATTACAACACTATGTTGTAAACAGTGTGAAGTGGATAGAACAAGGACTTTTGGAAGAAATTCTTTGTTACAGTTACACCAGGGGTGGTATTTTGGAACACTGTCATAACTTTTGTCATAAATTTTGTCATTTCTCTCCGAGATGTGACACCGCTATGATTGTCACAAATCAGTATTCTGAACATTGTCTTTTCCTTGTCATATCCCTCAAAGTTCCCGCCCAACTTTTCGGAAGCAAACCAATCAAAATCATCGTTAGTTCCCAGTGGGAGCCCTTCTAGCCAATAGGAAGGCCCCGTGGCAGGTAGGGCGTATCCCCAATGCAGTTGCTGGCATCGCGCAACTACGCGTATATTAATGCGCTTAATTAAAAAGAGAGACAGGGAGCTGTGAAGGATTTAAGAGGAGAAGTAGAAAAAGAAGAAAAACAAAGGAAAAAGGAGGAATTTAATATGTAGGGCCTAACTAATTGTAGCATGAAAATATAATTTTGAAAATTGTCATGGTTGATGAGTGAAACTAATACCACAATCTAATCTAAATAATATCATTATATGCTTGACATTCAGTCGGCAGGGTATCGGGATATTTGGTGCTAAAAGATATGACAAAATTTATGACTGCTACCCCCCTGTCATAACTTTTGTCATATCTTTTGCTTGAATAAAAGGATTACGCGCATTTAAAGCCGCGTGTTTTTGGTGCGCGCTAAAAAGAAGAGACGAAATTTATGACAATTTTTGTGACAAAAGATATGACATCCACCAGAATACCGATTTTGTCATATCTCTGAGATAAGATAAAATATGGAGAAAAGACAATGTTCAGAATACCGCCCCAGGATATCACTCGTTACATGTACCAGTATATAGAAAATACTATTTTGTCTGTTTCCTGTAAAAAAAAATGCAGTCAATATTGTGATTATTTATAATTCTTCAATACGCCTTTAATTTCTTATCCCTTTAATAAGGTAATGAAAAATCTTTAACAGATTTCTAAAAAGAGAATTGCCCAAGGTGCTCATAGATTCATATTATTTTCTACTTATATTTGATTCTAGGATCGTGAGGTTCGCGAGCATGCAGCCCAGTACATCTCAGAAATCACTAAACTCCTAAACATGGTACCAAGACAGATGCTGCTCCTCCTCAAGACCAATGACTTACTACGTAGTATTGAATATGCATTGGGGAGCAGCGAGAGTGCCAGTTCGTTCATCAACATGTCCAGATGTTGTGTACGCTCTGTAGCTCACCATAAAGCATTACAGAAAACCACTAGATGGGGTCGTCTTATGGTTCATGTGCGACGAGATGTTAAACTTCTTCAGATATCAGCTTATGAGATGTACCTTTGGCTGATGTGTTCATCTGTTGTGAGATGGTTTAGAAGGACATTTATAGGTCTAACTACTATTGCTATCAGTTGATGAAGGCTGCGGGTCTTAGTTTTCTAGATAAATTTATGCAAAAATCAATGTATATTTATATGGCATATTATGGATAATGATATTGCATGTTATAGATATTTATATGACATATTTATAATTTTTGTATGAGCAATGGTTATCTGCTGAGATGTAAAGGGCATTTGCCAAAAGGTGCAATTCACCTAAAATCAATTTGTTTTCAGTGAAATTAGGAAAATAAAAGAAATGTCTTATTGGAGATATGTTTATGACATACCAAAGGATAACAAAATATATACATTTTTTTAACTGTCCATTTGCCTTTCTCCTAATTTTATTTGAACCAATATGATAGACTTGAGTAATTCTTATATTAAATAATGCAGACATAGATGTGGATTCAAATTTTTTATTGTTGGAAGAAATTACAATAATACAGATATAATGAACTTAACAGGAAATCCTATTTTAAAAAAATAACTGCCATATATTGCATTCCAACATGAAGAAACAAAAGAAAAATACCAACTTGAAAACAGGAATTTTCAAAATATAAATGTTTGAAAGTGAATTTGGTGAATGTTACAAGTTTTCTTGCCATATTTATCCTCAATATAGACTGTTTGGTAAAATATTACATATTATATTTTGCCAGTAATATATTATACAGTGCAGCCCAGAAAAAAAACAACTAAGATTTATCACAACTTATCACAAATGTAATAGATAAATGACCTATCACCGTAAAGCTTAAGAGTCTCCTTCATCATCTGAAATGACTTAGATTATTCTTCATTCCAATAATTTCATAAAATGATGAGGTTTTACAGGCTAGCTTTCAGACTTACTTGACACTCCATTTTGATGATCAGCCAGGAATAAAGTCTTTTGTTAACCACAATACTGTATAAATACTGGAAGCATTGTTTTGAAGAAACAGAACTTTGTTATTTCTTAATAATTTTCTGTGATATTTGTATTGAAATAAGGAGCAGATAATGAGATTTTTAGGCATGTGATTTTTTTTTAATTGGAATTCCTGTCAAATGACTTATAGGTTTACTTTCTTCAAATTGTTTTTGCTCACTCGTGCATGAAAGAGGAATAATCTACGTTATTTCAGATGAAAGAGGAAACCACAAGCTTTACAATGATAGGTCATTTGTCTATTGTATTTGTGATTAAGGCATGATAAATCATCTATAAATCTCGGTTTCATTTTTTTTGGGGGGGGGCACACTTTATATCTACTATTTGACTTAGCATCTCATTACACATAGGGGGTAAAGTGTTTAAGCAAAAGCATGTGCTGCTGTGTGGTCCTGATGCCGGAAATAATAAGGAACGGGGGGAGTCTGGGGCATTTCTTGAAACCTTGATTCCAACATTTTAGAAATACTATGGAAGCATTTTTTAAAAGGACACTGTACTGCTATAGGTGCTTTTGCTATTCATATTTTCTAAACAAAGAGGAAATACAGATCAATTTTGTATTTTCATCACTAATGTGTTAAAATAATGGAGGATGGTGTTGGTATGCATAATTTTTTGCAGGATACAGATTTTAGGGTAATGGATGAGGCCGCTAGAATGTGTATGATTGAGAGAGATCCACCCTGAAATTGGAATTTAGCTGTTTGCAGGTCTGCAGATTGCATTTATTATGAAGACAACTGAAGGTTGTTCATGTTGAATGAATGTATAATTATAGCATGATTCAAGCAGTGGATATAGATTGGCCAGGAGGATAGGAGGGGTAGTGATGACATGCCATATTTTATAAGGCAGTTTGTAATTTTTTTCACGACTGTAAGCAAGCATGACTGATGACCTAAGGGAGTTTCATGAAAATCGTCAGCTCTCAAGTTTAGTGCACTTCTTGAAGCACTGGTCTATGCCTGTTACTATGGTAACTGTCAGAAGATACCAACTGTCAGTACTGACAAGCTTCATAAAATGCTGCCCTGATCATGTGCTATATGAGATGCCGTAATACCCGTTACAACATAGTACACGTGAATTTCCTTTGATAATGACTGTGGTAAAAAAATTTACAGATTAAAAAAAATAATATGTGAATGTCAAGAGTTCAATTAGCCAAAGAGGAAATCTGATATAGCACCTATGAACATGTCAACAGTTTTGTGTGAAATTATGTGTGACTAATGATACATTACACCTCCTATGACTAGACCCAAAAAAGAAATACAAATGTATTTTATCAAAATCTTTTGGAAAATTTATTAGATTAATTTGAATATTTCAGAAAATTAATATTTTGAACTATTTTTCCAAGTGACATTGTGATTACCAGCGCAGTAACTGAAAATGATTTGACAGATACATGTGTTATTGAGCACAGACCCCAAACTTGTGTGCTAACAGGTCTTCAAAACATAATGTAATACACTCTTCATATAGTTATCTGTGAACTAAATTCTGCTGAGTGGTGTTAAAAAGTATCAGTGGTATTCATTTGACCAAATATTTATTTACGTTTTTAGCATAAGCTTTGTAAAGACCCACCCAGTTTCTCATGCTCTATTATACATGCAACTACATGTACAGTCGTCCTCAAAATTATTCATACCCTTGTTGATATTTGTGATATTTCATGTTTGTGATGAAATGAATGCATTTTATCAAGTTTCTCTATGATTTATGTGTGACCTACTAGTGAAAGAATAACAACAATGCACAATTCAAGAAATTTCTCTTTTCAGGGGTATTTTATTCATAGATATTCAAACAATGTCATGTTCAAAATTATTCATACCCTAGGTTTTCTGAGTCCAATGTCTTTCATTAATAGTCAATAGCATAGCCTTTGTTCTTTACGACTGCTTCTAGACGATTCCTATAAGTGTCCACAAGCTTCCTGCACGTCTCCTGCGGGATGTTGGCCCATTCTTCCTTGGCGTAGGCCTCAAGCTGGGTCAGGTTGGTCGGGTTCCTAGCCATCACTCTGACTTTCAAGTCTCGCCACAAGTTCTCGATCGGATTCAGGTCAGGACTCTAACTTGGCCATTCTAGGACGTTGACATCATGGTCCTTGAACCATTTCTTCACCAGCTTGGCGGTATGCTTTGGGTCATTGTCTTGTTGGTACTTCCAGTTGGGGCCAAGCTGGAGTTTTTCGGCAGATTCCTTCAAGTTCTCATCAAGGATCTGGATGTAATCCTCCTTTTTCATGATTCCTTTGACTCTAACAAGGTTCCCTGTGCCACTGGAAGAGAAACATCCCCATAGCATTATGTGCCCACCACCATGCTTGACGGTTGGCACAGTGTTCTTTGGATTGTATGCTTCCCCTTTCTTCCTCCAGACGTATTCAACATCCATATGGCCAAATAACTCCAACTTCGTCTCATCAGACCACAGGATGGTTGACCAAAAGCTTGGATTTTGCTTCAGATGACCTCTAGCAAAGGCCAGTCGAGCCTTCAGGTGTTTCTTCCTGAGCAACGGTGTCTTCCGAGGCCTGCGTCCATGGAGACCTCCTTTGTGCAAGACTCGCTCGATGGTGGACCGGGACACCTTCGTCCCTGACCGGTCAAGCGTTTCAAGTAGGGCCTTGGTTGTGGTCCGGGGGTTGTTGTTGACCTCTCTGCAGATTTTCCTGGCAAGTTTAGGGGACACCTTGCACTTCCTGCCACGCCCACTAAGGTTCTTCACAGTGTTGTACCTCTTGTGCTTCTTGATTACGCTCTGGACTGTTGCCACAGGGATGTCATACTGCTTTGAAATGGCCTTGTAACCTTTTCCCTCAATGTGGGCATTCACAAGACGTTGGCGTAGGTCCTCACTGAGCTCCTTCTTCTTGGCCATGATTATCAGAGACTGAGAATAACCAGAATGCTTTCCTCTATTTATACCCTTTTAGAAAGATGTTATTTTCCATCATTTAATGACTTGTTTAACAAAGAGGGTGTTTAATTCATTGGAACATCTTGAAATAACTATAGAACAAAGAATAGCACATTCCCAGACTGAAAATAATGTGCATTGTCATAAAAGGACATTTTTGTTGAGGTATTGGCAAGGGTATGAATAATTCTGAACAAGTGCAAAAAATAACTTTCGACCCTTTCTATTATTATGCTAATAAAGACTTGCCAGCTCATATGTCAAATCATGCATAGCAACAAGCAGACATAAGATACAAAGAAAGTTACACCATAATAGCTTTTACAAGTAAAAAATCTACCAAAGAATTTTTTTTCCTCAAGGGGTATGAATAATTTTGAGGACAACTGTATGTGCAATGCATATGCACAAGGATTCATGCAGGTATAATTAAGATCAAGCAGGCTTTGTTGTCATTTTTAAAATCAATTTATTTATTGCATCCTATTTGGAATAGTCTCTAAATGGAAATGACATAATAGATGTTAAAACATGGTATGCAATAAAAGATAATAAACCTCAGAAATTTTCTATGGTTTCAAATTTATTGATTGTCAGTTTAAATAGGACTGCATTTACCCACACCAATAAAAGAAAAAGGAAGATAGCAATTGAAAACTGTGTAAGGAAGAATGTTAGATGAAGAGAGGGACAGAGATAGAGGGGGGGGGGGTGAAGGAGGGGGAGGACCTTGAGGGATAGGGAGAGTGAGGGGCAGGATAAGGTAGGAAGAAAGAAGATGTTGATTGTACTCTACAAAGTTGACAGTTCAGGGAAGGGCTTGAGCTTACTATTTCATTGTTTTATGTTGTATTCATTCCCCTTTCGTCATCATTAACACCATTATTGTCATTATGGTTATCAGTAGCGTACGCAGGATTTTTGAAAGGGGGGTTTTCGAGTTGAATGAAAATTTGACAAGCAAAAAAAAAAGCCCCCCCAAAAAAAGTTATCAAAAAATATCTGAGGGGGGGTTTAACCCTATAGCACCTGAACCGCCCTTCCTATTACACACTGAACCGCCTGTACGTTTTCTTTGCGCTATAGTATCTCTTGTCTATGATTTACCGTGGTAATATTGCGTGTGCATACCGTATAGGTTGGCTGCTATATAGATCTGCATAGAAAAGTGTATGCTCCTATTGAGTATAATAGAGAAAAAACGATCAAGTTCCAGACTGTTGCGCAGTCGATCTCAGCAAAGATGGCTGCGTCCATGTCTCGGAAAACCACTTACTTCGCCGAAGAAGCTCGGGCGTTGCTATATGTTCATCAAAACGTTGGATATCACACAGAGTGACATCTAGATGTGAGTTGGAATTAATTTTTGACATATTTGATCCAAGATTTGGCGAAAACTTTTGTATTCTGTCAGTGATACTTTACATTTTTTTGAAGGCGTGGGACTGGGGCGGCTTAAACCCAAACTTTTGTTTTTTTTCTTCTCGCTCTGCAAACGATTGTCAAAGGTCAATATTCGTACATCTGATTGAACTTTGCCATGTACCATTCTATTCAACAGGTCCTATGATATAACTTGTAATGAACAAAAGTAAATTTATAAAAAACTATTTCAATTTGTTTGGAACAATGCCTACTTATTACCATTTTTATTGTTTCCTCCAGTGAGTAATTGCCATTATGCATAGGAATCTGTAGGTGCTATAGGGTTAACCCCTGTAAACCTCCCCCCCCCCCTGCGTACACTTATCAAGTGGCAACGCCATGTGCTGTTTGTGTTTACAATATGAATAATATATTGTAAAGCATCAATATGTGAAAGCTAGAGAAAATGTTCAACAGTTATCAATGATCAGCATAATATTAAGCTCCTCAACCCACAAAGATTTTACCTCCATTGAGCTATTGAAGTGACAAGAGGCCCCCTACTGAGCAACCCATCCTATTCTCCTTTAGCTGAACATGCCTTCAACACAATATACAACACCAGAGCACGTCATGGAACCATTTACAGATATATATATTCTATATAATCTCTAAATGGTTCCATGACATGAGCTCTGGCGACAATTGCTCCGACAAAACCTAACTTCCAAAACTAAATAAACCCTGATCTTAATCTTTACATTGTTCTGAACTGAAATTCTCTTACAATCCTAACTCAAAACCCTATTCCCTCTGAGATATTAAGGAGCAAATGCCACAGACAAAAGCATATGTCGTATCACCCTCTAAACACCTAATCATTGTCACTTTTTTCTCCAACAATTGCAAGACAACAAGCAGCAAAAAGAAAAAAAAAATGATTGACCATTTGGCTTTAAAAAGTAGTTAGTGAATGCTGGCCTTCTAAACTCTCAGTTGGTGGAAGCCTAAACAATACAAAAATATGTGAAATTATGTGGCCCGAAAAACTGATTAATCAAGGTATTAACATAGGGATCCCATATTTGGAGTGGTTGAGACATTGGACAAAGAAAATCTGAGCAATCAAAACTTTTCTTGGTGGTTATTTTAATATTTTCTCTCTATGTAAAATGATCTTCAAATGTTTACTTTATCTCTTGCATTGCGTTTGATTAGATTCTGTAAAGCATCCGGCATTACTCTCTCTATTAAGAGTTTAAGACAACGCCATCATAGATGAGAATAAAAATCAATGGGAGACATCTGCAAGAGGTAAAGAAAGCATGAAATAAAGGCACATACAATACTAATACTTCTCATGTCACATCTACATACTGACCCTGAAGACTAATGAATGTCAAAGCACATAAAAACAAACCATTATTTTCAGTGTTTCCTTTTTTTTCTTAAAGTACATCGGTTTTCCAACACATCAAATATCATTTCTTCAAGGCTTGATTTAAAAACAATACTATCATAAAGGAAAAATGGTCTTTGAAAAAAAGACAACACAGAAAATAAAAGCTGTCAAGTGCAAATACAAATAAATACTATTGTGAAGAATAAATAATAATCAATGGAAGTGTTACAGGTTATCCTAGTTGATAACATTGTCAAGGTTAAAATCACACACAAAATACTGATTGATGAATTAATGCTTTACATATAATCAGATATGGGATCACATTATAGGATTGGCTAAGCTGGCATCAATTATACATTGAATATAGCACATAATCATATGAGTGGGTTAACCAATTATTTCCCCAACGGGGGTGGGGGGGGGGCTATTTCATGCTGAATTACATACAAAATGCATGATTGTCTTGACTTTATTTTCTAACAGGTAAATGTTCATGAATGTCCAAGAAGAAAGTTTAATAAAGAATATTGAAACTGAAAAAACAATGCTAATGAAGGTCTACCTTCTGCCTATGTACAACAAGAGGTAAACAATGTAAGGCAATATATTTTAAACATTAATACTCATTTAATGCCCAACAACAGAGTTCCTGATTTTTATTAAGAAAAAAATCAACAAAGTATTAAATTGTGTAAATAAACTCAAATTAATAAATCAACAGAAAATCTGAAATGGAAATATAATTCCCATGTCATACACAGTGATACAACTTAAAGATTTAGTTTCTTTGTCAATATCGAGCTTTTTTCAAAGATAATTCAATGTGCGAGTGTTATTTTCAAAGTCAATGACTAAAATTTGTTTTTTCCATTTGATAGAAAGCCATTAAATTATTTCAAATCATGGAAAGATTTTGTTTTGAAATAATTCAAATCATGGAAAGATTTGTTTTGAAATAACATTGAACATAATTTTTTTGCAGCATATGCCACAGCCTACAAGAGCTTCTCAATATCTCCAGCCATGTCTGCAGGGGGCAGTTTGGGACTGTACCTTGCAACTGGTACTCCATCTTTGTTAATCAAGAACTTCTCAAAGTTCCAGCTGATATCATAACGTCTAACAGGACTCCAGATGATTCCCTTAGGGTCATTCATGAGGACTGATCCCGCCCCTGCTGCCAGGTCACTAGGGAAAGGGAGGCTGGTTTTGAGGAAGGTGAAGAGAGGATGGCTGTCCTTACCATTGACCGTTACTTTGGAGAATATTGGAAATCTGTTAATGCAAAAAAAAAAAAAAAAATGTGATTATGCTGTGCATGCACAAAGGAAACAAAAGAATATAGAATACAAATTTGAAATATATCATTTAGGATTATAAACACAACTGTTGTCTATTCTAATACAATATCATATTACAAAAGATGCATGGTGTAATATACCTGCTGTAAAATATTCTTACTTCATATTTAGTTTAAAAAAAACAATAGCAGACCAAAACAAAGCAGTAGGCCTATACAAGTTTATGCACGCAGTGTTAGTAAGTATCGACTTGACGACTTGGCGAGATACTTTATCTTGCCATGTCGACATAATAACCTTATTATGTCAACATGGCGAGATACGTTATCTCGCCAAGTTGACTTATAAAAAGTTATATGTCAACATAGCTAGATATTTTATCTTACCCAAGTCGACTCATAAAACATTATATGTCGACATGGCAAGATATGAAGTGTCCAAGGCCCGGCGAGAGTCCAAATATCTCGCCAAGTTGACATATAACTTTTTATAAGTCAACTTGGCGAGATAATGTATCTCGCCATGTCGACATAATAAGGTTATTATGTCGACATGGCAAGATTAAAGGAGAATGAAACCCTTGAAACCAGCTGAATCCATATCAAAGAGAAAAATCAAAGAAACATATTGTTGAAAGTTTGACGAAGATTGAATGAATAATAAGAAAGTTATGAGCATTTGAAAATTGAGATCACTAATGCCATGTAGATCCTCCCATTGGCAATGCAACCAAGATCTGTGATGTCACACACGTACAACTCCCTCATTACTTTAGTACTTTTTTCACTTATATTCTCACTTTTATATAGAGTCTATCACAAGGTGAGGTGTTCTCTTTATATGAGAGGACAAGTACAGAGGTTTCACAACATTATATCAATGATGAATCGTTTGTCATATGATTAGAATGAGCAAAAAGAGATGTTTTGGGGTACATTTTCAGTGTCCAAAAGGGGAGAGTTGTCCAGTTTTGGACACTGAAAATATACCCCAAAACATCTCTTTTTGCTCATTCTAATCATATGACAAACGATTCATCAATGATATAATGTTGTGAAACCTCTGTACTTGTCCTCTCATAAAGAGAACACCTCACCTTGTGATAGACTCTATAAAAGTGAGAATATAAGTGAAATAAGTACTAAAGTAATGAGGGAGTTGTACGTGTGTGACATCACAGATCTTGGTCGCATTGCCAATGGGAGGATCTACATGGCATTAGTGATCTCAATATTCAAATGCTCATAACTTTCTTATTATTCATTCAATCTTCCTCAAACTTTCAACAATATGTTTCTTTGATTTTTCTCTTTTATATGGATTCAGCTGGTTTCAAGGGTTTCATTCTCCTTTAAGTATCTCGCCAAGTCATCAAGTCGATGGCACTTAAAAGGCTCCGTAGAGAAGAGATTGATAGACTGACTTAATAAGTCAAAGGGAAGACTGCCATATTATTTATCCATTAACCTTGTTAGCAGAATTTGCCAAAACAATACTCACTGTGGTTCATAACCCTGTCCTGGTCTGACGTATTTCAGCAAGTTCAGAATCTCTTCATTCTTACAATTCTCCTGGAACAGAACAATATAAATGATTTAAGTGGTAGAATTATTGAGAATAAATATATACCATTTTGGCTTTCTTTATAGGAACGTGCAAAAGAGATAGAAGCAATATTTCCTGAAAAGAATTAATCAAAATTACATTTTAACATTTTTTCCTAAAACTATTACAATATATGTACATGTTGTAAATTTTGAATCATTTTGCAATTTTTTTCTGAATATTGGCAATTGCCAAATAATGATAATAATAACAATAGTTTCATTTATATAGCGCTTCATACATTGCTTTCTAAGCACTTTAAATTGTAATTATTATTACCCCAGTCATAGGATCCATCACTGTTCCACACATAAAGTCAAACATCTCCACTCCCTGGGGACTCTCTTTGCCAGGCAACCGTTTATCGGTGCACTTGTGCCAATCTAATCACATTGACGTTCACATCCTACCGGGATACCCATTTAACAACTGGGTGGAGAGTCACAAATGTGGATAAGTGCCTTGCCAAAGGACATAAGCACAGGGTGGGATTCGAACCCTCAACCCTTGATTTAGGAGTTGAGGAGCTTAATATTATGCTGATCATTGATAACTGTTGAACATTTTCTCTAGCTTTCACATTTTAATGCTTTACAATATATTATTCATATTGTAAACACAAACAGCACATGGCGTTGCCACTTGATAAGTGTACGCAGGGGGGGGTTTACAGGGGTTCAACCCCCCCCTCAGATATTTCATGAAATTTTTTTTTTTTTTTTGGGGGGGGGCTTTTTTTTTGCTTGTCAAATTTTCATTCAACTCGAAAACCCCCCTTTCAAAAATCCTGCGTACGCTTCTGATAACCATAATGACAATAATGGTGTTAATGATGACGAAAGGGGAATGAATACAACATAAAACAATGAAATAGTAAGCTCAAGCCCTTCCCTGAACTTTCAACTTTGTATAGTACAATTAACATCTTCTTTCTTCCTACCTTATCCTGCCCCTCACTCTCCCTATCCCTAAAGGTCCTCCCCCTCCTTCACCCCCCCCCTCTCTCTCTCTGTGTCCCTCTCTTCATCTAACATTCTTCCTTACACAGTTTTCAATTGCTATCTTCCTTTTTCTTTTATTGGTGTGGGTAAATGCAGTCCTATTTAAACTGACATTCAATTAATTTGAAACCATAGAAAATTTCTGAGGTTTATTATCTTTTGATTGCATACCATAGGAGTTAAGTGACTAATTGAACCACTACACCATGACCCTTCCAATGAATTCAATTCAATCGAAAAATGAGTAGTTGTTGGCACCTGCATTTTGTATATATCATCATGAATAAATTGATAATACAAGATGTCAACAAATAAACAGTCATATGTAATTTTTAGTTTTGAGGAAATATTGCCGTATTTCTCTTCTATGATCTGTATTTCTCCCATAAAGTCAAAACTTTAAAACACCCTCCCCCCAAAATATTATATATATATATATATATATATATATATATATATGTATATATACATATATATATATATTTCCATAAAATGATCAACCTTTTTGTACGTCAGACCCCCAATTTTCTCAAGTCTTACTTCACTTCATAAACTGACCAAGTCATGGTCCCTTGTCAAAAGAACAAGTATTCAGAGACAGATTATTTTATAAAGGTACCACATACAGATAAGGGTCGGATGTACATATTTTATGGAATTGCCCATATGTATTCCTTTGTAGATGGTCTGTAATATTTGCAGTCAGTTATGAATCTTTTCCATTGATCGATTACACTGGCTAGCTTAAATATTTCAAAGGAAATAGGTTAGCTTGTAATATCGCATGTATGTGTACAGGGGTCAGTGGCCAGGGAAGGGGAGGGGGGCAAGAGCCAAACAATTTCCAGGTCATACATTATGGTATGAACATGCAGGCAGTGGCATCATGAGGCAAAAATTTTGAGGGGGCCAGATTGGCGTATCGAGCAAAAACTTTGACATTTTTATTACAAAAATTCAATTTTATGTTAGATTTTGACATTATTCAGAAAATAATATATTTTGTACCATTCGCTCTTTTTTTCTTTGTCTGTAGTGTAAGCCACTGTAAAAATAATAGTCAGATTAGTGCATGTGGCAAAATGTTGCTTAATATCAGTCCTGAGCAAGCAAAGCGAGCGAGAAGACAAATTATCACCCCTTTCATGAGAATCTATAGATTTGACACATTCTGAAAATAATAGATCTTACAGTTACACTATCGTTTCCTTTTCTTTTTTGTTCTTGGTTTTAGAACTTTTGGGGGCCATGGCCCAAACCTTTCCATCTGTATTGAGCTGATAAATGGGGAATAAATGATTAAAAAATTAGTTTCTTAACATGTGAGCTGAAGTTAGAGAAGTCCAGAGTCAAAAATTAACACTGAGAAAATAAATTTACCTGATGCCCGAACTGGTTACAGGGGAACGCCAGAACCTCAAAGCCGCGCGACCCGTACTTTCCCGCCAGCTCATTGAGCTGATGGTAGTCGCGCGTGGTCGTGCCTCAAAGAGATGCAACATTGATGATCATGCATGCCTTTCCCTGGTAATCAGACAATTGTTTCTGTTTCCCATCAAGAGATGTTACAGTGAAGCCATACATGGTTTGATTGCCCAATGAAGACATCCTACGGATTAAATTGAAAGAAGTTATTAAGGATTTCATGACGGTAGTTAGTTAAGAACAACGACCAGGCGAACCAGCACTTTATAGCAAACTCGCGAACGATTGTAAACTGAGAACTATGATGGCCGCTATGTATATGTTTGCGAACACGTGCGGTGTTGTTGCGCAATCAAGCAAGGGCACCGCCCACCTTTCTCAGTCCTCGTTTGACTAAGTTTGGGAAGGGGCCGGGGCGAATGTTCATTTATAAAGGGGAAGGGACTGGTTGAATTACCAGCTAAATGAAACTTTGTCATTGATTAACATTAAAAGGTACGGAAAAGGACACCATTGAGTTACTCACCAAAGAACAGGCTTCCTAACAGGACTATGATCCTATGATTGGCTTTGTTTCGATCAAGTTGGAATTTGCCCCGTTTATATTCTTCAAGAGATCATGGATGGACTAAACGAAGGAAGCAATGGTGAATATCAGCGCCATGTGTTATATAACTCTGAAATAAATGTTATATTTTATTTCAAATCCGATTTTTGGTAAATCTGTCTGTTAGGATGTTTAAATCCATATTGGACGTATAGCATATGATTAAGAAATCTTACTTTTCAACGTGACTATACAGACACTCTCTTTCTGTATAAATGTTCATTCGATGATATTTACAAAAAGAGTAACAAATATCGAGGGAGAGGGGTTAGAATAACATGTGCATGCGAACGTAATATTCTCAAAATTTCATGGAAAATATATATAAATCAAACTCTTATTTCCTGAAATGTAAGTACTAATTGGTGCCCACACTTAGTTTCAAGCTCCGATCAAATTTCCCCGTTGTTTTGTATATTTCTATTTAAAACAAGATCAGACAATTGTGTATAGGCCGGTATGGGCTTGAAAAAATATGTAAATGATGTAAAATGGACGAATGTGACTTACCTTTTCCTTGTGAGGTTATTAGCTTTGTGTGATTTCTTATGTCAATGTAGGCGTGAACAGATGTGCAATGTAAGAATACTTGATAGCTTTGATTGTCTGACATGCGTTTGATTACGTTTTGTATGTGATAAGAGAGAAAAGACGGAAATAACTAAGCTTCCTTCCGAAGATTGTTGATGAAATCCCTATTCAAATCTTGCTAAAATTTTGTTGGACGCTGCAGTATTGGAATGAGTTCTTGCAATTCTGCGAGTTTGATATTGCAGTGCAACATAAGTACGAGAAACGGACAGACAGATAGACAAAGAGATAGAAAAGGAGTGGTTGGAATTACTCTATCTCAGCTATAGGCATTACATGGCTTCACTGATATTATGAAACGGGAGGTTAGATGTGATCTGACAAGGGCTGCTTGTACAAACATCGTTATGGAAGAAATTGACGATTGCTTTCTGGCACTTCCCTTTGAAAAAGATTAGTGGTTTGGGGGGGGGGAAGAAATATATTCTAGCATATGGTAAATTGTTAGTACATATGAAGATATGTCACTTTTGTTTTCTATGATTTTCTATTTGATATTCTAAAAAAAAATCTGGGGTTACCATACATGTACCTTCTCCCTCTTACTTTCTTATACTTCTTTTCCTTGTTCCAGTTGTATCAGTTATTTCTGTTTCACCTTGGTTACAATATACCACTCATACCATTAATTGTATGTCTAAGTCTAATTATTAATAAGTTCCTTCATTATTACACTAAATCTACTGTGCTATACTGTCTCTATTAATATCCACTTTAATAAATCCATTGTCCTTTCATCCTTAATGGAATGTTACTAGGCTGCACCTATTTATAGTCTCTATCATGACCTCTCCTCTCTCAACGTCTAGCAGTATTTTTAGTCACACAGTTCAATTTTCTCTCTCTCTCTCAGAACTGTCAACAATATAAGTTTGACTCATTAAAAATAATGAGCAAAACATAAAACAAAATTAATTTAAAAAACACACCACAAAATACAAAACAAATCCAGATAATTCTAGAAAAACTTTATTAAACTTTTCTATCCAAAACACTAAAATTGCATTCAGGTATTCATTCACTTTAATGAAAAATAAATAATTTAATAATGTACATAATATATACACATTTTATACAGTCCTGATAGACGTTTTAAAAATTCATATTGAAGCAAAAACCAAAGAAAACTAGATAGATTCTCAACTGCACAGACCAAAATGTATGCCACTGTCACTGCTTGATCAGAAATATATCACACAGTGTACTTCTAAACTGTTAAAACAATGACCTCTGAACTCATGACCCTCCAAATCTAGTCAGAGTATCTTCACTCCCATATATGCACAAGCAAGTTTGAAGATGTCCCTTCTCTTGGTTAATTGGCTATTGCATGAAAGAACTAATGTCCTTTGGCCCTTGAACTTGAAACCCCACAATCTAATCAGATCATCCTCATCCTCAGTCAAATATGCAAACACGAGCCAAGTTTGAAATTGGTGTTGAGATTGAATGAAATTAAATAATAAAAAATATCTAGAGTTCAATTCGGAATGCAGTTGACTATAGAAGAACTGAAAATACGGGTTCAAAATTGCTGTTATGCACAGTATAAAAAATTAAAGGTCAAGTCCACCCCAACATAAAGTTGATTTGAATAAAGAGAAAAATCCAACAAACATAACACTGCAAATTTCATCAAAATCGGATGTGAAATAAGAAAGTTATGACATTTTAAAGTTTTGCTTAATTTCACAAAATAGTTATATGCACATCCTGGTGGGTATGCAAATGAGGAAACTGATGACATCATCCACTCACTATTTCTTTTGTATTTTATTATATGAAATAGGGAATATTCTATTTTTCTCCTCTTTGTCAAGTGAAACAACGATGAATTCCTCCCTGAACATGTGGAATGAGCATTGTTTAATCCTAGATGATTCAGTCAAGTTGGTCCTCATTGTCAAATCAATAAAAAATGAAATATTGTATAATTCAAACAATAAAAAACAAAATGAATAGTGAGTGAGGGACATCATCAACTTTCTCATTTGAGTTATTGTCGTGTTGGGATCGGTAATTATAAGTTAGGGAAGCGTAATGAGAAGAGCTATTCTCAGCCTTTTTCTCGAAGATCTCCATGGTTTTAGTCTTTCTTAATTATAGAGCCGGGTTCTCCACCATGTTATGTTGGGATGGGATCGGTGATTATTGAAGGGAAGCGTAATAAGGAAACTTTGGAGAAAGTTATACAGTTCAAATCACTAGGTATTTAATCATCAACATTCAGCTACAGTTCGAAGTACATGAAGATTCAGAGTATATCAGGAGACGATGAATATAAAATAATTTAGAAGTATCAGGTTGAGATTCGAAGTGCAGTTAAATTAATACTAGATGGACATCTAAGTCTTGAAGTCAGTCAGTCAGGATTAGTGTGGGTCTAGTTTTCTATCGTTGGTATTCTCTATCTCTAAATATCACGAAGTCTTATTTATATCATGAGTTTTGGGGTGTAACAATTTAAGGTGGGAGTGATCTAAACTTGATCTGATTGGTCTACAGGTAACTGTCTATCAAACTTTCTCTGGTATAAGGGGTGTGGTGATGCTCTGTGCAAGTGACTGGGGCTGGAGTGTGAGTCATACTTCTTCCATGAAGTTAGCTGACGTCACTGAGGGTTGGTCTTTTTATGGTCAAGGTTTATGAGTTAAATGGTCTTGGGGGTTTGGGGATTCTTAGATGACATTGGGGGAGTTGGTAAACAAGTGAAGGTGAATGACTGAAAGGATAACAGGAAGTTACATACATACTACATAACATTATACATATCGCTGTTTTGTGAAAAATAAGCAAAACTTTAAAGTGTCATAACTTTCTTATTTTACATCCGATTTTAATGAAATTTTCAGCGTTTTGCTAGTTTGATTTTTATCAACATCTTTCTGGGGTGGACTTGACCTTTAAGGAATTGACTTTGATGGAAATGTTGCATTAGGTGTATTACAGTCAGCATTCAGTAAAAAAAACCAATATCTTGTTTAATCCTATCAATATTTAAGCAATAATAAAAAAAAAAAAAATGATAGATAAATAATAGCAAGTTTGACTAACCTCAAAAAAGAGAACATTGATATCTGAATAACATATCAATTTTATTTTGATTTGACATTGAAATAAGAATAACTAATCATTCTGGCACCTCATTTTTAGTTGTGAAATATGTAATGAAGTTTACAAGTACATAAATTCAGTATTTTCAATGTATCTTTACATAATTGTATAGGGTAGAAAATTCTAATAGGTATAGATACTCTAATGTTCATTATAGTAAGACAAAAATATGTTATAAAATATAATTGGCCATCGATTGGAACTATTAATTCAAACTTTGATGTTCATTCATTTCCTCTTCTCAACAAAAACCTAATTCCACTTAAAAACAATATATAGGAATAAGAATGTATTGTCATTTTACACATTATGGGTCATTGTTATTCACATGTTTATAGAATTGTACAATGCACACATTGCACATTTCAAAATAGTTCTTAAAGATCCCATTATATTGTTTATATCAAAGCAATGCTCAATTCATGACAGCACCATGGCAATACCATGTAAAATTACTGTAAGTATAAGGGCTCATTCAATTCAGCATAAAGTTCAGCAGCAAACCTCAGCAACATCTGTCATGAATGAAGTCAATTAAATGAAATGAAGCACATGCAATATAAGTTTGTTTTTTTGCAAGGTGACAGAAAATTATTAATCAATCAAATTCTTTGTGAAAAAACAAAATGCCAAAATAATTTGTCCAGAATTGTGAAGATAAACTCTTAACATCATTTAACACAAGTCATGCAATCACTATGAAAGAATTACTATTAAGAATTTTTCAGCACAACGTTGGACAAAATGTTTAATACATTTGCATGGATGAGGTGTGTTGTGTCTCCCATGTTTGAACACGATGAAAAATGTTGCTAAGCTTTGCCGTATCATATCTGAGCAAGGCTTAAAAGAGCATTGACCTTGTATAACATAAATGATTAACATATTCAAATCAGAAAATCAAGGAAGTATCCAGTCCACTATTATGTCACCTGTGATACACTTAACATTGTCCCTGCTGGCCAATGCACATGTAAGGCCCCTGTATTTGAAATCTCTGGGTGCTGTATAATCCAATGTTGACAAGAACAGACATTTTCATGACTCATTTCACTTTAAAAAATATTTATTCATGATTTAGATCTGGCATATAAAGGTGCACCCTCAGGATAAGAACACAACTTTTTGTTATGAAGGGCTCAGATATTAAACTAATACATACACAGACTTGTACTATATATCAAAGCTTCAATTCCATTTGTTTAAGTCAAAAAGTTGTAACAAGGTACATCCAGGGACTGAAAGAACAGTTACCTTCTTCGTTCAAGATACATACAGACTGTATTGTGATCACATTCTTAAAAGTAAAGACGATACAAAGTTAACAGTGCCCTGAATGGCAAGAACTGACAAATATTTCAATTTGTCCATTGACATCTTTGACCATGAAGCATTGTAAAAATATCAACAGCTGAGTAATAACTGACGTAAATCAGTATAGAGGTACATTTTGGATTGAAAATCTAATCTTCCCCTACCAATGATGATGGTAAACTCAATATTTCTATAACTAACCACACATTCTGTCTTAAACCCTGATGAATTTTGGTATGGACGTGGATTGAGCCGGTAAAAGAGAATTCATCACATGGCGGGCAGTTCTAATCCTGTTCTCGTTGTACAAGAATCCATTCAATTCCATCAGTGTCCATCTTTAAAACAAATGTCCATCTAGATATCATGATCATCATCTTGTGAATTATTTTCAGCCATGAGAACCTCTTTGTTTTCATAAGTTCAGAATCCATTCAATTCCATCAGTATTCATCTTTAAGAAAAACATTGTATGTCCTGTTCAGATATCGTGATCATCATCTTGTGAGTTATTTTCAGCCATGAGAACCTCTCTGTTTTCATAAGTCCAGAATCCATTTAGATCTATCAGGATACTGATTACTGTCTCACCATGATTGCTGTTAACAAAATAAAAATACAAATTACAGATGTTACTGGTGTCCAATAAGCACATTATTTATTTAGACAAGAGAGAGCTTACAATAAACAACCTTTTTAATGCCCCTTTCCGCTCTACTGTACAATCAGATGAGTCTATTCATTTAGCCATTCATATGTTTAAGGTAGGAGGAATATATTTCATCATAACAAAAAACAACAACAAACTTGGGCCCTGCATGATGGCCGCATCATATTTCTAAAACACAAAATAATTCAAATCATTTTTCTTCTTATATGCATATATAAACTAATTTTGAAATTGAAAAGTAGAATGGTTGATATTAAACAAGTGGAATGCCTCTGGCCGTCTCACCTGCATCACGCGATTCAATATAGCAGCAGTGCTGATTTTGAAAACTACTATAACTCACACAAGATGTTCAGTGATACTTGGTTACTCTTATTTCCACGTTTTATGAACTAGACCAATACACTTATAGAGATATGATGGCAATTCAACAAATACCTCCAACGTGGCCAAAGTTCTTTGACCTTACATGACCTTTGACCTTGATCATGTGACCTGAAACTCGCACAGGATGTTCAGTGATACTTGATTACTATTATGTCCAAGTTTTATGAACTAGACCAACACACTTTCAAATTTATGGCTGTAATTCAACAAATACCCTAATTTGGCCAAAGTTCATTGACCCTAAATGACCTTTGACCTTGATCATGTGACCTGAAACTTGCACAGGATGTTCAGTAATACTTGATTACTATTATGTCCAAGTTTCATGAATCAGATCCATAAACTTTCAAAGTTATGATGGTAATTCAACAGATACCCCCAATTCGGCCAAAGTTCATTGACCCTAAATGACCTTTGACCTTGGTCATGTGATGTGAAACTCATGCAGGATGTTCAGTGATACTTGATTAACCTTATGTATAAGTTTCATGAACTAGGTCCATATATTTTCTAAGTTATGATGACATTTCAAAAACTTAACCTTAGGTTAAGATTTTGATGTTGATTCCCCCAACATGGTCTAAGTTCATTGACCCTAAATGACCTTTGACCTTGGTCATGTGACATGAAACTCAGGCAGGATGTTCAGTAATACTTGATTAACCTTATGGCCAAGTTTCATGAACTAGGTCCATATACTTTCTAAGTTATGCTGTCATTTCAAAAACTTAACCTCAGGTTAAGATTTGGTGTTGACGCCGCCGCCGCCGTCGCCGTCGCCGTCGGAAAAGCGGCGCCTATAGTCTCACTCTGCTATGCAGGTGAGACAAAAAATGGGTCATTGTTAGGTATAACCTCTGTAACATACTTTGATCTATTTGAATCTACTGTATGGACATTTCATGTAAGATTCCTTACCATAATACAGAAACATATTTCATACTTAGGTATGGATAATAGTTTTCTAGTCTACCTTGTGTGGTATTTTATAACATTACTCTCACTATATTAGGATGAAGTGATTATTTTGAAAATGTAAGCATTTTGAAGATAATATAATTATCTAATCAGCATCCCACTGCATAAAAAAATTACTATTATAGAAACTTTACTATCCAATGGTAATTTCCAATGAATCTTTGATTTTGACAGATAATTGATCATGAACATGAAAGTTATCATTGGATGTAAAGCTACTATACTATTAATTGTTATGCAACATTACCAAGATGGAATTTTTTGTGTTTTTGGTATAATATTCATAACAGTTCTCAATGTTAAATTGATAAATTTGAGACATACCTGTTGATGAGATCTTGTAATGTAATATGAAGTGGATCAGCTGGTTTTACCATGTCAAATATCTCATCTTTAACATCAGCAAACGATACAGGCTCCTGACCATGTGATCTCATCTGTTCTTGGATTGCCTAATAAAGGAGACAAAATAAAGATTAAAAATAATATTGTAAATAATCTTGTATGAAATGAATACTCCCTATTTCCATGCACATAAAATATGAATAAACATGACAATTGAATCTTTGCTATTCATCTGATTTAGTGTTTCCCACCTTTTTGCATCTCATTAGGTTCATAATGTAGTCCAGTGGCAGTTTCGTTTAGACTTTGGTTGATAGTAATTTTGCCATCATGACCACCATACTTAACTTTACTTTGATTGGCTTGTTGCGCCCTGTTACAATGGTAGTTGCCATTATGACAAAGTTACCATAATCATACCCTCTTTCTGGATCAAGCCCAAGGACTTTATCAAATTTCAAGAAAAAATATTTTATTCTCCCTCTATAATACCCTTTTTAATTCTTCCCACTATGTTTTGAAAACCTATAATTTTGTTTAGGAGTAACACTAACAGTGAACTGTAAATCTTTTCACGATACCAGGTATTAATAACACCTTCAAACAAACCCTCACAGATCATCAAAGAAAGAATTACCGGTATATGCATGTACAGCTCAGAAAAAACACTCGAGCATATTACCAAAGACAGCACAAACCATAGAAACTAGTCAGATTTCTTGCAAAAGAAATAATAGAATAATTGATTCTCAAGTAACATTCTATAGGCTACATAAAATTAAAGAGGATAACATACATAAAATGTTTTGAAAAGTTGTATGTACTTACCCGGAAGAAGAAATTGAGAGAGAAGACATTAAGATAAGCCCTGCTCTGCACATCCAGTAATCTGAAGAAATACTGCTGAGCTTGAGGCTCCTTCCTATTCTCCATTGCAAGAACAAAATCCAAGTATGTCTTGTAGTCCTGAAATAAAACCAAACAATACTTCATGTTTATTAGTAATCATTACCAACAACATAATTTCAAACAACAGATAACACACTTACCACATCTTATAAAATCAGCATCTGTTGAACATTAAGGAATGCAGCACAATGAACCAAAATATTGGGTGGAAAATCTGTCCCATCACAGAACAATCATTACACAACAAAGGATATTGAATAACTGCCGTATGTAAATTTAGACCACATGGTAAGGCTTATTTCTATCCTATGACTAAAGAAACACATTGTTAGGATTTCATTAAGTGAACAGATTTAATTTACTTATATTCTTGCATCTGATTGGCTGAGAACAACTTTGTCAATGATAATCATTGACAGGATGATTCAAGGTAAAGTATATCCTGACATCAAGTTGGTTTCAATACAAGCAGATATATCAGAGGAATAGATTAAACAAGATTTGGCAAAAATTCATTAAGGAATAAGAGTTGAGAAATTATAAAGATATGATTTTGTGACATCACATGCAATTTTTGCCAAATTTTTCATGCAGAAGGAATTCCATGCACTGCCATATAGTAATCATTCACGATGATAAAATATATATATATATATATATATACTAGTATTTATTTTTGAAGCATATAATTACATCTGTGAAATGCTCATATGTGACATGATAAAATTAAATCTAAAATATAAATTCAAGAACTCTATCACTGGTATTCTTCCACGGATGTTTCCCCCGACTTTCACTAAGATGCTTCCTCAATTTGTATGCTTTTATTTGACCCAAATTGATGTACGGGATAGACTTCCCCTTTCATGGAACGCTCTCCCGGTTTGTAAAGTACAACTCACCATTTCTCCATCATACGTAAGGCATTCCTGGAAGACTCTATCAAGGAAGACCTCTGTCAATGTTCCTGTTCCATACCTAGCTAACTCTGCTTTACTCAGCATACCATTGTGGTCCTTATCCAGATTCAAATATTGACCTAGGGTGTAATTTACAAGTACAAGCAGATGATAACTTAGATGTGTCAAACAATTAAGAAGCTATCAATATGAGGACTGCAAGTGTAAAAATAGCGAGAAACTCATGCTTCCTATAAACTTAATGCATACTCAAGGGGAGCATTTCATCAACATTTTCATCTGACAAGTTATCAGATCTGACAACTTTCCTTGATAATGATTGGCTGAGAGGCACTGTCACCATAGTAACTGTCATATAAAACAGGTCTTGTCGGATAAAACATCTGACAAGTCCTTTCATGAAACGCTCCCGAGAAACTTAAATTGGTTAGGGATGATGAAATGAAAAACAGGGAATGTGGATATTTACTTGTCATCTATCTTTGGTCTTATTATTGCAAGACAGCAGGCAGCACAAGGGAAAAGTATGACTGATCACTTGGGTTGAGAGAGTCCAAAACAGGATTGGATGAAAGCTAACCTTCTTCTAAACAAATAGATTGTAAGAACTTATAGCCATAACTTTTACGAGATACTGAAATAGTTGCCTTAGATTACATTTGTTACACAAATCAGACAATTCACCCTGATAATGAGACCATTCTCTGATGGAAAAAAAGACCTTTCTAAAAATATTTCACTTACATGATGGCGAGGGGATTATAGATATGAAATGATATGAAGAGTACCAATATTCTCATTCTAAATATTCACAAGTAAAGGAAAAGTAGAAGAATACATTAAGAGCATTAGCTGCTCACTATATAGAAAAAATCAAGCTCTATTAGTACTACACACCATACACTCTAAGTGCTGAAGGAGCTGAAAACCAATTCGATTCCTGGGCATCTTTTGGTAACTCTTCATCTCTTAGTTCAAGAAGATCATCCAAAAAGCTACAAGCAAGGATATCTTGAATACGGATCTTGCCTGAAAGTAAAAGAAAAAACAAACACAATGAAAGTGACAGAATTTACATCTAGAAATCATATGTAGTATAAGTAAACAATTTAACGGTCAATATAGTGTACAGAGAAAAGGGAAGTTACAATTTGAAGATGAGGACAATGATAACTGTGTATATGAAAGAATTTAGTATCAATATATGATGGCTACAAATGTTTATTTCTTTAAATGAATGGAGCTGTTCTGATTCACATATGAATTAGTAGCTTTTACATTACAATACTTCAGGGCTGTCATCCTGTAAGTGGCCATTATAAACTGAACAAGCCAATAATATAACCATCAGAAAAGGTCTGCCGGGCTCAAACAAGGGTAATAAAATCCAAGTCCTTTTGGAAGCCCAAGGAGACACTAAATGGTGGTTCCATGACATTTGCTCCGGCGACAATTGCTCTGATGGAAAATCTGCACGTCAAGCCGAACATAAAATCCAACCTCCATCACTAAATAAACCCTAATCATTATTTTTACATTATTCTGAACAAAAAACTCTATAACAATCCTAACTCTAACCCTATGCCCTCTGAGATATCAAGACCGGAGCAAATGTCATAGGGGCAATTGTTGTGTCACCGTAAATGGTATGTGATATGCACTCTACAAGAACTGACTACTATTATTATTATTATTTATATAATTCCCGGAGTTAGTGTACATTAATCAGGTTATACTGAGGTATTCTTACCTGTCCTCATTGGGTCAAGAAAGAAGAAGAATTTTCTGACAGCTGTACATACATAGAATGAGTAGAAGGATTTCTCCAATCCATCAAGTTGAGGTAGGGTTGGTATCAGCTCAAGAATGTAGTTCTCAAGATCCTGTATATATATCATATCATTAAAAAGTTTTGATTAATAACCTTGAATCTCAAGTTACTGATCCCTGTAACATTGCGAAAGCAAAAGGTGAATTAGCAAAGCATGCTGGAAAATGAACCAGTATTTTGAGTATCAAAAGTTCAATGAACAAGAGACTGATTTTAATTTCTCTTTGTTTTTTAATGTTATCCCCCCCCCCTTTCAGACCAGTTGCCTCTTCTATGTAATTTTTATAGATTTTTGTTCACAATCAGTTGTTTATTACATATGTAAGTAAAGACATCTTTATTCAATATTCTTTATCTGATCCAGTATTATTTCATATGAATTGTTAATGTACCATTTGAAATGGAATGAATGATGAATGAAATAAAATATGAATTGCAACAAACTAAAAATCCCTACATCAGCTTTTCAAACTAGACTGAGATGGAATTGTGACAAAATATGGTAGCGCAAGTATCTTCTATAATGTTTAATTCTATCAAGGTTCTGAAAATTAAAAGAGGTCATTATAATTTCTTTTTGTCATAAATCATCTCATATTTTACAATTCCATTATCATTTCATGTTTATATTGAATGACTTCCACATTTTGTTTTTGCAACTCTGGACACATTGTTTTGCACATATTTGTTTTATTTACAATAATTTTTGTAAAGAATTTGATTTGATTGGTATAGAGTTTTTGGTTGCCTTGCAAAAAATAAAAAAGTTGTTAGCCCCCACACTACAAGCTCCAAACCAAACTTATTTTGTACACAAAAATATTGCTGCGCTTTGTCAAGCCATTTTCTAAACAAGCCTTTCTGAGTATTAAAGGAGCATCCCCAGCAACCCTTTTCAGTGAATTTATGCACTATCAATTTTACTTTTGTTAATGATTTTATTATAAAAACCAAATAACTGGACAGTTTGGACAAGATGATGCATATCTAACTACATGTATTCAGGGAAAAAACAGAGTCGGGTAAACAAACTTACAGCTTCCTTGAGAAATCCTTGCCCAGCAACATCATAGAGACTCAGACCAATCCTAGTTTGATGAAGCCACACCTTACGCATTACATAGTTGAAGAAGTGCATGATTGAGATTCTACCATAGGGGTCATTCTGAAGCAGCTTAGCAAAGATGGTTGCTGTAAAGAATGGTCTAAGATATACAAAGACAGAGAGACAGATAGATAGAGGAAAGGACAGAGATAGGGGAAGGGGGAAAGGGAGTAGAAGAAAAAATATTGGAATTCTTGACTTTTTTTAAAGGTATTATCAGGCAAAAAAAAACTTCCAGGGGCTATTTTTCCCAATGCACTGCCTAATTCTGTATCATTGGATATGATCTAACATTGTAGTCAATGGGAATTTTCTGGGGCACTATTTCAGAGCCCCTGTGTAATTTTCCCCTAGATATTATCTACTTTTACATGAATGTATTAAATCAAACATGCATGTGCAGTATTTGAATATCAAGGAATGCATATATTTCATATCAAAATGCAAATTATTTTACGATAATGAAATTCCCACGACACAATTCGTAAGATCACTAATGCCATCAATCAGGCAAAATGTCACAAATGAGTAAATGAATGCCATGGATAAAGTATATCGTTATCTGGAGGCCACTGTAAAATATCATGGCAACTGTAATTATCCTTACTTGCACTTTTCCCCTGCTTCTGTAGCAACTTTAAGAAAGTCATCATAGTTTATCATCTGATCTTCACCGACTACAGGTGGTGTATGGTGTTTGTCAAGCAAAAACCACAAATTCTGTAATCAAATTGTAATATACCATAATAGACAAACATTACTTGTGAGAACTAAAATTAATTCTTACATAATTGAACACAATGTCAAAGTGTTTGAATAATGAATAAAGAGAATGAGCTAAATGACATTTGTAATTATTTTCAACAAATATGGAAGGCCTTCTGTCGTTTGACAGGAATAATCATTCATGATGTCTTGAAATCATTGCACACTGTAAGTACTAAAGTTTGGTCAACACCTATAAAATGATTATTCAGTTTGTCATTATACATTCACAATGAGTCATATCAACTTAATCACGTAATGTGTTCACAATCACACCTTTTCCAATAGTTATAAAACCTATCTGCTTAAACTATCTCAACCATTTGATTTGGAGAGAAAACAAATATAAAATTGAAATCTTCATCAAATTCGAAGTAAAACAAGAAGTTATGACATTTAACATTTTACTTAATTTCACACAGTCAGTAATTATCTACACAGCATGGGTCATATGCAAATGAGGAAGCTTATGATGATTAATGTATGGAATATGAAATAAAATGTAGAACATAGTGTGACTGCTCCATGAACATTTCAATAATCATTGACATATTCTGAACTTATACCGATTCAGTCAAGAGCTTTTGTACTGTTGAGTCTAAAAAATGAAAAATTTGGTACTTCATTTAATGAAAAAAAAGGTGAATGTGTGAGATCATGGACTATCTATCTCATTTACATATAATATGCATTGTACATGCAGTTAACACATTTTATGAATTTAACAAAAAAATTACAATGTCATAACTTTTTTTATTCAACATTGGATTACTATGAAATTTTCAGTATTATGCTTGTTTGATTTTTATTGGTTTTACCATTCAAATCAACTTGCTCACTGAGAATGAATTGGCCTTTAAATGTCTTTTCACATTATTACCTTTCTATTGACTTTGATGCAGTGTTATGTGGGTATTCATACTTGGTTGAAGAGGAAAGGGTAAGGGGTGTTGTATATTTATCAAAATATTCAATAAACAAAACAAAACAATGATATACCTGCAGCTCTTCATTATCTAGTAGCTCTCTACTCCTCCTTTGCAAAAAAACGGCTCTAAATAAGATCAACCAATAGAAAAACATACATGTACATGAATTATTCAATTTTTACTTCACGCAGTCTACATCCGCAGGCTACAACTATTACCAGATCTTAAATACATATACTGCATTTAACTTAAAACCAAGTATAACTCTCACTTCACAACTGGATTGTAATTGCAATTGCACTAATATTTTCTTCCTTTTTTTTTTATTTGCTGAATTCAAGTCTCAACTGAAGATCTACTTGTTCCCCTCTCACACATGATCTAATAATATAATGTTCAAGAGAGTTTCTATATTTTCATATCTGTTATTTGTTAGCTTGAAGTTGATCTCTCAGTCAGTTCTCCAGTTATTGGAGAACAAAATGTTTCAATGTATATAATGACCACTGTGACCTTTGACCTCATGACCCCCAAATAACATCTCTCCTTACATGGGCTAAGCAGAAGATCACTCTTTTATCAAAATAAAAACAGGGCAAATAAACAGAGTGATGACCCCCAAAACATAAATTGCCTCACAAACCATCTATGGTTGGTGGCGGCATAAAGAGAGGAAAAGAGAACACCGCACAATAAAGAAATGATAATAAACATTGGTGGTGTGTACTTTTCACAAATTATGTGCATTCTTGATGCTTTTTACCTGCATTCACAAAAAAATATCTTACCTGGATTCCTCTCTTAATTTTTGAAGCAGTACATCATCTTCACCTGGTAACTATATCAAATAAAACAACATGAATTCACAATCAAAGTACACAGAGCACCCCAAAACAATCAGCTTAGAACTATTATTGTACAGTACTAGTTCCAATCTTACTTTAATAAAGAGAAAATACAATAGAAGTTGCAAAGTCTACAATCATGGAATTAAAGTAGACTAATTGAGACATCAATCAGATGCAGAAACAAGGCAAAAGCGATTTTGTGTCTCGCGCCTTATGAAAATAACCAGAAATATCGTGATTTGCGAGGGCACGCAACAGAATTGTATCGAAACTTCATTGTGAAATGACTGGGAGAGAATAACTCTTGTCCTAAGAGCCTTGTACGTAAACTTAATGTTGACCTGAAAATGACCTTTGACCTTACCATGTGATCTCCGACTGCAGCATAACATGCAGGTCGCCTAAGTACATCTTCCATCCAAGTTTGGTTGAAAAGTGATTTACGGTTGCGGAGTTAGGTGTCATAAGAGTCTTGCATGTAAACTTTAAAGTTGACCTGAAAATGACCTTTGACCTAACCATGTGATCTCCGACTGCAGCATAACATGCAGGTCCCCAAAGTCCATCTACCATCCAAGTTTGGTTGAAAAGCGACTTACGGTTGCAGAGTTAGGTGTCATAAGAGAGTCTTGCATGTAAACTTTAACATTGACCTGAAAATTACCTTTGACCTAACCATGTGACCTTTGACTGCAGCATAACATGCAGGTCCCCCAAGTCCATCTACCATCCAAGTTTGGTTGACAAGTGACCTATGGTTGCGGAGTTAGGTGTCATAAGAGAGTCTTGCATGTAAACTTTAACGTTGACCTGAAAATGACCTTTGACCTTACTATGTGACCTCTGACTGCAGCATCACATGCAGGTCCCCCAAGTCCATCTACTATCCAAGTTTGGTTGAAAAGTGACTTACGGTTGCGGAGTTAGGTGTCATAAGAGAGTCTTGCTTGTAATAATAATAATAATAATAATAGCGGTATATTTACCCAGGGTAGCTGCTTCAGTTCCGAAAACTGTTCTCCCAGCGGGCCCTGCTATTATTACCCCGGCTTTAGCTGGGCTGCCTAGGCGCTCAAGCATTCAAGGAATTAATCCTGCCGGGTACCCATTTACCTCACCTGGGTCGAGTGCAGCACAATGTGGATAAGTTTCTTGCCGAAGGAAATTACGCTATGGCTGGGATTCGAACCCACGACCCTCTGTTTCAAAGTCCGAAGACTAATCCACTGGGCCACAACGCTCCACATGTAAACTCCACATGTAAACCACATGTAAACTCCACATGTAAACTTGTAAACTTTAACGTGACCTGAAAATGACCTTTGACCTTACCATGTGACCTTACACGCTTCACATGTAAACTTCACATGTAAACTTCACATGTAAACTTCACATGTGGAGTCTTGCATGTAAACTTTAACGTTGACCTGAAAATGACCTTTGATCTTACCATGTGACCTCCGACTGCAGCATAACATGCAGGTCCCCCAAGTCCATCTACCATCCAAGTTTGGTTGAAAAGCGACTTACGGTTGTGGAGTTTTGTGTCATTAGGTTTGTGACGGACGGATGACGGACGACATTTGGATCCCTTAGTCTCGCCTTCACCTCTGGTGGGCGAGATAATAAAGAAATGATAGCAAGTTAAACAAAAACTTTAACATTTATGTAACAGACCATCAGACTAACAGGAAAGGGGATTCCTAGGTCTCTGCCAAACTTTGTTTAGGCAAGGCAAAAATCTTAAACTTGACACATACAAATTGTATAGCTTAATTCTGTTTTTTGAAGCTGCAATATGAATCACATTATAGAGTATCAAAGATGTCACAAAGGCCAAGATAAAGGAATATAAATCAGGAACACCCTCTGATATAACAGTGCAACTTTCGAAATGAACAAAAAGGATTTTGATTAATACAGTGATTTTTAACAAGACTTGAAATAAAAACTGTTGACCTGAATCCACCATCTAATCTTGGCCCTACTGACAAAAAAAATTCTCTGAATAATTACTTACTTTGAAATAAAATCTGGGAATGGCACTGAGAGTCTTGTCTTGCTTTTTATCTGGACCTTTCATTTCAGTGTAAAGTTTTGTGAACATCTCCATTTCTTCTGCCTTTTTGTCTCCTTCTGTTTTACCTGAACATATTCAAAGAAAGAGTGAAACTAGCACATTAATGATGTGGAGCTCATCCAGCATCTCGCAAAGAAATTTAACACAATTTTTAATTTCAGCCAAGTTGACACTGTAGAGAATTATATTGGTGACATAAATTGAGGAAACAGAATTGAAATTGATGAAGAAATTACAAAAAAGAAGCAATTTTTCTAATTTATGAAGAAAAAAATTCGTATAAATAAGCATAAATAATTTTCTAGTCAAAATTTCTAAATTCTGTGTAGAACCTTGGTGAACCTCATGTAGCTCACTGATGGAACAAAAAAAAATTTAAATAAAATGTCAACAAATAAATAAGAAGCAGACATTTGTGATTATGAATAAATTTTGCAAAAATTAGCGTAAGTAATTTTCTGGTCGAAATTTCAAAATACTGTGTACAAGTTTGGTGAACCTCATGCAGCTCTACCAGATGGAAGAAAAAAAATCAAATCAGTCAACAAATAAAAGAGGCATTTTCTAGGATTTATGAATAAATTTTGCATAACTTAACATAAATAACTTTCTACTCAAAATTCTGTGTAGAAGTTTGGTGAACCTATGAAGCTCTACCAGACGGAAGAAGAAAAAAATTGGCAAATAAAGAAGAAGTATTTTATGTGAATTTGGAAAAATACGCATAAATCGATTTTGCAATTTTAGCATAAAATTTTTTCTCTTCAAAATTCTGTGTAGAAGTTTAGTGAAACTCATGAAGCTCTACCAGAAGGAAGCATAAAAATTAAAATCGGAAAACAAATAAAGAAGCATTTTTTGTGAATTTTGAAAAATGTGCATAAATTAGCATATTTAATGAGTTTCAAAATTCTTTGTAAAAGTTTTGAATCCCCAACCTAGTGCTATAAAAAAAAGCAAACAGAATTGAAATCGGACTTGAAATGACCAAGAAGAAGCATTTTGAAATTGTGGACAGACGACGGACGCCACGCCACAAGCTCATCTGGCCCTTCGGCGCTTTGGGCCGGATTACTGACAATAAAACTTTTTGGAAAACACTAAAAGTAATTACACATAAAACAAAACAATAGAAAATTATACGTGCCTTGAACGAAGCCAGCAGTGCGAGCTACCATTCATTTGTCAACAAACATTCGACCAAAGTCTATAGTGGACAATTTGCCGACTTCACGTAATGCTTTGCATCGATTTACGTGTAAAATAATTTTAGTGCCTAGTCTTTCCTTTGTAGTGTCTTTGTTATGAATATGAATTGAGCACCCTCTTTAGAGGTAAAATTCGGGAAATGCGAGTTAACTCCTCAGTTCATCAACGAGAAGAGAAATCAGCGCTTAAATGTAGTATTTTAGGATTAGCAAAAATTTGATTCATATCATTCGGTAAGTTTCGTAGAATATTGTTATTCTTGTAAAAATCTAAGTGCAAGTGTTGCATGCGCCATGTCTACAATTTTCCTGTGCACAGCGGCATGTAATGCACCCGTGGGTGGGTGCATATATAGGCTCCACTACACTTCACTACCGCTACACCTACCTGAACCATCGGCGATAAATACTCGCTCTAAAACACCAGTGACAGCCTGTGTCACTTTTTGATAAAAAAGGCGGTTACACTTCGTAATTCCGAAACATGTAAATTGCCTATTACCTCGATTTTCTTTAATCCGAAAACGTTAATCTGAACATTTGTGGCGTTATTCCGAAGGTTCGTAATTCTGAAGGTTCGTCAGTCGAAAACGAAATAAGGTTCGTTATTTAATACGAAGGTTCGTTAGTCCGAAGACGAAATAAGGTTTGTTATCCTGAAGGTTTGTTAGTCCAAAACAAAATAAGGTTCCTTATTCAGAAGGTTTGATAATCCGAAAACGAAATAAGATTTGTTGTTCCGAAGGTTCGTTAATCAAAAAAATGAAATAATCGGTGGTGAAGTTAGGAAGACCGGAAGGGTAAGCATGGTGGAGGGGGGGGGGGGAGAGAAACTCCATTGCTGTTCAATTGTAATGAGGATGGGGAGGCAAAAAGAAGGGCGGCGGAGCAAAGTAGAGTAAAGTAGAGCAAAGCCTTTTTAAAGTGATTTCTGATTATGGTAAGATATATAGTTAGGCTTTATTTTTCGCGAGAGTGTAACGAGCGGTTTGGACAAAATTTCAAAACTGATGTTGTATAACTCGTTTTTTGGTCAATTAACTGTTAAAAGGGCATCCTTGGGAGTTGTTTCGAGCATGAATCACAAGCTAAAACTTTTGGACATTTCAACAAGAAATGAAGATAACACATTCTGAGCATTTTTTTGCAATAATTAAAAAGATGTGCATCTAACTGAAGAAAAACAATCGAATTCCACATGTTCAGGGGGGAATGAAACTTTGTTTCCCATGACAATGAGGAGAAAATTAGGATATTTCATATAATAAAATACAAAAGAAATAGTGAGTGGGTGATGTCATCATTTGCATACTGACCAGGATGTGCATATGTTCTGTTTTGTGAAATTTAACGAAACTTTAAAATGTCATAACTTTCTTATTTTACATCCAATTTTGATGAAATTTTCAGTGTTCTGCTTGTTTGAATTTTCTTTTTCTATTCAAATCATCTTTCTGTTGGGTTGGACTTGTCCTTTAACAAGTATTGGAAACAAAATGATACTCCCTGAATTGGCCCCCTAAACAAGTACAGCGATATTTTTATTGTTACGTCGGTCGTCGGCTTTACCTTTACCCACATCATTGGGTTTAGTACAGCCCGGCCCACCTCCCACATCTCGCGCAAATCGTACTCTAAACACGTAGTGTTGACTCTTGGGGCAAAAAGTACATCCTTTATAAAACATTTCAGTCTTAATTTTTTACACCCTCGCAAATTTTACCCTAAACACGTAGCTTTTCTAGCGAAAATAGATACCCTTTTTTCATTATTTTAGTGTTTTTGACACCCTTATTACATTACTTACGTAACATGCCCCATCTTGAAAAAGACATCCTTTTTACGTGTTTTTTTTGTTATCCACTCGTCAATGTAAGTGCCCCCCCCCCCCCCGGGCAATCACCGCAACACACATCGAAGTACAGGCCCGGGTACAGGCGCTATCACTCACAAAAAAAAAACCCTGAAATACAAATTACGTCATTAAAATTGATTTTTCTGCACCATATTTCCAAAGCACGCGACAGATTTGTTCACATTCAGGAAGCGGGGTCCCCGAAAATGCAATAAAAATGAAGAAATCTGTGATTTTTTCAGAGTTTGCAAACTTTACTTTCTCGCTAATTTATGATTGTATCTTCAAATTACCAATAAAAAACCAAATCAGAATTTTTTTCTTTATTGCAGTTCATTGGCGACATCGGACTTTGCAATTGTTTTAGGAAGGTGCAAGAGATCCGAGAGCACATGAGAGCAAATCGCTCGCCAATTTTGTGTATTTTTTTAGCTTTTCAGCAGCCATAATAATAGTAAATATGAATAAAATTGATGCGGCAATCAAAAAGGGAAGCGGGCGAGAAACATCACTTTTTGATATTTTTTTAGCCAATTTTTGAAAATAGTAAATAGTAAAAAATTTCATGCGGCAGCCAAAATAGATGCGCGCGAGGACGATCAACTACTTTCTTTTTTTACTTGGCTTTAGCGCCATCAACAACCTTCCTTAGTTTTATTTCCGTCGAAGAGACATGCGAAGCAACTTTCCAGGCCAAGCCCGAGGTAAGTGATTTTGCTCTTTTTTTATATGCTTTTTACATAAAAAAATATTTGTAAAATTGAAATTGGAACGCTTTTCACCAGAAAAAGCCCTGGTGAGTTGCGGAATGAGTTTTCGGCTAAGTAACATTATTTGTGGTATGAAGCGATTCTTAACCGACAACTCTAAAATCCGTAGCGTAAACACGTACGTGGTGTGAGGTTAGTATGGGGATTCGTTAGTATAGCATACTAGCCTCGCAATACGTGTGAGTGGGCTAGCGCTTTCTCGACGGCGAAGGCTCACCAGAGGTAATACTAGGGTGTCTGAAGCCACACTGAAAAGTGTCAACATAAAACAGGCTGATTTAGGGGGGAAAATGGCACATTTTTTCGGGAAGTTCAGGCTGCTAGAAAAATGTGATCTGAATTGATTAACTTGTGTTTGACATGTATGGAAAGAGAAAATTCAGGGGCTTCTTTTGACAGTAAGGACAAGTTTATATGATCATTTTGAATAAGGATTTAGGGTCATTCCATGCCAATTCACCCAATGAATGTGCAATTTTGCACCCGACCCTCTCGGAATTCGTTGTAAATTGGTACACATAAAATTCACCATGGCCCACGCACAAAACAAAAAAAATTAGTCCAATTGGTCCGTCGGTTCTCGCGCTACGGCCCGCCCTTTTCTCCTTGTTTTGACAAAAATGGGCGTGACCCTCAACTTTCAATGGCCACTGCGTCGTAACGTGTTGACCAATTTTCATGAAACAGGTACCATTTATTAGGAAATTCAGAGAGGAATCTAAAACATGCATCAAATAATGTATTGGAGCAATGTATAAGGTCGTGACCTTTGACCTTTACTTTGACCTTGAGTTTGACCCCCGGACAAATAATTTTTAAACTTGATTTTCATGTATGTTAATTATTAGTATGATATTGACAAAATATGTTAAAATCAATGATGATATTTTATTTCTTCACCTTTTAAAACTCTTCCAAAGATACCATGAAATTTCACTCTTAGTCCTACATACTGATATTCATGTTAGTAAAGTGTTAACCATTTACATGATTTCTTCCAATCTTAAGTTACAGTATGCATGCACATGAAAAGAAATTAAGCTCATCAGTTCACAAATGAAACATTAAACATTTATGCTCATGAATAGGTATCTGTTTAGGCAATTAAATGTTCAGCAATATATGTCATATATATACATATATATATATATATTCTTGTTAGTAAAGTGTTTACTTTTATCATCAAATTGTTGAGTATATGCCTATTTACTAACAAGAATATATATATATATATGTATATATATGACATATATTGCTGAACATCAAATTGCCTAAACAGATACCTATTCATGAGCATAAATGTTTAATGTTTCATTTGTGAACTGATGAGCTTAATTTCTTTTCATGTGCATGCATACTGTAACTTAAGATTGGAAGAAATCATGTAAATGGTTAACACTTTACTAACATGAATATCAGTATGTAGGACTAGAGTGAAATTTCATGGTATCTTTGGAAGAGTTTTAAAAGGTGAAGACATAAAATATCATCATTGGTTTTAACATATTTTGTCAATATCATACAAATGATTAACATACACGAAAATCAAGTTAAAAAATTATTTGTCCGGGGGTCAAACTCAAGGTCAAAGTAAAGGTCAAAGGTCATGACCTTATAAATCGCTCCAATACATTATTTGATGCATGTTTTGGATTCCTCTCTGAATTTTCTAATAAATGGTACCTGTTTCATGAAAATTGGTCAACACGTTACGACGCAGTGGCCATTGAAAGTTGAGGGTCACGCCCATTTTTGTCAAAACAAGGAGAAAAGGGCGGGCCGTAGCGCGAGAACCGACGGACCAATTGGACTAATTTTTTTGTTTTGTGCGTGGGCCATGGTGAATTTTATGTGTACCAATTTACAACGAATTCTGAGACGGTCGGGTGCAACCACTGGGTGAATCCAGATGGAATGACCCTTTAGAGATAAATTGCAAACCCTTATTTGTGTGTGTGTTGAGATTGCCATTTCCCCATGCGTTTTCTATGGGAAAATGAAATGTCCGTTGTGCACAATTTTTTTCACTTTGTCGCAATTTTTCATTGTGATCTGGTTTCCAGATCTTTAGAAAAATCGTACCATCAGAAAGAGCATAAAAAATCCTATTGGACTCTTTACGGACAAGTTTTTAGCATTAAAGATAAATTTATAACAGCTCTCGGAAGCTAAAAATTTGGAATTGTGTGTGTCCATTTCTTAACTACACAGTCTATATATATGGACGGTATGGCAGAGAAATGAGAAAATTGACCTAATTTCATTCTTCTTTTTTGCAGCCAATAATTGGATTTTTTCAAAAATGTTACATTTCTGTCAGTCTGAAGGTCATTTCTCTTCAAATTCACAAAGAAAATATGATATTTTCTTGAAATAAGAAAAATAATTTTTTACCCAGACACCCTACACAGTGAGCCAGGCTGGTTTGGGTGATTCGCCGTTTTTTCTCTTTTTTCTCCCTTTTTCCCCACAGGAAACGGCTAGAAAAAAGCGAGAAAATGGCTAAAAAACTGTGACAAAAAAAGTGTACCGACTATTGAAAGCTAACTCCATGCAACAATGATTTTTATCAGAATTAAATGGCGAATACCTCCCTTGGGGAAAATGGCTAATAAAGGGCGAATACCTCCCTCGTGGAAAAAGGCTACAAAACGGCTAATAAATGGCGAATACCTTCCTTGTGGAAAACGGCTACAAAATGGCTAAAGGGAGAATATCTCCCTTGCGGAAACGGTTTCAAAATGGCTAATATAAGGGTGATACCTCCCTCGGGAAAAAGCCTTCAAAACTGCTAATAAATGGCGAAAGGCACAAAAGTAATAATAAATAGGACTAAACAAGTACAAATCAGCAAATAATGTTGTACCACACAAGCGGGTGAGTGTACAATTGTGACAACTTGGAATAACATTGATACTGCCGTAATGTATGGTAGTGGATATATAATACCAAACGATCTTCATATTTTTCAATCATATCAAACCTTTTCTTTCAATTCATCAAACTTCCACCATAAAGTAATCACAAATACCTACAAAATTTGAAGATTTATAAATGGCTGAAATCAATCGGCCTATATCTAAAAAAAAAAAACTTATCAGCTTCCGATTGCGCCCCTCTTCGCATGTGAAATGATTTTCACTTGTGGTTTGTATACCAAACATGTGTTTGGTATATTAACAAAAATCTATGATTAACTAATTTTCACCATATTTTGTTATTTTTAGAAAATCGATACTTCATAAATATGATTTTTTTTTCATCATCTTTTTCTTTTGGAAAGATGTTGCAAAGTGCTAAATGTATGCAATATACTGTACTGTATTATTTTCTTTATCTTCTTGGGCTTGTTACGATCGTTTGCGTTCGTGGAGCAGGGATGGCTGCACCCTTTCGAGAAAACCAGGATAGCTTTTCTGGAAAGGGTGGGTTGAGGGAGGGGAGTCAAATAAACGCACCTTTTCGGGACAACCGGGGGAGCTTTTCACGAAAGGCTGTGTTTAATAGTTTTCTGAGCCAGTTGTTTCTATGAAAATTATTCATCAAATAATAACAACATAATATTAATAGGCTATTGGTAGAAGTGCACATATGGGGGGGGGGGGGGTGGGCTTGGGGGGCTTCCCCCTAAAAATGACGACTAAAAAAGGAAAGAAAAGAAGAGAAAGGTGAAATATGATATCGTTTTCCAAATACTTTTATGTCAAAATCTACTATACAAAATTTGATCTTTTTAAAATGAAAACATTGAAATTTTTTTAATGCTTCCTCGCTCACAACGTTTAGTATATTAGCATTTGCATAGAAGTGTGATGAAACATATCAGTGGTGTAATGAGCCAAAGATTTTGAAGGGACTAGATATGGCATATCGGGCAAAATTGAAAAAAAGTTGTAAGCGAGCAAAAATTAAGACTTTTTTATGTTGACATTTGATGTAAACGAGAAGACACCCGTAGCATTTCATAACATTTGAAAACTTAGATGCTGTAATGATATTTTTGTTAGATAATCTATTTATCAATAAATATCAATAAATATCACATCAGCTACATCGGCACTCTTCATGCAGCCAATAAGATGCAAGATTGATGCATGTTTGTAAAAAGTAAAACACACACACTTTAATAATTTTCATTGATTTGTCAAGTATTTTTTTTTGTCATAAGCCTTGAAGATGAAGCGATCCTTGAGTTTTATCATATGACCAATACCATGATCAAGGAATTAAATACATGGTAACTAATGTAAGGGAACTTATACCCCTTTCATAAACCCAATAAAACATATCCTCCAATTAGCCGCCTAAGAGTAATGCGGATAATTCAATAAAAATTGCGTTCACAAACTCCATAAATTATTTTTACGAGCGCCCGTCCTGAAAAAGGCGGATAATCGTCATGACAACTGGACACGCCCCCTCCAATGCGGTTGTGTTGGAAAAGGGTGACCTTGTGACCGCACCATGGCAATTATCCGCATTATTTGGAAATACGTTCATAAACTCAAAATCTTGTCCCGATGCCGCTATTATGCGGATAATAGCAGCATCAGAATAATGCGGATAACTCTTGTCCTCCTCTGATTTTACGACAAAATTATGCTGCTATTAGCCGCATAATTGTGTTTTATTGGGTTTATGAAAGGGGTATTAGATGCTGCATAAAGGAGTTCGGAAATTGTCTCCTCGACAATTCCGTTTAACTTAGAAATTCAGTAATGGAACAGGTATACATCAGGGATGCCAGTGGCAAATGGTCCCAGGGCCTGAACTTTTTTTGGAAGGGAAATTATGTGCGCAAAGCGCACATGACGAGCGCGAAGTCCCATTCGGCCGGGGCCCGCCCAAGGGCCCTGGAAGCTCTAGGGTTCTAAATGGTCTCTGATGCAATCTGAGCCTATTTTAGGGATCATTTTCCAAAAATTTAGCTCCAGTTTTGGGCATTTTTTTATGTTGCAGAGCCTCAACTTACAATTAATTCATGCAAAATAATCCGAGAGAAACGTTCCACTATTGTCTTTGTTCTTCAACCACTTCCACTGGAATTTGTTCTTGATTCCACTGTTTATTTGTTTAATGTTGCTTCCTCTTTCAACATCCACACTTGTTGAAAAATTATGATTAAATCCACTATCGAAACGGAGAATCAGCTCAGTAGAACAACGTGAATTGAACGGGAGCGCGAAGACACCGTGTACGGCCGGTATAGGCAAATACAGTCGTTTTATCAAAATTCAAAGTTAAGTTCAGAATCCATACACGTTATAATGTACGGCAATCAGTCACCATCAATCACATACATACAGCGCAGTCTAGCAAAATGCGACCATATACACACACACGCACAAAAAACCTTGATTAAAACAAGCGTTTAACTGACCGGCTCGTACGAGTCTAATTCCATTATATCACAGGATTTTTTCTTGCACAATAGCTTAGGTACATATAACAGCCGTACGGAGCAAAGACATCTCATTGAACGGCCGGATCTGGCCGTTGACAGTTCTGTCCGGCCTGAGAAAACTTGACCAGCCGGAACTCAAGTTAAACAAAATGAAAAAGCCGGAATTCCGGCTATAGCCGGAACTCTGGCATCCCTGATACATGCATTGTTTAATTGCTTTGACTTTGTTTAGTGTTCAGTTGCGTGCAAGCTGTGTACAGGCTCTCTTGGAGGAGACATGCACACAACTACCGGGGCACCACCACCACCACACCATTCTCGTCCTCTTCTTCCTCTTCATCCCCCTTCATTATCACCACCATCATTATTAACATCACAAATACCACTATCATCCTCCATCATCATTCCGTTTTCACAAACGCTGACTATTGTAGTAGGTCCGTGATTGGACAATGTGGTTTGGGGGATTCATCCGGGTTGAAGAAACGCAACGAGAGATCATAAGAGATCATTACGTAACTTAAGTTGAAACAGATTCTTCCTATTGTTAGGTGTTAACTGCAATTTTCACGCCTTCATCCATTGTCCACAAAACGTGCGAGACGGTGTAATTAATTGATTCCATTCAAGTCGCTACAGCTAGGGCGTTCACTCCAAAGCTTCTGTTATAGATTTTAAGAGTTATCTTTCCTAAATAAAACGAAGTAGCTCAAGTGCATTGGGGTCTTTAACACTATAAAACACAGTTTTGACCAATATACCAACGAGAACCAGTTCATGTCATCATGGAGGCTGCATGATGTATGCCTCTCCCAAGTAATTAAAGTATATCGAAGTGGTGTACATATTATATATCTATGTTGGATACTACTTACATGTACATGACCAATGGCCCAGTCACATTTCCCTTACGGCGGGTCAAAAACGTCCGTTAAGACTTTTTTATACCACCTACACATTAATAAAACGGCCGGCTGTTTTCGACTCGCCATACGTAGGGACAGTGATTTTCCGCGATCGCGGAAAACGCTAGGAAATCACGGAAAGGGCATTTTGAAACGGAAAGTGGCATTTCAAACGGAAAATCACAGAAAACATATTTTTTCTCAAAATACACAGAACAGCAATAGAAATTACTCAAAATCTCAACAAAATATGAATATTAAATGGCCACAAAACCCAAGAAAACACGATCTCACTTCGATACAATCATGACAATTCACACATCGTGACTGCACTCGACTTCATCTCACTCAATCGAACCACTCGCCGCCTGTACCCGGCGCCAGCCTGGGCGGGGTTGTATTGGGCTTATCGTAAACATTCACATGCACACACTTGATTTCAACAACACGGTCATGTGTTGCTGCCCTCTACATTCAAAGATGTAACAGTCTTAAAATCCAAAATGGCGGATACATGTAGGCGAAACTCGTTGACTGCTGGAAACAATGTCCAAAAACCCCCCAAATTATCGATAAAATTTCATTTAATCGTAAAATAATGCTATTAATTCGGAAGGTGAGGATGTAGTTATGTTAAATATGTTTGTCAAAATATTTTGTGTACCCGCATAGATCCGATTAGAACGGATTCTATTGCATTGCTGGTACAGTGGCAGATACAAGTTTTGACTAGTGCGAGTGTGATATTGCTATTCAATGGGTAAACGGAATTCCCATTTTTTTATGTACACAAAGTCTATGGAGAAACGGAATTTCCGTTTTCTGACAAGCTGAAACGGAATTTGAGATTTTCTGAAACGGGAAAGGCAATTTTTTGAAATGGAAAATCACTGTCCCTCCATACGCCGCGGTAGGGAAAATGTGACTGCAGCATCAGGAACATGAAAAAATGCATTGAGATGCATTATCATGTGAGTATCTGAATTAACATAAAATGCCTAAATACCAAGTGGGAGGCAAGTGCATACCGGGGTGAAGTTTTTAGGAGGGGTCAGTGTGTTCGTAGATGAAAGGACAGAAAGCGCAATAGAGAACCACTGGAGAAAGATGCAACATAACAATTCTGAGCCAAAAATTCATAAATGAAATATTTATTATAGGATGTGATTTACAGTGCCCTATAAGTATAATAAACGGATGAAATAAATTGTTAAGTGTGTGGGAATTAATATTGCTGCCTTTACTTGCCTCTGTGTTTCATTAACGACATTGATTCGGTCAATGTCATCAGTAACTCATCGTACACTTAACTAGAAGTAGAGGGTATGCCTGTATATATTTGTATAAAATACCTCACTTCCACAAAGATTCTGGGATGTGCCCCTCCCTTCATGCCAGTTTATTCGAAGGATGTTTTTATTGGTTCATGATTAAATTTGTAATACATTTAAAAGTCATTGATCTGATATCGCAATTTTTTTCATGTACCGTACACTTGATATGATCACCACAAAGAGTTTTATACCAAAAAATAGAACATTCTGAGCTTTATTATGGGAGTTGGAGGGAAAAGTATGATTTTGCATACTAATTACGCATGAATTAGCATAATTACTTATAGCGATTTGCATGAAATAAATAACCACCCAATTTTGTAAATTATGTCCCACGCATACTGCGTGCCAATTTTCGGCGTGATCACGCGGCCGAGATCTCAAGGGGGGAGGGGCATGGGAGGTAGCCCCTCCCCGGCCATATAACCTCCCAAAATACCCCGGCCTAGATAGGGTTAATTCTAAGATTAGATGGAGCGCTGGAGCGGAGCGACCACGCGAGAAATTTTGCATTTTTAGTAAATAGGGCAAATTTAAGCTCTTTGACTACATTCGACTTTGAATGATTTAGTGTTCTCCATCATAAAAGACCACAAATAGTACAGGGGGATTTGATATTATGCCCCCCTTTCCAAAAAGTGAGGGACGCGTCCCCCTTGGGTTCCCGCCCATGAAGAAGGGAAAATAAGAGTAAAGAATAAAGTATTCAATGAAGTTTCAATCGTATTCAATTAAATTTTATTTTCTTCTGATTGACATTTTATAAAATTTCACATGAAATATCAAAAATATTGAAATAAAACAATGAATGTAGGCCTATACCATATATGAAAATTAGATTTATGAAAGAAGGCGTAACCCCAACCCCCCCACAGAAAGCAGGTATGTTATGCGCAGGGCCCGATGGGAGTATAGTTCATAAGAGCTGAAGTGGCTACCCCGGGTAAAATAACAATATTTTTATATGTATGAAATGAGAATTATTACTAAATATTACCCATGAAAACGAGAGCTTATTTCCAAAAGGAGTTCTTAAGAAAATCTTAAGTTTATAGAAATGTTAAAAATATATATTCTACGTTTTCTATAGTCGCTTTTTCCTGTTTTATGGAATGCATATCACACATTTTCACAATTTTTTAGCCATTTTATGCAATGCACTTCGTACTACCTATTCGCCCTTTTATTTTTTTTCTAACCCTTTTTTCTCCGTTTCATGCTCTCACCTCTTACTACCCATCCGCCCTTTCTGTTTTTTTCGCCCTTTCCTTTCTGTTTTTTTCGCCCTTTTCTCTCCGTTTTCTCACCATTTTCTCTCCGTTTCATACAATGCACTCCTTGCAACCCATTCACCCTTTTCTCTCTGTTTTCTCGCCCTTTTCTCTCCATTTTATGCCCTGCAAGCCTTACTACCCATTCGCCCCTTTGTCTCCGTTTTATGCAATGCATGCCTTACTACTCATTCGCCTTTTTTTCTCCATTTTCTTGCCCTTTTCTCTCCGTTTATTAGCCGTTTTCTTTCAGTATCTTCACTCCTCTAACAGGATCCTCGGCCTTAACATTCGCCATTTTCTCGCCATTTTCATGGGGAAATAAATAGCACCGCTTATATTGGTGTCCAAAATGCACTGTTTCGTTTCGTTCAAAGAACGAAACGCTTCTAAAAAGAATTTTTTTTTCTTTATCCGTGAAGGAAAGAGAGAAAAATATCTATTTCATTAGTATCTAATTACTTATTTGTTCATATAGATACATATGTGTGTATATATATATGTCATTTATATGAGTATGATGACCACATAGGACGATGGTCATTGTTATGTTTGTTTTAGAATAAGATATATCTCTCTTCTCTCTAGGTTATATTCTTTGTATTTAGTAGAGCTTATTATCCATTTTGAAAAAAGAAAAAGACAAAAAAAGAAAGACAAAGGAAAGAAAGAGAAAATGAAAGGAAAAGGAAAGGAAGGAAAAAAAAGAAGAATGGAAGGAAGAGGAGAAGAAATGAAAGGATAAAGAATAAAGATGAAGAAATGGAAGAAAGGGGGAAAAAAAGATATGCATATGCATGTGTGTATATATGTGTGTATATATATATATATCATTTATTAAAGCCCTCATTTTGGATGCCCCCATAAATTTTGAATCATCCGAATCTCCCCATATAAAATTTTATCTTTTTTCTTTACAAAACAAAACGGACATACATGTATTTGATTGGTATATATGCGAGATCATTTCACGGGAAAAGATTCTTTTAACAGTTTATTTCTCTATTTCTTTTCCGAGTTTCAAGACTACCGTAAGTAACGGTCTATTAACCGCACCTTTTTCTCGGCGGGATAGAAGCAAAAGTCGGGGGTGCGGTTTATCCACGGTGACGGGTCTGAGCCAGCCCGTCGTAACCCCTCCCGAACATGACAAGACGTCTGCCAGTTCACAACACATCGAGTGGCCGGGCGTAGCCGCCCAGGGCAATGTCGTTTAGAGGGGTATGAGCCGCGGGTAATGAGAAGCGATTATTACGATCTTATCAAATATTGTCTATAACAAACGCACCCACCTTCATGACACTAATTTCGACTATATTCTCGATTCAAAGCACCGAAGTTCCCTGGCTAAGTTCAAAGAGAAGCCAAGCATACTTGTAATATTTTGTAACAGCTGAGCGAGCGCGAGAGTTGAGTTAGCTGAGCTAGCTTGCGTTGTATTGTGGTTGTAGTGCGACTTAAGCTTGCGCTATTCATTTTAACCCTCGATCCCCTCCAAAGTCCCGTTTCGCGCCAGCTTATTTTTTCTTTCCCGTTTGCTTTTCATAAGATACCATGTACACCACGCAACGAGAGAGACAGCACGAAGCCGTCAAAACAACTGTAAAAATGCAAATTTCTTTGTTTCTTTACCCTTCCTGTCCAAAATTCATGCTAAGACATCGAATGCTAGACAAATTCTAAAAGTGATTGTAAGTTTGTGATGCAAGAAATGTGAATGTTTCTTCCTCCTACGGCGGGAAAGACACAGATCATTATTTGATAAGATGTACTGGTACCGTATAGTAGTTTGCAATGTACAAGAACGGCAGTGCTGTGTGTGTGTACACTGTGACTGTGAGGTGAGTGAGTGTGTAAGTGTCCAATATTGTCAGGACCTTTCTTTCTTGCAAATATTTGTAGATGAATTGATCAAGAACAGCAGATTTCCGCATACCGGAAGTTGGGGGTGCGGTTAATACACGGGTGCGGTTTATAGTCCATTACTTACGGTATATAGAGTATCCCAAAGGGAGCCCCCTGTCTACACCTGAGAGACAGGACGATGTCTGGACGGGGTCGTAAGAAGGGACGGGATCATGCGGTAACCTGTAAGATACGATAGTCTTTATAATAATAATAATAATTAGAAAAAAAACACAAAGAAAGAAGGAGAGGAATATTTTTATAGGGCACGTCGTAGAAAAGAAAGAAAATGATAATAGGCCTAACGAGTTGGCGGTAATAGTCAAATATGTCTAATAGGACAATGATGGCACTCCATAATAATTCAAGGTTTACGTCACCAATGGGTTCAATTCATCTCGCGTGCGAAGGATATGCACCTGGTGCACACGACTCTTTCACACCCTTTTTGCTCAAATAACTATGACATTACATTCTAGCTAAGATTTCTAATTGTGCTATGACACTTACCGAACCATATGGATCGTTTGTTGACTTCTCTTTGCTGTTTTTTTTAAATAAATAAACGATTTTTTTTCTTGATCTTCACGTCGATCAGCGTAGATATCAATTTTTGCCTAAAGAGGGCGTGCGATATTTTTTATTTTATTTTTTATTTATTTTATTTCCAGGCAAAAGACAATAAGAATATATACAAGAGGAATAAATTACCACCGACTAGTGCCTGAGGATGACTAAAAGAAAAACTAGTTTCTGTTATGAAGCTCTCCTCACTAGTCGGGGTTTACAAATATACAAAATAAAATCAGATAAAATGGCAATATATGTTTAGATGCATTACTTAATAAAACAAAGAACTTAATAATAAAGAGTGTTTGTTTCCATGTGCAATTATAATATCCAGTCAATATGAAGTGTTAACGTATTTAAATAAACAACTTTATGTTATTATCAGATAGTCAAGCCTATGGAGATGGAGTTGCATATATTGTGAGAACTTCAATGTTACATAAGCAGAGAATAAGCAATATAGTCGAACGTGACAACAATGATCATGCTACAAAGTAACACAACAGTAAAATATAGTATCAAAATAATTGTCATATGCATGTATACAATACTCAGAGAGAGAGAAAGAGATAAAAGTGGGGAGGGAGAGAGAAGAAGAGCGAAAAGAAGAAGAGGAAGAGAAAGAAGAGGAGGGGAAGGAGGATGGGGAACAAAGAGTTTAGAGAACTGGGGTAGAATGAAAAGAAAGAGAGAGAGGCAATAAAAGAGACGAAGCATGACATACAAAAATGCAAATTCTACTACCATGAATACAGTTGATAACCTAACATACAGGAATAAACATTATGAACAGTACAAGAGCAAATAACTGCATAACAGTACGGTAATTAACAAAATGCATAAAAAAGGGCACAATATTTAAGCTAAGAATATAAGGCTAAATACATGGCCATTTAGCCTGCACAGAGTGAGAAAACAGAGAAAAGTAAGACGAATGAAGAAGGGGAAAGAGAGAGAAATTAGAGGTCTAAAAGGAGACAAGACGAAAACAATACTCTGCATGTCTCATTAAAACGCATTTTCAATTGGAGGCATGGAGAATAAGTGTTCACGTAGAGCATTAAGGAAAGGAGTCACAGATACACCAAGGCAAAGATCTCTGATCTCTGAAGGGATAGCTTCCCAGAATCTGGGGAAAGAAAAGAAACAAGAAAATTTCAGGGCATTACATCGTGTGAATTCATGGATGAAGAGTAACTTGTGAGAGTTCCGAGTTCTTGGCCTGGGTAAGATATGAGTAGGTATGTCGTAAGTTCTAAACAACGATTTTACAACAAAGGCGGTAGATAGGTAGACCAGTCTGTTATACAATGGTGGGAGTTCTAAGCTGTGTAATCTTTCATCATAAGATAGTGAATTTGCCCGATCATAAGGAAAGCAGAAACGTGTGAATCGACGTTGAACTGCTTCAAGAGAGGATATGTGGTTTTTTTGATGGGGTAGCCAGACTGGTATACCGTATTCAATTATAGGTCGACAAAGTGAACAGAACAAACGTTTCAAAATGAAAGGATTTCGTGAATTCACGATCCTGCGGATGAATCCTGACAGTTTGGAACATTTGGATACAACAAGATTCACATGCTTTGACCAAGTCAAATCATGCGAAAAGACCAAGCCAAGGTATTTGTAAGAATCAACAACATCGAGAGTATGGTTACCAGCAAAGTATTGAACTGTAACAACCTTTCGAGATCTAGTGATGTGCATTATCTTACATTTCAACGCATTCAGTTCCATGGAATTATTATTGCACCAGAGGATTATGGAGTCAAGGTCAGATTGGAGAACTTCAGTGTCATTCTGGGTACATATTGTACGATACAGCACTGTGTCGTCAGCATATTGGGGCAAGCAAGTACCTGCAGAAATTAAGTTGGGTAGGTCTGCAGTAAACAAATCAAAAAGAATAGGCCCAATGACACTCCCCTGGGGGACTCCAGAGGTTACAGAACTCCAATCCGACTGACTACCTTGGAACAGAACACGCTGGACCCGGTTTGTAAGAAAAGAACAGATCCATTTCAAAGCATTCTGACATACCCCAAAACTATGTAGTTTACAAATAAGTACCGAATGACTCACTTTATCGAACGCTTTCGACCAGTCTAGAAATATTGCATCTACTCTCGGCGGTGAGGTGCGATCTAAAGTTTTTGCCCAAGTATGAAAGAGAATCGCGGCTTGCGTAGCACAAGACCGCTTAGGTAGAAACCCATGTTGAGTGTCAGGGATGATTTTATGGTCTAAAGAGAAATCAATTAGTTTGCGCACTATAATCTTTTCAAGGAGTTTACATGGTACAGAAGTGAGTGAGATAGGTCGGTAATTTTTAATTGAAGACCGTTTGCCACTCTTATGCAGAGGGATAACATGAGCAGCTTTCCAATCATTCGGTACAGTGCCTAGATTTAAACTGAGATTAAAAATGCGAGTTAGAATGGGGACAACTGAGTTACCGGCAAGTTTGAGAAATGCCGGGGAAACACCGTCTGGGCCAGGAGGTTTGGAGGATTTCAGATTCTCAATTGATTTTTTAACATCTGCATTTTCAATCTGAATTTGTGAGAAAGGGGTTATACCAACATGTTGGGCATTACAATTATTTGTCAAGTCATTAATATCGACGACAGGTCCAGTACAATCAGAAAAATTGCTACAGAAAAACTCATTAAACGCCTTTGCGATCATATCAGCAGAATCATACGAGTTACCATTAAAAACAAAGTTGTTAACATTAGAAGTTCGACGTTTCGCCTTAACGAATGACCAAAACCGTTTCGGATCATTGTTGGCATTGATGGCAAGGTTGTGTACATAGTCATTGTAGGAATATTTGCATGTGCGCTTCACTTCTCGAGAAATCTCTTGATATTTAGTCCAGAGTTTCTTGTTTTTTTCGATTACAGTAGGATTTCCATTTGCAGATTTACATCTCTTCACTTTTCTGTACGCACGTTTCTTTTTTCTTGAGAGGTTAACAATGTCTTGGGTAATCCAGGGAGTTCGGCGTTTCCCTTTTGATACTGCTATGGGAACAACATCTTTAACAGCTGCGTGGATCAGTAACTTAAAGTTATCGTACGTATCGTTAATATTATCTTTGTCAAAAAGAAGATCCCATGGGATACATTCTATTGTCCTCTGAAAGTCATCCTTGTCGGCCTTGTGAAACTGATGAAACAGACGAGGAAGCGTTTGCCTAGAATGTTGAAAGTTGATAGAGAAACAAACGGCTTCGTGGTCACTATTGCCAATGTGTGGACCAGGGTTCATATTGGATATCAGGTCGGGGTCGTTGCAGAAAACAAGATCTAGTAGGGAATCAGAACGAGTGGGAAAGGATACCAACTGAGACATGCCAAGTGAGGAGGTTATGTCTATTATTTCCCTTGTGTTTTTATTCAAATTAGGTACATCATCTTCAGAAGTGGTAATCGGTAGCTGGAGATTAAAATCTCCACATAAGAGAATTGCCTTGTAGGAAGAAATATATGGGAGAACACGATTGAGAGAGTTTTCAAAAGCTTCATTAAATTGCACCTTAGAAGATGGAGGTCTATAGCATACCCCAAACAGCAATTTTCCTTGAGAATTTGGCATAGCAATTTGAACCCACAGTAGTTCACAATTGGGTATTTCAAAATCTTCCCGTCGAGTGGCCTGGTAGTCAGATTTACAGGCAAACAGTACCCCACCTCCATTTCGATTTCTATCTTTCCGATAGATTTGATAAGCATCCGTGTCTAAAAGCTCACTATCATGAAAATCTGAGTTTAACCATGTTTCGGTGATGCAAATTGTATCCAAGTTTTCAGTTTTAGCCAAGACTTGTAATTCCTGCAGTTTGTTACCCAAACTCCGAGCATTAAGCAGTCGGCAGTTTAACATTGTCCTATGTGAGTTTACACAATGTTCTCTTTCGTTGTTGACTGGGGGGCCTGGGTTTGACTGTATATCACCACAAACCAGTAAAGCAACTTGAAAAGTTGCTGTGGTGTTACTGTAGTAGGGTATACGAGATCGAAAGTGCTTGGTCACATTAATGTTGTCGAAGGTACTGGAGTTATGCATAAAACAAGAGTAGTGAGTTACATGATCATCCTGTAGTCTAGTACACACAGATAAAGTCAGGATGACAAAAGGAAGACACTTAAACCACTCCATTGTGAAAAAGAGATAACAATGACCGTGAGTGGAATTGTTTGTGTTCACACGGAGGTAATCACACAGGTAATCCTCTTAAAGTTGAAGTTGAATGCAGGCTATAAGTTGTGGAGTGTGAAGTAAATGTGCATGGTGAAAATCAAGTATGGCTACCATGTAGCTTTGAGAACAGGAGTCAGAAAACAAAAAGTTGCTGGTTCTCCCGAAATAACACATATGAAAGCACAATCCTTGTCCTGCAAGATCCTCAACACTTATTAGAAGGCTTGGTATAAAAATGAACCAACACAAATGTAGGGATCCAGTTAAAACAAGCCAAAATTAGGAGAGTATTCAAAAGGTTGACTTCTCTCACATGGGCCTTATCAGTTTCAAATTTCTTCTTCTTATTCATAAGCCGGTTTGTACCGTTTGTTTACAGTTCTGTAGCTTGTACTGCTAGCTGCATTCTAGGCGCTCAGCATTATTTTCTTGCTCGTTCAATCCACTTTCATCATCATCTTGTCAAAAGATGGCATACTTTACCTATAAGTATATATACATGAAATGTAAACTGTTGATTTCTTTGTACAATTTCCTATTATGCGCCGACGAATTAAATCAAGACTGTTCGATAGGAAAAATTCGCATTTCAATTCTTGTTTGCGTGATTTCCACCGCAGTATTTGGACGGACAGACGGAGTATCTTGGCCAAAATTTGGAGGTAGGCCTAAGCATTAAAAAATGATTTTTATAAATAATTTTGAATATATTTATAAAATTAAGTAAAGTGATTGATGTAAATTACGTAGTGGATATATGTTGAACTTTTTGGCGTGTTTTATTCCCTGACATTCGTGTGATGAATGAAAACGTCAAAATGCACTATGAAATCACATGCTTTGTGCGAGGTTAGTATAGCTAACCTCGCATGCTTGTGTGATGTGAGTGGGTTTACGTAGGAAACCTAATAATCATGTAGCCGTTTTTTCTCAAAAAATTCTCCCTTTCATTGGCATCGCCCTTTTCTAGCCGTTTTCAAAACGGCGAAAAAACTGCAACTTTGAATTTCCCATAGGTTATAACACACAAAACGGTTTAAAAAGGGCGACAAAAATGCAGTGGCTCACTGTACTAGTATTACTCAGGGCTCGAAATTGGTGGCGGTCCGGGGTCAATTGACCGCCTAAGGCTCCGTCGGGCACCCTAAAAGTCAGGTAATAGTGCCCGGGCTGACCACCAGAAAAAATAAATGTAGAAAACCGAAAATGAGAAGGTCTAAAACGAATTGTAGGGACAGTGATTTTCCGTTTCAAAAAATTGCCTTTCCCGTTTCAGAAAATCGTAAATTCCATTTCAGCATGCCAGAAAACGGAAATTCTGTTTCCCCCATAGACTTTGTGTACACGGAAAATTGGCAATTCTGTTTACCATTCAGTAGCAATATATCACTCGCACTGGTCAAAATTTGTATCGGCCACTGTACCAACAACGCAGTAGAATCCGCTCTAATCGGATCTATGCGGGTACACAAAATATTTTGAAAAACACATTTGACATAGATACATCCTTACCTTTCACATTATTTTAGCATCATTTTTTTGTTGAATTAATTTTTATTGATCATTTTTGGGGTTTTTGGACATCGTTTCGACCAGTCAACGACTTTAGCCTATCCGCCATTTTGAATTTCAAGACCGGATTATCGTGCTGTTACATCTTGAAACGCAGAGGGCAGCAACACACGACCGTGTTGTTTGCATGTGAATGTTTTCGACACGGCCGACTCGGCCCATTGAACTTGAATAAAGTTAAGTCATTTCATTATAGTATCAAATTCAACGTGTGGTGAGCTTGTTGTGTGTAATTTGGTGATCAAGGACACATTTTGTGAGTTGGGGAATGGACAACGACATGATCACTTGTTTATGTTTTGCCTCATCCAAGCCACTTGTGGTTTTGTTCCCACTCTTTCTGTAATGTATACTTCTGGGGCCCATTTCATAAAAAGTTGCTATAAATTTTTTCGCAGCCAGAGGCTGAATTGTGGAATCTTTTACAAATATAAACATTACATAAACATCATAAATAATTACATAATTACACAATGCAAAATTAAAATACTAATATGATATCCAAAAACTAACTATGAGTACAGGATATCATGCATTAAAAGAAAACAAATTAAGCACAGAGACTCAGAGTTTACCTTAAGTCCTTAGAGAGTGACAGAGAGAAAGGGACAGGGACAGAGAGAGACAGTTACACACAGAGGGAGAGAGAGAACATGGACAGAGAAAAAGAGAGAAAGAGAAAAGGATCATGAGTAATTTTTTTTTATCTCCTTTGAAACAAAGGCTTGAGTTTGTCCTTTTTAATCCACAGAAAGGTTCCACCAGTAATGTACCGGTAGTGTTTCGCAGCAAACTTAAATTACACATACAGAGTTGATACACTTTACAATTTGTCATGATACAATATTTTCAATCTGCATGTGATGACCACCTAAACTGCCATTTGACCACCTAAAGTTCAGTCCAGGGTGCCCGGCTGACTTCCAAAAATTAAAGTTAATCGAGAGGCCTGTTACTATTAGACTACCGGTATAGTATTAGTAATACTAATACACCACCAGTAGGGAGTTCGGTGACTTTTTGAAATCTTGAAGAATCCCAACAAATTTGATATCATTGGAAAGCTTGTGAAATAAGAAAAATAATGGTGCTTCATTCAACTCATTGTCTGATATATTGACGGAGATATTCCAATTTACAGGGGAAAATATGCAGATTTTGTTCTGTCAAAAAAAATATTAAAGGCTTGTTTGAGTGGGGGAGACAGTTGCTTTTTGAAATCTTGAAGGAATCCCAACAAATTTGGTACCATTGGAAAGCTTGTGAAATAAAAAAAAAAGAATGGTGCATAAATCAACTCATGATGTCAAATATTGACAGAGATATTTCTGTTTAAACAGGAGAATGTGCAGATTTTTTTACAGCAAAAAGTAGATTTTCATAACTTACACAAAATGCAACGAATGGGACTGTATAATACTTTTTTTTAAGTGCAATGCGCTGCTATGCGGGGCAAGGCATGCCCTAGACAGCTGGCAGCCGTCTGTTTCGAGGAGTTTTTTAACATTTTTTTATTTTTTAAATTTCTCCTCATACACAGACGGCTCGCTATCGTGCAGCCACCATTAGGGGACTTACAATGCAAAATCCCCCCATCGGGGCTCTTCAATTTTTGTCTTTAATGAATCAAACTTTTGAAAATTAACGCGACCGAAATGCAAATTAATATTCCCTCTTGGCATTAATTGCCAAAAAAACGGGGAAAATCAAGTTAAAAGGAACAAAAACAGTGACTTACCTCGGCTGTCGCGCAACTTCACTGCCCTGTTTTATCCAAACTTAATACACATAAACATATGGCCATTGAGTCCCCTGTCAGGCCAGGGTTGTTGATTTTTTTGATTTTTTTTTTTAAATAAAAAAAATCTGATTTTTTTTAAATTTAAATCGGATTTTTATGATTTAAATCAGATTTTTTTTTTTTTTTTCCAACGAAAAATAATGGTCACACTTAACAAGTTTTAAACTATATTTAAACTGTTTTACACCAATAATAGTGGTCAAGTAGTCTTTTGAACATTGTGTATTGTACTATTTGACACAATAATCCACTTATATACAGGTAATTTTTTTTATTTTTTTATTTATTTATTTGCATTATAGAGAGGGACATTTTATGGAAGCCCAAGTAATGTTATGTATTATGTATACATTTAAACTCTTGAAATTTTTATATCAGTCAGTTCAAAACATCCGAAGTGTTACTCCAATGCATGAAGTACTCAAAGAACTTGAGAATTTCCAACAAAGGCATGCAAATATACATGTAATTCTTATCAAATGTACACATATGCCTTCAACTTAACTTGAGAGAATGGGTATTAATAGTAACATTTCTAACAAGAAGGAGGTACATACAAGTAGTTCAGCTGTTTTGTAAAAGTATCCAAGTTGTGGACTTTGAGCACCTTTGTAGATTTTATATATTATTTTATTGAAGATTTAACAGTTTGGTGTACATACAGAGAGTTATTTATCATTACTTCGTTGGAAACTTGTTGTTTTCATCAGTTTTGCTTGTTTTACAATTTGAAAATAAAACAGTGGTGTTAAATCAGACTCCATGAGGGTGTATCATTCTTTTAAAGTTTCTCTAAAGCATGTGGAACAGAAATGAAAATGATTACATTGAAAGAATCTGTTAAGAAGAAGAGAAAATAGAGAAAACTAATTTTTTTCATAAAAGTTGATTTAAATCAGTGATTTTTTTGAAAAAAATCAAGTGATTTAAATCGCGATTTAAATCATGATTTAAATCGACATGATTTAAATCAAACAACCCTGTCCCCTGTACAGATCGCTCTAGAACTTCGGTCTCTGTATTTGGTGAGTGAAGCCAACGGAGTTCAGCTGAACAACTAGTAACATAACAGAGACCGAAGCTTTTGGTCTAGCTTCTTCTACTTCTAGGCATGCCCTAGACCAAAAGCTTCAGTCTCTGTATTTTGGTTGTTCAGCTGAACTACGTTGGCTCCACTCACCATACATAGACTGAAGGGGATGGGGCCCCGTACCTACAGCCAACGTATAGTGAACTAGCGTTTTATAGATCGCGATTTAAAACTGTTTTTTAAGCAAAATTGAAAGTTTCATGGTTTCCATTATCAGGGAAATATAAAAAACTTAAGTAATTGCATACCTTGGGCCGGAGTTATTGAAAAAAATCCTCTGGATGATTGAGAAATCTGTCATCTAAGACATTTTCACCTGACCTGACGGTTTTTCTTGCAAGTTGCCATCTTGAATGACGTCATTATCATTATTAACTTAATGTCTCGAATCGATATATCGCGATTATAACTAGTACTAGTACTAGTATAAGTAGTATCGTTTATCTTCGGTTTCGTTCGCATATGGAGCAGATCGTATAATATCGAAAGCAATATCGATATCACATTCGTGATTGTTGACGTTCGTTTGTAAATATTTTATAGTGTGGCTGCCATTTTGACCATTTTTATCGTGTTCAACCCAATTAAACATCGGTAAAGTATATTTTTCATGCCTTTTTCATCTATATCGTTTAAAGTATTTAAACATTTAAATATCAAGTTTTAAAAGTTTGTTGTTTATACATCCTTAGATTGTAAATTCGATGTGTAAAATTACATCAAACTTTGGACTGTGAATTGACAAAAGGGAGGGAATGAGAAAACATGCGAGCCCACACGTACACCCTACCCTCGGTAAATGGGGATTACAGTAAAATGTCAGAAATTGTTGAATAAATCCCCAGAAACGACGGTTATTCCTGTCTAGGCATGCCCTTGAATTATTACTAGTTTATACATCATTTTATTCATAAAACTTCAAAGTTTCTCATGGTATAGGTTTCTATAGGGTTTTTCCTCCTCCTTTAAAGGCTTCACATTTGTTTTATACATGGGTGCACAGACAGATACAAATTCTTAATTCTGAAAATGGCATTTTCACCGAATTCCCTACCACCAGATGCAGACAGACGGGGCCGAGCTCGGAGCGCCGATGGCGATGGATAGGCCGCGCCGCCGCGGTATTTCAACTCAAGTTATTTCAACACCAAACTAGCTAAACTGCCAAACTGGCCAACTAGATAATAAAATAATGAATAAACTTACCGACTAAATCCCTTTTCTTTGCAGCATTGTATTCTTTCAAGCTTTTCACCCAGTCCATCTCCAGCTATTCTGCGATCAAGGCAAGGGCAAGGCAACACGTTATTGGTAAAATACCATAGAGATGTTAATAAAGATCACTGATCACTGCACTCGATGGAAATTGAATCGTCTAGATATCTCGACAACGCTAACGTCGCGTCGTCCACTGGTACTGGTACCGGTACGTACTACAAGTACCGTAATTTGGTACCGGTATACTGAGCATCGACCGTACCCAGACATCGGAGATGTTCTCTCTGCCATCTCCCGATCACGTCTCTCTGGTTCCCAATATATACTCTCCTAAAAATGATAAGAAAAGTTAATTAAACAAGGGGAGGAGAATAAGTGGAAAACAACAAAACTTAAATGTCGTTATGACCCAAAAACGGTTGCTCGCCCTTCATGCTCCACCCCAGGAAAATACTGACTTGAATAAATAGAGAAAAATCAAACTAGCATATAGTGCTGAAAATTTCATCAAAATCAGATGGAAAATAAGAAAGTTATGACATTTTAAAGTTTCGCTTATTTTTCACAAAACAGTGATATACACAACTATAGGTGACTCAGTCGATGACGTCCACCACTCACTATTTCTTTTGTTTTTTATTGTTTGAATTATACAATATTTCATTTTTTATAGATTTGACAATAAGGACCAACTTGACTGAACCATATAGTATTAAACAATGCTAATTCCACGTGTTCAGGGAGGAATTAATCGTTGTATATATCACTTGACAATGCAGGAGAAAATTAGAATATTTCATATTTCATATAATAAAATACAAAAGAAATAGTGAGTGGATGACGTCATAGTCTCCTCATTTGCATACCAGCCAGGATGTGCGTATTTCTGTCTTGTGAAATTAAGCGAAACTTTAAAATGTCATAACTTTCTTATTTTACATCCGATTTTGATGAAATTTTCAGTGTTATGCTTGTTGGATTTTTCTCTTTTTATTCAAATCAACTTTTTGTTGGGGTGGACTTGTCCTTTAAGTATTTATAGTGGGGAATAAGTGCTTACGAGAATAACATGGTGCTAAAAATATTCCATTCTTCGTACTCGCATCATTACACGAGATTTTTCTTATTCCTTTTCTCTGTTATACTTTCCTTGTATCGATCCAGGTTTTTTTCGTTTTCATTCTCCTTCTCCTCTCTTTAATTCCCCTTTTTCCCCATAACGACGCCTATGATGATTTTTTTTGGTCTCATAATCATGAAAAGGCATAACATGGATTTTATTGGTACACGAGTTTTCTAGTTTTATTCATTTATTTTATATTTCACATCTTTATACAGAGTAACCAATTCATCTATTCACGATAAAAACAGAGACGTGTTCATGAAAAAAAATATCCACACTCTCAAAAGAATGAGTAATTTTTTTTCAATAGGCCTAGAGAGGGAATTTGCACGTTTGTTGGGTAAGTTTCCCCCAATATTAAGGGTAAATGTTACAACGTATTTGATATCATTTTACCCATACACACTTAAAAATAGGTAGTCAAAAATGACCCTATAACAGTCATTTTTGACCCCATTCTCAGGGTCAACTATACACCGAACCCATTGGGGTCATTTATGACCCACTAGATGTAGTCAAATGATTTTGACTACAATGGTAGTCAACAAATGGCCCAAATGAAGTAAAAAATTACTACAAAAAGGTCAAAATTTGACTACATTTAAATGAAAAGGGGTCAAATGCAATAGACAGTAGGGTCATTTCATTCCTCCATCCTTTCACTTCAATGTAGTCAATTTCAACTTCAATGTAGTCAGATTTTGACTTCAGTGGTTAGTTGTATCCGACTACTTGTAAGCTTAACACATTAATTAGACACAAAAACTAAAAGATTATTGTGCATAAACAAATAATTTATTTATAAAGAACATATTAGATGCTTCCAAAACACTAAATAGCAATACAAGAGTGGTAACATTTAAAATTTGATTCTAAAAAGTACACTGTCAAATTGAAAAGCACTGAAGCATTTTCTAACATTATTAAGACATTACAGATTTTATAATTTGCTTTTCAAATAATTGACCTTGATTGATCAATGATGTGGTAGTAGGCCAAATATCTGATCTGTATGCTTTTTTCTTGAATAAATTCATCTGGTTTGACTGCATTGACATCATAAATAGAGAAGATTCATCTTGACAAAACCAATTATCAATTACTGACCTGACAGTTATGATCCAATTCTCGTCGGAACGCCCTCTAGAGAAGATGGCTTTCGACCAGGATGGCCGAAACTGTCAGGTCAGTAATTGATATTGGTTTTGTCAAGATGAATCTTCTCTATTGAAGATCTGTATGCCATCTACAAAGTGTCTGCATCAGATTCACATGGAATGATGGCATTTACACACGCATATGATACACTACATCTGACACCTAGATGTTATTACATGAATTGTCCCAAGAAAAGCTGCATATCATCTGCATTCCTGTTTACCCAATTTTTTTACACTGATGTACATTAATACTGAATAAGTTACAGGATAACATGGAAGTCAATTTGCTTAATTAATTTAAAACAAATTCAATTTCAGTTCATATCGAAAAAGTACGAATTAAAACATGAATTTCTTCACTTGTGTTCGCCACCAATCAAGCTGTATTGCTGATCGATCCATAAACACTATGTATCGGGCTCATTTCAATGGGTTTTACACATGTACCATTTTAAAGTCATATTAATGTATTTACATTGGGTTTTTGAACAGGAAGGACCTTTTGGAAAATTCCCTCTATAAAATTCTATTTGTAACTATTTCAAAGAAATACTTCTACACATTCTATGTAACTCTATTGCAACTCGGGAGCAGCAGCTGCAAGTCCAACATCTGAAAAATGCTTTGTCAGCAAACAGCAATGTACCAAGGGTCACACCAATTCTTAAACTGAAACTTGCTATAATTTACAATTCTATCAGTTACATCATTTTTTTTAATCAGTTAATAGTTGTCATTCTATCAGTTAAATTCAAAGTTGAAATTAATCAAATTCTAATAATGTATCAGTTAAATTCAAACTTGCTATTTGCAGTAATATCAGTTAAATTTAAACTTGCCGTGTATTATAATTCCATCAGTAAAAGTAAAACTTGCTATTTGTAACACTTCAATTGTAAAAAGGCAATACAACTCAATTACCACACATTACATCACTTATTCATAGATTCTAGTCATTTCACTGGCGCAATCACACCTTGTGATCACATGGTATTTTACCCCTTGTTTGGGGTGTTTTTTGTCAATTAAAATCCTTGTTTGGGGTAAATTTGACCACTTTTGGTGAATCCTAGCTTGGGGTCATTTTTGAAAGTATACACATGAGTGGCCACCCTCTCCTCTCACAATCACACCAAGGTTAGTACAATGATCCCAAGCTAAACATTGATAAGTATGCAGTTCAGCATATTATTTTCATTTTCATTAAATTCTAGTTTGAAGGGCCTATGTAGTTCAGTACATCCAGTGGTATAAATAACATCAACTCGCGGAACTCAAAATACGAATCACAATTTGGATATGCGCCTTGGTTATGGCATAGTATAATAAATGGCATAGTATAATGAATGAGGGCTAAGGTCTTTGAATTCTGCTACCAGAATATTAATGTCAAGAAAACAATATCACACAGTGGTAATTATGTCAAAACTTGCTTAATGTGTCTGCTATATATTAACTTATGTACATTAAATGTTATCTGTGCAAACATTTTGGCTTAAACCTAGTCTATAAATTTAACTGATCGAAAAAACATAATTTGCCACAAAAATGACAAGTTTGAGCTTTTTGTCACAAACCCATCTTCTAAAGCCACTAGCATTAATTTGCAGAGATACAATTTAAAACGCAGAGGTATTTAGCAGACAAAATGAAAATGTTGGCATACTTGCCACTTTGCAATTTTGTTTGTTTTGTTGCTTGCAAAATTTAAAATCAAAATGTGGTATTGGAATTTGGATACCCTTTGTACCCCCCTGTATACGAATGACTAAAATAGATTTGAAAAGGATAGGCTGTGAAATTGATACGCATTTATCTGATGCCACAAAGGAACCCTAAAGGCGCATGCGTACACACGCAAGCAATTGAAGATGCTGCTTAAGTACGCACGTGGAGCTGCTGCCTTGAGGAATTGACGTACCTCGATACCTGAACTTGTAAAATCCATTTTAGTATTGAATTTCATACATGGCATACAGACATATCCAAATTAGGAGACACATCAGAATTTTGAGTTCTGCTGAACTGACATTGACCATTAAATGGTTGAAAATTAAGTATGAAGGACATATGTCCTTAATGACCTCACACAGGAGGAGGTGTTCCTGTCTTTGGCATTTACCTGGTACAGAACTTTTTGAATAAACTCCCATGTAGTATAGCACGCAGATGGATACTCCAGGTCAAGTACATAAAACAACTTGAAACACACATCAACAGCCTTCAGAAGGCTGTCTTGCTTAAGGGCACGGCCCTCAACCACAGCAAAATATTGTGCTGGCGCTTTCTGTGGGCCAAGGGCCAGGACAAATGGTTGCCGCCTCTTTGACATGAGTCCATCCAAGTATTGAGGGAGGTTTGTCCCTATCTGTAAAAAGAGAAAATAAATCTACTGATTAATTTACATTTAAAAAATAAATCTAGATATTTTCTGTCTGCGTACTTAATTCTTACTGGTAAGTGGGTTGTAGATAGATATAGCTTTAGCATGGTCCTGATGTACATTGTGTGCACACACTTTGCTGGTCGAGGAACAATATTTGACTATACTGCCTGGCGTTTGACATCATGGGTCAGTCTGTCAAATCTATATAGTGAGGGTAACTACTGTAACTTGACCATGATCATGATAGAAGTTGTCATATAAACTTAACCTTTCTTTATATCACAGTTCTAAAGATCTATCACAGATCTAGGTGTAGAATGAGAGTCGAGTTCTATTAGGGACCTGTCAGCTGAACTTCAATTAGCAAACATGGAAAGTTTGGGCTGCATGTGGGATGTGCTACAAATGTTGTAGTGCGACAAGCATGCAAATTCTGCAGTTAATCGAACCATAATCAAAATGATACAGAGATGCCAGTGACTTTGGTCACATTTTCCTGAAACGCTAATAAAATTTCTTGAAAATATGAATTTTTAATCTTGTTTTGTACTGGAGATGCTGAAAATTTTTTCCTGAAGTCTGGCATCTCCAATGATAACAATTAAGTAAAACAGATCTATGCAATACAAACTGTGTGAGCATCACATCAGCCAAACTGTTGTTGTCTTGATGAACGTGTCCCATTCTTTACATATCACTTTCAACCAAATGGAGTACTTGAGGCATTTCTTTCATTTTATGTGCAAGAAGATATACAAAAACATCCTCCAATTGGATATATCCCATCTGCATCCCACCTCTATACCCAAACATTTCATTTAGTAGGCACTAAAATTTACTCCATACTTACCGGCTGAAAATCAATGAAGGACTCCATTGCTTCTTTCACCGTAGCCCTGGATTTCTTTGCGTTTGACAGTTTTCCTGTAGGCAGTATCAAGGGCAGTGCTGTCAGACCTGCATCCTGTGCACTTTGATAATCTATATCTGAAAGGAAAACAAACTTCAATTAAAATAGAGCAATTCCATGGTAAATATTTTAACACTGAATCGCATCTTTTTTACAACAGTATACAAAATTATTGAAAAGCAAAATATTACAGAAAATACCCCGGGTGGGGGTGGTGGTGGTGGGGGCACTCAATATTGAAGTTCGCACCATGTGCAATCAAAAAGACCCCCTTTTTTGGACTGCTGTCACCCAAAGACCCCCGTTTTTTCCATTTGATGACCCAATTTTTATCTGTCACCCAAAGACCCATGAATTTTGCACTCTCTGACCCAAAAATTGCCCAAATTTTTGATTTTCAGAAAAATGCCATTTAATCACACTAAAAAAGAGCCCATTTTTTAGCTTGGTGTGTCACCGAAAAACCCAGATTTTAGACTGTCACTGAAAGACACCCTATTTTTTTACTTGTCACCCAAAGACCCCCTATTTTTCATTTGTCACCCAAAGACCCCCTATTTTTCATTTGAACGCATCACCGAAAGACCCCTATGTTCGAGATGTGTGATCTTACTCGTACGTCACTTTCATATTGAGTGCCCCTCCCCCCGGGGAAAATATGTACCGGCTTGCACTTGTGGACTTTGCTTTTCTCCATACTGCAGTAGTTTTTTTGCCAGTTCTTGAGTCCATTTCATGATTAATCTGTCAGACACATCCCCATGAACTGCTCTGAAATCACCATCTATCTGTGATGCAAATTAAAATGCATAAAGAAGGATTGTAAAACCTTGATTCAGTATGGTAATTTTGGGGTGGGCACATGTGTAATGTCTAATTGCAAAATGAATATCCAGCAACCAAGGAGCTAGGCCTTGATTATGTTAATGACACCTGGCAAAAGATACATGTAGGGAAGTATATTATTATCAGTAGTACCAAATAAAAACAGGCAGAATTTGGTAGACTTTTGTTACTGGTCCTGGCAGGCAAAAAAGATCAATGAGGAATTTTATTTGGGTTTTTGAGAAGCACACCTCAAGAATTAATGCTTTACTGTACTTTTGACATAAACCAAGAAAACAAAAGTTACCCCATACCATGTTAGGGACATCAAAGAGTCGAGGCCATTGCAACTCGATGTCATGCACGGTAGATTTCTTCTCTGAGTGAATTTCTTCTTGTCTTTTCAGTGCAGTCTTCTTCATGAATTCCACCACTTTAGGGATAGGGCTATTATTATGTTGAAGCCATTGCTTCATTTCTTCCGAGTTCTCCGGCTCCATATCTTTTTCTGAAAAAGACAAGGTGATAAAAAACTAAATCAATAGTAGGCTACCTACAGCAAACCCTAAACTACCTTTTACAAAATGTTAAAGTCCTTCTCAAGCCTTTCGGCCCATAGAGCGGCGCCTATCTCCATTTCAATAAACCTAGGCCACATGTCTACTGGAAAGTAGAGAAACTACAACAGGGGGTTAGTCCACTGGTAGCCATGTGTTTAACTTCCCTACTCCATTCTTCTAATGTCGAGTGCCTGACAAGAAAGCAGTAGGTACCATTTTTAAAGCCTTTGGTATGGCCCGGCTGGGGTTCAAACCCACAACCCCCCGATCATGAGGCGGACGCTCTAACCACTAGGCCACCATGCCGGTGACACCTGTTTAAGGCTCTAAAATTTGACGGCAATCAATCCTAAGATCTAGTGCACTGATGTAAGTCCCGGGGGGGGGGGGGTCTGTCCTCATTGAAAGGGGGGGTATCATGCTTGACCAAGAATTCACGTAAAAAGGGTGTTTTTTACAATCATGCACGTTACGTGCGTAACTTAAATAGGGTCTCAAAATCACCAAAAATCAAGAAAAAGGGTCACTTTTTTTAAACCGATGAGTTACGCATTCAGTGTCTTAAAACAAAATTCACCTTACCTGTGTACTTAGGGCTAATTGCATGTTCATTTAACACTACAGTTTATCACAATGATGGAATATTCCCAAATCCCAGCCAAAAACACTTTGCACATGCCCGCAACACTTGAATTAGCCCGACCTCATGCACGGAAAGCAAAACATATATCACTATTTGCTTGGTTTGAAAATAGTTATTACTTGCTTTGGGGATTACTTACTTAGGGTAGCAAATTACCGATAATCATACTTATTTAGGGTGTATATTTTTGCATTTGTAAATACTTGTTTAGGATGCTTTTGGCAAGTCCTTGGTCATGCATGATACCCCCCTTTCAATGAGGACAGACCCCCCCTGGGATGTAAGTTCCTGACCAGATGCACTGCAGGAATCAGACTAAGCTTCCTGTACAAATTTATCTAAACTAGTTATAGGTTTCTTGTAAGAGGTTGGAACATGCCTTTGATGCAAGTTGATTAAGTGTTACAAGCAACAACAAAAAAAAAAAAAACCATGCAGATGATTTTAAAGTGCGCTCTACAAATTTAAAGCGTAAACTCACAGCCTCAACACACTTTGAGAGAAATGGCATTGATCACTTTCACCCAAAAGACACTCCATTTAGCATCATCCAGGGATGCAGCTGCTATTGGGCACAGAACCCTATTCAGCCTACATCTAGAAGAACAATATTGCAACTGGGACCAGCTCTCGGAGTCCCCGAATATTATACCGGTAGCTGAGACAATAAGCAATTAGTTCCGTGGCCAAGGGAATTTCAATCAAACATACAAATCATGGCTGCGCTGGGACTTGAACACACAACCTTAAGATCTGGAGTACAATGCCCTACCGATTGAGCTAACTTGATCACAAGCAATCTGCTGAGCATCATGAGGTGAAAATTGGTAGACCAAAGACTGGTCCCTGTGGAATGTGGAACATTATAAATCATCTGATAATTCTGAAGATTGTAATCAAGTAAGCCTACCAAACCCAACTTGAACTTGAAGATGAGCCAGTAATAATTAAACATTCAATGTTCACAAAGCATGCAACAAAACTTAAACAAGGCACATTAACATACCTTTAGATTTTAGTTCTTCAATTTTTTCCTTGGTTGATGGTTCTTTCTGGTTCTCCTCACTTGAACTTGAAGGTTCCAAAGATGTCCACCCTTGCTTTGGCATTCTCTTTCTCACATTTTTCAACCTTTCTTCGATGAAGCCCTTTGCATGTTCACCCTCTACTGCTGGTGTATACCATGCTTCCTATGTGCGAAATTTATACAAAGAAATACATGTAACAGCAATGAGTGAATATACAGCACCTACTTTACAGTACAACCTAAAAAAGTGTAACATTTAAGTGTAAAAGTTTTGTTCAATTCAGTATTTAAACACTTATGATGGTGCAAAATAGTTGACAACGCATATTGTTGTTATCGAACAACAGAAAGAATATGGCACGAGAGAAACCGAAATGCCACCAATAAGCGTTAGATGAGTCCGGTATTTTCTCTTCTGTTCAAAGTTATTGTTAATGGGAAAGCCATATGGTACAATGGGACAAAAACAACTTGTTGATAACAACACAATTTTCTGCTTCAAATGATGTTCTTTTAACGTGATTAAACTTATACTTACATAACCAGGTCCTTCAACATCTTTCAGTGCTGGAAATTGTTGAATCATGGATATTGCCATGCCCACCTTCTGTTCAGCAGATGGTCTATTATTATAAAGATCCAAGAAGAAAGGAAAAAAATAATGATCTACTACAGATACCTATAAGATAATATAAGAACAAATTTGTCTTTTATTAGTAAATAGATTTTGCACTCATTCATCTTCCAGATGCTCCCTGCTGCCTTTAAACTATGCTGCATACTTTTTAGCAGCACAGCAAGGGCAATCATCTTCCAGTGATGTCACTGCACCATGACCCTCATGCATCTGAACAAGTTTGGAGATGAATATTGATTGTAACTGTCTTTTCATTTTCTATTGAAAAGTTATCTTCAGAAACCTGAAACAGTCAAAGTTTTGTAACAAAGCAAATATTTCAGTTAATTTCTTTAATGAAACTTCCCCCCCCCCCAATTTTAAGAGTTGTTGAATCATATCAGGGATATGAAAATCATCAATTTATCTTTTCTCCTTCTACCTGAAGGTTGAGAACTTATATCCATCCCTCATATATCCCCAGACAGGGCATGCATAAGCTGGCAGCAAACCTGCATTTCACCACTTTTGTGAAAAATAGCTTTTGACTGGTCTAAGCTCCAACCCTGGTCTATTGATTTTGTTAGTTGTTTGGAAATTTTTGAGTATTTTCTTACTTGTTTCCATATTTCTCCATGAGGTGGGATACAACTATTCTCACCATTCTTCGTCTGTTAGAGGCACTCTGTGGTCCACCTTCTTCAAGTTCACCGAGAATGGACTGGCCACCAGCAGCCTTTTCCAGAATAGCACTTATGTCCTAGAATTTGGTAAAGAAAAAAAAAAAATTTGAACGGTTATTTTTATTATACCAGTATTTTTTATCAGTTAGGCCAGAAAAAAATTATTTGTTACTCGTTAAAGTACATGGGAATTAGAATTTACTTCTTGTCAGAACTGTTTAAATTTATACCATGTGAGGCATTTTCTTGAGATTTGACAAAAATACTTTTTGTTATCAAAAGTTTTTGTTAACGAGTTGATATGTACATGTAATTATGTATAGTGCAATGAATAACGAAATACAAAATGTTTACATCAATCTGATTTTGTAGGCCTATTATTCAGCATGACTCCTATTTTGCTCAAAATATTGGGTTTTTATTATTGATTAGTATTTTTTTTTATTGAAAGGCAGTCCTCTAAAAAATTTAAATGAACGTCCAATTTTGCAATTCTAAACATCCAATTCTAAAAATTTCAGGGACCCAAATCCAATATTTGTCTATTTGTCAAAACTCTATTCATTTTCAAAATGCAATTTTTTGCGTTAATTTTCAACTGTCCAAAAATCTGACCGAACGTCCAATTTTGCGATGTAAGCTGTGCTTACGATTTAAAACGACGCTTGCGCGTCTTTTCTAACATTGGCGTACAAAATTGTACATGCCGGCTTAACATCAAAAAAAATTTTCAGGGTCCAAAATCCAATATTTGTCTTCATATCAGACACAAAACTCTATTCATTTTCAAAATGCAATTTTTTGCGTTAATTTTCAACTGTCCAAAAATTCAACTGAACATCCAATTTTGCGATGTAAGCTGTGCTTACGATTTAACTCATTCGCGACAGAGGGCCTGTCAGAGAGGATTTCAATGACCACTCTTCCCATTGGCAACTTGAGAGTCTAATCTATACTTAGTGTGGAACACAGCACTTACTTATGGGGATATATGATTTCAGAGTAATAAGACATTGGCCCTATGCAACCTGTAGGAGCTTTACATGGGATGAATGATAGACATAAATCTTAAGAAATAACATCTTTATGAAAAAATAAATTCCTGCAGTTATAAGAATACATTTTACTTGTGAGAAAAACAATTATTAGTACTTCCAAGTCATTTATGATGCACCACATACCTAACTGAAAATGGAATAGTCTAGACATACAGGGTTCAATAAAGTTCAATAAACTTATCATACCATATAGGTTCATCAATTTCGGAATAGGGGTATCAACATAATGGGGAAATATGTCAAACAGAAGATACAGTGGCTAAATATCATTTTCATTGCATTATAATAGATTCTAAAGGCATGATTGTTCAGTTTGTTTTCTTCCTAAAACTGATATTGCTAAAATTTAGGCAACTCTTTGATTATCTTTGTAAGTAACTTACTCTACCCTGCTTGAGAATAGACTGGCCTGTCTACCTATTTGCATATGATATGCGCGCAGTGCTTACACACTGGGTTGTGTGTATGCGTAAAGCACACAAGCACATAGACATTGCATGGGACATTGTACTGTGTGTTGTAGGCACAGAGATACGATCTTACGTATACTAGAGAGGGAACTCTTTCCGCGTGTTTTTATTTCCCATAGGTTTTGTACATAGCCAACATGGCTGCCGGCGGACAATTTGAAGGATGATTTTGGAGGGTCAATGTTTTCTTCATGAGAATGACGTCAAAATATGCATAATGCACTTGTATGATTGGATTAAACGCTAATGTTTTATTCATGTACTCATGCATTAAACATTTTTTTCCGTCCCACAATTCCCTACGATATCTGTGCGAAGTGTCGTTCTTTTGGACTCTGCGAATTTGAAGTTTCTGAAACGAAATAGCTAGACTAATTATCTGTTTATAGAATTGATGTTCGAAATCATGGTTTCTGAGTGAACTTCATTGGAGCGGAAAATCTTGGAGGGAACATCAATACTATTCTAATGACATTCCATAGGAATAAAAGTAAATTACGCTCATTTTCATGTTTTGATCTCACTTGCAAATTGTAATGTGTTTGCCGGGGTTCGGGGCTCATCCTGTATTACGCACTATGTAAACCTCAATTTCAATATTTCTTTTGCCTGACTTCCAAATAAGTGTGATCATTGAGTTTCTCAAAAAATACTATATCTAGGGGTCTATATAGTTTGTCGTAGATCTAGACATTCATCGGAATGCTTCATGTAGGTCCAAAGTAAACCTTTATTTCAGTTTTATTGTGATTAGACAATTATCAGGGGTAGATGTGGACTTGTTTCCGACCTCCTGTTTTTTAGTAACGACAAACTGTCGATTTTAGGCCTATTCAAATTTAGGTCAATGTAGGGATATGGTCAGAGCGGGATCCGGCCTTTGATATCGCCGGTGCTAGCCGGCTAGCGAGATTGTCGATGTAGTCATGGGGTATGAAAATAGCGGGGACGGACTAGGCCCAAACTTCAAGCTTGAAAGTTGAAGTTTAGGCCTAGTCCGTCCCCTCTATTTCATCTTCATATGAATAAGTATAATTCTCAGCAGTTTCTTTTATTCAGGAACGCTTTACTTCAGAATAATCAGTGTTGAAATACGATTGACTTAGCATTAATGTCTGTTATGTTAAGTGTTACTTGTCTAAGTCTTAGATTCTGGGCTCCCGCCCGCGCAGCGGGCGGGAGCTCTCTGGGTTACACTTACAATGATGCCATACACTGCAATGGCAATGCCAATGTCAACGTGTTATTTTGTGAAATTACTTAAGCTTAACGAAATACTACAATCATGTAAGTTTACATAGTAAAGACACAAATATGTTTGACACTCGATCAAGACAAATTTCTTACCTTCAAACAAAGCAACTAAACCACCTAATCCCCACTTATTTAGGAGCCTCTCCATCATCAACACCAACTAAGCGGTCGCATGCAGACTGCAGTAAAAAATTCGCAGACGCGGCGGCCGCGCGCGCCGGGAAATTCGAAATCATACTCACCATACATTGAGTGATTCGACCTAAAGTAAAATAGTTCTTTGATAAAAATAATATATATCACAACGCAAATGAAGTGAAATACATGGAAAGTTTTAAAATGTTGTTTCTTTCACACTGATTAAATTTGTTTGCTATTACAACATTACAAGTATTAGCAAAATAACTATTGATTATTGAACACTGCACACAGTAATATATCCCTCCGCCGTTCAACTTGCATTGCAGTCATTTTGATGATGACTCTTTAGGCAAGTTATTTTTCCACTTCATACACCTAGTCATTTTTAACTTCCGGCGCAGTCAAAAAGCCAAAAGGCAAAGTAAACAGTGAAAGGTTGACCCCATATGCAGTCAAATTTGACTACATCCAGGGTTATTTTGAAATGACCACCCAAACTAGTCAAATTTTGACTACCTATTTTTAAGTGTGTAGTTTAGCAAACATTTATGATCCCATTTCATCCATCTGTCTTGGAAATCTCATATTATTTCTATTAGTACAAAGATATCAAGATCCATTATGTTCTGTCCAAGTTACGACATTATGTTCCCAAATCAATTTTGATTACTTTATATAATAGCATCATACATACCCCATTTGAACTATTGCAATGTTGTCTGGGGCTACACCTTCAAATCACACTTAGATAAATGTATTTTACAAAAAAAAAAGTAGTTCGCATTATGTCAAACGCTCCCTACCGCACTCATACAAAGCCTCTATTTTATCAACTGAACATAATGCCATTACAGGACTTGATATCATTTTAATTCCCTCGTATTTATATATAAATTTTATGCCAAAATCTTGCCTCTCCTTTTCAATGACATTTTTGTTCAAAACTCACGATACACTCTCATTAGACTCGTCAAAGCAATCAAATTCATCTACCCTTAGCTCGATCAACTATGTCTTTAAATTCCTTTAAAACTTGTTTTCCTAAGTTATGGAATAACCTCCCCTCTGATATATATAATCCAGTTCAACTCTTGCTAGGTTCAAGAGACTTATTAGAAAATTATTAACCTGTGTTTAAAAAACCTTCAGTCAATTATTTGTTTTTATATCATTGAAAATCCCCCTCCCCCTTTTTTTCCCGGCTGTTGCATCGGTGTACTTATAGTGTAATTATCATTAGTTATTGTATATTTTCAGTGTAAATTTTAACTCGGTGGCCCCTTTTTATAAGCTCTGCTTTTTCCGGGGTCACCAAACCATCATTTTATTGTTATATTATTTTGTATGTATTTATGTAATTATTGTATACCTGATGGTGGTTGAATAAATAAATTGAATTGAATGTTGGGTAAACTTTTTAGAGTGCATGAAAAATTATGATGTAATAGGCCTACCACTTTTTAAAGGACAAGTCTCCACCCCAACAAAAAAGTTGATTTGAATAAAAAAAGAAAAATCCAACAGGCATAACAATGAAAATTTCATCAAAATCGGATGTAAAATAAGAAAGTTATAACATTTTTAACCGTTTCGCTTAAATTCACAAAACAGTTACATGCATAATCCTGGCTGGTATGCAAATGATGGGACTGATGACATCACTCACTCACCATTTCTTTTGTATTTTATTACATGAAATATGAAATATTCTAATTTTCTCCTCATTGTCCTGTGAAACATTCCTCCCTGAACATGTGGCATTACCATTGTTATAATATTTTATAGTTCAGTTACGTTGGTCCTTGATGTCAAATTGGTAAAAATTGAAATATTGTCTAATTCAAACAATAAAAAAAAAGAAATAGTGAGTGAGGGACATCATCAACTCTTTCATTTGCATGTGACTAAATTGTGCATATAACTATATTTTGTGAAAAATAAGCGAAACTTTAAAATGTTATGACTTTCTTATTTTACATCCGATTTTAATGAAAATTTCAGCATAACGTTTGTCTGATTTTTCTTTATTGATTCAAATCAACTATTTGAGGTGGACTTGAACTTTAATGAAGGCGTGAACAAAAAATGTTAAATTCATTGATTTTGGTCACTTGGACCATGGGCGGAAATCCCAGGGGGGACAGGGGGGACGTGTCCCCCTACTCAAAATAGTAGGGGGGGCCACAATATCAAATTTCCCCCTACTATTTGTGGTCTTTTATGATGGTAAGAAATACATCATTGAAAAACGAAATAAAACATGTATTTTAGGACGAGATGACCTTACTTTTGGGATGATAACCATTTTTTTTTGCTTGTCAAATTTATTTTCGTCGAAATGACTTTAAATTTGGGGTAATAACCTTTTTTTTTTTTTTTTTTTGCTTGTCAAATTTTCCAGCCCCTTGTCCCCCCCTTAGTACCTTTTGGGAGAGATTTCCGCCCCTGACTTGGACCAAAATTAGGCTCGCTGTATTGTCTGATTTTTGTTAAAAATCAAACTTTAAAATTCCAGGGAATTTCTATGAATGTCGGGAAATTTGGGATTCAGTTTCGTGAAATTTGTTTTGGATATGTGGAAATCGGGGTGGAAATACTGTGATGTTGACACCCAAACCGGCCTTGAAACAGTGAAACGGGTCTTTGAAATTAGACTAGAGATTGTTGAGCACAACTGCACAACAATGCCGAACCTTCTTCACGGGAGTAAAAAAAAAATATATATGTTGAAGAGTTTTTACAAAATTACTGCTGTCATTCAAATCTTTTCATATTTTTAATATTCATATTACAATTTTAATTATTAGATTGAATGACTTTTGACCATTAGATGATTAATATTAAGCAATATTTCTTTCCAAGATTGACCCACCTGTTCTTGTGATAAGGCTAAAGTGGGTCTGACCACGCCCATTCTTCGCGTCTGTCGTTCATTTTGTCAACAAACAACTGGAATGCTCGGATCACACAGCCAGGAAATTGCCCGGGCCGAGAAAGTTGCATTTCTATCTATATTAGTAGGATGGAATCATTTTAAGAGGTAGTTTACAATATGATGTATGATCAAGTGGGCATGCCAATTAAGTATCTGTTTTTTATGAAAAGATAGTTTAAAAAACGTGATGAATGCAGCCGCGTGACCGACCGTGTTTGACTTTGAGTCGTCAGGCCAGGGCTGCAGCTGTGCGAATCCCCGTCTGTGTAGTGCTTGTGCGTGTGCATATTTAATGACCATTTAATTTTAAATGTGTGTTTGCATTTCTGCGGCGGAACACTATGGAACTCTAATATTTTAGATTTAAGAGACGATAGACTGGTTATATGCTACTCTTTTGCGAGTCTAACTCTTGTCCTTTGCATGTGAATTTTGAAGAAATTACACATTCCTCAATATTTTTTCTCCTGTATGCGTACGTGAAGCAATTAAGCCTTGGCATTTTGGCAAAGGGTGGCTTTTGTTTTGCACCCTCGGCCTCCTCCATTACTCCTAAATTTTTCTTTTTGATGGGGTAAAAGGGAAGAAATAATAAAGATGAATTACCACCTTTCTGAAAAATATGCCGGAAAATAGCAAATTTTGATGACAAACAGATAAGGATCAGCCAGGTTCTACTTCGATCGCCGTCAGCGCAGCTACAGCTGAGCGGAAGAACGTGCCAGCCAATCCACTGGCGCCTCCGTTCGCTCAGCTGTAGCTGACGGCAATTAAAGAAGAATCTGGCTGATCCCGATCTGTTTGTTATCAACATACGTTATTTTCCAGCATATTTTTCAGAAAGGTGGTAAGCTGATTGTATTTGATATAAATTTATATTATTTCTTCCTTTTTCCCCTGTCAAAAAGCAAAATTTAGGAGTAATCGAGGAGGTTGCAAAAGTGCACCCTTTCTCCATTGACGCTGTAGTTCAGCGGCGGTTGTTTGCTCCACCATTATGAGGCCAATGGCCGTCATCCGTCTGTGTAGGAGGAGGAAAAAAAAATCAGAAAACTCCTGAAACAGCGGATTTATCAGACTACATGTAGTGTAGACTAGTCTTCACATGGGTCGACATGTAGAGGGCCCGGGGGGGGGGGGGGGGGGGGGGGGGGGCACTCAGTACATAATGCATAGTGGGTATGTGCCGCGGAGGGGACCCCCGTTTTTACACTCAAATTTCCGTTCCAAGGCATAGCATTTTTGTCTTATTGAGAAAAAGAACAAAGAAAGCCGCCCCAAAGCATAGCATTTTCTTCTTATCGAGAAAAAAGAAGAGAGAAATCCGCTCCAAAGCTTCGCAAATTTTCCGTTACGCCGTTCCAGCCGTATTGATCTGCTTCAATGAGCCGCAATTTTGGTGAAAAGCGGCCGCAGAGCGCTGTCCGTCCATCGCATCTGCTTTAGCGCACCCGGCGCCCGTGCCGCCGGGCTAGCTGCATGCACGTATGCCCGTTCCATAGGGATGAAAACGCACTCATTCACAGGCGACCCGTTCCAAGGACCCCCGTTTTCACAAATATTTGTAGTTCCGAAGCCCGTTCCGAGGACCCTCCTTTTTACAATATGCCCGCTCCAAGGCCCCCGTTTTTTGTCTCGCCCGCGGCACATACCCACTACTTTATTGGTCGAGTGCCCCCCCCCCCCCCGGGGTAGAGGGAGGTCTACAAAATATGGGGGTTGGGTGCTCTGACACTAGAAATTAGTGAGGCATCCTCTTTTATATTTGGATTTAACAAAAACTATGAATTGAAATGTTGTAATCATCATCGGTACCTGTACAATTTAACTTTCCCATGTTTAAGAAGATTTATTTTTGACTGTTTCACTTTCCAAAACTTATCATTCAATTGTTTCAGAATACTACGTTCTTATTGAGCATGAATAACATTTAGAGGGTTATTGATAATAGGCATACTCTATTTTTTTTCTTTCACAGTTTTGTATCACCAACAAGTTGATCGTGTTGACTTCAAGTGCATATTCTGTTGGGACATTTTTCAGATCATTCATTATGGATTGCCAAAGAAGTGAGCAACACTTAACTACATCCACCAACTTTCTACAGACTCTTCCGCCAGAGCTAAGCCTATATATCCTTTCCATTGTAGATGTGGAGAGTCTTTGTGCTGCTTCCAAAACATGTAAAAAGTGGAATGATATAATAGAGAACACTGACTACCTGTGGAAACTTCTTTGTCAGGTCCACTGTGAGGACTGGAGAGATGTTGTGGAGGATAGGGCAAGTGGTTTTTCGTGGAAGGTTAGAATAGAATTATCTGATTATTTTCATGGATTCAAATTATTTTTTACCTTTTAGTTAAAGGGGAATCCAGCCTTGGTCATAAAATGTTGTGTTGGGAAGAAGAAAAATAAATTAAACAGAATGGTGAAAGTTTGAAAGAAATCGGACAAGCAATAAGAAAGTTATAGCTGCTTTAAAATTGAGATCACTAATAGTATGTAGATTTCAAATTGGCAACTGGGCCGGGTAAGTAAACTATGACAAGGGGCAAGGACAACTTTCCCATAGGCCATGCACTTTATTATCAGGGATTTGTGGTTTTCTCCTAAGTACCCATTCCCCTTGGGCAGTAATCTAAATATAACCAAGGTAGTATATTGTTTTATGTCATGAAAGAAAATTATAATTTGAAATGAAACTTTTGGGGAAAATGACATTTAGCCATAATATGTATTGGAGTACATGGAAAAGTAGTCATTGCCTTACATCACTATGACATCCCATATGCGGCCAATTTGAAGTCTCCATGGGTATATTGATTACCAATATTTACAACTTTTAAAAAATCATAACTTTCTTGTTGTTTGTCCAATATTGTTCAAACTTTCACCTATCAACTTGTCTGATTTTTCTTTTTCTTATAAAAACAAGTTTTTATGTGGGTTGGATTCCCCTTTAAATAGTTGAAATTAAATCAAAGTCTATACATGTGCATTCATGAGTTATACATAGTCAATTTACAGATTTGTCTGTTTTTTTTGGGGACATATTCTTTATAGATTTCTGTCACTTACATATGTAAAGGAGAAATCATATAAAAGAGACAAATCACAGAAACAGATCAATGAAAGTTTGAGAAAGATTACAGTATGAATAATTAGAAATTTATGAGCTTTTGAGTATTGAGATCACTAATGCCATGTAGGTCCTCCCACTGCAATGTGACCAAGATCTGTGATGTCACACCCATTACTTTCGACAGTATTATATCATGGATTATTGTTTGTCATATTAGAATCAGTAAGAAGAGAAATTTTTTAAATGTAATATGCTGTTTTTAAATAAGTGTGCCCCCCCCCCCTTCGAAAGTCACAACATACATAATGTACAAGTGAGGACTTTTTTTTCTATTAAAAAAGTTTATGTGAGTGAAATACATGTATCCTTCAATTTTAGGTGAAACCCCCTTTTTTTTTGCTTCTCAAATTTTTCTTGGAAAAATACCAGCCCCCCCCCCCCTTTGGAAAATTCTGGATCTGCCCCTGGTTTGGGGGTATATTTCCAGTGTCCAAGTGGGAGAGTTGTACATTTGCAACATCACAGTTCTTATTTGCATTTCCAAAGGGAGGATTTCCATAGCATTAGTGATTACGACATTCAAATGCTGATAACACTCTTATTTCTTGTCCAATTATACTCATACTTTTCACAATCTAAATGTAACCTAACTTCCTCACATTAAGGGTTTCATTCTCCTTTAAGTTGCTACAAGCTATAAAATACAAGTATTTGGAATTTGATGAAGTCCCAAATAGGATTCTGATGTAGATGAGATGCACAGAAGGAAAAATCAAAACAGAAAAAAAGTATTTTGCACAGTGTTCCAGGATGCACGACTTCTTGTCATCAAGATACATGTTGCATTTGTGATTTTTCTATTGTCATATTCTTATTTCTCAACACTCAAGAAAATGAACTTAAAACTTGTACTGACCTAATAATTAATTTATTTCAATGTTTTTGTTATGTGCAGGAAACTTTGCAGCGAAATTTTAAGCATCATGCTATTAGGAGGAAATGGTTGAGAGGGGATTTCAGTAACTTCAAATCCTACGGAGACTTGCCTCCACGAATTATGTGCATCATGGATAAACACCAATGGGGAGAGATATTCGAACTTGAGCTAAAAAGATAATCATCTAGATAATCTGGACATTGTAGAAACCTGTAGTCAATTGCTGCATCAATATCATGTTCAGTGTTCATTGTGATGTCTTATTTTTTTTATATGGATGAGTTATCTATGCCATAACAAACAATCTTGACAGAAGCTCTCAAACAAACAATCTTGACAGAAGCTCTCATTGATACTCATACATGGAAAGATTGTAGTGTATCACTGCTGTTATGATACATGAGTGTATTTTCATTGCTTTATGATGTGTGGAAACTTTAAATAAAACATGCAAATTAGAATTGTATTTAGTAGCCTATCTGTAGTTATGCCTTGAGCAAGCACTGGATTTCCCCTACTCCTGATCCCCTCAAAATAAAGATTTAAGAAATCACAGGTGAGTCGGGGGGAGGGGGAGGGGGGGGGACCCGGGAGCCGTAAATGTCTGATTGTGGGCTGTTAAAACCTTACATCTCAAAACTTAGATATTTCAAGGACAGGTCAGATATTATGTAATGATGGCAGTATCATACACTGTATTGACTGAAAGCAGTCTCCTAATTCATATAAAGAACCCTCTAAGTAAAAGAAGGTTCCCACTTATGTCATAATAAATTCTAAGAAACAGTTTTTTTTTCTGAAATGGCCTCAAAATTTTTAATTTTATGTCATAATAAATTCTAATAAAAAGTTTTTTCTGAAATGGCCTCAAAATTTTTAATTTTGAGATACAGGGTTTTAATAGCCCACCAACAATATGTCAACCTAGTAAAACATAATTTCTGTGGTCTTAAGAGATTTGTCATGCAGATCCACCTACATTTTGGACATACTTCTTGATATATGTATTTTTTGTTCCCACTGTAAAAGATGCATCTTCTGGTCTTATGCTTTTGTTCATGCCCCCCCCCCCTCATGCCACTAAATGTATGTGTTTTATGGATTGCAGATTTTCCAGGCATCGAATGCTTAGGTTTTATGAAGATTGTCAGTGACACAATATTTTATCCTGTAGATATTTTATCTACATGTATGTACTTCCTACTCTCAATTTTATTTGAGTTATTCATGTCTCATATTTTTTAATGTCTTGTTTTTAATTACAGTGTATATTCATATATTTTTTAAAAACTATTTTAACAAAGCATGTTTAACTTGTTTGATAGATATAAAGCCACTTGATATATTTACAATATAATATAAATTATATATATTTAACAATGTGCAATTATTAAAATTATTTTGAACAAAGATATATCATTAATGCTAGCTGATATATATGTCTCTTTTTTTGCCAGTGCTGTTGGCAATTTGATATTTTTTTCTGAATTAAAAACTCAGATTTTACTATGTTGTTTTCTTTTAAATATTAATTATTATAAATTCATGACAATTGACAACTTTAATTGAGATGATATAATAGCAACTTCTTTAAGATATTTCACTTACATGGTGGTGCAAAATCATTTAGTAAAATGGCAGAGAAATTGTTGCCCTGTGATTTTAGCATGTTAGGAGAATTTTGTAGTCACCATTTTAAAGTCAAATTTACACATTTCTTATTAGACTTATAAATATCAATTTGATTAGTTTCATACTTTCATTTCCATTTTGCATGACTACCCCCGCTTGCCATATACATATTTTTCATCCTATTTACACAAATTATTGTTGTTATTTTTTTTTAGGTAAAGGAACTTGTTGTTGTAGTTGCGTTTTGTTCTGAATCATACAAATGTGGGGGTAATCTTGGTATAGAAGGGAGGATGATATTACCCATCTCAATCATGTACCATAAAGGCAGTAAAAACTTCTCTACATGTCATCAATTATGTAAATAGACAATATAAATACATATGGCACAATAAGGTATGTCATATTAGGGAACACTAGAATACAAATAAAATAACATACCTTTTGTTAAGAAAAAGTGTATGTTTCAGGATAGAATGGTACATGTACATTATGTTTGCAGAGTGAACTTATTCACTTGATAGGGTGTTTTTTCCTCATATTTGTGTGGACATTCGTGTGATCAAACAATTTATGATGTCATTTTGCAAAGGGTTTACTCTTAACATATTTTGGGGATTATTTTACACTCAAAATATGTTGAAATACGTATAAATAGCGAATTCTATCGACCAATATTGAGACCGATTTATTTAGTGGTGTGGGTCTGTCATCTCTTCGAACGTGTAATGTTTTCAGGATCTTAAAGGAGAATGAAACCCTTGAAACCAGCTGAATCCATATCAAAGAGAAAAATCAAAGAAACATATTGTTAAAAGTTTGAGAAAGATTGAATAAATAATAAGAAAGTTATGAGCATTTGAATATTGAGATCACTAATGCCATGTAGATCCTCCCATTGGCAATGCGGCCAAGATCTGTGATGTCACACACGTACAACTCCCTCATGATTACTTTAGTACTTATTTCACTTATATTCTCACTTTTATAGAGTCTATCACAAGGTGAGGTGTTCTCTTTATGCATGTTATGAGAGGACAAGTACAGAGGTTTCACAACAATATATCATTGATGAATCGTTTGTCATATATGATTAGAATGAGCAAAAAGAGATGTTTTGGGGTATATTTTCAGTGTCCAAAAGGGGAGAGTTGTTCATCTGTGACATCATAGATCTTGGTCGCATTGCCAATGGGAGGATCTCCATAGCATTAGTGATCTCGACATTCAAATGCTCATAATTCTTCTATTGCTAGTCCTATTTTACTCAAACTTTTGTTGATCTTATTCTTTGATTTTTCTGCTTTCACAAAAGCTAACTTGCTCCAAGAGTTTCATTCTCCTTTAACTTACATGTATGAAAACCCCCCCCCCCCAAAAAAAAAAGGACACATGCATTTATCCATACATGATCCACCCAAAGTGTTGCTTTTGTAGCATCTTCAGAATGTAGTTTTGATTGACACTTTCAAAAAGATAGTCTTGATAAAATGTTTAGCACAAGTAACTCAGTGCATAATTCATGCAAAAAAAGCACCCTAAATTATGATGGTTTAACTCGAATAGAGTATGTAATTTGCAAATATGGGACATCTGCACAAAAATCCTTGTTTAGAGTGTGCAAATTTGGGACATCTGCACAAAAATCCTTGTTTAGAGTGTGCAAATTTGGGACATCTGCACAAGATCTGTGTTTAGAGTGCCCTAGCAGCCTGCCCTTGAATCCTCGTTTAGGGTGCTTTTTTCAGGTCGATACTCGCGGATGATGTCTCTTTAATGGCAGTAACCCTCCCCCTCCCTCCTGGTGTGTACATGTATTCAAATTCATAAAAGATTCAGTTTATAACCTTTTCACATTGGGTAATTCTGGTTCATCAATATTTCTTGTATTATTATCATTGCAACTGTTGATAGTTATGTCATGTTGGGTAATGTTTTGTTGTTTTGTTGGAATACTCCTTAAGTTTGTTATAAACACCAAAACATGTCAGTTGCATAAACCAGGATGTTTGTTACATATAGATATCATTTATCTAAAAAATAGGGATTGGTAATCTGAATTTTTTTTTTAAGTTGGTATTCTGGATGTTTGTAATCTGATAATGGAATGAGGTTACCTTATTTGAAAATGAAATACATTCCATTATTTTGAAGGTTTGATGGTCAGAAAATGAAATAAAGTTTGTCATTGCAAAAATATCTAATGAAACTGTAGGAACCTTACTTTATTTTCAGACTTTTGAACCTGTGGAATAACAAAGCTTTTTTTTCAGATTAATCAACCTTTGAAATATTGAACCACAAGAAATTTAAGAATATTAAACCTTCAAAGTATTGGAATCTTTAGAATAACGAACGTGGAATATCGAGCTGTAGCCGACATTTTACACTGTCATGTATTAATATTCTTCAATAAAATTATATTTTCCAAGTGACTTTAAACTGATGCAAGAATGTTGGCCTTTGATTTTTATTTGTTCAGAATGGTTAAGAATGAATGAATCAAGATTGAGACAATTACTAAGTGAGGAATAAGATGAGAAGTAATAACACACCCAAAAAGAGGGATATGGGAGCACATTTGCCACATGCTTTGTAACATTTTTTTTACCATTGGAATTATTCTTGACATGATGTTGCAAAATCTGTAGCATATAATTTCATGATTTGAAAAGCATAGTAATTTTTACAAATCTTGCAAAATAATTCAGATTTAAGATTTTTCACTCATGTACAGATCTTCAGTATATTATCTGAATTCGGATGTTTTATATCCCAAAATGCAAATTTGACAAAGTAAAGGGGGGTTTTGTCAGTAGGCAATTTATGGTGATGTATATATTTAAAGACAGTTGCTTTAATGCCAAAATATAAATTGCAATTTCTTACATGTAGGAGAACCAAATTTATGAAAAATTTGTTGGATATATTTCTTAGCATGTGTTTCTATATTCATTCAACACATGAATCACAATAATCATAATGCATGAAACATACAAAAATAAATGCTAGAATTACAAATTGGGGCAAAAACACATAGATATTAGCAATAACAAATAATCATGAATGGTATTAGGCCTAACTTTTTTGGGGGAGGGGGTGTTATTTAGTTTTCAAATTGCTTTTATATTCTAATGTCATCTTTGACAAAATTTGTAAGCTCTCATTGCCATGCAGCTTAAAAGTCCCAGTTGTAAGCTGATAAATATTACTCCCGAACAAACAAGAGTATACTATCAATCAGGGATAGAAAATAAGCAAAGTTTTGTTAATTTCATAAAGCAGTTGTCACATGGTGAAATGTAATGAAAGAGTGGATCCCTTAAATGGATACTGACATTTTATACGCTCAGGGATGGTGCTACAGGAGGGGAGGGGGGATCAAGAGAGGTTTTCATGTAGTGAAAACAAAGGTAAACAGAAAGGGAATTAGAAGGAAAACAAGTATGAATGAGACATCATTAGTTGTCTTTCCTCCCCCGCCATATCAACATATAGTGGTGCCATAATATGCAGATACACTTTTCATTTTTTTTTTATTAGTGTTTGCAATATTGAAACATTTACTTGTTTGTTATTGTAACTGCAGATTGTCAGTAAATATTTTTCAATTTTGGGCTTTTAAGCCCCAAAATTTATTAAAATATGTTACAATATTTTAACTTCAAATATTCAGTTAGTGTCATGTTTTACTCTTCTTTGGGATCGAAATATTTCAGATAATAAAATACAAAATAGATAGTGTCACATTTACTTGCATACTGCCTTACTAAGCTGTAGAATGCTATAACTTTCTTTCATAGTAGAGGGGAAATTTTCAGTGATATGCTTGTTTTTATTTTACCTTTTTATCCAGGGGCCGCGGAACGGTTTTCAAAGTGGGGGGGGGGGGCTGACCATGCAAAAAATCACAATCACATGGTAATTTTTACATTTTTGTACACGGTTTTGGAAAAAAGTGGGGGGGGGGGGCTGAAGCCCCCCCAGCCCCCCCCCCCCCCCCCGCTTCCGCGGCCCCTGTTATCACTGACTGGACTTTGCCTTGAAGCATAGAAGTGGATACTATATCAAAGATGAATCAAACGCATTAAAACATTTGTATCTAAAAACTTTATAATTTGTTTAAAAAGGCAAATGTCAGAAAATGAGAAATTCAATCGCACTGTTTTGTTGAAAGTTGAAGATTTTGGTATTGCGTCCTCTTTTGGTTCGAGATATGAGGGATTTTTGCTTCTGCTGACGATGTGTCGGCCAATAAGACGTTATTCAGAGGGTCACGTGATCAATCAGTAGGTCACAGAGAGAGCTCGGCTAGCAACCCAAACTCGCGATGGCCCTCGACTGATAGCGCTGGCGCTGTAACACATGCAAAGCCTATGCTGATTATGCGAACGACCCCGGATCTACGCTAGCTAGCTAGCTGCATGCATGCACTGTGTATACTGCGCTCTGCGGATCGGAGCTGTATGAACGAACGCCGATTGAGTCTGAGTTTTGCGACAGAGGATGTTTTTTTAGGACTATCTACCATCACTTCAGCCCATTTTGAAAGAAATATTTTCGAGGGAGAGCAATGATGGTAATAAGGAACGATTATACATCCCTTTGAGCTCTTTATTGGCGAATTTCCGCGAAAATCAGAGGACAGAAGTCGAGATTGGTGAGATCTTCCGCAATTTCATGCAGCTGAGCTGAACTTGAAGTCAAGACAAGATTTAATTAGACTGAAGTGAAGTCATTCAGACTCAGAACTTGTAACGTTAGGGGATCTGGAGTTTTTGGACATTTTATAAGTATAATAATTCATAAAAACAGCTTGATGAATATGTCATAGTGGATAGAAGTTTGGTAACTACAGTACAGGATTATTCATTTGTAAAATAGGCCTAACCTGCTAACCCTCAGTTAGACTGCCTGTGGAGAAAGAGAAAGAGAGAATGATTGTCATTGACACTTGACTTGACTTGATAGAAGTACATAATTTGAAGAATTATTAAATTGATGCTTGGACTTTCAATGGTCTGGGCAGGGTTTAGCCTCCGTAGTTCTGATGCTCGTTTGCCGAAAATTCAATTCAACTTTAAGGATAGAACTGATAACATTTCAGAAAAGGATTTTTAAATCATCAATGCATCACTTTTGTCCCTGATCTACAGCTGTGAACATTGTGCAATTTTATCATCTTGTTGGGCCACAATGTCATCTGGGTCAACAGCAGTGGACAAGATAGATCCCTTTGCCAAGAAATCTTTACGCAAGGGAAAGCAAAAGAAGTCACAAGGTTCTTCACAATATCGGCTGAGTAACAACACAGATATTCAGCAACTTAGTTTGCTGAAAGGTGAGATTGAATAAATGTATGGTAAGGTGTCCCAAGTCTGCGCAGTGCCCCTTGTCTGGGCAGTATCTTCACAGTTTAAGTTAAGAGAAAAGCCCTCAATTAATTTTTGTATTTAGTGTGGTAAGGTGCCTTGAGTCTGCACAGTGCCCCTTGTTCGCACATATATCTGTGCGATTCCAATAAATGAAGACACGTATGACGTAACGAGTTACTAACGACCACAAACTCTACACCTGCAAATAAAATGGTGGGAAAATATTGAATTTCAGGCATTTCATGTGACGGCCTCAAAATGCAGCCCTTTTTATCAAAATCCTTGAATCGTGTGTAAAGTGAATGGTTGCACAGACATGGGGCACCAAATTTTTATTTAGATTAAAAATGACTGGCCCGAATTTCCCCCCCCCCCCAAATGTTGTTTTTTTTTTTTTCTTACACTGTATATTGCTATTAGATTTTCACCAGATTTATAAAAATTATTTATAAAATTTTATAAAATTTCAGGTTATCAACTGAAATTTTTTGTGGAATAAAGATAAATTCATATTTAATCATACATGCATAGACATGGGGCCCCCTTCATACAGTCCTATGTAAGATTTTAGTACATAATTATTACAAAAGACTTTTTGTATTCATCTGGGCTTCTGGCAGTATAAAAAATGGGGAGCAAATTGAATTGTGATACAAGGAAAATAATTTCTTGACACGGGTCCTAAAGCTACACACACTCATGGTGCATTATAATTAATTGATGACAAAGTATGCACTCTATTGGAGATAACAAATTGACCAGTGTGATTTGAATGATAACTACACTATTGAAAATTTCCATATTAGGGCGTATAGTACATTCATTTGTAGGCTGTAATAATCACAAACACACAAAAAAAATAAGAGATTACCTACATGTACAACTGTTTACAGATTTTTACTTTCTAGTATTTTCCCCCTACAATATCTGAAAACTGAATAGATTAGAGAAATTGTGATATGTAGCAAACATGCTTTTCCCTGCATTACAAACTGATTGCATAGCATTAGGACCCCTTCAAAATCCAGTGGTGAAATCAAGAGGTGTTCAGATATTGTTGATTTTTTTAGTTTATTTTCTTCTTGGGTAGGTCTCATGATCTTAAGAATATTTACCACTACACAATTAAGTAAAACAATCTGAAGTGATGTAGGGGAAGTGAATATTCAAACTGTCATAGTGTTATAAAACAAAGTACAATGCTATATAGACCCCCCCCCCCACCAGCATATTCAATAGTGGGCATATTGGGCAAGGTAAAGAATTGAGGATGTCTGTGGATGCAGGTAATGGAATGGGGGGGGGGGGGGGGTTAGAGTCCAATGTTTGACCACATTTTTCTGACTGGCTGTGGGCATGGTCAGCTACATGTGCATTCTTGTATGTTTTCCTTAGCATCCATGATCATGATTTTCAAACATGCCTGAAAAATTGTATCAGTGTATTATGACAATCTGAACTGGCAATGTACATGTATGTGACTGTCCCTTTGGGTCACTATACCCTCTAATTAACCATTGTAACCATACATGTACGCTTGTGACAGCATCGTGCTGACCAAATAACATACATGTGTAGTGCTGTTACATGGACACAGTGTCCAAGTAGCACTGGTACATATGTACCTTTGGTCCGTAAAGCTTAATTATGGCAATTTAGGTTGACCAAATTGTACCTTTGTTTCTGGTGTCCACCAACCATCACATTTAGTAGATACCAGTATCATACAATTTTGTATTTTATTTTAAATAATAAAAACTATGCTTATTTAGCTGTAGGACTTCACAAGTAAGTGTGCATATTATATTGAATCTTTGTCAACTCAATTGCCATAATTAATTGACTTTTAGGATGTAATTACACATATTTCATACCAATGCTACATGTACATGTACTTGGACATTACATGTACAGTGTATATATATGTCCATTTAAAAAAAATCAACGACTGTTATAACTTATTCTTAATAACAACCTCATATAGAAATTAGTCTTAAATGGCACAAAATTTCCAGTAAAATGTGTGGTGAGCATATAGATTACTGTTTATACTACAGTGTATGTAATTAGTATTGAGTTGTGTTGTCACAATTTCTCTCCCAACTTTGTGGATAGACAGTTTTAGACACATGTAGGCCTACATGAATGGGTATTCACACAGTATAGTCGTGCAGTCACACAATTATTCAGTTACAGACATTGCAAGTGCCTAGCATCATCTTATGGTGCAAATGAAATATGTTCATTGATGTCGAGAATATTTACATTGCTTGCACAATGCAGTGTACTGTAGTGTGTATAGTACATCCAATGAAATGTCAATAATTTTTGAGTGGGCAAGTGAACCAGGTACATGTACATGTACATGCTCTAAATAAACAAGCACAATCTGTATTACATTGTTCTTGTTCACAAAGCTTGCTTTACTATCAGCATGTTTAATTTGCAAGACTGAATCATCAAGAGACAAGACAGTTGCTGAGACACAGAAATATTTGACCACAAGCTTTAAATGTTCAAGATTTGTAGCTTTTGGAGTAATTATAGGTACATGTAATGTACACAACACAGAGCTCCATACACAAAGCTCCATACTTTGGTAATACATGAACATACTGGGCCATTACTGGCCAGTTCTGGCCACCAAAACCGTATTATTTGATTTATGATGGCCTCCAAAATATTACATTAGAAATCAAAACATCAAAAATTAACTTATGATATATGAAAGACAATTGCAAAAAAATAATAGATAAAAATTGGATTAATTTATCTGATATTTCAGACATAGTCTTTTTTCAAGGAATGACAGAATTTGTATAGCATCAAGATAAAAACTAAAAGTAAAATGCCAATAAGATACACGTAAAAGTATGCCCCAAAAGAGACTTGAAGGGCTAGTGTACCCCAAGGAAAGTTGATTTGAATAAAGAAAAAAAACATCAAAGAAGTATAACATGTGGAGCGTTGTGGCCCAGTGGATTAGTCTCCGGACTTTGAAACAGAGGGTCGTGGGTTCGAATCCCAGCCATGGCGTAATTTCCTTCGGCAAGAAATTTATCAACATTGTGCTGCACTTGACCCAGGTGAGGTGAATGGGTAGCCGGTAGGATTTTTCCACTTTCCCTTTTTTTTCTGAATGGAAGACAATGAACCAGGGCGCGACAAACCCGCTTGCCTGGGGCAAGTGAAATGATGTGCAGGCAAGCATTTTTGAAAGGCAATTGCCTGATCAGGCAAGCATAGCAAGTGGTTGTTTTGAAAAAATAAAAATAAAATGAAAGTAAATTTCAACAACTTTTGGAGAAATCACAATTATCGACCAGTTATTTCTCATACAATGTCCCACCATTTAAAAACAGTGGAAACATGTAAAATCAGCACCAATTTACCGATAATTCATCGCCAGGTAACTCGTTCGAAGAACCCTATGGGGGCTGCCATCTTGCATTCTAAAATACATTGTGCACATGCGCTACTATCTTGTGCAACCAAAACCAAAACCCCAAAAGAGAAGCAATCTTATTGGAAAGAGTAAAATTAGAGGAACAATTAAAAAAAGTTTCATCAAAATCGGTTATGAAATAAGCAAGTTATGGGAGTTTGAAAACTCTTGTTGTACTTTCTATGGGGATCCTCAAATTGGCAAACGTGCTTCAAAACGACTGATTTTGTGGACAACTCTCCATTTGTTTTGTACACAAATTTTCATATTTTCCTTTCTTAATATTATCTTTCAAATTACCTCTTGCCTCCTTCTGAGCACAACATATGGCATGGAAAATATAATTCACATCAAATACATAAATGTCAAGGTCAGGAGGTGGTAATGTAAAATATAAGGGGAAATCTGAAAATTTGTGTACAAAACAAATGGAGAGTTGTCCACAAAATCAGCCATTTTTAAGCAGGTTTCCCAATTTACTCCATGTAGTAAATGTTCAGTGGTTGTACCAAATCAACTGAACTAGTTTTACTTCTAATAGAGCAGCAAAAAATAGTTTTTAATCAAGGGGCCTCATTTGCCCCACATCGATGGGGCAAATAAGGCCCCCTGACAACAATGTTAAATACTCATTAAAATTTAAAATGCAAATGAGATTGATTAGTTCTCATATTTCTATTGGGAAATGTACATGTAGGTCTGCTGGAGACCTAGTATTAGACATCCAAATCATACTTCTACTGCAATGCATTAAAAAGAATTTGATATGATTGGAATTATTAAAAAGGTGGCCTTAATTACCCCACTCTCCCCTATTGAACTGTACATGTCATTTTGAAAGTTAGAATGGTGGCTTAGAGGACTTAAATTCCACCATAAGCAAACTTAGCGAGCCTGATTAAGAGTTTGCTATTAGTTACAGTAAACACCTTTTCCATTTTAAAAGTATTTGGTTTGTTACAATAATATACAGTGCGTCCCAGAAAAAACGAAACCGAGATTAAGCGACGATTTATCATAACTTAATCACAAATAAAATAGACAAATGACCTACCAATGTAAAGCTTAGAATCTCCTCTTTCATCTGATATTACTTAGATTATTCCTCATTCACGCATGAGTGAGCAAAAACAATTTGAAGAAAGGATACCAAAAACTCATTTGGCGGGGGGTATCTGAATTTCAAAAAGAAAATCGCATGCCTAAAAAGTTCAATATCTGCTCTTTTATTTGACACCTTAATCACAAAAAATGGTCAAGAAGTAAAAAAGTTATGTTCACTCGAAACAATGCTTGTATTTCCATAATTTCATTAAATAAACGTGTTTTCACCGGTTTCCCACAGAAGCTATCGCATGGTTAACAAATGCATGGCTGATCGTCAACAAAACGGAGTGTCGAGTGAGTTTGAACGCTAGCCTGTAAAACCTCTTCATTTTATGAAATTATTGAAATTCAAGCCTTATTTCAAATAACCAGAACTTTTTTATTTCTTGACCATTTTCTGTAATTGAGGTATCAAATTAAAGAGCAGATATTGAACTTTAAAAAAATGTGGTTTTCTTTTTGAAACACAGATACAGCCCGCCAAATGAATTTTCGGTATCCCCTCTTCAAATTGTTTTTGCTCACTCATGCGTGAATGAGAAATAATCTAAGTAATTTCAGATGAAAGAGGAGATTCTAAGCTTTACAATGGTAGGTAATTTGTCTATTGTTTTTGTGATTAAGTCATGATAAATCATCGATAAATCTCGGTTTCGTTTTTTGTGGGACGCACTGTATTGGCAATAAGTTGGACCTACATGTACATGTAGTGGTCTTAAAGAAGCTGCATTCAAAGACAGCATGGAATTCATCACAAATACTGTCACTCCACAGCGTGCAAATATTGCACTATGCAATATCTTTCATCATAGCATGTGTTATTAAATCTTCCTACTACTACTACTGGAAGATGAGTATTAGCTAGTGTAAATCTGGTCAAATTAATGGCATTATTTCTTGCAGGATTAACAAATATTTTTTGAGAATGAACTTTTTTTTGAAGATTCGAAAATTGACACAAGCACTGGATGTTTCTATAGAAGAATACCAACTTTGAATGAATTGGTCATCTAATCTTTTCTTACCATTAGCTTTCAGCCAGAAAGGGTCATATGACTGAGATGACCATTCAAGTATCACTGAGCATCCTTTGCAATTTTCAGGTCACATGACCAAGGTCAACGAACTTCGGCCTTGGAGGTATTTGTTGAAATGCCGTCCTAACAAGTTTATCGATCTAGTTCATGAAACTTTAATAGACATAAATGTACATGTAAGAGTAATCAAGTATTATTGAACATCTTGTATGAGTTCCAGGTCACATGATCGAGGTCAGGGTCAATGAGCATAGTATTTAATTATGATATGAATTTTTTTGTGAATAATTATTAAATACATGTAGTTGTTTTTAAATTCAATCCCGCTGTTATATTAAAAATGCGTAATGCAGTTGAGACTACAAGATACATTCCACTTGTGAAACCGTTGATTTTTTATGACATCAATGCTTGTTCAATACCCAGGCCCTGGCCCTGAGCGGAAATTGACAATGCGTGCATAGCAGTAGGCTGTGCGATTTTCACTGACATTGATTTACATTTTGTACTCATGGGAATGGAAATAATATTTGTTGAGCAGTAGCATTATGAGATGATATTAAATAGACCTACTTTTTGTCTCGCCCACCAGAGGTGAAGGCGAGACTTAGGGATCCAAATGTCGTCCGTCCGTCACAAAAATAATGACACATAACTCCACAACCGTAAGTCGCTTTTCAACCAAACTTGGATGGTAGATGGACTTGGGGGACCTGCATGTTATGCTGCAGTCAGAGGTCACATGGTAAGGTCAAAGGTCATTTTCAGGTCAACGTTAAAGTTTACATGCAAGACTCTCTTATGACACCTAACTCCGCAACCGTAAGTCGCTTTTCAACCAAACTTGGATGGTAGATGGACTTAGGGGACCTGCATGTTATTGTTTGTTTGTTTGTTTGATCATTTATTTTCCATAATCATATAAAAACAGTTCATTACAATACAAATTAAATACATGCAATAATATACATTCATAAAAGTAAAATACATATAAACAGTTAATACAGAATGCCTTTCAATAAAAACAAGAAAGGGTAATACATGCTAAATCATTTGAAAATGAAAAAAAGGGAAACTAAAATAAGGCCATGTGGTCCTGTAAAATAAGTTCCCTTATATCTATATCTTATACAATAAAATATATTATGTGTTACTGAAAGACATGTTTACAAAAAAAAAAGAAACAAAAATGAAATGTGTCAGAGGAACATCGACAAAAAAAAAATATATATAACAATACATGCACAACTTGGGGTACATGTACATGTCAGTATTTTGATAAAAAGAATGTTTTCAAATGTTTTTTAAATGAGTTTTGGTTATTACAAAGAGAAATATAATTTGGTAATGAATTCCAAATGATTGGTATACTACATCGAGGACATTTTTCTTCATACATAAATAAAACTTTCCAACGATGAAAATTATATCGATTTCTTGTATTGTAATTGTGAACGTTAAGATTTGCAGAGAACATTGTGGAAATGTTATATGGAAGTAGATTGTGAAAATACAAGTAACCCAACACTGCTGTTTGATACTGATATAAATCAGTTATATTCAAAGTTTTGAGTTTTATAAAGAGAGGAGCAGAATGGGCAAGGTAATGGCTGTTGGTGCAAATTCGCAAAGCTTTTTTTTGTAATCTAAATAAGGTGTTTATTTTTAACTTAGTACAATTACCCCAAACGCTGACACAATATGATAAGTATGGTAATATAAGAGCATTATATAATGAAAACAAAGAATGATTTGAAAGATAGTATTTAAGCTTAAATAAAATACCAATACATCTGGATACTTTGCAAATAACATTGTTAACATGGGTATCCCATTTTAAATTACAGTCAATATAGATTCCAAGAAAATTTACAAAATTTACCCTCTTTAGAGGAATGGAGTCAATGGAAATGGTAATATCAGTCAATGTGTTTGAAATATCAGATAAGTTATGTAAAGAAAATATCATGAAATTGGTCTTCTTTTTGTTTATAAGGAGTCTATTAGCTTTAAACCAATTACACACTTTAGTCAATTCGAAATGCTGCAGTCGGAGTTCACATGGTAAGGTCAAAGGTCATTTTCAGGTCAACGTTAAAGTTTACATGCAAGACTCTCTTATGACACCTAACTCTGCAACCGTAAGTCGCTTTTCAACCAAACTTGGATGGTAGATGGACTTGGGGGGACCTGTATGTTATGCTGCAGTCGGAGGTCACATGATAAGGTCAAAGGTCATTTTTAGGTCAACGTTAAAGTTTACATGCAAGACCCTCTTACGACACCTAACTCCGCAACCGTAAGTCACTTTTCAACCAAACTTGGATGGTAGATGGACTTGGGGGACCTGCATGTTATGCTGCAGTCAGAGGTCACATGGTAAGGTCAAAGGACATTTTCAGGTCCACATTAAAGTTTATGTGCAAGGCTCATATGACAAGTGTTATTCCATCCCAGTCATTTCACAATGAAGTTTCGATACAATTCTGTTGCGTGCCCTCGCATATCACGATATTTCTGGTTATTTTCATATTAAAGTGGGCGAGACACAAAATCGCTTTTCCCTTGTGTTAGGATGCAATCTATTACGTCGTAAACTCTGAATAAGTAACAATTCTAACTTTACATGTACACGTACCTCGCACATTCCATTGCAATGCTCAGCAAAAATTACTACGACCAGATCTACATGTATGTCTAGGTCTATTTAGTTGTTTCTAAAGTTAGTCAGTTATTTTACACTGTTTGATATATTCTACATGATGGATTGACTGAAATCAAATTCTACCTTGGTGTAAAAAAATGTTTTATACGATGATCGATTGGGGCACGGTGACAATAAAATGTAATCGTGCACACAGATATTTTCAACTGTACTGTGCTCCAGATAGATGCACGTGCAGTGCAGTCTGGTTTACATCTAGCTACTATGCATGTTGTGGTTGATCTTTTACATCTGAAATATTTTATTGTCTCGCCCACCAGAGGTGAAGGCAAGACTTAGGGATCCAAATGTCGTCCGTCCGTCACAAACCTTATAAATGACACATAACTCCACAACCGTAAGTCACTTTTCAACCAAACTTGGATGGTAAATGGACTTGGGGGACCTGTATGTTATGCTGTAGTCGGAGGTCACATGGTAAGGTCAAAAGTCATTTTCAGGTCAACGTTAAAGTTTACATGCAAGACTCTCTTATGACACCGAACTCCGCAACCGTAAATCACTTTTCAACCAAACTTGGATGGTAGATGGACTTGGGGGACCTGCATGTTATGCTGTAGTCGGAGGTCACATGGTAAGGTCAAAGGTCATTTTCAGGTCAACGTTAAAGTTGACATGCAAGACTCACTTATGACATCGAACTCCACAACCGTAAGTCACTTTTCAACCAAACTTGGATGGTAGATAGACTTGGGGGACCTGCATGTTATGCTGCAGTGGGAGGTCACATGATAAGGTCAAAGGTCATTTTCAGGAAAACGTTAAAGTTCATGTGCAAGACTCTTATCACAAGTGTTATTCCATCCCAGTCATTTCACAATGAAGTTTTTATACAATTCTGTTGCGTGCCCTCACAAATCACGATATTTCTGGATATTTTCATAAGTGGGCGAGACACAAAATCGCTTTTGCCTTGTTAAACAAAATATTAATCGTTATAAGAAAAATTATTTTAATTGTAACTTTATTTTGTATGAAAAAAGAATTCCTCAAATTTTTTAATTTGTCAGAATAATGTGATAGAATTTCAGACAGAATGAGCGAGTCACAACTTTGTCGTTGGTGCATATCGTCTGCTGCTATTCCTGAGCCGATTTGAATTAAGAAATTATTTGGTTCAGACATATTATTTCCCTTGTTTGTTAGTACAGTGTAAGCATTATTTTCAATCTTTTCGTATTATATTTCGAAGTAAATTTGTTGAGTGAGTGAACAGACCCTGCCTGGAAGTGGTCGTGGATTTGATTTTCATTGATTTGGAGATGCAGTTGCATGCAGTTATATCATGCGAGTCGGTAGCAACTCTGCAAGTTCGTCCGACTCACCATCATTGGCGTATTCCGCTAACTATCCTTCATCCACGTCGCTTTGTTGTTCACTAGAGCTTAGGGCTGTTATCGATAACGTCTTTACCACTAGTTTTTATAATCGCTTGTTATTTGCCACTTAGCGATATAGATAAACTTTCATTGTCGATAATACCCGCTATTGTAGGAACACAGTGATTTTCCACGATTTCATGGAATTCACAGTAACAGCCTCTTGAAAGTGGCTTTTCAAACGGAAAATCACGGAAAACGTATTTTTCTTCAAACTGCTCAGAACAGCAACAGAGATTACTCCAAAGTAACAAAATACGAATACCTTCTAGTAGGCCCGTGTTTTACGGTCGTGTACACGTTGTAAACACTGAGAGCGAGTTGTGTTTTCAGTGTTTCCGACATTTCGACACGGACCCGCATCAACATGTCAATATAATATAAAAAGGGGTCTATGTAGCCGCGGTTTTAAAGCTTACCTGAGAAGTTAGAAGTATCAATCCACAAAAATTGGTGCAATTAAAAAGTTTACTCAGCTTAGCAGCGCATTAAATTAATAAAGAATGCAAAAAAAAATCAGTGCAGGGCCCTAGCTAGCGCCGACGTTCGTTGGATGCGCATTTTGCATACTGTACCGTACATGCATGCACAGATCGCTGCAGAATTAAGTGTAACTAAAGTTATCGATTGATTTTCATTATTTTATTGCCAATTTGAGGAGCGTTTCTTCGTAGGCTTGTAGCACATGTGTACGAGCGTATAACACGTAACTGTCGCAATTGGTGATTCTCAAATTGGCTCTGAGTGTGATTGAACAACGCTTTCGAGCTTTCGAGACCGGAGCAGACCCATTTCGTGGTACAAAAACTTAAGTCTCCAGAATGAATGTGGATTAAATTGGCGATTTGGAAGTAAACTCACTCTAGGTTAATTGAAATATATTGACGTATTAGTGATTAAAACATGTGCAGTGTCTGAGAACTAAGAATTAATGTGAGGCTGTGAGCTTATTCACTGACTTTACACTCCCATGCAAGCTTTATGCAGATGCTACCGTGTACACGGTGATGGAATTTAGTACACGTGCACTGACTTGACCATGCGTGTACACGTGTACCCGAAACAGGCCTACCTTCTAGTCACAAAACTCGATCTCACCCCCACTTCGCTATAATCATGACAATCCAAACATCGTGAGTTCGTGACCGCACTCGACTCCATTCAATCGAATGGAAAACATCACAAGCGCAAGTTCAAGTTAGTACCAACTAACGTACGTGTAGAAGGCAGCACAGCAATGTGTTGCTGCCCTCTGTGTTCGAAGATGTACAGCATGATATCAAAATGGCGGATAGGCAAAAGAAGTTCACTGTTTCAGAACGATGTCCAAAAAGCCCCAAAATTATCGATAAAACTTCATCTAACCCTAAAATAATGCTACATGTAATAACATGAAAAGGTGAGGATGTATTTATGCTGAATATGTTTGTTAAAAGATGTTATGTAATCATTTACATCCGATGATCGCGGATTTTAAAGCGTTCTTGGTACAGTGACAGATAAAAATTTTGACCAATTCGAGTATGTGACATCGCTATAATGGATAAAAAATGCGTATTGATTATGTTCTTTTGTTGATAGTTATCGATATCGGTGAGATATTTTTAGCGAGATATCGACAGCCCTAGTGGATGGACTTGATAAAAGTAAAAAAAAATTGTAATCTGGCTTTCATAAACTCTAATGAATTATATATCATAAGAAAAAGAAAAGTATAGTCTCTGTTTTCCATCTAGTTGCAAATTGTTATCGGTCAAGCATGAATGATTATAGTGTGATAATGCATATTTTCATATTTTTTGTGATCATTGAAGCGTAACTCGTAACGCTTCAATGATCATGAATTTTTTCTTATTTTTTGAGAGGACATGCTTTCGTTTCATATAAAATTCAGATCCTTTTCACCTGTTTTATTTATTTTGACAGGAAACGAAATTATAAAAATGAATCTAATTACACCCCTGTACAAAAGTCAATGGGGCAACAGCAGTCAGGCATCAATTCATTTGAAATCATTTATGAAATATGTAATACTGACTAAAATATTAAGAACTGTATATCAAATGAAAGCATAGCATCTCATTTTTCGGGGAAAAAAGGAAATAAGTCATGATCAATGAAGCGTTGCACGCTATGCTCCAATAATCACAGCAAGGTCTGAAAATATGCATTGTTCCATTTAACAATTCATAATGATTCATGTGCATGACTGATCACTATTTGGAAGTAGTTGCAAAATAAAGGCCATACTTTCTTTTCCATTTTTATATTCATTTTGACAGGAAATGAAATATGAAAAACGAATCTAATTACACCCATTTACAAAAGTCAATTAGGCAACACCAGTCTGACATCAATTTGTTTAAAATCATTTACAAACTCTGTAAAACCGACTGAAATATTAAGAATCGTATATCAAATGAAAGCATATCATCTCATCTCTTGGAAAAATAGGAAATAAGTCATGATAAATGAAGCGTGCAACGCTTCAATAATAGCAGCGAGGTGTGAAAATATGCATTATTGCTTTTCATAATTTATAATCGCTCATGCGTGACCGATCACAATTTCCAACTACATGTAGGTGCAAAACAATTCTCGCTTCCCCAAATAGCGTTTTCGCCGAGATCCGGGAAAAATCCCTGTTACGCGCATTGCATTATGGGATAGCTTTTCGGTATTACAACTTCCTGTTCGGAAGTCCAATGCGCTGTTTTGCCATTCAGATCAACAGTGCCGTCATCCACAACACAACGTCGCTTTCGCTCGGAAAGTTCGTGATCACAACCCTCTCTTTCACGATACAGTTTAACGGCCTTTTCTGCTAAAGTCACTAATTCTGCCCGACGCTTTCCATTGCACGGTATTCCTCTGTCAGTAAAGATTTTTTTAAGTTCCGAAACTGATTTTTTATCCATTTTGTGATCGACGAAAAATTGAACGGAATGAATGATGTAGTGTATATATTTAGCGTCTAGTCGAATACGATCGTGATGTCAGGCCGGTCGCTAAATGCAACATTTTAAGATATTCATTTTTTGTTTTATTTTTTTATAACCAAATAAAAACATGAATAAAAATTATTTTCACGTGAAATATATTTTCTATTTTTATTTATAATTCAAATGGAATCAAAACTGACCAAATTAGATAAAAAGTATTAAAATCTGTACATATTACGCTGATTGGCATCGATTTCAGCGTGGTGGAAAACTCAGTATCGCGAACCTCGCGCAAGCATGCATGACTCTGAACCGGAAGTGGTGATGACGACCCGACGGAGTGAAAATTATCCCGTCTCGCGCATTATGAGATTTTTGTTCTTATTTGGGGTAGCGAGAATTGGTATACTTCCCTCTTTATATAATTCATTATATTTTATGATGGCCAACTTAGGAATTTTTTGGTTCCAACATAGTTCATCTTCTCATTTTGCATTGCTGTATTGAGTGTTCAAATAATCCTTGTAGACACTGTAATATGTTGAAACAATTATTTTTAGTACATGTACATGAACTAAGAAAATGCCCAAATTGACAGGATTTTGCAAGATATCTTCAATTGTTTGTATTTGATGATGATTACTAGTTAAATATTACAGATATAGGTGAATACTGATCCCTCATTTATTATTCTTATTTAACCTGAGATAGTGCAATGATAATAGGAGTGGGCTATACATGGGTCAAAAATACTTTTTTTGTAATTTCAATATGACAACAGTTTTTTTTTATTCCTTGTAGTGTATCTCAACATGAAATGACAATATTTTTTGTCTCGGGTCCGAGAAAAAAGTGTGCCGGGCCAAAATCCAAAATGGCCGCCAAAACCCCCCAAAATCACAGTTTTGGCCACAACTTTTTTATTTGGTGGTCAATTTCTCTGGTTTTGGTGTCTATTCATATGTTTTGGGGGGCAGGCAATTTGTTTTTCCTATAATTAGTACTTTTAAACCATTATTTGTAGAGTTGAAAGGTAATTATACCTAAATTTTCCCATTTTTGTAGCCTTTGTTCAGCCAAAAAGTAGGTTTTATCATCTTGGGGTTCTGGGATATTAGATTGTACGAGGTCAACAATAGCAAGCAGCTTCATATAGCTATATTGCTTTTATTCCTCCACTTTGGGTTTTACGGATATTTGTGAAATATATCTTATTAAATAAAAAAATGTCAATTATCCATTCGGGCTATACAGTATACATATGTACAATGTACTGTACATACATACATACTGCACTGCATAAATGCATTGGACACCATGACAGATAACAAGGCTTGTATAAACTATAATGTCATAGAAATGAGCTCTCAGGTTTAGAATTAGATGCCTCAGAAATTGAAGATATGTTTTGTCTCAGAAATTGAGGACATGTTTTGTCAAATATGCTAATTCAGGGGGCGGAGAGAGGTAATTTACACTGTAGCTATTCTGGACCCTGTTGCATAAAAATTTACCATTATGTTAACTTAACTTAATGGTAACTTGCATGCAATCCTCTATTCTGATTGGCTGTTGATCAGCGTTACCATGATAGTAGACCTAGTAGTTACCTGACCCCATAAACATAGGCCAGTTAGACACCAGAACCAGGTTAAAAAAACCCCTCCAAATGAAGAAGATATGGCTAAAAATGTGATGTACGTATATATACATGTTTGTGATATTTACATGTAAGTGTAATTTACGTTGCTGGTTTCACCATGTACATCGGCTGACAAGGAATCAAATTCACAATCTAATTCTAAACCTTTGAAGCTCATTTCTATGACACTATAGTTTATATACAGGCCTTGTCATATGCCATGGTGGTCAATGCATGGATATATGCAGTGTAGTATGTACAGTGCATTGTACACCGTATAGCCCCTATGGATAAATGACATTTTCTTTTATTTGATAAGATATATTTCACAAATATCCGTAAAACCCAAAGTGGAGTAATAAAAGCAATATAGCTACATGAAGCTGCTTGCTATTGTTGACCTCGTACCATCTAATATCCCAGAACCCCAGGATGATAAAACCCACTTTTTGGCTGAAAAAAGGCTACAAAAATGGGGAAATTTAGGTAATATTACCTTTTAACTCTAAAAATAATGGTTTAAAAGTACTAATTATAGGAAAAACATATTGCCTGCCCCCCAAAACATATGAATAGACATCAAAACCAGAGAAATTGACCACCAAATAAAAAAGTTGTGGCCAAAACTGTGATTTTGGGGGGTTTTGGCGGCCATTTTGGATTTTGGCCCGGCACACTTTTTTCTCGGACCCGAGACAAAAAATATTGTCATTTCATGTTGAGATAAGGTAAAAGGAACACAAAAAAACTGTTCCCACAGTAAAACCAAAAATCACCCATTTATAGCCCACTCCTAATGATAATTACTAGTACTAACCAAGTTGACTGTACAGTACAGATAGGCTTTATTGTGTATTAACTGAGAGACATAGAGGACTATACTCTACAGATACAGTATACATTACATGTACATGTAGCTGAGAGAAGAGCAGTGCATATCCTGTGGTGTGCTTTCAGTGCTCCAAATCTCCATCTGATATGGTGTATGTTAATTAGGCACCTCATCGGAATGCACAATATTCATGTATGCTGTACACGTATAGACCTTATAGGAAAAGTAATCCTGTTTGAGAGCACACGTGTGGACTATATGTAGGCTACATAGTCCTTTAAAGAATGAATCTTAGGCCAGGAATATCCAACAATGTAATTCTTTTTCAATAAAACAATAACATGTTATTAATTTACACATGTAAATATCACATCTTCCTCTTCATCATCGGTTTTGCGTCCATGTGGTGCATACATGTACATCTGTACATGTAGCCTATAGTACATGTACATAGTAGCAGAATTCAAGATAACAGATTGGCAAAAAATGTGGAAATTCAAATGTTATTGGGTACACCGTCCTTACTGTAGATCGAAAAGTTGATTTGCCTAGAAAGAATAAAATGAAACATGCATACAATTGATACTGATACTGTGTTGATACTGTGTGCTGATGAGTATTGATGCAAGCGATACAAGCCCAATTTTTCTCTTATAGTTTATGAATTTCCTAATGTTTTCCTCTTTCGTCATCTGGATATTGATTTTCAGCTTTTTATTGTACCATCAGTATCTGCATGCAAAATTGAAGGGCCCTATGGCTTCACTCGATGATTTGTCTGAGGCTTTGCTAGGCATGCATTACATGTATGTGTAGTAGTTGCCAACAATCCATGTATCCACATCCATGCCAACTGTAGCCTATTTTTAGTTTGGTGCAGTATGCTCACTGTATATTGCAAATACACTAGGGAATTAAGTAGAATGCATACACTCCCCCTCAGAAAGTCTTGAAGGCCTCAGTTGTAATGAAATGTGTTCGTTTATTCTGAAACTTCATAATGCACAAATACATCTAGGCCAGTACAGTATACTGTACTCTGCAAGTGAATAAAAAAAAAAAAACATTTGTACATGTAGGCAAAGTCTTGACTAATTTAGGTTATTTGTTTTTTATCTACTTATGAACACACATTTACATTATACATTTACATGTATGCCTACAAGTACAGTACATACATGTACATGTAGGCTATAAAAGTGGTTATTGAATGCTTGTGAAAAAAGACTAGGACTGAATCGTAGAATTTGTTTTTGACTGATAACCGCCCATGATTTGATTGTTGTTTTCTGATATCTAATTTCATCCTGTACAAGGATAGGAAGTATGAAAATTAACTGAAATTCTGGACTCAAGTTCTATGACATTTCTTCCTTCTTTTTACTCAACAAACAATAAAAAAATTAAAATGGGCAGTAAATTGAACTATTCTTTTCTAATTTAATAAAAATATCACTCAGATTCATGGTCATTTGCAAATGTTCAGACAGTTTAACCAGGGAGTGGGTTACATGTAACTACGACACTTTCTTAGGGTTTCAGGTAAACTCTTGTTTACTTTAGAGCGATTTCGAGGTCACCCACAAAATGAAAATGGGCCTGTAAATTTTGCACTGCTCCACTACACCTGCGTATGTCCCGCCATTTGTCCCATAAAGGCGATAAACTTAGTTTTTCAGCTGATAAACTCGAGTTTTATCGCTGAATTTTATCGAGAGCAACTCAGTTTATCATCGAAAAACATTTTTTCATGAAAAACCTAGTTATCGCTTGAAAAACTAAGTTTATTGGTGATAAACTCAGTTTTTCGCCCAAAAACTCAGTTTATTGGTGTACATGTACATATAAAACTAGGTTTTTCAAGTGATAAACTTAGTTTTTTCAATTGAAAATATGAAAAACATAGTTTATTGAATGATAAACTGAGTTTTTTACTTGAAAAACAGAGTTATTTGATAAACAAGCGAATAACCTAGTTTGTCAAATTCGATTAAGTAAGTTTTTCGTACTCAGGATTTTTCCTTGGGGTAAGATGCATACAGATGTAAGAAGAAACTTGAAAGTGAGTGAGCAAAGTGACAGAGCTTGTCATGGGGCACTTCAGCATTTTCCAATATGAAATTAAAGGATTTCGTGCACAATTTTGGTATGTGCCCTTTAAAATTAGAAAATAATGAGTTATGAAAAACAAAACAATGAGACTTTTGTCTAAAATTTGTCAATTTTATAACTGAAAAGTTGAGAAATTTTCACCCCTCAAGGGGCACTACACTACACTTATCATTAGATTTCAAAGTACATTGTAAATGTAAATCCTATGGGAATTACGCTGCTCCTACAGAAACATAAGGGCTCAAATTGCAATTACCTTTCATTTAACAGACTGAAAGTTTTGAACGAACAAGAAAATAAAAGGGACACGTATCAGAAGTAGTGCCTAATCAGAAGTAAATAATGGCATTTAATTGGGGTACTTAATCAGAGATGAAAAGGGGCGCTCTGGAGAAGAATTTTATTTTGACAAAAAGGAGCTAAAAGGAGATAAATTTCTAAGTTTTGAAACCGCATGACACTTACTGACGAAAGTGCCTTCATTGTTAATTTTTCTCTTTGAATAATTAATTTTATTTTTGTCTCGCTTGCATAGCAGAGCGAGACTATAGGCACCTCTTTTCCAATGGCGGTGTCGTCATCAACATTGAAATCTTAACCAAGGTTAAGTTTTAGAAATATCATCATAACGTAGAAAAGATATGGACCTAGTTAATGAAACTTGGACATTAGGTTAATCAAGTATTACTGAAGATCCTGCTTGAGTTTCAAGTCACATGACCAAGGTCAAAGGTCACTTAGGGTCAATGAACTTTGGCCAAATTGGGGGTATCTGCTGAATTACCATCATAACTACATGTATGAAAGTTTATGGATCTGATTTTTAAATTTTGGACATCACATAAGAGTAATCAAGTATCACTGAACATCCTGTGCGAGTTTCAGGTCACATGATTAAGGTCAAAGGTCATTTAAGGTCAGTGAACTTTGGCCAAGTTGGGGGTATTTGTTGAATTACCATCATAACTTTGAAAGTTTACTGGTCTAGTTCTTAAAAATTAGACATGAGAGTAATCAAGTATCACTGAACATCCTGTGCGAATTTCAGGTCACATGATGAAGGTCAAAGGTCAATGAACTTAACCATAACGGGGGTATCTGTTGAATTACCATCATGACTTTGAAAGTTTATGGATCTGATTCATGAAACTTGGACATCACATAAGAGTAATCAAGTATCACTGAACATCCTGTGGGAGTTTCAGGTCACATGATCAAGGTCAAAGGTCATGTAAGGTCAATGAACTTTGGCCAAGTTAGGGGTGTTTGTTGAATCACCATCATAACTTTGATAGTGTTTATTGGTCTAGTTCATAAAAGTTGGACGTAAGAATAATCAAGTATCACTGAACATCCTGTGCTAATTTCAGGTCACATGACCAAGGTCAAAGGTCAATTAACCTTGGCTTTGTGGGGGGGGGGGTATCTGTTGAAATACCATCATAACTTTGAAAGTTTATGGATCTGATTCATGAAACTTGGACATGAGAGTAATCAAGTATCTCTGAACATCCCGTCCGAGTTTCAGGTCACATGACCAAGGTCAAAGGTCAATGGACTTTGGCCATGTGGGGGTATTATTACATTGCTGTCATAACTCTCAAAGTTTATAGATATAGTGTATAAAATGTGGATATAGGGGTAATCGAGTATCACTGACAAATTTTAGGTCACATGATCAAGGTCAAATGTCAAAATGTAGTATTGTATCATTATATGAATGGTGTTTTTTGTAAATAATTATTTTATAGTAGTTTTCAAAGTCAGCACTGCTGCTATATTGAATTGCGTGATGCAGGTGAGACTGCCAGAGGCATTCCACTTGTTTAAGCATTCAATTTCCATGATTTAGTAATTTGGGGGTAATATTAACTTTTCTATTGGAAATTCAGTAAAAAAATTGTAGTCATCTCTTACTCCAAAAATGTATTTAAATCATTAAGAGCTTAAATCATACTGTATGGTTTAATTGATTGACAGAAATTGCATAATTCGTTGAAAAAAAAAGTTTTTAAACAATAAAAAACGTCTTGTTTTTTTTAATTACTATCCTGGACACAAGGGTAATCAAGTATGAATGATTGTTTTGCACACATCTTAGGTCACGTGATCATGGTCAAAGGTCAATGGACATAGTATTTTATAATCATATGAGTGTTTTCTTTTGTGAATAATTGTTCAAGAGCTGTTTTCAAAGTCAGCACTGCTGCACATCGCATTGCGTAATGCAGGCAAGACTGCCAGAGGCGTTCGACTTGTTTGATAGAAAAACCGAGTTAATCGGTGATAAACTGAGTTTATCGCTTTTATGGGACAAATGGCGCGCCATACCTATGTACATACTGGGCAGTATGACCAGTGAAATGCTGGTATTGGTCAGCCTACATGTAGCCTTTTGTGTATGTACATGTACATGTCTACTGTAGATATTCCAAATTAACCTTAGTTTATTTGCTCGAACCAGGAAATGAATTCACTCTAATATATTCACAAAGTTCAAACCAGCCATAGTTACACATGTACTTGTATTTGTGTCTGTTATTGGATTTTTTATTTACGCATGCCAATCTTATAATATGTTTTGGTGGCACGATATTTAGTTCTTTTGCACTGTTTCATGGCCTAACATGCACAGTGAATACTTCTTCATGTATGAATGCATTAGTTTTATGACCATGTCATGCTAGATACATGTCTGTACCATACTACCAAGTCAAATACCAGCATAAATCGAGTGCTGTCATTGTTCACCTGTAACAAGTGCATGATCAGTTCTCAAACAAGCATAACCCTGGTTGTACAAGTATGTATCTCCAATAGCTGCCACTAGTTCTATCTATAGGAAAGCTGCAGTATTTCAAAATACATACAGGTAGCTGTAACATGAAGTACCAATATAGAACTGTAGTAGAAAAAAAAATTATTGGTAATATTTCTTAAAAGCATTGTGCACCTAACTCTCAGTCTATCTTAAAGGAAAATGAAAGGATAGATTTATTATCTGGACATAAGCCGATTACATTTCACTAATTAAAATAAAATTAAAATGAGGCAGAACGGTTTCCTATTTCCCATGATATGCCAAGTCAAAGTTATCAATATTTTGATATTCGAAAGACCCGTGGAGGTCGCCATTTTGCTCATACTCCCCATATCTCCGTGGGGGTTGTGACGTCAGCGACGAACAACTCGGTGTCCGACCCGGCTCGCGCCTGTGATTGCTAGCGTAAAACACATGGGCCAATGCTGATCAGGATGGTATACTGCCAGGCGTATGGCTGAAAAGGAGACAAAATGCAGCTAGCTTTTACCGAATTCACGATCCGCAGAAGAAGCCAGAAATCTCTCTCTAAAAAAAAATGGATAGCTGCTGCTGCTGACCATGCACCGACATGCCTCTACATGCTCTAGCTGTGCTCGTTGAGCGATTTCTTCGGCCGAGTATTGTGGCTCGAAGTCGTAGGCTCTCGGGCTTTCCATTTCAATAAAAACGTCCGCGATAAGTTTTGTTTTATTTAAAATCGACGGTAACCAATAATAAACAACGTTAGATATATAGAAATATAGCACAATCAACAATTTCCCGATATTCAATCAGGATAAATAATCAAACTTCCAACATATAACACGATCACTCGGTTCAGGGTATATGACTGTCCTTACAGTACGTACACAAAGTTAGCTTTGTCAAATTTGCCAATTTGGATATCGTAAATAAATGTGTAAATTTTTTTATCAAAACTCATCAATTTGTGTTTTTAAACCATAAAATTATTTAAATAACTTTTTAATATTTTCAAGTATTTTATATGTATATTTTATTTATTTCTGGTAAAAAAAAGTATCTTTATTATGCGAACTTGGGGGCGGTTTCAGCCCGGATAACTAGCTATGCATTATGCATATGGAAGTACCGGTACTACCGAGAGCAGTTGTTCGTCGCTGACGTCCCAATTTTGAACGAACCCCGCAACAGTGTCGATCTCCATTCAGAGACTTCGAACCTGAAGGAGCCCAACTTTAAAGAGGTAGTACTCAATACTAGAAAATCAGATTGGGGTATAAGTGGATTCATTTTGATTTTCATGTACTTATCAATGATATTTAATATTAAATCTTGGGTTTCATTCCCGGGGGGGGGGGGGCACTCAGTATATAATGCATGGTGGGTATGTGCCGCGGAGGGGACCCCCATTTTTACACTCAAATTTCCGTTCCAAGGCATAGCATTTTTGTCTTATAGAGAAAAAAGAAATCCGCTCCAAAGCTTCGCATATTTCCGTTACGACGTTCCAGCAGCCGTATTGATCTGCTACAATTTTAATGAGCCGCAATTTTGGTGAAAAGCGGCCGCCGCAGAGCGCTGTCTGACCATCGCATCTGCGTTAGCGCACCTGGGGCCTGTGCCGCCGGGCTAGCTGCATGCACATATGCCCGTTCCATAGGGATGAATACGCAATCACACGCAGGCGACCCGTTCCAAGGACCCCGTTTTCACAAACAATTGTCGTTCCGAAGCCCGCTCTGAGGACCCTCCTTTTTACAATAAGCCTGCTCCAAGGCCCCCGTTTTTTGTCTCGCCCGCGGCACATACCCACTACTTTTTTGGTCAAGTGCCCCCCCCCTCCGGGGTTTCATTCTCCTTTAAAGCGACCTTCCATTGACAAATCATGGGGAAATCAAGGCCAATCTAAGAACAGAGAAGGGATTAGAGTCTTTCGACTGCATGCCTGGGGGTGTTATGTAATAGACGCTGGCATGTCCGGGATGTCTAATGTAGGAGAGCAATAGTTAGTAGACTAACCATGGAGCGAGAAGTACACTGTTTTCACTTTGGAACATGTATTTTCACAGAGGATATTTATTTTGGTTTAGCAATCAAGAGACCTGCTAAGAGTCTAGGAATTGGGAATGTTGGAAACTAGAACTGCGACAATCAGAAGTAAATAACGATCACGAGTTAGGTCAAATTTGTGCTGTCCGAACCTTTATCGCATTAGTCCGACGTGCTGTCATGCATGATGGACGGATTATATTATGCAAGTCAATAGGCCTTTTGCAAATTTCGTATTGATTCAATTTCCCCATGATTTGTCAATGGCAGGCCGCTTTAACACAAGTATTTTACTTTTTTGTCTCACCTGCGAAGCAGAGTGATCCGCCCATCGCACGGGACGGACATGTATCATGGTATCACGTTTGGTGTCCGTCCGTTAACTTTTCCTTGTAAATGCGATAACTTCAGTTTAACTGAACCGAAGCTCATATAATTTGGTACGTATTATACTAGCATGGATTCCATGAAGCCTATAGATTTTGAGTTCAAAGGTCACAGTGACATGTTTCCATCTTACCCTTCTGCAGTCCTTGTAAACGTGATTACTTCAGTTTAGCTTAACCTAGGCTCATATAGTTTGGTGTGTATGATACTAGCATGGATTCCAGGAAGTCTATTGATTTTGAGGTCAAAAGGTCCAAGTTCAAGGTCATAGTAGGTGGTTTCAGACCCCCTCGAAGTTCGTCAGTTCCAGGTATTTTCTGATCGGGAAATTTACCCCGATCAGAAAATACCAGGTAATATTGGCAATGTGAAAGCAAATTACGCGTAATCTCCCCGAAAGAAAATACCCACTAAATAGTAGGTACTTGTCAAAATTAGGATAACTTTTCGCAGGTATTTTGGCAATGTGAAAGCAATTTACAGGAACTTTTAGCTCAGCGTGTAGTTGGGTGCGGGCGTCGTGGGTGGCTGCTGAGCTAGTGATTTTGAATCTTGCGCCTTGCTTGCTTATCAGACTATACTGCGCATGCTCGTAACTTCAGGAACTTATCCCAAAAGGCATGTTAACTACAGTTAACTACAATAATGCTGTGATGTTTAGATGAGCCAATACATGTGTGTTAAAAAGTTCATTACTGGCGAGGTGGCACTTGGAGAGAATAGCCAGATTAAGTCATCTCTGCAAATATCTTCCAAGTGATCAGACTACCACCTGCTAATTCCCTCAGTGAAATTGACTTTCATCAGTGTGCCCTGATTTAGAAACTGTATTATTAAGAGGACATGCTTGAGGTGTTGCCCTTTCCCAGGCACATAGCATACTGCAAACTGCCATCTATAACATCAGTTATACTTTGGCAGGCATGGTATTGTATGATATGGTCAAGCTCGTCTTGTGATCAGTTGCATTCTTCGTTCTACAAGTATGCAAAGTGTGAACGTCTGGAGTAGAAATACAGTTAATGTGACAGATCATGATTGTTTAAATCTGTTGGTGATATGCATTTAATGATATGTTCTAGGATGTTACATATAGATTTTCGGAAAAGTGCTACAGAGTCGGGAAGTACTATAACAATGGCAGTTGAAGGAATCTCTCAAATCATTTAAGTGCATTTGCCATTTCCCCTTTTAATAGTAACTCTCGTATCAATTTGTTGACAGTGTACATCAATACGCATGTATGTAAATGTAATGTATGTGTTATTATGGTTACATCTTATTCTGTATTTTATATTTTTCTCTGATCTCTTGTTACAGACACACCCCCTCCAGAACAGCAAGAATTGGTTGTCAAGAAGCTAGAACAGTGCTGCATGGTGTTTGACTTTATGGATGCTGTATCTGAGCTCAGAGGCAAAGAAATCAAAAGAGCAAGTCTCAATGAGCTAGTTGATTACATCACTACTGGGAGGGGAGTCCTCACAGAACCCCTGTATCCAGAGTGCATTCAAATGGTATGTATGAGCCTAAATCATTCAACTGTAGATACATCTTAATGACTAATAAATTGAGCATGTTCAAGATGCTCATGTATATTACTGTATGTGTAGCTTTTGCCCATTAAACTATAGTCACAGGTTCATAGGTCCATACGAATCTCACGGTTCATACAAATTCTCTAGTACGTAGAGATTTGCAGATGGGGCATAGATTCTTACGACCTTCTTCAGAACATGTCAAGACCTTAAGAAACAAAATGATTTTCCGTAATACAGTGGCCCTAGAATTTGTATGTTTTGTAAGAATGCCTTTAGTTATTCTTTCGTCAGACTTGCGGCTGTCTTACAATTTCTGGTGGATGTTTCATAAAGCTGTTCGTAAGATACGAATGACTTTACGCACAACTGGTGATCCTTTCTTGTGCTATGCGATATCCCTATGATGTAATTGAGTTATGACCTAAGAACAGGTTCCAGTCGTGCGTAAAAACGTTCATAACTTTACGAACAGCTTTATGAAACACCCGCCTGCTGTCATAAGATGGTTGTATGTGAAACTGAAGGCACTCTCAAGTTGATTTGTATAAAGATATTACTCAACAGTTGTACAAATTGTGTACCTATGCCTTACCGCCCCTTACGGGTCCCTTGTTAGTGCTTTACAAATGCCAAGAGTCGTTTGTAAGTGTGCTGTACGAATCTCTGTTTGTAAGGCATTCTTACGATCACCATCTCTTTGAATAAATTAAGGCGTTATTACAATAATAAGGATTTAAGGCTTCTAGAATTGTTGTGTCGAAATTTGAACTAAAATTGCTCTGACAGTTGCTCAATATACATGTACTACACATACAGGTACATGTACACTAAAATGTTTGCTCAAAAAAGCCTCCCACTAAGTCTGGTATGCTTACTATGACATGGTACCATTCACAATCAAAACCTATTTTAAACTGTGTACTTGGACACAAATCAAATAAATTAACATTTTTCATATATACATGTATAGGTCAGAAATTGCTCAAACAGAATGTAGTACAATTTCAATTTGCGAGAATTCCTAAATAGTTCATTTATTTTGTGTCATCATTGTTATCAACTAAAGAATGATAAAGATGAACTAAATTTGTAAAGAGACTCATTTCCTTTTCTAAATATATGAGGCTCATGTATGACGATCCTTGAGTAAAGTATGATTATTATTGCACACTTTCATTTGTCCTGGGTGCAACATGTTAAAGTTTTAGTTGAATTCATTAAAGCCTGTCATGAGCTACTTGTATTAACATTTGTTCATGCCTCTAGAGTAGCATTTTTCAAATGTTTTTTTAAGACCCATAAATGGTTCCCTGTGCACATTTTGGACTATGACTTCCTCGTTTTCAGTATTGTATTACATTATGTACAATACATGTACACTATACACCTATTTTGAATGGTAGTTCTGTCAAAAATCACCTAACCGTATTGTAATCAACAAAATGTGAAAAGCCAATCCTTCAGGATATACCAAAGATTATGAAAGTATATTTCGCTATCACTGAAAATGAGTTAAATTCTTATAGGTCTCTTTATACTGGCATTTAATGTATTTTATTGTGTATTATGTTTATTTTTAGATCTCATGTAATATCTTCAGAACATTGCCGCCCAGTGAAAACTCAGATTTCGATCCGGAAGAAGATGAACCAACACTAGAAGCATCATGGCCCCATTTACAGGTACATAAGAATGAAATAATGGTTATATGATATCATTATCTTTTAATAATAAAAAAAAATGTATTGCTAGGTATTTGCAATGCATAGTGTATATTGAAACACTATTCAATTTTAAAGCTCAATGTTATAGCTCTGAAAAGAAATACAGACTTTGGTAGTAGGATGTTTGTAAACCTGTTCAACAGTAACATGGTACACATTATGTCCCCAATTGACTAAAAAGTTTATTGTCTCTATTTTTTTGTTTCCAGGGCAAGCATATGCATACATCAAAATAGTGTGTTGATGGAAACCTCCATAAAATCTGCTAGACTTTGTTTACAACATTAATTATTACAAGTATTGCTTATTTTGATATTTGATTTTTGAGTTGCATTTTTGATATTGGTAATTGATTATGAATAAATTAAGAGTTGGCTACTAACCCCCCTCTCCCCCCAGAACATGGCACATAACAAACTTGACACATTGAAATTCACATATCAGATAATTTACACAAGAGGTACACATCTATACATCAAGTTGACTTTGAGAAATTCAGAAAATGAGAAAATAATGATGAATGACTGGATAAAATTCACTTAAAAACAAAAGACCTCTGACCTCTGCAAAGCAGCTGCTGCATACGGCATGTAAAGTATGAATAGAATAGTTTATGATAACTTAATATATTTTTGTCATGAAAGAGTGTATGAAGTGGTTTGATTGGTGATATATTGAATGCATACAGGTAAAACTGTAGTCAGTTTTTCAAGAAATGGCATTTTATCACAAAATCAAAATTTTATATTTTCACATGTTATTCTTATCAGGGTGCGTCATAAGTTCTTGCCTGATTGCCTACAGCAAGTAAATTCAGATTCAGATTCATTTATTGGTCCATATTAAAAAAACAGAATTTTGTACTCCACTGGCACTATATTATAATATGAAATACATACATAAACACTTATAAATACACATAAATAAACACTTACAAAAATGTTTGTGTTTTGAAATAAAGACAAAAACTACTTGCCCGAATCGGGCAAGCAAAATTCTCACATTGAAATGAAATTTTTTTGTAAAGTTTTCCAATATTTCACAAGCAAAATTACAGAAGAAAAAAAAAACGCACGTTAAAAACTTTCCATTTTAAATTGCAAGCCAGTTTGTGCCATTTTCTTAGATCTATGTACACCATACACACAAAGTCATCATACATAATGTAGCTGGTGGCCGGGCCTGTCGGAGTGGCAGGCAGCAGCTGATTGGTTTTCAGTTGCAGCCGCACTGGCACCTTCCCGATCAAACTCTGAATCAGAGTGAAGTGAACAGTCTCATATGAAAAATATTTTTTCCCAAAATAATCACAAAATCATGAAATTGTTATGATTATGGATTATCAAATTACAGATTTGCTGATGTGCAAAGGCACTCAGTGAAGCACCTTTTTGCCACTCAGCGATATCGATAACCTTTCTTTTGTTGTCGATAATACCCGCTATTATTTAGGGACATGACAGTGATTGTGGGAAACGGATGGCATTCGTGGAAACTGCCTTTTGAAAGTGGCTTTTCAAATGGAAAACCACGGAAAACATATTTTTCCTCAAAATGCACAGAACAGCAACAGAAATTGCTCTAAAATCTCAACAAAACATGAATACTCCCTAGCCACAAAATACGATCTCACTTAGCTATTTTAACCATGACAATCCAAACATCGTGACTGCACTCGACTCCATTCGATCGTATCGAAAAATTCACAAACGCAAGCTCAATTTTAGTGACAAAATAAAACCAAATACCAACTAACGTAGAAGGCAGCACATGGCCGTGTGTTGCTGCCCTCTACGTTCGAAGATGTACAGCAATATATCAAAATGGCGGATAGGCGAAAGTCGTTGACTGCTCAGAATGATGTCCAAAAAGCAACAAAATTATCAATAAAACTTCATCCAACCCTGAAATAATGCTAATACCGTGAAAGGTGAGGATGTATTTATGCTAAATATGTTTGTTAAAAGATGTTATGTAATTATTTACATTCGATGAACATGGATTTTAAAGCATTCTTGGTACAGTGGCAGATACAAATTTTGACCAATGCGAGTATTGTGGCATGGCTAATCAATGCATAAAAAATGTGTATTGATTATGATATCGGTAAGATATTTTTAGCAATATATCGACAGAATTTTCTTACCGATAACAGCACTAAAGTGGCAACAACAAAAAGTTAAGTTATCGTGTCACTGTCATTCATTGACTTTTATCTGATCCAATACAAGTTTATCAAGTATGTATTTTGCTATTTTCACACAACCTGCATTTTGTGTTATTCATTTTTCTGCATGTATTAAAACCAATTTTAATTTCTTTTAATAACTTCCCGTAAGATCCCAAATTTACTTTTTTTATTGTAATGTAAAGATTGCAATTTTTTTCCAGTAGTTAATTTCTCGATTTGCCATGATCATTTCAGTTTGGTTTCATTCTGAACTCAGGGCAGGTTGATAATTGGAAACGAGCAATAGCAAGAATATTGTAAGCAGTATTATTTCATTAAAAAAAATCATGTAAAATTAATGTGATAAAATTCTAAGAATAACTATTCCTAACTTATCTATGATTTTTTCTGCATTTATTTTGTAAATCTCAAACACAAAACAAGGCTTTCTTTTTTTTGTATTTATGTTTTATTGAGTCAAAGTGAAAAAAAAACAAATCAAACATAATATAATATTTACAAGAAATCATAACATCATTGAAAAAATACATATATATGTAATTAAAAATACCCCCCAGAAAAAGCGGAAAGTTTTATGCAATGACACAGAGACTTCTTTTCACAGCAACTTTGATGGCAAGTATTCATATGCTCATAAACAGTAAACAGGATACATACAATGATACACTTTAGACAAGAAGATAACACAAATTAAAATTGAAACTTTCATTTCTTAAAATGAGCCGATAGTCTGTGTCAAGGCTTTTTTAATTAAAGGTGTCCAGACTAAGCTTAGTCCAGTCATCCAACACTTGCATCCTACTAGAATATCTCCCTTTAAATCACATCACAAGATGGGGCAATGCACTTTTAGCCTCATTCTGTATTCTCTGTTTTGATGTTTAATCTATGAAAATTCTCCTTTAGGGGTAGTGTGATATATTGAAAATGTTTCTGTAGAGGCATTGCAGTGATTGCTTTGCCATAAACTAAAGTTCAAAGTTCAATGCACTCCATGTTTAAACTTAGTAAAGTACATCCTCAGATTACAGTTTGAGTGATTGGAAAATGGACTGGACATAAAATTATTCTTGTGAAATGCACAGGGTACTGTTTGATTCCAAACCACTGTGCATTGTGAGTGAATCTTGCATCATGATCAATAAACAATAATGAAATCACCATGCTACTAATTTGAATTATGATCCTACATTATAAATTTCTATATTGTGTTCAATTGTGTTATGCGCCTTGGGCACTCTGCCAAATGGATTTGGCGCATTACAAAGCCCATATATTATTATTATTAATAAATACATATGCCACTTTAAACTGTCATTGCTTAGTATTATCGGTCATGTGTACATTCTTTCCTTATAACCTTTATTTTATTTTCATTCTTTCTCACAGATTGTATACGAATTCTTCCTGAGATTTTTAGAGTCGCCAGAATTCCAACCCAGCATAGCCAAGAAGTACATCGATCAGAAATTTGTGATGCATGTAAGACATAAGTTTATTTATTTCAAAATCATTCTTTTAGTGTTTTTGTTTCTGGTATAGAAATGAAACCCACTTTGAATAAAACATATTTTAAGATGAAGTAATTAGCAATAGAGAAGTATAACAACTCTAGATGTAGGTGGCCAGAATGAATAACTAATTAAAAATGGAAAATAAAAAAGCAAATGAAAAAGCACATGCTTAGGGGGGGGGGGGGGCACCACACCACATCATGCCATTTGTGGCAAACTGCAATCTCAAATATTCAAGTTTATTTTGAAAATTTCACTTATTGATGTATTACATTTAAGAAGTAAGAACTACATATAAAACAAGCAGCCTAGGTACTACCATATAGGAAAGGGTACTACAGGCTTGAGTACCGGGGCCTGATACGGGATATATGTATTTCATTCCATTTTCCAAGCCCATTCAATGGGTCGTATAATTTGCATGGTTATGATGGCTACCCCCAGTATTTAAGGTGAAGCACACAAGTTCTGTCAAATGCAATTTTTGTTATGTTTTTTATTTTTATTTTAGGGGGACTATGTTTAACAAGTTTTTTAGCTTTCATTTTAGGATCCAAATTTATCATCAGATTACATCTTGATTGTTTCATGTTTTATATATTTTGTGTTTTTTATTGAAATAAATACAAATAACTTGAATTGAATGGCAGAATTAATTTTTCCAATAGGGGAGATTTGGGTTATATGGAACATTTTTGACAAAAATGGCTGTAAAATGCAAATAGATTTTATTCAAGAAACAATCAATATATCAGCTTAAAGCATATGTCTAAAGGGCTACAAATGTACCCCATAAAATTCTTTAAATCTATGATGGTTTCTGAAAAAAATCCACCTTGAACAAGACCATCTCAAGTGTTCCAACTTACCCCATACGGGGTAAGTTGGAACATGGTATGGGGTAAGTTGGAATACTGCGTGGTCAATTAAGAATTAAACCGGTACAAAAACTACTTATGGTTTTAGCTTCTTTGCTTATTTTTCAAGTTCAAAATATTGAAGGTGTGTATCCTGATTTGTTGAACTTTATGTTTTCTATTACACATGATATACAGCCACTCAGGCACGCCGACTGTGTAGTAGAATTCTGCATGTTTGTGTGCATTTGATTTTACAAGCAATTAAGTGTATCAGCAATTTCAAGTACTTCTGCATAAAATTTACATGTACATGACATTATTCAGATAATTATTTATACAATGTAGTTTTTGTCTCACCTGCATAGCAGAGTGAGACTATAGGCGCCGCTTTTCCGACGGCGGCGGCGGCGGCGTCAACACCAAATCTTAACCTGAGGTTAAGTTTTTGAAATGACAGCATAACTTAGAAAGTATATGGACCTAGTTCATGAAACTTGGCCATAAGGTTAATCAAGTATTACTGAACATCCTGCCTGAGTTTCATATCACATGATCAAGGTCAAAGGTCATTTAGGGTCAATGAACTTAGACCATGTTGGGGGAATCAACATCAAAATCTGAACCTAAGGTTAAGTTTTTGAAATGTCATCATAACTTAGAAAATATATGGGCCTAGTTCATGAAACTTATACATAAGGTTAATCAAGTATCACTGAACATCCTGCATGAGTTTCACGTCACATGACCAAGGTCAAAGGTCATTTAGGGTCAATGAACTTTGGCCGAATTGGGGGTATCTGTTGAATTACCATCATAACTTTGAAAGTTTATGGATCTGATTCATGAAACTTCGACATAATAGTAATCAAGTATTACTGAATATCCTGTGCAAGTTTCAGGTCACATGATCAAGGTCAAAGGTCATTTAGGGTCAATGAACTTTGGCCAAATTGGGGTATTTGTTGAATTACAGCCATAAATTTGAAAGTGTGTTGGTCTAGTTCATAAAACTTGGACATGAGAGTAATCAAGTATCACTGAACATCCTGTGCGAGTTTCAGGTCACATGATCAAGGTCAAAGGTCATGTAAGGTCAAAGAACTTTGGCCACGTTGGGGGTATTTGTTGAATTGCCATCATATCTCTATAAGTGTATTGGTCTAGTTCATAAAACGTGGAAATACGAGTAACCAAGTATCACTGAACATCTTGTGCGAGTTATAGTAGTTTTCAAAATCAGCACTGCTGCTATATTGAATCGCGTGATGCAGGTGAGAAGGCCAGAGGCATTCCACTTGTTTTTGTCTCACCTGCATAGCAGAGTGAGACTATAGGCGCCGCTTTTCCGACGGCGGCGACGGCGACGGCGGCGTCAACACCAAATCTTAACCTGAGGTTAAGTTTTTGAAATGACAGCATAACTTAGAAAGTATATGGACCTAGTTCATGAAACTTGGCCATAAGGTTAATCAAGTATTACTGAACATCCTGCCTGAGTTTCATGTCACATGACCAAGGTCAAAGGTCATTTAGGGTCAATGAACTTAGACCATGTTGGGGGAATCAACATCAAAATCTTAACCTAAGGTTAAGTTTTTGAAATGTCATCATAACTTAGAAAATATATGGACCTAGTTCATGAAACTTATACATAAGGTTAATCAAGTATCACTGAACATCCTGCATGAGTTTCACATCACATGACCAAGGTCAAAGGTCATTTAGGGTCAATGAACTTTGGCCGAATTGGGAGTATCTGTTGAATTACCATCATAACTTTGAAAGTTTATGGATCTGATTCATGAAACTTGGACATAATAGTAATCAAGTATTATTGAACATCCTGTGCAAGTTTCAGGTCACATGATCAAGGTCAAAGGTCATTTAGGGTCAATGAACTTTGGCCAAATTGGGGTATTTGTTGAATTACAGCCATAAATTTGAAAGTGTGTTGGTCTAGTTCATAAAACTTGGACATAAGAGTAATCAAGTATCACTGAACATCCTGTGCGAGTTTCAGGTCACATGATCAAGGTCAAAGGTCATGTAAGGTCAAAGAACTTTGGCCACGTTGGGGGTATTTGTTGAATTGCCATCATATCTCTATAAGTGTATTGGTCTAGTTCATAAAACGTGGAAATAAGAGTAACCAAGTATCACTGAACATCTTGTGCGAGTTATAGTAGTTTTCAAAATCAGCACTGCTGCTATATTGAATCGCGTGATGAAGGTGAGACGGCCAGAGGCATTCCACTTGTTTACTGTAACTCAGTAGTAAAATGGAAATGGGGGCTGACACTGTATGAAATATAAATAGTGGCTTTCATGACAAATGTATGATGCCAAAATCTCATTACTCATTAGGTAGGGGCAAAGTTGGGGATGATTATAGGAACAAACACCATTAACTGTACTATTTAACAGTACTATTTAACTAAACCAGGGCTGGACTATACTATACAATAAAAATTAAAGGTCAGAACTGAATAAATGAAAAGGTAAATTATGCTAAGAACTAATGAACATTGTTGTCAAACATGAGATACAAACGTGTGGTACCTTACCCAAAAATGCACCTAGCATGTAAACAAAAATACATTGGGTAATTAATTTGGCAACTAATTACTATTACATATATTGCAGATAAGATTTCAAACCAATACATTTGTTGTTCCAAATAGCCCTTTCAATTTTGTGTCAACTAACCCCAGAGGCCCATGTGACATTTATAAGCATTTATAAAAAGGGATTTTACCATGGCATAATATATTAATAACCTTATTTTTTGTAGCTTGGTACAAGTGTCTATTATACCCCCAAACTGGCCAACTTGATCTATAAACTTCTGAGATAAAACATTTCTGAAAGAAAAAAAAGAATTACTCAGAAGGTGAAAAAACAAACATACTTTTCTTACTTCACCAGGCTTGTTTCACATGTGTTGTCTGTAATATGGTAGATGGCTGATGCTAATGGCAATAAACAGAGGGCAGTATTGCATAAAGCCATTTATAGGTATTAAAGAAACTTACAATGTTTCAACTTACCCCGCGTTCCAACTAACCCCAATCTCCCCTACTTTGCAAAACCATTCAATGCTTATGATGGTTGTATCAAAAACCTTGTGGACTGAATATGTTGACAAACACAGCATGTCGTTATGAGGTTTTGATTATTTCACCATTTGGTCAAGAGAGAAGGTGGCGTCTTTCCTAATACCCTGATTTTAAACCCTTACCATTGATTTTAGACATTATGATAATCAAACCTGCTTGTTAACAAACACAAGAGCCAAGCACAAGCTTACTGGGTGGATGGACACATGATACATGCTAGTTTATGTTGTCAATGTAGAATAAAAAATGGCATGCATAAGCTTTTCATAAATGTGTAGTGCTGAGGAGAGTGGAAATTACTTGTGTGCATACATTGTTTCTGCGTTTATGCAAGGCTCCACATTAACTTTTTTTGGTGGTGGCCCGTTCGGGCCACCAAAACCATCAAATAAATTTTTTTTCGTGGCCCGATATTAAAGTTTGGTGGCCCGAAAAATATAAAGAAACACATTAAAAATTAATAAAACAAACTTCTGAAATATTAATTCTGCAGCCACTACCACTAAGTTACTTTCACTTTATCATCTTGTACCGTAAGTAACGGTGTATTAACCGCACCTTTTTCTCGGCGGGATATAAGCAAAAGTCGGGGGTGCGGTTTATACACGGTGACGGGTCTGAGCCCGCCCGCGTAACCCCTCCCGAACATGTAAGAAGTCTGCCAGTTCACAACGCATCGAGTGGCCGGGCGTAGCCGCCCAGTGCAATGTCGTTTAGAGGGGTATGAGCCGCGGGTAATGGGTAGCGATTATTATGATCTTATGATCAAATACTGTCGTAACAAATGCACCCACCTTCATGACACTAATTTCGACTTTATTCTCGATTCAAAGCAGCGGAGTTCCCTGGCTAAGTTCAAAGAGACGCCAAGCATTCTCGGTAATAATTTGTCACAGCTGAGCGCGCGAGAGCCAAGAGCTAGCTTGCGTTGTATTGTGGTTTTAGTGCGACTTAAGCTGGCGCTATTCATTTAATTATACCCCTCAAAAGTCCCGTTTCGAGCCAGCTTATTTTTTTCTTTCCCGTTTGCTTTTCATAAGATACCATGTACACCGTGCACCACGCACAAGATCTAGAGAGACGGCACGAAGCCGTCAAACAACTGGAAAAAATACCAATTTCTTTGTTTCTTGAACCTTCCTGTAATCCCGTATCCAAAATTCATGCTAAGACATCGAATGCTAGACAAATTCTGAAAGTGATTGTGAGGTTGTGATGCAAGAAATGTGAAAGACACAGATCACAATTTGAAAAGATGTACTGGTAGTGGTACCGTATCGAAGTTTGAAATGTACGTACCGGTACATGTACAAGAAAGGCAGTGCTGTGTGTGTGTACACTGTGACTGTGAGGTGAGTGAGTGTGTAAATTGCCAATATTGGCGGGACCTTTCTTTCTTGCTAACATTTGTAGATGAATTGATCAAGAACAGCAGATTTCTACATACTGGTAATCTCTTTGAATACTTTGAAATCTTTAACTTAGTTTTTGTTTCTTCGTACCTCAAACATGCATGTAAATGTGAGAAGGATTTTTTTTTTTTTTTTTTTTTTTTTTTTTTTTTATAGTCCAAAGTTGGGGGTGCGGTTTATACACGGGTGCGGTTAATACACCGTTACTTACGGTATGTAAACCTTGTTTGCTGTTATTTTACTTTGCTAATTGGCTTGTGGTAAAATATAGATTGTTTCTATCATTGTAAAAATGAAATGATTGAAAGAGAATAAATGAATTTTATTGTTCGCAGGTTGTGTGGACTTTTTTTTTAAATCTCCGTATAGACACACACTCATGATGGTAAAGTAAATAAATAGTGCATAGCAAACTCAGATAGATGTACAAAACAATGGTTTTTGTCTCACCTGCATAGCAGAGTGAGACTATAGGCGCCGCTTTTCCGACGGCGGCGGCGGCGGCGGCGGCGTCAACACCAAATCTTAACCTGAGGTTAAGTTTTTGAAATGACAGCATAACTTAGAAAGTATATGGACCTAGTTCATGAAACTTGGCCATAAGGTTAATCAAGTATTACTGAACATCCTGCCTGAGTTTCATGTCACATGACCAAGGTCAAAGGTCATTTAGGGTCAATGAACTTAGACCATGTTGGGGGAATCAACATCAAAATCTTAACCTAAGGTTAAGTTTTTGAAATGTCATCATAACTTAGAAAATATATGGACCTAGTTCATGAAACTTATACATAAGGTTAATCAAGTATCACTGAACATCCTGCATGAGTTTCACATCACATGACCAAGGTCAAAGGTCATTTAGGGTCAATGAACTTTGGCCGAATTGGGGGTATCTGTTGAATTACCATCATAAATTTGAAAGTGTGTTGGTCTAGTTCATAAAACTTGGACATAATAGTAATCAAGTATCACTGAACATCCTGTGCGAGTTTCAGGTCACATGATCAAGGTCAAAGGTCATGTAAGGTCAAAGAACTTTGGCCACGTTGGGGGTATTTGTTGAATTGCCATCATATCTCTATAAGTGTATTGGTCTAGTTCATAAAACGTGGAAATAAGAGTATCCAAGTATCACTGAACATCTTGTGCGAGTTATAGTAGTTTTCAAAATCAGCACTGCTGCTATATTGAATCGCGTGATGCAGGTGAGACGGCCAGAGGCATTCCACTTGTTCATTTCTTCCTCTTTGAATCCTAAAACCTAGATTATGCAGGCCCCAAATCCAGTTGATTTCTGTTTTCTCTTTTGCAGCATATTATAGCAGGAGAAAATCACAGAAAAATATGCTGCAAAATTAGAACAATGCATAAAAGGGGGAAACAAATGAAAATAATTTTCAAAAAGTATATTACAAAAAGAAAACAAAAATAATAAAAGAAATAAGTGAAATAAAACAAAAAAGAAAATGAAGAAAGAAAAAACAAAAAACAGGGAAAAAAAGAAAAGAAAAAATTTAGAGAGAAAAAAAAGAAAAGAAAGTGAAAGAAAAATGAATAAAACAAAATTAATATAAACATAGGGAAAAGGGGAAAATTAAGAAGCCATTACGAATATTTTTTAACAGCTGTGGCCACTCCTAGTACCAATGAGGTCCAACATTACATGTATGGACCTCATAGGGGCAATTCCATGGAAAATGTTCACTTTAGAGAAAAAATGAAGTTTCAGATTTCACTTAAGCAGTCAAATTTTCTTAAAAAGTAATCTATAAAGTCCCATTTTTCAATAGAAAAATCGCAATATTGATAAAATTTTGTAGTTTTTTCCATCATCAAAAAAAAAAAATAGTAAATTGCAAAATGTAAAAAATGTGGCTATTTTCAAACAATTCATGTTTCCTGTCTCTACTAAAAGCAAACAAGGTCCCAGAGGTCTATTTTAACTTTGAATAGTTGATTAATGTTTAAATCAACAGAAAATCATCGTTAGATTTTATGCCATTCATCAATTTTAGAGAAATCTGTCTTCAGATTTGTGTGATTTCTTTACCATTATCAGTGTCATGTCCGTTACGTTTTTCACTTAAAGTTTTCATAGTTTACAGGAAATTTGTCTAAAGTTACTGCAGATTCAGATTCTATGTTAGAATTAAACCCCCTACCATGTGTAGCAATCATCTTCCCTTACCACTTCTCATTTTCATAAAAATGGCGTAACGGACATGACAATTTGCGTAACGGACATGACGCCTTATATATGACAAAAGGCAGCATTTACAAAAACAAAATATTAGGCTCAGTGTCACAGACTAAGGTCAGTCTCAATTGCTTGAGGATAGCTGGATGTAATAACTCCCCAATAACTCCTAGAATCTGCATGTCATTCAAGCTATTTTTAGAAGTTGGTGAATGATGAAAGTTCAGCTCTTGTTCTGGTATATTTTTCTGAGAATTAACGGTATGCAACATAATATTAGGATAAGATGCAGCTAGCTCTGGCAACATACTCAGATCACAATCTGCATCATTTGTGTTTGAACAATACAATTGATTATCTTAGGTGTTTGCACTGACAGTTTGGAGCATGATAAAACTCCAACTTGTGAATTCATGAGATCATTGATGATATTGCTTCAAAGTATCTGACTTTCACCAACCTCTACTTCTTCAGTGATGGCACGGGCTCACATTTAAAAACAAGTTTGTATTCAGATATCTGTGATACATGATGTAGCACTATGAATCCATGAATCTACAGTGGCACTTCTTTGCAATATCACAAAGTAAAGGGGCTGTGAAAGGAATGTGGCGCGATCAATAAATTATGTCATCATAGTATTTTGGTCAGCCATAATCACGATTTGAATGATGTATCTTCATTTGTACACAAGCAGCGCGGACAATGCAACGAAATTAGATACAACCACATTTGTCAGCAAGCAAGATCGTAAGATTTAGAACATCCAAGATTTGATGAAAGGATGATTATACTCAGGATGATATTTATTTTGAATGAAAAAAAATCTCAGAAGCGATTTACAAAAATTCCGATTACCTTTCAACTCATACATCATCGATAATGAAAGACTTGTTTCCAGGTACTGCTATTAAATTCTAAAATACTTTTTAATATCATTTTTTTTTAATCTTAAAACTGACATTAATACTAGTACATATTCTTTATCATGAAATTCATTTCATAATATGTTCATCTTGGATTTATACAGGTCTGGTACATTCTGTTTTCTTCTCACAAAAAATAAGATTTGGTCTTCTCAGTGTGCCGTAGTGGTACGATAAACATTGTATTCTATATAAAATTATCATGTAGGCTATAGCTATTAAATTAATGATACCTGCCAATAATATCTACATATTTTTCTTAAGAATGTTAGTAAAGGTACTTTGCTGTTACATAATTACATTCATTATTCATATTTCTTTCATTTTGAAACTAAGAAGTGCTGATGAAGTTCACTTCGTAAGGGTGTCATGTCCGTTACGCTAGTGTATATTATCAAATAGTAAGCCATGAATAAAAAATAATCTTTTCAAACAACTTTTTCTCCTTTAATTAGGTGTGGCGGATGGTAGTAACTGGAAAATACTCATTATCTGTTGTTAACTGGTGTAAAAGAAATTTTTCTAAATATTTTTTGTTTTATAAATATTGTACGAAAAGACCCCCTCTCAAATTGCAAAATAATAGGAGATATTACAGATTACCAGTTATGATGTGTGTCTCTAACCTCTAGCCTTAACATGTAAACAATTAGACTTGTACCATATCTTGTAATAAAATAATTATATTTCCTTACAAAAAGTGGACGAAACTGTCATGTCCGTTACGCTTCGTGTGTCATGTCCGTTACGCTACATTTTGAGCTACGAATACAGAATGCACTGCAAAACTGTTGTTAAACACCATTTTATGGATAGAGCTTGATCTTAAGGTTAAATTAACACCAAAGTCAGGTGCATGCAATCTAAGAATTCACAGGAATTTTGATAAGCAATAGGAGGTAAAAATGCTTCGTCCATTTCGTGTCATGTCCGTTACGCTCACAAAGAGTGCAATTTCTCCGCAACTGTTCAATGAAACGATTTCAAATTTCATGTGTATGTAACTGATACTTAAAGGTGTCTGATAAGCTCAGTAAAAATTATCAAAAGACTGCTAATTCTACTGTATAAACCTTTGAATTACAAAAATTTGTCTGAACGTCATGTCCGTTACGCTGGAATTGACCATAGGCGACATCAGTAGTATTTTTGGTTAGAAATCTCTGAGAACAGGATATTTATATATTATATCACAAGTACAAGCTATATTCCTTTCTCTTATTTAAATTATAATTTTATAGTGTAAATGCATCGTTAGCAACAACAAAAAATGAAAGAAATGAAGGGGAACTTACATTTTCACGGCTTTTTCCTGATTTTCTGGGCAGCTGCTCTTCTCTTCTGACTCGCGATCGAAGCTGATATGAAGATCACGTGATTCGCGTTCTCGTCAGCTGATCGGTTGGTTATTCTTTTCGTCAGACGTTAATAATATATATTGTATAATGCTAGCATTCATCGCTAATTTAGGTGAAAGAGATTGAAGTTAAACAGCGCCAGGTCGGAATCATAATTATTTTGGAAGAGTGTATTTATACACTCGATGTCATACCTGACGTAGACGGCGCTATTCAACAAATGCACAATCTTCAATATAAAAAATAAAACAGAAAGAACGCCTTGAACACAGGCCAAAATGCCTAACGATTTCTCCACGGCATTAACAACTATCGTAAAGGGCGCTCCATTTATCAATAAAGATGGATGCTAAGCTGTCTATGGCGACAAAATTTGCCGCAAATATTTACGAAGAATTGTGAGAAATGGTCTGAAAATGCAACAAAAGAACCGGTGAGTACCGATTAAACATTATTAAAGTTGTAAATAGATTATACATACCTTGTAGATTTAGTTTTTAAGGTGATATTAGTGCTTAGTTCTAAGCTAGGGAGGCCCAAACGCGCGTGAGTGGAGTCCCAGTTTATTAGCACGGGTAAGTATTGGGGTGTCGCCTAGAGTGGCTGTGGCAACAGTCTATTCTGACTGGAATATAATTAAAAGCCAAGCAAATAATTTTCACTTACCTTCTGGGAATGACACATTTCTATTTTTATATCTTTAGTTTGTATTATTTTATTTTCAGTAGAAACATATTTTTTAATCAGGCATATTCAATGGGAAGGAGTATAAATGGTTTAACCACTGTAAATAAAAATGAAAGAAAAAAAAATAAGAAGAAAACGGCAAAAGTTATATCTGGAAAAAAAGTGAGAAAAGTCCTTCCCTATATTTGCCAAAATGTTGGAAAAATTCACATTTCATATCAATGAAATGCCTTCCCAAAGTATTTACTTTCTCAAGAGTGGTTTAAGAAGTCATTTATAAACAAGAAAGAAAGAAACTGTTTATTTTTTGGTTAGAAAAGACACAGCTTCGAAAGAAACCAAGTATCAACATACATACAAATGCACACGTGGGACTGTGATGTACTTGCCTATGTGTTTTGATGTGTATTAATTCATTTGGAAATCGGTCTTTTGTAGTCAAAAGAGAGGTCATAATTCCTCTTCTTAATGCTTGCAAATAATCAGGGTACACCAAATTTTCGTAATATAGACTGTAGAATGTCATTTCATTGGTGTAAAATGTGACTTTGACTCAGATTTTCAAAGTTTTGTGGAAGATTTCTTAGCAGCAACATTTTTTATCGCAGCTCCCGGAGTCTGAATAGGCTGAGCTAGATCTAGAGCACAGCTGTATGCAGTGGCTTCATGCAAAGCTCACGCCAGCCGGCCGGCCGGCACGGCTGGCTGGATAATAGCTACTGTATGCTATAGCTGTAGCCTAATATGCAAACTTTGTGTGTGTGTATTTGTGTGTAGATCAACAAAAAGGCGCATGACGAACTGGGTTGCAATTTGAACTGTAGAAAGTTGATAAATGCATGCAAATCGGGAGAAAAATTGCGCTACTTATTGAAAATTATTGGTTGCCCGATTCGGGCCACCAAAACTTAACATTTTATCAATAATGGTTGCCCGAGGTGAATTTCTGGTGGCCCCGGGCCACCGGGCCACTGCTAATGTCGAGCCTTGGTTTATGGATACAAATATTTGTCATAATGACTGTACCATCATAAACTAGATATCAAACACACAAAATAAGCAGAGATCAAAGTCTAGGTGAACCCCCCATTATCAGCTATGTCAATATAATCTCAGACGAATTGAATGAGAAATATTGAGGTTTCCCTATAAAGTGCACAGATGGCTTCTTGTATTAAAACTGAACGACCATGGAAGATTGTATGTGTGCATGCAGTATTTGTAGTTACTGCTATTTGGTATATATTGCAGGCTATGTCAGTCAGTACAATACAGGAATATAATGGCATATGAAGACGGTTACATTTCTCTTTAGTAGTGTGGCATCAGTTTATTGAATGCCAATTTTGTTTGTTCAGTCCAAATGTCATGCTAGAAAATCTAATGCCCAAAGCCATTTGTATGCAATACTTCTGCTGACCTTGATCTAGTCATTTTATTCTTCCTTTCTACTCTGACTGAGCTTACTATTGATGTAGTGATGTAGATACCACTTATGATTTTATAACATTGTCTTACATTTGAAGGGTGGGGGTCTTTATAGTTTTATTTAGAATATAAAATTAACAGGAAAATGTATGAATTAGGAATGACATAGATATGTATTGCATGTCATTGATTAGTAGTAACAGATATTTTTCCAACTGTTGATACTTTGTTCAAATTTTATCTTGCTTTTTAAGGCTATATTAAGCCTCCTCTCTCTCTCTTATCAATGTCAGTTATTTTCTTTTTGAAGGTCCGTTTTAAACCCTTAGAAATTTCATAATTAGGTGTACATTTCAGAAAGCTACAAAGATATCGGAAAATAGCATCTTTAAATATTTATCTTTCAAATAGAAACAAACTATGGTCGTTTTCATTTTGTTCGGTATCTTGGCCATCTATAGATTTTCAAGTATATATCATTTACACCTTAAATCCTAACAGTTTCATACACACTCCATGTAGTGACCAACTGCTCTGTGAGGTATAACATGAATTTTCATATTTGTTGCACTTTAGCTGCTGGAACTTTTTGACAGTGAAGATCCAAGGGAGAGAGACTTCCTCAAGACAGTGTTGCATCGAATCTATGGCAAGTTTCTAGGCCTCAGGGCGTTCATCAGAAAACAGATCAACCACATATTCCTCAGGTAAGAAGATAAATGCAAGTTTACTCTTTGTCTTTAAGAAAAAGATAATTAAATAACTTAAAAATTTGTTCCCTAAAGTGGATAACATATATTATGGAAACTGAAGTGAAGTCAACTTTATTAAAATGTTAAAAATTATAATGTACCTCATCCAAACAAAAATTGAAGAGACATGTATGTACATGGAGGAAACAGCATGTTACATGTAGGTGGTTGAGCAGGCGGTCAGACAGTCCATTGCGAATCTTGTGTATCAATTACTTTCACGGCTTTAACCAACTGCTAATGAGACTTGGCACCCATCACACTGGATTCTGGGTGAAGCTTTAATACACCTTCAGGAATATTTCAGGGTGCTCCTGTGTTGCCTTTACCAACACAGCAAATAAATAAATCAATTGAAAAATTCAATTCAGCGATAAATTCAAACATGATGTACTCACTGTCAAAAGACTGAAATTATTCATGTTCACAATTAGTCATCATCACACACACAAAAAAAAAAAAATCTTGCAGACCAGACTCTTTGCTCAGTTTTATGCTTAGTGCTCATGAGACTTGGTACACACATTTCTCTTGGAAGTGAAGTGGTGCATAAACTGTATTGCCATGGCAGGGAATAATTTTCCTGGTAACATATCAGTTTGCTCCACATTTCTTCTTGACTACTACTCAAAATTTCTTTTGTGCAGCAATTTTTTTAACATACGACTGTACATGTACAGAACATAGTTGAAAGTTTGTTTCTTACAAACAGAATTGCTATTTAAAGGACAAGTCCACCCCAACAAAAATTTAATTTGAATAAAAAGAGAAAAATCCAATAAGCAAAACACTGAAAATTTCATCAAAATCGGATGTAAAATAAGAAAGTTATGACATTTTAAAGTTTCGCTTAATTTCACAAAACAGTTATATGCACATCCTGGCTGGTATGCAAATGAGGAGACTGATGATGTCATCCACTCACTATTTCTTTTGTATTTTATTATTTAAAATATGAAATATTCTCATTTTCTCCTCATTGTCAAGTGATACAACGATTGATTCCTCCCTGAACATGTGGAATTAGCATTGTTTAATACTATATGGTTCAGTCAAGTTGGTCTTTATTGTCAAATCTATAAAAAATGAAATATTGTATAATTCAAACAATAAAAAACAAAAGAAATAGTGAGTGAGTGACATCATCGACTCTCTCATTTGGATGTGACTGGCTCGTTCATATAACTATTTTGTTAAAAATAAGCGAAACTTTGAAATGTCATAACTTTTTTATTTTACATCCGATTTTGATGAAATTTTCAGCACTATGCTAGTTCAATTTTTCTCTATTTATTCAAGTCAGCATTTTCCTGGGGTGGACTTGAGCTTTAAGGAGTAAAATGATGCCCTGCATGGTATTGGTTTATCTTGGTGTTGCCATTTTATGTCCACAAAAGACATTGTGATAGGGTGGGAGTACTGTTTTATTTATATTTTCTCCTCAATATATTGAATCCAACTTCACCATGCATAGGACAACGATGCGAGCCTACATGCACATGGACAAATTAATTCTTTATCAGCTTGATAAGCCACCTGCTTTTCAAAAGGGATCACTTTCATACATGTACATGTAGAATCATAGACCATCCTCATGGTAATGAACAACACAAAAAGTGAAATTCATTCATTGTTTTGGAGTGAAATGTTGCCAGTAGCAACCACGATATATATATCTCTGTAAAACTGAAATCCAGATCAATATTCTGGTTAAAAATGTATTTGATTGATAGAAGCAGCTGTTCTTTGATATTGATCATACACGTTATGTGTGTGTATCCATAGAAATGTGTTGTAAAAAAAAAAAAAACGTTTGCTGGGATTTCAGTTTCCATCATAAATATATATACTTGTTGAATAGATTTGTCTCAAACATTATGTCAATTTTGCAGATCTCTGTTTCAACAAAGCAAACAAATTGTCAAGTCAGTCTCCATACAGTCCGACCTCTCTTATCCTAACGCACACTTGCCGAGATTTTTTTTTTTAATTCAATAGTACGTGGGGAAATGAGATTTCAATCTAAACTCAATCCTACACAAACTCACTTTGATTACATATATTTTCCAATATAGTCTACCTACAACCACATTATTTTTCATGAAAATATCTCACCCAAATCACCGAAAGAACTTAGACAAACATTTCATCACGTTCTCTTTTTATTTCCCGGGGAAATAAACAACACATGTCTCGCTAGCTAGCGCTAGGCCTCAATACGGATAGCGCCATCTATCATGTTTGAGCCTACAGTTAGTATAACAATGGCTGACATTGCGAAGCTGCGATACCCGCTGTGATGATCTAATTGTAAAACTTAGTTTCATCGAGTCATTCTCTTTCTTTTGAGCTATGCTCGATGTATACCTCAGTCATTTTAGTAGGTAAATTACCCAAGAGTTTTGGACATCGATCAATTTTATTTCCGTAAAAATACCGCCTCTAAATTTGCACTGACACTGCAGTGAATACTGCCTGTATGCCCACTACAATAGATTACGTGTAGCTACGGCCGTTGGGGAGGCAGCTGCGTGTATTTAATATTGGGTCTTCCAGATCCAGATAAATTCCTAATCCGGATTGGTACTGGTCCCAACGTGTCCGGATAAGAGAGGTCGGACTGTACTTGTAATTGCAAAATGTCTGTGCAGGCAGATACAGCAAATGGCGTATGGGTCAGTATTGTCGGACCATATTAAGCAACCCAATTTCTAGCTAAAGAAAGTTACAAATGCAAGATGGAACTCCATATAAACAGATAACACAGAAAGGTGACCACTAAAGGAAAATGGTTCGAAAGGGGGGAAAGGAGTAGCATTCGTGACAGACAATGGTGTGTTTTAAAATAGATTGGTGACTAATAGCTTGAACAGCCATAAAGTTGTATCTAGAGAAGCTACATCTGATGAAAGAGTTGTTCACACTGAGAAAAAGGGAAAGAAAAAAAAGCTGAATAAAGAAACCAATTCTGAAGAGGTCAAATGGCATAACAGATGGCCAATCATCAGTACGTACAAGTAAACCATGTCCAGTAAAGGTTTGACATACTACATAGGATAAACATTGTTGAGAGATAATACAATATATTAAATATTTTAGTAGAAAAAGCCCCCTAACATGTATGTTTAGGCACATTTTAGGTTGATTATCTAGGTACATACATTTACAAGTAGTATGAACATGGTAGTAAAGAAGCTTTCTAACCCCAAAAGCTGATAAAATTTTAATAGAACATTAAAGAAATCACTCTTTATTGATCATCAAATATATTGGAAATATACTGCCTAACATTTGCAGTGGAAATTGTGACACTGCCAGAAATGGCTTTCAAACAGCTTCTCTTCTGAATGCACTTGATGAATGAAATGCCTGTGAGTGATGTATAGGGAACTTAATTTTTTCCACAGTGTCATTCTGTCAAGTGCCTCTTTTGTGCTTTTTAGAACATTTTGATTTTAGAGTGAGAAAAAGTGTCATTCCACACTTAGGGAATCTGATGTGCTGTTATTATTGAAAAGTAAATGGCTTTGCTAATTTGCTCGTGCAGGAGAAACTAAAAAAACTTGCATTAGAATTTTCTAGTGAAATACTCCCTACTCTCTCCCATTTCTACTAACTTTGCACCAGGGTAGGAATTATTTTTTTTTAGGGGCTACTTTTTTTTTACATTGAGGCTACCACTGAATATCTTAGGGCTATTTTCTAATTCATGGGGCTACTTTTTTTAATCGCATATCAGCAATTACCTTTTGACATTCCGAGACTCACTGTGATGCCTAAACGCTCAGAACATTTTTAACTGTAATTACTGTGTACATGTAAGTTTGCATTTTGGTTGAGGATTTGTTCAAATAGACTCAAGATCACATATATGATATTAACGAAAGGTGTTCACCATATATGAATGTCCAGGCTTGTTTATTCTTTAGTTTTGTCTCAACTTCTGGCACTGGCTCTGGCCGTTTGGCAGAGCCAGGTTGAACTCGAATTAGAAACTTATCCATCTCGCACTCCTACTCGACGATGTCGATAATCAGCGCTGTCACAATCACCAGCTGATCGCATACAATTCTATGCATGCCTAGTACACATAATATACCGTACGATGCATGTGGTCTCGTTACCAGCTGTGCAGTCTAATCGTGCACGCGTACAATACATAAGCCGTGCATCAACAATTCTAAAAAAACCCGTGCTAAAGACTATGCGTACTCCGCATCCCATATTGCATTGCTCGTTTATTTACAATCGCGAAGCTTCCGGTGTTACGGAAGGCTCGGATATTGCATCGACCGTTCAACTTAAAGCTGGCAAGGGCAATATAAAAGATGCGCTTGCTCCGCCGCCGGAGAACGTAATTATGTGAAGTATTTTTTACATTGTCGATGGTATTTTATTGGGGCGATTCTGAAATAAATAGTCGCCCCAAAGCATTGGGTTTTGATAATTTTTAGGGGCGATTTGGGCTGTCATGGGGGCGAAATCGCCCATCGCCCCCGTGTAATTCCGACACTGCTTTGCACATTAAAGGGGAAGTTCACTGTGACGATCAGTGTTTGAATAAAGACAAAATATTACGGTAATAAAAGTTTGACCAAAAAAAATCCATGAAAGAAGAGAGCTGTGAATAGTTTAAACTCTTTTGTATTTATCTTGTCATGATAGGAACAGCCCGGGGGGGGGGGGGGTACTCGAATTATAACATGATACCTATGTGCCGCACTAAAATAAAAAAATGGGGGCTCTGGAACTAAAAATTGGTCCGAAAACAAGGGACCTACGATTTGGAACTGACTACATAAAAAACGGAGGTCACCGGAAATCATTAGATCGGAGCCATAATTGGCAGAGGCTGTGTAAAAAAATGTGCACGTGTCTTGCTAAATTCATATCGGACTAGTGCAAGCTAGCTTCCGGTGCTGAAGCTTCGGCAGCCCAGCGCTATGGCTATGCGCTGATTGAGCTCGCCTCTCTGACCGGCTGAGTGAGTTCATGATAACTTGCACTGGAACGAGAAATCACAAATTTGAGGGTCTTCGGAACGGGGAAAAATAGGAATTTCTAAAGCTTTCTGAATTGGTGATGCTCTCGAACAGAAATTTTGGCTGAAAATGGGGGTCTCAACCGCCGCACATACGTATCATATATTTTTACTTTACCCCCCCCCCATATGCCATGCAGTATTCATTTTTTCTTCAATCCATACATGTAGAGTACAGTATGTTATATGTAGATTGTAAATGTATGTCTTAAAATTTCATGGCGCTGCGATCTTACTCCATACATACATACATTGGCATTAATATGTGAAAAATTTGACCAGAACAGTACCTGGGAGTCTTCCTTTTTGTTTGCTCTCTGTACCTGAGGAGATGCATTGCCATGTATCTCATTTCTAATGGATCAGGTGTGTGCGAGTGGTATTCAAAGTGAATTTGTCAGTATCCAAGGTAACGGCAAAGGCATCTTTGTTCTGTACCCTCCCTCGCTGGCAGCTATTAGTTTCCAAGACTTCTGCCCTATATGTAGGCCTACATGTAGTATGAGTGTCTGAATGGATTACATGTAGTTTGTATGCCAGGGTAACGACCAGTATTTTAATAGTACCGGTAACTTACAAATATTCATTGACAGCATAGAAATGACTCATATCATGTACAGTATGAAGATACATGTATATGCACAAAGGTTATCATGGTGGAATATCATTAGCTTTTTGTTGATTTGATACACAACTAAAATGTGTTCTTGTTTGCTACTTTTTAAATCAGATCCTCGATATTCCCATCAGATATATAGTTCATTCATCTTACATGTACATGTCGTTTTTAAGTTCAACAAATATTTGAATGATAATGTTTTATTTACCCAGGGTAGGCACTATATTTTAATATTAAACTATTTGTACCCTACTCCAATCTAAATGGTGAGTGCCAATCAAGAATGCAGAAGGTTCCATTTTTATAAATCTTTGGTATGACTCACCTGGGGATCAAACCCACGACTTTCTATTCATGAGGCAAATGCTTACAACTGAGCCACCATACAAAGTTTAGAATCTTTACTACTGAGCCACCGTACAAAGTTTATTGTCAAAATTTGATTAGGCTTAACTTGGATTTTCTCATTGAGCACAAGAAAGGGTCACCAGTCCTAAATTAAATTGTGTGTAACTTTTGTACAGTTTATAAAACAACCCCCAAACTTGTTTTTAAGTTGTTTTAAGGGGCCATTCCACATAGAGCAAGACCGCTGAAAGACCTTTCAAAGACCATGAATTTTGGTCGATCTTACAGAGGTCTCTCAATGAACCTACAATGGTCTTTGAGGTCTTACACGAGTCCTGACCAATCTTTCAGCGGTCTTCGTGGTCTTCATGGGCTCCAAAACTTTTTGAAACGGTTCAAAACAGTTTTACAACAGTCTTACAAGAAAATGGTCTTTCAGTGGTCTTTCAGCGGTCTTTCAGCAGTCTTTCGATGAACTTTCAAAGGTCTTAATAGTCTTTCAATGATCTTTCGGCAGTCTCTCAAGATTTTTGCGCAGATCACTGTAAGACTCCTGAGAGATCATTGAAAGATCATTGAAAGACCATTGAAAGACCAGGCAAAGTCCATGGAAAGAATTCTGAAAGATCACTTGTTGCATAAAAGATCTCTGAAAGACCATTGAAAGATCTCTATAAGACTACTCTAAGACCAGTAAGACAAGAAATATCCATCAGTCTTTCAGAGTTCTTTGAGGGGTCTTTCTGAGCCATTCCATAGAGATGACAAATTTCAGTGATCTTGAAGACCGCTGTAAGACCTCATCAATTTTAAGTCTTTCAATGGTCTTTCAACGGTCTCCGTTCTGTGGAATGGGGGCCTAAAGGTGTTCTTTGAGCTGAAAATAATTATATCTGAATAAACAGAGTAAAATTCACTGAGCAGAACGCTGAAATTTTCATCAAAATTTGATTACAAATAACAAAGTTATTGAATTTCAAACTTTAGCAATAGTAACAGTAACATGCATGCCATCATGAATATTCAATACATGTAGGTGGGCTGATGATGTCATGTCCCCACTTTGTTTTTTCTTATGTTATTACAGGAAATTATTATTTTCATACATGTGTATATATATTTCTTCATTGTTGCAACTTCATGATGGTCTTACACATTTTATCAGAATTTTGTCAATCTTTTTTAAAATTCTTTTAGGATAAAATTTGAATAAATATGTTTTCATATTGTAGATACAAAAGAATATGTGAGGATATGACATCAGTGCGCTCATTGCATATTTATGAACACATGCATGGAGGAGCCGTGGTGTGGTTCTGACTCTCGCCTTGTAAACAGAGCAGGGTGCGACATAAGCGCTTGCCCGATTGCCCGGGGCAAGTAAAAGTTAGAGTCGGGCAAGTGTTTTCAAGCAAAGACAAAAACTGATTGCCCGAATCGGGCAAGCAAAATTCTCCTATGGAAATTATATTTTAGAAAGATTCCCCATATTTCACCATCAAAATATAGAAAAGAAAAAGAGACAAAAAAAGCAATATCATTAATTTCTTCTCTCAAAAAAGTTTATAAGTCATGATTCGAATTGCAAAATTTGCGCCATTTTCTGCAATAAACACACAGCTCAGAGACGTACACACACACACAGAATCAATGGCAGTCTAGCATAGCTAGCTAGCGCCTAGTCCACGCAACCGATGCATCATGCATGTAGTCAAGTTTCTACGGAGTACGGTGCTGCACGAACAAAGTTTTTCTCTGGAAGAAATCTCCCACAGAACTGTCAAAATTCACATTTCTTACCAATGAAAATTCTTGTAATGTCCATATTTCCTAAAAGTTGGGCTAGCTCTGTCATTTGTAAGCAGTAAAAGGAGAAATTTTCACTTCTGTTATACTTCAAAAAGATCGAGTTTCGAATGATCGTCTGTATCGCACACACTGAAATACTTTGTTTGACAGTCCCACATATGCATTTGTGTGTATGTTGATAAACGTGGTTTCTGTCGTAACTATTTTTTTTTAGCCAAGGAAATTGATAAATTTTCTTCTTTATTTATGACTGGATAGTTTGAGCTTTTTTCCTCTCTCTTCTTTCTGCCTATCTTTCCTTTTCTTTTCAACCTTTCCTTCTTTTGAATCTCTTTATTTCTTTAAATTTCCTTCCTTCTTTTGCTCATTTTTTCTGTTACTATATAGCTGTCTTTCTTTTTGTAATTCTTTTCTTTCTTCCTTCCATCCAACCTTTGTTTACCTCTTTCTTTAATCCTTCCTTCTTTTTCCCCTTCCTTTCATTCTTTCTTACTCTCTTCCTTCCGACCATCCATTCTTAACCTTTTCTTCCGGTCTTTTTTTCTTCTACTTTCTTCATCCCTTTCATTCTTTCTTTATTTTTTTCCTTCATTCCTTCCTTTCTTTTGTCTTTCATTCTTTCTTTCTCCATCTTTCTTTCTGATTTTCTTTATTTCTGTCTTTCGTTCTTTTGAACTTTTTTTTTTTTGTCATCTTTCTTTTCTTCCTTATTTTTTCTTTCTGCCTTCCTTCATCTCTTTCCTTCACTCCTTCCCTCATTTCTTTCTGTCTTTCGTTCTATCTTTCTTTTATTTCTTTCTTTTTTTCCTTCCTTCCATCTATCATTATACCTTTTCTTTCTTCCTTCTTTCCTTTCTTTCCCTTTTCCTTCCTTCCATCAATCCTTTACCTTTTCTCTTTTCTTTCTTCCTTTCTTTCTTTTTACCTTTTTACCTTTTTTCTTTCATTTTCTTTTTTTATTCGTTCCTTTCTTTCCTTCCTTTCTCTTCCCCTCAGTTTTTTTTCTATTTTTTCTTTCTTTCTTTTTTCTTTCCATCCTTCTTTCCCTTCTTTCTTTCTTCCTTGCTTTCTTTCCATCTTTCTCTTCCCCGCAGCCATTCTCTCTCTCTTTCTTTCTTTTTTTTTCTTTCTTCCTTCCTTAATTTCTTTGTCCTTTCAGTCTTTCTTATTTTTTTTTCTTTCATTCTCTCCCCCTCTCTTAATTTTTTTTTTTTTTTCCTTTGGTTATTTTCAGTGATTTCCCTTTTTTTCATTGTGTGTCCTAGTCCCCTCCAAAATATATGGAAAATATATGAGATTAGGAAATCAATTAAAGAGCATATTGACCATATATTTTGTCATGATGTTCAAGATAAAAATCATAAAAAAATAGGAAATACAACTACAAGGTACATCAGTAGTCTTGTTGAAAAATGTATTTTTAAAGCCGTCAATGGTATGGTATGTAAAACCATAAGGCTACAACTTGTTTTGAAGCAATAAAACTTTGTTTTGTAGGATTTTTTTGGGCAAGTGAAATCTATATTCGGGCAAGTATTTTCCAACTATTTGAAAATTTACTTGCCCGACTGGGCAAGTGCTTCAAAAAAGTTATGTAGCACCCTGCAGAGGGTCGTGTGTTCAAATCCCACCGCGGTCTGGCGTCCTCTGGCAAGGCGTTAATCCAGTTTGCCACTCTCGACCCAGGTGCTAAATGGGTACCTGGTAGGATGTGAAAGTTATTGTAGCTTGTCCAGTACTGTATGCGCCTCACTGGTGACTGACTGGAATACTCCCCAGGGAGTGGAGGATGTGCATACATTGTGTGTCGGAATGACTGATTGAATTGGATGACCGGGGTAATAATATATCTGTAAAGCGCTTAGACACGTCGTTCCGATGTGTTAAGCGCTATATAAAGGCGGAATATTATTATATTCATAAAACTGTTTTACTGAAATAATGCAAAACTTTAAAATGTCTGAACATCAGTGTTCCGTGTGCGATTTTGATCAAATTTTCAGTGATTTGTTTGTCCAATTTTACTTTCTGTTCAAATCATAATTTTTTCATTCTGGAGTACCCCTTTAAAATGACTTTACCTGAAAATAGGTTTCTTAATCATTTTGATCACGTCACCTAAACCTGAAATGATTTTGATGTTCAATGTCGATTACAAGTATCTGTTGGTTGGTTTATACAGACTTCAAGATTATGTCTGAGAAAAAAAGGAAAGTTATGTAATTGGTCTTCAGAGTTTTGTGCCAAATTATGCACACTCATTGTCTTTACTGTATTGTTTTCTATCTTTTACAGATTTATATATGAAACAGAGCACTTTAATGGAGTTGGGGAATTATTAGAAATTCTTGGAAGGTAAGTTATTAGTGTGTATTAAAGACTGCTGTTAACATTCTTGGTGTTTTACATTTAAAAATCATTGCAGTAATAATGTGAATATTGTGTCTATTCAAATTCCCTATATGCATTGAATAAACATGCAAAACCTATATTGATTTGGGCTTTCAGAAAACGGAAAAGGGAAACAAAGAATTTTAAGATCAGTCATGCAAATATCATACATTCTTGTTTTCTTAGGGTTTTTACAACACATGGCTTCTTATTCAAGTTTGATAATTTACATATGTCAATATTTCTGTATTACTATTAAAATAAAACCCATCCTTAATGTGATGCTTATTAAAATCCTCTTTTTTATAATGAGACAGAGCTTTTCCATATTGTAAAAGGGTTCAGTGCTGTACGTTTATAGGACAGGTGCAAGGAAAGGGCAAAGGTTTAGTCTCATGAAGTAGACTTGTACTTTGCATCTATCCAGGGGCCCTGGGGCAGTTAAAGGCAGCTTGGCCGGGAAGGAGAATGGAGCAGCATTGCTGGTAGACAGTCCGATTTATCACATTGGAAAACGGACACCCATTACTTGGCTCATGCTTGTCGGTCGGTCGCATAATTGAATGAAGGCGAAGCCTCTCCTCTGTGTATGCATAGACCAAGCTTTGATTACTTGTCTTACTGTCATGTGTGCCCCTTGCACCGTCGTGACTTGTTGACCGTACAAGTGAGCTGGCTGCTCTCTGCACACCCCAACGTTTGACTTTATCCATCAGCATGCGTCTCAGTTAAATGATGATATATGCTTCTAGATTACTGGCAGTATTACGATTCCAATAGGATATGCTCAGACAAGCATTACGCACAACCTGCTTGAATGTATTACTTCTTACCACAGTGCAGTGGAAGTGTGCTCATTTATGGCGAAATTGCTGGGCCATTTAGATTTTATGCATGCTCTATCAAAATAATAGAGAGCGCTGATATATTATGCATTGATGTATACACTGAAAATCATTATGACCTCGGGAGACATAATATGGCAGTATGCACATACATTTATGTATGCTGTATGAAAAATATTGAATGAATTGTGTGATTATAAACATTTTCTCTGTACTGAAAGAGTGCATTTGAAAAAAAAAATTATCTATAAAATAGTTAGGACTATGTAATGAAATAAAAGCAGATCAAATTGCATAATAACTGCTAGTTGTTGCACTGCCATGTACATGTACACTGATAATATTTTCCTTGCAATAGAAAAAGATGTATATTTAATTTAATGAATCCACTCAGAACTCAGCGATTGAGTGACATTATAGTTAAAACTTAGCTCAATATTACAATACCTGTTCAAAATATGTGTCCTGCTTTCATACCTAATATATTCAACTGCACTGGTTAAAAGGCTATTTTTAAAACATATTTCATTAAGATAGATTCCGTCAACTGAACCAGTATTTATTTCAACTTTGAATGGAAGACATTTGGAAGATGAAGAGCTTTGTATGCAAGTATGTGCAGTTCTATTGGCAGGCTGTTTCAAAATTTTCTTTGTTAAGACTGATCAGTTTTGTGTTAAGTCTTCTTTCAAAAGTTATAAACATTCTTTAAAAGATTCTTCAAGATATACATGTAGTTCCTTACCCCTCTTTTAATGAATTTAAATTAAAAAATGAAAATGATTTTCATAGGGCAGTTACCTTGTAATTTTCATTGACTTTGATGTTTTTTTTTCTTCTATTTTTCTTATTCCTAAATAGTAATATACAATTTTATTTTCTTTTTGCATAGCATTATCAACGGGTTTGCATTACCACTGAAGACAGAACACAAGCAATTCCTTATCAAGGTTCTCATCCCATTACATAAAGTCAAATGTTTGGGTCTATACCATGCACAGGTAGGGATAATTTTTTTCTTATCTGTATTAAACTTAATACCATGGATATGATTTTGTATCTTTTTCCTCAGATTATGTGATTCTCCATTATCAATGGATATTGTTTGATTGTAAAGCGTTGATGGTTTTATATATAAATGATGAACTCTTTATATAAACGCATGAATTTAGAGATCAGGGCCCGGGAACACGAAGGTTAGCGATTAATTGCAAATTTGACAGAAAAATCCTGATTGGTTCCCAGTCAGTCTACTGAGCAAAATGCGCATACAACGATGATCTTGGTAGGCCATTTCATTTAGCGATTAATCGCTAACCTTTGTGTTGCGGAGCCCTTGTGCCCACTTCATAAACAGTTTACTGAAGATGGTTACATGACTTGGCAGTTAATCAAAGTCATGATTTCCATGAAAGTGGCTAGAGTTGTACGTCTTTTATGAAACAGCCCCCTGGCTCAAAGCTTTAGTTAAGTGCTGATAACTTAAAAACTATGATTTTCAAAGTTTGAATTCATTGTCATATGAATAAAAGTTTATCATGAAATGTGTGTTGTGTGAAAGATGCGATCTACAGTAACATCAAATATTTATAGGTAATTTATTATTATAACATAGAAATTGAAATAGGTTGGTCTCTGACAAATTTTTCTTTCTTCTAGGGCCATTAAACCACTTCTTATATATGAAATGAAACAAAATTTCTGGATACGATCTTCAATTTATAGCTTTTACAAAACTTTTCATTTAGAATGATATAATATTGTTCTCAGTAATGACCCTTTACCTGAGCTTTGGACATGCTTTAACTTTAAATACAAAATTGCATTATGGGTTCATATTCTTGTTAAATCTGTGCTTTACACTTAGGTAGTCATATATATGTCAAAACATGTTTTATACTGGACTAAATCCCCAATGTTTACTGGACTTCTCAGACTCCATGCTCATGCTTGAATGGTCAAGTAAACCATTGTACCTTGCATTTCCACATTTTCTGTTGTATATTAGAGTATAAAAACATGTAGGCCCCTATCAGATGCCTTTATTGAAATTTGTCACATTTGGTTCCCTGCAGTATATCAATTTTACAGATATAAACCATGGTTGAAATTTAAACCAGAGTTCAGAGTAGCAACCTCTGACATTAACACAGATAGGACTTTTCTACATAAAATCTACAGGGAAATACAAAAAACAAAAACAAGTCAAATAACCAAACGTTATGTAGTTTTATCATAAAGTATGTTACAATACAACACACACAATTTAAAGAAAGGTTTCAGAACCTTCCTTTTTTTTTCTGTATCTATCATAAAACTTACAAACGAAATATCATGGAATGGTGAAATGCTTTGGGTCTGGACTTGGGCATTCATTCAAGCATTGATTTTCCCCGTTCAATAACACCAGTATTTTGCTGATTTACTGACGTAATTGGATAATGTCTATAGTGGGTGTCAACCTGTCTTGTTTTTGAATATCATACGGCATGTACATTTTTATTCATATCATATATCTTAATTTGTGTTTGTGTCATGTGATTGATATTGTTATTTTTTAGAGAGAAGGCATAGTGTTCACATTTATTTGAATTGGCTTGTAAATTACTTCAATGGGAAAAGTACAAATGACAATACTCATAACTGCTGGTAGTGGATAAACTGCAAAACAATACTACATAGATTTGACATTATTTTAAACTCAGATATTGATATATTTATAGCTTGCTTGTTTATAAAAGTTTGTGTGATATTCTGAATACCAGTTAATATATTTATGATTTATATCAACAATAAATGACATCTTGAGTGGATAAACATTCTTTTGAGCTTGCAAAAAATGAATTTATGTGTACAGGTGTGTATCCTACAGTCATGATTTTATATTCATTAGAAGATGGAAAATAAATTTTGAATCCCTAGAATGATGAATCCCATATTACTTTTGATTATGTAATATTGATTATGTAATACCTTGAGTCCATGTTTGTTGCAATATTTCACCTGCGAAGATGGACCACAGGTATGAAATGTCATTTGAACTTGGTTTAGCTAATTGACCGCCAAAAATAAAGCCAAGTGCGTCATCCAGCAGCTTGAGTTTTCAATCAGGCGATGGGTTAGAACATTTAATTGCTCGCTTAAGATTCAGGGAATCTTACCAGATGTTTTCCCCATTGGCCCCTGCAGTACTGCTCGTGGTAGATCATTTTCTTTTCTATCCATGTCGCATTGATGTCTGTAAACATTAGCAAGGTGCGCATAGTCTTGTGAATGGTGCGTTCTCTCAGCCAGAGCAGTTGGTGTTTACTCTGCGAAGGAAGCCGCCTGACACGTGAGAGGCCTGCATTTGCGTGTGTGCAGAGAATGACATGTTATAGCGCCAGTGGGATGGGACTGGGGGAAGGAACAGTGAACTGTCGCTGTGCATATTTTGACATTTATCTGTGAGGACGCTTGGTGTATTGACAGTGCAAAATGGGAGACTGTTTCCCGGAGAAGTTCCTTGTAGTGCAGAGAACAAAAGAGCAATGGAATTGACCTCAGATGGTCAGCTTCCTTCCTGTACAAAATGAATGAATTATTTGAATTTGAGCTATTATTGGTGAAATTTGCTTCCATTGTTTCATTTTGATTAAAAGCAGGAGATACTGATGAGTGAGAGAGAGAGAAAGAGAGGGATAGTTGATGGTGATGATGATGATATGATGTGGTTACAGGTAACTGCATTTTATTGATTGCATAGCTTGCCTGTGAAGCATTGACACATCTCCAATTTGTCTCATAGTTGTAAAATTTATTATATACATGTCGATCACAGGAGAATGAGATGAAATATTACTATTTAATTACAGGGTCTTATATACGGTACTCACAATAGTTTCAATATTGAAAGTGTAATACCAGTAAGATATTTATAAAAAACAAGCAAAGTAGGTAACCAGGTGCCTTTCAGGGGTCCCTCATCTCTATGCTTCCTATGCTTTGATGTGCAGCCTTTAAACCACAGTGCTGTAAATAATACATCAAGCGATTGTCCCCATTATGTGGCTGGGTAATGCACACAGGGTATTTCTCTAGCATCTGGTTGATTAGACACGATCTAGGATGCTTGTACCCCAGGATGCATCCTAGAACGTGAGTGAACTGTGTGGTAGAATCGGGATGGATCTTTATCCATCCCATACACTATGCATCTTTAATATCACATGTCCTGTCTATCACTATTTTAAGTTGTGTATTACCATATGATTTATCTGGTTGTTTACAAAAAAAATCATCTTGAACGAAACCAACTTGCTCTCATTCAGAATAATGTAGATGTAATAGTAACTGCAAGAATTCTTTGACCTGGACACTTTCTTTCATACTGTAATCCATGATATTAATATCATTACTGTATGGAGCTCCAGGAGGCAAATGAATTAATCTGTAGGATTCATCTCCCTTCTTGTTTCAATCACACTTGATGTGTAAGAATGTAAATTTGCTGCTGATCATGGAGCATCCTGAGTGCTTCACATCAATTTACTATTCCACCCAATGAACAAGTGATGACAGTTGGCTGAAGATTCCATCCATTCACTCCCGTGGGACAATCCCATTGTTATCATTCCATCTTTACATGTGATGGTATAAATAGCATGTTCATGTTTGCCGTTTCCTCTTAGGCCTGTAGCTGATGGATGTTTGTATCTTGAAATTTTCTTTCAACTAAATTTTCTTGTATTAATGTTAATCCGGTGATCATACACAATTTTGAAGTTATCCTTTGAGACATGTTGTTTGAATGTTACGTATTATTTGATTGTCTCGTGCTTTGACCTTTGTAAAATGTCTTCTCTGCTCAAATTTTCTCCATGTAAAAATGCAACGTTGTAAAGAAGTATGTATGTATCACAAAAGTAATCTTTTCAACAAATGTTTTGTATGTTTATTTTGGTATGAAAAGTTGCTATCTCTTCCCCAAAAATATTGTTTCATATATTTCAGTGGTTTCTCATCAATATGTTTTCCAATGATTTTGTTTCTTTTTCAGTTGGCATACTGTGTGGTGCAATTCCTGGAGAAAGATTCAGCTCTTACAGAACAGGTATGGTGTCATTTTTAAATAACATTTTAGACCCCGTTTTCATCTACATCCTTAAACTAGTTTAGTGGCAACTAGTTTGACTTGTAATAGGAACACCCAAAGCAGTCTTGGAATCAATCTTAGACATTCTTCCAAACCAGTTTGGAAGACCATCTCACGATTTGGTTTTTAAGACCGCTTTGCTTCGTTAAACTGGTTTAAGCGTAGATGAGGTTGCGACCATTCTTCGAGAAGTGATCTTCGCATGAAAGTACGAGAGTGTGCATGTTTGGCACGCTACTCAGTACACACACTATGTAGAGTGCCTATGCTGCCGTTTCTAATTCCGTGCGAAACTTGTGACTCCACTGACCGAGAGTGCCCATAGCAACAAGACCACTTTGCGTGAAGTGGTTCTGGAAACCAGTTCTGGACATGGTGATGAGGACGCTAACAAAGTGATTTAAAACTGGATTTAAAGAAACCAGTTTAAGAACATAGATGAGAATGTGGTCTTTAGATTTATCGCTCATTGAATTATATGAGATTTTAATACAGATTACAAGCATATAATTACCATTTGTGAGGGTGACATGGCAACTATTTAATTGAGTTTTAATCTTCCCTACGTCAGTGAGTAAAAAGTCCTGTATATGTTTCAAACAGGGTCGTATTGTGGCACTTTTTTAAAGACGAAAACAATTTTCTACCCATGTAACCTATCTATCGGTGGGTTTGCGCATTCATATATAGAAATGTTTCAATAAGAAAAAATGAAATGAATTATTGAGAGTCTGCTGAGTTTTCCCAAAGCATGCTTCAAAGTTTTTTTTGGTAAACAGATCATGTTCTTGAGATATACTATTATGAATAGACAGGTATAAGATAAAAAAGATAGAGGAAACTATATACTGCATATTCATACCAGAAGCATCACCCAAGTCCTTATCAGATACTCTTTGCTCTTTTAATACAGTAGTGCCTGAATGCTGTTTGAGATCTGATACACAGAATCTTTAGATTTGTCTTCTTTCAAAGGAGATGAAAGGGTATATGCCCTTGTGGTATACTAGTATTTGTCTTTCATGGAAAGGTCATACATACAGAGATGGGGAGACCTAAGAGGGAGCAGAAAACGATAGATGTAAACAGGGCTCCATTTCCCTGCACATATTGTGGTTGAAATGTGAGTTTAATTACATTTGCCATGGCATCATGGAAGAGACCCCAAGAGGGTTTCTTGTCTGTCAGTAATTTGATCCATAATTCCAAGATGTAACTGGCACAGTCAACATAAATTATGCAAGGAGATATATGGCAAAGTGAAATAGTGATGAAATCACCTTCATTGCCTCACAAATAGACCTTGCATGACCAATTTTTAATAGATTGACCAGGGGCTAGATACACTTTTTTAAGGGTGAATAATTATACAATGCATCCCACAAAAGAGGAAACCTGTTTTCAGAGATAGATTTCATGATTATTAAATATGTTTTTACTATAAATTTGATACTCATGGAAAGAGTGGAATCTCATCTCTAATTTGAAACCAACAGCTTAGCAAATCGTTCGCGCAGGGCATATTACAAATAATAAATACTGAGGCATATCAGAAACAATTTGCACAGAAACTCACGGGTGAGTCTGAATCTGTTTTCATTTTAGGATCAGTGAGAGAATCTTAAAGAATACAAGAGAAATGCTAATTAGTCAATCATCGAATAAGCACGTTTGTCATATTACGAACCAATCTTGTCCAATTTTTCTGCGCAACCTGGTTTGACATTAACATTTCAAACTGGTTTTGCTCGTTAATACATGAAGTGTTCGTCTCATACTAGGTATCAAAATAAAGAGGAATAATTTAATTATATGATTATGTAAATTAGATGTCATTGTTCATTTGCCTTTGAAGAAAAGAAATGGATGGGAATCCTGGTTTCCTTTTTTCTTGGATGCTCTGTATTGAGGCCTGTGACTGAAATTACATATCAATTAATTGTTGAAAACTTCAGTACTAAAATGGGAGTATAATGTGAATCAAGTTGTTCTTCAAAATAACCTTTGTGTTTGGCATGTGTCTCAATACTATTGTTTAATGACAGACCATTGCTATTCCTTTGAGAAAACTTTAAAGGTCCCTGGCTAATTTGAAATTTCAGTGAAAATATCTCAGCATTTCAACAAAATTTATTACTCTTTACGTTCTATAGGGTACTTCACATAATGACGGCATTGTGACGTAAATGGCTATTACCATTCCTGAGATTTATGTGGCAGCTGAGAATCATGGAATGGTCACTACATTTTACTGCAAATATTTTCAACATGTTGCAGTCATTTGCATGTGTAAATTAATTATTGGTACATGTGGACTTTTGAAATATCACATATTTCTGTTCCTGGTAAAGATACCTAAAATGAAAAGGGGAAATTTACCCGTCATAAATGCCAACCAACCACACAGGCACTCTTATACACACCAGAATGGTGGCATCAGTGAGCTGAATGTCTCTATACACATTAGCTATCTCAGCTCCAAAGGGCTGCATGTAAAATGCACACCACACTGTAAATGCGTAGATGCATGCATGCATGCATCAAATGCTCAATGGTGCACATATGTATATGGTGCCGGAATCTGTGTGTCGGTCAAATTAGTGCCAACGTGCTACAGCTCGGCCTGTGTTATTGCATTCACAATTCAAGCGAGAATCAATACTGTTGCCAGAGGGGGAGATGTCATGTGCATCTCTTGTTGAGGCACAAGTTCTTACAGCTTTTTTTTTGTTGCTTATTTTTATTATGGCTGCAGTGAAATTGGTTCAATTTCATCTTGATTGAATACCATTATGAGGAAAGAAAATACAAAATGAATATCAATATCGAAGAATGCATTATTTACCCATAATACTGACCATCGTGTGATGAATGGAGGAAAAAACGTTGAATCTGCCTACCACCTTTGTGATGGTGGTGGGGGGGGGGGGAGGAGGTGCTGAAATGCATTAAACTTGATCTTACATAATAACTAATGATGTCATGTTGTTCTTATGAATCACTTGTGAAATCAAAATAGTAAAATCAAAAAGATAGTAAAAGGAAGCAGGCCAAAATTCCATTGACCCAGGATAATTTTTGTGGATCAGACTTCTTCCTCAGTTTTTAACCAATGCTCCTAAAATTTGGCACAAACAATGGTCTTAGGGTAAAGACATGCATGACCCATATTCCCAATGTGTTTGAAATGGGGGGGGGGGGGGGGATCTATCACCTTCAGTGATACTTCAAGTTAACACGATCATAGTTGTTGGGTTTTTTTTCCACCCAAAGCAGTGCTTATAATGAGTTGCAAACTGAAGTGCTCTGTCCAGCCTGTATGATCCCACCTTATAAAGGCATTTGACTTGATATGACAACTAGTCCATAAACCTATGGCTTTTAATAGGTGCTTAGCAACTAATAATGGACTGGCTATTGCCTCATTAGTGAATCCAGGAATCGACATTATTGTGCTATCCATTTGTTTGGAATTGAGTGACAATAATTTTCATGAAGTGTAACTCCTTAATTGACAAATCATGTATACAATTTATTTCCTTAATCTACTTTCAGATTCATATTCCATAATGTAATCACAGATATGTTCTCCTGTATTTAATTTGTGGAAATGGGCTCTATGTAAGAAAGTGTATAGTATACAGGAATTATTTTGACACTTTGCATTAATAGCAGTGTAAAAGAAGTGGGTTAACTTTGCATGAAGTCCGAAAATCCTAACCTGACTATCATAAAATCTCATGAATTTTATATCATATGAAAGAGAAAAGTATATATACTTGTTTATCACCTTGTTGCAAATTATGAACATTCATGCGTGAGTGATCATACATGTACCTGTGAGTGCGATAATGCATATTTTCAAAATTTTCTGTGATCAATAAAGCTAAACTTGCAATGCTGCGATTAATTATTTCATTTTTTTCGAGCGATGATATGATATGCTTTCAATTTATATACATTTCTTAGTATTTTAACCGTAAAAGGACTGGGGGGCCATGATGGCCCCCCCCCCCCCATCTCGACGCTTCGTGCGATATTTTCGAAACGCAAAAAGATAGCGCCGCAAAATTTTATGACTTTTCTTTGAAGTCTCGCTCAACTTTTGAGACCAAAATCGTGACATATGGGTATAGCATCGTGACGTCACATGACTTTTTACAAGACAATGTCATGCCAAAAATTGCTCATTTTTATACTTTGTGTACAAAGTCTATGGGAGATGAAATTCATAAAAGGGTAATTATTTTTCTTTCTAATTGGTCTGCTTAAATAATTTAGGGTTTAATTTAGTTGTTAAATGGTCTGTAATAATTTCCATTGAAAAAAAACAATGAAAAACAAAAGATGAAAAAACAAAGAAATACATAAGAAATTCTAAAAACAAAGAAATACATAAGGAAAAAATTGGCTATCGCAATTTTTCTTTGTGGAAACCTTTAAGTTAGATTGCAAAGATGAGATCTGCAAAAAAAAGAAGAAAATTGATATTGGTGTTTATATTGGCGACTAAAACTTATAAATTTTGTTGGTGAGTCTTACTAAATTTAATGAGTTTTTGTGACAGGAAAGTGGTGAATCAGTGTCCACGGATACCCGAACCCAAAAAATGAAAACCGTTATCCGTCCACGCGGGCAGAAACCGTTCGGATATCCGTTTGGTGGCAGCACTACTTTTCAAGGTCAAAAATATAAATAGGATTGGGTTCTATTGTAATCTACTTGCAGGAAAATAAACAAATCACCTGCATAGAATTTCATTGTATAGGTGAAATAAGATTGAATGTAGGGAGACAAGCCGAATTAGGAACATTTTGTCATGTATATTTTAAATATTTACATGTATGAGTATGACAAATGAATACTCTTTGTTTTGTAAAGAAAAAAAATTGGGGGCAAAATAGAGAATGAGATTATAGTTTACAGTCACAGGCAATTTGGAAATTTACCTCATAGGAATATTTCTAAATTTTGAATTTTATTAGTTCTCTCTGATCCTGTTCCTAATGTCAATAGATTACTATGAAAGACAAAGTACTGAAGATTTAAGATTATTCATTAAATTTTTTGCCATTTCCTTTGGTGATTGATTAAAAAATAAATAAAATAAAGCATGGTTAAGTTAGCTGAATCATGACTTTTAGCAAGAAATTTACATTTATATTGTTTAAGATAATTCATTGGCCCCTAAGCGTTTCTGAAAAAAAGAAGATTTTTTATAAATTTCCTATGGAATTTCATTTCACAATATAGTACAAAGTTCATTCTCATTGTATAAATTGGTGTCATTTCCTTTTATTGGAGTGCAGCAGTGTATGTAATGTGTATGGATACATAATTATATGAGAAGAAATGCTGTTTTGAATATGAAAGTCAGAAGATTGTTCCTAACATCGAATTGCAATAAAGCCTTAAGAATCAGTCAGAATAAATTGGTCACTGCCTATGTACAGTATAAATGGAAAATGAGTTGGGTTGGATCATTCTCTCTCTCTGTTTCTCTTTTATGAAATACTGTACAATACACATACTCTAGGTTTTGAAAAGTAAGCTTTATGAGGGGATTTTCCATAAAATTCCCTACTAGTCATTCCTTGTAGCTTCATATTTCATCTATGAAAGATCAAAGAAAGAAATTCATGATTAACCACAAGCAATCTTGATCATCTTTCCACTAAGTGCTTGATTGGACTTGATTATGAAGATGTGTGGCGTTCCTTTAAGTGGGTTTCTCCAGTTTTGTATGCAGTGAAACTTAATAGTCAACCCTCTAGAATCAGTCGCTAGCTTTTTTTATATTCATTGTCTTCAATTGAGCTCACTGCTGAGCACAGTTAGTCTCAGTTCAGAAACAGTGGTATTCAGAGAAATGCAAAGAAAGGAAGAGAGGGAAGGCAGCCATGAAATTCACTACTTCGGTCTGTCATTTCATATGTACACTGATGCCATCATAAGAATTAAAAGGAGTTTTTTTTTCTTTCATTGAAATCTTTTAATATGTATAATTATATGTTCTATTTGTATAGCACTTTTAGCAATTATTTGAAAGCTCTTTACTAGAATTAACACAAAATTATAATTACAAAATTAGTATACATGAATATTTACTTGTACGCAACGTCAAAATTATTAATTATATCTCCCATTTATACTTTAAAAAAATACATGAATCAATGCTCCTCTTTCTCATTTGCTCCCATTAAGTTACATGTATGTACTGATTGAATATCTCTTAGGCTGTTTCAAATCTATATCAATATTCCAGGGGGGTTTTGTCAGTGGTTCAGTGTATGAATAGGTACATTTCTTCACCATCTTTACATGATATATTTAAAAGCTCCCACCCAATTCTATTCTGTCTGTGTTTGTCTTCCTGCAGGTTGTAACTGGATTACTAAAATATTGGCCAAAGACATGTAGTGCAAAAGAGGTGAGTATACGTTTTTTAAAGTTTGCATGTAAATTCAATAAAAATTGTAGACTAAACCTAACTACCTTTAATCTTTGGTAGTTTTTGTCCCGCCTGCATAGCAGAGCGAGACTATAGGCGCCGCTTTTCCGTCTGCGACGGCGGCAGCGTCGTCAACATTAAAATCTTTACCAAGATTAAGTTTTTGAAATGTCATTATAACTTTGAAATTTTGTGGGTCTAGTTCATGAAACTTAGACATTAGAGCAATTAAGTATTCCTGAACATCCTGTGTGAGTTTCAGGTCACATGACCAAGGTCAAAGGTCATTTAGGGTCAATGAACTTTGATAATGTTGGGGGTATTTGTGGAATTGTCATAACTTTAAAAGTTTATGGATCTAGTTCATGAAACTTTAACATAAGAGTAACCATGTATCCTTGAATATCCTGTGTGCATTTTAGGTCACATGACCAAGATCAAAGGTCATTTAAGGTCAATGAACTTTGGTAGTGTTGAGAGTATTCGTTGAATTGGCATCATGACTTAGAAAGTTTAGGATCTACACATGTAGTTCATGAAACAGACATAAAGGGTTATCAAGTATGTTTTTCACACGTCTTAGGTCACATGATCATGGTCAAAGGTCATGTTGGGTCAATGGACATAGTATTTTATTCCATATGAGTGTTTCCTTTTGTGAATAATTAGTCAATAGCTGTTTTCAAAGTCAGCACTGTTGCTATATTGAATCGCGTAATGCAGACAAGACTGCCGGAGGCGTTCCACTTGTTTTTAAATGTAGTTTTGTAGAGAACAAACATGAATTAGATTGAATTCTTCATTTTATTTACAATGTAAATAAAATGAAGTATTCAATAAAATCCAACAATGTATAATGCATTGTTGGATTTTATGCACAACAGATGAGGGTTTCATTGATATCTTGTCAGTGATTTTACAAACAAAAATGTTCCCGGCCAATTAGTTGCAAGGATTTCAGTGGCCTATAAAACTTGTATAATATCACTGACAAATAACTTGAGGAGGATCCCAAGATATTACATTACAATAAGCCTAAGGACAGTTTCTGATATAGATCATTATGTGGAACAAGTTTAGTCCATTTAGGGTGATCGAAAAATAACACGACACATAGGATATACAAGGTACATGTATTTTAGTAGCTAAAGAAAAGTCGTATTTCGCTCGCTACTTTCAATCCGAGTCCATCGTGGTAAACTTGCCATGGGTGTTGATCCGCTCGCACTTTCTATTCATTATGGGGAGATGGCGCTTTGAATTATTACGTAATACCCCCCCCCCCCCCAGATGAATAGAACTTACTGCGGATCGACACCATTGCATGTTACCCTCTCCCGGTTTTACCCATAGGTATACTGTACAAAAACAGAGGGCAACATTGGCCATACTCCTGTCAGTGCACTTGCACAGTAGGAGCCGACTTTAATTGCTAATTTCAATATTCACAAAATCTGGTTGTGAAGCAACTCAATATAATTATGCACGATATAGCTCTTGGATCAAACTCATACACAAGCTTTTTACGCGTTAAGTGTATGTGCGCGCCATGCATGGTGCACGACTGTGCGGTAACCATTTATGTAACAATTACTTAGCCAGGATTAAATGTATTTTTTTTAAATCCTGAAATCAGAAGTAGTGACAAACAAACTGTCAAATATTAGCTTAAATCACAAATTATACAGCTGTAGGTAATAATGATATTGACTAGCTCCTTTTACGGGAACATCAAATATCTTGCCCTTAAAAGAACCATATTGCCCTCATCTAAAGACCCAGGCCAATATGATTCTGTTGCCGGCAATCTATTTGATGTTCCCCTGTAGGCCATTCGATATTATATAATTGTATAGAAAGACAATTATATCTGTTCTTGACATGTATGCAAATATCAATGAATGCATATCTTTTTATGAGTGGTAATTTTCAATGTTCAGCAATTTGCTAGAAGACTTTGAAAATAAAATTTAATTTGTACCCTGAGATCTAACATCAGGAGTCTAAAAAGTACCTGTTCTAATGATACACTGATGAATATAAATTCCAAATGCTAAATATTTGTTGTGCAAATTATACATGTAATATCAACTATTTACTTGAAGTATATTGTTACAATAATTTTAGGAATAGGTTTTTGTCTCGCCTGCATAGCAGAGCGAGACTGAAGGCGCCGCTTTTCCGACGGCGGCGGCGGCGTCAACATCAAATCTTAACCTAAGGTAAAGTTTTTGAAATGACATCATAACTTAGAAAGTCTATGGACCTAGTTCATGAAACTTGGACATAAGATTAATCAAGTATTACTGAACATCCTGCCTGAGTTTCAGGTCACATGACCAAGGTCAAAGGTCATTTAGGGTCAATGAACTTTGACCATGTTGGGAGAATTATTTTCAAAATCTTAACCGAAGGTTAAGTTTTTGAAATGACATCATAACTTAGAAAGTATATGGACCTAGTTCATGAAACTTGGGCATAAGGTTCATCAAGTAAAATTGAACATCCTGCTTGAGTTTCAGGTCACGTGACCAAGGTCAAAGGTCATTTAGGGTCAATGAACTTTGGTCAAGTTGGGGGTATTTGTTGAATTACCATCATAACTTTGAAAATTTATGGATCTAGTTCATGAAACTTGGACATTAGGTTAATTAAGTACCACTGAATATCCTGTGCGAGTTTCAGGTCACATGACCATGGTCAATGGTCATTTAAGGTCAATGAACTTTGGCCGTGTTGGGGGTATTTGTTAAATTACCATCCTAACTCTGAAAGTTTATGGATCTAGTTCATAAAACTTGGGATATAAGAGTAATCAAGTATCACTGAACATCCCCTGTGAGTTTCAGGTCACAAAACCAAGGTCAAAGGTCAGTTAAGGTCAATAAACTTAGGCAATGTTGGGGTAATTGTTGAATTGCCATCATAACTTTGAAATGTAAAAAGATAGAGTGAATGAAATGTGGACATGGGTGTAGTTGACAAGTCTTAAGTCACCGTTCAAATGTCATTTATGGTCAATGAACATGGTATTATGTCATTATATGAATGGTATTTTTGTGAATGATTATTTTATAGTAGTTTTCAAAGTTAGCACTGCTGCTATATTAAATCGCGTAATGCAGGCGAGACTGCCAGAGGCGTTCCACTTGTTATCCTAGGATTTTATAATTATCTTTAGCTAATCTGGTACATATAGGGGAAGCTGTGGTCGCATTTAAGTGTAAGTAATATTTATTTACGTCAGGAGGAAGCTCATTTGTGGTTGAAAACCAAACTTGTAATACCAGGGATAAACATGAATAATTCCGCTTTGTGTTCCACAGTAGTTGTATGCCAACATTTGGGAATTGTCTTCAATCTTCCCTTATTGCATTCATTGAAAGAAAATGCCTTGAGTAAAAGGCTGAGGTAATATTTAACAACAAAATCAATATTTTGATTCTCACTCCTGTGAAAATAAGAAGGAAATAGAAATGAGATGGGAAAGAATTATTGTAAATAATTATTTCCTTGTCTAACAATGTCTAGAACCTCTATATACATGGCTACATGATTATACCTCTGACATGTCAACATTTTAAAGCTTAGATGTACATAGGTTTTTGAAGAAAAAAAATGATCATGATATTGTCTGTATAATAAAAAGGTCTCCCTTTTCACACTGCAGAATTGAAATAGTTTGAATTTTTATTCTGTGAATAAAATATACCTGCCAGAGAGATTTTGATTTATTTGTACGTATACCTCCTCGGTGAATTTGCTTGTCTTTACTTCTCTGTTTCTCCTCACGAAAGCTCTATCAGGCAGTGTTAATTCCCAATGTATAAATTCAAGGACACAAATGATAATAGTAAAGCAAATTATATTTTTGTGGAAAAAAAGGTGAACTTTAATTAAAATATGTGGGATTGAATGAAGATAGCTTTAGAAAATTAATCTGTGAAAATTTTAATCCTGGATGTATAAAATATGTTTCAGATATGTTTAACCATTTAAAAGTTTTATTAACATAATACATGTACCTAAAATTATGAAGAAAATTAAAAGTGGGAAGAAATTATCTATTAATGAGTTTCCAGTCAACTATCCATTTTGTAGCTTTTTCCTTTTTCCCTTTTTTTTCTACCTGCTTGAGAATATATGGATTTTTCCTTGTCCAAATATAGAGCAAGAGTCAAGCAAAGCATCTCATATTACAGACCTTCTAAATTCTTTATGTGATCAGGTTGAGGCTATTTCTTTGAGATGGCTGGCCTGAAATGAGATCGAATGTAATTGAATTGGGTCTCAGATCACGTTGGAGAAAGATATTTCTAGAAATGGCAAGAAGACAACTTGTTCATCAAACATCTTGTGATTGTGGGTTTGAAGAGAAAAGTGTTTTTTTTTAACTGTGATATACACATTCTGTAAAAACTGGAATCATCGCCTTTTTTTAACCCACAATTTCATGAAATTTGAAGAAAAAAATTGACAAGTACAACCAATTATGAAATTAAATCATAAAAAACACAAATATTGAAGGGTTGCTATAAATGCCTCTTATTATTTTTTTAACATTTTTTTTTTTTACTAGGTAATGTTTCTTGGTGAAATTGAGGAGATTCTAGACGTGATAGAACCAGTCCAGTTTGCCAAGATTCAAGAAATCCTTTTCAAGCAGCTTGCAAAGTGTGTTGCCAGTCCACATTTCCAGGTAAATCTTAATCAATATGATAGAATCACATCACCATCTACTGACTTCATTGTTACTTGGAACTCATCAGATATATAGTGCTAAAAGAGGTTGTTTTTATCCTGTTCAAATATGCCAATTCTGCAATATTATTGTAATATTACCTATTCATATCAGTGAGTGAATTCCAAAATGGTCCTCATGCACAGGTTCCTCTTAGGGACAATTCTTGAAGGGAATCCAAATAGTCCTTCTATATTGGTGGTTGTTATGCAGCTTTGACTGGATTATGTTTAAGTCCCAAAAGAACCATTTGTTCATAATGTCACAATTTTTCTTCTTTAAATTTGTATCCTAATTTGTGAAAACATCCTATTTGAAAAATCATGTTTTTGTTTTATTTAAGAAAATGATCAACCATATCTTGGGAAACATCAATCCTTTTCATCCAGTTCATGGATGCTTCTGTTTTTGTGCATTTCCTCAATAATTGAGGCATAACAAATTTACACTCAACTTCTTTTCATTTCATACCTCATACCGGGGAATAAATCAATCCTGAGAGTCTATTTCATTGGTGCCAGACATTCTTGCAAGAAGAGTCGCGTTTAAAAAGTCTCTAATATGCTCGTGCCATTGGCTGAAAATCAATTTGGGTTTTTTTTTTTTTTAGTTATGTTTAATTGCAACTCTTCCTGCAATGGCCCTCTGATCAAGCAAAGAATTTAAGGGTCAAGTCGTTGTTTAAACATAATGGTTCATCCCTCCTTAGCTTTGTCTGATAAGAATGTTCCAGCACCATTGGTTTACTTTCATTAAATTGGTGTACATCCTTTTTAAAGTTGAAACTTATGAACTCATTTATTTATTTCCCTCAGGTTGCAGAACGTGCCCTGTACTTCTGGAATAATGAGTATGTAGTGAGCTTGATAGAAGAGAACAGCAATGCTGTTATGCCGATAATGTTCCCAAATCTATACAGGATATCCAAAGACCACTGGAATCAGTAAGTCATACTAACCTCTTCAGGGACCTGTTTCATGATAGAAACTCTCGTCAAATTTTCTATCAGCCAATGGAATTGCAGGATGTCAGTAGCTTATGAACATTTGAAAAATTGTGACTATTTAAAAAAAAAATCTCTGTAGGTGAAGGTGGGACTAAGGGATATAAATTATGTCCATCTGCTGTCCATCTCAAATTTCAAAGTTTACTGGGAGGACACTCTCAGGACAAATACCTTCAAACAGGTGCAAGAATGATAACCAAACTTGGGTCATACATGCTCTGGGAGTATTTTCGTGTTATGGTATTGTTGGAGATCACATGCAAAGGTCAACCTTGTGAGTTCATATGTCTGCAAAACTTTACACTAGTTGCTCAGATTACAGCCTACTTGAGTCATAGATGCACAGGACTGGAGAACATTTATGTTATTGTGCTGTCAGTGGACGTAATCATAGGTCACAGAGGTCATGTTCAAGTTTTCCTGCAAGACACTGTACATACATGAACTTGTCAAATGTTGCTGCAATAGCAACCATATTGAGATGATGTACATTAATAGTGGTTAATATGTGATTTTGAATAAGTCAGTGTTACTGTGTGATAGAGAGAAACAGGAAAGACCCTTTGTAATGGCAGGATACACTTTAATCCTTAATGCATCAACAGGGATCATTGTTATTTACATAGCCTATCCACTTCATGGTCATATAACCCTTCAACAGCTCTATAACAGCAGTTTTGATTACAGAATTCAATTGCTGTGCTACTTTAAAGGCATCTAATAAAGGTGATAAAGTAGTGCTGTACATTTTAATTTCCCAATGCATTGAGTGACTGATATCAATGTGGTAGAAGATCTATTGACATTCAGGTAAAGGACACTGACTATTTTCTGGCCGTAGTGCAATTATAAACATAGAAGCCATGGGTCTTCAGCCAGGAATATACATGGCTGCACGTCAGGTTATATTGAGGGTGATATACACAACTTTGCAAACATTCTTCTTTCAGAAAAAAGCATATTTTCACAAAATATAGCATACATGAATAACATAACGTTCGCCTCTAGCGGTCGGCATATTACATGATGTCATCCAGCTACGATCGCAAGCCAAAAATATACATGTATGAATGAAAATACAGTAAGCATTCGCATTGCAAGCCTCCCAATACCCAGCACAACATGGCATCAAAACAAGTGTGCAATTCTCTATCACCACATACCAAAATCGACATAGAATTTCACTTTCGTTTATTTTATTTGAATAATGAAATGCATTTTTGGACGATCTATTTTCTCACTGATATCGCACAAGTAAGCGTACTTTGATTACTTCTCGCTTTTCCGTCAAAATCATACAGAATAGTGCCATAGTCGCATCGTGTTAGAGTTACAGAATCTATTGCTACATGTACAAAGTTAATGGAGTTCCGGGTTTTGGAGCGCACAATGGATATTCAAGAAATAGCAGAATAATTTTCGAATGATACTTGAGTGATCCGATCACAAGCCAAGATCAATGCAAGTGTGGAAAACGTGGCTGGATATCGTTATCGCTATCGATACTTTCAAATATTTTTCGGCCAGATTATTTTTGTGACCACGTGATCTGCACAATGAACCGATCAGCGGTCTCCAAATCGCTGTCATGAGCTTTGCGGAGCTTGGCTGTTTGTGTTACACAGTCATTTGGCATTATTTCAATGTGTTTCAGGGGAGTTGTCTACCAGAATCCAAAATAGCTGTTGCTCAGTAATAAGGAAAAATATGGTTAGATTTCAGTCTATTTTTGGCACATTAGCAGTGGCTCATTTGCAACTGCTGTTACCCCCTATGATGTCATTGTGTGCACCTTGTCATATAAATGACACAAGCAATATGCCCTGGATATCACATCTTGTAGAATACATGTAGAGCATGTACAGAATGTTGGATAACCATATTTCTGTCTCTTGTGGTGGCATTGTCACCGTCTTAATCATGGTTGATTTTTAAGTATGTCTTATCCCTACTTTGAAAGTATTTTTGAGAGGACCTATTTCATTGAAATTGACTTACGGGTATTCAAGTGTTACTGATTAATTGGTACAAACTTCAGGTCACATGATCAAGATCAAAGGTCATTTATGGCCAGTGAATTTTTACCATTTTGTGCTATCAGAGCCTGATCAGTTCGTCATGGACGGACATTTAACAAATTCTGAAAGTTTAAAGACTTGGTGATTTGGTGAAATTTGTCAATTTTGTGTACTAAACATGGATCATTGCAAAGAGTATCACTGAAATTATTAAATGTTTTTAGAATATTGCTGCCATGATTACCTACTAAAGATAGAATCCATTAAATATTCAATGTCATGGATGGACAGGATAGAAATGGGTTTCTACACTTGTCAGTGATCTTTTGTTGTGTCTATCCAAACGAAACGATGCTGACAATTTATTTTCATTGCAGATGTTAAGTTTATAAGTTGACTTCTCTGACATATGTTAGTAATTTTGAAGCTAGCTGTAACTTACACTAGAAGGACACAAAGTTTTGTCACGGATGGACATTCCCAGTGTCACGGATGGACGTTTGGCTTCACAGACGGACATTTTGTGTCACAGATGGGCATTATCCAAATAAAAATTGATATTTCAGCCCAGTACTCACATCACTAATAAACTTGAAAAAATGAAAAAACAAGAAATTTTCTGTGTCCACAGGGCAGATACGTCCCAGCAATAATGCAGTCAGTAAGCATTGCCTTATTCAGTGTGTTGAAACCATTTTGCATGAGCTGTGACCTTTGACTTGCAACTCTAACTTGAACTTTACTTGTATTTTAGTGTCATCTACCTACATACCATTTTTTTTTATTCCGTTAAATATTTATCAAGTTATCACCCCAAAATCATTTTTCATATATAATGAGCTTTGACCTTTTACCTTTTACCAACAGACTCCAAATTTGAACTTGAGTTGTATTTCAGTGTCATCTACCTACATACCAAAATATTTTAAAATTCCGTCGAATATTTATAAACTTATCAGCCAGAAACTGACCGGCATGTATAATGAGCTGTGACTTTTGACCTAAGACTTGAGGACTCCTAATTTAAAAATCACCTACCTTAAACTCTGTCAAATATTTTTAAAATTATCATGCCGAAACAAATTAGGGGGACAGATGGACAGAGCAACAATTCATGCCTCCTCGAGACTTCGTCAGCGGGGGCATGAAAATACTTGTGTGTGAGTGTGTGTTGGGGTATATTTATGAATTACAATACCATTTATTGGGTTTATGTAGTGAAATACCTCCCCAAACTGATAAAACACAATTATAAAATAATTGAATAAGAAATCCCCTACATATACCACTGCAACATAATGCAAATGTCCATCCGTAATAAAATTTTGTTAGTCCGTGACATTATTGAAATTCAACTATCGCATATGAATATTTATTGATCTGGTTTTTATACACGTTTTAGGTCTTCTGCTAGTGAGATAGCTCAGCATGTTTATTGCTCCAGCAATAGAACATAAAACTTTTGAATTTTCTTTCTGTCACGAAGGACCAATTTGCATAAACATGAATATAAAAATGCAGTATGACCATTCCAGGACAAACATTTCCCAATATTTTTTTGCATTTTAGCAAACTGGTGTGTCATCTATAATTACTTTGAAACAAAACTCAAGGTAATCTAATGATTGTCAAAATAGGACCAAGTCAATATTTCTCCAACGCATCCTTCCGTGACAGTGGGTGTTCAACACCTATTTGAAAGTGTGTCATTCCAGTCGCTTTCCGTACTTTACCAAATAAACAAATATGGATTTTAGTAACATTAGATATCAATGAAAGATCCGCCAGTGATTACATCATTTAATATAAAAAATTTACCCCAATGCTCACCTTAACCAATCAGGCTCATCAATATAAAAACTACCAAGAATATGAAAGTAAATTTTTGAGATGATTTTGAAAGCTGAATTCCTAGTCCATGTAACTTACATAGTGGTTAAGTATGGACAAAGATATAGATCTAATTTCAGGACATTAGGCCGATGTCAAATATCACTTAAGGTCAATGAACTGATATCAACTCATGAAAACTTAGCCAAAGTTTTATAATATTTTTATTTTCAAGGTGATTTTGAAATTGTAAGTCTTCATTCTGTTAAACTTGGGTGTAATGTTGGTCAGGTATTATCATTTATTTAATTTTAATGTTGGGTCAAGGTCAAAGGCCAAATCAGAACAGTTAACTTTGATTAAGGATAATATTTTGTTTATTTGTTTGTAAATAAATCAAAGGGAATCTTGTGTGGGATGGTTATTGGATATCCTAAATGTATTAAATGAATAGCATGTTTCCAAGTTAAGGTTAAAGGTAAATTAAGGTCAATAAAAATTGGGTTTTATTATCAAGTAAAGAATTTTTTGTCTAATTATGAAAATTATCATTCATCTAAATTTGTTTTGATATTCTATGAAGCTTATAATTATAAGGAGTCTGTCAAATGTATGTTGCATGTGTACATGTACGTTTTACCTAAAAAACTTTAAAAGGGTGTAATTGTTTCCAAAGATAAAAAGGGGAATAGTGAGGCAAGTTAACAGGACTGTCAGAGCGCTGCTCCTTTATGTTCCTGGACTATTACATTGTATATTCAAGGACTAAATGTCAGAGAGAAAATGTTTGATATTTTAATGTCACAGATTTAACAATCCTGCATTATATGAATAGCATAATGCAAGTGAGATTGCGGAGGCGTTCCTTCTACTTAATCATAAAAAGATCATATGATCTTTCCTGAATGCAAAGCTGTATGAATAGTGATCAATTTGAAGCTATTTACTTGTAATACACACACCCAGTATTCATCATAATTTTTTTTTCCAAATCATCATTTTGTTTCCTAATTCTTTGATGGGAATCAACCACAGTTAGTTTTGCAAAGCCTAACTTGAGTACAGAGATTCATCAAACAGGGTTCCCAGCCCATCAGGGAAATAAGGGAACATTATTTTACTTTTCTAGTCAGGGAAAAATCAGGGAATTTGAAAAAAAATACCACAAATCAGGGGAAAATGCCTCAAATGAGGGAAAAATTAGGGAATTTTGGTCAGCTCAAAAGTCGAAAGCACAAAATTCAGTCAATCTGTTATATTTTGTTGCATATCAAAACACTATCCATTGAATGACTGGTTATGGTGGTTATGGGGTATGGTGGATGGCTGGTATGGGGAGAAGGGAGGCCATTACATGCCTGTGTAATAGTACTAATTAGTTTTACATTATTGTTTCTATACTGAAAATACATTTAATTCACTGCAACAACTTAGAAAACACGCAAAACTGGGAATGGGTTTAAATGATTATCAGGGAATTTTTAAATTTCATCAGGGAAAAATCAGGGAATTTTGTTTTCTTGAAAAGCTGGGAACCCTGATCAAATCAACACTGTCAATGAAAGACTATTTGTTCAGGTATTGGCACCTTATGGCACAAAAAGACAGGGCAGACCCCATTATTCCTTATTGCTAATTATGAAAATCAAAGGGTAGAACCCCTGTATGACGACAGATAACTGTCTATAAATTTTACATGCAGCAGGTTCATCAAATGCGACCCTTATATTTAGACATTGACCGGTTCAATTTGGCAATAACTAGGTGATATTATGTTTAATGTCACTCAAATATGGCATAGTGGCTAGCACAAAATCATTCCAAATTTTGAGTTCTGAATTTGAAATTGAACTCTTTGTATTTTTTTTCTTCCTCTTCCAAGAACAATTGTTGCCTTGGTCTACAATGTACTCAGGACACTGATGGAGATGAATAGCAAACTATTTGATGAACTCACTTCCAGCTATAAGACAGATAGACAAAAGTAAGTGAAAGCTTGTAATGCTAATAACCCATATCATAAAGTCAACCCTTAACCAAACGCATACCAAATCTGATGTTCTGAACTGTATTGTACTTCATCCAAACTCAGGCCTGGGTTAACAAAAGTTTTAGGCATATTTTGTTTAGTTATTTAGTGTTAGAAAGGTCTGATAATGTATGCTATTGTTGGGTGGCAGCTACCATGGAAAGTGACATAATGTCAAAGATGCATCTTCAGCATATCTCTCTTTTCTAATATAATACATGCATTTCAAGTGATGGCAATAGGTAGTAGTGGTTTGAGGGATTTCAGTTCTGTGGTTTTTGTTACTTTAATTATTCGTTTATAGATATTGCAGATTTGATGATTATCATCAAACATCAGATTTGTTTGGCAATTATACCAATGTACTGCATGTTTATGCTGTAACACTAATATACAATATAATACTATTCCAGAGGAAAAAAAATGTATGTAGGTAAGTGCAAAGATATTAGTAATAAGTACCTGATAAAATGGGGATGATGAATATAAAGATTCATTAAGGAATTGATCTTGTTTTTGTCTTTTGTGTCGTATAGGTAAATATATGATCAAAAAGTGTTTTATATGATGATATAGCTTCTATAGACCAGCTGTAATCGTCCTGCTATAAATTTGTATCGCTTTGACATTACACTTATATGATACGGAAAAGGCCAAATTAAAAGCAGTCTTAATTTGAACTATTTACAGAAGGATTGAGAGGATCAATTTGGTGATTTCAATGAAAAGGCCTCTTTTTTGCAAATTGAACTTTGATTTGAACATCATACCCTTTGATCAAGCTAGTCGACCACTTTACTGTATTTCACTAAAGATATATTCATAGTATTCTTTTTCAAAATCTAACTTTTGATGAAATAAGAGATATCCTTTATTCTTTATGAAAAGAGCTTACTAGAATATTTGTTGTACCTTTTGTCTTTTCAGAGAGAAGAAGAAGGAGAAAGAAAGAGATGAACTGTGGAAACGCTTGAGTAAACTTGAAATGAACTATCTAAATAACCAAACCAATAGCAGTTAGACATTGTTGAGTTGTAGAATGTAGACATGGCAGTGGAGATTTGTTGTGAGAACTTGCCGCTGAAATGCCATCAAGGAATCGATCTTCTCTTCTCCATGTTCCCCTCGCTGAGAATGGAAGACATGACTGATGGAAGGAACTTTGATTCCCTGTTGCTGCATCGGGCAAAACCACAGTTTGGGCCAAAAACTCATAGTTTGCTGCTGTTTCAGTGGAAGTGCATGAATGTTGTTCATTATCTTTATATTTATTTCTTATCCAGTTGAGTGTCAATGAACTCAAAATGAGACAGGTAGGCTCTTATGAACCAAAGGATTATTGGAAGTGATGGAAGTTGACTGCATGTCACACCAACTGACGTCGGGTGCATTTAGTGGAGTATATAAAGATGTTAGACTATCAGAGTCTACATTCAAAAGGAGTTGCTCTCTATCTCTCCTATACATCCGTTTCCACAGATAATAAGCATGGATATCCCTGTCACCTTGCTGCTTCTATTAATCGACTAACCTAATGTTTTATGTCTCTTTTATGTGTTGTCGTAGCTTACATCTACTATTGCGAGTAGCAAGAGCTCGTCTGGACTCATATTTTAAGGATTAAAAATGATATGGTCTTTGAAAACTAACATGTATTTTTAATTGATAATGTACTTAAACATTGAAAAGTTTCCTGTTTTACCTGTTACATATTTACTCCTATGGGAGACATCTTTTATATTCCTTCATCCAAACCTCCTGTGGTAGTTTCTTTTCTTTTGCAGTTGATGGGTAATATTTTAGGGGGTTTCTTATTGTACCCCTATAAACAGCTCAGTAGTTAGGACAGATTACTCTGTTGAAAATGCAAATTTGTCTGTGCCTCAAAACAAATTGAATCCCTAAACCTACACTCAAGACCCATTTCATTTACATTTTGATGAGTATTAGGTCAATTGGGTTCGGTGCCATTAAAAAAAAAATTGTTTTATGTTTTTTTTTTGTTATCATTGACGTAATTTAGCAGTAATTGACCCAAAATTTTTAAGAGTTTGTATTGTGTTTAATTATCTGTACAGATAGATTGAATTATTTCCAGACTTATCATACATATTCTTTTTTTAACATCATGTCATTGGTTATGTATGTGACCAGGATTCGTAGTGTTGAAGGAATGATATAGTTTATTAAATTATTATTTTTTTGTAATTTCTATTACAGTAGATACATTATAGGGTTAATAAAGCATCAGAGAGTAATCTTCTTTGTATGGCATGGAAAGGGATACAATTTATATACATATTAATTGTTATTTATAAATATTTGTCAAATATATTTATTTTACTAATTCACTCAATTCAATTATTTGACTGAATTATCTAAATCATTTGTAAAAAAATAATAAGTTTTCCAAAGCAGAAATAAAAGGATTTTGTCAGTAATATGTAGGTTAATTGAATACCATAGAAACAAGATTCACCAATCAAGTAAGCAAAGGCCATTCATCAGAAATATATGTTCCTTTGGTAAGCATTTTATGGTCTTAAAAAGCTCTGTTGGTAGCTTTCTATTGATAGCTAGACATTGTGACTGCATGAATTCATTTTTGCATAGAAAAACAAAATTCTTTGTAAGAATACTTGATCAGATGGGTTAATGTAGTACACCATTCGCTATATAAAATTATTAAAACGACAGTCCGACCTCTCTTATCTGGACACGTTGGGACCAGCACCAATCCGGATAAGGGATTTATCCAGATTTGGGAGACCCAATATTAAATACACGCAGCTGCTGCCTCAGCTCCCCAACTGCGGTAGCTACACGTTATCTATTGTAGTGGGTGTGCGTACAAACAGTATTCACTGCAGTATCAGTGCAAATTATAGGCGGTATTTCTACGGAAATGAAATCGATCGATGGCCAAAACTGTTGGATCATTTACCTGCTTAAATGGTTGAGGTATACATCGAGCATATCTCGAAAGAAAGAGAATGACTTGATGAAACAAAGTTTTACAATTAGATCATCGCGGCGGGTATCGCAGCTTCGCAATGTCAGCCTTTGTTATGACTGTTGGCTCAAACATGATAGATGGCGCTGTCCGTATTGAGGCCAAGTGTTAGCTAGCAAGGCATGTGTTGTTTTTCCCAGGAAACAAAAAGAGAATGTGATGAAATGTTTGCGCTGCGCCCTGATTTACTGGAAAATTATCCTGCCTAAGTTCTTTCGATGATTTGGGTGAGATATTTTCATGAAAAATAATGTTGTATGTAGACTATATTGGAAAATATATGTAATCAAAGTGAGTTTGCGTATAGGATTGATTTGAGATTGAAATCTCATTTCCTCACGTACTAGATTGAATTGAAAAATAATCTCGGCAAGTGTGCGTCCGGATAAGGGGAGGCCGGATAAGAGAGGTTGGACTGTAGTCTATTTCCCTGCACATTACTGATAAACTAAACATTTGGCACTAGCGGTAGAATGAATTATACTTAAACGAGTCAAGTCATTTTAAGAACCCAATGATTGTTCTCATCAAAGACTTATCTATATAATTTTTTATGTGCCAAAAAAAAAGGTTTGGAACATATATTTGAGAGTACAAGAAGTTAGCCCTCTGGAAAATATTTTGTTCAACAAAGCTCAGCAATCATTTTTTTTATTTTATTTTATTTTTTTTAGTGTTCATGGCCTAGACAAGTTGCTCCACCGGAGCTGGTAGTAACACACAGATCTTCAAGTCTTGAAAAATCAGTTATGACATCATTGGTCATGTTGTATGATGTTTATGTTGTATTTGGTCATGAGTTTGGTCTATACAAATTTAGCCAAATTCTGTTGTCAAACTTTTAGAGAATTTGATTAGTCCTCCTAATCTTTGTTTTTTTTTTTTTGGGGGGGGAGGCGGAATGGTGACAAAAGACTTATGCAATGTTTGGCCACCTAATATCCCATTGACCTTGTACACAAAATAATGCTGATCATCATGACACCATGTCTGGACATGCCTTTATTGTTCAATATTAGTTATTTCTAACAGCATCTGAGTTCAATCAGATTACTGCAATGGTTTGTAGTCCTTTACACTTGTGATTATGATTTAAAAGACAGGGTATTTTATTGAGACTACTTGTCATGTAGATTCACCTATTATCACTTGCTTCTCAGAATGTCCAGTTCCTTGTTTGATCGAGCTTGTTATCAATAACACTACTATAATTCTGCGACAAATTTGTTCACTACGAATCAAAGAAGTTGGATGCAGTAGCTTGTAACAGCAGATTGTAATTTTTCATTGATGAGTTTCATGACAAAGGGTCCATGTTTGTACATCTATTACCCACAATGCAACCTCAATTGTTGAATTGCCTGGGTGGAGGTAATAGAAACCATGTGATGTTTGTTTATCTTCACCAAATGATGGTGCAAGGACAATACATCTAAGTAGTTGTGTGTAATTTCTTGTCTGGAGAAAGTAATACCATTCAGAAATATGGATTTGTGTTGACAGCGTGCTTGAGCTGTCTAATATATTTTAAGTGCCATGATCCAAGATGCTTTTATTTTGAAATATTTTGAAAGAATATGGTTCATATATGTTAGAAGTTATGTTGTTTTCCTGATAGTAAGGTAATACAGAGAGGTGTATGTAAGATTAAAGGGGAAGTTCATTCTGACAAAAAGGTTATTGTAAAAATAGTAGAAAAATTATAAAAATAATTGGTGAAGGCTTGAGGGAAACCTATGAAAGATTTAAAAGGTATAGTCCGACCTTTCTTATCCGGACACGTTGGGACCAGCACCAATCCGGATAAGGGATTTATCCCGATCTGGGAGACCCAATATTAAGTATACGTAGCTGCGCCTCCCCAATGATAGCAACACGTAATCTATTGTAGTGGGCTTACACAGACATTATTCACTGCAGTGTCAGTGCATATTATAGGCGTTTTTTTATGGAAATGAAATCGATTGGTTGCCAAAACTCTTGGATAATTTACCTGCTGAAATGATAGAGGAATACATCAAGCATACGTCGAAAGAAAGAATGATTTGACACTAAATTTGAAAATTGGATCATCGCGGCGGGCATCGCAGCTTCGCAAAGTCAGCCATTGTTAGACTGTTGGCTCAAACATGGTAGATGGTGCTGCCTGTATCGAGGCCTAGCACTAGCGAGCGAGACGTTATGTCCCCCCCCCCCCCCCCCCCCGCAAAGAAAAAAAAAGGATGTGATAAGATGGTTGCGCTGTGCCCTGATTTATTGGAAAATTATCCTGCCTTAAGTTCTTTCAGTGATTTGGTAAGATATTTTCATAAAAAAATGTGGTTGTAGGTAAACTATGTTGGAAAATGTATGTAATCAAGTGAGTGAGTAGGAATTTTAATTTTAAATTGAAATCTTATTTCCCCACGTAAAAGATTGAAAAAAATCTTGGCAAGTGTGCGCCCGGACAATAGAGAGAGCCGGATAAGGGAGAGGCCGGATAAGAGATGTCGGACTGTAATTACAATTTTTGATTTTCGGATTGTTTATGTCATATGTAAGCAGCTTCCCATATATCTTGAATGAAATAAAAATCAACAGACAAAGTATTTCACACCCGTTCCTAAAAGAAAAAGGTGTTTAGTCATTATGACCCATTGAAAAATAAAAATTTATGCATCTTATATAACATATGGAGCAGCTGCTCATATATGTCACAAATCTGAAACTTAAATTTATAATAACTTTTTTAAAATCTTTAATGGATTTTCCTCAAAATCTTACAGGTATATTTTATTGTTTTTTTTTCTGGTATGTTTGCAACAAATTTTGTTGTCAGGGTGAACTCCCCTTTAATGCAGCTGCAATAGCTCCATTCTTAGGCCACTCTATTACACATATCTTCTTTAACACGTATACATGTAGGATTCGGTTTAATAGAAGTCACATTAGTTTGAAGGGATTAGACCATTTCGTTAATTTTGTTTCTAAATATAATCTAAGAATATGATTTCTTTTAAATAACTTTGCAGATTGTGACACACCCAAAAATAAATATTTGAATTTTTATGTGAAATTCTATCTCTAAGACTTTTCTAAATTCAGACAATATTCTGATCATTTAGTGTGTAGTGAGCTTAAACTTCCAATTTAAATGGAAAGGTTTGTTGAATTGTAATTCAGCTATTCCTTTATTACTGTGCATATTAATGAAACTTTTACCCAACCACTGAATCTTCTCATTGCTTCAGTATTAAACTGTTTTACTATGAATTCTTTATACTCTATTAGTGTTTTGTTCTCAATTTCATGACTCTGTTGTCATGGATGACTGAGCAGTTGGCTTTTAAAAATAATGTGTAGAAATTGTCATACTAAGCCAGAAATGAAAACAAAAGCATATGCCCAAGGCCTTGCACAGTCATTGGTGTCACTGTCTTCAAATAACTGACTTTAATTCTTTGAAGAAAATGTGACAATTCAAAATTCCATGGAAAAGAAGGGCTCCATTCCATTGAATGTAAATTATGAAATTCTTTCTTTCATGGTAACATTATTTTTATATTCATTGTTAGTCATTTTTTTTTCAAATTATGAAGTCATTTTTTACAAATTGTACCTGGGATATTGATTTCCCCCCCCCAAAAGTTTGACTGTCAATATTTTATTCATCATCTGGTTTCCCTTGTTTCACTTCTAAAGGTTTTATGAATCTGTAGTGAGCAGAAGTTTGAAATTGAAAAATCAATCATCATACAATGAATGAATTTTTTACACATTTTGGGCAAGTCACATATTGAATGATGAAACTAGCTGAAAGTCGAGTATTCCTTTCATCACCAACACAGATAAGTACATCTTAGCATGTGTATTGTAATAAAAAAAAAAAAAAACTTTCCTCTAATGGCATACCAGGCTTATAATACCTGAAGAATTACTAATTTTAATAAAATAATTTAGCAGATTATTCTTCATCTGATTCTGATCAAAATGTATTTTTCTGGTTTATACAATAACTTTAATTGTTGTAACACATGCATATGGCCAAGACCGGTATATAATCCAACTTTTTTAAAGTTATCCTTAACTTGGTACAAGCAGAATTTGACTTCATATGGTCGCTGCTCAGTCATCCATGGCAGGAATTATATGAATGAGATATCTTTAGATAGGAAATCATTCACTTTTTATAGCAAGATGTAGATAATTCACAGTAACACAGTTAAATGTATAAATAAGAAGTTGGGTATACTTTTTTAATGAACAACACTTCTATGTAGTAATTTTTGTATGAAATTAATACTTGTAGGGGAGAGGAGTGAGAGGAATTAAATCAACTTAGATATGGTTCAAACTGTCACTGCCTCTGCAATATAATGCAGCTAAATACAAAAAAAAAAAAAATTGGTGATGTTAATGATGGAAGTTCAGGATTTGATCCAACAGGGAAAGTTATTATGTATTCATATATTTTAACAATATGTTTTATTAGTTGCATATTCTTAGATAAACCAGTAAATTTGTATGTATATATAAGCTGAATATGTACATATATATTCAGTATGATGCAACTTCTAAACTTTTTATTATTTGAAATGTTGGTTATTTATGAATGGCATAAAGATTAAACAGAATTCTAAAATGTAGTGATGTTAATCATGAAAAGGGTTTGAGTATGAATTGGTCCTGTCGCATTTTTGTCAATTTTTGCTGCCCCTTCCCTCTTACTTTACCTCTTAAACAATGGAGGAACGTTTTTATCAGTCTATAAGGGTCAAAGAAACTTTGGAGATATACTTTTGTGTGTGTGTTCTTTTTTTGTGGTGTTGTTTTTTATTTATGTTGTATTTTCTTAATTTATTATTTCTAGGAACCTGCGAAGAATTCAATTTTGGTTATTAGCATGCAACTGACTTTCAATACTTACAAAGCTGTATGAGGTATGTCCCTCATTAGACCTGCTTGTGTGAATATTGATGCTTTGTAAATGGAGAATAAGTTTTGATGAACACCTCGTGTGTAACCGCACATATATCTTATCCACTTTTGGACTCATTCAGATATGATGCCCCAAAACCTCAGCACTTTTTTAAACATAGTTTTCATACATGGTGAGGCAAATTGCATCAATAATGCTAAATTGCTAATCATTGTATGCTTCAAGCCTCAAAAAGTCTGAAATTGCTTTATAGACATCATAAAGATTTTGCTATTATGGTATTGGTTATTTCATAACAATTTTGTTATTACATGAGTCATGTTGAATGGTGTCATCAGATTGTCCAAGCAACTCAGGAATGATTATTTTGAGCCATATTGTTGAGATTTTGCACTAACTATTTTTAATACTTAGTTTGCAGATTTCTGTTAAATGATGCTTGCCTCTGCTATGTATATTTGGATACCTAATATCCTAATGACTGTTTAAAAAAAATGTTGCTGAGTTTCGAGGCACCATGTTTGGACTAGACTTCATACTTTCTAAACAACTATTTCCCATATCTTAACTATTTTGTTGAAATATTTTTCTAACAAATCTTTGATTTCTTTTTTTTTTCATATGATTGAGCAGTAGGCCTGGTATATTTTGTTCAGCTGAGATTGCTGCTAATTATGATGTTCACCAATTCTAGACTTTATGAAATTGTACATATCTTACTTTATTGATTTTTCCTCTTGAGTGGGAAAGTGCAAGCGAATGCTCATTTTTTAATGACGAAAGTAAGTTACCTTTCATGTTCCATCCTCCAAAGTTTTGGGTTGGAAACATTTGGGTGGTCCGTCCATCTCATTTGGTTTTTGTGATATCATCATAACCATTTGACATATCAAATATCATACTGGAATTTACGTTCATTAGGTCAAAATTTACAGGTTGCAGTTGTATGACTAGTTCCTTGTTTCTGTTTTGTCTCTGATCAGAAGTTTAAGTTCAATCGTATCCCATATGCATGCACACATACATGTAAGAAGCAATGATATTAGATTTGGAGCCAATAGTCTATCACTTCAATTACTGTGTCAGCAGTAATACAATACATTCTATAAAGAATGAACTAATTTTATTTGATTCAATGTTCCAATTGAATATTTTGATAATTTTACTCAAATATGCAAAGTATTTCATTTCTGGTGAGGGCACTAAGGCATTTATTATTACTGCCTGCAATTGATAATCCATTAAGCCCTTTATTGCTATAGATGTAATTCAAATAGAATTGCTTGATTATTTGCACTTCATTTTCTTTAGTATGTTTGCTATAAGTACGTTGTTATAAAGCTGTGATAGAGTATCATGTCATGGTCACAAAGTATTCAACTAATCACTATCCTGTCAATATTTTAAAGTGAACTTCAAGTAATCTTTCAAAATCTAGATGAAAAAAGAAAATGTTACTATCTAGAGACATAAAAAGCTAGTTCTTAAAGAGGTGCTTAACATTTGTAAATGATGAGCTATATGGGCACATTGATAACTCTGATCCCAATCATTTCTGTTTATATTTATGTGTGTGTGTGACATGGGAATATGTGTTGTATAAAAAATGAAAAATAACAAAGTATTCACTTAAAGGTTTTTTGCACTAGTGTACAGGTATGGTAAAGCTACGACAGGTAAATTAGATATGTGATAGCAAGAAGCAATTCCTCTTTTGAAAATATAGTGACTAAATTTCTAGCAATTGTATCAGTATGAATATTTTTGTTTTTCTTGGTTCAAGTTGTACAACTTGTTATATCTGTAAATATAGTGTACATTTTGTCTGTATATTCTACTGAGAGAATATCATAGAGATTAAATATTGCAATTTTCCCAGCTTTGAGACAACTATTTCTTTAAATAGGGGGTGTAAGAAAACGTTTGTGCAAGACCTCTGCATATTTGAAATGAATAAATGTTTTGCGCAGATGTCTCTTCCTTTATTTCTTATGGGAGTATTGATATTTTTTTGTTTATCCATATGACGACATATGGAAATGAGTAAAAACAGAAAATGTTAATGTGATGTCTTGAGTTCTTCTTGTATTTTGTAATGCTTAAAATCTGAATGACTGGATGCCCTGATGGCAGTAATGAAAATCATGATGCAGATGATGAGTAGGATAATTACGATGTTGGGATGAGGGTGATTAGGAGGAGCATGACTTTGATGATTATAACGGCCATGGTGATGACAGTGATGATTAGGAGGAATATGATAATGGTGATGATGATATTGGGATGATGATGATCATTAGGAGGATGAGTACTACAATTATCATTTTAGGATGATAATATTAATGATGATGTGCTGTAGATAATGATACACAATACTTAAAAAAGAATCTTTTAACATTGTTTTGTATTTTCTAAGTCCAGGCTGGCGGTGCATTCAGTTCTGATGAAACTTCCAAATCCCTTAAAACACTTCATCATTCGGATTGCCGCTAAGGACATTCCACTTATTTATCCCAGAGAGATAAATAATATAATTCTCTGGGGAGGGTTTCATGAAAGGACTTGTTGGACATTTTTCTGACAAGTCTGACAGTTACCACATTAACGGCTCTCCTCAGCCAATCAAAATCAAGGGAAGTTGTCAGATCTGACAACCTGTCGGACAAAAATCATGATGAAACGCTCCACTGATTTCTCCTCGTCAGTTTGTATATTCATACATTTTGTTATTCCTCTCGTACAATGAAGTCATCGGTGACCTCTCGAAAGCCTAGTCATCATCACCTTCTCACTCTCTCTTGCTCTCTCCCTTTCTCCGCCCCCCCCCCCTCTCTCTCCATCCTACCACTCTCCCTCCATCCACCTGGGCCACGTCTTACAAAGGGTTCCGATTATGCGATCAACCTCGGCTACATGGAAATCCATCAATATGTTTTTTTATCCACAGTAAATTTGCACATTGTCCTTTCTAAACAAAGAGAAGCACATTGAATGTGAAAGAAAACAATGGATGTATGACTATGCATCATATCTAGAAAATATTTTGAACAAGCATGAATTTTAGATATTGGTGGTTGCTGGCTTACTATAGTTAATTGTGATTGATTGGATCAATCCCGGAGCAATCATGACTCTTTGTAAGATGAGGCCCAGATCTCCTCTCTTTTCTCTCAGCTTCATGCCGCCCACCCCCCCCCTCTCCCTCTCTCTCTTGCCAAGTTTATATCAAGATGACAACTTTGGTCTGACTGCTTTTGAAATTACTTTATTGAATAAGGCTCCTTACATTAATTGCTTACTAATCTTTAAAATGTGGAAATGTATATAATTATTGCAATTCAACAAATTTTGCGGACTTGTGTATATTCTTCATTTATAACTACTTAGCTTGGTTTTGGACTTGATTGGACTGAGACTTTACCCTTTTTATCGTAGGAAATAGACAAATGAGCACAACATGCTGTTATTTCAGGAGTCGACAAACTTTTTAAAAAAAACTAATTTCTCCTTATTTTGACGTCATATCTTATCGTCCATTATGAAACTTTTTTCTCTTTGTTCGAAAATGGGCACTGTGTTATCTATTTAAAGTAACTTGAGAACTTCCGATGTTGCCATTAGGCTTCGTATTGCAATCAATTCTAATACACTTCCCTTCAAATAGATCGATATGTAATCTTATCAATGAATACTATTGATCATGATAATGATTTTATTCATCAGTCATTAGAAGTGATAGTAGATTGTGAGCTTCTTTAATCACAATAAGCAAGTCGGTTTGGTGTATCATAAATGGGTCCATCCATACAATCACCTATCTTGTCTAGAGTACTGTTTTCAATGATCGAAACGTAAATTTCCTCGACGTCTGCTTGAGTATATTCTGGATTCGACGCGTATTTGTTAGAAGCCATAACAGCAGCAATACCTTCGAAGAAAGAAAGGAAAATACCATTAAAAAACAAATCAGTCATTGTCAAAATTTTTTAAATGCAAACAATTACAGGGCTTCGTCATATATTATATAACTAACCAACATCCAGTTTATTTGAATATAAATATTGAAAAAATAAGCGTATAGCAAAATACTGACAAATTAACCAAATGTTTGTAATATAGCAAAATATTTCATCTTAACTTTTCACTAAATTTCACGAAAATATTTTGCACACCAGGCGCGTATCCAGGATTTTGCACCCCGAGGGCCAGACCTAATTTTGGTGCCCCCACTCCCGCCAGGCAAACATAGGTGCCAATGCATGTTGAATTATGCTATTTCATAATCACGTGAAAATGTGTGCATGAATAAATATCCATATGTTGTACACCACTTTTTTAAAGGAATAAATGCGACCAGGTAAGTGTTTCATAAAGCCATTTTTAAGTTGAGAGAGACTTTAAGAACGAATCACTGGCAATTTCCACAAGGGGGGGGGGGCACAGCCGGCTCATCCCCCCCTTTTTTGGGCTTGTCAAATTGTTTTGTGGACATTCTAAGCACATTTTATAACCATGAATAGGATGGGTATCTGTGTAAATTGTGCGAGAGCGAAGCACGAGGTAAAAAAAGGTGATATTCTGAATCTGGAATTTCTAAGCACTTTTGGTTATCATGAACAGGATGGGCATCTAACAATGCTTTCAATGCGACCGCCAAACTGTGAAACATGAATTTGGCGCCCGAAAATTTGAATATGAATATGGCGCCCCCTCCCTAGGTTGAACATAAGTTTGGCACCCCGCGACAAACATCAAATTTGCGCCTCAAAGGTCGAATATGAATTTGGTGCCCCCTCCCTAGGTTGAACATGAATTGGCGCCTCAGGACAAACATCAAATTAGTGCTGTGTTGAACATTAATTCGGTGCCCCTAGGTCGAACATTAATTCCGCACCCCCTATGCCAAATATCATTCCGGCGCCCCTATAGTAAGACATTGATTTGGCGCCCCTAAGTTTGGCGGGCCCCTAGGTCGGACATCAATTCGGCGCCCCCCCCCCCATGTTGAACATCAATGCGGCGCCCCTAAGTAAAACATCGATTCAGCCCCCCTAAGTAAAATATCAATTCGGCGCGCCCCTAGGTCGGACATCAATTCGGCCCCCCCCCCCATGTCGAACATTGATTCGGCGCCCCTAACTAAATCATCAATTCAGCGCCCCCTAGATCGGACATCAATTCGGCACCCCCCCCCCCCCCTATGTCGCATCAGATGAACATGGTGAGATAATAATATTTCTGGTTTTCATGAATTCCTAGAAGAGTCAACAAAATGTCGCTTTTTCAAGTCAATATTTATACAAAATTTTAAGCTCGCACTTCGTGCTCGCGTGGTTTGGTTAGTTTGGTTAGAGAGACATTTATGCTCTTCATGAATTCCTAAAAAGATTCTTCAAAATGTCGATTTTTTTGGTCAATGTATACAACAAAAAAATTCCAGCTCTCGCGTGGCGCTTGGATTTCTTGCTTAGTGAGACACATATCGGAAGAATATTAATGTCCCATTTTGAGGTTTGGATTTTACAAATTTTCAGCTCGTTCTTCCCGCTCGCATTATTAGTGAAATTGTGACATTTTTATGAATTCCTCCCAACAGCCTTTATGTTTCTTTTCAGGTCACTATACCTGGCTGTTGAACCATGCACGCCACTGATTGCCTGACTATTCCACTAAAAATGATCACTATTCCTGTAAACTTTTACTTCTTTGTCATCAAATCTACAAAACAGGAATATAATATATTTACTGTATAAATCTATTCCCTCCCCCCAAAAAAAGGGGGTGTGTGAGCATAATTTGCAAATGACCCGTTCGTGCATAACTGATATGTAAAGTCAAGCAAAACTTTCATACGTCATAACTTTCTTCTTTTACATCCTAAATGATGAAATGTTAGTGTATTTGATTTTAATATCTTTATTTAAATCAGTTTACGGTACAATAGGAACCAGGGCCCGTAGGCCCGCACAATATTTTTTTTTTAGTAAAACAGAAATGGATATCTTGAAAGTTGCAGTTTCATAACCTACTGGAGATGAGAACAATTTTTTTTTCATGTAGTAAACAATTTGTCATTAAATCACCCAGATAAATTTCCAACGCTTTGTATAGGCAAAAATTGCAAATGTATCAATAGATTTATTTGTTTTTATTTATTCTGAATTACCATATTTTGGCGTTAAATTCTAGGGAGGATGGTGATTTTCTTAAAGTTTATTTGAATACATAGAGAAAAATCCAACAAGCGTAACGCTCAAAATGTCATCAGAATCGGATGCAAAATAAGAAAGCTCCCCCCCTCCCTCTCTCGTCTTTAGGCACCCCCCCCCCCCCCCCGCCTGATTGGCAAATGGATGGGGCACTTGTCGTTTCATGCCACCATATTCTCCCATGCTCATGAGTGTGCAGATCCCCCTAAAACAATGGAGTACATTATTACCTGCCACATGAGGACAAGACATACTGGTTCCACTCTTAGTAGATGTTGAAGTTGGGGAAGAAATACCACAACTTGTTATGGAGGATCCAGGAGCAAAGATATCAACACATGTACCGTAGTTGGAGAAGTATGATCTCTGGTCATTTACGTCCGTTGCACCCACGGTGATAGCCTATATATAGAAGAATCCATCAACAATCAAGTCAAACAGCACAAAATAAAATAAACTTGAGAATTTTTCATAACAACAAGATGATTTGAACTACCATGTAATGATTTCAAACACTTGCGAAAAGGTTATTATTCGGATGATGATTTCAGTCTACATGCATTCCGTTCAAATTACGACAAGTTCAGATATGAAAACTTGCAGCAGCTTTATTTCCGTTGGATACAGCCAACCTTTAACATAATGAATACTTTAAAAATGCATTTATTAAAGGGGTGTTTTTTCAGTTATGGCCGCGGGCCGCGCGTGCACTCGTTATGGGTATCAAAAACACCGATTAAGACTGGTCAATAGTCAATCGCAGGGTCAAACGTATTAGGGTATTTTTTGTCCAAAGCTTAATTTTAAGACTAGCCAAACGTGTTTAGGGTATGTTTTTTTCCCCCAAAGCTTTTTCCCCGGGGTCATATTCTGGTGAAAACTTGTTAAGGGAGCAAAATGTGTAAATAAAGCCCGCGAAAAACTTGTGTAGTGGGTTATTTTGCACACAGAGAAAAACTCGTTTAGGGGGTGTTTGGAAATAATTTGGCCACGCGTGTGTACAACAATACATTTGACTGCCCCCTCCCCCCCCCCCCCCCGTCATTTTCGAGACAAACCCCCCTCTCCCGTCCTTTACCTTTACCTACTGGGTGATCTGGATCCCATAACTATATACTAAAACTATAATTTACTTCTGGTGCAGAAGCAGGTGACTTCAAGCAAGCATTGCCGTCATTATTGCCAGCAGACACAACCACAATATAGCCAGCATTTCGACAATTCTTAACGGCAGTATTTTGTGCATCAGACTGAGAACCACCGAGAGACATAGAAACTACACCGGGTTTAGTTCCATTGGCAGCAACCCAATTCAAAGCTGAAAATGAAAATAGTGATAAGTATATGAAATCCAAGCTTTATATAACAGGCAAAGGCAAACATCGTGATTCAATTAAATTCAAAATAATTTATTGGAACACTTTCTTTACAGCAAAAACATAGATGCCAATTAAGTTTACATTATTTTCATAAAATACATTTGATATTGAAATGGTTAAGTAGTACAAACTAATTATAATCAAATATAGCCATACAGGTAACAGAGTCACTGAAACTTGATAATATAGGTACACTATGTAAAAGATGCAAGTATACAGTAATATTCTTCATTCTTCTTAGATATCAGAAAGAATGCAATAGCAGCAATAAAAAAGCGAACTTGATAAAATTGAATCGGCTGAAATGGAGAAAGAAAAAGAACAGCCCATATAAGGTGAGAGTAAGAGAGAGAGCGCATGAAAGAGCAGAGAGAAAGGAGGTGAAGGGGAAGATTCACCTTTTCCATATTAGATCATATATCAAATGGCAGGGAAAAAACATAATGGAACTATACATGCACACTGTCTTAATCCCGGGAATGGGGGCTACCCCCCCTCCCTCCCAACTATTCGAAGAGGGAGGGTGGCCTGAACACTGTAAAAAAAATGAAGTGCTAATTTTTGTATAGTGACTACACTACAAGTGCTGACTTTATAGTTTAAATTTGATTTGGGCCTGATTCGACTTGATTTGAATAAAAAGAGAAAAATTCAACAAGCATAACACTGAAAAATTCATCAAAATCGGATGTAAAATAAGAAAGTTATGACATTTTAAAGTTTTGCTTCATTTCACAAAACAGTTATATGCACATCTCGGTCAGTTTACAAATGAGGGAACTGATGACATCACTCACTCACTATTTCTTTTGTATTTTAATATATGAAATATGAAATATTCTTATTTTCTCGTCATTATCATGTGAAATAAAGTTTCATTCCTCCCTGAACACGTGGAATTCCATTATTTTAACATTTTGTGGTTCAGGCAAGGAGGTCCTAATCGTCAAATTCATAAAAATTGAAATATTGTATAATTCAAACAATAAAAAACAAAAGAAATAGTGAGTGAGTGACATCATCGACTCTCTCATTTGGATGTAACTGGCTCGTTCACATAACTTTTTTGTTACAAATAAGCAAAACTTTGAAATGTCATAACTTTCTTATTTTACATCCGATTTTGATGAAATTTTCAGTATTGTGCTTGTCTTATTTTTCTCTATTGATTCAAATCAACATTTTTCTGAGGTGGACTTGACCTTTAATGGAGACAAAAGAAAATCACAAGTGTGAGTACTAAAATGCATAGTGAATGGAATACTGGCTAAAAACACAATTTTAATGAAATATAATATTTAAGATGCAAGTTATGTGTCACATTACGTCAAACCCCCGTTTGGAGAAAGACCGCAGTTCAGATTGCAAACTGCGGTTCTAGACCCCAATTTTCATTTGAAAATCTCAATAACATTTCAAAGACCCGATAAACCCTTCTTGGCCAAGTAATCCCTGTTGTCTCAATTTCACCTCCACAGGCTAGTAAATGAGCGTTGAGCCAAGGACGAAATGATAAACAACAGCTGTGCTATTACGTAAGACTTCTCTGCCTGTAGTACCCAGGACCAAAATCCAATTAAAACCAGTTGGATCTCCAACTGGTTTCAATTGGTTTCAACCGGTTTCAATTGGTTTTAGCTGGAATTTAACAATTTCCAGTTGAAACCAGTTGGGCAACTGGAAATCCTAACTGGAACCAGTTGGGTAACTGGAAATGACTTCCAACTGGAAATGATTTCTAACTGGAACCAGTTGGGTAACTGGAAATCCTAACTGGGACCAGTTGGGCAACTGGAAATCCTAACTTGAACCAGGTAACTGGAAATCCTAACTGGAACCAATTGGGTAACTGGAGATGACTTCTAACTGGAAAGGTGGGTAACTGGAAATGAATTCTAATTGGAACCGGTTGGGTAACTGGAAATTAAAATGGAACCAGTTGGGTAACTGGAAATCCTAACTGGATCCAGATGGGTAACTGGAAATGATTTCCAATTGGTTTCCAATTGGAAATTTTCCAGTTACCCAACTGGATCCAATTGAAACCAGTTAATTTGCATATTATCTGCCAGTGTGCACAGATTAATGTTTTATGAGAATCATCATCATTTACAATGTATCTATTTAATTCTTTTCAATTTTAAGAACCACACTTGTTTCAGATAAGTGTTTAGAATACTAAGCAGTGAAAACCATGTTCACATATGTTATATATTATAATTACAAGAGATTCAAAGATAATTAGTACACCACTAACTGTTACCAAATTACATCAAATAAAAATACCTATATTTGAAGATCTTCCATATAAATATATACATATGAAAGTCTATATTTTATCAATGCCCTTTACATTGGTATTAATAGACATATAACACTGCTTTCGTGTTGGCATGAGCAATAGTTAGTGCAAATGTTAATTAATTTGTAACTAATTAAGTTAATTCCAACTGCAAGTTCCATTTGGATCCAGTTGGAAACCAATTGGTTTCAACTGGTTCCATCAGTTGAAACCAGTTGCCTACAATTGGTTTCAACTGGAACCAATTGAAACCAGTTGCCTCCAATCGGATTTAACTGGTTTTAATAGGGAAATTAGAACAACTGGAACCAATTGAAACCAATTGCCAACTGGTTCCAGTTGCCCAATTGGTTTTAACTGGAACCAATTGTCAACTGGTTTCAATTGGAACCAGTTGTTCCAATTTCCCTATTGAAACCAGTTGGCCAACTGGTTTCAATTGGTTTTTTCCTAATTGGTTTTAACTCGATTTTGGTCCTGGGTAGGACCTTCAGAATGAAATTATTCGATATTCGAATTCAAATGGAGGTTTTCGTCATGATATTATGCTGTATTTTGAAATTCAAAATGGCCGCCATAAATCCATTATACATTATGTACAATGCGAATGGAGAATCTAATTTTCACAAGAATAAATGAGGACCATAAAATGCATGTAATTTGTGTATACGAGTAAAATATTGTCTGAAAACATGTTTTCTGGCAAAACATATCATTTTTTTGTCATGCATGAGATAAATGCTGTAATGTAAAATTCAAAAGGGCCCCTACAGGCCCTAACAGTATTATCTACAATGTAAATGGGGACATGTACTTTTGTAAAGATTTGGATTTGCTTCATGACGAAAACCTCCATTTGAGAACACCATACCCCAATTTCCCTCAATCAATTTTCTTCTCCAAGTACGACAAACCCACTGCCCCAAGCAAGCAATAATATTTAAGTATCAAAACACCTGTTTCTTGACCTCGGTCCGAAGAAAACACAACAGCCCGAGCACAGTCTCTGCAAAGCATACTGTAATTTTATTTACTTACTTTCCTTATTTCGAGGTCAATTTTCTTCGTTCGAAATTGAAAATGGACTAACATTGGATTTCTGAATACAATATGCGCATGGTATCCACTCGTCAATGTAAGTGCCCCCCCCCCCCCCCCCGGGACGATTGAGCACCATATACACGTAATTGTGATCTTTTAGTAAAATACATGACGAAATACCTCCATTTAGGATTGCTATACCCCAAATCGTTTTCACCAATTCTCTTCTCCAACCACTATAATCCCGAAATGCCCTCAAGCAAGAAATTTGAGTATCAAAACACATGTTTCTTGACCTCGGTCTGAAGATAACGCGAGAGCCCAGCACAGCAGGGGGTCACACGGCACGATTGATTGCAACGTGTCTCAGCAAGGAGATAAATCAGATATCACTCTAACTCCTTGGTCTAAGAGCCTGCTATGGAGTTCCGTGTATACACGCGGTGAAGTGCAACTTTTGTTCTTCTTTCTTCCTTCCTTCCTTTCTTTCTTTCTTTCCTTCTTTCTTTCTGTCTGTCTGGCTGTTTTTTTTTTTTGTAGGCCTATTTTTATTCATCCACCCCCTTTTTACACCTCTAAAGAACCTGCATTTGCCAATCATATCTGTAGGCCTATTAATGTCCTTTTCTCAAAGTTGAGGTATATACAAAGAACATTAAAATACACAGGCCAGCTAGCATTATGAATCATAAAGTTTGGATGGCATTTCAATGTTCTATTTATATCAGAACGTTTTATAATTCACAGGCATTATTAGCAGATGATCTTTTCTTTGAGTGTTGTTCTTTCTCTCCATTATTGTTCTTATTTTGTAGGCCTATATCCTGTGTATACGGTAAACCTCCCTCTGAAATACCTTTCTTGGTTTCAGGTTTTCTTTCAGATTTGTTTCCACCCCCCCCCCCTCTCTCTATTTCTCTCTCTCTTGCTCCCGACTGAAAGGACAGGGCGCTAATTTTAATCACCTCATATTAGCAGAGTGACAAATTTTGAACTAGAAAATAAATCAGGCATTTATCACAATCAAATATGGGCATATTCAAATGGGTCGCTTGATCAAAGATAAAAAGGGACACCTTCCCAACTCATCAATCGCCTGAACTCGCTCTCCAACGATGAACATTTTGACTAACAAAAAAATTAGCACAGCATATCTACGTTAAATATTTAATGGTGGAAACTAAAAGTGAAACTATCCAAAACAAACAGTGGAAACGATGCAGCGCACATGTTCAATTTACCGGAGAACCACGTATGGTAAAATGGTACGTTTGCGATTAAAAAGATAGTTACAGTCATAGTTTGTATTCAAATTATGAATAAGACTTTGGGGGTAAAAAAAATAATGATTTCATATTTTTTTACATATCAGCCGCATGATTATTCTACTGTGTATGTTGGTATGCCATTACTTTTTTTTTTTCGAACGTTAGGACTGTATCAATGCGCGAGTGAACGGCATGCATCCATAGAGAAGTATACTAACTACGTTACTAGTATACATCTCTATGCATGCATCCCATATTTTCTTGCTGACGGACAGAAACTATGGGATGCATCGTGTGCGCAGCGCTTTAAGGGCAGTCCCTGCATGCAAAGCATAACCTAATTTTTATTCGCTTATTTTCCTTATTTCGAGGTCGATTTTCTTCGTTCGAAATTGAAAAAGGACTAATATTGGATGTCTGAATACAATATGCCTTTGAAAACGTGATTAAATATCGAAGACAATAATTTAATTCCGAAGTTCCTTCTTCAGGCAGAGAAGTCTTACGTAATAGCACAGCTGTTGTTTATCATTTCGTCCTTGGCTTTACTGGCCTGTGGAGGTGAAATTGAGACAACGGGGATTACCTGGCCAAGATGGGTTTATCGGGGCTTGGAAATGTTCAAATGAGAAATGAGAGTTTCAAACGAATTCTGGGGTCTAGAACCGCAGTTTGCGACCCCAACAGCGGTGGGACAACAAATGGGCTATTTTCGTAATGATTTTCTGAAAACATAATTTTGAACAAGATATATCAGTTCTTCTGTCAGGTAGGTGATAAATATTGTATTTTGAAAGTCAAAATGGCTGCTACAGGCCCCAACAGCATTATGTACAATGTGAATGGGGACAAATGATTTTAACAGATTTTGGCTTTGCTTGACTAAATGGTGTTTTATGAGTGAAATATTGTCTGAAAACATGACTACTACCGAGATATATAATATCATCTAAAATTCAGGTAATAAATGTTATATTTCGAAATTCAAAATGGCCACCATATGCCCCAGAGCTGCCAACCTGAACAAGAGTATTTCAGTATTTTCAAGGCTGAAAATCAGTATTTTAGTGAGGAAATTAGTATTTTCACAGGAGTACCATATGATAACACATACACTGAAACTTAAGAAATCAGTATTTTGCATGAAACCATCAGTATTCTTCTCTATTTTCAGTACTAAATACTGAAAATCAGTATACTTGGCAGCTCTGAATTGCCCTTTCGTGAAAATTATCTGTCCTCATTCAAATTGTACATAATACAATAAGGGCCCATGGCAGCCATTTTCCATTTCAGAATGAAGCGTTTATCACCTTAAAAGAACCAGAATTGATAAACCTCGTTAGGAACCATGGTTTTAGACAATGTTTCACTCATACATCACAATAATGCAATACTTAAAGTCAAGCAAAGCCAAATTCTGTAAAAATGATATGTCCCAAATTAAAGTGTACATACTTTTAGGACCTATGGCAGCCATTTTGAACGTCAAAGTACAGCATTTATTACCTCCACGACCAGTATGTTATATATTTATTTAGAAATCATGTTTAAGATACAAAATTTTCTCATACATCACAGTTACATGCATTTTATGATTCTCACTCTTGTAAAAAGTAGATTCCTTATACGCATGTAACATAATTTAGTTACGGCTTGTATCAGCTATTTTGAATGTCAAAATACAGTATTTATCACTTACATGGCAGAAGAAATGCTATATTTCATAAAAATCATGTTTTCAAATAATGTTTTATCATACAACAGGATTTTATTGATTTCATATTCAAGTAAATCCAAATTCTTACAAAATTACATGTCCCCATTAACATTGATAATACTGTTAGGGCCTTTTGGGGCCATTTTGAATTTCACAATACAGCATTTAATCTCATGCATGACAAAAGAAATGATATGTTTTGCTAGAAAACATGTTTTCAGACATTATTTTACTCAGTGATCACAATTACATGTATTTTATAGCCTGTACTGAAAATTAATTTCTCCAATCGCATTGTACACCGGGGGGGGGGGGGGGCACTTCCGTTGACGAGTGGATACCATGCGCGACCATGCATGGGGTCTCGAAAAGGATCTGTATAAAAAACAGTATGAATAACTATCATGAACTCTTAAATCATGATGTAAGATTGCAAACAGTGAGTTATTGAATGATATTTTCACTATTTCTCATTTATTTTATCACGATGTTCCATCAAGTGAGTAGCTGGAAAGTAATTCCGGCGGCTAGCTCAGCTCTGCGCGCGCTGCACGCCTATACAATTACAATACACACAACACCCAGGCATTGAGTGTACTATGTCGACCCGCAGTTCATGACCATGCAGCGATCCCCTGGCGTCTCTTTCTTCTTTCTTTTTGTCTTTGACTTCATTTTTATATCCTCTGGATCATTTCCACTCATAGCTCATTCCACAGAAAATCTTGAATCAAACGTACTATTCTTCTCGGCCTTCTGAGTTGTTTTCTATATTTAATTACACTAGGGGTCACCGTCACACATACAAACGCAATTTGCAAGTGAGTTGAAGACAGCAAGAAAGGTATGCGGTATGTACGGTATAGCTGCGCCGGAGGGGGGGGGGGCCGTTCGGCACAAAGCAATTCCGCAACCAACTGTGCTTTTTGCAATAGCCGCGTCACACGCGGATAAATATGTCATAATAACACGTCTGCTACGTTATTGACTGGTGAGAAGATCTCGATCAAATTTCATATTATTCGCCTTGAAATTATTCCTTTAGGGTCTATGGTATCATTCTGAGTGAATTTACATATTTGGAATAATAATAGTACGGCCATAAATATACTTTTAATCATTCCCTCTTTGCAAGTTCTCCGGCTCGCAAATACAACTTCAACTGCAGTTTATTCCATTATGACTTGTTTCGCCACGGACACAGTCCCGAAAGAAAACAGGGCATTAAAATCGTCTAAAATCGCTACGAAGAAGAACAATTTTAACAATGTAGGGACATGTTATTGACTATATGACTTTGAATAATTATTACTTCCTTTCAATATCGATCAAATAAAATCAATAGCGATAAAATGAAGTTTTGACACAAAAGTAAATATGAAGGCATACGTGCATAGTACACAAAGCGGCACTGCCTTGTTTACTACACCGGGACCGAATACCCCCCGGTGACGTCACACTCAGAGAACACCTGTCTCGGTAGGCATTGTAGGAGCGAACTCAGGGAAAATGGGTAGGGATAAATCGTTCAAATTCACTATTTTGAAAAACGAAAATGGGGGGTCGAATCACCTCTTAGTATTTGGGGGTTGTAAGGTTGCTATTAATGTAAATATCTCAATATTTGGAATCGTCTTCTTAATTCAACTTTAACAGGTATTGGAAACAAAACGATACTCTTGGCAAATATTCCCCGAAATGAACCCCTAAACAAGTACAGGAATGTTTTATTGTTACGGATCCTTCGGTCGTCGGCTTTACCTTATTTGGTTTAGTACGGCCCCACCTTCTACACCTCGCGCAAATCGGACTCTAAACACGAAGTGTTGGGGCAAAATGGACATCCTTTATAAAACATTTTAATTTTGTTTTATCATTCCCGCAAATTCGACCCTAAACACATAATTTTCCTAGCGAAATAGACACCCTTTTTTCATTATTTTTGTGTTTTTGACACCCTTATCACGTTACGTATGTAACGTGCCCTACCGTGAAAAGGACATCCTTTTTACGTGTTTCTTTGGTCGCGCATGGTATCCACTCGTCAATGTAAGTGGCCCCCCCCGGGATTGTACATAATGTATAATGGGCCTATGGTGGCCATTTTGAATGTCAAAATACTGCATACATCACATAAATTGCATTTATATTTCGTTAAAAATTATGTTTTTTAGCCAGTATTCCACTCGCTTAATATCTTAATACTAGAAAGTATGCATTTTAGTACTCACTCTTGTGATTTTCTTTTGTCCCCATTAACATTGTGCATAATACTAGCTGTCAGGGCATTTGGTGGCTTTTTTAATATTAAAATGCTTTAATTATTACATTCATGACATACCAAATGATACATTTCATTAGCAATCATGTTTTCACCCATTATTTCACAAAAAAATCACAATTACTTGCATTTAGTGCTCACTTTTCTGAAATTTAGTTTTCCCCATTCATATTGTGCATAATATAGAATACAGGGGTCTATGGCAGCCATTTTGAATATCTAGAAAATATTTTTTGTCAAAACTTGTTTTTTCAGAGAGTATTTCACTTTTCAGAGAGTATTTCACTCCTGCAACACAACATACATTTTATAACCAATGTGCGGGCAATTTCATAATTTTCATGGGTAATTTGCATATTGGCAGCCATATTGGATTTTGCCAATTTGCGGAAAAATGCTCAAGGTTACACGAGTGGCATCATTCAGATTCGTAATCAGCACCCTCAAATTGACAAGAAACCATCAAAAAATATTATATATATGAAAAAACAAGGTTTGGTCAATTTTCTATAGGGCCTATCCTGGACTATAAATTAATTAAGCAGACCAATTAGAATGAAAAATAATCACCCTTTTATGAATTTCATCTCCCATAGACTTTGTACACAAAGTATAAAAATGAGCCATTTTCGGCATGACATCGTCTCATAAAAAGTCACGTGGCGTCGCGATGCTATACCCGTATGTCGCGAATTTGGTCTGACTGAAATTTCCACGAGACTCTAAAGAAAAAAGTCAAAAATTTTGCGGCGTTACATTTTTTCGTTTCGGAAATATCGCGCGAAGCATCAAGAGGGGGGGGGGGGGGGCATCACAGCCCCCAGTCCTTTTTGGGTTAAATGAGACAATATATATGGCAATAAAAGGAGAATGAAACCTTTGGAACAAGATAGCTTGTGTGAAAACAGAAAAATCAAAGAAACAGATCAACGAAAGTTTGAGAAAAATCGGACAAAAAAAAATTTTGCATTACCAATGTGAGGATCTCCATAGCATTAGTGATTGCAATATTCAAATGCTCATAACTTTCTCATTATTTGTCTGATTTTTCTCAAACTTTCTTTGTTCTTATTCTTTGATTTTTCTGTTTCGACACTATCCTACTTATTCCAAAGGTTTCATTCCCCTTTAAGTTAGGGTATACACACACATTTTTTAATAGATCATTACCTGCAATGCTGTCACTCTTATAGCCAGAACCCTCACAGTTTAGAGTACGCAGTCCGTAAACATTTGCTTCTGGAGCAACACCGTGAACATTACCTGCGATAGTACCAGCACAGTGAGTTCCATGCCCGTTGCAATCTACCCCCTGAAATAATAACAAGAAAAAATGTATAAACGTTATGTGATCCTATTAAAGTCTTGTGGATGGGGGCGATCATCACACCTAAATGCAGTGGCGTACCGTGGGTCATGGCATGGGGGGGCACCAGCAAAAATGTTGAGTCACTTAGTGGGCGTGCGAAGCGCGCTCAATTGCCAGGTATAGGCCTACTGAGCTAATAAAGACATTTTAAGGACTGTGCCATTAAATTGAAATGTATCTCACTGATCAAATAATGCGGGCGCGAGCTGAAAATTTTTAATATTCAGACCTAAAAAAGGACATAAGAATTTTTTTTTGTAATCATGATACGTCCCTCACATTTAGGCGACTTTTGAAGCTCTATAGCAAAAAATCAAGCACATGGACCCATGTTCATTTTGCATATTTGAAATATCCAGGTGTTGAAGAGTCTATGTGCAATGTATGATGAAAATGACATGGATTTTCAATGTTTGGGAGCAAGACTACGGAACCATCAGCATTTTAGACGGTATCACTTTTTCTTGTTTTCGGCGCATTTCAAGCCAACTCACAATACTTTGGACACTGATAATATGAAAACGAGCACATAGACCTCGTAATTTTAATGTTTTAGCGCCTTTAGAATATATTCCTCTACAAATCTAGAGTATGGTGAAAATGACATGGGTTTTGAATGTTTGGGAGCAGAACTACGGAACCATTAGACATTTTGGACGTATTCGGCGCATTTTGGGCCGTTTCAAGCCAACTAGCAACACTTTGGACACTGATAGTTTAAAAACAAGCACATGGACCCCATATTTTCAATATCTTAATGTCTTCAGAATATATTCCATTACAAATCAAGGGAGTATGATGAAAATAGCATGGATTTTGAATGTTTGGGAGCAGAACTACGGAACCATTCGTAGTTTAGACATTTTGTACGTTTTCGGCGCATTTTGGGCCGATTCAAGCCAACTGGAAACTACTTTGGACACTGATACATGTAGTTTAAAAACAAGCACATGGAGCCCATATTTTTAATGTTTTAACCTCTTCAGAATATATTCTTCTACAAATCTGGAGAGTATGAGGAAAATGACATGGATTTTGAATATTTGGGAGCAAAACTTTGGAACCATTCGTATTTTAGACATTTTAGACGGTAGAACTTTTGCACGTTTTCGGCGGATTTTGGGTTGTTTCAAGCCAACTCGCAACACTGTAGACACTGATAATTTAAAAACGAGCATATGGACCCCATACTTTTATTGTTTTAACGTCCTCAGAATATATTCTTCTACAAATCTGGAGAGTATGAGGAAAATGACATGGATTTTTGATATTTGGGAGCAAAACTTTGGAACCATTCGTATTTTAGACATTTTAGACGGTATTAGAACTTTTGCACGTTTTCGGCGGATTTTGGGTTGTTTCAAGCCAACTCGCAACACTGTAGACACTGATAATTTAAAAACGAGCATATGGACCCCATACTTTTATTGTTTTAACGTCCTCAGAATATATTCTTCTACAAATCTGGAGAGTATGAGGAAAATGACATGGATTTTTGATATTTGGGAGCAGAACTACGGAACCATTCGTATTTTAGACATTTTAGACGGTATTAGACTTTCGCAGAATTTCGGCGGATTTTGGGCTGTTTCAAGACAACTCGCAACACTTTGGACACTGATAGTTTAACAAGTGGAATGCCTCTGGCGGTCTCACCTGCATCACGCGATTCAATATAGCAGCAGTGCTGATTTTGAAAACTATTATAACTCGCACAAGATGTTCAGTGATACGTGGTTACTCTTATTTAAACGTTTTATGAACTAGACCAATACACTTACAGAGATATGATGGTATTTCAACAAATACCCCCAATGTGGCCAAAGTTCATTGACCTTACATGACCTTTGACCTTGATCATGTGACCTGAAACTCGCACAGGATGTTCAGTGATACTTGATTACTCTTATGTCCCAAGTTTCACGAGTCAGATCCATAAACTTTCAAAGTTATGATGGTAATTCAACAGATACCCCCATTATGGCCAAAGTTCATTGACCTTTGACCTTGGTCATGTGACCTAAAATGCGCACAGGATGTTCAGTGATACTTGATTACTCTTATTTAAACGTTTTATGAACTAGACCAATACACTTACAGAGATATGATGGTATTTCAACAAATACCCCCAATGTGGCCAAAGTTCATTGCCCTTACATGACCTTTGACCTTGATCATGTGACCTGAAACTCGCACAGGATGTTCAGTGATACTTGATTACTCTTATGTCCAAGTTTCACGAGTCAGATCCATAAACTTTCTAAGTTATGATGGTAATTCAACAGATACTCCCAATTCGACCAAAGTTCATTGACCCAAAATGACCTTTGACTTTGGTCACGTGACATGAAACTCAGGCAGGATATTCAGTGATACTTGATTAATCTTATGTATAAGTTTCATGAACTAGGTCCATATATTTTCTAAGTTATGCTGTCGTTTCAAAAACTTAACCTCAGGTTAAGATTTGGTGTTGACGCCGCCGTCGGAAAAGCGGCACCTTTAGTCTCACTCTTCTATGCAGGTGAGACGAAACAAGCACATGGACCCCATATTTTCAATATCTTCAGAATATATTCCATTACAAATCAAGGGAGTATGATGAAAATAGCATGGATTTTGAATGTTTGGGAGCAGAACTACGGAACCATTCGTAGTTACAGACATTTTGGACGTTTTCGGCGCATTTTGGGCCGATTCAAGCCAACTGGAAACTAGTTTGGACACTGATAGTTTAAAAACTAGCACATGGAGCCCATATTTTTAATTTTTTAACCTCTTCAGAATATATTCTTCTACAAATCTGGAGAGTATGAGGAAAATGACATGGATTTTGAATATTTGGGAGCAAAACTTTGGAACCATTCGTATTTTAGACATTTTAGACGGTTATAGACTTTTGCACGTTTTCGGCGGATTTGGGGCTGTTTCAAGCCAACTTGCAACACTATAGACACTGATAATTTAAAAACGAGCATATGGACCACACATTTTTAATGTTTTAACATCTTCAGAATATATTCTTCTCCAAATCTAGAGAATAGGATGAAAATCACATGAAATTTTAAGTTTTTGGGAGCAGAACTACGTACGGAACCATTTGCATTTTAGACGTTAATGCACCTTTCTTGTCAAATGAGGGCGCTGCTGACTCCAAATAGATATAGTTTTGCCAATTAAAAGATATTCTCCTACTTTGGAATCCACTTAGTTACATATCCTGAAAGTTTGATGAAGTTTGATGCCATATCGACAGAGTAAAAATGATTTGAACTCATTTGGTGAATTCGTGAGGTCTAGAGAGTCATAATTCTCTAGATTGCGCAACATTTCATATCATTCAAATACGGCGAAATTGAAGTCCCGTAGAAAAATAATATGCACATGAACCTATATTATTTTTTGCATTTTTATAATGCATACCAATGAAAATGACATGGACTTCATTTTAACTGTGAAACCTCCTTAAATCAACAAAAGTAAAAATAATCATACATGATTTTCATTGACTTTGTATATATACGGAATAACGTTTTTGAGCAATTTGGGGTCTGACACGCAATTAAATGTTGCGTAGTTTCGGAACCGCGTACTCGGGCCTCGTAAATTTAGTATCGAAAGATGCGCAAGACTTGAAAAGTAAAAAAGTCGGCTTGCGGCGCGGTCAAAAAATTTCACGCGGCGGCGTAGTTATTAAATTTATTAAGTTAAATACCGTAAGGGTTTTGATTGGATTGATTGATTTATTGATTTCCGTTTCACAATTGTATATAATATGATAAACATAACATGACAAGGTCGAAAATACTATTATATATAACATAATCATAGATTTAAGGAACACCATTCAATAAATAAAGTTACCTAAGATGACATTTATATTTAAAAGTAAATGTAGAACGGAGGGTCTTGTTGAAAAAAAAGCAAAGCTTGTACAAAAGGCAAGCCCCTAACTTAGTTTCATTACAAAATTACAACAAAGAAATATTAGGTCGTAAAATCTATAGAATTTTTTTTGAAAAAATTAACACAAACAATTTTTGCACAATTTACAATAAAACGTCAGTAACTGATGGATCGAGTGAGAAAATATTTTGTTTCATTACGTCAAACCCCCGTTTGGAGAAAGACCGCAGTTCAGATTGCAAACTGCGGTTTAATACCCGAATTTGTGTTTGTAAATCCCAACAAGTGGAATGCCTCTGGCCGTCTCACCTGCATCACGCGATTCAATATAGCAGCAGTGCTGATTTTGAAAACTACTATAACTCGCACAAGATGTTCAGTGATACTTGGTTACTCTTATTTCCACGTTTTATGAACTAGACCAATACACTTATAGAGATATGATGGCAATTCAACAAATACCCCCAACGTGGCCAAAGTTCTTTGACCTTACATGACCTTTGACCTTGATCATGTGACCTGAAACTCGCACAGGATGTTCAGTGATACTTGATTACTATTATGTCCAAGTTTTATGAACTAGACCAACACACTTTCAAATTTATGGCTGTAATTCAACAAATACCCCAATTTGGCCAAAGTTCATTGACCCTAAATGACCTTTGACCTTGATCATGTGACCTGAAACTTGCACAGGATGTTCAGTAATACTTGATTACTATTATGTCCAAGTTTCATGAATCAGATCCATAAACTTTCAAAGTTATGATGGTAATTCAACAGATACCCCCAATTCGGCCAAAGTTCATTGACCCTAAATGACCTTTGACCTTGGTCATGTGATGTGAAACTCATGCAGGATGTTCAGTGATACTTGATTAACCTTATGTATAAGTTTCATGAACTAGGTCCATATATTTTCTAAGTTATGATGACATTTCAAAAACTTAACCTTAGGTTAAGATTTTGATGTTGATTCCCCCAACATGGTCTAAGTTCATTGACCCTAAATGACCTTTGACCTTGGTCATGTGACATGAAACTCAGGCAGGATGTTCAGTAATACTTGATTAACCTTATGGCCAAGTTTCATGAACTAGGTCCATATACTTTCTAAGTTATGCTGTCATTTCAAAAACTTAACCTCAGGTTAAGATTTGGTGTTGACGCCGCCGCCGCCGCCGTCGCCGTCGGAAAAGCGGCGCCTATAGTCTCACTCTGCTATGCAGGTGAGACAAAAATCATTTCCAAGCCCCGATCAACCTAGCCTCTTGTCGAGGCCCTGTCGGCTGCTTTCCAAGCGAACATGGCGAAGCAAGGGAGAGAGCGAAGCAGAGCGCCGCGAGACAGGCTTCGCAAATTAGGAAATCCCTCGCTCCGAAAATAACCCAACAGCCCGAGCGCGGTCCCTGCAAAGCATGCCGCCATTTTCATTCACTTACTTTCCTTATTTCAAGGTCGATTTTCGTCGTTCGAAATTGAAAATGGACTAACATTGAATTTCTGAATACAACATGCCTTTGAAAACGTGATTAAATATTGAATACAATAATTTCATTTCGAAGGTCCTACTACAGGCAGAGAAGTCTTACGTAATAGCACAGCTGTTGTTTATCATTTCGTCCTTGGCTCAACGCTCATAATCTGACCTGTGGAGGTGAAATTGAAACAGCCGGGATTACCTGGCCAAGCGGGGTCGATCAGGTGGGTGTTTCATAAATATGTTCGTAAGTTAAGAGCGACTGGTGATCCTGTCTTGCGGTAAATGGTACACACCATTGGCGATGATCACCAGTCGTTCTTAAAGTCGCTCTTAACTTACGAACAGCTTTATGGAATGGCCCCCTGGGCTTGAAAAGATTTTCAAACGCAAATTGGGGTAAAATACCGCAGTTTGCAATCTGAACTGCGGTCTTTCTCCAAACGGGGGTTTGACGTAATGAAGGCGGGCATTACAAAAATAAAGGAAAACCCGGACGATCTCAGGTTAGGGGTGAAGGTAGTTTATTACCGTGACCGAGTCAACCATGAAGTATGGAACGCCATACAAATCACAAACAAGTAACACGTAGTGGCGTGACCACTTTTTCTCCTTCCCGTGATTATTTGAGGACATACGTTTTATATACACAATTCCAGAAACTTATACAACCCAAAAACTGACAGCCAACTATTGAATTAAAACTTAATACAACTCTACGCCTACATGGCAATATATACATTCACTCATTAACTGAATCAAACTGAGCAACCACTTCAACCTTACTCTTCCTTCTGCAAGTACGAACTGTACTACCATCTTTGAAAAGTAAACTAAGACAACTGCTAATCAAATAGCTTCTTGAAATAAATAAATGGGTTTCAAATAACAACCTAAGATGCACATTGATAGGCAATATTTGGTAACACACCTAAACTCTATATCTGGCTTAAACTTATACTCATTTTATAGATTATACAACTTGTCTTAAACTGTTTCTAGTTCACAAATTTACTATGCCTAACCTATTACATAAACCAATCCGCCAAGTTGGTATAAGATTACAGTCAATTATTAATGCCCAGAAATGGTACACAAACAATATCAAAAAGCATATCATTAGTCAAACAAAATACATACAAGCCTAGATGTCAAACAAAATATAAATACATGTATGAGCTACTAAACAATCAAAATACACAAGTCACCTTGCTCTCTACCATCGCCAAAAGAAAAGATCCGTACACTTTAGACAAATTATTTAAAACATACATGAATAAAAGAAAAAGCCCACAGCAAGACCTACAAACATTTGATAATCAATTTCCATGTGATCAAATATATATTTACTTAAAACAATAAAAAGGAAAAATCTAAGACAAACATACGCATGTCAAAAAGGAGACACAAAGTAAAATAGCAAATAAACATAATTAACCAGTAAAAAAATAACTGCGCAGATTTCAGTGAATTGGCTGGAAAAAGAAATCACTATTATGATACTACATGTAACTGTGCTTAAACAAAATTAATCACTACACTCTGCATAGAGGCACCATGCTATAAAACATGTAAAAGACTGTATCTAAAAAGAACAAAGTGGAAATAACAGGTACCATCAACACCAACAACATATAACATCATAAAAGTCATGTCATAAATGTAAGTGCATTACATAGGCAGTGTCAGAAAGGCAGATAAAATTTATGTAGGAACCATATCAATATTCTCAGTCAAAGCATGGACCTATTACGAATGGACATTCAACGAGAGCTCTTTATGACCACCACCTGTTTCCAGCTGTCAAAATCGCTGTCTAACCCTTAACTTTCTCTTTACGCGGTTTTTACGACGACCGCCCGGGGCGATTGTTTACACAAGCTCCTTTCGGCCAATGATCGTCACCGATCGATCACTGGCCCTCTTTCGACCAAAGACAGTCATGTTTTAGCCCCGATTGCCAATAGGGAAAGTCCCTACATTTACCTAGATTGCAATGCGCGATTCATATCCGGTTTTTCAGTACATTATTTTAGGCTGTCTATAATGTGCGATTGTCGTCTGACCATTTTATGCCCAAATGAAAATCAACTTCTGACCGAAGGTAAGCGTTACTATCGACATCAATACTGTCCGAAAAAGATGCATTTTTAACGTTTTTCCACACATTTCTCCGTCAAATTTCAACTGCTTTTTTGCCGTAGATATACGGATCTGCAAGGTGATGTCAATGCATTTCATGTGCGGTTGTTTGCGATGTACGTAAAAAATATGTTTATGCACGCCTGTTTTCTTGTTTCTGCTATTATTTTCATAGCGCTAACGTTCGCTGCTGTGCGTTGCTTTTGATAAAGTGAACGAACAACATCGCAACGGGTAGGAGCAGCGTACAATTGATTTCCGCTGTCCATCAGTGAGAGCGTGTTTTACGACCGGCTTGATGGGCGTCAGCTGCCAGCGCTCTGTTTATAAAAGGATTAGCTGTGACGGTCTTTGTCCCAAAGGCGGGGGTTCGTTGAATGTCCATTCGTAATAGGTCCATGGTCAAAGAGACATGATAAAAAGGATAATGTTATCACAGTTATCAAAAATATCACACTATAAAAATCAACATACAAGTGCATCCATTAAACAAGCATTGCACAATCTTTCATTCCTACCAATTATCAACAAACGCACCAACCTCGCAACCAAGGTAATGCAAATCAACACAAAATGTAACAAACAACCATCATCAAAGGTCAAATCATAACAGATTAACAATCAGACATAAACCATAAATCTGAAAATAAAATGAATATCTAGCGAGACATGTAAAAGCAAAACAACCGGGAAACAAAGGTTCAAGGTTAAAATTCAAAGTTAATACTTGTGGAAAACAACGTTCGAATCATCAAAGTCCAGATGACAAAAGTAGCAGTCCTTTAGGCCGTCCTGTGGAGGCATCAATCAAGTGGGGTCAAAGTCCAGTAGAATGTGTGGGAGGGGCTCTTCAACGAGGTGAGGCCAATGATCATCATTGACAATTCCTGAATGTCTACTTGGTACAAGATGATCTGGACCTGGGGACGGGCAGCCAGAGTTCCCTCGGACAAAGGATCCAATCCGGCTTCTAGTGAGGGCGGTCGGGGTCCACGGTTCCAAGGGGTAAGACTCCAGGTAAGGTAGGCGTCACAGCAGGTAGGACCAGGCAAGGAAGACAGGCCAAGGTCTAGCACAGAATGATCAGTGAAAGAGGCCTGTCGATGACAATCATAGGTTCTGTCATTAAGAGTGACCATGTGGCTAGTCACTGGAGAAGGCAACGAATGAACGCCCATCACAAGATCGGACTTGCCATTGTACTCGACTAAAGGCTGTCTAGTACAGTGAAGATCTGCATCTCCCGAAAATGGACCAAATGGATCAAGATAGCTACCACGAATGGGGTCAGTAGTTGAAGAAGGAACATTGGCATCAGGAGGATATGTCGGCTTAAGCGTGGCATAGTTGTCATGGTAACGAATGCCGGGAACTGAGCACACGGGCTTAACGACACGAGAGGCGTGCAAGTCGCGATCTATGGACATCGACACGGACCTAGTAGTGACGGGGGCACGTCGGCTATGCATCTCTGGAGATGTCCCATATGAACAGTCAATGCTGGAGTACTCTTTGTAAGTACTCAAAGCGGCTACGGAGTTGTCAGAGAGTCTACATCCGTTCGAGCTGCCATGATACGATTCAACGACTGGTGTGTTGACCGCGAAGAGACCTGTTGTTCGTGTACGATCAACAACATGGTTACGACAGTACGACTCAAATGCTCGTTTGCGACGAGCATAGTAGCTGCGACATGATGTAGCACTGCGAGACGAATCGGAACCGGGAGCGTGTTTGGTACGACTGTCGCGATTCGAATCGGCTATGGTCCTATCGATATCGTATGTAGTATCCGAACGCTTAGGCGAGCAACGATCTGTTCTAAGATTGACTTGCGAGTAACCGTCAGGGAAATACACAACATCAGAGTGCTCAACACCATCGTCATATGACGAACTAACAGGCACAGAGTTATGCTCAGTAATAAAGACCGGAGGACCTGGAACATTTACATGTTCCTCTTGGAACCTGCAAGCAAACCGACAATACACAGCCAAGAAACCAACCGCAACAGGATTGCTGTAAACATCTATAACTGTATCAGGGAGTTCCTAGGCAAGGAGTGTACTTGCAACACAATTTAGTTTGCAATAGACCTCATGATACGTATCTGAGAGATCGTGTTCAGTGTTAGGTATGATGTCATTAGTTATATCTTGTAAGATTTTGACATTGTTGTACCCATGTATAGACATGTTATTGAGATCAACTGACGGATCAACCTCACTTTCATCTACATTCATGGTTTCATGAGAGATGTTGTGACTTATCATTTCACCAGCACTCTCAAGTAAGATGTTATGACATATAATGTCACTTTCACTCATGTCAACTTCATTCTCATGTAAGATGTAATTATCACTCATGTCATCTTCATTCTCATGTAAGATGTTGTCATCAATCACTGTGACACCTTCACTCTCATGTAAGATGTTATCATCACTCATCGTGTCACCTTCATTCTCGTGTAAGATGTTATCATCACTCACCATGTCACCTCCAAACTCATGGAAAATGTCATCATTCACTGTGTCACCTTCACTCTCGCGTAAGATGTTATCATCATTCATTGTGTCGCCTTCATTCTCGTGTAAGGTACGTGTGATCATCATTCATCATGTCACCTTCAGACTCATGTAAAAAGTTATCATCACTCATTGTGTCATCTTCATTCTTTTGTGAGATGTTATCATCACCCATCGTGTCACCTTCATTTTCATGTGAAATGTTATCAGTATCAGTATCACTCATCATGTCACCTTCACACTCATGACAGGTGTTTCCTTCACTCTCATATCCAGAATCATAGTAACCATGGTTACTGATACTGAGGGGTGCACCACACTCAGGTTCACTCACAGTCATGTCACAATGGGAGAACGCTTCGCTCACCAGGCATGCATTGGATGTACATGTATCAACAATTGCACATTCAATCTTGTTCTCAGTCTTGTCATCAAGGCAAACTGTTGGACTATCCGGCTTTCTCTCATGTTTGTGTTGTATTAAGCGGGTTAAGCTACGGTTTGTATGCGGTGGTTGTGTGAGATCTGTAGGCTGGTGTTCATTGAAATCGTGGTAAATGAACTCAAGTCCAAAGTCACCGAATGTTATTAAACCTTTGGAAGGCCTAACAATCACATCGTTGTGCTCCATAAACGGTGCACCGACGAGGATGTCACCTCGGAGACCTAGACCTACAAATGCATCATCTGCAATCACTAAACCATCAAACCATAGATTATAATCTTCGTAAGATAGCACAAAGGACTACTGCCAATCACACTCGACCTGGGAATGGGGAATCCCCCAACCGAAGGAATGTTATCATCAGCATCAGACTCAGAAAAATCAACACTGTCATAATCAGCAACATCAAATTCAATATCACAATGATCAACAACTGATTTGCTGGTTACAGCCCGATAGACCGCGGGTCCGATAGACCGCGGGTCCGATAGCCCGCGGGTCCGATAGACCGCGGGTCCGATAGTCCGCGGGTCCGATAGACCGCGGGTCCGATAGACCGCGGGTCCGATAGTCCGCGGGTCCGATAGACCGCGGGTCCGATAGCCCGCGGTGTGTGTAAAATTATGGTCAGGATATAGGGAGATCCAATGCCATCAAGAGGTCAAAAGGCCAATGATACGAGTCCATTGGGGTTCTATAACGATGACCCAAAGGACAATCGCCCCCTGACATCTACTTCAAGGAAAATATTATCCCCATATTTTATCGTCGGGGACTGTTACCCCCCCCCCCGGAAATTTACCCTCTAGACGCCATACGGAGCCATCGACTTGACGACATGGCGAGATACTTTATCTTGCCATGTCGACTAAATAATGGCGCGATACGTTATCCTGCCAAGTCAGTCCACTTATAAAAAGTTATATGTCAACATAGCGATATATCGGGATTCTCGCCGGGGCTTGTACACTTCATATCTCGCCATGTGGACATATCGACTTGACAAGATAGAATATATCGCTATGTCAAAATAATAAGCGTATTAATTACTTAGGCGGCGGAAGCGGGGGGGGGGACCTTTCCTTCTAATTTTGAGGTGGGGGACGGTCCCCCCTAGATTTTTAGTTGAGAACCTTTTTTTTGCTTGTCAATTTGTTTTCTACGTCCCCCCTAAATTGAGGTGGACCCCCCTAAAATCTTTCTGTTGTCCCCCTAATTTTGGTTTATAACCTTTTTTCTTGTCAAATTTTTTTCAAAATTGGTGGTCCTTCCTATTAATTTTGGTTGATTTGCTTGTCAATTTTTTTACCTGTGTCCATCCCAAAATTTCAGGTGGACCCCCTTAAATTTTTTTGCCTTCCGCCGCCAATGATTAATTAAGACATGGCAAGATAAAATACCACGCCATGTCGTCACGTTAATGGCATTTTCAAGGCTCCATACTAGGGGTAATTATCCGGGGTAATTATCTGGAGGGTAAATTTCCGGGGGGGGGTATCAGTCCCCGCCGGTAAAAATATGGGGATAATATTTTCCTTGAAGTAGTTGTCAGGGGGTGATTGCCCTAATTGGGTTATTGTTATGCAAATTTGACCTGATTTTTGGCGCCCATATGTGTACTTTTCGAAAAATGGCGCCCACTCCCTCCCGGCCAGGCTAACTAAAGTGCCTTAAATGGATTTTGAATTATCTTATAATCACATTTAAAAAAAACCAAAGACCACTTTTTCATGTGTTCTTGAAAAAAAAATCCATGAATATATGATGTAATATCAATGGGAGCGCAAAGCACGAGCGATTTTTTTTTTTTTTTTTTTTTGGGGGGGGGTTCAATTTGGTTTAACTTCTTACCAGAGTAGGCCCTACTAGAGTATTCTGTGAACGGGAGCTGTAGTTCCTGTACTGTTGTGTTAGAATACCCTTCAATAATATTAATGATAACCTCTTGGGAATAATGCAATCTCGAAGCAATCGACTAATTCTCCTCATCAGTGGCGTATTTATTCAGCATGGGTGCACGGGGGGGGGGGATGTGTGGCGAGGGCACCAAGTTAAAAAAAAATAAATGAAATGGGGGGGGGTAGACGTCAAAGAAAATCTGATATTTCATTCTTAAAAACAAATTGAGGTATCTCACAAGGCCTAAATAAATAATGAGAACGCGAAGCGCGATCTGATTTTTTTAAATAGATTTATCATGTATTATATCCTGAAAGCCTAAGTCAGGGGCGGACCCAGCTTCCGCCATCAGGGGGAGGGGCCATTTTTTCACCCATATTTTCCCCGATCGGCCGCTCAAAGTTGATTTTTTTTGTTTCTTTGAAGGGGTTGTCCCAGTGCCGTAATGAGCCAACAATTTCGAGGGGGCTCGATATGGTGTATCGCATAAAATTAATAAGAAGTTGCCAGTGAGCGAAGCGAGCAAGCAAATATGCTGACATTTTTATTACAAAAATACAAGGTTGTGATAGATTTTGACATAATATTTGGAAAATAATATTATATTTCATCCTTATCCCTTTCCTTTTCTCTCTATTTTTTCTTAGTCTTGATTCTCTCTTCTTCTTTTTTTTTTTGGGGGGGGGGCAAAACACCCATGTCCTAACAGTCATTTCCTAGCTTTACTTTATAAGCAACATAAATGTGTAATAATCTCTTAAGCCCTATGTAATCTAAAAATGAAATTTCATGTATTTTGTCCTGAAAATTGAACATTTTGGGCAATGTTTGTGAACCTGAACAGCGTATATAACTAGATAATTACCACGAGCGCGAAGCCGAGCAGAAATGTTAAATATTCGTTCTGGCCTGGTCGAAAAGGGACATGTTAAGGATGTTTTGCAGTTAGCCATTAAGACGATACATATTTCAACGATTAAATAATGCGAGCGCGAAGCGCGAGCTGAACATTTTTGATATTCCAACCTAAAAAGATGAGATTTCAAATCCCCCAATGGGACATTCGATTCATGTTTGTCAATCATGAAAAAGGATGGGTAATTTTTGGTATCTTCCTACAATAATAATGCGAGCGCAAAGCGCGAGCAATTTTTTTTTGATATTCTGATTCGAAACTGGATAATTTTAGCACGTTTTGAATAAGATCAAGCTTTGTATCCTAAAAACATGCGTGCGCGTGTTTTAGAGTTAGACAGAATCCTGGCAATCTGAATACATTTCATTTTTCATCATAAAAATCAATAATGCGAGCGCAGAGCCCGAGCTGAAAATAATATTTGAAATTCCGATATGAAAAGGGTCAATTTAAGCACTGTTTACAGCACTGTGTATATAGGGAAATTTGATAGCACTATATAAATAATGCGAGCGCGAAGCGCGAGCTGATATTTTATTATTTATTTGACCTAGGATCGAGACATTTTAGGCCTAAGGACATTTTGTCATCATATAAGAATGATGACTATCTTCTCTTTGTTTTCCTAAAAATTTATTTCTGAAAAAGGGACAATTTAGTTATAATGAATTTATACAAATTTTATTTCATATTTATTAATCTGTTAAGCCTAATGAGTGTGTGAAATTTGTTGACAGTGCATGAGGCCTGAAAACTGGATATTTTAAGTATTTTTGTAATCATGAATAGGATTCATTGGTTGATATATTTTTAGCAAATAATGCGAGCGCAAATCGCGATCCGGATTTTTCTTTTAATGGGGGGATTTAAGTAGTTTGTTATAAAATTAATATATAGGTATACATAACTCACCAATCAAAACGCGAGCGCACAGCGCTAGCTCATAGGCCTTTATCATTTTTTTTTTATAATCGAGACACCTGAAAAGGTATATTTAGAGAATCTTATATGAAATATAAAAAGACAATACATAGGCCTACTTGGCATATAGTGCGAGCGCACAAAATGTTGCAAATGTTGATTCAAACCATAAAACTGACATTTTCCAGAGCACTTAAAACATAAATTGGTAAATAAAACAAAATAATGAAAGATCGATGTCCGAGCTGAATTATGTTTTGTATATTGATATCAAAACTTGATATTTTAAACTACATATCAGCCTATTGAGCTGTATTTATATACTGACTTAAGAAGGACTAAGGTATAATTCCTATTCTAATTGCTTGTCCTTTTCTCTTCCTTTTTTCTGTTTCTTACCCCTTTTTGCGCCACCATGGGGGGGGGGGCAAAATCTTTGCCCCCTGGATCGACCTATGTATGTTGACTTGAAAAACACTAACACTTACATGTGGGATTGAAGCAGAGGATGCATACCTCATTAATCAAATATTGCGAGCGCGTAGCGCGAGCTGAATTTGACAATAACCCTTTTTTGTGACCCTGAACAGGGTATCTATCTCGCTAAACAGACTTAAAACTCGAAAACATTTTTTTTTCTGTTATCGTAAAAACGGGATATTTTAATTCAGCCGCATTAATTGAAGTTTTTTGGCAGGACATATATTTTACTATAAACAGGCAATGTTGCGTCCCCGGTCGAAAATGAATTTGCATGAAGCCCTCTAAGTTCAAGGTCAATTTGGCGCCCTCGGTTGAACATAAACTTGGCGCCCCCATCATGTGAAATATAACTTTGCACTCCCTCCCCTCTCTGAAACATGTATTTGTTGCATTATGGTCAAAATTCAAATTAGCGCTCCCCTAGTTCGAACATCAATTTGGTGCCCCGCTAGATCGAACATCAATTCGGCGCCCCATAGTTCGAACGTCATTTTGGCGCCATCAAATCGACGTCAAGGTCAACATCTCCCTCTTCCGTTTCCCATCTCCTTTTCTTTCTTTTTTCTTTCTTTTATCCTCATTCCCCTTCCTTCCTTTCTCTTTCTTTCTCTCTTTCTTTCCCCCTCTTCTATCCCCCCTTTCTTCTCTTTCCCCCATCTTTTCTTTCGCCCTTTTCTTCTCTTTTTGCTGTCTTTTCTTTCCCTCTTTTCTCGTTTTTCCTCTCTTCCCACTTACTCTCGCTCTTTTTTCTTCTTCTTTTCCCCCTTTTCCTTACTCCGTTCTTTTCTTTTCCCTCTTCCACTTTTTTTCTCTTTTCCCCTTTACTTCTCCCTTTTTCTTTTTCTTTCCTTCTCCCTTTTTTCTCTTTTAATATTTTTTCTTCTCTCTCTCCCCTTCCTCCCTCTCTCTCTTTCTTCTCTTCTTCCCCTCTTCCTCTCTCTCTCTTTTTTCTTATCTTTCTTCCCATCTTCCTCTCTATTTAAATATTCTTCTCTTCGTTCCTCTTTTTTCCTTCTTTTTCCTCCTTTTCCTATTTTTTCTTCTCTTCCTTTTCCCTCCTCTTTTTTCCCTCTTCTTTCCCCTTTTCTTCTCCCTTTTTTCTTTGTCTTTCCTTTCCCCTTTTTCTTCTCTTCCTTTCTCCTTCTTACTCTCTTTTCTATTCTCTTCTTTTCCCATCTTCCTCTTTCTTTTTTTATTCTCTCCCTTTTCCCCTCTTCCCCCCTCTTTTTTTTTGAGCTGGGGGTGGGGGGGGGGTGAGGCAGTTTCCCCTCGGCCCTCCATGGATCCGCACCTGATAGAACCCCATGGCCTCGTATCATTTGACCTTTGGACCTCTCGATGACATTTGATATATCTGATCATAATTTTACACACACTGCGGACTATCGGACCCGCGGTCTATCGGACCCGCGGACTATCGGACCCGCGGTCTATCGGACCCGCGGTCTATCGGACCCGCGGTCTAACGGACCCGCGGTCTATCGGACCCGCGGTCTATCGGGATGTCCCCGATTTGCTCACCATATTAATGGTACAACCACTTCGTACCTCTACTTGTATGAAGCAATCACTCTCCTGCTGCCCCTGCACGACAGCAGGAAAATGGGGGGCTGGAGCGCGCCGCCTCTTCGACGCATCACCAAAAATGGGCCCGGTCACGGCAATGGCGCATCGCTGCGTTGATGCAAATCCATACATCTTCAGAGGTATGTGGGACTACGATTCACCTAAGAAAAAGAGCTAACCTGACATTATCACGAAAAAGTTACATTCGAGCGCCCGGTCCCACGGATTGGATAAAGTTCCCTAGGTGCCTGGAATAACACTGAGTCGAATGGTCTAGGTTCAGATCCCGACGGTGCCACCACGCCATTACATAAATAAAGGAAAACCCGGACGATCTCAGGTTAGGGGTGAAGGTAGTTTATTACCGTGACCGAGTCAACCATGAAGTATGGAACGCCATACAAATCACAAACAAGTAACACGTAGTGGCGCAGGTACTTTGTCTAATTGCAATTTTAAGAAGAAAAAATTTAAAACAAATAATATACATGTATATGTATTTAATATGAGAGCATATAATACACATATGCACAAAAGCCGAGTATAATTAAATTAGTTATTCAGCTTGACCTGTTGCAACGAGTATTGCAAAAAAAAAATCAGTTTGCGTTTAAAAATATTTACATTAGGGGATTCAAAGGGGTAAAGTAGTCTTTTCTCAGTTAATTGCCATTAGGAATTGCTGCTGGGTAGCATATTTCACCATTCAACAGTACAATATTATTTAAAATTTGAATGAGTCTCAATTAAAGTTTTGGCTGTGTACTTTGCCATTACATGTTTTAGATGATAACACTTTGGAATTTGGTATCAAATTAGTCAATATCAAATGGGCGATTTCCCTATATCACACAACAAAAAATTACTGAAATTAAATGGGTACTCCAGGCTGAAAATAAAATGATTTGAACAGATAAATGTATAACAGACAAACAAAATTCTGACAGTTCTCATCAAAAGAGGACAAAGAATAACAAGGAATAAAACGTTGCATTGTTTCGTTGAAACATGCATGTGTCTTCATAAATATGTAATGAGCAAGTTGATATGGTCATATCCCCACGTATCATTTTGTATTTTATTCTGTGATATTATATTTATTAAAATTTGACCTTCAAGAATAAATCAATCGGATTGAATATTAATGTGTATAAGATAATCACTCCTGCAACCTGTTTTGTTGCAAGAAAGAAAGAGAAAAAAGGAAAGAAAGAAAGAAAGGTATACTCACATCTCCGCCTATAAAGTCATAACCACTTCCAGTAAAAGCACGGCCACCAAAGTCTTCATGGGATGTGTAGATACCGGAGTCTATTACGTAAACATGAGTACCATTTCCAGTACCTGTAAATGAAATACTTCATTACTAAAATATCTGTCAATCTGAACCAAATCCGCAAACATCAGACCGCAAGATTGACAGATATTTTTAGGGTTTACCGTATTGACGGTTGGTCTAATCATCAGATGGGCTAACAACATTCAGGAATTCTCTTTTGGTCTAATAGCCAATAAGTCTAATGACCACTTGGTCTAACAGCCGATTGGTCTAATAGCCAATTGGTCTAATGAGCCAATCGGTCTAATACCCAGTTGGGCTAATCGTCACTTAGTCTAATTTTCATTTGGTCTAATTGCCATTTCGTCTAATGTATTTTATTGTCACTTGGTCTAGTTACATTTGGTCTAATACCAGTTCGTCTTATAGTCGGTTGGTCTAATACTAGTTGGTCTAATACCGTTTGGTCTAATCCTCACTTGGTCCATTAGGCCTATTCATTTGGTCTATATTGCAGTTGGTCCAATGTTCAGTTGGTCTAATCCTCACTTGGTCCATTATACAGTTGGTCTAATGTGCACTTGGTTTAATGTGCAGTTGGTCTAATTTACATTTTGGCTAATTTCCACTTGGTCTAATTTCCACTTCGGCTAATTTCCACTTGGTCTAATTTCGAGATAGTCTAACATTCATTTCGTCTGCATGCCACTTGGTCTAATTCGTAAAGTTTGGTGACTTGTTTTCAACTTTCTGATGAAATTTTAAAAGTTACTTTCCGCGCGCCGGCTTCAAATCTTCACATGCGCGCCCCTCGATATTTGAGTACAGTTAGAGTGACGTGTATTTCCATCCCCAAATTTTGAAAATATGGGAATTTCGAAAAGCCTATGGGGATGAAAAAAAAATATTTGGGGATTAAACAAACTGTTTCAGGGTATTTTTGAAAGGTTTTGGTAAAAACAATAACATTTGCTATTTTTCTGTAAACTAACGCTAATAGGGCCTATATGATCACAGATTTGGAAAAAATAAGATTTTCATTTATCCCCCTCTTTGCATACGATCTACTAGTTAACGGCTGGCTTAACCCAATCAGGGTTCCCAGCTTTTCAAGAAAACAAAAATCCCTGATTTTTCTCTGATGAAGATTAAAATTCCCTGATAACTATTTGAACCCATTCCCAGTTTTTCATGTTTTCTAAGTTGTTGCAGTGAATTACATGTATTATTAATTTTTTTATATACGTGAAGGCCTATTATTATTTTTAATCATATGTACCAGTAGGCCTACTTTTACTGTAGTGAAAGAGGCTACACTAAAATAAAAACCATAACATGTCATTCGATGAATGATGTTTTAATATACAACAAAATATAACAAAGTCTGACTGACTATCGTGCTTTCGACTTTTGAGCCGATGAAAATTCCCTGATTTTGGACTCATTTGAGGCATTTTCCCCTGATTTGAGATAATTCCCTGATTTTTTTTATCTGACTGGAAAAATGTAAAAAAAAAAAAAAACCACCTGATTTCTTTGCTTTCCCTGATGGGCTGGGAACCCTGTCAATCCATTTTAAGGGGCTTATTATATTCAATCGCGTTCGTAATCACTCGCGTCGCGTTGGTAATCACACACATTTTTTATATTTGGCGATTTTTTTTTTCATTTCGGTGCGATTTTTTTCTAACGGTGTCTTCAATGGGACAAACACGCTGGGAAAATAAAATGAAATTGAAATTCGAGTTTCGTTTTTAGCCGGCAAGTGCCTTAAATAAGATGTACTCGACTACTGTTTTAACATAACAAACAAGCAAATCAGCCATGTGGCTCAACTAACTTAGAATAGATCCGGACTTCTACTGTGTCTTATAGGAGGACTCCGAGTCGGAACTTGCCATATCTGCCACATCGATATTACATCGTATCATTCCCATATATGCGGACATGCCTGCATGCAATGGCCCCAAGGCGGCCGGACCCGGCCGCGGTCGGACACGACGTGCATCGGTAGCATGGAGCAAGCTAACGTGAGTCGAGCTGAGTTAGATCCCACGTTACATATGAGGCGCCGATTGTACCAATATTATATAGAACAATTATTTGTTACACAATCATTATTCATTAAATAATAACTATTATTTATATATAATTTACATTCTATTTGTAAATAATTACTATTATATAAAATAACATTTCTAATTATTTATATATAATTCCAAGTAATACTTCATTATTTGTAAATAATAATAGTTCGACATTCTATTATTTATAAATAATGATTATTTATAAATAATGGGATATTCAAACAAAAATGTTATTTATAAATAATGAAACAAGATGAATTTTCATTATTTATAAATAATGGGAAACTCAACAAATTATTTATAAATGAAGAAATGTGCACTGGCATTGTTAATAGATAATTATCATTTACAAATAATAGAAAACTCGACAAACTTATTTATAAATAATAAAGAAACGAATTGCAATTATTCATAAATAATGAAGTATGCAGTGTCATTATTTATAAATAATGAAACACAAAAATTATTATTTATAGATAATGAAAAACAAATAATCATTATTTATAAATAATGGAATGTCGAACTATTATTATTTACAAGTAATGAAGTATTACTTGGAATTATATATAAATAATTAGAAATGTTATTTTATATAATAGTAATTATTTACAAATAGAATGTAAATTATATATAAATAATAGTTATTATTTAATGAATAATGATTATATAACAAATAATTGTTCTATATAATATAATACAATCGGCGCCTCATATATAACGTGGGATCTAACTCAGCTCGACTCACGTTAGCTTGCTCCATGCTACCGATGCACGTCGTGTCCGACCGCGGCCGAGTCCGGCCGCCTTGGGGCCATTGCATGCAGGCATGTCCGCATATATGGGAATGATACGATGTAATATCGATGTGGCAGATATGGCAAGTTCCGACTCGGAGTCCTCCTATAAGACACAGTAGAAGTCCGGATCTATTTTAAGTTAGTTGAGCCACATGGCTGATTTGCTTGTTTGTTATGTTAAAACAGTAGTCGAGTACATTTTATTTTAAGGCACTTAATTGCCGGCTTAAAACGAAACTCGAATTTCAATTTCAATTTATTTTCCCTGCATGTCTGTCCCATCGAAGACACCGTTAAAAAAATTGCACCGAAAAAAAAAAAAATCGCCAAAAATTCAAAACGCGAGTGATTACGAACCCGCACGCGACGCGAGTGATTATAAACTGCCTTTTAAGGAGGAGGCGAAGAAGTAGAACAAAAAAAAACAGAATGAGAAGATAAGATGACTACTGTGGTGATAACTGATAAAGGTCTGCATAGACTATATTATATCCCTTACTTAAGATTGTTGTATTGAGAGTGTACACAAGGATAAAAAGAATAGTTTTACTACGAAAAACGTTTGCCGTGAAATAGTTCATTTTCCTTGCTGACGTCACGCATAGTCCATTTTTTCCCTAGGGAAAAAGTGAACTATACGTTTTTTGACCCCGCCCCCTACCTCGCGATTCGCGAGCTGTGCGGCGCGATGCGAGCAGAGCGCTGCTCAGCCAAACGCCACTCTCCACTGCATGCCACCGGAAACTTTCGGCGAGCTGCACTAACCAGGTGCGCTCGCTGAACAGAGGATCCATACGGCAAGACTTATTATTTTGTCAACTTCTCAATGATTGTTCTATATCGACTTATTAAAAATCGTAAAATGGTATGAGTGTAAGGGATATAAAACAAATATACAATGACCCATTCTCGGAACAGGCTAAAACTATTCGCACTCAGGAACATCACATAGTACTATTCTCCCTCGGGCCGATGGCCCTCGGGAGAATAGTACTATGTGATGTTCCTTCGATGCGAATAGTTTTAGCCAGATCCTCGAGTGTCATTGTATATTTGTATACTATGTTATTACACGTCAGAATGAGTACCAAGATGGTCGCAACTAACCCAATAAACCTGTATAGTGTTATTAAACTCTATCTAACTGGTCTGTTATTTGCCTCCAAACTCTAACTAATGAAATAACTGAACAAAATATTCACAACAAAATTACATGATATAATGGCTTTATAACTTTTGTAATCCCCAAACTGCATAACTATTGCTTATTTTCCATCAAGTTCAAGTATTGTCTGTAATGGTGCATAACAATAATTTAAAATAGGCATATACATGTTTACCCAGTGCTTCCACTTTTCAAAACGAAACCTCCTTGAATTTACTCTGAGAGGTTCCCGGAATTTTACAAATGTTCTCCAGTCTTCCGTAAGATGTTATAATTCTCTTCTATACACACAAGAGAGGAGATGAAATATAGGGCCCAGTACCGTAATGAGTGAAAAAAATTGAGGGGCGAAATATGACGTACCAAAGATGTATCAGGTAAAATAATCTCGGGCGAGCAAAGCGAACGAGCAAAAAATTTTACATTTTCATTACAAAGATCAAATTTTTAGACAGAATTTGACATCATATTCAGAAAACAATATAATTCCTGGAAATGATAACTTCCCCGAAATGATCTTGGAAAATAGCAAAACTTTTCGGGATTTCCTGGATTTTGGAAGATTGGAAGCACTGTTTACCAGATACGTATCCACACAATTAATTACATTATATTTTCATTTCTTTCTTTGTAATAATGTTATTCTGATGAAACCCCGCCTTTCGACCATTATAAGCTACAAAGTCCCCAACATATTGTTCTGTAAAATGTACATGTGGTGATGTAATGATTATGAGAATGATATAATTTTCATCATCATCTATAAAATTACAATCCATGTATAGGCCTAAATATAAGAATTATATTTGATTAGAATAATTCATTCGATGAGCAACTATCTTGTCATCGACAGTCCTTCACGGTGAGGTTTTGCGCCCACAAGCCCTACCCCCGACTCTACCCCTCCAGATCCTGGCGACATGTATTAACTGATGCATAGTATTTATCCATTACCATATTTTGTTAATTCTAGATCACATGAATAATAATGAATGTTATATTAGAATAAATGGTCATTAGACCATTTGGCTATTAGACCATTTGGCAATTAGCCCAACAGGGCATTCAACAAATTAGACCAAGTGGTCATTAGACCATCTGGCTATTAGACCAAGTGGTCAATAGACCATTTGGCTATTAGACCAAGTGGTCATTAGACCAATTGGATATTAGACCAAGCAGAAATTGGACTCAATGGAAATTAGACCAAGTGGAAATTAGATCAAACTGTCATTATACCATGTGACAATTAGACGACCTGATAATTAGACCAAGTGGAAATTAGCCGAAGAAGAAATTAGACAAAATGGTGTTAGACCAACTTGAAATTAGACTAATACCCTGTTTAAACTTAATCGGCATTCGAAACGGCTCGCGGTTCTGAAGCACGAGCCGATGCAGCATCGGCTTTTTCATAGCGTGTAAACGCGAGTAACTTGCATCGGCTCGCTGTTCAGAACCGGCAATTTGCACCACCAAAGTAGTAAGTTCTGAACCACGAGCCAATGCAGAATCGGCTTTTTTACTACGTGTAAACAGAAAGCCGATTCTGCATCGGCAATTTGTGCGCATTTAATTTACTTTACCATTGTGACGTAATTGTTAGCGCACTGATCCAGCGTTGTCTTTATTATGACGTATATTGTTGGTGTGCGTATCATTTCAGGTTTTTGTATGGGCTCGCGGTTCTGAACCGCGAGCTGTAACAACGTGTAAACGCAAACCAAAAGCCGATTCTGCATCGGCTTTTGGTTCTGAACCAAATGCCGATTAAGTGTAAACACAGTAAATATGGCCGGGGGGCCACCTCCATTCACGAGTGGATACCATGCGCGACCATGAGATCTCAAAAAGCACCCTAAACACGTATCTTCCATATTCTGAAAATGCACCCCTTAACAAGTATTGGCGTGTGAATCCATACCCTTAACAAGTATTGGAAACAAAATGATACTATTGGCAAGTATTCCCTGAATTGTACCCCTAAACAAGTATAGCGATATTTCAAACACGGACGTCGGTCGTCGGTTTTACCTTCACCTACATCATTGAGTTTAGTACAGTCCAACTCGCGCAAATCGTACTCTAAACACGTAGTGTTGACTCCTGGGGCAAAAAGTACATCCTTTATAAAACATTCTAGTCTTGATTGTTTATACCCTCGCAAATTTTACCCTAAACACGTAAATTTCCTAGCGAAATACATACCCTTTTTTCATTATTTTAGTGTTTTTGACACCCTTATCATGTAACGTACGTAACGTGCCCTATCTTGAAAAAGACATCCTTTTTATGTGTTTTTTTGGTCGCGCATGGTATCCACTCATCAATGTAAGTGGCCCCCACCCCCTCCCGGACTAAATAAAAATAGCCCAACTGCTCATTAGACGAATTGAATATAAGACCAAGTGGGAATTAGACGAATTGGATATTAGAGAAACTAATTGTAGACGAAATGAGTTTAGACTATGTGAAGTTGGACAAACTGATAAGTAGGCCAAGTGGTATTAGACCATCTGATAATTCACCGTTCCAAGTATGAATGATCGGTGGAACCAAATCCGCTGCTACACCGGCAGCCACAGACTGTGCAGCGCCAGATAGAGTGAGCTCTATCCCTTGTATTGTTGAAAGCTAAACAGGGTAGCAGCAGCTCCCATCTTTTAACATCATTTTAGTCTGACGAAGGAAATATCACTCCTTGGTCTGACGCAACAGGGGTTTTAAGGTTTTAATCCCCGGGAGTGCCACTTCCATTGACGAGTGGATACCATGCGCGATCATGGGGTCTCGAGAAGCACCCTAAACACGTATTTTCCATTTTTTGAAAATGCACCCCTTAACAAGTATTGGCATGTGAAACCCTACCTATAACAAGTATTGGAAACAAAACGATACTCTTGGCAAGTTCCCTGAATTGACCCCCTAAACAAGTACAGCGATATTTTTATTGTTATGTCACGGACGATGTCGGTTTTACCTTTACCCACATCATTGGGTTTAGTACAGCCCCACCTCCCACCTCCCAAATCGTACTCTAAAAACATAGTGTTGATTCTTGAGGCAAAAGTAAATCCTTTTTTTTTTTAGTCTTAATTACACCCTCGCAAATTTGACCCTAAACCCTGGACCCTGGCGAAAATAGATACCCTTTTTTCATTATGTTTGCGTTTTTGACACCCTTATTATGTGCCCTATCTTGAAAAAGACATCCTTTTTACATGTTTTTTGGGTCGCGCATGGTATCCACTTGTCAATATAAGTGAACCCCCCCCCCCCCCGTTTTTTAATCCCGACCTCCCGATTATGAGACGGATGCTCTACCCTCAGAGTCAACACACCGTATAGGCCTATGCTCGATACAATGAATCTTTATTAAAATTATTATCAATACAATGATGAATCCAAATAAATGCTGAAAATCAAAATAAGATATGGGAGAAGAATTAAAATAGAAAAATTGTCATATTTACTAACCGTCAATATTAATATTGCCATCCCCTTTCTTGTCTCTCTGATCTATGCGATCAAGGCCCCACAGGCTGGTTGCCCTATTGTCATCAGCTGTGATGATTTCATCTTCCTCAACATAGGCAACGCCAGGAAGAGAACGCAACTGAAAAGTAAAAGTTGAAATCGTACCCTTCTTGATTAAAATATGTCAAAAATATTTGAGACCACAGAAGTGGACTGAATCAGAAGTTGAAAGTTAAGGAAATGGAGAATAACAAGAACATCAATAACAATTAAGCAGAAAATAAGAATGGGGAGGAGAGGAAGGAGAAAATGGAGAAAAAGAAAAAGCAGAAGAAGAAGAAAGAGGAGAAAATGAATGAATAAAAGAAAGAACTAGGAAAAACAAGTGGAATGCCTCTGGCCGTCTCACCTGCATCACGCGATTCAATATAGCAGCAGTGCTGATTTTGAAAACTACTATAACTCGCACAAGATGTTCAGTGATACTTGGTTACTCTTATTTCCACGTTTTATGAACTAGACCAATACACTTATAGAGATATGATGGCAATTCAACAAATACCCCCAACGTGGCCAAAGTTCTTTGACCTTACATGACCTTTGACCTTGATCATGTGACCTGAAACTCGCACAGGATGTTCAGTGATACTTGATTACTATTATGTCCAAGTTTTATGAACTAGACCAACACACTTTCAAATTTATGGCTGTAATTCAACAAATACCCCAATTTGGCCAAAGTTCATTGACCCTAAATGACCTTTGACCTTGATCATGTGACCTGAAACTTGCACAGGATGTTCAGTAATACTTGATTACTATTATGTCCAAGTTTCATGAATCAGATCCATAAACTTTCAAAGTTATGATGGTAATTCAACAGATACCCCCAATTCGGCCAAAGTTCATTGACCCTAAATGACCTTTGACCTTGGTCATGTGATGTGAAACTCATGCAGGATGTTCAGTGATACTTGATTAACCTTATGTATAAGTTTCATGAACTAGGTCCATATATTTTCTAAGTTATGATGACATTTCAAAAACTTAACCTTAGGTTAAGATTTTGATGTTGATTCCCCCAACATGGTCTAAGTTCATTGACCCTAAATGACCTTTGACCTTGGTCATGTGACATGAAACTCAGACAGGATGTTCAGTAATACTTGATTAACCTTATGGCCAAGTTTCATGAACTAGGTCCATATACTTTCTAAGTTATGCTGTCATTTCAAAAACTTAACCTCAGGTTAAGATTTGGTGTTGACGCCGCCGTCGCCGCCGCCGTCGCCGTCGGAAAAGCGGCGCCTATAGTCTCACTCTGCTATGCAGGTGAGACAAAAACAGAAGGAAAAGAATGGGAAACAAGAAGATAAAAGAACAGGAAAGAAGACATGAACTCATTGAACTGAAGCAGGTTGAGAAGAGAACGAGAATTATGATGAGTGAGAAAAGAATATGAGAAAATTTGAATAGTAGAGGGAGAAATTCTCTCCATACTTACAATGTCCAGACCTCCTTCGGGTACAACGGATACAAAAGCATTGATGAGTTGTATTTTTCTTTTGATGGAAGCAAAGCTACCAGATCTAGCCACACGTGCCATTAAACCCTTTACAGTCGTGTCTATGTTTACACCATCCTGGAAAGATAAATAGAAACTTGATAAAGAATAGAATACAATACCAACTCCCCCAGAAAAAAAAAATTTATACATATTTTTTTAATTGGGAAAGTAACGAGAATGGTGGTGAGAAGTGGCGCCAGAAATTTCTGATCAGACAAGAGTTGACAAGGGCCAACCACACTAAGAACACAAAAATTGAACTTTGAATAACGATACCAAATACTATTTCAAACTTACATGTACGTTGGAGGCAAATAAGAGACATGTAGGCAGTTCTTTAATAACACTATATTTACTGACGTTTGTTAGATTAGCTCCAACATCATCACTAAACCGACATCTCGGTAGCAGCCTGAGTGGTTTTTTTCTAATTCGTCTAATGCCATTTCGTCCAATTGCCAACTCGTCTACTATCATTTGGTCTACCATCAGTTCATCCTCTCACCACATGGTGTACTTCCGTCTAATAACAAGTTGGTCCATTAGCCATTTAGTCCATATACCATTTGGTCTAATTGGACTAAGAGTGAAATTGTGCAAAATGAATGAAAATAAAACAGACATTAGACCAACTGGTTGTGAGACAAAATTGTCATAGACAAAATGGTGATTGGACAGAGGGATGATTGGACCAAATGGTTGTTAGACGAAATGTTGATGGACGGAATGGCATTAGACCAAATGAAAGTAGACCATGTGGTGAGTGGACGAGTTAGTAGTAGACAAATTGGCAATTTACCGCCAGAGGTACTTGGTAGAAGTGGTAACGTGTAAAAACATAATATAGTCTACGCTTGCACACCTTGATCAGTTATCACCACAAATACAACGATAAAAGGTAGAACTCTGCACTCTCAAAAGTTTCACCTGTAAAAGTGTTTTTATTGTGGCATTCTGCAGAAGGTGATATGTTTTTTTTCTTGCAGCCGCTCGCTTTCTAAACCTTTTTTTTTCCTTGGGCCTATCACATAAACGTTTTTATTTAAAATTAACCCATAAAAATCTGGTTAAAAGTGAAAAAAAAAATCATTATTCTTTTAGAACATACAGGGAAAACTCTGACCTACAAGGTTATTCCCGGTAAAATCTGTTATACATTAATAGGTAACATAACCATCTACTGAGACAAGGAATGGCAAACATGCCAAATAAATCGTTAAAGAACTTTAATTCTAGAATTAAAGTTTATCGTATCATAAATGAAATTAAGATCTTGTTCCAACGCAAAATATAATCAAAATTCATTAAATATGCCTCACATGTAAAGAAATTTGAAACATACAATATTTTTGTACACAATGATACATAGAAATATATATGACTATCTGTGGAAACATCATTAGGAAAATGCTGGATAACACATGTACAGTTCTCAAACACAAAATGGGGACTTTAATCTGGACGAATCATCAAAAGTGTCAAGAGTGACTATAATGTTAGCAAGGAATATAAATGTATGCTTTACTATAAAAAGTGATAACCTATCATCATACTACACCATGGGTCTATATAAGATGATTCAATCATCCACCATTTCAGTTGTTGAATTCGTTTACTTTCCCGAACATTCTGTATATTGATAGACTAGCGAGCGTAGCAAGCAAGAAATATGATAAAAATATGTTTGTATTACAAGAATATTGCAATATCCAAATGTCACATTTGGAGACTTCACTGAAAGCATGATTAGTGGCACAAAAATAATATTCTCAATAACCACTTGTGCACAATTTGACACTCCTTTTACTGGAATATTTATGAAGCATGAAGGATTTATCCCCTAAAATATACTTTAAAATGATTAGAATTCATTTGATTGTAATGTCTTTTGAAAACTAGAACTTGCGATAATCAGAAAATTAAGCAGCGAAAAATATACATACCTGTATATATATATATATATATATATATATACAGTGCGTCCCACAAAAAACGAAACCGAGATTTATCAATGATTTATCATAACTTAATCACAAATACAATAGACAAATGACCTACCATTTTAAAGCTTAGAATCTCCTCTTTCATCTGAAATTACTTAGATTATTTCTCATTTACGCATGAGTGAGCAAAAACAATTTGAAAAGGGGATACCAAAAAGTCACTTGGCGGGCCGTATCTGGGTTTTAAAAAGAAAACCACACTTTAAAAAAGTTCAATATCTGGTCTTTAATTTGATACCTCAATTACAGAAAATGGTCAAGAAATAACAAAGTTCTGGTTATTTGAAATAAGGCTTGAATTTCAATAATTTCATAAAATGAAGAGGTTTTACAGGCTAGCGTTCAAACTCACTCGACACTCCATTTTGTTGACGATCAACCATGCATTAAGTCTTTTGTTCCGTGCGATAGCTTCTGTGGGAAACCGGTGAAAACACGTTTATTTAATGAAATTATGGAAATACAAGCATGGTTTCAAAGGTTCATAACTTTTTTACTTCTTGACCATTTTTTGTGATTAAGGTATCAAAGAAAAGAGCAGATATTGAACTTTTTAGTCATGTGAGTTTCTTTTTTGAAATTCAGATACCCCCCGCCAAATGAGTTTTTGGCATCCTTTCTTCTAATTGTTTTTGCTCACTCATGCGTGAATAAGGAATAATCTAAGTAATACCAGATGAAAGAGGAGATTCTAAGCTTTACATTGGTAGGTCATTTGTCTATTTTATTTATGATTAAGTTATGATAAATTATAGCCAAATCTCGGTTTCGTTTTTTCTGGGACGCACTGTATATATATATATACAGTGCGTATAAAAAACAAGTGGAATGCCTCTGGCGGTCTCACCTGCATCACGCGATTCAATATAGCAGCACTGCTGACTTTGAAAACTACTATCACTCGCACAAGATGTTCAGTGATACTTACTCTTATTTCCACGTTTTATGAACTAGACCAATACACTTACAGAGATATAATGGTAATTCAACAAATACCCCCAATGTGGCCAAAGTTCATTGACCTTACATGACCTGTGACCTTGATCATGTGACCTGAAACGTGCACAGGATGTTCAGTGATACTTCATTACTCCTATGTCCAAGTTTCACGAGTCAGATCCATAAACTTTCAAAGTTATGATGGTAATTCAACAGATACCCCCATTATGGCCAAAGTTCATTGACCTTTGACCTTGGTCATGTGAACTAAAATGCGCACAGGATGTTCAGTGATACTTGATTACTCTTATGTCCAAGTTTTATGAACTAGCTAGACCAACATACTTACAGAGATATAATGGTAATTCAACAAATACCCCCAATGTGGCCAAAGTTCATTGACCTTACATGACCTTTGACCTTGATCATGTGACCTGAAACTCGCACAGGATGTTCAGTGATACTTCATTACTCTTATGTCCAAGTTTCACGAGTCAGATCCATAAACTTTCAAAGTTATGATGGTAATTCAACAGATACCCCCATTATGGCCAAAGTTCATTGACCTTTGACCTTGGTCATGTGAACTAAAATGCGCACAGGATGTTCAGTGATACTTGATTTCTCTTATGTCCAAGTTTTATGAACTAGACCAACATACTTTCAAAGTTATGATGGTAATTCAACAAATACCCCAAATTTGGCCAAAGTTCATTGATCCTAAATGACCTTTGACCCTGATCATGTGACCTGAAACTTGCATAGGATGTTCAGTAATACTTGATTACTATTATATTTTATTTTCACAAGTCAGATCCATAAACTTTCAAAGTTATGATGGTAATTCAACAGATACCATTATAGCCAAAGTTCATTGACCTTTGACCTTGGTCATGTGAACTAAAATGCGCACAGGATGTTCAGTGATACTTGATTACTCTTGTGTCCAAGTTTTATGAACTAGACCAACATACTTTCAAAGTTATGATGGTAATTCAACAAATACCCCAAATTTGGCCAAAGTTCATTGACCCTAAATGACCTTTGACCCTGATCATGTGACCTGAAACTCGCACATGATGTTCAGTAATACTTGATTACTATTATGTCCAAGTTTCGTGAACTAGGTCCATATACTTTTTAAGTTATGCTGTCATTTCAAAAACTTAACCTTAGGTTAAGATTTGGTGTTGACACCGCCACCGCCGCCGTCGGAAAAGCGGCGCCTATTGTCTCACTCTGCTATGCAGGTGAGACAAAAACGGGACAGATTTGAAAAGTCTATAAAATTTTTGTTTCAAATTATGATCTCTATATTTTGGTGTTAATAGGTGCCCTGAAGTCTTATCCTCCAAATGCCATTAAAACAATTTAGTTTCGTTCATGCTTGAGCAAACACAGAATGTTTTTGTCTGGGGTTAAAAAGGAGGCTTGCGCCAAAATGGCATAAAGTGATAAATATGATGGTCGAACTTCTTGCTAATCAGCAGACCTCCTCTTAACCTTTTCATTATCTATGCCACAATTTTTGAATTATGCGGTCAAGATTCATTTCCAAATCTACTTATGTGCTTGAATATTTCTGTTGTTGTTCCTTTTCAATATGTTCTCTTTTACCTTTGAATATTCCTTCTTTAGGCAAGATCAATTTTTTTAAACCGAAGTATGGGAGAGCGTTTTTTTTTTTCAAATCCTTTCATTGTGTGGTACAAAGGTTATGGTGCCTTTGAACAGTTACATACTTATGGGTGGGGGGTCGGGGTGCTGCTCTCCCCCCCCCCCCCAATAAAAAAATCATGACCAAGAAAAAAGTGGAAAGGGAAATAACAGAGAACATAGAAAGTAAAATATTATATCATTTTCTGAATATTATGTCAAAATCACAAAATTTGATATTTTAATAAAAAAGTGGAAATTTTTGCTTGCTCGCTTCACAACTTTTTAATACATTTAACCCGATCTGCCATACCTTGCTCCTTCAAAATTGACTCAATACACCATTGCCATTGAAAGACATGAATCCTTTCCTGTTTGTCCTGTCAAGCACATAATTAAACTTGGTGAAGGATTCAATAACCCCTTGAAAATAGGAATCATATCTTTTATAGGTACCATAGCATAATTTGTTTACATAATAAAATGATTTGAATAATTACAACTTCTCCCAATTAATAATGCAAATCTTCTTACTTGGTTTGACGAAAAGTCTTCTTTTCTTACTTATGAAGGAAAATTCAAAGGTAAAAGAAGTTTAAATGAAAAACAAAATAATTCAGGTAAATAAATAAATTTGTAAATGAAATTTGACAGCATAATTCGAAAATTATGGCAAAGATAATGAAAAGATTAAGAGGAAGTCTGCTGATTAGCCAAAAGTCTAATCATCAAATTTCTCATTTCTGCCATATTGGTGCAAGCCTCTTTTTGAACCCCAGACAAAACTGTCCCGTGTTCGCTCAAGCATGACAAAATTTATTTTTTAAATGGCATTTCAAAGATAAGATCTCAGAGCATCTATTAACATCAAAATATAGATATAATAATTTGAAACAAATTTTTTATAGACTTTTTCAAAACTGTCCCGTTTTTTTTATACGCACTGTATATACATATATATTTACATGTATATTGATTTAAAAGGCATTACATCCTTTGTATGATAGCTAATGTCATTAAAGGAAGTCATAGACATTGAAGCATAGCAATTGTGAGATAAAAATGAATTGACAATAATCTGAAGTAAATTCATATCTAACCACGATGATAGGCTTAATACTCAGGTCATTGTAAGACTGCATTACCTAACCGTTTTTTTTTTGGGGGGGGGCATGAATGATTCCAGGAGCCCCCCTCTCTCATAGCTTATATGTTTTTTTTTAAATAAACTAAAACAAACACTTCTGTCTTTTAAATCAAGAAAAAGAAATTGAAAAAAAAATATAGGGAGTATTTTTGTTAGCTTACCTGGAGGACGACGATGTATCGTCCTTTAACACCATTTCTGCCAGCGTCATAGAAAGGTGCCAAAGAGGCACTAGCGACAACGGCCAGAGTTAGTAACAGTAGGAATTTCATCTTGTACAATCAGCCTAGGAATAAATTCAACAAATATGAAGCTATTGGCAGCAAAACGTTAATTCAAGTTATACGAATAGCTTAGCTTTAAAATTTCGTGTTTGATTTCCAATTTTTCCCCACAACACAATTCAGGTATACAATTTGAAGAAACTTGCTTGGTAAACCAAAAACAAAAACAAAAAGCAAAAAAAAAAAAAAAAAACCTGACCTTTTACTAAGATTTTCCCACCCCGAAAGAGAGAAATATATAATAAAAACAATGAATTAAATTTGCAGCTAAAGACGATTCTCTGATTAGCTTTCGGTTTCACCGTGTAAGGTATTCTTAACCCTAAAATGGCCGGGGGGGGGGGGGGGTTGAATCAACCCCCCCCTCAACATTTTCTGAGATCATTCCGCCGCGCGAAATTTTTTGACTGCGCCACTCGTAGAGTTTATACTTTTAAGTCTCGCGCATCTTTTGAGACCAAATTTATGACGCCTGGGTACGCGGTTCCGAAATTATGCAACATTTTGTAAGTGCATGTCAGACCAAAAATTGTTCCAAAACGTGATTTTGTGTACAAAGTCAATGCAAATTGAGTTTTCTCATCTTATTCATAAAGATATGATTATTTTTACTTTAAACAGCTGAAAGCAATTGATTTTAAAAAGGTTGTGCAATAAATCTGGTGAAAAAACAAAGAAAAACAAAGAAATACATAAGAAATTCATAAAACAATGAAATACATAAGAAATTGATTTCCAAACCGAAGTTTTTTTCAATTGCCATTGTTAAGAATGCTACAAAGAATATTTTTACCAAAAATTAGCATTCTAGGAGCTTCATTTAGTGAATTAGAGCAACAAGTATGATTTATGCATAAATTAGCATAATATATTCATATAAAATAAAATCTCATTATTTTGGAAAATTTTACCATACAGCCTTGTAGATTACATCGCACACTACCAGCATGCAAATTTTTGTGGCGCTCACGCGATCGGCGGCCGAGATCTCAGGGGGGGGTTGAATCAACCCCCCCCCCCCCCCCGGCCACAGAACAGCCAAAAAAGCCCGGCCTAGTTAGGGTTAAAAGGAATGTTGGGTAATCTTTTGTATAATAACTCCATGCATGCAAACCTTCAAAGCTCACATTCTATAAGTTCAGTTGATAAAAATAAGAAAGCATTGATAGATTATGATCACATGTAATTCTGCTTGAAAATGTCTTCCAGAGAGGATGAAACTTTTACTGGAATGAGAGAAAGAAACCGAATCTGAGATCAACAAGAAGCTGGCGTATCGCTGAAAATTGACTTTTTTGAAGTGAAATTATAGGAGCAGTGCACAGACTTACCCTTCTTCCAAGCAGTCAAGAGATGATGAGAATAATGATGTCGAGTCTCTTATTATCCAACTAATAAAGGATCATACCATGTTCATTTGTGAATGCTGTGAACTAAACAGGTGATTCGAAATGGGTAAAGCAAATACGATAACTCAAAAATAGAATTTTGATCTGATTATAAGATATGAAAATTATGATGACGCAAATCCAGTGATGTCTGCAAAATATTATTTAAAAGTTTCTTTCTCTGGTTTGAATTGTACATTTGACCTATGTCATTCAAGAGGCGCAGATAGACTATTACAAAACCAACGCTGGGAATGCAGGCCCGACTCCTGAGAAATCAAAACCCTAAATAATCCTTACTTCAGGAACGCCTTTCCATTACTTCCACTACTATAGTATGCCTGCATGTATAATGGTGCATGGATTATAGGGGGGGGGGCTGCTGCATCTATTTCAACCAAATGGCAATTAACAAAAATAAATAAAATTGGGTTGAATTAAAGATCTATGAAAAACTTTCCCACATTAGAAATAAAAGAAAAGTACTTATTCCAAAAATCTCCTACTAAGATGCTATAATAATGTATACGATGCAATATTTCTTATTATTATTCTTCTCATTCTTCTTTTTCTTCTTCTTTGTCATTATTCATTATTTTCATTATTATTATTATCATTATTATCATTATCATCATTATTATTATTATTATTATTATTATTGTTATTATCCTTTCCAACCCCAAGTTTGTTTTCTAAATAACACACTTTGATAAAGGATATACATTGTATCTGAAGCTCATTCTTGGAGCAGGACATCCAAATATTAATAGCTTCATTATAAAACACAGGCATGACAGGGAATGTAAGCTTGTGAAATCATCATCCAACCAATTAGCACAATGCATAAAATATTGGAAAGAGTTCACTATGCAAACTTAAAAGTACCACCCAGATGTTCAGATAATCATCTCGTCATGTCTACATCTCTTAGGGAAAAAGACGAGATGACGAGATCTTGGAACTCGTCATGTCTGCTTCTTGTAAAGGGGTGATAAGATGACAAGATCTTGGAACTCATCATGTCTGCTTCTTGTAAAGGGGTGATAAGGTGACAAGATCTTGGAACTCGTCATGTCTGCTTCTTGTAAAGGGGGTGATAAGGTGACAAGATCTTGGAACTCATCATGTCTGCTTCTTGTAAAGGGGTGATAAGGTGACAAGATCTTGGAACTCATCATGTCTGCTTCTTGTAAAGGGGTGATAAGGTGACAAGATCTTGAAACTCGTCATGTCTGCTTCTTGTAAAGGGGTGATAAGATGACAAGATGTTGGAACTCGTCATGTCTGCTTCTTGTAAAGGGGTGATAAGGTGACAAGATCTTGGAACTCGTCATGTCTGCTTCTTGTAAAGGGGGTGATAAGATGACAAGATCTTGGAACTCGTCATGTCTGCTTCTTGTAAAGGGGTGATAAGATGACAAGATCTTGGAACTCGTCATGTCTGCTTCTTGTAAAGGGGTGATGAGATGACAGGATCTTGGAACTCGTCATGTCTGCTTCTTGTAAAGGGGTGATAAGATGACAAGATCTTGGAACTCGTCATGTCTGCTTCTTGTAAAGAGGTGATGAGATGACAGGATCTTGGAACTCGTCATGTCTGCTTCTTGTAAAGGGGTGATAAGATGACAAGATCTTGGAACTCGTCATGTCTGCTTCTTGTAAAGGGGTGATAAGGTGACAAGATCTTGGAACTCGTCATGTCTGCTTCTTGTAAAGGGGTGATAAGATGACAAGATCTTGGAACTCGTCACGTCTGCTTCTTGTAAAGGGGTGATGAGATGACAGGATCTTGGAACTCGTCACGTCTGCTTCTTGTAAAGGGGTGATAAGGTGACAAGATCTTGGAACTCGTCATGTCTGCTTCTTGTAAAGGGGTGATAAGATGACAAGATCTTGGAACTCGTCATGTCTGCTTCTTGTAAAGGGGTGATAAGGTGACAAGATCTTGGAACTCGTCATGTCTGCTTCTTGTAAAGGGGTGATAAGATGACAAGATCTTGGAACTCGTCATGTCTGCTTCTTGTAAAGGGGTGATAAGGTGACAAGATGTTGGAACTCGTCATGTCTGCTTCTGGTAAAGGGGTGATAAGGTGACAAGATCTTGGAACTCGTCATGTCTGCTTCTTTTAAAGGGGTGATAAGATGACAAGATCTTGGTACTCGTCATGTCTGCTTCTTGTAAAGGGGTGATAAGGTGACAAGATCTTGGAACTCGTCATGTCTGCTTCTTGTAAAGGGGTGATAAGATGACAAGATCTTGGAACTCGTCATGTCTGCTTCTTGTAAAGGGGTGATGAGATGACAAGGCCTTAGAATACAGTACGAAGATAAGACATGTAAGGTTCATCAAACTATTAGGCCCGATCTAGAAGTTACCACAGGGTTTTGTTTGAATAGCGTCGCTGTTGAAAAGAAAAGGTGCAGGCGTACCAACAGCTGAAGTTTTTCACATGAACAAAGCAAACCTGATAGAAACTTTGTATGCATAGCAAAATAACAATGATATTTGTTGATGAAAATAAAAGTTTACGCCTAAACAATTGCAAATTATTTAAGCAATCATTTTTAAACAGTTAATTCATGTACACCACATGAAAGAGAGTTTTATCCTGAATAATTATAATAATCATTATTGCGCCAAAGAACTGCCATTTTCGAGGCAATCTTTGGCCATTCTTCTTTAAACTGTGTCGACCATTGAAACATTGATTACTATACATAAACTGAAAATAACCAACTGATCAATATTAAAACAGAATTACATGGAATAGTTATAGTTGGAAAATGAAGTTCATGAAGGGCATTGGGAGCGATTTTCATTTTTTTTTTACAGGAGGTGCTGATGTAAATTTGACAACAAAAAAGGGGGGTTTTCACTCCAAAGTGTAGGTAATTTTCGTTACATTTCTCAATTGGAGAAATAATGGAGAAGAATGAACGCAGCAGGCCCAAGGAATATTGGGGTGCTCCAGCACCCCCGCTTCCTAGGGCCATTAGCTCATGCACCAAACTCCAACTATAACTATTCCATGTAATTCTGTTTTAATATTGATCAGTTGGTTATTTTCATCAACAAATATCGTTATTTTGCTATGCATACAAAGTTTCTATCGGGTTTGCTTTGTTCATGTGAAAAACTTCAGCTGTTGGTACGCCTGCACAATTTTTTTTTGTTCATCCCCTTTCTCTTGGCACTGTGATCCAAACTCAAACTTCTTCTACTTCACTCTGGCTCTTTTCCCTACACACATCATGTGTTATCATAAAATCTATTTTCCATTCTACCAGTGGCAAAATTATAAATGCAGGTGCACAATAAATGACGCTAATACAAAAAAAAGGTGCAACATAGTTTTAAAAAGGCCCCCATCCCCATGGCAAAATTATAAATGCATGTAAGATAAAATGACACGAGTACAATAATATGCAACACTGCAACATTTTTTTTTAAATGGCCCCCTAAAAATGGCAAAATTCACATGCATATGCACAATAAAATGACACTAGTACAACAATTTATATAAAAAAAGTTTTTAAAGCTGTATTTATACAAAGATGTATTAGTACATAATCATTCATATTCATCAGCAAAAGCACATCAGTTCCACTGCTACAAATCAGACAATAAATTACTCAGGCTCTATTCCTCATTGTCTTAAATTACATAAAATGGAGAAGGCATAATATTTTACATGACTCAAGCCCTTCCCCTTCCTTATGTCTCTCCCTCTCTTTCTCTCTCCCTCCCTCCCTCTCTCTCCCCTCTCCCTTTTCTCTCTCTCTCACTCTATCATATCATTGTTCAATTCTATCTATCGGGCACATCACTGAATATAACAATAAAAACAGGTCAAAATGAGATTTGTCAATTGACCAAGTGAAAATTTGAAAGAAAAAAAAGAAAAGAAATTGAGAACAAGATAAATGTAGAAAGAATTCTTTAAAAATTTGGACTTATTTTCCACTCAAGTAAAGCTCACTGTGTATAAAGGTTATGATTTTCAGACAGAGAGCATAACAGGTATCTTATCTTATCTCTAAATAAACATCAGAAAGTTGGCAGAACTAGCGGCCTATGTGCAACAAGCACGTAGCCCTTTAGGTAAAAGTTTGAGAATCATTTTCAGGTCAATACAATATTTCGTGCTGAACAGCTTTGATAAAGACAGGCGCTTTGTTCAGACACACATACAAAATCATACTGAATGATTTGTGTCTAAACGATGACTGTCAAGGCGTTGTGACTCTGTGGATAAGTCTCCCAACTTCGAACCACAAAGCCTGTAGTTCAAATCCTTCTTTAGCACTTGTGTCCTTTGGAAAGGCATTTCTTTTTAAATTAGCCACTATCCATCCTCGGCCCTGTTGCATAAAAGTTACCATTATGGTAACTTTGCCATCCAGTGGTAATTTGCATGGAATCCTTGATTTCGATTGGCTGTAGAACAGCATCTGGTTGATCAGCTACCATTGCATGGCAAAGTTAACATAATAGTCATTTTTATGCAATGGGACCCTCGTGTAGGAAATGGGTATTCTCATGCAAATAAAACTGGGATAATATCATGCAGCACAAACAAATATTACAAACATTGTAATATATATCAGTTCCATATTACTATTATTATAATTTTTATCATAATTATCATTATTTTTATCATTATTATTTTTATAATTATCATCATCATTATCATCATCATTATCATCACCATCATCATCACCAATAGGCTAATCATCATTATTATCATTATCATTAATATTATTTTCATAATTATCGTTATTATCATTATCATAATCATTATTGTTATTATCCTTATGACTAATTAAATGCATCAAGGTCAAGGTCAGGATGTTCAGTAATACCTGATTACTCTTATGTCAAGGTTTTATGAACCAGATCCATAAAATTTCAAAGTAATGATGATCATTCAACAAATACCCCCAACTTGGTTAAAGTTCTTTGACCCTAAATGACTTTTGACCTTGGTCAGGTGACTTGAAACTCAGGCAGGATGTTCAGTAATACTTGATACCCTTACACCCACATTTCATAAACTATATCCATAAACTTTCAAAGTTATGATGGCAATTTAACAATTACCTTCAACATGGCCAAAGTTCATTGACCTTAAATGACCTTGGACTTTGGTAATGTGACCTGAAACTCGCAATGGATATTCAGCGATACTTGATTACTCACATGTCCATGGTTTATGAACCAGATCCCTAAACTTTCAAAGTTAAAATGGTAATTCCGCAAATACCCTCAAATTGGCCAAAGTTCATTGACACTAAATGACCTTTGACCTTGTTCATGTGACCTGGAACTCGCACAGGATGTTCAGTAATACCTGATTACTCTTATGTCAAGGTTTTATGAACAACATCCATAAAATTTCAAAGTTATGATGATCATTCAACAAATACCCCCAACTTGGTTAAAGTTCATTGACCCTAAATGACCTTTGACCTTGGTCATGTGACTCGAAACTCAGGCAGGATGTTCAGTAATACTTGATTACCCTTAATGATAATAATGATAATGGTGGCTACTTGTATAGCGCACAGGTCCACCTTTCTGTGCTCATGGCGCTCATGGAAAATAAACACAAAACACAACAATAGAAAACAAAAAAGAATAGAATTTGAATTCTCCTGAATAAACACAATATTAAACTGTTTATGGGAGATTAAACAAGTTTTCAACTGGGACTTGAATGCTTCTGTTGATGAAATTTGGCGTAATTGGATAGGCAGTTGATTCCATAGCTATGGTCCTATAACAGAGAATGCAGGGTCCCCCATTTGTGTTTTGTTCTGGGTGTCTGGAGCAATAGAGCATCAGATGATGAGCGAAGACTACGTGAAGGCTGATATTTTGAGATAGAGCTGCTGACCAAGTTTATGAACTAGGTCCATATAATTTCTAAGTTATGATGACATTTTAAAAACTTAAGATTTTGATAATGATCCCCCCAACATGGTCTAAGTTCATTTACCATAAATGACTTTTGAACTTGGTCATGTGACCTGAATCTAAGGTAGGATGTTCAGTAATACTTGATTAATATTATGTCCAAATTTCTTGGACTAGGTCTATATACTTTCTAAGTTATTCTGTCATTTCAAAAACTTTACCTTCGGTTAAGATTTGATGTTGACGCTGCCGCCTTCGGAAAAGCGGCGCCAATAGTCTCGCTCTGCTATGCAGGCAAGACAAAAATCAGGTCAAATTAAGTAGCATCGTTAATGGTCTTAATCCTTTTGTAATCAACAATAGTTATTTGAAGTACTTTTGACAGACTGCTCTTAAATATCACTGATGATTACCCAGCTAGGCTGTCTGGTTTGGAGTTCAAGCATCATGGTGTAGCAGTTCTGAATCTCGCCTTGTAATCAGAGGGTTGTGTGTTCGAATCCCACCATGGCCTAGCGCCCTTTGGCAAGGCGTCAATCCACACTTTGCCACTCTCACCCAGGTGCTAATTGGGTACCGGTAGGAAACAACTGTCATTGTGGTTGGTTTAGCAAGTGTGCGCCTAACAGGCTGCTTGACATGCTATGAATCCAGTGACCGGGTAATAATAATTGTGAAGCGCTTTGAATAGTCGTAGATTGATAAAGCGCTATATAAATGCCAATTATTTTTATTATTATCATTCAAATGCCCACTAAATAATGGGTAATTTACGTACCGTATTTGGGTGGACAGTGACCAACAGATATTGGATATTTGGATTACAAACTTATAAATTTCATAGATCATAAATCCACTTCAGATTATGCAATACCAGTTCTACCCTACAAATGCCAACTGATATATTTATCATATTGATATTTTTTTAACATTGCTGATCTTAACATCTTATACAGTGCGTATCAAAAAAAAGTTTACACTCTGAAAAAGCCCTGGCAATTCAAAAATATACAACATGTGGGTAATTTTTTCACATATATTCTTGGGTTTGGGTCTCATCTATCCAATGAAAGTAAAAATTTTGACAGAATGTTATACTTGGGTGAGCACTGTCCATTTTTGTAAAGCTCGCAGAAATCTGTTTGCGCAGAAGTGCTCGTTTTCACGATGTGTCAAGGTGAAAAGGCGAAATCAAACTTACCCTGCGAAACATTTCTCATACATTTCCCTTGCACTTTGAGTAAATTGAAATAAAACGGATGCATGCAAGCATTTTGTAACCATTTTGCCACCCAACATAAAATGTTAACACTTAGTAAGCACAACTTTTACCCTTTTTGTGCCAGCTGGATCTGAGGACATAAAATAAAAGCTTACATCAGACATCTCCAACATTTTTCACTAAGTTTTTATCCTGTAAAGTGGGTTAACATTTCATTTTTCATTTAATACTTGTTTCTCCACACTTTTCCCAAGCTTGACGATGATTAACAAAATGAAAATCAAGCCTAAGCCAATTCATGTAAATCACAGCTCAGTGTAAAGCAAATATCGTCACAATGGCCATGATGGCCTCAGTGTGTGGGGGAGTGGGGTGGGGCGCAATGGCACTCTTCAAAGTGTTTTGGGCAAAGAACAAGTTAAAAAAGGTAAAAGATATCTTCAGATCAATTTTTCTAGCTAAAGTCCATGTGTTCTTCATGATTAAGGTCAACTTTTATTCGCATAACTATTTCAAAGTTCTGCGCAAATCATTTTTTACTAACTTTTCAAAAGTAAGTGGTGCTCACTCAAGCGGAAATATTTTTCGACAGTTATATCGTCATTTGCTTGAATAGATCTGTAACAATGTTAAAATGTGGAAAAATCTTCAGGATATTACAAATATATAATTTTACAGGACTTTTTCTAAGTGTAAACTTTTTTCTGATACGCACTGTATATATATGTGTCTATGTATCTTCACTTATGGATGGGAGATTGGAAGATCTAGGGAGAACAATTAAAATCAATGCTATTACGTTTGAACACCACATGCGCCAGCCAACGTTATACCCATACACATATAGTGCATTGCTTGGGTTTTCTTCTCCACAGAATGGACACTATTCTATATGAATAATGTCATGAAGAACCTGAAGATAGATTTGTGTTTGTGTTTATGCAGAGGGACTGTTTGAGTAGAAACAACGTTTTTCTGAGCTACCATCTTCTAAGTTACCATCCTGTAACAAAACTTCCCAGTAGCTATATTAGGCAAGATATAAGGGTACTGCTGGTGTAAATGATGCACACATCTTTCCTTTTCACAAGACATATCTTCTGTCATTAGCCTACTTTTGTCAATGTATGGCAGAAGGAAAGGGATTAAAATTCCTTTTTTCCAAAATGGTCAATACCCTAGCTTTTCATTCAGTGAGGTCCGTCCATCTCCTTTTTGATCTGAGGATAAAAGTTAAGGGAATGACAGAAATTTTCATCATTATAGACATCAAATAATTATATACCTATACATATGCATGTATACCTAACAAGGTTTGCCAAGCATTAATGCAAATGACACAACATAATGGATCTCAAACAAGCGATATGGTTGAGATATTGTAACGAAGAGCTATTTCCATGTAATATAATGACAAACACTATATGACATTTCAGAATTGACTTCAAGACCCAAGTCTCGTTTTATGGTATGGCAATAAATATCAATAAAATTGAATTGAAATTTGATGACCAGGGTGATACCAAATCTGTATTAAAAAGCACTTCAATATGGAAACAGTATGTCTAAAGCATATCATAAATATCCAGATTATTAAAATCATCATTATTATTATAATGATTTTGTAATGATGATATAATAGTGTTTTATTTGGTATTGATAATGAATTGGTAACAATGAAGACTTGATGATTGGTGTATACATACCAGCAGGAGGCTGCCAATCTGTGTAATCTTCACCTTCTTTTTCCATCTTCTCTCCTTCATTATCCCTCAATGATGTCAACATACCTCCAACAGACTGATGATTAAACCCATCTCCTCCATATTGCTCCATATACTCTGCCTTACTTGGCCCCCGAGAAGGACCTTTTACCAGTCTCTTTTCTACAAATGAAAAAGATTGCACAATCTCCATTCATCACAGCACATAGGAATTGACAAGTTCAAGAACATGAGTGATTTTGTGCAAAACATACATCATCAATATCTATTTGTTGTAAATTAAGAAGTCAAACATTGGCAAACAATATGCATCAACATTTTGATGAATGTAGTTATTGAGCAATTAGTATTAAAAACAAGTGGAACGCCTCTGGCAGTCTTGCCTGCATTATGCAATTCAATATAGCAGCAGTGCTGCCTTTGAAAACAGCTAATGAATAATTATTCACAGAAGAAAACACTAATATGATAATAAAATATGTCCATTGACCCAAAATGACCTTTGACCATGATCATGTGAGCTAAGACATGTGCAAAACAATAATTTATACTTGATTACCCTTATGTTGATGTTTCATTTGCTAGATCAATAAACTTTCTAAGTTATGACGCCAATTCAACACATATTCCCAACATGACCAAAGTTTGACCTTTAAATGACCTTTGATCTTGGTCATGTGACCTGAAACTCGCTCAGGATGTTCAAGGTTACTTGATTGTTCTTATGTCCAAGTTTCATGAACAAGATCCATAATCTATTAAAGTTATGATGACAATTCCTCAAATGACCCCAACATAGCCAAAATTTATTGACCGTGACCTTTGACCTTAATCATGTGACCTGAAACTCACACATGATATTCAGGGATACAAGTTGCTCTTATGTCCAAGTTTCATGAACTAGATCCAAAAACTTTTAGAGTTATGACAATTCCTCAAATAACTCCAACATGGCTGAAGTTTGTTGACCATAAGTGACCTCTGATCTTAATCATGTGACCTGAAACTCAGGCAGGATCTTCAGTGATACTTGATTACCCTTATGTCTAAGTTTCATGAACTAGGTCCATATACTTTTTAGGTTATGATGACATTTCAAAAACTTAACCTTGGTTAAGGTTTCAATGTTAACAATGCCGCCATCGCTGTCTGAAAAGTGGCGCCTATAGTCTCGCTCTGCTATGCAGGCGAGACAAAAAGCAACACACACAAAATTCCACAGCAACATCACAACTCTATTTCTGCTTTGACAATAAATATTAACAGGCAAGAAGTAATGTCAGCAATTTTTCAATAAAGTAGTGGTCACACCACCAGAACTTTGCTGGCGCGGTGAAATAAAATTAATCACTGCTCATTACTGTGCACCACCGTTTAATAGAATTTGACCACCTTTAATAAGGCTATAAAACAGCACATGCTCAGTCACAGCTGATGGTCCCTCTTACTGCTCCAAAAGTTTTGAGCTGCACAAAATATTGCAAGCAGTGAGAGCGGGCAATTTTCTGCTCCCGAAAAGTTCACCCCCACTCCAACAACGCCCAGTCAAAGTTTGGCACCGCTAGATGCAAGTTTGTGGACGCTTGGGTCCTCTAGGCCAACGCAGAAATCTTGAAAGCTTTGGTAAAGTGGTTGTATGCATTTTATGAGCGTACAGCGGATTGCTGGAACGGTGTCAGGCGTTGAAGCAGCGATCCATTGCGGTGATGAACTTTGGTTTGGTTTTGGGATGGAGGTGTCACCGCTAAACCAACGCTAAAGCAACGGCGTCTTCAGCAGTGCACCACTTAAGAAACGCCTGTGTTTTCATTTTTTTTCCCATTTAGCGCGCGGTGATGAGTGTTTTCGAAATTCGACCCCCTCTCCCTTCCATTCAAGGTCCGCTCCAGCAAAGTTCTGGTGGTGTGACCACTACTATACATTTGCTGCTTTAGTGAAATTCATATCTATCAAGCGTTCATATTATGTAGTGTATATGCTCTTGGATCTGGTTGTATTAAAACTTAATCTCATAGAACTTTGCCACTATTCTATACCAAAGTAACAGGGCTCAGCAGCTCATCAAAATCACAAAGTAGTGTTACCATAATAGTAAGTTTTTATGAAATGAAGCCCAGAGTCTGAGTAGTTTTGCCAGCAATTTCCCTCATGCTTACATATTCCCTCCACTTTCAAGTCAAAGAGATGGAAACCAGGGCAAGAAATGATCCCACCTTCAATACCTGTGGTATCCTGTATGCTTGGTGGTGGCATAGCTGGTCCATACATCCTTTTAGATTTCACAGGGACTACATCTTCCTCTTCCACAGTATCTCTTGATTTCTCCCCCGTCATTGATGGGGGCAAAGCTACACCATATACTCGTTTGGGCGGAGATACTGACTTCTCTGTAGCCGTATCCATCTTATTGATAGAGTTCATCTCCTTGGATGATGGCGATGATGATGATGGAGGCATTGTTACTCCATACATTCTCTGAGTCTGAGCTGACTGAGAGTCATCCTCTCCCTCGTTGGGTGCTACAATCTCATCACTTTTATTCTCTAATGAAACCTGATAGGACCATAGAAAAGAACCGAGTTGGTAAAAGGTGAATAAACATTGGAGTGATACATCTAAAACCTCTTTGTAAACTTTCAAACTATGCTTGCTTACATAACGCCTAAGGTCTTTATAAGAGCATTCTATAATAAATGCAGCGTAATTACCCTGGCTTCAAGCCAAGCTACAGTTATACACACTCATGTACCAAGTGAACATTTTAGAATGTAGTTCTTGAAGAGAGTACTCACCTGCTTTGTTTGAGCACTCTGATTCTTGATGCCTGCATCTGCATTTTCACCAGCATCTAATAAACAAGGAAATAAATATGAAGACAACTTTGATGATCAAATCATGTTACACTCCATTCTACAAACCACTGGGCATCATACAAGTCTTGATCAATCATAAGACTTGCAATGACCATTCAAATTTGCAGTTGCATGCCTAATTTGTTCAACATACCCACTTTCCACCAATCAGAATAGTTGAATAAAGTATATGTCATTGATTGAAAACCATTGTGTAACACTCTCCATTTCTCAAAAAGATATTTTGACTCCTACATTTACAGACCTGAATATTTGACCTTCAAATGATAAATAATACATTTACAGTTGATAACTACTGAAATGTCTTGAGAAAATGGATTACATTTCAAGAATAATTCTTTTCCCTAATTACTTGAAAAAAAATCTTAAGTGCAAAACTTCAAAAATAATGAGATGGTTTCTCATCTATACACAGTTGAAATGTAGAAAGCCTCATCTATCGTCAGCTCTATAATTTACACACATTCACCTTGTCACATTTTCAAATGCTTTCATTATCCTGAATAGTGTAATTTTAAGCCAAACATTTGTGGTTGCAAAAGAAAACATCATCAAATGACAGACAAACTGAAAACATGTCTTCATGTCTGATGCTTTAGAAGTGTGTTCTTTACAATCTTTATCTGAAAGACGAAAACAATTGTGTATGAACTTTGCTGTATCCCTTGCCAACAGTCCACTTTGTAACCATTGGCTACCTATCAACAACGATGTTGATTACTCATTGAGGAGAAGAACTAAATATCGTCAATTTCATTGTAAAACCAAACGTTTTCTAAACAGTCCATTACCTTACTTTATAAATTTACTAAACGTTAACTTGAAATAAGCTTGTATTGTTCCTTAGTCAGGATCTGAATGTTGGTTGCTGGGCGTTGGGGAGACCCACGGTCACCGGTCCCATGTGGTATTTTCACGGGAGCCTGGCGCTCGTACATTTCGCTCTTGTGACAGAGAGCGAGGGGTGGGAGGATTGGGCGGGTTTGGTGCATGCGCCGTATGGGACGGGTGGTTGTGGGGTTCCGCCGAAGGACTGCTACTGGCATTCAGATCTTGACTAGTTAGTTATTTAGTTACCCGGTTGATATACATACAAACCTCTGCTGTGCAAGTTGTGTTATGCTAATACATCGCGCCTGATACCAATTTGTTTATTATTATTATTATTAGCTCATAAGCTTGTGATGAAAATTTTACAATTTTACAATTTTTAGAACTTTTTAAACTCAAACATAATTGAATAGGTTTACAGGTGTTTTAGTAATGATTTTAATGCATGTATTTCACATTGTAACAACTAAAAGGAAACGATGTTTGGATTTTTTATCCCAATATTTCACTCATTTTTATCAAAATTTCTATAAGTGGTGGAAGACATTTATATTATTTTACAAACTACGTCATCCTTTATACTTTAAGTAAATGTTTTCAGGTTTGAGCAGGACGGATTCTTGGGACGAGCGATCACTCACCCCCCCCCCCCACATACTTTTTTTTTAAATCCGTATGCTTAATGAGTGCAAGGTGTTTAGTTCAGTTGTTCGACGGTATGTCTTTATGGTTGTTGGATGAATGAGGAGCGTGGTATGAATTGTGTTTTGTTTTGAAAGTGATTGTTTGTCGGCCCTATTAATGCATAGCTCCGGTGAAGTTAGCTGACCCTACAAAGTTCTGCCTGAGCGAAGGATTTGAATAACCAATTCCATTGCTCAGGTTGAATGGTGTTGTGGTGGGATTGGCAATCCCTGGCTGGAGCTGTGCATTGAACTTGACTGCTCGCTCGTCCCCAGACACCCTCCTGTCTTTCGTTGTTGTTCCTGCTTAAAACTAAGTTTTTATTGTTTGAATTAAGATGTTTATCAATAAGCATCCTTCCACCACCACCACCTTTCAGTGTTTGTATTTTTCTTTTACTTCATCTTTTCCTTTAAGTATACATAATATATTAAGTTGCATTATATTTTCGTCATCATTTCAAGTTTAATGTTTTTAAATCTGTACACTCTATGTATATATAACTGTAAATTGTACGCAATTCAGCCTTTTGGCTGCAAAGTGCAATAATTTTAATAAAACCTTTTCAATTTCATATAATGATAGCGGATGCCCAAAACTGTGTCATCATCATACCATCAACTTTGGAAGAATGAAATATCATATATCATATTTAGATTTCTTAATTCAGAATTTATTACATAATATTTACTTTTCTTGATGTGGTTCCACATTCCACAACGTTTTCAAGTGCTAATTACCTTCATTCTCTTCCTCCTCTTCTTCTTCCATCTCCTCTTCTGGTTCCTTTTTTAACTTAAAAGCATTTATTTGAATCTTGTGGTAGTAAGAAAGAGGGACAAAGGGAAGATTGAGGAAGTTAATCAAAAGAAAAATCTCATATTGTTGTGTTAATGCAAGAACAACACTGTCATAAGTAATTACTAAGTCATGTTCTGATGTGTATAAAGAAATCAACAAAGACCCTAGATCTGTACAATCTTAGGAATGCTGGGCATGAAAACAAGGTGCTCAGAGCATTTTTGCACTTAAATAAAATGCTAATATTCAATTACCGGGTAGATCAATTTAATATAGAATACTGTATGAATACTGTAGATTTTAAAATAACAATTTCTCATTCTGCAATTCACAGATAAAAACAGGATCAAAAATTGATTTTAAAAAAAGAGGGAACAATAATGAAGATTTTATAAATCGATCATCATTGATCTACATTTGACACACTCAACTAAGGTGAAGTAAATGGGAACCTGGCATTGCTAGTGTGAGATATTAAATGGAACCCATGCTAAATCTTTGATAAACATGTGGAGTATCAACAATGTGAAATCTTATAGACAAGAATGCTAGGCAAGATCAGAATATAATGACTGTTATTTACTAGAATGATAATAATAATAATTAAAAAAAAAAACCCATCCCATTCAAAATTAATCACACATTTAACCATACTCTCCAAGACGATATTAAAACATCTGGGATTGAGAACATAAGTCATACAGAAAATACCAAAGAACTCAAAATGTCACTAAAGTAGTCTACTAGTCTAAACCTACCTTTGGCTGGAATTTTTCTTTGAAATTTGATTTGGATTTCATGGAGCCTATCATGGAAAGAGTCTTGCCTTTCGGAAGAGGATTCAACCTGAAAATACAGCAAAGATAATGATTTAACAATCAAGAGTGACAAATTTCGGTCAACTGATGTCGCATTAAAAAAAAGCATTCCACTAATTGATATTCAATCAAGCATTGCTTTTATGCATTATTGCTCTCCTTTTTTCAGTTGTCAAGTATTCCGTGAATTAATATTTGAAATTACCACAATATTCACAATTGAGAATATTTTTTTTTAATCCCCCTTGAATATTTTGATATATCTATCTCAATATTGTTTTCAGGTATTAATGTAATACAAATGTTTTTTAAAGCGAATAGAGAAATAAACCTGAAACAATGATACTCACTTGGGTGGCTCTGGAATATGGGTAGGTCTGGCCAGCTGGATTAACTTCTGTAGTTTGAACTGCTCCTTCCTAAGATCCACCACCTTGAATTTAAGTTTAGCCCTCTGAGCTCTATCATGTGAACTACCCCCAGCCTTTAAGCTTGCTATGAAATCATCCAAGGTGTCAGATTCTCCTGATGTTTGTTGTACTACAAATAGAAAACAAAAATAATCAAATAACAATCGGGATGGATGGAATGCAAAAATATGAGCGTAAATGGTATCTAAATAGCTATCTTATGATTATGTGGCAGATGGAATTAAGCAGTATTTCAGTATTACCAAAAATTACCAGACAGAATAAGTGTACGAGAAAACATCATATTCTGAGACTTAGTAAAAACATTTTTGTTCTCACTTTCTGATGGCATTCCTGCTTATATGCATTTTGTCTTCTTCAGAAAGTACAGAAAAGCTTTGTAGATTTGGATAACAATTCATATCCTGTAAAATGATAATCTATTAAAAATATACTTTATTACAAACATGTGATACGATATAGAGAGCAATAAAGCTGGTGACTCTAAATAATACACAATGCTATATCATGACTACAAATAAACAACGGCAAATTGTTAACAATGTCAAAAACTGTTTTGGGGCATGGGATAAATGTTACAAAAGGTAACTAAAATCAATATATCATTCTATTAGTATTACCCTTTTTTGCTTCTTCAAGTTGTTTTTCTGTTGCTACAAGCTCAGCATCCACTTCTGCAAGCTTTGCAAGCTAAGAAGTAATAAACACAGAAATATTACATAGGTTAAGTAGATCTTGAATCAGTCATAGGTCAATACGCCATCACGTGATCATAGCTGCAAGGATTGCTACTTTACATTCTAGGTTTTGATATTACTCACTGCTTAAAAGCGGCCTAATTAGGTAATTTGCTTGATGTACTCACTAGTTTGCACGCATAGATTTCATGAAGCACGCGCCTGCAGTATTTTCATTATGACATAGATGGATCAGAGCTGCAACCAGTATTACAGGTTTACCATAACGCCAACAAAGATTATGATGGTAAATCTATATAGACTGTATAATATAACAATGGTCTGGTTTATCTGTTTAATAAATAATATTTCAACTCCCTCCAAAGCTATATTTTCCCCCTCAAGAGAATATTTTCCCTTTGCACAAAGTATAATCCCTTAGTAAAATATAACTATGTAGGGGAAATTAAATGTTATATTCAACCACCAGGGGAGCGTTTCATGAAATGATTTTATCCGACATGTCCTGTTTTATCCGACAATTACCACAGTAACAGTACTTCTCAGCCAATAAGAATCAAGGAAAGTTGTCAGATCTGACAACTCGTCAGACAAAAATGTTGATGAAACGCTCGCCTGGTAGGCAATATCTGTATAAAATTGAATTAATTGTTATCGAGAATGGTGAAGTACAATAAAACGATGCTTGTCACATTCAATATTTATAAAATTTATCAAACATTCCTGGGCTGTGAAAAGATATATACAATTCAGCAATTTATTTGGCATTATAATATAACTATGTTTCATTATCATTATCATTATTCATGCGTCAGTAGGATTTAGACACTGGAACTTACAAGGATGATGGGAAGTGATCAGCAACCTTCCACTAAATATCATATATTAGTGTCAATAGTGTAGACAGTCTAATGCCATAAATCTTAATCACACCATGCCATCGCTTACCAGAGAGTCATATGTCTCAGCCTTCTCTTGAAGAATTCCAGCTTTCTTCATCCGTTGTTTCCTCTTCTTCTCTATGGCTCCAGTTCTGTCCAGGAATGTATCATCATCACTATCATAATAGTCATCCTGGGCCCAATCCTTGGCTTTCCTCTTCTTACTTTCTGCAATATTGATGAAAATAGTGCTATTAAATGGCTAAACAAATAATTCACATTTCATGCATGGACATCATTAAGCCAAATTGTATAATCTATTACATGAATACTCCAAGCCCGGAGGGGGGTGATCGGTTGAACCGTATCTCCTCCCGGGATCCGCCACGCCCGGGCTCCAAAATCGCACCGCGTGTCGGGCCTGCCACTCTTCACGGACTCGCCGCAATCGCAGCCCATCACGACCTCGCACGACCAAGTCATCGTCCGATTCTTCCACCGAAAATCCCCGTAGACTTGTGTGTTGTAGCCCGACATTCGACCATGACAGACGACAGACGCGTCACGTGGGTCGTCTAGCTCCGAACGCCGCGTTCTGATTGGTCAACAGCGGCGCACAGACTTACAAAATTTCATATAGCATTAAAAACCCAATTGTGTTGTGAAAGCGATCTGTGGCGACTTACGTTAGCACAGTGTTTTCACGTGTGCAGGGACCCTGGATCGATCCCGCCAAAACGTGTTTTTTTTCTATTTTTTTTTCGGGGGGTGGTGTGGATATATTTTTGCTTTTTCTTTAAATCATATTCCTTCCCCGTTCCTACCCAGCTTTATTCTCTTTTTACTTTCATGTGAATTTCTATTTAGGCCTGTATTATTAAATCATGGAGCTATTAATAACTATGATTAAATCTTACTTCTTCTTAATCACTTATGATTTTCAAGTTCTTGATTACACTTACTTGGGCAAGGGTGGGAAGGGAAGTGAGTTAAAGGTCAAGTGCACAAAAAATCTTTAAATTAATAGAGAAATTTCCCTTTTTTAACACAAAACAGTTATATACACAAAACAATGGTATGCAAATAGAGTTGATTATGTCACTCACATCACATTACTTTCTAAATTTTGGTTGCATTTTATTATATCAATTTTAGCAAATTTGATATAAAAACTCTTCATCGAATCACAAAATGTTACATTCATGGAAACTACGAATGTTAATGGAGGAATTAAAATCCCTCTCAAAATTTGTTAAAGAAAATGAGAAAATTAAAATGAAATACACATGTCATGTACATGTATCAAACAAAAAAAAATACACAAGAAATTAGAGTGTGTGTGACATAATCGGTTCTGTAATTTGCACATTGACCAAGATGAGCATATAATTGTTTTGTAAAATTAGGCAAATTTCTCAATGTCAAAATAGTAATTTTTTAAATTTTGAATCATATAGTTTTATGAGATTTTCTGCAATACTTTATTTTTCCTTAAATTCAAATTAATTTTTTGGTGGGGTGGACTTCTCCTTTACTCTTTGCATGGAATGTAGGGAATGCACATATGCAAATCAGTAATTGGACACATTTTCACTTTCCTTTCATCCAGGCCACTCCCTCACATCCACCAGGTTTACAGTCTTATAACAAAAATGATGAATTAATTAGAATACCATCACACCATAGCTCCATGATCACACAACATTCACACAGTGCTTCACAACAAATATTTCACTTCTGTTCCTACATGCAATAATTACTGTGGAAAACAAAAACAAGGCGTAACCACATTCGAATACCATTTAAAAGGACATATATATAAAACATGGCGAGCCTTAATTTGAATCATGTGTAGAATTTAAAGTGAACGTGAAATGAGATTTTGGCATTCTGTCACAACTGAAATGCACTTTCGCACCGGGTGATTTTCGCCAATTAATTTTGGCACAATATAATAATTTTATTCCCAAATGTCTAATCAATCCATAACCTGAATTTCAGCCGATCGACACCTTCGTTTGAATTCTCAGTTGGACTTCGTCTTCGCCGTAGTTGCGATATGGACTAAAGTTAGCGATCACAATAATGTGAACCTGCCTCGCGAAGGATGGGGCAGTTTGCGCTGCGCCGCCTGTGTGTCCACGCGGCAGGTTCACATCATTATGATCGCTAACTTCAGTCCATATCGCAACTACGGCTTCTTTGTTTTTTCCCCATTGCTTTCATACTTTTTTCTTTTTCTTTTATTTTACATTTTTTCCCTTTGACTCCTTTCACTTTGTTCTTTCTTTTTCCCTTTTATTTATCCTTTCTTTACTTTTCACTTCTTTCTTTTCTTTCGTCCTTCCTTTCCTTTATACTTCCTTATTATTTTCTTTCTTTAATCCTTTTTTTTTAGTGATAAAGGGGACAAAAAAAAAATAATAATAAAAAAATAAATAAACTTGCGTCATTTTAAAATGTTTTCTTCCTTCTTTACTTTTTGGGACCAATAGAAATAAAAAACAGTAAAAAAATAAAATAAAATAAAAAGCGGGGGCGATAAAATGAATATCAGCTAATGCAATGAAATACGTTGAACAAGTAAATAAAAGGGTTAATATAAATCCTCCAAAACCAACTACTTTTTAAACTTCCCTTTTTATAGTTAAAATGAGGGGCAATATTTTTAAACGCTTCTTTAACTAAATATCATATTCGTCCAACTTCAATAGCATTTTAATTCTCTTATCTGCATTTCTTTTATTAACCATAATCCTATACTCTTTATCACTTTTTACTTTCTCACTATTACCTTTAATCAATCATATATTTTTCAAAACAAATTACGACTTCAAATAAAAAGCTAACTTTCACATTCCTTTCAAACCACAACCTTCCCTTAAAAAATTCAAATGTTTATTTCTTTCCCTATCTTGAATAAACATGTCAATCTACAACAAATTCTATTTAACTTAATCACACCCCCAAAACCCGTGGAATTTCCACGGGCTCTGCTAGTAGAGAATAATTGCATTGAAGGACAATAATTGCCCATAAAGTCTATAACAAGTTGTGATCACTACGCCAAGATCTGCATTGACAATCAACATGAATTTCATATGTGACACAGCCTCTGAAGTAGTGAGTACAAGCCTTAATTCAGAAACTAAGGTGAAGTCACACAAAACATTTCTTTTTCCTCAAATCTTAATTTCTTCATTTGAATCACAGAAAAAAACCATCATGACTTATCTACAGTCACATTTTATAGAATGCATGTACATGTAGGTCTAAGAAGTGACAAAAATGATAGAAGCAAAAGCATGTTTGTGATCATACCATGTGTAGCTTGTCTGAGTACTCCATGAGCATCCAGGATACGACAAGCTTCTAAGGCACAGGCTACAACAGCTTCTTTCTTCTTGCCTGATACAGCTGCTTCTGCATAGATTGGATTACCAACTGAATCATCAAGAGGCAATCTGAAACATGTTCAAGTTTTAAGAGTTAGTTATGTACATTTGTGGAGCTTTAGATAACATGACAAAACTGACGATGTATAATGATGTTCATAGACATGCAATTCCAATTTAAAATCCAGATTTGAAGTTATGAAATAACTATCATGACCAAGATTTATCTCTGTTGTAAATTTGAATACGAGCTGTACAAAATATCATTTACCTGCGGTACGGTTGTATAGCAGGTAAATGTTGTTTGTTTCGTTAATGTTCGTAAACTTTGCAGGAATGCAAGGTCAATGGGGTTCGAAGCCTCCGTGGAATGTAGTTAAAGGACAAGTCCACCCCAATAAAAAGTTGATTTGAATAAAAAGAGAAAAATCCAACAAGCATAACACTGAAAATTTCATCAAAATCGGATGTAAAATAAGGAAGTTATGACATTTTAAAGTTTTGCTGAATTTCACAAAACAGTTATATGCACATCCTGGCTGGTATGCAAATTTAGGAGACTATGACGTCATCCACTCACTATTTCTTTTGTATTTCATTATGTCAAATATGAAATATTCTAATTTTCTCCTCGTTGTCAAGTGATACAACGATTAATTCCTCCTTAAACATGTGGCATTAGCATTGTTTAATACTATATGGTTCAGTCAAGTTGGTCCTTATTGTCAAATCTCAAAAAAATGAAATATTGTATAATTCAAACAATAAAAAACAAAAGAAATAGTGAGTGATGGACATCATCGACTGACTCACCTAGTTGTGCATATCACTGTTTTGTGAAAAATAAGCGAAACTTTAAAATGTCATAACTTTCTTATTTTACATCCGATTTTGATGAAATTTTCAGCACTATGCTAGTTTGATTTTTCTCTATTTATTCAAGTCAGCATTTTCATGGGGTGGACTTGACCTTTAAAAGTGCATTGGTGCATTGGAGCGCGGAAAGAAAGGATAATATGCGGTAAGGATACGTTGGGCGTATCATTCTAGCTTGTTCTCTTCGTCACGACACGACATTATGGAGCCGTCCGCAGTTGCGAATTTCGTCGAAATAAAAATAAAAGAAAGCCAGGCTGGGCTCTTAAACCAGCTTGATAAGCTAATATATTCAAAGCTGGGCAGTTTCCAACAGAAGATAAACGAAAACCAGCGTGACCTCAGCGACATACAAATAGCCAAAATAGAGGAAGTAAGCAAAGACGAGTTCAATATCCGACGTAGGGGTAACGAGGAACAATACAAGCTAAATTCGAAGGTGTTGAGGAAAATCAAGCAAGCTGACGTCCTACTGAGTGAAGAACATGACGGAGCCAAAGGAGAAGATCAAAACTAGCTGAAGGTATGGAGTTAATTGAGTACAGGCAAAAGATAATCAAGCTTGCGGACAGTTCTGAAGGCGGATGGACTACGGTAGACGAGTACGTGAGAAACGATTTGGCCGACGATTCAGATGACGAGAAGCGGATCATGAGAGCTGAAGCTAGGGCCCAAAGAAAGAAAAAGGCGGGAAAGCTTCTTCAGAAAAAGAGTGTCCCGATTCTCCCCATATCGTCCCTATTTTGGTGCTAATCAGCAGAACAGCACTTCTTCTTCAGGATCCGCCTTTGTTGTCAACGCCTCGCCATTTTCGGGGAAGAAACCCGGAGCATGTTTCTCGTGCGGCAAACCTGGTCATTGGAGGGCAGAATGCAAGGAAACCGGATCAAGTTATGCCAGTCCCGTGTCAAGTCAATTTAACAAGCTAAGTGATATTTCTCATTATTTATGTAATCGGGCTCACAAGGATGAGAGTATACATGAGTGTGATAATACTGAGAATGATGAATGTAAAAGTCCATCTCCGGTAGGAAGGTTGAAAAAAGGCAGTGATTATTGGAAAGAAATAGGACTGTGCAAATTCTGAAATACTATCTATTTTAGATAAGGGGTATGTATAACCTTTCATGACAATGCCTGACAATGAAGATTTAAGAAATAATCGATCAGCAATCGAAAATTCATCTTTTGTAGAGGAAGAAATCGGAAAGCTAATCAAAAAGGGGTGTGTAAGTGAGCTAAAAAAGAAACCAAAAGTGATTAATCCTCTAACAGTGTCCAATAACAAGCAGGCATGAAAATTGGGTATGAAAAAAAAAGCTGAAAGGGTTTTGGAAATGTCGTTGACAAGACGGTGGGCGAAGCCCACCGGGCGAGCGGCTTGCCGCTCGCTGCTAACGGGTGGGGTCCAGGGGCAACGCCCCGGTGGGGGTTTTAGGAGTAAAAAAAATGGAAATTCAGCAAACAAAAAAGTAAAACGCGGAAATCCGCGGAAACGCGGAGAATTGTCATGCCTGAACAAGGCAAAATTAAGAATGGTGCTCGATTGTAGGCACGTGAATCCGCATCTGTTCAAGCAGAAATTTAAGTACGAGGACGCCAAGGCTGTTTGCGATGTTTTCGAAAAAGGGGATTTTGTTTTTACTTACGATTTAAAATCGGCATATCACCATATCGAAATACATGATGATCATAAAGAATACCTGGGCTTTGCATGGAATTTCAACGGGATGAGACGATATTTCGTCTTTAATGTACTGCCATTCGGTTTGTCGACCGCGGGTTATGTATTCTCCAAGATAATGAGGCCAGTAGTATCTCATTGGCGAAACCAAGGGCATAAGGCTATAATGTTTCTGGATGATGGCATAGCAGGTCTTGATGGTTTGGAAGAGGCAAAATCATTTAGTGAGCATGTGCAATTGGACTTGAGAAAATTAGGTTTCTTGTTGGCAAACAAGAAATGTGATTGGGAGCCAAAACCACAGGCTAAATGGTTGGGCTTAGACTGGGACTTCCATAGTTTTCAGGTTAGCATAACGGTTAAACGAGTTGAAGAACTTAAGACTTCAATATCAGATTTTATAGCCAAAGTCAATTTGAACCCGGTCGTATCTGTTAGATTTCTAGCCCGCATAACGGGAATTATTGCATCAATGTACACAGTAATGGGTCCCTTAGCGCAACTGAGAACTAGGAATTGTTTTCATTGTATTAATACAAGAGCAGGTTGGAATGCTCCAGTGCTAATTACTCCAGAAGTTATGGCAGAACTAATGTTCTGGAAGGGTAATATACATCGCTTAAACATTGCGCCCATGCAGTCAGCTTTAAATTGCCATTTCTCTGTATTCACAGACGCATCCGATTTTGGTTATGGTGGATATGTAGATGGTTACGATATGGAAGTGGTGGGAACGTGGTCAGAATCAGAGAAGATTCAGAGCTCGACTTGGAGGGAGCTCGAGGCCTTTGTGAGAATGGCCATGACATTGAAATTTCACGTAGAAGGACTCAATGTACGATGGTATACAGATAATAAGAATGCTGTGAAAATTGTGAAAGCAGGGAGTGGAAACCCTGAGCTTCAGAGGAAAGCTATGATAATAGAGAGCATTTGTGAAGAGAAGAATATGAAGATATATCCCGTGTGGATACCCAGAAAAGAAAATCAAAAAGCAGACAGACTCAGTCGTGTCACCGATAGCGATGATTGGCATATCAGTTGGAAAAATTTCTATAGTTTGAATGAGAGATGGGGGCCACACGTGTGGGATAGGTTTGCTAGCAATTATAATACTAAATGTGAAATGTTTAATTCTAGAGCTTGGTGTATTGGAACAAGTGGTATAGATGCATTCTCACAAGACTGGGATGGTGCATTAAGGACGTTCCACAGTAATGTTTGTGCGCATTATGATCTGCGCATAGTTTACACTCTGCGCGCTGACGTCACAATGGATGAACAGGTGATTAATTAGCTGCGGGTTTGAGCTGATTTTTCTCATCTTCTGCACTTTAACTGCAGATCCGATGCGTCATTTCATGAAGCTAAAAAATGGAATTGTTCCATGGACCATTCAAAAAAAAAATTCTACAATTTCAAAATACTTTACTCTGCATTGCTGCCAAGAATCACGAATATTACCCCAAGTTTGAATACATAGTAGAGTGGTTTTTATTTTTTCTTCACATAGATACAAAGCATTCGGCGCATTTTTGGTGTTTTAAAAAGCACATTTGCTCTAATAAAAATGCTGATAGTTTAAAAACAAGCACATGAACCCCTATTTTTTAATGTTTGTACCTCTTAGGTATACCTTCCTCTACAACTCTGCAAATTTTGGTGAAAATGACATGGATTTTGAATAAAGTGCAGCATTTATTGTACGTTTGTAGTTTGTTACTGAAATTTTACATTTTTTAGATTGGGATTTTGTTATCGTTTACGCCTTTTTAAAGAAATGAGAGCGCTGTTAAACTTAAAATTGCAAACAAATAGCACTATGAATAGATTCTCCATTATAACGATACAATTATTAACTCTCTTGCGAAATTTGATGACTTTTTCATGTATTCTGACTGAGTAATAGAGGTTTAAACTCATTGTAGTAATCTTGGGAGGTCTAAAAATGCAAAATTCTTTTGAATGCGCAATTCTTAAGAACATCAATTTGGGTGAACTTTGAAGCTCTATAGCAAAAAATCAAGCACATGGACCTATGTTAATTTTTGCATATTTCGAATATTAAGGTTCTAAAGTATCTATGTGCAAAGTTTGGTGAAAATGACATGGATTTCACTTTAACTGTGGAACGTCCTTAAATTGGTGGGTTCCACCACCTCGTTTGATCGCTCAAGTCATGGATAAGATAATGCGAGAAAAGGCAAGCGGCACGCTTATGGTGCCTTTCTGGAAGTCAGCTTATTTTTGGCCTAAGATTTGGGATGGTGAAAGATTCCGAGTCTTTATTAAAGATTACGAGATTATCTCTTCAAAATCAGTTACCAAAGGCAAAGGTAAAAATGGAATTTTTGGAAATGTTAAAAGTAATTTTAATCTAATTGCTTTGAAGGTACGATTCTAGATCAGACGCATGTTTTTCTTTTACATGAATACAGGTCTAAATGTCAAGGAGGTTATCTCGGATCTGCTACATGATACTGGTGTGAAATCTCCGAATCTTGAGAAGCTGATGGGCGTTATGGCAAGCCAACTTATCGGAGCGAGGAGCGAAGGTACGTCTTCAAAATACATGGCAGCATTAAAAAAAGGGAGCATTTTTATTTCTTCAGAAGGGGGTAAGGCCATGCCAGCGGAGCCCATTCACGTAGCCTTATATATCTCCAGCCTCATAGATAAGGGTTCATCTGTTAGCGTTATCCAATCAGCACTTTACAGCATCAAATGGGCGCATAGCATCTCGGGTATGTCTGATCCTACGGACAATGCATTCGTAAAAAACCTTCTAGAAAGTGCTAAAAGGCTGAATGCGAGACCAGTAATCAAGAAGGACATCGTAACATCAGATCAGATAGTTGAGTTATGCGACAAGTACGAAGATTCGTCAGATGTTTTAGTTTGGAGGGATCTTGCATTCATCGTAATCAGCTATACTGGATTTCTTAGATTTGACGAGGTGCAGTCACTTAAGGTTTCAGATATTGTTTTCAACGAATCTTTTGTTTCTGTGAATGTCCATAAGAGTAAAACTGATCAATATAGAAGAGGGAATGAAGTTTTGATTAGTAGAGGACATTCTAGTGCTTGTCCTATCAAGGTTCTAAGAAAATACATTGATTTAGCTGGTATTGCGGAAAGTTCAGATCATTATCTGTTCAAGCCTGGTTATTGTAATAAAGAAAAACGATGTCTTGTGAAGAAAAATAAGAAAATCAGTTACACCAGAGCTCGGGAAATGGTGGTAGATAGGATGACGGAAGTTTGTGGTCAAGCAAACTTAGGGTTGCATTCTCTAAGAGCCGGTGGGGCTACTGCAGCTGCCAGGGCATCCGTGCCAGATAGATTATGGAAAAGGCATGGACGATGGAGGAGTGAAAATGCAAAAGATGGATACGTTGACGATAGTATCAGCCACAAATTGTTGGTTACAAAATCGTTAAATTTGTGATTCTTTACATATCAATAATAATTGTAAAAAAAAAAAAAAAAAAAAAAAAAAAGTTAGTAGAGGTAATAATCATAAAGTCAAAACAGACAAAAAAGAAAATGAAGAAAAAGAAGAAAGCATTTTACCATTCTTAACATAATTATTAGGAGGTATGTTTTATGGTTTTTAGATATCCAGAAAGAAAGGCCACTAGGTATTATCAAATTAGATTCATTACTTTAATGCCTCGATAGCCAAGTGTCAATCATATAGAAACATTGACAAAATGGATTCAGTTTCATCGTTAAGTGTTTTGAATGTCATGTGTTTTACAATTCAAAGTTCAGCTTGACAATATTGGTATCCTAATAAGGAGTATTTGCCAAATATGAGCCGTTTGTAATCTGGTTTTAAGGATTCAATTCAGTGCTAATGGTATTTCCAAAAGTTAAATGTATAAATGCAAATAAGATATAATAAGTAAAACTAAATAATACTAATAAGATTTAGATCAAATTTTTGATACATGGTTGATGTGATAATAATAATATACATGTATATCGCAACCTGTTTTATGTTGCTAGGTTACGAAAACAATTAACTGCCTAATATTTTCCCCTCCCCGCTTTGCCCCCTTTCTTTGAAATCTAGTCGTCAGGCTAGCTATATCCATATGATATTTGTGATTAGAAAGAGTCTCTTTTATGTATTACTAAAATGAATGAATGAATGAATGTAGGAGGTGTGAGGATTTTACAGAAATTATAGAACAGACTATTATTTACCTGCGGTACGGTTGTATAGCAGGTAAATGTTGTTTGTTTCGTTATTGTTCGTAAACTTTGCAGGAATGCATGGTCAATGGGGTTCGAAGCCTCCGTGGAATGTAGTTAAAAGTGCATTGGTGCATTGGAGCGCGTAAAGAAAGGATAATATGCGGTAGGGATACGTTGGGCGTATCATTCTAGCTTGTTCTCTTCGTCACAACAAATTTACAGAATTTAAAATTTGCAAAGTGAAAGTGTTCAAATTCTTACATTTTATGGTAAATCTGATAAACAAATTTACAGGGGGGTTTTGCAATAGTCTCTCACAGTTTTTCCAGAGTTTTTGCTCATCGAGTTTTACCTCTGGTTTTTTCAACTGGTCTGACTTGTCGCATAATATTCCTAATATCTATCAAGAACGGTGTTCTGCAAGTTCGATATTTGTTTTATCATTTACAATAAAAACGGTCGGTTGGCTCCTAGTCGTCGGGCAAGCTATATCCATATGATATTTGTGATTAGAAAGAGTCTCTTTTATGTATTACTAAATGAATGAATGAATGAATGCAGGAGGTGTGAGGATTTTACAGAAATTATAGAACAGACTTAATTTTACAAGGTCCCTGAAAAATAAAGATATTGATTTGAAAACAAGGCAAAAGCGATTTTGTGTCTAGCCCACTTATGAAAATAACCAGAAATATCGTGATTTGCGAGGGCACGCAACAGAATTGTATCAAAACTTCATTGTGAAATGACTGGGATGGAATAACACTTGTCATAAGGGCCTTGCACGTAAACTTTAATGTTGACCTGAAAATGACCTTTGATCTTACCATGTGATCTCTGACTGCAGCATAACATGCAGGTCGCCTAAGTACATCTACATCTACTATCCAAGTTTGTTGAAAAGTGACTTACGGTTGCGGAGTTAGGTATCTTAAGAGAGTCTTGCATGTAAACATTAACGTTGACCTGAAAATGACCTTTGACCTTACAAAGTGACCTCCGACAACAGCCTAACATGCAGGTCCCCAAGTCCATCTACCATACAAGTTTGGTTGAAAAGTTACTTACGGTTGCGGAGTTAGGTGTCATAAGAGAGTCTTGCATGTAAACATTAACGTTGACCTGAAAATGACCTTTGACCTTACCATGTGACCTCTGACTGCAGCATAACATGCAGGTCTCCCAAGTCAATCTACCATCCAAGTTTGGTTGAAAAGTGGCTTACGGTTGCGGAGTTAGGTGTCATAAGAGAGTCTTGCATGTAAACATTAACGTTGACCTGAAAATGACCTTTGACCTTACAATGTGACCTCTGACTGCAGCCGTTCGGTTGAAAAGCGACTAACGGTTGCGGAGTTAGGTGTCATAAGAGTCTTGCAAGTAAACTTTAACGTTGACCTGAAAATGACCTTTGACCTTACAAGGTGACCTCTGACTGCAGCCTAACATGCAGGTCCCCAAAGTCCATCTACCATACAAGTTTGGTTGAAAAGTGACTTACGGTTGCGGAGTTAGGTGTCATAAGAAAGTCTTGCATGTAAGCTTTAACATTGACCTGAAAATGACCTTTGACCTTACCATGTGACCTCCGACTGAAGCATAACATGCAGGTACCGCGCAGCGGCCTCGGTGCGTGCGAAGCACGCACGGGGGGAGGGTTCGGGAGGGGGGTGTCCCCCCTCCCGCGCAAAGCGCGGTAGCTATCGAAAATATCAATATCGACGAGCTTAGATTGCTGCTAAATGCACCACATTTTATGTCTATTTAATGCTTCTCCGGCCACACAGCCGCAACGGTTGCGCGAATTGCGATTGAAGCAGAAACGCAATTACTGATAACTTAAAAATTGAAGTCAATCTCATTTTATACTTACAGTTTATATTATAGATTATTCACATCGATAAATTAACTCCATATAGTTTCCAATGTTCAGATCGATATCGCTACATCCTTAGAAAGTGCGATTAATTTTGTGAATGCGTGTTGTTTCTTATGTCAATGACCGACTGCATCTACGGACCGCATGTTGCGTAGCCCTTTGAGCTTGCGCTGCGTCACGCCCTTACTAAATCCAAAGATTGTTCCGACTTCATACCTCGAGCACATTTGTTCTACGGCGGCCGTATGGCGAGTCGAAAACAGCCGTTTTAACATTTTTTGTACCAGCTGAATATAGGTGGTTTGAATAAAAATGAATAAAACGGCTGTTTTCGACTCGCCGTAGAGCAAATGTGACCGAGGTACTATTTGGAAGCCTCGGAAGTTTTCTTCCGAGGCTTCCAAATAATGGGCATCGGTATTCATGAGACGGGGTCCCCAACTTATATAATTTGCATGGTTTTTTGTTTGGTTTATTCGATACTCACTGAAACTATAACTCCCATAAGACTTCTGTTGATGATGTTTATACTAATAATTTCCAATCGAGATTCTTTTATCACTGTCAATTATTGCTGTGTTCATTTGTATTGTTCGTTACCCACCTATAAAATAATTAATGTGCTGTGCTCATCACGAGCGTGAGAAATATTTTTAGTCATTCATAATACTCTAATATTACGAATTTGCTGTTCTTAACTGCGATTTAAAATGTTTGGAAAGTTTAGGTTAATTGACAGGAAACAAGATTTCTATTTTTACATAATACATTATGTAGGCCTACAAATACAGCGTGTGTGAAAGAGAGGAAGAGGGGTGGGGTTGTAGGATGGTCGAAGGGAGAGAGCGATAGGGGAGGGGTCGTGGCGTGGACAATGACAAGGGGATGTTGAGATCGTGTGTGTGGGATTGGTGAAGAAGTCAATATTCGAAGCGAATACATTATAGACGTGTCTGTACTTCTACCGATGATGACGGCCGAATAATCTTTCTTACATGTATATTTTGGTGAATTAAAAAAATATTTTCTTGCACCATGAGTGGGATGATCGAGGTACGTGATTCAATAAATTTCATCACAATATCACTATAGGTGTAGTTTGAAAATCACGAACAGTTTATTAAAAATGAATAAAAGAGAAAGATCTTCTTAATTTTATAGCCCCCATCCAGCGTAAACACCATGAAGAGTTTTTGAGGTCACGAAATCAGCTGATTCGCAATCAAACAACAGGTTAACAGGTCACACACGTGGGACACATTCCAAGGGCGGGAATTTGGGGAAATCCGTTTTCAGGCACAATGATTGGCTCAACCCAGAAAGTGAATACTAATTAGATCACGTGCCACCGGCTTTGGGGCGTCTCGTTCACATTCCAACTCATTTCATAAATATCATCCACTCGCAGTATAATTAGGCTAACGACGTTGTCAAGATATAACTCATATATTAAAAGCACAATTCCGATATAAAAAAACATAAAGACATAAGTGAACTTGAAAAATTCATCCAACGATATTCAAATTATACTAGCAACTCATTGTGGGCGTGAAAAAACGATATACATATCCGATATCCTCTTAAACATTCACACATATCAACTTCAATAATTCGTACTTGAAACGAATATCTGTGAATGAATTTCCAATTCCACTTTGTTGAATGTGTACTTCTATCGAAATCTATTGAATCACGTACCCCTCCCGACCCAAGGTGGATTTTCCAATCGCCATAAAGATTATGCAGCCACAATCACAGTAGACACATCCATAAATGAATATCAATTTCATTAGCTACGAACAATCCCCTCCCCACAAAGTCACAAACATCCCATCATTTTCATCTACATTGCTCACGGCCACCCCCCATTATTCTCTTTTTTTCCTTTACACAAATTGATTTCAAATGATATTTTATTTTAAATCGTAGTTAAGCAATTGTACAACAAATTCATAAAGCATTCACTGTGATGACTAAAAACACTTCTCAGGCCCGTGACAGGTGCGCTCATTATTTAATTGGCAGGCAAAGAGTAATAAAGAACAATACAAATGAAAATACACTGTACGTATAACTCACATTAAAAAATGAGTCGTAATGATACAAAATGTGAATAATATTAATAAAGATCGATTATTAATTATGAAAATTATAACAGATTCAATGAATATATGACAAAAATCAAATTAAATTAGTTTTGGATCCCATCTAATTTTGGAAGACTATCGGATCCCCGGCCGGATCAAGGATTTTGATGCCATGTGCGATTTGTATTATGAATGTGACCGTTTTGCGAGCGCAAGTGCAGTGGCACAGAACTTGGTAGACACGCCGTCGCGAAATTAATCAACAGTTTCAAAAGATCGATGTAGAGATCAAGACTTTGGAAATAATGGAGTAAAATCGGAATTTAAATGTGAATAAATCATTTTGATGTAAGTAAATGAGTCGCACATTATATCAATCCATTCCATTGGCTTTGTCATTATTAACGTGATCATTGAATAGTTTTCTCAATTCGCTCTACGGCAGTGTCATCAGAAATGCATTTAATGAATTCATGTAGATGTAGCTATAAAGGCTGGGGCCTGGGACGAGATGAAACTATATTTCGATCGAATTTTGATAGTAATTTTGACACACTTTATTTTTGACATAATAAGTGACAATATCAACTGAAATTCGTAATAATCTAAATTACATTGCCCAAGCCAGTAACCCACGATACCCCTCTCCCCTCACTTGTTTTTGAGCGTATTTACTACCATTTTAAAGATGTAAATAATGTGAGCAATGCGATACGCAAATGCGAGGTAAACATCTTCGCGCTTCCCACAAAAGAGATTGGGCCTCGAGTCGAGGTCGTATCGTATATAGCGCACTAGTAGTACAGTGAGTGAGTCACAGAAATCCTGGGAAGAAATCGTGAACGAAATAATCGACAGGTTTATTTTAGGATCTGAAAAGCAGATTATTTTTTAAATATATTATTCAGTTTTTGTGTAGATCTAGGCCTGCTTTCCCTGCTTTACAGTTGTCGGCCACGGTTGTCGGGGAAGTTCACGGTTGGCGGATTTGCCCTGAAAATTTTCAGGGTTGGCGGCGCCCGCCAACCGTGACACGTGGTAGCGAGAACGTTGCTTTCAATAAATCCAAGAAAGCATGAATGACAGAAAAAACACTGAACTCAAATTTAAAAATATCATGTAACTTACTGCACTCTGCAAACATACTGATGGTTGAAGCCACTACCTTTTTCATCTACTACATATTCTAACTCAACATCTAAGAAAGAAAGGGAAAAAAGTACGGGTAATAATACTCATGTTTTTTATAGAAATCAAAAGTAAAGTGGAATAATGATACTACCACACATTAAGCAATGCAAAGATTCAAAATATTCCTGTACTTATGTGCATAAGAATAATCAATGTTTTATCCAACATGTTATAGCAAGTTGGCAAACTATACTTAGTGTCTGCCATTCAAACAAAAATATTCTGGGATGAATTGCATCAAAATAGCCAGTATAAACTTATGTTGCATATGTTGCCTTGATAAGGAGCCTTTCATCTCAAGGTTGCCATTGATATCATATTAGACAACTCTTCAAATAATTGAGAGGGTCATCAAATACATGCCTTCTAGAGGATAGTTTACACAGAGATAAATATGAAGTTGACTTTAGACATATACTGTAAATGCTGATGAAAATATGGTATTTAAATATAATTAAGCTAAGAGATGAATTTGCAGTAGGTAACATCTTACTAACATGCTCATATGATTGCTAGCACAGGGAATTTACATTTAATTTTAATTCACATTAAACTCTTAAAAGACAGCAACTGGCATCTGGCAGGTTAGACAATATCCCGACTAGTTGATTTAGATCTTTAGACCTCATACCTTCTCTTTCAAAGAATCCCCTAAGTGTCTTCTTAGGATCCTTGATATAAGCAGCTTCTCTCTCTTCTTGGGTTTCTATCACAGCAAAGGGATTTTCTTCATCAGAATCTGCTTCATCTTCATCGCCACCCATACCTATCAATACACAAAGCATTTAGGACAAGGTTGTTGAAGAAATGTTGACTATAAACTTACTTCACATCTCTTTGTGTTACCTTTAATAGTTCATCTTAATGTGTGAATTTACAATTTGAATATAACCTATACCGTAGTTGTGGTAACTGTCATAACATGACCAACAAGGGTGTGCATGTTTGAATGATTTTTTTAAAGGAGTCATCACCATTTCATTAAAAAGATAGAAAGTTTGTATTTGACAGGTATTTTGGGAAATATAATCATTGTCATACATATTCTTAAGTAATAGCACAAAGAACTCCACTTGTAATTCCCCATATATTAATTCTGACTCAATATGTTACTGAAGCAAATAAAAAGGTAAGTTATTTCATGCAACTTTTATCCAGTGCTTAAAAAAGTAGGCTATAAATGTTGTGAATGACATACACTCATTAAATTCAACAATCTTTGGATTTATTCAAATAGTCACAGTGCTACATATGTATTTTTTCACCCATGGGAGTCAGGGGCAGATCCAGCTTTCGCCAATAGGGGGGGGGGCGAAAAATATTTTCATCAACATTTTTCTCGATTGGCCGCTATATAATAAGATTTTTTGTTGGTTTTTCAGGGGGTAGTCCTAACTAAAGACTGAAGTTTTAAGTATATGTAAGTTTTTATTGTTATAAACAAGTTAAGGTATCTCATGTGGTCTTAATATATAATGCGAGCGCGAAGCGCGAGCTCATATTCTTTGATATTTTATGTCCTTAGACCTGAAGGTTCTGAGGATATTTTATAATCATGAAAAAAGATAAGTTATCCAACTAAACAATGCGAACGCGAAGCGCGAGTCGAAATTTTATTATAGTAACGTGAAAAGAGGATTCAATTAGGACTTTTTTTAGTGATAAATGAAGAGGATTACAAGTATCACCAATTAAATAATGAGAGTGCGAAGCGCGAGCTCAAAATTTTTGATATTCCGACCTGAAATCTGGACAGTCTAAGCGCGTTTTTATTTTAATAAAGAACAAAGCTGTGTGTCTCAAACAATTAAATGCGAGCGCGAAGCACGAGCTTAATTTTTTGATATACTGACATGATAAAAGAAGATTTTGACAAATTTCGGTAAGAATTTCCAAAGAGGATAGGTAACTCACAAATCAAACAATGCGAGCGCGCAGCGCGAGCTGAAAATTGTGATATAGACTAACAATTTGTGTAAATCAAACAAAATAACGAAAGCTTGATGTGCGAGCTAAAATATTGTGTGCAAATTGATTTCAGAACTGGATATATAAGTGCCATTTAATCCTCTTGAATGGGATTCATTACACAGGCAATGCGAGCGCGAAGCGCGAGCGAAATTTTTTGTATAAAGTCTATTTTCCAATTCTTCCCTCACCTTTTTCTTGTTTCCTTTCGGGGTCGGGCCGGCCGTTACGAGGCTGTAAATTACACATCATGGGTATAATACCTCTTTCTTACTTTTCTTTCTGTCTTTCATAATTTCTATCAAGTTAAAGAGTACACTTTTTCTGCAGGTTGTCAAAAAATAGGGGGGGCCGGCTCGGCCCCCTCCTGGATCCGCGCCTGCGAGTGAAGGTTTTATATTTCTCACCCCAATCAATGCCTTCTGATGTCTTTTCTCGAGCTTTCATATCTTCCATCTCTTTTTCTTCTTTTCTCCTCTTCTTCTCTTCCATCTGCATCATCTGTCTTTCTCTGAGTTCCTTCAGTTCTGTGATACTCATTCCAGATTCTTCTTCCTGTTCACCAGATGGTCCCTATCAAAGTGGAAAAGATATTACAGAGAGGTGATGAGTACTTATGATACTTTATAAATTAAAATCATTCAAAAGTAATTATGCAATCACTATTCTGGAATCACAATGAACATTAAAAACTAATGAAGTACCCTACCAAATATTCATGAACTTGTAGTAGAATCAACCAACCAGGGTTATCTCAAAATTTAAACTAATCTTATTCAAAACAAATCTCTAAGAAAAGGATTGGTTTGAAAATCTGTTTAAGCATGTTCAGATGATGGCATATTAACCTTTTCCTTTTAGATGTTTCAGTTCACAATTCTATTTGATTGACCTTTCATCAATATTTTTTTTTATATGTCTGTTTTCTTTTTTATGGACTATTGCAGACCAAACTTTATCTTTGAAAGATGATAAATAGGATTCACAAAAAAATCTAATACAGTTTACAAAACTGCAGATTTGAAAAATAGTACCATAAAACATATTTTATATTATATATTTTACCAGGCTTTCTAACTTCTGTTGTTATATCTAGATATCAAAAGGGTATTTATTTAGTGTTTACTATCTGCTAACTGATCCCTTTTTTTATTTGAAAACTTGTCTTTCTCTCTAAAGTGGAATTTAAAAAAAATATTTCCTGTAAATTTTGCAAAATTACATAGGCTATGTTCATGAAAAATATGGATTATCCAGAGTGAAATCACAAATAATCATCCAACTGATTTTGAGTCAACTTGAAATAAAAATAATAATGCTAGGATAACAAATGCTTAAATTTAGGATCGAAGCCTGTTTTGTTAAACTGTAAATTTCTAGCTTTACAGGTAACTCTGCCTAAATAATACTATAATTATAATAACTTAGTCTTATATAGCGCTTTTCATGAAATCCATATCAAAGCAACTCCATTGAGAAATGTACACATTTTATATCAAAATTTAGGCCTACACATTTTATAATAAATTCATATAATGTAGCCAAAAATTGCTTTGAATTCCAAGACTATTCACCAATGGTAGGTTGAATTGTGAAAATTTTACTGTATGATATAACATTACCTATTCTGTCTACATTAAACATTGAGTGAAACTATTACATAGGCCTACATTAATTTATTGAGTGAAACTCTATTACATAGGCCTACATTAATTTATTGAGTGAAACTCTATTACATAGGCCTACATTAATTTATTGAGTGAAACTCTATTACATAGGCCTACATTAATTTATTGAGTGAAACTCTATTACATAGGCCTACATTAATTTATTGAGTGAAACTCTATTACATAGGCCTACATTAATTTATTGAGTGAAACTCTATTACATAGGCCTACATTAATTTATTGAGTGAAACTCTATTACATAGGCCTACATTAATTTATTACATAAGGCATGCCAGCTGATGAGATCTTGAATCATCCACAAAAAGAATGAAAATATAAAATACCCTAAAAATGAATAATTATGAAATTAGTAATGAACTGAATAAACTTAAATAAAAAAGTATAATGACTATGATGAATCAATGACCAATTAAAAAAAATAAAAACATGAAAGAAAAAACATAATTGCTTCCTTTCAACGCCTGTAGGTCAGATACCTGTAAGATAAAAAGTCTTGTACTTCCACCAAGTTTGAACATATGTCCAACATTCATTCTGTAATATGCTTTGGCTTTAATCTGCTGTTTATTGAGAAAAGATCCGTGAGTGCTTCCAAGATCATAGACATAAAACCCTGGATCATGCTCTCCATCACCTGTAGGTCTATACTGAAGGATCATGTGATAACGTGATAGGGAAGGATGGTCCATCTGAATATCACAAGATGCTAATCGTCCAAATACATGGAATGGTTTGTCATTCAGTGTGAGTTTGGAGAGAATGCTTCCGTTTTTCAATACTTCCAGATGATATTCCTGGCTTGGGATGCCACTCCAAGAAGGCTCTTTATATGGAAGAGTTGGAGCATTAACAGCTGGCTTTCCCTTGTCTTCTGATTTATCATGTATCTTCAAAACAGGACTTTTATCTGGCTCTTTCTGTTTTGATTGAGTTGCTTGGAAAGAACCATGTTTTGATTTTGGAAGAGTTTTGGGCAAAGTAAATGCAAATGTACCCTTCTTTTGTCCTTGAATTGACGATGGAATTGTGAAATCTGAGCTTGACGATGATGCAGTTTCCTTGCTAATGTCAATGATGACACTGTCACTAACATTGCCAGAATTTTTCTGTGCAGCAGGTTTCGGGTTTAAGAAGTTTTTATCTGGCATGCCTGGCATTTTAAATCCTGACTCTGATGATTCTATTGCTTTCACTCCTCGATCACATGAACTGAATGAATCTGCTCCTTGCTCATCTTTCATTTCGCTGTCATTGTCTTTCGCATTGGCGGGATTATCATGGTCGCAAGGTTCAGCAGGCATATTGGTATCAGTGCTGGATACGCAAGCCGCTACCTTGGGCGAAACGTCCCGAGAAGATTCGGTAGCAGCAGCGCTCGATGTTTCTTCAATGCTTAATCCGTCTTCAGTTGACTTGTCGTCATTAATAATGCTCGAAATTCCACTGGGCCTAGTATTGCTTGATGAGACTTCACCTGCATTCATACAACGATTCGAATCCAAATCATCGCTACTCGATGACACTTCTTCGTTTTGTTCCATCATCATTGAAGATTGTGTTGACTCTTCCATGGAGGTGGCCATGTTTACCCATCTAGTTTTGGTACAATACCCAGCACAATGCTGGGTGATTTCAAGTCCGGTGTTGACCTTTTGGTGTTGGTGGTAGGTCAATTTTTACACGATTTCAACACCAAACATAACATGAAGATGGTCCCGAAAAGTCACTCACTAGTTGTTGAGATGTCAATAATGTGATCTGGATCAGTTTTACAAAATCTGAATGAGTTTTGGAGCTCGGGGAAGCAATCCAAATTCCAACACTAACACCAAGGCCAACACCGGACTTGAAATCACCCAATGAGTATACAATCTATCCTTTCATATATAAAGGATATGAAATAACAATTTTTTTTTTTTTAATCTAAAATAATTTAATTATGTTAAAAAAAATGGCTCGAATCGAGAGAAAATATATTTTTGTACCGGGGCAAACTTATAGTATGAAATAGTCAATTTCCACGGCAAAGGCTATCTTCCTACCTTTCAGAATGACTGAAAAGAAAAGAGAAGAAAAGGATTTAAAGAAAAAAAAAAAGAGCGGAGGGAAAGAAAAGGATCGAAAAAGAAACGAAAAAGGGGGGAAGACAAACAAAAAAGAAAGAATAAGTAACAGAAAAGAAACCTCAAAAAAATATTTCAAAAAGGAAAGAAGAAAAAAGAAAAGTAGAGGAAAAGAAAATCGAATATAGAACAGAAAAAAAGAAAGAAGGGAAAGAAGCCATATTCATCCTTTCAAAGAAAAAAAACTCCAAGAAGCAATGGCAAGTCATTTATTCTTGGCTAGTAAACCAAACAATTAAGAAGAAAGAAGGTCACCCCCCCCCCCCCCCCCCCCCCCCGTTGGAAGCCCCCGATCCCCTATAGGGTACTGCTATTTGTAAAGTAGGATAAATGAAGATATGCTCAGAAAGGAGAAGGGCAAGAAATAAGACAGTAAACGAGAACTTAGAGAGATGAGATAAAGTAAAAGAATTAAGGGAGGACATGAGGCCCATGAGAAGAGGAAATCAATGGAGAACATGATCTAGATTCTAGAGGCCTCGATAGAGAAGAAATAAAGAGACTAAAGAAGAGATCTATCAAGGAGAAGAATGAAGCTAGAGAATCAAGAATCATGCAGGTTTCAACATGACTTTTAATACTTCAAAATATAAACAGTTTGAAACAATGGATGTTTGTTTGTTTTTATCATAAGAAATTCAGTAATGATTTCCCAGAGAAAACCAAATTAATGATACATCTCTATGTTATTTTCCCTTCTCCTCCACTTCCCCCTTTTATTTCTTTCTTCTCCTACCACTCACCAATGATCTAATGCACCCGAAGGAGATCTGGACATTGTGTGGAAAGCATTTCTCCCTCTAATAATTTAAATTTTTCATTCTCTTTTCTCACTCACCATCCTCTTTCTCCCCTCTACCTGCCACAGTTTTAAACCTACTGATTTTCTGTCCTTTTTTGTTCTCTTCATTTTTCCTTTATTTCTTTTTTTTCTCTCTCTTTCTTTCCTTTTCTCTCTTTCTTTCCTTCTTACTTTATGGGTGGGGTATAATTTAGGGAATGTTATCATGGGATATTATGCATTTGATGAATACATTTTTAAGAGAGAATTTTTTTTCTGAAATAGATTGTAAATTAATTTGTCTTCTTCCTGATAAAAGACATTTAAAATATGAATGTGTTGAATATGTTTGGTAAGTATTTAAAGAAATTTCATGCAAATGATGATATGAGAACATACTAAATAACATAACCTTTGTGACAATAACAGTTTTGTCAAATGGTAACTACTAAAATGACAGAGAAAAACAAACAAATTTGTTTACATAATAAATAATGAAATAAGACAACATGTTATATTTATCAATATCATGATTTATTTTAGATTGCACTTTATACATTCATTATATGATGTTTTCATTTGCAGTGAAAACTCAGTATAAGAAGGTAATTGGGTCCAAATACATATAATTTTTTTAACAGAAAACTTATATATCACAGTAAAAAACAATAGAGTACATTGAAAGCTGTGACCAGAAATATAAAATTATATCAGTTATACAATTCATTCATATCTTAATGGAGTTTTCATCCCCCTTCATGAATACCATTGATATCAGACTTCATAAAAATAGTATTATCAAGTATAAACAATATGGTTAAAGTTTCTACACAGATGAAAGTAATGTACGAGCAATGAAGCAAAAGGAACATCAAAATAAAAGGTTAACAGGTTAAGATGCAAAATCAAATTAAATCCAATTTATTTTAGAGGAACTTAATAGTAACCTGAGCAAGATTGTTTTATACCAACCAGTGGCGGATCAAGGGGGGGGGGGCACATCTGGCCTGTGCCTCCCCCTTTTGAGAGGCATAATCAAATTTTTTAAAATAAATATGTTTGAATAGGTTAATTTTTTAATCTTCCAAACCCTTGTTTGTTCTTTTATCACATTTATAATGATTAAAATCTAATTCACAGTTCTGAAGTACTGGAAAGTGAACAATTTCATTCATCAAGTAAGAATAATTGGATTTTGAAGGTCAGTAAGTGAATTGCAGCAGATATTATGTATTGTACAACGCCTACTTAGTTTGTTGTACGCGAGCAAATGGGAGGCTGAATGTCAAACATTCGTACCGTTGCACACACGACGTACCATCCAAAATGTACCGTTGCACGGCTTAAGGAGGTGACATCACAATACGATTTAATTCATTGCGCTTAGTAAAAATGAATACGCGTATAGCCTGCTGGCTAAATGCGCAATGCTGCCCAAGATCATGTGTGCTTGTGGGTTTTGCTTTTTGCTTTCAATATTTTTGCTCCCTTTTCATAGATTACTGCAGGGAAAAACTCTGACTTCTTTTTCATACTTTCGCTAAACTCTGAGGCGTTGTACAACACAAATAGCGATTATTCTTATTCGTGCCATGGTGCTAGATTTCGCATTCGGTGAAAGAAAGAAACACTATTCTTTCTTTCACCTCATGCGAAATCTCGCACCATTGCACTCATAGTCAGGCAGCATATGTCATGATTTACCGGCTACTTTGAAAAATTGGCTTAGTCTGATTTATCACTTTTATGTGATTGGTGACATCACAAGGAACAACATTCAACTTGGTGACAAATTTCTAATGGTCATCTTGACCATGTGAGGGGTCAAAATGTGGTCAGTTTTTGAAATTGCCCCGATTGTGTCGAGTCATACATCAAATTGTTTGTTTTGTTATACTGAACAAGAAAGTGTACACAACCATATACTCTTGACCTCCCGTTAAAAAGTTATGACCGGAAAGGTCAAAATGTCAACGAACTTTCTGTGTTTTATGCATGTGTGTACTTTTTTTATTTTCGATGTTGATAAGTCCATCGTCAGAAGTCCTCATCCAGAAGATATAAAGGGTCAAGACAAGGTCAGGGAAAGGTCATAAGGTCAACAAACTGTCATTGGGATGAATTTGAAAAGAAAAGGAAAGAAAGTGTTGCACTAATGATGTTAAACATACTCAATAACTTAGCCCCTTCATACCTAATCAATAGATTTTTCCTTAAAGAAAGATCACATAACACAAGAAGTGGGAATCTCAATTTGGAAATAATGCAAATAAAGACTGAATCTGCAAAGCGCATGTTTATGTAGAGGCGCCAGTATGTGGAACTCATTGCCCACAAATATTCAAGCGGCACGAACGAAACACAATTTCAAGACAGGTCTTAAGAGATTATCTTTAGAATGTGGATCACAATGACTATTATTCTGTTTAATTGTTTTCATCAAACATCAACAGACAATTTCTATTTACTGTTCCCAGTACATGTATTATTTTCCAATCGTTTATATGTTTTGCTTTATATATGGCAAGCTTCAGTATTAACCAAGTTTTTAATGCTTTATAATTATGTTCAGTGCATGTTTAGTTATCATAAATTTTCCAGTCATTTTTATGTGTTTAGCTTTTAACATTGATAAATCATGTATTCATTTTCTTGTGCTCGATTGGCCATTATAGAAACATGTATTTACTTTGACATTTTACTTTTTCATGTTCACATTTACTATTACCATGTATGCACCGCATTGTTCGAATTACCGATAGATATTTCATGTTGTATGTTATTGATGTTTTTGAGAACGGTATATAATTTCTTCGTCTTTTTCTTATTATCATTATTATTCTTTTTTCCTCTTCTGTTATCTTCTTCGTTGTCTTTTTCTTCTCCTCACTTTTCCCTTCTTCTTCTTCCTTTTTTCTTCTCCTCCCCTCCTCTTCACCTTTCAATGATTCCTTTGTAATATTTCATTGATGCTTCTGTTTAGGTTAACATATTTTTTCATATATATTGTTCGTTAAACACTGGTTTTAAAATATTTACTATGTCAATTGTATATTATGTTCCACACGGAACCAATGGAAATCAGTCTGTGAACTGTTTGGGCTTTTTAACCATGTATAAATAAAATCAATCTTATCTTATTAGAAGCCAAATTACACTAAAAGCGGTTAGAATTTTAGAAGTCTAATTTTTTGTGGGTTCTTTATTTTGAAAAGTCTCTATCTAAGAAAACATTATATATAAAGGGGTCAAATGTGCTTATTTAGGAACAAAATAGATAAACAGAGATAGACATTGAATACATTCAGTGTGGTATCATGGTATTGCATTAAAACTTTGAAACGACTTAACAAACCCTTATGCCCTTAAAATCTTATCTTATGGTTTGATAAGTGCAACCAGCTCTTTCCGAGTTTTTTTATTTATTTAGGAATTCAATTCAAGTTCAATTCATTTTCAATTTACTAGTCTTTGATATGTAAAGAAGTATTTTCTTCATTTGCTTTGTACAGAATATTTTAATTAACATATATTATTGTAATGTATTGGGGTATAAGTATAATACTATGTTAACAGAATAAACACATCAATTGATCAGTGCTCCCAGCTCCTAAGAAAGATGCCTAACATTTCATTTGGATTAACCTGCGAATAAGATAATGAGGTTAGGATTGAAGATAAGTTGGGCTCCGATTGCTCCTAAATTAATTCTAATGTGTGACGGTTATATTATTTCTGGCAAAGAGGCAACATCGATCGTGCAGGCATGCTCATTGTATTCATGGGTGTCCATTATGCTGATGTGATATATTCTGACCATTACTCGATCTCTGGAGCCAAGACGGACTACACATTTCTGGTGCATGTGCTGTTCTGAGCTTATCATTGGGGCCCTTTTGCATTTTGCAAAGTGAAATTTAAGGATTTCGTGCATACTTTTGGTCAATTATATTTATTTTTCAGTAAAAAATGCAAGTCTTCACAATTTCTAAGGGCAGCCCCCCCCCCCCCCCCCCCCCCCCCCCGCTGCGGTATGGCCGTGGTCGACATATGGACATATGTGATTATTCTTTCTAGCAACATCCAGGTAGTTCAGCAAGTACGGAAAAACAAGAACGAAAAAAGAAAAAACACAAAATCTGTATCTTATATTAAGTTTAGTTTCATGTTGTGTGCTCATGGAAAAAAACACACTTGATAAAATCCGAGGATAAAATAGTACAAGCCATGTTAATGGCAGCACATAATCAGAAATGTGTAGTCCTTCTTGGCTCCAAACATCGAGTAATGGTCAGAATATATCACATCAGCATGATGGACACCCAGGACTGATTACAATGAGCATACCTGCACGATGTTGCCTCTAAATTGTCAGAAATAACGTCACATTAGAATTAATTAAGGAGCAATTGGAGCACTACTTATCACATCATTCTCAATCCTAACCTCATTATCTTATTCGCAAGTTAATCCAAATAAGATGTTAGGCATCTTTCTTAGGAGCTGGAAGCACTGATCAATCGGTGTGTTTACTCTGTTAACATAGTATTACACATATATACCCCAATACATTACAATCATTTCTATTGATTAAAATATTCTGTACAAAGCAAATGGATAAAATGCTTCTTTACATATCAAAAACTAGTAAATGGAAAATGAATTGAACTTGAATTGAATTCCTAAATCAAGAAACTAGGAAAGAGCTGGTTGCACTTATAACATCATGAAGATGATACGATTTTAAGGGCATTAGGGTTTGTCAAGTCGTTTCAAAGTATTCCTGCAATACTACTGAATGTATTCAACGTCTACCGGTATCTCTATTTTGTTCCGAAGTGAGCACATCTAATGGATGTCTTCTTAGAAAGAGTCTTTTCAAAATAAAGAACCAACTTCTAAGATTCTAATCGCTTTTAGTGTATTTTGGCTACCAATGAAAGTTTGTGGCTATTGACCTTTCCCTGACCTTGTCTTGACCCTTTATATCTTCTGGATAAGGACTTCTAACGATGGAATTATCAAAATCGAAAATAAAAAAGTACACACATGCGTAAAAACACGGAAAAGAGCATTCTTAACAATTTCAGTGTAATTTGCCATTTCTCGAAAGTTCATTGCCCTTTTTACCTTTCCGGTCATAACTTTCTAACGGGAGGTCAAGAGCATATGGTTGTGTACACTTTCTTGTTCAGTATAACAAAACAAACAATTTGATGTATGACTCGACACAATCGGGGCAATTTCCAAAATAGACCCCTATTGACCACATTTTGACCCCTCACATGGTCAAGATGACCATTAGAAATTTGTCACCAAGTTGAAAGTTGTTCCTTGTGATGTCACCAATCACATAAAAGTGAAAAATCAGACTTAGCCAATTTGTCGAAGTAGATGACATATGCTGCCCGACTATCATACCTATTCGCTATTTGTATATTGTTAAAACAGAGCTACCAACCTTTGAAAATTAATAATCCAGTTACCCAGAGTATGTTAAAGATGAAATAAAGAGGTATTGTATGTTGTGTTGAGAGAAGGAAAATGGAAATTCAAATGTAGTATCATATTTGCAAATAAATTACAAACTAGCATAAAGCAAGTTCAAAGGGTTGACTGACTGAGAAAGGAATGATGTACATTACTGAAATCTACCTTCCTGTAATGAACATCATTCTTCCTAAAGCCCAACATTCCAAATCAATAATGTTGATTACATCAAGCCACCTGTCAATTATAGTGTGAATTTCACCATGCTGGTATGTCAGCAAACTACATCCTAGTAGATATCAGTCAATCATTCTCAATTCGAATTTTCTTTTTGGTTAAAATTAACAATATAATCTCATTGTTTCAATTCAAATGTTTCATTCACATTTGTTCTATGACATCACTTCTTTACAACGGCCTGTGCCAGCCGCACAGAAACATTGTTAGCCAAACAGAGCACTAACAGTAAGCCCATTCACATCTTTCGGATTGTGCAGTCAAAACATTTATTTCAATGTATACAATGTGTAAGTAATGCATTGTTGTAACATTAGGCACCGCTGCTATATTACCGGTTGTAACAAAGCCTCTGTTAGCGCATTGCTAGCGCTAACAACATTTCTGTGCGGTCAGTACAGATTGCTATGCTAAATTTCACAAAACCATGCCATCATGATTATCCAGCATAATTTACCAATTATTAATGTTCCTTACAACCCAACACATTCCTCTATAACCATTTAATTTGTTTGTTTATACCATCTTATGTAATTAAATGATACCTCTTGCCCAATTTCAGAAATGTTTCAATATGAAAAGAGAGAACATAGGCAGAAAATACGACCCATCATGCTGATGTATGATTCTACTGCTGCCATTCATCCTTCCTCACCAGCTAGAAGTAATATACTATAATTAGGGATGCCAGTTGGAATTGATCAGAGGGCCTGAAAATCACCTAGAATACAATATTTTGTACACAAAAATGCTAAAACTATGGCCTGAAAATAAACTGCCAGAGCCTGAATTCAGGCTTTTGCCTGAAAACTGGCATCCCTGTATAATCAAAGGCGGTATTCTGAACATTGTCTTTTCTCAATATTTTGTCTTTTCACAGAGATATGAAAAAATCGGTATTCTGGTGGAGGTCATACCTTTTTTCATAAAATTGTCATAAATTTTGTCTTTAGCCCACACAAAAATATGCAGTTCATAAATGTGCATATAATTCAAATATACAAGTAAATGAAATGATAACATTTATGATAGGGTCTAGCAGTCCTAAAGTTTGTCATTTCTTTTAGTACCATAATATTCCAATAACAACCCAACAATATGTCAAGCGTACAATATTTTTAAAATTAGATTTTTGTATCAATTTCATTCTTCATCCATCACAATTTTTCAAAAATATTTTTCATGCTACAGGTAGTTAGGCCCTACATATTTCCCTTTTTTCTGTTTTTCCTCTGTTACTCTTTGTAATTAAGCACATGTATATATGTGCAATTGTACAATGCCAGCTACTCAGACGCTCCATGTGGCCCTGGGCCTTCCCATTGCTTAGAAGGGCTCCCACTCGGAACTAACAGTGATTTTGATTGGTTTGCCTCCGAAAAGATGGATAGAAACTTAGAGAGATATAACAGGGAAAAGACAATGTTCAGAATACAATTTGTGACAATCATAGCGGTATCACATCTTGGGGAGAAATGACAAAATTTATGACAAAAGTTAAGACAGTGTTCGAGAATACCACCTCAGGTTATGAGTCACTGAATCCACTTAAAATTAAATTTAAAATCTGCACTTATGAAAACCTTCACATCTGAACTTTTCTTACAAGATGCAGTACTGATAAATAGTCAAAAAGTTAATTACAAATGGACTTAAATGGAACAATTACATGCACTACTAGGGCTACAAGACCTTGTACTCCAAATATTTAGGAAAATCACTTTTAAGTTTGAATGACTAGATCTACCAAAGGATGTCCATTTAAAAAATGCAAATCAAAGCTCTCTATCTAAAACATGAAGCAACTACACATTTTCAAAGGGAACAATTTCATATTGAAAACAGTGTTTGGCTGCCATGTTTTTCCCCACTCTCCTGAACGTTTTTTCACTCTGTGAGAAACAAGGTTTTGTTGTCAGAGCGGTGACTGCATTAACAAGCTTGGATTTCAAACTTATTAAAGCATTACAATATAATGCAGAGATGGTAATAATAAGTTCTTGAAATACATCTTACATTATTATTAAATGTCTTGAAATACATCTTACATTATCAAAATACAAGGAAGACTATGTCGTGGATATCTAAACCTTAAATCCTATCATTTCTTTCTCTTCTGATTGAGATTTGGAGCAGACAGCTTCACCTTCCCTGGTATATTCCTTGAAAGATCTGCATCCTGAAGAAAAAAATATAGAAAAACAACAGGTCATAAAGCTGATTTCATAGCACTGAACTGAAACTATACATAGAGATAATACTTGGTAACACCAAATGAACTTGAAATTACATCAATATCATTTAATGTTATACACTTGGATGTGTTGCAGAACTGAAATAGATACATTAATTAAAAACCTTGTTTGTCTCTCTCTAAAAAAACACACAAAAACAAAATAAATGGTGTGTGACTGATCAATTGGCTTGAGAAAGTCCACAGGAGTGGTTGAAAGCTCGCCCTAAATAATTGATCATGTTGGTTGAAGTTTAAAGATTATTTTATTCATCATCCCTGAATGATGAAAGTTTTCTGTATCAATAACAAATGGATGTGTAACTGTGAGTAGTTGAGATGCACAAATCAGCCAATATAAGAAATATATTGCAAATTCATAATAAAGATTTTAAAGAATTTGAAAATTTATTATAAGTATAATATAATTGTAATATTTGACCCTTACTCTCATTACCCCCAAATCTAATAACTTTACTGTCCCACCTGTATGAGTCAAGAAATGTCTCATATCATAAGGACAAAAAAATGGACAGGCAGATATATTACTTTCAGAGACCATCTCTGGTGGATGGATAAATTTAAAAAATACTAGATATCAAACTTTCAATAAAACCACACCAATATTCAGTATACTTTCATAAATGTGGATCAGTTTATTTAGGATGAACACTATAAGTATTTTGAATACAAACCTTGACTCCCTTAAAAAGATCTTTCTCTCTTGGTGTTGTTTCCTTGGAGTGTTGAAACATATTAAGAGAAGTCTTAGCAGCTGATCAGGAATAGAATAGACAAACACAGAAGAAAAGTTATATATTGGTCACATGTGAGTCATATGTAACAGTTACAATTACCATATTAAAGTCAAATAGTGAGTCACATACAGTTCAAAACTTGTCTGTGGAAACGTAATTCATGTGTCATACGATACTACTTAGCCATATACAACAAGTAAAACTATGGGTCAAATACTATTTCAATATATTAGTCATTCAAGTCAAGTATATAAGACATTAATCGGTCATATGTGACAAACAATATTTGACCTATGAAGCATAAAACAAAATAATAATGTAATTGATAAAGCTGCATACACAAATATTGTTCATCTTTGAAAGAGGATTATGCAATCTTGAAATCAATAAGGAATATAACCTTTGCCAGTCTTATTTCTTTGATCAAAACAAAACAATAAATATTTATTTCTTCTATTGAAAGTTATTTTCAAATAATATTTCCAATAATATCATCAATTCATTATCAACCCAATATATACACATTAACTTGTTAATATCTGTCAAACTTTTAACAATGATGCAAACACAGGTTTAATACAATATTATAAAGTTACAGAATAAGTTTTCAAATGTATGTACCTTTTCCCTTTTTGCTTGTTCCAGGAGTAAGTTTGACTTTAAATCTGTAGAAAATCAATTTTAAAACACAAATAATGTTATGCTTTCTACTTTAAGTTATTAATTGAGGCTGTTGTAACCATTAAAAGATGAAGTTGATAAAAAAAAAAACAATTGAATGACCACCCAAATTTGGACTAAAAATTTAAGGAATTTCATGATTTCACAATATTTGGATGACTTAATTAATGTAAGAATGTACTACAAATATGATGTGTTAATAATTGAGCACGATTTGAAATGTTTCCTCTCACAACTGGCTCACTTTGAATAGTAAATCTTTAACTCTTGTGATTTCGTTTCAAGGAAAAAATTCTTATACTTGTATCATACAATTTTACATTTTATTTTTTGGGGAAAGTGACAGAATGAAAAAGTTATTACATTCCAGAAACAACTAAAAATAGAACTGAACTTAACTTGAGTGAGAATAAAGTCTACAAATAACATGCCAAGGGAAGAAGAATATTTATCAACTTGAAGTCTTCATTCAACACATGTAGAAGGACTTAAATCCTGAGATCAAAGAGAATTTAGATGTATATGAATGAACGACTGATTAACTTACTTGTAATTGTTCATAACATTATAAGGAGCACATACTGGTATGGCAAACAGGAGAAGATCTTCAGGATCAGGACAACCAGTCAAGGTATCTAAAACAGATACACTCTCCTGAAAAAAAAAAAATCTCATCAATTAATTTCTACATAAGCTTGGTATTTCATTTTTACATTGCAGCAGCCTTCAATTGTTTTTTTATACCAGTCATTACATCTCTAATACAAAGAAAAGTCTTTAGTCACTAAAAATATGCATAATACCTAATACACACCAATAAAATGACACATGATAGATACAATATCTTATGAATGGAAGCAAGGGAACATTAGAAATGACAGCAAATTCTAATGTTAATAATTCTTAAATGACATATAAAATACTGTACATATGTGTATCCTGATGCCAATTATAACTTATCTTGATTAAATCCATGCACATTGTGGCCCAAAATGATTGCACTAAATGCATGTGATTATACCTATAACACATCAATAACATAAATATCTGAATCTAAGCAAACAAAATAGCGAGAGGAAAATTTTAATTTGTTTCTTTATGACATTGCATTCTTTATACACATTTAAAATATTTAGTGTCTTGCACGCTAACCTGTGGTCTACACTGAAAAATATTTTAGGTCATAATTTCTTTGTTTGTAATCTACCTCCATCAATCTTGAATTAGCATCAGCTGCATCTATCTCATCATCAGACTCCTCCTATGAATCAAAGAAAAAAATTGTCAATTCTGATACAATGGGGATACAGACAAGCAATGAAAGGGGAAGTAAGTATATTTCTGAAAGCTTGCCATTATTGTAGCAAGAGTAGCCCTATTGCCCTATTGCTAGCCAGCTATGTTATCATTTTGTCTGTAAATCTGTTTCTGTTTGTCATTCAATCTCTCCCTCTCATACTTTAATGTATTTTCTTTTAAACTCAGTTTGCAACATTTCACAGGTGTAACAATTAGCAGTTAGTCTTGAATTGAGAGAGAAAAGGAGAAATAGAATACCAGTACCTTATTTTGTTCATCAGTGGTTCCTTTCCTTTTCTTAGCTTCCCAGACATGTGTCTTTACTACAGGCTTGATAGATGATTCTTCTGTTTAATATACAAAGTCAATATAAACAATCATACCTAAAAGAAAAAAAATTCCTCGCATGGTATTTTGTGTTAGCAAGACATCAATAAGGATCACAAAACATTGTATTTTCCTTGAAATTTTGAGTAAGATACAAAAGTGGAGAAAGAATGACCAAATATATTTTTTACAATGTTTTAAGAATTTATCAAAATAGTCATCTATATAATATGTAGCAATCATCATAACAAATGACACACAGAAAATCCTAGCCATGGACTAAAATGATCATATATGTTGCTAGGCATATGCATAGATATTTATAGAAGCACCCCATTATTTCCTCCTTGCTAAAGTTACCTAACTTTCCCAAACATGAGCACATCATTTGATTTTTTCTTTATGCTACAGCAGACATATATGGTTTTTTTATCAACCAAAAACTCGAATCTGCAATAGTAACAGTGAAAAGATATCTCTGTTCACAAAAAATATATATTAAAAGTTGACAAGAAAGTAGCCGATCAGAGGAAGATCTAAATTTTTAGTCTATTTTGTCCCAGAATGCATCGCATTGCTAAGAGTAAATTGTTGTGATTTTATCCAAATTTTACTGAAGAAGATAATTCTGAATTGACAGTTTCCTCTTACCTGACTGTCCTGCATTCTCTATTCCATCTCCTTCCACTATCTCCTCTGATGCCACTTCAGTGTCAGCTCCTTGAATCTCTTCTATGACCTCTGACACTTGACCCTGCTCCTGACCTCCTTGGGATGATACTGACATGCCTTGTCTCTTACTATAATTTCTTTGTGAATTCTGTTGGCTGTCTTTACTGCTATGTTGCTTTTGGTGTTGATGTTGTTTAGAGTTCTTATTTTGTCTTTGTTGATGGTGTTGATATGCTTGTTTGAGTTGCTCCTCTTGTCGCTTGGCTTTCCTTCCTTTCTTGCCCTTGACCTCCTTAGAATTACCTGCAGACTGTTGAGAGAGAGGGACAGAGACAGAGTAGAGACGCATATAGATAAATAGACAGAGCCACACACAGACATAAAGATAGAGAAAGACAGACAGAAAGAGTGAGAGATGTATAGATATAAAGGGTTATATGAGATTGCCATGGTTACAGCTAGGTGGAGAAAACATTGAGTAATTGCTTTTCACTAGTCAGAAATAGTATATGATGATGATGCACAGCATTTGTATAGCGCCATATATCTGTCAAAGACATTCAAAGGCGCATTGGAGGAGCCAGCCAATCTGGGTCGCCAAGAAGGGCGCGCACACAGAACTGTGACCCGCAGGTCTCTCCTCCCGATAACTGGTTGGGGAATGCAGGTGGACCACTACACCGGGGTTTCCCCCTACTCTTATTCAAATAGTGCAGTCGGTTCTTAACGTGCAAAGGTGGTGATTCTCCTCTACACGGGGCCTCCATTTAACGTCCTATCCGAGGGACGGAGTGTTTTCCACTGTAATATAGCCTGCATCTATGAAACAGGGGAGAGACGTTTACACACAACGCACTATACGCAGTATACAAATATACCAGGCTTTGACTGGCATTACTATTTTTCCCTGAGGGACAAAGCACCAAGGGGAAAATAGTAATTTTGCCAGTACAACCGAGGATGAATAATTCCCTCTCTACTTCCGAAATAAAGGCCTGGTATTTTATATCCTACATTTAATAAGTCAGAACTACTCATAGTTTATCTTTGTTTAATCTGAACCAAAATAAAGATAACTCGCAGCACTGATTGACCTACTTTTCCTGAAGCCACATGCTCAGCAGAATGCGGATTTGTGCCTGGTAGAGTCACCTCGCTGACCGGTGCACCCTAGAGATTGCAAGATCTGTGACGTCAATGATGGAATAGTGCACTATTCCATCATTGACGTCATGGAATAGTAAATTTTCTTCAGTGGGCAATTCATTTTCAACATCATCGCAAAATAGTGAGAATAATTTTGGTCATGTGATGCTATTTAAATCAATCAGCAGACAGGATTTAATTTATGTAGGATATAAAGATAACTAGACACTTTCTTTAATATCTCAGAGTTGAACCCATAATTTTCATATTCTTGTTAAATGTTCTACACCCAGTACCACAATGGTTTCAATCTATTGCACAATGGCAATGGCTGATCAAGATGACTGTTGCATGAGCAGTTTTCAACAAATCTACTTTCAATTAATAATTTCATTTTAAATAAGTAATTGATCACAAATCTTTGTGCTACAGGGTCCAGTAATCAATTAATATCATTTTTTTATTCCATGGAAGTAAGCACAATATACAACTTTAGTAAATCATTCACACCCATTTGGTTTATAATCAATTTTACTTACTGCCAAGATTTCCATCTTAAGTCTTCTCTCCTCCTCATCTTGATCTCTATACTTCTGTTTGATCTTCTTCTGTTTGTGCTGGAATGAAAAGGGAGATATACATGTTCCTACATTTAACTTCATAAGACTCATTTTCTTGTAAGAATAGCTGATTTGATCAGATAAAAAAAAAATCGATTTCGGATATTTATAAGATAACAATTCATACACAATTTTCTGGTAAAAAATGTTGCAACTGATCTGCATGCATTACAATATGCATAACACACATCAGTATGTATATATAAATAAGCAAATACAGAGCAAGATCTGGAGAGAAACAGAAGAACAGGAGAAAAAGAGAAAGAGAGACTGAAGGGGGAGAGGGTAGGTATAAAAATAACGATAGGGGGGACATCATGTTCTCAACTTGAATTTTTTTTTTTTTTCAATGCATTCATTATAGAAAAATGCTTTGTTTTTACACATGCAGTAAAATGGCATTAAAAATATGAAAACATAAAAGGTAACATAATTTTGAATTTGAATTATATTTACCTTTTGGCCTCTTTTGGCTGGTGGTTGGATTGCATTCTATGTACAATAAAGAAGAGAACTCATGAATATCAACAAGAATCTAATCATCAAGAAAAAAATATATCAGAATAAATATTTGTAAAAGCATTCAATATCATATAATGCAATATATTTAAAACACAAAGAAGAGAAAAAAAATAATGTAAATATTTCTAGATACAGGAATGCATATTTAAGTTTTAATAACAACCTCCATCATCTATTTTTTTTCTAATTGGAGGTCAAAATGACCAAAGATAATAGGCATTAGGCATACAGTACTCATTTAAAAATTCAGAGTAGCATGTACAAACAAATTGACTAACTTGATCTACTGCATATTTTATTTTATCAAAAATAAACCCCAAATCTTTCCTGCTTTTGGCATTTTCACCTCCAGTAGACATGTTTGAAAAAAATATTTACCAAAATGGCTTACTAGAGGTTAAGATTCATTAAAAGATAAGAGAGCCATTTCATCAGAAGAAGGTGAAAAGGGTGTCATTTTATACTTACAGTACTGTTTTGCGAGACACTTCTTGACACAGATGGTTCATGTGAATTCTGTCTTTCTGTCATTCCCTCTTCTACTTCATTATCTTCCACTCCTCCTATCCTCTCATTCTTCTCCTCTTCTTCCTCCTGGCTATCTTCATCCTCAGCTTTAGTACCAGTGTCTGCTTGGATTTCATCTGATCTGATGGGGGCAGACCCATCCGGTCTTTTCTTCTGTTTTTTAAGATCTCTGTATTAATAGAGGTATTTTAAAAATATACCTTGACAGTAGTGAATTTATGTTGCAGTGCTTCCAAATTCTATCATTTCAAACAAAGATAATTATTAATATTTATTCATAAACACCTTTGACAGCCTCACTGTTGTAGCTCTAAACACATGGTAAATATATAAAGAAATAACAAGAGCATGATTTCAAAGTCAACAATTAAAAAAAAAAACTTATGTATACATAATTTTGAAGTTGATTTGATTTCAGTGTTATAAAAAAACAACACCAAAATATCAGGCATTTATACTCATAATGATACGAAACGTTAAACATAATTAAAAACAAATAATAAAGAGAAGAATAAATGGAGTGTATAGAATGGCATGCCAAGATAGTACTCACCTCTTTTGCTTGGCAGACAATTTTGGATTTGGTTTATGCTGTAAACATAATTTGTAAGAAAATTACAATTACAATTATTGCAATAAAATATTGTACTTTCCTTATGATTATCCTATAAATGACAGAAATTGGTAATGTTATGAAGTTTAAAACGTATGTATTACTGAACATTTCTTTTAATAATATCATCAAACATTTAAAAGAAAACATGAATTGTATCACTCCAGGTTGAAGATTATAAAATATCCTACAACTAATTCTGACTCAAATATTGTACAGTATGGCTGAAAATGTGAGCAAATAAATCTTTAATAAAATCATCACTTATGCTTAATACTCACAAATATCAAGATGGAAACAAACAGTTAATAAATAAGAAAATAGGAAAAAGAAAATGGAAAGATAAACAACTATCAAACAAAAGATGTTTTCAATTAAAAGATGAAAATATTGAGAGATAGATTGACAGAGGATACACAGAGACATACAGACAGACAGACTCTATTTAATTGATACATACCTGAGGCTGAGCCTTGGGTCCTCCAACAACAATGGGTTTATCATCTCCTAGATAGATGATAGCCTTGCCTTCTTCATCAATATCACCATCACCAGACTGGTAACTACCAGTACTCATCATACTAGATCCACGGGTACGATGGCTCTCATACCTGAAAATTGTGTTACCATTCATAAAATAGAAATTAATTTTTATTCATGCTTAGATGTCAAATACTAATAAATCTACTTGTTTGTTGGCTTTCATATTTGAAAATGGTCATATCATTTCATTAATTCAAAATGAGTTGTTCATTGTAATTACTTGAAAATATATTTTTAGGGATTGGTTTGAAATCAACTATTTAGTCAAAGGCAGGTTGCACTGGATACTGATTAAATACATATTTCAGTTTGGCTGATGCAGAATACATGCAGTTTAGTTTGTGTCAGAAAATCTTGAGAACTGTTGGTTAGTTGTTTCTATTTTGCATCAAAATATACTTTTAGATACCCTTCAGTTCTCTTGTGACCCATAAATCTTAATGTTTCCAAAGAGTTACTATCTACAGAGACCAGGTACAACACTTGATTGCAACTGGATAACACAATACAATCTTCATTCCTACAACATATTTCCTGGGCTTTGTAACATATATGTCTGTCTATCAATCACAACATGGCAATGTCCAATCAAGATCATTGTTGCAAACACATTTAGTGAGAACAATGACCAGGAACCAATCAGAATCATTCTTTAATTTTATTGCAATCCAACATAAACCTTTACATTACAGGGCCTTGATCTCCACTGTATTAAATTAAAAAAAAAAAACAGAATTTTGAAATGGATAAAATTTCTACTAAAACTGAATTTTGATTGGGTATTGGGAAGAGCTACCATGGTAGTTAGAAGGCATAGGTACTTTAAAGAGAAGTTTTACTTAAAATTTCAAGCCCAATAAGAAAGAAGCTCCACCAGAAAGTATGTTTATTGCAGCCTCACGATACTTCTGAGCAAGAATATTTTTGTTTTGTTTATAAATAATATAATACCATCTTACCTTTCACCTTGTACATGATGGAGCTGTATGGTAGTATCAGGGTAGAAGTTCTCCTTGTCATCATCGGCTTCTTGTTTCACCTCTGATGAATGTTCCTCATCATCATCCTCCTTCTCATCCTCCTCATCCACATTGGCAACTTCACCATCAGTATTGTCTTCTTCTTCTTCCACTTTGATTTCAGTTAAATCTAAATTTATTTCAATGAATCACAGCAGAAATTTTATTCAACATATTTTTATTTTAAAACTTGGGAAAATTAATTGTTTACTATGAGAGAGTGGGAGACAAAAGACAAGAAATAAGAAAATTTGATGTATCCACATTGACATAGAGTGGGAGAGAGAGAGAGAGGCAGAGAGACAGACAAAGAGGAGGAAAAAGAAAGAAAGTTAATCATGGCTTGTTTGAAAAGGTGCTGCAAGCTTTTATACAGTAAAGTGCATTATTTAAAAAGCGATCAATTCTTCATCAACATGAAACATATTGACAGAACTTTGTAAATCTAAGAATAATATCTGACGATATCTGTTTAACAAACATCATTGGACATTATTTCATCATCTTCTCTTGTACATGTACATTATAAACCAGCATGGAAAGATATTGGGGTTGCTTCAGGATCTGGTGGGTGTTTCATAAAGCTGTTTGTAAGATACAAATGACTCTATGCACGACTCATGCCCTTTCTCATGCCAAGTGATATATCCCTATGTAATTGAGTTATAAAGACCTAAGATCATGTTCCAATCGTGCATAACTTAACAGTTTTATAAAAAATAATCATTAGAGATTCTGAAATAATGTCATTTGATTAACTGACAGCACATTGTCATATTACTAACTGCATAGAATTAGTGACATCTGACAGTACATTTGTCTTGTTGCATAGAATTTGCTAGTGACGGCATTTTAATGAATTGGAACCCAAGACCAAACCTGTTTCAGTATCTTCATGTATGCTGTCTGTTTCATGGAGATCACGCTCTGTCTCCTCTTCCTCTTTACTTTCATCCTCATCATCTTCTTCCTCAATATCTTCAACAATGATATCAGTCTGGGATAAAACAAAATGAAGAAAAGCCCAAACAAACAAATATTATGCATACAATATCCAAATCATCGCAATAATAAAAAGGGTCCATCAAATTAATGGTTAGGTCAATTACAGATCTATGGAAAGCACAGCGTAACATTTGATCATTAGATCTATGTTACCTCTTTAATATAAGAGGTATTTCATCAATATTGAAAAATTAATTTTAAACAAATTTTAGTTGATGAACCACCCATACCTTGCTGAGCTGATACTATTAACATTTGTTTTATGAAAAATCTAACTCATCATAATTATACTTGCTAATAACACATACCACTATATATTGTGTGCTCTACAACAATAAAGCATACAACATTTACGCACAAGCTTATTCAACATTTATCTAACACTAATTTACACTTATACTGCATCTGTAACAATATTTCTGTGTAAGTCATGAAACATACACTATTTAACATCTTACCTCTACTGTGTCAGCAACTGAAGATAGATCTTCTTCATCTGTCCCTCTAACTCTCCTCTCATCTTTATGCCTCCATGCACAACTCTCATCAATCTGAATTTAGATGAGATGAAATAAAACAAGGAACATTACAGAAATGTATCACCACAAAAGTGGAATGAGCTTTCTAAAATCAAACTCTTTATTTACTAACTGTAAATGCTTGCAGGGAGAAGATTTCAAAGAGACAATTACTTGAGAACTATTTTTTTTTCTACTGGAAAGGGCTGGTCAATGTTTTATGTGACTGTGAGAAATAAAATTCTTGCCCATTTACCATAATTGTATGAGGGTGAAAACAGTGTGGTCTTGTACTATTCACACTACAGACTATAACACAGATCCTAAAATAGCAAAGCATCTCGATGCTCAAGTAACACAAGTCTTACAATATTTGAAACAGTGGAGATACCATTATCTTAACCTCCAAGTTTATACATATTTTTTCTACAGTAATTTTTAAATACAATATAATGATACATAGGAGATTGGAATCTACAAGCTCCCTATCTGTACAAGATACCTTCATTAAGAAGCCAAATCCCATCACAAGTTGAGTTGGTGGAAGGAAATTCTTTTTACCTGTAACAGAAAATGGAACCAAAAATATGTAAGTAATAGCTAAGAATGAAAAAAAAAATGCTCATATATCAAGTGTTTATAAACTGATCATTCTGTACAAATAACAATCACAAACTGAAAACTGAAATATTCATGTCTTCACAACAATGTATTAAAAGAAATAATCTATTGTAGGGCATTTTCTCTAAAATGGTCCCCCCCCCCCCTTAATTTCATTTTCTAAATAATGCTAGTTTTGCTGGAAATCAGCCAATATAAAAAATATGACACCAATGGCAAGTTACATGCTGATATAACAATTGTGCCATTCGATTGGCTCAAAGCAAATGTGTGGTAAAAATTCTGTCCTTTGTCTTCAACAACACGAAAGAGGACCCTGGTAAGCAATGATCTTACCTCTAATCATGAAGCTTCCAGTAGTAAGATACTCTCCAGTGGGTGCGGTCTTTGAAACCTGATCATGACGTACCCACCATGCACTAGTAATAACCTTAGCATCCCAAGCAACGCTGTAACACACGGCCATTGTACCTGCTTCTTGAAGAGTCTTAGGGGGAACAGGACCCCCTAGCATCATTTTGAAACAAAAATAAATATTTTTGGCAATATGAAATATGGACAAAATTATGAATATTCTGAAGGTTTTCAAATATTGTTTGATTGGTAAAAATTTTCTGTTTTGGACACTTGATATTGAGACAGCACTGTACTTTATTCATTTCTTAAAATAATTCATAGTAAATTGCATGAACAGTATTTTATATTAATTCATACACCTCTATCATGGATATGTTGCTTATTTTAATAAAAACAAGTACATCTAATTAAATGAACTATTTTGCAGCAATGAAATATCTATTTATTGCCCAGAGTTATGAAATGAAATTGGTATATCACCTCACCTTTAGGATTTTTTATGATCACACTACTAGCTCCATGAATGTCAGCATGGACATAGATGTCTCCTGTATTCAAGGAGAGAGACAAAAACAGAGTCGTATGGTAATAATATATGGTAGATAGAAAGACAGAAATATAGTCAAAGATATGAACCAGAGAGAGAGAGAGAGACAAGAAGAGACAAGAAGAGAAGAAGGTGGTGTCATTCTGTTCAAATTTCACCAATATTTCAAGTCTCCTACAACTCATCTGCTCTGTTTAAAAAATTCATACGAATTACATGAACATCTATACAAAAACAAATATAGAAGTTAAAAGTTTAATTTCAAATTAATATGAAGCCATTATTTTACCTGGAGAGAGATATTTCTTGACAACTATCTCATTTTGTTGTTGATCTCGTCCGGCAATTATGATATAATTCTCTGAGCTGATGCACCAGAAGTATTTCTCAAACCTGTTTCCATAACAACAGAAATAGAAATTATAAATGAATGAAATGAAATACAAACAAAAACAAAACAGCTCATAGTCTGAGATAGATAAACTGAAATAGATATTACAAAAGCATAGGGGCATAACACAAATCAAAGTATCATGAAATTTTCATTACATTATCTGGTCATTTAATATCCCTATATTTAAACACTTGCTTCATAAAGAAAATACTTGGTATAGACAAACTTCATCACAAAAAATCAAAATAAAAAGAAATCTAACCAATATGTCTTCCTAGATTTGTTGATACTTGCTACTGTAGCAACATCCTTCAAAGCTTGCTTAGTCTTTTTCTCTGCAGACTTAATAGCCTGCAACAGAAGAAGATAAAAATAGTGGTATTCTGAACATTATCAAGGTAATCATATAAATCTTTGTACACTGGAAATCCATTTGTTTCCACAAAGGTATCCATTATTCATTTGTACATAAAAATCATAAATTTCTGATATGCAGGTTTGGTCTGAAATGCCAACAAAATATTAAATTTCAAATAAATTTCATAATGATCTTGTATAGATTGCAGTTTGGTTTGAAATTTGAAAAGAAACAAAAATGTTATAGTAAAGCTATCAATAAAATAGATAGATAGATAAATGGTTTATTAATAAAAATCAAGACATCATCGCGGCTAAGGCCGAATTGCGATGTATTCACAAGGTAATAAAGACACATAAAATATTCAAACAATAACACAGATAATTACAAAATAAATAATACGGATAAAGTATGGTATTGAAACTACATGTGTTGTGGAATTCTAGAAAGGAAAGAGAGAGATGGGGAGAAGCAGATAGAGAGAGAGGGGGGTGGAAAGGGATAGAGAGAAAGAGAGGGGAGTGAAGGGAAGGGGTGGAGCAGAAAGTCAGAAGAAAAGAAGGTAAAAACATGAAGTTGTAAGGCTGCAAAATTTTACGTTAGAAAAAAACAAAGTTAGAAGAATTTAAAAGTAAAATATTATCCTTAACACATATTGGTATTGTGGTCCAGATTATCATTTACCGGTATATACTTCTTGTACATTAAGAACACATGTCATAAGGGAAAAAAGCAGTAGTATTTACAATTCAAAGAAAGAGAGGAAGAGAGATGGATAAAGAAAGAGGGAGAAATATGGATAGAGAAAGACAAACAAAAGGAAGAGAGGAGTTGCAAGGAAGGGAAAGGAGTGTCATTCAAGTTTAGTATATTTTCCATATTTGTAAATATCATTACCTTTGTTGATGATTCCATTGTCCTCTGTTCTTTCTTTTGAGATGTCTTCTTTTGAACAAAGTACCTGTACAGAAATTACAATATATTATTCAAAAAGACAGATGAAATACATGTATTTCATCTGGTTAGTAAAAGCTTGAAGAGCCAAAATTTAAGGGGTTTTCAAGTGATATCTTTCATGTCCAAGTCTCAATACGGGACAGAAATATTACTATCTTTGAACATTCATCAATGCCAACGCTGATTAAAGAACATCTTAAGTGAGAACTTTCAATTTCCCATTTTCAAAGTGGTTCCGTGAAAAAAGAACAGATCCACTTACTTTCTAGCATTAGCATAAGCTGAGAGGGCGATATCAATGTCTACTAGTAAAGGTTGAGGTCTATCATCTTCTTCCTCCTCTCCTTCATCATCATACTGCATGTAAGGATCCCTGTTAATAGCATGCACAAAATATACATTAATCTCATATTACATCATGGGTGAAATTGAATTTATATGGCATTGATGATCACCAAGTACCTGTTAGGAATTGCAACAAACAAAATGAACATGATTGCATTCTCTATTTTGCTATTCATACACATCTAATGAGTTTATTCATTCAATTTAATAGATCTAATCATTAAAAAATTCACAGGAGTGAATACCTCACAACATGTGAGGATTTCAAATCCAAAACACGTAGTGGCTTTATAGAGTTAATTCAATTTTCACTGGGAATTGGATCTCAGCTGCACAAGATCCGATTGATAGACACATTTTCAGACATTAAGACAAATTCAAAGAGTGCACCCAAAGGCATGGCCTACAGACTTGGATCAATTTGCATCCTGAAATATAGAGTAATTAGGTGTTCAGTGTTGGTGTCAATGTTGGAAGGACAAGTTAGATTTTCTTCCATAGCTTAATCAACTTTGAGTTTACATACATGGTCCAGATTAAATTGTTGATAGCTCAAAACCAAGTGAGATTTGTCTAAAGACCAGTCTTATATCTAATTTTGTGTGTAGCTCAACATCAAAATGTCATTATCAAACTTGAAATCCCCGACAGCCCTGACTTACTAACCTGAGAAGCATTTGGAAATGATTCGTGTCGAGTTTTAAGCCTTTGATAGCTGATGCTACAGGATCACCTTGTGTTTGAGCTTCCTTGATGATACTTTCAATCTCCTTCCAATCTATCTGGTTAGCTACTGCACTACGGACTACTCGAAGGGCCTGCTCAACCTGTGAATACAAAGGATGAACAAACAATCTGCTCCTCTACAACAGAGACCTAACCCTTACGTTCTTACAAGAAGCGATTAATCAATACTGTCAAATAAAGGGATTAGAAATATACCATTTGTGTTATTCATCAATAAATACTCATATTTGAACATTAAAACGTTGTTAAATTTTTAAAAAGACTAAATGTAAAATAGTGTCTCAGAAATGGAATTATGGAGCATTCAGTAAACAATTCCTGATCAAAGGCCAAGTCAATCTAAATGATAACTTGGTTTTAAGAAATAGAGAAAAATCAAACAAGTATAATTCTGAATCTTTCATCAAAATTGGATGTAAAATAAGAAAGTTATAACTTTTATTAAAGTTTTTATTTATCTTCAACAAAACACAAAATCAAGATGATATCCAAATGAAACAAATGGTAATGTCACACACTCTCTATATTTTTTTTAATTGTATGAAGTGGAGAAGATTTCAATTTATTACAATAAGCGAGCGTTTCATTGAATCATACTACACATTCAAAGTTTGTAAATGAACAATATCATATAGAAAGGATTATGTATGAAAGGTCTGCATCAAATTCTGTCTCTAAGGTAGCAGTATACCAACATGTGACTACAAACCATACATATTATCAAGGAAATTAATATCCACCATGATACTTACCAGAGGGAGATTGATTTCAATCAGTGCTCCTTTCTTTTCATTTAGTTCCTGTTAAAGACATGACAAATAATTCTTTCCAATTCACAAGGATTAAAACTTAGTTATTTACATCATTAGTTCCCGCTGTTAATTTATCTGAATTATTTTTCACGAAGGCCCATGTAAAGAAAAAGAAATACAATATTTCAGGGTGGAAAAACAACCCGGTGGTTTTATGTTTCCACAAACAAGCCACCATATCACAAAATTATTTCACATCACATCTTATCTACAATATACCTAATCAAGAATTTGTATGAACACTTTTATAATTTATTTTTACTTTATTTATAGTTTATTTGTATCAATAAGATTCACCCTCCCTTCTTATGCTCATTCCCAAACTTGATTTTTGATTTTTTTTCATCTACAGAATGTAGAAAACAGTAAGCGGTAACAGTAAGAGGTAAACAAGCTTATAAATTTCCTAAATAGATAAAACAGATAACATATAATGCTTGCAATTCTTCATGTGATTTAGAATGTCATATAAGTATACTGCAAATGTTTACCTGATTCTTTTGAAGTGAATTGATTCTCTTTTCATGATCTTTCTTCACATTGTCCAGCTTTTTTAATGCTTCTCTTTCCTTCAAAAAATAGGGAAAAATGGTTGAGAAATTTATCATCATCATCACCATCATCATCATCATCATCATCATCATCATCACCATCATCATCATCATTGTCATCATCATCATCATCATTACCACCACCACCATCATCATCACTATCATCATCACCATTATCATTATCATCATCACTATCATTATCATCATCATCATCATCATCCTCACAAACATTGTCATCAATAGAGAGAGTAAAAATACACAACCCCTTGTAAAATTTTGATAGACAATGAAAAAATGTCTTTATCATAAAAAAAAAATAATAAGTATGTGAATTTACCTTGTCAAACTATGTTTGAGAAAGTGTGAATGCTATATTTACCTGCTGGAGAACCTTCATATCTAACTTCTGACTTTCCATCATTGAAAAGAACATATCCACAGCCTGGAACGAAGGTTATCAGATCAATATCAGTTAAACTTGCTCAGTAATAAAATGCTGCTCCTTTTTTTAAATGAACACTAGTTGTTGTTTTTTCTTGATAAAAACACATAAGATGAACTGGATATATGGTAGCCAAAATAACCATGTTATCATGCAATTTATCCTTTGAATTATGTCTCCCACAGTATAAAAATTCTGTCAATAGACAATTATATCTTGGACTTTCAGAAGCTTATTGATGTGAAATGAGTTCTACTCTCAACGAGCTACAAACACAACAGCAGTGAGGGTCAATATCAATAATGAGAGAATAGCCAAGAGCTATTTTAATGGGCACATTACTGTTTTTGATCATACAAAGCAGTTATTTACACAAAATGGTGCAATGATTCCTGATCAAATTGGGGGAAAGTTACTCTACTATTAATACTGCTAGAGCTGTTTATGCCTTTTCACAGGACTAGTTTTGTTTCTTTGTTATTGTTGAAATACATGCCAGCCAATGAGGATTGGAAATTTGCCAACCTAACTAATAACTTCCTTTCCAATTTCCTACTATACTGGGACAAATATAAATCCAGACTGGTGATAATGGAACTCTGATTCATAAACCACACTCAAAACATACAAAGATCTCTTTCAAAGGGCGTGGGAGCTCTATTGTCAGAATAATTTAATAAAAAAATATATATTGTTCAATTGTATTAATTTTAATGCATGTAGAACACTTACATTTCTTTATCAATAGAGGAAAGGGGATGATAGGTCTGGAAACAAAATATCTTGATATAAATGTTACAAATATACACAGAGCTTTTCTTCTAAGAAAGAGTGATTGGGGTTATTGACAGAATTCCATATAAAGATTAGAGTAGTATATATTTTTAGGGCTGGGACTAAAACCTGGGTACCCGGGTCCACCGGGAAGCCTCGGGTACCCGGGTAGTAAAATCAATATCCGATACCCGAAAATTGCTTACCAGTATAACGTACATGTATATGATTTGTATTGCATAGTGTAAGACATGATTGTAATTCATCACAAAAGAACAAGTCTCATTTTGAATCTCACCAATTACCCTTGAAATATCTATAAATCAACAAGTTTCTCAAGTTGTGACTGAGATCGTTCAATCGTCGCCATGTTTCTTTTGCAGCTTGAGCATATGAAGCGCCAGCCAATCACGTTTGTGTTACCGTTTTTCAGTTCATCATTAACCAAAAATGGTAACGCGGTCATGATTGGCTGGCGCATTCGATGCTCCGAAACCCTGAAATCAATTGACTTTGTGCACGTAGCGATAGATTCACAAACACGATGCAATACGACGCTGTATTTTCATTCATAAATTGGCTTGTGGCAGTGGCTGGATGACGTTACCTATGCCACTGTGTTATGGGGGTTGTTCCACCAGTCTTTTTCATGCAACATGATTTTCGGGCACCCGCCCGAAAATTACCGCGGGTACCCAAAGACAAAAATACCCGAAAGTCCCGGGCCTATATATTTTCTTTTCTTTCTTTAATATGACTATCCATAACTCATTGTCTTACCTGATCAAATGTATCAAATTCTAGGTATGGTTGTGATTCATGTTGTTTAAACAGGAATGGATGAAACTCAGTGTACCTGAAATAATAAAAAAATCATATTTCAACTTGAATTTGCTCCTGGGACTACTACTCTTGTCTAAATCTATCAAAACACATGGGTTGAGGGTCAGGGTTCTGATAGGGTTTTTGGTCCATACAAATGTGAGTTTTAATACTAGGTTTGAGGTTAGCTTTAAAGTATGGTTTCATGTGTATATTATCAATAGAGGTATTCTACCAGAATGCTCTTTCTGAGGAGAGCTTAACCACAGATCAGGATCATATGGACCTGGAACTGAACTCCAGTGTCACAATTGTGGTCAACATGGACAAAAGATCAAGGCCTGTCCTTTCTTCTTGGCCATGAAGAGAGAGCCTTACTTTTTGCAAACGAAACCAAAGATAATGTACAATATTTGTAAAGGCCTACTTCGGTGAATGGAATATGTATCGAAAAATTCCTGGAGACAACTCATTGCAAAAGTGACTGTATTGTCAGAAACGTTAAGAAATGGCATAATACTAATGTAACAGACTCTTTTTCAAGTAATAATCATGTTTGTGAAAATGCCGATGGCAGCGATGAAATCTACTAAATTCCAGACAATGATCCTCAACAATCGTCACAATTAAATGTTAAAGGGGAATCCAACCCAAATAAAAACTTCTTTTTATAAGAAAAAGAAAATCAGACAAGTTGATAGGTGAAAGTTTGAACAATATTGGACAATCAACAAGAAAGTTATGAATTTTTAAAAGTTGTAAATATTGGTAATCACTATACCCATGGAGACTTCAAATTGGCCGCATACGGGATGTCATAGTGATGTAAGGCAAGGACTACTCTTCCATGTACTCCAATACATTATTATGGCTAAAATGTCATTTTTTCCAAAGGTTTTATTTCAAGTTATATTTTTCTTTCATGAGGACATTAACTACCTGGGGGCCGTTTCATAAAGCTGTTCGTAAGTTAAGAGCGACTTTAAGAACGACTGGTGATCCCTTCTTACGCGCTAAACCGTCGCCAATGAATATACCATTTACCACAAGAAAGGATCACCAGTCGTTCTTAAAGTCGCTCTTAACTTACAACAGCTTTATGAAACACCCACCCAGATTATATTTAGATTACTACCCGAGGGGAATGGGTACTTAGGAGAAAACCACAAATCCCTGATAATAAAGTACATGGCCTATGGAAAGTTGTCCTTGCCCCTTGTCATAATTTACTTACCCAGTTGCCAATTTGAAATCTACATACTATTAGTGATCTCAATTTATAGCAGCTATAACTTTCTTATTGCTTGTCTGATTTCTTTCAAACTTTCACCATTCTGTTTAAATTATTTTTCTCCTTCCCAACACAACATTTTATAGCCAAGGCTGGATTCCCCTTTAATAATCGTGATGAAATTATTTGTAGTTCTAAAAAAAAAATTTGTGAGAACCTCAATTGGCTCACAAGATGATCCTATTATTAAAGATGACCTATTATCAGAAAATAATAATCATGAAGATTAATTCTTCACCAACCAGTAAGACACGGTGATGAAGATGTGCATAAATCAGCATACTATTTTTAAATAACAATATGAAAATCAAGAATAAAAGTGGTCTTAGAATAGCACATCATAACATAAGGTCACTTCTCCCGAATCTTGATGAAGTGGAAGTTACTGTGCAGGAGCCTGGATTCGACGTGTTGGCACTAAATGAAACTCATCATTTGTGGGAAAAATATTTGATGGCAGAATACTATTGAGGACTATGTTGTCTACAAGAAAGATCATAATATTCGCGGAGTATTGATTTAAGTAAATGAGAAAAGATTGAGCCATAAATTGAGGTAAGACTTGATAATGGATGAAGTCATGTCGTTGACACTGAAGTAATGCAACCTAAATCATCACCAATAATAGGTATTGCCTGGTCCAGACTGCCTAATTCTAATATTGTTTTATTTGATACTGTTGAAGTGATCTTAATGAAAGCAGATTACGAAAACAAAGATACATGTATAATTTTCTCTACATGATTTCAACTGTTATTACCTTGCAAGAGACTATGATAATTGTTACACTAATAAATAAAAATTAATGTGTGACTACTTTCCTTTAGTACAGATCATTGAAAAGAAGAATCACTCCTGATACATCAACAATGATCAACTTAATTTTTACAAAAAATTATACAACATTGCTGTAAGTAATGTTATGCATATTGGTACTAGTGACCATTCATTTGTTTATTTCATCTGGGGAAAGACCAAATATTCGCTATCAAAACAGTCCACGTTTACAGAACCTACAGAAGTTACAAGAATTTTAATGAAAATGATTTCTATGCATTAGACTGGAATGTCCACTATTTTTTCCAGAATATGTCTTAAATTACTCACAATTTGTTTTTCTACCTTTCTAACTAAATGTTTCTTTTATTTGAGTCTGTACAAAAATACCCTGTTTACTTTGAAGTTACATAACAAATCAATTTCTCAAATATTTAATTTAATTCCATTTTTTTATCACTTTGAATACTTTCAATCATACCGATAACCATGTAGTTTATATGGCTCGGTCAACTATTCCCCTTTTATTCTCACTTCCTTATCCATTTTATATCTTGAATTTACATACATGTGCATAAATTTATTCTATTTCTATATAATTTGTTTGTTCATTGTGTTATTGGTAACTCTATTTCATTTATCTCTGTATATCATGTATATTTTCATTGTCATATGTAAGAGTTTTTTTTGTTCGTTTGCATGGCCCCTTTGTAAAACAGCCTAGCACCTGAATAGGGCTTTTACCATGAATAAATAAATGAAGCGAATCAAATCAAAATAAAGATCAGCTGATGCCAAAATCCAAGTTTAGTGTTAATGTACAAATGACTTGCTGTGGCTTGCATGCTGTTAGATATACATATATCACAGTTAATTTCATGTTCTCGAGTGGACATGCCTAACATAGCGATATATCAGAAAATTTGTATAAAAATTCTTAGGGATTGAGATTTGTCTGAAAATGAGTGATCATCATCAACTCAAAAGTTGCACAACGATGACCAACATATTAAACTATTATACTTTGAAAACCACAAAGAAATCATTTTCTTTCAGATATAATGTCAGTATCATTGATAAATCAAATACTTACGTCAATAGTTCTGAATCTTCACCATCTTGTGATGCTGTGGGTTTCTTTTCTCTCTTTTGAATAATGTAGCCCTGGGTAGATATATATAAAATTACAATGCTTTATGTTCTATAAAGAATTAACTCAATAGAAGATGACAGAGAGAATGGTCATGTACAGTGATTCCTTAAATATGAGCATGTAAACATCGCCAACCAACCAACCAACCAAACTGGCTGATAAAGATTTACAGAGACATAGATGACAACAATACTGGCAACCTAACAGATTTTGAAGACCAAGTGAGTTCATGGTTTTTGGCAAAACTTGTAACATTGGCATACCTGTATAACCTGCTACAACATAACTCCATGAACAAAACAAAAAGATTCTGCGCATGTTTTGTTTAACCCTGACAATTTCATATTCATCATACATCTTGAATTGCAGAGAAAAGTATACAAAGTAGAAAGAATCAATAAAACTGGGGTCCACACATATGTTTCCACTGACCTGCTTAATATTTCAACTAATTTCATTCATATTTAAAAGGCAGACAAGATCAGCTGGTATGTAAAGCTGATCAATCACCTATTCTACCAATGGGACATCAATGCGCATGGCATGAAACACGCGCAAACCAGGATGCAAACAACTGTAGATGTAAAACGTCCTTAATAAATCACAGAAAAGGGAACAAAATATGAAAAGATATCTTGCCTTGCATTCCGAGCCTGACTTCTCCAGATACTGCTCTCCTTCTGACAAGGAGGCCATAACTCGAGACATGTCTGCATGTATATGATAATAAACAAACATCTTTCTAAAAATCAGCATTTTTACAGACTACTTAACTAAGGGGGTGTTGCAAGAAACAATATGCAATCAATTGCAAATATACCACTGCAATTATAAACTTGATAGATCAATATTAGCTCGCACTCTTTGTTTCAAGGAGCAGATTAGCAATCAATCACAAATTTGCAAATAATTGCAAGACACATGACTGATTTAAGCACCAAGAAAATTGACTTGCAATTGATCACAAGTTCTTGCAACACCCCATAAGGGTTACAATAGATGACAAGTGCTGAAACTATCTCTTAAATCCTACATTAACTATGATCTGTAAGGAGTCAGTATCATTACTCTGAAGTTAATTTAAATGGATGTATCAAATACAGACAAATACTTCATAACATTCTGCTTCTTATTCATCTTGTTTTATTTAAGGACATGTCATTTTCACCAAAGTTTGCACACAGTTACTTTAGCACCTGAATATTTCAAATATGCAAAAAAATAACATGGGTTCATGTGCTTGATTTTTTGCTATTGAGCTTTTAATCTAATCGTATTGGAAGTTCTCGAGAATTGCACATTCAAAAGAATTTGGCATTTTTCGACCCCACAAGATCAGTACGTTGGGGTTAAAAAGTTGAAATTTCTATATAAAATCTTACTTAAATGCTGCACTTTATTCAAAATCCATGTCATTTTCACCAAAATTTGCAAGTCTGTATATGAAGATTTACTTAAGCGGTGTAAACATTAACTAGCACATCAATGATTTGAAGCTCATCCGCCATCTTGCAACAAAATTTAACACAATTTTTAATTTCAGCCCAGTTGACACTGTAGAGAATTTATTGGCTAAATAATTTGAGGAAGCAAAAATGAAATTGATGCAGAAATGACAGGGAAGAAGCATTTTTTTTGTGATTTATGAATAAATTTTGTATTAATTAGCATAAATAATTTTCTAGTCAAAATTTCTAAATTCTGTGTAGAACCTTGGTGAACCTCATGTAGATCTCACATGGAACAAGAAAAAAACAAAATCAGTCAACAAATAAATAAGCATTTTTTGTGAGATTCGAAAAACATGCATAAATTAGCATATTTAATGAGTTTTGAAATTCTGCGTATAAATTTTGTATCCCCACCCAGAGCTTTCATATTCAAAGCAAACAAAATTGAAATTGATCAACAAATGAAGGAGAAAAAGCATATTTTGTGATTTATGAATCAATTTCACATAAATTAGCATAAATAACTTTCTAGTCAAAATTTCAAAATTCTTTGTGGAAGTTTGGTGACCCTCATGCAGCTCTACCAGATGGATGAAAAAAAAATCAAAATTGTATAACAAATAAAGAAGTTGCATATTTTTGTGATTATGAATAAATTTTGCATAAATTAGCATAATTTTCTAGTCAATATTTAAAAATCTGTGTACAAGTTTGGTGAACCTCATGCAGCTATACCAGATGGAAGAAAAAAATATCAAAATCGGTCAACAAATAAAGAAGAGGCATTTTCTGTGATTTATGAATAAATTTCGCATAAATTACCATAACTTTCTAATCAAAATTTCAAAATTCTGTGTAGAAGTTTAGTGAACCTCATGAAGCTCTACCAGATGAAAGCAAAAAAAATCATTATAGGTCAACAAATAGAGGAGCATTTTTGGTGTATTTTGAAAAATGCGCATAAATTAGCACATTCAATGAGTTTCAAAATTCTGTGTACAAATTTTGAATCCCCCACCTAGTGCTGTCATATAAAGCAAACAGAATTGAAATTGGACTTGAAATGACAAATATGAAGCATTTTGAAATTGTGGACGGACAATAGACGATGGATGAGGCCATGCCACCGCATAAGCTCATCTGGCCCTTCAAAAATTAGGGGTTCATATGCTCGATTTCAAACTATCAGCAGTTTGTTGGACTCAGCAAGTGTGCTATTCAAAACACCCAAAAATGTGCCAAATGCTTTGTATCTAATGTGAGGAAAAATTCCAAACCACTCTACCATTTATTCAAAATCGAGGTCATATTCGCTATACTTTGCAGCACTTCAAAGTAAAATATTCAGAAATTGTAATGGTATTTAAAAAACATTTGTTCATGAACTATTTTCTACAAATTAGCTTTATAAAATAACACACGTGATATATAGCTGATTAATCACCTGTTCATCTATTTTGACGTCAATGCGCATACAGTAGTGTAAAATATGCATAGATATGATGTGCACAAAACAAATATAACTGTGGAACGTCCTTTATTTGCTATCTTTATTCTTTTCTCAATCCATTTCGTTCACCATCTTTTGTCTTTTGAATTTTAGGCACATTATCTTCTCTTCAATAATAAATATTTCATATGGACAGAAATGAATACACATTTTTAGGTATTTATGTTGTATATTTTGATGTAAATAAAGAAATCACAAGAATTGTTATACACCGACCTTGCTGGATGTCAAATCCATTATTTCCTCTAGCATTTGAAGGGAATCCTTGATTCTGAAGGCAGTGTTCAATCAAGGCAGGTCCAAAGACTGTATGAATAAAAACAAATGAAATCAATGATCATACATTATCAACATTTTCATATTATATTCTGAGTCCTGTTTCATAAAACTTATCATTCATAAGTGCTACAATTCTATGACAAAGCTCTTTTCGACCAATCCAGGGACATGATTTCAGAAACTGCTAAGTATTTAACTGCTAACTATGACCCATTTTCTGAAGTCAGGTTTCATTCAAACTCTGGTCTAAAGTTGTGGTGTAACTATGGAAAGCCAATTGTGAAATAAAATGTCAAACAGTAGAGATTCAATGTATCAGCTCATTCGACTCTTGGGTTATTCATAATTGCCTAGGAAGGTTAAATAAGACAGTTGCATTCAACATTATAGAATCAGGAAAGAGCACAGCAATTTTTTTTATTTTTTTTACATTTATGATTACCCATAATTTTACAACAGAGTTAAACCATGGTCTAAGTTAAACCAGACTTTTGAATACGGGCCATACAGCATAACGCAAGCCAGACTGTACCAGAATGGAAGTAAATAGCAATAACTTCTAACTTGCCATTGATGATAAGTCTCATGATACAGGGCTCTGAAGAGTGCATTGACACTGTTCACAAAGTTCTTACACTGAATGACACAAGTATATGAAGAATACCATCCATAAGATTGGAAGGTTAAGCCATAATCACAGTTTGAAATTGAGTACTCCAAGTCAACATTATCTGGGGATACTGTGTTTAAGCTCACGATCTAAACACTATGAAATATGTATTGCCTTCTATTGTTCTATGGTTGGTATTACACAAGAAAAATCAACTTTTTTCAAGACCTATCTCAGACAAGTATATATAGGCGAGGCTGATCTCTACCCAAATAAAAATCATAGATCAACTGATCAAATAATTGTTGATCAAGTTGATCAATTATTCTTAACTTACTAAAATGAGGATTGAGTAGTTTCCTGATGTTATCCCCTGGTTTTCCTGCAGCTAAGATCTCTTGAATCCTGGAATCAAAGACATGGAGGGGATATACAGAGAAAGTACAGAAAGGGAAGAATGAATTACAAGATTTTAGAATGAAGAAAGGGTATTTCACTGAGCCGTTTAAAAAAAATTATCCCATAAATTTACGAACTTGAATAAGGAAAACCTATACCAATTGCTAATCCATTGATATGACTCAATCATAACCTTGAATGGTTTCCAATCTATCCATTTATGCAAGGGCCTCTTTCCTGCAAATTACCAATGTTACTTGCCCCTTTTATCTGATAAAAAATGTTTTTTCTTGCTCTCTGTTAATTCATAAAACTATAACCCTTCTGGTAGATCATCCTAAAACCAAGAATTCCAAAGGATATCAATTGAAAAAATAAGTAAGCCTGAGTCATATCGATTATTTTGAAAACCGGTGTTCGACAGCTTTAATTCGATCGAACATCGATGCATCGAAATTTGAAGGCGGGGAAAATCTAGTCATTTTTTTTGCTCCGGCCGGCCGTCGATGCATGCGCTATGCATGCACTACATGCACTGACGGTCTGCGCTGGCTGCGCTGGCCGCGCCGGGTGAGCGTTGCAAAAGCAGATGACAGAGCAAAGTTCGTTTGTATTTTCCATGATCACAAAACACAAAAAAGGCCGGGGGCAATGCAGAATTCTTCCCAAAATATCTTCAACAATGATATTTGCAGATGATAACATATAAGTTTAAAATGAAACAATATTAAAGACATGAATCACGCAGAGTCGATCCGAATGATTTTCGGTCAACTAGCATTCGCAGTCCAGCCTCGCACAGACCAGCCCCGTCCGCAGCCCCGTTCACTCACTCTCCCGAAACGACAGGCATGCTTGCCAGCGCCATCTAACAAGTGCAAACAGCGGGGAGAGCGCTGTAACTTGCCTGAGATTGTGTAGTTGGCGGGGTAGTTGGATCCAAAATTAGCTCCAAATAAATTGATGGAAATAAATACGTAATTTTCTCTGGATGGTCATTTGAATTGGTATTCAATGCTGATATATAACGATTGTGAGGAAAGATTGGAAATATGAGTTCTGACGATGTTCGAGACTTAATCCTAATAATGATAATCCATTTATTTTAGACACAAGAGCTTGTGATCGAAATAAATACGAATGTCTCGGATCGAGCTCTAACTTCATATAAATTATTATTGGATGTAAAATAATTACGATTTAATAAGATTTTATGGCCATACTAAAAATATTGACGATGTCAGCAAAGTATGTTATGTTCATATGGAAGAATTAATAGTATTATACTGGCATTATTTTTATTTTTTATTCCATCTCTGGACGTCTCCGAGCTCCGAGAAAAGAAGCACAATGCGCATGCGCGTTCGATGACGTCTGACATATTTTCCATTCATGAAATCAGAGCCCAAAGTTGGGCACAAACAAGCTTCAAATTGATGGGAAAAAATATCAAATGTAATTTTTCTCTGTTGTGTCATGTAAAATATTATTATATGGTGATATTACGATCATCAAAAGAGTTTCTACATGTTGACAATGTTCGATAATCAATCCTGACGTGTAATTATTTTTTTAGACAAGTGCGATTCCACTCACTCAAGTCGATCGTCACGTGATGTCCGCCATTGAAAATTGAAACGAAATACAAACGTTTCACATCAAGCTCTAAATTCATATTAATGATTATCATATGCAAATTATTGTTAAATATTACGATTAAATCATGTTCTATGGTCATGATATTAATATTGTTCATGAAAGCAAGATTTACTTTTATACGTTGATCGCATCCATTTTCCGGCCATTTTCTGATTTGATTAAAGCACAGTACTGCGCATGCACGATCAATGGCGACTTCCATTCATAAATTCATCGTGCATAAATTATCTCGGCACGAGCAGACGAGCCGTGCAGACGAGTAAGACTCGAACTATGATCGAAATAAACTTCAAATTAATGGTGAATAGGCATCATAATTACACAATCCGTTTCATTTTGGGGGCAATATAAATGAAGTAAGTAGTAGTCGAGACGGATATTATTGTTTATTTTGATGTTTGATTGTGTGAACCAAATGAATCGGCCGGCCAACGTATTTTTTTTTTTTTTCGATGCACCGATTTTGCAAAATCTGCATCGGCGTTCGATGACATCGATCGAACACCGATTTTAAAATCGATTCGACTCAGGCTTAAAAATAAGGATTCTTGACCAAGAGACAGACATCTCTGCACTTTATAGCTGATTTATTCTAAATATCTCATTCTCTACACTAACTATATTAACATTCGCATGCACAAATTTTGAGAAAGAGTTTAAATTTATGCTTGTTGCTTTGTTTTTAGCATTAAAGAGTCCACTGTAAATTGACATAAAGTCAGAACATAGCATCCAGCTCACTGTTATAGAAGAGCATTGGACTATTTCTCAATATAGGCCAAGCACTGATTAAGTGAGATAAATGCAGGAAATCTGCTTAAGCATGGTTTTGGTCCATTGATACAAAACCATCTTTGTGAATAGGGGCAAATAATCTAAGCATGTTACCAATTGACCACCATTTCTACACATTGGAGCACCCATGTAATACAATCAAAGTATCTAAAAATCTTGTTAATGTATGGGAATATCTTACCTCTCTAATGGAGGAATAGGATCTGGCTGTCTAGCTGTGTCTACAGGATATCTTTCTCTGACTGCAAACCTAACATCATCACTATCCTTTCGGGTCCTTAGAAGGGTCAAGATTGTATACTCATGATCTGTCAATGCAACATTTCCCTGTGTGCATAGAAATGAAATACCTTTAGCCCCTCATCCAGTATAAATGTTTATCTAGTCATTTTGAATTCACAAAGGATCGATGGATGAATATTCAAATATTAAAAAATAATAGATGTTGACACTATAACACTTTTCTATTAGAAATATATATTTCCCACTAAATCTGTTGTACCAAGCTTTTCCATTATCAAGAATACTACATAATACAGTACTGTAAATTGAATAAAACTTCAAACAAAGATGTACATGACCTCACATAATTTGAAAATTTGACCCTATCATCCTCATGGACACACATGTGGTATTACCCAAGGATCATATGTACCAAGTATGAACTTGATGCAGAAATAAAGAAATGAGAGTAAGTTGAACAAAAATTATAACATTTTTGCAAAAGACTAACAGGCAAAATTAATCACTAAGTCTCTGCCGAACTTTGTTCAGGCAAGACAAAAAGCATACCAGGGTTGACTTGCCCCTTAATTTTAAGCTTACCCTGTCATAAAGTTCAACAATAACATGATAAGCAGCTTCATCAGATCCAAACTGCAAGTCAACAACCCTGTCAACACCTAGCTGCTTGATCTCTACTAAACGTCTAGATTTCAAGTGCTTTCTCAACTTCATGGAAAAGTTTGATGGCATCTGGCTCTTGGGCCAATCAAACGAAGTGGTGTGCATCCGAGTTCCAGACTCAAATAGAAGGACCACTTTCTGGTCCGTCCTGGAAAAGAAATTGACAAAATAACAAACTAGTGAAGACAAGTTTGAGATGAGAACTTTGGGATTTATCCGCAAACATTTGCCAGCAGTACATACGGCTTGTTGTACATCCTGCTATATAGCCAATAGCATAGATTCATCACAATTTGGAAATCCCTTCTCTGATTTATTATAATTTCTACCAGAGGATACACTGATCAGAAATGCAAGCTGGGCATTATATTAACTTATTTGTAAATTTAACTCATTTATACACTTACCCTCCAAGTCGAATCAGGTATGTCTTGTTATTTACATCATAGACATTAAGAACACGAAGTCCAAGCAATCTGCATGATAAAATAGAAAAGGGAAAAAATTTAAATCTTCTTAAACCTCGGGGAGGGAGGGGAAGGGGGCATCACCTTTGTGCTGTTAGTGTCGTCAGCAGGGCAGTGTCCCACACATGTGAATGGAGAGAAGGTTAACTAAGTAAGAAACAAGGCATAAGCGATTTTGTGTCTCGCCCACTTATGAAAATAACCAGAAATATCGTGATTTGCTAGGGCACGCAACAGGATTGTATCGAAACTTCATTGTGAAATGACTGGGATGGAATAACACTTGTCATAAGAGTCTTGCACATAAACTTTAATGTTGACCTCAAAATGAACTTTGACCATACCATGTGACCTCCCAACACAATAACATGCAGATCCCCTACATACATCTACCATCCAAGTTTGTTTAAAAAGTGATTTATGGTTGCACAGTTATGTGTCATAAGAGAGTCTGGAAGGAAAACTTTAACGTTGACCTGAAAATGACCATTGACCTTACTATATGACCTGCGACTGCAGCATAACATGCAGGTCTCCTAACTACATCGACACTCCTAGTTTGGGTGAAAAGTGACTTGCACTTGCGGATTTAGGTGTCATAAGAGAGTCTTGCATGTAAACTTTTATCGTTGACCTGAAAATGACCTTTGACCTTACCATGTGACCTCCAACTGCAGCATTACATGCAGGTCCCCCGAGTCCATCTACCACCTGAGTTTGGTTGAAAAGTGACTTACGGTTGCGGAGTTAGGTGTCCAGTCCTTCACGTTTATAATTTTGTGGAGCTCAATAAATCGCTCTCCTTATTTTTTCAAGTTCAATTGAGCTTTTCAGAATCGCTCTCCTTGAGGAGCTCAAATCAATTTAATTCAATACATATGCTTAATTGTAGATTTTTCTTAAAATTGTAAATGCAATAGCTGTGTAGCTATCATGTAATCTGTGGTGAAACTAGGCCTGAGCCATTACGTTTACAAAATATAGCACCCCTGCTTTAAATGATTACTAAAATTTCACATTATACATAATACATCTTTAAATCCATGAAATGGCCATCTACTTTCCATAATTCCTTGAAATTATTTTGATTTAGTTGAAAACTATCAGGAAAATGAAGAATATTCATCTCTTTCTTGACTCTGATTGATGATGTTACAACCGACTGCAGCATAACATGCAGGTCCCCCAAGTCCATCTACCATCCAAGTTTGGTTGAATAGTGACTTACGGTTGCAGAGTTGTGTCATAAGGTTTGTTACGGACGGATGACATTTGGATCTCTAAGTCTCGTCTACACCTCTGGTGGGCGAGACAAAAAAGGAAGAAGAGTATATCTACCCATATGATGTGTGTGTGTGATTGCGATTTTAGAAACAGATATCAATCAGATATGACTAGGAGGCCTATGTATGATGATCTCAATAATATGTGGTGGATATGTCCCTCTGAGAAGACCCACAATTTTACACTCAATTTTCTGTTCCAATGCATAGCAATTTTCTCTTCCTGAGCAAAATATGAAACATTGTTCTATAGCATAATTTTTATCTTTTCTTGTTGTTGCTCTGGCCACTTCACTCTGTTCCAAAGAGCATTTCCTTTTTATGTGGTGAAATTGGCTCACACACTTTAAAGCCCATAGAAGCTGAGCAGTATAAAAAAAAGTTCACCTTTTTCTGCTTCCAGCAAGTCAGAGCAGCAGTGAATGCTTCTTGCCCACTCATAAATGTGCATACATACCACTGCGCAAGCAAACACCAGTAAAGAGACCAGTTTTCAATCCATTTTCACAAACAATTGTAGTTTCAAAGGTAGCAATGCAACACTGGCCTCAAAACTAGATCTTGCTGTCCAACATCACAAAAATTCCCTACTGAGGCATTTCTACTTGCCTTTATTTCAGAACTAAATCATACATGTAGTTTTTAAGACACTTAATGGAAAACAATATGGTAGTATAACTTACAATTTTCTTTGTTTCAATGTTTGTGAGTCGATCAAAGGCCATTAAAAAATAAAACAAACAGGCCAGCGAAAAAATACACGGGAGCGCATAGCGATTTCGCTCTTGTAAATTTTGAAATCGCACTTGCAAACCCAATAGAGAGAGCGATCGGGGAAAATAAAATCGCTCCCGTGATCTTGTGTACAGTAACTAGCTCGGCCATACTTCTGCTGTCTTCCCTTCGTGCGTGGGTTATAACGTGCACGTAATGTACCATTCACATCAAATTCACATTCACAAAGCTCAGCGCAGTGAGCGCACTAGTACGGTACTTACGGTAGATGAAAAAATGGCAGCCGTGTGTTGCTGCCCTCTACGTTCAATGAGGTGTGCTTTTATCAATGCTTTCCGATTAGAATTTTCGATATCCTGGCGAATCAATGCGAGCGACCTAGAATTTCACTTTCCTATATTTTATATGAATTATGAAAGGTATTCTTGGAGGATCTATTTTCTCTCTAGTGAATACAAAAATTATTCCCAAGTTACTAATGGAAAATAAATTGCAACTGTATGGAAATTAGTAATTTTGGTCACAAAAGTGATATTTTAAAGGGGAATCCAGCCTTGGCTATAAATGGTTGTGTTGGGAAGGAGAAAAATAAATTAAACAGAATGGCGAAAGTTTGAAAGAAATCGGACAAGCAATAAGAAAGTTATGGCTGCTTTAAAATTGAGATCACTAATAGTATGTAGATTTCAAATTGGCAACTGGGTAAGTAAATTATGACAAGGGGCAAGGACAACTTTCCCATAGGCCATGTACTTAATTATCAGGGATTTGTGGTTTTCTCCTAAGTACCCATTCCCCTGGGGCAGTAATCTTAACATAATCCAGGTAGTATATTGTTTTATGTCCTCATGAAAGAAAAATATAATTTGAAATAAAACTTTTGAGAAAAATGACATTTTAGCCATAATATGTATTGGAGTACATGGAAGAGTAGTCCTTGCCTTACATCACTATGACATCCCATATGCGGCCAATCTGAAGTCTCCATGGGTATAGTGATTACCAATATTTACAACTTTTAAAAATTCATAACTTTCTTGTTGTTTGTCCAATATTGTTCAAACTTTCACCTATCAACTTGTCTCATTTTTCTTTTTCACATAAAAACAAGTTTTTATTTGGGTTAGATTCCCCTTTAATGATTTTTTAAAGTGTGTGCTCTGTACAGCATTTGCATGCCATAGTCCTACCTGTAGATTCCCCACAGGCAGGATGGTTGCAGTGAACAAGTGTGTACGCCCTTTATTGGTGGAAAGTAATATGGCAAAAAAAAATTCATTTTTCAATCTCTATTTTTAATTAAGAAAAAATAACTTAAAGAATCAAATTTACATAAGAGCCAAGTTATATGATGAATAGCTGTATTGGAAACTGACAGTGTAAAAAAATCAAGCATTTGTCCCATAGAAAAAGAAAAAATAAGCCAAAATTGCCACCCTTATTTAAATTATTTTGCCACACATGTATGGAGATGTAACTGACAACAAGGTTATATCATAACCTTGTTCATTGAATGAGTGAATACAAGTGTGCTATTCTCTATCACCTCGTACCAAAATCGACCTAGAATTTCACTTTCCTATATTTTATATGAATTATGAAAGGTATTCTTGGAGGATCTATTTTCTCACCGATACCGTACAGGTAAGTGAATTTCGATTACTTCTTGCTTTTCGGTCAAAATCTTGCGGATTAGCGTCGATATGGCATCGTGTTCGTTGGAGTTTGTAGAGTCTATCGCAACGTGTACAAAGTCAATTGATTTCCGGGTTTCGGAGCGTCACGTGAATATGCATGAAATTGCAGAGTCTCGATAATTTTTGATCGATACTGGAGCGATCCGATCACGAACCAAGACCATTTCCCGTGTAGACAAGGTGACCGGATATCGTTATCGCTATCGATACTTTCGCACGCAGTCCGAAGGAATTATTTTGGCGACCACGTAGTCATGACGTGATCTGCGCAATTGGCCAATCAGCGATCTCCGATTCGCTGAGCCGAGATGGTCTATCCGTTGTACAGTCTATAGATGAAGGTGGGCTGCAGTGGTATACCGTATGCACGTAGTAAGTGCGTAAATATAACCTTTTACTGCCCTGCGATGATTTGGAACTTGTAATTTCGTGATGGAGAGTAAGTATAGGGTGTCTGAAGCCACACTGAAAAGTGTCAGCATAAGAGAGGCTGATTTAGGGGAAAATGTGGCACATTTTTTTCGGGAAGTTCAGGCTACTAGAAAAATGTGATCTGAATTGATTATTAACTTGTGTTTGGCATGTATGGAAAGAGAAAATTCAGGGGCTTCTTTTGACAGTAAGGACAAGTTTATATGATCATTTTAAATAAGGATTTAGAGATAAATTGCAAACCCTTATTTTTGTGTGTGTTGAGATTGCCATTTCCCCATGCGTTTTCTATGAGAAAATGAAATTTCTGTTTTGCACAATTTTTGTCACTTTGTCACAATTTTTCATTGTGATCTGGTTTCCAAATCTTTATAAAAATCATACCATCAGAAAGAGCATAAAAAATCCTATTGGACTCTTTATGGACAAGTTTTTGGCATTAATAATAAATTTATAACAGCTCTCGGAAGCTAAAAATTTGGATTTGTGTGTGTCCATTTCTTAACTACACAGTCTATGGCAGAGAAATGCTGAAAATTGACCTAATTTCATTCTTCTTTTTTGCAGCCAATAATCGGATTTTTTTCAAAAATGTTACATTTCTGTCAGTCTGAAGGTCATTTCTCTTCAAATTCACAAAGAAAATGTGATGTTTTCTTGAAATAAGAAAAATAATATTTTTCTCCAGACACCCTAGTAAGTAATGATTTTTTTTTTTAATAATGAAATTTTCATGCGGGCAGTTTTAGAGCATGCGGGCGGTGGACGCAAATCTAAAGCTTTCATTCTCTTGGCCTAAATATTTTTTTACAGAACAAAATCTGCAGATTTTCCCTTGTTGTAAATTCGATTCTGGAATATCTCTGTCAAAGAGTGTCAATATTTAATTATATCAGACAATGAGTTGATTGAAGCACCATAATTTTCTTATTCCAAAAGCTTTCCAATGATATCAAATTTGTTGGGATTCAAAAGTTCAAGATTTCAAAAAGTCACCGAACTCCCTAATTGGAAGAAGGCAAGCAAGTGCAAAACGAAGACGGTCGCCGCCAGGTGCGCCGCAGCGGCCCGGCTTGGGCCTGGGTGGTACGGTATTCTCGTTCGGACCGTAGAGTCCCGCTAGCCGCTACGGTACCGTACCGGTACCGGTACGTGTAGCGCCACATTCACACACCACACGAAGTCACGACACGCACAGCACAAACTTTAAATTATTACAAAATGCACACGTTTTCAAAATTATATTTTTACAAATACCAAGAGTTTAAGGACACTTACTTAGATCCAAGTTCGTAAAGTATTGCCCGAAGGTCAATAGTTGTAAATCTGGACTTCATTTTTGAAATATTCTGAATGAAGTATCTGTTCCCAATTGCAAAGATACAGCGTTTCTAAAATGTCAAATGAAAAAAGAATTATTCGACTTTGCCATCGTGCCATGGCGCTGGCGCTGGCAGAATGGCGCCTTGCTGATGACTGACACATAAAAGTCCCAGGCCACGGCACCAAAGCTCTTGAGCAAGGCGTTTAATCAACTTTACTCTTTTATCTTACACTATGATTTTATGATTAAGTAAATGGAAATACTGCATGACCCTATAAGTTTGATAAAATATCAAATAAATGCACATGTATATATTCCAGCAACTCCTGGAAAAAATTAGATTGATCGGTTGAGTCATGCATGAGTAATCAAAGATTTAATTAAAAATGACAATTTTTTAAAAGTCACAAGAGTCGTTTTTCAGATTGTGTAGTTGGGCTAACAAGTGTTTTTTGGTGAAATTTATGGTGCTAATGCTGTTTTATTAACCATCATTTAGCCACTCCACACAAATTTTGATAACGTATGTTCATGGTTGAGTGAGTAAAATTTTTTGTGACGTATCATCATAGGGGTTTATGGTAGTATCCTCTATAACTAAAAAAATATGTTAAAATAGGAAAATGGTAGTGGCTTAAATCCCTCCCCCAACTTACAAAGTTACAAATTGATGCAGAGGTTCGAGTCCCGGTCACGTCTATCGGTCCCAGACGTAAATAATCATATCTGATCATTGATTCACGTCTGACAAAAGTCAAATACACGCACGCGTACAAAATGTCTATGGGAGAGGAAATCAAAATTTTAACAAAAGTAAAATGAGGGTTTGTTTCATGGACGGTTTTTGTTACTTCTGCCACTAATTGAACAGTTTTTCCATAAACTTATTACAGCACATGGTTTCAGAGGGAAACTATATATCCAGAAGGCGCCAACACCAAAATAATCATTCGATACGGCACATAGTGGGGCCAAGGCCTTGAACTTTGTTCTTATTTACATAATTTTCTAATATTGCGTGCTCACTGAAGCATTAGACATCGGGATTTTCATAAAAATCAAATCAAATGAAGTATGCAAGGAGGTTTGTGACAGATAGCAATTTTTTTCCAATAACGTAAAAAAAGAGCTAATCACATTCCACATGTTCATTCAAGCGTGAATGTTTAATCAAACGCCTTCGAATCAGTGTAGCATGTTAATTGGTCATAAACATAACGAAAAAAGTTGATAAGATAATTTCAGTTCCCAAAATGAAACAATACTTGCCTATGTATTTGAAAATCTTATTTTTGTTTTCATTAAATGTTTATTGAACCGTGAAAGGATGAACATTGTTGAAGATACTCTTCCTCAAAATGAATGTCATCACATTTGATCATTTTCATCGACAGAAATATGTTTTAAAAAAAATCAATTTATAGCAAATTTTAACTTATGTTTATTCAATCTTGAATTTTTTTTAAATAGTTGAATCGTATTTTAGAAAATAGCTTTTAAAAGTCTTCTGACGATATGTCATGATGAGAATATGGAATTCGTTCAAACAAAATGGAATGATATGATATTTGGCTTGTGATTTTTTAAAAGTGACAATTTTGCCTTCAGGCGGTGCTCATTGAAGCATGACAAGTAATACGTCCGTAACATTCACTCAGTGCACGCATGTGTAGCTTATAAAATTACATAAACATTACCTACACACATATACAAATATATACATATATATCAACTTTAACAAAGATTGCATTGTGTTATTGAAATGCCAATTTCTTTACTTTCTCGCCATATACGTTTATTCGTAATTCCTATATTTATTGTGCATGGTTTCACGAAGTCAAATTTGTTGGCCGCATAGACATGTTCAGAGGCGTTGATCGTGAGAGGGCAGGGGTCTCCTCCATGACAACAATTGCCAATTGAACCTACTCCAATTTAATTTTGATGAATTGGTCAATTTACTATATGCAATGCGAATGTACGCTTCAAAAAGCATTGGAAAGCACTATAAATCCATTAAACCCAGCATACTCATTAAACAGCATACAGCTTCTTTTTACATTTTTTTTTCACTCTGCCCCCCCCCCCCCCATCCGAAACAGGGATCGACATCCCTGAATGTGTTGGTAGATAAAAAATAATGATCAAATATACAAAAGAAGGATTACATGTTCAGATAATATACACTGTTTTTCAACACGGTCTTGTTGACATAAAAATCAACGTACAGAAAATGCATAAAATACCTTGATTAAAGAAAAAAGAGTGAGTAAACCAAAAGGCATGAAAATACTTGTGCATGGGTGATAAATTCGGATTGAAAATACAATCTGGCATAGAAATATAGGATGGATAGCCGAAAGAACATTAAGAGAAAGTGATTTTCTTATAAATTATTTTTAAATTATCAACAGAATTTGAATTTTGTAGATCCGAAGGTAAATAATTGTTCCATATACAGGGCTGTCGCTAAAAAGGGGGAGGGGTGCGACAAACCCCCCCCCCCCCTCCCAACTTATTTGGATATCTAAATCAGCGCTGCCGTCGGGAAAAATGGGGGAGGGAAAGAAGAGGAAGAGAAAAAAAAAGAAAGGAAAAGAAAGAAAGAAAGGGACAACGAGGAAGAGGAAAACAAAAGGAAGGAGAAAACTCAAAGAGAGAAGAAATGGGGTAGACATGCAAGGTTTTGATTAGGTAAACCTGTGTGTCGGTGTAATCAAAGATGCGGAGTCTGAGATGTTAATTGGAAAAAATATAAATTGTCTGTTACGCAAGCGCAGGGCAGATGGACTGACGCTTGTCGGGAAAATGACAAACTGTCGGGTCACGCAGGGCTGTTCTAGCTGCGCCATGTACCTTGTTCTATACTTGGTCTTTGAGTTCCATTATCTTTGTCGGTAAAATAATGTCAAATTGCATACTATTATCGTATTTTTTAAATTTTCTTTTTGCAATGCTGTCGTGGAGAGCTCTCTGTAGGCTATATACCGACAATCATTTTTTTTTGCCTCCAATTAGAGGATTTATTTACACCATCGCAACATAACACATTATAAAAATGAATATACATGAGATGACATGACATTTTGAAAAATTATATCGATACAAAATAGTTATGCAATCATCCAATAATCTTACATGAGTTATAACATATTGAAGACATAAAGTGATAACAAAAGATTTACTGAGTTTCATACGTATTCGGTAATTTCTCTGGGTAAAAAAACATATCTTTTTCTGTACCGAGCTTTCATTTCTACTCTATACTTTCTATTTCTCTTAAGAATATAAATTTCAGACTACCTCTCTTTTCTTTTCCGGATATGTTTCTTGAAACAATGACTTTGTGAATGCACCAAAGTGCAATGGTCAGAAGTAAAACCAAATTTTCGTCTACTTCATGTTTAAACATAATTTTATAATTGATTTCTAAATCTTTATGAAATAATCTTTTAGTCAGTTCTTTCAAATATTCAAAAAAATGATTTATTGAAATCACAAGAAATGAAAGCGTGGTGGATATCTTCGAAGTTTAAAATTAAATTCGCGTAACTTGCACTCTTGAACTTGATTTAGATTACGTTTAAAAGTAACTTCCCAATCAAAATGAGTTCCTTTCTTATTTTCCCAGTAAATACAACACGTATTGGTGTGCATGTAATCGGGACAAAGCAGTTTAGATAAGATTTTGCTACTACATTCACTGATACATTTATCTTTATCTCCAATAATCAAAAGTGGTATTTGTAAATGTGGAGCTAATTGTTTTGGCTGAGTATAGGGAGTCGAAGTGTTCCAGATTTTGGGTATCGATTTCCTTAATTTAGAGTAATCATACATTACATTACATTTTTCTTTTCTAGTTTTAAGCCTTAAAGCAATGTTTTCTGTGGAGAGAAAATTTCCATCACAAATTACATCCTTTATAGGTTAGACCACTTTCATACCATCCTCTAAAAAATAGAGTGTTTTTGTTGTATGTAATATTTTCGTTATACCAAAGAATTTGTTTCAGCTTGTTACTTTCCGTTGCATATATTTCCTTTTTAGTTTAGGGGAGTGCTTGACCTGATTCTCACCCAGGCTTGTAAAATTTGTCCGTAAAATAGCGGTACACGCGATTTGACAACTTTCTTACCGACAATCATTAGAAATTACGATTTAAGGTATGTTATAATATTTTCAAACATCACTTGAAAGCAAAGCTTCTTCTTCGATATAATAAAACAAACTGAAATTGCTATTTATTGGCATGCTCTATTGCATTTTTGTCCACAGAGCTTATTATCCAGATGTTTCTTAAATTCTGTTGGATGGCAGCTGCTTACTTTATTTATTTTGTTTTTTTATTTCTTCGTTTCTTTCTTTCTTTGTTTTTTGTCACGTTTCTGTGTTGTGTTGTTTTTGTGGGTGTAATTTAATTGATAAAATGTTGTCACGTGTATTATTACTAAGTAGTAATATCAAAAGTAATGTATAAAAAAGGGAACCTTATCTACAAGCATTCTGCTTCTAAGGTTTCCTCCACTTTTCCGTTTTTTATGTACTTAAACATGAATTAATATGTAGTGATTAAGAATGCTTGCTATCTATACTTATAGTCTACGTGTGTAATGGTTGCTCAGCTTAGTTATGTCAGTTAAGTTATCAAAGTTTTGTAACATAACGGATTTGTGGAAATAAAACCTAAATGAAAAAATGAAATGAAAGGTCTAAATCTAAAAAAAATTCAGCTCGCGCTTCGCATCATATATTTAGTAAAATTTTGCTGAAAATGTTGCTTAAATTTCCCTAAGAATATCAAAAATTTCGCGCTCGCATTAACATACACAGATTGTTATATTTGATATGCAAATCTGAGTTTGTTCTTTGTATGAAAAAGTGTGAAAATCTTAAGTTTTCAAGTCAAAACATCAAAAGTTCTCAGCTCGCGCTTCTGTACCGACAGTGATAAGAATGTCTCGGTTTAAAGTCTAAATCTCAACAACAAAAAATCACATCATATATTTCGTGAAAATGTTGCCTAAATTTCACTCAGGAATATCAACAATTTCCGCTCGCACTTCGCGCTCACATTGAGATACACAGATTGTTGAATTTCATATGCATATATCTGAGTTTGTTATTTTTATTTAAAAAAAAGTAAGAAAATGTTAAGCTTTCAAGTCAAAACATCAAAAGTTCTCAGCTCGCACTTCTGTACCGACAGTGATAAGAATGTCCCGGTTTAAAGTCTAAATCTCAATAAAAAATCGCATCATAATTAGTAAAATTGTTGCCTAAACTTCCGCTCGCATTGAGATACACAGATTGTTAAATTGCATATCTGAGTAATTTGTTCTTTATATAAAAAAGCTTGTGAAAATATCAAGTTTTTAAGTCAAAACATCAAAAGTTCTCAGCTCGCGCTTCTGTACCGACAGTGAAAAGAACGTCCCTGTTTAAAGTCTAAATCTCAACGAAATTTTCAGCTCGCGCTTCGCGCTCGCATCATATATTTAGTGAGATCAATATTCTCTGCACAATTTTCCTTCATTTTGATGTTAGACAGTGCTTAAACTTTCCCTTTCGGATCAGTACTCAGTACTATACCAAAAATTTTAGCTCGCGCTTTGTAATCGCATTATGTTTATTAAGATACAGAACTTGTTCAATTACATATGCGGAATCTAATAAGTTTGTTCTTTGTACAAAAACGTTTTCAAGTCAAAGTATCGAGTGTTGTCAGCTCGTCCTTCTGTACCGACATTGAACCATTTTCCTTCATTCATGTTTGACAGTGCTTAAAATGTTCCCTTTCGGGTCAGTAAATCAAAATTACAGCTCATGCTTCGCGCTCGCATCATGTTTATTGAGATACACAGCTAAACTGAGTTTGCTTCAATGTAAAAACATGTAAAAATGTTAAGTTTTCAAGTAAAAATATCCCAAAATTTTCAACTGCGCTGGCATTATATGAGTTTGTTTAATTACAGATGCAGAAACTGAATTTGTTTCAATGTAAAAACATGTATAGTTTAGTTTTCAAGTAAAAAATAACCAAAATATTCAACTCGCGCTTCGCGCTGGCATTAATGTTTGTCGAGATACACAGCTTGTTCAATTACAGATACAGAAACTGAGTTTGTTTTAATGTAGAAACATGTAAAAATGTTTGGTTTTCAAGTCAAAATATTCCAAAATTTTCAACTGCGCTGATATTATATTTATTGAGCCACACAGCTTGTTCAATTACAGATGCAGAAACTGAGTTTGTTTTAATGTAGAAACATGTAAAAATGTTTGGTTTTTAAGTCAAACTGTCCAAAATTTTCAGTTCGCGCTTTGCGCTCGCATTAATGTTAATTGAGATACACAGCTTGTTCAATTACAGATGAAAAAACTGAGTTTGGTTTAATGTAAAAACATGTTTATTTTGTTTTCAAGTAAAAATATCCCAAAATTTTCAGCTCGCGCTTCGCGCTCCCATTATTACAGAAACTGCATAGAATGTCTGATTTCGAAAAGAAGTTTGATTAGATAACCATCGTGTTCATGATTGCAAAAAGTGTTGAAAATGTAAGTTTGTCAGGTTGTAAAAAAAAATTATTTCACGCTCACGACAGTTGCTTAGTTCTATGCCGACATTCTTCATGGTTACATTGCTTCGAATGTTTTATTTTTAGTTCTAAATCTGAAGAAAACTTCAGCTCGCGCTTTGCGCTTCTTTACTGTATTCTTTATTGAAAATATGTTTAACCAGTCCAGTTTTCAGGTCCAATATCTAAAAAACAAATCGGCTCACACTCGGTCTATTTGATTAGTGAGGAATGTATTATATTCATGAGTCACTGCAAACATGAACATGTACTTTTTCAGAAAGGTTAATAAAAATTATTAGCTCTCACTCACATGAATTGCTATATATGCATAATATTCATGCAAAAATTAAGTGCTAACAATGTCCAGTATTCTGGTCGGATATCAAAATTTCAGCTCGCGCTTCGCACTCGCTTCAATAGTTTGGTTAATATATCCACCCTCTTCATGATTACATTCGAGTTCTCAGGTCGGAATATAAACCTTTTGGGATTGGGGAGATCAAATGTATTATTTCATGTATCACTGCGAATAGACATTAACAGGTCTTTTTGCTGGCCAGTATATCAAAATTTTCAGCTCGCCGCTCGCATGGATCGTTAAGTTAGATACCCCCATGATGATTACAAAAGCTGCTCACAATGTTAAATTTTCAGGGCTAAATATATTAAATTTAAAAAAATGAGCTCGCACTTCGCGCTCGTGTGGTAATTTGTATTCAGGCCACATGCGATACCTTATATGTTGCTTCTAAAAATGAAAATTTAGTAATGACTGACCCCTAAAAAAAAAAAAAAAAAAATCAGATTTTGGCGGCCGCGACGGGAAATATAATGTGACTTAGAAGAATGTAGAACACTTCCAAGATTCATGGTTGCCGGACGTCAGTAATCGCTACCGATATTTGTCGGTAATCAGGGCCTGCACCCACCCCCCCTGGAAAAGGCCTAGCGACGCCCCTGGTTCCATATGCTTCCTCTTGCATGCACATGTGATTGTCGTAGGCTATTCTTAAACATCAATGCTTGTTTTGGGTGCTACAACATTTAGTGAATTGGCATATCTTGTTTTCATTGCACCATCTTGAATTAAATAAACGTACCGGAACATATCCATGGATACAATTAAACATAATACAAGCAAGGAAATAATTACGTCTTTAAAAAAAACACCTGCCATTTCAATCTTTTGATAATATCAATGCCATTGTCAGTATTAAGTTTTAGGCAAAGGTAAACTTTATTTCCAAATCAATTTTAACTATTTGATAAAAACATGTAATCACAAATTAATAGTAATGTACAATAATAGGTTTTGAAAAGACAGCAGAAAGCATAACAAAAGTACAATTTAACAACAACAAAAAATGCAGCGTATTAATGGAAAATGGTGAATGAGAAAGCCAAGGTATAATATACACCAAAGGGAGAATAACCAAAGAATTGAAAACAACTACCCACTGGGCATTTTACCCGATATTACCCGGGTTGTAACAGGTAATAACGTAGTTATTACCACGGTAACACCAGTGGGTAGTAACGGGGAAATAGTAGACCAATCTTTCCCCGTTATTACCCGGACCCGATATTACTCAATTTACCCAATATTACCCAGTATGATGTAACCGATATTTCCAGTTATTTTAATGATATCACCACCTCATATTACTCTGTTTACCCAATATTACCCAATTAATGTCGGCTCATTAAAAAAACAATTAGTGTCATTAGGGTCATTGAAGCACATTTTTACAACTCCATACTCTAAGCCATATCATCTTATCCTATCCTAAAATCCTACATCCTAATCCTAATCCTATCCTACACCTATCCACCAAACCCTGTCATTTACTTATATATATTGAGCGAGTTTACAACACTTGACAAATTATGGTTAACAATTATTCAACCCTAAAACATTTTTCTAAAATTAATGTCATGATTATGACTAATAAAATATATTTATAAACTACACATTTTTCTGAAAATTTTCTGGGTGGAATAATTGCATAAACATAAACACATTAATTATTACAGCTATATTAGCTAAAATTTTGGCCATTTATTGTAGTAATGAATATTCATGAGTAACTAATATTCCCAGCATTTTCCTGATATTACCATCTGATATTACTCCATTTACCCAATATTAATGGGTTCCGCATGGGTTGGAGGTCTCGTTTCCATCTGAGTCCTATCTGGGCACCAGTGGCGTACCGTGGGTCACGGCATTGGGGGGGCACCAGCAAAAAAATTAAGTCACTTAGTGAGCGCGCGAAGCGCGCTCAGTTGTCAGGTACACTGACCTAATAGAGACATTTTGAGGAAGCACTTGTAGTCATTGTAATCATGAATAACATACGCATCTCAGCAATCAAATAATGCGAGCGCGAAGCGCGAGCTGAAAATTTTTGATATTCAGACCTAAAAAGGGACTTAACAATCGAATTTTTGTGATCATGATACGTACCTGTCTCGCTAAACAATGCGAGCGCGAAGCGCGAGCCGAAAATTTTTGTATATATTGATCACAAACAGGGAGATCTTAAGGACTATATTTTAGGAATCTCTTAATATTATACATATCTCACCATAGTCATCTAATGCGAGTGCCAAGTGCTTGCTGATTGTGTTAGAATCACATCTGAACACATGAAGCACTTTTTGTAGTCAATGTAATCATGATTATCATACGCATCTCACTAATCAAATATTGCGAGCGCGAAGCGCGAGCTGAAAATTTAGATAATTCAGACCTGAAGCGGGGCAGTCTAAGGCTTGTTTGTAGGAATTCACGAAGACCATACGTATTTCACTAACCAAATGATGCGAGCGCGAAGCGCGAGCTGAAAATTTTGGATATTTAGATCAGAAAAAGGGATATTTCAAGGACTGATTTTAGGAATTCATGGAGAGCAGACATATCTCACCAATCCACTGAAGCGAACGTAATCACGGACAGGAAATGTTTTATATTAAGACCTTAACATGGGGCAATCACTTTAAGTAGTCATGAAAAAGAACCATATGTCACTATATAAAACAATAATATATTTGATGTATATTGACTTGAAAACGGGAGGTTTTCGTACAACAGGTTTATATATCTCTTTAAACAGACAATGCGTGCACCAGGAACAGTGAAGACATGGACCCTGAGCAAATTATGTTTCATAAAGTTATGATAAAAATGTTTCCTATGTAAAATAACAACATGATTGTAATACAATATACAATTATAATGAATAATAATTTCTTCTTTCCCACTACGTTCCTCTTCCTTTCTCCCTCTTTTTCTCCTTTTCCCCGTTTTTTTTTTTTGTGTCAGCCGATTGGGGGGGGCACGTGCCCCCCCCCCATGCCCCCCCCCCCGTAGTTACGCCACTGCTGGGCACCATGTGGGTTCAAGTATATGTTTTCATCTGGGTTCCATGTGGGCCCATATGGGACCCAGATATCCCAGATAAGAACCGTATGTGATCCAGATACTTTGCTGTCTGGGAATGGAAGCGTTTCAACATTACCCATTACCCCTTATCAACCTGTTTGTAACTGGGTAAAATGTTGGTTTCATCAGGGTGATAACAGTAATTTTTTGGACTTTGAAAATTTCGCTGGGATTGCTGTAAGATTGCTCTTATTACTAAAGTTTGCAATGTTATAACCAATCAAAGTCATTCAACATTACCCTTATTACCCCTCATCACCCTGTTGTAACTATAGGTAAATGTAGGTTTCATCAGGGTGATAATTACAGTAACAGGTATCAACAGGAATTATAATTTCGGTAATAACATGGTAATAACGGTAATATTTGGTGTTACTCAAATTTCCGGGTGATATTACCGGTAATAACCGGTAAAATTGGTAATCGGTAACAAATTGCCCAGTGGGTATATATATAGTAATAACATTAAATGACAAAAAAATACACACAAACATACAAACACAAGGGGGTAAAGAGGAGTATTTATACTTCTCTTATAATATAATCAAAGTTCTTTTCCGGGTTCTTTTCAACTATTCTAGCTGCTCTCTTCAAAATATTCCTAGTTTTGACGGAACAGTTCCCACGAACCGAAAAAGAGTACCTTACTGGAAAAAAAATTCCTGCTGAATCCATATAAACTCCGGGATTGAACTTTTCAGCAATTGAATATATTTAGATTAATGTCATTAATATCCAAGCGAGAAGTAAGTTAGACAATTTTTCTGATTCATTACACCTTCAAAACTGCCTTGATATATATATATATATGATATTTCTTTGCCAAAGAATATCATAGCATAATTTTTAATAATCTTTGCTACTATTTCCATGCCCATGGTCTCAAAATAGACTATACCGGATATGTATGAGGAAGTGAATGTAGAAAACCCTCAATACATAAAAGTTAGAGGAAGCCGCTAGCAAGGTCGGCAAGCAAGGTAGGGATAAACCGGATAAAATCTTTTACATTTTAAATACGCCTTTTAAAGACATTTATTTAAACAATTTTTTAAGATCTGAATTAAGAAAAGCAAGAGAGAACACCTGGAAATTATCATATGAGTGTTAGTTTATAGCTGAGACTTAACTTAGCTTTTAGTTTTAGACTTAGACAAGTTAGAGTTAGAGAGTCGTTTGACGTGCAGGGACTGAGGAGACGCGAGAGGATCGGACTCCGGAGACGGGAGTTCCACGGCATATACAGTACAGTATGCACGGCCGTGCGCCGTGGAGCTGGTTGGCGCAGCAGCAGGCGCAGGGCCCGGGGGGGCCACTTACATTGACGAGTGGATACCATGCGCGACCAAAAAAACACGTAAAAAGGATGTCTTTTTCAAGATAGGGCACGTTACGTACGTAACGTGATAAGGGTGTCAAAAACACAATATAATGAAAAAAGGGTATCTATTTCGCTAGGAAAGCTACGTGTTTAGGGTCAAATTTGCGGGGATGATAAAACAAAATTAAAATGTTGTATAAAGGATGTCCTTTTTGCCCCAACACTACGTATTTAGAGTCCCGATTTGCGCGAGGTGAGGAAGGTGGGGCCTTACTAAACCAAATGGTGTGTAAAAATTAGTAAAACCGACGGACCCGTGACACAACTATAAAATATCGCTGTATACTTGTTTAGGGATTCATTTCAGGGAATACTTGCCAAGAGTATAGATTTGTTTCCAATACTTGTTAAGGGTAGGGTTTCAGACGCCAATACTTGTTAAGGGGTGCATTTTCAGAACATGGAAAATACGTGTTTAGGGTGCTTTTCGAGACCCCGTGGTCGCGCATGGTATCCACTCGTCAATGGAAGTGGCCCCCCCGGGGCGCAGGGCTGCACTTAATTTTTGATGAAGGACTTTTATATTATAGACCAATACTATGCCGTAAAATCTAGAGGACTAGTCGAACTTGATCTTTGAACTGGGAATTTTATTTATTTTTATTTTCTTTTACTAAAATTATTTTGGTTAAAATGAAGCTTGTTGTATGTACTAGTATATTAGTATGACGTATGGCAGTGTATCCTATATTGCCGGACACCTTTATTTCATTTTCAGTGCTTTAAAAATGACAACTAGAGGAAATACAATCAAGAAAAAATCACACTTGCTATTCCAAATATTATGAAAATTATGAATATGATAAAATTATTTTATATTTACCAACCATTTTCTTTGCATCGCAGTTGCCGCATACCCCTCCACGAAAAACAATTATTTTCGTGCGCGACAAATTACATCATGATTCCGGACGGGTAAAGATATCCTTTATAATGATGTAAGAACAAATTTGTGTGATTTTGTTCTTATATTATATCATGAGTAAATTCTAAGTTTTTATTTGCTTTTTATATCGAATCTGAGCAGATGTTGGTAATAAATTCGTGTTTGATAACTTATTTTATTTTTTCTTGTTAGCTGCATGTTCCATGGCACTTTCCAATAATATATGCTCGCGTTCATATCGTGACGCTCGCTCATCAAGTTCTATCGATGCGCTGCCGATCGATGGCTCTACTCACGGTAAACCTTGCGCATGGGTACCTTGAGAACTAGCCGTCGACGATCACCCACAATACACCACACCTCATCATTCGATCGAAGGAGTGGACGAGATTGAAATTCGGCAAATCAGGCCCATATTTCCGATAGAAAATATATCAATTGTTAATGCAAAACTATGTTATATGATATTTTAAGCATTTTCTGTCATTTTAGAGATAAATAATGTAAAAGTTGGATTTTTTCGCCTTGTTTTTGCAATCTTGTTTTATGTATTGCTATGTGAAATTGAATTGCAGAAGGCTTACGGTACGAAATTGTTTTCGAACGCAGTAATATGTGCGTCCGGAATCATAATAGTGTCCGGTAATACAATATGTGACTATACATGTAATTAATAGCCTAAAAAAAAATAGGCCTAACTTTTTTTAGATTAGAATAATTGAACTAGATCTAGATAGACCCCCCTCCCCTATCAAAATTTGGCTTTCTAACGAATGCTGCCAGACACAGTGGCAGCTAGTATGGCAGAGAGTCCAAAGTCTAAACTTCGCGTGTATCCATTTTTCGCGAACGACCATTATCTAAAAATTTATTCAAGACTTTGAAATCCAATATCATCAACATGAGAAGCGACTTAAAATTATCCTCTGGTAAGTTTCTTTAGGAAAAGTTCAGTATTCATGAAAATATTGACAAAAGATCGGCAAATTTGTCACCGCGTTGGCGCCCATTCCGAAAAAAATCTGATCTTCTTATTATCTCAACAATTAAGCATCAGGAAATCATTTTGCAAGCAGATATCAATAATGTGAGTTAAACTTGGTACTGACCGATTCTATAGCATTTATCCGTCTATCTGATATAATTATCTCACCTTTTGAATTATGAGTTTTTGTTTAAATCTCCACAAAACTTTGGTCCGCGAAGTTTGGTCACACTTTTTCAGAACGGATTTCCAGTACAGTGCACATTCATCGATCGGAAGAATTTTGAGATCATGATACCAGCTTAACCCCTTGACCTACATGTACTTCACAACTTCGTCAATAATTTTATAGTTTACGATTTGCCATCAATTTGGGAGCTATGATTTGAATTTGTTTTGTATAAAATGTGAATATTTTGTGAACAAAGTTAAGCCTGATGAATATTTTTGAAATGTCCACGAAGTTTGGACACCCCATCATACAGAAAGAAATGTGAAGTTGGGTGAATCAGTCCATGTACCATAATTAATACTTCTACACATTGTTTCATGAATATTGTGTTCTATATAATAATAGTATAAGGAAGATATATCAAGTCAATGATGGCCAATACTGAAGGAATTAGGCATCGGAAACCAGAGTTGACTGAGGATGATGGACAAAATGAGCCTCCCAAGCAGATGAAAAGGAAGATGAAGAAGCAAGGAATGATGTAAGTTAAAGACAAATCTACTCCGGCCAGGTGCCTAAGTGTTTTTTTTCTGATCCCACTTTTTAATCTAAATGAAACTATGATAATTGTAGTTCAAGACATTCAAGAGTACTGTTTACATGAAAACAAATTGTAGGATGAAAAGAGAAACTACACTATAAATAAGAGTGATATTGATCACAAATATATTCAGATATGGTGTAAAACAACAACCTGCATAATACTACTCCATAACAGATACATGGCATGAGTTTTTAAACAAACAATTATGATCTAATTTTCAAATGAAAATTCTATGTGATCTTAAAAAAAATTACACCCAAAAACTATATTTAAATTTTTATTTAAAATTTGGTAGACCTACTCTTCGAGTTAGTTTGTTCTTTTGAATAAAAATTGAAATAACAATTAATTGGAATGCAAATAATTTTTTTTTAATTTCCTCTTTATCAACATAAATGACAGAAAGGAATTATAGTATGTGACTTTATATACAGTGTATGTTCATGAAATAATTTCCTTCAACTGATTCAATAAAAAATAACAAATCACTTCAGATTCACATTTAGATAGAAAGTGTTTCAACTTGAAGGGATATTAAAAGACAATAATAGTAGTAATTTTAAAGCAGCAACAAACTAGCAGCTGTAATTGCACCATTTCAAGTTTTCAATTACCCACATCTGGCCAGTATGATGCAAGATTCTGAGGTGTGTAGTCTTATGATATAGGCTCACTTGAATGATTACAAAATAATTCTTTACTCAATCATACCACATCAATTATTACCGAGCAGCAAATAAGTACTTTCCTTTCAAAATCATTTTAATGTCTCTGTATGAATAAAATTATAGGCTACCGGTAATTCAGTATTGTTGATGGTTATTTCAAAATGTATATTTTCAAGACTAGTTGCTTAGAACACACAGTCAATGAGAGACCACACAAAGTTTGATCAGTTTTGATCAGTGGGCGCGTCGTGGTCTAGTGGTTCTGACTCTCGCCTTTCAAACAGAGGGTCGTGGGTTCGAATCCTAGCCATGGCGTATTTTCCTTCAGCAAGAAATTTATCCACACTGTGCTGCACTTGACCCTGGTGAGGTAAATGGGTACCGGCAGGAAGTAATTCCTCAAAAAGCTGTGCACACCAGAATCGGTAGACTAGCTTAGCCGGGGTAATATAGGAGCGCCTTGAGCACCTAGCAAGGTGGATACATGCGCTATACAAATTCAGGCCTGTCGATTAACTTTAATTTTTGGAAGTCAGCCGGGCACCCTGGACTGAACTTTAGGTGGTCATCACATGCATATTGAAAATATTGTATCATGACAAATTGTAAAGTGTATCAACTCTGTATACTTTTGTGTAAGTTTGCTGCGAAACACTACATTACTGGTGGAACCTTTCTGTGGATTAAAAAGGACAAACTCAAGCCTTTGTTTCAAAGGAGATAAAAAAAATTACTCATGATCCTTTTCTCTTTCTCTCTGTCCATGTTTCTCTCTTTCTGTGTAACTGTCTCTTTCTGTCCCAGTCCCTTTCTCTCTGTCACTCTCTCTAAGGTAAACTCTGAGTCTCTGTGCTTAATTTGTTTTCTTTTAATGCATGATATCCTGTACTCATAGTTTGTTTTTGGATATCATATTAGTATTTTAATTTTGCATTGTGTAATCATGTAATTATTTATGATGTTTATGTAATGTTTATATTTTTGATTTGTAAAAGATTCCACAATTCAGCCTCTGGCTGTGAAAGAATTTATAGCAACTTTTTATGAAATGGGCCCCAGAAGTGTACATTACAGAAAGAGTGGGAACAAAACCACAAGTGGCTTGGATGAGGCAAAACATAAACAAGTGATCATGTTGTTGTCCATTCCCCAACATCACAAAATGTGTCCTCGATCACCAAATAACACACAACAAGCTCACCACACGTTGAATTTGATACTATAATGAAAGGACTTAACTTTATTCAAGTTCAATGGGCCGATCAATGACTGGATACGCCGGCCGTCGATCGGCCCATGAAAGTCGTGCGCTAGTGCCATGGGCTAGCCGAACCGTCAGTGGGTTGATCAATGTACATGCCGCGAAATAATGAAGGGTATTGAATATGCGGTCATATTGAGAGCGTACGGTAGTGCCGCACAATACCTAAGTGGTGGGATCACGGGTCAGTCTGTTGAATGATACCATATACCGCGGCATAAGAGTGTGTGCGTCATACACACAAAATTTACAAAACTAGGTACCAGTCTTGCTCAGTGTGTACTTGCACTTTCGATCACGGGAGTGAGATTGATTGCATGCGTGGGACTAGACTAAGCGTGACTGTCTTTGATGCGCGATGTGGATCGAATCTACAATGAAGTCGGGGAGAATTGTAAAAAAATTGAATAATCAGTGCAGAATTCGTCTAAACGGATTTCAAAATTTCTAAACGTAAGCAACAAAATATAAGTTTAAATGCTCTGCATGAGAGAAGTAACAGAGGAAGTAACATCAGGTGTGCCGCAGGGGACAGTACTCGGACCCTTGTTATTTCTATGCCACATCAACGACCTCCCTGATGTTGTCCAGTCACAGGTTCACTTATTCGCAGATGACTGTGTGCTGTATAGACAGATTAAATCTCAACGAGACCATCATAAGCTGCAGCAGGACCTTACTGCATTAGAAAATTGGGCATCCACTTGGGGAATGAGGTTCAATGCTGGCAAGTGCCAAGTTATGAGCATAAATGCCAAAACCTCATACTTTTACACCATAAATGACTGTATACTTAAACATGTATCTCAACATCCATACCTTGGAGTAACATTAGCTGACAATCTGAAGTGGTCACCCCAGATCAACAAAGCTGTGAGGAAGGCAAACTCTGTCCTTGCTTTACTCAGAAGGAACCTAAGTTTCTGCCCAGAGAACTGCAAGCGCACAGCATACATTGCACTAGTCAGATCTATCCTGGAATATGGTGCATGTGTGTGGGATCCCTATCTTCAGAAGGATATTCAATGTCTGGAGAAAACACAGCGTAGAGCAGTACGGTTCATCTGTGGGGACTACAGCTCTCGAGAACCAGGTTCGATTACCAAGATGAGAGAGAATCTCAACCTGCCTACTCTTGCCTCAAGACGCCAAGTCCTGAAACTTACATCCTACTTCAAAGTGGTCGAGGGGTTGGTTCCTGCCCTTCCTGTTGATAAATTTCTTATTAAAGCAAGACCTAAACGTAATATCAAAGCTAAGAAATTTGTAAACTTTGATGCTACTAATGTGGTAGAGAAACAAGTAACAAATAACTCCAAGTGTTTCTCAATAAGACATTGTAACACAGAGCAGTTAAGAAATTCTTTTTTTGTGAATACAACGTTGGCCTGGAATCAACTCCCTAACGAAGTTGTCAGCAGTACATCACCAGAGGTGTTTAAAGCCAAGATCGAAGAAAGCCACCTACGGTTCGACTAAACTCATTTGCGCCCTCTCCTAACCCGGTGCATTATACCTAACGGTCCTGCACTGTATTACATCCAGATCCAGATCCAGAAGTTTCATTCGTTTTAGACCTACTCATTTTCGGTTTTCTACATTTATTTTTTCTGGTGGTCAGCCCGGGCACTATTACCCGACTTTTAGGGTGCCCGACGGAGCTTTAGGCGGTCAATGGCCCCCGGACCGCCACCAATTTCGAGCCCTGCAAATCCAATATTATTATTCTCACCCCCCCCTTTAATAGTTAATTGTAAGGTTAGAGCCAATGTACAGGTAAGATATTAATTTCATATTTTTATCAAACAAAACCAAAACTAGGAGTATAATCCTATAACAAGTCAAGCAATCATAACATCTGGTTAAGCTTTAATTGATATCTCTTCTGCTTCTTTCCAGGACAAGATGCTGTAACTTATTTTCCAGAGTATTTAAGATCACCTTTGTGATAGTGCTTGCATTGACTATACTCATCACACTCAAATCATCCCCTGCAGAACCTGAGGCATTTGAGTAAGTCACGTTACACAGTCGTTTTGATTCACTCTTTAAATCTCATTTCACATACTTGTAATGAGCATGACATTTCAGATAATTTGAAAGCATCATACCTAAAAGTTTACAGCATTCAAACTGTTTTTCAAACTTTCACCTATCTGTATCACTGAGTTTTTTGTTCTTATAAACAAATTTTTATTTGGGCTAGATTCCCCTTGAATTACCTTTCCTTTCTGTCTTTGTTTGTGTATGTAATAGATGTGTAAACTCTGCTTCTTTTTTAGATTGAATCATGCAAATATATTGGTTTTAAAAATATATAATAATAGTGGGTAATGTCTTTGTATTGTTTTGATTGATATCATTTGGTACTTTTTTTTAAAGAATTGGTTCAATAGCAACTTTTGAGTAGTGCATCCCTAGTTTGAAATAAATCATGATATAAATTCTGTTGTTTTTCATATCTTGTATTAAAAACTAAGAAATCAAGGTATCAACAACAATACAGTTTAACAGACACCTTTCATTTTTCCCCCTCAAATAAATTCTTTTTTGGATGCATTTATTTTGCTTCCTTATGACTTTGTATGGATTACTTCTGTGATACTAGGTTACCACCTCCTCGGCCATGGACTGGAGCATTGGCACCAAACAACAAACTCCAGAAAGCTCAGAAACTACTAGAAGGAAAAATTATTGGACCTGAATCATTGGCCTATAATAAAGGTAAAGTATAACAACCACTCTACCATCAAAAATGTCATGGAATATTTCCTTTTTCAATACTTGCTGGTAGTATGGGGCCTTGGAATTCATTTAAAAAGATTGTCATCAAGGAAGTAGTTGCAATAATGTGCTGGCATTTGCTTTTGTTAATGTAAGAGTGAGGTAGATAGAGAGGATGGATGGAGGGAGGGGGTATGAATATGTGCTGGTAAATGACATTTTGTTTCAATTGCTGTCTATTTAGCCAAATATTAATGGTATTCTAACCAAATGGAAAGTTGGGGTTTAGAAGAACAAAGAATGGGTGAAAGTTTGATTTTTTTTCTTTCTTGTAGGTCGCATTTACACAGGTACCTATGATGGTAAAGTGGTAGAGATTAAGAATGATAAAGACATCAAAGTTATTGCACAGCTTGGTACTCCTCCTTGTGGTAAGTTGCTCTATTCAGGATCAAGTGATGTACATCCTTATTTGTTTTATAATATTTTACTGATATCAAAACTATATTATTTATCTCTGATATGGTTTATTCAGTTTGTATTGAAATTTTTTGAACAGCATCAACTCTAGACCCCAACCATATGACCTAAAATACATATATACACTTACATACAAATAGTTCTTGGTTCCCTATTCAGTTTGCAACAGTTTGATAATTAGTAATTATCTAATTATGGTAATACTGATACATTTAGACTAAGAGTTGGCTTGTTGGTTCAACAGATTATTTGCACAACTGTTTCAAGTTTGGACTATTTTGGCCTTGGATAGTAAAGTTGAACCAGCCAACTCACCTTTTTGTCTCACCTGCATAGCAGAGTGAGACTATAGGCGCCGCTTTTCCGACAGCGACGGCGGCGGCGGCGTCAACACCAAATCTTAACCTGAGGTTAAGTTTTTGAAATGACAGCATAACTTAGAAAGTATATGGACCTAGTTCATGAAACTTGGCCATAAGGTTAATCAAGTATTACTGAACATCCTGCCTGAGTTTCATGTCACATGACCAAGGTCAAAGGTCATTTAGGGTCAATGAACTTAGACCATGTTGGGGGAATCAACATCAAAATCTTAACCTAAGGTTAAGTTTTTGAAATGTCATCATAACTTAGAAAATATATGGACCTAGTTCATGAAACTTATACATAAGGTTAATCAAGTATCACTGAACATCTTGCATGAGTTTCACGTCACATGACCAAGGTCAAAGGTCATTTAGGGTCAATGAACTTTGGCCGAATTGGGGGTATCTGTTGAATTACCATCATAACTTTAAAAGTTTATGGATCTGATTCATGAAACTTGGACATAATAGTAATCAAGTATTACTGAACATCCTGTGCAAGTTTCAGGTCACATGATCAAGGTCAAAGGTCATTTAGGGTCAATGAACTTTGGCCAAATTGGGGTATTTGTTGAATTACAGCCATAAATTTGAAAGTGTGTTGGTCTAGTTCATAAAACTTGGACATAAGAGTAATCAAGTATCACTGAACATCCTGTGCGAGTTTCAGGTCACATGATCAAGGTCAAAGGTCATGTAAGGTCAAAGAACTTTGGCCACGTTGGGGGTATTTGTTGAATTGCCATCATATCTCTATAAGTGTATTGGTCTAGTTCATAAAACGTGGAAATAAGAGTAACCAAGTATCACTGAACATCTTGTGCGAGTTATAGTAGTTTTCAAAATCAGCACTGCTGCTATATTGAATCGCGTGATGCAGGTGAGACGGCCAGAGGCATTCCACTTGTTATGTTTATCAATCTTTTTGAGGAGGGAAAAATTGCAGTATTGTTTTGCATTTGCTATGCTGCTTGGTAGCTCAAAACAAGAAATTTAAAGATATATATCGTTTTATAGGTTTCTGTTTCATTAACTCCCATAGGAACTCGGCAGGACAGCTTTATGCTTTTATAACTCCAAGCTGTGTACAAGTAACCAATTAGATTGGAAACATTTTACGTCTCAGTTAATCAGGCATACATGTAGTGAGGGTCTTTATCAAAGTGGAGGCAGTGGCATAGTGGGGACTTGAACTCACAACTCAATTCAATTTCAATTCAAGTTTATTTTTCTCTCTGCATAAAAATGAATACAAATGTGGTAAAATACATAGGAACAAAGTTTACATAACATCAAAGACATAAATAAGCATTGAGAGGGAAGCAGCCAAAAAGGAAAAGAATATCCTTATAAAAAGGCCACCCCAACTTACTTTAAAAAGAAATAATTATTGACAATATCAAAAGTAAAAAACAAAACAATTAGAAGACAATACAAAGGCATAGATTCACAAATGGTAAGATTTAGATTATATATATATATAAATATTTACAAACAGGTTTAATTATCAAATATAAAGTTTCTGAAGTTACGTTTGAAAATATTAAATGAACAAGATGTTTTCAAATTAAACGGCAAAGAATTCCAAAGTAGTGGGCCATGAAAGAAAATAGACAACCTTTCAATTGTGAGTCCAATGCCCTAACTACTAGACCACATTACCCTGCTAGATCTAAACCAAATTGAGGTCTAGGTATATATGCTTCATGAACATAGAACCTTACTGTTATGGATATGTACCTGTCCTACTCTTACTGGTAATCCAGGCTTTTGTCCATGTAATTAAAGAATTGCAGTCTGCTTTTATAACTTGTGATCTTCCCAACTAGTATATGGTATGCCACTGCTGCAAGAGTTGAGTCTTATTTCAGTAACTTCATGAATAATTACATATTTTTTAGATGCCTGTTTTTCCCTCCATTAATTTTGATTGATTGATTGTTCTTGAACCTGAAGCCATTTTTCTGTTCTGTCTAGGCACCAGAGAAGACGAGATTAAATGTGGCCGTCCATTGGGGATCAAGTTTATTGGTGATAAGCTCTACATGATCGATGCTTACTATGGGCTTTTTGAAATTGATCATAAAGGAAGTAAGTTAATTACCATTGAAATGAAATTTAGAACTAGATTTTAATTCGTCATGCGGACGAATTAGGTGGTCTGTCGTAGAAAGATAAATACTAGTTTATAAACAGACATAATTATTTAAACAAATGAGTTGATATAAGATTGAAAGATAAATAGACAGTCAGATAGACATACATATACGGAGACTTGCGAAAAAGTTGAACATTGTTGAACTCTTAAGAAAAGATGAAAAATAAAATACATGAAAGTAAAGGGAAGAGTCTTCTGATACCCTCAACCTTTGTATCGTTTTAAGTCATGTGAGTTTGACTTAAAGATTTGATGTACTTTTAAGTATTTCAGAATTATTAATTGGAGTTATTTATTAATTCCAATATTAATGAGGAGTTCCAGTTGCATCATCTTCTGAGCTCTACAATTTGACTGATAAAGAGGTATTGTGATTTGCAAAGAAAATACAAGAGATGATTTGAGGAAGTACATGTAAATATTAGGAGGTCTGATATATCTAGTATAAGTATAACCAAAAACACTACAAGGGAAGATCGCACACTCAATAGAGCATGTAATGAAATGCTGAATTTCGCACATGGGGAAGGGCGCCCTACAGCGTTGAGTAGTCGGCCAAACCCTGTGTACAAGGCATACAAAAGAGGGTAAAGGGGCAGCACAGGGGGATAAATTTCACCTCTTATTTCCTAGAAATGTTAAAGATATATTCAGTTTTGAATTTGATTTTTTTTTTCTTCAGATTTTAGAAGTGGGGTTGCCAGATTTTCAAAATTTAATCAATTTTAATGGTGGCACAATACATTACAGGGGAAGTTCACTCTGAAGAAAACTTTGTGGTAAAAATAGCAGAGAAAATATTGGTGACGGTTTTGAGAAAAATCTGTTAAAGATTAAGAAAGTTATTAGAATTTCAAGTTTTGAATTTGTGACGTCATAAACGAGCAGCTGCCCCATATGTTATGTAATATAAAATGCATAAATTTTGATATTTTAATGGTTGCTAATGACTTATTTTGGTTTTCTGTTTAGGAATGGGTGTGAAATAATTTGTCTATTGATATATTGAAGGTTCAGTAAAAGCCATTTTAAGTATCTGAGAAAATGACATTTCATTGATTTTTTACCATACGATATGTAGAAAATTCACAATTAAAATTCTAATAATTTTTCATTCTTTGATGGATTTTTCTCAAACCTTATGCAATATTTTTTCTGCTATGTTTACAATAACCTTTTTGTCAGGGTGAACTTCCCGTTTAAAGCCAACGATCTGGCATCGCCTCCTCAACCCTTTGCCCATGGCATTAGGGGGTGCTGTACTATTCTCCATAGGCAGCAGATGTGAAAAAAAAAAGTAACCAAAATGACCTCCATTTTATAGTTAAACCCCCCCCTCCCCCTTTTCTTTTTCTTTTGCTTTTCAAATTTCTTGGGACCAATTTGATTTCCATTTTTGAAGGAAACCCTTTTTTTTTTTTTGCTTTTCCAAATTTCTCAGGACCGATTTGATCTCCATTTTGTACTTATCCCCCCTTTTTTTTTTTTTTTTCAAATTTACATCAGCACCCCAGTAAAAAAAAACTGTTCCCAGGGACCTGCCTTTGCCTCCCCCATGGGTAGTCTTTTATATTGCTCCTATACAAAAAAATACACAGCCGATAGTTGAGAGGAGAAAATAGTGCATGTATCGATCATAGCAGCTGAGAGTGGGGCGGTCCCTAACAAATTTCACTTTATTGTTTTGCCCCCCCCCCCCATTTAGCGCATATTTCTAGTTATTTAGTAGTCTCACATGTCTACTCACATCTCTACACATAGCAGATCCATGGGGAGGGGGCGCCTGGATAAAAATGTGATATTTTTCTCCAAAGGGGGCGGGGTGGGGCTCTTTCATATAAAAAAAACATTTTAGCAATATGTGTATTTTTATAAGTCATTACTGGGTGAATCGATGTAAGAAAGGGGGCAGTGTTAAAAAGTGTTTTAATTTGTTTTGGCTTGACACATATTTAATAAAAGGTTGGTTGCTTTGTGTGCATCACCCCCCCCCCCCTTGGTCAATCCTAGATCCTCCACTACCTAAACACATACAAAACGAGTCTTATTTGGTTGCCATGGCAATACAAATTTGCACTTTTCTGGTAAAAATAAGCCTTTACCATGACAATGGGTTATTTGCAACATCATTATTAATCATTGAATTCTAGCATTACCAATGCAACATTAATATTTATAATTATAATGAAATCATGCATAACACTTACTGTAATTTGTTTTCAAAATGAAATGACTGGGTCAAACCTTACGCATATGTATGTATTTTAGGTAATTTGTTATGGTTTTTTCCACCATTATCTTGTTTACCATGTTATCTGGTTGTCATAGCAAAGCCTAAGCCTTGGTATTTATACATTTAGCAACAAGCATAACTATCTTTTACACCTAAAAATATAGGGGAAATGAAAGAAAAATATGATTCTACATGTTTTTATCAAAATTTGTACTTTTCTTTGGGATAATTAGCTGTTATCATGGCAACTGGATGTTTGCAACATTTTATTATTAAATTCTTGTGTTACCAAGGCATGATCAGTGTGACAGTCTAATGAACAATACTCTTACTGTAATTCGTTTTCAAAATTAAATGAGTGGGCCAAACCTGTAGATGTTTCATTTTTGTTGTATTTTCCACCATATTTTTGTTTTGCCCAGTAGGTGTTATTTTGTTGCCATAGCAACAGTATAATATGGTATTTATGCATTTAGCAACAAGTACTTTTGTGTTAAACACCCTAAAGTAGAGGAGAGATGAAAGAAAAATCATATTCTACATTTTGAAAAAATGAAAGAAAAAAAAAAAAAAAAAAATTTTTTTTTCTGGGTGGAAAATAAGCTGTTACCATGGCAATGGACCGATTGCAACTATTTTGATAACCTTAAATATTGGAAAATTTTATTTCTATTAAAATGAAAGCTTGAAATTGATTAATTTAGTCATTAATATCATGTTTATTTACTATGTACAGGAGAATAGAAATTATTTTTGAAAATTAATCTGTTGCCATGGCAACTAGTGAAGATGAACCTGGTTTGGTTGGATCCCCATCTGAAATCAAAAGTTGGTCCATATAAGCTCTATACCCAAATGTATGCTTTCATTCACTCTGTAACAGTAATAATAAAAACTGACCCTTAGCCACCCCATATGTCTTGTACACAAACCTTTGCCGATTTGCATCAGTTTACTTACTCAACGCTGTCAGGCTCCCTTCCCCTTGAGCGAAATTGAGCTTTTAAAAAATTTGCCAAAGTGTTCGGTCTTCCCCTTGTAGTGTCTTTGGTACAACAGATTAAAGTATACATTGAAAAACTCCCATTTTAAAAACTCCAGCGTAGCCTTGTTTGTTTTGCGCAGGGAAGTAACCCCTGGATTTTCCATTGACTATATCATACTATTGTCTTTTTTAACTTTTATGCAGAATCCCTTCCTGTTGAATTGGTTTCAACTCAGAGAAGTTACAAAGGACATCAGATGAGGTTTGCAAATGATTTTGTAAAGCTGGATAATGGAGATTTCCTCTTCACTGATTCTAGTTATCGCAAGTATCGTAAGGACTATGGGATACTTGCATTGGAAAGTAAAGGTTGTGGTAGGTGAGTTAGAAGGTCACCATTAATGATGATGTATTTTTGAAACCCATTCAGGTGGGTGTTTCATGTTCTTAAGTCATAAATCAATTACATAGGGCTATATCACATAGCCCAAGAAAGGATCACCAGTCGTGCGTAAAGTCATTCGTATCTTATGAACAGCTTTATGAGTCACCCACCCGAATTGTCATTATGATGTGTATATGATAATAATAATGGATACTTAGAGGCGCTAAAAATAAAAAGTACCATAGCGCGTACAATGTATGAATAATAATTCAACATTTGAAATAATAACCACAATATTCAAGATAAAAAGGTATATACATGTATATACAAGATATATACATGTTTATATCCTACATAGATTGAATCCTGTATAGTGATTGGTTCAAATAGCATCATGTGACCAAATATATTTCAACTATGATGTTGCATGACTTCAGACCTCAATATATTTTTGGATATATCGAGGTCTGACGTCATTATTTCACAAAACTGGATATCTCGGCGCACCGGCTTGCGCGCTCTCTCTCCCGGGCAAGTCCAGCGCGATGCGTCAGCGCAGACGCTAATCTGCATTCCGCTGAGCACGGTGGCTCGGAGAAAAGTAGGTAATTCAACGCAAGTAACATGACTTTGCATTTTTGCTCAGCGCATAGATTTTGGTTATAAATTATTAAAAGTAGGATATAAAACAAATATATCAGGAGTTTCATTCGAAAGCATAGTGGGAATTATTCATCCTCGTTTGGACTGGCAAAACTACTATATTTCCTTCGGGGCTTCGCCCCTCGGGGAAAAATAGTAATTGCCAGACCAACCTCGGACAAATAATTCCACTATACTTTCTCAAAGCCTGATATATTTGTTTAATATCTAATAACTGAATAATTACTGTTAGTTAGGTATTTGGACAAACTAATCTTTCAAAGGTGATATAGCCATCTTTCTGAAGCAAATCTGTGGCTATAGAGAACAAGTAATTTGAGACATCAAACAAATTGCCACATGATTAAATTTTCAACGAATTGGACAGCATGATTCATAGGCAAGTAAAATTTTGTTATATATTTTCATGTTTCAATATATTTGTGACTAACCTATCAAATGTTTGTTTTGGTCCACTAGGCTGCTATGGTTCAATCCGGTGAATCGTATGAGTGACCTATCACTGGATAAATTACACTTCCCCAATGGACTTCAACTATCACCCAAGAAAGACTTTCTCCTCATTGCAGAAACATCAAGATACAGAATATTAAAGTAAGTATGGTATTACTTGTGGAGCTACATTGTAAAGGGTGTTTTATCAAACTTATCATGTCATAAATGAGGGTGTTTTTCAGATAAGTATTTTGAGAATAATTGTGAGCAACATCAGATTCCTTCATGTAGAGGCATTGTGGTCTAGTGAACAAGTCTTTGGACTACAAATCACCAGGTATATAGGGTTCAGACACCATTGCTATATGAATTAATTTCATCAGGACATCGATTTACCTTACCCAGGTAGGGTAAATGGGTACCAGACACAGAAATTGATTCCTTGAAAGAGTTGTGGTAGCTGCCATGTCATCAGCTAATGCGACAATTTGGTTGTACTGGGAGTATTAAATCTTACACTGACATTTTCTATTATCTTTGATGATGTAGATATCACTTGACTGGACCTATGACAGGATCAACAGAAGTCTTCATTGATAATCTTCCAGGGATGCCTGATAATATCAGACCTAGTCGTAATGGAGGCTACTGGGTGGGTCTGGCATTTGCTAGCAGCAGAAGAGGGCTTCTAACGGCAGACCTACTTGCCCCGTATCCTTGGATTAGGCGTCTTATAGCAAAAGTAGGTGATTTTATAGTGATATCCATGGTTATATTGGTTCCCTTACTAATGAAATAATTTAACATCCTTTCTTTTTGTGTATTATTATTTTATATAAGCCCTTCAAATCCTTATCTAATAAATTTAGTTCATTTATACCAGAAAGCTTTACCAATACAAGATTGAATCCTGAATTTTTCTTCCCATTCCATGCTTACGAAGTTTTAGTACACATGCATAATCTTTGATTTTATCTGATAATGAAAGCCAAGCTATTGAAATGTGCTTAGATTAAGCAAGCTAGAGATTGGCTTTAATAAACATTGTACAACTTTTTTTTCTTTACAGCTCATTGATCCTACTCAAATAGTGAATCTGATGCCTCAGTATGGTCTGATCATAGAACTGAACCAGGAAGGTGAGATCGTCCAGAGTCTTCATGATCCTACAGGAAAGATTGTACCTTCAGTCAGTGAGGTTCTTGATACAGGAAAAGCTCTCTATCTGGGTTCCTACCATGCACCTTACCTACTAAAGCTAGATATGTAATGGTGTATTGTATTGCTTAAACACTTCATGATTATGAAGTACAATATATGCATATCTCTTTTATTTAAAATGTACTTTTTTATGTCTTTCCCCAGTCAGAATTTCATTTTGAGAAGTGTTATCAATCATAACCATGTGACAACTGTTTTGTTTTATTTTTAGTGCAATCCCTGGCATGTATAGTTTTTATTTGAATCTCTAAAAATAGATGATAGAATTTGCAAAATCTCAGGTTGATAAGCCAAAGGCTTGATGTGCATCCACTTTTTATTAATAATGTACTGATAGAAAGATTATGTTTTTGATTGGTTGAACCTAAATGGGATCAGTACTATAAAAACACATAGGATGAATGTTGTATTTTCACTTTTAGTCAAAAAACGAGATGGGAACCTTCTAAAGGCTCTGTTTTTATTTCTGTGTAAACCCATTTCTTGTGATTGATCTGAAATGAATTGCAGTTCTAGCATTGTATTTTAGGAAAATATGGAATTATGAGTGTACATGTGTTATGAAGTATGGATTGCTTTGATAAAAAAAAATCAATCATGAAGAAACACACATGTAATGTTGATTGTAGGAATGTATTTTTGTGTGTAGGAATTGACTGAAAGTAGTAATGACCTATGTCTCGTGTGTTTAGTTTGTATTAGCAAGTTGGTGAGTTTCCAACATCACAGTTTACCAATTCACCAAAGTTTTCTAAGACTTCAGGAGTAGTGTTTCCATTGAATGGATTTCAATCAGTGTACATGCACAACATGATCTACCATTCTAGGAGAAAATCATGTACAAAATTTGTACAATGACAAGTGAATCCTGCAGATTGCTTGAAGGAATACAAGGACATTTTATGGAACCCTCTGTTTAACATACATGTATTACTAAATAGTGAAGTGTTTCTATTTCAAAGAAAGAAAGAAACAATTTAATGTATGTGTGTTTTATTTTGTTTATGAAATGCAACAGGGGAAACTTGTACACTGATGTATATCCCAGAATATTGGTCTTAAAGTTACCTGTTCAAAATTAAATCTGTGCAAGAAAAAAAACACTTGTTGTTCTTTATGACATTTAAGGCTTGTCTAGACAGGACATAGCAGAGCTTAACAACATAGCTCAAGAACATTTTGTGTTTGAAGTCGACGAGTTGTCAGTTATAAAATACAATTTTGCAGAGGCAAGAGACAGCTCTAGTTTTGCAAAATAACAAGAGTCACTAGTATGATCAGATTTTCAGATTAAGTTGGTGCAAAATGTATACCTAGACTTGACTGGATAAATACATTTATGATATCTATCAAAATGATTTTACGACATCTAGTGATTTTATCAAAAATAAATATTGAACAGCAAATTTGTACAGGAGCCTATGGGTTTCAATCTCAATCCTCTCATATTGAATAGGCATTTGATGTGCATTTTTAATGTATCGTTAAAATACTCTATATAGATAATGGGCAATATCTTTATATAGACTTGAACTGTTCAATATATATTTAAGAGCATAAGTGTGGTGATGTTTCACCATACCTGAACTCTTACAAGAAATGTCAATGAGTTTTGTTGTGCAAAGGAGTTAACCACTTGGTTATTATTATCCCCATGTGAGACTTTAAAAACATCAGATAAAGTTAACTGGAAGAGGATGAAGATGTACATTTTGCAGTTTGGTTGAAGCAAGTTTTGGTACCATGGTACTTTAAATATGAAGTACTTTTTAACATATGGGGCATGGAAGGAAAGGTATTTTCAGTTGCAAATCAATTGTAATTCCTTACATCAAGCCTGATGGGGCCGGCATTACATGAAAGTTTGAGTTGCAATTGCTCACAAGTTGACTGCAATTTTGCATTTAATCAAAGGACTTACACTTGATTTTGTGATAGGCTTGATTTGGAATTGAATGTTATTTTTTTTTTGCAATGCCCCATTAGTAACATGTCGCATTCCTTTCTGCACATTAGTCAAGCATTTCTTTGCAGAAGCACAGCTCAAGTTATTTTGTTACTGGTTGATTTGATGTTGATTAGGCTGATTTTCTAATTGAGCTGGTGCTAGGACCAACCTCTAAAATTATATAACAAATATCATGTTTTTAAAGTTAGGTAAGTCAGCCCAGTTACTCTCAACACCAATACCAACAATGAACTTGAAATAACAGTAACCATTGTCTTCCAGTTATTGCTTGGTATGTTGTTTTGTATATTTGTGGATGACAAGTTAGGGTTTCAAATTTCAGATTGCTTTTACATTCTGTGTTTCCTGTTGTTGTCTGGTCTTGTGATATACTATGTACTATCATGAATTTAATGTAAGATTTTATATTGTCTCAGCATAAATTTTTACCTTTCTCCTGCATTTAATGATGGATTACAAATAGCAGATAAAACGTAATGCATGATACGTAAATTGTTCAGACAACTTAGACTTGCTCAAGGCTTGTTGGCTATAGAAATATGATAAGTAAGAGTATGCAAACTGGAACCAAAGTATTAAGCAAATTCCTGTCACTAGCACCTCATGAAATAAGATTCACATGCATGACTGCAGTCAAATCAGATTATTGAAATTTCATACAAATAGGTCACAGTATACTAAAGGTGAGTTGTAAAGGGTACACAAACATTTCCCCAAGAATACAAACAAGTGTAATTACATTTTGACAACCAAATTATCAATGGAGAATTAGAGTACTTAGAATAAAGAACCTTGCATCTGTTTAGAAAATTCATCCGTTTTGAAATGCCCATTTGACTGAGATAACCCATCCATATATTCATGTTAAGTGTTGAGGTGACAGTATACTAATAATTAATGTTTATGAGTGCAACAGTCAGAATACTTCACAAAGTGAAAGATGAAATGATCCATTCAATTAGGCATAGCCTTTTAAATGGATCATTCATTTTATCTTTCACTGAATGAAGTATTTTGTCCATTGCACAAATGAAAATAACATTCATTATTTGATTTATATGACACTTAAAAATAGAGATCCTTTTTCGTTTTAAATTCATGAATTTTGATGCAAAATATACTCATGCAGTACAAGCTTGGTCTGTTTATTGTTGCGTACATACAACACACGCACTGCAAACGGGAGTGTTTTTGCTTGTGGTGCCTGAATTACGTCATTTTAAAAAATGGGCTGAATGATCAATATCAAACAATCAAATGGCAAGGGTATATCTAGGTGTCATGTAACATGTAATAGAGCATGTGAATAGAATAGTTGAAGTTGGTGAAGATATGTTTCTAACTTTCAATGGGTGATTTAAAGTGGTGTTGCTGTTTAGATAAATGTATAACCAGCTACTGAACTTGGCTACTTGGCAGAGCAAGTTATAGTAATAATTTTATTGAAAAAACCCAACAAAGTATGTTGACACTTCAAGTTAGGTGTTATGATTGGTGTTTGATTTGCCCCAACACCAGCATTTAACACTATTTGAAATCACCCAAAGCTGCTCTGTTTATGCATTGAATTTGACTGTAATCGTCACTACATTTATTTGTACATGCTGTGTTGTTTTTTCAGAACCTGTAAGGTTTTCATCAACATTTGTCAAGTTGTCAGATCTAAGAATTTTCCTTGGTTTTGATTGGATAAGAAGAATTAGGATGACAAATTTTTAGTGCTTACAACCTTAGTGAAAACAGTCCCTAGGAGTAAATAGGATATTATTGTAATTGCCTTTCCTGTTTTCACTCTTTCCATAATTTCATTAAAGAAATAGAAACCTCTTCAAAGAGGAAAGGATGTAAACAAATAATGACATGTGAGCAGCACTACTAACAACCTCAGTCTTCCATACATATTTAAGATCAGCCAGTACTATTCACTGATGTTTGTTTCTTGTACAGTTTTGGTTTATGAAATGATAGCAAAACATTAGCTGTTATGTTGTAATGCTACCATATTTGTTTTATTTAAATACATGGTACATGTAGGAATCTTGATAATATTTTTTTTTGTAAACCATGGATCATGACAGCAATAAATGGCCGAGATATGAATTAATCTCAAAGTACACAGAATAGTTATTTGTTGCTATTTATTTCAAGATGTACACCTACATGTAGATATTTTTTACTTTGCACCAAATGAGACCAATTTGACTCTAAAACATGATATTCTTTGAATTAATTTCATGCACATATTTTTTTCTTCAGTCTATGTCAACTGCTAGGCTATATCAGCCACACTTGTCAATCATATTTCACTAAACCAAAGTTCTCTTCCTGTCAGACCCCAAATGCTCTGAAATGAAACATACATTGTACATTGTGTCCCAAAATAAAATGTGCCTGTAAACAGAAAAAAGGAAAAATAAACAGAATGTAGATTAAAAAAACAGTTTGTATTTTCAGTAAATATTTGAAGGTCTCACTTAATTTATTTCAAATAAACAGGCTCTGTTGTAAAGGCATTGCTTTTCAACCCAAGTCCAGAAGTTCTGAACTTGCTAATCTCACAGTACCTGTTCAGATTTCTTCTCGATTCACTTAAAAAAAAAAACACCCTTCTGTTTTATGACATTAATGATGAATAGCTCGAATCTCCACTGTTGATTTCAATTAGGCCAAGCTTGAAAATACAAGAGAACTGAATGCAAATCACTAACCATTGTTTTACTGTAAGACTTCCAAGGAAGTGCAAACTTTTGTTACATCAAATATGTATTAAAAACTAATGATACAAAATCAATGTAACTTTCACAGGGGTTAGTAAATTAACTAGGCTTTATAAATCCTAAAATTTTATTGAGTAAGGTATCTATCGAGGGACATTTTTACTGGGACTCGCTGTGCATGCCTTAAATGGAAATTTAACCTGGAAGATAAATAATTTGCGTAAAAGGAGTAACATCATCCAGATATTAATTGAATTTAAGGGGATTAAGAAAAAGGTTTTTGTTTGATATCAAATTCATGAACATGTGTTTATTTGAAACAGAATAGACCATTACCATTATGCGTTTGAATTCATCCACATTTACCTTGCAATCCGAAGTTTGGCAGGCAAAATTTTTCACCCAATCCACAATTCAAATTTGACTCTGCCTAAAATATAGGTATTTGTGCCAATTAAATTGAATTCATATTCACTCTACAAAGACATGCATTGGATTTAATTGCTTTATGAAAATGACCTATTTACAAAGAATAGGTCCAATGGTCTTCACACAAATATTTCATCAAAGATGAAACAATCTCTTGTTTGTCACAGGTAGACTGTTGTGCAGTGATGCTGTACAACTCCATGATTTAAATCCAATGACATACAAGCTGGGATCACATAAACTTCTTCCCAGTCTTTCTAAGTTCAAGTCTCTCATAGCATCAGCACAGGTTCTTGATACCTCTGGATACATTCAACAGTCCGCTGATGGTTGAAGTCTTTCAAAAGTTTTCACATTGACCTGATCTTTCTGTCCTCTATGAATAATACATGTCGATTCACTGCAGGCAGAATAAAAAAGTTACAGAAATAATTTTACTTCATTTGCTAAATAATACAAGATAATATACTGCCAAAAGAAGCTCATGGCACTAGCTCAGCAAACTTTCTCTTAATATCTTGTATATATAAACAAGTGAATAAATCATGAAAATACATACATAAAATGAATATTGAGCATCTTAATGACCTCCAGGACTTAATCAACTTGCCTTTTGGATCAAACTTGACCAACATCATTTTGGGTTTTAATCTGTTCCTGATCATCACTTTACAAGTTCCTGTTCCAGCTGCACTCTTCAACATCACCATTACCCGTCTAGAAATGGAAAGAAAGTGGGAAGTGTATTACACATTGTACTTCATGTCTTCAATTATTCTTAAACACAATTTTATTTACCGGTAGTTTATATTCAATTAGCAAGTAAAATACATGTATATATCACTACTTAATTTGACAAATATTAGAGAATATAGGTACTATTGCATATAAAGTCCACATTCAATAAATGAAATATTGGCCCAAGTCGAACCATATTATACAAAAATATGTCTTATAAAGTAGAAACAAACCTCTTATAATTTTAATTTCTCCCAAGGAAACAGATTTTTGTGGTTCAAAATGACAGGCAAAAAATATATCATTATGAATGTTGATTCACTTGTGCTATAATACTGGTACTTTTTTCTTCATATTTGTGCAATATAACTTACAATTACCTGCTCTCCTAAGCTTTAAAAATATGCTTTGATCACACAATCTCACAAGTCTAATATGAAGTACATCTTCAGTTCAATCATGCATTCAAGACATTTTTAACTCCCTGTAGAAGGGGCCTAAAATGAATTTTATTATTTACAGTCATTTGACTCGCTGTCGTGTATTCTGAATTATATTAAGAAATATAACATCAAATCTTTCTATACCGGTAATTCAACTAGATTAGATGTAAAATGAAATAGTCATGAATGTAAATGATTTATAATGCACCAAATTCACTCTGCACAGTGCTCAAGATGCAATGTTTGAATGAATAGTGATTGATTTTGCCAATACTTACTTGCTTTTTGCAACTGTAACAAAGAAAGAAGAGAGAAATAACATAAAAATTAAACAATCATGTTTGAATAGTTTAATAGGCCTAAATTTTGCACAACTTTCAATCAGAAAGGCATCAACCATGTCCTTTCTCATTTACCCTAAATGCTTGGACTTATCAAATTTCATATATTTTCATAAAATGGAACTACTCCACAATGATCCAAATTTCATAAAAATTCAATAATCACTTGAAAATTCTTGTGAAGTTACACAAATTCTCAATGCTGATAATATCCCTAGGGTAAGTACATCATCATCATCATGTTATGAGATGAGGTGAGGTAATACTATTGACCTCAATTACATCATCTGAATATACAATCTTCCATCTCCATATGATACAAAATAAACAAAACTTGCACACGTGGAGGGAAGAGACGGTTTTGATCATTGAATATATTACTGTAATCAGTATAGGAACATACATGTACCTAAATAACTACCCCCCCCCCCCAGCACACATGTAATTTCTGTTAACAGTTTATGTGAGGAATGAGGATGTCAAACATAACTCCATATATTACAATATTCCATATATTATGACAATATCTTATATATTATGTATGAATATAAATAAACAACGTATACTTACATAGAGAAAATGAAAGAAACATGATTGATGACACTGAGAATCTGCACTACGGATCTGCAAGTTGTGTTTTCAAATATACTCAGCTCAATTCACACTTCACTATAATGAACAATTGAAGGTGAAATACATGTAGTTCTGTAAATTTTATTTCATATTCAGCACTCAAATAAGATCATCAATATCATCCACCTAACAGAAGGCAATAACCATTCGAAAAAGGCTGCTTTAATGTTTGATAATATATGTACCATTGCCACAGATACTTTATGAAAGAACAGAATTCTAGAATCATAGCCCATACGCAATGGTAAAAAATTAAATCCATTATCCATGTAAATCTATAAATAGCATTAACATTCTATATTGAAATTCAAACAACCAGGCTGCAAACAACTGAAAAGTGTGAATGGGATCATTGTGAAACTTGATAGGCCTTTAATTTTTCAAGAAACATGGATGAGAAGTGTGCAATCAAACTTTGCATTTGTGCAAGAAAATCCATATCTTCATAATCTTGCCTGGCAAAATGCAAAACATGGTGTAACTGTAGTAAAAAAAAAAGCACACACATACACCCTCATAAAATAAGTCATCTGCTCAGTCATGTTTTTACTGAGTGATCGCATTAACGACGTTAGTTCTGCCGAAAATGGATGCATGATGGCAAAAGATCTAAAATCATTCCAATAAGGCAATAAAGAGAAAGAATTTGGAGCTGAATACAGATTACCGAGTCCTAAGATTGAGTTCAGAAGATGCCAGACTCCATCATAAGTATCCATAACTTTTCTAAATTCTAGGTAAGTAACTAAAGTAAGTAAGTACTTTAGACTTTAGTACCGGAACATAGACAAAATTTAGCTTCTCTCTTCATTTGATTCTCATTTCCACTTTCCAGCACTGAAATGCAATATGTGGGACCAGTATAAATCAATGACAATGCTACTTATTTTTGTGTGAAAAAAATGTCGAGATCTAGATCTCTACTAGATCTGTAAGATTATTCTGATGAAAACCAAAGCTGATATAAATATTTCATTCAAATCATTGGCTTTTAATGACGATTTTGGGACATACCATATCATGGCGCTATGTCAGTATCGCCTACCGGTACCTCCGAGCTAGCTCCTGGCCCTCCGCTCTCTCGATGTTTGCACCAACGAACGTAGAGGGCAGCAACACACGACAGTGTTGCTTTTAGGAAGGTCCACTCGATACGCGCATACAAATGAAGTGCGCGCACAATTTGGTAGGCATGCCAACGAAACCATGAACCGACGCGATACATTCAGAGATTAATAACAAAATAGAGGTAAAATAACAGATTATGACAAGACTAAATCCCAATAATAGAAATAGAAAAATATAAAAACAATTGACAAAAAATGTACCACATTTCAAAATTAAAAATATTACCAGATTATTGTCTTTTGTTTTTTTAATTCTTCAGTAAACAGGATTAATTATGCCATCAAATAAACCAATCTGCTAATTTCACCCCGATTTAGTCAAGCTCATTTTGTGACCGCTATTAAGCTCCGCCCCTCACTCAGCGCACTTTTTTAGTAAATTGTAGAGTTGATTTTTTTTTATTTCCTAATTTTCAACATTTTTACTTGATAGACTTTTACAGCAAATATCAAGCATAAAAGTATTCAATATCTATTTCTGTATTTTTCCTAAAATATTACGTAGTGGTGAAAACAATTTCATGACTTTCGCATATCAACATGATAACAAATACACGTGAGGTTGAACATTCTTCATCTATGTTTCGCTGCACCACATTAATGCGCCTACACAATCCAGCAACAGTGCCATCGCTTGAGTGCAAGCGCCATGGCTGACCGCGCCAGCGCCCCGGCCGGCCGGTCGATGCGAAGGTAGGATACGGTTGGCTGGTATTTGTGCATGCTAATTGCACAAATTAGGATGAAATTATGGAATGAAAAAAGTAGCTGTGACATATACCTTCGTCTCTTGATAGTTCACAAGTCAAGGCCCGTCAAAACATATATGGCTCGATACTGGACCAGATAATTTTGGTCTGTTAATTAGGTCAAACTTTAGACTAGGACTTACCTGGGCTTGAGCTTGACTGGTGGCCGTATTCGAGCTCTGCCTGATGTCTTGCAAAAAAGTTGGGTCGGATTCGTGGATATCGCGATTAATTCTTTTATACTTTCAGACTCCGATCTACACTGTAGGGGAAAATTCGGATCCTAACCTTGATCATTTCTCGTTGCAACTGGCAGTTAGTGCCACATCAATGACAGATTAAGTCCATATCGTTCAAGTCTATATCTGACTAAGTCGAGTAGCGTCTAGATATCCTGCCAGTCCTGCTAGTGCGGCCAGCATTGCATTTGCGCAGTACACGCACCGATGTGTCCCGGAAGTTCCGGCGCGGCTATGCCAGAAGATCAAGGTATTGGCTCTCGTGTTGGCTGGTGTAGCTTTGTAGGGGCAGCGAAATTAAGCAGAAAAGAGGTAATTCAATGTCATCAGACTATGTATGTTTATTGATGTGCAAACTACAAGAATCATGATTACGTTTTGCCTTACTTTTTTCAAAAAATAAATAAACAGTTATTAAAGAATATTTACATTATTTCGTGGAGTTTTCAGTATCCATAAAAAATAATAAAATTGAACAAACGAAAAAAAATCAACTCTACAATCTACCAAAAAAGTGCGCTGAGTGAGGGGCGGGGCTTAAGTGGTCACAAAATCTGAGCGGAGTGGACCTTCCTAAAAGCAACACTGTCGTGTGTTGCTGCCCTCTACGTTCGTTGGTTTGCACTTTGTCTTTATTGCAGCAATGGGGGAGACAAGCTCAAACGCATCCTGTGCAAAACCTCAACAAATCAAAGAGGAAAAACCGAAAGCTACTGATGAGAAAAAGTATGCGATCTTTTCTAAAGAATCAATCAAGACCATGGCAGAGTCTGCAGGGCATGACAGACTGTCTGAGGAAACAGCAGCAATTTTAGCAGAAGATGTTTGTTATCGTCTCCGAGAAGCAGTGCAGGTTTGTTAACTCAGCTCAGCCTTGCCGGCCTGGGCCAGGGAGCTCAGGGCAGCCAGGCCAAGCCGCGCCGGCGCGGCGGAGCTCATGGCCCTGACTGGCTGGGGCCCGTTTCTCAACACATGGCAAGTTAGAATCTTTATCCACCAACCACGGAGTTAGTTCCAATCTTACTAAACCTGTTTCTCGAAAGGCTTCCTAACTAGAATACCTTGATATCGATGATACTATCGGTGAAAAGAGCAGACGAGACGTAGCCTTAGACAGCCTTAGTCACAAAAGTCAAAATAGCATAGGGCCTAGGCCTAGGCCTAATTATTAATTTTCAAGAAGAAAAATTATGACAAAATTGCAAATATTGTGATAAATTGGGGAAAAAATATTTTCAAAATAATAGCACAGGTGAATTATGCATAGAGTTAGACCATGAAGAATGGAGCATTCAATTACAGAGAAAATTAAATTATGAATCATTCATTTCATGACTAAAAAATCACTTGTGGACGTTGAGATGGGTATCCCCGGGATATCCTATATTGATAGTTTACAAAAGTAAACCATAATGGTTTTCTTTGTAAAATGATGATAATTATACGGTCTTTTACGATTCCAAACGTCATCAAAATGTAGTTCAATGAAACATTTTTAATCATTGATACCGAAACATACGATATTTGACAAATTGTAATATGCATGAATTAGAGATAGAATTTATCCAACTGTCTGAAACTGGGGTCTGAAAACAACAAATACGAGTTCAGTTATGGATGGCCTGACGTGGTAGAATCTTTATCGATTAAATCATTCTACTATTTCAAAATGAATGGTTTTGTGGCGTCTTATCAACAGTTTTTATAGTTTCATTGTATTACAATTATCATTGAATGCATTAACCCACTTGTTTTGTGATGTAATTTCAACCTCTATGATTGATTACGTAAGATTATAATTGCAAAATTTCTAGGCACTTTTGCATGTCATAGTCTACCCACGTGATGCCATACGTCATTAAGAAAGAAATTATGACAGGTTCGGAGGTGTCATAAATATTTAATGAGGTTGTTTTACCCGATCTTGGTAAAGAGGGCTTTGTGAAACGGTTAGCGGATAAGTAGCTCACTATCTCCGATTTAGTCAAGAAGTTAGACTTATGACGGTGTTGAGAAACGGGCCCCTGGCAGCCATTTGTTTTGAGGAGTTTTTTTACATTTTTTTTATTTCTCCTCGTACACAGACGGCTCGCTATCGTGCAGCCACCATTAGATGGTAAAAATTCAGACAATGCAAAATCCCCCCGACGGCGGGCTCATCGAATTTTGTCTTTTATATATAATTAAAAGAACTGCAACTGTATGGTGGTAGTGGATCATATTACCGAACAATTTTCATGAATTCAATCATATCAAATACATTATTCTCATGAAATTCACCAAACTTTTAACATAAATACACAATTACCTACAAAATATAAATATGTAAAAATTTTGCCGAAATCGTTTTCCTTTTTGTCTCACCTGCATAGCAGAGTGAGACTATAGGCGCCGCTTTTCCGACGGCGGCGGCGGCGACGGCGACGGCGGCGTCAACACCAAATCTTAACCTGAGGTTAAGTTTTTGAAATGACAGCATAACTTAGAAAGTATATGGACCTAGTTCATGAAACTTGGCCATAAGGTTAATCAAGTATTACTGAACATCCTGCCTGAGTTTCATGTCACATGACCAAGGTCAAAGGTCATTTAGGGTCAATGAACTTAGACCATGTTGGGGGAATCAACATCAAAATCTTAACCTAAGGTTAAGTTTTTGAAATGTCATCATAACTTAGAAAATATATGGACCTAGTTCATGAAACTTATACATAAGGTTAATCAAGTATCACTGAACATCCTGCTTGAGTTTCACATCACATGACCAAGGTCAAAGGTAATTTAGGGTCAATGAACTTTGGCCGAATTGGGGGTATCTGTTGAATTACCATCATAACTTTGAAAGTTTATGGATCTGATTCATGAAACTTGGACATAATAGTAATCAAGTATTACTGAACATCCTGTGCAAGTTTCAGGTCACATGATCAAGGTCAAAGGTCATTTAGGGTCAATGAACTTTGGCCAAATTGGGGTATTTGTTGAATTACAGCCATAAATTTGAAAGTGTGTTGGTCTAGTTCATAAAACTTGGACATAATAGTAATCAAGTATCACTGAACATCCTGTGCGAGTTTCAGGTCACATGATCAAGGTCAAAGGTCATGTAAGGTCAAAGAACTTTGGCCACGTTGGGGGTATTTGTTGAATTGCCATCATATCTCTATAAGTGTATTGGTCTAGTTCATAAAACGTGGAAATAAGAGTAACCAAGTATCACTGAACGTCTTGTGCGAGTTATAGTAGTTTTCAAAATCAGCACTGCTGCTCTATTGAATCGCGTGATGCAGGTGAGACGGCCAGAGGCATTCCACTTGTTACAATATAAGCTTCCAATCGGACCCCTCTTCGCATGTGAAATATTTTGGTCACTTGAAAAAGGTATCGTATTACCGAACGTGTGATTCTATGGGAAAAGTTGAGAAAACTACAAAATCACTGATGAGCTATTTTGACCATATTTTATTATTTTTAGAATATTAAGACTTTGAAAATGTGTTTTTGACCATTTTTCATCATCTTTCTATTCAAGTTCTCTTTGGAAGGATGTCGCAAAATTTTGAGCTTATGAAATTATTTTCTGATGGGTATGATGCACGCGTTCGATAATACAAGGCCGGTCGGTAATACAATCGCTCACTATACCAAAATAAAGATCATTATTCTGTTTTGGCCTGAAACGCACCAAAAATAAATAAAAACTAGAATTTTAATTCGTCATGAGGACGAATTAGGTGATCTGTCTCTGATTTCATGATCAGGAAGACAATCAGCATGTAGTGAGATCAATATGATCATCATGATGAAAACTGAACTTCTCTTAGAAAAGAACGTGTTGAATACTCTTGAAAAAGAGGGAAATGAAAAAGTTGTGTGAAAAAGTGTAGGTCATACACATATTGTACAGGAACATTGTACATTAAAAGGGATTTTTATCTCTTTTATTGTCCAATGTTTTATTTGATATACATTGTAATGGTCATAAAGGACCATTTGTGAAATGTTGAAAAGAAGAAAAAATCTCCTGTTCACCCCGGCCCCCTGGGCTCGAACCCTGGACCCGAAGGACGCAAGTCTCATGCCTTACCCATTGAGCTACACACTTCCCATAGACTTACACATAAGCAAAACAAGAGGATCTCAAATCCAATTTTGCAAGTGAAATACGGGCATGATCCCGGCATCTGATCGGAAAATGGAGACCACACTTGCAATAGCTTACAATCTCAGCTACAACATACTCCAAGCTCAGAGAAAACCGAAAAAAAGAAATGGAGATATGGCTCGCGAAATAGAGGAATGTAAAATCCAGTTTGGAGAAAAAGTCATTTCCCATAGAGATTGCACACAAAATGAGCGAAAATGACATACCCCTATAAATCAACATTTTCAGGGATAATCCGTTCCTTAAATTGTGAAAATGCCAACTCATTAGATAGAGTGAGTCCTCAGCTACAATATATAAAAAACTGAGCGAAAATTGACCAATATTTATGGAGTTAGAGTCAAATTTGCATAATTATGATGACGTCATAAGTAGTAAAATGGGAATTTTGAGTTCCGACGCCATTTTGATGACGTCATGATAAAATTTCGGGTCAAATGTGACATGAAATCATATCTCCCATCCATACTCTATTCAAATATGAAAAAAAAATTGGGGGTCAACAGACTACCTGAAGAGCTATAATGAGTTTTGTATAGGCATGTTTTTGCACATATATTGTCTATGGTTAGTGCGCGCGTGCGTGCGGGCTGTAAAATTTGATGGAGGCTAATTCCGTTATTACTTGTCGTAGAAGGTTGGTCAAGGTATCAAATTACTCAGAATTATATTATCAATGCATTGATATTTAAAAAGATGCCGATCCTATGTTGTATAGTGCCGTTACGCGCGAGAATGCGAGCGTAACCGTGCGCGCGCGCAAATTTTTGAAATGCTTAAAATGACCTGATTCGTACTCTACTTTGGTCAAAAAGTGATTTTGAGCATTTTAAAATTTTGACGCGCGCGTACGCGCACGTCGTGACCTTTACATGACCTTTGATGACATGGACAGTTGACCCTTGACCTGAAGTTAATGCGATGTAAATATTGTTAATTTTTTAAAATTGATAATGAAGATATGATTGATAATGTGATTTTACAAAATGGCGTCTAGATGACGTCATGATGACCTTTTGACCTTGAACTTGTTTTACCGGTATACACATCACATGATAAGTCCCCATATCTGATGATATTCTGAAGATAATTGATGATGTAGATTTGGAGATTTTGTGCTAACAAGAAAAGGGCGGAAAAGACAGTGAAAACTTACATCGCCATCTTGTTTCTTTTTGTTCTTCGCCAACGTTACAGACGCATATCGAGGACATGCGTCTGACGTCTGTAACGTTGGCGAAGAACAAAAATCAACAAGATGAGGTCGTAAACATCCCGCAAGTTTTCCCCGTCTTTTCATAATATTTTTCTCATTTTTTAAATGAATTCTTGTTTAAAAATGAAATCAATATAGAAATGTCCGAAATGAAGTTGTATCCTATTTACATGATTTAGGGCTAGATCTTTTAGGAGGAAAGTAGATATCTTGGGGGTGAAAGTTTCAGTTTTTTCGCGGTACACGCACATGAATAGGATGCAATCCCTGGCTTTATGGAAAGTAAGCACACGTTTATAGTAAATTATTTTTACTCTCAAGGAGCCTCCTGGCTACCCTGGCCTGGGTCTATATAGGTCGTAGCTACGTGAAGCTAGGGTCGTGCAGGACAGGGAGTTGGATCAAGAATCAAAGAGTAACAAAGATTGGCGCTGAAGCCACTGACCCAGATTTGCACTGGCCAATTGCCAGCATACCTCACCAGTAGTAATTGTTCGGAAATGCCAGCCTAGTCATTGTTAGAATTAAAGTCCCTCATCTCATGGCCTCTGGCTCAACTCAATCAGAATCACAAGGTGACGGTCAATATGCATATGCACACCACTTTTCCAAATACCACGATCAGGAAAGGCTGTACATGTATTTCGGGTTCGATCTCGATGTTGTTCAGATTCTCGGACAGACATCGCTTCGCTTGGCTTCATCGTAATTTTTATTTGGACTAAAGCTAGCATCCAAAATCATGTGAAAATGCGGCGGCATACAAATGGGTGAGCTGCCGCAGGCCAGGCAAATCTTTTGGTCACTAACTTCAGTCCATCAAAATTACGGCGAGGCCAAGCGAAGCGATGTCTGAGAAGTTGAACGATAACGTTGAGATCAGAGCTAAATACAGCCAATCCCAAACACGATATTTGGAAAAGCGGTGGGCATATTATTGACCTCGAAATGTGACTGAGAGCCTTGCCATGACATTGGCGAACAATTACTGGTGGTGATGTATGCTGGTACGGTACTGCTGGTATAGGTAGTCAGCCGGTGCGATGTAATTTCAACCTCTATGATTGATTACGTAAGATTATAATTGCAAAATTTCTAGGCACTTTTGCATGTCATAGTCTACCCACGTGATGCCATACGTCATTAAGAAAGAAATTATGACAGGTTCGGAGGTGTCATAAATATTTAATGAGGTTGTTTTACCCGATCTTGGTAAAGAGGGCTTTGTGAAACGGTTAGCGGATAAGTAGCTCACTATCTCCGATTTAGTCAAGAAGTTAGACTTATGACGGTGTTGAGAAACGGGCCCCTGGCAGCCATTTGTTTTGAGGAGTTTTTTTACATTTTTTTTATTTCTCCTCGTACACAGACGGCTCGCTATCGTGCAGCCACCATTAGATGGTAAAAATTCAGACAATGCAAAATCCCCCCGACGGCGGGCTCATCGAATTTTGTCTTTTATATATAATTAAAAGAACTGCAACTGTATGGTGGTAGTGGATCATATTACCGAACAATTTTCATGAATTCAATCATATCAAATACATTATTCTCATGAAATTCACCAAACTTTTAACATAAATACACAATTACCTACAAAATATAAATATGTAAAAATTTTGCCGAAATCGTTTTCCTTTTTTGTCTCACCTGCATAGCAGAGTGAGACTATAGGCGCCGCTTTTCCGACGGCGGCGGCGGCGGCGACGGCGACGGCGGCGTCAACACCAAATCTTAACCTGAGGTTAAGTTTTTGAAATGACAGCATAACTTAGAAAGTATATGGACCTAGTTCATGAAACTTGGCCATAAGGTTAATCAAGTATTACTGAACATCCTGCCTGAGTTTCATGTCACATGACCAAGGTCAAAGGTCATTTAGGGTCAATGAACTTAGACCATGTTGGGGGAATCAACATCAAAATCTTAACCTAAGGTTAAGTTTTTGAAATGTCATCATAACTTAGAAAATATATGGACCTAGTTCATGAAACTTATACATAAGGTTAATCAAGTATCACTGAACATCCTGCTTGAGTTTCACATCACATGACCAAGGTCAAAGGTAATTTAGGGTCAATGAACTTTGGCCGAATTGGGGGTATTTGTTGAATTACAGCCATAAATTTGAAAGTGTGTTGGTCTAGTTCATAAAACTTGGACATAATAGTAATCAAGTATCACTGAACATCCTGTGCGAGTTTCAGGTCACATGATCAAGGTCAAAGGTCATGTAAGGTCAAAGAACTTTGGCCACGTTGGGGGTATTTGTTGAATTGCCATCATATCTCTATAAGTGTATTGGTCTAGTTCATAAAACGTGGAAATAAGAGTAACCAAGTATCACTGAACGTCTTGTGCGAGTTATAGTAGTTTTCAAAATCAGCACTGCTGCTCTATTGAATCGCGTGATGCAGGTGAGACGGCCAGAGGCATTCCACTTGTTACAATATAAGCTTCCAATCGGACCCCTCTTCGCATGTGAAATATTTTGGTCACTTGAAAAAGGTATCGTATTACCGAACGTGTGATTCTATGGGAAAAGTTGAGAAAACTACAAAATCACTGATGAGCTATTTTGACCATATTTTATTATTTTTAGAATATTAAGACTTTGAAAATGTGTTTTTGACCATTTTTCATCATCTTTCTATTCAAGTTCTCTTTGGAAGGATGTCGCAAAATTTTGAGCTTATGAAATTATTTTCTGATGGGTATGATGCACGCGTTCGATAATACAAGGCCGGTCGGTAATACAATCGCTCACTATACCAAAATAAAGATCATTATTCTGTTTTGGCCTGAAACGCACCAAAAATAAATAAAAACTAGAATTTTAATTCGTCATGAGGACGAATTAGGTGATCTGTCTCTGATTTCATGATCAGGAAGACAATCAGCATGTAGTGAGATCAATATGATCATCATGATGAAAACTGAACTTCTCTTAGAAAAGAACGTGTTGAATACTCTTGAAAAAGAGGGAAATGAAAAAGTTGTGTGAAAAAGTGTAGGTCATACACATATTGTACAGGAACATTGTACATTAAAAGGGATTTTTATCTCTTTTATTGTCCAATGTTTTATTTGATATACATTGTAATGGTCATAAAGGACCATTTGTGAAATGTTGAAAAGAAGAAAAAATCTCCTGTTCACCCCGGCCCCCTGGGCTCGAACCCTGGACCCGAAGGACGCAAGTCTCATGCCTTACCCATTGAGCTACACACTTCCCATAGACTTACACATAAGCAAAACAAGAGGATCTCAAATCCAATTTTGCAAGTGAAATACGGGCATGATCCCGGCATCTGATCGGAAAATGGAGACCACACTTGCAATAGCTTACAATCTCAGCTACAACATACTCCAAGCTCAGAGAAAACCGAAAAAAAGAAATGGAGATATGGCTCGCGAAATAGAGGAATGTAAAATCCAGTTTGGAGAAAAAGTCATTTCCCATAGAGATTGCACACAAAATGAGCGAAAATGACATACCCCTATAAATCAACATTTTCAGGGATAATCCGTTCCTTAAATTGTGAAAATGCCAACTCATTAGATAGAGTGAGTCCTCAGCTACAATATATAAAAAACTGAGCGAAAATTGACCAATATTTATGGAGTTAGAGTCAAATTTGCATAATTATGATGACGTCATAAGTAGTAAAATGGGAATTTTGAGTTCCGACGCCATTTTGATGACGTCATGATAAAATTTCGGGTCAAATGTGACATGAAATCATATCTCCCATCCATACTCTATTCAAATATGAAAAAAAAATTGGGGGTCAACAGACTACCTGAAGAGCTATAATGAGTTTTGTATAGGCATGTTTTTGCACATATATTGTCTATGGTTAGTGCGCGCGTGCGTGCGGGCTGTAAAATTTGATGGAGGCTAATTCCGTTATTACTTGTCGTAGAAGGTTGGTCAAGGTATCAAATTACTCAGAATTATATTATCAATGCATTGATATTTAAAAAGATGCCGATCCTATGTTGTATAGTGCCGTTACGCGCGAGAATGCGAGCGTAACCGTGCGCGCGCGCAAATTTTTGAAATGCTTAAAATGACCTGATTCGTACTCTACTTTGGTCAAAAAGTGATTTTGAGCATTTTAAAATTTTGACGCGCGCGTACGCGCACGTCGTGACCTTTACATGACCTTTGATGACATGGACAGTTGACCCTTGACCTGAAGTTAATGCGATGTAAATATTGTTAATTTTTTAAAATTGATAATGAAGATATGATTGATAATGTGATTTTACAAAATGGCGTCTAGATGACGTCATGATGACCTTTTGACCTTGAACTTGTTTTACCGGTATACACATCACATGATAAGTCCCCATATCTGATGATATTCTGAAGATAATTGATGATGTAGATTTGGAGATTTTGTGCTAACAAGAAAAGGGCGGAAAAGACAGTGAAAACTTACATCGCCATCTTGTTTCTTTTTGTTCTTCGCCAACGTTACAGACGCATATCGAGGACATGCGTCTGACGTCTGTAACGTTGGCGAAGAACAAAAATCAACAAGATGAGGTCGTAAACATCCCGCAAGTTTTCCCCGTCTTTTCATAATATTTTTCTCATTTTTTAAATGAATTCTTGTTTAAAAATGAAATCAATATAGAAATGTCCGAAATGAAGTTGTATCCTATTTACATGATTTAGGGCTAGATCTTTTAGAAGGAAAGTAGATATCTTGGGGGTGAAAGTTTCAGTTTTTTCGCGGTACACGCACATGAATAGGATGCAATCCCTGGCTTTATGGAAAGTAAGCACACGTTTATAGTAAATTATTTTTACTCTCAAGGAGCCTCCTGGCTACCCTGGCCTGGGTCTATGTAGGTCGTAGCTACGTGAAGCTAGGGTCGTGCAGGACAGGGAGTTGGATCAAGAATCAAAGAGTAACAAAGATTGGCGCTGAAGCCACTGACCCAGATTTGCACTGGCCAATTGCCAGCATACCTCACCAGTAGTAATTGTTCGGAAATGCCAGCCTAGTCATTGTTAGAATTAAAGTCCCTCATCTCATGGCCTCTGGCTCAACTCAATCAGAATCACAAGGTGACGGTCAATATGCATATGCACACCACTTTTCCAAATACCACGATCAGGAAAGGCTGTACATGTATTTCGGGTTCGATCTCGATGTTGTTCAGATTCTCGGACAGACATCGCTTCGCTTGGCTTCATCGTAATTTTTATTTGGACTAAAGTTAGCATCCAAAATCATGTGAAAATGCGGCGGCATACAAATGGGTGAGCTGCCGCAGGCCAGGCAAATCTTTTGGTCACTAACTTCAGTCCATCAAAATTACGGCGAGGCCAAGCGAAGCGATGTCTGAGAAGTTGAACGATAACGTTGAGATCAGAGCTAAATACAGCCAATCCCAAACACGATATTTGGAAAAGCGGTGGGCATATTATTGACCTCGAAATGTGACTGAGAGCCTTGCCATGACATTGGCGAACAATTACTGGTGGTGATGTATGCTGGTACGGTACTGCTGGTATAGGTAGTCAGCCGGTGCGAAACTGCATTAGCGCCCAAAGTCAAGATTAAAAAAAATAAAAGCAAAGGAACGAGTGCAGAATACCCCACCACTCTTACATGAAATTGACTGATTAAAAGGGCACTCCAGGATGAAAGTAATATGATCAAATTGAAGGGAACAGATACAGGGTCTTAGAATCTAGGTCTTGTAAAAGTTAGAATCTAGACCCTAGACTAGGGATCTAGAGTCTAAAGAAAAATCAGACAAAATACTGAAAATGTGACTTTGATTGAAATCAGTCTTTGAACTTGAAGGAATAATAAAAGGCCTAGATCTATATAACACTTTCTAAAATTTCAGTAGAGGAGCTGGTCAGAAAATTTGGATAGATCTAGTCCTAGTTTGCAGGGACTGTCTCACTCTCAGTTTTCAAAGATTTCCCCACCCACACAAGAAATCTAAGAAAGTTCATTCACCTGTCAAGTGCCGATGCCAATCGAGTCAATGTAAACAAATCGGGTTTCACAACAAGATTGTTGGAAGACGGCTAGACGTAAAAAAGTACATGGTGAACAGGGCCGTGGAATGGAGGTCACTGAATCCTTTTGTAGCACTGCCATAATCCTTGTCATTGCTGTTGACTGTCTGTCCTGCAGGGGAAGTGAAAAATAGCAGTCCTCATAAGCAAGGACAATCCCATTGTCATCACCAGCCCACCTAATGAATGTCCTTGACAACAGCATACACCTGTTCACAAAATATTGCTAAATGTTATAATTCAGTAACTTTGTTATTTCGTTGTCAGATTTTAAGGAAATTTTCAGCGTTTTGCTTGGTGAATTTTAGTCTGTTTTAGGTATAATTATTTTCAGCCCAAAGCACCTCTTTGAGAATGAGGCAAACTTCTCATATAGAAACGTGAGTAGATCGTAGCCATTCAACCTGGTGGTGGGGTAATCTGCACTGAACGACTAGCCCAAATTATCATGAACAAAAGTTTATAGTGATTCTTCAGTCAATTTAGATAACCCCATCCTGAAAAAAAATGGCATTGAGAGAAATATTTTCTGTTCATAATATATGAACGTGCATGAAAATGCTTGGATTCTGCCCCCTCAACCCTAAGCATATTCATATATTGCCAATGAAAAGCATTTTATGTATGTCTATGCGTGCCTCTCTCGACAACAATCGGGCAATATTCAATCTAAGTACATTATATTGCTTTTTGTGATGGACATACTGAACACACTTAGTTTCTTTTACTCGTAATCATATTCACGATTGGATGGATAGCCGTGGAAACATTTTGTTTGCTTTTATTTTTGAACAATTTTGCTACTTTTTACCCTCACAATTCTTGACCCTGATCAGGCGTCTGAGCTCTGCTGCATTTTTCTAGGGTGGGGCGGGGGGGGGGGGGATAACACATACTTGTTCCATGATTGGAGATTTTATTTAACTTTCTAAGTCAGATCAATATTATAATTATAATGTTAGCACTTTTTAGCAAGGGATACATATGGAAATCTTCTCTTAACCTCTCAAGTGGTGTATATTTCCATCTGCTTAGGAAACCTCTTTATCCTCACTCCTCTCTTACTCTTTCTTTATTTCCCTTTATTCTTTCTTTATCTATCTCCCCTATCTTTTGTTTATTATTATCAGCCTGGAATGTTTAATCTTTCCTCTTCTTTTTCCTGGATAGGCGAGTTCTCAATTTATGAAGCATAGCAAACGGAAGCGGATGACGTCTGATGATTTCAACAAAGCTCTAAGATGGAGTGACGTAGAGGTAAATAGATACCCCATCTGCCCAGCTGTCACCGAGCATGCCTACGGCACTTATCCAGTCTTTGATTGGTCCATTGAAGATTATACAAATAATGAATGTTTATAAGTGCAATGTACAAATACTTCATGAGAATTGAGATGAAAGATGAAATGATCCATTCAACAAGGCTACACCTTGTTGAATGGATCATTCATTTCATCTTTCACCAAATGAAGTATTCTGTCCATTGCACGAATGAAAAACATTATTTTGTTTATATGACACCTAAAAATCGATGCTTGTTATTTGAAATTCATGAATTTTGATGCAAAATATGCTCATACTGTGCACAGTGAGAGCTTGGTCTGTTGATTGTCACGTACATGCGCTGCAAACACAAGTGTTTTACTTGTGGTGCATGGGGCTGGCCTGGGGTCTCGGTACGTGCGTACAATGGACAAAATTGTATGGATCCATAATTGCACGGATGATGATGTCATGAAAAATGGGCTGAATCAAACAACCAATCAAATGGCAGGGATCAAGGTGTCATATAATGAATCTTAATGCATACATTTCCATTGCCAAGAAATGATTTCTCATGTGCCAAATTAGCAATTCACCTGTATAGTTTAGAGCATTGCTGCCATATAAATAAAAATACTTTGCATTAATAATTATTTAAAAAAGTATAAAGTCAAAGGATACAGCATTAAAGATGTAACAAATTCAAAGAATTATGTGAAAGGTGTAGTACTAATACACCATGTCAATGAATTACAAAGTGGTTGGATTATTAACAAGTAACTACTGGAATCATAAACTTGTAGGCTGTTTATCATAAAATTTAGTACATAGGCCTACTAATGAATTGGGCCTAAACAATTATGATAATTTGCTGTTTTGTTTTTCCAATCCAGCCCATTCATGGTTATGGGTCTAATGAACCTGCTGTGTTTAGACAGATTAAGGATACTAATCTTTATTTTGTGGAAGACCGAGATCTGAGTTTACCTGAGATCGCCATGGATACCAAGATACCCAACAGTGCAGGAAACACCTCTCTAAAAGGTTTGGTATTACATGTACATGTATTATTTTGTTTTGTCATAAACATGCTTTCTATTGATTTTATCATACCAAAGTTTTCTGAATGGATGGGTTTTGAAACAAAATATGAAAACAATCTTATTATACGGTATGAGATGTACACAGAAGCATACAATTAGCAATTGCATTGACTAAGACAATGTTTCATAAAGCTGTTTGGAATTTATGCCTGACTGATGAATTTTTCTTGTTCTGTAATAATATAGTTTCATTTCTTATGATCATTTTTAACAGTTGAATAATATTGAATTTTTCCATTGATGATTGTTAGAAAATGATGATTTTAATCTACAAAGATTGGATTTTATGATTACCAAATGTGAATCGAATTCAGCATTCACTAAATGGTCACCAGTTGATTTTCAAGTCATGCATAACTTTTAACAGCTTAGCACCATCCCATTCTGTTTCATGAAGTTGTGTAAACAATTTTTTATTAAATCTATTACTTTATGATGACGTGCCTCCCTTTCAGTTAACAAATTCATGAAATATTATTTTTATAATCCCTCTTATGTTTTTGCTGATTTCTGCAGCTAATTGGCTAGCTTTAGAAGGTGTTCACAAGACTGTTGTTCAATCAAGTGATCCAGGTATGTTGTTTTGAAAAATTAACACCATGCACATTATCCAGACAATCATTTTCTACTCTCCAGTCTCTCCTTCTGAGTTTTGAAATATCAATCTGAGTTTAAAACCACATGTCTATCTTGATATTTTGAAATCCATGAATATCGAATATAAAATGTATTTAGTGTTCTTTGACTCGATTTCTTGGTCACAAAGTTCATGTCCTGGGGCATTCCATGTTTCAAGTAAACTCAAGTATTGATAATTAATTGACATACAAAAAAATCTTATCAAAATTTAAAAAGTTTATATTGCACTGTGCTGAAAGTTAATGTAACATTCAATATCATAAATCATACTAGATTATCAGGTCTCAAAGTAAAGAATTAAATTAAAGCAATTTTTTTAAATGTAGATAGGGTTTCAAAGGGCTGGAAATTTTGGAAAATTTCCATGGAAAGTTTCGGGAATTTTCGGGAATTTTTAATTTTTCACAAAAAGTGATAAATTGTGATTTTAAATACAAAATTATAAATTGATATCCTCAAATATTATATTTTCACTTGTATTTAAACTATTCTTCATTCTTTAAATTGCCCAGAGTATAAAATATTCATCAAACTGTACATAAATACATTATAGTACATGTATCCAGTAACATGATGGAGCATAATGTACAAAATGATTTTTTTTTCAATTCAACAATGAAAAAAATAAAACTTTGCATTACACTATTTTTCATTTTTCTTTAAATGTCAAGGGTTTTTTTATGTACATATAAGAACCTGCCTTCCATGTGAATAGAACAGTGCCCCCTACATGTCTGCACGCACAGACCCTTATTCAAACTTTGATCCACAAGTGGGTCTTCACACAAGACTAACACGAATACAACTTTCTGTTGAACAAAAGGAACTTCTATACAGAAGTCATTGGCAGAAACCTTAGGCTGCATATTCAGACCTCTTTCCTCGAGTGAAGGGTTTGCACTAGTCTGCTGTGCAAAGCCTTCTCGCTCAGGAAATAGTAAGTTTTGTATGTGCTCGTGCGTAGTCTTTGTGGAGACCCACTTGTTGATCAAGGTTTCAATCAGGGTCTGTGCCTGCAGACTAGGTTTGCACAGCAGACTAATCCCATCAGCAGCTATGGCACTGGCTAAAATAGGAAAATCAGGTACAGGAATGAACAATATCAAATTATTAATTTATTTCTGAGATGCCCCCCTCCACCCCCCAAAAAATGGGGGGGGGGGCAAGATATAACATTATAATGGCTGACTTTGAAAAAAATCAAGATGAATAATTTTTCACAAAGGGGGAAAAAACATGCACCAAGTGTGTTGACCTCAAATGAAATTTGACCTTGAGATTAGTAATTGTTATTCATTTCATCTTTTGTGATATCAAATTGCTGACAAAGCATCACAATCAAGCATCATCTCCCAGGGTACTCCTTTCAATTTCTGCATATAAATATCAGAAAATTGCTACTTTTTGAAAATTCCCAACATTTCTTGAAAATTCCCAAAATTCCAAATAAATTCCTGTGTATTCCCATGGAAAGTTTCCACTGCGAAAATTCTCAGGAATTTTGCAACCCTAAATGTAGGCAAAGCTACCAGGGGCATTCCACTTGCCGTGGTGATTGAATTTCCTTTTTCCCTTTATCTCTGCAGGTCAAGCTGCTGCTGAAGGTATTCAGAAAATCCTTGGAGTTCAAGGTCAAGGTAAATAACATTGCCTTTACCTAATGAACAATATGGATTTAATACACATTTCCCTTTTTGGGTGCAGGGCTCAAAGAATTAATATCTGCATTGTTTATGGTTCATATGTTTGTCATTGATTGATAAAAATAGGGGCATGATATATCACCATCTTGTGGTGTTGAAGCTAATGATTATCAACTAGCCACATATACAATATTACAATGTATACAGTCCTTGAAAAAAAGAATGATTATTTGTGAGGTAAGATATTAATGTTTTTTATGTGGCAGGCTGTTCATTCAGTAAATAGACAAATTGAGTTTGTAATGAACATTCTCCCCAAATTGAACCAACATTTTGTGATGTGTGAATGAAACCTTTTAACACTCTTTGGTATTCTTTATCTATGTATGATAGGCATGACCCACAGCATGGAGATGTTGTCGTCTGATCAAGTCACTTACTATCAGCATATCGTCAAGGCTATCCTTGGCACAGATGAGGAGGCTACAAAGGTAATCTTGGTAGTGTTTCAATATCATAAATTTTCAGTAACAACTTTGCTCCTAATCCAACTGATGTATGGATTTCAGTAGATTGTAACAGTTGTCTAAAAAAATTGTTTAAGATCATGTTATGAAACACTCCCCACATTTCACATGTATGGTTTGTTTCAGTTTCTAAAAAAAAAAAATTTACCTGTCAATATTTCTATGGACAGCCAAATGAGACACTTACCCAGATGTTGGTTTAGCATTTATTGATTACATACATGTATAATGAAATACTGTGTGTGAATGGCAAGTACAAAAGCATACATGCCAATGCCCCTATTTCTTTTTCTTGGGGGTGATTTTCATCCATGATGACAGTGTGTCAACTATCTTTAAAAAGTCTGGCAATACTACATACAAAATATAGCAATTTCCATATTTTTTACTTGTCCTTCTTTTTTGACTGACTGGGTTGGCAAGTTTGTAATGAATATTTGACAATTAAATCATTAGACTAAAAATCTAATGAACAAGAAGAACATGCATAATGTACAGTGTGAACAAGATTTCAAGGTGTAAAATTTCATATTTAAACCCTTGGTACACTTGAATGTCTTCAAATCACAACCTTCTTTGATTGATGTGTTTTTACAGGTTGTGTTAGTAGATCTTCAGACAAACAGTAAGATAGCAGGTTTACTTCCTTACCTGGTCAACTTTGTATCAGTTGGTGTGAAGGTAGTCAGTTTAGAGCTCTATCAACTCACAGGTCTTCTATACATCATTGATGCACTTGTCAGGAATCAGTTCATCTATCTCGGTCCTTATGTAAGCATGTTATTTTCAGCTCTGTTTATTATTTCATTTCTGATATACAAACAAATGCACCCTCTAGTCACTTTTCTATTTATTTAAGATGCACTTAAGGTTGTGAGTTCATCAATCCAAGGTAGTCATCAGTGTTGTGCACAAAGCCAGAATGTCAGAACCAATGAGGCCAGAATGTCCAAGGCCATAGCACCATTCTTCAGACCTCTGAGTCTAAAGTCAAGGACTACATGTCCGAGCAGATGGCAATGTGATTGGCTCATAGATCACAACACTAAAACTTAATTTATATAAACAATAGTTTGGTATATTATCCCTCCTTATTTCTGAAGTATATCCTGGCCTTGTCTGGCCTCATCCTGGCATTGCCAGAGGACCTACCCTGAGGTCAAGGACTTCAGACACTATAAGCCAAGGACTAGATATCTGTGGATTAGTGCAAGACCTTGCCTACATAATCGTCGCAATGGCTGACCTTGAGGAGCACAACACTGGTTATAATGTAGTAACAACTACGCTAAAAAATACCATTATGAATGTACCAGTATTCTGGTCCGTTCACGATGTGAAACAAACAAAAAGTGGACTATATAGAATCGCTTGTTAGGATTTGTAGAAATGAACTTATTTTTAAGAACCTGACCTTGGTATGTGTCAAGGGAATAGCCCTTGTAAGGATTGTCAGACTATTGTTCTCGCTATACATGACAGACAGCGATGGACATTAGTTAACCTATTAAATTTCCAATGTCTTTGTATAGAAGTAATTTGAAACTCTTGTAAGGCAGCAACCTAATCCTCACATATGCAATAAAATCAGTAAGGCATGTGTTGCTGTTCATTCAGATTTTTTTAGCAGTAGCTAGATGATTGACATGGGAGGTCATAGAATAAATACTAATATATTCTAATACAGGAATATAATGTTCTTTTCTCTGTTGTATTCAGATGATCCAGTTAGTGTCTACTGTGATGTACTGTATCTTAGAACCCTTGGCTGTCTCTATCAATCCCATCAATGACCACTGGGGTCTCAGAGACTATGCTGCTAGGTTGCTTCTGCCAATCTTAAGGTCAGTCCTATGAACCTTCATACAAAGATTTGCCATCAGTTGCAACTTTTTAACAATTTTGATGTGGTACTGTTCAGTCTTTTGACCGATTTTTTATGCAGCAGTGGTTTTTATTGGGCGTTTCAAATTTTGCGATTGAACACTTCTTTCACGTTATGTAGACTTGGACTGTGTAACACATAGATAAGTGATCAATCCCTAAATGAAATGGCCCAACAAGACCATCGTTGCATGACTTTTTTCTCAGTAGACTGAATACGAACCAATCTGAAGCACTCTTTCAAATAAGCGATTAATCGCTAACCTTTGTGTTACGTGGCACTTGTTGTTAGTTCTCAGCTGGGATTAAACATACTGCAAATTTCAAGTTACCGCTGAAATTTCATTCAGTGAAAGATTTAAAAAAGGCTTTGAAGATGGCTGCAATTATTATGAAAGAAATGATTTAAACTACTAGTATAGCAGTATACTATTGAACAACAAGGCTTGTCAAGCAGGACTCTTGTTCTTCCTCTACTCCATTGCAAGAATGTTCACACCAATTGCCAGGATTTACTGTACAATGTGGATAATGTTAAGTGGATAAGCATATATTTGGCCTGTGCTTGCAACATGTGCTCCACAGATGATTGTCAATATTATGTATAGTCATCTCCCACTTCACTTTCACTCCAATCCTATCCCAATGTAACCTTGTGACAGTAATATATAGGGTTTTGTTTTCATTTTCATGTACAGATGTTCTAAGGAATCTAAGAACAAGTTCCATCATCAGATGTTGACAGCATTTCAAGAAGTAATGAATGACCCTGCCAGACCTCTTTGTACCTATTATGGAGCCGTGATGGGACTCATTGCTTTAGGTCCACAGGTATGTAGGTTATCTTTAATTTGCACAGTGTAAATATTATTATGATTTGTGTTCATTGACCAAGGAACGATCAGTGATCCGTGTTTGTCATTCTAAGCCCCACAAATAAGTTCATTATGAAAATTTTAGAAATTTAGTAGTAGAAGTACTAGTAGGATATAAAGTGTTTTGAGTGACAAATGATTTGTGTTTCATGTTTTACTTTGATGTAATAGCGTTTATGTTGCATAAATCAGTAATTATAATTTAAAGTGCAGTTAAATCAAATGAAACACTGCCTTGTCAAGGTTGATAACAGATCTGTTCTTTTAATTGCTTTTTGTTTTCTTGATCACTGGGATTTGTGTTTGTCAAAGTAATTTCATAAATCCATGTACATTTGACCTGTTTAAGGATGACTATTCTTTAATGGATATTGTCTTGCAGGCTGTTGAGGATGTGTTATGTCCAAGACTATCCAGTTATTGGGTGACCCTACAGCAGATCTTAGAAGATACATCTATTACAAGGGTGAAGGAAGATGGTCATAAGGTTCATGGAGCTCTCTTAGTAAGTCATCTTAAACATTTATGTAGTCTATTTGTCCTGATGATTTCTAATGGTTTCTGTGAAAATTTGGCACATTTGTCAATATTTATGTTTCCATAGATGAATTAATACAGGTTCAGTGGAAAATGTTGGTTACCTTAATCAATTGAGGATTACTTGGTGTCAAGCAAACAAATCATGGACATATTTTATCTTTTAGGTTTAATCTAAGTAGAAGTTACTAATTTTTTCAGGAAGAGGAGTAGAATAGTATAGGAAGCAGTCAAATTTTGATTTATTTGAAAATCTTTGCCTGTTTTACTTTAAGACTGCAGCTGAAACTCTTCTGAGGCACAAGTATCATAAAGGGGAGAAAGAGACGGATCTACCAAGCCAGACAAGTTCACCATGTGATAGCCCCAGAAACATGCCAGAGTTTGCCTTTGGTACGGCGAGCTATGTAACTCAACTTAGTGCTTCCTCCGGAAACCTTACCCCACATCTCAAAGAGAAACCTCCAAGGAAACACAATAACTTCATGGAGCTGTATTCTGAATTGTATTCCTATTTTGGAGATAGTCTCAGTGTAAGACTTGGTATTGAAACCGATGCACTTCAGGTTATGGAAAGGTTGGACAAGCATATGGAGCATACAGCGAGTTTACAAGACTTGGTGAATGAAAGAGTTACCTTTGATGGAACGATGTTTAGACAACGCCATGTTAAGAATGCTGGTAAAGTGCTTCCCATACCATCAAAACCAAGGACAGTTAATCCGGAGCTTCCTAAGACAACGGGAAAGATTCCAAGCAAATCACCAGGTCAAAGGTTCCAAACATCCAGGACAAGACATGGCAAAATGAGCAAGCGATCTAGATCAAGGTCTGGTGGGTTGAGGGATATCTTTCAGATTGTTAAGCCTGTCAAACCTTTATCAAAGAAGACTCATGTTATTCCGTTGGAAAGTAAAGTTTGGCGTATCAATCTCAAGATGCCACATGTTGGTAAAAGAAAGAAGTTATTCAAGAGAGTTGGAATGTCTCTCACAAAAAACCTACCAAGCATTCATGCAATTTTGTGATCAGTTAACTCAATGAAATAATTTTCATTCATTTAATGATATTAATGACAATAATTTAGTGCCAAGGAGTTGCAATACATAATTACTTTGTATTTTTGAAATGCCTTTTCCTATATCAGAGTTCAATTAATTATTTCAGGCCTTTCAACGCAATGGTTGTAATCTTTTGCAAAATTTGAACAATTTTGATCATTTTATAATCAATATTTTGAACAAAATATTCATGCAATAATGATCATGATGGACCATTGCGAATTTGAGAATTATCATAAATATCTTTGTAACAGGCACTGGATCATAATGATACTCCTTTTAAAAGGCCTCCACCAGGTACCCTTGCTAATTTTGAGCAGGCACCCTGGTACATCATTTATCAGTTTAGCATTGGTTTAACAAGACCTGTCAACTGCTGCAAACTTACATTGGACTTCAGGCTGTGTGTCATCTCTGACTCTGCTCTTCTCCAAAGTCTGTTACATTTTTGTCTTACCTGCATATAATAGCAGAGTGAAACTATAGGCGCCGCTTTTCCGACGGCGGCGGCGTCAACACCAAATCTTAAGTTTTTGAAATGACAACATAACTTAGAAAGTATATGGACCTAGTTCATGAAACTTGGCCATAAGGTCAATCAAGTATTACTGAACATCCTGCCTGAGTTTCATGTCACATGACCAAGGTCAAAGGTCATTTAGGGTCAATAAACTTAGACCATGTTGGGGGAATCGACATCAAAATCTTAACCTAAGGTTAAGTTTTTGAAATGTCATCATAACTAAGAAAATATATGGACCTAGTTCATGAAACTTGGTCATAAGGTTAATCAAGTATCACTGAACATCTTGCACGAGTTTCACGTCACATGACCAAGGTCAAAGGTCATTTAGGGTCAATGAACTTTGGCCGAATTTGGGGTATCTGTTGAATTACCATCATAACTTTGAAAGTTTATGGATCTGATTCATGAAACTTGAACATAATAGTAATCAAGTATTACTGAACATCCTTTGCAAGTTTCAGGTCACATGATTAAGGTCAAAGGTAATTCAGGGTCAATGAACTTTGGCCAAATTGGGGGTATTTGTTGAATTACCATCATAACTTTGAAAGTATATTGGTCTAGTACATAAAACTTGGACATAAGAGTAATCAAGTATCACTGAACATCCTGTGCGCATTTCAGGTCACATGACCAAGGTCAAAGGTCAATGAACTTTGGCCATAATGGGGGTATCTGTTGAATTACCATCATAACTTTGAAAGTTTATGGATCTGACTCATGAAACTTGGACATAAGAGTAATCAAGTATCACTGAACATCCTGTGAGAGTTTTAGGTCACATGTTCAAGGTCAAAGGTCATGTAAGGTCAATGAACTTTGGCCATGCTGGGGGTATTTGTTGAATTACCATATCTCTGTAAGTGTATTGGTCTAGTTCATAAAACGTGTACATAAGAGTAACCAAGTATCACTGAACATCTTGTGCAAGTTATAGTAGTTTTCAAAGTCAGCACTGCTGCTATATTGAATCGCGTGATGCAGGTGAGACCGCCAGAGGCATTCCACTTGTTTGTATTTATACTTGCTTTCATGTCCAAAATCGTGATGTCTACAATGTCTTGCGCAAAGGAGGTTGACATATCATGCATTATTTGTCTCCACACAGGCTGCTTGCCAGAAAAAAGGCCTTCATAATGGCGACCACACTAACCAACCTGGACAAGAAAATTAAGAAATTTTAACATGCCAATTCCACCTCAGTAATTTCATTTTGTTGATGTAAGGTCTAAACTTTATTGTCAATATTGTGAAAGGGAATACTGAATTTCACTCAATTATAAACTGTAAAACTTTGTTTTCTGGTAACAAGTATTAATTTCTTTCACCTGGGGAATTAAGTGGTACTCCAGGCTGAAAATGAAACGATTTGAACACATAAAGAAAAATCAAACAAACGGAGCACTGAAAAATTGACAAAAATCGGACAAGGAATAACAAAGATTTGACATTTTAAAGATTTGCATGTTATCAGGGAAACTTTAAAATTCAATAACTTTGTTATTTGTTATCATATTTTGATGAAATTTTCAGCATTTCGCTTGGTAAATTTTACTCACTTTGTTTAGATATGATTATTTTCAGCCTGGAGTGCCCCTTTAAAGCTTTGGGCAGGACTAGTGTAACAATAACTTGACAACAGGCAGAGATGTTCCTTGTCATGTTATGATGGACTTGTAGAATGTATATGAATCCCTTCATTTGTATGAAATTTATTCAGATCATGATTCACATGGATTTTCAATACTATTTTTGTGTCAATAAAAGAAGGAATCAATCCTTAAAATATGTTTATGAAAGAAATTGATCTGTGAAGTTGTGATATTGATGTTTTGGTGGAGTTTTTCCTAACACATTTAATGCTTTTTCTTGGGATGAGTTGTCTTCCTGGAAAGATTTCTTGGCTGTGGTCTGGCTTCTGAAAAGGGTCACTTAGAGGAGTCATCCCCTGAGGAGTTTTCCTGTTAATGTTTATTGATATTTCAGTTATCTTTAGGGCATACATGTAAGTGGGTGACTATATTAGTATAAAGTTTATACTTGCACATGTAAACTATGTTACATGTAGGCCTATATATATGTAGCCCATCAGAGTAGAATTCAGAAAATACCATATGGATGACACATTGATTGAAATATTGTCCCAGGGCAGTAAGGTTTAATCTTTATAAAAATTATCATTAGTTGACCTATTATCAGTTTTAAAACACTGCTTCTATCAGGACCACTCCCCCTGTAATCTCCTTATGATATTTTATGAATGTTTTCATCAAAGAGAGAGAGAGGAGTCTTGTATATTACCCCCAATTTACTCTTTTATTCTGCAGTCATGAGGAAAATCCATTCTCAAAGTTAGTTGAATTGTGAATTTTCAGCTGTTGTGATATCATCTGAGATTCAAACATCTTTGGAACCATAGTACTAGTCAGTGCTTCTCAGGCAGTCAAAACCAAGGAGTTCACTGAGATAATCAGAGCTGACAATTTAGTCAGTGCTGACAACTGCCATGAAATAACCCCCTACAAAGTCTTCTGTTTTGTAAAAGTGATTGTAAGGTAGTGTAAAAGATAAAGATACTTTGATAACTAAATTTATCGTGCCAACTTTTCTCCAACACATTCATTATTTGGATTGATTGTCAAGTTCAAATTCATAGTCCCTTTGATGAAATATTGAGATGGTTCCTACTCACATCACATTGTGGTTTGTTTTCAATAAGTTGTGTACATTGGTTGAGATATATATATATATATATATATATATATATATATATATATATATGATTACTTCCACAAGCAGTCACACGAGCTGGTAATTTACAAAACTATTTTTTTTCATTTGTTGTAGGAATGGGAGGGTGCTATTATACATGCATGTTTTTTTTCCATGGGCTCCATTTTATACAGAAGTGATCTAAAATATAAGTTTATATTGCCATGGTCTCTCAACTATGCACATAATGGCATGTAAGATTGTGAAGATACCTTGTATCTGTATAGCAGCAATATTTGTCATAATTACAATAAGGCTAAAGACAAGGATATGCACATTGAATGTGCCTTGGATATCCACAATTGCTCTAACTCAGATCTTCCAATATTAACATGGCACAAGAGAACACATTTTTAACAAATATATATATCTATATTTCTATAGATTCTATTTCCATGAAATTGCATTACATCACTGCTTTGGATGGTTATTAAAAAAATATATTGACTGGCTTAAACTTCCAAGCAATGAAACATGTACTCTATTGTGATTGAAAACCTGTATTGAACTCATTGTTCACTCAGAGAAATATGGGTCAAGTTTGGGCATATTTCCATCAAAATCAGTCAATGTTAAATGTCTTTTTAAAAACAACAATTATAAGAAATAACACAGAGGCAGTAGGAGAAGGGCAAATCCATATACTAATCACTTTTTGTATGTCCGATCTGACCCCATTTTCCTCCATTCTTTCACTTGATGAACTGCCCAAGCAATCATTTTAGAGCATCAAAAATTTTCATTAAAATGAGCAAACAAATTCAGGAAGGGAGTGGGACATATATAAAGAAGGAGAAAGTGAAGGGTAAAGAATACGGTGTGGGAGTGAGGGCTGGATCCATCATTTCAAACAAACTATTAAGCTGTTTTACTAGTTTATGATGACCACACAATGACCATCATATATTACAAAGAAAACATGCAAGCGTAACAGTTAACTCAAGACCATAGAAGAAATTTAGGGATAGGTAAAGGGGAGGAGGGCCCTCTAACCCGACCCTGGCTTGATTGGCTTCTATGGTGGTGATCTCTGACCTCTTTTGGGGCTGTCATTTTTAGCTCATCCGGCCCGAAGGGCCAGATGAGCTTATGCTGTGGCGTGGCCTCCGTCGTCTGTCGTCCGTCCACAATTCTTCTTCGCCATTTCAAGTCCAATTTTAAAGGGGAATCCAACCCAAATAAATACTTGTTTTTATAAGGAAAAGAAAAATCAGACAAGTTGATTGGTGAAAGTTTGAACAATATTGGACAAATAACAAGAAAGTTATGAATTTTTAAAAGTTGTAAATATTGGTAATCACTATACCCATGGAGACCTCAAATTGGCCGCATATGGGATGTCATAGTGATGTAAGGCAAGGACTACTCTTCCATGTACTCCAATACATATTATGGCTAAAATGTCATTTCCCCCAAAAGTTTTATTTCAAATTATATTTTTCTTTCATGAGGATATGAAACAATATACTACCTGGGTTATATTTAGATTACTGCCCCAGGGGAATGGGTACTTAGGAGAAAACCACAAATCGCTGATAATAAAGTACATGGCCTATGGGAAAGTTGTCCTTGCCCCTTGTCATAATTTACTTACCAAGTTGCCAATTTGAAATCTACATAGTATCAGTGATCTCAATTTTAAAGCAGCTGTAACTTTCTTATTGCTTGTCCGATTTCTTTCAAACTTTCACCATTCTGTTTAATTTATTTTTCTCCTCCCCAACACAACATATTATGGCCAAGGCTGGATTCCCCTTTAATTATGTTTGCTTTATATGATAGCACTAGGTGGGGGATTCAAAACTTCTATACAGAAATTTGAAACTCATTAAAATATGCTAATTTCAGTGCATTTTTCAAAATTCACAAAAAATGCTTCTTCATCTTTATTTGACCGATTTTGAATTTTTTGCTTTCATCTGGTAGAGCTTCATGAGGTTCACCAAACTTCTACACAGAATTTTGAAATTTTGACTAGAACAAGTTTAATGCTAACTTATGCAAAATTAATTTATGCACATTTTTAAAAATTCACATAAAATGCTTCTTCTTTATTTGTTGACCGATTTTGATTTTTTTTTCTTCCATCTGGTAGAGCTTCATGAGGTTCACCAAACTTCTACACAAAATTTTTAAATTCAGAGTTGAAAATTATTTATGCCAATTTATGCAAAATTCATAAATCACAGAAAATGCCTCATTTGTTGAATGAATTTCAAAATGCTTCTTCTTTGTCATTTCAAGTTTGATTTCAATTCTGTTTGCTTTATATGATAGCATTAGGTAGGGGATTCAAAACTTCTACACAGAATTTTGAAACTCATTAAATATGCTAATCTATGCATATTTGTAAAAATTCATATAAAATGCTTCTTTAATTAGTGTTGACCAATTTTGATTTTTTTTTTCTTCCATCTGGTAGAACTTCACAAGGTTCACCAAACTTTTACACAGAATTTTGAAATTTCAGTAGAAAATTATTTATGCTAATTTATGCAAAATTTATTCATAAATCACAAAATGTTTTTTCTTCTTCATTTGTTGATCATTTTCAATTTTGTTTGCTTTATATAATAGCTCGAGGTGGTGATACAAAATTTCAACACAGAATTTTGAAACTCATTAAATATGCTAATTTATTCATATATTTTCAAAACTCACAAAAAATACTTATTTATTTGTTGATTGATTTTGATTATTTTTGTTCCATCTGAGAGCTACATGAGGTTCATCAAGGTTCTACACAGAGTTTAGAAATTTTGACCAGAAAGTTATTTATGCTTAATTTATATGAAATTAATTCATAAATCACAAAAAATTCTTCTATGCCATTTCTTCATCAATTTCAATTCTATACATGTATCCTCAATTTATGTCACCAATATAATTCACTAGTGTCGACTGGGCTGAAATTAAAATTGTGTTAAATTCGTTGCGAGATGCCGGATGAACTCCACATCATTGATGTGCTAGTTTATCAATTAATGGCAAAAGATAACATATTATTTCAGCAAATCATGAAATGGTTTTATTGATAATCAAAAGAATATAAGAAGGAATTGTATTGAACCAGGAAGATGTTAACAGATATTTGTAAGTTTATGGAAAACACAAGTAATTGTACTCAGTGAAAGAAAATAGAAAGGGGATGGGTATATAAGAACACAGCGGGAGCAACCCAGAGCAAACCAACAAGGACAGGGAGTCGGGGGCCCCTAAGCAGCTGGCATCCAGGGGGTAGTGAAGTACCCATAAAATTTGAAAATGTATGGTGCACTTCGCAGACTGCCTTCACCGTGCAACGCGTAAAATGGTCATTGACATTTCATTTTTTCCTTGCTTGTCAATAAAAATTTACACCCTGCCAGCCAGTGCTTCCACTTTTCAAAATGAAACCTGAAATTTACTCTGAAAGTTCCTGAAATTTTACAAATGATGCCCATCTTCCATAAGATGTTATAATTCTTTTCTATACACACAAAGAAAGATGAAATATAGGACCCATTACCCTAATGAGCCAAAAAATTTGAAGAATGGGGCAAAAGAATTGCGAGCGAGCAAAATGATATCTTCCCGAAATTTTCTTGGAAAATAGCAAAACTTCCCGGAATTTCCTGGATATCGGGAAGAGTGGAGGCACTGCCGCCAGCCAAGCTTATCTCTAGCAAGGGACAGGAGTATACTATTAAAGGCCTGTCGCTCTTGAAAGCTCACTATAAAAAAATATTCTCGCTAGATCTCTCTTGATTACCGAAAACTATGCACGCCCTCTACGTTTACAAGAGGTAAGACAAGATGACTCCTACATGAAGCAGACGTGGAACACGAATGGGGTGTTTGTTTTTATGATTTCTGTCCTCTCTTATGTTCCTAGCGGAGACTGATTGTTTTAAAGAATCGTAACCATGTAAGCATTCACTAATAATTTATTTTGTAATTATTTTCTGGAAGGATGTTTGAGAAAACGTGAGAAACATGACCAGCTGGCGGGCGTATCCCATTCTGTCAGACCCAGTCGCCGGTGACTTGCCACTACAGAGTACAGTGCAGTGCTGTAGTACGGTACCGGTACTAGTATACCCAGTTGTTGTGTGTCCGGACAGGTTGTGTGTCCGGACGATCAATTTTAGGAAGTCATTTGAAGAAATTTACAGGCGAAGTTTCATCAATTTTTAGTACAAAATGTAGGAAATATTATAGAGAACAAAATCGAAGATGATTACAACTATTGAATTCATATTTTTAGGGTAATCCAAAGACAAAAAAGAAGGCTTCAAAAATATAAAGTGTCCGGACACCCGATCCCCCATCCTACCGTAGTGTAGTGAAATTAACGTTGGAATTGGGGTGGGGGGCTACGGTATTTGGATGATGATTTTTATGACGTGATGTGACTGTGTCTGTGACTTTGTGAGTGAGTGAATGAATGAATGCAATTCAATATGAAGTTCTTTCTTGCACTAGCAATATTTTCGCGTGTGTTTTAATTGAGTTTTTAACAGACACAATAAGATTAAGAAATCATTAATTTATGATTATTGTCTTATTTAATATTGACTCATTTTATTGAGATCTAACTTACTAACGTTAACTTGTTACTAATGTTACTATTGTTAGACTAACATTTGATTGATGACATGTCAAAGGTGAAACTGCTGAAAAACTTTTCTTAACTAAAAGATTGCCATGCCAGAACCTTGCTGAACCTCTGCATCAATTTGAAATTTTCGCAATGTTACTGTAGGATGTCTGTAGGTTGGATTACAAGTGCATGCCACAATTCACAGTTTACCGGTAGTCTTGCCTAGAAACAGAGATACCAAGTTCAAAGACCAACAAGGTGTGCATGAGATTTTAGGCAGGGAAATTAGACTCAGCATGAGATGACCAGGCATTGTAAAATGTGTGAGGATAGGCTGTGATACAGGCATGAGAGAGCAAGATTTTGGGAAAGCAGGATTTTCACTCTGTAGATGGGGTGCAATAAAAGGTGCTACCGTCCAAAACTGAATGTTATCGATGGCTAAGGTGCTTTGGTGAAGGGGAAGAAACTGAAGTTATTGAAGCAGTCTTTTGACTTGTCCCATCGCTCAAAAGACCATTTTATGCTTCGCTTTTAAACACTATGGAAGTGAATCCATGTAATGTGGATTGTACTTGGGTTTTCATCAAATATTCTAATCTTTCATTTAATTTTTAATTTTTTTTTTCAACAGCCAATTCTTTGTGAAAATTGAAATTGGATTATTCATGTATCTAGTGCCCTCTCTTTGTAATGTTTTTAGTTTTCTTTAAAAATAACACTTTGAACATTTGGCTTATTTATTAAGTGATTGGATATCAGGAAGCTATACATGTACAAGCTTCACTGAAAGTCAGTTTTCTGAATAAAAATAACATGAACAACATTTATACTGCATATAAAAAGTACATCAGTGTTACCATTTGGTTTATATTGATTCAAATCAAATCTTCAATAATGATAGAAATGATAAAAAATAAACTTATAAATTGTTAAAATGTATAACATCAACAAAATTTTCTTTTGTATGATGCAAAATGGCAGTAACAACAATGGTTTTGATATTTTTCAGGGGTTATATAAAGCTGTCACAAGATAGCATCTCCATGGTGACCCCTCCACTCACTAATTTTGTTCTAAATCTCTGCTGATTTTTTAAAAGGAACCCATAGGGGTTTGATCAGGCACCCATTCAAAATATTTTGTTTTCATTTACAGTCAACAAATTTGTCCTAGATAAAACACATTTTCATTTCATATCTTTAGCATTATATTATAGTGACATTCACTTTTGGGGGATTTACCAAAACTTCGAAAATAGGCTTTTATAAAAATGTTTGGCCTACTTTCTTTCGATATCTATGAACATGTACCGTAATTTTTTTTTTAAAGCCTTGACTTAGACCCCTGTTATATATGCAACAACTTTACACCAGTTGAAGAAATTTTGAGATGGAGGTGTTCTCCGAAAATTTGATTACCCAATTATGTTGAGCCTTAGTCAACTTTCATAACAGGGTCTTTGAACTTTATAATAATGAATATTGTACCTATAATACAGTGCGAATCAGAAAAAAAATCTTTTTATTGTGTATGTTTTTAAACTATGGAGTAGATCTATGATATGAATAGATAGAGCATCACTTCCTTATACCTCAGTCACATTTGCTCTACGGCTGGCTACATATAGGAGGTTTGAATAAAAATTGATAAAACGGCCGTTTTCGGCTCGCCATACAGCCGCTGTACATAGAGCAAATGTGACTGAGGTATTACTTGTATGGTACCATTGTTGTTTGATATAAGTTCATGGCAGAATGCACAGTGTGCATTTCTGGAGAGAGTGAAAACAGATTTGTGCCAACTGGTGTGGATGGAGTCAAGGACAAATCAGTTTATTTAAATGAACTCTGTGATAGGCCTAGTCCATTCTGACGCGATGTCAATCTTTCATTGCCCTCTTCTGGTTGTTGCCAGAGTGTCTCCCGAGCAGGGTCATTGTATTATGGGGTGCGTCTTGTTCTACGATGACCAGATAGTCCCTGTTTATGACAGCATGCAAGCAAATTGTGCAGAGTTTTCAAATACTTTAGCTTAAATAATATCTTGCCTGATTTGGAATAAAGAAGCATAACAAACAGCTCAAAATCAGGCAAGGCATTGTTTTGACTTTTGAGTTAGCGCAAATGGGTTTTCAACCAGTCAACTTAACTCAGTCTTCTTTATAGTCAACCGTGAGTAGGATTCCAACAATTTTGGTAGTAAAATGCTAAAAAATAAGTATAAAATACTTCTCCCCTTTCAAACAAAGGGTAATTATAAAAGTGTAAAAAAATTCTGACTGGCTCTATATGTAGGCTATAAAGTACCTGTAATCACTGTGCTCATACATTCATATATTAAAGCAGAATGGTTCGCAAACAAATTACATAGACATTGGACTCTAGCAACATAGTACAAAGATCCCTGTAGTTGGATGCTAGGGCTGATACTCATGAAATCACTATTAAATCTGGAAGGTGTTACATTTCATTGTATTATTTTTGTTCCCCTTTGTAGCATTTCAAGATGGCGACATCAGGCAATGGGACCTTTATACCAATGGTATCATCTTCACCACCTCCCATGGATGATGTTGCATTTGATGATGATGATGACGAATTCAGCAATTTCTCCAGTGCACCTGTAGGTCTAGACTCTCCTCCAGGCAAGTGGGTTAGTTCAACTAAGGGATCGTTTGAGCCAATCAAACCTGATCTATCTGACCCCTTCCATCCTACAGATGATTCCCATCCTTCTAACAATCAGGAGGACTTTGGAACATTTGCAGCATTTGGGTCACCCAACCCTAGTCAAGATAAGCAGAACACTAGTGACAAATTTTTAACTAATAATAATATAAAAGCACACTCTATAAATGGCAATGAAAGTAATGAGGAAGATGAGTTTGCAGATTTTGCATCTTTTGAGAATCATCCTATCGGAGGATCCAGTAAGAGCGACCAATCATTTTTGGACAATGGCAAGTTAAGTGAAGTGTCATCCTATGTACTCAATAAGAACAACTCTCATGAAAATTATGAATCACACAATGCTCATTTTCCTCAGAGCTTAGACAGAGATGGCAAGGGCTTAATAGATAAAAGTCCTGATGACCTCCACTCAGATGACAGTACTTCCATTGGTGGAATATCTCCTGGTGAAATGCCACACACAGGGATTAAAGCAGGAGGTGTGCTGTCAGATTCTCAATCAAGGATTCCTTCACAGTCTTCTACAGATTACCAAGAAGCAACTGGTGAACATAAAGACATTGTTGAAAATGATGATGAGAGTGAGGTAACAAGAAGAAAAGGTGACTCTTTGACTGCTCATTTAGAGAAACCATCAACAGGATCTCTGAGCTTCTTTAGAGACAGTGACAGACAAACCTTTGATTCTGGAATTGACAGCATCATGACACCCTCTGATTCTAGTCCTGAAGGTAAGGATGATTGTTCTGGAAATGTTATATGTGAAGAAGATACAAGCAATCATTCACCAAATATTGGACCAAATACTGCAAATGATGACGGATGGGGTGATTTTGATAACTTTTCATCTGCTGATAGTCATGCCAAGCATTCAATTAATGCAGAAGCCCCAGAACTGTCAAACACTTATAGTACAGGTAAAGAAAACACACAAGAAAGTGATGACTTTGGAGAGTTTGGATCAGTGGAAAGAACTCAGCAACCTCAAGCAATTTCAGACAATACAGGGAAAGGTGTGCTTTCAAATTCAGAGGGCTGGCCCAAACCTGACTGTGGCAATACTACAATTAATTTGTCAACACCTCAAAGTAAAACAACCGTGCAATGTGAAGATGATGATGATGATTTTGGAGACTTTGACAATGCTGAAAAAGAAAAGTCTGACAATGTAATTTCATTCAGAAAGCAAGATGATGATTTTGATGATTTTGGAGATTTTTCATCAACCAAAAGTACTTGTGTAAATGAAATCAGCAAGCAAATTCAAGGAAAAAATGGTGATGATTGGGGGAGGTTTGGTGATGAGAAAATACCAAATCATTCAGTCGCAACAGCAGCAGCAGCAGGAGATGATGATGATGATTTTGGAGACTTTGGATCAAATCCTGGTCCATCGTCTAGTTCTGTTATGGACCCCAGAAATGATGAATTTGGAACGTTCAGCTCAAATGATGGATCAACACTGGGTGATTCAAGTGTTAAAAGCACAAAAAGTGATGATTTTGGATTGTTTGGAAGTAGCAGGACTGTATCAGGTTCAACTATCCCTCCAGGAACAGGCAGTGTCTCTTCAAAGGTGAGTCATTATAAAACCATTGCTTGTTACTTGTCAAACTGTAACAGTCATAATTCATAATGGCATGTAGAGATGATAGACTTCCATGGGGTCAAATTGAAAATGCTTCATAAATTTTTGCATGTTATGACACAGTCTTAAGTGTGCAGTACACTGTACTTGTGTACATTACATGTACAACATCAGTAACTCAATGTTATCCCTGTTGATGCTTTGAAATAAAGTTTCATGGAAGTGTGGAATATTAGTATAGAGTTAAAGCAAGCTTTAACTGATAGTTCCACCCCACCCAGTAAATTTTGGCTTACAGCTAGTGATATTTAATTTTCTACATTGATATTTCTTTTATCCCATATTCTATACTATTCAATTTCATGGTTTTCACCCTGACAAGAATTAAGGGGGGGGGGGGGGACAAGAAAAGAATATATTGTGTGATTGTTTTGCTTGTTGATTTTGTTTTTAAATGTAATTACCCAAATTCCTAGATTAGTTTCATAATAAAAACAGAACAGCAATAGAGCCAAGTGAGGTGCTACATTGTAGCAATTATTTAGAATAAATGTTGCATTTATACAGTTACTCATAGTACCAATAGGTATTGACTTCTCCAAGAAGATAAATGATTTATTTTCCTGACAAAATCTGAAAGGCAAATGAAATGGAAAAGAAGTTGCCAACATCCAGATTAATGAACAAGCAATCAAGAGTTGGGACATGTTTTGAGGTGTTAATGATTTATGATAAATTTTATATATCCTCAAAACACTTTGAAAATATATTCTGACAAAAAAATACTCCAAAACCTTGAGATAAAGGAAAACAAATATAACTGCTGATATTGATTATTTATGACCGATACTGATTTTAAATATTGGTATGTACCACCAATCATTTGATAGATACGATCAAAGCTTTGACTTTACATGATTATCCTTTAATGAAAGTAGATTACATTAATAGTTTTCCTTCTTTGTTGATAGGTTTAGTACACATCCATACATTCATGTGCCACAGTACATGTACATGTTGACAGGGTAAAATTGCAAATATAAAAAAAATGCATGCAATTAGCCTTCCATTCTCATAAGTTTGTGTCATTTGAGTATGGTTGAGGATCTTTTGTGAAAAATAAATATTTAAAAATCAATAATTTCTGGTAAATGAAACATGTACAGTGTCTACTTGTGTTTGTACAGTACATACATGTAGGTAATAACAGCTGCGTTATACTTTTTATAAATTGAATCTATTGTGCAATTGCCTTTTGCAAGCCTAAATGCAATTCAGTATAACATTTCTCAAGCTGACAAACCTACATGTAGTGGGCTTGACTCCAGTTGCTTTACAGTCATGCCTCTGTTTTTAATTAAATGCCAATCAATTGCAAATAACTGTTGCAATTTTATAGTTGATACGTTTTATATCATTTTAGCTATGTAGGCCTAATGTAGCAATTATTGTTTCAGGGAGCAGGTCAGGGCCCGTCTTAAGAAGACTTACGATTGATCTTATCAACCCCAAATGAATGGAAATCTATATATCATAATTTTTTTCTATAGGAAATTTACACAATTTCCTTTGTTATGATAACAAAAGGAAGCACACTGAATTTTCAAGAAAACAATGAATGTATGAATATCCATCATATCTAGAAAATATTTTGAACAAACATGCACTTTAGATGTTTATGTTGTTAGCTTTCCATAGTTATGGTCAACTGATTGAATCAATTGCAAATCTCTGTAAGAAGGGGTCTTGCAATCCATTGCAAATTTGCAAATGATTTCTTTCAATGCCCCATTAGACTCAAAGCACTTTATGTAAATGGGATATACAGTAAGGAACTCATTCTGGTGCAGACAAAATTTGATACAGTATTTCGACTTAGTTTCAACAGGAAATCAGGACAGGTTTTTATGCCCCCGCAGACCGAGTCTGGAGGGGGCATTAAGCGCTGCTCCTGTCCGTCCGTCCTTCCGTCTTTCCCCCCACTTGGTTTCTGCGCAATAACTCAAAATATATTTAATGGATTTAAAACATTTTGGTATGTAGGTAGATGACATCAAAATACAGGCTAAGTTCGAATTCGGAGTCCGCATGTCAAAGGTCAAAGGTCACAGCTCATTTAATATGCGCGTTGGATTCTGCATGATAACTTATGAAATGTCCACTTGTTCTTTTGTATTTTATTATACAAATTTTTAATACCAAGAACTGAAAAAATTGGATTGTCAACTGATTTAGTGCATTAGATATTCATTGCTGCAACTTACAGTGTATTTAATTGAAAAGGAGACACATTATTCACACATGTATGAAAAAATGAAACAATTATGATTTCATGTACTATCTAACATATGAAAAAGGAAAGTGGGGATGTGACTTCATCAGCCCACCTAATTAATATTCATGATGACATGCATATACATGTACTTGTAACTATTTTCACAAAATATTTAAAATTCAATAACTTCGTTATTTGTTATCTGATTTTGATGAAATTTTCAGCATCTTGCTCGAATTCACAAAGGTGGTTTTGAAAACCCAAGATTGAATCCATGGTTTATGCAGATTTCCTGTATAAATTATGCTTAATTTACCGCGTATCGGGCACGTATATAAAAAATTCCATTGCTGATGCGCGCTTTTGTCACAGTGCGTCAAATTGACGCCTGTTGCCACGGTTAAGTACGCTATTTTATTCATAAGTCCACTGTTTTGAATTAATGAGTACACTCTTCAAACAGTGGACTCATGAATAAAATAGCGTATCTAACCATGGTAACATGCATCAATTTGACGCACTGTGACAAAAGCGCGCATCAGCAATGGAATTTTTTGATATACGCGGTATAAGCGGCGGTAAATAAGCATAGTTTGTACAGGAACGATGGTTTTTGTCTCGCCTGCATAGCAGAGCGAGACTATAGGCGCCGCTTTTCCGACGGCGGCGGCGGCGGCGGCGTCAACATCAAATCTTAACCTAAGGTTAAGTTTTTGAAATGACATCATAACTTAGAAAGTCTATAGACCTAGTTCATGAAACTTGGACATAAGGTTAATCAAGTATTACTGAACATCCTGCCTGAGTTTCAGGTCACATGATCAAGGTCAAAGGTCATTTAGGGTCAATGAACTTTGACCATGTTGGGAGAATTATTTTCAAAATCTTAACCGAAGGTTAAGTTTTTGAAATGACATCATAACTTAGAAAGCATATGGACCTAGTTCATGAAACTTGGGCATAAGGTTAATCAAGTAAAAGTGAACATCCTGCTTGAGTTTCAGGCCACGTGACCAAGGTCAAAGGTCATTTAGGGTCAATGAACTTTGGTCAAGTTGGGGGTATTTGTTGAATTACCATCATAACTTTCAAAATTTATGGATCTAGTTCATGAAACTTGGACATTAGATTAATTAAGTACCACTGAATATCCTGTGCGAGTTTCAGGTCACATGACCATGGTCAATGGTCATTTAAGGTCAATGAACTCTGGCCGTGTTGGGGGTATTTGTTAAATTACCATCCTAACTCTGAATGTTTACGGATCTAGTTCATAAAACTTGGACAAAAGAGTAATCAAGTATCACTGAACATCCTGTACGAGTTTCAGGTCACATGACCATGGTCAAAGGTCTTTAAAGGTCAATGAACTTTGGCCGTGTTGGGGGTATTTGTTGAATTACCATCGTAACTCTGAAAGTTTATGGATCTAGTTCATAAAACTTGGGATATAAGAGTAATCAAGTATCACTGAACATCCCCTGTGAGTTTCAGGTCACAAAACCAAGGTCAAAGGTCAGTTAAGGTCAATAAACTTAGGCAATGTTGGGGTAATTGCTGAATTGCCATCATAACTTTGAAAGTTTGTAGATAGAGTGAATGAAATGTGGACATGGGTGTAGTTGACAAGTCTTAAGTCACCGTTCAAATGTCATTTATGGTCAATGAACGTGGTATTATGTCATTATATGAATGGTGTTTTTGTGAATGATTATTATATAGTAGTTTTCAAAGTTAGCACTGCTGCTATATTAAATCGCGTAATGCAGGCGAGACTGCCAGAGGCGTTCCACTTGTTTATAAAAACCACCTTTGTGAATTCGGGTCCCACTGTCTACATTTACAAGCCACTATTTTTATTTTTTACATTAAACAAAATTTATAATTTTGAAAGAGGTCTGGTTTGTTAGAAACTTATGAATTTTACACTGTTGTATATTGTACATAATTGTCTCACTTGTACACACAATTTTTATATTTTATTTTTTTCAAGTAAAAGCAATTTAAAAATCATGTCCTCAACAGCTAACGTGGTAAGTGTCATTATGTCCTAAAGATCTGTATATCTTTGAAATCTTTGTGGACAAGTGATTAATTTTTCCTATGATAATCTCAGTTTCAGTCCTACTGTAGATGGAAATGATGATTATTGGTTATTAAAATGAGAAGCAACCTCCATCATAAGTAACGAGATATGTCTCCACATGACTTCTCGTGTTGATTGCATATTCATGGAAGAAGGGAGATGATTGCCATCAAATCTTCTAGCTTTACATTGTAGTTGATTACGATGAGTTATTTGGTGTGATTGCAGTCTACCTATCTACTCCTGTTTATCATTCATACTCCTAAGATGGATTTCTGGTGCTCATTTTGAAGAAAAAATAAAGCCTGTGTCTGTCGTTTTGAGCTGTAGGGGCTTTTCCACAGAGAATAGGAGACCTGCTCCACAGATTGCAGCTGCAGATGAAAGTGCCTTGTTATTCAGCCAGATCTGCAGATAGTAGTCATCTTTAATGCTACCTCCATTTATCATTTGCTCTAAGCAGTGTGTTACACACAATCACAATAATCTTCTGCAGGATTTGGATCGTAATTTTCATTCTTCTGTATACATGTATCATTAAAATTATCCTGTTTTGGAAGTTTGTATTTTGTTCAAACAATTTTAAGATTCTACAGCTTACTTTATATCAAACTCACCAATCTTGACCATGTATGTTTTTGTAGACTAACAGGTATTCAAATTTTCATAGTTTTAGATTTTATAGGTTTGTTTTCTGAAATGCATACAACCTGTAATTGTCATCTAGGGAATGTTATGAATCATGGTAAAGTTTATTGATGATAGAACCATCTGTTTTGTTTCAGGTACCCATTGGTGGAAGGGTGGAAAGGCTCTTCAAATCCTGTTTCCCTGGGTCTCTTCAAGGAGCATCAACCAATCAACCAGTACACACCCTCCAGAAAATTATAACAGTTAAAGAACCAGTACCAGCTAAAACCAAGACAGGCAAAAGGTATTATTTTAAAAGTATATAACCAAATTCTAAGTTTGTGTCATTGGTGGACTGTTAAACCTTTTTGTACCAGTATATCCAAATTAAGAAATTTTTAGGACATCTCAGATAAAGCTCCATGTTAGAGTTATGACAACTTCAAGTGGTAACCTTCTTTTGCTTAGAAAGAGTTCTCTACAGGAATTAGGATACCGTTTTCCAACTACATGTATATGAAGTTGCCACCCTTCAACACTTTCTCTGAACTGACCTAAATAAAAAAAAAACAATAAGGTTTTAACCATTCACTTGTGATATGTCTTTCTGCACGTTTTGATTTAAAAAAATGTTGCATTCCTGCTATGATGGTTTTACCATCTTTCCTGTAATATGAATTTAGGAAACAGCATCTAATGAGTCTCCAGAGATATGTTTGAATAATCCAGTAAAGGAAGAAAGAAGAAATACACTTTCCCAAGATATCTGTATTCCTCACTTTCTTCTCAGATAAAGTCCGATTTTCTCACACTATTTCTTTAGAGTATGCATGCACATACTGCATCATCATACCTGAAGACCCATGGGGTATTAAAGTCCAATTTTGATATTGGAAAATGGCTAGTTAGAACAACTTCAAAGTTTGTTCTTAGGTGGTCAACAACAGAACAAATGCAAGCATTCTCTGATTCCCCTACTGCAAGTATTATTATAGATTATATAAGATAGACATCAGTTTCATACCTAACTTGTCTTGCTCCAAAAGTGGAATGACATTTTGATCAGAATGCTGTTGAATCGATGTTAAACATTTGAGTGCTATCATTTCAAATGCTATGATTTGCCAGAGTAGATCTTGATTTGGAAACAAAAAATAATGATGATGATAAGTAAAAACATTTAACAGAACATTAGCTAAAATGGCAAAATTGCATTATATGTCACTTTTCTTGGAAACATTGATCCCTGCAGGCTATGCAGGCTTGAACATGGATTTACCATCTTGGAACAATATTTCTATGGGTAGACAAAGATATTAGCAAATTTTGCTTGCATCTTAATCGCTGGATGTGTGTTACTTCCATTCTGCTTACAACTTTATGTGTTTATTACGTGTGTTAGGTACGTGGATGGTGGGTGAAAGTTTTGTTATAGTAACAGGTGGCATATGGGTGCCTGTGGGTTTCCTGCCTCTGAGGTGCAAGCCTGGGTGATATGGCAGAGGTCTTCAAAGAACATTGATCATTATCTTGGTTGCAGCCAACCTTCAGAAAGGCAGTGACTCGGCCTCACCATGTATGCACCAGCTACATGGATGATATATGTAGCAGCATTAACACCACTCTTCACCAAGAAAGCACCCATATTATGTTCATAGAATGCGTGCTGGTTACACTTGTTTCTAGCGAGTAGCCATAGATCCATGGGTAATTTATACATGTATGGTATGTACTTCAATTGGTTAACTGCCTGTGACTTGTGGCTTCTATGGGTGTCCTACTGATGTTATGGGTGGACCTCTGCAGGTAATCACCTGCAAATACCCTTAACAAGTTACTTGGCTGTTTGCTATGTGCGAGATACAATCATGCTAGTTACTGTCAATAAGCCAGTTCGTAGTTCCATTCTGCGCATGATCAGAAGATTCTGCGCATGATCAGAGAAAGGTCATTTGTACTAAAGTGGCATGGTGGTTTAAAATTTAATGAGATAAGCACCAACTTTGGTGTCTTGATTATTCTTTTCAATTGTGTTTTTCATTTGCATCCACAAAGAACAAAAATGCGTCCACGACTGGTATTTCACTGCAGTTTGCCAAGTACATTGTCCAACATGCTATAATATGCATTCAAAGTAGAAATGCAACAAATACCTTCAAGGAGTCTTCAATGGTGTGCTATTCTAGTCACCTGGGGGCCGTTTCATAAAGCTGTTTGTAAGTTAAGAGCGACTTTAAGAACGACTGGTGATCCTTTCTTACGCGCTAAACCATCGCCAATCAATATACCATTTACCACAAGGAAGGATCACCAGTAGTTCTTAAAGTCGCTCTTATCTTACGAACAGCTTTATGAAACACCCACCTGGTATAATTCAATTTCTTCATCCTGCTATGTAAGGCATGCATACATGTATGTTATATCCTGCTTTGAAATCTGCCTATCATAATGAAATAAATGAAAGGTCATTTGACCAAAATTGTCTCTGATGTAACTACGAACTGGTCTATTGCATGTCATCTGCAGTGACCCATGTAGTATTACAAAACTTATTCTCCTCAAGACAAACCCAATGCTTGAACAGAAAGGTGTGACAGGGCCCTCACATTGGCAAAAAAATAAGATTTCAACACCATTGCTCGTTGTACATGTAATGTTAAAACATTTCTCAGTGGCATGCACCCAATTAAGTAAGACAACATCTTTAATCTGTAAAATAAGTTTGAAGATATTCCTGAAAGGTTACAAAATACAAACATTCAAACTTCTTTTTCAGATAAAATATGGCTGTCTTATCCACTGGGTAAGTGCCAGAAATGTCTTTTCATGTAAAATTAAACTTTAACAGGAAACTTGTAACATTTCATTGCTACATGTATATGATATGGTGACTACTGAGCACATCCACTTTAATAAGTCATGAGTTTAACTATTTTTAGGATATTGCTTGACTTTCTAGTTTGTGCTATTGAAGGAATGACTGCAGCACACAAATAAAACACTTTTAAGAAATTGATTTAAAATCATTCACATAAAAAATATTTGCAAGCAATTTTAGCTGCTCTTGGAAAACCAATGATTGCAAACAATGTACATGTACCAGTACTAAATAATGTTTTACATGTCATGGAGACCAATTACAGTTTGTCGTCTCTCCATATTGCTTAAGATCCCCTTGAAGGGGAAGTTCACCCTGATAAAAAGTTTATTGTAAAAATAACAGAAAAAATAATAAGAAATATTACCAAAGGTTTGAGAAAAATCCATCATAGAATTATAAAGTTATCAGAATTGTAATTATTTGATTTGTGACGTCATATGCAAGCAGCATTCCTAAATAGCGAATGGTAAAAAAATGAAATTTTAAAATGTTTTTTAACTGTACCATCAGTATATCAAAAGACAAATCATTTCACACCGATCATGAATAGAAAACAAAAATAAGTCATCAGGAACCATTTAAAAAAAATGAAATTTATGCATTTCATATTACATAACGTGTGGGGCAGCTGCTCGTTTTTGACATCACAATTTATACAAAACTTAAAATTTTAATAACTTTCTAATCTTTAACAGATTTTCCTCAAACCTTCACCGATATTTTTTATTATTCTTTCTGCTAGTTTTACAACAAACTAAACCTGAGGATGAATGTCAATATTGGATCATTGGTGTAACCTAGTTTGGTAGTGAAAGATACAGTGCAAATTGAGCAAGTACAGCTGCAATCGTAGTTTGCTTGTCGTAGCCCGGGGAATTTCTCTGAATTCTCTTATACATGTAGGGGTTTAAAACTGAGTTTGAATATAAAGCATCTTCTATCTGTTTATTATGGAGGAAATTATTGAATTGCAAAGTGAAGCATTGTACCATAATACTAGATACTGAAGGATATCTTGTCTTGTGGATCTCTTTCTCCCCTCTCTTTCACAATCTCATTCTTATTATTTTTCCTTTTAATTAAAACAGTCTATACTTTACACCTCAATTTAACAGATTTTTACAAGCCAAGCTTAAGTAGAAAGGAGGAAAACAAGGGAGAAAAGCTTAAAGCTATGGTGATAATTGTGGTGGTTTGTCTTTAGTGAGGAGAAATAATAAGTAAGAGACTGTGTTACTGCAGGGAATTTCATTTGCAGAAATGTGTTTTGTAAGATGCTCTCGATTGAGTTTATCAGCACCACTGTCATAGTTTATTGAGAGAGAAGGATGGTTGTATTTCCTCAGGGATTTGTATACCGCATGTAAATGTCATCCTTGTTAGATGTCGCAGAAAAAAGAAATTTGCATGGACATGTAATGTATCCATGTATTTTTTCTAGAACATCGAAGCAATCTTCCACTCAAAATTTGGCGTTTGCGACAAACATTTGAGGTCACTTAACAACTAGGGTGGTGCTTTTACATACAAAAGTAGTTTATTCATGTCAATATTTTTATCTTAACAATTTTCATGTCAATTTAAAGCTGAAAATTCCTAAAATAATGATATAGAAATTTGCATCAATTGCTGTGGGGTGAAAACTCGAGTTCACAAAGGTCAATCAATAGAGAAAAATCAGACAAGCATAATGCTAAAAATGTCATCAAAATCAGATGTAAAATAAGAAAGTTATGACATTTTAAAATTTTGTTTATTTTTCACCAAATAGTTAATATATGCACAATTTAATCACAAATGCAAATGAGGGAATTGCTGATATCCCTCATTATTTCTTTTGTTTTTTTATTGTTTGAATTATACATAACTTTAATTTTTACAGATTTGGCAATAAGGACCAACTTGACTGAGCCATAAAATGAACAATGGTAATTCCCCGGGGGGGGGGGGGTACTCGACCAAAAAAGTGGTGGGTATGTGCTGCGGGCAAGACAAAAACCGGGGGCCTTGGAGCGGACTTATTGTAAAAAGGAGGGTCCTCGGAATGGGCTTCGAAACTACAAATGTTTGTGAAAACGAGGGTCCTTGAAACAGGTCGCCTGCGTGTGCATCCCTATGGAACGGGCATACGTGTATGCAGCTAGCCCAGCGCTCGCGCAGTGGCGATGGTCGGACAGCGCTCTGCGGTCGCTTTTCACCAAAATTGCAGCTCATTGTGGCTGATCAATGCAACTGGAACGGCGTAACGAAAAATATGCGAAGCTTTGGAGCGGATTTCTTTCTTCTTTTCTCTCGATAAGAAGAAAATGCTATGCTTCGGAGCGGCTTTCTTAGTTCTTTTTCTCAATATTATATTAAGATGAAAATGCTATGCCCTGGAACGGAAATTTGAGAGTAAAAATGGGGGTCCCCTCCGCGGCACATACCCACTATGCATTATATACTGAGTGCCCCCCCCCCCTGGGGGTAATTCCAGATGTTCAGGGAGAAATAAAACTTTGTTTCAATGAGGGCAATGAGGAGAAAATTACAATATTTCATATTTCATATAACAAAATACCAAAAAAATAGTGAGTGAGTAATGTCATCAGTTCCCTCATTTGCATACCAACCGGGATGTGCATAATTATTTTGTGAAATTAAGCAAAACTTTAAAATGTCATAACTCTTTAATACTTTACATCAAATTTTGATGAAATTTTCAGTGTTACACTTGTTGGATTTTTCTCTTTTTATTCAAATCAACTTTTTATTGGTGGGGGGGACTTGTCCTTTAATAATAAATATGTGGCACCAGCTGGAAGTGGTGCCACCTGTAAAAAGTCAATTGGGAATCTGAATTTGTATACCCCTACTAAATAGTGGAAAATCTTGCGGTTTGAAATATTTCATCAGCTTTCAACCTATTCTCATGAAATTTGGCTCACACATTGGTCTTGGTGAAAAAGTGGGTAAGACATATTTTTCTATGTGTTGGAAAGTGCGTAGCCATGGTAACGGCATATTACAACAACTAATGTGTAGACATCATGCAGATTGAACTACTAATATTCATTAGATGGGCTGATAATGTCACATCCCCACTTTCCTTTTTTAAATGTTATTACATGGAATCATAATTGTTTGATTTTGTTTACATGTGCTAATGTTATGTCTCCCTTATGAAATAAGTTGGAGCAGTACATATCTAATGCACTGAATCAGTTGTCAATCCAATATTTTTAATTCTTAGAGGAAAAAAATTGTATAAACCTAATTTCATATAATAAAATACAAAAGAACAAGTGAGGATATGACATCATTGTTTGCTTGCTGAATATTAATGAAGACATGCATAGAACTGTTTCACTGGAATAATGCAAATCTTTAAAATACCATAACTCTGATTCCTTATCCGATTTTGATCAAATTATCAGTGTTTTATTTTATCTGATATCTGTTCAAATTATACTATTTTCAGCCTGGAGCATCCCTTTAATCCACCTTCAGTGATATTTCTGGTTTATTCAATTTTTCTCTAAAACATCAATATTTTTGTCAAAAAATGTACTGTATATTCCACATTGTTAAAAAAACAACCACGGAACATGCAAAGGATTTTCAGTTCTTGTCAAAATATAGTCAAATTAGAATGTGTTTCATGTGCTAGGAGAAGACAGTGATGATGAGAGTAGGCACACATGAGTATTGGTCTATTTGAAGAACATTTCTCATCTTTCAAATGCTTACTTTATACTCCAAAGATTAGATGAGTTACCTGTCACGTTCATGTAAATGTAACTAAAAAAATATATATTAATATTTTTTATAATATCTGCCATATAGCCCTTCACCTGGTGGACAACAAGATACTGTATGAAATATCACATTGACCCATTCTCTTAAATTGTACTTGGTTTCAATCAGGAAAATTGGAACTATAATTTCAAATCCTACTAATTTTATTAAATGTTTGTAACATTGAATTTCTAGATGTTTCTTGTCTTGTGTGTTGAAAGACAAATCAATAAACAGGATATTTGAATTCATTGTTAGTCATCAATATGTTCTCTGAACTTTCTTCTTTTTCTTTTCTTAACAGGTCTCCATGCCATCCTTCTTTTTATATTTTTTAAAGATTAATGTTCCATTAAAGTGAAATGGCCAAAAAGGAGGGAATCCATTATATTTGTCATAAGCTGCATTTCAATTGTTTCATTCCCTACTATATAGTTTCATTTTCTGTCCTCCTTCCATGAAAATGGGTTCTTGAGTTGAGTGCTATTTAGTCCATGACAAACATAATTTTTGACATTGAGAATTGGTGAGTTCTTAGAGGGTGGAGAGATGAATCCATTTTCCAGGGGAAATTGCATGAAAAAGATACATTAAGTGTATTGATCTCCATTTAGGGATTGGGCGCACATCATGCATGCACTGAATGTTGGCCTTTTTATTCTTGTGACCTGATGCTTGGAGAAAAGACTCAAAAGAGTAATATTATACTCTGCAAGATGAAAGTAAAAAAATTGGAAAAATTCTTCAGTGTGCCATACTGCTTCATTTGAACCCATCCACAGCTTCAGGGAGGTTGAAAATAATTTTGTGATCTGACATTTGAAGGTGACTGTGTTTAGTTTACAGTCATGTATTTTCATATTGAAGGATACTTTACAGTCCTCATTTTATTGTAAATATTGAATATTACGTGTGTACTACATGGTGATTGTGATTTATACACCATGTATGTGGCATGTTTTTTTCCTATCACAAGTGCAAAAATTGATGGCTGATAGATTCAAATTTTATTTTTTTCCTCAATTAAATTGTGCAAATGGAATATCTTTGAATGAGATCAAGGAGAAAAACTTCAAGTCATGATTTTACCTAATAAAATTGATCATTTAAATTCTGCAAATGCATGGATTTTATTATACATCTATTATGAAATACTGGTTTTGATTTTTATCTTTTCATTAGCTCTGCTACAAATGGTATGGTTTGGCTTTCACTCAGTGATATGGAGAATACAATGGCTCAGAAATACCACTGGAATGACTCCAAGAATAGCGGAAAGCTTCTCTTGTCTCTTGGAATTGATTCAAGAAATATTGTAAGTATTATTTCGATGTTTGAGTTGAACCGAGCGGCCAACCAGTGCACGCCTGACGTTGGCGATGCAAATTTATCCACATTGGTGCACTGCTAAAATAAAGAAATACATGAGAAATTCAGTGTCCATGAGTGTTGCTAAAGACTATGAATTACCAACCAAGTTAAGGCCTAAATTTCCTTATATAGAACAATATATAACATTTTTTACATGATGCTATTATTTACAAACCTTAATAGTCAACCAAGTATCGTTATGAGAATAATAGTATGAAGCAGGATTTTTCAATTTTCTTACTTGGATTTATTGGTCTGACTTATATTCTGTTATATATTGTTCTGTTTGTGACCTATGAGCCTAGAGGGCATCAACACTTAACAGCGTGAAAATGTGATCGCGATCAATCCAAACAAACAAAACAAAATGGCTATGCACATAAACCAACCAGGTACAATGTTCGGGCCGATAACTTCAAGCAAGAAAATTGAGAAATCATGCTTCTTGCCATTATTTCATAACAGTACTTGGTTGAGCAAGGTTTGGAAATAATAATATCACGTGAAAAATTATATACTGTATATATAGATCTAGATGAAACATAGCATTAAATTAGTTGATAGTCTTTGGCGACACTGAATTTCTTATGTATTTCTTTATTTTAGCGGTCCACAGGGCTCCATCGAAAAAATCCCTGGCAGTTGCCGGTCACAAAAAAAAACAGGGTGACTCGGGCCTAATTATTTCTCATCAAACTTTTTTACCTAATTGAATACCATATCATATGCATATTATGTGTCTTTGCTGTGATTAAACATATATCCAACCCACCCTGACTTCCAATATAATTTACACATGCATTCTAATCTTTTCCATTCTTATTTGTATCTTTACTTCCGTATTTATCTAAAATTATGCTTACATTACATCATGAAATATTCAAAGACAGATCCATGTGAGATGATGTTGTGAGATGGAGAGAAAGTAAAGGAGAGAGCTTGGTTGTCACTCTTATTGACCTCATGTATTGTTTGCATGATGGTTCCAAATTTTTTAAAAAAATTGGGGGGTTTTAGGATATCTGCAAATTATATAAAATGTATATTTTATAATATTATTATTTTTGATAACAAAATTACACATAGGTTGTTTGGCTTTCAATTTAAGTTAACATTTTGGAAAGGGGGATGGATTTATTTTCTACTAGAAAATAATTTTCCTGGTATCTCAATTTGCTCCACATTTTTTAAAGACTGCTATGCATAAAGTCTTTTTATAGCATATGTTTACATCTACAGGACTGTACATTACTTAGTTGAGAGCTTTTCTCTTATGACCAAAAATAGTATTCAAATTTGTAAAGCAAAATTATTCCCTGTCTGGTCTTATTTCACAATTTCTTGTTTTGTTTTGTTTATATTTTTGTATTAAGTAAAAAAATTGTGTATTCTAATTACAGGAATAGACTTGGAATGTGAAAATAGGGTGTATTTTTAAGGCCAAGTAGTACATGTGTTGAACAAAGTAGGGGTAGGGATGTCTGAAAATGTATTCGTAACACTATTAACAAAATAGGGGTCCAATTGTGAATTGGAGAATGAAGAATGATGATGGTTAAATATTTTAATATAAATTGACTGGGGAAGAGAGAGGGGAGAGAGAAGAAGATAGAAAGATAACAGTGTACATTATAATGGATCCTTGGAAACAAGTAACCAAAGTTAATTGTGAAATACACTATTAAGAAATGTAATTATGGTTTGAAATTTCTTCAGCAGTGAACGCATTATCGCTCTATCATTCCATCTCATAAAATGTTCTGGGTTCTTTATTTGGACAATGACTTAAACACATAAAGAGTAAGGGGCACTATTAAAACATTGTTGTCATTTGAAAAGTAGCAGTAATGTCTTCAGTATGGAAGGAAGAGAGAGTCAGAGAGAGAGGGGGGGGGGGGGGCATTACGTACTGTACCTGGAATAGGTAATTTCATGAATTACAATTTAATCAATAGATAAATATTTCATTACTATTTTTTTTTTCATTGAATATAGAGCTTATGCATATTAACAGAACACTATATGTGGGGAAAAATCCCACTCAATTTAAGGACGTTCCACAGTTATGTTTGTGCGCATTATGATCTGCGCATATTTTACACTCTGCGCGCTGACGTCACAATGGATGAACATGTGATTAATTAGCTGTAGGTATGAGCTAATATTTCTCCTTATCTGCTCTAGCTGCAAATATGATGCGTTATTTTATGAAGCTAAAAAATTTGCATTATTCCATGGACCATTTTTAAAAAGTATCTCTACAATTTCATAATACTTTACTCTGCAGTGCTGCAAAGAATGATGAATATGACCCTGAGTTTGAATAAATGGACGAGTGGTTTTTAATTTTTCTTCAGATGGATACAAAGCATTTGGCGCGTTTTTTGTGTTTTAAAAAGCACATTTGCTCTAATAAAAGTGCTGATAGTTTGAAAACAAGCACATGAACCCCTATTTTTCATTGTTTGCACCTCTTAAGTATACCTTCCTCTACAACTTTGCAAAGTTTGGTTAAAATGACATGGATTTTTAATAAAGTGCAGCATTTATTGCACTTTCTAATTTGTTATTGAAACTTCACATTTTTTAAGATTAGGTTTTTGTTATCTTTTACGCTATTTTTTAAGAACTGATAGTGCTGTTAGACTTAAAACAGTCAACAAATAGCACTATAAATAGATTCCCAATCTTAAAGATACAATTATTAACTCTCTTGCGAAATTTGATGAAATTTTCATGGATTTTGACTGAGTAATACAGGTTTAAACACACTGTAGTGCATCTCGTGAGGTCTAAAAATGCCAAATTCTTTTGAATGCGCAATTCTTGAGAACATCCATTTGAGTGAACTTTGAAGCTCTATAGCAAAAAATCAAGCACATGGACCCATGTTAATTTATGCATATTTCGATTATTCAGGTTCTAAAGTATCTATGTGCAAAGTTTGGTGAAAATGACATGGATTTCACTTTAACTGTGGAACGTCCTTAAATCCTGTTTTGGCATAATCTGTAATCTGTATTCAAGTACTTGAACTGCAGCTAGTAAAATAGATGTCTTCTCCTAATATGGCACATACATGTAGTTGTATGATTCTTAGTCTTAATATTACTTATAAATCCTTCTCATGTTAATATTTTACTTACTGATTACCTTTACTACACTGGCTTTTTGACAGAGTTCCACCCACTTTCTTCTCTACCTCCCACAGATTTTTGTATCCAGTGAATGCATTACTCTTTACCATGCAAAGTTTTGTTTAATGTAAGATTTCTTCACATTTTTAGGAAAAAAATCAATTTATTTCTGTATGCGTTATATATACTTTTCATCAGTATATTTTTTTAATCGGTGCTTATGTTGATGCCCTGTTGGTGTAGGTGTTGAGACTTTTATCAGACTGCCTATACTAGCCCAAACCAACATAATCATATGGGGTTACAAACATTGGTTAATTATCAACGGCTTCAAACCTACATGTAGTAACATCATTCCCAGACCAGATTCATTTTAAGTGCTATGTTTGCCCAGCACCAACACTAGTTAATACTGAGCTTGACATCATTTGTTGTGTGATCAAGTTTAGTGTTGGTGTTGAAAAAACAAATCATTTTACCTTCCCTTCCCTAGATCCAATGCCTGATGTGAGTTAAAAAGGTGATTCAAATCAAATTATTAATAGCTTTAAAGACATACTGGGATTTATCCAAGCAGCGGTCTAATATTAAGTTGATGGTGCATTTAACTTTAAAGTTGACCCAACACTACATGTAACACCAAAAATCAACACCAAACTGGGAATCACCCTACATCTTTAAAGTTTACCTGTACCATATTCATATCTTAATAAGATTTTATCAGTAATAGTATTTACAGTAGTGATGGATGTACCATTCAGTGTTAAAAATAGTGAAAAAATTTGACAGGACATGTGTTGATTTGCCTCCAGTTTCATTAATTCGCTGCTTGGTTCAATTCTTATTAAAGTCATTACCCACATTTATCCATCTCAGCTATTTGATATATGCTTTGTTATGGTCTCTTTGGCTTTTTATATTAAATTCAGCATACTGGCATAGCCATACATGTATGTTTATCTATCAAGACAGCATTACACAGCACTTACTGCTTATTAAAATTTATGTCACCTAGAAGTCCAGACCACAAGCTCATAATAATTGCAGAAAATTGTTGTTCAATGGAGCATTATCACCATGGTATCACATTTAATTCCAGCATTGCATTAGGTAGACACAAGAAGAGTGATCAATGTGACTGATTAAATAATGAAGTTGCAAATGGAAAAAAAACATATCATTATCATCGGAAAACATTTTGATAAACTACATGCATGCTATATTATATACACAAGATATGTGACTATGCTTTTTTTTTCTAAAATCTCAGGGTCGTTTATTATTTACTAGTGAAAGACTCAAAATTCTCTGAATGCTTTGCCATTATGCAAGGTTTTTATCAGAGGCCTTGACATATTAATGTTTATTAAAATTATCAACTTGCAAAAAACAAACTTAAAGATAAAAAATATGTTTGTGGTTGTTGTGGGGGGGGGGGTTCTGATTGTGGATTTTTAGGGGGAGGCTTCCATGTCGGTGACCCAACATTTGCTCCAACCTTGATATCTCAATAGGCATAGAGTTAGAGCTGGGATTTTAATAGAGTTTTTATTTCAGAATAATGTAAAGACAAGGATTAGGGTTTATTCAGTTTCGGAGGTTAGGTTTTATGTTTGACTTTAAACATATAGATTTTCTATCTGAGCAATTGTCGACAGAGCACATGTCATAGAACCTCCATGTCATATGGATTATTGATGTGTACATTTACATACTATGTGAATTCGGTGATTTCAAGTCTGGTGTTGGCGTTGGTGTTCGAAGCACAATTTGAATTGCGAACCTATTCTAAGTTGGTAAAACTACAGGTAGGTGGTTTCAAACCGCCTAGATCATAAGAATCCCTGTTAAATTACGAGAACTTTTTAAGGCTAAAAAATACCCATAAATTATTCCTGCATTCACACCACCCCAAAACATACCCTTCAGGATAAATTCCTGAAGTTACGAGCATGCGCAGTATGGTCTGATAAGCAGGCAAGGCGCGAGATTCAAAATATGTAGCTCAACAGCCACCCACGGCGCCCGCACCCAACTATACGCTGGGCTAAAAGTTCCCATAAATTGCTTTCAAATTGCCAAAATACCTGCGACCTTGGAAAAATCCCAGCAAAAGTTCACGTAATTTTGACAAGTACCTACTATTTAGTGGGTATTTTCAAGGAGCTTCCAACACAGCTCCTTGGTATTTTCTTTCGGGGAGATTACGCTCAATTTGCTTTCACATTGCCAATATTACCTGATCGGGTAAATTTCCCGATCAGAAAATACCTGGAACTGACGAAGTTTGAGGCGGTCTGAAACCACCTAGTGATCAAGATCACATTATTGACACTTCGACACTAGTGAGTGACTTTTCAGGACCAGCTTCATTTATGTTTGGTGTCATACTCGTGTAAAAAATGACCTTACACCAAAACCAAAAGGTCAACACTGAACTTCAAATCACCTATTGCGTAGCCTGGGTAAAGACACAAGAAGACAATCTGGGTTCCTCCCAACCAAAGAAATTTGAAAGAATAATACTGAACTCAATCTCAGAGTCAGATAATAAACAAGAAACAAGGAATCACTGTGACCTTGCTTTACCCGGTTTTGTGCATGTAAAAGTATTTGTATTGATACCTATATGCAGGCAGTATCCTGCTCTTGAAAGTCAAAATGAAATATCAATTTCAGGTTTGATGAATTATTCTTGTTGATCAAATGTCAACATGCTTTATCAACACTGCCAGGGGTGGGAAGCCCTATAACGCTTGACAGATACATGTGTAAATAGCAAGTTTTGTTGTCTCTGGATGTTACACAGCTCACTACCAGCCTTTTTATAATGAAACTTTTAAAATACTGAACATGAAGGCAACCTTGTGTGAACATTCTACCTTCCAGCTCACTGACTTGTTTTTCTCTTGGCCTGCAACATCATAAAATTTTGGTCAAAAAATGAATATTCTTTGTTTTTCAAAGTGATTTTCCTCAATACCTGAATTATTACAATATTTTCTATTTCAAGTTGAAATTTCAATGATTTTTAATGATGATTTTCAGCAGCTTAAAATTATTCATCTACTCTATTGAACTGAATAGATAACTTTTATGAGAAGAAAAGGGAAGAGAGAGAAAAAGAGAGAAAGAAGGAGAGAAAGAAGGAGAGTAAATGAGACAAAAAGTTAAAAACAGAAAAAAAATGAGGGGATCATTAGAGAGTCCAAGATACATGTATGCACTAAAAGAGGTTCAGATCCAGTGGGAAAAGAAAACATGCATACATGAACAGGTATGATTTATTTTATTTTGAGAGGAAATTTTAATAGGGTTTTATGTTTGTTTAGGGTTAGGTTTACTATTTAGGATAGGGTAGTGCTAAATTCCGGACTGAAGGTGGTCATTCCATTAGTGTGTGGAATTTACAGCAGAGCAATTGTCGGTGGAGCAAATGTTATGGAACCATATTGAATGGTAAAATATGTCTTCACTGATGAGTCTCTATATACTTCTACAATGTATTTGACATTTAGTAAACTGGAAATCAAAGACACAGTATATCAGTATGTCTGCTTCAGTCCTGATGGAATTCAGGCAATCTTGAGTTCAGGGTGAAGTTCAATCCATTATCTGATAGCTTTATGCTGAGTATACATTCGAATATGATTGTGAGCAGAGCAGAGAAGGGCAATTTTCATGCTTGGCATACAATTAAATGCAAATTGTCCCTGAGAGTTGTATAATAAGTGTACATTGGACCATTGCCTTAGTCTCCAATGAGATGTAACCCAGTTTGTGGATAGATTGTGGTGAAATGGATGATTGGGTAGAATAGACATTCAATTTCCATTTTCCTATTGGATTGACATTTGAAGATTGTGTGATGTTGATTGTTGAGCTGTTATATACAGACACATTGTATGTGTACATGTACTATGGATGATTTGATTTTTTTTAATGATAATATATTCAGTTAAATGATACAATTTACATATACAGAGGAAAAATAATTAATTACAAGAAACAAAGTGCTACAATTTATGAATTGGAAGCTGTTTAAAATTTACTAAATTCTTTTGAAAGATACACTGATTCATTGATCTTTCATTGTAACTGTTGCTATGATACCAACTGTAGGGTGGTTTTGTTTTTAATAGAGTTCGTTGTTTTATGATTTTATGATTTATTTGAGAATTAGTAGATGAAGAGGTTTTTCAATATTTTATTCACTGGTTTACTCACTTTCACTTTTCTGTTCTTTCACTTTGATAATTGAGTTCTGTGTTTTGCTGTTTTTCCTGCACAAATATGATATAATTTTATAATCTTACCACTCTCAATATAAAATTCAGTAGTGTTGTTGAGTTAACCATAATATTTCTTGAAAATAATGTTTATGAGATTTGTGTGCTTGGGGCAACTTGAAATATTATTCTTTCTTGATAAATAAATCTCAAAGTAACGTTAATTATGAATATAGATATGAATTCAAATTTTAAAAATGTAATCCCCAACTCCCTCACCCAGAAAAAATAACATCAAGAGAATTGGTTTAATATGCTTGTATAGTTACAATCATTGTCCCAAACATTGTTGAGTCATATTTTATCTGTGATTACTTCACCCACCTAGAAATTTTTTATCATCTTTTGATTATAATATTTCTCATTTTCGTAGTATGTTATTTTATTCGGTATTAGAATCCCCTGATAATTTTAGAACCCTGGAATATCACATGCTATTTGCTAAGATCCTATCTTAACTTTGATGAAAATTATAACAGATATTAAAATGCATGAGAGTATTTCCATGTTTATGACGGGCATCCTCCCTCTATCAGCCTCAATATTCTTGTTTGAGAGTACTTTCTGCAGGTGAATCTCACTTGACATCAAGCTGGAGGTAAAATATGGAGATGAATCCAATAAATCAATCAGATATTCTGTCCAGATATCTTGACAGTTAAAAACAACTATATTACCTCTGGGTACTGGGAGGAATAAAAGATGAGTAGGATTGATGTTATACACTGTGTAGACATGCCTGTTACCTCTATGTATTTATGTGTATACATGGATGCTATGTCTTCATCCATGCAGAGATGGGAAAAAATGTTCAAGAATCTGACTGAAGTGTTTTTTTTTAATATAAATAATAGTCCTATGAATAGATCAACATGATTGAAACATTATTCAGTTTATATAACAGAATAATGCAAAATATATTGATGTCTCAAGCAGTTTGTTTAGTTATTTATTTTATTCATTTATTGATATATTCATATTCCACAAATTCTCAAAGTACATTTCATAATAAATCATTTTTACAATGAAAAGATGCATTACCAATGAAATGATTAAAGTGGAGGGGCCTACTGAAAAGCAAAACTTGTAAGATATGGACCCCCTATCAACATTGTATACAAGGGTAATATGATATAAGTAGAGTAAAAATAATCAGCAAAATTCTATAAATTTATATAGATATAAACACTAACACAAATGTATATACACGATATACAAAATTAAATTCTGACTTTAAAATAATCAACACTACCGCGGATAAGTATGAAGTTCACAAAATATTTGATTGAATCAATAAGAATTCTGATAAAATTTTTTGATGAGTAATTCAAGTACAAGTATTATACATCAATAATGATATCACTGTTTTCACCCCCCCCCCCCTCCCTCCCTAGAAGATGTGTGTAGACAGAAGAAGACGAATTAGGAGGGTTAAAAGTATGAGATTGAGGTTATTTTCATAATATCATGATAAAGTTATTCGATAGTCGAATATTTCAAGTACAAAATCAATTTTTAAGTTTTATATTTGGGCTTCATCGGATACATAGCGAAAACGATGATGATACTGTAGCAATTGATATTGCCATGCTTGTCACTAGGATGACAATACATTTAAATTGAATCTAGAGGCAAATTACATTTACATGTTTTCTAAATGACAACAATCACTTCATATTATCAACTGTCTTGTCCAAGTCTGACCCCTCTCAAGCCACTATGTCTCCACACATGAAACCCTGGTCTATTGAAGTGCAATGGCAGCCATGTTTTTTTCACTCATCTGAACCTTCCCCTGCAGCAATGCACATTTTAATTCTATTACAATTTACCAGAATGTTTAAGAATGCCATTTTGTCGATTTTTGAAAAAAAATATATTGGTTTTGTTTTATGCATGTTTATCTACTGAAGATATAAAACCATTCTATAGATTAAAAATTATTTCTTTGTTATGTCTTCTTGTAATGTAATGCATCAAAACTAGAATTTGAATTGTGAATTCCTTAAAATGAAGATACATATATGATATTTTTGAAGGACATATATATCTTAAACTTACACACCTGAATAAACCATGAATTGCAGCTTAAGTTACATGTGTCTAGTGTAGATTGCACTGTGTGATAGAGAAACTAGGATAAGCTACAGGTACAACAGACATGCCATGTTTCCATGTGAATACTAATCAACCTGAGAGGCTTATATATCAGTACACTACATCAGAATGTACCAGCTTGGTGCATATATTTTCATAAGCCATCCTTCAGCAGAAAATGCACTGCCATTATGCTGTTCAGCTAGTAAGGCAAACCTGTTAAGATATTGTAATATTTCAAATGCAAACATTGTCAAATCTGCTGACTTTGTTATTGTATGAAGGCATTATTTTTTTAATAAATTTTTTTTTAACACAAGCAGTAATTGCAGAAAAGCAGCACCTTTAAGAACTTTGAATATGGCCTACATGTATATGTCTCAATTTAAAACAGTAAATTAAAAGAAATAGAAAATGAATTCTGGTGACGTCGTGTACATGTGTATAATAATAGTATTAATACAATATCTTTTAAATGAATAAGTTTCATTAAGAAGTTGATAGTTGGCAAGCTATCACATGTTTTTCTCCACCCCTCCTACCCTATATCTCACACTTTCCAGCTACCCCCAGGGCGTGGTGGACGTCCTTTGTTTGCCCAGGAGCTTGGTATGTTAACACCCAGTAAACCTGGTGAGGGCTCTGACAAGATACCCCTCGGTGGCACTAGTGATGTCAGCAGTGCAGCAGAAGATGGCATATCAACCAACTCCTCTGTTACTGAGGTAAGATGTATGTCTTGCTTAAGGATATCATTATATTCACAAAGACTCTGAAGTTATGTTAACAGACAATTTTCACCCTTGAAGCAGTTTTTGTAGATTTTAAATTAACAATAAAAATGTTGTGTTCAAGTGATTTTTGTGGGGGTAGGGTGTGAATTGATGTATGTGAAAATTGCAAACATGAATAAAGGGTGTTTTGCAAATGGATTCTGCAGAACCAAGTTATACAGAACCACTTTTATGAATGCAAAGATATCTCAATTGTGTAACTTTCTTTTAATATACTGGTGATCCTATTGTTCAGGGGGAGCAGGGGCAGGCATGTTGTACACATGTTCAGACACACAAAATGCATGAAAGGTCAGTTTTTGCTGGCTCAGGTGCAATGCATATGTGACATTTTAAGGGTATTAATTGCCATGTCTATGGGGTTGTGTCCTGGTGTGGGATTTAAGTGTGGAAGGTTTTTTTTAAATGGCTTGAATATATCGGGGGGGGGGGGCAGGGCAGGTGCAGATATCAGCATTATTACTTGTATAATGTCTTTAATGTGCCTCCATTAGACTGATATTTGAAATGACTCACCAATTACAATATAGACCAATTCGGCTTGGTTACTGTGTCCAATGGTAATTTCTAACTGGGGGATTTCAAGTATACCTAACAAGAGATAATGTATGCACTGACATAGCAACACTCCTGGTTCATTGCATAATACATTGAAAGTGCTTTTATTCTTCTTTTGAAAGCCATGAGTTAGAGTAATCTGAACTCGGATTCATCTATACAGATCACATGGAGAACGCTGATACTAAAATGACCATGATAACAAGAATATCTACTTATAATGAATCAGTTGTATGTAACCCTAATTTCAAACTAGTAATTTGGGTACTTTAACAGGCTTCTCATCATTATTTTTTTTGCATTTTTTTTTCTAAGGTCATCCTCATTATAGTTCATATTATACTATACAAGCTGTTATTTTCGCGTACAGAATTTTTCACGAATCGCGGGGTCCGCTGGTTGTTAAATTCGCGATTGGAAGATGTGCAAAACACTTCCACAGCATATCAAAGAAGCAAAATTAGTGCAAATCATGTACAAATCTATCTCCTCGAAGTCTTTATGCTGATGTGTATTTTGTACATAAATATGTCCCTGTAAAAACAGTTACAAACTGTGGAAAAAGTGGCTTAAATTTCACTTTTTTACCTTTAGATCTGAAAATTCATCATGCCACAGTTTGATCTGTAATCCATAGGCTTAAGCAATCTTTGGAATTTGTGTTTTGTTCGATTCATTTTTTCAAAAAGTTGATAAAAGTGCAAAAATGTGGAATTTGGTGAACAGAATCTTCACCTCTAAAAGCTCTGGTCATGTGACTTATGAATATTAATGAGCTGCAAATACGTGTGTATAGAGTCAATCAGATGACAATAACATCAAATTATTTCATGGAAAATACATTTTAATATTACAGTGAGTGAATAAATATTGATAAAATAATGTTTAAAAATAGTTTAGGCTCTGATTTTGTTTCAGAAATTAAAAAAAGGGAAATTCTAGCTAACTTTTTGAATCACTAACTGTCCTTTCTTAGCCTTATTTTTTGTACATATAGAGATGCATATCTCAATTTTCTCACTACACAGGATGTTTACAATGGCAAAGCTTTGCTGTTAGGGACATTGGCACTGACTAAGAAATGTGCCAATATTTTCGCTTTCTCGGCCGATCATGGCAATCAGCGAAAATAAACCGCGAAAGTAACAGCTTAACAGACTGAAGGAATGTAAAATTTATTCTTTGATTTGAGAATGCACTTATGTGTTAATGCACTCTTTACAATCTTAATTCATACAGCATGTATATGCTCTGATGTGGTTCATGGGATTCTACATATTTACATAATGTACAATACATATTAATGTGTATCGTAATCTTGTAAGTCAAGACAAAACAAATGACTGCCATCTTTACTCTCAACTATAACACAATCCAGTTAATATACAGAATCAATTGAACCATTATAATTTATCATAATTCTTTTTTCTCACATGAAAAGGGCTGGAAAAAATTACAATTAAAGCATTGGGCTCATTGATGTAAGAAGAAACTCCAAAATAAACACCATGAAAATCGTGGTAAGGTTCATATATTGCAACCCTAAAAACAATCTTGCAAATATTGAGAGTCCAATATTCATTATTAATTTTGAACCTGATATGTATGGAAAGGCCTACTGACGAGCAAACAAAAGTCATAGGAGACTGTATTCATGATGTAGTTTATACATTATTTGTAATTAATCTATCTCTCTCTTGTTTTTGCAGGATACTGTACCCAAAGCAGAGTTTGACTGGAGCAACAGTGGTCTTATTAACCCTTTAGATGGTATGTTATGATTAAAACTTAATTTAATATACAATATTATTAGAATAAATAACTCTGGGGAGGGGTATATAGACAGTAGGTCCATGCTTGGAGTATTTTTATTTAATGGTGAAATCCAACAAGCAAGGGAAACTTAAAGGCAGTATATGTTAAAAAGATTTTTTTTCAAATACATTGATTCTAACATATAAAGTTACTTGGCTGTTTCACAAAGCTGTATTTAAAGTTACACATGACTTTTAATTACTGGAATATGAAATCCCAAAGTATGAGCCCTGAATTTGTCCTATTTTAATAGAGTATTGCTTTACTTTATATGTCAACTGAATCATGGGAAGATAAATAATCTGTACTAAAATATGGTTTCAATCACATAAATATTAATTTGCATTAAAATATTGAACTGCAACGTGATGTATTTCTTTCTAATTGGGAAACAGACTTGGGATACTATATTTCAGTCATTTATAAGCTTAGTAGTATACCACCTCTTCCTCTATCTGTAAGAGAGACCGACTGCTTTCAAAATATTGTGTCAAAGCAGTTTAATATGATTTTATGAATAAATCATGGGGGATCCTAATTTATTTCATTTCCAAATATGTATACATGCAAAGTATGTCACTAGTATCACCATCATAATTTGGATTGAGTCATGTGACATACTTCTATCTAGGCTGTAAAAATTCTACTTGGACATCTATTTGTATAGCAAAATCGATAGAGATGATTTATTATAGTGATATATGTGATAGAATATATATCTTTGGTAAACATGTTACACTGGGTTTTTGTATGTTCTTTAATTTCATGATTAGTACAGTGTCTGTTCTGTAATGATCAGTTCGTCTGTTTGCGTTACAGGATTATTATTGGTTCTGGTATTCATATGGGGTATACTATGTAATGACAATCATAAACATATAGGACCATAAACATGACACTGGGAGCCCTGAAGGAACATTGCATGAATGTCATAGGTGACAGCATGGACCTACTACTCATAGTAGTATGTCCATGGTGACAGTGATGTACAGTGCTGATAGCATGGACTGTAAAGCAGTATACAAGAACAATGTACAACAAATTAAACTAAAAATGAATAAAAGCATATCTCAATATAATTGATATATTGATGAAAATATTTTTTGAAGAAAAATTAGTAGCTTAAAATGATGTAGGTATTGGTCCCTTAACTTTTTGTCTATCAAATATTTATTAATTTCATGTCTTGCAGTAGATAATGAATATGATGATGGGACATTGAACATCATATCATGAATTCTACTTTCTGGGTTATGTAGGCATTTCACATATGAGTCTATAACGATATTTCATTTCTTATTAATCATGCCATTTCTCGGGTGTTGACTGTTGTGTTTTAAATTGTCACAAAATGGGCATTGATTCAGTCATGGTAGTATGAGTTTTAGAATTTTACAGTTGAAAAAATAGTATCTGATTCTCTTTTCCCCTTTTAATTAATAAAGCATGACACCTCTACTTTTCTCCTGTTTACAACTTATGTTCCCTTCTCATCTAACCAATTCTTATTGATATATAACAGCAAACAGTTTAAACCTGGACTTTTTCGCCAATGAGCGAAAGAGCTCTTCTTCTAGACATAAATCTAGATCAGGTAAAACTCCTCTTAGGGAGGACATATCCTAGAGGATCATTCATTAATAGTTTAGTGTGCATGTTCTTGAATTCTTAGATTTCAGTCGCTATCTTTTTTCAGTGTTGAGTGTAAATACTGTGTTAGAGTTTCCATGTTCAGTTATGTGGCTTGCAAGTACATGTATATTGCACTCACATTCTAGTTTATTTTACTTTCTTGATCAATTGTCAGATAGCATTTTTCTTCAGTTTTGTACTTTATTTTCTTTGCTCATATATTTACATAGATATATTCTTCTTTTACTATTGTATAGAGTAGACATTGTGGTGTTCATAGTTAGTTCTTGTATATATACAGTACTTTGCATGGTTTGATTTGCTGTGGGTTTCATGTTAATTTTATTATTTCTTCACAAGATGTATTATTTTGCTTCTTTTTTTCATACATCTTTCTTCATGTATATTTCTTGATAAAAGACACATTTATGGAATGGATGGATATGCAGATAGAACATTTTTGATTGCATTGTGTGTAAATGAGAGAAATTAGTGGGTAGAGAGAGTGGGAGTTGGAGAAAGAGAAAGAAATGAAGATTCTTGGAAGGAAACATAGAGAGAGGACAGCAATGTATTTCTGGTTTACCTCTTAGAGAGGTAAACCAGAAATACATTATTCATTTTTTTGGTAAAAATATTCTTAAAGTCTGTTGCATAATCAACGCATGTAGTGCTTCCTGTCCTGATCAGTAAGAAATCAATAACTGAAATCCACTTGGTTTTCCTGGAAAACAACATTATACAATATGCACAAAGTCTTTAGCAAGGCTGATCATGCAATATGTTCTCAATGTCGTGAATTTACTGGGGAATACATTCAACGCAATAAGATAAGAAAAGATCCAATATTTTGTCTTGTGAATATTGGTTGACCTTGTCAAAATGAGGAGACTAATGTCTCCTTGTTTTGTGTCTTAAAGTTAACTTTACACAATCATCATGTCATAATAAAGGATCTTGTTCCACTGTCTCCCTTGTCTTTACAAAGTCAACTAGATGAGATAAAGCATCTTGTTTTTTTGTCTTCTTGGCCTGATAATGTTTTTTTTTTCTTGTCTTATCAACTTCTTGATTCTCCTGAATTTGTGCGTTGCATGATATATGTGCCCTTTATTGCAAAGTCTCTCGTTCGCATTGATTCTGAGAGATTGGTCAACAACATTGTATTCAACACCATGCATTAATCAGTCTTTCACTTTCAAAGTGATTACTAACCTCATTTGAATGCTAAGGTTTTCCTAGGATTCATCTTCAAGTTAAATATTTCTTTTTAAGGACGTTCCACAGTTGATATGAAATCCATGTCATTTTCACCAAACTTTGCACAGAGGTACTTCAGCACCTAAATATTCCAGGATTGCCAAAAATAACATGGGTTCATGTGCTTGATTTTTGCTATCAAGTTCTCAACAAATGCGCATTCAAAAGGTTTAGACATTTTTGGACCTCATGGGATTACTACGTTGAGTTCAAACATCTATTACTCAGCCAAAACCCATGTAAATTTCATCAAATTTCACAGTATATTTCAGAACTGTATACTTAAGATGGATAATCCATTCATATCGCTAGTTGATTGACCTTTTAAGGCCAGAAGCACCTTCAGTTCTTTAAAATGGTGTGAAAAGATCACAAAAACCTATCTCAAAAATTTGATTGAATTTCTGTAACAAATTTGTGAAGTGCAATAACTGCGGCACTTTTTTCAAAACCCATGTCATTTTCACAAATATTTGCAAAGTCGTAGAGGAAGGAAATCTTAAGAGGTGTAAACATTACAAAATATGGGTTCATGTGCTTGTTTTTAAACTATCAGCACTTTTGTTGGAGGATATGAGCTTTTTGAAACACCAAAATTGCGCCAAATGCTTTGTATCTATATGAGGAAATATCTCAAACTGCTCTACCATTTATTCAAACTTGAGGTCATATTTGTCATAATTTGGATTAATTCGAAGTAAAGTGTTCTGAAATTTTAGAGGTATTTAAAAGATGGGTCCGTGGATTATTTTCAGCTTCATAAAATAACACATCTGATATGCCGTTAGAATGCAGATCAAGGGAAAAATCCACTGATACCTATAGCTAATCAATCACCTATTCATCCATTGTGACGTCAAAGTGCATAGCATGAAATATGTGCAGATCATGATGCGCATTAACTGTGGAACGTCCTTAAATTCTAAATCTCAATCATGGCCCATGCTATCTTAGAAAAAAGGTATTGACCCACAAGCGTCTTCTGAAAGTGAACGTTAGTGGCGCAGCAACACATGTATTATAAAATGCACAAATTATATCATCATCTTGATGGGTATTACAGTGTTATCTCCTGAGTTTTAGTTAGGAGTGAATTATTCCTTGCCCTTCTAGCTAGTAGAATATTCCAAGCTCATTATATGACGGAATGGTGACAGACCAATTACCTGCTAGCATGTCAAAATCTGCCCCTTGTAGTGCAATAGATCTTGGTTGTTTTGGGTGTTTTTTTTTTTGTTTTTTGTACTTATAATTGACTTGACAGGATGATGTGTCTTCTTGTCTTTACTTATTTCTATTTTCTCCTTTATTACATCATCATCTGTTATAAAAGCATTCCTTATATATATGAGTATTGAAATGGCTCCTTACTCTACTATCTGTAAAATATTCCAAGCTCATTAGTTGATGGAGTTGCTCTTATATCACCATCAGTGACATAGCAATTAACCGCTAGCAGGGTAACATCTGTCTCCTGGTGCAATATGCCTTACAAAAATCAAAATTAACTATTATGGTTCAAACTGCCTCGTTCTGATATTACAAAGCATACACCCATTTCAAATTCCATCACGCTGATTTATTTTGTTCATAAAAATTGTGATTACTCAAATGTATTATTGACGTCAGTAAGTTTTATTACTCTTATTTTATTCATCTTACCTTATTAACTGATCAACCTTCCTTTTCAAAACTTCTGGAATTTATTTCCCATCTTATATTACAACGGTGCTGTTGATTTATAGTGCATTTTTAATTACTCTGATTTCCTCATGATAAAACATGGGAATTGGATACAATTGCATCCTTGCAAAGGAAAGGAATGTACCTTCCTATATTCACTTTATACTGCTGAATAATTACACATAAAATGTGCTGTAAGAAAGGTTTTTGAATATGTTGGTGAATGGGATGAGATTGAATTGCACTATGCTTTACGAACAATGACTTTATTTTCCCTTTGGAAAAAAATAGTTGTGATTCTTCAAAAGGCACCATCACTCATATTAGCTACATCTCATTGTTCTACGGTATCTGAAATTGTATTCTCTACACTGTCTGAATTTCAGTTTCTGGCATTGTGACTTTGTTTAATTACATGCATTTCAACAAGAGATGGCACTGTTGTAAAAAAAATCTGTAAAAGCTTAAACAAGAACTGATATGTTTCTGGATCAGCCTGATTTAAACCAAAAAAAAATCAATTTGGAATAGCTGTCTAGGCAGAAATACAGAAATTGATTTATTGAACCAACTCATTTGTGGAATTATGACACTGATTATAGCAAAATTTTATGCAGTTAGAGCTATTCTACAGAAGAAAAATATCAAATTTTATATGAGGTATCCCAGAAAGAAATCACTGTGGATTTTAAGTATTTTGCAATTGAACTGTTTCATTTTTGTTTGCATCATTAATTACATCATCTTCACATTAAGAAAATGATCTTATCTTGATGACTTTAGTGAAATGAAAAAAAAATGTTTGTTTTCTTTTTAAGGGACAGTGCTTAAAATCCACCACTTGCTTTTTCCTTTGACATCTGGTATTTCTTTTCAGGCTTATTTAAACATATACATATATGCATGTATATTATCACTTTTTTTAATTCAACCTGTAAGGAGCATGTTTGAGCAATGCAAGTAAACAATATATATTTTGTATTTGAAAGAATGTATTATGTTTACATCTAGCTAACGCAGGAACCATATGGTGTGTTGATTTTGAGTTTCCTTGATATATTTTCTTGATGATGGGCCTAGTGGGCTTTCTCTTTCTTGGCTGTTGAATTCTTTCTGAATATGAAGGAATACAATGTAGAAGCACTGTAGATGCTTTGCTGCTGATAAAATGGAAAGTATATGAGGAATTATAGCTTGCTTATGGATGTAGTATATATTCTGTGTACATCTATCATGGAGTTGTGAAGTCCTGAATCTTCCATAGCTGTGATAGAGCAAATGATGTAATATATCAAAATATAGTTAGATGAATGATTCATTTTTTAGGTAGGCATGAATAGCATTCAAAGAATAACAGAGTTTTACATTTTTAAAAAAATTTTGTTATTTCGTAGTGTCTCTTAAGCAGGTACCCCATACATGTATGTCATGTAATATAAATGCCATAGATTTCATTTGTTTCATGATTACTGAAAATAGAATTTTTATAGAATGAAGTGATGTGTCTATTGATAAAATGAAAAGTAAAGAAAGTTTCATTTTGATTTAATGGTATTTTATATTTATAATTTATCTCATATATGTGATTTCACATAATTGAAACTTCAAAACCCACAACTGTAATTATTTTTTATTTGATGGATTTTAGCCAAACATTCATCAATGTGTATCCTCCATTTATTCCACTTCTATCAAAACCAACCTATTTCATTTTTTTCAGTAGTTAAAATACCATTTTGTCTGATTTTGATAAATGATATATACTATACTCTCAACTTTGGAAGTTGCTAATTCAACACTTTCATTGAATTATAGTCAGTAATAGACCAATTCAGGGGGGGGGTGATATAATACATCATCTTTAAACCATAAGGAAAGTGACTAGATTTTATGTTTGCTTTATTTTCACTTTCACTCACCCTTCCCCAATTGTTACCCCTTCCCCTCCATCCCCCCTTCTATCTCTCCCCCTCCACTCTGTCTCTCTCACACACATCTTTAATCATTGTCTCCCTTGATTTCTTGTCCTTGATACATGTATCCTAACCTTTATATATCCATCTTATTTGCTGTGCATGTTCTGCATGATGGTCATTTTACTCATCTAGTTTCCTCATTAATTTTCTCAGCACCTGCACCTTCAGTATCCATATTTTTAGCCAATATTTTTAGAATATGAATGTGGCTTTATCTGATATTCAATAAACAGGAATATTATTATTCATTTTGAGATTACTATTAGCTATTATACTTTAATCAAGGAAAGTTGAATAACCCCAGTCATTAAAACTAGTTTGAAAGTATATCAAAAGTGGATAATCAAATATTCCAGAAAAATCATTAAAACTGGAAACATGTTCTTTAAGTGTTTAAATTGTTTTTACCTTGTGGATGATTGGAAGTTGTATCATTTGTTGTTGGTGTTTTAAATGAAATTACAATTGCAATGTGTATTATCCTCTTTTTCTCATTTATATTCTCAGTGCAAAAAGTGGATCCAGAACTCTTGGACCTCGCGGTGAGTCCATCTGAACCTCCACTCCAACCAGCATTGACTCCATCTTCCTCATCTACCAACCAACCATCATCTTCCTCTCAGAGAAAGTCTCCTAATGCTCTTGACGAGATCCTCAAACATTCCTCATCCTCCATGGTCAAACAGAAACCAAAGCGAGAGGCAGGTCTCAGTTCTGAAGCCAATTCTGTCTTAGATTCACTCCCAGATCTCTCCTACATGCTAGCTAAGGTTCTCATGTTCCCTGTCGCTTCTTCCAACTCTTCATCTCCATCCAAACCAGCAGCAAAGAATGATGCAGTCCAGGGCACTGGCTGGGCAGAGTCAATCTCATGACATGATGGTCAGTAATGTTTGGTCAATCTCATGACAGGATAGTCAATAACATGTGGTCATTCTGATGAAAGGATAGTCAATAACATTTTATCAATCTCTTGACAGGATAGTTACTAATAATTGGTCAATCTCATGACAGGATAGTCAATAATACTTGGTTAATCTTATGGCAGGATAGTCAATAACAATTGGTCAATCTCATGACAGGATAGTCAATAACAATTGGTCAATCTCATGACAGAATAGTCAATAACAATTGGTCAATCTCATGACAGGATAGTCAATAACAATTGGTCAATCTCATGACAGGATAGTCAATAACAATTGGTCAATCTCATGACAGAATAGTCAATAACAATTGGTCAATCTCATGACAGGATAGTCAATAATACTTTGTCAATCTCTTGACAGGATACAATTGGTCAATCTCTTGACAGGATACAATTGGTCAATCTCTTGACAGGATAATCTGTAATCTGATTGGTCTAAATCGGATCACATGATATTCAGCGAATTGCACTATGGCATCCAAAATGCACTATCCTGCACTCTGACCTCATACCAGAAGCACTATCCTGCACTCTGACGTCATACCAAATGTACTATCTTGCACTCTGACATACCAAATGCACTATCCTGCACTAAGAGGTCAGAGTGCAGGATAGTGTGAGGTCTGGAATTATCTAGAATTGTCTAGAATTTAGATCAAATATAGCGTTTGGGGCAACTCAGTAACATTGGGGAGGGGGAAGGTTGTATAAAACCAACAATGTATACATTCTTGTGCATGGAGGACCTAAATAACCAACTCTGTGTTCGATTCGCCAAATGGATATACCGCACTCGGTCCTGCGTACCTCGGTGCTGTATATCCATTGGCTCTTCTCACATATCATTCATTACTTAGCCCTACATGCACGCGCTTATTTATATGCATCATTTGTATAATATGAACCTGATCCATCTATACTACAGAAAGTGAACTTTTAAATTGGGTACCCATGTAATAAAGACACATACCTCTTTGACTTCCGCACTCCTCCTGTTTTATCCTCCAACATGTCCCCTTCAAAATAACAGTTAAGTGCCCCTGCCACCTCTTATAAGAGCAAAATGTTTTTGAATATCACTATGAATATTTGCTCCCACCCAGTATTAAAAAAATATGTGAAGTTTTCAAATGAAAAATGGGGAAAATTCATACTTTGTTCCACAACCTGTAGCCTGGCTCAGACAAAAATATTGAATATCTGCAAAGTGTTAATGTGTAAATGAACATGCAAAGTAGTTATTACCTCAAGTAAACACATGTACCTTAGTTTATTCCATAGTATGAAATTCAATTTTAATCCAAAGTCTAAAAAAATGATGTCTAGTATAGCTCTTATATTTTGATCATATCAGCACATAATGCATTATAATTGCAATCAGCATTAGAATACATGTATGTCTCTGTGTATGAGAAATTACAATTATGGTTACTTTGCCAATTTGGTAACTCCCGTGGTTACAGGGCTCAACAACTAAATCAAATTAAAGGTTTCCATGGTAGTTACTCTAATGGCAAAGCTACGTAATCTTTAATAAATATCCCCTTGTCTTGATCGTCAAACGAGGCTAATATACCGACCAACAAAATTTGCATCCCTTTCCTTTGATTATATTTATTGTGGAATTCAGTCAAATAACATTCAGAATAATCTGAAATAGAGAGCCAAAGTAAATTATACGCAAATCATTTCTATTGATCATGCTATTGAGTAAACTATTGAGGCATATACCTGTACTTCTATTCATTGTTTTGTTTATACATGAAAAAGGAGTTTGAGTGTACATAATTACAGAGAATATATATTGCTACCAGTGCTGATATTTCACTACAAGAATTTGATAAATAATGATAATATTTCATGTACAGTATGTATTATTCCATTGAAAACATGTTTATATCTATGTGATATGGAGTAGGTTGAGTCGATATTGAGTTTCATGTATTTGACTTCCAACCGTTACCGGTAATAACCATTATTTACTACTTTGTAATGTAACAGATGTACTGTATTGCCATTCTAGTTGATGAAAATAAAAGGCACTAAATTTTTTATCTCGTTTCTTGTGAGGTAATTGTTAGACTACTTCAGAATCAATGGAGTATGAAAACATGAATGATAATTGTGCCATTACTCTTTATGTGCATATGAATATATGTTCGATCACGCTATAATGAAATTAGTATTGTTTCATTTGCAGCTACAGTACAATCTTTATTCTAATTTTATCACAAGTAAAATATGTATTTATGTGTATTTATATGTATTTCTCATATTCCATTCCATGATCCTTCTAAGGAGATGATTATATTTCACTTTTCAAGATATTGAAAGATTTCAATTAAGAATAAATATCTATATCTATCTTAAATTAAATGATTTCTATTTGCAATCAGATTTTAGAAGACAGCATCAATTATAATCGGGTTAAATTGCTCTCTATCAAAGAAAATATTAATTTTCCTATTATGAAATCCAGAATCATTTGCTGCACAGCCCCAACTAAATTGATATTTGCATGTAATATTTTAATGAGCAATTATGATTTGGTTTATAAAATGTATTCTCTATATTAATCCTTGTTTTGTAAGAGGTTACTTTTGTGTTATTTAGAAATATATGTGTATTCATCTTTAAAATCTTATATGTATTCTGATATTTCACTGTAATATTATCTGTTCGCTCTGTTAGTATGAATTGGTATACTAGTATATTTGTATTATATACTTACATCATACTTTGCTCAATACTAATAATATACTAGTTCAATGTTAGTTGACTTGCTGACTCTGTCTGGGACAGCACATGATAATTACTTTCCAAAGATAAGGCTACTCAACATTCCCCAATAATTGTGATTGTTTGCTGCCCTCTACTGAGAGAATGCAGACATTGTGTAAATGTGTACAAGTCTTTGTTCTACTGCATGTTTGTGTGTCATGCTTGCTTTTTCCTTTCAATTGATATTGAGCTCCTTTGTAGACAAAGAAATATTTCTTGTTACCTCAAAAATAGTTTAGGCCCCAGGCAGTAACTTTCATGGGTATTGTTTGTTCTTTGCAGCATCTAGAATCACAGTTCATTTATAATGTTGACTGAACTAGTCTACCTACTGCAGATTGCAAGATTCTTGGAACTGAGGTTAAAGTTTCATGATAAATATATAAATTAATACCATGCCATGATAGTTATTGATTACTGATAGACTTTGTCACTTTCAGAAAGTAACATAAATTATGCAGATTTAGTTGTAACATTCATTGTTACAGTAGCCTAAAGGTGTTCTCCAACTTTCCCAAAGGCAAAGTTATATAGCAAAATACAATCTTCCTGTTTGTAAAGTTACATGCACTTTCACCGTATGAGCCTCTGAATATACTGGAATTGAGCCAGTCCCTGTGCGTTGGGTCGCTATAGAAGAATTATTAGAGTTTGTTTAAGGTATGATGACACATCATTAGCTGCTGTAATGTAGTTTTAAAAGGATTGGTTTGAGAGCAATGAGTTGTATTTCTCTGCTGTAATTGAGCCTGTCAGGTCACAGGATATTGGAGCCACAGATAGTGTGCTTCTCACTCTAGCACCTGTTGATGGTCTTTGTTTAAGAGAAGTAATCAAGTGAGTGGATAGCAGTAATCAAACTGACATAACTGGTCATCATACTGTCCATTTAAATTGACCAACTTGGGCAGTGACCAGACTCTTGCCAAGTTCATGGTCATGTCATTCATTCTCTCCTACCTTAATAAGTAGTGATTATCTTTTCTATTCATTCTTTGCTTTTTACAATTATTCTTTGAAAGGACTCTACCTTTTAATTATTAGGGTAATATACTATCATGGGGGTAATTCCTATATCAAAATATGTGAGTAACTGTTTTGCAAATTGGGGAAAAATACCAGGATCTGTAGCTAATTCATCTTGCAATATCCTTCTGAAAAAAAAATGGGACTGATTTAAGGGGGGCGGGGGGTCATTAATAACAATATTAAAAGTAGACAAACTAGCCATTATCCAATCATATGTGAAAATTTATGTAGCTATTAATAGTTACTGTGAATTTTGTGAGTACATTTTTTATGGGACAACCAAGGCTGGCAATGTTTCATCTAAACTTAGCTGGTTTTCATTGATTAAATCACGTTGGAAATATGAAAATTAACAAATCAATATTTGATACGGCAAAATGGGTAATATATTTTACTGCATATTGAGGGAGTCAACCAGCAGACCTTGAAGTGTTGAAAAAGAAATATTTTAATTAGATGACTGATGTTTTACCTTTAAGTAGTTGAGTAAGACTAAGATGAGTGTGACTCACAGTAAAGCAAATGTCATGTATAATTGAAAGGAAGAGGAAAAGTGGCTGTAGAATGTCTCTACTAACTAATGAATTTAGTTTTTATCATGGTTATCTGTAAGCTTATCTCATTGAAAATGAAATTGAAAACAAAAGTAGGCCAACAGAAGAACAAAGAATCATAGATACAACTATTATGATATAAGCTTTCATTTTAAATATATTTTTTGTTTTTTTGCAATAAAAAATCTGCAGTATTTTGTTTTAGATGCATGAACAGATCCTGGTAAATTTGAAGTTAATATCATTTTGTGACCCCACCCCAACCCCGTGAAGAAAAACAATTCCACAAACTCAAATAAGTCAGTTGAATGTTTATAATGACACTGGCATTGCCACTTATGATCAGATTATAAAGATATTTTGTTCTTTGTTTGATGAAAATCATGATATCATTCAGGATAGAGAGTCATGTTAAATTAGATAACACAGTGTAGTTGATTTAGATAGTGTAAAAGTGCAGTTGTAGGCTTCCATAAGTCTTTTATCATACAATCATGATTCAGTGTACTATACTTGACAAATCAATCATATCTCTTACTTCTACTCAACTTGGTCCTTATAACTGAATAACTAAATAGCCCACTCCCCTATTCTAAACTCATAGTCTTAGTTTTCTAGTTGTCCCTAGTTACAAATCAAGATATACATGTTTCTTTCTGTTTCTTTTATCAATGGAGCCGGCTGGGTGAGAGAAAACAATTCTTTTTTTTCTTATGAATGGTAAAAAAATGAGACAGCCTTGACAAAGGCATCAGCCTTCATGGTAGAAGAGAGAAGCTATTGTATCAAAGTTTAATAACAAGGTGTTGTAACAATAGAAAACACAAACAGATGTAATATGTTCATGCCCATCACAGATATATAAATATACACAGGTATAAACATGTTTATGTCAGAATAGTATTGGTGTATCATCCAATTGTGTGTTAGGAGACTTCAGTAGTGGTTGTTCTTTTATTTGTTTTCCATAACTGCTTTACAAACAGGAGTCATAAGATACTGCCTTGCTGTTTTTAAACATAGTCAACAATGCAGTAGCTAAACAACAATATGTTGAAATTTTCAATTCTATTTGAAGTATTTTCTGAGATCAATTTACTCTTTTGCTTATTTTCTTCACCATTCATATTGTGAGCATAAACCAAGGGGCTACTATTTTCTAAATGTACTTATAATGGGGATCTCATTTTACGTCAAGAACTCTTTAACTGTACTTTAGCAAAATCTATATGGTCACTGGATATGATACACTAGTACGTGAATGTGACTTAACTGTACTCTTGCTGTCATAATATATTTTTTATATGATGTCATTATATACTAATCCAATAAAATTTCATTGGAAAAGCTTGATTTCATGCATATAGAAAAAAAGTATATTGCCATGGATATGGAATGTTTATGATCTTCATCTTTTTGTTTTAATTCGATGCTTTTTCTTGTTTCATTTTATGTTTACATTTTCCCCTTTCCTTTAATAGTGTGAATTGCTCAATAATTCAGTGTAAATATTAAATCAAACCTTAATTAAAACTGAACAGTAATATTAAAAATTTTCAAAAAAATGTTCTATTTCATCACCATCCTCACAAACTGACCAAAGTAACAAACAATTTTTTAAATTGAATAATAGGTTTACTTTTGTAGCTGTTTTGGATAGTTTAAAAAAAATTGTGATTTAACGTCATGTTTGATACCACGATAGTACAATATTCAAGGAAATGAATGAGATCATGATGATTCTCAACTTTGCTAAAAAATAAAACAATTGACAGTCTAGTTTAATTTGTCAACATTTTTTCATTGACACTTGGTGAAAATGGTGATGATATGAAACATATTGGCAAATGTTCCTTGTTTTTACCTTATCACAATATCAGATAGATTGACATTTATGTTAAATGATTTACCTGTCATCATTCTTACCTACTGTATTTACTTTGGTTTGCAAATGATTTCCTGAGGTCAAATATTAACAATATATTGGTAGCTGATCACTTAACTCCACTGCTGTCTTTGAAGTCAGTATCCATTGTGTTTCCCCAATAATTTTCTAGCAGTCAAAGACACCGTTCTCACTACCTTCCTAAAACTAGTTTACTGGAAACTAGTTTAACCATGGAGCTATTAACACGGTTTAATGTGTAATGAGAGCGGTTGAAGCGATCTTCCAAACCGGTTCATAAAACCACCTCGCGATGTAGTTTTGAAGATCGCTTTGCCTCGTTAAACTAGTTTTAGCGTAAGTGAGGACCCAACCGTTCTGCGGGAAGCGATCTCATATTTTGAGTGCACTACTCCACACCATGTGTGTGGAATGCCTACACTGCAGTTTAAAATTTCGCGCGAAACGTGTCTCCCCACTGAGAGCGTTCCCATAGCAACAAGATCGCTTTTCGTGAAGTAAATTGAAAACCACTTTCGGGTGATCAAATGGGAACGCTAGCAAAGCGATCTTCCAAACCAGTTTCCAGTAACATTAGTTTCAGAAAGAGTAATGAGAACGGTGTCCTAATTAATCAGGTAGAACCTCTTCTATTGGCAAGGCCAATATTTTTGTGTGCATATTATTCATCACAATTCAGGTCTAGCCAGCTCTTTCACCTAGTCTGTTTCCCAAAATGTTTTATCTTTTCACTCATTTTATGGAACCAGGACATGCAAGTTTATGAATTTAGGGAAACATCATTACATTGTAACTTCTGATGTAAATCAAATGATGAAGAAAATAATATATTATTTCATAATGCTACGATATGCCACCTTTTGTTTGTTAATTGAATGGCTGATTTTCTGTTGTTTCTTTTCTTTTGACTTGTTTGGATAGTTTTCGATCAATGGTCTCTCCAGTTATAACAGATATGATCAATGTCATATACCGGATTGGGATGTTTGAAGAATGAAACGTAACCATGGGGATTGTTTTGGGTTAGGGGAAATTCTCAAATCTGTTTCAAGTGTTATTTCCTTCATTGACATTCCGGCGAAGGCTCCAAATAAATGAGTCATGTTTAGTAGTAGTAAGCTTGAGGGGAAACTGATATGCCATATTCCATGCTTTCATATAGTGGAGGATGTGCTTCTAATAGTCTGACAAGGGCAGATCTGTTACACCCTTTACATTAGACTTCTTAGCTATTACCCCCCCCCCTAAAAGAAGGCTTCTCATCCTGCACTAACCCCCCCCCCCCCCGAAAGAAGGCTCCATAACCTGCACTATTAATCAATCTCGCCCCTCCCCTCAGAAAGAAATAATGGAATATATTATGGAAATTATATATTCAATTCACAAAATTGTTGGTCATGTTTTGGCTCTCCATATTGGTGAGTTTACATCCTGAAGTGTCTCCAATCAATCTTGTAATTTCAAAATGCTAAGAATAGTAAAGTCTGTCAGCTTGCTTTAATTCAATCAACATCAACAAGACAACTTGATATGTTTTACAAATACTGTAATGAAATAGAAGCTTCCGACTGCCAAGTTCCAAAAAAAAATGTTATTCTTGCGTAATTGCTTCTTTCACCAAGGTAGTAGCAACCAAAGTTGAAATATTGATCCTGAGCCAATGGTTTTATTGGAATGTTCTACCTTGGGAGATGGTTATGGTGAAGGGGCACAGAAAGGGTGTGTTTCCCGGGTGTGTTTTCCTAGATCTGCCAGACTAATAATTACAAGGACATTTTTATTTGTGTATTAATCAAAACACTTTCTATTCTCTTCTATTGCTTCTACTTTGTGATAGGACACAATCCCAGTCAAATGGATTAATAGGAAATGGGGATCATGTTACTATGGCAAAATACTACAATATTTGGTAACTTTCCACCTTGTGGTTTCAGAGAGCAAAGAATTTAGCTGCTATTTGAATGTGCCATTTGACAGTTCAAATATTTTATATTTCATATCTTTTACTCCTTTATTTAAAAATTTGATTTACTTTAATTTCTTTAAGAATTATGTTTTTTTATTTTATGTCATTAGTGTAGCATTTTATTGACCTTTGTTTTGATAATGTCTACAAATAAGCTGTCATGCAATGCAAATCCAAACCTTTCATTGTTAAATAGCTTTTTATCTTAGCAGCTTTCATTGATTTTTCTCAAACCAAATCACAAAGTCTGAAGAAATTTCCATCATTTTGTTTGTGTGTATTTTCATTATAACTACAGGTGTATGTTTACAAGCATCAAGCTATTCATTTATTATATCACATGCATACCAAGTGCAAACAAAATATTATAAATAAATGTATGTTAAGCAGATGGCAAAGAAATATATGTACATAAATGGTTATTTATGATTTTAGAAGTAATGATATAATCTAGAGATATGTGTGATATACATGATTCACTCTAGTTCAAATTGACTCATTGTAAATGACATGTGAATAGAATAAAACGAGATATCTAGTAACGTACTGTATATTGTGTGATATGATTATGTTTGTATATGTCCTTTGGCATGGGATATACGGTCTTCATGTTGAAAGTTTGAACACCTAATTAATTCCTTTATCAGCATAAATCCCAATGCATAGTGTTTTTATGGATCAGGTATTTTCATGTTATGTAATGGGGCGTACAATCATTTTGTATAGTCATTACTTTTGCTGAAATTTTACTTCCATTTTTTATTCTTATCCTAGAATGATATTTTCAAAAATTGAAGAAAATTGAAAATTGTGCTGTAATACCTTTACCTTAACCATATTCATCCAAATGCTGCTCTGGGTTTTGCATATGGGAATCTTATCTTGGTTAGGGGGATTCTGGGTGAGTTGTCCTACCACTTGAGTCGTATTTCTTTGATATCGTATCTGGACAACTGCGGTGGGAGGACAACTCCCCCTGCATCTCCCATATATTTCATTTGAGTTGTTCAATACTATATCGAGGAAATACAACTCTAACAAATACAAACCAAAAATTAACAAAACTTTTCTGTAAGAATTCAATTCAATGAAAATCATTATGAGAACTTAATTATGTACACCCAATCCAAAACTTTTTGTGAATATTGAGTACAGAAAAAAATGGTACGAGATCTTTGTTTGCATGCATCAGACGACAATTGATGTAATAATGCAACCGCACACCTTACAATTGCTCTGCGACCCGATTTTAAACAAAACGAAGTATAATTTGATGCTGATATTGAGACTTGGTATATCTTACTGTGTAATGTTCTAAATTATCGTGGGAATACCTATGTTCAAATCTGTGACTATGCTATAATCCTTATTAGAATAAAGCTGAAATTAAAATCTCGTATTATGACGTCATAGCAATCATACGATTGGCTACGAGTTGAAACTAATTTGGTCTTTACTCCAAAATAAAGGCTTGCAATCATCCAAAGTTGTTATATTAGTATTCTTTCAGTTAATTTGAACCTCAATTGAAGAGATACTTTTCATTCACATTTTCATAAAAATGAGCAAAATGCGATTTGTTCCATATCGGATCGTGGACCAGTAAGGTAGACAGAGAAACTAAGAAATGGACGAACAAAGCTCTAATGATGTCAGGTGTGAGGTAAATATCACAAATTTCGCTCACCTTTACTTGTTTGCGTGGGTTCATACTAGCCGACGATGTGTACACATCAAGATGCGGGGGATCCCTGTACGATAATCATTACATTCGTTGTGAAAACAAACGTCAAGTATTACAGAAGGTGCAGTTTATTACATAACATTTGCAGATAAATATAGATTTTCTTTTGACGCGGTTCAGTTTTGTTATGTTTCTTATTCCGATCGAGCGAAGAAGGCGAACATGAAAAAAAAATGTTCCGGAAATTTCATAGTAAATTATAAACCCTGTCAGATTTGATATGACTGTATATACAGTAAGCTAAAACAGATGACTATATTGTAAATACAAAACAATTCTTTTATTTCTCTTTCAAAGCGGCAGCAGTCCCAACCTTAATTACCAGCGCAGTCTGAGTTGATGGCGTTATCAAACGGGTTGTTATAATGCGGACTGGTCATCACGTGAAAAGTACACCGTTCTACGAATTCGTTGTATGAATTAATATGTAAGCTATGCTTCAATTTGACCGAAAATACATGTATTTAAGGTCGATGTAGTGGTTCTTGATCAAAATATTGATCACGTTTTTGTTTTATTTTATTCTTTTTTTCATCCGTCTCTAAAATACTGATCCTGGAATATGGGTTCCTTTAATAAAGCAACATGCAATATAAAACGTAAATAAACTTGATGTCAAAGTTGAAAGAGATAATTATTGGTGAAATCAATATGATGAGGGTTGAAATTGTCACCTGATACAAATGTTTTAGGAGCACCCGCATCTTTCAATCAGAGCATTTATTCTTATAAAAATTAATGGTAGGCCTATGATTTTGATCATGTTGTCTTCTGATTATGAACAGGGAAAGAGATTCTAAAAATATGGTCTGTCATGATTGTTTAGAATGGCTTCTAAAAGTGAGAAGGGCAAGAAAAGGAGGACCTCAAACGTATTTAACTGAGCAAAATATCCTAACAAACTTAAACTTGCCTGTGATGGTGAGGAACATTTGTTTTGTAAACGGTACAATGACAATTTTATTTTCTGTTGTTACATAAATTTATTGCATTTGAAAGTGTTTGTTAGTTTTTGTCTCGCCTGCATAGCAGAGCGAGACTATAGGCGCCGCTTTTCCGACGGCGACGGCGGCGGCGGCGTCAACATCAAATCTTAACCTAAGGTTAAGTTTTTGAAATGACATCATAACTTAGAAAGTATATGGACCTAGTTCATGAAACTTGGACATAAGGTTAATCAAGTATTACTGAACATCCTGCCTGAGTTTCAGGTCACATGACCAAGGTCAAAGGTCATTTAGGGTCAATGAACTTTGACCATGTTGGGAGAATTATTTTCAAAATCTTAACCGAAGGTTAAGTTTTTGAAATGACATCATAACTTAGAAAGTATATAGACCTAGTTCATGAAACTTGGGCATAAGGTTAATCAAGTATTAGTGAACATCTTGCTCGAGTTTCAGGTCACGTGACCAAGGTCAAAGGTCATTTAGGGTCAATGAACTTTGGTCAAGTTGGGGGTATTTGTTGAATTACTATCTTAACTTTGAAAATTTATGGATCTAGTTCATGAAACTTGGACATAAGGTTAATCAAGTATTAGTGAACATCCTGCCTGAGTTTCAGGTCACATGACCAAGGTCAAAGGTCATTTAGGGTCAATGAACTTTGGCCAAGTTGGGGTTATTTGTTGAATTACCATCATAACTTTGAAAATTTATAGATCTAGTTCATGAAACTTGGACATTAGGTTAATTAAGTACCAATGAATATCCTGTGCGAGTTTCAGGTCACATGACCATGGTCAATGGTAATTTAAGGTCAATGAACTTGGCCGTGTTGGGGGTATTTGTTGAATTACCATCCTAACGCTGAAAGTTTATGAATCTAGTTCATAAAACTTGGGATATAAGAGTAATCAAGTATCACTGAACATCCCCTGTGAGTTTCAGGTCACAAAACCAAGGTCAAAGGTCAGTTAAGGTCAATAAACTTAGGCCATGTTGGGGTAATTGCTGAATTGCCATCATAACTTTGAAAGTTTATAGATAGAGTGAATGAAATGTGGACATGGGTGTAGTTGACAAGTCTTAAGTCACCGTTCAAATGTCATTTATGGTCAATGAACGTGGTATTATGTCATTATATGAATGGTGTTTTTGTGAATGATTATATTATAGTAGTTTTCAAAGTTAGCTCTGCTGCTATATTTAATCGCGTAATGCAGGCGAGACTGCCAGAGGCGTTCCACTTGTTTTTCTTTTGGACGCATGAAAGCAATTTTAGGACCCCCTCCCCCTTGCCGGGAAGTATTGCCACTGAATCGATTGGACAATGAGAAGAATAAGATCTACCAAATTATGGACCGTTTATAAAGTTAAGTCAATTATTGATTGTTAGTGGATTTTATCACTGTATATAGCAGAATGGAACATTCCACTTTCATGCAGTATAGAATGGTGTGTGAAAATGATCACGACAGAAGTGAAGTCAACTATCAAATAAAATATCGGACCAACATGACTTAAGTTGGGTATTGTTGTGGGCCTAATATAATATTCTTAAAACGTTGTTTTCCCATCTGGTGCATCTCCTTATATCATTCCTTCCTCGGAAGTCATAAAATTTCTCTTCAAAACAAAGGAAGAAAATATATTCGCATATATAATTATTATTCATTACAAAACTTTTTGCATTTTCTCAAGAAGAGTCAACAGAAATAGCAAATATGATGGGTATAGATTGGTCTTATTTGCATGAAGAGAACCAATTGAATTAATGAAAATACTAGACCTGGGTTGGTTTCGTAAACTAAACCCCCCTAAACACGATTTGTTTTTATGTGTACTATATTTAAGTGATTCGATTCACAAGGGAAGCCAAGAAATTAGTGATCCCGTATGATTTGTTGAATGCAATGCGGAGTTTTTGAATAATGTGAGGAAAACAGTATCAAAGCCGATGAATAAGCATCTTCATTGATATAGCCAATTTCAGCGCGAATGGAATGTCTCTTTTCACTCCATCATGGATCTACAACATGATTCCACTGAGTTGAAAACATTATTATAATAAAGAGAGATTTATTCCACGGATGACAACTCCTAGATTTATAAGTAAAATGAAACTTGCAGTGGTGTACAGATGGGGGCTTTGGGGCGCTTGCCCCCCCCCCCAAAAAAAAAAAAAAAAAAAAAAAAAAACAAGACCAAGAAAAAAAAGAGAAAAGGAAAGGAAAGAAAAGAGAGATGGGAAAAATATGATATTATTTTCTGAATATTATGTCAAAATCTATTACAAAATTGGATTTTTGTAACATAAGTGTTGAATTTTTTGCTTACTCACTTTGCTCGCTCGCAAATTTTTATAATCTGGCCCGCTCACTGAATTTTGGGCTCATTATACGCCACTGGAAACTTGAAATACTATTTCTGAAGTTGTGAGATTATAAATGTTGTACACCTAATCGAATGGTCTGGGATTGCATCAAAATGCGTACTTGGTGAATTCCCTTCACCATCATATTCCCCCACCCCTCCCCCCCCCCCCTTTCCCCAGGCTCCGCCCACTCCCCTCTTTCTCCTCTCCCTGTATGTGTGTGTATCTGTCTCCCCATCCCTCTCCATTCTCTTTCTCTCGCTTCTTTCTTTCTTTTTTCTTCTTTATCCCCCCCCTCTCTCTCTTTCTTTCTTTCTTCCTCCTTTCTTTTTTATTTTCCCCCCACATTGCCTACTTTTTTTCTGTCTTATTCTACCTTTGGTTATATAGCTTATTTTTCTATCTTTTCTTTCTTTATTTCTTTTTCCCATTCTTTCTGTCATGAGTTCCATTACCATGTGTATTCTAGTTTTCAGTAACACATAATTCAAGTTAATAATGTTCTAAAAAGTTTTTTTTTTCGATCGTTTTCCAAGTCTCGTTACCACCGTGTCTTAACCCTTGAACTTCTCTCCTTTTCAAAGCATGCATTTATGTCTCCGTACCCTCCCTTATTCTTAAAAGTAAAATAAATTCATTACATATTTCACTGGGATTGTTTCGTGCATAATAACACTGTTAATAATCTAGGTGAATTGTCATACGCTCATGACTTTTTCCAGAGCTAAAAATAGGCTGGAAGCAAGCGGAAAAGCCCGTCACAGTTTCCTGTCTGTACGTAGAGTACGTGTTGAGGCAAAGGTAAACTATTTTCAAGGCTCACTTTATTTTATTTTCAAAACTTTAAGAGAAATATATAACTGGCTGTGCAATAGTATGGTCGGAACCAGCCCGCGAATTATGCACTTAAATTCTTATTTCGAAAAACGATATTTGTCACTCAGGCTCCAGATATTGGGACTCGGCTCAATAGGTTATCAGCTGTGGATTAGCTGTTTTAATAATTATGATCACCTATAGTTCGGCCTATCAATAAAATAATATGGATCGACGAATTTTGAATTTGTTACAGAGCATGCAGAGTGTGGCAGTAAAATGATTACTGATTTTGCCCGTTTTCAACGAATACCAAATAGTTTTGAAACCATTGAAAAAAAATAATTACATAAATCAGAAGTCAACAATCAAAACGACAATATACTGACAACATTTAAAACCAGCAAAGTTACCATAGCTTGTCTAAAGTATCGGAGTTGTATGCGACGAACAATGATTGGCCTAATTAAATCTGATGATGAAGGGATAGTACCTCCCCCCCCCCCCTTCCCCATGACGACCCCTCCTTACGACGCCCACCCCCGCGAAAGCTGACACGACAAGAGAGAGATTATGATAACACGGAAGTTAAGCAAATGCTGAATAAGGTTGTAAAACATTAATTTTAATGTATAGAATTAGAAGAGGCATGTAGTACGGGGTGAGGACCCCTTCCCCGTATTGCCCTCCCCTCCACCCAGCTCCAACAGATGACGATATGGCAATAATGCGATATTATTATGCCCTTGCACCAAATGTAGTTTCCTTTTATATCAGACTTTGCCGCCACTGTAACAAAATTGATTGAAATTGTTAAAAATTTCTACCAAATATAACGTAAATGAGACAATAATAACATGTTCATTTACATTCAATGTGCATTTATAACCAAATACAGAATGGTACAATGCTATGTGAAGCAAGCGAATAAAAAGGACTTTAAACCGTCATTGTAATGTTCTTTGTTTCCAAGTACCAAATTCTAAATAGCGGTAATCGTAAAACAAGCGAGAAATATCTTTTCTTTCAAATAAAGATTTACGAGGTAAATTATTTCATAAATAGGCCAATTATAAAACATAATGGCAGTCAGTTGCACTCAACTAAATTTTTTAAAGGCAACGGTCGTTTTCTCCGTAATTACATTTTGTTGTTTCACACCCCACATTATTATTTTTTTACATATTTTAACGCGAAAAGGCAAAAATATATGCAGGTAGTTGGTGTTGTGATTAGCAGTGTACTGACGTCAAAATCAAATGCAAACTTGCTACTTGTTACCACTTATCATATTACGTGGTTATAATTCATTTACAATCATAGCAATAGATACAGCTACACTTGATATTAGACGGAAGTTAGGGCGTTTCAGGGAGAGTGTGTACTAGCACTCGATTTAATCTCATTCGTGATTTTTTATAAATTATCGAAGAAGAAAAGTCATTATCGGCTGTTAAAGTTTGCATAATGAGACTAAAGAATAACATTTCTAAACGCGTATAAGAATGAAGAAATGTCAGGTATAATTAAACCATAAAGAGGAACTGACGACCCCCAAAAAGAGAAAGGAAGATTATTGAAAAAAAGTCTTAGCCGGCGAAGATGAAAATGGGAGATGGAAAGAAGAAAAAAATTAAGAAATGTGAGGTTGAAAATGTTAAGTTCCACTGGTGAAAACAGAACAGCCATTCACTTGCAGTGTTCTGAAAAACAGTAAATTTTCTTAATGTCAGAATGTAGGGTAAAAATATGCTAAGTCTTACTGGTTCAAATAATCAATTTTGGTCGTTCTGCTCCGTCTCATCATCCTTTTACATACCTACATCCACGTTGCTCTTTTTTCTTCCCATCCCTAAATTAGCATTCATAGGTGCGGTAATTGTTTCCACCTTCACACACGATTATTAGAATAAAAACAAATCACCGTATATATTGTTGAAGGGATGACCCATCCATAATCATCGGTCCTTCCGCTCTTTCGACTAGCCCCAACACCCCGTTGAAAATTTCTGTCTACCCCAGTGATTCAAATAATTCATGATCGTCCTTTCCGATGATTATAGAGGTGCCATGGCCGAGTGGTCTAAGGCGCCTGCACTCGACACATGATAGTCGGGGCTCGATACCCCGACCAGCGCAAAGGAATTAGAATAGCACTCCTATATAATTATAGAAATGCTGTATAGGCATTCTTTTCAACTATAAGCATGATAAGTACTTGTTATAAGAAAGAAACATTGAAAGAGTGTCATCTTCTTAGTAAATGTTGAACTGAAGTAACAATGCTATTTTTTTTTTGGGGGGGGGGGTTATAATCGAAATGAAATGAAATTTAATCATATCATTTAGGAATGATTATGAACCAAGATTCTCTACCAGTCGGAGGAAACGGGTTCCTTGGAAACAGTCCAACTCCCAGGTCCTTGATGAAATCAAACAAACACAGGGTTTGGGTAACGAGGGATAAGGGCCGGGGGGGGGGGGGGTAATGGGTGTTATAATGGAGGAGGAGGAGGAACGGGAGTCCTTACAAAATGGGGGAGGACAAAGAGTTAAAGACCCTAAAAGACGAGAAAAACAATAAGAAGATGAAGACGAAAATACTAAAAAGGACAAGATGAGGAAAGGTGGGGGAGAAGCAATGGGGAAGAGAGAGAAAATGGAAAGAGCAGAAGAGGGGACGCAGGGAAAGGATGAGAAAAACGAATAGTAAGCAAATCGGTAGGAAGGAAAAAGAAGAAGACGATGAAGAAAGTTACATGTAGCAGGATGAACAAAATTCCAGTGTAACTATCTTTTAAAAAATTATTATTTGAGTTGTACATGTAGAAGAAGTTACCGCAAATAAATACTGCAGTTCCTGTTGAAGTGCGACTACGTCAGATATCTTCCTACGTAAACTTCACTGACGTATTATAGAGGGAGAGCTAGAGACAAAGGATTATATCAAGAAGGGAAACAAAGATGAAGTTCACATGCAGAAAAGCATGAGTACATACATGTATAATGTTCGAAACCTTCATCTTTGTTAGAATAAAGCAAGAAAAGAAATGATTGAAAGTGTATTTTCCATCTCTCGGTTTTTACATCATAGTTATTTCTCTATTATGAGCAAAAAGAAATTGCCATCCTGCTGGTGCGAAATAGTCAAACTTGTATTAATATGATAACCATTTTCGTGCTGGCGCTTCTCTTCTCGGCCAGTAATGTTAGCGTCGATTAACAGTCAATTGCCATTAATATTTTGTTGACATTAATCTGTATTATCAACCAAAAATTCGCCACATTTTCCAAACGTTTTGGACAGAGGGAAATGTGTGTGTGCGTGTGTGAGGGTGTGTGTGTTTGGGTCGGTGTGTGTGTGGGGGTGCCTTTCACGGAATAATTAACCGCATATTTTGATACAAATGTTACCCCCACCTCACACTCAGAGCAACAACCCTGGGTTACGAAGGCGGATATAGCAAGAAAAAAAATCACATGAATGCACCTTTAGAAGTAGTTAGACAGCCCCAAAACTCATCATAAAGATCGTTGCCCTCATTCACAAAAGTGTATACAATTCGTTTTAATACTTGAATTATAATTCTATGAAGTTAATTTCATCATACGTATATAATATTTGTATTTGTATCACACCAGTAACTCTAATCGTCTGGGGAAAGTCAAGGGAGAAAATTACACACAAAAAACCTATTTATTGTAAGGAAAAAATGAGCCGGATATTGATTATCATGTTTTAGAGTATTCATGACCAAGTGACAAGAGATTGGAATAAATAGTCCCGGGCATTCGAAATGGAAATGAAAAGTTCCTTTAAATCATCATAAAAGGTCAGATTATGTTTAACACAATCTGAAAATAAAGCAATAACAGAAATCATTATGGACGATCAAATCTTACTAGTTTTTGCAATATAGGCCTGTTATAGAACAAAACTACATGTATTGTTAATGCAACTTGATCGAAAGAGGATGGGGGTAAATCTGATGATGGTTCCATCTATAAAGTATAGAATAGCTCGGTGATTTTAATCCATTCATCGGTCATTAATAAACCCAAATCACAAAGAAGCGTCTTATACTGGGTGACATTGAGCATGATAGCGCTATAAATATTGATATAGGCCCTAAATCAATAACTAAGCGCTGGACAGATTTTTTTTAAATATAAATCATAGAATAACATATTCCAATTCTGGTATTGCTATCAATGATTTTGATAACCCCCACCACCACAACCCCCTCCCCCGGATAAACGCCCCCTCTCAACTACCCCGATAATGGATATGAAACAGTATATACGCCTATATTGATAATTCCCTTGTTAGGCCAACAGGTTCCCGGACATAATACTCTGATACAGGGGAATATTAACGACTATTATAGATAGATCTAAAATATTTCTCTTCATAAATTCCGGTACCGTGATCGCTGCATATCACAAAAATCTACTGCAGAGAGTATCTTGACATATTTCACGAAAGGTTGATAATCTGAAAATCATGCTTGGATTCATAAAAATATGGAAATATGGAGGCCCTTGGCGGAAGCTAATCACGTCGCTTTCATAGAATAGAGATTGTATTACGTACAGGAAATCAACCTTACTTCGAGAGTTTTGTTGACATAGCAATTGATAAAGCGTTAATTAATCACTTACTCATTCTAAATATAGTTCTTTTATCTCATGGTGAAAAACTATTTTCAGAACAGACAAGGGCAAATCAACTATGTTATGAACAGCTACTGTGACATGATCTTGTCGAAGTAAAGTAACACCTGTGTCTGTGTGGCAGGGAGACCTCAAACAATCACCAAGACTTACGATGGAAAAAAAACCTTTATATTGGATCGGATTGTTTCATTCAGTGATACTCTTCCAATAGAACCAATTCTGACTCCCCCATCCCGTGTCAGAATTATATCAATGAAAAAAAAACGAAAAAGATGACCATGAAAAAAATATCCTTTTATACAATGACTCACGTTATTTTTTTTGTAGTCTGGAGTCCTTTCCTTTCCGTAAACATGTTTCACGTAGAATGCAGGGGAAAGCCCCGACGTCATAATAAGGGAAAAATAAAGGATATTTCCTTATTATTAGGCACTCTTTTGTACTTCCATGGACTTACTTGGTCCATGGCATAGGCGGATCCAGGGGGGCGAGGGGCCCGCCCCCTATCGGCGTAACAAAAAAAAAGAAAAAAAGGGGGAAAGAAAGAAAAAAAGAAGGGAAAAGAAAAGAGAAAAAGAAGGGGAAACATAGTCATAAGAGGAGGAAGACTAGTGAATAAAATAAGATGAGGGGAAGACTTGAAAATTTAAAAATCTTTCATGTCACTATATAAAATTTTCGCTCGCATTGCCTTTTAGGTGATTTACATAATTATGGAGCTTAAATATCAAATTTTGAAGTCAATATACAAAACATATTTCAGCTCGGAAATCGACCTTTCATTATTTTGTTTGATTTACAAATTGATTTTTAAAAAGTGCTCTGTAAAAATTTCTGTTATTTTCCTGTATTCCATAAAGTTCTCAAATATCCCTGTTCGGGGTCAAATTGTCAAATAGTATCAGCTAGCGCTGCACGGTCGCATTTTGATTGGTGAGTTATGTATATCTCAATATTAATTCTTTTACAAACTACTTAAATCCCCGTTTCATGACAGTTTATCAAAAAAATTGGCTCGCGATTTGCACTCACATTGATTATTGAAAATATATTAACTCATGCATCTTATTCTTAAAAAAGTGTTTTAAATGTCCAGTTTTCAGGCCATAATATTAACAGATTTCGCGCTCTCATTAGGCTTATTAGATTAATAAATATTAATTAAATATTCAAATTGTCCGTTTTTTCAGAATGGAATATCGACAAGTTACATCTCACGCTTAGGAAGAGAAATAGGAAGACAGTCATCATTTTCATATGATGACATAATGTTCTTAGAATGTCCCGGTCCTATATCAAAACTTAAAGTAATAATAATGAAACACAATCAGCTCTTGTTTTTTTTTACTGTGATCCATATATCAACCTCACAATTTTCCTTAAAAAGGTGCTTGAAATACAGAGCTTAAATTGACCCTCTTTTCAGATCAGAATATCAAATATTTTAAGCTCGCGTTTCGCGCTCGCTTTATTGATTTTCATGATGAAAAAATGTATTTAAAATGCCCAGATTCCAGGTCGAAATCTAAAACACGCGCGCGCATGTTTCTTCAGATACACAGCCTGTTCTCTATTTAAAACATTAGGAGCCTATATCCAGTTACAGATCACAATTTCAAATATTTTCTGCTCGCGCTTTGCGCTCCTATTATTCATGTAGATAGATTTCCAATTACTCATCCTTTTCATAATTTACAAAACATGAATAGAGTGTCCCATTTTTAGGCGTAAATCTCAAAATTTTCTGCTCGCGCTTCGCGCTCGCATCAATTGTTTAGTTATATACTTATCCTTTTTACGATTAAGTGCTTAAAATTTCCATTCTTCAGGTAGAAATGTCAAAAATTTCAGATGGCGCTTAATGCTCGCATTAATTGATTGCTGAAATATGTAACGACTTCATGGCTATCTGCAAGCAGCCATTAACAGATCCATTTTTGATCAGATCAAAACGTATATTAAAAATTTCTGCTCGCGCTTTGCGCTCGCAGAAATTATTTAGTTGGATACACATCTCGTTTAGGATCACAAACATTTCCCATAATATTTAAACTTGAGGACAAAATACATGAAAAAAAAATATCTCGCGCTCCCACTATTCAAATATTCAAATTAGCCTAGAAGTGAAGAAGCAACCAAAATCAACTTCGAGCGGCCGATCGGGGAAAATGTGGCTGAAAAAAAAATCGCCCCCCCCCCCCTATTGGCGAAGGCTGGATCTGCCCCTGCATGGTACTTCCGAATAACGCTTGACTTTGGTCTATAACTTGACATGCAAATAAATAAAGTCGATGTTAATAAAGATTGACTCATGTTACATTTTGGAATAAAAAACAAAAATATTTACTCTTCGCCAACATAGTTACCAGCGCATTGTTTCATTACTATTGTTATTATGCGCTATGGTTACTACAATATGAACATGATTTGACAGTATTAAAGTTTTATTATAGGGGCCGGGGGAGAAGCTGCTGATCAGGGGGAAGGTTACGATCGAGAGAGAAAATTCATTAAAACCAGTATAGATACAGGGGAGGCTACATTTTTAAAGAATTATACAGGAGAAAATGGACAAAAGAGAGCGGAAGGATTGAAGGACGAAAGAAGAACGAGAGGAATTGGTCATGCATCTCTATAGATACCCCAATCTGCCAATTGAGCAAAATGAGCACACCCTTTGGTCACTGTATGAGTTCGAGGGAGCGGAGCGAACTAGTAAGATATTGATTGTTAGCCCGAGAAATGTAGTGAAACATACAAAAATGTATAAAATGTTGAATTGAAGGAATTTTGTTGTAAGTTTTCACCCGTCAAAATTAAGATATCCCAGAAATCATGTTGCGTCGGCGGTGTAAAAAATGTTAAAATTTTTCATTTTTTGGCATTTGAAACGCTATATAACTGGATTACATGGCAACATTATACATCTATAGAAGGCGAAACACGTATTATAAAAGGGCATTCAAGTGACACCTTAAGTTTATGACATCGCAATAACTGGTGAATTTATCAAATAATTTGAATTAATGCCTTGACCATGGCAAGTTCGTCTGTATGTCTATTCCAAGCCTATCCCAGCAACATGTGTATCACGAAGATTTGAATAAAAAACAAAAAAACAAAGAAGCTTATAAAACTTATCATTATTTACATCACGGATGTAAAATAAGAATGAAATAACATTAGCTTCGCTTAATTTCACACACAAAAAACAGTTCTTATGTACATCACGAAAATGTTGATGTTGAGTTGATGACGTCACACACGTATATTCACACCCCACGCACAATCACTTAACATGTTTTATCATACTGTATGAATATGTAATCATATTTCAATATACTCTTTCAGAATATTTTTGTCAATTATAGGAGTATAATTATATGACTCGAACATCTCCTTTTAACACCCTCTTTGCCTTCTCTTTTCTTATTTTCCCCTTTCACCCCTTTTCTCCTCCTTCTCTGTTTTTTTTACAAGGCTGCAGAAGCAGAAAAATATATACGAAAAATTCATCAAAACCTTAGACAGCACACGAAGATAAAAAAAAAATAGATAACAGATATGTATTTAACTTAATTTATATTTCAACTTTGAGACATAGAAAATACAAAAGTAATAAAAGTAATAGGATTGATTGAGCAATATGAAGGATTTTTTCATTTCAAGTTATACTATGAAGGTGTAATAAACACAACAACATAATGAAATGAGAGCCTCCTATATAGAAAACAGAGCTTGAGACTCCCCTGCATGAACATTGCAGAAGTTACATAGTAATATATATAAAATTCAAAATGTATCAATCATAGCTAGATTCATGTAAAACGAAATACAAACGTATTTTGGTAATTTTTTTCAATCTCCCAAATAAAAGACAAATGAAGTTGGACAATAACAAGATATGACTAGATAAATGTTTATTTATATTTTACGAAGTAAAACTCGCCTAACATAAAGTCGGGTTACCTATATAGTCTTAACAAAGAAAATAATATTGAACTATAAGCGCATTGAGATATGAGTGACAGGTGTAGAATAATGTAAGTATGAGGAGGGGTCTTTGTATCCTGGCCTGACTCATTCACCCTATGTATAACGGATGTTCGTATATCAGCAAGTAAGTAAATATGCTAGTCATTCTCACGTGTATCATCAGTAAGAAAGACCCTACAATAAAGGCCCTTTCACTCTTACTTCATGTTATCCTTGTATATAGGCCACACTTTAAAAAAATTGTTTAGTTAATTCAGTTTACAAGTATGGGCATAATTGGCCTGGAATATTCTTGGTGATTATATTTTCAGAAGCATTGGCAGCGTCATGGGGGCGGGGCGGTAACTGTCCCTTTGAAAAAAAGGTGAATCGAGGAGAAAAAAGAGCAAAATTAAATTTCTAAAAAGACAGAAGAAGAGTTTAAAATAAGTGGGCTGGGCCACGTAACATTATACTGACCTTATATAATTCAATTAAGAATATAACATTGTGACCGCCTTTATGTCGCCTTTCAATAACCTTAATAAAAGGAAATTAGAAATATCATTTCCTTACAATTTTTGGAAAAGAAGTTAGCCACCCCCTCCCCTCCGTGATGAGGCGGCGTGTCTATAACCGTTCCATGTTTATTTAATCACTCTATTCATTGGTGTCTATTGACTAATATGAAATGTTTATTACATGCTTTCGTGAAAAAAAAATTATTGTAAAATAAGATCAATAAGGATTAAACTATTAAAGGGGTGGTTCACCGCGACGAAAATGGCTTAGTAAACGCAGAAGAAGAAAAAAGTTTGTGAAAATTTGACAAAATATTTTCCAAAGAATAAGAGAATTATATTTTTGAGACGTCATAATTAATGCGGGTATTCAGCTGGCTATGGTGTGCCATTAAAGTGAATGGTTAATGATGAATTAATATAGTTTTATCGCAATCTGATGAATATATTAAATGCATTGCCATAATGTCTAACCATTTTCAATTTTCTGAAAAATTTGCATTTATTTTGAGAAAAACGTATGCAAAATGAATCAAAGTGAATTTAGAACAAAATTGGGTATTGCATAAAACAAATTTATGCAATGTATTCTTTCCACCCTTTGTATTTTTGTACTTTTCTGATTCTGCCTCTCCCATTTCTATGTCTCCTTTTCTTTTGTTTACCCCTCCCCATTCTTTTTGTTCCCACTCAGTCTTTTCCTTTTCTCACTCTCGTTCTCTGTCTTTATTCTGTAACTTTCTCTGTTTAGCCCCCCCCCCACAAACACACACACATACAATCATTCCATGCTCTCCAGCTTTCCGGGGGGATCGGGGTATCTATACCCTCGCAATGATGCACAACTTATGTGTTCTTGTGTTTTGTACATCTGTGTATTGAATGATGTTATGTTCTCCATTTTCACAACAATTTGGAATTGATATAATTATGTAAGATTCCCATCTCATATTATGTCTTCTTATTCTATAAGAGATTAAAATGAATTTTGTCATTCATTTTATTCTTGCATGTTTAAATGTTTTTGTTTATCACAGTTTTAATTTGAGTACGAATTATACGAAATAATGATAAAAATATAATATCGTGATATAGTGGAAGAAGGACCCTATATCAAATCTAATTTCTTAAAAAAAGAAACGGCAAAAGATAAACATTAAATGTCGCAATATCCCAAAACGTCGACAAGTTCAAGAATATTTGGATACTCGTATATAGTTGTTTCAATAAATTGGGGGTAGGCCTATATAAACTGCAATTACTTCCGGTTTAAAAGTTTAAAAGTTTCATAGCTGTAGGCATACAGTTTACTTCAAATATTTTATTTTTAGTATGAAAATATAAGGCTAATAATTATAAGGCTAATAAACAGAATGTGAACGATGTGACTATTGGTTGAGATGTTTAAACTGTAGTTTATCATAACACGTAACCATGCACTTTCCATGACTGTATTTGTTTATCACATTTAAACAAATTAATTAGCAAATGAAAATAAGACTGACCAGTTTGACTCTATAAAGGGACCTATATGTGAGATCTATATCTGATACAAATGGAGATTCAAACGCTTCAAATAACGAATTTTGCTAACGAGGCCTCAGTGTGATGTGACGACTGTCATAAAACTAATGATTGTCTCATGGAGCTACTCCATGACGGTTGTTGTCTCATCTCATTCCATATCCCACATCCCATCTCAACGTGCATGTAGATCTCCAGGTGTGATCACAGTACATCGGTCCCATTATGCTCTAACATGCATGCATTTCCCCGGGTGTATTTCCTATTTCAAGACACACTAATTCAAGATTAATTTAAGCCAAACATCATGATGGTATTCACGTAATATATACATTGCAAAGGAGTTGAATTGAAATTCATAAAACACAGATGGTTCAATTTGCCAGAAGATAAGAGTTGATAAAAAGAGAAAATAATAATCATAACGGGGTAAATTGCAATGTTCCTATCATGCCTATACAAATATTTTTAAAAGAAAAATTGCTTAAAATTCATAAAGAGGCGGATACCTACGCCATAACTACAATCATGCTAATAAAACGGTGGGGGAAACGGGAAAAAGGGGGTAGGGATTGATCAACCTCTTATATGAGAAGTTAATCTCCTCGCCCTTTTCGTGTATGAATGCACTCAGTGATGTTGGATTGAATAATACCATGGACCGTTCGGACTGAATATCTACAATTATTGGTGCTGATCTCGACAGCCATGTTCCACCATTTAGACTGGATACAAGACATGTATACCAGGCCGGGATGCCCGGCGCGGCCGGGATACCAGGCGGGATGGAGGATTTGATGAGAAGGAATGTGCAGGAATTTCGAGAGTCGAATTTGATTATATATATTTGTAATGAGAGGTCGAAAATATTTTATTATTACCTGGTGAATTTTCTCCGTAGAGACAACGGTTAGACCAGAGGCGTCGACGCATTTTTTTTTTAGATGGGGCGAGAACAAAATGTCGAATATGTCCAAATTGTACTACAGAATTTTGCACATCGGAAAATTGACAATTTTGTTTGTGGGATAGAATTTTTATGCCATGTTTAATGGTTTTATAGTGCTTTCCAATGCCCTCATAGATTTGTATTGCATATTGTAATTTTTTCCAGTTGTCAAAATTATCGGGGGCTGCAAATTAATGTTTATCCCTCAATATTTTCATTGGGGAGATCCCCCCTCCCCTGATCGACTCATCTGGCTACAAAATAACGACATTTTGATAATTGAAATTATGGTCGGAGGTGGATCAGAGGCTCTTGAGTAGCTGAATATACAGATACAGAGCCCGGAGCCCGGGGCCCGGAGGAGATAGATACACTAGCTCATACTGTCCACACATGTGGTTAAAAAATTGTCCAATTCTGCGTAGTTTTAACCCAATAATGTGTGCTTTGGGTGAAAACTACATAGTATTGGTTGAAAATTACCCAGAGTTGGATAAATCTTTAGCCAATTGTTGTGTGGACAATGAACGTTGCCCAACATTTTAGGAATGTACAGAAACAGAGATATAGAAAGGGACATGCAGGAGAAACAGAAAACAGTGTCAGAGAGTGAGAGAAAGAGATACTGATAAAGACAGACACAATGACGGAGACAGTCATGGACACAGAAGGATGTGGACACACTGAGCCAGGCGAGTAGCCAAGGGGGGGGGGCGGTGGGGGCAGTCGCCCCCCAAAACACCCCCACAAAGAAAAAAGAAGAAGGAGAAAAGGGAGAAAAAGAAAAAGCCAAGGGAGAAAAGGGAAGAAGGGTAAAGCTTTGTTTTTTCTTTCTTTTTTGTCAAAAGAATAAAAACCTAAACGAGATGTTCTTCTCTCTCTTCATACAAAATTTAGCTTCCGCGCTCCGCGCGGGAATTTTTTTTCAAAATTGCCCTCCCCTTTGTTTCCTACACCTTTGTTTTCTACTCCGTTTTTCCCCTTCCCGGCCATGGGAATCGCATTCTTGCCAGAAATTATAAAGTAAACATTGGTGTAAAGAGTATTAGAAGTATTTTTTTAATTGCACTGACACAAAATTTCGGCTCTTCTGTTCAGAGCGGGTAAACATTTGTATCGTCACTCGATCCCAAAATCCCCAAATGCTATTTCTTCCGCTTTTCAGCAAGCAATTTTTTGGCAAAGTATCTGCTCAAAGAGGGAGCATTGAATTTGTGCCGTGCTATGTGCAAACGTTGGTACGATGAAACTTTATTCTAAATTTATATCACTGCACATCCATCTCCTGTCCTGTTTTGCGCCATTGATTTGAAATTTTGAATATCACAGAAGTTTCTTAATCATACAAAAGGAAGCACTTAATATTATGAGCGAAATTACACAAATTTTTTTCTTCCAAAATAACTCAAAGAAGTTTCCGTGCTTCGCGTGCATGGGAAAGGAAAAGTCCCTCTTCAAGCTTGCATCATCCGGGCATCATCCCTTTCACATTTTGAGCTACATATTTTTATTTCGTAATTAGAGCAGGTTCAAGTTTCAGAGACATTTCTAAAATTCAGAGCTTCAACGCCATTCGCGAGAAGAAATATTTCCTCCCTGCATATACTCGCATCTACTCTGTTTTGCGAGTTAAAGAAATCTAATGTGGCTAAAGTTTTTACAAGGTATTAGAGACGCAAGAAACGTCTTCTTTTGATTCAAATTTGATGAGATATCAAAAACTTCGCGCTCCGCAAGGGAGGGGGGAAACCAAAGGGGGAAACTCTCCCCTCCCTGCACCCTCCCCCCTAGGGAGCGCGCTTCGCGCGCTCTTTAAGTGGTGGCACGCTTTGCGTGCACTTACCGCCCCCTCCAAAATTAAATCCTGGCTACGCGGTTGCACAGAACGGGACACAGAGAAACAAAGACAGAAGCAGAGACGAAGACGGCAACACAGACAGACGTGAGAGTCGGAGACATGGACGGAAAGATATGCACCCGGGAGAAATGGACGTGTTACAAGAGACTTGCAATCACCTTCAAGTAAAAATCGATCATAAATCCTGATATTAATTGCAATTTTGCAATTGATCGCTGGCCTGCCTCTTGTATTAAATTCAGTCTGCTTCAGTTAAATTTGATCTATCACTTGTAATAATTTCTTGCAACACCCCTACGTCAGACAAAGAGACAAAATAAAGACAGATAAAGAAACAGATACACGAAACAGATAGACGGAAGAGATAGGGGCAGTGCACTAGCCTACACGAGGGGGGGGGGGGGCGCAGAGTGGAAACCTGCCAGAATTCTAATGCCCTTTCTTAGATTTCAGAAAACTGTTGTTGGAAAGTGTTTCTTGTAATGGTGATTATCTTTTACCTGTTTTGCTCATCGGAATATGTATCCCCCCGACAAGGTCAGCCAAGTACGCCACACTGTGGCAGAAACAATTCAAGACACAATATACATTAGCCTACATTGAAAGAGAAACAAATATTGTATAAGCAGATTACAATTTGCCTAAAACCTCTAAACATAATAAGAAAATAGATAAATATGGTTAAAAAGCAAAACAGCACAGAAGGTGAATGCAAAACGAATATTGATTAAACATTAACTTTTGCAAAATTGACTATTTACTCTCATTTGTGTACACAATGTATTTTTTTTCTTCAAATTTTCTCTCTCCGTCTAGTTTTACATGTATTTTCTAAAAATTGTGTCTAGCCCTATCGACTCCTCTTTTCCTCTGTTGTTTTTACATGTACTACAGTATTTCAGGGGATCAGAAATTCCTGTCTATACGTATATTGTGACGAAGACACGTCAAGATGACCTTGACCCGAACCAAGCTTTACCAAATTGCGATATCCGCCAATGATTGTCGGTTTATCTCAACTCTATCAGGGAAGTTAAAAGGGGCACATCAAATATAATGGAGTACACCCCCATTCCAATCATATCACTTTCAACTGTAACATGAATATGCTCCTGTAATGAAGTTCTTGGTAGGTCTTCATTAAAACAGGAAACAGAATTCATGATACTGTCTGAAGTAACTATACAGATGGGAGCAAAGAGGGCAATTGAAGATGAACCCCCCAAAAAACAACAACAAAGGTTCAGTAGAAGAAAAGGACAATATGTGGTCAAGAAAGAACATGGATATCTCCAAGTACAAACCCTCATTTGTCAATTTCACACTTGTTCGTCAAAACATGTCTTACACCTCATTTCTCTCATTATATACATCACTCACAATCTTAAATTCTTCTTCATGTAGTACCTCTGCAACGTCTTGAAAACTTCTTTCCCTCTCTCTGAACACATCCAAACTCCAATTCCCAAGGTATACCTAAAACCTCTCAACTCCTTTCTTACTCTAAAAAATAATTCTGATTACAATATACAATGCAAATGATTAAAGCACAATAACAGATTCTTTTTACAGAATTTCATCACACTTTTAATACATAAGTATTGAAAATTTTACAAAAAATGGACTGAAAGAATGATCCATAGTCTGAGCTGGAAAAAAGGAAAAGAGCTCTTGTAGATATCTATCTAGACATTTCTTCATTTTTGTTAGATAGAGAATCACATGAGTTTATAATGCAATCTGGTTTGGAGTCTAGGTAATGGCTGTAAGATTCTCTAAAACAAGTAATGCTAAAAATAAATTTGTTGTTCATCAGAAATGCATGATTTGGGCAGAGTTGTTTTCCATTAATGAATCTTATTGCCCCCTATAATTCCCAAGAAATATATTAAAATTGCCTTTGAGGTGAATAACCCCCTAACAACAAAGTTGTGTTCGATATATGTAGCTTCCAAACCAGACCATTATTACAATCAACATTGAAAATAAATTAAGATACAAATATAACTACTGTATGGAGATGTCAGAGAACAGAATGAAATAGAGAAATCTTTGAATTTACAGAATGTACAAACATAATATATACAAACAACTCATGAAAACATATGACCAAGGCTTCTCTCTATTTCCAATCTGTAGAAATGAATAATAAATTAATGTGGCTTTGAGAAACAATGGTTATTACCATCAAGCACACTTGATCACATCTTAATTCAGTTGTGTTTAAATTAAATAAATAGAAATATCTTATTGATCAACAATATGACAAAAATTAACATTCAAAATTAGCACGGTAATGTACACCTTGCTGCACTGGGAATGCCTCTCTATTGGTGATTATTATTTTTTTATTATTTTTAATACAAAATGGTGGATAAATTTGTTCATCTCTTGGCAAGTTGAATTACATTTGAACAAGTTCATTCATGCATGCCAGCAAATGAATACAGAGGATAAAGGACTAATCCTTGTTTTCATTACATATTACATTTAAATCATACACCTTGCATTTAAGATGGAAATTTGCACATTTCTCAAAATATCAAAATATACAAAGGTATTTAATGTGTAAGTTAATTTTGATTACGGCCCTATCAAGTATCAATTAAAGAAATCACTCAAATATAAAATTAATAACTTTCATGGTAATAAATTCAAACAATTTTGAATTTATTTTTTGGGAATTAAGTGGTTTGTAAAGAAGTTGTAAGGCAAGAGTTGTTAAACAACTGGATACAAAATGGAGTTTTAAAAAATGACGTCATTCTTTGGGATAAAAGGTATGGATTAAATGACAAAATGGTTCGCAGCATATTGAAATGTGTACAAAAAAGGCAATTCAGCAAATGCACATATTTAGACTCATTTGCTTTATTTATGGGAATGGCACAAACAATTCACTAGGAATCATTTTATTTATCATTATCATACCGTCCGCTAAAAAAAGTTGTTTGTAAGAGGTCTTAGGCAAGTAATAGTCTGTCATATGCAGTCTCAAGAGTCCCTTGCCTATCACAAGTATTTCAGGTTAAGCAAAATACTGAATCACAATAGGAAGGATACGTATCAAAATAAATTCACTTGGATGAAGTTTTTTTTCCAACTCTATGAACTACATGTAACAATGACATATATGGTACTTGCACACATTCCTAAAAGTACCAATATAATTCAGTTACAATAAGCACCATCTTTTGTACAATATTAGCCCTTCCTTGCACAGTTTAGTACTTTTCAGTCCTACTAATGCAAAGTGGTGTTGGCATTTACACAATACTTTGCAGCAAATAGAGAATGATTCCTCAATATTAGAGTAATAAAAAATGGATTTTGATATGATGATAAAAAGCAATTGAAAACATTACTGCAATGAAATATATTGCAATTCAAACATTCAATAAGACCTGCAGCACAACAGAAATACAGTTACATGACAGTGCTTATAAACTCAGACATTGTCAATGTATTAAGCTATTTTATAGCTCATATCAGCAGAATTATACATTTTCATGATTTTTATTACATTATCCAAGGGAAGATTTAAAAAATACAAATAGAGAAGTGTTGATATGTATTTATGGGCATGTCCAAATTATTTTGTTAGATTTGAGAAAACTACAATTTCCATTGTATTGTAGTTCAGGTAGGGATTGTATCACATCAAATATAAAATGAAAAACATAAGCATATACATGTGGAAACCTAGAACTATTGAAGACATCAAAAGGCTACATATAAATAATTTGGACTTGCCCTCCTCCTTCAGTGTAGTCCCAGTTAAAAACAATGTATCATACCACTATGCAATGATCTCCGCATCAAGAATTCTTACATTGGATTGGCAAGAAGAATTTGTCATAGATCTTGTCATTGATAAAAAACAAAAAAAAGTTTTAGCAAACTGGGTTGAGTGTTAATTCCAAGAAAGTATTCAATTGCATTGTTTAAAATGAAAATGATGAGGTGCTATGGGTTTTATTCAAATGAGAGTTTGGGACACTCTAATGCAGACATCACGTCTAACAAGACAGATAAGACATATAAAGTACGATACCAAACACATCACATGATTAGTAGGGAACAGGAAACAATAGTACCAAAATTCTCATCAAAATAATATCATTATCAACATTCAATAATTCATTAATATTTATACATGTAGATATCAAATTATAAATCATGATTATTCAAGCTGAGAGATGTATTATCGCTGAAATAAAATGTGAAGGAAATATAATCTAATTTGCTAAGTTACTTTATACTGACAATAGAAAAATTGTTCAAGATGTCAAGAACTGGAAATGGAAAGAGTTGAGATAAGATTAAGGACTAATTAAATTTATAAAATCTTTGTGACTAAAAAATGACAGGAGGGTCAAATTTCTCACCAAGGAAATTCATTTTAAACACAAATGGGCAAGGTATAACTTTTAAATGTTTCTTTCATCATTATTCAAAGGAAGCACAAGTGGATAAAAGATTGGATCCTTTTTAGTTACCTACAACAATGCTGCACATTAAAACATTTAATAGCACTCTGAGCTTAATAGATGATTTCAAGGTTAGCGTTGGTGTTGGTGTTGAGCATAATTTGGGCAATTTAACCAAGCTCAACACCTGATAATATCATTTCAAGCACCAGTCTCATTTCAAGTAAGGTGCTGTGACTGGTGTATATATCAGTTCAACACCAACACCAATTATAACACTGAACTTTAAATCACCCAAGGTATCTTCTATTGGTGGTACTTGTGCATGTTGTGTTACATAAAATATAATTGACAAGTTAATACCATGTGACATGTTGCCACATTCTGACCAAAAGCTTCAATCCAACAGTAATTGCACTTGACATATCGCGCTACTCCTGCAAGTCTGTCTTTCTTCTAAACTCAGGCCTACCCTATATACTTTATTTCAGATCATTTTTTTCACATGGATAATTGAAATCCTAATTCAGTAATAGTGTCACTAGATTTAATTCTGAATAAGAAATTCAATGGAAAATCATATTGTCTAAGTTATGTAGATCCCTTAACTTGGGCAGATAATAGCGAAGTTTCAGCCCTATTACTGCCTTATATTCTGTATTCAAGATTACTTACTCAAAGATTTGAACTGTATTCAAATTTGTTTGGATCCGTGATGGAACAATACAAAGCACATGTACATGAAGACGAGGATCAAATTCATGGTGGAATAAATATAAAATCAGACTCTTCAAGAGTCAGCTGTATTTCTTTCCCTCTTTCTTTCGTTCTTTCTTTCTTTTTTTTAGTTACAAATGTCAAATAATTTTTGTATAAAAATGAATTTCTATTGTAAGACTGGTAATCTTACAAAGAGATGTCATAAATTACCTCAATTAAATACTTCATTTACTCTCATAAAACTTCTGATATAAAATCTTGGCTCTTGTATTCAAAGAAGCCCAAATATTTGTTTTCATAGAAATTCTCCCTTAACATTATTACTGTACATGAATATACAACAATGTGAGCACCTATTTCAGTTGCCAGACATAACCCCCCCCCCTCAAATCCTATGAATTTCAAATTCAACTAAAGTGCAATAATGCTACATAAGCTTATCAATCAATATGCTGATTTCCAATAGCTACATTATTACTTATCTTGTCAGAGGGTTTTCTTATTATCGATTTCACACACATATGTCTGCTATACTGAGACATAAATTTCTACCTCTGAATACAAGAATGTCATTCAATGAATACAGTTCCTCTGAATTAGATCAGGTTCATGGTATATTGATCAATACCTATAAAGCCATGATAGAGCATCAACAAAATAAGATTGGCTTATGCTATATGGACAGATTTGTTCAGGAAAGAAAACTGGGAATTCCCCTATCTGATTTAATTCATGATAAGAGAATATTTAAATAAGGGCTGAGGTACTTTGCTAGTGTGATGTTACTTTTTCAGCATGATGTATTGCTAAATTTGTTGAGCAGGAAAAATGCAAAAAAAAAATCAACATTTTCCCCCAAAGTACAAAGGTCAACACTATCATGGATTATTCATTAATATTGAAATACAAAATCAGTGTCAGTCAATGAATTAGTCACTGATTTTTTTTTTTTAATCTGGATTGGGGTACCCATGCCACAGCAAACTTATGATGTAAGAGATAACTTTTCAGTAACATGTATAAAGCTATTATAAGTTTTGGAAAACCCAAACTACAACACATTGGCCCCCTGAGTTGGGTTCGACATGCAACAGGTTGCTATGAAAATAGGTCATGTGATTTCCTCAACTGGTTGCTAGGCCTCTTGTGAGTTAGACTGCGCCAGCCATAGTACATGAATACTTGTGAGTACTACATGAGGCCATAACAGGTTATATATATTTAACATATTTACAATCAAAATCCTTAGTCATGAGATCCATAAAGTGTTCAGATATCATTTTCATTTAAAACTGTGATCTTTTGGTAATGTGAGAAGCAGATTGCATCTCATACTGTATGTAGCATTCTGCAACTAAAGTAAACATTGATGATTGGAAAAACTTGTCTTTCATCCGTACTACATGGTGCATTTCATTCAATTTCAAAGGGCAACCAAATACTTTTGGGTGTAAGAATTTCACAATTACAATTTAGTTATTGAGATGTGATATTTAGGTTGTCTTTAAATAAGAGTAATAGACAACCATGTAAATGAATGGACTCCTGTTGTAGAGTACAGGATGTGCTCTATTAGCCTTCTACTTAACTAGAGATTTTATTATGCCTCAGCGTTTGACATAGACTGAAGCCTAGCAAAGCTCCTGTATCATAACGCCCATTATGTAGAGCAACCGCCATGAGCAAAGAGAGAGAGAGAGAGAGAAAGATAGGGAGAGATGGGAGCTAGCAGGAGCGAAGAACCCCAGTGATCTTTCATGAATTATTGATGAATTTGCTGAAGCTACCTCCATAGGCTTTACATCTGTACAGACAAATTCTTGAGCATAGAACAGGAAGACATTTTATACAGGAGAACTAATGATCAATTTATAAATTCTCTAGACATCTATAAGTAAAGAAATACAGAGAAATTGTGAATATTACATGTATGTTTAGATTGTAAAACATAATATCAGTAGCTTTTCTAGACAAGATAATTTCTTAGACACTGATTTAGTTTTTCAGATATCAGAAATCAAGGTCTTTTTTGTGGAGAAGATTTTATCTATTTGTCTGGGATGGATGTTCAATGGATGTAAAGCCTCAGAAAAATATTCTGTAAAAAGTTACAATTAACTATGGAAAATAAACCCACCTGGTTGTTCTTTCTAGATCGAAACCAAACCGAAAGGGAAGATAATTGAAAAGGAAACATGTATGGTTGGAGGACGAGGTGAAATAAATTGGCCTCGTTGAATCATGGAAGAGACAAAGAAGGTGGGTTGGAGAAAGACACAAAGTCCTTGACTACACTAGTTATACTCTATTATAAAAGATTTCAATGCCATTCATTCAGTGTGTGCATGTGATTTCAAACAAAGAACTTAGAACTACAAGCTAAAATATACTGGCACACGAGTGTATCTTTTTGATCTAGCCATTTCATAAAATTTACCTATAGATCAACATTTTACCTAATTAACTTTCCTTTACATGTACCCCAATTCTCTTTCTTTCTTTCAATATATCTATTACAGGAAGACGACTTCTCTCATATAAATATCTAGTTAACACTTTAAAAAACCTGAGTTGTATTCAATTCTTCCATGTCTCATATTTTGATCCAGCTGCTCTTTTATAACTTCCCATCTTCTCTGACAACTGAAATAAGTGCTCACTTCTATATTTCTATTCTTACAATATTTTCAGTAAAAAAGTTCTGCATAACTTATATAAAATATATAAAAATACTCTGGTGAATTCACATGCCGACATCAACCAGTATGTGCATAATTTGATCCAGTTCATCAACATGCATGAGGTCACTGCGGCAGTTACCCTGAGCCCCCGTTGAGGAGACGTCTAACCCCGCCATATCCCCCTGGAAAGACCTGATCCAGTCCTCTGAGTTAGAAGACGGTGATGGGGGTTTGGGGTTAGGGTTGGGTGTATGGGTTGGAATGAATGGAGAGGCTAGATCAAAGTCATACAGTGAGACATCAATGTCTTCAAAGATCTCATCACCAAACTCCATGATGTCTGTACTGGCAGCATTCAGAGTAGGAGTAGTGGTCATGTCCAAGCAAGAGTTGATTTCCTGTTTGATAGTATCTCTTGAGAGTTTGTCCGTCAGTCTTGTCAACGTGTTCGTTGGTTGAGGAGCTGTATCTAGGTGGCTTGGCATAGTGGTTTTATTGGCAATTGATGGGAGGCAATTGTTATTTTCATGGCTTACATCTGTTTTTGCTGTTTCTACACTGTCTGCTTGCAATCTACTGTCGCTCAACGACAGGGAACATTTGTCTGCCAAAGGTTGTGCACACCTCTGCACAGCAGGGCACGTGTTCTCACTACTGGCTCGACTTCTCTCATTTAAACATCCTCTAGATTCTGCAGGACTAGAACTAGAATTATTACTGCTATCATGGCTGGATGGAATGCTCTCCTTGTTCGGTGCGTCCATACAGAGCGGTTGGTTAGAGATCAACATAGACACTCTCGAACAGTCATAGTGGCGACCTTCTGCCCGAAGCTCCCGCTCAATATGCCGCAGTGTGTTGCATATGAGCACTGAACGGCGTAAAGGTGGTTCAATCTGCTGGCGAGACATCTGGAGTTTGCAAGCAGAGAGGTTGAGCACACACTGACGCTGTAAGGTGTAAGAGCAAACCTGAGAACAGGTTGCCAAGCGATGGCTCCCTTCCACGCCATCTTCACCATCATCCCTCTTCCTCTTGGTGCCGGTCCCTACCAGCCCAGGCATTGATCTGAAATGACAACATAAACAAACATACATACATTAATCATTAAGTCAATAAATCTATTAAAAAAAATTAAAAAAAATGGGAAAACATTTGAAAATAAATGAAAATACAAATATATTAAAAACCATTTCGACATTATGGTTCAATATCAATTCAATAGAATTCCATACATATCAAGATAATTTTGAAATGAATGGAAATAGTATGTCACTAAAGATTGCTATCACACTTATACTATGAAAAAAGCAGTGATATTTGGAAAACAAATAACATCCAATAGGCCTACATTTATCTCCATAACAATACAAACTCATAACTATGCCCTGACTTTGAATGAAGCAACCAAAGCTGTTTAGTAAATATGTTAAATACACAGCAAACCTGCCATCCAAAGTACAATTTGCATTGAGTAGAGAACGAACTACGGTACATATCATCTGCAGCAGGTCAAGGGCTGAAGCTCAGCAGTATAGAAATACCAGTTTACCTCCTTACATATATGGGTCAGTGTCAACATACTGACCATGTACTCAATGTTCAGTGCTGTTTGACCAAAAGACTGCTCTTGACTTCTATATTACCTTAGTCAATCTTCATACTTGATTGCTTTTTACCCATACTGCTTTCATTTCTTTCTGCCTGATATTATGATCAAGCTTGCTACATGATCATTTTAGACTCTAACAATAACTTAATTTTTCATGATCAAATGCTGCCTCATTATCACATTTATCCTATTTGTGCAGGCCTAACATAAAGGTTGAAAAATAATGCACTACAAACAAAGATTTAATATTACACAATGAGTATATATGTTTTAAAGATACATTGATAAACCTAAAGCCTATACATGTACATGCTTAAATGTACATGTTTAATAGTATGCCTGTTCTACCAGGCCTTGTTCCTATTTCCATGATTCTACAGATGACTGAGAGGCTATTTATTATGTTACTAGCCTATATTAAAAAGATTCAAACTAGAATACATTCAGGACTTGCTTACGAAGCTTTTTCTTCATAAATTATTACTCATTTGTGTATGGTGTGGTAAGCATATATTTCTGCATGTAGGCCCTACATGTAATCCTTGCCATTTAAGTCTTGTCTGAAGTAATTGTTGCTCATATGCAAACATATCTAGAGTACTTCTCTGACTGATCATTACAGGAAAACATCATCAGGAAGAATAAATATTGTTACTATCATTTAAAAACATTATATGGGCTTAAAGTACTTCCCACACACAACATTCATAGACAGATAAACTTGCAACCCAAAAGTTACATTAAGAATTCAATGACAGGAGGTGCAAATTGATGTTTTTTTCATAATTCTGAAATAAATTATTTTATCTTGCTACAACCTAATTATGCTTGGGTAAAATCGATTAAGACCAAGATCTTAATACCTGTTAACAATTAAATCATCATTAAAAATTGTTTAATTTGCCATGGGTCTATGGGTCTGACCAGGATAATAATCATCTAGGTGAAGAAATAAACACTTACAATCAGTGAAGTAATGCAAACATTGAGAAATAAAGCAGAGAGTTCTTCATCAGGAGAATCAAATTAGAATGAGTACCATCCATGTATAACAAGAGATTAATTCCAATCCCAGGAGTTTGGGAAGCACCAACATGACAATTAATCCTATCCAATGATATCCTTTGCTCTCTATGTGATACAACTGCACAGGAGAGAGATAAAGAACAAGTTCCACTCATGACGACTCACTTGCGAATGTTCTACTATTCTGCTTTTGCCCTGAACTATAAAGACAAGTAAAGCTGTTGCTCTTGCTCATGCGCTAGCTGTAGCAGTAGAACTCCTACACAATTCACGGTAACAGACAACTACGTACAATGGATAGATCTAGTCTCTCAATACAGACCTTTTGATGCCATGGGTGCAATATGAAAAACTATCAAAAACCTGCAGAACAAAGACATACACCTCTTGCCCTTGCAAGTTTGGTATTTCTTACATACTGTGGGTACTGCATTTTAAAAGGGTTTATGGCATGCCTACAACTATGATATAACTAAATGTTAAACTGGTAGTTCAGACAAGAGAATCTGATGAACTCATTTTAGTGATGTAACCAGAGTCTGTGAATTCCAAGAATAGTTGGTGGCATACAGCAAAGACGTGCAAGGGCCTACACACTGTCTATCTTACACACTTATAACACACACCCTTACCTATGCGGGTTAAAACGCAGAACCGACTGACTGACGTAGAGAGGATTATGTAGTGTGATGGAAATATGAATATATATTTTGGCTGTGACTTCTTGTTTTTTGGCGTGTGCCTGGCATGTGACAATCTAGTCATCAGCTCAGAAACTAGAGCGTCACACAGCCGTCTATAAGGTTGAAGAAAGTCGTCTCACTCAGCTCAGCTTTCAATAAGTCAAGCCCAACATTAAAAAAAAAAAAACACCATGGAAAACATTGAACATCAGTAGAGTTCAGTATACAATATCTCTTGTCAACTGTAATTAATACACAGTATACACAAACACAAAAACCATTCTTTAAAGTTTAATCTTAATTAGGGACTCACTGCCTATGATTTCTTTAGCTACACGTATGTCTCAGATTCATGCAGATCTAGGTATCCATGACAATTCAACTAGGGGAAAAGAACCATTTCTCAATGTTTGCCTCACTACAGCTTTCAATATGCTCTTTCAAGTAATTTCACCAGTCAATATCACTCTGATACTCATTATGTCAGATTAAACATCAATTCATGTTGTAATACTTGATGCACTAAAATAGATAAATCAAATGTGACTGGATCTAGCAAAACTTCTGTTTGAGGTTTCTACATAATGAGAAAGAGATGAGCATTTAACATTATATTCATGTGCATTTAAAAAAAATGAAAAGTTGCAAACATGTGTCTGTTTTGGTACATGTGCAACAAACTTTATAACAATGTGCTCAATATGTTTTTCCTTCATGAAATAATTTAATGATTATAACATAATACTTTGCCACTAGTTGATGATCCAAAGCATTTATAAAGCACCATATTTCTTTTAAAATGTTGATATGCGCAGGCTCATCCAATTCAGCTAATTACAAATATGCTGAAATAATAGTCTTCAGTTGTTAGCTGTATCTCTTTTTGGAACCAATCTTTTCAAACAATATTTCCAGTTTTAATTACTTTTAATCTGACATCTACTTTATTTGTTTTAAATGTAGAAACAGACAAGGTCACTTTGATTGCAGCCTGTAGGCCTAGATTGTGAGACTATACCAGCTGTAACCTATAGATCTATGCACTCTGGATGAGGACTGATCTGGGAACCTACATGCATATCTGAAGTACAAAGAAGGGGAAGTCCCATCCTTACAAACCATCAACACCTTGATTTGATTAAATTTATTGAAATATTGCCACAACATCATGACCCAATGGGTCTGGGTTCCACTTCGTCCTGTCCAGGAACAATGTAGCAACTCCTAAACAAGTCATCTATCTATGACTCATCTTAAATCATATAACATGCACTATGACTAACATAACTCAGATTGATTCAACATGTCTTGTAGGCATATCAATGCATTGTCAGGTTTTTTCCCCCATTTTACATGAAGAGTAGTACCGGTATATCTTCTTAGAATGTTGGTCCATGTCAACTTTGAGAAACATTGAGCTAATCTAATTAGAGTTTAGAATATTGAAAAGTACCAACTCAAATTTTAGTCATACATGTACGTTTGTACTAACTTAAAAGTAAAACCCCAAGGTAATAGTGTCAATATGTCCATCTATAATCTTACAAAAGAAAGTGAAAAGATTTTGAAGATATCAAAACATACCAATTTTTAAATTATCACACAAAACACAGAGCAAAGCAGAGGAAAATGATTGAAGTAAACAGAAATCTAGAGTAAATCCCCAAGGTAATAGTGTCAATATGTCCATCTATAATCTTACAAAAGAAAGTGAAAAGATTTTGAAGATATCAAAACATACCAATTTTTAAATTATCACACAAAACACAGAGCAAAGCGGAGGAAAATGATTGAAGTAAACAGAAATCTAGAGTAAATCCCAAATGTTATAACTGAGAAAAAGAAGTCCGATAGGAACGAGAGTTGCAACGGTAAATGAAATCAGACAAATCTGACAAAAGCAAAGTTCATCCTACACATAGGGAAATTATACGGACACTTGCGCAAAGGGAGAGAAGGAAAAAGAGGAAAAGTACCTGACGAGAGAACAAGAGAGAACACGCACGTTGAATTATCGGGGAAGTTGATTCCTGTTTGTGAACTGGTAATAATGAAATAGCACACAAGCCAGAGTTGCTATTATATTCACCAGTGGAGAGTTGTGTCAACATAGAATGAAACTATTATCAGTGAATTACACCACTCATTGCATACACACTCGCCTACTCGCGTGCGCACTGGCCAATTGTGAAACAAGGTAATGAACTGATAGGGAACTATTACTTCATATGGAGGGGAAGTTTGTTAGAAGCCCCGGGAAATCGAAGTATAGTCATGAATTTGAATCTAGGAATATGAGCTCACTGGAGGTAGTTTTCTATTTTTCATCTCGCCCTTATTTCTACATCAAGGACATGTAAAGCTTTATCTTTCAAAAGAACTTCTCAAACTTCCAAATGTTATCAATCCCAAGTTAATACGATTTTCCGTGCACCAGTATTGTATTTGTAGTTATCTAACTGCAGCATTGCAGTGTATTTTGCCTATGATATGAATTTAAAACAAAACATAGGTGAGAATCTTTCATTCACTATTGTAAAATGGTGCAGGCAAGTTCATTCAGGGGTTCATTTTAAATAATTTCAATTTTCTTCAGCCTACATCAGTATATGATATTTGATGTGATAAAACACTTCTTTTGTAACAGGTCTGATTGCCTAGCTATGGTACAACTTTATCATATTTTTGCACATTATAGGCTATCCCGAGTATCAGTGACAATACATTTCAAATTGGAAAGCCACTGAAAGTACTTTAATAGATTATCCTTACTTATCATATGATTGAAATATAATATTAATAGCTATTTTTTATATAGCGCATTTCCCATAACGACTCAAAGCGCTTTACAACATATTATTACCCCAGACATTAGATTCATTTCAATCCTGCAAGAAAAGTGCACAATTTCCACTCCCTGAGGAGCATTCCTTGCATTCATCGCAGCCTTATACTGGCACTTGCAAATTCAAACATACAATGACTTTTGCATCCTACGAGTACCCATTTGCACCTGGGTTGAGAGTGGCAAAGTGTGGATTAACGCCTTGCCAAAGGACGCTAGACCGCGGTGGGATTCGAACACATGACCCTCTGTTTACAAGGCGAGAGTCAGAACCAATACACCATGGCCCTTCAACACTATATATATGTGTCTCTCTTCACTTGCATGTACATGTACCAGGAAAAATGACTTCACAGCAGCAATCAAATCAAGTATGTGATTTTACAGTGTAAAATATCCTAAAATTCAATATCCTCAATATTCTTAAATTGAAAACAATGGTACTTATAAGGAAATGACATGTATAAGTAATATTGTTACTTCATTGTAATAATAATTAGTCCCTGGTTCATGTTGTTTCAATGGCTACTTACATTCTGTGAAATCATATAGTTCAGTTCTTTTTTATAGAGACATGAAACTTGAATAGAATAAATAACTTATCCTCATTTTTTCCATTTATTTTCCTTATGCAATTGATATTTTAGAGGTTAAATTTTAAAATGATAGTTTAAAGATTTTTCAAGTTATATCTTAAAATAAGATTTTATTTCAAGGTACTTTAAAAATTGTTTTAAGTATGTATACAAAAACCAAGTATGTGAATTTCCCGCTACTTCTGTGATATAAATTCCTATTGTAACACAATAGGAATGTACTCTGTTCTGAAATATATTAAGACAAATATGGTTTAAAAAAGTTTATTTTAATGGATTTTAGAAATTTGTTATTTCACAAAACAGTATTATGCATATCGAATATAGGATGAATGCAAATGATGTCATGCACTCAATATTGTTCAATTATAAGTACAAGAAACTTCAAACATTTCTTTCTCTTTTTTTGTGGGGGGGGGGGGACCTCTAATACTGTGTATTATTCATGGAACAAATATGTCAGTATTTGAACTTGGTTCATCTGAGAACTTCTTATCTTTAAATAAATTCATACTATTGAAAAAATGCAATAAATAATGAATTCATAAAATACTGTGTGGTGTGAAACAAGGTTTCTCTCATTTGCATACCAAGGAACTATTACAATGTTTGAAGATTTTTGTTTCTTAATAATTTTTGTCAGTGCACTATGTTTCTTTGATATTTTCTATTAAAGGGGGAGTGAACTGTATGTGGTCTCTCATGGACTGTGTGTTATAAATACATACCGGTAGTCTTAAAATATACGTTTTCAGATATCTACTAATACTACAGAGAATAAATTGACCTGTAATTGTATTGGTATAGAGAAACAACTAAAATGTTTTGAGAGGAAAAGTACATGTAATTGTTAATTAACATGTTATCATTCAACTGGGTCTATTTTACTGGACTACACTAGCATTATGGGTTAGGAAACTGGCCAGGTATGAGTAGCTGAGGACTCGAGATGGCGCTATTGGTTCGTATCTGCTTTAAGATGAACTTGATGCTGGGGTGAACTTGGTCTTGAAATTTGAATTTCCCTAATACATGTACTAAAATTCAAAAGCCCACTAACAAGTCAAGACTTAGAAAATTGATGGTATGACTGATTTTCATGATTGTTGCATTGGTTATATGAAATAAATTTGAAAAGTCAATTGCAGAATCAATAATTGGGTTACTAATATATAGAGCCTAGATTACAACCCAGGTTGATCCACTGCCACCTTTGATTTATTTTCATAACTAGATCTCTCTGAGAGAACCTATTGCTGTCAGTCCTTGATGCTTACTAATTCATGCATAAAATCTTGAGTGTATGGCTAAATACCTATTCATAAACCTCTTGCCAGAGTTGATTTTCGGTTTTTGACATATGAAGCTCAATTGGTCTATAGAAAAGTAGATACCAGTATGCCTCTTCTCAATAATTCTATTCCCACATAAAATCATATCTCTTTCTTGTTAAAAATAAAAAAAGACAGAGCCAGAATACAGTATAAAAAGTCATGAATATGCTGGTGCTAAACATTCATGTTGACCTTAATGAATATCTACCCATACACTTCCATTGGCGCTCTTGATAAAACGACACACACAATCATATTTATGTTATTAAAAATTATGTTTGAGACTCAATAAATGGTGTGAACCTGACCTCAGTTACTATTACAAACACTAACCATCCCACATAGCAGCACAGTGTCTATGTGACGTCACATACCATACCATTCTATCTATGCATAGGAATGTCAATGCTAGCTCTTCAAGGCCACAATAGGAATCTGGGCTCAATAATATGGGAACCTATTCTGAGTCCGACACACAACATGCATAAGGCCAAGCCAGTAATTCTCTACCTCTTTATCTCTGCCTATTATCTTTAAAAACAAAAGAATATGAAGTTGATTATGGACTCTATTATAATAAAGATCCTCTCAAATCCCAATATCAAAAGGATAATGCATTTTTAAAGGTCAAGTCCACCCCAGAAAAATGTTTATTGAATCAAGAGAGAAAAATCAAGCAAGCATAACGTTGAAAATTTCATCAAAATAAGAAAGTTATGACATTTTAAAGTTTCGGTTATATTTCAAAAAACAGTTATATGCACAAATCAGTCTCATGCAAATGAGAGAATCAATGATGTCCCTCACTATTTCTTTTGTTTTTTATTGTTTGAATTATACAATATTTCAATTTACCAACTTGACTAAACGATACAATTTTAAATAATGGCAACTCCACATGTTCAGGGAGAAATAAAACTTTGTTTCACAGGACAATGGGGAGAAAATTAGAATAATTCATATTTCATATAATAAAATACAAAATAGTGAGTGATGTCATCAGTTCTCTCATTTGCATACCGACCAGTATGTGCATATAACTGTTTTGTGAAATTAATCGAAACTTTAAAATGTCATAATTTTCTTATTTTACATCCGATTTTGATGAAATTTTCAGTGTAATGCTTGTTTGATATTTCTCTTCTTATTCAAATCAACTTTTTGTTTGGGTGGACTTGTGCTTTAAGTATTGCAGTTTCACAAAATTTTATTACGGTATTACACTAATGTGTAACAATTCATGCTAAAACAAAAGTTTGTTTTTTAAGTCTACAAAATTAATTTATATTAAAAAATATGATTACTTTCCATCATATCACAATTTGTTATAATAATGATGATTCTACAGATCCATATATATCAGGTTTTACATTAGTTTGAGGTAAAATAATCACATAATCTGTGTTTAAAATTTTCAATTCTTCATTTATTGATTTAAATATTAACTATTGTTATTTTTTTAGGGTGGGGTTAGTTTTTACTATTATGTTTTGGATAGTTAATCCTAATAGGCCTAAATCATCAAAATAAGAATGCCAATTTCTTGATTAAAAAAATTCAAAGTAAATATGAATTCATATTTTAATATTTTTCCCGTAACAATAAATAGTGTCCTAAAAGAGCTCTAAAAACTAAATCAGTTTCATCTAGTTATGTCTCATTTGTTTGTCACTATACTGGAAATGACTTTGTAAACAGTAGTTCACATTTTGTTTATATTGACAAAATGTGAGATGAAAATAGGGCAACAAGCCTATTAGTGTACAACAATCTAGCTACCAGAGTTCTGAGCAAAGCTGACCTCAAATATGCTAATCAGAGTTGGCCAGTGTGTACACACGTATGCAAATGAGCAACACATCTCTCATATCCCAAGCACACAGTTGGATGTAGGCCTACATTGTACGAAACACATGTATGCACATCCCATCCCCCCACACACAACGCATCTTATACACAAAGCTATCATGGGGTGCGCATGTTGTGGTGAAATATTTTGATGCCCAGATAACAAGCATTTTCCAAGGCACTTTGGCTCTCTTGTGCAATTTTAAGCTCAAAGCCTGAAAAGGCAATAATTGACTCTTTTTTACTGGTGCAATTTTTTTCCCTTATAATTTCAACCCAGTACTGAGTTATCATAAATCTTTGTTGTCTACATGTACATGTAGAAAGGGAAGTGCTACTAGCCCCTTAGTATATATATTTAAAAAATTGGCTGAAAACTTTAAATGAAAATAAATAACAGGTAGACCTACCCAAAGTAATCTGTTTCATTGAACATGCACAGATACCCGGTACACAAAATCACTAATATCCTTCCTGATTAATTTTCAGATAGCACCAACAGTACATGTACTTATCATAAAGACATGTGCATTATAAAGCACATTACATGCAATCCTCCAAACAGGTTTTGACTGTTTTGTTTGTTTTCCCTATTTTTCATGCAACTTTATCAGGCATATCCCTGAACTTGCAATCATGACCTTTAGAACCTAGAAACACTGACAAGATGGACCTGTGTGTAGGAGATGGGATAAGGCTGAATAACTTGGCATGTGTAGGTAGTTTCCTACATCTACTTCCTCAAAAAGGAAACTGCAGAGGGATTGCAGAGTAATTTTGAGTCTGAGCCAGGAGAGACAGTCAACTCAAAATGCCTTTCTTCTTTATCTATCACACACAATACACATTATATTACCAATCTATCTGTCATGTACAACATCTATATTGATCTACAGACATGCAACTGTATTCAGAATGGAAGGTTTTGGTTGGAAATCATCCTGGGGAAATCATGCACAAAGTTCCATATCTTATTCCCATGAATAAACTTATACTTTGCACTAATAGTTTGAATAAAGTAATCGTTTTGGGGTTCTCATTCACAAACCAAATTCATTACAATTTTAAGGACAATGTTTCAGATGGCACTCAACTGAAGTTTAATTGAGATCCTAACTTAGGCCTAAAAAAACTTGTTATGTTGCCCTCATGTGCCCAAAATCAGAAAGTTGGGACGGTCTTTTTTCTTTCCTTTAATAGTATCTTCACTGTTGTGCTGCACAAAGAAAATCACACATGAATGAATGAATGATATGCAGTCAAACATGTCAAAATGCATATCGAATACAAATTTAAACAAATAGTTTGCCTTAATCTGACAGTTTCTCACAAAAACAATGCATTTTTACATTTTGGGTCTGCTAAAAAAAAAAATACAGGTGGTGACCCTGTTTTTCACTTTTTATGGTTGGTCCGATGAGGGCAACATATATTTTTTTTAAGTCTTCTGTTGATTTTTATATATACAAACGATAAATGGATAAATGAGATCACATTGCAAAAGAAAGAGAAATGAAAGGATGACCAAAATGGAATACATTCAACATGAGCAAGAGCAAATGGAGAAAAAAGACACACGCAAGAAAAAAAAAAAAAACCCTCAGGAAGGAGAGAGAGAGAGAAACAGAGTAATAAAAAAAGAGGAAAACCAAATTATTGATAAATCACTATATGAAAATTGCAACCAAGATAGAGATCAGATCAGGTGTATACTGCATACCATGTAAATTAGTAAACTTTGAAGAAAAAAAAACTGAAGCTGATGTATCCACGTGTCATGACACCTGTACCCAAGTCTATCATGTAGAAAAAAAATGAGCGAGACAGAAAAATTTATATCCACTTGGTCTAATAGCACATGGTCTAATTCTCAGATTGTCTATTAACAGTATCATGGTTAAACCCATGTTGACAATGAGTCAGTCTAAAGTAATGCTCAGATGGTCTAATTTCAACTGCATCAAAGAAAAACTTAGTTTATTATAGTGATTAGACTCAGTGGATATTAGACAATGTGGGTAGGCCTATATATATAGTCTACATGTAAATGGAAATAAAACAAAATACATGGAGAAAAGGACCTAAATGACATTAGACCAAATATAAGCAAAATCCATGAGACCAAACAGAATTAAACTAGATCAAGTGCAATTTACATGTATAGAGAGAGAGAGAGAGATAGAGATTGGCGAGTGGGAATATAGAAAGAGAGAGAGAAAGAAAGATTCATCCAATGAGAGATGATAAAAGTTTGTAACCTGAGTCATAGGAACTGAAATGGTGACTCACTATTACTTGTACAAAACCCCAGGGAAAACGATACTACATGTATCTCAACAAAAACTTGTTGCATTCCCCCACTTTTAGCCATCACACTGAACAAGGAAACAAAAGCTCTCTTGAGTGAAGTACAGAAGTACTTAACATGGACACATCACATGAATGACATCATGTACTAATAAGAGCAAACAATACAAACAATTCTCTGCTCTAATCATCACAATAAAGAATTCATGTCACATGTTTTAGCATTATAAATTCCCCTTTGTCAAATCTATTTTTTTCCAGAGAATCAGATGTTTTAATTTTTTTATTATTTTTATCTTAAAGGGATACTCCATGCTGAAGATATTTATATCTCAATAAAGAGAGTAAGATTCACAGAGCAAAATGCTGAAAATTTTATCAAAATTGGATAACAAATAACGTAGATATTGAATTTTAAAGATTTTCATTATTGCGGTGAAACATTTCTAGGCATGGCATGCCTCCATGAATATTCATTAGTTGGACTGATGATGTCATATCCCCACTTTTCTTTTGTATTTTATTATATGAAATAAAAGGTTTATTCAAAATTTTCATACCAAGATCTAAAACAACTGGAATGACAACTGATTAAGTGCATTAGTTAATAGTTATTTATTGCTGCAACTTATTTATTTCATCATAAAGGAGACAATGTATGAAAAGTTGAAAAAAATATGATTTCATGTAATAAAATAAGAAAAGGGAAAGTGGGGATGTGACATCATCAGCCCAGCTAATGAATATTCATGATGACATGCATACAACTGTTTTTACAAAATATTGCTAAACTTTATTAAAAATTCAATAACTCTATTTGTTACCCGATTTTTATGAAATTTTCAGCATTTTGCTCCGTGAATTTTACTCTATTTATTAGATATTTAATATCTTCAGCCTGGAGCATCCCTTAATATCTACATGTAAAGTTTGTTTTACATATTTGACTAAGGAGGTGTTGCAGAAGGAGGGGAAGGGGGGGATCTACCACAATGATATAAAGTTGTTCCCAAGATACGCATATGACAGGAACATTATAAAAACTTGCAGCATTTTCACCTATATAATGCAGTATAAATAAACTACTTCTACAACTTTCTTTCAATGCATTTTACTCTGGAGATGAAGTGTATAATCCTGCAAATGAATGAAAAATTCCTGCTATATCAAATATGGAATAGTTAATGTTGGACGTAAAAAAGTCCAAAGCATACAAGAATTCTAGTCGGTAACCAACATGGGAAATCTATGTTTATATATTTAGAACTTCAGTCCTAACTAACAATTTGACAAAGTTCTTGTTCTTTATATAGTAGGTATTTTCAATATGGATGTGCATGTTTACTTACATGCATTGTACACATTTAAAGGGGAATGAAACCTTCAAAACAAGTGGGCTTCTGTCGAAACAGAAAAATCAAAGAATAAGAACAAAGAAAGTTTGAGAAAAATCCGACAAATAATGAGAAAGTTATGAGCATTTTAATATTTCAATCACTAATGCTATGGAGATCCTCCTATTGGCAATGCGACAAGGTGAAGGATGTGTGATGTCACATGTGAACAACTTTCCCTTTGATGGACTATAAAATACCCCCAAAATGTCTCTTTTTGCTTTTTCTAATGGTGATACAAACTCTTTATCCATGATGTATTCTTTTAAAATCTGTATTGCATGCCCTCCTATATAGAAAGAACACATGATCTACCGATAGATGTGATAAAAGAGGCAGTTAAAGTGAAATATATACTAAAGTTATGGGGAGAGTTGTTCACAAGTGACATCACACATATTTGTCGCATTGCCAACGTGAGGATCTCCATAGCATCAGTGATCACAATATTCAAATGCTCATAACTTTCTCATTATTTGTCTGATTTTTCTCAAGCTTTCGTTGATCTGTTTCTTTGATTTTTCTGCTTTCTAACAAGCTATCTTGTTCCAAAGGTTTCATTCTCCTTTAACTATATGTAGTCTACAGACATACAACTTCGCACAGTACACATCAATGTGCATCTTCATGTAAAATTCACACCCCCCTCCAATATAGGGGCTTTATCAGCTATAATAAACTGAAGGGGAGATATGCAGTGGAATTTTAACTTGAGTAAATTTATTATATTGTTGATTGATCAATCGATTGACAGAACAAGAGAGAAAATGAAGTTGATAACATATTTTACACAATGTCTGAATTGTGAGACTATCCATAGCAGCTCAGCCTAGGTGAACTTTGAAAGGGAGTGAAATCAGGCCTGAGTGAATGGTGGGGAAGTTCTTGGGGGAAGAAATGAGTCCAATCCTCACTCCACCCAGGACAGGATTCTTTGTCACACCCTAAAGTCCAAAATGATCAGAAAAGATTGTCCATATGACAACTGGCCATGAAAGGTTGTCATGATTACTAATTATTGTATGAGTTGTACCTTGGTCACATTTGCTCTACGGCGGCCGTACGGCGAGTCGAAAACAGCCGTTTTAAAATTTTTTTGTACCAGCTACATATAGGTGGTTTTAGTAAAAATGAATAAAACGGCTGTTTTCGACTCGCCGTACGGCCGCCGTAGAGCAAATGTGACCGTGGTATAACTCCCTGTGCAGGAATAAAATCAATACAATGCACTGAATGCAGGTGCTAAATAAAATAAAGCAAAGTTTTTCTCTAAAATATCACAATTACAGTTACCACGGGATTTGAGAAAAAAAAAACTAACATGACAACTTTGACTTCTCTCAAGTTATACATTTATGTTTTAAATGGCACACAGAATGGTGGATAATTCCAATGTGTACAAATGCATGTGTAGTCTGGGGACTTGGGGATACTCATACTGCTCTCTTCCATTCAAACACCTGCAATCCAGCACAACAATCATATATAACTCTTTGTGGATCTACATGTAGAGCCTACAAAGTCTCTATTGAGAAGTGAAAGAATGAGCCCATCAATAGAACCATTTTCTTGAAAGACTTGGAGTTAAACAGTAATCCAGACTTCTACTACCAGCTAATACATGGGACAAACAACAATGCTATGCCTCTGCAACACCCCTACATGTTCCCCCATTGTTTGCCCCTGCACAGTTACACTGCTTTTTTCTCGCTTGTGGGTTTGCACACAATAGACATAGCCTTGGCTACTGGATGATACAGGGGATAGAGGCAAGCCAATGGGCTGGTGGGCACAGTGCCATCATTCAACACCCAACGAAATTCAGTTGAAGGGTCAGGGTCCTCAGAGGAAAGGGAAAAGAACACGAATAGAATAGCTTGAGATGGAGTACAAAGAGTACATACCACCATACATCTGCAAGGAACCCCAAGAAGACCTAGTAAACAACCTTGCATTTCCGAGCATTCTCTCAATACATTTTACCACAAATATACTACATGTATTAACCATGAACTGTTGTCCCTTTCCCAACGCCAGCTATTGAGACAGACTGACAGAGGCCAGCCTAAATCTTTGGAATGGCCCATCCTTTGGGGACCAGTATATTCTCATGCAATGCTGTACAATGTACAATACACAGGAAAATTTCAAGATGATTTTAAGCCTGTCAAAGTTGTCTTGAAACTTTACTGCTTTAATTTCATGTGATATTAGGCCACCCTGAGTGATTTTGCATCAAGATTCAGATTCAGCTTTAAGCGTTATCTTTTTCTAACATAATAATTTTCAATAAATATCCATGAAAATCTGGTAAATTCGGCTTTATGTCAAATTTCTGTCAAAAATATTGGTGTTACAGCTTGCTCGCTTTTCTATCTCGGAAATTTTCAGAAAAAAAAATCATCATATGGATCACACAGCCCCCCCCCCCCAATTTTTGTTTGCCTCATTACCTGCCTGAGTACACTGCTCATTACCTGCCTGAGTACACTGCTGTCTGTCAGATTATTGCACTTGTGATAGCAAAACAGACATGTCCCTTTGCATATTTCCTGTTGTCAAAGTTCTTCCATATTCCTTTTTTTTGCTTCAAATTTGCAACCTTTCAGAGATATAAAAACATTTCCTTGTTTCTACTCATCCACTTCCTTCTTTAGGCCTAAAATAAATCCAAACAAAGGAAGCTTCCGAGCATATAATAATATGGCATTAGAACTGTGTAGCAATTAGAAAGATTTTTAAAAAAATGAAGAACCAGAATCTGTTGATATGATTATACAAAATAATTACATTTCTCCTTCTTCTTTAAAATAAACAAATATCTTTCAGAATTGCAAACTTGTAGACTATGCCTTCGACCTTTGTGTCAATTTAAAACTAGAAATTTGACATGTCCAAAGGACACAGATACCCCCGCTTAATGCGATCAGAAATTCATTCAATATGACTGAACTTAATATCGTGCAGAAACCAATATGCATATATATATAATGAAAAAATTTATACCTTTCAACCAACTCTCATATATATGAGCTGTGACCTTTGACCTGTGGACTCCGAATTTGAACTTAGCCTGTATTTTGTTGTCATCTACCTACACACCAACATTTTTTAGAATCTGTTGAATATTTCATAAATTATCATGGGAAACCAACTCGCATATCTAATGAGCTGTGACCTTTGACCTTAGACCTGCGGACTCCAAATTCGAACTTAGCCTGTACTTAGGTGTCATCTACACACCAAACATTTTTAAAATCCATTAAATATTTTTCGAGTTATTGCGCGGAAACCAAGTGGGGGGACGGACGGACGGACAGGGGCAACGCTTAATGCCCCCTCCGGACTTCTGCGGGGGCATAAAAAAGCTTAGCCACTTTTTGTACACAAGTGGTTATGATTATGATAAACAGGAAGGGGAAAATAGGTATGAAAAATACATTCTCAACATGTATACTATACCAAGTGAAAATCCATGAATAAGTAATACAATCATTGATTTTGAAGTTCTTAATGCTTTTGGGCTCCACTTCTCCACTTGAAAAAAAATATACACAGTCAGACCGCAGCTCGCGCGATAATGAGCATATTCACGGAGATTTATTCAGCGGCCCTCTAGCGGTCTCCAAAGGAAAACGTGCGATCAATGTGGCTTGATTTTCCCACTGAATTGGAGGGGCTGAAGTTATAGCTCTGTACTGGTCGCTAACTTCAGTTTACGTCAAAACGAATTGTGGTAAGTTATTCTCAAGACCTTCATCTACATTTTGGTATATAATTTTCCATATTTTGACATTTTCAACCTACCATTTTTACCTCTTTAATTGATGCTTATTTTAGTAATATTTTAACTGCGATTTTGTAGTCGGAATTTCACTTTTGGTTCCTGACTTTGCTACATAACCAAATTGTTTCGATTGGGGTTTTTTTAGAAAGAAGAAAAGTCACTGTTCAAAATATGTCAGAACCAACTTGACGCAAACTCACCTTATATTTTTATTTTAGAGAAAATGATACCCTAAAAATCAAGAAATTTACGTTTTACCCGGAAGTAACCTTCTCGTTCACTCCACGATGGCGCGAAATAATGCCAAAATTACGTTCGTCGCAGGTTGGTAGAATTTCGCCTTTGGTCCCATACGTTGAAACTTCTGTAATGATGGCAGATGGCTCGCATTATATTTGTGACTGTGGACGGTGGACTTGTTTTTTTTTTTAATTAAGACTTAATATAAACGAAGCTTAATAAGTAGATCCCTTCTAAAGTTTTATTCAAATGATTATCAGGTTTCCGAATTCCATCAAGTTTTTATATATTGAGATATTTCTTGATTTATGTTGAAAATTGAGCCCCATGATGATTTTTGCCCCAGGCTGCGGTTAAGAATTAAATGATGATTAGCTCAGACAGTCTACTCTAGAGACTATGAACAGTTTAAAGTCAAAGTAAAAAGTCTGGTACTACCGTACTCAGTAGTATTTATAAACCATTTTCAAATTAAAAAATTGTGGCTGTCACAGACAGTACTTAGTTAGTCTCTTAATTGACTTACATGTAACATAATTCATACTTTGAATAATTTAGACTATTTCTCTCTTTTTTGTCTCTTCTACACACAGATCTGCATACTTGCTGACTCTGGTCTCTGCTTGCTACTTCATTCTGGGAGATTCCATCATGTACTATAATGGTCAGACCATGATTTGGACCAAGCCCTTTTTTCGTTTGCAAATTTTGGACTGATAATGATACAACAGAAAATTGATCTTTATCGATATTGGAAACAAAAAAATTAGAGCACAGTTTTGGGGAGGACTAAGAATACTGACTTGGACAGGAATACAGCTTGACAAAAATAAAAATTCAAAAAATTCAAAACCAAAGAACATTTTTAATGCATTGCAAGAAACTTTCTACTCAATCACACATTCCAAAATTAAGGGTAAGTCCTTTGATTAAACACAAACATGTAGTTGATTTGCAATTGAACATAAGTTTCTTGCAATGCCCCATAATTATATTTTGTTCTCAAGCAACTCTGTTATATGTTATCTAATGTGCTGAAGGTTAAGTGCCATGTATGTTCACAATTTTTTTTTTCGAAAGGTATAATATATTTGTCCTTTTAAACGGTATTTGAATGTGGTTACGCCTTGTTTTTGTTTTCCACAGTAATTATTGCATATATGAACAGAAGTGAAATATTTGTTGTGAAGCACTGTATGAATGTTGTGTGATCATGGAGCTATGGTGTGATGGTATAATAATTAATTCATAATTTTTGTTATAAGACTGTAAACCTGGTGGATGTGAGGGAGTGGCCTGGATGAAAGGAAAGTGAGCATGTGTCCAATTACTGATTTGCATATGTTTAGACAATTTTGTTCGTGGATAAATATTAATGTGCATTCCCTATTCCAAGCAAAGAGTAAAGGAGAAGTCCACCCCATTAAAAAATTAATTTGAATTTAAAGAAAAATAAAGTATTGCAGAGAATTTCATAAAAACTATGATTCAAAATTCAAAAAATTACTATTTTGACATTGAGAAATTTGCCTAATTATATAAAACAATTATATGCTCATCTTGGTCAATGTGCAAATTACAGAACCGATTATGTCACACGCACTCTAATTTCTTGTGTATTTTTTTGTTTGATACATGTACATGACATGTATATTTTATTTTAATTTTCATTAACAAATTTTGAGAGGGAGATGTTGTTTGAAGGTTTGCATGGTGGTATGTACAATCGCTGATGTGGTTTACGGTACACCATGTGGAGTGTTGTAGAAACAGTGGATAGGAGAAGAGAAGAAATGGATAGGCGAGAAAGTGGAGATTTGAGAGTAGAGTATTCTTTCTTGAAAGTAGTCCTGAAAAGGACTGTAAACCAGGAAAGATTGATGAGTTGAGAACAGCTTGAGTAGTAGAGCTAGTGAGGAGATGCTGGCTTGAGTCGGCGAGTAGAGATGATGAGTAGTAGAGAGACTCTGAGTCTCTCTACTACTCATCATCTCTACTCGCCGACTCAAGCCAGCATCTCCTCACTAGCTCTACTACTCAGTCTCTCTACTACTCATCATCTCTACTCGCCGACTCAAGCCAGCATCTCCTCACTAGCTCTACTACTCAAGCTGTTCTCAACTCATCAATCTTTCCTGGTTTACAGTCCTTTTCAGGACTACTTTCAAGAAAGAATACTCTACTCTCAAATCTCCACTTTCTCGCCTATCCATTTCTTCTCTTCTCCTATCCACTGTTTCTACAACACTCCACATGGTGTACCGTAAACCACATCAGCGAAATTTTGAGAGGGATTTTAATTCCTCCATTAACATTCGTAGTTTCCATAAATGTAACCTATTGTGATTCGAGAAAGATTTTTTACATCAAATTTGCTAAAATTTATATAATAAAAATGCAACAAAAATTTAAAAAGTAATTTGATGGGAGTGACATAATCAACTCTATTTGCATACCATTGTTTTGTGTATATAACTGTTTTGTGTTAAAACAGGGAAATTTCTGTATTTATTCAAATACTTTTTTGTTGATGTGCACTTGACCTTTAACTCACTTCCCTTCCCACCCCTGCCCAAATAAGTGTAATCAAGAACTTGAAAATCAAAAGCAGTGATTAAGAAGAAGTAAGAATTAATCATAGAGCTATTTAATAAATACAGGCCTAAATAGAACTTCATATGAAAGTAAAAAGAGAATAAAGCTGGGTAGGAACGATGAAGGAATATGATTTAAAGAAAAAGCATAAACATATCCCCATCAACCCCCCCCCCAAAAAAAAAAAAAAAAAAAAAAACATAATCTGGCGGGTTCGAACCAGGGTCCTTGCACACGTCAAAACATAGCGCTCACGCAATTCGCCATCGATCTCTTCCGTACTACTTCCAGGTTTTTTAAGCTATATATAATGTTGTAAGTCTGTGCGCCGCTGTTGACCAATCAGAACGCGTCGGCAATTCTACTACAATTCCAATCATTTCGCGATGGACATTGCCGTGGTTTTTTGTGGTTCCTGACTTTGCTACATCATGAAATTTCATAATTCTTTTTCAGTCGGAAAGAAGAATGTCTACGCTTTATATTGATTATAATATCAATTTGACGCAAGTGTGATTTCGATGCAAAAATGCGCTCTGTTTATTCACATATATTTCTTGAAAAAAATCATTTTTTCTAAGCTAAATATCGGTCTTCAAAATACATTAAATGTGCATTTTATTTAGCTGATCAGAAATTTCAAAGTTTTATCTATAAAATAAGACCAATTATGTGAGGAATAAACGATTCTAAGAGCAAAAAACACCGATCGGAAAGTTCGTCTTCACAGCTCATTACGTATGCATAACCACGGACGGCTATGCATACCGCTGAATAAAATAGAGCACTTTCGGACGGGCTGCGGACTGACTGTACATAAACATGGAGTTGTAGATCTATGTAAGTAGTCTTTCCAGAAAATGATCTTTCAGAGTCAAGAAAGAAGGGAATATTCGTTCATTTCTTAGTTTTCAACCTAAAATCAAATTACGCTAGAGATGCTCGGCGGGTCGCACGGCCGAGCACACGTATCCCCCGAACCCACCGCGTCATCCGTCATTGGGATATATACATGTAGAGCTCACACAGAAATTTGACAAATAAATACAATTATCATGGTGACAATGACCCTGCCCACATTTTGCCTGTGGGTACCAAGTTTGATGACAATAATATGACGCAGCAGCGTGACTCTGCAGAACCTAAAGTATTGTCCAGTATCACCTGTTGGGGAATACAATTATAGAGTAATCTGGATATATTTTGTAAACCTAACCCTAAGACCCCCAACCAAAATGATAGGCATCTTCGCTCCCGGGGGGGGCACTCAGTATATAATGCATAGTGGGTATGTGCCGCGGAGGGGACCCCCATTTTTACACTCAAATTTCCGTTCCAAGGCATAGCATTTTTGTCTTTTTGAGAAAAAGAACAAAGAAAGCCGCTCCAAGGCATAGCATTTCCTTCTTATCGAGAAAAAAGAAGAAAGAAATCCGTTCCAAAGCTTCGCATATTTTTCGTTACGCCGTTCCGGTCGCATTGATCTGCTACAAGGAGCTGCAATTTTGGTGAAAAGCGGCCGAAGAGCGCTTTTCGACCATCGCCTAAGCGCGAGCGCACCCGGCGGAGGCCGCGCTAGCTGCGTCATGCATATATGCACGATTGCCCGTTCCATAGGGATGCATACGCACTCACAGAGATACGGAGATCCGTTCCGAGGACCCCCGTTTCCACAAACATTTGTAGGGGTTCCGAAGCCCGTTCCGAGGACCCTCCTTTTTACAATAAGCCCGCTCCAAGGCCCCCGTTTTTTGCCTCGCCCGCGGCACACCCCTACCACTTTTTTGGTCGAGTGCCCCCCCCGGGTCTTCGCTTCACCTTCTAATATTGCTTCTGTGTGCCAACTGTTATGACAAACTGGAAAAAAAGCAGAAGTTACAGGTTTTACCAAATTTTTCACAAAAATATGGTTACCATGGTATTGGCAACCATGTCTCCACCCACTCCAAAATCATTAGGCAACTTTGCTTTTCCATAATGGACCTTCATGACAAATTTGAAGATAATTGGAGAAGAAATACAGCCAGTAGAACACTCACAAGGAAATCTCTGCTATTTCCACAAAAACTCGTTACCATGGCAACGATGTCTCCGCCCAACGTTCTCGCCAGGTTCATTCTGACGCTTGACGGCGCGAAGGGACGCAAGCCGCACAGCGGCCTCGGTGCGTGCAAAGCACGCACGGGGGGAGGGTTCGGGAGGGTAGCTATCGAAAATATCAATATCAACGAGTTTAGATTGCTGCTAAATGCACCACATTTTATGTCTATTTAATGCTTCTCTGGCCACACAGCCGTAACAGTTGCGATTGAAGCAGAAAGGCAAGTACTGATGAAAAAGGTCAAAGGAAATGATTTAAATTCAATCTCATTTTATACTTACAGTTTATAGATTTATTCACATCGATGACATCGATAAATGTACTCTATACTTTCCAATGTCTAGATCGCTACGTCCTTAGAAAGTGCGATTAATTTTGTGAATGCGTGTCAATGACCGACTACAACCACGGACCGCATGCGTGGCCCTTTGAGCTTGCGCCGCGCCCTTACTAAATCCAAAGATCATTCCGACTTTATTTGGAAGCCTCGGAAGAAAACTTCCGAGGCTTCCAAATGGGCATCGTAATTCATGAGACGGGGTCCCCAACTTATATAATTTGCATGTTTGTTTTGTTTTCAGATACTCACTGAAACTATAACTCTCATAAGACTTCTGTTGATGATGTTATACTAATAATATCCAATGAAGATTCGTTTATCACTGTCAATTATTGCTATGTTCATTTGTATTGTTCTATACTCACCTATAAAATAATGAATGTGCCCATCACGAGCGGGAGAAATATTTTTAGTCATTCATAACACTTTAATATTACGATTTTGTTCTTATTATAATTAATTGCGATTTAAAATGTTTTGAAAGTAAAGCTTAATTGACAGGAAAGCAGATTTATATTTTTAAATAATGCACTATGTAGGCCTACAAATACAGCGTGTGTGAAAGAGAGGAAGAGGGGGGGGTTGTAGCTAGGATGGTCGAAGGGAGCGAGCGAAAGGGGGAGGGTCGTGGCGTGGACAATGACAAGGGGATGTTGAGATCGTACGTGTGTGTGGGATTGGTGAAGAAGTCAATATTCGAAGCTAATGCATTTATAGACATGTCTATACTACTACTGATGATGACGGCTGAATAATATATCTTTACATGTATATATTTTGGCGATTTTAAATTTAAAAAATATTTTCTTGCACCATGAGTGGGAAGATCGAGGTACCGTACGTGATTCAATAAATTGCATCAGTTTTTAAGTTACACAAATTCACGAACAGATTATTAAAAATGAAAAAAAAAAATAGTCAGAAAGATCTTCTTAATTTTATAGCCCCCATCCAGCGTAAATAACATGAAGAATATTTGAGGTCACGAAACCAGCTGATTCGCATTCAAACAACAGGTTAACAGGTCATGCACATGGCACACATTCCAAGGGCAGGAATTCAGGGAAACCCGTTTTCAAGCACAATGATTGGCTCTACCCAGAAAGTGAATACTAATTAGATCACGTGCAATCGGCTTTGGGGCGTCTCGTTCACATTCCAACTCATTTCATAAATATCATCCACTCGCAGTAATTAGGTTAACGACGTTGTAAAGATAACTCTATATAAAACACAATTCCGATATAAAACGTATAAAGACATAAGTGAAATTGAAAAATTCATCCAACGATATTCAAATTATACTAGCAACTCATATGGGCGTGAACAAACGAAATACATATCCTCTAAAACGTTCACACATATCAACTTCAATAATTCGTACTTCAAATGCAGGGGCCGCGGAAAGGTCTTGAAAGTGTGGGCTGACCATGCAAAAAACACAAGCAGGTGGACCATTTTATGTCTTTGTACACAGTTTTGGAAAAAAAAATGGGGGGGGGGGCTGAAGCCTACCCAGCCCCCCACCCCGTTTCCGCAGCCCCTGAAATGAATATCTGTGAATGAATTGTCAATTCCACTTTGTTGAATGTGAACTTCTATCGAGATCTATTGAATCACGTACCCCTCCCGACCAAGGGTTGATTTTCCAATCGCTATAAAGATTATGCAGCCACAATCACAGTAGACACATCCATAAATGAATATTAATTTCATTCGCTCTGAACATTGACTCCTTTTCGCCAATCCCCTCCCCCACAAAGTCACAAACATCCCATCATTTTCATTTACATTGCCCACGACCACCTCCCATTATTCTCTTTCTCCTTTACACAAATTAATTTCAAATAATATTTCATTTTAAATCGTAGTTGTTACCGGGAGTTGTTAAGCAATTTTACAACAAATTCATGAAGCATTCACTGTGATGACTAAAACATTTCTCAGGACCGTGACAGGTGCGGTGCGTTCATTATTTAATTGGCAGGCAAAGAGTAATAAAGAACAATACAAATGAAAATACACTGTACGTATTACTCACATTAAAAAATGAGTCGTAATATGATAAAAAGTGTGAATAATATTAATACAGATTATTACTTATGAAAATTATGACAGATTCAATGAATATCTGAAAATAAAAAAAAACATTCAAATTAAATCAGTTTTGGATCCCATCAAATATTGGAAGACTCGGATCCCCGCGGATCAAGGATTTTGATGCCATGTGCGATTTGTATTCTGTATGTGGCCGTGGCGAGCGCAAGTGCAGTGACACAGAACTTGGTAGACGCACCGTCGCGAAATTAATCAACACTTTCAAAAGATCGATGTAGAGATCAAGACTTTGGAAATTATGGAGTAAAATCGGAATATAAATGTGAATAAATCATTTTGCTGTAAGTAAATGAGTTGGACATTATATCAATCCATTCCTGTGGCTTTGTTATTATTAACATGATCTTTTAATAATTTTCTCAATTCGCTCTACGGCAGTGTCATCAGAAATGCATTCGCTATATAAGGCTGGGGCAAGATGAAACTAAATTTCGATCGAATTTTTATATTATTTTTGACACACTTTACTTTTGACAAAATATGTGACAATATCAACTGAAATTCGTAACATCTAAATTAGATTGCCCAAGCCAGTAACCCACGGTACCCCTCTCTCCTCACTTAATTTTTGAGCGTATTTACTACCATTTTAAAGACGTAAGTAATGTGAGCAATGAAGATACGCCAATGCGAGGTAAACATCTTCGCGCTTCCTATAACATAAGAGGAGAGTTAAATTGGGCCTCGAGTCGAGGTCGTATCGTATACAGCATAGTAGCGAGTCAAAAAATCCCGGGAAGAAATTGTAGACGAAATAATCGACAAGTTTATTTTAGGATCTGAAAAGCAGATTGTTTTTTTTCTTTCAATATATTATTCAGTTTTTTGTGTAGATCTAGGCCTGTTTTACAGTTGTCGGCCACGGTTGTCGGGGAAGTTCACGGTTGGCGGATTTGCCCTGAAAATGTTCAAGGTTGTCGGCGCCCGCCAACCGTGACGCGTGGTAGCGAGAACGTTGTCTCCGCCCACACCAAATCAATATACGGCTTAATTGCTTAATGGACCTTCATGCCACATTTGAAGATGATCGGAGAAGAAATGCAGCTGGTAGAGTGCTCACAAGGACATCTCTGCTATTTCCTCAAAAACTCTTGTTACCATGGCAACGAAGTCTCCGCCCACACCAAAATCAATACGCGGCTTTGCTTTACCATAATGGACCTTCATGCCACATTTGAAGATGAACAGAGAAGAAATGCAGCTAGTAGAGCGCTCACAAGGACATTTCTGCTATTCCACAATAAACTCTTGTTACCATGGCAACAATGTCTCCGCCCACACCAAAATCAATAGGCGGCTTTGCTTTACCATAATGGACCTTCATGCCACATTTGAAGATGATCGGAGAAGAAATGCAGCTGGTAGAGCGCTCACAAGGACAACTCTGCTATTTCCACATAACCTCTTGTTACCATGGCAACCCTCACCAAAACCAATAGGCAACTTTGCTATACCATATTCGACCTTCATGCCATATTTGAAGATGATCAAAGAGCTCACAAGGAAATCTCTGTGGCGGCGGCGGCGAGGCCAAATCCATAGTATCCTCCGAACTGTTCGGGAGATACAATTAGGACTCTACATGAGTCAACCCTCCGTATTAAAGTCGAAAGATCGCCTCACTCAAAGCATTATTTCAGACCAGAACATTTAAAACGTATCTTACTTATACATCCTATCAAAATAAACATAATGACTCAGGCCTAGTCCTTAAACATTTTTTTTTCACACTGTCTTTCTTAACCCCATACTATTTGCCTACATGTAGCTATGGTTCAACGCCGAACACTGGACAATCGCACATCCCATTAATATGATTTTGCCACACAGTGAATGATTAACATGCCATTTCCACTTCTGTGATTGGTTAATGCTTAGCAAGATTTGGTTTCAGACTGCAGTTCTTAACACCGCGATTGCGGTGCTAGCACTGCAGTAAGCTGGCTAACCCTGCTTTTCAGCAGGGCCAGATAGTAGTACTGTGCTAGTCCACTTTGGTAAAACGTAGTGTGAAACCAAAGTGGGTTAAGCTTAACCCCAAGAAATTGGTGGGGATAAGGCCCACCCTCTTATTATTCACCGGAGCAATACAAATTTGTACATTTTTTGTATAATTTTGTGCCCTCTTTTGGTGGAAAGTGAAAAATTGCAACACATGTTTAAAGAAATTTAGCCTTGGACAAATGTTGTGTATCTGATGAATAACTGGTGGAGGAACTGACTGTGCCAAGAAATCAAGAATTTATCCCCAATCGCGCATGCGCAGTACTGTGCTTAAATCAAACCAGAAAATTATGACGCGATTAACGTAAAAAAAAACTTGCTTTTATTAACAATATTAATATCATGACCATAGAACATTATTTAACCGTAATATTTCAACAATAATTTGCATATGATAATCATTAATATGAATTTCGAGTTTCATGTGAAACATTTGTATTTCGTTTCAATTTTTCATGACGTGAGCGAGTGCACTTGTCTAAAAAAAATTATGTCAGGATTGATTTTCGAATATTGTCAATATGCATAACCTCTTCTCACGATCGTAATATCACCACATAATACCAATTAACATGACACAACAGAGAAAATTATATTTGATATTTTTTCCCATCAATTTGAAGCTCGTTTGTGCCTAGACTAAAAGCTTTGGACTCTGTTTTATTGATTGTTCCGCTGAACTCTGTTGGCTCGACTAAGGAGAAATTTTTTTTTAAATGTGAAAAAACTCCTCGAAGCAGACGGCTGCCAGCTGTCTTGTTTGTGCCCAACTTCGAGCTCTGAATTCATGAATGGAAAATATGTCATACGTTATCAATCGCGCATGTGCACTGTGTTTCTTATCTTGGAGACATCAATGACGTCCAGAGATGGCACGAGATAAAAATAATGACAGTAATTAATACTTCCATATGAACAGTATTCCATCAAAACAAGTGTGCATTTCTCTATCACCTCGTACCAAAATCGACCTAAAATTTCACTTTTCTATATTTTATATGAATTATGAAAGGTATTTTCGGAGGATCTCTTTTCTCACCGATACCGCACAGCACTGGTAAACGTATTTTGATTACTTTTTCCCTTTCCATCAAAATCATACAGAATAGCACCACAGACACATCGTGTTTCTTAGAGTTTACAGAATCTATTGCAACATGTACAAAGTCAAAGGAGTTCCGGGTTTCGGAGTGCACAGTGAATTTGCAAGAAATTGCCAAATCTCAATAATTTTCAAATGATACTAGAGCGATCCGATCAGGAGCCAAGACCATTGCAAGTGCGGAATACGAGGCTGGATATCGTTATCGCTACTTTCAATACTTTCAAATATTTTTCGGCCAAATTATTTTTGTGACCACGAGATCTGTGCGATGAACCAATCAGCGGTCTCCATATTGCTGCTGTGATCTGTGCGGAGCCTGGCAGTTTGTGCTACAGTCAATGGGCAACATTTCGACATGGGGGGGGGGGGGGGCCTAGGAGGCCCCAAAATATCCCCAGCCTTGATAGGGTTAACGTTAGGGGGCCTGTTAGCTGTGTGTCCAGGTGTGACCATAATTCGCACATTACCTAATTTTACGCACGGACGAATATCTCAAAATCTTATTAATATATTGAAAAGCCGATATCACCAACAGAAAAAGCCTACCAAGATTACTTATATGGTAATTTTCTTGAAGGTAAGGTCTCAATTTGTGAAAACATTGGCAAAACATCAGCAAATTTTGTTACCTTTTGCGTCCGCTCCGAGAAAATCTGAACTTGACAAGCATCAAGAAATCGCCAGTTTGCAAGCAGAGGTATCCAAATAAGTCAAATGTTATACCAACCAAATTTATGGCACTTTAACTTCCATCTGATACGATTATCTTACCTTTGTCTGTTTGATTTATTTTCCAAAGCTTTGCAAAGCAATCGTGCGCAAATTAAGGTCACACCTTTTTATGACAATTTTTCAGCCAAGCGCGCACTAGTCGATCGTCATGGAATTTTGAGATCGTGATACCGGTGAAACCTGTTGCCTACTTTAAAATTCCGTCAAGCTAATTTGACTTTAGAATCTTGCTTTCCGTTTGGTATATATGATTTTGATTAGTTTTGTGTGAACTGTGAGAAACTTTTGATTGAAAATCAACTTCATGCTAATTTTTAAAATGTGCACAAATAATGGTCACCCCATCATTCATACTATATTTTAGACAGCTCGCAGCCGTCTGTACACAGACGGCTCACTATCGTGCAGCCACCATTAGGGGGTAAACAATGCAAAATCCCCCTGACAGGGCTATCGATTTTTGTCTTTATTTCATAAAAATATATAAAAAGAACTGGACCAAATTAAAGATTATTATTCTGCTTTGGCCTGAAACGCACCAAACCAGAGAAAAATAAACTTAAAAGGGGAACAAACAGTGATTTACTTCGGCTGTCGCGCAACTTCACTTCCGTTTACATATGGCCATTGAGTTCCTGTACAGATCGAGCTAGAACTTCGGTCTCTGTATTTGGTGAGTGGAGCCAATTGAGTTCAGCGGAACAACCAACATAACTGAGACGGAAGCTTTTGGTCTAACTAGATTTTATTATACTAACTTAGATCTACAACAAAGACAATGAATAGGTCAAAGTTTTAGGCAAGCCAATAGGCCTACTGATATGATGACAACCGTTACAATTTTTCAATTCATACCTTTTGTTTAATCCAAAGAGGAGACTCAATAATTTTAAGTGTCCGGACATCCAAAATAAACCATTTACTTTAGGCCATACATGTATGGTAGGGGGTCCTAAAGCTACGCACCACTCCAATGCCGAATGCCATTTCAATTGCAAAATGCGCACTCTGAGTATGGAGCTGTTACTGCAGTGTGACGAACAATTCCTATTCAGTTTTATCTACAGAGGCTGCAATAAATCCCTAGATCATCTAAATACATAACCCAGGGGCTTACCGTGTATTTGACCATAGTCACCGGACTAGGGTGATTTATGGTCTAAATATTTCTCCAAATGAATTGTGAAAACAGAAAGTATACAATTACCACGATTATATGGATGAAGGTCTAACGAGTGGCAGTTTCCTGACATCTGGGCACAGACTGGAACCTAAAAAAAACCCCGAAAAGTTCTCTCCTTCTACCCCCGTCTCGATCGGCCATTTTTGTTAAAAATCGTAACAAAATGGCCGATCGAGACGGGGGTAGAAGGAGAGAACTTTTCGTTTTTTTGAGGTTCCAGTCTGTGCCCAGATGTCAGGAAACTGCCACTCGTTAGACCTTCATCCATATAATCGTGGTAATTGTATACAGCGGGCGGGAGCTCCCTGGGTTACTACCTCGAGCGAAGTTCGTGCAGGCTCCACTCCACTTCACTACCGCTACACTACGCTCCACCCACCCGAACTTCGAGACCATGAATTCGATCGGATATTCTGAGTGACAAAAGGTGGGATTTTATGGTGGGAAAATATAAAATTCATGCAACATCACGATCTTTAAAATCAAGTACAACTAATATTATTACTTTACACAAAGCTTCACTTCTTTTTCATGCTTCTATCAGTCTCAAAATTGGTGATTTAGAGCCAACATGAAGTTCCTCACACGTATAAACAATTCGCTGCCGATTTCAAAACATCGCATGCGGGAGGCACCGGGTCCGGTCCGAGCTTTTAAAGATCGTGATGTTGCATGAATTTTATATTTTCTCACCATAAAATCCCACCTTTTGTCACTCACAGTATCCGATCGAATTCATGGTCTCGAAGTTCGGGTAGGTGGAGCGTAGTGTAGCGGTAGTGAAGTGGAGTGGAGCCTGCACGAACTTCGCTCGAGGTACCTGGGTTACTAAATACAGAGAAAACCAGCAATTGTTTGGAATTTTGGAGTTGTATTCACTTTGATTTCATATTTTCCTATAAAAATATGAACATTATTTAGAAATTTAGGAACAGGAAATACTTTTTCTTTGCATGATAAATTGAGTGCGTAGCTTTAGGACCCCTTCTACTTTATATCGGGCGGCGAAATCAAAAGGTGTTCAGAAAACACGGCGGGATTTTCGTCTTATCGAGTTTTGTGATATTTTCTTCTGTTCTAGGTTAAAAATCCTTAGAATATTTAACACAAATTTGTGAAAGATGATTTGTTAAAATATTAAAATTGGCAGTCTTTATCGTTTGTAAACAAAGTGCGTAGCTTTAGGTCCCCCACAGCTTGCAATTACCCAGCCGACCGGCCAGGTCATGTCATCACTTTCAGGCAGACAGGGCCAGGCCAGGGCGCCGGGCACATTGCATTGCATTGTCTACCTACGCCGGTACGTACCGTCCTGGCATTCTCGTCCACCAACGCCTTGTCCTTTTCCAAACTTCTTCAAAACCTTTTGCTTTTTCTTCGTCTTAAACGGAATTTCTTTGATTGTAGCATTTCGTTGGATCATCGCTTGGAAGCACAGGTTACAGATTCAGGTCCACAACAATTACACACTCTTAACTAGCAACTGGGTCCCTCGGCTTCAGATCGTACTCGGATTCGGAATACACAAGATGCAATTTGCATAATCAAAATCTGCTTCACACAACAACAGCGCAACACGTACCGTAGTACAGTACAGGCTAGGCGGCGACGCGTACAGGCGCTGTAGCATACCGTATATACACGTACACAGGACCGGGCTGCGTCGGCGAGAAATCAAGTCATCGACGGAGCAAGTGCAGTGGGCTGGCACGCGTCCCGTATTGCCCGTGTCATGGTCATAATGAATATGCATGAGTACGGTACCGTGACCTTCGACACTGCTACCCAAGCCCCCGAAGCTACCGCCATTTTGTTTAATCCATTAGAAGCTAAAATAAGCCCTCATTAATATTAATTTCGTACGATGCTCCCTCGTCAACTGTGGTTTTGTACGTGTATTAGACAATACGCACACCAGCGCAATGACGAAGGTCAACTTGGCAAATTCATTAATGTATTCATTTTGTTACGCGCTCGTGACGCGAAGGATTCAGCGAATCAAGCAAGCGCAAATCTGAGACGATACGTTGCGCTCTATAAAGTATCGATATCACAAGCGATATCACTTATAAACAAAGCAACCTTTTTTTATTGCGTCTTATAGGCCTTTGCTAATTCCAAAAGGGACGATGAAAAGGGTAGATCGAGTCGTGATTAGGTAAAGAGGTCTCTAGTGCTATTGCCATCCCTAAATCGTAATTACCATACTTGTAACTCATGATGAAACGGGCCCCAATTTATCATGTTTAATACGTTTCCTGTCCCCTTTATTCTCCAGCATTTCTTACTCTGTTTTTTTTCCATTTAATCATTTTCCCACTCAAAATTCTTTTGTCCCGCCTTTCTCCTACATATGTAGAGCTCATTTTCAAAAGGGGTTAGGTCCATTTTTCATCAAAACTTGATTCTTATGTCTTAATGTAAAGATTTTTAGTAGCTATATAAGATGATACCATAAAAAAGTTGGAATTCCTATTAAAAAGTGAACTAATATGGCAAAGAAAAATCACCTTTTTTTCAAAAGGGGTTAGGTCCATTTAAGTTTAGTTGAAAAAGGGGTTAGGTCCACACAGACTTTTTTTGGAAAATAATATCTTAAAAAATATGAAGACAAGTAAATATCTTTTATACCCAATTTCATGTTCTCATGGTAGGGTATCATGGAAATTCAGTTTCGCATAAGAATATTGCAATATGGGAGAATTAAAAAAGAATTATTTTCTTGGAGTGGACCTAACCCCTTTTGCAACTAAACTCTTCTGAAGAACTCATTTGTCAAAAGGGGTTAGGTCCATTTTTCATATATTTTATTGTTTTCTGTCTCTAAACCTCTAAATTTTCAGTCACTCTGATGATACCAAAGAAAATTTGAAATTCAAATGAAAACGTGAATGGAAGTGGCAAAAAAAATCACTTTTTTAATCAAAAGAGATTGGATTCACTTCAATTTACTTGCAAAAGGGGTTAGGTACACAATGATTTTTTTTTAAGTATATAGAAAAAAATTGAAGACGGGTAGATTTCTTTTATACCCAATTTTATGTTCACATGATAGAGTAGTACATCATGACAATTTAGTTTCTCATAAGAATATTGCAATAAGTGAGAATAAAAACATGGTTTTTCTCGGAATGGTCCAAAGTGGCCCTAACCCCTTTTGCAACTAAACTCTTCATATATTTCCTTCTTCTTTTCCCACTTGTTATCTGTCTCCTGGTTTCCATAAATCTCGTCTTATTTCTCTTCCACCCCTTTTGTTCTTACTTCCCACATTCTAGCTCTCTTACCACCCCCCCCTCTAAATTATCTCTTCATATGTGCCCCTCCATTTCTTTCTCATCTCTTTTCAATCCTCTTCTCATCACTCTTTCCCTCTCTCGATCTTCATCTCATTTTGAATTTTGCAAATTCCAAATCCCTTTCATTTTAGCTCTGTACAAATACTATATGAACACAAATGAAAGACATAAAGGAATTCTCTGGTTAGTGGTGAATTTTATTAATTAGCCATAAAAAATATCACATTACCAGAGGATTAAGCCTTTTTCTTAAGCGTATGTTAATACTTTGAACCAAAAGAATATTTTTTTTGTATGCTGGGGCAGCAATCCTGGGGAGGGGCACAGTTCCCCCCACTTCTTTAAGCACTGAAAAGTGCCTTTTTATACAAGAAAAATGCCCCCTCACGAACGTGTACTGTGTCCCTTTCACCTGACGAGAACCTGTTTTAGGTGTTACCAAGTGCTCTTCCTTGTATGCAATTTTTTAACCCCAAAATGCCCCCCCCCCCTGGAACGTGTTCTGTGCCCTTACATCTGAGGGCCCGTTTCATGTGTTAAAGAGTGCCCCCTCGCCTTCTTGTAAGTGCCCTTTCTCGAATCACTGCCCCCTTTTACCCAAGAAAAGTGCTCCTAAAGAACTTGTTCTGTGCCCCTTTCACCTGAGAAGGACCCGTTTTATGGCCACCATGACGATTGCCCTTTGAAACAAGAAAAATATATTCTTATTTCGATAATATACTTATGAATGAAATCCTTTGTGCATTAAGTTTAATAATTCATGAGTGGGGGTATATAAGCAGTTTCGTACAGATGGAGGGGGGGGGCTTGAAGGACTCTTGCCCCCCCCCCCCCCCAAAAAAAAAAAAAAAAAAAAAAAAAAGAGAAAAGGGTGAAATATATCATTCTGAATATTTTAGATTTTCTTTTTTAAAATGTCAAAATTTTGCTCGCTCGCAACTTCTTAAAAATTTCACGTAATACAACATTTTTCCTATGCCCCCCCCCCCCCACTTTCAACTTCACTCCGCCGCTCCTATTTGGATGTTTATAGCTTCTCCTTTTGCAACCAGTTTTAATGAAAATCAACAAGAAATTTCATACGTCATGAATTTTGGGTTGTGATAATAATTTTTTTTTTTTGTTGAAAAATTGGACTTGGAAAAAAAAAACTTTTCCATCTTCATCAAGTGGTTCCTAAGTCAGACTCTTGAATTGTTGGATTTCTTGAATGAAAACATCTGTTACACCAGTCCTGCAGATTGAAAAAATAGAGAAAGAAAATCAATGAATTTAAATTAAAATTGTCGTGATTTATAAAACATAAATGTTTTAAGAAAAGTGAGACTATACATATACCGTATATGATTCTTCAACACATAACATTCTACTAATTATATACTTGTACTTCCATAAAGCATATCACTTAAACCTGTTCTATACAGTTTACATACCACTCTCCATTATAACTACATGTACTCTATGAAAAAATGTCAGAGATTTCTCATAAATCTGAATATATGAATCAACATATGTAAAATATATAAATAGTCAGAATTAAAGTTGATATGTTTTGTTGCACAGAATATTTTGATCTGTGATTAAAAACGACACTAACTATAATCTAAAAACAAAATTGAAATGGGTTTTTCAAAGGCAGGTCTATTTGTTGCCAAAAAAATGTGAACAAACTCCATTATTAACAATATTCACTAATAAACTCACTCATATAACTGCTGTAGGTTGTATTTCTCTTTGTGGTCTAGTCGCTGTTCTATTAGGCCTACTTCACCAATTATTTATCATCATCAATCACCTCCATGGAAATTGTAAAACTGCATCATCCTATTGGACAAAATGTAAAATAACAAGATTAAAAAAAAATCGTATATCTACAAATATGAAATATGAATATCACACTAAAGAATGAATAAAATGAATTTTTGTAAAATATGGAAAATAGATATTGCTTTGTTTAAAACAAATAGGAAATAAAAAGGCCATTTAATTACTAGTAGATCTAGGACATGACCTTACCGGTATTTTATAAATTTGCCCAAGGTACATAACTTTTGGCATTGGTTCTATTTTAGACTCGAGAGCCTGTATATTTAAGAAGTGTCTATATTCATTACAGATCCTACCTCTTTGTGGCTCGGATTATTTTTATTTAATGTAAACATGGTTAACATTCAATGCATGTAATGTATCTGTAATTTTGTATGGGTTAGTTTAAGTTTTATACCTGGATGAGAATCTGCAAAATGATGCATGCACTTATGATCATCATCTTGAACCATATAGGTAGACCTCTACTGTTTTTCTTGTTCTTCAAACTCAACCTGTTTGTGAAAGAAAAGAGAACAATAATAAGAAGTGATCTTTTTCATGGCCGTATGTATAGGGGGAGGGGTTTGGGTAAGAGCTGAAATGTGAAACCTTCATCGAAAAGAGAATTGCATGACATCCTTCAATTTACTTTAGAAAATGCACAAAACGGCCCTAGGTAATATTGGCCGCTTCAGGCCCTCGCTTTCTGAATTTTAGGTTTCTCTAAATTTTTTCACATGTCTGCCCCCCCCCCAAAAAAAAAAAAAATCTGCATCTTTTTATTCCGAAACTTAATTCATTTGATTTTAACAACATAATTTCATAATCTCATGCACTAGGTCTAGATCTATTTGTAAAAAAGTATAGATCTAGTCCAACCAGAATCAGTGCTTCGTGACAGCATTCATGTATCTAAATAAGGTCTAGATCTAGACTATCAATAGACTCTCGATCTATCTAGACCTAGAATGTAAAGCTAACCCTTCGATGACTTTACCTAGATGTACCGGTATATCGATTTAGAAATTTTTGATGTCTGACTTTTATTCCTGGCTAAACCTTCATTGCCATTATTGACCGAGAGTAGGATCTAGATGATAGATCTCCTTGGTCCACTGACAGTCATACTCATAGTATGTAAATGTAGTCGTTTAGGCCCAGACCTACATCTATAGGCCTAAAATTATAGACCTAGATCCTAAGCCCTGGGGGTACGTGTCGAGGGTTGGGAAAGTAAAAGTTAGATGACTAGATACTTGGTAATAGATTTGAATTAGGTAGGCCTAACGTTAGATCTACGTACAAGCATCGATGGATAAAAATAACATAAACAGATGAAGTAAAATTAAGAAGCAAGACTAGGCTCTGTTAACCAAGTTAAAAATTAGATCTTGATCTATTGATAATAAGAGTAAGACAAACATGCAGAGCAGCATGTTATTTCTAATACCGAGTCTAACTATATTATAAATAACAATAAGAATTAAAATGGGTGGGGGGCTAAATGCAGAAGAAGCCTGAAGTTATGCAAAATAAATTTGATATCTGAAACTGACGAGAATCTAGTGAGGATTGACACAATCAATGATGACAGGCATATCTTCTTCCACACTCCGCTTCACAGACTATTCCTGACTGAGTCTCGATCTACTGAAGATAGATGCAGATCTCCCTCTAGATCTAACGTTATAGGCCTACAGTGTACAAAAAGAAGCTTCATTCTTCTTATTTTATTTTTAATCAATCGTGGGCTCCCGGCCCGATTTTCTCTCGATGCCCAGCCGGCTAGGAGCCCGTACAAAATACATGTGGTTGACACAGCGGCATAACCACTGAAAAGCAACATACAGGCTGCACTGGGCCGGGCGACGATGACAATCTAACTTCAATTTCAAAGACCAAATTCTGCTTTTCTTTACCAGAAGTATGATAGCAAACTCTCTAATTAGTTAAAGAAATAACCTAAGATCACAAAATACAGTGTGAAATGTGTAAATAGTCCACTGAATTAATGTGGTTATATCAATTTATACGTACTCACCGGAGTGTTCGTAGGTCCATTTTTGTGTGGAAAGAAAAGTTTCAGAATGAATAAATTAGATGACGTAATGAGGTCAAATGAATAATTAATTCTGTAACACGATACCACTAGTATCGATGACAAAGAATCGGGGAAATCGCGTATTAATGACGCTCCTAGCCAATGAAAAGGCCGGATTATGAATATCTTCATGCTCATGAATGTCAATGAGGGCTTATTTTTGTCTTCAAATGATCGCGGTAGGCGGAGCCTAATTTCATTTGTTTTGTGCTGAACGCGCACGCAGCTTTCGGTCTAGTAATATATTATAAGGTCTTTGCTGCTACCCTATACCGGTATGCGCGTTTCCGTTTTACACCCTGGCGAAGGCATTTTCCGGAAAAATAGCCACAAAGCGACTAGTGAAGAGTCTACGTCTACGTTTGTATACATAATCAGCTGGGCGCGCGATCCAAAAGTCCGCACATAGACTAATAAATACGTATAGACTGAAAGGTAGCACCCGCGGAAAAGCCACATTTAAATAACATTTGCATATAACGTACAGATACTCCATAGAAGCTCCATGGTGATAAGCGTATTTTGTACCACTTTTGGCCACACCTCCTGGGAGACATTTGAACCGAATCCTAAGCCCCCATTTGCATATTGCTAATGAATCATTTATCTTTTCTTTGCGTACTCGCAAGATACTGTGATTTGATTGGACATTACCTCATGAATAATGTATTTTTCTTTTGAAATTCGTACGTCATAATTTGACCCCTATCGTCACTTCGGCTTAATCAAGGGCTGAAAGGTGACGTCACCCGCACAGAAGAAGGTTATTTCCTTGAAAGATTTTCGGTGAGTACTGTCAGATTAACGCTGAATTTTAATTCATTTACAAAAATAAATCAAAAGATCTGATGTTATATGGGATCTTTAGATGTCTGGGTATAACGTGAATTAATTTTTGTTTATAAAAAGTGAACAATTAGGAAGCAAACGACTTGCGAAAACTCAAAACTATTTCCATCGTCGTGAGCTAAAAATGGTGGCTATAAAGCCTATATTACATGATGTAAATCTCCATCTGCTACCATTTGAGACCTCGTATATTCAATTCACGCCAGACTTTCGGGCGAGAGTTTCTCTGAAATTTCGATTCCTACCGAAGATCTCAGCAGGCATGAAAAGAACTATAAGTACGTTTAGGCTAGACATATTGAGTTTAGAAAGACATTCACTCCATTAACCCGTTCCCTTTGAATTCACATATCAAGACAATAGGACCGTAGCCTCTGAGTCTAGTAGTAGATCTAGAGTCTAGTCCTCGATCATTTTGTAAAAAAAGATGTTTTTCCCAAACTTATTTCTACTAAAGTACTAGGCCTAATAATAGTTAATACGGTACTACTAGTACCGTACTACTAGTACATTTAGTACTAGGCTCACTAGTTCTTATGTTTCCTTTTATTTTTTTAAACTTGAAAGTTGGGCCTACCGCGCCTTGATCTAGATCTAGACCAAGTCTAAGTTAATCTAACTTAGAGTTAGACGTAGGGCCTACCCCGGGGTCTGAACGTCGCCACTTCGGACAGCCTCGGACTCGGCAACATAGATCTAACTGTTACTGTAGTGTTAGAGGGGAGTAGAGATCTAGTCTAAGTTGGGCCTAATTCATCGGTAGATCTGATTACAGGTCTTGGCTAAAGCTAAAAGAAAACATTTCTACCTCCCAGCCTATCTAGCTTAGGTCTAACTTAATTGTTATAGACCTAGACTAGACTTGGATCTAGGCCTACAACAAAGTCAAAGCGACCTGTAGAATCTATATAGGCTCAGTATTATTTCAGTCAGGGTCTTAAGTTAAGGCCAAAGGGTTTATTTAATTTTGGAGGTTAGCTTTTGTTTGGCCTAACGTGCAGATTTTCCATCTGAGCACTTGTCATCAGAGCAAATGTCATGAAACTATTTTAAAAACACTGGGTCAAGACAGCTTTAGTCTAGGCTAACACTTGTATGATTCAATAACATTGAAAGTTCGCAGAATAGTAGGTTTAACAAATATGAAATTTAGATCTACTTTTGATGTAGATCTAGATCTACTTACATTTAGTTCCAGATCTATGTACGTCAGAGTCTATGACTAGATCTAGATATATACGCTATACTAGTCCAAGTGTTATGTTTTTTTTTTTACAATAGCTTGTATTGCTAACATTTCTGTCTGTGTGTATTGTTTTAATCAACAGACATAGAACATGATGCTGCTTCACATCCTCTTTTAAAGACTCAAGAATTACAAGACCAAATTAAGCTGCAGGACCCTCCTGATTCAAAAAGGTAAAAAAAAAAAATAATCATCCTATATATCAAACTGAATGACTTCATGTATTTACATACCAAATGACTTTATCCAAGAATGATTCCAGATTTCAATAATTTCATAATCCTACAATGGTTATATTAAAACCCATTTCAAATTTCAATACCCATGTTCAATAATTTACAAGATAATTGTTTAGTAAATTCTTTTTAGTGTCAATACACAAATTAATTTCTTTGAAATTTTGCTAACTCATAGATTTTGACATCATTGGCATCTGGAGTCATTAATTTTAGCCATGCCTTATTTCGGTGCACATCAAAATCCACATCTCTGCAAAGAATACATACTGACTATCCAAACATGAATATGATATCAAATTATTTGGGAGAATATACTCTTTCTAGTGGTATATAATTATTATGCGTTCATGACATATTTTTACCTTAAATTGGGGTTTTGTGAGGTGTCCCTTTTTTTTGTGTGGGGGGGGGGGGGGGGGGGGGGCTCACACGGTAGACCAAGATCTAAGTTTCATTGAGTAAATGAAAAGAAAATCAGCTCAGAGACTAGGCTGGAGTAGTTTTGACAGGCTCCATTTTCATTTTCACCTGTCATATTTTCACGGGACAATTGATATCACCTACCGGTAGATCTAGCTGGTCAAAATTAAATAAGAAAATCAGAATATACTATACTTATAGGCTAAGCAAGTGGAAAGTCATTTGTAATCAATTTATTTGCTTCCTACCCACTCATGAATTCTTCAATCCACACCAGATTTTGTAAAGGCGACTCATTCGGCTTGTGATTTCATTAAGCTTTTATATATTTTTTTATTTCTTTTTATTTTGATGATGGCTTGATTGAATTGCTCACATTTCTGTCTTTTTGTGTGTGTTTTTTTTTCAACAGACATGGAACATGACTCTGCTTCACATCCTTTGTTTTAGAGACTCAAGAAATACAAGACCAAATTAAGGGTTTGTTTTTTTAATTCCAATAATAATTTTCTGGTGGAAGAATTAGGGAATAATGCATTGACAATATACCAAACATCCTATATCAAACTGAATTACTGCATGTATTTACAATAGAGTATTGTAACCGCTTCCCCCTCACCACTGACCAAACAAAACCCACAAACAATTTAAGAGGGATAGGGTTATTTTAGGGGTAATTATCCTTGCTGATTGTAGCAGTAGTTTTTACAAATATGGATGTAGATAATGATGAATAAATGTGATAATTCAGCACTATAATATGTACATGAAATTGTGCAACAATTTTGACAATGAAGAATTTTTAACAAAAATGATGAATGAATTCGGGGGGGGGGGGGATGTGACATTGCATCTGTGTTTGTGAGATGACTGAGAACAGAAGTCCCTTTCACAACATTTCATCTTAAGAAGATGGGAATGAGCTCTGATCAAAATTTGATCTTTAAACTCAAAAGGAAAATAATTGTTACCTGATTTATGTATTTGGAATAAAATGAATTGAAATAATAATTTTGTCATTGTCACTGAATTAACAAGTCTTCTATAATTCTTTTTAGCTGAGAGTTTAGGTGAATCAAGTTATTTGAGGAGACACTGGAAGTACTAGTACAATTAATGGACGAGCAATAGCGAACAAGCAGCATAAATTTAAGAGTAATGAGACCTACATTTTGCAGCCATGGATCAAGGTTGGAGGGGGTGGTAGTTGCAGGTTTTCTCTGTAAAAATCACCCCCATTAAAAAACATAACAAATAATATATAAAGATATTTAAAAAAATGAATAAATTTGAAAATACAATAGAAAACAATCCTTTTGAGAACCAGGACCTTTAAGGTGGAGGGCAAAAGACCCCCCCCCCCTTAAAGAATTTTTGATCCATGGCTGTTATGTAGATGTGATAGAGAATTTCTAAATATATATTTTTTTTTAAATGAGAAAGATACATGGGTGATTTCAAGTTTGCTGTTGAACTTTTGGTGTGGCATCTTACAAGTTTTACATCATCATCACAACACCAAAATTACAATCAAAATGATTCATAGATTCATCTCACTTGATGTTGAGCTATTAATGTGATTTGGATTATTTTTGTAAACTCACATTAGGTTTTGGAGGCAGGAAGAACTAAATTGTGCTACGAACACCAACGCCAAAGTTGGAATCGCCCAGTGTATTTTCTTTTTTTAATGAATTGCGAGAAGAGCTGAGAGGTGGAAAATATAAGAGAAAGAGTTGTGTGTGTGGTTTAATAATGAGAGTGCGATATGGCAAAGAGAGAGCTGAAGAGAGATTAAAAGAATAGATAATGTATAATAATAATGTGAAGGGGCATAGGGTGCACAAGAGAGTGGACAGGGCCAATTGACAATTTACCCACAAGGAGAAACCATAAAGGGCCATTTTATTCTTTATTTATTTTGAGAGGAGGCGGGGATAAATGAGAAACAATTTATAAAGAGTGGGGAAGAGGAATAAGATGAATAGAGATGACTTTTAAAGACAAAGATTAGGCCAATCAGAGTGTGTGTGTTTGGGGGGGGGGGGGGGCAAAGCCGATATCAGTGCGCCCCCCCCCCCAATTTGACAGGCTCAATTAAAAATTGTAATGTAAAGTGTGTCCCCCTTCTGAAAGTGAAGACCCCCCTTTTTTTTTTGCTTGTCAATTAAATTTTTCCTTGGGAAAATGTGCCCCCCTTTGGAAAAATCCTAGATCCGCCCTGCCTGAAACTGATGAAGTTTGGTAATGACATGTCACTTATCTGTGCTCTTAAAAAGAGTGAACACAAAGAAATTAGATTACCCCCCCCCCTGCAAAAAAAAGGAATTAAATGATCATTATCAATAATTGGAAAGGCTTAGCGTAAAAACACACTATTAATTACAGAAAATAAATAGGTTCTAATTAAATCCAATCCTATTTTCTAAAGAAATTTTGGATTCAGAATTTGTTTTTACTATATCATTACTAACGATTACACTGCGATGTGAAACATGCCTCTAGTGATTCTGATGTGGAGAACAGCAGAGAAAGGTCGTATTTTTTTTTTTAATGAAAGAACCAAATTACAAAACCAGTAAGTGAAACGTTCAAACTGAAATACATTGTTATTATTTATATTGGCGTATTATTATTGTGAAATAAACTAGTTCGTAAATATCTTCCCCTTTCATTTACACCAATGTTAAAAAGAAGATAAAACAGGCTGATTCACCCCCCCCCCCCCCCATCTCCAGGTTAAACAAGATTAAGAAAAGTGTCAGGCTGCGGTGCTAGTGTACGTTGCATGTAAACTGCAGGATTGAAAAACGTTGCATGCATGATGACTCATTGTAGTGAAGAACGCTGATTGGTCAATAGTAGTAAGAAGTAGATTAATCACGTGATGAATATATTAAATTTCATGAATAATTAACGCAAAGTTGACCTCGCTCAATGCGCATGCGTGACGCTGATCTCCACTTTCTGCTTCGTCATATAAAGAGTCTATTGGGATGTGTGGAGCAGCGAACTGATGAATTATTCATGTATATGCAAATGGGGGCTTAGGATTTGCCCAAATGTCGCCAACAAAATGGCGGAGCTTCGGGGGCCTGAGTCCGCACCGAAGATATCCGCAGAACATACGTGCAAATGCAGCTGAGCTTATAGACCAAAAGCTTCAGTCTCTGTATTTTGGTTGTTCCGCTCATGGACCTATTCCGCTGAACTATATACGTTGGCTTCATGATTTTTTTTTACTTTATCGCACATGATCGTTTATATGAATGAAAACGAATAATAGCTAAAATATTGAAAAATAAAACACATAATTACTTTTTTTCATATTATATCTATCCTTATATCTATCATATCTGTCTATCCACTATCTATGTTATAAATCAATCTATAGTATGGTACTACATGATATATCTATCTGTTAATTTGTCTATCTACTCTGTCTCTCTCATTCTCTATCTACCTATCTATCTCTCTATCTATCTATCCATCTAACGTCTATCTCTCAAACTCTCTATCTATCCATCTGTCTCTCTTTTATTTCTCTCTCTCCATCTGTTAATCTACTCATGTGCAATATCAACACTGCTTCGACTTCCTTCGGGAGTCTATTTCCTCAGCTCTACTTTTCCCTTTTTTGTGCAAGATTCGATTCAATTACTACTTTATTTACTTGTTACCATTGTTAAATGTCTTGTATTGCATAATGATTTTTTTTTCTTCTGAAGGTTGCCTCCTATTCTCTTTCAAATTCCACCTCTTGCTTTCCCTTCTCTTTGTCTTATCCAAATTTCTTTCCCTTCTCTCACCTCTTTCTTCTTAATCTTTCATTCCGCTTTTTTCTTCTTTGGTGACACTTTACTTTTGGCCTTTTGTATTTATTAATGATACATTTCTTTTTTATCTATCTCTCGAATTCTCTCTATCCATCTGTCTGTCTGTCTCTCAAATTCTCTCTCTCTATCTATCTAATCCATCTGTCTGTCTTTTTCTCTCTATCCGTCTATGTATCTATCTCTCAAATTATATAGCTATCTATCTATCTATCTATCTATCTATCTATCTATCTATCTATCTATCTATCTATCTATCTATGTAACTACAGTATCTATCTATTAATCTTCTCTGTCTCTCTCTCTCTATCTATCCATCTGTCTTTCTCTAGTTCTCTCTCTCTCTATCAATCTATCTATCTATCTTCTATCTATCTATCGATCTGTTAATTTGTCGCTCTTCTCTGTCTCTCTCATTCTTTATCTATCTAACATCTATCTATCTCTCAAATTCTCTATATCTCTCTCCCCCTCTCTCTATCTATCTATCCATCTTTCTGTCTTTCTCTATCTATCTATCTTCTATCTATTTATTTATCTATCTCTCAAATTCTATCTCTATCTATCTATGTAACTACAGTATCTATCTATCTGTTAATTTGTATATCTTCTCTGTTAATTTGTCTATCTTCTCTGTCTCTCTCATTCTTTATCTATCTATCTAACATCTATCTATCTCTCAGATTCTCTATCTCTCTCTCTCTCCATCTCTCTCTTTCTCTCTCTATCTATCCATCTGTCTGTCTTTTTTTTCTCTCTCTATTTCTCTTTATCCGTCCATATATCTATCTATCTATCTATCTATAACATCTCTCCATCTCTCAAGTTCTCTCCCCCCATCTATCTATCTATCTATCTATATATCTATCTATCTATCTATCCATCTCTCTGTCTTTCTCTCTCTCTCTCTACTTCTATCTCTATATTCATCTATCTATCTATCTATCTATCTATGTCTCTATCTATTAGTTCTATATATATCTATCTTTCGGCATCTAAGTGTATCAATCCATCAAACTTCAATTTTCTTTCTATTATATGTATCTGTTTATTTTTATTTTGTCTGTCATTCTATTCATTTAGTTAATAATTTATATTCATAAAAGCATGTTCGGATTTCACTCATATGACTGCTCTCTGTATACATGAAGTGCCGAGGAACTCTATGCTCTGATCAGTAACTGTGCAGATTGCATGCGGTGGTGTGGGGCTCGCCCTTTGGGCTCGCCTGTGTCGCACGCTGCAACCAGCGACGTGTGTAGACTCTTCACTAGTCGCTTTGTGGCTATTTTTGCGGAAAATGCCTTCGCCAGGGTGTAAAACGGAAACGCGCGCCCCGCGCTACCGGTATACTAGAGAGCTCGGATGGATCATGGACCTGACCAAACTCTCGAGTCCTTGCCAGCATGGGCGGAAATCCCAGGGGGGACGTGTCCCCCCTACTCAAAATAGTAGGGGGGGACACAATATCAAATGTCCCCCCTACTATTTGTGGTCTTTTATGATGGTAAGAAATACATAATTCAAAATCGAAATAAAACATGTATTTTAGGACGAGATGACCTTACTTTTGTAATAACCTTTTTTTTTTTGCTTGTGAAATTTATTTTCGTCGAAATGGCCTTAAATTTTGGGTGATAACCTTTTTTTTTTTTGCTTGTCAAATTATCCAGCCTCTTGTCCCCCCTACCTTTTGGGAGAGATTTTCGCCCCTGCTTGCCAATACCAACTCTATCTCTGCCGCGCACACATTTCCCTTTTCTGATTTGAAAATTACGTCAGAATTTCATTCCCTGAATATTGTTTTGAAATTTAAATTTGTCAAAAAACTAGATCTATACAATGTAAGCTACTTTTGTGTTAACTACAAATTTTTCTTCTTCTTCCTCGTCTTTGCATCATCTCCTTTTTGCTTCTCCTCTTTTTATTGTATTGTATTTAATTCATTGCATTTATTTCATTTTAGTTAATTTCTCAACTTCACTTTTTTATCATTATTGTTATACAATTATCATTATTATGTTATTTATTCATTCATTATTTTTTTAATTCATGGTTTTTGTCTCACCTGCATAGCAGAGTGAGACTATAGGCGCCGCTTTTCCGACGGCGGCGGCGTCAACACCAAATCTTAACCTAAGGTTAAGATTTTGAAATGACAGCCTGAGCATAATGACAACCTAAGGTTAAGTTTTTGAAATGTCATCACTGAACATCCTCTGCGCATTTCAAGTCACATGACCAAGGTCAAAGGTCAATGAACTTTGGCCATGTGGGGGTATCTGTTGAATTACCATCATAACTTTGAAAATATATGGACCTATATAATTCATGAAACTTGGACATAAGGTTAATCAAGTATTACTGAACATCCTGCTTGAGTTTCACGTCACATGACCAAGGTCAAAGGTCATTTAAGGTCAATGAACTTTGGCCATGTTGGGGGTATTTGTTGAATTACCATCATGTCTCTATAAGTGTATTGGTCTAGTTCATAAAACGTGGACATAAGATTAACCAAGTATCACTGAACAGTGTGAGTTTCAGGTCATATGACCAAGGTCAAAGGTCAATAGACTTTGGCCATGTTGGGGGCATTTAATGAATTACCATCATAACTCTGTAAGTATATTGGTTTAGTTCATAAAAATGGACATAAGAATCATCAAGTATCACTGAACATCTCATGCGCGTTTCAGGGGGGCGTTTCATCAACATTTTTGTCCGACAAGTTGTCAGATCTGACATCTTTCCTTGATTTTAATTGGCTGAGAAGCACTGTTACTATCCCTGATAGCAGAAACTGGTAAAAATGACGTCATAATTACGTCAGTTTAACGACGAGTGTCACGTCATTTTGACGTCGTAACATGACGTCTTATTGACGGGATCTTGCACCCGCGAATAACGTCATTATGACGTCGTATATTGACGTCATTATGACGTCTCCAAGAGTGACTACGACGTCTTAATGACGTCTTAGCAACGTTTTTACAACGTTTTCCTGACCAGTATTAAGGGTCAGATTGACGTCGTGTATTGACGTGATTATGACGTCTTCGAGAGTCAACAACGACGTCTTAATGACATCCTTGTAACGTGTTCCTGACCGGTTTTAGACGTCATATTGATGTAATTATGACGTCTTTAAAAGTCATCTACGACGTCTTAATGACAACTTTGCGACGTATTCCTGACCAGTTTTAGACGTCATATTGATGTAATTATGACGTGTTTATAAGTCAACTACGACGTCTGAATGACGACTTTGCAACATATTGCTGACTAGTAATAGACGTCATATTGACGTCGCATATTGAAATGAATATGACGTCTTTTGGAGTCAACTATGATATCTTAACGTATTCTGACGTGATAATGACCTAAACATTAAATTCTACATGCAATGTACATACACACATCACTTCAAAGACCTTGTCATTCAGGATTATCTATATTTGGTGAATACTGAGGTGGTCTGACAATGTCCAGCATTCCCAGTAACAATATAATGATCCTCCATGCCAGGGCCTTGCATAACTTGTCTCGGTCTCAAGAACATGACCCCCCCCCCCCCCGAAAAAGAATATATACAAAAATGGAAAACGAAATCAAATACATGTACGCATTTCAATTACGAAATCGTGGCAAATATTCTATTAATAAATAAAAGTTGCATAACATATTACCAGCAAAAAAAAAAGGAATACAAAATGTTGAAAACTCTAAATAGATTGAAAAAAAAAACACTTTTCTATGAAAATGCAGTATTAGGGTCAAAGGAATGAAATTACAATGTTTGTTATACCAATACATACAATTGTACATGTATAAATACACATTAATACATAACAGAGGCATAATGATCTCCAAGAATAAAGCTTTTTCGTTGAAATTGTAATTAAATATACCTTCAACTTTAGACAACTATGTAATGTAGGTAAAAATATACTGTATGTAAAAAAAAAATACCCGAGTTGGAATAGTTTCAGGATTTATGGAAGCTCGCATTTGGGTGAAAGAATCATACATGTACATTAATTCTTATGAAATGTTTGGGTTGTATTACACTATCACTTAGGGCCAGGGGTAAAAGACAGTAGTTGCAGCAAACAATTATTTCTTCGGAAAGTCTTTTAAATTAAGGTTAATTGTCAAAATATTGTACATAATCTAGATCTGGGCCCTGTCTTACAAAGAGTTACGATTGATCCGATCAATCATAACTCTATGGAAATCCATCAGTGTCATAATTTTTTCTACGAAAAATTTGCACAATGTCCTTTGTATGCAAAGAGAAGCGCAGCGAATTTTTGAGAAAACAATGAATGCATGAACATACATCATAGCTAGAAAATATTTTGAACAAACATGCTTAATAGATGTTAACGTTGCTGACCGTCCATAGTTGCGATTGATCAGATCAATCATAACTCTTTGTAAGACGGGGCCCTGGTAAATTAATGTAAACTTGTATCTTTGTAAAATCATGAATTTTGATCTTAAAATCAATAATTCTGATGATCACTAACACAGAAAAGCATATGTGGGACAGGACAGTGTATTATGATTGATTTGAAAAATACCCGACATTTGATAGAATTACATGCTTATTTTGCTCATTTCTCAGCAATTACACATTTTCTTCCCGAGCTTTTTGGCACACATCTTTTATATATACATACACTTTGCTGGTAATTCTGTTGGATTCTATTCGAACTCATTTTAAGATAGTTACTACTAGAGGTGCGCTATTAACTTAAGGCAACTATGCAATGTAGGACAAAATAAACTGTATGTAAAAAAAAAAAATACCTGAGTTGCAAAGTTTTCAGGATTTATGGAAGCTTGCATTTGGGTGAAAGAATCATGCATCAATAAGTCTGATGAAAATAGTTTGTGGAACTGTTGTATTACACTATCACTTAGAAGGAAAAGACAGTAGTTGCAGCAAACAATTATTTCTTGAGAAAATCTATAAAATCAAAGTTCATTGTCAATATATTGTACATAATCTACATCTGGTACATTAATGTAAACTTGTATCTTTGTAAAATCATGAATTTTTTAACTTAAAATCGATAATTCTGATGATCGCTGTAAACACAGAAAAGCATATGTGGGACAGTGTATTATAATCGATTCGAAAAATACCTGACATTTGATAGAATTACATGCTTAATTTGCTCATTTCTCAGCAATTACGCATTTTCTTCCCTACATGTAGCTACGTAGGCTTTTTATGTGAGCTGAGAGATTTCATGCCAGATTTCCTTTGCTTGATAAAGTTCTTTAATATGATAGTCTGTGTATCAGCATAGCATGTGTTCAGTGTTTTGAACCCACTGGAAATTGTGCATCATATCTTTATGTATGGAAGTCATTTTGCGTCTGCGGTCTCCATGGTTTTTTCAGGATCTATGTGTTGACTAGACCAGTCCCATATTGATATTTTCGTGCTGTGTCACTTTGGAAGGCCGTCTGTAATTGGTTGACTGGTGAGTTGGCAGATGCACAGCCCATCCCACTTTTCAATTATATCATTACGTAATCTCTAACATGTCTAAGATATCCACCAGATCAAGAGGCCGCTTGCACTCGGCTAACGCATGTACACAATCCTCTGCTTCATCATTAACTGGATCTAAACAAAGCCCAGCATACCTAGATCATATTGATACAGTCGTTCAAAGAGCGGTGGCCGTGGCAATGGAACGCGAGAGACAAAAACTCAATGATGACATGGATAAGCGCGAAAATAAATTGCGTGAAATTCTTGATGAAAAGCTCACTAGTCTACACGTTCTTGAAATATCTATCGATACTAAATTGAAGCAACTCCGTGATTTTGAAAAATCGGTTTCTGATAACATGACTAACACCATAATGCTTTGTCAAATAGGCTTGACCACATCGAGCAGTACTCCTGTCGCAATAATATCCGTATCCGTATGAGATTGTTCGAAATGTAGCAAAGCAGATTGGTATCGATCTTACTCCATGTGACATTGATCGATCCCATCACCTTTGCCGACCAACTAGCAGTCATGATGTTCAACCCAAAGGATCATACCCCGGCGTGGCCCTGTAATGCCAACTTAGCAGCTCCACCAATCAATGTGAAATTCACTTCATACAGGCCGAAACAAACGATGATGAAAAATAGAGGAAAATGAAAATGCTCAGGAACAGATGACTGGGTGCAGGCAGGCAAGGCAGTTCAGGTGGGATGAAAATTTATTGGCAGGACACCTTCCGTTTCAAATTACAGCATCTGCAAAAATAACAGAAGAGGAGAAACATAAAAACTTTTTCTACATAAACTATTTATTAATCTTCATTAAAAACTAGATGGTTTCAATATTAATTTCCAATTTATTTTAAATGATTGAAAAACGATGTGGGGTTTGTTACATATTTTATACTTCAAATATTAACATGTTAAGTCAAGTCGGGGGGGGGGGGGCATGATGCCCTCAAGACCTTTAACCATCTCTGTATAAGGAAGGGAATTTTAGAATCAATTTATTTGACACATAAAACATATTATTTTTTTATAATTACAATTTTAATTCATGCCTTTTTTATGTGTTTTAAATGGTTATGGGGTAACCAGGACTGTCAGGGCCGAGAATTCGAACTTCGAGGCTGAAATACAGCCATTCCCTATGCCTGATTTGGCTTAAATTCAGGTCAAGGATCGATTAAATATATATTTTGAAAAAAAAATCTGACAAATTTTGAGGTGGAATTAGTTTTCTGGCATCGCGAGATCGACCAATGCAAAATTTTATTAGCGCCAATTTACCATCTAAACTTGTCATTGAAATTAGAACGTCCAAACCGATCTAGTACCAGTACTAGCACAATGAATCAATCAGCTATGCATGTGCACCAATTCTGTATTTTTTGCATACGTACGTCACTCGAGTTAAAGTTCATGTCATTGCGTTATATAGCGTGGGAATTGTAAGAAAGTGATCCTTCAAAATTTTTACCTTCCAACAATTAACATTTTTTAAGCCTTTGTATGCATTTAGAGTACAAAAGCTTACAAATTGGACAAATTAAATGTTTGCCCCAAAATTATTGTGGGAAGGGTGGATTTTCTAGGGAAATCCATCTTAGTGTACAAAGTTCTACAGGCAACAGAGACTTGTCTAGGCTCCGTGAATGAAAATACAATGAAAAAATATCACAGAGTCCTCGAAGTACAGTCAGGACCATTAACAGATTATAAGATGCCCCGAGTTTGTGCACACCCAAATCTGCGTGATTCTGATAATAGAGATTCCCAATGATCCCCCCCCCAAAAAAGGCTTTACATCTGAAATAGCCTTCTAACTTACCTACTGCCCGATGCCTCCTATCATGTAGGGCAGCAACGAAGGATCTCCACTCCTGGCATCCAGCGATTCTGGGCCTTCTTCTGGAAACTCCCCCAGGCCAGGTCATATTCACTGACTTCATCTCCTCCTCAACTCCTCATGTGTGACACCGAGACAGGTGGTTTTGTGTCTCCCTCTCTTTCTCCTGAAATGTCAAACAGATCTATTCATTAAAAATCTTACTCAAAATGGTGCTTTTGGTAGAAAAATAATGAATATAGGGCATTTCATGTGACGCCCTTAACCCTTATTAAACTGGGGGGGGGGTCAATTTGACCCCCCCCCCCTCATCAAATTTCATCACTACGCTGTCGCGCAAAAAGTTTTGATCGCGCCGCTCACTGACTTTTTACTTTCAAGTCTCGCGCAAATTTTGAGACCAAATTTGTGACGCCCGGGTACGCGGTTACGACATTACGCAACATTATGTAAGTGCATGTCAGACCCAAAATTGCTCATAAACATGATTTCATGTACAAATCCAATGCAAATTGTGTATTTAGCCAAAATTCATAAATTTATCATTATTTCTACTTTTACTGATTAAACTTAATTAATTTTGCCTTGTTTATGATTAGAATTAAGTCTAGAACGATTTCCATCGAAAATACAATAAAAAACAAAATGTAAAAAAACAAAGAAATACATGATTAAAAAAAAAAAAAATACATAAGAAATCGGTCTTGGTACCAGATTTTTTTTCATTCACAATTGTTAGGAATGCTATAAAGAATATTTTCACCCAAAAAATAGCATTCTAGGAGCTTTATTTAGTGAATCAGAGCAAAAAGTATGATTTCATGAATAAATTAGCATAATTAATTCATATAAAATAAAAAAATATGAATTCAGTGAAATCTACCATCATGCAAATTTTCGTTGTGATCGTGCAATCCACGGCCGAGATCTTCTAAGGGGGGGGGGGCAATAATACCCCCCCCCCCCGGGAATGACAAGAATCAAAATACCCCGGTAGATTTAGGATTAAAAAAATTGTCAGTACGGTATATCATCGAGGATCTAGGGCCTACATAGTAGGATGGGGGATCGGGTGTCCGGACACTTTATATTTTTGAAGCCTTCTTTTTTGTCTTTGGATTACAATATGAATTCAATAGTTATAATCATCTTCGATTTTGTTCTCTCTAATATTTCCTAACATTTTGAACTAAAAATTGATGAAACTTCGCTTGTATTAGTTGTAAATTTTTCCAAATTACTTTCTAAAATTGATCGTCCGGACACACAACCTGTCCGGACACACAACAACTGGGTATACATGTAGATCTGGTACAGTTACATAAACTGAACTTTGTGAAATCTTGAAATCTACGCTGAAAAATGTTCAAACTGAAGATCACCAACACAGATAAGAGCACGTGGGACAGTTATTATTGCTCTGATTAATGTCGGCCCGACGCTTGCCTTGGCTCGAGTTGACCCGAATCCTGTGCTTTTTCTGCTTATTTCACAGCAATTACACAATTTCTTCCAGAATCCTTTGGCACATACGGTATATTATTTATAAATATAGACAGACACTTTGGTGGTCATTTCATTGGATTCTGTACGAACTCATTTTGATATCGTTACCACTGGCATTTACCTTAAGTTAAAGTTGTGTGCACTGTGTCTGTGCAGACTTGGGCCCTGAGCCCACCAGCGCAGCCTGTCCTATTCAGCATGCCGGCGCTCGGGGCAGCCACCCCGGCCGGGTAGTGTCAGTGCACGAAATCTAAAGCCAAAGGCAAGCCGCGCTCCGAAAAGAAAATCTTAGAAGATGGTTATCTAACTTACTGTTTGGTCTCCTGCGAATGCCTTCGAAGTCGTTATCCAAATCTGAACCGTGTTCTTAAAGTAGTACTAGTAGAACTATTATTAACGGCCATCTTCGTCGCACTTAATTCTCGATCCAAAATTAGGCTGCAACATTTACGGCGAAAAACGGGCGCATTCCTTTTTCAAATTAAATGGTTGCGACTACAGCGCGCGCCAGTTGCATGCAGTGCAGCGCGCATGCGCAGGCTCGACGCCCGGCGGCGAATTAATTCTGCGGATCATGAATTTTTTATAGGGGGTGAGCCCGGGGGGCGTGCATGGGGGGGGGGGGGGCGGGGGTGAGCTAACTAGATAGGAGGTTTGCATGACACCGGGGCATGACACCACTTGCGAAAAAAAAGTTTTAAAATAGATACAAACTTCTTTGACATATAAAGCTTCCTCTTGTTTGGTTTGGTTGGCAACCAGTTAAGAAATGATTATTTTTGCCACTGCTTTTGAAACTTTTTTTCTTTGAAGAATTATATACTTTACCTAAAATAAAAAAAATTCAGTACTATTTTTTTTTAGTTTTACTTTTCCTTTTATAAGTAGAAATAGCCTTGCTAACATGGCAAGGTTGAAGAAATGGCAAAATAGTATGTGGCTTTGAAATTAAACTTGTAAATTTCCTCGTCGTTGATTGGTAAAATTTGATGTCATAATCACGTCGTAATGTGGTCATATGAAAACGCAAATTTCTTTGTCGTTGTTTGGTAAATAAATGATGTCATAATCACGTCATAATGTGGTCATATAAAAATGCAAATTCATTTGTTGCAGATTGGTCGATAAATGACGTCGTAATCACGTAATAATCTGGTCATATAAGAAAGCAAATTTACTTGTCGTAAATTGGTCAGTAAATGACGTCGTAATCACGTCATAATCTGGTCATATAAGCGAGCAAATTTACTTGTCGTAAATTGGTCAGTAAATGACGTCAAAATCACGTCATAATCTGGTCAAATAAAAATGCAAATGAAAGTTGCCATTCTAAGTCGTCAAAATGACGTCGTAAGAACGTCATAAATACGACGACATGACGAGTATTACCACTTTACGATCAGTTAATGACGTCATTACGACCGTGTCTGCTATCAGGGATGGTAACTGTCGGATAAAATGGGACTTGTCGGATAAAACGTCTGACATGTCCTTTCATGAAATGCTCCCCAGGTCACATGACCAAAGTCAAAGGTCATTGAACTTTGACCATTTTAGAGGTAATTATTAGATTGCTGTCATAACTTTCAAAGTTTATAGATATAGTGTTTAAAATGTGGATATAGGGGTAATCAAGTATCACTGACAAGTTTTAGGTCACATGATCAAGGTCAAATGTCAATGAACATAGTCTTGTATCATTATATGAATGGTGTTTTTTGTGAATAATTATTTCGCATGATGCAGGTGAGACAGCCAGAGGCATTCCACTTGTTTATTGTTTATTTCTATTTTATTCCTTTATTTATTTAATTATCATTATCATTTTTTTTTTTTGGGGGGGGGGGTGCTAGCTTTATTATTAGGTCTCTACAGAAATCTGGTTAACGCATGTGATCAGTTAGGCATAACCATTTTGACCTTTGATCTAACTATAGTCTATTAATGCCCAGAGGTCAAATTTTCACTTCATCTAAATAATATAATTTGGCAATTTTCAAATGAAAATTTGGTTCATATAAAGAGTTCATTTGGTCATAAAGACTATAAGTGCTTTTAAAACCATGTGGATATGAAATGAGAATAACCCAATTGGAAATTAGACAAAAAGGTAAATGGGCTAAATGGAAAGTAGACTAAAGGGTTTGTAGATGAACTTGTCGTAGATGAACTAGGATTCGGAAAGGTGGGACCAAAGGGAAGATATAGAAGGTGTCGACCAAGTGGCAATATACCTACTTATTCAGAAAGGTTCTAGTCTGTTTCTGACAACCTAAGTATCTGACAAATATATCTTCTTTAAATACACTTATAAAAAACAAAATGATGGGACTGAAACTGATACATATAATACGCCTACTGACTACCGAATACCAATAGTGCAACAAATACCAATACCAATAACAAAAAGCAATGTACCAACTAATATCAATACCAATATCAATTCTAAAACTAGTTTCAATACTAGAGATGAGTTCTCAACTCACTCAATACTTTTTAAATGTACAATTTCTCTGCATAACGGGAGAAAGGCTCTACAAAATACAAGTACAAATACCAAATCTATTATCAGGTGTATGTATGACAAAAGTGTATGTATATGATTTGCCATCTAACACTGATTCTCGGAAGGGCAGCAATCCCTGAACTTACTTTGCTCAAATGGGAAAACAAATTATCAATCAAATTTTGGAACTATTTGACTGGTGGAAGAATTGGGTGGAGGAATTTTACTATTTTAGGATTTCAGGTGATGAATGAGGTCTCGTCAAGAGATGTTTTCATGCCAGGACTGGTGATTTCCAAAAATGAGTCGAAGGTAGCCATTTCTGGTCAGATATGACATGTCAATTATATTCTTATCCACTGGTAGTGAAACATTAGTTCCCCTAATTTCATACTTGTTTTTCATGACTTTTTAACACATGTATTTATAGGGAAATCCTTACAGGCATGACACCATCAGACCAATCACAATACCAACACCAATACCAATACCAATTCTAACACCAATACCAACACCAATACCAATGCCAATACCAACACCAACACAAATAACACCTACACCAATACCAACACCAGTACCAATGCTAACACCAATACAACTCAAACACCAATACCAATATCGATTCCAAAACAACTCGAACACCAATACCAACACCAATACTAATACTAAAACCCCAGAGACTTCGGCGGGAGAGTTGGAGTCTCTGACACCCCTACCAACTCCAATACCAATCCCAATACCAACATCACTACCGATACCAACACTAATAATACCAACACTGGTACCAATAGTCCTACCTTTATGATGATAAACACCAATACTGAAACCAATTTACCTATAACAATACCAACGCTAACACCAATCACATTCAATACCAATGCAATAGTACAAATACTCTTACCAATATACCAATGCTAATACCAATAGCAATACCAACATCAGTACCAATACCAAAATGCCATTGCTAATACCAATTTCAATATTATTATTAGTGCTTTCTAGGAACTTATATTTATTAAGGAATTCTGATAGAGAAATCTATATACTACTCTGATTAGATTCAACAAAGGGGCTGCTCTTCATATGTAGCGCACACACACATACACGCACCCACCCTCACACACACACATATATATATATATATGCATACATCCTACGAAAGGGCGAAGTCTATGAATGGGTTTATTCCATCATAATACACATTTAGACATTAAGTCGAAGGTAGAGGGCGTAAAGGCACATTGCGAACATTGAAAAAAGACAAAGAAATTCGCCTTAAACGCAGATGTAGAAAGATATATATATATATATATTATATATACGCCTACATCCTACAAAAGGGTGAAGTCTATGAATGGGTTTATTCCTTTATAATACACATATAGACGTAAAGAAGAAGGTAGAGGGCAATATTCATATGGATAGCAACAACATATCTATTTATTTATTTGGTTTTCTTTACCCAGGGTGACCCTGTCAGTGGACTCAGCACTGTTTTTCTTGGGGGCCCTGGAAACAAGTAAACAAAATACATATATACATGTATATAAGAGTTAGAAACAATGAACAAATAAAGAATATATTCATAAAGACAACCGACCTGCAGGGTATGTACATGCACACAGAAATATATGTGTGTATGTAGAACAAATGTTCACATACTGTATACATTGTGTGTATGCATATATATATATATATATATATATATACAAACAAGTATACATTTTCTATGATCATATCAATTAATTTATTTTGTATTTACTTGCTTGAACCCTGGAACCAGCCAAATGGGGTTTGTTGTTTCAATGTAGTGGTTTCACGCTCTCCAGTACGATGTAGCGAATGAGTGCCTTGAAACTGCACTACGGGTACCACTATCAAGCTGATCCCAAAGAATGGCAGCAATACGAGAGCTTTTTTTTCAGCCTGCTTGCGTACAAGCGGTACCACTACACCATTCTGCACTTTTGAACTGTCAATCGTGGGGTATTTTCTGAGCCTTCCAAGGAGAGCAATCCATGAGCCAATCTCCTTCATTGATTCTACATTCTTTTGTCAGGTCATGGTATGGCCCATCCACACCCCTATATATTTATAACAGTTGACTCTTTCAAGGACATGGTTTTAACAACTAGGTTAATGTCATCACAGGTTTTTAGTTTCCTGGGAGATCCCAAAATCTTGTATTGCGTTTTAGATAAATTTAGCCTCAGATGGTTTTGTATTTAATAGCTATTTATTCACAAGTTCAAGCTCTTTATTCAATACTAATTCAATATCTTTGATTTTTTCAGCACTTTAATACAGTAGTGTCATCAGCATATATCATAATGTGACACATATCTAGAATGCTGGGTAAATCATTCACCATAACCGAAAACAGCAGAGGCCTGATAATCGATCATTCACCATAACCAAAAACAGTAGAGGCCCGATAATCAAACCTTGCAGAAACACCTGTCTTGACATAAGTAATGTCAGATAAGGTCCCTTTGATAATTGTATGTTGGGTTCTTCCAGATACATGTAATTATGATTGAATCCAAGTAAGCTCTCTGTCATTAACACCATAAAAGGAAGTTTCTTTAGCAACAATTTGTGACTGGCGGAATCAAAGGCCTTTTTCAGGTCAAGATACACAAAACCTGTTAGATGGCCATGGTCTACTTGCTTCAACAGACTATCAGAAAAATAGGTGATGAACAGTATTTGTCACATGGTTTTTCCTAAAACCAGATTGTTGTTTTACAAATATATAATTATCATTTAAATGGGCATGAAGTTGAACATGAACCACTCTTTCGTGAACCTTCATCATGATGGGAAAAACAGATATGGGACTATAATGATAAGGATCATGTCTATTACCACTTTTTTTTATATAGGTGTGATATTAGCAGTCTTCCATTCATTTGGTATTTGCCTTGTTTGAAGAGAGACATTGAAAATCGGAGTCATTAGTTCAGATATAATTGGGGCGGCTTTTTTGAGCAATTCAGGGTCCAATCCATCTATTCCTGTTGCCTTTCCAATGCCCAGTGTTTTCAGAGACTCTAGTACATGTACATGCTGAGAACTTATGTCCATGAATGCAAATGGTTCCAAAAGACACAATGCAAGTCACCATCATCATAATGTTGAGGGGCACCCTCAGATATAACACCTAAATTTGCAAATGAATGGTTAAGTTTGTTTGCTAGCTCGATTGGTTCATGAATGTATTCGTCATTTACTCTAAATCTTTCAATGGAAGATCAGGCATTTCTGCCACTGAAACCTTTCAAGATTTTTTCACAGTTGTGCAGGGTTTCGTTTATACTCAATTATATTTGTCACATCATAATCTATGTCTATATTTATTGATATGATTCCTACAAAAACGGCCTTGTTGCCAATGAATACTCAATCCGCTACCTTCCGCCCTTCTATTTAGCCTATCCCGTTTGTAGGATAATTGGATATACCAGGGAATAATTTTCCTGGTATCGAATCGCAATTTGCTCCACATTTTTGAAAGACTGCTATGCATTAAGTCTTTTGTATAGCATATTTTTACATAGGACTGTACATTACTTAGTTGAGAGCCTTTGTCTTATGACCAAAAATGCTATTTAAATTTGTAAAGCAAAATTATTCCCTGTATATTCATTGTTTACCCAAGGTGTCTTTTGCCCCCTTACTCTCTAATTAGTACTGGGGCATTTCTATCACAAGATTCTACAAACCCTTGTTTTCATGCATCCCACATCAAGTTGACATCCTGTGTATGGAGTTGCCTCCCTAATCGAGACATGGAAAGATCTTTCAAGAAATGTTGTGTGTCAAGTCTCTTAAAATTATGAAAGGTTAGGGGAAGGCGGGGTAAGTTGTGAAACTTTTTGCTTTTTGCATGTTAGAATTGATATGATTAATAATCTTGTAAAAATAAGTACCTTGCCTTAAAATGTAATTCTTCTGAAATATTTTTCACTTATATATAACTTTCTACCCCAACAATGAAAGTTATTGTCACCTTTGAAAAAAGAGATGTCAAATGGCTCAACTTACCCCATCTGTGGGGGTAAGTTGAGCCACCTTCTGGGGTAAGTTGAGCAACAAAAACTACGTACAAAATATATGGGGGAGGAACCGGCATGTCAATTTTTTATTTAAAGTCTTTCATTTGCTAATTCTCTATACATTGTAAATACTAACATCCTCTAAAACCAGTCATGTAAATTTGCTCCTTTCTGCCTACATATCGATGGCATGTTAAAGTTAGTTTGTTTTTTTATATATACATTACCATAAGAATTTTCATGGCTCAACTTGCCCCATGTTGGCTGGCTCAACTTACCCCAGTTCGAACTTAATGCGACAATTTCACATCCACACATTTAATATGCATCCATCATGCATAAGACTATGACAAGAATGAAGATCCAGACCTGGACTAACAATATTGTTCTTATATCTTTATTATATCTAAAGACGTGTGTGTAAAAAGAACTTATCTATTTCACACCCTTTTTTTACTTTTTTGCTGAAATTTGTATTTTTCCCTCTAAAAAGGTACCATTTGTTTCAAAGTTGAAAACAATGTGGTGGGGTTAGGGTTACGCAATGGGTCATCAATACATGACACCACCACAATGTCTGACTCATTCATTATTGGCCTGGGGTTGGTGGCTCAACTTGCCCCTATGATCAACTTACCCCGCCTTCCCCTACAGTTTTGGGTTTAATCTTTGGTCTATGTAATAAAAGCAAGAGACTAATTTGGCAATATGGATAATGTATGATGGCCACAGAAGTGACCCGGTATCTCCATGTTATATGCACTAGTGATTGCTTCAAATAAAGATTATATCCTGAAATTTTTAGCCCATCCATGCTTGAGAAATGGTTTTAAAAGAAAAATAGAGTATGCAGCATTCTGATCAGGACTCCGGGCATTAACAATGTGGTGCAAAAGCACTTGGCTAGTGGTGTTGTACATTAGTGGACATCAAGGAGGATCATATAGTCATCCTTAGGGTGGGTCATTTCTCATGCTCATCCATGCGTAACAATGTTCACTCCATTCCATGTACATCTCTCCATACAATAGTTACTCTTGTTTCTTCTTGACAGCCAAGATTCATCTCAATAATGCATTAATATTGAAATGACAGTGGTAATTGTTGGAATACATCCCATCAAGTTGGGTCATCTCCATTCAGTTCTTTCAAAGTTTCTAAACACCTCTGTGCAGCCTTGTCAAGATTATGCTGTAGAATAAACAATTATAGCATGAGAAGCGTTATGTCATCAAAAAGAAAAAAAAAACATTTAGAAGCAAAGTACACAATCATACAATGTAAATTTGTTTTCATAATACTTTTAAACTAACTCTTTTCCACTCTGCTATGACTTATTACATGATACGAGGTGATTTTCAAGATCTGTGTTCTGTTCTTCAATTTCACCTATTTAGAAGCAATATTATTTGACGAATGCAACCAAAAGCAATTTCACAGGTTTAATTTGTATTGCATGAATTGTCTTTACCACATCTAATGTTGCCTTCATTGTAATTAAAACAAAACAAAACAAAACAAGACCCCCCCCCCAAAAAAAAACCTCCTTACCCAAGCGTTGATTATTGAATATCGTTAAAAATTTAGATAACTTTTCAACATAATAAACATCTTTGTACATCTGACAATTATTATTCTCCACTTTTAATTTCCTTGATGAACTACTTGAGGCATGATAATAAGAAAGTAAATGAATATTTTTAATGAAATAGAAAGGAGAAGTGATCCATAAAGAATCATTTTTGGAGAGCTTGAATTGATAAGGGGTTGGATGCGTATATTTCATTTTAAGTTGTCAGAAATTTATTTTTGAAACCATAGTTCTATTATACGAGCATAATATAAGTTATAATACCAATTGTTTTTCATCTTCGCATTACACTTTCAAAGCTACCATACCAACCTGAAGAACATGGAGTCCTCTGGTTGATAGTACAATGACCTCTTTTAATCCATCACCAGTGAGATCAAAATGATTCAAGGCTAAAAGCGGATGGGCAAAGCTTCTAGACCAGAGCAACTCATAATGACCATTTCTTCTTCCTCCACCACCTCCCCCTCCTCCCCCTTCACCGTCCTCATCATTGGTTGGTTTCTCATCAGGAAGACTGTTATCTGATTTAGCTTGTTCATTGGTAGATGGTATATTAGCACTTTCAGGTGAAATGTACTTGTAAGCCAAAAGTGCCTGTGAGAGCAAATTCAGTGAATAGATATACTAACATAAAAAATATCATGAAATGATACTAGTCGACTTGAAGACCATTTTCAAGTACTCTTGATTGGTGACACTTCTAAGGCTATCATTCAATATCTAAATTTACTCTCACTGTGATTCTGATGAATACATTTCAACACTACATTTGAACAGAAATTAACCATCTACAATCCCATAAACGTATGGTTCCATGACATTTGCAACCGCTGCAATTGCTCTGCTCTAAATTCCACATACTAATGGAATGATCAACTTCAACCTTTGGTTTTACACTATACCCTTCCTGAAACCTAACCCTAACAGAAAACCCTATTGCAAACTTAACCCTACATCTTAGATGAAATTAAGCCCGGAGAAATCGTCGCAGGAGTAAATGTTATGTCACTGTAGTCTGTATGTCCATCTAACCCCTATGAGCAGAACATTCTTGAAGTGGTTCATCTCTGCTTGTGGTTTATATGAAAAGATGTCAGGCTCTCAAGCTGGAGTCCCGGAGGGGCCACTTCCATTGACGAGTGGATACCATGCGCGACCATGGGGTCTTGAAAAGCACCCTAAACACGTATTTTCCATATTCTGAAAATGCACCCCTTAACAAGTATTGGCGTGTGAAACCCTACCCTTAACAAGTATTGGAAACAAATTAAATACTATTGGAAAGTATTCCCAGAATTGAGCCCCTAAACAAGTACAGCGATGTATTTTCCATATTCTGAAAATGCACCCCTTAACAAGTATTAAAAACAAAACGATACTCTTGGCAAGTATTCCCTGAAATGAACCCCTAAACAAGTACAGCGATATTTTATTGTTGTGTCACGGGTCCGTCGGTCGTCGGTTTTACCTTTAGACACCATTATTTTGGTTTACTACGGCCTCACCTTCCACACCTCGCGCAAATCGGACTCTAAACACGTAGTGTTGGGGCAAAAAGGACATCATTTATAAAACATTTTTATTTTGTTTTATCATCCCCGCATATTTGACCCTAAACACGTATATTTTTCCGAGCGAAATAGATACCCTTTTTTCAATATTTTTGTGTTTTTGACACCCTTATCACGTTACGTACGTAACGTGCCCTATCCTGAAAAAGACATCCTTTTTACGTGTTTTTTTGGTCGCGCATGGTATCCACTCGTCAATGTAAGTGGCCCCCCCGGGGCTGGAGTACTTAAGGGATTTCCTAATCAATAAGCAATATGATCGTTTAACCCCTAGATGACCTTTGACCCCATCATCCTAAAAAACACACATGTGGTATTACCCAAGGATCATTTGAACCAAGTGAATCAAAATTGGATGCAGAAATGAAGAAATAAGAGAAAGTTGAACAAAAACTTGACCTTTGACCCTCGGATGACCTCTGACCCCATCATCCTCAGCAATACACATGTGGTTATTGTTGATTGGTTTTTAATGGTGCTCTCATTCAACAAGTGGAATGCCTCTGGCGGTCTCACCTGCATCACGCGATTCAATATAGCAGCAGTGCTGACTTTGAAAACTACTATAAAATAATTATTCACAAGAAGCACCATTCATATAATGATACAATACTAAGTTCATTGACATTTGACCTTGATCATGTGACCTAAAACTTGTCAGTGATACTTGATTACCCCTATATCCACATTTTATACACTACATCTATAAACTTTACCCCCATTATGGGCAAAGTTCATTGACCTTAAATGACCTTTGACTTTAGTCATGTGACCTGAAACTCGGACGGGATGTTCAAAGATACTTGATTACTCTTATGTCCAAGTTTCAGGAATCAGATCCATAAACTTTCAAAGTTATGATGGTAATTCAACAGATACCCCCCCAACATGGCCAAAGTTCATTGACCTTTGACCTTGGTCATGTGACCTGAAATGCACACAAGATGTTCAGTGATACTTGATTACTCTTATGTCCAAGTTTTATGAACTAGACCAATAAACTTTCAAAGTTATGATGATAATTCAACAAATACCCCCAACTTGGCCAAAGTTCATTGACCTTTGAACTTTATCATGTGACCTAAAAATTGCACAGGATGTTCAGTGATACTTTATTACTCCTATGTCCAAGTTTCATGAATCAGATCCATAAACTTTCAAAGTTATGATGGTAATTCAACAGATACCCCCAATTTGGCCAAAGTTCATTGACCCTAAATGAACTTTGACCTTGGTCATGTGACGTGAAACTCAAGCAGGATGTTCAGTAATACTTGATTAACCTAATGGCCAAGTTCCATGAACTAGGTCCATATATTTTTCAAGTTATGATGACATTTAAAAAATTTAACCTTAGGTTAAGATTTTGATGTTGATTCCCCCAACATGGTCTAAGTTCATTGACCCCAAATGACATTTGACCTTGGTCATGTGACATGAAACTCAAGCAGGATGTTCAGTAATACTTGATTAACCTTATGGCCAAGTTCCATGAACTAGGTCCATATACTTTCTAAGTTATGCTGTCATTTCAAAAACTTAACCTTCGGTTAAGATTGGTGTTGACGCCGCTGTCGGAAAAGTGGCGCCTATAGTCTCACTCAGCTATTAGTAGACTTGTTAAGAGGTTGAACGCTGCATTTTTGAGTACAAATGTCCCACTTGGCACAAATGTTCCTTGAGTCAAAAGAAAAAGATTCATCCAAAGAGACACGCTGTATCTATGCAAATAAGCAAGTAATTTGCATAAATTTGCATATTATGTCGATATAGTAAAAACAAGTATTTCAGAATATATATTTAACCAGAACTGCCCTAAAATTGGAAATAAAGACTTAGGGTAAGAAAGGGAAGAAAATTGTCATAAAATAATTGGGATATCCTTGTTTATTATTACCTAATTTACATAAATTATGCAAATTATAATTTAAAACAGAGTATTTATTCATGAATCCTGAACTGCTTTTAAAAAACAGCAACTAATACACAATGTCAACATTCTACATGAAAGATAATATATTAGCGAAAACATCGATATGCTTCATGACAGTATTAGTGTCTTAATTTGCTTAGAAAGAGGGCAAATATGTCAAAATGTATGACGTGATATTGCGCTAAAACGAGACCAAAACAATCTCTATGTCACAGTCACACTCACGAATCGGACAATAAAGCGATCAATGGTATGTCATTGGAGATAACACAATCTCAACACAATAGCTTCCATCGGCTTCTCGTATCGCTTTTGTTGGTGTGTATGCCACACCGTAATCTATGGTATATACGGGCAAAATGCATTTCGGTATCGGTAAAACACTATTAATTTTGTTTTATTTGTTTCTAATTTGTTTCTCTTGGAAAATTTACAGGAGACATTGCTTTGCAGGTTACTGCTTTAATGAAACTCTGGCACATGAATCATGACGAATGTATTCTACCTCAATCCATATTTTAACTTTATTAAAATATATATCTTTTTGGAGACCCCGAGGTGGCAAAACTGCATCCCCCTGCATTCCCGCCACTTTACAAAACCAGTTTGACTTGTATAATCGACTTGGAAAAGACAGATGTATGAGACATCAGTCAACATGTTTCCTGAAGAATTTTTTTTTTGTTTATTTAAGCCTACGCCCACGGGAGCCCTCCGAATTTACCCCATCCCCTCTCCGTATTTCGACTTTAAATTAAAAAAAATATTGTGTTTTAAAACCATCGGCAAGGCAAATTGCGTTTATTGGTATAATAAAGCAACTTTTATATCTATATTTTTATATTTACATTCATCATTATTGATATTATTATAATTATTATTAATATTATTATTATTATTATTATTACTGTTATTATTATTATTATTATTATTATTATTGTTCTGCCATTTGTAATAGTGCTCTAGCACAGTAAAGGCTATAACCCAACATGAGCATGCCTAGGATACCCTCTCCCTTTTTGGTTTTATGTATTCAAAAATAGTTTATTGTCTTTAGAACTCTTAAAAGATTACTTTTGTTTGTATTGATATCTTGGAATAGATTGAGGAGAAAATACTCTACAACTGACATGAAGAGGAGCTGTGGTACATTGAAGAACAGCCACACAGCCCTTTATTGATTCCACTCCATGTTAAATTTAAATATTTTTAGAGCCCAACCGGAAGAAAGATGCATTTCTACTACACAAAGTAAAGCCTCTTTGCATTCTCCTCTTGAAAAAAAAAAAAACATAGAAGGCATTGTTTTATATCTCATAAAATAAGTTCGTGTACGTGACGGTGGCCTGTCGAAGTTGCTCAACCGTTTATTTTGTTTCGACAATATATATTTAGAATATCGTCTAAATGATCTGAAACCCTCATCTGGAAAAGGGCACTTATTAAAGGCAGCATCTACACCATATATAGGAGGCCCTGGCACTGGGAAGAGGGGACTGAAGCTTGTTAAATTTCTTCGGACCAAAATTTTACATTGAAACTTTTTTGCTTTTCAAATTTACATCAAGAAATTTAACAAGCAAATAAACAAAATGGATTGCACTACAAAATGAAGGGTTTTTTTTTGGTAACGTTTCTTTTTTTTTTCGTTTTGTCACATCTGCCGGAATTCCAGGGGGTGCTGTCTATGGAGAATAACACACGCAGCACATCCCCCCCCCCTTCAGAAAAATCTTGCGGGTGCTTCAGCCCCCGCTTCCAAGTACCAGGGCCTCCTCTATATAATGTAGATGCTGCCTTTAATAAGTGCCCTTTTCCAGATGAGGGCTTCATTTAGACGATATTCTAAATATATATTGTCAAAACAAAATAAAGGGTTGGGCAACTTCGACAGGCCACCGTCATGTACACGAACTTATTTTATGCGATATAAAACAATGCCTTCTATGTTTTTTTTTTCAAGAGGAGAAAGTAAAGAGGCTTTACTGTGTGTAGTAGAAATGTATCTTTCTTCCGAATGGACTCTAAAAATATTTAAATTTAACATAGAGTGGAATCAATAAAGGGGTATTTTAGAGCTTACGTGTGGCTTTTATTCAATGTACCACAGCTCTTCTACATGTCAATTGTAGAGTATTTTCACCTCAATCTATTCCAAGATATGAGTTCTAAAGACAATAAACTATTTTTGAATACATAAAACCAAAAGGGGAAAGGGTATCCTAGGCATGCTCATGTTGGGTTATAGCCTTTACTGTGCTAGAGCATTATTACAAACTGCAAAACATCAACAACAACAATAATAATAACAATAATAATAATAATAATATTAATGATAATAATAATATTAATATAGATAAATATGAAATATAGATATAAAAGTTGCTTTATTATACCAAAAACGCAATTTGCCTTGCCGGTGGCTTTAAAACACGATATTTTTTTTTTATGTAGTGTCGAAATACAGAGAGGGGATGGGGTAAATTCGGAGGGCTCCCATGGACGTAGGCTTAAATAAAAAATAAAAAACTATCTTCTGGAAACATGTTAACTGATGTCTCATACTTCTGTCTTTTCCAAGTCGATAATACAAGTCAAACTGGTTTTGTAAAGTAGCGGGAATGCTGTAGGGAATGCAGTTTTGCCACTTCGGGGTCTCCAAAAGATATATATTTTAATAAAGTTAAAATATGGATTGAGGTGGGGTACGTTCGTCATGATTCATGTGCCAGAGCTTCATTAAAGCAGTAACCTGCAAAGCAATGTCTCCTGTAGATTTTCCAAGAGAAACAAATTAGAAACAAATAAAACAAAATTAATAGTGTTTTACCGATACCGAAATGCATTTTGCCCGTATATACCATAGATTACGGTATGGCAGACACACCAACAAAAGCGATACGAGAAGCCGATGGAAGCTATTGTGTTGAGATTGTGTTATCTCCAATGACATACCATTGATCGCTTTATTGTCCGATTCGTGAGTGTGACTGTGATATAGAGGTTGTTTTGGTCTCGTTTTAGCGCAATATCACGTCATACATTTTGACATATTTGCCCTCTTTCTAAGCAAATTAAGACACTAATACTGTCATGAAGCATATCAATGTTTTCGCTAATATATTCTCTTCCATGTAGAATGTTGACATTGTGTATTAATTGCTGTTATTTATAAAACAGTTCAGGATTCATGAAAAAATACTTTGTTTTAAATTATAATTTGCATAATTTATGTAAATTAGGTAATAATAAACAAGGATATCCCAATTATTTTATGACAATTTTCTTCCCTTTCTTACCCTAAGTCTTTATTTCCAATTTTAGGGCAGTTCTGGTTAAAAATTTATTCTGAAATACTTGTTTTTACTATATCGACATAATATGCAAATTTATGCAAATTACTTGCTTATTTGCATAGATACAGCGTGTCTCTTTGGATGAATCCTTTTCTTTTGACTCAAGGAACATTTGTGCCAAGTGGGACATTTGTACTAAAAAATGCAGCGTTCACCCCTTTTTTTGCAGTTAACAAGTCTACTATATGCAGGTGAGACAAAAATGAATATATGCACCACAGTATTACCCAAGGATCATTTGAACCAAGTGTGATCAAAATTGTTAAAGAAATAAAGAAATGAGAGCAAGTTGAACAAAAACTTTAACATTTTTTTAACAGACTAACAAACCAACCAACAGAAAAAGTGATTACTAGGTCTCTGCTGAACTTCGTTCAGGTGAGACAAAAATTTGCAAAAATTGCAAGGTGTTATTGTTATGCCACATTCCTTTCCCTGACATGATTTGTTACACTTACAAAACAATATTCAATTTTTAGTTTGAACATTTCTGTACCTTTATCATGATTGAAATCTGTTTGTTACAAGTAGCTTTACAAAATTAATCCAGCAATGATCTAATAAAAAAAATCTACATGCATTATGAAAGAGCACAAGTGTTGTGCATCAGTCATTGTTATGATCAATTAATCAGTTGTGGTCTAGTGGTTTTTCATCACTCTTGCCTTTCATTGAGAGGGTTGTGGAATCTCAGCCATGGCATTATTTCCTATAGCCCAGCAAGAAATCTATCCATATTGTGCTGCACTTAACACAGATGTAGTAAATGAGTACCTAGCAGGAATTCCTTGAAACAGGGTAATAATAACAACTAGTACCTTGAACACTGCACAGTGCATTAATGTGTTCTATAAATTGCATTATCATTTTTATTATAATGGTCAGCAACGATGACCAAAAAGTGAAGTCATATGATCATCAGAACAATAGACCTACCTGTCCATAAGTGCCTATGAGAAGTTCATTCTGACCATCCCAGTCTAAATCTGCTACACATGTACATAGCGCACAATCAAACAAGTCACTTTGCGGCAGCAATGTCTGATTTTGGAATCCTTCTTTCAATACATTCCTAGAAAAAAAATAGAATGGACAAAGCTTATCTAAATTAATTTTGACAATAAAATTGACAAGAGAATGAGCAATCTAATCATCATTATCTATTTTTGCCCAGGGCAATTATTCTTTTAAATGTGAAGATTATTTCAAGGAGTATGAGACAAGAGCATAAAAAAACTCTTAATTTAACATCTTACAATTTTATTGAACCATTTTTTTTCAGGAAAAATCAACATGACAGTTGTACAGTTCCATTGTTTAAGATTTTTTGTTTTTCCTTTATACACATGCCATGTCATAGCCAATACATGCAACTAGCATTTTTTAATGAAAATATAGTAAAAATATATTTTTAAATTACTTGAAAATGTGTGGGATATGTATACGAAAAAAAAATGAAATAAATATTTGTATTGTACATTAAATAACACTGAATAGTTTACACAGGTACATATAAATCGCTACATTTCTGTGATAAAAGGAGTAAAATGGCAAGTATGGGAAAGCTATTGTTATCACTTCCTGCATTTCTTTTCAGGGGAGATTAGTGCTGCAGACTTATTGTGTTTACTTCCTTGGCTTCCGTCTCATCCTATACAGACGCTTAGATTCAAATTATTGATTGAATACTTGTTTTTACAATGTTACATAATGCATCCACAATAAATAAAAACTGTGCTGCAAGCAAATGGAAAACAACTGTGTGAACATTAGGATGGATCAATATGACAGTAATATCAAAATATTTCTACCCACTGGGTAATACACGTAAAACAAAAGTAAGGAATCAAACCTTCAGAAATCAACCATTGTCATACCTTGATAAATTTTCATTAATCTCTCATTGACATATTAATTAATTTTTCTGCTTTTATTACAACCAACTTGACATCATATGAATTCCCCTTCAATAACAAAATTGTGAGATAGATGAAACAGAAAGTTGAATAAGGGCATAAGGATGGAATGTCTGGAGAGCAAATACCATGATCCTAAATATCAGAATCAATTGATCCAATCACAATTAAAAAAGGGTCGCTTTATGTCCCATAAGATATGGCCATTCATTTCACTGCTTCATAACCTTTAGCACCACATTCTGCGATTGATCATATCATGTAATTTAATGCTTTAGAAACATAAGAATCCATTACTATCATATCTACCTGTAAACAACTGCAACTTCTACAGCACTTGTGATAAGAATATTAAGATCATCATCTAAGATGGTATCATCGACAGTATCATCTTCCTCCTCTTTCTCTTGAATCCCTTCTTCTCTCCTCTCAAGCCAAGGTAATGCTGATTCCATGTGAGTAGATGATGTGAAGATACGTGAACATGTGATGGCACTATCATGGTTCAGCTCCCATTGGTTCATTACCTCTGATGAATGAATCACAAAATATCTTCATCAAAATGCAGTACAGATGATAGATAAGACAAGCTGGATATTGACATCAAGAAGACTCAAGCCACATGACGACGGATGGATGAATATAATCATTTTATATATGGAAGTTTGAAGATTAAAATTTAAAGCCTGTCTAAGGCTTTGGTAAAGTTACTTGAATCATTGAATATTACAATATTGCAAAGACGTAGTAGTCATTAAATGCATGTTTTACCCATTTCATAAATTTCTATGGCAATTCACAGGCAGTTGGAATTTGAATTCAAATCTAGTGGCCTCTCTCTTTAATGTTTTTATTCAAAATAGCCACTTGAGCACTTACTTTACATATTTAAGAAATGGAAAGTTACTGACAAAGATCATTATATCTTGAAATTTTCAGACCATTCCTTGCTTGAGACAGTCTTTCATATAAACAAAACAAAAATATGCAGATATTTTATTTTAATCGGGCACCTGATTAATTTAAACTTTGATGTAAAATCAATCAATACATCCAATAAAACACATTATTACTTTATATTCTTCACACTGCAATCGTTTTGGGCACATGCATCAACATGACCTAGCAAACTATGATTTACCAAGACTAAAGATAATCTTTAAAAGGATAAAACAATTATGAATCTTTCTGAAGGAATTTTTATTAATCAAAATGTGTTGTTCTAAAATTAACTGAATTAGAAATCAAAAGATATTTCTTTTTAGCAGCAACGATTAGTATCTTTAATTGCATTAACTTGAAAACTCCAAACATAACAGACCTTGGATCAGTCTTGTGAATGCAATATTATTATATAACTTTGATATTAAAAGATTCTTGGATTTTGATTGGTTGAAAGGTGATAAATATTGATCCATTTTAGGCTGCATGCATATATTTTCCACTGCACAGTGATCGTGCAATGGAAAATAATTTTACAGCATTCAAGGAATTATTTCTCATCAGAAAATATCTAAGGGTGATTCCATACGTGTCGTATGGGACATTTAGAGAACATTAGACATTTTTTGACAAGAAAAACAAAAAATATTCCAGTAACTAAATGTGATCATCAAGTACTACCAGAGTGGAGGGAAAACCAAGACTTAACATGATTTGAATTCACATCATGTATAATACAGATTTAAAATAGTAATGTGTCGTACGGACGCAGAAAAGTGGCTTTTTTAGAAACCTCAAGTTTGTACTCTAAAGTCTGTGAGTTGAACAGATAATTTTCACCGAAACCGAACTTAAATTGATATTCAATTACCCAAGAACAAACGCATCTATGAAAGAAAGCAAAATAAACATTCATGAATAAATAAAGCAAATTACAATTTTCGAGAACATTGTGGCGTACGGGACACTCAAAATGTGTCGTAAGGGACATCTCTAAATTGAAGCCAAACTTTCCTACTTTATGTCTCTTTGACTTCTTCAATCACTTTATTTGGCTGATGATAATGATAATCCTATCAAACTAAAGACATTCATTATGTTAGAAACCGCTTTTGGCTGAACATTTCTGTCAATATATCATAAAATAAAATAACGTGTCGTACGAGACACTTGTCTGTTGTATGGGACGCTTGTGTGTCTTACGGGACACCTGTGTGTCATACGGGACACTCGTGTGTTGAACAGGCACTTGCGTGTTGTATTGGACAGCCTGAATAAAACGATGAACTTTTTATCAATTAGAAGGGGAGCATTGTCCCTAAATTCTTCCTTTTTAATGAAAAAGCCTTTTAATAAGTAGTCATTCAGGACAATATAATTAAGTAACCTCAAAAAATATACAATCGGGAGCAATATATTATCATTTTTTTCATGATGGGAAATGTACAATGGTTCACAGCATTTTTACGAGCTGAAAAACTTGAGGTTTTGTGTGAAGTTATATTTTCGTGAATCAATTGATGATTTCCAATGCACTATTTAAATAATGAATGAATGAAACTGTTTGTGTAAATTATGGGGCAAAATTGTTATGATTTTTCATATAAAATGTATATATACATGATATGTCACAACTGTCACTTGAAATTCCACAAAATATTTTTTTTCTAAAGAAACGCGATTCTACTTTTTCAAACCTTTCTGCATTTCATGAAACCATATGGTTTGTTATATTTTCCAGATTTTTTTTCACAACTTAAAAAAGTAAGGAGTTTCAATACTGTATATAAAAAAATTAGCGATCATCAAGGAAAGTCCACATAGATGATTGATATGTAAATATTTTTTATTTACATCTTATAATAATTTCACATTAGCATGCAAGAGGAAGTCATCTTCCAGGCTAGGGTGAATCAATTACAAATGTTTTCTTTTCATGCTCAATGACAAAGAAATTAACCTGCTCTGACCAGTGAAAATCACCAGTTTAGCTGAAGGGATTCACAAAAGAATACGCCTACGTGAAGTCAATTAAAATGGTTAGAATCACCTATTTCATGTTCTATGTGGATAAATAAAGTACTTTTTCAGTTCACTTTATGTCAAATCAATTACTTATATTAAAATAGGCCTGCTATTTATAGTTTCTGAATCCAAATCCTGCAATTAAATGCAGTATATATTGTGTGTCGTACGGGACAACTTTTAATAGGACAATTATTGACAAATGTAGGGCAGTAATTAGATCCTTATGGGATAAATCGATCACCCATGGGTCAAAGATAGAGAAACTGATATCGTGAAATTGCATCATCAAAAATAAAATTGTGGGAAAAACTTTTGCATTTTCATGTGTCGTACGGGACACTGTCAAAAATAGGATCGGAAAAATCAGGGCCTCCCCTATTATGGATCATGAAAATGTTGTAGATATTATTTGGAACCATCAATGATACATTATTCCATTGACCCGCAATATTTTCAATCTTCTTGTGCTTTACCAATAATCGTTTCAGGCAGTGTTTGTACTTGACTATTTATTTAGCAAAATTATTGAAAATTGAAAATGCCATTGTTTCTCCCAAAAAAAACTATATCTGACTTCACTTTTGGTTAAAACCCATAATTTTCATAAAATTTAGGTATCATAGTAAAATATTACACTACTTATGACTTATTGAAAGCATGTTGAAATTTATGATATTTTTGAAGTTCTAGTGTGGAATCGCCCCTTAGTGTTCCAGAACAAATATCTAAATAATGATAAAACTTGAGGACCACAAAATAAATTCACTTGCATAAAGGGTGGTAATCTGATAAACCAATGTTTAACCCTAGTCGAAAGTAGAATTTTAAACCACACATCTATAGAATGCTGGGCTTCATAACATTTCTTCCTTATTCATGGTAGGTATAATGTACCAATGAATTCATTAAAATTCATTATTTTGTATATTCATTGTATTTTCTTAATCTGCCCATTTCAAAACTTAATTCAGTTTTGACAATTTTTTCCCAGCAGGATAAGAATAATTTCCAATTTGTGAATGAGTAGACAACTGGCACACCATTAACCCAGCTTTAACTAAATAAAGCATGGCTATCAGAATACCTATCAGTATTCCTGATCAGTAATTTATTGCTTGAATGCACTTGACATACCATTATTTCTTGTGTTAACTAACACAAGTCTTATATAGCCACTACGACATCCAACAACACTCAACCGTCTGCAGTCTTTGAGATTCCAACTGTCCAACCATAATGCACTGCAAAATCAATCAAGAAAAATCAAATTGAAATACAGTAAACTGGAGCAGGATCTTACTTTAATTTACACATTTATATTTAACTATCTTGAATGATTATGAATCTGTATATTTTCAAATCAGAATACATACCATGACACTCATAATTGTTAAATGTTACTGACCATACAATATTAAATAATATAAAAGTCAGGGTATACTTACACACATGGTAAATCATTAAATTCAGGAAAAATACTTGTCACTGGATGCTCAGAGAATCGACCACCAAGTTCCTTTAAAAGCAAAAATTAAAAGAAATTTTGAAAATCTAAGATTGAACATACCAATGATCTAATAATGGTGCATATGTATTATTCTAGATTATTCACAACAAAGACAACGCTTGGATTTATTTCCAGATCCACCCACAGAAACTCACTAAAAGAAAATGTACACCAGATTCATAAAACAAACAATACTATATGTCTCATTTCTCCTTTTCTGTATTAAAAACTGAACTAACAGCCTACAAGACTCTCCAATCTTCTAAAACATAGGGTGCTTTACAAAATGTTAAACCTACAAATGGCTTAATTAAACAGCTTCCCTCATGACTTTTAAGGATTAGTTTTGCTCAATTCCTCCTAGTTAATTTTGGGGTTTTTAGAACTACAATTAAACATAAAAATAATTATCATACCTCCCTATATAGGTGAACTTGATTGTCAGACCCGGTGAGAAGGAAGACTATCTCTTGTTCACCATCTTCAAGAATCCTATCAATAAATATAAGAAGGAAATATGCTATTAATGATTAATTTCTATTATAATAGTGAGAGAACATTTCATAAATAATTCAATCAACATGGTTCTGTATTTTAGACTTGTTAACCATGCATTGGTGTATTGTACTACATATGATAAGGCATTCACCAAAGAATTTTAATCTAGGATATAAACAAGGGTTCTCTCTAATAATGATAATTATAATTTAAAAAAACAGGAGGAACAAAATACTCCTGAGATATGAACCTTTAAAAATAATGTAAACTTGGACACAGGCAAAACCCAAGGTGCATACTTCCAGGGCTCACTGCACTATATTGTAAGGCATGAGCGGTAATCCCAAGGGGGAGAGGTGGACTGAAGAGAAATATATGCAAAGTAAATTCACTATTCATTCAATTACAGAGATGTACTGGTAAGTCTTGAGGTCTGATTTTTTAATTTCTTCCATGAAAGAATTATTTCATCACTTGAGATGTCAGTCTGAAGATTGAGAACCAATGAGGCCTCTTTCTTAGAGTCAATTACAAGTGGGGCAAGAAAACATTTAATCCAAGCACTAGTGGGATAGGCTAAGTCAAATTTGTAATCTGCACTGAAGAGGGTATTGGCATAACCAACAGTTTTGAATCAGATATTTTCATAATTTGAGCCTTACTGAACCTATTCAGTGGTTAAATTCTTGCTCTTAGATAAGTCTTCATGTGCAACAGAAGCAGACATTTTAAGCAATGTTGGAAATTCTAAAATTCATTTTAAACTTTTGATCTCAAGTTTTCATCAACACACTTAATAACTGATCAGGGCTCTGTTGTACAAATAGTTGTAATAGACTCAAATCAAACTCAAATTACATAATCTCTTTGTTTTAAAATTTGAGATCAATCTCAATATGAGTATAAATTAAAGCTATCATAACTCATTATTAGAAGGGTTCTAACTCTTTTCTTCGCAACCAATATCTAAAATTTAAAACAAAAATTTAATATCAATATATATCATTTTATACACTAGTAGATGAACAAATATTTTAACTTTTATCTCTAAGGAGGATAATGCATATTAAAGTGATGAGTATCAACCAATCTAGAAAACTGTGCAATCTGTTTGAGGACAGACTGAGATACAGAGATCAAGTTTGGATTATTTGGAAATTAAAAACATACAAAGTTACTAAACTCATTACAAGATTAATCAATCTGCTAATAAAGATATCTTATTGTTCTTACTTGGTGTGACAGAGATAGTATGGGGTGAAATCCAGCTCTATATTGGTCCACATCTCTGTGTAATGAAAAAAAAAAAAAAAGATAATTAGCAACACTCTGGATTAATAAAGAATAAGGAGGATTTATGAGCATGTCAGCTGTACTTTGCTTTTCTCACAATAAACTAAACAAATAATTTCAAAAGTTGTCACAAAAAACAAATTTTGCACCCGTATTATCCTGGTATATAAAGGAACTTAATAAAATGCTGCATCTTATTTCAAGTCAAACTTAAAAAGTCAGAGAGCAATAATTTACAAAGAAAGCAATACAGTATACTCCAGTAATTGTGAAAACATGAAAATGAGCTGAAAAATTGGTATGTCTAACTTTGCACATGCAGAAATGAACAAGACATGTATGTTAATTAATGATACCTTGCAAAATGACCTTATATTGACAAATTTCCTTACTTAACAATACCCCATATCTTACCAAAACCACATGCCACTTAGTGATTTTTTTTATAGATTCTTTTAAAATTGATTTGTGATCATACCACAACTGGAAAGCATCTTTAATATGCACTCACGTGCTATACTGTCAAGTACATACTCAGATCCTTTGTCCCATGGTGCATAAAGGTTAAGTATATGAGAAGGATGATCAGTCTCTGCATCCTAATGAAAGAGAACAACAAATTAAAAAACATTCCAATTTGAATTCCAAAATTAACTTCACTGATATCTAATTCAGCCATTTCAGAATACCTCTAATTTATCAGGAAAAGCAAAAAGATATGTTACCAGTAAATCTATTCATATGTTTAAGCTACCCTAAATTCCCAGTAATTTACATCAAGAGAAATGTTAAGCTATAGATTCCTTGCAAAAGTCATTGTGGTAAGAATATGAAAAAGCAAATAAAAATGAAAATTAGGATTAAGGAAATTCACCAGTGATAAAAGGAGGGATTTAAAATAAAAAGAGACATGAAGGATCTGACATTAATGAAATTCAAACACTGTCAGCATATTTCAAGAAAGACAGCTTGTTAAAGCTGATCATCCTTTAGTTTGATCTTGTATGTTCTACTTGACATTTACACTTCAGATCATAAGACATAATCAAGGCATGCTCATACCTTGGCAAATGTAATTCCAATGATGTATCCTCCACCATCCTCCATAAGACGTTGGTAGGAATCGATTGAGATTATCTCTGCATCATCTAAAGAACAAGTCATAATATTTGGAAATACATCATCTTATAGACCAAAGTAACTGATTTTGTAAGAAATGAGAGAACTAGTTGGAGAGATACAATCTTGATAAATCATTTATATTCATATAAAAGGATTATTATTGAATGAACATAGATGTTCTTTGTAGGTTTGCATGGTGGAGTTTATAACGTGGAGAAGGTTTACGGTTCACCATGTGTAATAGGAAGAAGGGAAGGAAATACAAGCAGAAAGATTGACATGGAAAGAAGAGATAGGATGAAAAGAAAAAATGAACATACTTTAAAAAATATCTTTATGCAACTGAATCTCTGCCTTACATTCGAAGAGGAATGTGCAAATTGTTCTTATTAAGTCACATGCTTTATTTGATGTAATTAATGGTCTGTCATATTGAAAACAATAAGCAAATACCTTACCATTATACACTAATGATGATATCACAATCTTTAAAAATGAATGATTAATTCTGATTACTATTTAGTATGCAGAGTAAAATAAGCAATTTTTTTTAATGAATATTTTTCCAATTTCAAAAGTCCAACATTGCCAACATCTTCATTTCTGTAAATATTAACCAATAACCATTGCTGCATATGAAACAAACAAAAAATATGAATACACTGAAAAATATATTGGATGAGATTAAAAATAGATGAAGTATTGTATAGGCCTATATTGGTTTAGAAGTATACACCCACACCCAACAAAGATATCATATAATAGTTACCTGGAATTCCTGCAAAGTGGATTTCTTTGGCTACAGGTTGAAGCTCAGTCTTACCCCTCTCTGCCATGTATTCTAGAGAGACTACTTTATCTTTGAGTGGAGCAACCAACACCTTACCGACTCCTCCAGGGTAGGCCAAGGATGTAAGACCATAGACGTTGCTCTGACAGGGTATGGAGGTGAAATGTGCCTCATGAAATCCATGTCTTTCAGCCATTTCAATCTATATGACATTGTAAATCAATAATACCAGGGTTCAGGTTTTTAAGGGTGAGGGCATGGTAACCAGGCAGGGTGGGAAATCATTTTTTTTTCTAAGGGCAATTTTTTTTACCTTGTGGCAATTGCTAATCTTAGGGGGATATTTATTCTCTTTTAAGGGCTACTTTTTGCGCAAAAAGTATTTAGTGAGCACTGTAAAGACATTTTTCATTATTTACCTACCCTCAAATTCTGTCAATATTTACATGTATGTTCTGCTGTACATAGAAAATCATTATTCTAAACTTTCTTGAATACATAAATGGCAGATTTTGGGGAGATTTTAGAAAAGATGGTCACCCAAAAGCATTTGATTTCGAGAATATTACAGGCGATTTTGGTTTACATAAGGGCAAATCACCTATTGGCCTCATGTATTTCCTATGCTATAACCAGGGGAAGTATCATCATTTAACAACAAATGAAGGATTGCACTGAAAAAAATTAAAACAAAATCTGATTCAAGATGAAGATATGATATTTAAAACCCCTGAACACCCCCCCCCAAAAGGCCTTAGTGTACTACACATACGAAAAAAGAGTGCAAAGCATATTCTCACATAAATGTAGTAAAAATTGTAAAATACAGGAAAAACAGGGTACTGGGCAAGGTTGTAAAGGACGCAGGACAAAGTGGGGGGAATATGGGACCATTCCTTGAAATTTGGGATGTGTGGTCAGTGGTCACCCTGTCTAACACAAGGCTTGGCCTGAGTATATGCTTAGACATGTTAGAATTCTGAAATTAAGACTTTTTAGATTGAGCCTTTGACATTTTTTATTCATTTATTTATCTATTTTGGTATAAAAAAAGATTGCACATAGCAGCCTTAAAGCTGAATTGCATTCAATTTACAATGATTGATACAACAGTGAATAACATTAAGAACATTGAAATAGTAAGTAACTAAACTCTGATCTAGATTCAATGATTATTAGTTATATAATAAAAAAAATGAATATGATAATAAAGATTTTATAGTATAATTTAATCCTGTTGTTTTGTGGTGTATAATTATGTCTAATAATTATGTCTAATAATTATGTCATCTGTCATGTAATTCATAGAGGCCTACTTCATGCAAACCAATTTAATAGTCACCTCTGCTGCAATCATTATACTATAATGATCATAGCCGAGGCAACCGACTGGCCTGCATGGATTAAGGTATTTTTCAGTGCAAGTATAAGTATTAAGGATAACAAAATTGGGGACATAGAATTCATACAATATGAGTGGAAAAAAATAAAGGTGTAACTTTCTAGTACTGACAAAAAAATGATAAATTGCATTGACAAACAGCATAGATATATAAACTACTTCAGCCCAAGATCACAGAACAAATTTTTAGCACTCTCAATAATAACCATAATTGTAGACAGGAATATTTTTCTGGCAATTTATTGAAAAATTTCTGACATTTTACTACCATCCCCAGTCCAGACATGAAGGTGATGTAGCAACATGGGCTCAGCCCCACCAATTTCCCGGGGTTAAGCTTAGCCTACTTCATTTTCACACTACCTTTTAGCAAAGTGGGCTAGCATGGTATATAGTACGGTACTATCTGGCCCTGCAAAAAAGTAGGGTGCCAGTGTGCCAGCATAACTTTCTTATTCAAGCTACAGTATTTCTTTCAAACTCACCATTTTAGCGGTCACTTTTGTTTTTCTTGTTTTTCCTCTCTCACTTGCTCACCATGGCATGCTCACTAAAAAAATTTTATGACCACATTTGGGGATTCTTTTCTAATGTTAACTTTAACACCGGGCGGGACTTTTTATTGGTTTAACTAGATCTAGATCCAAGTAGTTGTTGTTGTTCTTTGTGGGTCATTTCCACACCCAAATTATCTCCTTGGTATACTCTCGGTGTGTCTGTCACAAGGTTGATGAGCTGCTAGGTACTATTTGCTTACATGTAGATACTGGTGCTAGAAGTTGGCATTGGTGCTTTTGATGAAGCGAGCCAAAGAAGATGCTATTATAGATTGCATTTGGGGTGACAATTTGGGGTTAGTCCCAAGGAGGGAAAAGAGGGATATATCTCGAAGATAGGAAGGGGTGCTTGTCCTTTGATATCCAACGTCAATGGATTGCATCATCTCCTCTCTATACGACTTGTGGAGTGGGCAGTGAAGAAGGACATGTTCAAGTGTCTGCCTGTCATGTTCACAGTCGCATGTGGGTGTAGGGCATACACGAGGGAGTACTTTGTGCATATGGTCTCTGAGCTTAGTCTGTCCAGTTAGCATCCTCATGATCTTGACCTCTGTGGACCTATCATATTTACTAGAGGCTTTCTTTCTAGTGACATTTGGCTGTAGCTGATGGGTCCATCTACCCTTGGTGTTTATATTCCATCACCTTTGCCAGAATCTTACAGTGTTCTTCTTGATGTTCTTGGTGATACTTGCATACAGTATGAAGTGGATGAAGAGGGAGGTGGAGCATTGCGTGCATGGTAAGCAGCATCCTTCGCCAGTCTGTCTCCAATTACATTTCCCTGAATTTCAGCTTGACCTGCAATCCAAGTTATACTTTACAGAAATTCCTCTATTGTGTAGAATGGAAATGTTCTTGCTAGTATTTGAGATGATTTCAAGAAGTGAGGCTCAACAGCAATGTCGATGGCTGCCATTTCTCCATGAAAACTAGTGGAGTTACTCGATATTGGAACACTGAGGAGAGTAGGGTTACTGTTGAGCCCTGTCCAGTATATGACAACACCTGCACCACAAGGGCCGGGATTGTTCAGAGCAGAGCCATCAGTAAAGATGACAGTGTCAGAGCAGATGTCCAGGAGAAAGTCAGTAGCAAGCTTATGCTTTATCCTTTTGCTCATTAGTTCTGCTGGCACTATTTCCTAATGATTCCCAGCCAATGCAGACTTCCACCATTCTGTGAAGGATGCTCACCACTGACTCTGTGGGTGGAGATCCTGGGCTATCCATGTCCAAGTTGATGTTGAAGTCTTTTATATGCTTTTCACACTGCACTTTTTGTCCTAAATTGGTGGGGCTAAGGGGGGGTCTTAGCCCCACCAATTTCCCGGGGTTAAGCTTAGCCCACTTCGTTTTCACACTACGTTTTAGCAAAGTGGGCTAGCACGGTAAATAGTACGGTACTATCTGGCCCTGCAAAAAAGCAGGGTTAGCCGGCATATTGCGGTGCTAGCACCACAATTGCGGTGCTAAGAGATGCAGTGTGAATCGAAACCGGGCTAAGGAAAAGTGGGGCTAAGCATTAGCCAATCACAGAAGTCGAAATTGCACGTTAATCACGCTCTGTATGGTAAAATCATCAATATTAATGAGCTATGTGATTGCCCGGGGTTAAGGCGTTAACCCCGGCTAAGCAAATAGTATGGGGTTAAGAAAGACAGTGTGAATCGAAAAAAAGATAGTATGGGGTTAAGGATAGTCCGGGGTTAAGGATAGTATGGGGTTAAGGAAATGCAGTGTGAAAAGCATATTAGAGCTCTAATCATTAAACATAGAGGTGAGAGTCTTGGTCCTAGCATGAAGTCAGGCCGGGTCAGACAGCTCAACAGGAAACTTTGCACCATCATCTTGAAACTGTCATTATTCTCTTTACAAAGAATGTAGTAGTAGAGAGTTCTGGCCAAGTTTTCTCGAAGTCTGGTGTCAAGTGGCAGAGTGTGGGAAACAACTTCGACAGCATCTGATGAGCAGTGCATGATAGTACCTGTGGCCATACGTAGAGCAAGATTCTGAATCCTTTCAGGGCAGCAATCGATCTTACAGTGCACCACACTGGGTATGCAAATTCTAAGTGTGGGCGTACAAATGATGAGTATAGTGAGTGATTGTATTACAGACAGGCCTTGTATTACCGAACGCACGCATCATACGCATCAGAAAATAAATTCATACGCTCAAAATTTTGCAACATCCTTCCAAAGAAAACTTGAATAGAAATTGATGAAAAATGGTCAAAAACACATTTTCAAAGTCTTAATATTCTATAATATAATACAATATAAATAAAATATGGTCAAAATAGCTCATAAGTGGTTTTTGTTGTTTTCTCAACCTTTAAGGCCATAGTCATAGAAAACACACGTTCGGTTATACCATACCTTTTTCAAGTGACCAAAATATTCATGTGCGAAGAGGGGTCCGATTAAAAGCTAATATCGTAAAAAGGAAAAACGATTTCGGCAAAATTTTCACATATTTATATTTTGTAGGTAATTGTGTATTTATGGTGAAAGTTTGGTGAATTTTATGAGAATAATGTGTTTGATATGATTGAATTAATGAAAAGTGTTCGGTAATACGATTCACTACCATTACAGGAGGAGCATTGCCATTGAGCTATATAAGTATATATAAACAAGTCTAAGTTAAAAAGTAGGCTTAAGTTAATTAACGTTAGGGGTCTAATTAAATTAGACCAAAAGTTTCAGTCTCTGTATTTTGGTTGTTCCGCTGAACTGGATGGGGATGATACTGATACTGATACTGATAGTAAAATGTCAGAAGTTGTTAAATAAATCCCCAGAAATGACGGTTATTCCTATCTAGTATGACTATGGTCTAATTTACTTATTTTTGGAATAGACCCATTGCCTTGCCCTTGATCTAACCAAAATTTTGATAGATTCGGTCAAACCTTACTATACTTACACACTTGACTAGCTTGACACAGGCACAGCTCAGCTCCCGGCTCTGCCTCTAAAACTCTCTCTACCTTTCTCACGTCACCGTGCTCGCTCTCCTCGATGATCCTCCTCGCGGAGCTCCAGCTAGGATCAGGATGGGGGTACGGTGCACTCGATCGCCGGCGTGGCCGGGGGCTTTGCCATGGCCATGCCACTCGATGAACTCGACTCATGTAGACCGTTGCCGTACGTAGACGTGTAGCATGAGCATTACGCAATCATCATGGCGAGCAAGAGCACTGTCGCTAACACGAGGATGGAAACTACTCATGAGGGAGCAGAGAACTCACAGCAATCTGAAGAATTTCGTTCAGTAAAACCCAAATCCAGTCGAAAGAGAAAGTTGACAGAGGAAAAAATGGTCACAGAAACACAAGAAAAGACAGAGAAAAGGCCGCATTTTCCTCCATTAAAAGGAGCACGATTACTCGTAAGTAATTATTGTCCCACCTATTGAAGTTAATGTTAGCAGTTAGATCCTACTCCTAGGCTCTGACGACTATGTCAATACTATTATTTTTTACTATCTTTTCAAATAAAAGTAACAAAACACGAGTGGGGGCTGGGATGGAGGTAAGGGGCATGCAAGTAACAATTTATTTTTATTAATATTAGTTTATGTTATTATATTTATAATTCATCTAGACCAGGCCCACTCCACTCATTCTCCTTTAATGTTTGGACCTCATTGGTACTAGGAGACCTCATTGGTACTAGGAGTCTCCTAGTACCAATGAGGTCCAAACATTAAAGGAGAATGAAACTCTTGGAGCAAGTTAGCTTTTGTGAAAGCAGAAAAATCAAAGAATAAGATCATCAAAACTTTGAGTAAAATAGGACTAGCAATAAAAGAGTTATGAGCATTTGAATGTCGAGATCACTAATGCTATGGAGATCCTCCCATTGGCAATGCGACCAAGATCTGTGATGTCACACACGTACAACTCTCCCATTCGGACACTGAAAATATACCCCAAAACATCTCTTTTTGCTCATTCTAATCATATGACAAACGATTCATCAATGATATAAATAATGTTGTGAAACCTCTGTACTTGTCATCTCGTAAAGAAAACACCTAACCTTGTGATAGACTCTATAAAAGTGAGAATATAAGTGAAATAAGTACTAAAGTAATGAGGGAGTTGTACGTGTGTGATATCACAGATCTTGGTCGCATTGCCGATGGGAGGATCTACATGGCACTAGTGATCTCAATATTCAAATGTTCATAACTTTCTTATTATTCATTCAATCTTCCTCAAACTTTCAACAATATGTTTCTTTGATTTTTCTCTTTGATATGTTGTCAGCTAGTTTCAAGGGTTTCATTCTCCTTTAACATGTATGGACCTCATAGGCGACAATGCGTTAAAAACAGGTTAGAACTTCTAAACGTACTGTTTCCTGCACCCAAGTATGATATTACTCCCAAACAGGGTAGGAATTAATTTTTTTTTTTTAGGGGCTACTTTTTTTTTTACATTGGGGCTACCACTGAATATCTTGGGGCTATTTTCTAATTCATGGGGCTACTTTTTATCGCATATCAGCAATTACCTTTTGACATTCCGAGACTCAATGTGATGCCTAAAAGCTCAGAACATTTTTAATTGTAATTACTGTAGGCTACAGGCCTTACAATAAACAACAGTGATCCCACCAGAGCAGTGGCGTACCTAGGATTTTTCACAGGGGGGGGGGGGGGCAAATTCGTCCGCCCAAAAATGTGACAAGCAAAAAAAAAAAAAATAAGTCTTCAAGATTTAGTACGAGAAAAAATTGACAAGCAAAAAAAAAAAAAAAAAAAAAAAGTGCATGGGTTGTGACTCGTCAGGGGGAGTAGACTGCCCCCCCCCCCGTAGGCGTAGGTACGCTAGTGCACCAGAGCTTCAGCTTCACACACTTCAGATTCGAGAAAAAGTGGCCCCAAGACTTTATTGTCGATTGTCTCTGTACAGTACTGTTTCTTTTTCTGTTTCTTTTTTGGCTTATCCTTCTCAACAGTATCTCGATTTGGAGAGGCTTCTGGCGCTGGCTCTGGCCGTTTGGCAGAGCCAGGTTGAACTCGAATTAGAAACTTATCCATCTCGCACTCCGACTCGACGATGTCGATAATTAGCGCTGTCACAATCACTAGCTGATCGCATACAATTCTGTGCATGTCTACACATAATATACCGTACGATGCACGTGGTCTCGTTACCAGCTGTGCAGTCTAATCGTGCACGCGTACATGTACATAAGCCATGCGGCAAGTGCGTCAATAATTCTAAAAACCCCGTGCTAAAGACTATGCGTACTCCGCATCCCATATTGCATTGCGCGTTTATTTTACAATCGCGAAGCTTCCGGTGTTACGGAAGGTTCGGATATTGCATCGACCGTTCAACTTAAAGCTGGCAAGGGCGATATAAAAGATGCGCTTGCTCCGCCGCCGGAGAACGTAATTATGTGAAGAATTTTTTACATTGTCGATGGTATTTTATTGGGGCGATTCTGAAATAAAAAGTCGCCCCAAAGCATTGGGTTTTGAGAATTTTTAGGGGCGATTTGGGCTGTCATGGGGGCAAAATCGCCCGTCGCCCCCGTGTAATTCCGACCCTGATCCCAAAATATGAGTTTTGTCCTCGTTTGTTTATCATTTATTAAAAGATTGCCCATTAAATATATTCCTATTCCTAATTTGAATTTAATAAAATAAAGGGAAACTTACATTTGAGTCATTTTTCGATCTTTTTTTGGCAGTCAGTCCGGTCACCGTCGAGTGCGATCAAAGCGGTATGAAGCTGATTTTCAGATCACGTGATACGTGTGGTCATCACCTGATCAATCGACTATCCTTTTTTAAAGACCGCAACAATTATAAATTTTATTATAAAATATATATAGAATGAATAATTGCATGATATTATATATATTTCTACAATTAAAAATATTTTGTGATATGAATTTAATATTTGACGTAAAAATCGCTATTTAACAAAATATTTATTAAAAATAAAAAATCAAACAAAATAAAAACGCCTTGGACACAGTGCAAAAAACCTAACAATTTGGCCGCGTTCTTAACAACTATCGTAAGGGGCGCTCTATTTATAAATAAAGTTGCATATGTAGCTGTCTACCGCGACAGGAACAGCCGCAGAATTGAAGCCAGAAGCGTGGGAAATTGCCAGAAAATTCAAGAAAAGAACCGGTGAGTACCGATTTAACAGTACTAATTTATTAAGTAACATTTATTGAATCATTACAAGATTTATTTTTTAGTAAAACAAAGCTTAGTTCTAAGCTAGGGCGGCCCAAATGCACGTGAGTGGAGTCCCAGTTTATTAGCACGGGTAAGTATTGGGGTGTCGCCTAGAGTGACCAGGCCCACTCACACTTTTGCGAGGTCATGGAGGTTAGTAATTTAGTATATTCTAACACTTTAAAGTAACAGTTATACGAATCTCGCACAACCATCGTGTTTTTGTAGTGGATTTTAGAGTTGTCGTTAACATCGCTTCATAACGTGAATGATTGTTAGCCGAAACCCATTCCGCTACTCACCAGGGCTTTTTATGGTATAAAAAAGTGTTCCATTTTCATTTTTTAACATATTTTTTTAATTTAAAAGGACACAAAAAGAGCAAAATCGCTTACCTCCGCCTAGCCAGGCGGCTTCTTGAGAGTAAAAATCATTTACTAACATAGGCTTACTCTAAACGAAGCCAGGCAGTCCTCCCTATTCATCTGCATGTACCGCAAAAAACCCTGAAACTTTCGCCCCCGAGATTTCTACTTTCCTTCCAAAAGATCTAGCTCTAAATCATGTACATAGGATAAAACTTCATTTCCGACATTTCTACGCTCTAGTTGTTATTTTAAAACAAGAATTCATCAAAAAAATGAAAAAATATTGTGAAAAGACGGAAGAGACTTGCCCGATGTTTACGCCGCCATCTTGTTTCTTATTGTACTTCCCCAATGTTACGCAACGCTCGCGTTTCTTCGTACCTCAAATATGCATGTAAATATGAGAAGGATTTTTTTTTTTTTTTCAGTCCAAAGTTGGGGGTGCGGTTAATCCACGGGTGCGGTTTATAGTCCGTTACTTACGGTATACTATTGACGACGTGCACGTTGATGTCTATTGAGTAAGTTAGACCTTCATTGTATCGAGAAATAAATAAGCTGGCATTCACCTCAAGTGATGTTCGTGCAGACTCCACTCCACTTCAAACCGCATCAGTTGGACCTGCGACCCTCGCGCATGCCCATGTGATATTTTGAAATCGGCAGCGAATAATATGTTTGAGGAACTCCATGCTGGCTCTAAATCACCAATTTTGAGGCTAACCTGAGAATGGATATGGAGTTATTTAGAAAAAGTAAAAAAGAATCAAGTTATATGATGATTTAGCGGTAATGGAATCTGACAGTGTCAAACAGTCAAGCATTTGTTCTAAAGAAAAAAGAAAATAAGCCAAACATTGCCAACCTTATTTTGCCACACATAGAGTACCAAGAGAGAACAGGGTTATATCATAAACTTGTTCTTTGAAAAAGTACGCTAGACGGATTTAAAGTCTATTTCTGTCAGGGGTATACATGTATAGCCTATGGTCCACTGACACTTCGTCTGGCTCTGCGCTATCGATCCCCTCTGTCAATAGACCAATGACAGCCATAGGACTCTTAGTGGTGGAGGTTCGACCAACGCTTAACTACATCGTCTATGGAGAAAAGGTTACGCAAGCACCTTCCTTGATTACTGCTTAATTCTCCCTTTTGATGGGCAGAAAGAGGCACAATAATAAAGAGAAAATCAGGTTCTTCGATCGTTCACCATCATGTGTTCCCAGGATGATCTTCGGCTGCTCTAGCATTCCCTTTTCAAGGGCAATGTTGAATTGTCTACTCTAGATAAAGCACAGATTCACCTATTTAAGTGGATTTTGGGTCTACCAACAACATCAGCCGACGAAGCAGTATATCTTCTCACTGACATAATCCCAATTGGCATGTTGGTCACCCAGGAAAAGCTCCTACTCCTGGGACAGATCTTGAGCACTGACATGGACAGGATAGAACGAAGGATGCTTCTTCATGGTGTCTGTGCCAACACCAAATCTATACAAGAATGGCGTGCTGCTCTTCAACAACTCAGCCTTCCACCACTTGATGAACTTGTAAGGAATCCCCCTAACTACCATCTATGGAAGCGAATGGTTCAGTCGTGGACAGCCATCACCATCCATGCTCAGATCTCTTGCCAAGTCTATCTGACCCAAGCCAGGCTCGCCAAGATTGGCAAAGCACCTGATGATTGCTGTCGTCTGTGCATGTCAGCCTGCGAGGATGTGGAACATCTGGTTGCTACCTGTCCAGCCATAGTACCTGTCCGACAGGACCTTATCCAGCAGGTTAAGGCTAATCCCAACACCAAGCAGTTTGGACCATGCTTTGAAATTACCCCTGCTCTTTTTGTAGAGTCTGTCCTTTTTTTACCTCCTGGGCGTATCAGCAACAACACAAAAGCCCAATTACATATGCATATTCTATACTTCTTACGCAACCTCCACACAACTCGTCAAAACTTACTCAGTACTTCTTCATGATTGCAACTTTATAGAGCCTTCAATGAATTGGGGCCCTTCCAACGGTGCCATTGATCTCCGACCTTAGCGGAGGAAGAACACAGGAGAGAGAGAGAGTTTGTTATACAGCTGAGCGTACAAATGCACCAGCCAATCATGTTCGTGTTACCATTTTTATTTCATGAAACTGAGAAATGCCCAATCTAATTCTGATATCAAGTCTTGGGTCACTTTACTTCAGAGTTAGTAATTGTGTACACTTTTTTAAAATTTTTTTTAGATGCTTAGTGCCTTGAAAATTTGTGAAGAAAGTATGTCTGAAAGTGGTTGAATTTGTAGAAAATGGATGAAAGCAGTCATGAAAAACAGTAAGCAGTCAAAGAAGAATTGCCATTTTTACATGTGCTTGCCGGAAGGGGAAAAAAGTACTACATCTTCTGAATTTGGAAGTTAAGTAGCCCTGAGACTTCTGATATTTGAAGACTTCCAAATTCAGGGTTTGCCTGAATATTTCTTGTATGTCTGGCATGTTATTGTTTGCACAAATATTGTAATTGTACATCTTCCTTGACTTTCAGTGTCATAGGTACATGAAGTTGGCATAGATCTAAACACAAAGGAAGAAAGGTTTTGTCACATATACAGTACATGTATGCCTGGAAAATACACCTTTTTTTTTAGGCTAACCAACTTCATCAATGGAAGGGCATATGCTATATGCCCAATCCCCTGAACTCTTTGGTGATTTGACTGAGAGAGCATCCTTGGAATTGGTAGTCTACAGCTTAGTTCTAGAGACAAAATTCAGTTTTATCAAGCTGATTTACCAGTCTACAGCTGAATTTAATATAAGAAATAGCTTTATTTTTGCCTTGCTTCCCACACCATCACTTGAAGTCTGAAAATATCTATCTTCTGTGTAAATAGTGTGGACTGAAGTGAGCAGTCAATACACAAACTTAATTAGCACTAATGCAATCATTTGCACACTGTCAACTAAGTTTTGTCTCTAACTTCATTTGTTTTTCCCTTGTAGTTTATCTGAAGTGGAATTCAGCGTAACTGTACTTTAATTAATTTTCCTTTTCTTTTTTTCTTCTTCCCACAAGGATGGCAACACTGATATGAGGAAGATTCCTGTTCCTGCCAATAGATATACACCACTAAAAGAGAATTGGATGAAGATATTTACACCTATTGTTGAGCATCTCAAATTACAGATCAGATTTAATCTCAAAACAAGACATGTAGAACTAAGGGTAAGTTACATTGACTTGAATAATATAACCTTCTAATAAAAAACAGCAGCCACAATTTTTTTTTCCATATTCTTCTGCTAAGGATAGATCTCAATTGGCAACACAAATTATACATGAAGAGGGAAATGGATGAGGCTTTCATTGTAATACTATCATTTAACATGTAGAACATCTATTTTCAGTTTCATTTATGTGTACCAGTGTAGATCTTTGTTTATAATCTTACCTAACTATTTTGTTTTTGTATACTTGCTTAAAAATAGTGATATCCTGCCCCTGTTGTCTATTTCAGATGCTAGGGGGTTGTAACATAGAGAAATATACTTAATGTTGATAATTGATTATATATTTTTTTATGTTACAGGGCCGAGATCATGCATTTGCAATGATATTTTCAATTCATTGAATAATTCAACCTAGACTATGCGACCATTGTAATGAACGATGCCAGCACAAACAATTATCAGACAATTACAAAAGTAACCATCAGATTCTTGTTATTGTCAGCCAATCAATACATGTATATGTACCAAGGAAAGTTGTCAAATCTGAAACTATGTTAGATGAAAAATTTAGATGAAATGCGTCCAAATGGGGTATTCCTTCTTCAATTCAAAAGGCATTAAGTACACAGATACAGTTGTAAAAGGCTCCTATCCGATTCCAGTTGCTAAGTTGCCTTTGCTCATGCAGGGCCTAACCTGTGGAATTCTCTTCCACAGAGTTTGAAAACCCAGACTATAGTGACCACCTTTAAGGGCAACCTGATAGACATTGACTTATTGTTCAGACATGTATTTTATGTAAATAGTTTTTGTGTTCTGCTCTGAAGCGCCTTGAGCATCTAATCAAGATGGAAAGTGCGCTATACAAATCTCATGTATTATTAGTATTAAGTAGATTATATCTCAGCAAGAGTCAGCGGTAACAAACACATGTGGGTTTGTTAATTATAAATTGCTTGTCCTTTGAAGTGCATATCTCATCATTTACTCTTTTCTTGTCATACATTTTTTTTTATCTCTTTTTGTTCCAGTCTTCAGAGCAAACTCAAGAAATAAGTTCCCTTCAGAAAGGACATGACTTTGTTAGAGCCTTTCTCTGTGGCTTTGAAGTAGAGGTAAGAAAATGAATTATGATTAAATACCCAGATCATAGTTTGACTAAGCACAGAAGCTTTGATGGGTAATATATCTAGGATTAATAAAATGTTGTTGGCAATATACTTTTTTTTTTGGGGGGGGGGGTGCAAGGCAATATGGTTCAATTTAATATTTTTTTTAAGTTTGAAACTTAGCATTACAATAATATATCCCGTGTTCCCTTGGTAAAACTCATGATAGTTGACAAAACTCATGACATGATATTGAAATTCATGAGCTGTGCTAGATACACTGAAACTCCCTCCTAGTCTGAAAAAAACCATTACGTTTTTGCCGTAATCATTACGTTTTTTCATTCAAATTACGGCATTATGGTTTTTCTTTTCAAATTACGTTTTTTGACAATTTTGATAATGTGTGTACATAATTGTATGTATGTGGAGTGCGTGTTGAGCCCGAGATGAGCCTGGTACTTGCGCGTGCGTAGTCGCCTGCCGGCCGGTTTTCCAACGCATTTTAATAATTTGATAGCGTGCACGTACATATACGTTAGTTGAATATGCGAGCGGCATGCATGGTACGAATCGCGATGTATAGCGACTGGTAAATACGTCTGTAAGGATGATGACGTCATCCACGATGGCAACTTACGATGACAAACGAAATGATCGAGGATGATTATGTTTTGATCATCATTTGAAAGGAAATAACAGTAACTGCGGTCTAAGGTACGATATTTCTGAATTTTGTATATTTTATCTTAAATTTGCATGTAATTTCTTTCCTATAAAGTGATGTTTTATGTACAAAAAAACGATCCGAAAATCAGATTTCCGCAGAATGTTAGATCTAACGTTACTGCTAATACGTTGTCTTTACGCACGGGCCAACACTCTTCAGGTGAGTGGAGCCAACGTTTGTTCTTGCAGCGCAGAGCGAGGAGTACGGTGAATTGGGTAGGGTAATTCCCCAAATGTAGTAAGAGAAGAGTCCATTTGTAATGGAGGGGATTTGGAGGTTTGAGGGAAATTATTATTCCATTTGCAAAATTTTACAAAAATACTCATCATATATATTAAAGATTGAATCATCAAAAGATATTTTTCATATACTTTAAAATTAATTGTAGTGATAAAGAAATGAAATTTTGAGGCTATTTTCTTGAATTGATTAATATCAATTCCCTTCGGATAACGGTACTGTCTGGTTAATTTTCATCAACTCGTATCACACAAATACGATGAATTCGGCTTTGAAAAGACCTGGAAAGCTCTTCATTGTCCCCTGAAGTAATAATTCTGGGTGATATTCAACATTTATTGATAGTTTCACATGATTTATACTAGAGAGATGTCCTACTGCCTTTGGAATTCATTAAAAAAGTCGGCACTTTAGCATTCAGTTTAGCAGGAATGGGAAGATTTCTTCCCCGGTTCTGGCGGCCTAGATGTCTGCTCTATAGTGCTGTCACTGCTGGGGATGATTGAGTGTGCGTGCAGTGTGATTGAGGCTGAGCTGTGCACATCGTGAAGTGATTTACGATGGGACTTTTGTGGAATGATTTCAACTTCTTAATCTTATCTATAGATCTATTTGAATTTTAGATTAGATTGATTTATGAATAATTTTTCTATATTTGTGGAATGTTACATGTACACTTCCATTTTATGACACTTTAATTTTAAAGGGTACTGTTTGGCAAAAACAATGTTACTTGGGAAGAGAAGTCTGAATTGATGTCAACTTTTTTTTTTTTTTCTCTTAGTCTACAATTTGGTAGTTTTGTCAGGAAACTCAACATAAAACAATGAATTATTTTAGAAGTGGAAAAGAAGCCCCAGAAAAATGGAGCCCTAAAAATGTTCACCAGAACTGATTTTGGTGCCCCTGAAAGAATTTTTTCTCGACAGATCTTCACTTTGATAAGTGCCGGAGTAGGTTGCACTACAAAATGAAAGGCCTAGCTACTTATCATTTTTAGAAAAATTTGCCTAGGTGCCCATTTGACTAGAATAAAAGTGGCCTTCATGCCCTTTAGAATGGCCTTGATACCCCTTGAAATTTTGGGGCATTCAAGGCCACTTTGCCGGTTGCCCCAAGCTGAAAGTGCCCATTTAAAAATGGCCTTGCCCCTCTCAATTCTTAATTCAAGCCCTGCTACTGACTTAATTAAAGTTGGTAGATTATATCAAACGGCCCAAGACTAAGGGTCCAATTTGTAACACTCCGTTACTTAGCCCAGACTAGGCCTAGAGATTAACTTTTTTTAAATTGTTCACTGCATACATACTTTTTGCATTGGATGTTTGTCGCGTGTGGTTTTAAGGTTCGTTTTAACACATTCCTTTTTTTTGTTGGAAATTCCTTTTTTTGGCCATAATGATTCCTTTTTTTGCTTGCACAAGGTTGGCAGCTCTGCATGACATCATAGTGAAATCATTACCGTATTTTCCGGTGTATTAACCCGCACCTTTTTCCGTCGGGGGAAAACTCGAAAATGGGGGGTGCGGTTTATACACGAACACAGAGAAATCAGACCTCAGAAACTTGATTGACTTGACAAAAATTTAGCATATATAATGAATGTGTGACATGTTTGAAACGTGGACTTGTAAAAAGAATGAAATAAAACTCACTTTACATCATCTCTGTCTTTCTCTTTTCATAATTTAATGATTTTTGTCGTGGCGTTCGCGGGACGGCCAATCCATGTTCGGTGAGCGCTCCTCGGTAGCGCCTGCTGGCATGGCTGGACGCGCCGCAGCCTAGCGACGTACAGGGAAACTGAAGGCGGAGCGTCGCGCAGTACCGTAGACGTAGTTAAGATTTTACCCTCTTCTGTTTGACCGATCTGCTAGTGTAATTGACAGCTAATGTCATACCTCTAATACTGAACAGTAGGGCACTAAATTTTGAAGCTGCCTACTATCGCTTTTCCAAACCAAAAATAAGAAAAATCCCAGAAAGAAACAGAAATCTTGCTCGAGGCCTTTCTAATGTGCAGCTAACTAAACTTGAAGACTGTACGTGTTGAAGCGCCATCTACCGGTATTGATTGCTTTTGCAGCAATGGAGAACGTCGCCCCCCCTGGCTGCGGCGACTCACGAGCGAGCGTCGAGATATAACGCAACGCGCATGCGCTCCCTCCATGTATGCTCAGAAAAAAAAGTTAAAAGCCGACGTGACTGCTCGTCTCGCTCGGCCAACAGTCCGTTCTCAAATTATTTGGTCATGTGATGGTGTTGAGTTGCTTAAGTAAACACAATCCCAATTCGTCGTCAACAGGTAATAAGTCTGTTTTATGAGTATTTAGGCAAAATTCATACGTCAGGACGATTCACTTTGGACGTACCAGAGGCAGAGCTCGGGGCAGCCGGCAGCTGCCCGTAGACTCAGCACCACGCACAGGCATTATCGCTGTGTATTGCATGAGCGAGATAATTGCGTCAAAATTGTCGAAGTGAAAACACTTTGCATCGAACAAATAATATCTTTTCGTATATTTTATTGCTTCAGTATCACGGAGAATGCATGAAGATATTCCTTCAAATATATAGAATATTACACAGATTTCACTATTTCTGGTTTCCTCAATTTTTTTTTTTTTCCAAGAGTCAAAAATTGGGGGTGCGGTTTATACACGGCCGCGGTTTATATACCGGAAAATACGGTATGTCATGAGTTTTCTCTTTATAAAATTATATAGGTTTTCTTGTATATTTTGAAGAAAAAAAAAATTAGACTTAAAGTGTATAAAGCATGTTTATTACATGTATGTGGGGGTGATTTGTCTAATTGTGTCTTAACATTTTAAAAGATATAACTGAGCTTTGCTGGACAATTGCTATATATTTAAAGTACAGGGAATGGTCTACTTCCCAGAAATCTGGGTTGATGGGACAATACTACATAATAGTTCTGTGCAGTTTATTAAAATCAGAGCAGAACTGTCACATTGTCTCATTTCATATCAGCCACCTACTATGTTCATAGAAGAATGCATCATGATACTATGGAGTGATACACTGACAGCTGAAATAACTTTGAACGAGATAAAATAAATATTTTGAGATCTCAATTATCTAAGATTCTTAAAATTTATTCAAAATAAAAAAAAATATTCACTCTATGTAGATTCAATAAATCGGGATTATCTTTTTAAATGTAAACAATTATGCTTGTTTGCGAGAATGTTGATTTAAGGGCATTAACTGTGATTTTTATCTTAAACTGATCAAGGACATAGAGGAACAAGAAATTTTTTCAAATTGTGATTGTTCACTAATTTATCATTGAAGACCATGCTCAAAATGTTATGAATAGAGCAGATTACATTTCTGAGCATGTCTTTCATTTTAATGTATTGTTATGAAATCGTGGAGGGTAGGATAATATTTATTATTATTTAGATTTAGGGTTTTATAGGCGCAGATATTTCTTTACGTCTTGCGAGGTTGTTTCAAAGAGACAAAATATTTAAATTGATTTTTAATGTGTATGCCTATGAAAACCATCCAATATTTTCCATATTGGATGAAATGAATATTTTGCCCCGCCCACAAGATTATCATTGGTTAATAATAAATGATTGTGCACATGAAGCTATTGTTACATCACAATGAAATTGCATTGCGTATTAGTTGCCAGGAGGTGTGGCAAAGGAGCGAGATTGCATCAATTTATTGAATTAAATTGTGCTTGCACTATACGCTAGCGCATCTTTACAGAGATTTCTTTAAAAATGACAATACTCAGTCGCTATGCTCATGATTTACAGGATTGACATAAAATGATGAGTAAAATCTTTTTTTTTTTGGCTTTATTAATTCATGTTTGGCTTTGTTGGGGTATCTAAATGATAATAATAATATTGGATTACTAATTTTCATGGGATCAAGCCTTGAAATAAGCAGCTGCAGACCAGGGGCAATTTTTCAAAAAAATTGCCCCCGGCTCACGGGCTTTTTACAGGAACCGGGAGCAATATTCTGGAACCGGGGGCAACTAAAAAAATATATATAACGGTGAACCACACCGCAAATTTGTTTATAGTAAGCACAGCTCCTGCAATTTTTTAATTAGTACATGAATAGCATGCTAAGTATTAGGCTTATTCAAACATATTTAAAAAATCAGATTTAAATATTTAAGTGTGTTTTGACACCCTCACCACATCCCCTTTACAACCACACACACATGGGCTTATTTATTTTTCATCTTTAATGAACCACGAACAATGAACCCCCCCAAAAAACAATCTAAATAAAAATGAATAAAATAAAAATATAAAAAAAGAGAGAATTCAGATCAAATAATGATAAATTTAGAAAAAAATAAATAATTTTAAAGGTTTTTTTCATGGTTAGAATCACGGGTGTGGGTGAGTGTTTGTGTGTGATTGTGACTGTGAGGTGCACTTGGATTGCATATAAATTATGTTAAAGAAATGAAATCAATATCTAACTCAGTCTATTCAAATTCCAGCACATAGCCACAGGCTATGTACATGTATTGTAGGTTCATGTTCATTTTTCACAAGTTATTTGAAAACGCAGATCTCCACAGAAAATGCCTTTCATTCTGGGAGAGTCTAAATTCGGTGAAAATGTATTCATTAATAACTTAAATATTCATCACAATGAAGAAATCATAAAGTTTTACTTTTTTGACAGTTTTCAATAATTAACATGAAATCTAAACTCTATCTGAAACGGAAAATCACCATCACTTAGGCCATTACTGATAGAATTCTTACCCAGAGCTCTGGCAGAGAACATGAGCTAGCTGACACCACACTCAAGTGCACGGCGTCCTCCTATTTTTTTTTTTTAGATGGAGCCTTGTTTGATGATTTATTGTCTGATATTTACCCCTCTCCAAGAAAGAAGTTAAAAAGCTATAATTCACAACTATAAGCTAAGTGATTTTGGATTATTGAGGCTCCGTTTTGACAAGCAAAGTCGGCGACTGTGAGGATAAAAGACTCGCACATCGTATGTGCAGTGAACAGGGATTTATCTCCTGTGCAATTCGAATTACTATATCGCAGAATTGTGATATCCCAACTGGAAATGTGTGCATTAGAAATTGCACATGGTGAAGTATGGAAAAACTGTTACCGCTACCGGAATCACGCGCGCACAGAAAAAAAAGACGGACGTAGCTCATTTTTTATGGTACAGAAAAAAAGACGCACTTTGCAATTTGAAACTGTGCTTATCGTAAATTGAAAGTTACTTGATTTTGGCTTTTCAGATATTTAAATTACATGTATGATATGGCTTCACTGCTCACTCACGGCGGGCGCAATTACCTGGAAAATATTTGCGCCCGGTCGTCAAAATTTTGATGATTTTGGGGCTTTATGGGCGCTGATGGCTTTATGAGCGCGAATTTGCGCTCAGCGCCCGCTTATTTCAAGGCTTGGGGATGCGTAGAAATATTGTTACTCGCTGAAGAACAATATTGGATTCGTCTCTGACTCCAATATTGTTCTTCAGCTCGTACAAAATGTATACGCATCCCACTCTAGGTCATCCAATATTCCCTACATGTTATGAGGCATAATGAAACATCAGTGGAACTGGGAACTGATTCTACACAACATTAATAATGATTTTTAATTTTATTTCCCTTTATTTTCTTCGTAGGATGCTTTGGCATTGCTGAGACTTGATGATTTATTCTTAGAATCTTTTGAAGTGACCGATGTAAAGCCACTGAAAGGAGATCATTTATCTAGAGCTATTGGAAGGATAGCAGGGAAGGGTGGAAAGACAAAGTTCACCATTGAGAATGTTACAAAGACTAGAATTGTTCTAGCTGACACAAAAATACACATCTTAGGCTCCTTCCAGAATATAAAGATTGCAAGGACAGCTATATGTAATCTTATTCTTGGTAAGTACTCAATATCCGCTATATATAAGGTAATATACGATAGGGTTTACAAGTTTGTGGAGAAAGATTACTGTCTGTTCGTGTGATGGTGATTTAAAACTATTTAAATCCATATAACATATTGCTCAGTTATTTGGGAAAAGTATGGATGGCATAGGTTTGTTTAATACATTTCAATACAATAGCTCAATTACAATGTGAAAAATCTGATTTTACTTTCATAGGTATGTTAAACTTTACATTTTTACATGTTGTTTAATTTGATCATGAATTTTGCATAAATTCAATTTCATCTTACCGCATTTCTTACCACATGTTAAATTTCTCCATTACACAAGAGCGGAATGTTAGCCGTACATCTTGTTATTATTTTAATGATGGAGAAACATTATTTGATAATTGAATATTGTCATTTATGTTCAATATTGAATATAATTTTTTTTTCTTTTTCCCCTAATTCTTTCTATTGCAGGTAGCCCACCTTCTAAAGTATATGGAAATATGCGTGCTGTGGCAAGTAGATCAGCAGAAAGATTTTGATGCATCATCATTAAAGAGACGTATAAACTGGAATTTTAAGTCATTATATAGAGGACATTTATTTTGACAAAATGCATGGATGAAGCTATATTGGTTCACCCCTGAGTTATGGACTAGAAGGTTGTTGTTGTTTGTAAGCAGCTTTGTCTCCAGTGATGCAGTATGTTTGCTGGCTGTCTATTACAAGTCACTGGTAGATAACAACAGATCCAACAACCTTATTCTTCAACCAGTCATGTTCATCGCTTATCACACAATCTAAGCTGTTAGCAGAATTCTGTTTCTTTCTCCTGGGAAATACAATTTTTGATGTGCCACAACCTTTCTACTCCTGAGTTTCAAGCCATTTGGAATGGTATTACACATTAAATATCATATTTAGACTTATACTTTATTTAAGTATCCATATATCCCAATTTTCTTGCGCAGGTTTTGTTTGTTCCCCTCCAAGACATGCAGGTATTTCTTGTCTGATATTGATAACAATTTGTCAGTAAATAATGGTCCCGGGGGGGCCACTTACATTGACGAGTGGATACCATGCGCGACCAAAAAAACACGTAAAAAGGATGTCTTTTTCAGGATAGGGCACGTTACGTACGTAACGTGATAAGGGTGTCAAAAACACAAAAATATTGAAAAAAGGGTATCTATTTCGCTCGGAAAAATATACGTGTTTAGGGTCAAATATGCGGGGATGATAAAACAAAATCAAAATGTTTTATAAATGATGTCCTTTTTGCCCCAACACTACGTGTTTAGAGTCCGATTTGCGCGAGGTGTGGAAGGTGAGGCCGTAGTAAACCAAAATAATGGTGTCTAAAGGTAAAACCGACGACCGACGGACCCGTGACACAACAATAAAATATCGCTGTATGTTTAGGGGTTCATTTCAGGGAATACTTGCCAAGAGTATCGTTTTGTTTTTAATACTTGTTAAGGGGTGCATTTTCAGAATATGGAAAATACATCGCTGTACTTGTTTAGGGGCTCAATTCTGGGAATACTTTCCAATAGTATTTGTTTCCAATACTTGTTAAGGGTAGGGTTTCACACGCCAATACTTGTTAAGGGGTGCATTTTCAGAATATGGAAAATACGTGTTTAGGGTGCTTTTCAAGACCCCATGGTCGCGCATGGTATCCACTCGTCAATGGAAGTGGCCCCTCCGGGATAATGGTACAGCATTCTATTTTATGAAAACGGGCTTACTGGCTTTTCAAGTCATGAAATCACTCCGTTTTTGTCTCGCCTGCATAGCAGAGCGAGACTATAGGCGCCGCTATTCCGACGGCGGCGTCAACATCAAATCTTAACCTAAGGTTAAGTTTATGAAATGACATCATAACTTAGAAAGTATATAGACCTAGTTCATGAAACTAGGACATAAGGTTAATCAAGTATTACTGAACATCCTGCCTGAGTTTCAGGTCACATGACTAAGGTCAAAGGTCATTTAGGGTCAATGAACTTAGACCATGTTGGGAGAATTATTTTCAAAATCTTAACCGAAGGTTAAGTTTTTGAAATGACATCATAACTTAAAAAGTATATGGACCTAGTTCATGAAACTTGGGCATAAGGTTAATCAAGTATTAGTGAACATCCTGCACCAGTTTCAGGACACATGACCAAGGTCAAAGGTCATTTAGGGTCAATGAACTTTGGTCAAGTTGGGGGTATTTTTTTAATTACTATCATAACTTTGAAAATTTATGGATCTAGTTCATGAAACTTGGACATAAGATTAATCAAGTATTAGTGAACATCCTTCCTGAGTTTCAGGTCACATGACCAAGGTCAAAGGTCATTTAGGGTCAATGAACTTTGGCCAAGTTGGGCGTATTTGTTGAATTACCTTCATAACTTTGAAAATTTATGGATCTAGTTCATGAAACGTGGACATTAGGTTAATCAAGTACCACTGAATATTCTGTGCGAGTTTCAGGTCACATGACCATGGTCAATGGTCATTTAAGGTCAATGAACTTTGGCCGTGTTGGGGGTCTTTGTTAAATTACCATCCTAACTCTGAAGTTTATGGATCTATTTCATAAAACTTGGGATATAAGAGTAATCAAGTATCACTGAACATCCCCTGTGAGTTTCAGGTCACAAAACCACGGTCAAAGGTCAGTTAAGGTCAATAAACGTAGGCCATGTTGGGGTAATTGTTGAATTGCCATCATAACTTTGAAAGTTTATGGATAGAGTGAATGAAATGTGGACATGGGTGTAGTTGACAAGTCTTAAGTCACCGTTCAAATGTCATCTATGGTCAATGAACGTTGTATTATGTCATTATATGAATGGTGTTTTTGTGAATGATTATTTTATAGTAGTTTTCAAAGTTAGCACTGCTGCTATATTAAATCGCGTAATGCAGGCGAGACTGCCAGAGGCGTTCCACTTGTTGTTATAAACATGTATGTAGGATGAAATCACATTTCAATATTTTTCTTAAAGTTTGGGTCTTGGATTGAAACATATTCTATGATTCTTGCACAAGTCATCCAAGTTGTCTTGAAGTGGGAAATTGTGTATTAATTTTTTAATGTGAATATCTTGCTGTACAACAGATTTTGGTAGGTCCAAATTTGTGAATTGATAGTACCGTTGATACAACGTAACCCAGCTAGAAAATCAGATGTATGATCAAGCACAAAACAATGTGTTCGGGGGAAGTGGGATACATGTAAACTGAAATTTATAGATTTTTTTTCTTTTTAGCAAATGTATAGAAGTCACATAATCATATATAAATGTATGATATATAGTTTGATCATACCAATCAAATATTATTTTAGCATCACAGGGTTTTTTTTATTTTGAAAAAATTCAGTCAATATTTGAAAACAAGTCTTTTCATTGGCAGTTCATGTAACAGGCATTTCAGTTTCCATGGTAGATTTTATTTCTCCAAATATTTGTTGGTCCAAAATATTGTAAACATACAATATGAATATAATGGTAAAAATGCCAGTTTGCAATATCTATGGGATGCATTTTTCAATTGCAAAAATGCATTCATTATTAATTCTTTGAAAGAAATCCCTGTAAAAATGCACTAGTGTATAGTGCAAGTGCATTTGGATGTTATGAAATTGATGCACTCCTGCTCCTTTGCCCACCCTCTTGGTGAAAGAATTTTCATTGGTTGAATGAGTTGAGAGTGCTATTAAACAGCATTTCTTATTAGACATAGGCGTGTCTTACAGAGATAAAATGAAGAAAAAGTGGTTCTTAGAATACCAATTCAGAAAGATTTTAAAGGTATTTAGCCCACTTATTATAACATAGAATTTTTTTTTTTGTGCGAGATATAATAAATCTTAGAATATCAATCCTGGCCACTGGCCTTACAGCCATGTCCTGGTTGAGCCATTATGACATATTTTGTGTTGATTAATATTAGGAAGATAATCATTTAATAAACTGCATTCATTAGATGTAACAATGAAATATATCTTTTGTTTTGAAAATGCCAATTGCAATACCATGGTGCACAATTGTTATATGTTTTGCATCTATATTGGACTAACATGTTAACTCAGTTTGTATTGCATCTGTCTCATAACCGGGAGGTTGGGAGTTCAAACCCCGGCCGCGTCAGACCAAAAGACGTTAAAGTCCACCCAAATAAAAAGTTGACTTGAATAAAAAGAGAAAAATCCAACGGGCATGACACTGAAAATTTCATCAAAATCGGATGTAAAATAAGAAAGTTGTGACATTTTTTAATTTTCGCTTAATTTCACATAATAGTTATATGCACATCCTGGTCAGTATGCAAATGAGGGAACTGATGACATCAATCACTCACTTTTTCTATGTATTTCATTATTTGAAATAGGAAATATTTGAATTTTCTCCTCATTGTCCTGTGAAACAAAGTTTTATTCCTCACTGAACATGTGGAGTTACCATTGCTTAACATTATATGGTTCAGTCAAGTTGGTCCTTATTGTCAAATCTGTAAAAATTGAAATATTGTATAATTCAAACAATAAAAACAAAAGAAATAGTGAGTGAGGAACATTTATTCTCTCATATGCATGTGGGTAAATTGTGCATATAACTATTTTGTGAAAAATAAGCGAAATTTCAAAATGTCATAACTTTCTTATTTTACATCCGATTTTGATGAAATTTTCAGCATTAAATTATGCTTGTCTGATTTGTCTCTGTTGGTTAAAAACAACTTTTTTTCTGAGGTGGACTTGACCTTTAAAAGATGGGAGTTACTGCTCCCCTGTTTGGTGTTCAACAATCCAAGGGATAGAGCTACATCAATCAATTGGGCAAAATTGATTTTTCAGAGTATTTCTATTTCATATTTCATTTTGAACAATAAAATATGGATTTTCACTTCAATGTATTTCATGTGACATGATTGGATGCCATGACCCTTTCTCTAAAAATCTAATCTTATTTTAACATTATTGATGAAAAATAATTCCTGATAAAAACAGGCAATTGTCATACAAGCAAAATGTTTGCGTCTAAACGTATATTTTGCCTCCGACGAAGATTCTGCTAGGATCGAAAGCTTAGGCCCCTTTTTGACTTTCTAAATGTATAATTGACAATTTTCCTCACAATCTTCATATTTCCAGAATAAATTATGCAGGTCTATATAATTTATCAAAGAAGCCCTGCCACAGCGGATCTCTCTTACCCCTAATATCAATAATGATTCATTGTACTTCTAAACAATTTATTTTGCCATTAAATGCGTACATACATGTATATTGTAATTGAGAATCTGTTTTGTAATATTTGGGCAGTCAGACTTTGAACAAGTTGAAAGTAACCATCATGGGCTTTATTCTGATAATTAAACATTAGTTTTACTAGTCTAAACTAGAATTTAATGGAATGCTGGGTTTCATAATTCTTCCACGTTCTTGGCGAAACTCATATTGTATTTTGTTAATTCTAATTTTTGACACAATAATTTTTTTTCACATATTTTTTACTGCAGGATTAGTATAATGGGTTGATGACTGGCACTCCATAAAACTGGTCGACTATAAGTTAGACCAGGGTTAACCAAACTATGTATATCAGAATCCCACCCTACGAGACCAGCCTTTTCATCGTCTTCTCTTCCTTTCACCCCTTTTTTCTCTCTCTCTCGTCTCTCCCTTACCTCTCCCCTCTCCTACTTTTCTTTCACACTGTTTTATTTCTCTTAATGAGTTTAAACAAGTTGAAAATGTTTCTTAAATGCCGTGACGTTGTATTGTAAGGTGGAAAGATTTTTTTAGTCGTATAACTTTCCCTTAGCAATATTCCAAATGCAAATATGAGGTTCAACAGAACTACGATTAGAGGCTAGGTGACAAATCTTATTTTAAAAAGATTTTTTCCAACTGGAATAAAAGCATACAGCTATGCACTATGAACATTTTTGTTGAATTGATTTTTTGGCAGAAATATTGTTCTGCTTTAATTAGCTATCCCGTTGATATTACATGTTGCATCAGTTTTACATGCTTGTATGATTTTGCTTGAAAACTGAATGTTATTAAATATTCAAAACTCATCCATTACATTATATTCAACTGCAAATCAAGCACAAGTCTCCCAGAATAAAGTGTTGCAAGAAAAGGAGGTTGCAATTGAATGCAAATCAACTACAAATTTGCATTTAATCAAAAGATTTATGCTTGAATTTGGTACTTGTGTATAATTTGTAATTGAACACTAGGTTCATACAATGCTCCACTAGTTATATAGGAAATATACACCTTTACTGTCGATAAAATCACTTTTGTGTGCGAATATATTTCTGAACCTCTTGGACAGTCAAGAATAACACACTAGTGTTTTTCAGTATAAAACATTTTATTTCTGAAATCAATTGCTCTTTATATTTCGTACAAATAACATATACACCACGTACTGAAGACAAGAAATATAGAACAGGTGGTTGCAGAGTTTAACACAATGACAAATATCTATATAAGACAGATAATATAAATATCAAAAGAAATTAATAACCAATGCTAGCTTAAATTAATCCATCAATGGTACATAGACTACAACTTTTTGTATTAGGTGCTTTGAAGTCAATAACTCACTTTTCTACTATTTTTCCTCAAACATACTGTACAAGTACATAATTTTCTATGCTATATGTACAAAATTGTATTCACAAGACAAGGCACAAGGTTTTCTTTCACATTACTTGAGGATCATACTTCAGTATTGAAAATGCTTTCAAGTTTGTCTAAAATACTACATGGCTGCAAGGATGTATAAAAGGCTTTCAAGATTCATATTTGTACATAAATCCATCAATGACAGTGAATGCAAGATCATATGTGTGGCACATCACAGTGACTACTACCAAAATATCACACAGACTAAAACTCATTTTTGTTACAATCGGGACTAGTGAATAAACAAATGCAAGATCGCTGCAGCAGACTATAGCAAGACATATAGACACCTGATAACAGATATTTCATCAAATCTTTCAATTTGAAATAATTACTAATCAATGAATGTACAAGTATCTATAATGGTATGCAATTATTTGAACAAATCACTTTTGTTATATTGATGTAATGCAGAAGATTTTGTCCAATAGATCTTGACCACTCTCGACACTTTTAAACATCATTGCAGGTTTTAGGGCTCCAACGTAGTATCAATGCATTTTGTAACAACCATGCATAGTAAACTTGTTGAGTAATCCTCTGAAGATAGATTTTTTACAATCAATATTTGTGAATTTGAGGGAGGGGGGGGGGGGCTAAATCAGTATAAAATAGTGCAAAATGAAGTAGAACATATTTATCACAAAAATTATTTTCTTGTATGTCCCATCAGTTGACAGGCTAATAGATCTGTTTACTAATATATTAAAATTGTATGCATACTGAAAGTCTTTAAGAGATTACTTGGGACAACCTCAAAAGCTTGCTAAAAGCTTACCACACATGGCAACAAGTAGTGTATGCAATCTGGATCGTAATAAGCTTTGTAAAGGAACATCTCATGTTCTAAGGAAAATAATATCCATCAATTTAAATTACTTGGTAAACGGGCCTAACTGGCAAAATAAAAACAACCAAACTTAAATCCATGAAAATTGTTTTTGAATGACATAGACATGGCCAAGCCACAAAATTCAATATTTTAGTATGATCACACACAAAATTAGCACATTTAACATTTAACTAAAAGCCAATAGACTATTCATGGTAATTACATCTAATCTAATATTATTATTTTTTATTATTTTGTTTGGCGTCACCTGTGCCTGGGAGGCGAAATGCGAACTGAATCACTATGACCCGCAGGTCTCTCCTCCCGATATAACTGATTGGAGGAGTAAGCATTACAGCAATGCATTAATATCTGATAAATGGTAGATCTGTTTTACCCCAAAACTTCAAATTCAATACCTGGACTCTGATAAAGGAATTAAAGGTACAAATTCTAAATGAAATTTCACTTCTTAATATCTGATAACAAAGCAGATCCATGCATTAAAAGGTAAAAACATGTATTTCAAAAAGATCTAGTACAGGTTTTTTTTTTAATTTAAGAGAGTTTTCTCTTTTCTGAGCACAAATAAATAGTTCTTGCAAAAAAATAATAAAGCCTATGACAACATTCTTGATTCTGGTTGAACTTGAACCATGGTCAGTCTGGGCTAAAATTATAGGAAGCTAAATGATGTCAAAAATTGTTTACACTGTAGGCTTCTTATGTTTACAAGGCTCTCTTCTTATGCTTTAATGGTGAAAAAAAAAGAGGTAACCATTTCCAAACAGATTTTATGGAAAAGCAAATATGAAAACAAATTAACCCCCCACCGTATGGAGATTTGTGTCACATTTGGATATCACAAGTTAAACCATAGACCTACACCATGGTTAAAGTTAAACCAGAGTTCAGGATATGGGCATATGTATTTCATATTAAAACAAACTTGTTGACAACAAGGTATTTGTCAAAATCAATTTCGGAGATGCTCTGTGTTTGTATTCACCAAGTCCATTCTCAAAGTGAATACCCTTGTTGAGTTAACAATCATGATTTCAGTAACTAAGAGGTCAATGCTAGTATTCTTCAAAGGGCATAGTTTAATATGATGAGATATCTCCATAATTCTTGTTCCAGTCTTCATAGAGATTAATAGAATCTTGAGGTACACTCCGCCGTATCCTCTTCAGTGAATCATAGAAATCTGACAATGTGATGCTTCGTACCTAATACCAAGATAAAAGCAAGAAAGGTTTTAAATTAGTAGGTAATTGAAATAATTTGTCATGGTTGATATATAAAGGTACAATTTGTACAGGGTAAATATGATAATACATCACAAACACAAACAAGGCAGGAGCGTTCATTCTTTTCAGCCCCTAAAAAGTAAAAAGAGGCAAGATTTTTCAAAATAGTGCATGATTTAAAAATGTATGCACCGGAAGCCTTGAGAACTTGTCTTTTGATACCATTTTTTTTTCTTTGTAGATTCCAATGATTTTTATAAAATGTTGAGAGCGGGGATGGATGTATTAGTAATTAGCATGGGAAAAATGTTAGGATAATTTGAGAAGTAGCTGAAATAATCAACCTCAAAAAGAAAGAAAGAAAAATCCCAAACAAACAGGCAATTTATTGATATTTATCTTTAATGGTTTTAATATATTTTAACATTTGTCAATGATCCTATACCAATCATCGGAACTTTTATGAAAAATGGATGTTACCTGTTCTGCACTGGTTGACTTGACACCATTTAGTCCAAGTTCTGTCAATATAAAATGAAAATTAATGTTCAGCACTTTCTCAGATTCATCATCACCATCATCGTCATCATCATCACCATCATCATCATCATCAAAATCATCATCAAAATCATCATAATCATCGTCATCATCATCCCCTCTATCAAATCCAAATCCTTTTACCTCTGATAGGTCCTAGAGCAGCATCTTTAGCCAAGGCGTTAAGATCACTTCCTGAGTATCCTTTTGTAAACTCTGCTAATCTTGTAAGATCTCCATCAGTCAATGGGTTATTATTTTTCTTCAGCAACTGCTTGACCAATTCTTTCCGAGCCTAAAATTAATTTACAATGGAAAACGCAAGATAATTATGAAGATATTGGACCATGTTTGATTCTCTTAACAACCTCTCCAAAGTGAACATTCTTTTATTGCTTACTAAAAATGTCTTTTAACAGTTATATGTCAAGGATATACAAAAAAAAGTTACAATCCATTGTAAATATTGTTTTTATGTTACCATCCTCCCACCTCCCCGCCCTCCTGAGTAGGTACAATGAAAGTTGTCCCTCCTATTTTGAAAGAGAAGTAACATTAAGAATAAAGAATACATCCAAATTAAATAATTCCAAATGAATGATAAAGCTGTTACACTGATATAAAGCTGATAAAACTATTTTTACAAGCAAGGATACAGAGGGATGTTTCACAAAGAGTCATGCTTAAATGCTGGTGTGCACATGATGTGTATTGTGAAATCTTCATGATTAATATACAGTAGTGTGCATCCTATTGGCATGATTTGACCAATGCGATGATGCCTTTTATACCACACACAACTGGGTATTTAAGTGCCACTCTTAAGTCACACTTAACTTTTTGTGGAACACCCCCTAATGTTATCTTCAGAGAGAGAGAGAGAGAGCAGAATAATATGTTCATATTATAGTAAATAAACTAACATTTTGGTCAGGCATTTGGACATAAACTCTTTTCACCAATCTTCTAAGAACAGCATCATCAAGTTCTTGAGGTCGATTCGTTGCTCCCATCACCAAGATTCTCTCACTCCCATCTGCTTTCACCTATAATAAATAATTTTAAAAAAATCATTATTTTATATCAATTCTTATAATACTTATAATAAAATACTCATCTACTTTTTTTCCAAATATATTTTTAATCTACATGATTGTATTAAAAAAATACTTTGTACAAGGTGCTGTTATATTTCTTGAGGGCTAATTCACTGATTAGGCCTATTATTTACTCTTTCTACACCATTTTTTTTACATTTACTGATGACCAATTTAAGGTATGAAATTCATATTTTTAATTGTGAATGATTATATATGAAACAATTCTTTCTCCAATTATTCATGATTTTTAGTTCTATCCTCATACGGAGCAATGAAGCTAAATTTCATAAATCTAAAAAAAAAGAATAATTTGATACTGATTGAAAATTACATCGACTTCTTGACCAAACCTTTTTGGTATGGTTATTATGGAAATCAAACCACCAATAAAATGTCAAGAAACTGGGTGGTAAGCTTATTTCTATTGTTAAACCAATGATAATTGCCACGTTATTAGACTTACACCATCAAACTCCACCAAGAATTCTGTTTTTAATCTTCTGCTTGCATCATGTTCTCCTTCTCTTCTCTCAGTCAGTAAAGAATCAATTTCATCTGAAAATAATGAAAGAAATAATGTTATTATCTTAAGACATACATTGCCATTTCCTATTGTGCAATGATTCAGGTAAGAGAATAAAAATTAACATTATTTTGTATCAGGGAAAGAAATAAAGTGATCCATTGAAATTTTACTTATACATTCGTTTTCACTTATGGATCAAATAGGCCCTGATTAGCCAAATGCTGTTTTGTGAAGGTTTGATACATCATAAGAAAGTCAATGATGACAATCTAAAGAAGAAAGGCTTCCAATGAAAAATAGATATTCTTTATTGAATAAATCTCATGATAATTCATAGTTATTTTCAAAACCATAGAAATAAATGTATTTGTGTACTAATTATATTCCTTTGTTTTCATATAAGTTTACTCTTTTAACATCTATCAACAAAGCTCAACATAACTAATGATTTTCACAACGACTAATAAACCACTAGAAGATTAGCTTACCCATAAATATGACAGAGGGTTGTAATTCCCTGGCTGTTGCAAAGAGTGCTCTCACAAGTTTCTCCCCTTCTCCTACATATTTGGATGTTAGTGTTGCAGCACTAATGTTGAAGAACGTTGCATTAGATTCATTAGCAACTGCCTTGGCCTGTAATACAAGAGGTATACCAAAAAAATGACATTCATTATAAATTGAAAGCCGATAAAGAAAAGCAGAATGTATATAACCAAGTGCATTACGATTCAATTTATTCAATTCCGATAAAAAAAAAATGTACAGAGAAATACATGCGAGCATAATAATAGATTTACATACAAAAAATACATAGTTGAGATATACACATATACAGTTGAGGCCAAAAGTTTACATACACCCAGAAAATTCAAAGAAATGTTGACACTTGCTAAACATCGTAAAATTTACTTTATCTTTTAAATTATTTGTGCTATCATTACAAATTTGATATCAATCAAATGAGTATGTTATGCACCTTCATCACATTGCTTTGTCATCAGGAGCTGAGAAATATTTAGGTGTCATTTTTTCCCTCCAAAATCTTCATATTTTAGACAAATTATAAATGAAGACTCGAAAAAAACATTTCATATTTGTGTTTGTTACTTCTCAACACAAACATTTCGGATTACACTTTTTTGTTCAGTGGTGACATATGATAGAAAATGTAATATAAATCATAGATTTGACATCTATATAATTCTATGAAGCGATTTTTGAAAATATAATAACAAAAAAATAGAATACATTTGGCACGAATATTACTTTTTTCTTCAAAGAAAATTCCACCTGAAATATTCTTTAATCCCAATCATGTAAAAGAGAATGATGCGCTCTTTCATTTGATACCAAATTCGTCTTGGTAGTATTTATATTTCTAAAGATATAGTCAATTTTACGATGTTTGGCAAGTGAACAAATTTCACTGAATTCCATGGGTGTATGTAAACTTTTGGCCTCAACTGTACATACAGTACATACATTAACACAAAGAGATTTCAGGAAAAAGGATGGAATCTAGGAATACTGAAAAAAAAAAGTTTCTGTAGAGGCAGTAATACTATGAGAGAAAGTCAAAGAATTGAAGAATCAAATTCAGTTTTTGAGAAAGAGATAAGAATTGAAATACATTGAAATACATATAAATACATTACAAATAAAAAACAAAGATCTTGGCCACATAATCAACAATAAAAATTGTGTGATAAAAGATATAATTTGAGTCTCTTTTTAATACATTTGGAGAAGGTGAAAAAAGAATGGATGAGGGAAGGGAGTTCCAGAAAGATGGGCCTGAGTGCACTATGGATTGTAACATGAACAGGGTGGTGCTTATATCATTTTATTATGTTATAAAAGCCTATGTTCCTTATATGGTCTATTGTCCTCTTAATAAATGAAGAAAAAAAGAGATACCTGACTAAAAAAGTATGAGCCATAAAGGCCCTTAGTGTCTTTCACACCTTTTTTTCCTCACATACTGTCTATGATGAAATGTGAGGATTAGTGAGCAAAATATGCTTGCAGGATTCCCACAGGAAAGATGCTCCCTAGACTTTCAGAAAGATGCCTTTGAAGACAGTTATTCAATTACACAATTCATCAAAGAAATGGTATAAAAAAAATCTCAAAATATTCATAGGGATAGAATGTTATTATCGGACAAAAGCATTCAAATAATTCATGGAGAAGTTAAAGATTCTATTTTTTACCATCTCGATCTTAAATATGACTGTATTAAATCAAAATTGCAACTTAATCAGCAATATCAGTTCTATTTATCAGGATATAAACATGAATTGTGATAAAAATAATAAAAAGAGTACCACTACTACCATTTCTATTTATAAAGACCACTTGTAGAATTCTCATATTTTCCATTTGCATTTAGGCCTACAATCCTGAATAATTGGCAGAAATAAATATTGAAGATTTGGATATCATGTTGGAATCCAATTTTACCTCTCTGGCACTAAGTGACATTGCAAATAAACACATTAAAAAATAAATAAAAAGCAAACCAATTATCACTCTCTGAGTCATTGATTAGCACAGTATATTGCCTAAAGATATTTTTACTTGTCTGATCTTCCCGCCTTTCATAAAATCTAATCATGGAGACATACAAACACCAGGGAGGATTCTAGAAATTAACACTTGGGACTTGAGAAATGAAAAAATCTAATTAAAGATGAGAGGAAGGGATGAAATCATAAGAGATATACTAATAGAGAGGGGGGAGGAAAAGAATGAAGTTTTATACAAAGATATAGGCTCTAAATACAGAAGTATTAATGAAGTGATGAATAGATATTAAAAAGGAAAAGATAGATTGGAAGAATATATGAAAGACTGACAGTGCACTTCATATAGAATAGTACAAGTTACTGTTACAATACACCCATGACTCATACTCAATAAAACCTGAACCTATACTTGTCACTTGTTTAAATCTGCACAAATATGAAATTTTAATATGGGATGAAAATATAATAACGTGGACATTCCTTAATATAAACAGAGAGGAAAAGAAAAGAAAGATGTAGGATAATATCTGAGTTTGCAGAGAATGATTGACAATGAAGATCGTGACATTGCTGGAAGCATTCTGTTGGTTCTCAAAACCCAATGTATGGATTTGGGAGGGTCTATAAATGTATAAGCATCATAAAGTAGGATCTTCCCCAGGCGTTGTGGATGGTTACTCATTCATGAGGGAGATTTAATCTGATAATATCTCAGTGGAGATGTGGGAGCACTGAAATCAAATTTTCAATTTTCATACCAACACATCCATCTACTCCTATGTACTTCCTTGGTCTCTTATTGGCACCTTTTTTTACAACGGTAATTTGCAGAATTTTGCCCATATATAGACATAACTCTTGGAGGAAACAGAATAATACATACCGTAGATCTTGAATAAGATTCATATTATTGATGATTTCACAATTCATAGATTCTCTTATTTCATTATAAATGGAACTATTACTATGTATCAAATCAATTTACCACTTAGGCCTACTGTATTTTCACCAAACACTAACAAAAAAAATACTTGCTATAGGTCTATTTCCTCAGTCACAAACATCTTTGTAGGCTAAAAAGTAAAATGATCTATTGAATATTATGTTTGTACCTTGATGTAATAGAAATGATGGCAGCTACCCAAAATTACAACAACAAAATATTCCTTTGATATTTCATATTCCACCAGTGGTAGTCTAGATATCTGTAATCATTCCCATCAACTTGTGAGAAATGTCACTTTGGTTGCTCTCATTTCATTAGAGAATTAGACAGATAATTCACCAGGAAATAATGTGGATTAGCTAGAGATCAATGGGTGATGATGTGAAAAAAGGGCAAAGCAGAGAGTCAGACAGACAGACTGACAGAAAGGGAGAGACAGAGACGGACAGACAGACACCCAGAAAAATAGACATACAAAGATTGAGATAAAGAGAAACTGGGAAAGTAAAATAGCCAGACAATACAGAGGACAGAGGATGAAATACAGACATATGTGAGGAGATAGAGAGAATAAAATCACTTGAGAATATTAAGAGGAAAGAGAGTCAAGTGAGATCCATAAATGAAAAACAAATAAGATAGTATAGAGGCAAGATAAATAATATAGAAGTAGAGAAACAGGAGAACAAAGATCAAAGAAAGGGGAGATGGGCAGAGAATTAGAAGGGAGAGGAAGAGGAAAAAAGAAGGAAAGACAGATAAAGAGACATCAAGACTGTGAGTAAGATAAAGGGAGAATAAGAATCATGTGTAATCCTGAGGAGAGTAAAATACAGTGCGTCCCAAAAAACGAAACCGAGATTTATCGATGATTTATCATAACTTAATCACAAATACAATAGACAAGTGACCTACCATTATAAAGCTTAGAATCTCCTCTTTCATCTGAAATTACTTAGATTATTCCTCATTCATGCATGAGTGAGCAAAAACAATTTGAAGAAAGGATACCAAAAACTCATTTGGTGGGGGTATCTGAATTTCAAAAAGAAAATCACATTCCTAAAAAGTTTAATATCTGCTCTTTTATTTGATACCTTAATCACAGAAAATGGTCAAGAAGTAAAAAAGTTCTGTTCCCTCGAAACAATGCTTGTATTTCCATAATTTCATTTAATAAACATGTTTTCACCGGTTTCCCACAGACTTAATGCATGGCTGATCGTCAACAAAACGGAGTGTCGAGTGACTCGGAATGCTAGCCTGTAAAACCTCTTCATTTTATGAAATAATTGAAATTCAAGCTTTATTTCAAATATGCAGAACTTTGATATTTCTTGACCATTTTCTGTAATTGAGGTATCAAATTAAAGAACAGATATTAAACTTTTTTAAAATGTGGTTTTCTTTTTGAAACCCAGTTACAGCCCACCAAGTGACTTTTTGGTATCCCCCCTTCAAATTGTTCTTGCTCACTCATGCGTGAATGAGAAATAATCTAAGTAATTTCAGATGAATGAAGAAATTCTAAGCTTTACAATGGTAGGTCACTTGTCTATTGTATTTGTGATTAAGTTATGATAAATCATCGATAAATCTTGGTTTCATTTTATCTGGGACACACTCTATAAAGGGAAAGAAGAAATATCACAAACATGAGATGGCCAAGAACTGTTGATATGAGGGGAAGACAGCAGGATTATGGAGTGGTGACATGTAAGATACTAGGTCTTATACAGGAAGGATGCCAGAGGATGATCATCATATTCTTATCTATTCACTCCCTCTGTTGACAAATTAGAATCCAACATCATTCTAAAGAGAAAAAAACATTCCTTTCATCATATATAATATGATGAAAGGAATGTTTTCTGCTTTTATGTACGGTACATTACTTAAAAGTTCACTTTTGAGGTACATTTTAGCAAAAATAGAAGATCAAATTATATATTTTTTTTCACTAAAATTTTTATTAAACAAATAACACTTTATGAAGAAAATTAAGAAAATTCAAATAAGAAAATCTGAATAGTAGAAATGAACAAAAAAGATAAACACTTCTTGACAAATCAATGGAATGGAATACTCCCAAGGGAGTGGAGGTCATGCATATACCATACGTGGGAAAGCCAGAATCCAGTAACTGGGGGTAATAATAAATCTGTGATGCACTTAGATATGTCTTTCCAGCATGATCAGCACTATATAAAAGCAGAATATTATTACCATACAGAGGTTCCCAATTTTCTTGTTTGTCTATTCTTACATCATTGTTAATATCTCAACAAAGTTGCAAAGAAAACTATTAAAAAGCAACAACTTTTAGTTCCTGGGTCAGTTGACAACATACTGAATCCTAACTTTGTGGGTAAATCATTTGTTTTGTTTTTGTTTCATTGACTAGATGATCTGTCAAGTCTTGTACAGTCAGAATCCCAACTCTTTCTCTTAAGAAATGATGTCATTACATCAAAGTATAAAACTGTCACAGCAGATTCATTTATGGTCGCAATGATTTCCCTTTCTTGAAAATTGAAATTACTTAGATACATGCCCCCTTCCACCATCCCAGCAGCAAGTTACAACTCAATATAAGTCATTGTCAATTAATATATCCACGTCATGTTCTTTTTTTCTTCCTTTACTTCTTTTTTCTTCTGGTAAAAAGTCATAACATCAATGCAGGCAAAAGAGTCCACATTTTCATATATTGTACATGATAAAAAAATCTTCAATATTTGGCAGTAGTTGAATAGAATCCATGAATATATAGATATAAAGCAATGAAGCTTCAATAAGGGAAATTTACACAACACAGCATCTTACCAATCAAAACATAAATCCATATACTTTGTATATATGTGAATGTTCAAGTTCAAGATTTTTATAATTGGCTGTTTGAGAGACGTGTTACTCATACACTCTTTTCTTCACCTCATTACTGATGTACAAAATAACCCCTTCCACTAACTGACCATAAAATCTAGTGCTAAAGGCTTCTAGGCAAGGGTTAATTACAAGCTTGCTAGCGCGTGCCCGGTAAGTGAAAATCAAATTAGGTGCTATCATTGAACCCACCAACCCTCTAGCTATCTCAGCGGTGGATACAAAGCAGTGATAAATAGAATATTACCATGAGACAACTGCTGTACAGAAAGGCCATTATGAACAGGAAGGGAATTAGGCCCCTGTTACATCTGGAAGTTTCCTACCCGAGACCCGACCGAGTCCACTTGCAACCTTGACTGGATTATTGGTAGATTAGCTTCGCGAACGGACCGAGTCCGAAATGTGGTCTGTTTACATCACAGCGTTCATTCCCTCCCCTAACGGTACGGTTTCGAGCAGGATCCGATTGCTGACACCAAAGGGCACTCTCGATCTAGGCTCTGAATAATTTGCGCGCGCTAATTGAAGTTGTTTACATTTCGTTACACTCGTCGAGATTCTGGAAGAATGCTGATGATCCCAGCAGTTGTTGAAGATATGATGACTTGAAAAGGATAAGTTTAAAATGCTTCCTTCTTTCCACTCAAATCAAAGACTTTATCAATCACAATTCACATGTCGCATGCCGCAAAACATTCGAAGAACGACGGGACTGGGGAGGCGATAGCGCGCGCTATGACGTAATTTGACAGCTGGCGAACGGACCGAGATAGGTTCGAAAGCTTGTGTGCGTTTACATCTACGAATCAGTGGACCGGGGCCGGCCCGATACCTACCCGAGACTACCTCTGGATGTGGTCTCGGGTAGGTTCGCTAAAAGGTGGCCCGAGGTAGGTTTGGGATGTTTACATCTGATTTCTTTCCGACCCGAGGTAGGCCCCGGGCCGGCCCGAGGTAGGGAATCTCTCAGATGTAACAGGGGTCTTAGAAACAGACAATCACAGGAATGTTAAATAAATATATGTGTTGTACCGAAAAATAATGAACCAATTATATAGAAAATGTGTAACACAGAACATAATACATATTATGAAGTTACCACAAGAGACTTAATCAAATAGATTAAAGTTTAATTTCTATTTTCTGTCTGTTCTTTCAGCAAATTACAATTATTGATACCTTGCCTGCATCATGCTTTCATTACTTTAGCCAATAGAGATAAGAGAGCAAAATAAATGTTTCGGTTCGTGCCATGGTAAAACAGTGGCATATCTAGAAGAGCAAGAGCGATGCATGTCCAAGGTGCCACTTTCAGAAGAGGAGGCATAAATAGGCAAAAGTAAACAAACAAAATTTTGGAAGTGAAAATTACAAAACCAACTGGCATCAGGAGTTGAAAGGAAGTCCCATTAACTGGTGCTTGTCCGTCTCAGATATCTGAAATGGTGCAGTTTCAGTGCTTATCCCATATTTTCAAGATTAGATGCAATGAATTACGTCAAATTATGTACCTTAAAAGGAAAATCTTATGCAAAACTGACTGATGCTAAGCATACTTACCCTGGCTTCAGCAGAGCAACTGTTATGTGCGTTTCAGGGAATAAATTCTTGCCAGGTACCCATTCACCTTACCTGGGTTGAGGGCAGCACAATGTGGATCAATTATATGTATGTATGTAGGATCATACATGTATATTTACATGCTCCTGACAGAGAAAGGTTATGATTAACTGATCTTACCAGCATTGTCTTGCCATTCCCTGGTGGTCCAAAGAGCAGTAGACCTCTTGCAGGTTCCCTGAGGCCTGTGAAGAGTTCTGGTCTTAAAGCTGGTAGGATCACTATCTCTTGAAGGGCTTGTTTTGCTGCCTGCTGTCCAGCTTTGGAAAGACAGACAGATTTGAACAAATATATTAAACATTTTACCTTCATTTCAAAGCTGATAAAAATTCAGCAATTGTATTGTTTATTCAAACTTGTGATATATTAAAAACAATGTCTTGACCCATTTCTATACCTCTTAAACTGGTCTTACTGATGAATTTAATATTTGTTTGCACATTATAACTGTTCTTTGATTAAGGCTTGTTATATATATATATATGCTTTATATATGCTTTGAACATGGGAAAGAAAAGGAAACTGAATACAAAACTTTTCCGAAAGATATTCACATTTTCTATCTTTTATGCTACCATAAACATAGATGATTAAAATAAAGATTTTGACTTTCAAAGAAAAAGAAAAGTAATGTAATGTTACATGCGTGTTTGAAGTATTAAAGTACAAATAAAAAAAGCCCCCTTTTCCCAATTATCTTCTGACGTCATTATTTTAGGAATTGTAATTATTTCAAGAAGCCTTAGTAAATTACTGACTTCAGAAGAAATTACCTTACAGTATCAGTCTCTCCTTGTACCTCATTTCAAGGCTAAGTAGCTGGAGTGTTTCTGCAAGTCAGGTATCATTTCATGCGCATTTACATATCAGAGCGAGAAATCAATACCTACAGCATACAGCTGATGGTTCAATGTAATCTACGCCATGACAGGTAGAAACAAACTAATACATAATGAGTAATAGTAGAAACCAATACTACATAGTTATCTTTGTAGGAGATTCAAGAGATGCCAGAGAGGATGGATAAAACAAATAAAAATAGCGATTTAACTTGGTCACTACGTAATCCTGTAATTCTCATAGGCTCTCTTTAGGGATCACCGTATTCCAGTAGGCAATTGGTTAACTGTCAATATGATTGTAAGGGATTAGTTTAAAGGGGGAGATAATAAGGGAGAGAGGAATGAGGGAAGAAAGGTAGCGAGAAGTGAAAGACAGGAAAACAAAAAGATAATTCAGAAAAGAGACCTAGAATCAGTGCCATATCTGTAATAGGGGGAAGCAAGAGGGCACATCCTGGGACACCAGTTTCAGAAGATGAGGGGGGGGGGGCACAAAAAGGTGTAAATAATATACTTACCAATATCATTAAATGTAACCTTAGGTCCACTGTCTAAGATCTCATCTAATATTCTATTAGCAAGCTTAGAATCCACATTCTTCAATCTTGATATAGTGTGCTTGATATCCTTGACAGGGGGAACTGATCTGGTTGGTGATCGGAGATCCTTCTTTCCTGTTGAGGTGTGACCTTTGACCTGCAGTGGAGATGGTGCAAATTATATCAATTCATTAATGTGAAAGGTCATTATCTACAATTATTTCCCAGTTATTATCTGATTGGTTTTTCACTTTTAGTGAAAGCTGACAACCAAAAATTGAGCCGGTTTTAAAATGCCTTCCAAATGCTAACATACACATTGCAATGTAACAGTATCAGGTAAGCTAGCCTTGATACAAAGATGACTCATATTTATTCTTTGTATCACTTTGTACAAGATTAATTGCTTCAAAGTACAATCACTTTGTCATAGTATGAATGATGTTTCTACTCATGTGATGACCTATCTGTTTCAATGTCATCTTAATCATGACATGATGATGGATGAATGTGACTATTAATCACATGATCTTGGAGTCACCTGATTGTCACAATTCAAGTAAATTGATTGATGTACAATATTTCACATTCACTCATCAACTGAGAGATAAAAATGAAGATATTTAAAATCCTAATTCATGAATTTCGTTATCAAACATTTGCTACTATTTTTTCAGAAAAAAAAAACACTTTCAAGTTTCCATCGATGAAATAACATTATTTCAGCCTTGTAATAAAAGCTTGTAAAATTGTATTTTTTGTTATTGATCAGACCAGAGCTCATTCAGTCAGATTAATCTACATATTAAAAAAAATACAGTTTCATTTTCTTGTAAACAAATTCACTATCAAAAGCAATCTTATTATCCTATTCAACAATATCCCCAGCACAGGAGACATACCATTTATATAATGAATAGTTTTAGTTTTGTTGGCAACTTTTCCTTATGTTATGCCAATATCAATTACTTAGAAGTGAATGCAGTTTATTTTACATATGATCCTTGTAAATAAAACATATCAATCAATGACTAAACTTGAGTGACTTGGCGATGTTGTTTCCTCACAAATTAAGTTACCATGGCAACAAGTTTATCTCTTCTAAACTTGGCATTATTCAAGAATATATTATAAAGAAGCACACATAAGGGTACTCTATATGAGTAAAAGGTGAAGATAGGCCTAATGTTATTCGGAATAAATGCACTTCAGACTTTCAGTGAATAGTGTGGCATATTATAAAAAGGAAACCTAATACCTTGTAATAAATCAGGAAGAAAAGCTATTTAAAAAAATGCATGGAAAGAGTAAGAGGGAGGTATCAAAATATAAGTTGTCAGACTGAATTTCAGAAACTAAAGAAAAGGTGAGAAATGTAAATGAAAGGGTATGAGATACAATAAGAAGATAATTATACAAGATTATGTACAGTGTAGATGGAAGATGAAGTGAAGGTGAGTAGGATATTTCAGGGTTTAACTGAAAATTTAACCTGTTATTCAAAATAAGAGAGAAATTTTTAAATAATAAACACCTATACAGAAAAAGATAAAAGAAAGAAAAATTCACCTACTGCTATTCGGGGTATTCGTTAATAAATTGTTGCCGTTTCAAACAACCATAGTTCTACTTGCAATGACATTTCTCAAGGCATGTGTGCTTTCTGCCACTTCCTTTCTTCCTTCCTTCCTTCAAATCATAATCCTACCAAACTCCAACAGGAACCTTAATCTCTTCCGTAGCATCAAACTGATTTCCAAAGCTCAAGCTAAGAATTGAGAAAGAAGATCCCATCTCTGTGACTCATCCTACCCTGGACCCTTTAGCCTTTCAAATCTACCAAGATCAACCATTATCATCATCCATCTTGATAATTAATACTCATCAAAACCCACTACTAAGGTTAGGATCTTTATGAATGTCATCATGTCTGTTTGTCTTTGGGTCTCCTACACTGTCTCTTGTTGACGGAAATTGAGCCATTTGGCCAGATTTCTCTGTGAAATTCAATTTCCTGCATGAGTCTTGCCTGGAATGGAATGTTTTATTGCTTTCTACATAAAGCATGCTTGAATGTAAGCATAATACTGCAGAGGGATGACAATTTGATGGCTAAATAACTTGTTTGTTTCAAACATATTTCAATATGTTATTAGAAATATTATATTTTCTTGGCTTCTTGTAAAAGATATCTAAATCAAAAAAGCACAAACAGCCGTCAAATAAATGACAAACTATCCATCACATTAATATGTGAAGTCACTTCCATTTGTAATGTCCATTTCAATTATCAATATTTTGATTGTTTTTCATAGACAAGCTACAAGGTCATCAACTATTCACCAACAGATATGTTTCTTGGCAATGTGAAACTCATTAAAAAGTTACTTACATTATACTTACATTAATCATCCCATAACTATTTCTCAAGGTGGATGGAAATTTGAACCTAGTATCATGCTTAAGAAGGTAAAAACAGTTTTATTACTGCTAACATTACGTGTTTTATCCTAAACTGAATTAAAAATCTGTGCAACAAATATCAATAATGCATAACAAATATTTAAATACCTTGGGTTGTGATGGAACAGAAGACTCTGGAAGTGAATCTGATCTTGGTAAATGAGGTAGAGTTCTAGCAGGACTCCTAGTTCTATTGCTATTCTTAGATGATACACCTGTGGTTGCTTTATGAAGTAGCTTCGGAGATGATCGGTGTGATGCTTCTCCTGTGGAAAAAATGAGAAATCAAGAAATAAAAGGTTATCTTATTTCTCAAATAAAACTATTTCAAAATGATAATATGGAAAACATGCATTCTTGTTCTTATTAAGAATCAGTCAAGTTAAATTCCTAGGATATTCAAGTTAATAGAGAGAAAACTGAAATCTGTATATCAACATACAATGTAATAAAGGGCCTTTTCACACATGAATCTTGAATCATCATTGTAATGATTACAATTCGTCTTTAAAATCATCGCACCTTTCACATGGAAAATTTGTACTGTAATTTGAATGAAACTTAACTGGAATTCACCTCCGGAGTAGAATTTGAATTTGTGATAGTGATTAGCGTTCATGATTCTATTTGGTTTCACACGAGCTAAATATTTGTCATCAGCCTTATGTTTCACTGGAATCATTCAAATTACAATTTTTTTTTATTGTGTGAAAGGGTGGAAAATTTCTTTAAATAATAAAAAGAAATACTGTTACAAAACCCATGCAATTATGTTTTACAAAAAAAATTGTCTGATACTTATAGTGGTATACAACTCAAACAGACAACCAAGTGGATGTGACTATCAGCTTGAGTTTTACACCTTTACAGAAGGTTTCCACATTGTGAGAACATCACACCATATCACCTGTACTCTCTCTCTACCAATGATTGATATATGATCTGTAATATTTCAAGAGAAGAAACTCAGTTCTCAATCAGTCTCTCAACCCCAAACTATCTTTCTATTCATCTCTGTGTCTGTCCATCTGTTTCTCTCTCTGATCCTACCTCTTTTTTCAACGCTCTCTTTTTCCACCACAGAAAAGGATTCCAATTTTCTACACATTTTGCCCTAAACCAAATGATTCGGGTGAATGCCAACCAAATGTGCTAGGGGGTAGATATTCAAATAATCCAATATCCATGCACTCCACCCCTTCTCATACTTTCTTCTTCCCGAGTCTGGCTTATTATAGATGTCTTCAGTCATTCTGTTTCTCTCCATAATTTTATTCACACATTCTTGGGCTCTCAGCTCTCACTTTTGAAATCCATACTGTCCAAGTTCATTACCGATAGAATTCACAAACCCCAATCTGAGGTTTGCCTGAGGATAGTATGACCAGTCATCAATCACAACTCCATTATCACCACATCACACATTATCACCTGCTTGCTATTAATGGACACCACCCCATTGTTATTACAGATACCCTCAATATTTTTGTCAAATGATTAAGTAGTTGTATCATGCTTGGAGTTATCTTGTCAGCAAATTTTTGCCACAAAATATAAATCACTTAATCTGAGGATATATTTTTTTAAACAATTATTCATGATGGAAGCAATGAATTAAACTAAAATGGGTTTTAAAGAAAACAGGTTTTAAGGAATACAGGTATTAAGCTGATGTGCTGAAGCCAGGTCACCTATGTCCAAAACATATTAGAATTACATAAATCAATTGCCAACACATTGACATGTACATGTACTCCTCTGTAAACAAATAATAACTGCCAGTCTAACCTCAAATAAAAAAAATCTCACTATACCATATAAAAGCCTGGTATATTGGTATGTTATTATCACAATTGCTCTTATAGTCCCTAAAGATGAAATTTATATAAATGGTATACTCTTCATGACTTGAATGAATATGTTTGTATGAATAATCCTAAAACATTCAATCAAAATATGTAGAATACACCCTTATAATTAGCTTTTTCTCTTCACTCTCTCACTTTTACATACTTTTGAACATTGAACATTCTAGCCCACCGATAGGAAATAAAATCATGAACGCAACCATGGACATGATAGTGGTGTACACTCCGGTTCCTACCACCAGAGCATTGGTTTGTTAGCATCAAATCTCTTTCAATAAGAATTGATTCACAGCTCGTTGCGATTTTGACTTCCCTTGAGAGATGGACCAATAAATGGTGACATCATCAACGCCCAACCGTCTTCCAATGCACAATTAAGCGCAAACATTTATTAAGATGGAATAACTGGTTCTGATATGGTGTGGGAAAGAATGGATAGGACGGGGGGGGGGGGGGATCTAAGATCCAATGCACAACCAAGCGCAAACATTCATCAAGATGGAATGACTGGTTCTGATCTGGTGTAATGGATGGGGAAGAATGGATGGGATGTGGGGGGGGGGGTCTCACTTCCAATGCACAACCAAGTGCAAACATTTATCAAGATGGAATGACTGGTTCTGATCAGATGGGAAGAATGTGATGTGGGATGGATGTTGGATGAGGGATGGGGTAGATGATGAGGATGCAGCATCAATGCCCAACCCACTTCCAGATTCTAGTGCACAATCAAGTGCACACAATAATATAGAATACGGTCCTGATCTAGTGAATTGGAGGAATGGGAAGGGTACAAGAATCTCTTAAACCGATTACCAATACGCTGTCACATCGGGTGTGAAGATTACCAAGATGATTGGTCAAGCAATAATAAATGGGGAAGATGTTGAAGGAGAGGGAAGGGAGGGGGTGCCACCATGGAATCATCACACCTCAGTGCACAGTGTAAACACACCTGCACTAATTTGAATTGATGTCATCCCTTTACATCGTTCTCTTGCATCTCAGTACATTCACCTCTATCTTACTCTCTTATGTTGCTATGGTTACAGATACGGTTGAATCCTTACTCCACTCTGTTTGACAACCTAAGTATATTTACATTCAATCTCCATATTGTAGGAATAATGCACCTTTCATGGATGGGTGAAGGAATTATTCATTGAGTCGATTTTAGATTCCTTTCTCTGCAAATTTGATGTACATTATGCCTTATTCAGATAAGAAGCAGCAAGTAATCTGGTGCATTTTCGTGACAATTCTTTCTTTTTTTCACTCCACACCCTCTTAAAGCTGGTATTAAATTTGGTACATCTTAAGAATACTGAATTTTAAAACTTTAATTCACTGTCAGATATATTATGAAAGAGTATACAACAAATCATGTGCCATTGAAAGATGAGACCTTAAATCCAACATTCAAGCACAAAATTTACAATTAAAACATCTTGATAAAAAAGGTAAATCCTGCCTTAAATAATTTGAAGATTTTTTTTGTAAAGTATAATCTCAAGCAGGAAATGAATTAATAATCTTACAGCTTTCATAAATGCGATTACTAAATTTGTGAAATTAGTGTTTGAAAGGCCTTTACTTGAAAAAAAGGTGTCACGTCAAAATAAAAATACAAATGTTCATAAAGAACCAGTCAATATAATAGTCACTACACCTTTGCAAGATTAATTCATTAATATAAAGTGACATTTATGGATGTTGGTTTACTACCCAACTTCTAGATGAGCATTTCTACAATTGTGTAGTATTTCATGTTGCAACTCCCCATTTGGTTTTATACCTGTCCAAGACTAACAACTGACACTTAATCATTATCATTTATATAGTTGGATGGAGAATATGATGTGTGTATTCATTTAATGTTTCTATGATTGTCAAGCTAATTCTCCATGAAGTACCACACCTACCCTCTAATCCCATTTATACCCTTCCTGCCTCCAAAATTCCACAATAATGATAGATTTTCTGAGCATGATGAAGCAGGATACTGTCTCTCAGTTGGTAGTTTCTAATCTTCATTAGATCACACATGAATGTACCTCTACTACGGGTCAAGGTCATGTTCAGTGAGCAGAGCTATTTTATTCTCCCTTCCTTTTTTCATTACATCTTTTCCTCTGTGTGACATCCCTATGCCACTGAACATTCAAGAAAGAGAGATTGTTCCTAAAATAAAATGCTATAAATATCCTGAGATGATCCCTTGCACTGTTGATGGTCCCATGGTAAGGATTAATCAATTAGGATGGCAAGCCTCTTCCTCACTCACACAACACTTCAAGGGATTAGGAGTTCAACAGAGCCCTAGCAACAACTTTAATCACCAAACCCTGAACCTAGACATATCATATGTGAGATGATATACATGTATGCTGGCAAAGTTAGTCACAAAAGGACTGTAAAAATAAAAGGCACCAATCATACTAAAATTACCTTAATGAAGAGTGAGTTAAGTTTTCTATAATCCACAATATGACAATGACATATATATCATATCGTTTTTAAAGGCCATGGAAATAGGTTATGAATACATATGTATTCAGCAAAATCTAAAGGAAAAAAAGTGATTAGGTTTTCATGAAGCTAACATAATTTTTGCTGCATTGAATGCCATTTACATACACCTTAAGTTTTTGGAATGAATTCAATCATGCTATGGATGTTAAGAGATGGGACTCGAAACAATTAAAGGAGAATGAAAATCTTGGAGCAAGTTAGCTTTTGTGAAAGCAGAAAAATCAAAGAATAAGATCAACAAAAGTTTGAGTAAAATAGGACTAGCAATAGAAGAGTTATGAGCATTTGAATGTCGAGATCACTAATGCTATGGAGATCCTCCCATTGGCAATGCGACCAAGATCTATGATGTCACAGATGAACAACTCTCCCCTTTTGGACACTGAAAATATATCCCAAAACATCTCTTTTTGCTCATTCTAATCATATGACAAACGATTCATCAATGATATAATGTTGTGAAACCTCTGTACTTGTCATCTCATAAAGAGAACACCTCACCTTGTGATAGACTCTATAAAAGTGAGAATATAAGTGAAATAAGTACTAAAGTAATGAGGGAGTTGTACGTGTGTGACATCACTGATCTTGGTCGCATTGCCAATGGGAGGATCTACATGGCATTAGTGATCTCAATATTCAAATGCTCATAACTTTCTTATTATTCATTCAATCTTCCTCAAACTTTCAACAATACGTTTCTTTGATTTTTCTCTTTGATATGGATTCAGCTGGTTTCAAGGGTTTCATTCTCCTTTAACTCTTACAATTTAAAAAAACATGGGGAGAAAAACTTCTCCACACAGTGCACACATCAAAGATTTATAATCAAATCAATGTTTCTTACTTCAAACCCTGGCTACTATCAAGTACCCTCTTGGGCTGCGTTTATCCGACCTCAAGCCAGAATCGTGATTTGAATCATGATTGGAATCATGATTCAAATCACAAACATGAATCACAATTACTACAGAATCAGGGTTTAGACGACCTTCGTTCCAACGCTGTTTCTCCTCGGATTCGGACCGATCCAGTGCGCATCACAGTGCGCAGTTTGACCCAGGAAGTATAGGTCAACGTTGGACACTTAATTGGAGGTCGGCGACGTACATGTGATGTGACAACGTGGGGCGCGCGCCTTGGCAAGAACCGGAAATAGCTCGACACAATGACGTCATATAATCATGATTCAAATCACGATATCGTTTATCCGAACATTTTCGTACGTGATTCTGCAGAAACGTCTTTCCAAACGCCCTTTTTTTCGTAGTTCATGTTTGTGATTCTAATCATGATTATATTCAATTTCGACTAAACGCAATCGTGATTCTGCAGAATCGTGATTTGAATCATGATTGGAATCATGATTATAGGGTAAAAAAAGTGGCGGATAAACGCACCCTATATGTAGCTTCACTCCTGAGGTCAACTTATAAATAAGAGCGTAATCTCGTAAACACGATTTCACTTGATAAGTATCTCTCCTCCCACCAAGAAACGCTTGAGTGAGATCAAAGTTTGAGATTGCATAATTCAGTTTGCCATCTTGAATGAAGATGTAGATCTCCTTTCAAGGTCCCTTAGGAATCTCCTGATTTACACTGAATTGTCTGATATATTGGGAGTCCCTCGAGCAAGGTATGTTTATACTGAGATGTTTATCAGAGAGGCAATTCATTTGGCAGGAAGATGTCTCTTTTCCCTAAATATAGAGGAGATATTGTAATTCATGAAAGAATGATTGCATGAGGAAGGACCCTGATAGATTGCTCTGTTCAAAACAGGAAATTTCAGAAGCACTGTGCATACCAAGACGTAGGAGCCTACATCTATATGGATAAACGATATTGTACATGATTCTGCTTCATTAACTTTTGTTCATAAGTTTCCCTTGGATCAAGGAAAAGTAGATCACCTAAAAGGTCTTGAGTTTTTTAAACTTGGGTTTCACTTTGCGGAGCTCACCAATTTGTAACATCTCAACCGAACACTATGCAAATCCCTATTGAGGCCAACAAGTTGTGCAAAAATCAAGCGTAACTTATGTCTTAACCCTACAACCTTCATATACATCATCGTTCAAACATTGAATCATGAAGCAATGTTAATTGAGATTGATACAGAGATATTTTCTGATATTGCCAGCCCATCAGAATAATAACCATCCAAGCCTGTGTCATCACTATATCTTGAAATTGATACAAACACAGAAAAGAGACGGGGAAATGGGGGGGGGGGGATGGAAAGGAGAGTACTTCCAGGCAGATCCCTTTAGAGAGTGTTTTTTCATACCATTTCCTGAGAATATGAAACCTCCTTGGTATGATTAATGAATTTCTATCCACCAGTAGACTACCCATTCAAGCTTGCCTATGAACCTGACTAGTGAGTCGTCCTTAAGGCATCCCTCAGGCAATGGCAATGATTCATAACCTGTACTCCTTGTGTTTCATTTAGAACAATAGTTGCCGGGTGAAGGGGAAGTGATGGGGTCGTAGAGCGCAAGGCACGGTGAGAGGATGCCCTCAATGCCTCAGACAGAAACTGAGGAAGCCAAGATTGAATTCCGGCTGGTAGATTTATCAGCAGCCATCGTATCAAACCAACAACCATCTCTCAACACTGAAACTCTTACAGTAAGAGTTATTTTCATGTTTTATTCATCTTCTTTGTATAATAACAACAAATCAATCATTAATAATTAATGCATGACCTTTAACAAAAAAAAACATATTTTTGTTATTCTTGGGGATATTGGAGAAAAAAACAAACTTTATACAATTCAAACTCAAACCATCTGCCTAACCCTCTCTCATAAAAAATAAATAAGGCAAAATGCTGTAACTACAAAATAATTGATTTCTTATATCAACATTGAATTTATTGTCATCCTCTGAAGAAAAAAAATGTTTTCCCATAACTGCTATAATGAAAAAGAATGTGACCATTTAAAATCATTATTTAATTATGAAATAGAAGCCGAGAAACATTGATTCCTGCTCGAAGCCTGATATCTTATTTCTGTTTCTCCAACATCTATTTATTGAAGTACCCTCAGAAGGGATCAATGGAATAACATGTTTAGCAACCCGAGTACATGGTTTGAGAATAAATCATGTAATGCTAGATAAAATCAATCATTCATGCTATTTCATGTTTAGAATGAGGTCCACAAATATACTCAGAAATATGATACAGGTAAGACTGTAGGCCATACAAGGGGGACAAAAAAATATAATTTGCTTCATGAAATTTTGATTGTGTTTACAAATAATACACTAGACTTATTAAGTGAAAACCAATAAATTCATTTTGCTAAATGTATATTCATCTTTATGATTTGTTTGAAAATCAGAACTGAATCCAAGGGATTTCTTAAAAGTAGCACAATGTATGTCTGCATCTACTTGTCACAAGACCCCAACATATATGCATTCTACAGGAAGAAATGGGCAAGCACATATCTGGTAATGATTTTGTAATGTAATGCGACAGATTAGATACAAACACGACCTCCCATATTCTATGAAATCTTGCCTGATGAAATTCTCAAATTTGCCCAAGCTCATCTTACTTCCCCTCCATTTCCTTTGATTGATCTCACGTTGACTCATACGCTGGACTACGCTTCACAGGATCTTGGTCAGAGAGTCAAACTCATCTTAAATGTGACGTTTAGAAAGAAAGTGACGTCAGCTCTAGGGACAAGACATTGCAAGATGGCTAAAAAGATTTAGAGGGAAAATAATTTGATCACGCACATCGCTACTGGAAAGATTAGGAGCAGAAAATCACAATTCAAGGATGCAATGTGATTTGGCAAAAAATAGGGAAAAGTTAAATGAAAACATACTGCATACATAGGTATTCATTAAATAACATGGAATTCTAGTCATTCTGGTCATTAATATTTTCAATTACTTTGAAATAAATATAAAAGGGGAGAGATAAAAGGGCTGCAGAAAGGAAACTCTTTCATGATATTTCATATAGGTTCTCCATGTTCTCCTTTCTTATACTTATGACAATATCAATTACATGTTTTTTCATGATTCACATTTCCTACACAACAAATACTGTACAAAATTTAAAATGGATGTTTGTACATAATAATCTGCAAGTGATCAAATCCACAGGATTTAATTTTGATGAAATGCCAAATTTAATAAAGTGTGGTTGTGGTTGAAAAAAAATCAATAATTTTTCAAAGTTTTTACGGATGGCCTTTTTTAACCCATCTTTCAAAACAGAATTGTAAATGATTTCTCTACAAAACATGTTCTATTAAAAACCCTAATTCAAAGTGTATTCTCATTCATATTCTCTGTATATCCCATGCACACTTTAATCAGTTAATGACTGAAAACAATAATCATAAAATGCATTTACTGATCATATTATCATTTTAAAATCATAATCAACACTGATTTTTGTTTTCACAAAGTTCCAACCCCCTTGAATTTCAAATTCTGCATAGCAGCCAATGAGAGTAAGTTATCTAGTTCCCCCTAAAAATATCATTGCAGACAATACAAAAATTTTTTTTACAAAAAACTGAATTTTCATGAACAAAGTTTCCAAATGAACCTGTATCTTAATATTATTAATAAATTGTAGCTACTAGACAAGGAAGGCTTTCACTTTGAAAGTAAGACATTATGGAGTAATAAAGCTTCTAGAGGAAAGAAGTGAGTGTGTTGAACTTGGAAGTGGAGACTGAGTACCTGTTATTCATTCATGAGAGGTCTTTGGGGGATATCAAGAGAAACAGCAATCCTTTTAAGAGGTATCCACACCACCCTGATCAGGAAAAATATATGTAGGTCACAAGAATATGTTCAGGCTTCAAAATAGCTAATAACTTTTTAATACATTCATCCCATTCCAAACCAGGTAAAGTTCATCAGAGTTCAACAAGAAGTTTGCAATTCTGTAGGGGGAATGTGTATTCTTTGATTCTTAACTCCCTGATGGGATAAAAGTCTTTAAGACTTGCTTTTACACTTAAAGGACACGTTCATTCCAACATAAAGTTGATTTGAATAAAAATAGAAAAATCCAACAAGCATAACACTGAAAATTTCATCAAAATCGGATGTAAAATAAGAAAGTTATAACATTTAAAGTTTTACTTCATTTCACAAAACAGTTATATGCACATCCAGGTGGGTATATGCAAATGAGGAGACTGATGACATCATCCACTAACTTTTTCTTTTGTATTTTATTATATGAAATAGGGAATATTCTATTTTTCTCCTCATTGTCAAATGAAACAGTGATTAATTCCTCCATGAACACATGGAATGAGCATGGTTTAATAATATTATTCAGTCAAGTTGGTCCTAATTGTCAAAACAAAATAAATAGTGAGTGAGGGACATCATCAACTGTCTCATTAGAGTTGTGCATATCACTGTTTTGTGAAAAATAAGCAAAACTTTAAATTGTCATAACTTTCTTATTTTACATCGTATACATCCGATTTTGATGAAATTTTCATCGTTTTGCTAGTTTGATTTTTCTCTATTTCTTCAAATCAACATTTTTATGGGGTGGACTTGACCTTTAAAGCAACACTGCAATTTTGAAGAAATTCCTACGAAATATCTAGTTAGGTCAAAAAGTATTACATACAGGTATTATAATTTTCATATAAAATATAATTTACAAAAAATAACTTTCTATTCTTATGGTCTTCTATTACTGCGATATCTCCGAGTGCACTAGAAATATCAGATTCTGACTTGCTTACACACATCTCAAAGCCCAAGAGAACATTATTCAAGCCAGTGCTAAGCATTCTATAAGCCATTTTCTTTGTATAACATATTAAAACCATCCATTCCATATGGTGAAATGCTGATAGGAATCTAAGAAGAAATCTGGGCAAGTTACCAGCCCTGGACTGCTCATCACAATGCACAAACCTAAGGCAAACTTCACTCAAGTCTCTCTTGAATGTCTTTGAAAGGTTGGCACTTCTTAGCAAGTGACTTCATGAGAGTCAATGCATTTCTTTCATTTGCATGTTAAGTTCAAGTGGGCAATGATGTAAATTGCCCTGTAGAGATTTATACAGAGATATTGATTGACATGATTGACATTAAACAGTCAATGGCAATTAATTTTCTCATCTTAAAAGACAATGATGAATTATTTTGTAAAAGAGCACTAAAAATGAATTGCAGTCTTGGGCAAATATAAAATGAGGCTAAATAAGTGTTGTATGATTTATATTAACACACTATTACGGTATTAAAACCTAGGGCATTATTTGAGCATTGAGCAAACTACAAAGTGCATAAAAATAATACTGGAAAAAGCATCAATAAACTGAATAGAGGATAAATTGAGAAAATCATACAAAAAAAAATAATTGCAAAGATTGAAAAAAATAAAATTAAAAACTAAAACATCAATCATATCAGGCACAAATAAAAATTATCCATTTCGTATCTTGAATCATATTGCTAAAATTTTACGGAATCAAACAAACAAAACAACAAAGCTATTAAAGTAAAAACACTGAAAAAAACCCTGTTGATTTTAGCCCCAAAACTGTTTCCTCAAGATTTGCGAATTATCGCATACACAAAATTCAGAATACACAACATAATATAGAAAAAAATGATTATTCAAATGTGAACAATTCATAATCATGAGACACTATCGAGCAGGGATTCTACTTCCTTAAAGAAGTTGAGAACTAATTATTCTCCTTGCATACTGCATGAAGTGTGTCTTTTAAAGAAAGTTTTTCACTCTTTTACCTTTCTGGAAGAGGAGAACAATATCAAGATTCTGGAATCCTGGAGTATGAGTATTTTTACTAAGGAGATGGTAGTACTGTACACATTCAGTGATACAGTATGTATTGCAGTGAAAGAAACTTTAATTGCATCAATTAACATTGATGGCAAACATATCAATGTAGGCCAAAATTGCCATCTAGCCTATCAACTTGATGAATGAAGGTTGAATGTCCCATCCCACTAGCAATCCACCTGTCGCATAATTCAAGAAGCTCATTTATAAAATCAATTCTCCGTGTTAGCTACAGTGCAAGGTGAAGTAGTTCGCCTGGGTTACTTCAATGAGTCAGAGACAGTCTAGTGAGAACCAAGCCAATGATAGGTGTGTTCACACTTCTTAATCCTAAATTATTCAAAGGAAACATGGTGAGTTATATGAAACTGCTCTGATCTAACTTATTTAGCTTGTGACTGCTTTCCAGTGACAAGACAGAAAAATCTCAGAAATTGTTTTGATTAAAAAGTTTACAAGCTTTCATGAATCTTATATAAATTAAGGGGATGAAAGTGTAGTTTTTCAGTTTTTCATCACATTTATAAATTCAAGCTCACTGTATCAAATAAAGAAGCAAGGATCCCCCAAAATTGTGAATAAATCACAAAATAAATCTCAATTTAATTCATAACAATAATAAGAATAATTATATTATTCCTATTTTATACAGCACTGCATTTTAATACTGACAGTGCACCTCACACTTCACAGGTAGATACTTCCAGGTCATTCAAATTCAAATTCACATAATGTTCACACATCCTCCACTAATACTACATTAAAAAATAGAACTCATATTGCTCAACAAAGTACATGTACTCTTGCATTATAGCTGATTTATAGGGAACCAAATTCACATTTGAGTGTTCTTTCCATAGGACACTAATATTGTGGGATTGGACTTGAACCCCAGACTTAAGATACACAGTCCACTGATCCACTACACCTCTTGATTGAAAAGAAAGGGGGAGTGTCATCTGATTACGATGTGCACTGAAGGATCCAAAAGTATCTTGGACCTGGTATCACATATCACTTGAAGTCCTTCTGAGCACTCTAAGCGGTGAGAGGGACACTCTTCACTGACCACTCTCATTAATAATGGAATTGATCATGAAACAAGTACATATGGATCTTACCCTACACGTAACTGACCTTACAACCAACTCATAGGGTTGACCTACAACTGTGCCTTTACAAATTGCATATAATTTAGGGTGCGTTTATCCGCCACTTTTTTACCCTAGAATCATGATCTGAATCATGATTCAAATCATGATTCTGCAGAATCACGATTGCGTTTAGTCGAAATTGAATATAATCATGATTAGAATCACAAACATGAAACACGAAAAAAGAGGCGTTTGGAAAGACGTTTCTGCAGAATCACGTACAAAAATGTTCGAATAAACGATATCGTGATTACAATCATGATTCTATGACCTCACTGTTGTGTCGGGCTACTTTCGGTTTGACTCTTGCCAAGCTCAATGCGCTCTATATGCTCATTGTATGTACATGATTATGTACTACGCATGCATTTCTTGTCATGTTCAAGTTCTGTGTTGGTCATCGCATCATCCACTACTTTTCATTTTTTGGTCATGTCTTCAACTTCAAGTTCTAGTAAATGAATCAACTGGACAGACAATGATCTCAGTTGTTGTTGAGTATACAGTATCAATATTAAATTGGATCTACGCTGAAATTCACTTCCGAACACCATTTTGGATGAACTAACAAAATGAATAGAAGCATATGGACCCTATATGATAGAAGTAAACAAAATGAGGTATAGACTGAATTCTGGAAGCAAAAGATTTTTCGAGAGCCGAAACACGTGCGAAAAACTTCCTTTGTCAAACTGCGCACTAGTGATGCGCACTGGATTGGCCCGAATCTGAGGAGAAACAGCATTGGAATGAAGGTCGTCTAAACGCTGATTCTGTGATATTGTGATTCATGTTTGTGTTTTGAATCATGATTCAAATCATGATTCTGACTTGAGGTCGCATAAACGCAGCCTTAGATACTAGAAAACTCTCTCTGTATGATTTTGTAATGGCTGCATAGCAGGGACTTGGAACTCAATATAACATTCCAACATGCAGGTTTATAAATATGATTAAATAATTCTATAAGATAAACACTAGACCTACCATCAATAATTTATGTATTCATTATACAAAGAAAAGATGCATGAAAATTTCATAATGAATGATATTCCATATAATTGGGAACAGTCCTAGATATGATCTCTTTCCTGGTCATTAATCTACTGCAGATATGAACTAATGAATTACTTAATGGATGCATCTAGGCCTTGTAAACCGAACGCAAATCTTTACAGAAATGAAAATGGTTCCTTTTCATAAAACAGGGTATCTCTATCAAATTAAGATATCAGCTATATGTACATGCTATAAAAGAAATAGTGACATCTGATTGGCCAATATAAATTTGTCAGACAATCAATAATTGTTACTTGAAATACTAGGGCTCTGGGCCTTATATATTACATAAAACCTGTCCTCAGTAACAAACAGGTAATGCTCCTGAAGTATGATTACAAGTACCATGACAATGGTCCCTTTTCATATATCTCTGACAAATTAAGACATCACTTACATGCTACAGAAATAATGACATTTGATTGGCCAATATAAATTTGTCAGACAAACCATGCATTTGTTATTCATAACAGGTTATTTGAAACATGGATCTGATACATACCAGTGACCCCCTTTGGGCATCTCATCACATGTATCCAGGTTATATTTTCACTTAATATTCTTTTGAAAACAGAACTATCAATTGATAAATCAATAAGATTTTCTTAAGCCGAGGCCAACAGAAATTGTATTTTGACTAGATTTCTTCTATAGCAAACTTGCAAATGAGGGTTACTAAGGCTGTATAGTAATAGTGATAGCAGACCAGAATTTACAAGAATTGTCCATGGAAAAGAAATATGTGAGTGCATCTTGAGAAAGAAATCCAATTTACAAGGAAATAACATTAACAAGAGAATTAAGGGCCAGTAATGATATTTATGAATTATGAAATACATAATTATGAGCAGTTTTCTGAAGATTTTATAAACAAACAGTAGACTGTTTGCAAATAATATTATTTAAGAAGGTACAACAAAGTACTGTCTGTAATATATGATTGGAGAATAATGAAAACAAAATTAAATGATAAAGATATAAAAATCATTCAACATAAAAAAGAAAATACATTCCTTCATTCTCTTAAAGCTAAAAGTACTGCATATACAGGATAATACATGCTCTTAAAATCATATAGCGCTTGAGAGTAATGTGATATGTGAAAGGGGTCTAATCTAACAATAGCTCTAGATGAAAAGGTGAGGAGTGACCATCCATTATCAATGGGATGGCCACTGACATGGTCAAGCAGAGGCTAACAAGGAAAAGGTGATTTAGTGGTGCATTGCAAATGAGCTATAGCTATAGGCCCTAGGGAAATAGGTGTAGTGATACGTGTAGTGTACAGCCAACGTTCCTAGGGTAGAGCATTTTAGATTTGTACATTAGTTGTACCAGTGGATACATGTATGTATAGATAAATGAGCCCTGTTAGCTTTGACTTATAGTTCCATAGTCACTTCAAGAAAGTTGTAATATCAAATATTTTTTTCATGTGACATGTTTTACTATTTACTGTCATTTTAATGGTTTTAGGCATGTTGGAAGAAATCAAATTAAGATTAAGATGACCTGCAAAACACACACACAACAGTGTTTTCTTATCATTTCTGTGTTCACAGACTTTACACATAATTCCTGTCTACAGATTTCTAGGAACATATCTATTTTAAAATGAATGTTTGAGGGAAAAGGTTATTACTGGAATATATCACGTTTTAGTTTACCATGTGTGAATAGGACTAATTTCTGGCATCACAACATTTATTTATTTATTCTCGAATATTTATACAGAGTGGCCTGATCAGCATTAAAAATCATACAATATACGAAAAACATAGTAACAGGTCATTATGAGATACAGAAAAAAGGAACAAATACAAAGTAAAAACATTTTTAAAAAAAGATGAAAGATCGTTAAAACATAAGGGAATGTATCACACAGTACTAATAAATTTAATTTTGGAATAAAAAAAAAAAAAAAACAAGCAGAAGACATATCGCATCATTGGAAATTTCATCACTAATATACATCGAGATAAAAAGAAAGAAAGAAAAAAACAAAAAACGACACGCTTTAATGTCTAAATAATAAGTGGGAAACACAGAAAGACAAGAAAAGAGCAGCAATCAAGATTAAGAACATGGGAGCATTTCATGAAAGTTTTGTCTGTGATTTTCATTGACTGATATGCTCTCAGCCCTGCATGAGATGCAGGGATTCGCAGTAGCTTATAACATCTGTCGGTAAAAATCAGTGACAAAACCTTTCATGAAACTCTACCCAGATTTGAGATGAATTGGTGTAGAAACGAAGCAACCACTGTCAAAATGTTAATAAAGAGGTGTGTCCTGAGAGTATTCAAGGTATAGCGAGGAATCTGGACAATATTGAGTAGATGCAAATAACAATTCAAACAGTGAACTTTGCACGAGAGTAGGCAGTGGTTGTGGAATGAATACTAATATGTGTGAAATGCTGGTTAGATGAAAGGATGAAAAACACCCAGTGAAATAATTGGGCAGTATTTATCATCATTTTGAAAGTGAATAAGAAAGATGGACATCTGCTTATTAAAAAACTTTGTAATGACAAATAGTCTAGAATTAGACAATAGAAAAAAGGACCAAATAATGTGTTTATGTGTCAACATTATATAAATAAACTATCTGGATGACATCCTTAATATTCTGTTTCTCCCAAGAGGTGCTTCAAGTGCCGTATCATTTGCGTGTTTCATCGGTCAAGATGAATCATAAATCTGATCTTCCCTCAAGTAGAAAGCTCCCTAAATGGTGTATCCTAGCAACTAATAGCAATCTCATCAATAAACAAGTTATATTTTGCTCTTTACCAAATAAATGTGATAGCAATACACTCATATGGGACAATTCCTTTGACTAAGCCAATCTTTAAAGAATGCATTCTATTTCATTTTAATGTTACTTCACACATGTGTTAATTTTTTCCAAGAAAAAAGAAGATATTTTCATATCGCAAATGTGTCTAGCTTATAAAGTTATATTAGGCACAGTCAGTTCAGAACAGCAGTAAGACATCTTTATTCAAACTTCCATGATTCTTACAAATTCGTCACTAAATCTCATCACTTCTTCATTCTAGAAAGGCAATTCCCAGATAACTTTGAGTACCCGTACAACTTGAAAATTTATATGATAATGAGGCTCAAAGGAGTTTCAAGTCTCTTCTAAAATGACCAGTTACCATGGCAAGTCAATAGATTATGCATGAGATAATGTGGATTGATCTAGATAGTTTGTGTATGGGTTATGCAGCATTTAAGGACAACTTCTTTCTTTACATCAGGGAATATCAAATTTCTCACCGCAACCATCCCGTTCGTCAGATAAAAAACATCATTTAGACGATCCTTCATTCTGCCTCATCCAATAAGTTTGCTTTGAATGCAAACTGATGAATGAACTTTGAATGTATAATAGGGGCTGTGCCACAAAGCTTACCATACAGTTATAGTTAGTTTTATAAATGAATGGAATATGGTAAGCCAAACTGGTCTCTAAATTATTTTTACTCAATGATTTTTCATCAAGTAATTAAAATCAAAATTGAAATAACCAAATATTGCTAATTGTTCAAATTATTTTGCATACACCTTACCGCATAGGAATTTCATCAATATTGGAATATACATGTAGCCATACCAAAAAAAAAAACAAGCATCGCAAATAGAAACATTGTTTTTAATACAGTTATATGAAACAGCACCTGGTCATATAAATCATGGAATTTTTTATGCCACTTTAGAAGGAGAAATATAAATAACAGATCATTTTAAAAAATGTGAAGTATTTTCTTCAATGACTCGGCTATAATATAGTGTGAGTGACTATGAGTTTTACAAATAAAGTCAATGAAACAAAAAAACTTATCTCATGAATTTTATTTAAATTTATTTTCTCAACAGACAGATCATTGATCAAGATGAATACAGTTCTTATCAGCAGTGCTATCATCTGAAGATCTGAACTGATTATAATGCAGAGGCTTCATGATTACAGGATTATTGTAGATTATGAGCAGCTTAAACCTACAACATGGTAAAATATTTAAATTTTAATTAATTCCAACCCCTCTTAGAAATTGAAATGAGATCTATTTCATAGACAGGTGAATAATGCTTCATAAAACATGATGATGACCATACAATTTGCAGCATCATACTCATGTCTGCACATTTTATATTGATAGCACAGTTCTATTTTTAAAAAATGTTCAAAAGTGAGAATAACTTTCCGGAGAATACTTGAGAACTGTGAGTCAAACTAATGAATGTCATAAATGGTACCTCAAGATAAATCTAATGAAAAAATCCAAGTCATGAGATGTTTTCCTTTTTTACCTGGCAAGCAAATATTCCCATTTTAATACCAAATTTGTTATTTGGCTTCATCTAGAGTACAGCCTGGCTCCCACAAAGCAATAAAATCACTTCAACCATCAAGCCAGCCATGTCCATATGAAAGTCAAAATAGGTCCTTAATTCTTACATGAATTTCAATATCTCTGGTCATTCCTGAATGCCACAGCTCTCTTTACCCACCTGCACTCATGGTTATGAGATTCACAAGAAATTGCCATTTAGAGTAGGACAGCGACTTCAGAGCTACTGGATGGTGACCCAGTTCTCTCCTTTGCTTCTATTTCTCCCATCAACGGTATCTCAAGAGGGTACCTCAAAATGCTTCTCTGTGTAAATACCCATCTATTTCTATTGAAAGTAGTGTATACATGTTGTCTATTCTGGAAATATATGATTTCTTCCTTTTTTTTTGCTTTGAATATTTTGAATTTAAGAAAGGGAAACATGTTTCAACAGAGTAATATCAAATGAGAAGAACCTATCTCGATGATCATCATTTTGCAATTCATCATGATTAAATTTGATTTAATTATGTTTATTTCAATCTTTATCAGTCTTCCATCTAATTCTCTCAGTATTTTAATCTGAGGATGCACCAATCTCTAATCTGACTATGTAGGCTTCATTTTAGTCATTTGAACATACATGTGAATAGGAAGTATTCTTTGTAATTTGTTTAAAAAAATTGAGCAATCTTATTTGATATTTCATTTTAAACAAATTGTATTCACTAAGATTCAACAAATCAGGAATAGTATCGTAATTTATAAAAAGGAATTTTATGCATTCTTGCAATAGACTATAGTTATCATAAAAATTTATCAAATGTAGAAAACACACTCATTATGTTCAATGAATACATGTAGGTGTAAATCAAACTGCTAATGACTGTACTTCAAGTGTATGAATCATTGGTTGTAACACTTCATTAGTGGGTATTCAAATTATGCATCTTCCCACTCAGTAAGCCTGCTATGGGTGTATACCCGTATGTTAGAGTATCTAGGCATATAAGCTGACCTCTGCAGATGAGACTATTAAAATTACTATTGTTTGTTACTGGCACAACCAAAATGCTTGGGGGTCACACATGACAAAATGGCTCCTGTTTTAAATTGACTAAGTGAAAAATTGAACAACAAATCGCAATAAAATGCAGGAAATATAGAACTTTTTTTTCTTATTGGTACTACAAGCAGAGATTTCATATTCTATTCTGTCTTGTAAATTATTAAGGCTCATATCTGAATTTTAAAAGTAAATGCAAAGGAATAATAGAATCAAGATGTCCTTTAATGCATACCACTTCAAAGGAAGAACAAGCCAGATCAAGATACACAAAAATAAACTGCCAATCAATAATATCAATCATGCGTGATAGTCAATCACTAAGATGGTAACATGCGAAGGATTTAGAAGAGATCACACTCCCGGTATTACTGCATTGATTTGTCAGTATGATTTGAAACAAATTGGATATTTAGGTTTTCAAGTTGAAAACAGTATTCAAATTCTTACTTCAATTTCATTCATTCTAAATTGCCAATACCCATCTCTCATCAGTAACTAAATTTCCAAGGGCTCGACAAATTGAAATTTATTACAAAAATATGTTTGGTAATAAATTGAAAAGTATTCTGTTCTGTGAATTCATGTAATTTATTTTTTTAAGAGAATTATTGGATTCACATTTTTATGACTTCACAATTGTAAGTTAAGAATAGTACTGTTCTAATTAACATGTAATTCAATACTAGTATATGGATAGCAAATGTAAATTTGAACTAAAATATGGAAATAAATTCGACAAATATATCAAAGAACTGGACGATGAATACAGTTTAAACAACTGGATATAGGTACGGATAATAAAATAAATAAATACCAGCAACTTATCATATTGTACACCTTCAAGATTGATCTAAAAGGGACTACGTAAATCAGTATTTTATTGTTAAGTTCAATTGATCAAATAATAAGATGTTCCATCCTCATTTCCCACACAGTAGAAGTATGCATCATATTTGAGGATATAAATTCCACCACACTGATTTTTGGTCGAGATATTTATCGCTTGGCGGATTCTCTTCAACCCTGACGACATTAAGTAGGTTTTCATAGATTCCTACGGCAATCATTGACCCAAGATTGAGTTGTCTCTATTTTAATTGACAGTTGCGCCCGACCTAATTAAATAATTCATATGATAATAATGAAATATCATTCCCTTGTGTCTATAGCTGAGATATATTGGTCAACAAGTGAAGGCTTGAGTGACTCACTCAAAAGATGGAGATGGCAAACTGGGGATTGGGGAAGACTGGGGTATGAAAAGCCCAGGGGGTGAGAGAGGATGAGCAAGGGGAGGGGGGGTGATAGATGGAGAGAAGGATATGGAAGAAGATACGAGGAGGAGAGGGGGCTAAAGGGATGCAAGAGGGATGGGGAGAGAAAATGAAGGATGGTCGGGAGAAGGGAGAGGGAAGTTGGTTGAGGATTTGTTCTGAGGGGGTGGATGACAAAGGGAGGGAGAAAGATCAAAGTAGATGAGATAGGGAGTAAAAGTGTGAAGGGGGGAGGTTTAGCTGAAGGACAGTTGAGGGAGAGTTGAAGAGGGTATAGGGTGAGAATAATGTGAGAAATTAGAAAACATATGGAGATGGAAACGGAAGAGGACAGTAAGGGAATATTGAAAAAGAATAAGAAAGAATGATAGCAAGAGGAATACTCATCATGTTAGGAGATGGTAAAATTCCAAAATTGGAACATGTCAGGACTATCTAATTGAAGGACACCAAGTCATAGAGTTGAATGCAGTATTGATTGGCCTTATAATTACCCTCACATTGGCCTTTGATATTTTTGTGGCCTTTTACTTTTTCCTCAATTGTGAACCCCCTAAAATTGAAAAGAAAGAATAAAATACAGCATAAAAGTAAAGGGGAAGTGGAAGGGGAGTGTGGGTGTGAGGGTGTGTGCGTGGGTGTGTGAGAGAGAGAGAGAGAGAGAGATGGACACACAGAGGTGGGGTGGGGGGTAAACGAATGAAATCTAATGCATGGTGCATGATACAAACAGCTCACCCTGGAATACAAAATGCAAACAAAGATACTTGTTAATTTAGCAATATGCCTACCCCTATTCATCAGTTAGGCTACTCATTTAAAATTCATTATCCCTGTACATGTATACAGTACCTCAAGCTATCCAACAGTAGTACTAGATACAACATGTATGCATCCAGTTTCCAATTATTCTGAAAAATTGAATAAACAACTAATCCTTTGATCCTACAACATATTCGCTTATCAACAAAGCGCTGTCAGACAATGGCTTTTGATTAATAACTAAATATAATTGAAATATTGAAAAGCTTAGTTTGATTTGATCTATTGCATGAAAATTAAAATTTGATTAAAAAATAAATAAAGACTTACTCCTTTTATTTTGTATTTCAATGTCAACTTAATTCATTAATTTGATTTTAGTGTAAAGGTTTGCATCCCCCCCCAAAAAAATGTGCAGTCATTTAACCCAGTTTATTTCACTGGATATAGCTTTAATACATAACCCTTTCTTGTCTATATCCTATTCATAATGGAATAACTAAATAGACTACAAAACTTTCTGATTGACATTCAGGTATAAGTAGAAAGATAGAAATAGATTCACATTTCATCATGAAAATATATAAGGCTCTGATGATTGCCAAGATGAACAGTAATAGTACAGTTCTTCCACATCATCTCTTGAATGAAGATTTTGTAAATATAAAATTGGATTCATCAATGTAAGTCAGGTACATGCAGCTCTTTAAAAATGTTCACCTGCATTGATCGAGACACACATCCTCATGATGTCATGTTCCATCAAACAGCATTTTGATAAAAGTTTCTTTTATGTGTGTGACACCTTGAGGGATGGGGGTACACTAAAAGCATTGTAAATAGACACAGCCATAGTATGACTTGTATTAATGTAGACTCTAACCAAACTCCCATGGATGTATCCTTACCATCTTCAAACAGAGAAACAGCATTGATATTGACATTATCGCGGATGAATCATGAATAAAATCATATTCTCATTCTTGTAACATGACATTACACAGTGGCATTATAAGAACAGGTATATACCCAAAGGACGTGGCTTTAACTTCATCACATAATCTGTTATAATACAAGTGTATCGAATTTCTTGGGTTTTCATCAGGTATGAACTTAAACAATTTCTATTTTTCTGATAAATGGAAAGATATATGCTCTCATATCATTCTTATAATATTAATTAGTTTCTTTTTTTTTTCTTCTTAGGTTGTAGGTCTGAAATATAATCCACGTACTTTTTATTTTATAATTCATATTCTTTGGTAAAAAGGAAAATCCAAGTCATCCGATAAATCATTAATCCTGGATTTGTACTTGATGCTTCTTCACTCCATGTTTAAACTTTTTACAGATAATTTTGCTTCATTTTTGTAATGACTCATTTCATAATTTTTTGGGTAGACTGTCGATTCACTTTATAATTACTCAATCATTGTATTCCAATGTTAACAATATTCCAGTAACATAGCTCTACACCCCAAAAAAATATATAACCGTCATTGCACTGAGCAGTATTTCATATAATGTAACATTTTATATATTTGTTCTATTTCAGTCAGTTATTTTCCTGGTGTGGCTTTCAACAAGGAACTTCTTGATTTCATGAATAAAATTGAGGGAAATCCTCACATTTTCATGGGTGCATCATTGAAATACAACAGACACATGTAATAACGTCGATGTCTTTTGAAAGGTTTCTGCTAAATTTACATGAAAGATACACCATTGGTGAGAGACAGAAGGTTTTTGTAGTCTATCTTGTGAAGTGACTTACCTCCTTTCTACTTCCAAGCTATTGATATGATGACATGCTGACTCAGCTCTTCTCATACCTTTTATTCATCTACTCAAACCCCATTCTCTCACTCTATCACATACATGTACACACTTTCTTTTATGCAATGACAAATTAATGAAATGTGTAAATTTAATGTTTCACAAAGTCAGAATCGAGTACATACCATGATACCTGCTTGATGAAAAAGAAAGAAATAATGGTATAGGACTGAAGTTTAAGGGCACTTCTGCTTCCTTGCTTCCTTTCTTCTCCTCCTTCTCTCCCCCTCCCCTCTCTCCCCCTTCTTCTCTCTTCCCTATCCTCCCTATACTCTTTCTGTAGAGCTAAGACATTATATCATTTCTTAATATAATTCCAGTTTTTCAAACTAGATTGTAAAATGACATCATCCTGCTTCCACCAAACCAAGTTGATATCTACCTTGGATACAATAAAGACCAATCAACCATCCATATTCATACAAAACTACAATTTACCAGAGGTCTATTGTGATGTAATGACTCTTCTGCGATGAATCATACCCTTTCTCCTAACCATCCGGCAATCCAGTAACAGATCTATTGTCTTTCAATCTATATCTCACTGCAAACACTCTTTAAGTTCATCCCGCACTACCATTTATCGTCTGCAACCATGAACAATGAATACAGCGTGGTAATAACTTGTTGCCATAGTAACCATGTTTGGATCCATATTCAGCCAGGGTAGTGTAATACAAGAAAGCTTGGAGGATAATGTTGCAATATCAGAAGGCATGCAGTGATAGAATACGGCTGGTAAACAGTGGGTGAATCAAAAGGATAAACAAAAATGCAATTAGCTTGCAGCAACTTTTCTTGAGATCTTTTCCCTTTCTCCCACACTTTCTCATGTTCTGCTGCTCAACATGCACACTACATAATGGTCACCACACGCTTTGTATCCTTATGCATTATAAATTCAGAAATTACAATTATAGTAAAGATTGGTATTTGGTAGATAATCCCTATCTTGTTCAGACTAAGACAATATATCCACTATCCAGTCATTTTGCTTTAATGTATGTACTATATACATGTACAGTATTGTTTCCAAAAGATATAGAATGCCAATAATACAAAATGTGCACCTTTGCAGTGAGTTATCATTACTTGACCAAATATGTTTTAAGAATTTTTCATGTGTTTTATTCACAATTATTTTGATTTCATTAGTCATGTTAAGAAATCATCATACATGTCAATTTAAACAATGATTCTTCACTACTTGTAAACATAAAGCTACCAACAGCCCGTGCCTACTATCATCATAAGATGTAGAATTAGAGTGAATAAAATCATGATAATTTTGATCTGATAATTAGTAATGTATGTCACAAGACTCACAACATCAGTACCTTAACGACCTTGAGTTTCCCTTTTCAGCATAATGATAGCACATCTAAATCTTGTTAATCCTTGGCATGCAACACATGTTATCTTCATAAGATGTAGACATGGGGAGAAGAACTCTATAAAGAGCAAAATACCTTCTTAAAGTGTAATTCAACATAGTGGCCCGAGTTCACAAAGGAGATTTAAATTCCGCCTGAATTTGGTCCAATATTTTTTGTGTTTAATTTTCCAGGATAAGGCTGATTAAAAAAGGTTCCCTACCAAACTTTAAACTACTTGTCAAAGTATCACTCACATGCATGTACAAAATACCACTGGCCCAAAATAATTAGGAGACATTGAAGGAATTGAAAGGTATAGAGTATGAACATCTGATAGGCCCCTTACATATGAACTAATTTTTTTTCTTCAAAAAACGTTGTTTCTATGAAGCCAATCAAGACCTTAAATTGAAAGTCAGAAAGTATCATCACCAAGACCTTGTGGTCTTTATTGGAATTGACCTGTGGGACCTTGAACTGATTGGTTATGGAGATAGTACAATCTCCCTATCATGAATCACTACACATGGGACTAAAGGGTAAAAAAAGATGATTTATCACCCCTATACATGTAAATCATCTATCTAATTGAGTCATACAGAGCAGACAATTGACCGAATAAGCAACTTTTTGGCATCACTATTTGCTACCTGATAAAATAAAAAAATCACTCTTGTTGATAATGATTCATTAAATTAATTTTATTAACTTAAAACAAGTTTGAACATGTTTAAAATATTAAAAGATTAGGTGAAGGACTTTTTGAAAATAATCATAAGCAAAACATGTCTAATCTCAAAGATAGTTCAAACCTTTCCTACAGCAAGCCACACTTTCACAGAAACATAATGGCAACACACTTCAGTCTATCCATTAAAAGCTACTGGAAATCTCACTCGACTGTAGTTTTGTTTTTATTTGAATTCTTATTCCTTGGTAGTCTAATGACATCATATTCCACTTGCTGGTGAAAGTGAGCATACCCCTCAAGGCTAATAAAATCACATAATCCTGTCACATAATACATAGGGTTTTAGTAGCATTAACAAGACTTTTAAAGAGCCATCTCATTGATTTGGTTTCTGATCTGATGCATTATTGATCTTCCCAACTTCAATGGTAGGTTGTTTACTGCACTGTGCAAATATACAAGGTTTGAAAATGTTGAATTTTGATCTCTTTATCTTTAATTTTTTTCATAACAGGTTAACACAAACGCATTAATCATGAGTTCTACTTACTTATTAAGATGTTCAATCTTTCCTTTGCCATCGTAAGGTTTTTCTTCATCTTTTCTTGTATTTTACGGGCTTTCTCCCATTCTATTCCTGGATAAAAGATATGGAAATAGATGTAAGAATAAAATTTAACAAAAATCAATACAGGTTGTACAAAAAAACTTCAAAGAGTAAGGTGACTTTAGATTAAATTTATGTTAAGTGATAACACCCAATCAAAGAGTATAGAACATTGTGATCAACTTCATTGATTGGAAAAACCAAGAGAACACAACTCTCCAATAACACAATCTAATCTAATCTATCTGTTATAGACTCCAGAAAATCAATATGTAAATGTGTTTTTAATGGAACGTTAAGTCTAATGTAATTAAATTAAATATAAAAAAGTGATTTATCTCACTTTCATTCAAACATTTACTTTAAGCAGATATATGAAATTTCTCCCTTAATAAAGAAAATATTTTATTATTTACAAATACAATAAGTGTAAAAACTCTCATCATAATACACATATTCAACAACAGAAAAAAATTGCATTGCTGTAAATGCTAAGAAATTGGAAGGATCCTGACATAGATTACAAATGACACAAAGATGGAGGTATCTCATTTAAAGGATTTAGGTTATTCATCAATGGATAATGAGAACTTGGGAAGGCATTACTAACGGGTTCAATCTATACCTAGCTCAAGGCTAGAATTCAATGATCCTGCAACAATTCTCATCATGGTTTGATCATGGATGTATTCCACCAGTTACAGGCCTCACGGGCCTATTAACATTGGGAAAGCAAGAGATATTCATTCGAGCCAACCCATTGCTATTTTTTTTATTTTGATATGGCTGATTGACAAAGTGTATGCATATGATTGTCCATCTAACACTGATTCTATTTTTGGTAATTACTGAACTTCCTTTTCCCAAATTGGGAAGAAATATCATCAATTTTGGACTATATTTTGACTGGCGGAAGGATTAGGGCTATTTTGCTGTTTGAGGTGATGAATCTGCTCCCCCCGACGGTGTCTTCAAACACGCCAATTTATTTTTAAAATGAGCCGGTCGAGGGACCCTTTTCTGGTCAGATATGGATTGCCAGATATATATCCTATCCACTGGTAGTAAACATTCGACCCCCGAATTTCATCCTTATTTTTTATGAATTTTTTAAAGTGCCAATTTAACACACGAGTCTATGGGGAATGAATTAGGCCTGTGAGACCTCTAACCTTGACCATAGCCTATTACAAGGGGAATTCCCTAGTTGATGAAATACCTGCCCAAACTCTTCAGTAGCAGATTGCTTTCACTAGTATACATGTTTCAATCATCAAGAGGTCCCAAAACTCAACTTCATGGCTATATACAAGGCTACAGGGGGTATAACAGGTAACAAATTTGTATTAGTAACTCTGTGTTTGTGTACCTAGGCTAGGCTGTGTAGGCTGGGTGTTTGTCTCTGCGTTACATGTTGTCGTGTGTTTTCGTATACCGACGAGTGCTGCTGTAAATTGTGTATAGCACCCATCACAAGATATAGTACACATTAGATAGGCCTTGCATCAATTGCACTTGTGAAATTGGTCCATGGGGAAGGGAAGGAGAAGAGGAAACTTTAGAATTTGACTGAAGAGTGGTGGATTCAATAGGGAGGGGGGGGGTAGAGAAAAGCATAGTTAGTATGTTTGGGGGGGGGCTGAGAATGAGTGCTACTGCTATCTTGTTCAACTTTTACTGACTTCTAGCCAGACTAGCCCCCATCCATTTAGAATACAAGCCATCTAACCCCCCTCTCTCCCTGTCTCTCTGACACCCCTTGGGCCCTTGTCATAGGAAGATGTGAATGCATTAGTATGCTTGTATGTTGATTCCCATTTCTTTTTATTGTTATCTAATTTAACTCATGTGAATCTGGTATTTATATTGTGGGCAGATCTTGCATCCAGATATGCACACTATTCATATCTACAATTTGTATTATAGGATTTGGGCCCTACATTGCATCCATTGTTGAGCTACATATAGGCAGGTAGGATGTGTATAAATCCATAGGGCACTAGACATTAGGAGTAACATTAGAATTGGTAATTACATAACACATCTGTATATTTCATGCATTTCTTTGTGATAAAGTGAGTGTACAGATGTTAAAGAAGAGCCAGGAAGGTAAATTAAAAAGAAACATTCATGTGCCATACATTACAGGCCTCACGGGCCTATTAACATTGGGAAAGCAAGAGATATTCATTCGAGCCAACCCATTGCTATTTTTTTTATTTTGATATGGCTGATTGACAAAGTGTATGCATATGATTGTCCATCTAACACTGATTCTATTTTTGGTAATTACTGAACTTCCTTTTCCCAAATTGGGAAGAAATATCATCAATTTTGGACTATATTTTGACTGGCGGAAGGATTAGGGCTATTTTGCTGTTTGAGGTGATGAATCTGCTCCCCCCGATGGTGTCTTCAAACACGCCAATTTATTTTTAAAATGAGCCGGTCGAGGGACCCTTTTCTGGTCAGATATGGATTGCCAGATATATATCCTATCCACTGGTAGTAAACATTCGACCCTCGAATTTCATCCTTATTTTTTATGAATTTTTTAAAGTGCCAATTTAACACACGAGTCTATGGGGAATGAATTAGGCCTGTGAGACCGTTACAGAAGATGAAGAGTAGAAGAGATGATGACATGATGGTGGGAGAAATGAAGCAAACGTGGGAGGGGAGGATGGAGGAAATATGGATACAATTCACAATGTGAAAATAATACCAGCTGACAAAGGAATAGACGGCAAAATAAATATGAATATAAACTTCTTATCTGAGTTAATCAACTACAAAATGCAATTAAGGAGGTTGGTTCAAATTGTTTATTAATACTTCTTGTTTTAGGGTGTATTTATTTATTTTCTTTGTCATCAGCATCAGCAAATAAGATCATTTCAAGCTACAATATATACACATGAGTTTGCTCATAGGAACACAGATGTTCCTGCTAGTGTGCCCATTTGCCACCTTCTCATTAAAAGCTGAATCTGGACTGGAGTAAAGATTCAATGAATTACAGCTCCTTCTAGCAGAAATTACATCATTTAATTGTTCAGTCATAAATGCATGGTCTATGATGAATAAAGACTAACCTCTTGATTGGCAACTGTACAAAGCTTACAAACTGGTCAAAAATAGGCTTCATCATGAATATTCATAATAACCTGAGCTTACGTGAGTCATGCTGGCGACACTATAGCTCTTACATGAGAAAACAATGCTGGAGGGGCCATTGAAGGTGACGAGACATGGGTGTGATCATGTGACCCGTGTGCCGAAACTACCACCTGTAGGTTTACCCTTCCACTCATCATCTATTCCCCTCCTCCTCAACCTTTCATTTTCCATTCTCGTCACGAAAGAAGCAGTCCTCAAGCTCAAAGACCAGTATTCCCCAAGGAACAACATCCTCTCCCAAAAACCTGTGGGCACCTCTTCAATTACTTAATCACACCCTTTCTCTTGTACCATTCTTTTCCATCTTCTTCTTAGAAGTATATGAAAAAAGTATGACGATTACATGGCAACCTGCAATATGATAGGACAGCATGCCCAAAGACTAATCCATTTTACAGAGATCAACCATGTTTGAAAGTTCCACATTGGTATCTCTCTCATCTTGCTCCTCTCTATTCTGTCCGGTTTGTTTTCGATGAACCTCTCTTCAACAGCTCTTTCTCTATCTTTTACTCTTGTGGTGTTGTTTATAACCCTGTCTATTTTTTAAACACTTTATTACTTAATATCTTTTGCAGCATGATGGAAATAAACATGAAAACATATTATTGACTATGGGAAAATAGTGAATAGAACTACAAGAAAAGATTAAATGGAGCAGGATAAAAAAGAGGAATGGAAAATGAGGATTTGAACTAGTCAGTGACTTTAATGAATTCAAAATTTAATCAGAATTCAAGACCATCTCACCAAAAGGCGAATCCTGTTTGAGTTTTCATTCATTCACAGTTTCATCGATCCCCAGAGTTTCGTCAGTGGTGCAAGGAGAAATCAATATTTGGGTCGGCTTTTAAGCAACGATGCGTTCATTATGCCATCGTGTCAACCATGAAGGTTACGATAAATCAACGAAAGGCAGAATGAAAGGTGTAAAACTGAATCATTCATGAGTGAATATATGAATCTCAATCACACTTCTCACCCAGTGGGTTATACCATTTAGAGCCCATCTTCTGCAATTCTTCACAACAATCATCTCACATTGCAAGAAATTTATCCACATTGTGCTGCACTCAACCCAGGTGAGGTGAATGGTTACCTGGTGGGAATTTAATCCTTGAAATGCAACAGTTGCTCTGCTAAAGCAAGGGTAATCATGCTGCATTACCGTAGAGCGTTTTTAATGGAGACTTCTCATAATAAAGTGAATGTTAAGCGCTATATAAGCACATATTATTATTATTGCTGATACACAAGCATTGCCATTAAGGGTGTGTTCAATGTCTGTTTCTAAATCTAAATGGCAACATGAATCATGATCAAAAACGTGATTACAAAAAGCGGATATAATGAGAAACAAAGGGTGTGTTCAATTTCCTCCATTCCCAGTCGTAAAAGTAAACGTCTCTCAAATCATAATTTGGAGGAAAATTTAAACGTCGAAAAGACGCATTTGTAAATGCGATCAGCTATAGATTTTACGACCTTCACCATCGTGAATGCAACACTGAAACATCTTTAAATTTGCTCTCACAGTGGAAGCCTACACAAATAGTTGCCAGAATTTGCCTTTACTGTGATGGGTCAAACTGCACTTAAGCTGCGCTAACAAAGTGGGCAATTTAAAGATGGTCAACAAATAATCAGCTATATTTTCGACAATGAACCCTGCACCGCTGATTGTGTTTGTGTTCTGTGTTTCGTAATTTGAGTTTTCAAACATGATTCATGCTGCCGTTTAAATTTGAAAATCAACATTGAACACACCCTAATACTTTTTATTCATTTTTATTCAAACCACCTATATGTAGCTATTATAAAAAATGTTAAAACTGTTGTTTTCAACTCATCGTACGGCTGCCGTAGAGCAAATGTGTCTGAGGTATAAGGCAGCTAATAAAAAGTTAGAGTCTCTTCTTTCGCACAGGAATCCCATAAGCATCTTTCCATCACTATTCCTCACTCCTCACCTTCGTTATATAGATAAACCAATGGGAATGATTATTGAAAGTAGATCCCTAAGCATTGTATTTAAAGACAACTAAGCCACAGTAAACTTTTGGACATTTACTTTGCTAGTTTTCAGTGATAGTTTTCTAAGTTTTAAACCATATTGCTCCAGAAATGGGATCTATTTCAATAAAAGTATAAACCTTGATGATATTTTCTCTGCATGTCTTCATGGACTGTATATCTAAAGCAATGAAGAACACTCTTTTTTACTATATTAGTTGCAGAATTTTAAACAAGTAAGAAATTACCACATTGATTGAAACACCAGGAAATAGGCACACATGGCCTTGCATACAAACACATTGATTTTACAAGCGAGAAGTTTCATTTAACCATCTCATTAACATTCACAGTCATGAAGTCATAATGTTGTGATGAATAGATGGGTTGATGGCAATCATGTGAAGCTAATGTACTGCTAATGTGTAGCTATCAGACAGGCACAATACCATCTCCCCTAACCCTCACCAATGTTCCCTGGAGATAAGAGCTAACTCTCGTAAAAAAGCTGTCACTCAATTTTTGAAGCACAACTTCTTGATTGAAGAGATAATGTAGCAGCAAAGTAATGTTTAATTCAAACCACACTCAACATTAATTTACTCATTGTATCCTGCACAGCAAGATTTTTGTTATTATATAGATACTGATCTAAAAAGACAATTATTCTGAGGGTGGACCATTGGACTATAATATTCAGGAATCAATTATCTTTTTTTCTTATGGTCATAACTGACATGATTGGAATAGAATGCACCCTCCCCCCCTATTTATCATCACCAGAGTAATGTAATTGAGTAAATTTGTTTTTATTTGAAGTATTTTTCAGAAGTGCCTTGTGGAGAAATCCAAGCAGTGACTTGCAAAACTCTACTGCAAATGAAAAGTCATGTTGCTCCCCTGGAATATCATACTGATCTCACTTTCTAATCAGTGGTAAGTAAATGTTAAACCTTGTACCATTTGCCTTCCGAATAATTTTGAAGGATAAATATTGATAGTAGTTCTTTGGCTAATTCTTCTCTACTTGGCTAATGTCGGTCATCAATTTACAACTGATTTACATTGATAACTTTTTGGTATTGCATTCGTTTTATTGTTCTCTCTTTAACTAAATCAGCATGCTGTTGAGGTAGCTATCACAAAGAAATGAGGGGTATGTTTGTTTCAGACACCATCTAACATTTTCAAAGGATTTTGGTATCTGCGTTAAAACTATTTCCTTTGGGACTGTACCTTCAGGAAATTAGTACTAATACAATCACCTCAACTCCTCATAGTCAAGTAGAAGCAGGGCGTGTCAAACATATAACTAAAGCTTGTTTATTATTTTTTTCTGAATTAAGTCTTGGTTTGTACAGACTGTGTTAGCTGTTAGCTAATGTTCTTCTATTTCAAACTGCATATCAGTGAAAACTTGATAACGATTCAGAAGAGATGTTCCTTAATGGACATTCCTGTCTTCAACAATTTTGAATAGTAATCCACTTATAATTGTAGTAGCAGGTTGTTGAAATCTGAAAAATCAAAGCCATTCTTTGAATCTTTAAAGTGGCCATAACTGCCAAAGTGGATTCCGAACTGGTCAATTGACCGATACACCTTGATGACAGAGTTGGTCACTGGTCACTGCGTAGGGATGCTTGGGGTGGAAATGGAGCAGAAATGATGGGTGAGTTGATCAATTATTCATAAGGGCAGTGCTATAACCATGATAAGAGCTATAAATATCATTCATATCAAGCCTGGGGCCTTTCTTCAGAATATAAGATGAGATAGACATGTATACCTTAATGGATGGAGCTACTCAGATGAAATAGATGCAGGGAGAGAAATACAGATAATATGGAAAGAACATGTTCGAACAAGGGTGGGGGGAGAGAGAAAGGGAGAGAGGGACAGGGAGTGAGGGAGAGAATCATGTATCATCATATATTTCATCGGCGTTCATCCAAACCGTCTTTTCAGTCAATTTTGGTTTGAGAAAATGATTTTGAGATTTTTGCAGAAAATTAAATTACAAGTCCTATTCTATACCTAATTAAATATCTAGGCAGCGATTTATTAAACATTTTCTGAGATATCTGGGGATTTTCACGGCGATGCCATAGAAATTTGTTATAAAAATCGTAAATCCCATTGGAAATTTGTACCGTAGTAAAGCAAACAACATCCGCGCACATTGAATATGCAAAATATGCGTGGTCAGCAAAACCTTCGTATTTGCACTTTGTTGCAAGCATGTAGCTCTTTTGCGATATATGTTCTCTGATTCTTGGTTTTAAATAAAGATACCATTGTCAAACAATTGTCTTGGTCTTTCCAACCATGTACTTTTCTACATGTAGCAATGGAAATGTTGTAAGGCTGGGGAACAAAATGTGAAAATTATAGCAAACTTTGAAGTATATTTTCTCTGAAATGGGTTTGCTATATCGTATGTGTAATACGACCGTTCAGATGACCACCAATGATTTGTCCTCCATCATATAGAATTGTAGGTTTAAAGAGCGATAAAAATCAAAATGAGCAAAACAATTCTTAAGGCAAAATGCAGGGGGGGGGGGTAACTGATTGAATCGTACGATATGAAGCGTCACAGAGAACACATTTTTTTTATATTTCCCCTATTTGCAACATATCAAACTAGATCAAGAGAAGGTATTAATGAAGACCTCATTCCTTGAAAGCATCAAACTAACAGCTTCACTGGTAACATCAGGGTACATACAATGTGCCTATTGTTTTGAGATATTTATTTAGTTCAGCGTTACTGGTATACAATGAATAAAACAAAACAAAACTTAAAAAATTAAAAGAAATGTATTAGAATTTGACAATTTAAAAAAATACTCATTTTAAAGTGTTACTAGTCAAATATATTAGCATCTCTAGCCTGATTAAATTTGTTATTTCCTTTTATTCATAAAACAACAACTGACTGCTATGCTTACCTACAATGATTACTCATAGCTTGATTGAATTATAGTTGTATGTTTCTTATTTGATATTGATTGATGACTAGTATTTAAGTATACACCTTCACAGCTGGGGACCACTTTATCATTTCTGGCCAATCAACATCACTTTCCTTCAAAGACATAAATACCCTTTTTACACACGCTAAAATTTCCTTAACCCCGTACTATAGGTGGGGCTAAATTGTTATTTAGCCCTACCTATAGTAAGTTTAGCCCACTTTCTTTTTACACAGCATTTTTGCAAAGTGGGCTAACCCCACCTTTAGTACGGGATTATTTGGTCCTGCAAAAAAGCAGGGTTATCCCAGCAATTGCGGTGCTAAGAGCGAAAGTACGGGGTTAAGATCGCTAGTGTAAAACGTAAGTGGGCTAAGTGCTCCCATTCATGCCCCGCAACAGAGCCGGCCCTGTTGTCCAATCAGAGGTAAGCATAATGAATATTCATGAATAGCGAACACGGCGATGAGAAATTCCGAGTGAAGTACTTGAATGATCGACAAATGTATTTAAAGCGCGCGTGATTTTGGATATGACCCGAATGACCCCTCAGTGCGCTCGTGAATATTCATGAGCTACCACTAGTCCGGGGTTAGCGAGTTTCGTGTGTGAAAAGCAAGCATTCCTTATCCGGGGTTAGCAATAACAATTTGGCATGTGTGAAAAGGAAAAAAAATAGTACGGGGTTAAGGATAGTACGGGGTTAGCGATAGTCCGGGGTTAAGAAAATCCTGTGTAAAAAGGGTAATACTCATTTTTCTTTTTTAAATTGGCAGCATTTTGATTGATTGACTAAATTTGTAAGGAAGCTAATTTTGTCTCACAGTACATAAATAATCATAAAGAAATGAATAATATAATTTGGAAGACCTTGATGACTGACTCTTTTTCTTGAGGTCAAGCGGTAACTTTCATTAGACATCGTCAAAACCAAATATTTCCTTCTCATTAAGATGTCAGAGATACATCATGTTGTTTATTTGCTTCCCCCAAAAAAATCAATTGTACATTTCAAGGTTTTGAATGTCAGATATTTACAGTGTATTGGCAATGTCCTGTTCCTTCTTGAAGCTATCCCTTCCACACCTTACATGTACATGTCAACATCTATTTCTCCATCAATCCCACTTTCCTTCCTCTACCATTCTCAAAAACACTCATTCCCATCTCAAATGTTACCTGAGAGTCAGATTCAATGTACTCTCTGGATTCGGTAATTGGAAAGAGAAGTAGTAGGGAGCATGCGGCTTTCTTTTCCACTGATGATAGTTAATGTGAAGCCAGTTTTGGAAAAGGTCAGCATTTATCTTCTGTCCTCAAAGCTTATTTTTGCATGGCACTGAACCACAGTTGGGCATATCATTGTAGATGGGTAAAAATAACATATAAAATAACTGTCACCATATATCTAAATCTAGGGCTAGTACCCGTATATCATTTTATATGCAAAATTAACTTTGTGAAATCATAAAATGTATAAAGCAGATATACAAGCAAATTGAAGATCACGAAAACAGATAGGGACCATAAGCCATAGTCCGGAGTAGCTTACAAAGGAGATGCAACAATAAATGTTATGTTTTATCTGCTGAAAGCAAAATTGGGCATTAAATGCTTCATTGTTTCAACATGTATAAGACTTATTCCAACCAGGCTGCTGTTTGCAAAATTACATACAGGGTTCCCCCACCAATATTATTTTATAAACAGACACAAACATTCACACAAGCAGTTCTGCATTTCATGCTTTGGTCCCTTAACGATAACTCTGGCAAAAATATATTTAAAAAAAAAAAATCCCAATAATATTTCATTCTTGAATGTTTGGGATCTAAAGGCCAATAAATGTTTACAGAATTGTGTGTCACATTCAACACACTTCAGTAAATAAAAAAGGAACATACTGATACCTCAAGCAAGAATCTTTGCAATAGATAACCCAGGAGAAGACTTACTATTTTTTTAATTTACTGTTATATTCATACTTTACCTGGTTTACTGCAGTCCACAGCAATACCCTTCTCGAGCTCATCAACTCCCTTCCTATAGTACTCAATTGCTTGACGTTTATTACCACCTGTATTCAAAGATGAAGGAGATAAGGTGTAGGAAAATGTTAACCATCTACACATACTTGTATATAAAGACAGATATAATGTATGCTTTTGTTTGATATTCATGAGATTATCAGATATCCCTCTTGCAGCTCAAAAATAATATATCTGGAAATTACAAAATATATACATTAATACATTGCACTTTTTCTGAGTGAGGAAAATACCATAATTTTCTCCTCATGTGAAACAAAGTTTCATTCCTCCCTGAACATGTGATATTACCATTGCTTTAAAATTTTATGGTTCTATCAAGAGTGTCCTTTTTGTCAAATCTGTAGTTTGAAATAAATTGTATTGTTCAAATGATAAGAAACAAAGTCAGTGAGTGACATAATCGACTCTCATATTTGCATATCATCGAGTTGTGCATGTGAATGTTTGGGGAAAAATAAGCGAAGTGTCAAAACTTTCTTGATTTACATAAAATTTTGATGAATTTTTTATCTATGCTTATTTTTTCTGTATTGATTAAAATCAAATTATTTCTGGGGTGGACTTGACCTTTTTAGTTTAACCTGCAATAAAACTAGGCAGTAACTTTATCAATTCTAGGGTAAATAAAGTATTATCAAAAATTGTAGGCACAGACGCATTGATACATGAAATACATTTCAAAATATGCATCAAGATTTTAATATCCTCTTATTGCCCCCCCCCCCTTCTAAAAAAAAAGAAAAAAGACACAAGCGTACATTTGGTAGTATAAACCACTACAGAATACATCAATCAATTAAATGCAAGCTATGCTTCAATGGAGCAAATTTTATTTATTATCAATTTGTGAAGCTTATGTACTGCAGCATATAGGAAAAACATACAGCTGCTTCAATGCATCTCCAATTCCCTCTGTCCTGAATGCTAATAGTATGTTGGTTTTAATAACACAGGGTATCATGATGGACAAAAATATTGTATGTATATCATTTAACAACCATTGAAGGCACATAGTGCAAGATGACTGAAAGGAAGGTGAAATACATATTTATTGTATTGCCTAGAAGTAGTCCTATATATACAGACATATGATACAAATTCATTCCCCCCCATGGAAAAAAAAAATTATAACAAAATTAGAAAGAAATTATATAAATAGATTTGTGTAAATAAACAAATAAATTTAAAAAAAATAACAATAAAAAAAATCCATGGGGCTCTCCTGCTATTGGAACTTAGTACTCTGTAAAGTTAGAGTGTTTAGAGTACAAATAAATTATTTCACTTTTATACTGTGTATGAAACATGATATCTCTGCACTTTTCAGATTACCCTGGTCATAATGTATGAACCTCATCCACTCCATGTGGAGCATTCACACTTGTAAAATAGTTCTCAAACTGGGCATGCTCAATGTACACTGGCTTTTGCATCCTTTCAGAATAACACTTGTCCGTGTCTTGAGAGGACCATACACTAAGCACTCAGGTGGCTAGCATAGCACTAAGCAACAAACTGAATGTATACTAATACCAATTCATATTGTAATAACACCAATGCATGTTTAACACCATAGATTTAACACTAGTGTTATATATATATGCTTGGTGTGGTCCTCTGAGAACACTGGTGGTGTAGTTTGAATACCACTATTTTTTTTAGTATAAAACATGATGGTATTGGTAATTTGTGAAAAGTGTGTTTTTCCCCCTATACACCACACTAATATTGGCATTTCAATTGTATTTTTCCTCAGAAAACTTGTAGAAATTCGTACAAAGCTAGCCTCATCTCTTGGGATGCAAATTGTTGGTAGCACATTAATTTATACACACATGTACGTAGATAGTATCAACTTACATGCCACAGAACATTTGTTACCCGCTATAATCACCAGGGTTGCTTTAATACCAAGCATCAATCACGATGCTATAGGCAACATGCGTCTTCCGGATCAGCTTTCATGCAGGGGGGGGGGGGGTTGCTCAAATCATATTTTGACCTGGGAGTGCCTCACAAATCCCTGAAATGGGGTCTAAAGAACTCATTACACAATGATGTATACAAGGTCTTGAAGCATGAATTATCACAGATGATACATGTACATCATACATCTCTACTCTACAGGTCCCCTTTTCCTGCCTTTTTAATTCAGAAAGAAATACATCTTCACTGAGCAACCTCCAAGGAAGCTCTGAGATTTGTGATTTCAAACTATTTGTTTTTCAACATCTTTAAAGTCACTGCATAATCTTAAAGCATGATTAAATAGAGCTCTGGGAAATGTACCACTTCTTACCTTGTAATGAATTAAACTCTATATTCTAATAAATATTCAGTCATGTGAATGATATTTGACACTCGCTCAAGTTTTTTAATGATTCTTTTGATTTAGCAAGGACAAATTAGACATTGCTTAAATTTTCAAAATTAGAGAAAAATAAATAAATTCTTTACAAAAATAATGTTCATTGATCTCAAATGACCTTTGACCTTTAGTTGGTAGCATATAATTCATTTTATGTAATTGAGATATATATGATAAACCATCTAACACAAATCTCATTAAATTCTAAGAAATACCTTTGCGAATTATGAATTTATAATCAAATTAACTCTCCTCCCGTCACAAGTGATCAGAAATTATACTGAATACCTAATACCTGATCTAGGCAGAACAATTCTCCAAATAATTGGGACTTATTTCACAAAATATCTTGAATATTAAAAAAATCTTTACCTTTGGTTAAAAAATAAATGTTGTTACAACATAGTTCAAGTATACAGACTCATATTGCATACATCAATTTTTTTATTCTCGATGAGTTATTCTTATAAAGTTACCTTGAAAAATCAGAATTCTAAACCTTTGACAGTTTTTGATGATATCACATGTTCAAAGTATAATCACCCGAAATGACCTTTGAACTTGATTCATGACCTAATATTTCTTGCCTAATCATCAATGACACTTGATTACACATGTCCAAGACTCCAAGTTTCATAATTTATCTATGCTTTCAAACGGAAATTATTTTGGGCTTGACGGCCTGAAAAATTATTTACAGAGCCCATGAAATTCCTGAAGGGTCGAATTTTAAATGTATAGGGCTGGTGAGAAAAAAAAGTACCCTAAGGCCTAAGCATTCATTGAAATACAAAATTGTGTTTAATGTGTTCCAATGTTATCCTAACCAATGAATAATGCCGTCACGTCAGTAAACTGGTACCTTAATCTCACTACTGGCTGGCAAGGCGAGACAAAAAATTTTTTTTTACTGTCTTATACGTTTTTCATACATACTGCAAAAACTCCAGTATTGATTTAACACCAGCCCGGAATCTATATATGTCCACACCATTGAAGTGTTAAACAGAACCAGTTTGGTTTTGGTCTAACACCAGATAGGTGTTTATACAACACCAATTAGCATTAATACAGCATGGGTTTGATCCCAAACTGGTGTTGTTTCAATACTTCTCTGGTGTGGACATATATAGATTCCGGGCTGGTGTTAAATCAACACCGGAGTTTTTGCGGTGCATGCAGATTACAGCAACATACATGCACTTGCTGGAAAATACCCTTCTCCCAACTGTTCCAAAAAAAAAATTCCGGCACTTAGTTTTAGTTATATACTTTCATTAATTCACACACCTTTATCTTCCTCGTCTATTTTTAGAGCTTTAGTTAAATACTCAAATGCTCTTTTATGATGTTGTTTCTGCTTTGATAGCTGTGGATCAAGCTTAGTTCCATTAGATGTTGGATTGGAAGACGTTGAAGGATTAATTGTCACTCCAGTCATAGCATTCCCATTATCCTCCATGTCGTTTTTCAGAGGACCATAACCCGTCTTGCTGCTGTCGACCATGCCGAAACTCTGCCGTCCACTGACTCGAGAAACAGCCTCAGTTATGAGAATCCACAGCTGGAACACAATAAAACGAAGTAAGCTGAACAGTAAAAGCACTGGATAGCTGGCCCACTGGAAATTCCTTCTGTGAATGGACTGTGGACCTTCTGTTTTGGGCTCCTTTTTATCGCCGGGAGTTTTTGGGCGAATTTTACGGGGCATGGGCGGCCGAAACCGATGCCCATGTGCAGTACAAATCATTCAAAAACACGTAGGGTCACGAGATTTACTATGACGTTATATCCAAGTTTAGAAGATACCGTAGACATAATACAGGCATCCGGTTTGTTTACATCCATATCCTCAGCTCAGCTCACACAGTGTCCACAGCACAGTACAGTACGGTATACATATCCACAGACGTGCTTCTTGGATCACGGCAAATAGCGAAATAACTCGGTTGCGGAATTGCAGTCTGAACCAGTACCAGCCTAGATAGCGCCTTCGTTGAGTGATCATTAGGTATCCCTATCATGGTTGGATGCTACACATGCACTCATCGCAATTTATATGAGACATCCGATGGCCAGTTAACTTTCTTCCTATAATATTCCTCCTTGCTTTCAGTGACTTCCTGATTTGAAAGATTTATTTTGTTGTTCCAAACAGAAGACACAAGACAGATATTAACAAACTAACACTTTACTTATAAAGTTATAGACCATTATCTTACGTATCTTACAAACAAAATGATGTTCAACAGTAAATCAGTCAGGCTCAGGAAAGAGATACCGTAACTCATGTCTCCTTTTTTTCATAACATTGAAGGCCCATCTTAATTATTAGGACATTGCGACTGAAGGGCGACTGATTCGGGTAAAAGCATGAAAAGAACAATTAGGGGACTTACTTTAAAGCTATATACACTTTCGCACTTTCGACCCTTTATTCTTTTTAATTACAAATATATATATTATATATGTGTGTGTATGTATCGGTGTTAATATCAATCAAATTATTCACTTTGAAAGTGATTCCTGGGTTGATTCCATTTGAAAGTGGAAGCATGCATTGCCAATTTCAAATGACATAAAAGTTTTGTCTCAACATTTTAATCGATGCTTGTAAAAATCTTTACAACTATCATTCTGATTGGAAATCTCAATATATATAGGCCTGATTGATGTTTCAATATTTGATTTATATCGGTCTCCATGAACCACAGTTTGGAGGACTTATATTTTCCATTATAAGGAATGTCAGAGAGAATACTCATATTAGATGCATCCTTATCCGTTTTAAGAATTATTTCAGATCATGATGTGACCCATGAGAGTATTTAACTTTAACTATAGTTTGTCATTTTGCTTATACCAACGAGAGCATCGATCAAAATGATCAAATACACTCTAAAAGAGGTTTTGCCGAAAAAGGCATGGATGATTTTGACACTTTTTTGTCGGTCGATCTGACCCATCCATTATCATATAATGTTATCACCAATATTCCTTCCGTACTCATTCATGCTTCTATTTTGTTTGGAATATTTTTTTTGCGATATGATAGGCCCTACATTCTTGATTCATGCAAGTATATAGGCCTATTTGGTCTAAATTTTACGTGCATTACTGTGAGGGTTTTTTTTTAATTTTTATTTTTTTATAAAGGACCCAGATGTAATCATAAGAAAATGTTTCTTATTGCATAATCTCGTTATCCTATATCAAAATATGTTTGAAAAAAATATTGGTTATTTTGATGCACTAATTCATTTTGATTGCAATGAAAGACCTTTTGAAAATTACATTGAAAATATCAAGCGATATTTTAAAAATCAATATTTCTCTCAATCTAATTTTGTATTGGTCGCCAACCGCATTTTGAGATTGATTTCAAATCCAATATATTTCTCAAGCCTATTTCCCTCTAACCTTTTTTTAAGATTGTATCCATAAGAAACTTTCCTTACCTTGCCGATCACCCTCGAAAAACATTCCACACCAAATTTCTCAATATTCCCGCGGACGAAATGTAAGATTTTTTTTCTATCAATAATCTGCAACAATTAAAAAAATATCGAGTACGTCCGTGAAAATCATGAAACAGCCCCAATAGATTCGAACCGATTCGAAGAAACTTGGGTTCAGAAAATGTAGACCCCAACGTTCCGACTGTTTCTCATTAAAGGACAAGTCCACCCCAACAAAATGTTGATTTGAATAAAAAGAGAAAAATCCAACAAGATTAACACTGAAAATTTCATAAAAATCGGATGTAAAATAAAAAAGTTATATATGACATCTTAAAGTTTCGCTTAATTTCACAAAACAATATATGCACATCTGCATGCAAATGAGGGGATCGATGACATCACCCATGCACTCACTATTTCTTTTGTATTTTGTTGTATGAAATATAAAATGTTTTAATTTTATCCTCATTGTCATATGAAACAGAGTTTTATTTCTTCCCGAAGACGTGAAATTACTATTGTGTAACATTTAGTGGTTCAATCAAGAGGGTCCAATGCATATTGTCAAATCTGGAAATACGAATGTATGCGGGAAAGACTGTAAATAAATTCAAACAATATAAGAAAAAAAAGTGAGTGAGGGACATCATCGACTCTCTCATTTGCATATCACTGCATATGAGTTGTGAATGTAACTGTTTTGTGAAAAATAAGCAAAGTATTTAATGTCATAACTTTCTTATTTTAATCCAATTTCAATGAAATTGTCAGCGTCATACTTGTTTGATTTTTCTATATTGATTCAAATCAACATTTTTTTCTGGGATGGACTTGACCTTTAACAGTTTTTAAAGGGTATGAGCGACCCCTTTTGTTGACCTATATCCTGACAACTGATATGCAGATTATTTTAATCTACGATTCAAAGGATACAATATCCATAGTTCAGAGATATTAAGTTAAGTTGTAGCTAATTAAAGATAACAAAATATCAAAATATGAACAAGGCGTTTTCATGTTCATACTATAACAGATTGAAAACAAAAAATATTCCAAAATGACGGTGTTCAGAAAGACTTTACTTATTACCTTCAGCTTGATCATTTCTACAATAATTCAGAGTGCAGCGGGTAAGTTTTACCTTTTAAATAATAATGTAACTATTTGGATATAGGCCTACATAAAAAAAACTGTTATCAGTTTCTTTTGCACTCCAGAACAAGTGTTTTTTTTTTTTAATATCAGGTTATCTTTTCATACACATGCGAAAATTGATTTTCCTAAAAGTCGAGTGTAGGCCTAATTTGTAAATTTTTCCATTTATATTTTTGACTCGCTGATATTATAGGTTGTTTTACTCCAAATCAAATCCAAATGTCGATTGCTTCTAAGTTTAGAACCAATGATAAGCAAATCTATTACACGAGTATTCAAACGCGTTTTATAATCACAAAAGCTCTCGTTCATTTCGCTATAGCTTTCCATTTGAAATGACATGATTTCTCCGATTTACTTATATATACATATATACTATATAATGACACTCTCTTTTCGATATAAGCCTATTTTAATACTCATGCATGAAATTAAATTGGTTTGCATCTCCTCTTTTTGCCAAAATATGTAAAACCTTAAACACCAAAAAATATATTTAATCCTTGAGCGTGGATGTTTAGACTATTAAACGACTATGTAAAGTTCATATACCAAGTATTGTATTTATGAACTCTGCTTTGCCTTTTCTTTCACTCTTATATTTTCCTTTTATTGTCTGTTCTTCTCTTCACTGGACCCCATGACAGAACAACAGTGTCACGATTGGCACAGCTGATAAACATGATATCCAGCCAATTCAATCTGTATAGGCCTATATTTTCTTTGACTGTAAGCCATTTGAACCGTTATGTTTATTTTCAATGCGGTTTAAATCGGAAAATAAATATTCCAACTGCTACTCTTTTTTTTTGGGGGGGGGGTTGCTTTTATTGAAACCAACTTATCGCCATGATGAACTTCCTCATTCAAGCATGTACAATTTAAAGAAGTAATCCTACATAACGTTTGTTTAACTACAGTATTTCAAACGAAGATCGTGATAAAAATAACTATTAAGCGACTCCTCTTTAATGATTTTGCACGCCTGCATTATTATCAACCTCATCAACATACCCCAACAAAAAAACAGTATAGGGAATAGTAAGGTTATCATCAGAGGGGAAGGGGACAAAAAATTGTTTGAATTTTGCTAGATGTATTTTAGATACCCCAATCCTTTACCCCCCCCCCCCGCACCTATTTGATTTTGAGGTTAATGTATATATATGCTTATAGGCCAAAAAGAATATGACAAAATTTTATCTCTGTAAAGTTGTAATTTTTTCTTCCTAAAAAGGGAGAGGGGGAAGACAATTAATTTTAGTTGATCGGTGGGTTGGTCCCCTGGATTAACCACTTTTAAAATGTATTAATCTAATTAATTACTAATTGCAAAAGAAAATATCTCAATACCAGATGGCATGTGTCTTTTTAGAAGGCCGATGTTGTTCATTTGCCTCGAAGGAAGTATCGTTGGGGGCGCAAGTTCACATTTCATATATTTGGGATTAGATCTTGAAAGAGTTCCCTGAAGGCCTGCTCGATTTCTTCCCTCAGTTTCCATCGTTATCACGCACATAGGCGGATCTTATATAAATTATGATAAAGCCTATACTTAACCATAATCATTTTTTGCAGGGATTATCATTTGGTCACATGCTGGTTTATCCCCCCCCCAAAAAAAAAAAATAATAATAATAATAAATAAATAAAATAACAAGCCATTTTGCCTCTCAACTCGATACCTGAGAGGCAATCTCCAAACGTTAAGTGTATGCCTCTGTAAAATTTGCCTCTGTCACAACCCATTGTGCGTGTTTTTTGCACATCAGTCGAAATGTTTTGCAGCGGAGGTATTAAAGAAGAATAAAAGACGCCCATTTGAAACCCCTCTTACTAAGTTGAAAGAAATATTATTAGACAATGATAATGTATTTTAACATACTTATACTTGTATACATGACATTTATTAACCTTAAGAAGACCGGGTGTTCTATGCGATTGCTAACAATTACAAACGAAGAAAATCCTGGTTCGAAAATAATTTCTTATGTATTTCATTGTTTTATGAATTTCTTATGTATTTCTTTGTTTTTCGACCTATAGTTTTTCTTTGTTTTTTCACCAACTTTATAGCAGAACCCTTTTAAAGCATAATTATGTTGAAATCAATTAATTTCAGCTTATCAAAGTTGAAATAATCATATCTTTATGAATAAGTTGAGAAAATTCAATTTACTTTGGCCTTGTACACAAAATCACGTTTTTGAGCAATTTGGGTTCGACATGCACTTACGTAATGTTGCGTAATTACGAACCTCAGAGCCGGGAATCGTAAATTTGGTCTCAAAAGATGCGCAAGACTAGAAAGTAAAGAGTCAGCGAGCTGCGCGGTCAAAAATTTTCGCGCAGCGGAATGGTCACGGAAAATGTCGTGGGGGGGGGGTCGAATCAACCCCCCGGCTAGATTAGGGTTAAGTTACCTAACCATGCCTAACGTGCGAGAGAAGAAGAATATAAGAGTGATAACGTGCAATACAAGTCCCTTTCTCAGTGTCGGCTGGGGGCGTCCACCCCTTCCCTAGTTCGAACCGTTGCCCCCTGGAAAATCTGTTATTGCGGTACACAATTTTATTGGTCTGCGCTTGCAGTCCACCCCCCCCCCCCCACACACACACACTTGAAAAATTCATGGTGCCATCACTTCCCTTTCTTGCATGAGGACTTCTTGGGGATATTTTTTTCAAAGATTTAATGCGTGGCTGAAATGCCTTACCCCTAGGTCGACACCCGTAGGTTCAGACATCACACACGTCAGGGGCGGATCCAGCTTCCGCCAATAGGGGGGGGGGGGGCGAAAATAAATTTCACCCATATTCTCCCCGATCGGCCGTTCAAAGAAGATTTTTGTTTGTTTCTTTGAAGGGGTTTGGGGGGGGGGGCACAACGCGCATGTCCTAAAAGTCATTTCTTAGCATTATTCTTATAAAACAACATTAAAACATATTTTTGGAGTTTCATGTATTTTGTCCTGAAAATTGAACATTCTGGGCAATGTTTATAAGCCTGAAGAAGATGCGTATGTAACTAGATAATTACTGCGAGCTCGATGCGCGAGCAGAAATTTTTAATATGGGTTCTGTCTTGATCAAAAAGGGACGTTTTGCAGTTAGCCATTAAGACGATGCATATTTCTAACTATTAAATAATGCGAGCGCGAAGCGCGAGCTGAAAATTTTTGACATTCCGACCTAAAAAATTGACATTCTAAGCACTGTAAATAACCAAACAATTGATGCGAGCGCGGAGCGCGAGCGGAAAAAAAAGAGATTTCAGGCCTAAAAATGGGACATCCTATTCATGTTTTGTAAATCATGAAAAAGGATGGGTAATTTGGTATCTTCCTTCATTAATAATGCGAGCGCAAAGCGCGAGCAGAAAATTTGTATGTTCTGATCTGAAACTGGATAATTAGCACGTTTTGAATAAAGATCAAGCTGTGTATTTCAATAAAAATGTGTGGGCGTGTTTTAGAGTTAGACAGAATCTGGGCATTCTGAATGCATTTCATTTTTTTTATCAAGAAAATCAATAATGCGAGGGCGAAGCGGAAAATATTTGATCCGGTATGAAAAGGACTATCTTAAGCGCTGTGTCGGGGAATTGTGAAGTGGATGTGGATAACACTTAATAAATGATGCGAGTGCGATGCGCGAGTTGATATATTTATTATTATTTTGACCTAGGACCTGGACATTCTAGGCCTAAGGACATTTTGTAATCATATGAAAATGATGACTATCTTCCGATTTCTCTTCCTAAGCGCGATATGAATCTTGTCGATATTCCTTTCTGAAAAAGGGACAATGTAGTTATAAGGAATTTTTTAGTAGAAAATTCTATTATTTATTTATTGATTCAATAAGAACAAAGAGTGAGTGAAATTTGTTGATATTGAGGCCTGACAACTGGATATTTTTAGCACTTTTGTAATCATGAATAGGATTCATGAGTTGATATATTTGAAAAATTAATGCGAGCGCATATCGCGAGACGAAATTTTTGATATACTGTCATAAAAGGGGAATTTTAAGTAGTTTGTTATAGAATTGATAGAATCTTATGGAATAAACAAAGACAATATGTAGGCCTATTCGGCAAATCAAATAATGCAAGCGCACAGCGCAAAAAGCTGCAAATGATATTTACAACATAAAACGGACATTTTACAGAGCACTTAAAAGATCAAATTGTAAATCAAACAAAATAATGAAAGCTCGATGTCCGAGCTGAAATATGCTTTGTATGTTGATTTCAAAACTTGATATTTAAGCTACATATCAGCCTATTGAGCAAGATGTGTATCTCATCGAACAGGCAATGCGAGCGCGAAGCGCGAGCGAAAATTTAATATAGTGACATGAAATATTCTTAAAAATAATTTTCCAAGACTTCCCCTGACCTTATTTTATTCACTCCTCTTATTTTTTCCTCTTCTTTTTCCTCCTTTCTTTCCCCTTCTTTTTTTTCTTTCTTCCCCCTGTTTTTTTTTCATTTTTTTTTGCTCCGCCAATAGTGGGGCCTGGGCCCCTCGGGCCCCCTGGATCCGCCTATTCTCATTTAAGTCATCAATTTCAAATCTTTTATCTTTCATTCTATCAGATCAAGACTGTGAAATCCAACCGGAAGACACTCCATCGGTATGGCTTGGTAAATATCATCTCAATTGCTTTTCTTCACTTTTTTTAAAATTCATTTCCACAACCTAATCACTTAGCTCGTCAGAAAAAGAAATCGAAAAATAAAATTTAAAAAACTTTCAGTAAAAAACTCTCCCTTTATATTCAAATATCTGAGTTTTAATTTCCTTCAGCCATATTTTCACGGATTGATATCAAGCCAGAGATTTATAATGTATTGTATGTTCTTCTCAGAAGCCGTAATTTAGGTACAAGAACCATTTTATGCACCTCTCTCGACAGAGTGCATCACTTGCACTCTGATTCACTTTCTATACTGAATAATTCTTTCATAATATATAGGTAGCTCACAAACTATGAATATGTAAATATTGTAACACATGCATTCTAAAAGAATCGGGTGATTTTTACTCTTTGATTTTTTTTCTTCATATAAATTCATTTCAGGCGATGAAGATGATGTAACGTACTGTGAGGCGGAACCATATCAGTGCTCTAATTTTGGTCTCGTTTATGTCTGTGAAGACCCGTCCGGTGGTTCTCTTGAACCATGCGCTAATGGCACCAAAGTCCTGTGCTCTGCTCCAGATCCCATCCCTCTTGATGACCCGACACCGTCATCTGAACTCCGTGTGGTCATTTACAACATCTGGGAACTTCGATACCTCTATTATCAGAACGGGCAACGAGAACGAACGTGTCGTATTCTTCATGAGCTCTTCGGTCTTCGTCAAGACATCGACGTGATTGTATTCAATGAGGCCTTTATGGGTGGTTGCTTCTCCAAGTTCAATTCAACCGTTAAGATGAGCACTCTAACTATTCGAGATATTCTGGTACAGCATGAATTCATCTACCATACCAAGACAGTTGGAGAAGTAAGGGAACTACCCAAGTTTGAGAACGGTGGTGTCTTTATTGCTTCTAGGTGGCCAATAATTTCCGAAGATGAGACAATTTACACGGAAGCGATCAAGACGACTGCAGATGCGTTGTCAGCAAAAGGCGCAAAGTATGCTCGGGTTCTTAAGTCGGTAAATGGATCGAGTCGATATTACAACATCTTTGGGACCCATCTACAGGCATCAAAAGGAGTAAATGCTGACAGGGTTCGTGTAAGTCAGGCAACAGAGATGCACGATCTGGTCGTGAAATTGGCACTCTCATCAGGAGAGTCTGTAATCTATGCAGGTGATCTTAACACGAACTACTATGACAGGGAACCTAGGTCCAACACTGCCAACATCATCGAGGCCCTTCATGCTTTGGTCCCACCAATCATTGGTGAACTCAATTACACCACGGACGGCTTACTCAATGATGCTAGAGACGGCGACAGTGCATCCTACAAGGATTATGTAATCTACCATGAAGACTACCTCCATCCGTTAACAGCTTCTCAGGAAATCCTGCGTCCTAGGGCATCAGAGTTCTTTGAAGTCTGTATGGAGGCCATCACACCATTCCCTACCTATGCGGACTCTGATAGATGTCGAAAGACTCAAAATATTACTGATCTTGCTGATCACTTTGCAGTAATTGGTGTCTACAAGTTTGATAACAAAGCGGTAACAACCGAATCAAGTGAGCCCAGCACCACGAACGTTGTCACCCATGAACCTACAGAATCTGACCAAACCACAAAATCAGATACAACCTCTTCTATAATGACTACAGATTCAGGTGTCACCATCAGACTTTGCATGGCTACTTTCATTTTATCGATACTCTCAGGCCTACTTTTCTAGGGATCAGTCTAGATTGGTGATTCCATAAAATGATCTACAATTATTCGATACTAATGGTGATAAATTAAGTCATTAGTGAATCTATCATATGTAACTTAACGTGCAACTTATCGATTTCATATTTAGCTATTTGTTCATACATACACGTAAAAAAAAACCATTGCTTTGGGTGGGTTTTATTAAAGGTATGTTTTTAGACGGAAAATCTAGTGGTATATTTCAATTCCCAGGTGACACTCTTTAATTTACCGATAGCAGTATTCCAAGAGAGATGAAAAGGTAATTGTTACACCCTTCAAGGCTCCAAAAACAAATACAAAAGATTTGATAATTGTATTTTATAAATAAAAAAGAGAAGAAAAGTATTTACAAAACGGCTCAAAACGATTTGTGTATTTACTATAAAAAAAAAAAAAAAAAAACGTAAGTGAACTGCTACCCCCCATCCAAAATAAATTGGAGAATAAAGACAAAATGAAGAGTATTCGTGTGATTCTTTATTTAAGTTCAAAATTGATTTGTACAGTCAAGAGAAGATAAGCTGACATCATGAGGGTAAACAGAGGGGAGATTATACAGGGGTAAATCAAAGAGAGAAAGAATGAGAGAGGGACAGACAGAGAGACAAAGAGAGTCAGAAATTGAAATAAACAGACCATCCAAGAAAGAGAGAAATTGGATGGGGATTCGTCGAAGTATAGTGTTTGTTGATGTTTTTCCGTTGCAAAAGAAAAAAATTACAAAATCATAGATTAATAATGTAAAGTCAAAGAGTATTACGGATATGTAGGCCTACCGGTGTGACGCCATATCACACCGTAACTTAAGCATGTTAAGTATACCATCTAAGATAGAACTTGCATGGACGTTCAGTCAAAATTGACTTTTGGTATCATGAAGTCCCGCAAGAAGTGTACACTTTAGTTTGGTTATCTCGATGAAGTCTAATCTAGTCGATTGCATTCCTTGGTAAGGTTGAACTGATGAGCTATTAGCGGTCAGAAATATTTACCAATCTCACGTATTGTTCCTATATACATGACCCTCCGATAGCAGCATTCAGTATTTCGGACCTGTCACTCTGTAACATTCAAGATGGGAATTGTTCAACACCCTTTGACATTAATTGCGTTGAGTATCATATTTTTATCAGTCTATACCACCAGTAAGGGTAAGTATACTATGTAAGAATGAATTTACGTATTTAAGAGTCCTGTGCAATCAATATTGGAAGAGGAAGCACTAAAAGCCACCCATCTTAAATTAGAATTTAAATTTTTATAAATCTTAAATTTCTATCAGTTTTCTGTCAGCTCTTACGGCTGTATAGGTCTACAAATAGAGGACACTGCACTATGACATACAGTTGCCAAATAATCCATGATTTGGAAAATATGGCATTTAGAGGAGGAGTCGGACATAAGTTGCAAAATTAAGTGAAAGAAATTACGGAAGATCTATGAAATAAGATGTACGAGATGGACGTCTACGATGAAAGAAAATAATGCAATTTTTTATACCATGGTCTGATTGCTCTAATTTTTCTTGTTTATTATATGTTTGCAGGTAACAATTGCGATGTAGATGATGGACAACCTACGGTTTGGCTTGGTACGTCAATTTGAATATTTTGGTTAATAATGTATTAGGAAGAACTGATCATGTTCATGATATGGATCATCTTGTTGATATATATTGTAATATCCAGATTGGCCTCCTCCCATGGCCCTTAAAGAGGGGTGCTTTGCTCGTCAAATTTTCCGGGACCAAAATGACCTTCATTTCTATTAAATTGAAACCTTTTTTTTGCTTGTTAAATTCACATCAGTCGACCCCCCTGTAAATAAGTTGTTCACAGGGCTCTGCCTTTTCCCAGCATAAAAAAACGCAATGGGAGTTTTGTATCCTCAGGTCCTTGTGCTATGGCAATTTCATAAAAATTATCAGCACTGACTAAATTGTCTTATCTGACAATCAAATGAGATCCATGGTTTTGATTGATTGTGAAGAACTGGTCTCTTTATTAACAGAAGGTAGTCTGCTGGACAAACCCTTCACTCGAGTTAAGGGACTGAATGTGCAGCCTACTAATGCCTTGTGTACTGAAGGCTCTCTCGCTCAGGTATTGGAACAGCAAGTTTTGTATGTGGTAGTCTTTGCGTGGAGGCACACTTGTTGATCAAAGTTCCAATCAGGGTATGTGCCTGCAGACTAGTCAGGAGGTGGCTCCCAGTTTATGATGTCTTGTGCCGAAGAGCTTCAAGATACGATACAGGCATATTATGGAAACCACTATAATGATTTTATAACAACATAATAACATTAAGCAATCTGTCATTGATATAAGGCACATATGTATGGATAAAGCATTAAGGCATTATTTCGAAATGTCGATTATGAAAGGAAAGCATTTAAACTTTATACTGAAGTGATGATAATGCAAGGTAAATACGTTGTAAGCAACGTTGAGTATAACGTTCACTTTTGGTTGTATTTGACAGGTGATGAGGATGACGCATATTTCTGTGAGGCCAGTGCCGAGCATTGTGACCACTTCGGTCTTGATTTCGTTTGTGAGGATCCGAGTGGAGGATCACTTAGACCTTGTATCATTGGGACCAAAGTAAAGTGTGCATCACCACCTGCTGTACCCCTGACTGATCCCACTCCTGCCACCACTATTAGAGTTCTTGCATACAACGTCTTTGAGCTACGTTATCTCTATTATCAGAGTGGTCAAAGGGAACGTACATGTCGTATTCCACGAAAAGTCTTCAGTATGCATCCAGATATAGATGTCATTGTGTTCAACGAAGTCTTTATGGGAGGTTGCTTTGCTCCTTTTAACAACACCATCGAAACAAGTATCCTAACCATACGTAATATTCTGGACCAATATGGATTTATCTATTACACGGATACCGTTGGTGTTGGCGAACCTTTCCCAAAAATTGAGAATGGAGCTACATTCATTGCATCTAGGTGGCCTATAGTCAAGAATGATTCTCGAGTTTTTGATATAGCCGAACCATATTCGTGGATGGCTAAGGGAGTTGTGTACGCCATGATCAATAAAACTGTTGCTGGACAGAGTGTTATGTACCATGTCTTTGGGACTCATATGCAAGCTTTCCGAACCCCGAATGCAGACTATGTTCGAGTTGCCCAAGCTACTATCATTCATGACTTCATGCTGGAGCAAGACATCGGTGATGACGAACCCGTTATTTATGGAGGTGACCTGAATGCAAGACTGAACACAACCAATGGCGATGACGTCGTTGACGCTCTTGACGCCACACTTCCTATGATCATCGGTGAACTCAATGTCACATACGATCACGAGAACAATGACGTTTTTGACGAAAATAACGATACGAACTGGTGGTTGGACTATGTCTTGTATAGTCGATCCCACATTCAACCTGAAGCTGCTACAATACAGGTCGTGAGACCTAGGATGTCTACTCCTTTAGAGGTCTGCTCGACGGCAATATCACCTTTCCCAAGCTATCCCAATTCTGACCAATGCGTTGAAATAAAGAACATTACAGACCTATCTGATCACTATGCAGTTCTTGGAACTCTTCAATACAGAATCGATTTCCTAACTCCAACAGACTTCCAAACAACGACTGATTCGGGGACTGGATATCTTACCTCAAACAATTTGGTTGTATCTCTCACATTCATCATTTTAATCACAAAATTAGTCATTGACTGTTGATACATGGATATCCTGACTGACAGTAACATTTGGTAGGCTTATTCAAAGAATAGTAGGCCTAAACATAATCATGAATCAGCCACGTCAGCGGACATTTCACATGAATTGGTATGAATCAACTACATTACTGTGTTTAACCATAAATACAACTATAAGGATTTGATAACACATGTTTCTATCAATATCATTGTACGATAAAACCTAAATTAATCATTCTTAAAGAAATATTTTTTACAGATTAGTTTCCATTTTTATTTTGCAACGTCTAGCATTCACTTGAAAAGAAGTGCAACCATTCATTTGATGAAATGTTCCTGAGCATATCTGAGCATATATATCAATGTAGTAAAATGTTTCTGAGCGTATGTTTCTGTATAGTGCTACATGTATGCTAGTGGAATTTATGCAATAATTTATTCGCACATGTACCTCTTAATTCGTGGATTATTGTATAAGTAATTATTTCTTTGTAAATAAAAACAACATGAATTAACAACATTCATTATTTATTGAGTGATTTCATAAGGTATATAAAGATATAAATTTGTCACAATCAGCAATATACTACAAGGATAAAATCACAAAAGTTTGTTAAACTTTTGTGTTCTGTAGGTTTGGAGATTGCAATTAGTTTTTATCTTGACACTTAATTTTAGACACACAGTGTTATCTCATGCTACAAGTCAAACAGAGTCGTGTTCACAAATCTTTTTACAATTTACGCACGACCTAATACTAAATAAGATTTTTAATCTTCTATATTTTCATCTTTGTAGATTGAAATATTGTAAATGCAAGGTTGTTACTAATCACAATTTGTTACGGATTGTGCGTTAAATAATTTCATAAAGATTTTTCTTATAGCTTAGTAACAGGTCCATACACTACGAACAGCTTTGTGAAATCCTGGTAAGATTTCATACCAATTTGTAATCTCTGTCTTCCGTCAATAAATTTTGAGGAGGAACTCAACAAATTTAAAAAGGTTCGTAAAGTTTGTGATCATTTAATCAGATATCAGCCAAATTTCCTATCTTGTCAATATTATTTCATGAAGATTAAGCTAATTAATGCCATTTACCTCTTAATAATCACAGAGGCCATTATGAAATGAGGTTGTTCTTGTTCTGGTGGTTTAAGTATTACTCATTAATCACACAGTGAATCTATGAACTTTTTTGAGGGGCGGAGATGAGAGGGGTGATCAAAATAAAACCCACTTTCAAGAACATCTTTTATTTTTTAGAGACCTTGGCATTTTTTGTTGTCTGGTTATACAAATTCACTACATTGCAAAAGGTGTAAATGAACCTTCTTTTGATAAGGAAGCATTATTTGACTAACCAATCAAACAAAATTAGAAGACTATCTATCATGCCTATTATTTGCATCATATATATGCCTACATTACTGAACTTTACTCCGATATCTTCTATTTAGCAGCATGTCACAACAATCGTTACTAGTGTAATACATATATTTTTTTTATTTTACCAAGTTAATTCAAACTATAACAATTTTGATTCTGTTGTCAATATCTTCTCTTGAAGTCTGGCTTGGAATTGATTTAGTTATTCGCTTATGTCATCAGATATTTAAGATGCATCTATCAGCGCTCTGTTTCACAGCAACGGCATTGTTTTTTGTCATTCAGGCCAAAGGTGAGAACAAAAATCTAATGTTTTAATCGCATGGTTTAATTATAAAGAGATGATTCTACTATTTCCTCAGCGGCTGGGGACTAGGTGTTGTAGTAAATTGTTATAGGATTGTGTACCATAAAATCATAATAATAACGGTGGGTACTTACATCAGCATTGGTACTATGACAATAAAGTGAAAATTACCACTTTAGCTGTGGAACAGAAGATCAAAGGAGAATGATAGTGTGGGGTGTGTAAGGGTGCATGGGTGGGCGTGACGAGATTGATGTGTCTGCGTGTGTGATTATAAGTGACAGGGAGGTGTGTGTTGGGTGTGTGTGCGTGTTTTGTAATCTGGGTTTTACAAAGGCTTGTCAGTCAGAAGTTAATGTAGAAAACGGACTTTCACATTCTAGAAAACAGTGACATGCCTCAACGCCCAAAGGTTGTGCTTAAACCATAATAGTTCAGTGAAAATTCTCAATAAATAAACTAGATTATGTTTATTCATAACATAATTATGTCCTCCTTTTACAGTATTATTTCTACGCCAATTGCAACAGAATAATTAAAAATACAGGTGAATGGTAATTATGTTACTATTTATGTAGGATACCTACCTCAAGCCTAGATTAGTACATCGACTCCCCCCCTCTCTCTCTATCTCTCTATATATATATATTCATATATATATATATATATATGTGTGTATATATATATATATATATAATTCATTTGGATAAATAATTAACCAAATTGATACCACTGTTTACTTTCAGGGTCGTGTGACGTAGATGAGGGAACACCAACTGTGTGGTTGGGTAAGTATTAACAAAATCAGTACCCGTATAATATTCCATAAAACGATTTGAATGGTAAATATACAAATTGAACAAATTATAGTGCTTTCGTATATGACGGACAGTAGACGCATACATTTCTAAATGCTATGCATATGATGTACTTTTCATAACATAATTATGAATCTGAGGGTGATTCTAAAATGAAAGCACGATAATGTCATGGTATCAAATCCAGGGGGAGAAATCAGAATTGGTATGGGATATATTATTTTTGTGCAGATAAATATGTTTTTGCGCATATTAGATCACAGAAGTTGTACCCTTGGATTAAAGAAGTTACTCGGCTTCGTTTTTAAAAACCCCTTTTTACTTGAAGCACTGAGGTATCACTCTAATAAGAATTATATTTTCTTTATTTTCTTTTACTTGGATAGGTGATGAGGAAGATATCAACAAATGCAAAGCAGATGAGACGTCTTGTGGCCTGTTCGGTCTAGACTTCATCTGTGAGGATCCAAACGGTGGAGAGTTTGAACCATGTACAGATGGAACAAAAGTCCTATGCGCTTCTCCACCACCCATCCCTCTCGCTCCTCCTACCCCAGTCTCAACATTCCGTGTCATAGCATACAACGTCTGGGAGCTAAGATACCTCTACTACCAGAATGGTCAACGGGAACGTACTTGTCGCATCCCTCGTGAGGTTGTTCAAATGCATCCCGATGTTGATGTGATTGTCTTCAACGAGGCATTCATGGGAGGATGTTTCTCTGAGTTCAATTCTACCATTGGAGCCAGCATACTCACATTTCGAGATATTCTGACTCAATATGGCTTCATCTACTACACTAATACTGTTGGTGATCCACCACGGATACCCAAACTAGAAAATGGTGGTGTATTTATAGCCTCTCGTTGGCCTATCATCAAGGAAGATAACTGTATCTACACCGATTCAGTCATGGCAACGGCTGACGCAATATCTGGAAAAGGTGCTGTTTATGCTAAAGTTGAGAAAACTGTTGACGGTACTAGCATGACTTACCACATTCTGGGAACACATTTACAAGCAACATCGCGTCCTACAGCAGATATCGTCCGTGTCTCGCAGGCAGAGGAAATGCATGAATTGATGATGAAACAGAATATTCCCGATGATGAGCCAGTCATCTACGCAGGGGATCTGAATGCCCGAAATGGAACGCGACATGGTAATAATGTTATGCAAGCCCTTGATGCAGCCATTCCAAACTTTATCGGAGATCGAATTTACACTTATGATGGACCTGAAAACGATCTCCTTGTTTCAAACGGCACATCTTGGATCGACTATGCCGTATTTAGTAAATCTCACCTTCAACCAAGCAGCTCTACCTTAGAAGTGGTTCGACCCAGATCTCAAGAACCGTTTGATGTCTGCATGTTATCATTAGCAGTAGTACCAACTTATGCCAACTCTGAGAGGTGTCTCCTCAACATGACGGTTACAGATCTAGCAGACCACTACGCTGTTATGGGTGTCTTTGATTTTGGTAGCACTACGACATTACCTCCGATGATTGTGACTTCACAGCCTGTAGACCTGCTAACAACCGACTCTGGTACTGATGCTATGACAACCAGCATAATTCTTTCTCTGATACTTCCTTTAGGGTTTGCCTTTGCCTTGAGCCAATAAAGAATTATTCTGATGAACACATTACCTCATGCATCTTTAAGGCTACAATAAGTGAGGTTGCTGTTCAGGGGGCGGCGATCCTGGGGGCGGGGGCGGGGACACAGTGCCTCCCACTTTTTGAAGCCATAAAAAGTGCCCGTTTTAATGCAAGAAAAAAGCCTCCTCACGAACGTATAATGTGCCCCTTTCACAAAGTTTCACCTAAGGAGGACCCGTTTTAAGTGTTACCAAGTGCCCTTTCTCGTATAAGTGTCAACTTTTACATTAAAAAATGCCCCCTCACGAACGTGTTCACTGCCTTTTTCACCTGAGGACACGTTTTATGTGTGAGCAAGTGCCCCCTTGCCTTCTAGTAAGTGACCTTTCCCGAATCATTGCCCCTTTTTACTCAAGAATAGTGCCCCTCACAAACGTGTTCTGTGCCCCTGTCACCTGAGGACCCGTTTAATGCCGTTAGCAAGTGCCCCTTTGCCTTCTGATAGGTGCCTTTTCTTGTATCAGTGACCCTTTTCTACCTAAGAAAGGTACTCCTCACAGACATGTTCTGTGCCCCTTTCACCTGAGAAGGACCCGTTTTATGTGTTCACGAATGCCCCTTTGAAACCAGAAAAGAATATTTCCATTTTTATATGTTACTTCTTATGAAGGAAAAATTGTAAGAGTAATCCTAATCTATCACAAAACTGGATTTTCATTATAAAAGTGTTAAAATTTTCGCTCGCTCGCAACTTCTTATTAATTGTATGTGATGTGACATATCTAGCCCCCCCCCCCTCAAAATTTTGGCCCCATTACGCCACTGTAGATGAGTCTTTTTTTCCCTTTGTTTTAAGATAGTGCCATTTTTTCCTTGTGCCCCCCCCCCACTTTCAGCTTCGGTCCGCCGCCCCTGTTGCTGTTAGTATTATTTCAGACATATTTGAGAAATTGCGCCACAACAAAGCGAGAGGTATAAAAAAAAAAATCAAATAAAGTGGCCACAGGAGTTTGGTGTTATTGTGACATGATAATATGTATAAAACGAAGTTCGCATTTTCAGACATGAATACATAGGCAATCAGTCATGTAATTCAATTAATAATATCATGGAACAATCTATGCTCATCTTTTTCCCCCCAATTTTCGAGTAAAGCTAATACAATGTAAAGTCCGCAATTATGTTAGCAAATGAAAACTTCGCAATATTCTCCTGATGCTGTTAGTGTTTTCAATTTTTTCTGATGCTTACTGATATAGACATGATAGATGTATTATGTTCATGTGTAATAAATATGAAACGTCTTTAATGTATTACTTGTGCATATTACCAGCCATTGAAATTGTTGGTCGGAATAAAAAAATTGTGCAAATTAAATTGCTTAGTACTGTTGTTTAATATTCATTGCAAATAAAAGTTTAAACAACAAGATGACTTGATACCAATAAAATTCGTAATATAAACAAAATCAACATTGAAAAGACATGCCCACGAACAGTTTACATTTGCTCTCTATGTCTACAATTTCCCGTGACACACATTGTAACGTAATGTTCTTATAGAGACTGGGATATGTGAAACATTGTTAACACATGATGGACCCATCTAATCTCATCCAGTACCATACCGGGACCAGCTATACTATATACATATATATAATGTCATATACAGTGCGTCCCAAAAAAAACTATACACTTTTGAAATGGCTGCCAAATAAAAAATATAGCACTTTGGGGGAAATGACTTATAGATATGGAAAGCCCATAAAGTCAACTTTCAAGTGACACCAAAAAGTTGGAAAACTATTCATGCTTGAGCGAGCACTGCCCACTGAAACAAAGGGTATGAAAATTAGGGTGGGCCGGAATTAGCCTTCCAATTTCTTTCAGGTTTTTTGTTTGGTACTTGCAAAGTTGAGGGTTCTTTGGTGAATTAAAGATCAGTTGTGATAGTTTGTTGTTTGTGAAAATTTAATGCGTTTATTACATTGAAATTTAATGCATGAGTGATCGTGAATTGCAATTTTTAGTGCAGCATTTTGTCTTTATCATGTGGATCTCAACAATGTGTTTATGAAAGTCAGGAGAAGAGGGGGTAATATGACTTAGGTAGGTGAAGTACGTTGATGGGATAGAGGTCAACAGAACATTTAGCAACCCCTCCCTCCATCTCAACCCCCCAGCCCCGCTTCTTTCCTCCTCAGACACTAAGCTCGGCTAGGCTGGGCAGGAATTAGCCTTACAGTTTTTTTGAGTGATTAGTCCTTTGGAACTTGCTAAGCTAAATTAATGAGTGAGATAAGTTTTGGTTTCTTAGGCAAATTTCATGAGTTACTAAATTGAAATTTAATGCATGAGTGAACAGGAATTGTAATTTTAGTGTAGCATATTCGTCTTGTGGACCTCAGAAGTGTGTTCGTGAGAGTCAGAGTAATGTGATGGTACCTGTTACAAGCAAGAGGGCGAGATATGCTAAGACTTGGTTAAAAGGGCATTCCTCTTCTTTTTGTCCTTTTACAAATTGAAAGTCATAATTGTGTACCCTCCCCACTCCACCTCCATTTCCCAGCCCCCCTCTCTGTCTCACTTCCTGGATTGTAGCCTATTCAAAACTTAGCTGCCAAGTGACCGGTGGCTGATGGTCACTTGTTTATTGAATTATTACCAAGAAATTTAATGATTATGATGATTAATGAAATAATTCATTGAAAAAAAACTGAATGTATGATTGATCACATTGCACATTGAATGAGTTGATTTACTGATAAATTGTTGATGAAATGATTGATAGGAAAAAGTTGATGCCCCAATTCAGAATTAATCATTAAATCAACATTCCGCTCTGGACTTCACGCTTGCATGACAATAGCCATCAGTCTCTCAACAGGAGGGGAGGGCGGGAAAGAGGGAGGGGGCGGGGGCTGAATGTTCTGTTGACCCTAATTCCATCAATACTTCTCCCACTTAAGTCCTATCTCACCCCCTATTCTCCCGACTCCCATGAACACACTGCTGAGATCCACATGATAAAGTTGAAATGCTGCCCAAAAAGAGATCCAAATGATAAAGTTGAAATGCTGCCCCAAAAGTGTAATTTGTGTTCACTCATGCATTAAAGTTCAATTTAATAATTTATAGAATTTGCATAAGCAACCAAAACTGGTTACGGTTGATCATTAATTTATCACAACACCCTTAACTTTGCAAGTTCGAAAGGATTTGCCTCTTAAAAACTGACATAAATTGGAAGGCTAATTCCAGCCCACCCTAATTTTCATACCCTTTGTTTCAGTTGGCAGTGCTCGCTCAAGCATAAACAGTTTTCCAATTTTTTGGTGTCATTTGAAAGTTGACTTTATTGGCTTTCCATAAATGTAAAAAAAAATTCCCATAATGCTATATTTTTTATTTGGCAGCCATTTCAAAAGTGTATAGTTTTTTTTGGGACGCACTGTATATGTATTTCGACTGTTGGCGGTGAGGCCCTTTTCAGATTTTCCTGATTTGGAGCCGGAGATTCGCCATTGTCATCTTGCAGTCATGGTAACGCGCGTCTTTAGATGCGTCTTTTACAGTGCGCTTCCTCCATCTTCAGCGCATTGATTTCTTTGAAAGGTGAGTTTCACAATCCGTATGCTCATGAACAGACGTGTTTTTCACGACTGTTTCAGAAACGGATTTTGAATTCTCTTTTTTCGTCACATCATGGGCACTGACGAAGAGTGTGACTTTACCTTTCATTTTTGAGAGCTATGCTCCTTTTAAAATCTACGATTTTATTTCTACGGCATTTACTAAACCTGTGATTATTATATAATGTCATATATCTGTATTCGGTATTTTGTCTGAATATGGCACAAAATCAAGAGATCGTAGCGCAGTAGCTTTCTTGCAGAAGCAGAGGAGATGCTTTCGTGTCCATCGCCCAAATCAATAATCTGACCAATTCTTGCACATTGATTTTTTTTACACCTGCTTTACCATGACATTTAAGGTCCCTCATGTAGCATTTCTTAAAAAAAAACTGAAGAGCTTATGGCGTAGTCAGCAAAGAGGTTCGACGCTTGAGAATGGTGAATGGAGATTTTGGAGCGTCCCATACCAACTATAAGGACTGTTTTTCAACTACATTTATGTGTTCTGAGGCCTTCTTGCGCTAGCGTATCCAGCATCAACTACGACAAAGAAATATATGGGCCCATGCACAAGCATAATAGAGTCACTATTGTCTCAAGATAATTGGGGCCATGGAATGCTTTGTAGAATTTGATGGTGGTTACGCACCTTTCGTGATGTAGCGGTTCTGACTCTTGCATTGTATTCAGAGGGTCGTGTGTTCGAAACCCACTGCAGCCTAGCGTCCTTTGGCAAAGCGTCTACCCGCACTTCACTCCCAAGCCAGGTGTTAAATTGGTACCCAGTATATATAGGATAGGTGTGTAGCCTATGTAGTATATGCCTATAACCATTGAGTCTTGGAACTCTTGTCTGAATGCTCTCAGCTCAGGGAGTGAAGAAATGCATACAATTTTGTGCGGGCATACGAGGATCCGACGAACGGGGTAATTGTGTACAAAGCGATTTGAGACGTCCTTCCGATGTATAAAGCGCTAAATAAAAGCGGAATATTATAAGGTCGGGTTTGGAATCTTTCCGCGATGGTGCGATAATTTCCCTTCGGATATGGCTATTCTGTTTGTACAAGGGAACTCTACATTGACAAGCTGGCTGAATCTTGGTGTTGAGAGTCTTGGGTGAGGGTGTCTTCAACCAGTTCGCATGCGCTCTGCTGATCACGACACACGACTTGACGGATGTCATAAAGCAATACCCATGTGGAGCCGTGAGATGTGCAAACGCCGGGATATGTGCAAACAACGGTATATGTGCACAATTTCGCCGGGATTTGTGCAAACAACGGAATTTGTGCAAACGCCACGCCGGGAAATGTGCAAATCTGTCATAATTTATCAACGGCATCTGTTCAAACGTGACGACGGGATATGTGCAAATGAACAATTTCCACGGGAAAAGTGCAAACCTCCGGGATATGTGCAAATTACTGTTTTTATCCATATTAAGGATATTTCTCATGAAATGTTTCATAACATTACTGTTAAAATGAGAAACATGCCTGCATAAGGGAGAAGCTACAGCTAGTGTCATCGGCAATGAAACGCTTTTCAGAGAGGCAGTGGGGGGGGGGGGGGCACCAGGCTTAGTGGACATTTGCTCTGGCGACAATTGCTCCGATGGAAATTCTAAACATTAAGCGAAACATAAAAGCTAACCTCCAAAACTAAATACACCCTAATCGTAATCATGACAATATTCTGAACCAAAAACTCTATCACAATCCTAACACTAATCCTATGCCTTCTGAGATATTAATTGTCGCAATTTTCGCAGGAGTATATGTCGTGTCACCTTAAAGGGACATTTAGTACTGTTTCGAACACTGCATGGGGCAAGTATTAAAGGGGCTGGGAGAGGCAGGCATGATTTCCACTGATACACACATTGAACTTGATCTGTTGATTTCATTTCCAGATTTCATCAGAAGTTGTCGAATTTCTTTAAAATTTAATTATAAACCCAAAATGTCTTGATTACTATGCCATTTGATATTAATTTTTTATGAATCTATGAACATTCAAACAAGACATTGTTTCCTATCTCTTTTAACACACCCAAAGTGACGCCAGCTTGTGTAATATCAGCCACATGTGTAAAAACACTGTACCCACTAACGTATATGAAAGTATTTCCCACACAATCATGTCATACTAGCACACTTTACCAACAAGAGGCATTAATTTTGAACTATATACCCACAAATGCGATGCACTTTACTCTCTAAATGAAATATTTTTAGGTTGCAATTCATACACCTCGATTTTACAACGAATGTTCCATATGATATGAATGCAGGGGCTGCGATCCGGGGGGGGGGGGCAGGGGGTTCACAGTGCCCCACTTTTTGAAGTACTAAACAGTTTTCCCTTTTAACCCAAGAACTTTGCCTCTTTCATCTTAGAAGGACCTGTTTTATGTGTTAAAGTGTGCCCCTTTACCTTTTTATAAATATAAGTGCCCATTCTCGTATCAGATAAGTTTCCATTCCTTAAAACCGTTCTTTTCATGCCCTGTCATTGTCCGTTTTCCTTATTTCGCGTTCTTATCCCTTCTAAAAGTGCATATTTAAATAATAAAAATCCTTTTAAAATGTTCCTCTCGCCCCTTTAACCCTATCTAGGCCGGGGGGGGGGGGCCTCGGAGGCCCCCCTCCCCCTCAATGAGTCGCGCGATATTTTCGTCGCGCAAAATTTTTTGACCGCGCTGCTCGCTGACTTTTTACTTTCAAGTCTTCCGCACCTTTTGAGACCAATTTTGCGTCACCCGGGGTACGCGGTCCCGAAGTTACGCAATGTTACGTAAGTGCATCTCAGACCAAAAATTGCTCAAAGTCAATGTTAATTGTGTTTTCAACCAAAAATCATAAATGATTATTTTTAGTTTTGCACGCCTAAATGTATGTATTTTATGCTGTTTATGATCTTAGAAGAGTCCCCAACGAATTTCATTGAAAAAACAATGAAAAACAAAAGGTCAAAAAAACAAAGAAATACATATAAGAAATTGCAAAAAAACAATATCATACATAGGAAATTGATCTGTTATCACAATTTTTTCATGTACACTTGCTAAGAACATCACAAAGGGTTTCTATGCCATAAATTAGAACATTTGGAGCTTTATTTACGGAGTTAGAGGAAAAAGTATGATTTTGCATACTAATTACGCATAAATTAGCATAATTACGTAATAACGATTTGCATGAAATAAATTACTATACAATTTTGTAGATTATATCCCAGACAACATGCGTGCCAATTTTCGGTGCGATCGCGCGGTCGACGGCCGAGATCTCAAGGGGGGGGGGGGGGGGGCCTGGGAGGCCCCCCTCCCCCGGCCATATGAATTCCAAAAATACCCCGACCTAGATAGGGTTAAGTTGCCCCTTTTCAGAGTGAAATTCTTCTTCTGTAGTGTGTACATTTTCACCTTTGATCAAGTGCCCCATATGAATATTCTGATAAATGCCCCTTCTCTTCTGGTTTGTTCAAATGTCCAATTTGCTAATATAAGGTATATGTATTTGCAATTAGCGTCCTTTCTTTTATGCAGGGGCATCTGAGCAGAGGGAGAGGGGGGGGGGCGCACTTGCCCCCTTAAGAAATGGACCTCGTTCCATGGACTCCAAAAGTTTTCAATACCAAGAAAAAGAAAAGAAGAAAAGGAAAGAAAAGTGGTGAAATATGATAGTGTTCTCTATGTCAAAATCTATCACAAATGTTTTTTTTTTTCATTAAAAGTTTCAAAATTTTGCTCGCTCGCTCGCAGCTTTAAAGAAATTTTGCCCCACACGCCATGTTTGCCCCACTCAATCATTTTGCTCATTACCCTACTAGGGTACATTATGCTATTTTGTTTTTAAAAAAGTTTTTTGTTTCAAGTGCCCTTTTCAAAAGAGGAAGTGCCCTTTTTCGCTGTGCCCTCCCCTCCCCTATCAATTTTGCTCTGCCGACCCATGCTGGTAGTCTCCTTTTCCAGACCCAATGCGACCTTACTCTACAAGATGAAGGTTATTAGTCTACTTTTTAATACTCAGTCTTGGCCATATATTCTTCCAAACAACAGGATTAACGCTATACCTGGACTAGCTAAGCGTAGTCTTTACTCAAAACCCGGTGGTTAAAAAGAGAAATAAACTTTACAATTTAAACCTCACCATCTTCTAAACCATTGCCATGTCATCAAGCATATGGATATAGAGTTATTATTTTCTCCAGACCCAGTCATTTGAAATAAAAAAATCAAGAATCTTCGAAACGTCAATCCCGTCATTTTCAATACTAAGAACCTGTAATGTAGCACATGGGTATACAGCGTAATTATACAGTGGGTGTACAGTGTAGTTTTTTTAATAAATGGATATGGAGTAAAGGCTATGCTATAGGTACCCATGCTTTGTTATATATAGACTATTAGTTTGGAAGATGATGGGGTCTTACTATTTAAGTTTTTTTTTAATCACCAGGTTTGGAGTAAAGACTACACTCTATATCCATTTTTTCCCACAGATATGAGACGATGGGGTTGTCAAATTGAAGATCTCCTAATTTTTTTAATAACAGCGTCTGGGGTAAAGACTGTGCTCTTATATCCATGCTTTCTTACAGGGTATTATTTTTGAAGATTATAACATAATTTTTTTAAACGGGTCTGGAGTAAAGACTACGATATGTACCCTTGCTTTATAACGGAGTCTTAGTCTTGGGTCTTAATTCTGAAGGTTTTTTAATCAAAGGTCTGGAGAAAAGACAACGCTTTATATCCATCTTTTTCACAGGAATGAGACTGTGGGGTCTTAAAAATATTTGTTTAGATAAACGGGTCTGGAGAATTGAAAATACGTTATATACACGTTCTTTATTTTAGTCTTAGTAGTGGAAGATGGCGGGGCTTAAATAGTTTTGAATTTGTTTAATCACCCGGTCTGGAGCAAAAACTACACTTTAAACCCAGTAACCACCGATAGCTCAGTTGGTTAGAGCGGAGGACTGTAGATGATTGATGATTAACCTTATGTCGCTGGTTCGAATCCGGCTCGGTACGTGGATGTGGTTTTTTGGCGCAAATATTCACTACTGAATGACACGCGCCGTATAAGCTAAAACAACAACAACAACAACAACTTATTCGATAGGAATTAGACGGTGAGGTATTAAATCATATTTTTTTTTGTTATTGATACAACAAGGTCTAGGGTAAAGACTACATTCTATATTCATTTCTACAAGGTCTTAATTTGGTAAACGGTGAGGTGTTGCAGTTTTTTTATATTATTTTTGAATGGCTATGCTCCTTATGTATGCTTTAGTACAGGATCTTAGTTCAGAAGGATCTTCAAATGATTAAATGACCGGGTCTGGAGCATTAAAAGACTACACTCTACATCCATGTTATTCCAAACGATAGTGGGTCTTCAATTTAAGGTTGGTGCCCCCCCCCCCCCCCGCCGCCTCTCTGAAAAGCGTTTCATTGCCGATGTGTAGCTTCTCCCTTATGCAGGCATGTTTCTCATTTTTAACAGTAATTTTATGACTGAAACATTTCATGAGAAATAGCCTTTATATGGATAAATGCAGTGATTTGCACATATCCCGGAGGTTTTCACTTTTCCCGTGAAAATTGTTAATTTGCACATATCCCGTCGTCACGTTTGCACAGATACCGTTGATAAATTTTGACAGATTTGCACATTTCCCGGCGTGGCTTTGCACAAATTCCGTTGTTTTTACAAATCCCGGCGAAATATTGCATATATACCGTTGTTTGCACATATCCCGGCGTTTGCACATATCACGGCTCCATAACCCACCCAACACATGCTTTAGGCAGGTAAAGTGATGCATCTGCAGCTATTATCGAGATTTCAGTGAATCCATTCTCCAAAATGCCAGTGCAAGATCCCAAGATGAGCCATGGCAATAGTAGACTTGTTAACTGCAAAAAAAGGGGTGAACGCTGCATTTTTTAGTACAAATGTCCCACTTGGCACAAATGTTCCTTGAGTCAAAAGAAAAGGATTCATCCAAAGAGACACGCTGTATCTATGCAAATAAGCAAGTAATTTGCATAAATTTGCATATTAGGTCGACATAGTGGAAACAGGTATTTAAGAATATATATTTAACCAGAACTGCCCTAAAATTGGAAATAAACACTTAGGGTAAGAAAGGGAAGAAAATTGACATAAAATGATTGGGATTTCCTTGTTTATTATTACCTAATTTACATAAATTATGTAAATTATAATTTAAAACAGAGTATTTTTTCATGAATCCTGAACTGTTTTATAAATAACAGCAATTAATACACAATGTCAACATTCTACATGAAAGAGAATATATTAGCGAAAACATCGATATGCTTCATGACAGTATTAGTGTCTTAATTTGCTTAGAAAGAGGGCAAATATGTCAAAATGTATGACGTGATATTGCGCTAAAACGAGACCAAAACAACCTCTATGTCACAGTCACACTCACGAACGGGACAATAAAGCGATCAATGGTATGTCATTCGAGATAACACAATCTCAACACAATAGCTTCCATCGGCTTCTCGTATCGCTTGTGTTGGTGTGTCTGCCACACCGTAATCTATGGTATATACGGGCAAAATGCATTTCGGTATCGGTAAAATACTATTAATTTTGTTTTATTTGTTTCTAATTTGTTTCTCTTGGAAAATTTACAGGAGACATTGCTTTGCAGGTTACTGCTTTAATGAAGCTCTGGCACATGAATCATGACGAATGTACCCCCACCTTAATCCATATTTTAACTTTGTTAAAATATATATCTTTTGGAGACCCCGAAGTGGCAAAACTGCATTCCCCCGCGGCATTCCCGCTACTTTACAAAACCAGTTTGATTTGTATTATCGACTTTGAAAAGACGGATTTATGAGACATCAGTTAACATGTTTCCTGAAGATAGTTTTTTTTTGTAAGCCTACGTCCACGGGAGCCCTCCAAATTTACCCCATCCCCTCTCTGTATTTCGACACTAAATACAAAAAAAATATCGTGTTTTAAAGCCACCGGCAAGGCAAATTGCGTTTTTGGTATAATAGAGCAACTTTTATATATATATTTCATATTTATCTATATTAATATTTTTATCATTATTAATATTATTATCATCATTATTATTACTATTATTATTGTTATTATTATTATTATTATTGTTCTGCAGTTTGTAATAATGCACAGTAAAGGATATAACCCAACAGGAGCATGCCTAGGATACCCTTTCCCCTTTTTGTTTTATTTATTCAAAAATAGTTTATTGTCTTTAGAACTCTTAAAATATTACTTTTGTTTGTATTGATATCTTGGAATAGAAAATACGTTACAATTGACAGGTAGAAGAGCTGTGGTACATAGAAGAAAAGCCACACGTAAGCTCTAAAATACTCAAACCCCTTTATTGATTCCACTCTATGTTAAATTTAAATATTTTTAGAGCCAATTCGGAAGAAAGATACATTTCTACTACACACAGTAAAGCCTCTTTGCGTTCTCCTCTTGAAAAAACAAAAACATAGAAGGCATTGTTTTATATCTTATAAAATAAGTTCGTGTACGTGACGGTGGCCTGTCGAAGTTGCCCAATCGTTTATTTTGTTTTGACAATATATATTTAGAATATCGTCTAAATGAAGCCCTCATCTGGAAAAGGGCACTTATTAAAGGCAGCATCTACATTATATAGAGGAGGCCCTGGTACTTGGAAGCGGGGGCTGAAGCACCTGCAAGATTTTCCGGAAGGGGGGGGGGGGTGTGCTGCGTGTGTTATTCTCCATAGACAGCACCCCCTGGAATTCCGGCAGATGTGACAGCACGAAAAAAAAGAAACGTTACCCAAAAAACTTCATTTTGTAGTGCAATCTTTTTTGTTTATCAGTGCTTGTTAAATTTCTTGATGTAAATTTGAAAAGCAAAAAAGGTTCAATGTAAAATTTTGGTCCCAAGAATTTTAACAAGCTTCAGCCCCCTCTTCCCATTGCCAGGGCCTCCTCTATATAATGTAGATGCTGCCTTTAATAAGTGCCCTTTTCCAGATGAGGGCTTAAATTAGACGATATTCTAAATAAATATTGTCAAAACAAAATAAACGGTTGGGCAACTTCGACAGGCCACCGTCACGTACACGAACTTATTTTATGAGATATAAAACAATGCCTTCTATGTTTTTTTTTTTTTTTCAAGAGGAGAACGCAAAGAGGCTTTACTGTGTGTAGTAGAAATGCATCTTTCTTCCGATTGGGCTCTAAAAATATTTAAAGTTAACATAGAGTGGAATCAATGAAGGGCTGTTTGGCTGTTCTTCAATGTACCACAGCTCCTCTACATGTCAGTTATAGAGTATTTTCTCCTCAATCTATTCCAAGATATCAATACAAACAAAAGTAATCTTTTAAAAGTTCTAAAGACAATAAACTATTTTTTAATACATAAAACCAAAAAGAGAAAGGGTATCCTAGGCATGATCCTGTTGGGTTATAGCCTTTACTGTACTAGAGCACTATTACAAACGGCAGAACAATGATAATAATAATAATGATAATAATAATAATGATAATAATATTAATAATAACTATAATAATATCAATAATGATGAATGTAAATATAAAGATATAGATATAAAAGTTGCTTTATTATACCAAAAACGCAATTTGCCTTGCCGATGGCTTTAAAACACGATATTTTTTATTTAAAGTCGAAATACGGAGATGGGATGGGGTAAATTCGGATGGCTCCCCTGGGCGTAGGCTTAAATAAACAAAAAAACTTTCTTCAGGAAACATGTTAACTGATGTCTCATACATCTGTCTTTTCCAAGTCGATTAGACAAGTCAAACTGGTTTCGTAAAGTGGCGGGAATGCTGGAGGATGCAGTTTTGCCACTTTGGGGTCTCCAAAAGATTTTAATAAAGTTAAAATATGGATTGAGGTATGATACATTCGTCATGATTCATGTGCCAGAGTTTCATTAAAGCAGTAACCTGCAAAGCAATGTCTCCTGTAAATTTTCCAAGAGAAACAAATTAGAAACAAATAAAACAAAATTAATAGTGTTTTACCGATACCGAAATGCATTTTGTCCGTATGTATCATATATTATGGTGTGGCAGACACACCAACAAAAGCGATGCGAGAAGCCGATGGAAGCTATTGTGTTGGGATTGCTTTATCTCGAACGACATACCATCGATCGCTTTATTGTCTCATTCGTGAGTGTGACTGTGACATAGAGGTTGTTTTGGTCTCGTTTTTGCGCAATATCACGTCATACATTTTGACATATTTGCCCTCTTTCTCAGCAAATTAAGACACTAATACTGTCATGAAGCATATCGATGTTTTCGCTAATATATTCTCTTTCATGTAGAATGTTGACATTTGTGTATTAGTTGCTGTTTTTTTAAAACAGTTCAGGATTCATGAAAAAATACTCTGTTTTAAATTATAATTTGCATAATTTATGTAAATTAGGTAATAATAAACAAGGATATCCCAATTATTTTATGACAATTTTCTTCCCTTTCTTACCTTAAGTGTTTATTTCCAATTTTAGGGCAGTTCTGGTTAAATATATATTATTAAATACTTGTTTTCACTATATCGACATAATATGCAAATTTATGCAAATTACTTGCTTATTTGCATAGATACAGCGTGTCTCTTTGGATGAATCTTTTTCTTTTGACTCAAGGAACATTTGTGCCAAGTGGGACATTTGTACTCAAAAATGCAGCGTTCAACCTCTTAACAAGTCTACTACAAAGGTATATTGTGTATTTATTGGATACCGGCGAGGGTGACCGGGGGTTGGATTAAAGAGGAATAGTCAGATTTCAATAGAGATATACTATCTCTATGGTTATCCGTTAGACAAACCATGGACCTATAGGTCCATGGACAAACACATTCATAATTTAGGCCGAATTCACTAAGGTGATTTCAATAATGTACACCATGGTTCAATTAGAACCACCTTTGTACAATCATTAAAACTAACTTTATGAATTAGGGTCCAAGGGTGTTGATTTGGAGAAGATTTTCTTAATCTGAATGTAGATTTTGCCTTTGTATAGACGGTAAATGCAATTGCAATCGAATATCCCTTCTGAGGATGCAAAATAATAATGAAAAAACTTCCGAAAGTTTGTGAAAGCAACGGGTTACTTGGGAGCGACAAGTAAAATTGTGGTACAGTTACCCTAAACCTAACTTTCATATCTTTATATCTTGATAATCGAGTTCACGGTTAGCTCATGATCAAACTATGCGATTTTTCACTAGGATGAGCACTAACATTTTCAAATGAAGATGTTGCGTAAGCTTTCCCGACAAAGCATTCAAATTCTAAGAAAGGCATTTATATACCAGGTGACTCGAGTATTACATCAGGGGTAAAGTTTGGAAATCTGTTTCTTTTATTGTCTGCTTTTGGCAGATTTGACTATTGTTACGGCTACTGTCAAATGCCGGTGATTATGAAGACTTTGTTACTCTTCAGCTTGGATGTGATGATAAGAATATTTTAAAAGGAACACATGAATAACCGTCAAATCACAAATGCCTATGTCAGTGAATTTGCACCTTCATTTTTTTAAAGATCAAAATACCATTTACTGCTCGTACGCAGTTTATAACCGTGAACAGGCTTATTCTGCTGGATTTTGATTTTACGCGGGCGCCATCATCAAATTTATAGACATTTTTACATTTATGTCATTTTTAATGGGTCTCTCTGTTCTGTAAATGGAGTTCTGCCTTGGTGAAAAAAAAATCACTCGAGACGAATTGATTGTTGTAGTCCTGTAATAATAATAAACCAATCGAGAATGTGTAATTTTTATCATTGAATCGCGATTTATTTGTCAAACCTATTCCTGTACAAACAGGTGTTCATAAGATATCAACTAACGCTTATCATGAATAATAGTCCACACTATAATGTAAAAACAAACTCGCGACAACTCATTCCGGTAAGGCAAGATAAGTCCAAACACTAAAATTTGTTGAAACTTTATTTTACAATATACAATGTATTGTATTAATACATAAAGTTGTGTAAATGATTAACGAACGGGCAAGGGGTAAACACACAAAATGAGATTGGCGAATCAACGAATATCTAACCTCGATTAAGTATTGTAAAATGGCAATGCTTTCCATAAGATGTACAACAATCTTGATGAGTTTTTTTCAGTCACATATGTTTCCTAAAAGCTGTATTTCAAATTCACACATGTATTTCGTCCTTTTAAACAGCATAATGCCTAATTTGTTATGCTACGAATTATTCTACGATTTTTGCACAGTCATTAGACATCGTAGAAGGCTAAGACAGAAACATAGACGTTATACGTAACTCGCACAGATATCGTACAATGTCCATGACTGCAGCGATCAAACCGTATTACACTTATCATACGATGACTGTACATTGTACAATGCCATACCGAGGTTTTTTACCTGACTGCTAAGAAAGCACGAATGCCTGTGAGCAAGCAACCAGGGGACCAACGGCTTAAGGTCCTCTCCGAGGGACCTGGTAATGAGGATAAATGTCTTACCAAAGGGCACTAGCGCACCACTTGGGAATCGAACCCGGGTCACCGGAATCCGAAACCCCCGCTCTACCGACTGAGCTATCGCGCAATACCCCTGCGCTGATCGTATGATGCCCTTGCGATGATTTTACGATGTGTAGGGCCTATAAAGGCTACCATCTTACGCTTTTGAAAAATAAGTATATCTCCGCGCTAAGAAAAATCGTAAATCGTACGGTGATCGTTAATCCATACGAAGATCGTACAATAGTCATATGCCACCTCTATATGACACCGTAAGTTTAGAAGAATACGAACACTTTAAGGGCATATTACGATGGTCACAGAACAATGCAAAACTGAGAAAGATGGAGAATTGATCATTATTGGGATGGAAGCAAAATATCTAAAGTATCTAAATAAAACTTGACTGCTCGCTCGCCCCAGACACCCTCCTGTCTTTCGTTGTTGTTCCTGCTTAAAACTAAGTTTTTATTGTTTGAATTAAGATGTTTATATCAATAAGCATCCTTCCACCACCACCACCTTTCAGTGTTTGTATTTTTTTATTTCATCTTTTCCTTTTAGTATACATAATATATTAAGTTGCGTTATACTTTCGTCATCATTTCAAGTTTGATGTTTTTAAATCTGTACACTCTATGTATATATACCTGTAAATTGTACGCAATTCAGCCTTTTGGCTGCAAAGTGCAGTAATTTTAATAAAACCTTTTCAATTTCAATTTCAATTTCAAAATAAGCTAGCAATACTTAGATAAGGTCTACATGATTGATTGGAAACTTTTATATACTTTAAGAAGTCTGAACATCAATACCTTGATTTGATTCGTCGAATAATCAAACCATCTCAAATAGATGAACAAAATTAGCATTTTTACAATGTAAGATCTGAACATATTCAACAAGGATTCAATTTGATAACTATTTCAAAACGAGTCCCATCACAATGGTAAGTGCTACCAAGATGTTATGAATGCAACAACCAACACTCGAATCAGTCGTATGCGGATATTCCGTAGCAGTTGCTGGAGGGGATTCCATGTTATAATGAAAAGTACCCAACACAGCATAGTGATCAGATAGGTCTGTAATATTCTTTCGTTCAGTGCAAAATTGAGAATTAGGGTAGCTTGGAATCGGGGATATTGCCGTCGAGCAAATCTCTAAAGGAGTAGACATCCTAGGCCTAACGACCTGTATTGTAGCAGCTTCAGGTTGAATGTGGGATCGACTATACAAGACATAGTCCAACCACCAGTTCGTATCGTTATTTTCGTCAAAAACATCATTGTTCTCGTGATCGTATGTGACATTGAGTTCACCGATGATCGTAGGAAGTGTGGCGTCAAGAGCGTCAACGACGTCATCGCCATTGGTTGTGTTCAGTCTTGCATTCAGGTCACCTCCATAAATAACGGGTTCGTCATCACCGATGTCTTGCTCCAGCATGAAGTCATGAATGATAGTAGCTTGGGCAACTCGAACATAGTCTGCATTCGGGGTTCGGAAAGCTTGCATATGAGTTCCAAAGATATGGTACATAACACTCTGTCCAGCAACAGTTTTATTGATCATGGTGTACACAACTCCTTTAGCCATCCACGAATATGGTTCGGATATGTCGAAAACCCGGGAATCAGTTTTGACAATGGGCCACCTAGAAGCAACGAACGCTCCACCATTCTCAACTTTAGGGAAAGGTTCGCCAATGCCAACGGTATCTGTGTAATAGATGAACCCATATTGGTCCATGATGTCACGCATGGTAAGGGTACTTGTTTCGATGGTATCGTTGAAGGGGGCAAAGCAACCTCCCATGAAGACTTCGTTGAAAACGATGACATCAATATCTGGATGCATACTGAAAAACTTATGTGGAATACGGCATGTTCTTTCTCGTTGGCCACTTTGCCAATAGAGATAACGTAGCTCAAAGACGTTGTATACAAGAACTCTTATAGTGGTGGCAGGAGTGGGATCAGTCAGGGGTACAGCAGGTGGTGATGCGCACTTCACTTTGGTCCCATTGATACAAGGTGTAAGTGATCCTCCACTCGGATCCTCACAAACGAAATCAAGACCAAAGTGATCACAATGCTCGGCGCTGGCATCACAGAAGTTTGCATCATCTTCATCACCTATTTTTAAAGAGAGGGGGGAAACAAAATGAACTAAAACTTGTTAATTTCATTTCAGAAAATATCATACTTGAAGCTTGTACTGTCATTTCGTTGTGGAAAAAAGATTCCATGAAACAATATATTGCTCATTTAATTGCCATTGATAATTCGTGTTATCATAGAAGCGTTCTGACATAATGCATATTACGGAGCTTGAAAGTATAGTATATTAGATTTTTTGTTCTAACACGGCAATTTTTATTTGTTAAGATGTTTAGCATCGCTATAAAATTTCTTAATGACATAACCTACAGGTACATGCAGTCGGTTTATCTTGAATAGCTCATGAAGGTCGTGCGAGAAAAAATTATCTGGGAGGGGGAGGGGGGGATGGGGGATGTATACAGGCTGTGGGCTGTGTTACCGAAGCGACACAATTTATCACAAAGACGTTTTTTAACGGCTGAATGGAAAGAAGTTGGCACACACCTGCGCGAAGTTTTGTGAAAATTTGCAATGAAAATGTAGATTTTAATTTCTTCATTTCATTATTATTTGGGGATGGGTGGAGGCGCTTTCGGTCCTGCTAATGGTATGGTGGTTATTTTCCAAACCAGTGGCGTACCGTGGGTCACGGCATTGGGAGAGCACCAGAAAAATTTTTGAGTCACTAAGTGAGCGCGCGAAGCGCGCCCATTTGCCAGGTATACTGACCTAATAGAGACATTTTAAGGACAGTGCCATTAAACGGATATGTCTCTCACTGGTCAAATAATGCGAGCGCCAAGCGTGAGCTTAAAATTTTTGATATTCAGACCTAAAAAGGGACATTATTATCAACCTTTTGTAATCATGATACGTACCTGTCTGGCTAAATAATGCGAGCGCGAAGCGCGAGCTGAAATTTTTGTAAATATTGACCCCCAAACAGTAAGATTTTAAGGAGTATATTTTAGGAATCCATCTCATGCGAGTGCCAATAAGCGCTTGCTGATTTTGTTAGAATTACATCTACACATGCACATAAAATTGAAGCACTTGTAATCATGATTAACATACCCATTCCACTAATAAAATCTTGCGAGCGCGAAGCGCGAGCTGAAAATTTAGGAAATTCAGACCTGAAGAGGGTCATTTTAAGGCTTGTTTGTAGGAATTCACGAAGACCATACGTAGTTCACTAACCAAATGATGCGAGCGCGAAGCGCGAGCTGAAAATTTTTGATATTCAGATTAGAAAAGGGGACATTTTAAGGACTGATTCTAGGAATTCATGGAGAGCAGACAAGCACGGACAGGAAATGTTTATATTAATGGAGCAATCACTTTAAGTAGTCATGAAAAAGAAGCATACTATTGTACATAAAACAATAATAACTGGAAGTGCGAGGAAATATATTTGGCAGTTTGGTGTATATTGACTTGAAAACGGGAGGTTTTAGTATAACAGGATTATAGATCTCGGTAAACAGACAGTGCGAGCACCAGGAACAATGAAGACATAGGCCCTGAGCAAATTATGTTTCATAAAGTTATGAAAAAAAATGTTTCTTATGTAAACATAATTATGATATGATATAACATTATAATGAACAATATTGTCTTCTTTCCCACTTCTTTTCCTTTTTCCCTCTTTTCTCCTTTTCCCCGTTTTTTTTTTGGTCAGTCGATGGGGGGGGGGGCACGTGCCCCCCATGCCCCCCCCCCCGCGTAGTTACGCCACTGTTCCAAACATTCAACGTCAAGGCGTGGAAACCAATGTCTAATGCAAAGCAGTATCTTAAGAGCATCATCAAGGTAAGGTCATGACAAGATCATAGATAAAAAAAAAACGGTGCCAAGTACACTTTACAAAAGAGGATTACACATCCCCAACAAAAAAATGAATAAAAATAGCTGAGCTCATAGGAAGGTAGTAGGGTGCTTACGTGTGGTATTTAGTCAGACTTGAATCTTTGTGAAACATCCCTATTATTAAGACATGAAATTAGCAGCTAAAGCGTTTAGAGACATGTTTTGTGATAAGCGCTAATACAAATATTGTTAATTATTATTATCATATTTCATATGCCAATCAGTGTTAACAAGTGTTCATGTAATTGATTTAATATATGGCTCTGCTTGATTCTTGGTCCTTGGGGTGTTTGCAAAGATTTGACTTTGACTTTAAGTCATATGCTTTTGCGCCAATGCACACATGTTTAAACTCACGTTCTTCTTCATGGATACGAGGTGTTCCGCATCATACCATGGAAATATCACATGATCTGATCATCGCGATATTGTTCTAATGATACCACCGGCAACTGGGAACATAACTTCTGTGTGAAGCACTCCTAGGTCATATTTTTATATAATGACAAAGATGCATGATATATATATTTGTCATAATATTCATCATGACATTCAAAATCCTATGGAATAACTTACCCAACCATACCGTTGGCTGTCTCTCATCAACATCGCAATTTTGAGTCTGACCTGCAATGAGACGTTTGATATTGCACAATTCTTTAAATACTAATTACACGAATCATCCCTTGAAATCAGCTTAAGACTTGATATGAGTTTAATGTTTTATTAATGCGTTTGAACTTATCTGTATTTTCCGAGGGAAAAATACATGAAATCGTTTGGGCCATAGAAAGAGGAATAGTTAGAGTAAAGCCATACAGATACCAATGTCCCATCGATAAAATAGCATTGATTTACTTCCTTTATTTTGTTTTGATCACCAGTAGAAGAAAAGATTAAATTACGTGAAATAATCCTCGAATCTTTTCCCTTTATTGACAGTTCTTTGAATTTTTCAATATATAATTATGTAGGGTTACTTTTTATTGTATCTGTAAAACCTAAAGAGAGAGCGAGAAAGAGAGAAAGTCATAAAGGGAGATGAAGATTAAAATCAGATCAAGAGTTACGTTTATGTTATAAAAGGTCGTGTAAATTGCGCGTAAGTGAGCTAATAGCCGGCCAATTTTTCACACACACACATATATATAAACAGTTTTCAACTATCAAGGAAATTTAGATCGCATGAAATGAGGAAATGGATATCCTAAACTAGAGGGAACATTCTCGTTGAACATGCCATTTCCCGTCTTTTCTTAAAAAGAAAACTTTCTTCCTCAATTTTTGCGAATTTTGAGCGCGCTAAGCGCGTATATTCTCTTATTTAAGAAAAAACCCTTTTCGAGATTTTCTGGTTGTGAGTGTAAGCGATGCCCCTGCTACTGAATGAAAACAAAAAACTGCAATTAAAATCATTCCACGTGACAAGCATTGACTGCATTGATATATTTTATCATACTGACCTGTAGCAGCTGTCAAAGCTACAAAGAATAAAAGATTCAATGTGGCCATAAGTTGAAATCGTTCATTTCGTCCCATCTTGAAAAATGTTTAAAGAAGTAAAACTGCACCTATACTTCCCGGATTCCAAACGAATGAATGATTTTCTCGCTCAAAGTTATCGCCAAATTTCATAACCTAAATATAAATTTTACCTATAGCTTAATTGGATTATTATCTTAATTGACAGACGAGTGTAAACCCTCCAGAAATCAAACAGATCAAAGTACTACGAGTGGTGACTTCATATAGTTTATCTTCTTCAGCATAAAGTCTTAGTATGATATCCATTGATTTATGCAATCTAAAATATATCAATAAATATTGAGGATTGATTAATAATAATTAGGGATCGATCGATAAAGTTAATGGCTAATGCTTATGAGATTTGTATTGTTATTGTATATTTGATTTGAGAGTAGACAATAAAAACATGTTAAAAAAATACTGATAATCGATATCCTATAAATAATAATCAATAAACCATGACAAATAATCAAAAAAATAATATAGGATTTGTAGAGCGCATGGATCCACCTTGTTAGATGCTCAGTGTGCTCCTTATTACCCCCGGCTATAAGCCAGTCTACCGATTCCGGTGCTCATAGCTTTTTGAGGAATAACACTGTGGGTAAATTTCTTGCTGAATGAAAACACACCATGGCTTGGAATCGAACCCACGTCCCTCAGACTGAAAGACGAGAGTCTTAACCACTAGACCATGTCCATGACGCCCCCATTATCATGGTATCCATCAAAATAAAATGTGAAAAGGAAAGCTCGTTTTGCTGGCAGAACTTTTAAAAATAGAATGTCATTCCAAAATCCATAAAACAGGCCGGTTTCAACTCCTTTCAATCTCTTGCCCCCCGTCTTTGGAACAAACTCCCTCCATCTCTTCGAAACCTCTCTTCTCTTGACTTCTTCAAAAAACATCTCAAAACACACTTATATAACCATAAACCTTAACATGTCTTACGCCATCAACAGCGCTTTGTATCCTCTGGAAAAAGCGCTATATAAATCCAATTATTATTATTGATTTTTTTAGCCCCCCCCTTATGATCTCGGCCGTCGATCGCAACGATAATTGGCACGCGCGTTACCCATGGCATAATCTTCAAAATTATAAGATCAAATTCTGCAAAAAAGTTGCTAATTAATTGTGCTAATTTATGCATAAAATAAAAAATAATAACAATTAGATAATAAACAAAATTTTTCCTTCTGTCCAAAAATAACTGAGATTTGTGTCAAACCCATGGGTGTCGATCACGGGGGGGATGGGGGGATATATCCCCCCCCCCCAATATTTCAAGTGGGGGGATGGCCTGTATTATCATCCCGCCCAATAATTTAGGGTTGAAAATTTATAATAATGATGATGAAAAAATGTAAAGGTTTGATCATGATGATTATAGTGATGATTATAGTATGCCATCAATCAGTTTGTTTCCCTCGCAATTTGTGTATATTGTTATTAAATAAAAACATTCTTTTCCAGGACTTTTAAACAGATGGGTGGAGGTTCAAGATGAAAAAGAATGAAATGTTTACGTATATGATATTTTTTAACACATGACATAAAAGGACCCCGACGAAAAACAACTTTTGTTGATAGGGTGTTCCATCCCACCAGTGGTAATATGATCATATTTTTACAATTTTTAATAAGTGAAATCAATCAATGGTTTCAGAAAGAATAATCATTAATTTCTCTCTAAAGCGTATCTTCGGATATGAACATCGGATTTTTTTCCCATGTTATTCTTGTTATTGTTATGGACTTGAATAACTAAACTTGATTGGCTCTTTCTTATTTTGGCAAAAAGAAATCTCTTTTGAGTTTGGAAAGGGATGACAGTTTTGCATTCTATATGAGCACACTCATGCGGTACATAAATTTCATTTTAACACATATATTAGCTGATATTACACACTGATGGTTCAAGAAAATATTGGAGAAATATCATAACATGACAGTTGAGTTTTGATTGTTTTTATGTTTGTTTTTGTTTTATGCACTTATAAAGCATTTAAAACATGTTAAAATCCAGGGTTAAAATCGTCTAAGGAATGACGGTAAGCCCGATGGCGCACGAGAAGCCACACAGTTTGTAATTTGTGCTAGTCTTAATTTGTCCGAATCTGCATTTTATCATCATGCATTAAGAAGAAAAAAGATATCGCCAGTCGGATTAGATTTAAGAGAGAAGTTGTATACATCATGTCCAATAAACAGATCACTTTGTACATGGTCCAGACAATTTTTGTCATTTTGTCTTTCGTATGAGTTTAGAATAGGCTTGCTTGTAACACAAATTGAATTTTCAAAAAAAAATTATAAGTACAGTACACTGCAATAATGAAAGAATTTCCAAGAACACAGTGGCGTAACTACGGGGGGGGGGGGGGGCATGGGGGCACGTGCCCCCCAATCGGCTGGCAAAAAAAAAACGGGGAAGAGGAGAAAGGAAGAGAAACGTAGTGGGAATGAAGAAATTATTGTTCATCATAATGTTATATTATAATAATGTTATGTTATAATACATAAGAAAATTTTTTTCATAACTTTATTTTGCTCTGGCCTAGATTTCTTAATTGTTCATGGTACTCGCATTGTCTATTTAACGTTTTTAAGTCAATATACACCAAATATATTTCCTCGCACTTCGACTTATTGTTTTATGTAGTGACATATGGTTCTTTTTCATGACTACTTAAAGTGATTGCCCCATTTTAAGGTGTTAATATAAAACATTTCCTGTCCGTGCTTACGTTCGCACTAGTAGATTGGTGAGATATGACTGCTCTTCATGAATTCCTAAAAATCAGTCCTTAAAATTTCCCTTTTTCTGATCTGAATATCAAAATTTTTCGATCGCATCATTTGTTTAGTGAAATACGTATCGTATGGTCTTAGTGAATTCTTACAAACAGGCCTTAGAATGCCTCTCTTCAGGTCTGAATATCCTAAATTTTCAGCTCGCGCTTCGCGCTCGCACTATTTGATGAGTGAGATTCGTATTATCATGATTACAATGACTACAAAAAGTGCTTCATGTGTTTAGATGTAGCAAAATCAGCAAGCGCTTTGCACTCGCATTAGATGACTATGGTGAGATATGTATACTCTTAATGGATTCCTAAAATATAGTCCTTAACATGTCCTTGTTTGGGGTAAATAATTACAAAAAATTCAGCTAGCGCTTCGCGCTCGCATTGTTTCGCGAGACAGGTATGTATCATGATTACAACAATTTGCTTATAATGTCCTTTTTTGGTCTGCATAGCAAAAATTTTCAGCTCGCGCTTCGCGCTCGCATTATTTGAGCAGTGAGATACATATCCGTTTAATGGCACTGTCCTTAAAATGTCCCTATTAGGTCAGTATACCTGGCAACTGAGCGCGCTTCGCGCGCTCACTAATACCGTGTTTACACTTAATCGGCATTTGAATCGGCTCGCGGTTCTGAACCGCGAGCCGATTCAGCATCGGCTTTTTCATAGCGTGTAAACGCGAGCAACTTGAATCGGCTCGCGGTTCAGAACCGGCAATTTGCACCACCAAAGTAGTAGGTTCTGAACCGCGAGCCGATGCAGAATCGGCTTTTTTACTACGTGTAAACAGAAAGCCGATTCTGCACCGGCAATTTGTGCGCATTTCAATTAATTTACCATTGTGACGTAATTGTAAGCGCACTGATCCAGCGTTGTCTTTATTATGACGTATATTGTAGGTATGCGTATCATTTCAGGTTTTTGCATCGGCTCGCGGTTCTGAACCGCGAGCTGTAACAACGTGTAAACGCAATCCAAATGCCGAATCTGCATCGGCATTTGGTTCAGAACCAATTGCCGATTAAGTGTAAACACGGTATTAGTGACTCAAAAATGTTGCTGGTACCCCCCCCCCCCCCCAATGCCGTGACTCACGGTACGCCACTGCAAGAACACCATGCATATCAACCACTCCCAAATGTCCTAACTTGTGATTTTAGTGGGGGTTATAGTTGAAAGATCCCCATCCACAAGAACATTTGTGTCAATCATCCCCCCCAACCAAGAATACCGATCGACACCCATGGTCAAATCTCTACATTTTAGCGTACCAACCTAATTTCCAGGGGGGGGGGGGGGTGCTGCTTAATGGTGTACAAAATACCCAAGAGCACTCCCGCTTCCAAGGGTTATGATCATCAAGGTGTTTACATTCAATATCGTATTGGATGCAGTGGTAAAGGTCAAAGGTCTTCTTTTATTCAAAGAATCTGAACAATACCCTTCATCGACCTCAAATTGGTTTACCAGGCAAAACAAGATTATTATTGATTTTCATGAATTACAATTTCAGTGCCAAACTTCGGAATGCATGCTTATTGTCATTAATATAATTTAAAAGAATAGTACAGACGACATACATTTTAAGAGTGAATACACTCTTGAAATGTTGGACAACATACTGTCCAACACAACAATTGGTTAAAAATGTATCCAACTCTGGGTAGTTTTCAACCAATACTGTGTAGTTTTCACTCAAATCACACATTATTGGTTTTAAACTACCCAGAATTAAATAAAGTTTTAACCAATAATAATGTGGACATACTATGTTGCCCAACATGTTTAAGAGTGAAGTAATTTCTGTCAGCAACTTTTTGAAATTAATATGTTAATACTACATGCACTTGTTATTGGAATAAAATTTTCAATCGTTTGTAATGAAATATTTGATTACTACTTATTTCTATACAGTAACTCTTTGAATTAAGGTGTTAAAGTAATATTATACTACATGTATTGTTCATTGAAATGAAATTTTAAATTGTAACGAATTATTGATTACTATAATATATCTATACTAGTACCTTTCTTTTTTCAAGTATTGTCATCTTTTGTCAAATGGAGGGTTTATGTACATTATTGTTTGTAGTCTTTATGTAAACGGGTATTCACTTCCACTGTATATAATTTCATAAATGTAATTGTAGCGGCATGAATATAATTTGGTATATTTGCCATTATTATGTACTGTTTACATACATGTATCTTGTATACAGAGTCAGTGGAAAAAGAAAGTAAAAAATGTCAATGCAAGATTGTACACAGCGCATTGCTTATTGTGCTCCTTGATTCCAAGAAGTCCAGGAGAAGATTAGTCATGTGGGTGAAGCATCACCCAAAGTATAGAACAAAGAAAGTAAGATTCAGAAGTTGCAAAGATTCAGAAGAAGATAGTCAAGAAATTATATTTATTCCTATAAATTGTGAAATTCTCCAGGATTGCAAACAGTCGCTCAATCGCTCAATTACCGCTCAATCGTCGCTCAATTGTCGTGCAATTGTTGAAGTACTGGTTGTTGACAGTTGATGCTGGTTAAAGGTTTCTTCGCTGGTCGTTGGTTATGTCGACCTAGAAACTTCATTACAAGGCCGTATTTGATGTCAAGTTGTTGATTTATGTGTCGTCATTATTACGGAAGAAGTTGAAGAAGGAATAAACAGACAAGTAACTGTAAAGCCGTTGTTTGAGTCTTCAATTAGCGTGTTCGAACTAAGCAATTAAGAATTTCCACGTGTAGTTTAAGAAAGGCAGCTACACGACAGTTCGCAACTGCATTATGGATCCCTCAAATAAACTAAATTCAGAAGCCCTTGCTGGAGTTGGACCTGGAGCTGGAGACGACGAGGATGATGTAAAGTCTACCACATCACGGGGGAGCGCCATGTCCAGAGTGTCTTGTGTAAGCGATACATCAAGCGTGAAACTAAGAGCAGCGAGGGTGAAGGAGGAGCTGGTGAATAAGAAAAGGAAGCAGTTCTTACAGGAACAAAGACTAAGACGAGAACAGTTTAAATTACAACAGGAACAATTTGAACTGAATGAAAGAATAGAACTTCTCATGATCGACCATGACAAGGAAAATGCCAAGGTTGAAGCCACCATGTGGCAAGAACAAGTAAATGAAGAAAGGGCAGAAGTAGGATTTCCGCCCTTACCTAACAAGGACTTGGACAATGTACAAATTACAGAAAGGTGGTTCTCCACCCAGGGAGAATCAAATCATCAGGGTAATGTACCAAATGTTCAAAAGGATAATGTATATGTTAAAGGTAATGAACATGTAAGTACTGGTGTAGTAGGTGAAGGTACTACAACAATTCATAAGCCGGGTAACGAAGGAGTAGGGTTAAGCAGGGGATACAATGGTAATCACCAAGTAAATAGCCAAGCACAAGAACAGAAACCCTTCATACCCAATCCATTTCAAACCCCAGTTAATAACATGTATAATCATAATATGATGGCAATGGCTCTAAGTTTGCCAAAGCCAGACATGCCAACTTTCTCAGGCAATCCGATTGATTATTGGAATTTCGTGAATAGTTTTGAAGTTAATATTGCTGACAGAATTCATGACAGTAGGTTAAAATTGTCTTACTTAATTCAGTTTACCTCAGACAAGGCCAGAGAGGCCATAGAAAATTGTGTATTATTAGATCCCGATACAGGTTATTCCCGAGCTAGGATAATACTACAGGACCAGTTCGGACGGAACTACATAGTGGCTAGAGCTCACCTGGAGAAGGTCATCAATAGATCACCACTCAGGGCCACGGACAGCCAAGGTCTGTGGGATCTAGCCAGAGACATGAGGAGGTGTCAAATGACAACTTCTCAGATGGGGTACTCGGCTGATATGAGTACAACGGATACCCTACTGAAGATTCAACATCTTCTCCCAGTCCACATTCAGTCCAAGTGGGCCAGCCGAGCACATTCACTGATGGAGCAATCAGTGATGCCCAACTTCTCCCATCTGACAGACTTCATCGAAGAGTCTGCTAAGGTGGCGAGTAATGTGTTCGGTAAGAGTGTAGGGCGTCCAGCCGTGCAAGACAAGAAGGCATCTGCGGGAAGCCTAGGCCAAAGGTTTCGACCTTTAATACTACAACAAGCAAGTCTGAGAAACCTAAGGAATCGAGCTCATGCCCATGCTGCTCAGAGAAGCATGAGCTTGATAAGTGCCGCAAATTTAAAGGTCAGTCAGTAGATGAAAGGTTTGCCTTTGTCAAGTCTAAGGGGCTATGTTTCAATTGCCTCAAAGGGTCGCACATGGCAAAGGGCTGTACAGCTACCCCTAAGTGCAGCAAGGATGGGTGCAAGAAAAGACACCACACCCTTCTTCACATGGAGTGGTCCACCAAGGGCAAAGATAAAGGGCAAGAAACAGGTAAGCAAACTGGGGCCGGGCAAGGATCTGACTTAGATAACCAGGCCGACACTAATGCTGTTGGTGGTCAGAAAGAGGTTTGTCTCCGAGTTTTACCTGTCAAGGTTAGAGGCAATTGCAGGGAGGTGACAACATGGGCTTTGCTGGACCATGGCAGCGATGCTTCCCTCTGCGAACAGCGTCTTGCAGATGACCTCGGCATCCAAGGTAAGGAGACAAACTTCCGACTGACCACGGTGAACAACACTAATACCCAAAGGGGAGGACAGGAGGTTAGTTTCTCCATTCAAGGAATTAAGGACAGGGATGTAATTGATATGCCCAGGGTGTGGACGGTAGAATCACTACCAACAACCCATAGAAGTATACCAAGGCAACAGGACGTAGATAGATGGTCCCATCTGAAGGGAATAGAGCTTCCAACAGCTGCCAAGAAGGATATCACCTTGCTCATAGGGAGTGACACCCCAGAGGCCTTCTGGGTCCAGGAAGAAAGGAGGGGAAAGAAGAAAGAACCTTATGCTATCCGTTCTCCACTGGGATGGACAGTCATGGGCCCCACCGGACGCAGAAGGAAAGGAGCATTTGAGGTGAACAACATCTCCTCAATGGATGACCATTTGCAAGAGCAAGTCCAGAGATTCTGGAAACTGGACTATGCTCCTGGTGATGAGAGTGAAAGATTAGGTGACTCGGTAGAAGACAGGAAGGCTCGTGCCATGATGGAAGACACAATCCGTCTTATGGATGGCCATTATGAGATGGGTTTACCTTGGCGTCAATTCCCTCCGTCTCTACCAAACAACCACAAAATGGCAGAGTCACGTTTACGATCTCTAAAGAGAAGACTGGAGAAGGATGACAGCCTTCACCAGAAGTACACAGAAACTATGACAAATTATTTGTCGAAGCTCTATCTGGTATCTACCTCACCACCCCGTGACTCATCCCTTCAAGCCGGAAAAGGTGCGTGTAGTATTTGACTGTGCTGCCAAATACCAAGGAATCTCCCTTAACAGCCAGTTATTGAGTGGACCGGATTACACCAATAAGCTTGTTGGTGTGCTTCTTCGCTTCAGACAAGAGGAGATAGCACTGGTGGCAGATGTGGAGGGTATGTTCCACCAAGTGAGGGTCACACCCACCCACACTGATGCGCTCAGATTCTTGTGGTGGGAGAACGGCAACACGGACACGACACATAAGACGTACAAGATGCAAGTCCATCTGTTTGGAGCGACTTCGTCTCCAAGCTGTGCAGGCTTTGCACTCCAAAGGACTGAGGAAGACAACAGGCAGGACTTTGAGCCAGAAGTTTGTCAGATAGTCAAGGACAATTTCTATGTCGATGACTGCCTGAAGTCTGTTCGCTCTACAGAGGAAGCGATAAGGCTCATTCCTCAGTTATGCAGCCTACTAAGAAAAGGAGGATTCAGACTAACAAAGTGGGTCAGCAATGACAAGGAAGTGTTAGAAATAGTCCCTCCTACAGAAAGGGCTGCATCGGTAGTTGATCTAGATTTGGATCATCTTCCAATAGAGAGAACACTTAGTGTCTTATGGAACATGGACTCTGACATGTTTAGCTTCAAGGTTTCTCCCAAGGACGTACCAGCAACAAGAAGGGGTATACTGTCCGCCACAAGCTCCTTGTATGATCCAATTGGATTTGTGGCACCTTTCACAGTAAATGCAAAGCTTCTTTTGCAGGATCTTTGCGCCCAAGGTCTTGCATGGGACGAGAAGATCAAGGACCAGGACTTGCAACGCTGGCGAGCCTGGCTGGCTGAGTTACCAGAGTTAACCTCAGTACACATCCCCAGATGTTTCAAGCCATCTGACTTCAAGGACCCTGTCTATGATCTCCATGTGTTCCGTGATGCGTCAGAAAGAGCATATGCAGCATGTGCCTATCTACGGATAGAGGATTCTGGTCGCACCCACAGTGCACTTGTGATGGGGAAGACAAGACTTTGTCCTCTGAAGAAGATGACAGTTCCCAGATTGGAGCTGTCAGCAGCAGTACTAGCGGTAAAGCTGGGTCGAACCATCATGGAAGAACTCAGGCTACCAGTGAGAAGCGTCACATACTGGACTGACTCTACCTCAGTGCTGCTGTACATAAGGAATACCAGCAGGAGATTCCGTACATTTGTAGCAAACAGAGTAGCTGTCATTCAAGAAAAGAGTGACACTTCACAGTGGCGCCACGTTGATACCAAGAGCAATCCAGCAGATGATGGCTCAAGAGGATTGCATGCAGGACAACTATCAAGATGGATCCAATGACCAAACTTCCTTCTAAAGCAAGAAGAAGACTGACCGGAAGCATTCCTAACCCCGACTGACCAGAGAGTATTGCCCGCTCAGGACCTCAAGGATGATCCTGAGATGAAGAGGACTAATGCCATATCAATCAAGCCTCAAGACAGCAAGACATCACTCGCTATTCATCCTGGAATAGATTAAAGAGAGGAGTAGCTTGGATCCTTCGCTTCAAGGCACACTTGATAGCCCGCAAAAAGAAAAGTACATCTCAGAAGACTACAGATTTGACACCTTCCGAGTTGTCGGAAGCTGAGCTGGAAATAGTGAAGTACATTCAGAAGGATGCCTTTCCAGCTGAGTTTGAGAAGAACAAGAAGTCAAGGGTTGAACAGTCCTCCATGAAGAAATTGAACCCTACCCTAGTTGATGATGTCCTGAGGGTAGGAGGGAGACTGGACAGATCACCTATTGACTTTGATGCCAAACACCCCATGATATTGCCAAGCAACCACCATGTGACCAGACTGCTCATCGAGCACCACCATCATGAAGTTGGTCACTCTGGCGCAGGCATGACATGGACGGCACTAAGGTCGAAATATTGGATCCTGAAGGGGGGTTCCACTGTTCGACGGATCATAGGGAAATGCACCAAGAGGAAGGCAAATGATGGCTGACTTGCCGAAAGAAAGAGTGACACCAGGAAGGCCACCATTTACCTTCACCGGAGTCGACTACTTCGGGCCGTTCAGTGTTAAGCAAGGACGGAGCCAGTCAAAGAGGTATGGCTGTATATTCACTTGTTTGACAACTAGGGCTGTACATATGGAGATAGCCAGCTCCTTGGATACAGATTCATTCATTAACGCTCTTAGAAGATTTGTAAATCGCAGGGAGCTACCTGAGAAAATCTTTAGCGACAATGGCACAAACTTCAGAGCAGGACATAAAGAACTAAAGCAGAGCCTAGCAGAGCTCAACTCAACAAAGGTGGGTCGCTTTCTAACTCAGCGAGGGATTGAATGGGCGTTTAATCCTCCGGGTGCGAGCCACATGGGTGGTGTTTGGGAAAGAGTAATCCGGTCAGTTAGGAAGATATTGGGAAATCTTCTCAAGCTTCAGACTGTTACCGACGAAACTCTAAGCACACTCATGTCTGAAATAGAAGCAATCCTCAATGCTAGACCACTGACACCCTTAAGCGCGGATCCAAAAGATGAGGAACCGCTAACTCCGAACCATCTTCTTCTCATGAGAAGAAATCAGTCACTTTCACCAGGGGTATTTGATAAGAGTGATTGTTATACTCGAAGAAGATGGAAACAAACTCAATATCTGGCCGGGCAGTTCTGGAGGCGTTGGACAAAGGAATACCTTCCCTTGCTCCAAGAACGCCAAAGGTGGCTTAAACCACAAAGAAACTTCCAGACTGACGACCTTGTACTCATAGCTGATGACACTGCTCCTCGTGGGCACTGGCCACTAGGTAGAGTGACTATGACCTACCCAGACAGACATGGACTAGTTAGACAAGTTGAAGTTAGGGTAGGATCTAAATACTATAAACGACCAATTTCTAAATTATGTCTTTTAGAGAGCAACGATTAGGCTACTTTGACATATGACCGACATAAGACTTGTAGGGACCACACCCTTTTTATTATTGTTACATTAATGATTGCTGTAAGATTGATTTGATGTATTCTTAATCTCATTGTTATTTTCATTACTATGTTTATGTTTATATCGTTAAGTATGGTATATTGGTTAATGATGCCGCTTTATATGTTTACGGTTTAATGAAATGAGTAACTGGTGGTTGCCTCATTTGGGGCCGGGTATGTAGCGGCATGAATATAATTTGGTATATTTGCCATTATTATGTACTGTTTACATGCATGTATCTTGTATACAGAGTCAGTGGAAAAAGAAAGTAAAAAATGTCAATGCAAGATTGTACACAGCGCATTGCTTATTGTGCTCCTTGATTCCAAGAAGTCCAGGAGAAGATTAGTCATGTGGGTGAAGCATCACCCAAAGTATAGAACAAAGAAAGTAAGATTCAGAAGTTGCAAAGATTCAGAAGAAGATAGTCAAGAAATTATATTTATTCCTATAAATTGTGAAATTCTCCAGGATTGCAAACAGTCGCTCAATCGCTCAATTACCGCTCAATCGTCGCTCAATTGTCGTGCAATCGCTCAATTGTCGTGCAATTGTTGAAGTACTGGTTGTTGACAGTTGATGCTGGTTAAAGGTTTCTTCGCTGGTCGTTGGTTATGTCGACCTAGAAACTTCATTACAAGGCCGTATTTGATGTCAAGTTGTTGATTTATGTGTCGTCATTATTACGGAAGAAGTTGAAGAAGGAATAAACAGACAAGTAACTGTAAAGCCGTTGTTTGAGTCTTCAATTAGCGTGTTCGAACTAAGCAATTAAGAATTTCCACGTGTAGTTTAAGAAAGGCAGCTACAGTAATAATGTAATAAGTGGAGCGTCATGGCCCAGTGGATTAGTCTCCGGACTTTGAAACAGAGGGTCGTGGGTTTAAATCCCAGCCATGGCGTAATTTCCTTCAGCAAGGAATTTATCCACAGTGTGCTGCACTCGACCCAGGTGAGGTAAATGGGTACAGGAAGTAATTCCTCAAAAAGCTGTGTGCACCTGAATAGGTAGCCTAGCTTAGTCGGGTAATAATAGCAGGACCCGCTGGGAGAACAGTTTTCGGAACTGTAGTGGCTACCCTGGGTAAATATACCGTTATTATTATTATTATTATTATTATTATTACTATTATTATTATGGCTTTATTTTGATGTTTATTGACTTATAGTTGTGAACAAAACAAATTTTACAATATAGATAAATAAAGACGAATTTTATCTTGAACTTATCATGTGTCTAGTAAAAATGTATAGCCAATTTCTATGATTCTCGACTGAGCCGTGCGCCAACTCCTCTGAGCAGTGCATGCTCCGAAGCATAACATAAACTAATTCCGTGTAGATGGTGACAGTGACAATTATTTTATTTGACCCATGTCACCCTAATTCGGGTATTGGGGACACTATGATCATAGGACATTACATATTCAAAATCATTTTCTAAACAATTATATTTACAAAGTATTTACAAATATGTACAATCACATATTTACAGAGTAATGGGATAAAAAAAGCAGTCAGTGAAAGGAATGTTTCTCTAAATCGATTGGTGAGAGAAGGGGGAAAGACAGATAAAAAGAAGAAATAAAAGAAGGAAACTAAAAGGGGAAGAGAGAAAAGAAAAGAGAAATGAGATAAATGATGGTTATAACAATAACAATATTGTTAACAGAAACAATACTAACAACAATGATAACAAATGATAACAATAACGGTAGATAGATAAATAGACGAATCGATGCGTGTAAGAGGATTGAAAAAATTTAACTGCAAAGCAAAGGCAACGATATGTGAATAAAAAGTGAATATATAATTATAATTTTCCCTTTACCTAATTATTATTTGTTAACATATATACATGAATGTGTCTTCAAGAAATGTTAACAAAAATATTTAATTTATGTATTAAACATATCCATTATGATGCTGCAAAATGTTGATAAATTTATTAATGTCGACATTTTGGAAGAATCAAAAAGCCTAAACATTTTAACGCATTTGGACGGCTTGTATAGGAACAATCAATATATTTGTTTCTTGCTTTAAGAAATGCAGGGCACAAATAATGAAATTCACCACCCAGCTTTGTTGTATCACATATAGTGCATATTATCTGTGATCTCTCAATATTAATTTTGAAAATCTTGCAGATGCTATTGGCAGACGGTGGTTTCCACACAAATGACAATTAATTTATTAGACCCATGTCACCCTTATTAGGGTATTGGAACCACTTTTATGCAAACTTTACAATGTATTCTTCTTTTGCATTTTAAATATTTACATACTATTTACAAAACTATGTACAGTGTATACAACAAAATATCTAGAAAAAAGAAGAGATAGAAAGAAAAGAAGACGCAGAAGAAGAGAGAGGAGGGGAAAAAGAAGTAGAAGATGGTGGTAGTGAAAATAAAGAAGTAGGAAAAGAAGAAAAGGCAACACAGGCACCGATAAAACGGATATGTAACATAAAAAATAAAAGACGATAAAAGAAAGAAAAAAACCTCAAGGAAAGTTAATTCCACGGCATTGAATATTCATTTCAATCAATTTATCATTAGTTTGTACAGCTAATAGTAAAATTATCTAAATACATTACATTATAAACGAAAAAAGAGAGAGAGAGAGAGGGTGGGGGTATATGGAGAAAGGGTATACTTATTAGAAAAAAACCCACTGTGCTGTATAGCTAACGAAAACAAATCATTATCAAATGACAAAATGTTACTAGCTTTAACGACTTTTGCAGCTGGTGGTATTAACCGGGGTCTGGCGCGCGTACGGCTATTGTGACGTCACCCCGGAAAAAAGATGTAGATAGTCTGCGGTTGCACGGCACTGTGTCTGGTTGGGCTAAGATCATGGTCGTATGCAGATTTGTATTCATTTATTATTCTTTTTTTTTGGGGGGGGGGAGGGAGACGCATAAAAAATTTGAGAGAAACCCCAAACGAGGGCCAGAAGCAACCGAGCTTATTCAGGGGCGTTTTTTGCATTGAAGTAAAATTGAAGGATTTTGGGCAAATTTTTTTTTTAATGTAGGTTTTCACATTTCAGCTCCCACCCCACCCCTCCCCTGCGTATGGCCATGAAATAGATAATTTTTTATAATTATTCTTCTCTCTTTTCTTTCACAAACAGGTTGCAATGAGTTATTATCTTGGGCAATTGATGATGTCCTTGGTCTATTTAAATGACGTTCGTGTTCTCAACTAACTTTTTATTTCCTATTTGTTTGTAAACAAAGCAATTTTTATTATTCATGTTTTTTATATTATTTTATAAAAATACTTATATTCATTCTCTTAGCGTTGTTTCATATTTGTAGATTTCTTATTTTGTAAACTTCATAATGATGTTAATTTTTTTTCCTATAGGATGATGCAGTTTTTACATTTTTCGTAATAATTATATGGGTGAGTTAATTAGTATTCTATTCAGTAGTAAGATTTCTTATGTTATGTATTGCAGATATATATAGGCCTATGTATGGTCTCAATATTCTTAGAACGTTTATGAAACCATGAAAATTTTAATTCATCTTCCTTGATTTCTTTCTCTATTTTTTTTTCAATCTGCTGAACTTGTGTACCAGATGTTTTCATTCAAGAACTCCAACAATTCAAGATTGGAGAGTCTAATTTAGAAAGTGACGAAGATGAAAAGGGTATTTTCATTTTCTTTAATTAAAAACAAAATTATTATCGCACCCCAAAATTCTCGACGTATGAAATTTCTTGTTGATTAAACTCTTCATACGAGTGTCGAAGGAAATTTCTTATGCTAATTTTCATTAAAAATGGTCTGAAAAAGAGATGCCTTAAAAATACAAAATTTATTTTCTTCCGGTTTAAAGTATCTACATACACTTAAGAAAAAAAGTAAAGCAACATTTTCTGATAATGTGATTTTTTTTTCTGGCAAAATAAACTCCTAAAAAAAATTTGGAAATCTGACTTTGATCGATAATCCCTCCTCGGTTTTAGGAAATATTAATGTGTGATTGATACCAATGAATAGATCATTTAATTCTCTTTAAAATGATACCTTACATAAAATGATTAATGTGGGGCAAAGTCAAAATTCAAAATTGCAAAATGACTGAATATTAAAAGTCACTTTTCTATTTTTTTCTGTGGTGATGAGTGAGTTTCTCAGCGGTTTCTTTTGTTTTCAGAATGCACCTTAACATCAACATTAACATGGAATCAAACACACCACTGCACAAGCAAACACATAACAAACAAACAAACATGAATGGGTATTTCAAACCATGTTATCTCACAGACCCATCACTACATAAACCACAACAAAACATCAAAAATGAAGAAGCAGGGGCTTGATTTGAATGGATTATCATTTTTATTGACACAGACAAAAGAACCATGTTCTTTATTGACCCTTCATGACAATTTCTGCTCATTTTGTAGCTTTTCAATTTAGACCTCTTCCAACACTTTTAATCCTGCTCTTTTCGTGATGGCATGATCATTACAAGCATGGTATTATATTGAAGAGAATTAAATGATCTTTTGAATGATATGCATTGTGTAAAATTTGGAGTTAGGAGAAATTAATGGCCAAAACTGAGATTTTCAAACTTTTTTGAGGGGTTTATAATTAATGAAATTCACCACTAACCAGGGAATGCTTTCATGTCTTGCTTTCATTTGTATTGAAAATGATAGTATTGTACCGACAGAGCTAAAATGAAAGGGATGATTTGGAAAGAGTATTGAGTGACTGTTGATGGACCCCCCCAGCATAAGCAAAATTCAAAATGAGATGGAGAGAGAGGGAAAGAGTGAGAAGGGGATTAAAAATAGATGAGAAAGAAACGGAGGGCAAATACGAAGAGATTATTGAGAAAGGGAAGGGGGTATTAATAATAATAATACATTTTTAGAGCGCTTGATATCAAGATCTCAACGCGCTCTACATTAATCAGAAATATTGAATTACAATTATTTCACATTCTACTGTATTATGCTAACATTAAATATACATTACATGACATATCATTACAGGGTATAATACTATCAATAAACTACACTACATTATTAAACTACATCAATTAAACTACATCAGAATGGTGGCAAGTAGGAACAGAGGGGTGAAAGAGAAATAGGACGAGAAAAGTGGGAAAAAAGAGGGAAAAGTATACGAGAAAGGTGGCACAAAAGAATTTGAGTGGGAAATTGAATACACGGAAGAACAAAGTAAGAAAATAATGCTGGAGAATGAGGGGACAGAAAACCTCGTATTGAACATGATAAACTGGGGCCCGTTTCAAAAAGAGTTACAAGTATGGTAACTTTGTCATGACAACTACCATGGTAACTAGGGCTCATCAACCAATTAATATAAAGGTTACCACGGAAGCTACAATAATAACGATTTTAAATACTGTAATTCTTTATGAAATGGACACGGGGATCCATAAAGGAGCGGGTCCCTAACGTTATACCTTGACCATTTTTGTTTGCTTCTCAAGACTATTTGTATCAAGAAAATGTACTCTGTTAATGATGACAATTTGTTTTCAGTAACCATATACACACAAACAGTGAAAATTACCATCAAATTGTGATATGCAAGTTCAGCCCCCCCAAAAAAAACCTTTGGGGTCAGTGCACTACCCCCCCCCCTTCAAATTCGTTCCGCGGCCCCTGCCCTCTATTTAAGTTCGAGATTCCTTATAAATTTGTTATTAACTAAGATTGTGTTACATTTTAACTATCTGAAAATTTTGGGATGCAGACCTATTTACCTCATCACGACTTGATCTACTCTCTTCACTTTAGAATTAGGATAGGCCTATTCTCAAACAAGCACGGTAATGTTGTACATGCCCGAAAGACGCAATAACAAACAATGCCCCCCCCCCCCCCTGTGCAAAATCCTGGATACGCGCCTGTATAAGACTAACCTGGGTGACCACTGACCGTTCCCACGAGAATCAGGACAAGACAGTAGAGATTGATGAACTTCACCTCCACGTTCATGATCAAAAGTTGTTTTATCCTGATGACGACGTAGTGGCCGTGGTCGTGTGGTCTAAGGCGCCTGGCTATAAATGGAAAGTCCGGGGTTCGATCCCCGGCCGCGGCACCTATGCCCGTGATTAATCTACAATGCTCTTTTATCCTTCTTTCAAATAAATGGAAATGCTATATGCATTATTGGTAACTAGGTGTGCACTTGTTTTAAAAATATATATATAAATATCGTCTCATATTGGTGCTTGCTGTTGCTGATTCGCTTAATCGTTCGCGTCACGAGCGCAACAAAATGAATACATTAATGAATTTGCCAAGTTGACCTTTGTCATTGCGCTGATGTGTGTATTGTTTAATACACGTACTAACTCACAGTTGGCGAGGGAGCATCGTACGAAATACATAATTCATAAGCCTTCATTGATGTTAATGAGGGCTTATTTTAGCTTCTAAATGGATAATGAAGATGCCTGCCTACGAGTCATTCAAATATCGAATATTGTAATCATGCATGATGAAATGCCCCCGTGCATTTTGTTGCCGCCACTGCCTGTTATCTTTCTACATCAGTAGGATTAAAAAAAAGAACAAATAGCGGGAATGTTACCGCGAGGTTTTTTTTTATTCTTTTGTTTTTGTTTTTATTGGGATTTCCGTATTTACCGTGATTCTGCGGATAAACACGAATTCATTTTGTATATGACAATTAAACTTTGATTTGATTTATAAAAAATGGACCACAAATCAAATTTATGATACCAAAGTGATTTCTCAATATTTGTCAAATTTGCAATGCGGAAATGTAAATATAAAGCTACAAGGAAAACGGGAATAAATTTATAACAAAACAAATTCTCCTTTGAATTCCTTTTGCTTCGTCAGGCGATTTGCCTGTTCTTTGTTACAATAAGAGGAGTACAACACCACATCAATACTAATGCCATGGTTGAATGAACCGTGAATCGGTTGCCTTCGAGAATCCATTGCAATATGCTTTTCACACTGCATTTCCTTAACCCATACTATCCTTAACCCCATACTATCTTTTTTCGATTCACACTGTCTTTCTTAACCCCGTACTATTTGCTTAGCCGGGGTTAACGCCTTAACCCCGGGCAATCACACAGCTCATAAAATATTGATGATTTTACCATGGAGCTATTAAGCTCTATGATTTTACCATTCAGAGCGCGATTAACGTGCAATGTCGACTTCTGTGATTGGCTAATGCTAAGCCCCACTATTGCTTAGCCCTGTTTCGTTTCACACTGCATCTCTTAGCACCGCAATTGTGGTAGCCGGCTAACCCTGCTTTTTGCGCAGGGCCAGATAGTACCGTATATACTATTTACCGTGCTAGCCCACTTTGCTAAAACGTAGTGTGAAAACGAAGTGGGCTAAGCTTAACCCCGGGAAATTTGTGGGGCTAAGACCCCCCCCCCTTATAGCCCCACCAATTTCCTGGGGTTAAGGGGGAAAAGTGCAGTGTGAAAAGCATGAATGCAAGTTGGTTGCAAGGGCCAATGCATGGTCAGTTAGTTGATAAAATCTTCATACATGAATGATCCTTCGATTTAGAGCACATTTGTAGACAATGGGAGATTCCTATTTAAAACCTTGCAGGTTCTTGATTTCACTGGCGTAGTCCGATCGGTGAACCGATTGTTCATGGGGAATGATCTATTGCTTCATTCCCTATATTTCTTCATACATGATTGAATAATCTTTCGACTTCTAGTGTTATAAGAGGATTATTATAGAAAGTTGTGGAAAGAGGTTTCTCTTCATGCTTGTAGGCAGCTCTCGTCACTCGTCAGCAACCTGTGCAAGAAGAGGGATAAAGGTCTCAGATAAAGGAACGACGTCGTCATCAGGATAAAACAACTTTTGATCATGAACGTGGAGGTGAAGTTCATCAATCTCTACTGTCTTGTCCTGATTCTCGTGGGAACGGTCAGTGGTCACCCAGGTTAGTCTTATACAGGCGCGTATCCAGGATTTTGCAACGGGGGGGGGGGGGGCCTAATTTTGGCGCCCCTGCCCGCGCCCCTGTGAACTTTTCGGAAAATGCCCCCCCCCCATCAGGCAAACAAATTATTTCATAATTACGTGAAAAAGGGGGCAATCGAATGCCCCTTTTTAATGTGTTGATGAAATATCCTTGAATAGGCCCATGTTGTAATACCACTTTTTGAAAAGAATAAATGCGACCTGGGCCCTGTAACACAAAGAATAGCGATTGATCGAACGCTTGATTTTCACGATTGATTTAAGTTGTAATCAATGCAACCAATCCTAGAAACATGTTCTGCGATCATTGCTAACCTTTGTGTTACGGGCCCCAGGGTTCCGTAACACGGGATTAGCGATCAATTGCTAAATGAACTGACCAATCAAGATCAAGTTTACACGCGCAATTGGCGCAAAATACTGACCCAAAAAACAATCAGAAGTGTTCTTTCACAATTGCTATTCATCACTAAGCTTTGAGTTACAGGGCTCAGGTGGGTGTTTCATAAAGCTGTGACTGGTAAACCTTTATACGCTCTAAATAATCACCAATGAACACTTAATGGTTAATATTATTTACCGCAAGAAAGGATCATCCAGCCGTTCTTAAAGCCGCTCTTAACTTACGATCAGATTTATGAAACGGCCCCATGAAAACATAGAATTTTAAGCACTTTGGAGTTTCAATTTACTTTAACTTCTCATCAGAGAAGGCCCCAATAAAATTATTTGAGCGGGAACTGACATTTCTTTACCAGGGGCGGATCCAGCTTTCGCTATGGGGGGGGGGGCGAAAAAATAATTTAATCATTATGTTTCCCGATGGGATATTCTAAGCACTTTTTTGTAACCGTGAACATGATGCGTATACATTATATCTAAACAATTATTGATGGGAACGCGAGCTGAAAAATGTTCATATTCTGACCTAAAATTTGGACAATCTAAGCACTCTTGGTAATCAAGAACAGGATGGGTATCTATCTCTACATTTTATGCAAGCGTAAAACCCGAGCTGAAATTTTTTGAATTTCCGACCCAAAACTGGAAATTCTAAGCACATTTTGTAACCGTAATTTCCTTCAGCAAGAAACTGATCCACAATGTGCTGCACTCAACCCAGGTGAGGTAAATGGGTACCGGTAGGAAGTAATTCCTTAAAAAGCTGTGTGCGCTATGAACGCCTAGCTTAGCCGGGTAATATAGGAGCGCCTTGAGCACCTAACAAGGTGGATATGTGCGCAATATAAATACCCTATATTATTATTATTATTATTATTATATTATATATTAACCAAGAAAATAATGAATCTATCTTAACAATTGATGCGAGCGCGAAGCGCGAGCTGAAATTTTTTGATATTCTGACCTAAAAATTGGACATTATAAGCATTCTTTGTGATCATTAACATAAAAAGATATCTAACAAATGATTTTAAGCGAGCGCATTTAAGCACATTTTGTAACCATGAACAGGATGGGTATCTATCTAAACAAATGTGTGAACGCGAAGCGCGAGCTGGAAAAAAGGTGATATTTTCACCTAAAATTGGGACATTCTAAGCACTTTTGGTAATCATGAACAGGATGGTCATCTAACTAAGCAATTGATGCGAGCGTGAAGCGCGCGCTGAAATTTTTTTATATTCAGCCTTAAAATTTGGACATCCTAAGCACTTTCTGTAGTAAGGATTAAAATGGGCATCTACCTAATCGATGCGAGCGCGAAGCTCGAACTGAAATATTTTCATATTCCGACCCAAAACTGGACGTTCTAAGCACTTTTTTTTACCATGAACAGTATGAGTATCTATCTCAACAATGATGCGCGCTTCGCGCTCAAAGCTGAACAATTTTGAAAGTCTGACCTTAAATTTGAACATTCGAGTAAGCATTTTTGGTAATAATTAAAAGGATTAGTATCTAACAAAACATTTTATGCGAACGTGAAGCGCGAGTTGAAAATTTTTGATATTTCGACCCAAAGTTGGATATTCTAAGCACTTTTTTGTTCAAATTCAATTCCAATAAACATTTATTTTTTCATTCACGAGTTTCGACGTTTTTCGTAAACATAAATCCATAGAAAAAACAGTTTGTCATGAAGAATACAAAAATGCACATGTTAGGTTTACAGAAGAAGGCGTATATCCTAAAAGCAAAGGCTTGTGGCGGGATACGCCTATATACATAAACACAAAACAGTAAACAAAAAAGAAAAGACGAAAGGCTGGAAAAGGGCAGAGGGCTCTTATCTTACCATGAAAAGGATCATCACCTTACTAAACAACGATTGATGCGAGCGCGAAGAGCGGGATGAAAATTTTTGATAATCTGACCTAAAATCTGTAATTTCAAAGCACTTTGGGTAATAATGAACAAGACGGGCATCTCATTATTCATTTGATGCGAGCGCCAAACTCCTAAAAAACATGAATTTGACACCCCCGGTCAAACATCAATTTGGCACTCACTCCCCCCCCCCATGAGATTAAAGGTCAATTTGGTGCTCCTTCATTTCGGTCAATGTGGTGCCCCCCCCCCCCGGTCGAACAGCAATTTGGCTCCCCTTGTTTCAGGTCAATTTAGCGCCCCCGGTCAAACATCTATTTGTCGCCCTAGCCCGCATGTGAAACATGGATTTGACGCCCCAGGGCAAACATGGAATTGGCGCCCCAAAGGTCAAATATGAATTTGGCGACCCCCCCCCCCCCCTCTCCTCCCTAGGTTGAACATGGATTTGACGACCCAGAACAAACATCAAATTGGCGCCCCAAAGGTCGGACATTAATTCAAGCACCCCTATGTCGAACATCGATTCGACGCCCCAAGGCCGGACATCAATTCGCCGCCTCTCCCTCCCCTAGGTTGAACATCAATTCGGCGTCCCTATGTCGGACATCGATTCGGCGCCCCCTAGGTCAAACATCAATCGGCGCCTCCTTGTTCTTCTTTTTTTTCTCTTCTCTCTTTCTTTCCCCTTTTTTTTTTCTTTCCCTCCTTTTTTTCTCCCCTTTTAGCACCCCCGGTCATACATCAATATGGCACTCACTCCCCTAATGAGATTAAAGTCAATTTGGTGCTCCTTCATTTCAGGTCAATTTTCTTGCTTTCCCATTTTTTGAATTTCTCTTCTTCTTTCCCTCCTTTTTTCTCCTCTTTTCTTTCCACTCTTTTCTTCCACTTTTTGGCGCTCCCTTTTCGCATCCCCGGTCAAACATCAATTTGGCACTTACTCTCCCCCACGAGATTAAAGTCAATTTGGTACTCCTTCATTTCAGGTCGATTTGGCGCCTCCCCCCGGTCGAACACCAATTAGGCGCCCCCTGTTTCAGGTCAATTTAGCGCCCTCGGTCAAACATTGAATTGTCGCCCCCACACGCATGTGAAACATGGATTTGGCGCCCCAGGATAAACATCAAATTGGCGCCCCAAATGTCAAATATGAATTTGGCGCCCCCCCTCCTCCCTAGGTTGAACATGAATTTGGCGCCCTAAGACAAACATCAAATTGGCGCCCCTTTGCGAACATCAATCGGCGCCCCTTTCTTCTTCTTTTTCCCTTCTCTCTTTCTTTCCCCCTTTTTTCTTTCTCCCTTTTTTCTTTCTCTTCTTATTTCCCTCCTTTTTTCCTCCCATTTTCGCACCCCCGGTCAAACATCAATTTGGCACTCACTCCCCCCCATACGAGATTAAAGTCAATTTGGTGTTCCTTCATTTCAGGTCAATTTCTTTCTTTTCCCTCCTTTTCTCTCCCTTTTCTTTTCCACCATTTTCTTCCTCTTTTGGTGCCTCCCTTTTCGCATGCCCGGTCAAACTTCAATTTGGCACTTACTCCTCCCACGAGATTAAAGTAAATTTGGTGCTCCTTCATTTCAGGTCAATTTGGCGCCCCCCCGATCGAACACCAATTTGGCGCCCCTTTTTTGTTGCCCCCGCCCGGATGTGAAACATGGATTTGGCGCCCCAGGATAAACATTAATCTGGCGCCCCAAATGTCAAATATGAATTTGGCGCCCCCTCCTCCCTTGGTTGAACATGAATTTGGTGCCCCAAGTCAAACATCAAATTGGGGCCCCAAAGGTTGAATATGAATTTGGCGCCCCACCCCTCCCTATTTTGAAAATGAATGTGGCACCCAAGGACAAACACCAAATTGGCGCCCCAAAGGTCAAATATGAATTTGGCGCCCAAGAACAAACATCAAATTGCCGCCCCTATGTCGAACATCGATTCGGCGCCCCTCTATGTCGAACATTAATTCGGCGCCCCTGTGTCGAACTTCAATTCAGCGCGCGTAGGTCGAACAGCAATTCGCCCCCCCTAAGTTGAATATCAATTCGCCCCCCTAGGTTGAATATCAATTCGGCGCCCCCCCCCCCCCCCGGTTGAAGATCAATTCGCCCCCCTAGGTTGTATATTAATTCGGCGCCCCCCCCTTCCAGGTTGAAGATCAATTCGGCGCCCCTGTGTCGAACTTCAATTCAGCGCGCGTAGGTCGAACAGCAATTCGCCCCCCCCTAGGTTGAATATCAATTCGCCCCCTAGGTTGAATATCAATTCGGCGCCCCCCCCCCCCAGGTTGAAGATCAATTCGCCCCCCTAGGTTGAATATCAATTCGGCACCCCCCTTCCAGGTTGAAGATCAATTCGGCGCCCCTATGTCAAACATCAACTCCGCCCCCTCCCTATGTTGAACATGAATTTGGCGCCCAGGACAAACATCGAATTTGGCGCCCAAGGTCAAACATCAAATTGGCGCCCCAAAGGTCGAATATGAATTTGGCTCCCACTCCCTAGGTTGAACATGACTTTGGCGCCCCAGGACAAACATCAGATTGGCGCCTCTGTCGAACATCTATTCGGCGCCCCTAGGTAGAATATCAATTCGCCGCCCCTCCCTCCCCTAGGTTGAACATCAATTCGGCACCCCTATGTCGAACATCGATTAGGTGCCCCTAGGTCGATCATCTTTTCGTCGCCCCCCCCCCCCCTATGTCGAACATCAATTCGGCGCCCCCTTCTTCTTCTTTTCTCCCCTTCTCTCTTTCTTTCCCCCTTTTTTAATACTTTTCTACTTCTTTCCCTCCTTTTTTCTCTCCCCTTTTCATCCTCTTTTTATATGTTATATATTATCGATAGTATTATTACATTATGTGTTCCTCTGACAAGGTATCCTTATAAAGTTCAGTATCTTTTTCAGTGGAGTGGATGCATTGATAGTTTCCAATGCTTGTTTTTTTTTTTTTTTTTTTTTTTTTTACATTTTTCAAAATTACTTCATTGTCACTGAGAGCTATTTCAACATTTCACGATAGTTGAACATGAATTTGGCACCAAAGGTCAAACATCGAATTGGCGCCCCTAGGTAAAATATCAATTAGCCGCCCCTCCCTCCCCTAGGTTGAACATCAATTCGGCGCCTCTATGTCGAACATCGATTCGGTGCCCCTAGGTCGATCATCTTTTCGGCGCTCCCTCTATGTCGAACATCAATTCGGCGCCCCCTTCTTCTTCTTTTTTCCCCTTCTCTCTTTCTTTTCCCCTTTTTTTTTTACATTTTATTCTTCTTTCCCTCCTTTTTTCTCCCCTTTTCTTCCTCTTTTTTTGGCGCCCCCGGGCCCCGAGGCCCCCCAGAATACGCGCATGTTATATAAAATCGATAGAATTATTACATTATGTGTTCCTCTGACAAGGTATCCTTATAAAGTTCAGTATCTTTTTCAGTGGAGTGGAGGCATTGGTAGTTTCCAATGCTTGTTTTTTTTTTTTTTTTTTTTTTTTTTTTACATTTTCAAAATTACTTTATTGACACTGAAAGCTATTTCAACATTTCACGATAGTTAAGATTTCGCGTAGGTCTTCGACTGTATGTGGCAACTCCCCTGATTAAATTACTAAAATGTCTGATGAAGTATATCAAAATTGTTAAGTGAGGGAGTTGAGAGTTTAATAAGTACATCACTATCTTGTCTGTACCATGTACCATGTGTAACCAATGGCTGCATATAATTTGTGCAGGAGTGTCACGTAATAAATATGATAACATGTCAGAATGTTTTGTAAATTGGCAATGCAACATTTGCATTTTCAAGCAAATGCCGTTTCATAACATTTTGGTTGAAGATGAAGTAGAGCCACGACTTACGGTCAAAGATCAGTCAAGTCATGTAAAATCTAATTTTCAAAAAAATCTCATGTACAATGAATTGAAGGGAAATCAGGGCCTTAAAATTGCCCAGCTGAATGTTAATAGTATCCTTAAGCACATTGATGAGGTGAGGTCATTCGTTAAATGTAATAATATTCATTTGCTCGCTTTAAACGAGACCAAACTTTACAATTCTATTTTTTATGATGAAATTAAGATTGATAATTTCTCCCTTGTACGGAGGGACAGAAATCGACACGGGGGTGGAGTGGCGATCTACATTCACGCATCACTTCACTATGAAGAACTAAGTCATGACTCTATGAATGGATTAGAAATTGTCTCTGTCAAACTTTATTTAAAACATTCAAAACCAGTTATTATCTCAACCTGGTATAGACCACCATCGTCAAATATTGATGTACTAAATCTCTATGAGCATTTTACAAAATACATAGACGGGCTAAGCCTTGACGTAATTTTAGTCGGTGACATAAACTTTGATTTACTGTCACGAATATCAAGAAATCAATGATAGGTATGGCTTATTTCAAGTAAACAAAACAATACCAACCAGAGTAACTCATGTTTCCGCTACTTAAGTTGATCACATGATTACTAACTGCCCTGATAAGATAAAAGATTACGGTGTTCTACACAACGGAATGAGCGACCATTCTATTAGTTTCTTAGTATGGAATTTTTGGAGTAAAAACATCCCCCAGATTAATATCATATAGAAATTGTAAAGATCTTAATCCAGAATTGTTCAAGGACGACATCCGTGCCCAAGAATGGTCGAAACTCAGTGAATGTAAGACAATAGACGAAGCCGTCAACTTATGGCAGAACCTAGTATTAAATGTAATAAACAAGCACATGCCCATGCGTTGTAGGAGAATTAGAGATAGAGAGTCAACCTGGATGAAATCCTATATCTACAAACTCATGAAACAACGTGACAAAATAAAAAAGAAAGCTTGTAAACTTAGTAATGATAATCTTATGCGCAAATATAGAAAATTGCGTAATAAAGTAACTTTCGAAATTGCAAAAGCAAAAAAGAAATACTACTCAAAAAGACTGTCGGAATGTAACAATTCCAAAAATACCTGGAAAACTTAGAAATCAATTATACCGAATAAGAAATGTGATTCAAGGGTCACTCTCGGTTCTGATAATGCTTCAAAAGATGCAAACAATTTTTCAAGCGTCGGAAGCGATCCTGCTAATAAATTACCAAACATTCCCCGAGACCTGCAGGACAGCACAAGTACTGTAAAGGGCTCATTTGGCTTTTCCCCTGTACTCGATATCATACGAAATTTAAGAAACACGAAATCAGTGGGACTGGATGGCATTTCTGTATTCGTTTTGAAATTATGTGCTTATGAAATAACACCCAGCATCACCTATTTGATAAACTTCTCATTGAAAACGGGCAAATTTCCCAAACAATGGAAGATTGCAAAAATCATCCCAATTCATAAAAGGGGAGATAAAACCATTCCATCAAATTTTAGACCCATCTCCCTCCTTCCTTGTGCTTTGTCAAAATTTTTAGAACGTATAATTCAGAGGCAGGTCCTCTCATACTTACATATTCACAATATTCTCTCGCCGGCACAATCCGGTTTCCGGGCAAGACATTCAACGATCACGACATTGAGGTAACTGATGACTGGTACCATGCAATTGACAAGAAGGAGTATACCGGTGCGGTGTTTGTCGATCTCAAAAAGGCCTTCGACATCGTAGACTGGGAAATTCTTCTAAAGAAGCTTACTAATATTGGGATAAAGGGTACTCCATTGCTATGGATGAAAAGTTACTTTACCGACAGAATTTGTAGGACGCTTAGCAACTCTGAGCTTTCTGCAGAATCTAACATTACCTGCGGAGTCCCACAAGGTTCACTGCTAGGACCACTATTTTTCATCATGTACATAAATTATTTAATGGACTGTGTGAAATTATGTCAGGTTCAATTGTACGCCGATGAATAGGTTCTTCACTTTTCTCACCCATCGATCCAAAACGTAGAGTCAGCTCTTAACTCCGACCTGGAGAATGTTCATAAGTGGATGAATAATAACAAACTGAGTGTCAATTGTAATAAACAGAATGCATCCTAATCGGAAGTAAACATATGCTTGCTAAATGCAATGTCTTGGATGTAACATTTAACAATTCCCGTATAAACCAAGCGCGCGAATTTAAGTACTTAGGACTGATTTGTGATGAAACTTTGACCTGGAATAAACATATCGAAAAACTAGTCCAGAAAGTAAGTAAGATGGTTGGTTTTCTAGGACTATTGAGACGCTCGTTGAATGAATCAGTTGTAAACTCAATTTATAAGTCTCTTATACTCCCATATTTTGATTATGGTGACGTAATATACAGCGCAGCATGTAATACATATATCGAACAACTCCAGAAGGTACAGAACAGAGCAGCTCGTATCATATTAAGAGTAAAATCAGAGTCACACATATCTGTCGCTGAGCCGCATAATTCTCTGGGCTGGCAATGTCTAAACAAAAGGAGAAATCAGCATTGTATTGTTTTTATGTACAAGGTAATGCACGAACTAACTCCTCAGGATTTACGTAATGAATTCAAGATCGCACCTCAATATTACTCTACTCGTTATGGCGAAAAACTACTTTTACCTGAACCACGGACATAATTCCCTAAGAAATCCTTTGAATATAGAGGTGCCAAGGTATATAATGCCCTACCTTTGGACTTAAAATTGTCGCCTACTGTAAACAATTTCAAAACTAAATTATCATCTCACTTCGGTGACCTGCTTACCTTGTCATAAAGTCAATATTGTATGGTGTTTTTTTTTTCTTTCTTTTTTTTCTTCCCCTTTTCCCCATTGCTCTCTTAACAGACTTTAAATTACTAACTGATTTTGATCTTATTCAACTGAATAGTTCCACAAAGTGCATTCTCCTTTTTACTTTTTATTTCTTACTTCTCATATGAATCCAATCAGTGTATATACTTATTCCGATATTGTCTCAATGCAATTTGTACTTTTATCCTGAATTCCTTTCAATATTTTTTACGCTCTTATTGTTGTCCTCTTAAAATTGTATGTGTGAACCAGAATCTTGTGTTATTACGATAGTTTACAATCATTACATATTCATTTTTATTCATTGTATATTCATATTACTTATATTATTCATTTTATTATTCCTTGCTTCGTGTGAAAACCTTTTTTCAATAATATGATAGCAGCCTAATTCATTCAATTCATTCATTTTATAAAATATTTAGTGTAAATTCTTGCCAAACTATTTAATTTTATGATCTGTTCTTATTAGTAACATCATATATTATCACTTTTGTTATTTTGTTTGATTTTCCGTATATGTTATGCTTCTTTCATATGTGTTTACTTTTTACTTTTTACTTTGTATTGTATATGGACCCCATGGAAGAACAGTATAGTCATGTCGACTAAACTGAAAATGGGCTATCCATCCGTTTTGCTTTTTTTGTCAATGTTTGCGTTTTTTATACGGAACATAAATACTATACTATACTATGCATGCTTTTTTCCTCCAGGTCTTTGTATAGTGAACGACACTACTCCAATTTTATGGTTAGGTAAGTCTAAGTATTTCCACTGTTTAAGGAATATCAAAGTGAATTAGATCATGGTGGCATAGTCGATTTAGAAGTTATGATGTTTTGTAGGCATACTACTACTTAAAACTTAGAATAAAGAGCGTGCTATATGTAAACTCAGGTCCATATAACCCCGGCAAACATGTATGACCTAATGGAAAAAGGAAAATACTCTCGAGCTTTTAGGTATTTGCTGGCTCGTGGGATATGTACCCAATTGATTCAACAGTGTTCTTGGCCGTAAGATATATTTTATTTGCACTTGTTCGTGGTCCTTGATATTTGCACACATCATGGCATTCCATTCCTATACATGTACGTAACTTGAATAACATTGGTCACAAGGCGTTTTTAAGTAAATAAAAACTTGAAACTTAACAAATCCTTATTTTATTTCATTACGGCCTGAAAGAGTACCGTCTCCCCAAAAAACTGATACCATAGTTACGTGGTATATTCCGCTTGGATAATCAGTTACTATTATCATGATTATAGTAACTTTGCTATCCAATGGTAACCATGGAAACAGTGCTCATCGGCCAATCAAAATCAAGGATTCCATGAAAGATACCATTAGATGGAAAAGTTACCATAATAGTAACTTTTATGCAACGGGACCCAGGAGGTTTTTATTTTTTTCACTGTGATGGAAAGTTCGATTTGCACCAAAGTAAGGCATGCTGTCATGAATGAATCCATATGCCAGTGATGTCATAATCCTACACAGAGTTAGAAGACATAATTTGCAAACCCCTTTTCAATGAAATTAACCTGAGAATTTATACTAAAAAAGGGTTTATTAAACCGTTCTAATTCTAATTATTGAAAGGTATTTTACAATGGATTTTAATGCAACCCTTAGGATTATGACATCATCGACATCTGGATTCATTTGTTGGAGTCATGCCTTACTTTGGCGCAAATCAAAATTTACATCACTGCTGAATAACTACAAGCGTAAAGACATAAGACATTAATATGGTATCAAAGTATGTTTCTATAAATTGGGGATTTTTTAGGTGTACCCTCCAGTCTGAAAATTAATAAGGATATTATTATTGTTTATTTGAAAGAGTATACATACGGTAGCATAATTGAAAATGTCTTTTGCAAAGATGTTTTGTTTTGTGTTATCTCGAGTGTGAATCATTCTGAAGTTTCTTTCCCTTTATCTTACCTCAGGTGGCGAGCAACAAGGCTATGACTGTCAAGATGAAACGCCTCCTTGTCCACACTTTGGTCTCAAGTCCATCTGTCATGATGATAATGGTGGGGATTTTCCTCCGTGCTTAAACGAAACAAAAATCCTCTGTGCCTCTCCACCGGCAGTTCCTTTGACCAATCCTACAGAAGTTTCAACACTTCGAGTTCTTGCATATAACATTCTTGAACTACCATACCCGTTTTTTCAAGGCGGTCAAAGGGAACGAACATGTCGGATTCCACATGAACTATTTAGGCTGCATCCCGACCTTGACGTTATTGTCTTCAATGAATTGTTCCAAGGAGGGTGTTTCTCTATCGTCAACCCTTACACCAATTCAAGCGTTCTCAGTTTCAGGGACATTCTAACCCAACATGGCTTTGGTTATTTCACCGAAAACGTTGGAGAGCCATTTTCGTCTCCCCTCGTAGTAAATGGTGGGACCTTTATTGCTTCACGATGGCCTATCGTACGGTACGACAGTCACGTCTTTACGGTTGCTGATAATACCACATTGGATGCTCTGTCTGCAAAAGGGGCAGTATACGCTGAGATCGTTAAAACAGTCGGAGATTCCGAGATGACCTATCATATCTTTGGCACGCACATGCAAGCTTCTGAGTCACCCTCTGAGAAATCTGACAGAGTTCGTGTTCAGCAGGCAGGAGAAATGCGTGAACTGATGGAGAAACAGAACATATCTTCTACAGAACCAGTCATATATGCAGGAGATTTAAATGCTGAAAATGGAACGTCTCATGGAACTGATGTCGTCTCCACATTAAATGCCACCCAACCGCCTAATATTGGAGAGTATGTCTACACGTTTGATGGACCAGAGAATGATCTCCTTGGACCGACTGTTGATGCTAATTATACAGGTTGGCTCGATTATGTACTGTACAGCAACAATCATCTGCAACCTTTACATTCTTCTGTGGATGTGGTACGCCCTCAACTCGACCAACCCATAGAAATCTGCATATCTGCTAATGAATCCATTCCAATTTACGCAGCATCTAGTCGATGTCTCCAACGCCTCCAAACACGGGATCTATCTGATCATTTCGCAGTGCTAGGTGTCTTTGAGTTCTCATCGTCAGCAGTTGACACTTTTTACACGCTTTCAAGCTTTCTTTGTACCTTAACTGGAGTAAGTGTCATTCTTTTCATTCACTAATGAAGAGGTTTCACAATATGTGTAGTTGGTCTATCTGGATATTGACAGGGCGGCATTTTCTTTAGCTGTTTGCAAGGTATAATTATGCTCACTGGCGTAAATCTGTGTTGATGGGTGGGGGGGATGACTGAAATATTTTGGCTTTTTTTGCAATCATGTTTTTAGATATGCAAGGAATTGTCATTGATATGTCCACAGTGGCGTACCGTAGGTCACGGCATTGGGGAGGGGGGCACCAGCAAAATGTTTGAATCACTGAGTGAGCGCGCTCAGTTGCCAGTTATACTGACCTAATAGAGACATTTTCTGGACAGTGTCATTAAACGGATATGCATCTCACTGATCAAATATTGCGAGCGCGAAGCGCGAGCTGAAAATCATAGATAATTCAGACCTGAAGTGGGGCATTCTAAGGTTTCTTTGTAGGAATTAACTAGGACCATACGTATTTTAATATCCAAATGATGCGAGCGCGAAGCGCGAGCTGAAAATTTTTGATATTCAGATCAGAAGAAGGGAAATTTTAAGGACTGATTTTAGGAATTCATGAAGAGCAGACATATCTCACCAATCCACTAATGCGAACGTAATCACGGACAGGAAATGTTTCATATATACAAAGACCTTAACATGGGGCAATCACTTTTTGAGTCATGAAAAAAGAAGCATATGTCACTACATAAAACAATGATAACTCAAGTGCTAGGAAATATATTGGTTTATATTGACTTGAAAACGGGATGTTTTAGTACAACAGGATTATATATTTCGTTAACAGACAATGCAAGCACCATGCAGGAACAATGAATACGTAGGCCCTGGGCAAATTATGTTTCATGAAGTTATGATAAAAATGTTTCTTATGTAATATAACATTATAATGAATAACATTTTCTTCTTTCCCACTATACGCTTCTCTTCCTTTCTCCCTCTTTTCTCCTTGTCCCCTTTTCCCCGTTTTTTTTTTGGTCAGCCGATGGGGGGGGGGGGGGGGGGGCACGTGCCCCCCATGCCCCCCCCCCCTCCGTAGTTACGCCACTGTATGTCCATATGGCAAATATCCCTCCAATATTATTATCTTTGTTACCCCATGATGGTTTAATGGTTTTATTAGAGATTACATTAAAAAAGAATTGACATTCCATCTTAATCCCTTCCCAAAGACCACAACATTGTTGAATTGGAAGAAACGGGAGTTTCTCTTCAATGTTATAATAAGGACATAAGTATTTCGTTTGGAAATGGTGAACTGGCTCTTTATTTGCATTTTATGATTTAATAATATTGTTTTATTTGTTAAGCGGTATTTCAGGAAGAATTTTCACCAATAAAACAATTATCTCTTGTGATTTTTTTTTCATTTCTTTCGTAAAAAGTGGGGGGGGGGTGTTTGTACAGGCCATCCCCCGAACCTCGAAAAGTGGGGGGGATACATCCCCCCCATCCCCCCCGGGATGACTTGAATTTGGCAATACGAGCCGAATGCGGTTCTCGGTGTCTTTCGATCGTTTCTGCTTATAAAATTGAAATAACGTGTTGTATGCACAACTCCAAACTCCTTCATTATTGAAACAATTCTGATCTTGGCGCTACAAAATGCATTTTTTGCCGAAATAAAACTAGGATCATTGGAAATACAGTCACACTTAATTTGTAAGAATATCATAAAAATTTGGTAAATTTAGCACTTATTTTACATTCCACTCATTCTTAAGTTTACGTGCAACTCAACATACAGCCTAATGAAATGTTCTCCTGATGGTCTCTTCCACATACCACCATTACTAGCAATTTGATGAATTGAATTCAAGGTAAATTGATCATGATCATATTGAAAGGTGGAAAGTATTGAAATGAATTATGCATCCAGTACCAACGCAATGATTTATGTACTTCAGAAGTAAAGAAGTTTTGAACAAGACTATGATTTCATACATAGGCTCATTTATTAATGAACTGTATGTCATTACTATTATCATTTCATCATCAAAATATGATATGTTTATACTTTGCTAGAAATAAGAATATATGCTTAATTCACATTTTATTAGAAAAAAAATTATATGCTATTTTCGTACTTTAATATATAAAGGTATCTGCTAGGTTCATACTGGAAAAGAAATAAAAGCATATTCCGTCACATCAGTTTTCTGGAAAATGTTGTATATTAAAATGACTAAGGAAAATAATACTTTTGGTTTACAGAATGATGATTTGTCTCAACCGAATACAAGAAGGGCTTATACTTCTACAGAACTATTATCGTTATTTGTTCACCATGTCTGACGAATCCGTTTGCTTTTCATGACATCCTACATCTTCATGTGAACCATGCAAATTTATTGACGTTATCTTCTAGCTTTAAATGATATTTGAAATAGATTTGTACTGTTATCCTTTCCCCATTGTACTATGTTCCACCATTTTCCTACTTTACAATTGATTTACCACACGCTAGTTTTGCATTTTTTTTTTATGCTTTGCAATATCTTATAGTTCTCCTCTTACATATTGTAACCTCAATTTTTAATTGTGCAGGACTCTCTTACAAAGCAAAATGACTTTTATACGGTAGAGACTACCCCTGGTTAATAAAACAGAATAAAAGATGCATTAATGAATTAATAAACAAATACATAAATAATTAGATAGATAAATGAATAAAGATATGACAAGCAATCACCATGATCACTGCGAGCGAATACAAATAAACCATTTTGTAGTAATTGCGTTCGATATATGCCTGACATAGTATTTTTATATTGTATAATTTATAATTCTCGTCGCAATACCCGATTGAATTAGCGAGTGGAAATGGTGGAGTAAGTGACCAACAAAATTATGTTTTCTTTAGAGTGTAGCATTCGTCAATTAAATGCATTTTTATTTAGATTTTATAATTACATATTCCTTTAAAAAGAAATTTGCCAGACACCTCGATCATGGGAATCATTGGAACATGAAGGCATCATGTATCATCATGCTCAATATTGAGATGCTGTAATGATTTAGTTTCTTTTTAAATCAATCATGGTTGTGATAATGATTATTTGCAATATTAGATTACTACAACAAAATTTATTTATTACGGTTTAGACCACATGGGGGAAGGGTGTTTGAGCATTTTCTTGTGATCTTCAGCCCCAACTCCACCCCCTTATACGGGCCCACAGCAAGATTTCTTAAGATCTTCAGCCACACCGCTACCCCCTTGTACGGGCCCACAGCAAGATTTTTTAAGATCTTCAGCCCCACCACTACCCCCTTATACGAGCCCACAGCAAGATTTCTTAAGATCTTCAGCCTTACCGCTACCCCCTTGTACGGGCCCACAGCAAGATTTCTTACGATCTTCAGCCCCAACTCTACCCCCTTGTACGGGCCCTCAGCAAGATTTCTTAAGATCTTCAGCCTTACCGCTACCCCCTTATACAGGCCCACAGCAAGATTTCTTAAGATCTTCAGCCCCAACTCTACCCCCTTGTACGGGCCCACAGCAAGATTTCTTACGATCTTCAGCCCCACCGCTACCCCCTTATACGGGCCCACAGCAAGATTTCTTACGATCTTCAGCCCCAACTCTACCCCCTTATACGGGCCCACAGCAAGATTTCTTACGATCTTCAGCCCCACCGCTACCCCCTTATACAGGCCCACAGCAAGATTTCTTAAGATCTTCAGCCCCACCGCTACCCCCTTATACGGGCCCACAGCAAGACTTCTTAAGATCTTCAGCCCCAACTCTACCCCCTTATACGGGCCCACAGCAAGATTTCTTAAGATCTTCAGCCCCACCGCTACCCCCTCATACAGGCCCACAGCAATATTTCTGAAGATCTTCAGCTTTACCGTTCCCCCCTTGTACGGGCTCACAACAAGATTTCTTACGATCTTCAGCTCCACCGCTACCCCCTTATACAGGCCCACAGCAAGATTTCTTAAGATCTTCAGCCCCACCGCTACCCCCTTGTACGGGCCCACAGCAAGATGGAAGAATAGTCCACTCAAGAAGAGAGATTCAATGCTCACATAGATTGATCCTATAAATGACTACTTGTTACATCTTACCCTTTAACCAAAGTGTGGGTTTTGTTCTCTGGGTACATTTCCACCTGCTGACTTATGGTCAGATTTGAACCCTAAAAGTCTTCATAATAATGCATCCGATGTATTCAGTCAAAACAAGAGGAAGAAATTAAGAATTCATACATGGTTACAAATACTACTAATAAAAATAATCAGAGCATTTATCAATATTTATATAGATTATATGCGTTGTAACATAACCTTTCATATGAGATATTTATTTTAAAAATAAAACAAGTAAGTATTGAAAAATTTAGTGAATTTGTGATGAACTTTTCTTTCTATCAACAGTTTAAAGACGATCGCCTGTTTTACTGCTAACTTGATGAAAAACGGGTGAAATCCGTCAAAAATGTTGAAGATCTTGACACGAGCTGAATACCCAATTCTTACAAGAAAAGAATCATCTCTCCCATTCGGATATTATTTCATTCCATATTCTGTCTCTCTTATTGTCTTTTTCGTATGACGTAGGCGGTATTCATTCAGAAACTGAAATGCTCACAGCAGATGTTTGTTTAAAAAAAAAGAGAGAAAAAAGTGAATGAACTTCATGATACTGCACTGAGCTAGTACAATGCACTTCACGCTTTATATGAGGCGCCGAATGTACCAATATTATATAGAACAATTATTTGTTATATAATCATTATTTATTAAATAATAACTATTATTTATATATAATTTACATTTTATTTGTAAATAACTACTATTATATAAAATATCATTTCTAATTATTTATATATAATTCCAAGTAATACTTCATTATTTGTAAATAATAATAGTTCGACATTCCATTATTTATAAATAATGATTATTTGTTTTTCATTATTTATAAATAATGATTATTTGTTTTTCATTATTTATAAATAATGATTATTTGTTTTTCATTATTTACAAATAATGATTATTTGTTTTTCATTATTTATAAATAATGATTATTTGTTTTTCATTATTTATAAATAATGATTATTTGTTTTTCATTATTTACAAATAATGATTATTTGTTTTTCATTATTTATAAATAATTTGTTGAGTTTTCCATTATTTATAAATAATGATTATTTGTTAAATAATGAAAACGTCTACTTCATTATTTATAAATAATTTTTTCGAGTGCACCATTATTCTCATTATTTATAAATAATCATTATTTAATGTTCGAGTTTTCCATTATTTATAAATAAAGATTATTTGTTAAATAATGAAATATCTACTTCATTATTTATAAATAATAATTTTGTTTCAATATCCCATTAATCATTATTTATAAACAATTTTTACAGTTTGCCATTATATACAAATAATCATTATTTATATACAAATAACCATTATTTATTAAATAATGCCATTATTTATTAAATAATGCCATTATTTATTAAATAATGCCATTATTTATTAAATAATGGAAAACTCGCTATAACATGCAAATGTGGGACCGCCCATGATATGAATATTCATGATGCGATTTCCTTTTTCGTGATTTTTCTTCACAAATTTTTGTCCATTTCCTCTTCATAATGACATTTCTTGAAGCAATTTTCTAGGGATATGGTCTGATTGTAATATTCTTCATTTTCTATATAACTTCGTCTTCGTAGAAATATCAAAAAGTGTAATTTTATACGATTTTTCCTACAGTTCACAATCCCCATAGGCGCGCGTGTACGGTAGGGACAACCGGTGAATCGACGGAGTGCTCTTCATCGAAATACTACGTTGGTTGGTCCCCGGAAGTGGCGGGCGGAATTTAGCCCGAATCCTCGATGGAAGTCGATCAAGTGCATATGAGCTGAGAGAGTGAAATATCAGTGTACTTGTACAGGCCCTTCTACTTTTTATAAATATTTCTTGTTGCTTTTTTTGTTAAGTTAATTTTTCCTGGTGTAGAGATAAGTTTCAGTTCTAATAATGCACTTCAAATACATTTTGGAGTGTCTGTTTGAGGCGTTTGGGGCGATTTCACCCTGGCCCCAAAATGCTCGCAACGACAATACGGGGGCATGATGACCCCTAAATTTTTAAAAACTTATTTTTCTATTGAAAATTATCACAAAATTCACCAAAAGTGTGCACGAAAGCCTTCGTATTTCACTTTTAAAACTCCAAAAAGTGCCCAAATGACAAGCTTGGTCGCTTCGCTGTGTCGCTTTCAACTTGAGAAAGTTTACGCGTCTGCTTCCCCCCCCCTCCTCCGAAAGAAATTATGTATACGGCCATGCTCTAAAGAGCCTGGCACATTGATTTATGTATACTTCATTTTCATTATTTTTATCTCATTATCATCATGGCCTTACGCATAATTTTTTCCGGGGGGGGGGGGGGGTGGGGGGAGCAGGACGCGCGTAAACTTTCTCATAAAAATCTTGAAAAAGCGAAGCGACCAAGCTTGTCATTTGAGCTTGGTCGCGTCGCTGTCTCGCTTTCAAGATTTTTTTGAGAAACTTTACGCGCGTCCTAGCTGCTCCCCCCCCCCCCCCGGTAAAAATTCTGTGTAAGGCCATGATGATAATGTGATAAAAATAATGAAAATGAAAAGTACATATAAATCAATGTGCCATATGCTCTTTTGAGCATGGCCGTTCACAGAATTTATTTCGGGGGGTGGGGGCAGACGCGCGTAAACGTTCTCAAGTTGAAAGCGAGACAGCGAAGCGACCAAGCTTGTCATTTGGGCTTGGTCCCGTGGCTGTCTTGCTTTCAAGATTTTTTTGAGAAAGTTTACGCGCGTCATGCTCCGGCCCCGGCCCCCCTGGAAAAAATTCTGCGTAAGGCCATGTTGATAATGAGAGCCTGGCACATTGATTTATGTATACTTTCATTTTCATTATTTTTATCTCATTATCAACATGGCCTTACGCAGAATTTTTTCCAGGGGGGCCGGGGCCGGAGCATGACGCGCGTAAACTTTCTCAAAAAAATCTTGAAAGCAAGACAGCCACGGGACCAAGCCCAAATGACAAGCTTGGTCGCTTCGCTGTCTCGCTTTCAACTTGAGAACGTTTACGCGCGTCTGCCCCCACCCCCCGAAATAAATTCTGTGAACGGCCATGCTCAAAAGAGCATATGGCACATTGATTTATATGTACTTTTCATTTTCATTATTTTTATCACATTATCATCATGGCCTTACACAGAATTTTTACCGTGGGGGGGGGGAGCAGCTAGGACGCGCGTAAAGTTTCTCAAAAAAATCTTGAAAGCGAGACAGCGACGCGACCAAGCTCAAATGACAAGCTTGGTCGCTTCGCTTTTTCAAGATTTTTATGAGAAAGTTTACGCGCGTCCTGCTCCCCCCACCCCCCCCCCCCCCCGGAAAAAATTATGCGTAAGGCCATGATGATAATGAGATAAAAATAATGAAAATGAAGTATACATAAATCAATGTGCCAGGCTCTTTAGAGCATGGCCGTATACATAATTTCTTTCGGAGGAGGGGGGGGGGGAAGCAGACGCGTAAACTTTCTCAAGTTGAAAGCGACACAGCGAAGCGACCAAGCTTGTCATTTGGGCACTTTTTGGAGTTTTAAAAGTGAAATACGAAGGCTTTCGTGCACACTTTTGGTGAATTTTGTGATAATTTTCAATAGAAAAATAAGTTTTTAAAAATTTAGGGGTCATCATGCCCCCGTATTGTCGTTGCGAGCATTTTGGGGCCAGGGTGAAATCGCCCCAAACGCCTCAAACAGACACTCTAAAATGTATTTGAAGTGCATTATTAGAACTGAAACTTATCTCTACACCAGGAAAAATTAACTTAACAAAAAAAGCAACAAGAAATATTTATAAAAAGTAGAAGGGCCTGTACAAGTACACTGATATTTCACTCTCTCAGCTCATATGCACTTGATCGACTTCCATCGAGGATTCGGGCTAAATTCCGCCCGCCACTTCCGGGGACCAACCAACGTAGTATTTCGATGAAGAGCACTCCGTCGATTCACCGGTTGTCCCTACCGTACACGCGCGCCTATGGGGATTGTGAACTGTAGGAAAAATCGTATAAAATTACACTTTTTGATATTTCTACGAAGACGAAGTTATATAGAAAATGAAGAATATTACAATCAGACCATATCCCTAGAAAATTGCTTCAAGAAATGTCATTATGAAGAGGAAATGGACAAAAATTTGTGAAGAAAAATCACGAAAAAGGAAATCGCATCATGAATATTCATATCATGGGCGGTCCCACATTTGCATGTTATAGCGAGTTTTCCATTATTTAATAAATAATGGCATTATTTAATAAATAATGGCATTATTTAATAAATAATGGCATTATTTAATAAATAATGGTTATTTGTATATAAATAATGATTATTTGTATATAATGGCAAACTGTAAAAATTGTTTATAAATAATGATTAATGGGATATTGAAACAAAATTATTATTTATAAATAATGAAGTAGATATTTCATTATTTAACAAATAATCTTTATTTATAAATAATGGAAAACTCGAACATTAAATAATGATTATTTATAAATAATGAGAATAATGGTGCACTCGAAAAAATTATTTATAAATAATGAAGTAGACGTTTTCATTATTTAACAAATAATCATTATTTATAAATAATGGAAAACTCAACAAATTATTTATAAATAATGAAAAACAAATAATCATTATTTATAAATAATGAAAAACAAATAATCATTATTTGTAAATAATGAAAAACAAATAATCATTATTTATAAATAATGAAAAACCAATTATCATTATTTATAAATAATGAAAAACAAATAATCATTATTTATAAATAATGAAAAACAAATAATCATTATTTGTAAATAATGAAAAACAAATAATCATTATTTATAAATAATGAAAAACAAATAATCATTATTTATAAATAATGAAAAACAAATAATCATTATTTGTAAATAATGAAAAACAAATAATCATTATTTATAAATAATGAAAAACAAATAATCATTATTTATAAATAATGAAAAACAAATAATCATTATTTATAAATAATGGAATGTCGAACTATTATTATTTACAAATAATGAAGTATTACTTGGAATTATATATAAATAATTAGAAATGATATTTTATATAATAGTAGTTATTTACAAATAAAATGTAAATTATATATAAATAATAGTTATTATTTAATAAATAATGATTATATAACAAATAATTGTTCTATATAATATTGGTACATTCGGCGCCTCATAGCTTTACCCTTTTATGGAAGTCGATGAAAGTGGTATGTATGGGGGAAAACTTACATTCGAACAATGGAACTTACTAAATATGGGTTTGGGGTTTTTGTTTATGTCCTGTGGAGGATTACTTGTTCTCTTTTATTGTAAAATAAATTTCAAATTATACGTATGAATAATAAGCCAGTTCGTAGTTCCTTTCTGCGCATGATCAAAAGATTCTACGCATGATCAGAGGAAGGTCATTTGTACTAAAGTGACATGGTGGTTTAAAGTTTAATGAGATAAGCACCAACTTTGATTATTCATATATTATTTTGAATTGTGGTTTTCATTTACATCCACAAAAAACAACAACGCGTTCACGACTGACTGGTTTTCACAGTTTGCCAAGTACATTGTGCAACATGCTATGATATGCATTCAAAGTAGGAATGCAACAAATACCTTCATAAAGCGTTCATTGGTGTGCTATTCTAGTCACCCGGTCTATTCAATTTCTTCGTCCTGCTATGTAAGGCAAGCTTACGTAATATTTTGCTTTGAAATCTGCCTATCATAATGAAAGAAATGAAAAGTCATTTGACCGAAAATTGTCCATCAGTAACTACGAACTGGTCTATAGCCGCATGGGTAATGACTTGGTAATCATACCGTATATCGAGGGGAGTGGAAAAGTGAGAGTTTGTACGTGACCGTGTTTGTGTGTGTGAGTTTATAATGATCTATACTTCTGGGGAAATTTTCTTACATGTTACCCATCAACCGCGGGGACGTCCTACAACCGGGCACTTTCCTGGTCCAGATAATCATGCCTATCAATTCCGCTTCTCACTTCAAACCGTGTCATATAGTAAACTCATGATTTGTTTCATATAATAAAGTAAAAGAAAATAAGTGGGATTATCATGATAATGACATCATCAGCTTCCCCATTGCATATTAATTGATACATGCTAAGAATACTATTGTTTCACCGATAATGTCATAACTATGTTATTCCTTGTCCAATTTTGATGAAATTTTGAGTGTTTTCTTTGTTTGAATTTACTTTAGGACCTATTTGTTAAAATCATTCATTCTATAAAATCTTCAGACTGGATTACCTCTTTTATATTTCATGCTCTACATAAATTATACTTTATTTTTGGAGATTAGCATATTAATTCAACAGCTTCTTATCAATTTCGCCCTAATGGCCCACTACGTTTTAAGATGGTAGTATATAACGCTGGTGTCGATTCGTGACGTCATACTATTCAAGTGTTGGGGATGAAACAATAGATCATCCCCCTTGAACAATAGATTCACAACACAAATCGACACCCATGGTATACAACGTATACATTTACATTATACTTATACATTTCCCGTGATTTGATAATTACACCACCCTTGAAAGAGGTTTTTGGGGCGTAATTTTGTCTGCCAACTAATGAAAATTTGCTCGCTCGCTTCGCTCGCATATTGTATTCATTGTAAATCATTACTTTATAACCATCGGAGAAAATCGTTATATAAGCCTTTAATTGAAAGATGGTAGAATTATTTACATGGTCAAATATCCCGTTTACCCCTTTGTGTAGGGGTGTCCCCAAAATTTTGAATTTTCAGATCAATATGTTGCTATCATCCCCAGGCCCCACTGCTCGGACCGGATTTACGCCCCTTACGCCAGTGTAAATATGAGGGAAAATATTCATCACAACAGTTTTCAGTAAGACATAACAATACAATGCTTATTCACAACATGCCTTACTTCTAACAATCAGTTTTTAGAGCAAATTCTTTTGTGTCTATGTTTCGATTTATTTGTAAGTGGTATTCAAGCGTACAGCTGGTTTGTGGTGGAAGCTAATGATCACTGGGAATCCGTTCATAATAAGCATTGTTCTGCTCTGAGTCTGCATGTTAGTATGGATCTACGAACTGGTAGCAGCATCGAAGCTAAATTCGAACCACAAGAGAAGTGATTGATGTTGAATAAATTTGACGCGGAAGTGGATATAATCTTATCGCGTCTAATTGGGATAATTGATTAAAGTCAGCTTTGCAGTCGGGAACAGAGAATAGCGACTCAAGTACATCTTCAAGCGCGTGCGCAACATTTCTTGTCTTGCAGTTTTCGAGCACTCCACGAACCATCATAAGAAGATATCAAGTGCGTTAAGATGACGGGATGCTGTTATTAGTTGGTCGGTCACATAGCGGACAGTCGGACTGAACAGTGATGGTCATGGCGATAACAAAACTTTTCAGTTTGCTGCGGTTTGAATTCTGGCTGTCAATTACGATGTTGGTTTCGTCGTTAGCCGCAACATCAAACCCAATGTCTACTTCCTATTTGGACACGACGATGTCTCCACCACAGTCCACCGTCATCAATGACTTCGAATCGATGTCGTCGACCCCTATCACTACCTTTCAGACTGATACAAACCAATCACAGACTCTACAGCCGTCAGATGGAATCAGGAAAGATGACAAAATTCCAATATATTTGGGTGGCTTTTTCACCCTCGGAGGAAATTGGGATGGTAGTGGTATACTACCTGTGGTAGAGATGGCTTTAGAGCATATCAACAATCGACCTGATCTTCTAGCTGATTATGATCTTAGGATGGTTTGGAATGATACACAGGTGAGTCTATAGCCACATAAAACATACTAATCAAGCCTCAGAATATTCTTTTCATAAGCCACTCTTTTTGTTATGTTTTTATTGTTGATTTTTTGTTTGTGTTGATTTATTTTTGTATAATACGTATACATGTATAATCAATGCACTTGCTCTGGATTTGGTCATTAAAAAGTTAACAATGTTCGGTGCATGTGTGTCTTTCATGCTTTTGAGTTACCGAGGCAATATCTTAACCTCATAACTAATTCGATGTTTTACTATTTCGAAAACTCATTCCATTGATGATGTTACTTTGTATATAAGTCCCAAACAAATTAAAAGAGTCCAGTACAGTCTCAATAAATTGAGGGGATGCATGAGGTCGAGTTTATTACTAAATCGAATCAAAACGTACTGCAGAGTACTCAAGGCTATAATTTTCATTATTACCTTGGCTTTTGCATGGTTGTCATCGCGGAGAATTAAGACTTCATGGAATAAAATTCCTGCAAAATTCACTTCCGATGTACTTCCAATAATGTTTATACCGTGTTTCATGGTTAAAATTTGTTGCTATTTCTTTAGATCGTGATGAATGCATGTGTTTTTTAGAGGGGGGGGGTGTATGAAATGGTGTGTCATAATTTGTTTTTAATGCGTAATTGAGATAATATCTACAGACTTGGATGATGGATATTGACTATTCGCTAAATTATGGGAGAGCAGCTTGCTGGCGGCACATCCCTCACTGCATTTTCTCCCCACAGTTTGATCGATTTTATTTTCAAACTGGATCATTTTCTCAATAGATCCAATCGAGCAAAGTTAGCTTTGTAACTCCAATATTTCATTTTCCAGAAGTCAGTCCTAATTTTTTTAATGCTGTTTGCATTCATTATCATTCATCTGATTAATATGAAAGGAAGTCCAGCCATCGTATTAAATAGTTTGATTAGTTGAGATTATTGAAGCCAGCCTGTGCAAAACTATTGTTCATTTTGACAGAGTCATGTGAGTGGAATTTGTGCAGTGCCCTTATAAAGTTTGATGAGTTTCTTTAGAAACCCAGATACAAATTAAGTAGATATCGTTAATCCAGGCACACTAATGCCAATACTCTGAATTTTAATATTTGCAGTAGGTATAGAGAAGTGTTGAAAATACTGCGTTCTTTTCTTCAGTTTCTTGAATAAAATCATTGATAAAGTGGGTACATCTTCCGTGATTTTGCTGATAGTACCACAAAAATTAAATCTACCATAAGACATTTGAGATGAATCCAACCATCCAACCATGCTTGTACAAACCAGCGGTGTACACTTACATCAGATTTATATTCTCGATACGGACACACGCACACACACATGCACCCTTCAACTCCTGCACTACCGAACTCCCACCCGAACACACACACCAACCCTCACGCACACCCATTTTAGAAATTCACACACCCACACTCTTCCTCTCATACATACTTTCTTTTTGTTTTTAAATGTTTATTTTTTTCCCTTCAAACATTTACAATAAAACATACATTATGAATACCAAGTTATACGCTGATGTTTTCCATTCATGAAAACAATCAAACAATTATTACATACATTGATATATACGCGTGCACACACACACGCGCCCTCACCCACCAATATTTCATTTTCCAGAGGTCAGTCCACACAAACCCCCTTTGGCTGCAGCCAAAAGGGCTAAAATCAACAATCTCAAATTATAAAGAAGCTCTCAGGAATAAATAATTTTTCTGATAACATATATTCCTGCAAAAGCATGCAAATCTGTGATTGTGTTTTTTCCAAGAATTGTTTTAATCCCGCGTAAACTTATGATTCTGTGGTTGTCTTTATTTCTGTGGTTGCTTTTATTTCTGTAGTTATCGTTAGTTGTAGAGTTTTCTTATTTTTGAAATTGTTTTATTTGCGAGATTATATATTTCTGAACGATGACATTCATTTGTAGAATATAATGCTATTTCAAGTCTTTTATCAATGATTGACAACATTTATTTCTGAGTTGTCTTTTATTATACGAAATTATATCCATTTATGGTTAAATACTTTTATTTCTGACTTATGTACTATTCGTCGAAGTAATGTATTCATTTCTGAATGTTATTTTTCTGAGATACTACTTTTATTTCTGAGGAAGTTAAATTTTGTTATTTCTAAGAAACGACAATTTTTTCTGAGAGCCTGCATTTGTTTCTCAAAGACTACATGTACATGTATTTCTGAGATACTACATTTACTTCTGAGAGGTATTTATTTTTTGAGATTGTTAATGTTGGCCCTTTTGGCTGCCCATATTATCGTAGTCTTAACTTAAATTAGCAATCTGGATTAATAAATGATATATGTCTCATGCGCTTTTGTACGTTTTAATATCATACTGTTTGAAAGCAGCTGTCACACAAGGAATTAAAATAAACAGTTAAATAACTATTTACCTTGTCTAGCAGCTACTATTATGACTAATAAAACTAATGTCAAGGGCGACCCATAACACTTTAATAGTACGCTATGTATAATTCATTTGCCTTCTGGAGTGCATGTGTATAGAGGGTTATAAATATTCATAATTTATGCGGTAAGTGGCTTATTCATCATATTCTCACCTAAATCCTTCCCCTATAATCTTCATAAGAGAACAAATGCAGCTGAATCTATTTCATTTTCAAGATTCTTATATCTTCTTGTCATCGGCCATGTATTAGTATCTTCTCGACCTGAATAAACGTTTAAAGTACTCCCCCCCCCCCTCTCTCTCTCAGTCTTTTGAATGTGCGAAAAGCAAACTGTATCGGCTCTGCCCATTTTATTCTATAACTATCATCCCAATTTATTTGTAATAGAAACAAACAAATAAACTATTTTATAGGTATTCCAACATTAATTCTATACTTTCTTGTCCTTGATCATTCATAATTATATCAGAACGACCTGATTTGAGTTTGAAAGAATGTCAAATATGTTCAATCTATTTCGTTTCACTTTCGTTTATTGAGATACTATTACCACGAGTGTTCTTCTATTGGCCAATACCTTATAATCATGGATAGTTAACAAGAATACATATTTCATTACATTTATTGATTTCTGCAACTTTTACATAAAAAGATGATTAATAAATGAAATACAATAGAACGGAGTATGTAACAAATATTCGATAAGCAAAACAATAAATAAAGTTATAGTTTGTATGACATATCGATTAATGTAATGTTGCAGGGATTGCCACTGTAAGCTTAACTCGACTGCGTGGCAACCATGCGTGGCTATATAGGCCTAGATAAAAGATAATATAGTGGATTTTCGTTCTTACGTACCTGCATGCTACTGTATGTTACTATGTTCCCCAGTGGCGTAGCTAGGATTTTTTTCCTGGGGGGGGGGGGCACTGGGGGGTCCTTGCTTTTTCAGGGGGGCACCATTTTTCCGTTGTGTGTGTATGTGTCACAAGGGCGGATCCGACTTTCGCCAATAGGGGACGGGGCCAGAAATTATCTTCACCTATATTTCCCCCGATCAGTCACTTCTTAGTTTTATTCTTATAAAACAACATAAACATGAAATAATCTCATAAGCCTTAAAAAAAGTGCGAGCGCGAAGCGCGAGCGATTTTTTTTTTTTTACTTTCATGTATTTTGTCCTGAAAATTTAATATTCTGGGCAATGTTATGTGTGATCCTGAACAAGATTCGTATGTAACTAGATGGTTACTGCGAATGCCAAGCGCGAGCAGATATTTTTATTAACTGTTCTGGCATTATCGAAAAGGGACGTGTTAAGGACTGCCTACAGTTACCCACGAAGACGGTATATATTTCAATAATGCGAGCGCGAAGCGCGAGCAAATTTTTTTGAAATTCCGACCTAAAAAATGGTATTTCTAAGCACTTTTTGTATTAATAAATGGGATAGGTATGTAACTAAACAATTGATGCGAGCGCGAAGCGCGAGAGGAAGAAAATTGAGATTTTAGACCTAAAAGCGGGACACTCTATTCATATTTTGTAAATCATAAATAGGATATAGTTAATTGGGTATCATTAATAATGCGATCGTGAAGCGTGAGCAGACAATTATTGATATTCTGATGTGAAACTGGATAATTTAAGTACATTTGATATAAAGAACATGCAGGCTATCGCGCATCTTTTCGATTTAGACCTAGAATCAGGGCAGTCTGAATACATTTGTTTAATGGAACATTATGGAATACACGTAGACAATAGGAACTTGGCAAATCAAACAATTTGACCACGCAGCGTGAGCTTAAAAATGCTGATAAGTAGACTATAAAAGGGACATTTTACAGCTAGAGCACTTAAATTTGTTAATGAAAAAAAATTGATGAAAGCTCGATGTCCGAGCTAAAATATATTTTGTATATTGACTTCAAAACTTGCTCCATATCAGCCTATTGAGCAAGATATGAATCTCATCGAACAGGCAATTCTGGCGCGAAGCGCAAGAAAAAGTTTTATATAGTAACATGAAAGATTTGTTTTTTTTGCAAGTCTTCCCTTCACATTATTTCATTCACTCGTCTTCCTCCTCATATTTTCCTCTTCTTCTTTTTTCTTCTGTCTTTCTTCTTCTTTTCCTTTTTTCTTTTCTTGTCTTTTCTTTTCTTATTTTTTTTTTGCTCTGCCAATTTTTGTCAGGGGGGCACCTGGGGGGGGCACACCAAATCTCAGGGGGGGGGGGCACGTGCCCCCCAGGCCCCCCCCCCCCCCGTTGCTACGCCACTGATGTTCCCTGGTACAAGGGATGAAATACATGTCGAGATCCTTTCCCCAACTATTTAATATTATTGAAATCTAAGAAATTTGACCAACAATTTGATTTTAGTCCATCAAATTATTTAGAAATCATTGCCTTCTGTAATTCAGGGAATTCTTATTCGGTGTATTCCGTACTCTGTGTCTATATAGTTTCAATTATTTTTTCACAACACTCTTCCTCGTTAGAGAATAAAACACAGTTTTTCTATTGTAAAGTACGAAGTTACGAAGAACTATGAGGAAGGGAAATGCTGGGTTTACAACTGAAAGTGAAATTCAGAAAATTGTAAAATTTAGTAGGCCGATTAATCAAATGAATTATTGTAGTAAAAAAATAATTGTTGTTTTCCCGTTTACCAAGGTGGAAACTATTCAGAGTTGTTAATAAATCAGTTAACAAGAGGAATTCAATTTCATAAAATAACTTCCTCTTTCCAATATTTCTTTCATTATTCATAGTTTTTTTTTTGACATCGTAATTTATGCTCGTAGGGTATATTGTAACTGACAATACATTGACAATCTTTGATACGAACTGATCCATAATGGCTTTAGTTTACAACCAAAGACACGCTTGATTACCTTTTTATTCACACAATAATAGTGTATGTTATTATTATACGTGTTTGCATGAACTTCAGACAATCGTACACCTTTACATCCTTGTCGAATAACTCTGAATAATAGATTTTCTGTATTTGCATTATGTGATATCATCAAAATAAAAACTAGCCTTTTGAAAACAAATACTTTCGCCATGATTCAATGGGGATTTTGAGTAATGGGGTTTTTTTAGGTGAAATTTTAGCCCTGCCTTATCTCTTTCCAGTTCTTTCGAAAACATATTTCGCATGCCTCATTTGTTATTACCAATATCACTTGTCTTATAATTTTCACTTAAAGGTTAGAAACAAAATATTGTATAGTCGATATGTTTGGATCGGAAAACACCGATCTTTCTCTAATCATTTTACAGTTTGTAAATATGAATTTAAAAAATTGCTTTTCAATGAAAAGTGTGAAGGCATGGAGCCATTTTGTTAGGCCACTATTCCTCCAAATAATTTCATCGTTGAGACGTTGTATAACGTCATAATACTATATACCCACTCCGAGAAATAACACCCTTGTGTCTTACATGATCACTGTTCAGAGTACAATCTCTATAATGACTGTTTTATATTTTATATATTAGAAATTCCTATCATTTTAACAATATTAGTTTAGTATACGAACAAAGGTAATATCTTTTCTGATTGTATAGTATGATAGTACCAGTATTTATTAAAAAGTATATTGCAGCTTTTGTTTGTGTATTACTCATTTACTATGAGAAAAAGGTTTCAATAAATTCAATTTTGTCACAATCTTGCTACTGGTCAGCTATAACCCATTTAAGAAGGCCTAAACGAAACTAGACTTGGTCTTAAATCGTTTTATCTTCAGTTTTCAGTTTGATGAGGATGTGATTTTACCCCCTTTTGTCCTATGCTTCCCTTTGTCCTTTTGTCGCCTTTGGTTGAGTTGAATTGAGTTTTGTTATTGTAGTATTGTACCTGCATTCTCCACGAACCATTGGCTTCCACAGTACTAAATCACTGTCAAAATATATAACCAAGAAGAAACCTCCTTGATATAATGCAGGAGATCGGAGTAGTCGGGGAAACCCCTGTACTCGCTGCAAATCCACTTGATAAAGCATGGCCACCAAATGGAGCACAAAGTTCCAAGGAATTTCATATTCACATTGTTTCGTGTAACTCCGTTATTCCCTGTTGGATTATTCATACCAGCTTGACGTTAGCAGTAGCGAATCAAACCGGAACACAAAGAACGCACACTCCTCTATATTTTGAGAGTCACACATTTAACATTATACATTAATATACCTAAATCCACGAAAAATGTCATTTGCGCCCCTCTATTTTCAAATTTGCTCCCTGCGCCCTCCTCTACAGTGCGTATCAAAAAAATGGACAGATTAGAAAAGTCTATACAAAATCTGTTTCAAATCATGATCTCTATATTTTGGTGTTAGTACGTGCTCTGAAGTCTTATCTTTTAAATGCCATTAAAAAAATTTAGTTTTGATCAAGCTTGAGCGAACACGGAATGTTTTTGTCTGGGGTTAAAAAGGAGGCTTGCGCCAAACTTCTAATCAGCAGACTTCCTCTTAACCTTTTCATTATCTTTGCCATAATTTTCAAATTAAGCGGTCAAAATTTATTTTCAAATCTTTTGTTTATTTGAATGAATATTTTTTTAATTTGCCTTTCAAAGATAAGATTTCAGAGCATCTATTAACATCTAAATATAGATATCATAATTTGAAACAGATTTTGTATAGACTTTTCAAAACTGTCCCGTTTTTTTTTGATACGCACTGTATTTCAAAATCATTGATCAACCAGAGTGAACTTCACTTTTAAAATTCTATTCAACCAAGGCACTGAAGCACCTGGAAATAACACTTGAGATTTAGAAGGTATTTTCCCATAATTTGAGAGCTATTTCACGTTTAATACACAATCGGGTGGAACAAATGGTGGAAACATTTACTACTGACTTGGCAATATTCATACATTCTAGTACAATCTAACCATGTAGATTGGAAGACATTACACTACATACCAACCACTGCATCTGTATAATCAAATCAGGGGCTGAATCGTCACCATACATATTAGTAGAGGCTTATCTAAAACACACTTTAAGCGTTAATACGGACAAGATTACTTATTCTTCCTTCATATATTGTGTAGTAACGATAATTGAGAAGAGATATCTGAAGAAACCCAACAAATTATGAGCAATGCATTCAGACACAAAGTTTAATAAGATGGAGAACCAATCTTCTGAACAAAAAAAAAAGGATCTTCACTCTTTCACAAATACCATAACTTCTTAACGTTTCAGCAGTGCAATTCGGCAGGAATATACCTATACACCTATACACCTATTACTTCACTTTTATTACTTCACTTTTGTGTAAAAACTAATTTACCTTCTTAAGTCATGCATAAGTGAACATCAATATAAACAAAACCTACAAAATGTCAAATGACTCCTTTCGTCTGCCAAAATAACAGTAATGATTAAATATGATAGGCGATATATAATGTATGTATCTCTATAGTTTTCAGGGCTTTTGCATGCATACACTACATAATATACAATTTTCCCTGATTTTTTTTGTTTTGATCTAATTTTCATGAACGAGTCGGCTCATTTTCTTTAAGAAACTTGACTTCTGTTTTAGTTTCCACTTAAAAGGGGGATAGTGAATGATAAAACATGAAACTTAACTTAAAAAAAACAAAACTATATACATATATGTTCAATGGAATACCCTTCTATATACTTCCGAAAACAATAAGTCGAGGTTGACAAGAAGAGGGTTGAAATAGTAGGTTGAGAAAGTTCCTGATTGGCGTAGAAACTTCTTAAAGACAGCAATTTGCAACTCGAGGACAATCGCCTCACTCGTGTTTTTCTCAGATTTAATTCATGGAGGCATTTTTTTTATCATTCATTTTCCCTTTGACAGATGGGTCAAGTAGAATATTTTTTTGTATAAAAGATCCCCTCCATTGCAGTTATGATCAATAAATTATGCAATTAAGAATGATTTAGGGGTGTGACGTTGAGAGATTATTATTTCCTGCTAATTAAGTAACTGATTTTATTAGGTAACGTAACTGACCATGTTCTCATAAATATTCACGGTTTCTATAAAATTATCACTTGTAATATACGTATTGCCTACACTGAATGTATTAAGAAATGATTACCAGTTAAAACTTATAACTATTGTCAACAACTTCATCGAAAATTCCACGATAAAATTGTAATGAGATTTTCCCCCGTTTTTTCTTAAATTTGTCACATTTTTGGATATCCAATTATTTTAATTGACAGTGATAATGAAAGCAGATGAATCTATTAAGCCGCCAACGACCTCATTATAGTCTTCAATTATCTTAACCTATTATTTCAGATGTGGAAATCAGTGACATTCCATTGTTACACATATCATGTAATTGCCGGGGCGGAGGTTGAAAACGTATCATTTATTTCCTATGACGTATTGATATATTCACGCCATTATAGAGATGATATAGACCTGCATCATTGTATGTCTTAATGACGGTATGGAATCATGTTCCCTATGGATTTAGACAGAAATGAAAAATGTCTTAATCATATCGTAATTAATACCTTGGAAAACTCACTTTTTTAACCCATTGCCGAGCATGACAATGGTGCACTAAAACCCATTCGTGATTACTAATGCGATAAATAAATTGAAAGAATAAGACAGAAAATTCGAATTAGATGGAGATGGTGGATTTCAAATGCAATTTCATATTAACTTGAAGGAGCAAAAAAATCTGATGAAAGAACGTTTAATTTCCCAGCTAGCTTCGGCTGTCATTGCTCATGTTTCGATCAGATTTGTTTTTTTATCGTTATCGAGGAGAATTTCTACTTTCGTATTGAGACAAGCGGATAGAACTATAAATTGTGAAGACAAGTGGAAATATAACCCAATCTTCATGGTTGACAAGGTTGACTTTTCATGTGAAAAATAATTGTTGGTGGGGAGTATTTTATATATCATTGAGGAAAGGAAAGCATAAGCAGAAGAAATGGGTTAAAGACCCATGCATGCAATGATGCGCTCCACGGGGTTGTGGGCGGGGTTGTGGGGCGTCTTTTTTATTGGAGGGTCATTAACAAATAGGAAAGTTTTTGGGGAGAAAGGCTGCACTTTTAAACACTGAAGGCAAAGTGGAAAATGCCACGTAAGTACACCAAACGAGCCGTAAGAGTCTGATTAATGAAATATCGAGGATAATTTTGGTTTCCATAAATTCCATCTTAACACGGTACAATATCTTTTGAAAAAAGAAAGATGACATATTCTTGTCTGATTATCCACACGCTTAATTTTCCGGAACTTCGGGAAACTTATCGAGAAAAACAGAATGCATCATGTAAAATAGTACGACCTGTGTTGTTGTACCGGATTTCTAAGCGTTCCCCTAAACATACTTTTTACTGATTTCTGTTGGAAGACTTAGCATGAAAGCTCTCTGATTATGCCATTTTACTTACTTCATTGCACATGTTGCACATTGGTCACAAAGGCACTCACAAATGGGCATTGTGCAAAAAGAAAATATTGTCAGAAATGTGAAAGATTAAAAAAAAAATTGGTAGCATCACCTTCCATTGTTCTTACTCAGTCATGCGTGCATTATGAAAATTGAAATGGGGTTAAAATGAAAGAGGGGAAGCATATCTTTTCATCTATGTACATCTCTTGATGAAAAAATACAATGAATTATGGTGGGACACACTGTATAGATTACAATAGTGAGGGGGTGTGAGATGACATGCAGTGGTCACGGTAGTTGCTTTCCAAATGAATTAATTCATTAACCAGCCCTGGTAAGTTGAATTAATAACGTCAAATTACGATAGATTGAACCCATCGAATGCAGCAAATCTTTGTAATTGTCCTATATTTAATACGTTTTAAGTCAAAATTCACCCGTCAGTAATCACTCATCATCATTATTCTGTTACCGGCAAAGCCCAATCGATTACATTAAAAATCCAATAATAGGTAAAAAAAAAGAGCAAAATGTTAAAATTGAAGATGAGAATAAACCTGATTATCTATCGAATAAAGACATCGGATGCAATAGGTACAAGACTGATTTTTATTACCTTTGAGAAAAACGCATTTGTCTATGAAAAAATATATAAAAAAAACCCATTATCTCACGGTCGATTGATGTTGAAAAGTTTTTCTAAAGGCAGGTTCCTACCTGATTATGATATCATTGATCGGTAGTACCTTCTAAAATATAGTTCTTAATGATATACCTTATGTCAACTTCTTGGTGTAAATTATTCACTATTACTAAACTATTATGTGGTCCAGCGCGCCTTGGCGTTCTAAGCTGGGCCCCGGGTTCGATTACCGACGGAGACATTTTTTCGGCCTTACCAAAGTTTTCAAAAGGGAGGATGGCTCTGGGGAACTTTGATTTGAGCTACGCCTACCATTGTTCTCTTATTAATTTCTTTCACAATGTTTAAATGAAATTTCTGATGTTTACTCGTCTCTTTTAAGATCTAATATTAGTATCCATATAACATGTATAATGCAACTTATCTTATGTATTACCCACTCCCATAAGGGATGAAGAGCCATAATGAAGCAGTATATGCTCATTTTAATATTACTGAACAGTAAGCTAACTGATATGATTTTAGTGGACAAGAATGATGAACTCTGAATGTGTATTTCCTTTGACAGTGCGATGCTGGTCTAGGAACTAAGATCCTCTTTGATCAGATCTTCAGAAAACCTCAGAAGTTAATGATTCTTGGCCCAGCATGCTCTACTGCAACTCAAGCTGTCGCTGGTACTGCTCACTACTGGAATCTTGTTACGGTATGAATCAATTATCACTTTTTGGTAAAAAAAGAAGATATATTACAGCCTTTATTCTTTTCTAGATTGTTTCTTATTTCATATTCCTTGAGAAGAAGATAAGTGCAGATAAGTATGGCAGCGACCATTAAACAGCGCGCGTCATCATGATCAAGGAGATTTTGTTTCTCCAATTTGCATTTTTTTACTTTAAAAATGTAAACATTTTATACGCTTGTAGCTTGAATTCTGGAATGACTCGGGTATGAAAACTGGATGATGCTATTGCCAAGACAATGCGTTGGAACTTTGCATGTTATGATTGACAGAGTTCATACAACCTCTCATCCTGTCCAATTTTTCATTCAATTCAAATACACATTTATTTTCTTCAATTTTCACAAAATATCATCACTATAATTTAGACTTAGAAATAAATGAACTTTTAGAGAAGATGATAAAAAATGATCCTATATAAATTATGAACTCGAGGATATACAACATTCTTTCCCGACAATTTTCATCTTATGAGTGTGCGCTGCTATTTCCCCATGAACCGAGCTGTAATCCCGGCTGTAATTAATTTTCAAATCTTCACGGAAATATTTGTGGATGAATATTTGATATATAGTTGGATATTATGTTATCTGAAACATAAGAAAAAAATGTGATGTATAGTAGTTAGGTCACATGTTAACAGAGTGAATTACATATTATTTTCTCTTTTATTGTAACCACGCGATAAAACAGAATGTAATTCATCAATCATCTTGCAAACTAAATGTCCGATGAACAGCGATAGTGTCTATGCTTTTCAATGCTTGGTTACAATGTGTTATTATTTTTGAACCACGCATTGGACTTCAGAATGTAATTCATTAATCATCTTGCAAACTAAATGTCAGATGAACAGCGATAGTGTCTATGCTTTTCAATGCTTGGTTACAATGTGTTATTATTTTTGAACCACGCATTGGACTTCAGTTGGTATAACCATTTCCTATATATCGAATAAATGAACGTTGCTGTTGAAGTTCAATTTGAATTGGAAATCACATGGGATAAGATGCGTCTAGAAACGGAAGTTATTCCTGGGGGAAATCTTTCTTTAACACAAAAATACACGCATAATTAAATATAGGTAACGATTTTCGATTTTCGGTTTCAAGTATTTTATGATAGCTAAGAAAAATTCTTTCATTAGGAAGTTAACACCAATTATGCAAAAAATAAGTCGTAGTAAATGATAGTCTCTATATTGTATACCTTCCATTGCGTGATACTGATTACTCTTGATATCCTGATTTTATTATAGATGTCTTATACAGCTTCATCACCAGCGTTATCCAACAAGGTGGATTATCCAGCCTTCTACCGAACCTATATGCCTGATACATTATTTAACCCAACTCGTATTAGACTTCTAAAAGATTTCGGCTGGACACGAGTGGCAACGCTACACGAAAATCATGAAATATTCTCTCTAGTAAGATGGTATATCATGTTTTATACATGCATACAGAATAAAACCACTGAAGCATAAAACCTGATACATATTGATTCGTCTATATAGAGGTTCATTCTTTGATTATGTTCCTCATGGGATATCAATTAACATGTTCTCCCAAATGAAATTTGAATATGAATCATTTTAGATGTTTAATAGATTGATCAGGAAAACATTGTCTGAGAATGGCAAAAATGAGGATTAAATCAATATTGAAGCATAATATGCACTTGAAGAAGTATTTTGCATATCAAATGATTGATGCTATATTCTACTGGGTTTAATTGGTGGTTTTATTTTGTTCATGTTCAAGCAATAGCTAATGTAAGATTCAGATATGTTCATAACGTGTATTTAAATTGTGTAGATGTTTATCTTCATTCCTTCAATTCTTTAGATGTCTTACGCTTCCGCCTCATCAATCTTGTCGAATAGGAATAAATTTCCATTGTTCTATCGGACCTACATGCCTGATGCGATGTATAACCCTGCTAGAGTAAGGCTTATCAAGGAATATGGATGGACAAGAGTCGCTACTATTCACGAGAATCACGAGTTATTCTCGCTCGTAAGATATTTACCCCATTTTGTGTCTTGGCATGTCACGTGATTTCCGTCCACTAGCCAATAATCTGCACCGCCCAGCATGTTTCTCTTCCTTTAACAACACACTGCACGATTAATTTGTGTTTACGTCTGATTATGCATGTCTCTGGTCATTCATAAAAAGCAAGCTACGTTGAAAAGATATTGGTATTACAAAATCGAACTGTTATTTTTTATTTGAGTAGTATTTGAATAGATTTGAAGCATAGTTTTCTTCAAACGAATAAATTTTCCTGAAAATGTCTGTATTTTTATTTTCGAAAAACACACTAACAATCCTTCGAGTCTCATTCTTAGAAATTCATCAATACTTGACGATTGATTTCATAAGAAATAACCACAAAGTTGACATAGTTGTAATGTCCGTAACGCTAATGTAATATCCGTAACACAACATTAATGGTTAATGGTTTAGACCGATAACAGTTCAGGGGAAAATGTTCGGAAATTATTAAAAAAAAGTTTATAAGAATAAACGGATTTACTTGTCTTGAGAGTGACGCTTTTCTAAGTGAAAATTTTCACCAAAATAATAAATAGGCTTCTAGGTTTATACAAGGGTTGGTCTATAGAAACCTAATAATTTGCTAGATTGCTTCCAGCAAAACAAGCAGTCATATATGCAAACTGGTTTCCAATTATTTTGATTATCTATTCTTAATGTCAAGTTCATAAGATACATCGTTACTTCTTCGTTGAGGAGGAATCAACAATACATTGCCAAAGTTCATTGCCATAATTCACAAGGTGGTTACTAGGCAGATGTCTGCATGTTGAATAGAAAAATTGATATATTCAGAACTGTATTTCAATACGATTCACTGAATGAGAGTGTTTGAAGTACACCTTGAAATAGACGGCACGCTCTATAGCACCTCAAATGGCAGTTTTAGCACCATATTTGTTCGTGCTTGGCATGTCCCAATGATTATACTCGTGATTGTATCACTATGCTCTAAGAAATAGCATCGACCCACCTGTTAATGTCTTCATTTTAAAACCTGTATGCCTATTTAAAAGAAATCACCCTTGACGAAAAAACTTCATGTGATTGTAGTGCTTATTTCAATTCGATATAGAAACAGTTTTGCAATAAGAGTTAAAGCTCATATATGGTCTGGAAAAATACAATCAATTATCAAACATCTTTCGCCTTGCTGTATTTTCATATTATGAAAATATAGCAAGGCGAAGGATGGTTTGTAAAGGTTCCATTAGCCTAATGGTTCTTGGATTTATATCGCAAAAGGTGTGATACCCAATGTGTATTTTTATCATCCATTAAGTTGTATTCTGACGGGACACGTGTAGAATATGTAAACAAATCGATTAACCTAATGGGCAGGTACAATCGGCATCTACGATACAGTTGACAATATGAACAAAAAATAGTAACGTATGTCAAGTAATGATGGGCCGCAAATATAAGGTATATTAATAACGTGCTCAATAAAAAAATAGACTGCATGTAATAACCATGATTAATTAGTTGATGTATTGTACTTTTACGTACGATCTCACGTCTATTGTACAATGCTTTATAGGATATAAGTTGATCTTAGACATATTTTGTGGTTATTGACCAAAATGATCAATTTTTCACCCACAATAAATAATCTGCCCATCGTTCATCAAATAATTAGAGAGTGTAGGTAATGTTTACGAGTGGGATGATAGCTCAGAGCACAATGGTAAGATACTTAATAAAACAACAGGGATTTTTTTTGTACACGAGATGCAAAGAGCACCACACTTTGGGGTTCATTGAATCGAATGACAATGGAATCAAGGAAGGCGGAATCATATAGTGTTCCCACATGTGCAGAAATGATGATTTTGTTGGTATGTGTTCTGTTAAACCTGATTGTTACGAAATGATAACGCATCGACTTGGCATCAAACCACGGTTACCTCATTACGAGACGACGTACCGCTCTACCAACTGAGCTATTGCACCTCCTTAGAGTGACTAGGTGCAAGCCAAGCTATCACCCTTTCAGATTAAACAATGAGCTCCATATTGATGCAGGTATATCAGCTAAAACATAATTATCAAAGCGATCTGCAGGTTGAATATGAATGCTATACAATGGGACAGATTCAAAGGAATAAAAATATCAGCTAAAACATAATTATCAAAGCGATCTGCAGGTTGAATATGAATGCTATACAATGGGACAGATTCAAAGGAATAAAAATATTTGTTGGAAAAAGACAACATTTTCCTTGTAGGACTAGGAGTATGATAATAGGGCAAACAAATAGAAAGAGAGGGGGCTGGAGGGAGATATGCGATTGTGAGTTTGTTACAATTTTTTAAATATATTTTTTGATGTGTTTTTGCCGAATTAATTTCGAACGCATTTTGACATCGTTAAAAATGCATTAGCCTTGGAAATACAACAGAACCTGATGCGAAAGAACGAAAGGTGGATTGGAAATAAAGAAAAAGAAATACACGGAAACTGAAAGCAGAAAATGGAAATAGCTTTAAAATGCCACCAAAAAATAATCCTCCGGAATGGATGTCTGTTAGAATATAAAATGTTTCTTATGGAAATCCACCATAAGTCAGACTAAGTCTTACCTGCAAGAGAAAGATAGGGAGAGAGAAAGAGAGGGATGGGGCGGGGGCGAGAAAGAAAGAGAGGGAACCAGAATAAATTGAAGGATGAGATTATGGGAGTAGTGGAAATGATTTATATGACCATGGAGTTTTGAAGATCTAGAGTGTTGTACGTCCGATCTTAAGACTTAGTTTGGTTTGTTATCAACTGCTTAAAAAACTTTGTTAGGTTTTAATTATTATTTTAGTCGATTTATTTCTTGTAAAGTTTTTAATCACAAATTCATCTTTAATTTAATTCTTGGACTGATTGAAATTAAACCAAATTTACCATATCAAAGTGGTTTATCCAGACCTCGCCATACATTTAAGAAATGCATTGTAAGAAGATAACAAAAATGGATCGCAATTTGTATCCATTCTAACTATCATTTAAATTCATGATTGAATGAGTATTCTCAAAACACGTGATCCACACTAAAACAAATTAACTGTGTTATTATATTTGATATATCTCTAGAATATTCATATTGTTTTATATTAATCATCGCGATTTATATACAATGATTATTTCATTTTCTAGTATGTTACTGTCATTCAATCATAAAGTTGCAAATAAGATTCTTTAAAAAAGGCATGAAAATTATGTTATTCGCTAATTATGCTTTCTGTCAGCCCTTTAAAAAAATCCATTAGACCTATGACAGTTAGAGAGTAATATATTCTTGGTATTTTCTTTTTATGTTTGACGGGTAACGGATAGTTCAGTCAGGTATTCTTGGACACTGCTAACATGTGCACGACTGAAGTTGAAATAGTGGGCTTAGCCACTAAATTTATTAATCGATGTAGATTATGAACGTGATAAATATTATTCTATATTCCAGTATTGGTACACTTATTCATGATTTATACAATCACTCAGGGTAAAAGGGTCCTACTTTCATTTCATTTAAGTGTAACCCGAATTTTCATTGTACCTTTTTGTTTGTTTTATTGCCATCGATGCTTCACCTCTTTTTATCGTCATTATTTTGTTAATCATTGTTTTGTTTCTACACTGTAGTTAGATTTAAATGCAGTGCTTTATAAAAGAAATGTTTGATATCTGTACACAGTAAAAACGCTGTTTAAGATTTTATACAACGCTGTTTACTATATGAACCTTACAGTATTTGTTTAAACGTTTAAACAATCATGTTTAATTTATTGAAAATTAGATATTGAAAATTAAACTCTGTTGCTTAAGATTTAAACAGTTGTTTAAACTGTTTAAACAATTGCTGTAAGGTTCATATATTAAACAGCGTTGTATAACTTTTTTTTACTGTGTAGATATCAAACAATTACATATTAGATACCATTTTAATAAGAAAAACATATTGATAATGTATATACAGATGAGCGGTAGGATGAATTGAAAAACCAGCCCAATAAGTAGCTGTCCGTCCGTTTCATAACATATATATTGTATTATATTGTCTAGATCAATTAATTTTGTCATGAAATTAATTTTAAAATCAAATACACACTATAAAACCAGTCAGAGATTTATCTCCTATAGGGATTTAATTGTTGACAATTCCTCCTATAAGCTCCCCCTTTCCGTTGAAATGTCCTTCACGGTATGTTTTACACTATGCAGTCGATATGATGATATCGCTTTTAGAATTATATTCCAGAAGTTTGAATTTATTTTATTTCTTCTATAGGCAATCGATAATCTTCTTACACTCTTGAGGCAAGCTAACATCACCATCATCACATCGGAAAGCTTCTCAGAAAACCCACGGAATCAAGTAGAAAATCTCAAGGTAAATATTAATCTCTCTCTCCCGCACAATTTTTCTTTTCCTATCTTTTCTTTTATTTTTGTAACACTTCCGTGGTTTCGTCCATTTTCTGTCTCCAAACCAACTGCATTAAATATGTCCTTTCATATTTCAATCTCACAAATCGTCTTTCTATCAGTATCACTCGATAAATTGTGTATGCGTTTGAATATAGGCCTACGAAAAGCTGTCATTGACTGTTCAAATATAGCGATAAACGTCAATAGAATTTGACACACCTTCCTCAAAGATGGCCTCATTTGACCCTGTATAACAAAATAATTTTATCTTCAATTTAACGTGTTAAGGTTATTGCAATGTGGTTTGAACCAATATGTATCAACCTTTATATCTATTATCATGTTCATCTTTCCTCAAAAAGGAGCAACCAGAACATATACTCATTCACACTATTTGGCCAATTCTCATCTTTATTTTCAACTGATATAGCAAGACATCCACACGTGCAGAGTGCAAAATACCCCTCCACTTTAAGAGGAACACACGTTCAAATCCCTTGTAGCCATGGCATCTTTTCCTTCAGTAAGAAATTGATCCGCATTGTGCTGCACTCAACCCAGGTGAGGTAAATGGGTATACCTGGCAGGAATTAATACTTGAAATGCTTGCTCACTGTAAGGCCACCAGGCTAAAGCCAGGGTAATATTATCCGAGTCATTTTTGAAGTGAGTAGAGACGTTCTACCATAATGTGATATGCGCAATGCAAAAACTGTTTAATTAAGACCTTTAAGTACGAATATACCCTCTCCCAAACCCTCCTACCTTGCTCCTATCAACACACAGCGAAATATAACCCTTTACATTCGGTAAAAGAGTATCTCCCCACCTACACCATCATATAAAATTCACTCACATACAGTACAATATATCCCTTCACACTAACAATATCTCCCTCACCCATAACCTCACATTTAATGTACCCACACACAGCACATACACCTACACATTCAGTAAAAAAATCACCTTCCTCGCCCACGCCCTCACACATAATGCACCCACACACAGCACAGTATACCCCTCCACATTTAGCAAAACTATGTCTCCCTCACCCACACCCTCACTGTCACACATAATGCACCCATACACAGCGAAACAAATACCCCTTCACATCCAGTACTGCAATATGTCCCCCACCCACTCCCTCACACATAATGCACCCACACACAGCACAGTATACCCCTCCACATTTAGCAAAACTATATCTCCCACACCCACACCCTCACTGTCACATATAATGCACCCATACACAGCGAAACATATACCCCTTCACATTCATTACTGCAATATATCCTCACCCACTCCCTCACACATAATGCACCCACACACACAGCGAAATATACCTCTTCACATTCAGTATTTCAATATATACCTCACCCACACCCATTCATAATAACACACACTCTGCGCAACCTGAATATTTATTTCCTCTTGAATAGTTTGAGTTACAGACAAAGTGACTTGGCGTCGTCGCAGCAGAATAAATCTGTCGAATTCAGACTGCGTACAAAATCAGGCACAATGTTTTCAATAAATCTACATTTAGGGTTATCAAACATGCAACGATTGGCAGCGGCATGTCACAGTTCATTGTTCATGGTGATAGCATGAGTATCAATATTGATTGAAAAGGGTTTCACATCGCCTTATGTTATCATATAATGAATTTAAATACTCAATTACAAAAATCGATTTTGCAAATTATAAGAAAAGAAACCAGTCGGTATCATACAGCTGAGTGACATTTTGGCGCTGTAACAAAACTATTTTCAACTGACAGAAACTAAATTTTATTGACATACTGTCATGATATCTCTTAGGATGATCCAAGCCTTGCACTACAATCGGTTTCCTGATTTTTCTTAACATGATTAAAATGAGATAACTTTCAATCTAACGAATTTCAAAAGAATCGCTCACAACTTTTCGAAACAAAGTGAAGTGTTATAGAATTTGATATATTAGCGATGATCAGTCGGATAATGATAAGGCTTTTGGCTAATTATTAATACATTATTAGTATTATCTCTGCACGAGGCAGTGACAGAATTCACATACCTTTACAATAAAAATCAGGGTTCATTTTCATAAAACATTGTTATTGATAGTTGGATACATCGTAATGATATAAACTTCTGATATCTAGCTTGTATTTGGCTGGCTGAGATAAAATTTCCTGTAGTTATCGAAAATTTGTTACTGGCGTAATTGATAACAATAGAAACATGTATGGTTTTTTATTTCCTAATACATCTTACTGAGTGATAAAAATGTCACTGCATCTCTTCTTTCATCTATGCAGAATCAAGACGCTAAAATCATCCTTGCAAACATGTATGAGAACATGGCACGAAGAGTTTTCTGTGAGGTAAATCATATTTCTTTTGATAATAGGACGTAATATTCGATATCTAATCCATTTTTATTTCATCAATATAAATTGATTAAAATCAGATATTCGTTAATACATTATTTTTATTCATCTCATATGTAATTGAGATTGAGATTTCTTTTTTTAATTATTTCTCTATAGTAATGTAATGTAAATATATTTCAGCAGGGTATGAATTTTGAATTGTTCTTCTAACATACCAAAAGTAAGTTGGTGGAGGAGAAATAATTTACCTTCATGTTTGTTTTTTAATGATATTCTTTTAATTCAGTATTATCATTTTATGATTATGAACCCCTCTATAGAATAAATCGATCCGATTTTTAATGGTTGGATGAAATGTCGTCAGTAGATTGGGAATCTTGTTAGTGGAATGCAAAAAGGCTTTTCACGATGGTATATGGTAATATGATAATATCCGAGCAAGCACTAATGTCACACATGTTTTTCGAATCAAGATAAGCACAGTTGAACGAGCTCGTTTCCTATGGTTACCGACAAGCATCTTGTAGTATGATTATCTACTGTAAATTGTTTCATTATATTAAGAAAATATAATTCCGAGGTTATGATTACGCGTCTGAAAAGTGTTAACGATATCTGCTTTTGTTTTATAGTTTTGTTACATATTCTGATATTATGAAGCGTTTTATTCAAGCGTAGATGATGTTTTTGTCTATGATTTCATTGGTCTTTTTGTATATCAGGCGTACAAACAAGATTTACACACTTCTATTTTTATTTGTCAGGAGTCACAAATTTTGCCACGATTATTTAATGAATAATTTCATTACGTATAATATTTTGGGTGATTTCTTTTCGTCTTTTTTTTTTTTGTGTGTGTAGGCATACAAACAAGGTTTAACAGGAGAAGGGTATGTATGGTTCTTGATTGGATGGTATAGTGATGGTTGGTATCAAGTCCAGGACCCTGACGTCACATGTACTATATCACAAATGAAAGAAGCTGTAGAAGGATCGTATTACATAGCTACAGAGAGCTTACAGCTTAGTCCAAGCAAAGTACCCGGCATCACTGGACTCGTAAGTCAATATTAATGTTTTTAAAGTTGGTCGTAAGTTATGTTATGACATTTTACATCGCGTAAGTCTATAAATATGTAAAATTCTGTTTTGGCTAGTCAACTGCAATGCCAATATTTTCCTGATTTGCTAACAAACTTTTATTTCGAATGATAAAAGTATCGGTTATACTGTATACAGTTATGGTAATTGGTATAAATACGATATGGTAATGCGTTATGCCACTCAGCATCACTGGCATATAGGAAAGGGACTTGTGACCCTTGACCAAGGGAGAACAGAAGGAAAAAATGATGAATATCATGTCAAAATCTATCGCAAATCTTACGTTCATAAAAGGTCAGATATTTTGCACACTTGAAACTTTTGAATATTATGTTTTGAACGCAATTTTCTGCCCCCATAAAATGTTTAACCCATTACACCACTGCACAACATTATCTAATACGATTGAAAAAAAATATTACATGAAGCTGATTTGTCTTTTCATGAGGCCGCCATCATTATCAAGCCTAATTGCTCACGATGGCGGTCTCCTGCATTCCTCTAAATTATCATTTTGTTAATAACATTTAAAAAATATTTTCATTATTTATGTTTCGACCACAGTATTGTTAGTGTGTTATATATGTATTACCTCTGTATATTTCATATTGTATATCTCTGATGTCATTGTAGAAATCAAATCAAAATAAAAACTTTCAAGTTCATAAAGTCAGGTGTAAAAACAGTTAAATAAAACATCATGTTAAGGACACTTTTTAGAGAAATGATTGTATTAATAAAAAGAGGCATTCTTAGATTTATTGACATGTATATTTTGCAGAGTTGAAAACTGATCATTAGAACCGTAATGTTGGCAGTGTTGTTGAATAACAGGTTAAGGTCTGCAGTTATAAAAAAAAAAAAAAACAGATACGAAAGTAATTGACAATGTTGATTTAATTCAGCTGTATTCCAATTGGCTTTATTAAATAAATCGAGCGTTAGAATTCGAGCTTCCTGGCATTGTCTTCGTAAGTGGTCTCTATTTTTGTAGTTCATTTTAAAATTCATTTGAAGTTCAAGGGGTGAAGTGTACAAAGTCAATTATTTCAATGAAATTTACAATGTGAAATTCTTCGAAACATTGTAAAATTTGTCATATAAATTCAAGTCATCACGTGTAGAAAGGCTTATCGTGGTATGAAGTGTTTAAAGTTAGTCCGAACAATCTCAGTATGTTCTTTACTTCTAATAAGGATCATATCAAAGAAGGTCGATGGAAGTTTAAAAAGGTTTTTTTTTTCTATCTGACTTCAGAGAACATGTTCATTAATTCGGGTGAGGTAATTTACCATGATGTAATTTTTGTGTGATCACTCACAATTGCCAGACGATAGCGCTCAGATGATAGACTGTAATCGTATTAACGTAGGATATCATCTTCTATGGTTGACAATAACCAAATGGAATTTGATCGTTTTGCTGGAATTTGAAAAAAAAATCGCGTTATTCTAAATTACTAACTCTTCTCATTATAACACGTGTCACTCGTTTTCTACGCAGCCATTAAACAAAATGCGTTAGAATATTGTTTTGATACAGATATATGCCGGTTCAGGCGAAGACTTTGACTAACAGGTAATCATTTTACACCTCACGTTTAGTGCCCATTATGAGGTAGATGTAAAGGAAGTCACGATCATAATAACCACCTTTTTTATCGCTCTTTGCGTGTCATTATTTCTCCCCAACGTGTCATAATAGGTGCACGAAACGTATATCACAAACGTTTAGTTCAATACGATACACAGAAAAACATTTATTACGCCGCTTCCTCTTTTTAGATTATCATTTGGGCGATTATTTCACTGGAATTATTGGAAAATACTTGTTTAAGTACTTCCAATAGAGCGTAAAGCATAATTATCTAATCCTCTTGTCCCATTTAATGAGGTAGATATGGGAATTGATAATATCTAACTCGCGTTATTCTCTGGGCCGCATTTACTCTCTAATTCACGGACAAACCTATTATCAAATCCCCTTGGCAGCTAACTATATCAATGGCCTTGTCGTGATAGTGATATACTGAACTTTTGGATTATGATAATTTCTATTCTTAAGAACGTTCCTATATCACTAATTGGATATTCGTTAGTGACCAATTGATCATGATATCTCAGGAATGAGAAACCAAGATAAATCTGACCACATAGAGCATACAAGTGAAATATTCGTTGTAAAGGAGAACCAAGTTAAGCAGTCAATAAAGTGTTAAATGCTATAAAATTGTGGCTGGATTTTGTATCATTCTTTCAGTAAATATAAAGGCGCAAAATCGATCTTCCTAATTAATTATGAAAATAAAATTCTGACCAATGAAAGCAACTATCCTTTTTAATGTTTATAATAACTACAGTGAATGGATAAATACTAATTATTAGAAATACCGAAGAAGAAGGTACTATAGAGTTTATTATAATGGTATGGTGCATGTTACCATAGAGCTGCCATAACAATGGTCCATGGGTTATGTGTATGACTAGGACGTTCTTCTGGATGGCAATGTGAAAATACTCCTGATCACAATGAAAAGTTATGAAAAATCAATATCTTTAAATGTTTGAATAATCATTGAGAGGAATATCTCTCATCCCTCTTACTCCTCATTACTTTGCAGTCTCCTCAAATTATATTTACATTGTGCCATCTAAACTATCCAGGGGTTGCTCTTTTATCTATATATCTTACATCGTATGAAATGAATTATATTAGAATATTCAATAACCATTTCCCTGTAGACTGCCGAGACATACATCAAAGAGACTCTACAGAGATTAGATAGCCCGCGGTACGTCAACTTGAATTACACCTTCAACAATCTAGCACCCTTTGGATACGACGCAACTTGGGCCGTAGCTCTCATGTTAAACCGTTCAGTGGAGGTGATGAAGAATATGACGTTTAGTGATGGTATCCCCAGGAGATTAGAGAACTTTACATATGAGGATGATGAGATGGCTCGACTCTTCTTCAATCTTCTAAATGAGACAGAATTCACTGGTATTACGGTGAGATTGACAATGATTGATTGTGGGTGATAAAGGAATGGTTAGGCGGTAACAGGAAAGAATTAAAGAAGGAAACAAGACAGAAAGAAAGAAAAAAAGAAGGAAGGAAGGAAGGAAGGAAAGAGGGAAAGAAAGAAAGAAAGAAAGAAAGAAAGAGAGGGAGGGAGGGGATGGATGGTGATGTGATATCGTATATGTAGCTATAGCTATGATAAAAGGGCTTGTGTCATGACATCGGGTTGTCGGGTCGGGCAATCGCAGAAAAATGCACCCTAAATTCATAAAAAGGTCGAGGCCCAGTTACCCGATGTTTTGTGAAAGTTATAGAAAAAAATTATCGAATGGTCGTGTAAACTGGACCGAAGTTTCGAGAAATGAGGGGGCCATTTTCTCGAATGGTCGGGTATACACGATTTTCAGACCCGACGCGACTTGGCACAAGCCTTATAAAACCGATGAGATTCTTGGGTAGCAAAAAGAAAGGTCTGATAATTTGTGGAAAAGCTTTCATTTTTGTTAACGATTGGATACCGATTGGTTCAGGAATTACCTTTTCAGTCGAAAACAATTTGTTTCACTGAATGACCATTCTTCCAACTTATGTGACATTAATTGCGGTGTGCCACAAGGAAGCCTTTTGGGACCTCTTCTTTTCATAATATATATTAACGATTTTTGCAGATCATCTGAAATTTTGTCTTTCATAATCTTTGCTGATGACACCAATTTTTTTTTTTCTGATAAAGACCCACACACTCTTGTTCAAACAATCAATCAAGAACTGTCTAAAATACTCGAATGGATTAGAAGTAACAAACTTTCTCTTAATATTGAAAAAACAAAATACATGTTGTATAGTAACACCTTAAATTCATTACCTAATAGTATTAAGTTTGATAATTTTCAATTGGAATGTGTATCGAATATTACATTTTTAGGTGTCACTGTAGATAAACTTTCTTGGAAGTGTCATATTGACAGTATTTACAAAACAATTTCTCGTAATATTGGTGTCATGAATAAATTAAGAATGTTCCTCCCGTCGACTTCCTTACTCACACTCTACTCTTCTTTAGTATTACCATATCTTCACTACGGTCTTCTTACATGGGGAAACACACATACAGCGGCGTAACAGGGGTCGGTGGCCAGGGGGGGCAAGAGCCAAAAATTTCCCGGTCACATCATGGTATGAACAGGCGTAATTGTGTAATGAGGGGACTATTTTGAGAAGGCCGGATATTGCGTATCGGGCAGGATTTATCTTTTTTTTTAAATTGCGAGCGAGCGAAGCGAGCGAGCAAAAATTTTGGCCTTTTTAATTACAAAAATCCAATTTTGTGATAGATTTTGACATGATATCCAATTAATAATATATTTAACTCTTCTCTCTTTAGATTCCTTTTTTGTGGTCTGTACGCCACTGTGAACTGTGGGCGCAGTATAGCACATGTGCTAAAAAGCTGCTTTATATAAGTCCCGAGCGAGCGAAGCGAGCGAGAAAAATCACCTTTTCATGAGAATCTAACTCTGAGCTATTTTTGACATTATATTCAGTAAATAAAATCATATCCTACACTTTTCCTTTGCTTTTCTTTCCTCCTTTTTTGTTCTTGTTTGTAGAACTTTTTGGGGCCATGACCCAACCATTCCATACGCAACCATGCGGTTGGGGTCCGGGGCGGAGCCCCCGGAAATTCTTGATATCAAAGCCATTTAAACCTCGCAGATTGCTGCTATTTTAATCAAATCGCGGGCATATCCAGAATATAGCTTTTACACAACACATTTATTCAACCCAGTTGCGCAAAAGTCGCCAGCGTGCAAAGCGAGCTGAAAAAAAAATTGCCTTTTGAAATTAAATTCTAATTATGTGATAGATTTTCCATTATATTCAGCAAATAACACATTTCATTGTTTCCATTCATCTCATTACACGTTGTCTCCTATAATTTCTTTTATTTCCTCTTGGGTGTGGAACCAAGACCGCCTGTATGCCAGTAATTGAAATTGATTGAACGGGGGGGGGGGGGGGCGTTATATAGCCAATTGAAGGTTATAAATGAAGAGCCCCTACTGCGTGGGGTCTGGGGCAAAGCCCCGGTAGCTTATTTGCACAAAATTTAGCAAGCTTATAGCACAATGTTGTACGCAGTTCATCTTTCTTTCCGCTCTTTAATTTCAATCATCGGCAGCCCGGTCGTGTTATGTTTTTTTTTTCTTGTCCCTTTTCTTTGTTTTCCAATTTAGCTTTTGATTAATTACATTCTATCTTCGTTTCCCGCTATTATTTGCCATTTTGTCATCTTTTAATTTATTTCCCACCGTGTTATTGCATTACATAGGCCTATTTCGGAATGATTTGTACTTTCTCAAATGTTCTTCTTTCGTAGATTTTCCCGCTTTCCTTCCTTTTCCATGAAAAAAAAGGAGTTTTTTCTTCGTTTTCTTTTCCCTTTCCCTTTCCCTTTCCTTTTCCTCCTTTCCTTTTCCCCTTTCCTTCCCCTTTCCCTTTCTTTCTCTCTCCTTTTCTTCTTTTTCCCGTTTTTCTTTTATTTTCCCGGTGAAATCCGCCAGGGGGGCAGCTTGCCCCCCCTGCCCCTACTTAACAGGATTTTATTGCTGCAAAAGAAAGCACTTCGAATTTTTTTTTCTTCTCACATACGTTCCCACACTGATCCTATTTTTTTTCGAAAACAAAATTTTGAAGATCAGTGATCTTTACCTACTCCAGCTTGGCCAATTTATGTACCAATACAATAATAATATGCTTCCTTTTATTTTTCATGACATGTTCTTAAAAAACAGCTCCTCACACAATTACCCTACTAGACGTCGCGATGATCTTCATTTGCCTATGCTTAGAACGCTGTTCGCCCAAAATACATTTATATAAATTGTAGGGGCCAAAATTTTTGGAACTCTCTTCACCCTGATATCCAGTTTTCCCCTTCTCTTAATTCATTTAAAAGAAAATTAAAATTAATTTTGTTGCAGTCTTACAAAACCTTACATTAATTCCTTTACCTCTTTATTTATTTATTGTTTACCTGTTTACAGGTCACCCTCGGTGATTGTGTTAGATTGACTGCACTTCTCTCATTCTCTCTCTCTCTCTCTCTTTACCCATCTCTTTCTCCATTTCTCCCTTCTTCTGATTTTCGCAGTTTGTGCAGCAATGTTTGTTTATTTTTACTCTGTTGTGTTGTGTGTCTTATTTTTTGTTGTTGTTTTGTTTTGTTGTGTCTTCATATCTTTTTTTGTCTCTGCTCACCTTTTAATATTAATTTCCTTTATTATAATTATTTTTTATATCTTTATTTCATTATCTATTTTGTATTGCTGTTTGCTTTTGGCCCATATAGATTTAAGTGTTATACTTTTTTTTCTTCTTGAGTGGTCCACACTTTACAAGCTTTGCTTTTCAGTGGGCCACTCCATTTTTCCAACATATCTAGCATATTGTTATTATCAAATTGGAAATATTATCTTCGTTATCAGGTGTATATTCTTTATATTTGGTTTATTTGAATATTTATGTCATTTATATTTTCTGATGTTATGTTTTATTTATTGTAATTATTGCATTATAAATTTTGTCGGATAATGAATAAATAAATGAATGAATGAATGATAAAAGGGAGAAACGAATGTATATATCCCTTATTTCGTACAAACTGTTTTACGTTCCCAAATGTCATCCATGGAGCGAAAGCATAATCAGATATCTATCGACTATTTGCATCGACATAATTATTTCATTGAGGTTTAATCTCGAAAGTCTACATTTCAATATTTTTATTATTTGTAGGGTCCAGTGAGCTTCAAAAGTGGAGATAGAGTGGGAATAACTCAAATCGAACAACTTCAATGTGAGTATAAACCTCCTATTCTAAATCAATAGGTATGCCGTATCACATTTTAAAAAATGTTGATATGTTATCATTATCCTCATTAGTTTCATTATTTGTTTCAGCGACACAAACCCATTTGAATTAAAGTAACACATTTACAGTTTCATTATGATAGAACCATAGTGTATATTAGGTCTCTCTGTACACTTTGTTTTTGTTTATAATACCTGATAATCACCTCTTTCACCAATTATTTTGTTACGCGTTTAAACGTAACCTTACGGATATCATCGGGCGGATCCAGGATTTTCCAAAGGGGGGGGGGGCACATTTTCCCCAGGAAAAATTTGACCAGCAAGAAAATAAGTCTTCACTTTCAAAGGGGGGGGGGGCTCACTTCTTTTCAATGGCATTTTTACATCACAAATTTTAATTGTGCCTCTCAAAAGGGGGGCTCGGGTCTGCTTTGCCCCCCCCCCCCGATCCGCCAATGGATATCCTAATGAGCCTAAATTTGTTAATTTCGATTTCAGTGGGCTGCAAGAGTAACCACATTCAGATTGACTCTACTTGTCTGACATTGAACACTGACAAGAAGACGTGGTCATTGGCCAGCTCGACATGCAGTCTTGCTGGTGATCGAACCTTGTTTACCCCATCATTGGACGCCGTGGAGGACCTGTTCGACGTCGTTTTGGAAGAGGGTGTGACGACCACCAGATGGTACGATGTCCTTGATCGATACTTGAAGAATTATATTGATGGGTAACGCAGTTGCATAGGAAAATATGGGTTGAACGTTGTATATTTCATTGATCATTTTGAACTTTTTAAGCATAGGAAACCGAGGGAAGGGGGCTGGGATCTTATTTGTGTAAAAAAAAAGAAACATGTCCACATGGTACTAGTTTGTAAAACTAGACACCAAGAGACACCAATTGGCACACGATTATTCGACTCCAGTGAGACTTGTGTATAGTGATCATCCAACAGAAACATAGATTGTGGCCTTTATCGGCAGTTGAATGCTATAGACAAGATAAGTTTCCTCCATAAAAAAAAATCAGCGAAAATCGGTCAAAAGTAACAGTAGTAGTAGTAGTAGTAGTAGCAGCAGTAGTAGTAGTAGTAAAAGTAGTAGTAGTAATAGTAGTAGTAGTAGTAGTGGTGGTAGAAGTAGCAGTAGTAGTAGTAGTAGTAGTAGTAGTAGTAGTAGTAGTAGAAGTAGTAGTAGTAGTAGTAGTAGTAGTAGTAGTAGTAGTAGTAGTAGTAGTAGTAGTAGGAGGAGGAGGATTAGGGAATGGTCATTAAAAACAAAATACAGTGATAGTTGTTTGATTTCACACATGCAGGTACATAGGTCTCTTTGTTGATGCTAATGGTCAGTTTAGCGATGTAAGCGGCTCCTTGAATCAGTCCGAATTAGAAGCTTTTACAGAATCTCTAAGCCCGTGGTCATCATCATCATCGAGTGGCTGTGCGGTCATTGATCTCAATCCAAGTGAAGAGAACAGCAATATCGTCATCGTAGACTGCGATGAGATGTACCCGTACATTTGCTCAGAATCCACTAGTAAGCTACTTGACAATTCTACCATAATTTATCTAAAGTAATATAAGATTGTGACATGTCAGGGAATGGGAGAACAGCCGGGGTAAAACACAGCACAGTCGTTGCTTAGCTATTTTTGACCCCTGTCTGCTTAGTGAAGTAAAATAATTGGCGACAATAATTGATTGTACACACTTCGTGTTGATTATTAAATCAAGCCAAAACGTCCCCGATTCATACATGATTTCACCGTAAAATGCAAGGGCAATCCAAGTTCATATTGTGATTTAAGTGTGCCAATAACGCGAATGGCGTCTTTTACAGAAGGTGATTTAAAAAAAAATATCTCATAGTCAATCGCAAAACATGTCCTTGTATACTATAATCATGAATTTGCATAAAATGTTATTATCAGTTGTGGATCACTATTTTAATAATTCGTATTGTTTCTCATAACTTTACATTTTCCTGTTAATTTTCTTACTCTTCATCTGTCAGAATTTCTCGAGCAAAGATTAGGACTTTATGACACGGCGGGAGATGTATTAGAATGGAATTCAAGAGCTATTGTTTGGCCAGGTAAGACAATTTAGTTAAACCGCTTTCCCATTGATTTCTGGTCCTAAAGGTGCCTTTACTGTAGGATACCAATTTATTCGAGTAGGCTAAAAGACATCTATTGTTATTAATAAACCGTAAAACGCTTTTTACTCTATGAACCTTGTAGTAGTTGTATAACAATTTAAATAACTATGCTTAATTTATTGAGAATTGAATATTAAAGATTAAAGTTTGATGTTTGAGATTTTAGATATCTTTCCCAAAAAGTTTGATGGCAGTGCGTGCAATTACCTTTAGTCGTTGGCTAGCTCATTATCGCTGTTTATTTAATGATGTGCATAATCTATATGTACCTTCATGTATGATCTACGTAATAATAACCTACCTCACTCCTTAGTAGATTATTGTAACCTAATTGAGCACAGTTATCCTACTAGACAGAAGAAAGGCCAACAAGTAAATCTTCCAAGAGTAAAAACAACTCAAGGACAATTTTCACTTTCTTTTCGAGGTAGCGATTTCTGGAATAGAGTACCAGTTGAAATAAAATTGAAGAAATCAATAAAAGATTTTAGGAATTCTCTAAAAAGTTGTTTTCATAATTTCACACCACCAAACATGTAAGTCTACAGTATATGATTATTGCAATTAAGATACTTTTTTTTAATGTTAATGATAACCCTTTACAAGGAGTATATTCGAATTTATTTCTTATCCTTCTTAAATGTGCGTTTTGTAATGTTTGTGAGGCCAGGCTCGACTAACACCTGTGCTAGTTTCTGGCCCATTTACCTTTTTTTTTAAATATACATGTATGTGTAACTGTTACGCAATTTGTTTCATAACCTGTAAACATGTGAATATTTTTGGTAAATAAATAATCAAATCAAACACTTGTTTAAATCGTTTAAACAACTGCTGTAGGTTTCATATTGTAAACAATGTTGTATGTTATTTTTGTTCACCGTTTGTTTTTATAAGAGAATAATATTGCTCCGAGAAAATGGCTCAATTTTCTGGTAATTATGTTACCATGGTTAAATACTACAATATCATGAGAGAACATACATACTTTCGAAAGGTGTAATGGTAAAAAGTGAGGGCCAGGTACAAAGTAGGTACACAGACTTCAAAAAGAATTTTATAGACCATGTAAAATTGCCCAAATACAAACTTCTTTTCATGAAATATTCTTAAAAAATATACTGACTAAATTTCTGGCACAGTAACACAAAGCCACATTTATACGAATACATTATACTGGTATGAAATATTCTAGGAAAATGCTACAAGTATTATTTGACTGGTCGTGCTTAAAAGGACTTGTATGCCTAATTCCCATTCGCAGTTTGAAATGAAAACTGACCGAGTTGGCTTTTATGCACCCTCTCCCCTTCTATCTTCTTTTCCCGCTAATTTTTTCTTCTCAAAATATCTTTGCCTCTCTCCTCAACCAAGTCCTATAATTTAACACAAAATACAATTATATTTTTTCGGAAATTTTAATCAATCAATGAATGTATTATTTATTTATTCAAATTTTCATTTATTCATTTGTATATATGTTCATTTACCTATCCATTAATTTATTTATTTATGTATTAGTTTCTTTTTTTGTTTGATGCTATCATTTAGGTACCGGTGAACCTCCATTAGATAGAACCCCTGAGGTTAACATCGTAATCGTGAATGTCTACGAGGGGATTGATACATATCTTTATATCATCATGTGTATACTGGCTAGTATTGGCATTCTCTTCGCTATCTTCTTTCTCGTTTTCAACGTTAAATACCGTAACCAAAAGTAAGAAAATTATATTACTAATTCTTTAACATAATGCAACGATAGTAAAAAAATATAATCTTTGTCATTATTGATAATGATTAGAGCTGACATTTTATAAATTTCTTGTTATTTTTCTAAAATCGTTCTTGGGTTTCTTCAGATAAGTCACACACACCGTATTGAACATCGTAAAATATTATTCATTTTTTTTATTTAAGTGACGTCCCGAGAGAAACGAAATGTGTGGTGTATTTCTTAAGGTCTCATGACTAACACAAGGCCTCTAAACATCTAACGACTGGTCTACGATCTAATTGGAACAAATCGCATTTTACTTTTGAAAATATGAACGAAAAGCTTCTTTTTATTTGAGGTTCAAATTAACTATAAGAATACTAAAATAACGATTTTTTTGTAATGGCAAAGTCTTATTTTAGAATAAATGCCAAATCAACGTTTGCTACGTTTTATTTCAAAATCGGGTCGCAGATAATTGCAAGTTATCTACGTAAGTGATGCTAAGTCCTAGTGTATGTTCTAATTGCATACGGACCAATATAAAACCCAAGGCGCTCCGTTATATTTATTTTTCTTGTCTTTTATCACATTTGGTACTTGGTGACCTATCGCATTCTCATTTATATCCAGTCATTATCATTTTCATTTCATTCAGATTTGTAAAATTATCAAGTCCTAACTTGAACAATCTCATTATCCTGGGTAGTGTCATGGTGTATTCATGGATCTTCCTTTACGGACTTGATGGAAATTTAGTAGGGTCTCAAACACATCAAGCTGTGTGCCAGGTCAGTAAAAAAAACATCTTGCCATATTAATCTTATTCCCACGAGTAAATTTAAATAGGAAAAGTGTAAAGTGCGCGTTAAATTCACTCCGAGTTTAAAAGACGGGGATTCCATTTCGTCTCGGAATTTTTTTACTTGAGTTTCAAGTATCAAATTAGTTTTTGTCAAAGTAACTCGGATAAATTACTTTCGCTCGAAGTGGAAGTGACTCCGAAATTACCCCCATTGCAAGTTTAATTTTACTATGTAGCAATAGCGATTACTGGAATGTAAAAAAAAACATTCTTAAGATTTGGTTGAAAATAATGATTTTGACCAAGAGTGTTACAAAAGAGATGAATACAAATAAGACATAAAACCATCAGGTTATTCGCAAAGATTGGCAATGGATTTCACACATTATAATTTTGATATAATTTGAATGAAACATGCACACATCCTCGACCTCGTGCAACGCCTTTACACCCTCACGCACAAGGAAAACAAATCATAAAACTATATACTTTTCATGTTGTCTTATTCTCATGTCTTCAGCTTCGTAACTGGGTGCTGTCTATCGGGTTTGTGATAGCTTTTGGAGCAATGTTCAGCAAGACTTGGAGGGTCCATCGTGTGGCTACTTTTAAGATCATGCCAAGGAAACGGGTAAATCTACAACTTTTTTCAGTCATGATGTTTAAACCAGAAAATGGGTAGTCTTTATTGGCAAGACCATAAAGATAAAAGAAATTCGAAGTCTATTTTTTTTATCAGAAAGGTTCACATAAAAAAGGTGTTGATAATATCAGTTATCACAAAGTCAAACACATATTTTAAGTTACCATCGCCACCTTTGCTAATTCTTAAATGACCACTTTATTATAAAGCATACAATCTTTTCTATTTGTTTCCCATTCACGGGAGCAAGTTAATCCTTACGATGCTTCTTCAGGAAAAAATATTCATTTAATAATTTGTAAATGAAACCATTGTATTCTTCATTGTCTTGTTTGAAGTAGAGTTGTTAACTTATCTCTGAAATTTTGTTTCAGGCAATTCGTGATACACAGCTATACCTTATCATCCTCTTCCTCGTCGCCGTGGACTTCGTAATCCTACTTGTCTGGCAGATCGTTGATCCTATGGTCCTTCAAATCAGGGATTTGTTTCTGATGGTGAGAAAGTCACTATGAATAATGAAGATGTCGCGCAGAGAATGTAAATAGAAATGTGATAGCTTTTTAGTTTGGGCAGTAAAATGAAACTTTTCTGCTTTTTTTTTTAACAAAAAGGTTTATGAAAAAACAGCTATAAGCATGATAAGAATTTTTAAAAATGTTTCAATAAACATTTTTTTTACCCTGCCGTTGTACTTTTCTTAGATAATACATTTTGTTGTTACAGTAATGTTTTTATACTATAATAGGACCCCATTGGAAATAAGCCTCTCGGCTTAATTTCATTGGTCATCCTGTCAAGGTATTCTTCCATTTATTGTTTCATATATCTTATGATATTCTTGACGAATAAAATCAATCAATTAATCAGGATAATCATATTCAAGTGGGAACAATTCTAAATTTCAAGTCATCCATTATATTTTCTTCTTTCTACGTGTTGAGATGACTTTTATATCCAACACTTGACCACATAGAATGTCTTGAATTATGAAGTAAAAACAGAAGATATCAGATCTATGACACTAATAAAAACGATGATCTTGAATGAAAGGGTTATAAAAAGGTAAAAAAGATTATTTAATGTCAGCTTACCCTTCTAAAAAGTGGTAGGAAAAACCTAGTCCTTGAAATTCTGAAAAAGTAAGTCTTTAGTCCAAGGCATTATGATTTGTGGGTTAATAAATAACGTCGTTTTTTATTTTGAATGTATTTCCATAGAACGATCCGGATGATGAATTTGTAATGTTGCAGCCCTATGTCAAGTATTGTCATTCTACCTACCAGACATACTGGCTTGTTGTTATGTACATCTATAAAGGAATCCTTCTTCTATTTGGTACATTCCTTGCCTGGGAAACAAGAAAGGTAGGTCTGCGTCAAGCGAAGAGAAATCAAAGACAGATCTTTGTTAGTGGACGTCACATTGTCATATTTTAAACTACCATACAACAAAATGATACACTGTTTTTTTTGTGTGTGTCTTTTTTTTTTTAGCTGTTACGCAGGTTATCTTTTCCTCAGATACGTTTGTTTTAGTATATACTTAACTGTTTTCCTAACCCAGAGAGCTCCAGCCCGCGAACGGGCCGGAGCTCTCTGTGTTACTGTTTTCCCTGTTATACAAAATAATATTGTTTGATACTGTCACTTATCAACAGCATCCGCACATATTAGGCAAAGCTTTTATTTTCTTGGCAAGCTATACCAACCGATTTTATTTGTATCATTAAAATCAGATCCTATACATATTGAATAATTTGATTGTGTTTTTACATCAGGTGAAGATACCAGCGTTAAACGACAGTAAACTAATCGGCATTAGCGTCTACAATGTGTTCATACTCTGCGCGATAGGAGTGGGTGTCAGCTATGCCTTACGAACAGAACCAGCTGCTCTCTTCATCTTTCTTACCTTCGTCGTGTTATTCTGTACCACAATCACACTTGGTGTCGTCTTCGTACCAAAGGTAACCTTTCTTTTATGGTGCTATCCTGTACCACAATCACGCTAGATTTTATCCCGGGATGTAATCTTCGTATCAAAGGTTACCCTTCTTTCGTGGTGTCATCCATTACAACAATCACGCTAGGTCTTGTCTTTGTTTAAGGCAACCTTTCTTTTGTGGTGTTATCCTGTACCACACAGTCACGCTAGGTGTCGCCTTTGTACCAAAGGTGACCCTTCTTTCGTGGTGTTATCCTATACCACAATTACGCTAAATGTTATTTTCGTACCAAAGATAACCCTTCGTTCGTGGTGTTATTCTGTACCCCAAACAGTTTATAGTGTCGTCATCGTAAATCATTCTATTCAGTGTCACAATCACCTTGGGTGCGAAAAATGTTACCCCTATTTTCTGGTGTTATTATTTTGATGCCACAAACGATATGAGTTTGTGTCAGTTCATCATATACCAACGGCATATTTCATGGAGAGTTTTTTTTTCTGTAACAATCACACTTGGTTTCGTCTTTGTGCCAAAAGGTAACCTATTTGTCATGACATTATTATTTACAATTATACTGGATACCGTCTCTTACCAAAAGTAAGCCTTATTGTCTTGTGTTATTTTCTTCTTCAATCCACAGAGTGTCATCTTCCTATCACATTTTTATTTTATTTCGTGACGTAATTCTTCTCCACTCTCACACACATCGTCTCTCTGAACCAATAATAACACCCCTTCCTCACAAGATGTCTTCTAACCTAAGAATGATAATGATATATTCGTGCTATCTTTAGAACAAATAATACATTTCAAAAACAAAACATGACAGCTTAAGAGTTAGAGACAAAAATATCATGTTTGATATTATTCTTTGGAAGAAACGACCAAGCAATGTTTAGATTATCAGATCTAATCTAAGACTCTGTAAACGTATAAAAGAGATATGGTTCAACCCACCCTCTGATTTTTGAAAACCCCCATGCGTATTTATTAACCATGTGATTATGGACACAAAACGTGAAATATAAATCTATATTATTTATTATTGAAATTTGTGTAGCATTAATGTGTAGCATTATTTTGTCTATAAGGGAAACGAAATTACATCATTAAATCACTGGATGATGATTGATAGATGCAATAATCTAGCATGAAGTCCATTTTTATTTTGAGTACCAGTTTTCAGTAGTTTGTTTATGACCTAATCGTCTGCTGTCCTGAATTTCGTTTCCATATGTATACAAAATCTTGTTCCATTTCTCTTCGTATCAGATAATTACAGTGTACAAGGATCCACTAGGTGAGAATGCTACGGGTAAAAAGAATCGAACCAGTGGATTAGAAACCATTGACATGAGATCATCTACATGTATTGACAATGCACCAGAGCCATCAATAGTGTCTTCTACTGGACCATATAAAGATACTCAGAAATTACAAGAAAAGGTCGATATGGTAAGAAGGTGATCTTGTGTTTTATAGTTGTGCAATGTTGAACATTATTTAAATCTTTTCTGATGTTTAGTTAATCCATGGAGAGCTCCATGATCATACCCTATCACAACGACCCCCTCATTACTGGTAGTGTTCCTTGATAATTGATAATTCTCTTGGCATGCCGTTTAAGTTTTTTTTATAGGGAAATTAGATTTGAACAATATATCACTTAATGTATTCTAAATATCCATTCAAACAAACATGAGGGAAAATGATGTTCTCCAAGGTGTCATTTTTTAAAAGATTTGTTGTCCTAGCAAGTTTTCACGTCATAGATCTCAAATTATTTTTCATTAGACGGTTCTAATCTTTTAGATATGAAAATAATACAGTCAACAGTTACTCGGTTCTGTGTCTATATCAGAGTGGCACTAACCGCAAATTTTCCTCTCCAAATTTGACAAAGGACAGTTCCGTCACCTCTTCCAATGACATCGAGAAATACATTATACATTATTATGATAATGTGTAAAACTTCTTCTCCTCGTCTCTGCCTGACTCTTCATTATTATCACGTTCTCTTTCCCCCAAAGCTGGAAAAGCAGTTACAAGGTACGAAGGATCTGAATGCCATCTTAAAGGATACTGATGATAACATGTGTGGCTTATGGTGCTGCGGTCTCTCTTGCGGCTGTTCTTACAGACATGGCTGTTTTTATTCAGATGAAGATGATGACTCTCTTCCTAGATATACCATCAAACAAGAAGAGAGTTCATCAGGTGTTTTCACCGGGAACCCCAAACCCAGAGGGCAGACCAAACCTACTATGTCTGCTGATGACCAAGCGCAGGTCGCGGTGGAATCCAATGCCGTTGATGTGCAAGTTGGTATAGAAAACGGTGGCTATGTTTCAACGAGTAAAGACGCAAATGACAAGGAGACACCTCCCTCGCCTGTCTTGGGTAGCAAAGATTTGTCAAAGACAGTATCTGATGCTGCGGAAGCCTCCCCTAATAACATGTCTACGTGGCAGTCATCGTCGGATTTATTTGGACTGCCCTGTGGTGAGGGTTCAGTGGAAGCTTCCAATGTAAGAGTTATAGCAGAGGATGATACGCCCTGTAGCGATGGTGAAGATGAATGTTGACTACTCTCTACTCATGTACATGAATGCACAATCGTGTTCTTGACACACTATTACAGACGGAGTCTGTCAAAAAGAATTGTATTTTACACAGGAAACTCAAATCTGCAGGATATTGATGATCTTGACTTGTTCAGTAGACTTAAGTTATAACAGATGTAAGAACTGCCGAAAACCAAAGCACACCTGCACTTTGTGAACTATTGATGAATTTTTGTATAACATTTACATGTTTTTATATGCAAATTTAAGCATCGACTCCCCTATAGAAACTTCAGGCCATTGAAAACTTTACGCTTCCCATTTGAAAAACGGAGAACATCGTCCAGACGTGTGGGTCTGTCAGGTTTTTTTCATTGGGGGGGGGGGGGTTCGAACGGTGTGTTCCTTTTAGTTTTGTTGTAACGTATGGTTGTTAAATATAATTATTATCACTTTCACTATTAGTCAAGAAAGGTTACATTTACTTTTTAACATATAGGTGAAAAGACGAAACTCTACGCCTTAACATACATGGAGGTTTATTGTGGTATCGAAAAGAATGCATCTGTATTTCAAATTCTGTACCTATTTATTATCTTATGCTGCTCTAAAGAAAAGGATCTCGTTTGAGATGTATATGCTATACAGGGTATATTTTATTTCCTATTTTTATAACCTGAAATTCAACAAAAGCTGTGATGATTTAAAAAAAAAAAATTGTAATGTCGATTGTCGCTAAACTTAAAACTTAGGTTTTAATGTTGAGTTTAAAATATGCATATTTTTTCGAAACCTCGTGCAGTATTTAAATGCAAGAAAGATGCTGATGCTTTTGATATAGTCAATGATTCTACGCAAGTATATGGGAAAGATGTGCCTTATGATAGGGTATATTTTTTTAGTATAAAAATTCATATTTGGTGTTGGCTAGTATCAACTTTAAAAAAAAAGCATTCAAAAAAATATACTGGAAAGGGGGATAAGTCATGTGCAATGTAACTGTTTGAAAATTGCAAAGCAAGAACTCACATCACCAGAGTTTGTATGACATCACCACCTTATCTTCGATCAGTACTTAAAGCTTCATTGTATACTATAACTCTTTCGTTTATAGAAGTTCATCGTTTCATGACTATTCTTTCAATAATTATTCATTTCGTAAGCCAGCAAGAACACTAAGAAGCGGAGCTTGTGAAGAGCATAACGCCGAAATGACTTGCCTTGTTCTAATCGTATTCATTATATTAGTATCAACAGACATTTTAAGTTTGAATTATGCTTGTAATAAAATTGCATGTAAAACTTTCGAAATGTTTATGTACGAAATGTTAAATGGCTGGAATTTTACGTATCTTTGGATTTCGTGTTTTTCTTAACCATCTGCAAACATGTAACAAGCAAGATTACAAACATGAGAACAAAATAGAGGGGGATCTTAAGGGGTTTTAACTCTTACCCATGAATGTATTAACTGTAAAAAAAAAATGGATCCTTGATGACTCCCCCTTTTTTTGCTTCATTTTTTTCGGCGACAATATCGCCAAGCACTCCTTCCCTGAAAACCAACAAAATAGACGAGTATTCTTGTCCCGCGCAATATCAAATGATCAGCCTCTGAAATAAAATTTCATAATAATCATTTTCCATAGTAATAGCAATTATCTATAACAGGGTATTTATGTAAATAGTTTGTGCACAACATTTTTTACCAAGGTGTATACATTGGTGTGTTGTTATATTGGTGTTCGGTCTTTTCTTTATTTTCAAACATTCTTGCCAGATGATTTTGATGCCTCTTTGGGGAAATTGTGGCAGTATTGTGTGAACATGTGTGATAACACGGAGCTGCACTTAATACTTGTTGGTGTATGTAAATTAAGATGTACTCGCACCAAAAAAATGCTGTTTGTATACCACCATTCCTGAAGATATTTATATTAATTGTATTTTATAATAAAATCGCCTTTGCAAAATTCATATGTTGCGTGCTTGTTTTGTTATAGCATAGCAATCAAGATGAAAGGGAAATGGATGAATGAAGAGAGAAGGGGGGAGAATGTGAGGCTAATTCTGAAAAACGTTATCTATAAAAACATGAGGAAATGGATGAGTATAAAAGAGGGGAAACAGAACTGAGATTGTGCTTGCGACATATATATGCTTTGCAGAAAGGATTCAGTGGAAATTATTGAACAAAAAAAGAAAAATAATTGGAAAATATGAGAGATATATGCCTAATGAGGAGTGGAAACTGAGGAGGGACACATCGCTTCCTTGGACATTGGTTATTGAGGCCGAAGTATCCCACTCCCTCCACTTTGTGATATTATTTTCACTAAGTATCCATTATTGAAATAATACTTTTTTGTATTTGAAATCATTAACGAATGCAGAAGAAAGTGAAGCGAAACAAACAAACCACATTTCTCTTAACCGATATCCCCTCATTATCATCCTCAAAATAAAAAACATTTACACATCTCTGAGCTCAATAATCTTAATACATATACAAGAAAATAATCATCGAAAATTGTTTTTTATTACACACAATTATTATTCGTAAGCATGTACTCTGCATATTTTGTTATTTCAATTTCATGCATTTTTACATCATGTTCCATATACATATTGATGGCAGCTTGCCATTGATCAAAACTCAGCTTCCGAAGGGTAGATAGCTCTGGGGAACCTTGATTTAAGCTACTTAAAGCCCCTTTCACAATTGACGTACGACCACTTGCGACCTTTTGGTCGTGCGACAGGCTGCAACAGGCATCAATCGCCAGTCATCTCATAATATCGCACATAGGCTTTCACAGTTGCAACAGCTGTCGTACAACAAAAACAACCAGTAAAACCCGTTGCACGAGTAAGTCGATTATGATCCTATTGTGCTCGTGCGATCACATGCGAGTGTTGCACGAGGGATTGCGAGGGGAACGGTCGCACACAACGGTAGTGCAATGTTGTAAGCCGTTGCGATCGGTCTTGCAACAGTCTTATGGCACATCATATTATCGCACCCAGTCGCAAGACAGGTCTCTGTACATGTAGGTCGCTAGCACATGTGCAAGTGTTGTACGACCTCCAGTCGAGTAAATGCGACTACTTAGTTGTGCCACCTCTCGCACCAAGTCGTGCAACGTTGAACAACACTCCCACGATGATCGCCCGACCGATGGTACGACCCCGGATACGAGCTGATGCGAGTGAATCGGTCGTATTTGATCGCGTTCGGATTTTGAACATGTTCAAAGTTCAGATGTGACCAGTCACGACCACCTCGAGTTCGTGCGACCGTCTACAACGACTGCGAGTGCTCGCAAGTCACCAAGAGATCGATCGTGCAACAGCAGAAAAAAACTGTTGCAGGCGGTCGTAAACTGGTCGGATGTCAATTGTGAAAGGGGCTGTACGGTCGCATACATGCGAATGCAACGGTAGTGGAATGTTGTAAGCCGTAATTTCGATCGGTCTTGCAACAGTCTTATATTATCGCAACCAGTCGCAAGACTGGTCTCTGTAGGTATCTAGCGCATGTGCAAGTGTTGTACGACCTCCAGTCGACTAAATGCGACTATACGTAGTTGTGTCACCTCTCGCACCAAGTCGTACAACGTTGAACAACACTCACACGATGATCGTCCGACCGATGGTACGACCTGATGCGAGTAAACCAATCGTATTTGATCGCGTTTGGATTTTGAACATGTTCAGATTCAGATGCGACCAGTCACGACCACCTCCGACCACCTCAAATTCGTGCGTTCGTCTACAACCACTGCGAGTGCTCGCAAGACACCAAGAGATCGATCGTGCAACAACAAGAAAAATCTGTTGCAGGCGGTCGTAAACAGGTCGTACGTCAATTGTGAAAGGGGCTTTAGCTACGCCTACCATTGTTCTCTCTTCATTCATTGCTTTGACAACATATCTAAATAGAAAAAAAAGTTGCGAAAGCTGTTGTACATGTACAATTTCTCATATAGATCGACATTCGTTATAGTAGTTTATGAGACACAGTATAATGAGCTATATCCTTTTTTCAAATAAAGATACATTATGATAAACAAATCTTCATACAAATATTAAGTTATTTCTATTATTCTTAGATTATCAATACGTCTTGTACATGAGAAAAACTAATGACAAATACTTCTAAATAATGGCCAAATTGCTTTTGTAATGCACACAAATCAGGTTGATAAAAAGTAGCATCATACGACATTTAATGTACCCTTAACCTTACATGTACCCTTAACCTTACATGAAAAATTGCCTCGTATTTTCATCCACAGCAAAAAGAGCCCCGCCGGGGTAATTTGACACGAAGGAAAGACGAACTAAAGATGATGCATTTTATTTATTATTGAAATACTTTTTCAAAGACCTAACTTTGATACTGTTTTTTTTTCTCCTTCCCCTTTTTTGCACCACTTCAATGATTTTCGAAAGCGGTCGGCCATGCCTTTCCTCCTGTGTACCACTGCCCCTGCAGCTCCGCCCTGGCAAGAGCATTATTTCTTGTGGCAAGTTATCATGGCAAAATCCTGCATTTTTTATTGATGAATAGTATCATCTGATCATTGTCAAAGACTTCGAACAATGACACTGTCACATGGTGCGCATATAATTCAGAACAAGGATAACGAACACATGCCATTTACGATCTCCACAAATAAAAAAATCCTAGTATCCAAATCAACCACATACACAATGGTGACATAGTTCTGTATTATCAGTTCTTACTTTTTCCGTTCCACACGTACTTATTAATTTTTTATCAACCTAATTCCATATCGCCACTCATTTATGTTTCTTGCTACTTTTGCAAGGTCGAATGGAGGCCAATCTTTATTGTGTATATTGACTGGCTGTTTTATTTATTTATTTATTTGTTTTATCCATATAAAATATATACCTTGTTTGTATATTTGCGTTTTTTGTCAATTTATATGTCATGTTTTTTACCTTGTACTGGCATTTGTAATTCAGCCTTTGGCTGCAACGAATGTTTTTTGATGTACCAATAAAGACCATTATTATCATTTAACTAGTTGTCAGATATTATGTGCGCACATTTACAAATTTTCATAAGTCAACGATAAAAGTATAAATTTGGGATTTAGGGTATAGAACAATCCCATCAGATTAAATTAAACACGCGAGTTACTCGTAATTCCTCGCCACACTACAATTTCTAATTGATAATTTTCTTTCTGAATAAAATTATCTGCCATAAGATTTATTATGAGTAGTGGACCTGTACTGTCCACATGTCTCACTTCAATTGACGATCCTCTCCAATTCTCAATCCTCTTACAAACATGGATGCGGATCAGAAATATCTATGTCAGATTCCATGCGGAGAGTCAATATAACTGCTTTGTTAGTCCCAAAATCCGGGCCCAAAATACATTATAATCAGACCAAAATCAATCTGTAACGTTTTTACTGGCTTTGTAATACATCTTGGCTAATACAATAACGTTTTGGGATAATGTCATAACTTAACAAAATTTTTCATTGGCTTCGTTATCACTCTCAAAATTGTGAAGTAGTTTATTCCTCAAACAGATTCATTGTTCATCAGTTTAATTTGGATTGACACAGCTCACCATAAATGGGATGAGTGTCCTCATCACGACGCCATTTTGGTTGGAATGTCCAATTGCTTGACCAAACTTCATTGACATTTGGAGGACATAATGAGGCACAAACAGAGTGATATAAACTATATGTTTTCCTTGAATTAAACAATAGTCATGATAGTTATAAGTCATTACTTCTTTTATACCGCAACTGAATACAAAAAACTACCTACAAAAAAATCTTCTTTGATAGATTTCCAAAACATCTTATTGCCACATTTACTACTTTTCACAGAGCAAAATGCTCAATTAAACTTCTACAAAATACGTCAATTTATAAAGTCACATGAACAATGTAACAATCATCACTCACCGATGGTAGTGTAGGGTATGGGCTTGGAAACTACAAGTATAAAGAAGACCTTTCAAAGGAAAGTACCATCTTCTTGTTTTCGAAAATAAATCAGAAAATAAACCAGCCATCTCTCATGTCTCTTGGCTTGAGTCGGCTATCTGCACCTCTGCACACCAAGACAGAGTCGGACAGGCGCGTAGCCAGGGGGGGGGGGGCGGTGGGGGCGGTCGCCCCCCCCAAAAAAAAAGTCCCCTAAAAGAAAAAAAAAGAAGAGAAAAAATAGGGGAGAAAATGAAAAGCGAATGGAGGAAAGGGAAGAAGGGTAGCTTTGTGGGTTTTTTCTTTTTATTCTTTATTTTTTTCTCAAAAGAGAAACTCCTTCACTCTTGCTCTAAATTTATATATGAATTTTGCTTCTGCGCTGCGCGCGGTTCAATGACAATATTGCAGTTCTCCATTGTTTCCTCCTCAGCTACATGTGTTTTTTGCCAGTTAAAGTTCAAATGTATACATTACGACATGGAATTACCTCAGCTATATGTGTTTTTTGCCAGTTAAAGTTCAAATTTATACATTAGGACATGGAATTAGTGTAAGGTTAGGCCGAAGTATACGAAGTTATTATTTTTTTTATTGATCGCGCAACTTCTGGTCGGGTCGGCTCCGGGCGGTAAAATCTTTATATCAATTTCTGCCGTCACCTCCATATAGGCAACTTCTCCTGCTTTTCAGCTCATTACTAAACAACCATAATTTTGAGGCAAACATGCTCCTAATTTAAAAAGAGGAAGGTATAAAATTCGCGTCGTATTAAATAAAAAAGTACAATATTTTTTATCAAATTCTATTAAACTTCATGTCATTTCCCTGCATATTCATCTTCTGTCCTTTTTTGCGCCCTCAGTTTGAAATTTTGAATGACACTTAAGTTTCTTTATCATTCAAAATGAAGCGCTTCAGGATAAGTCAAAGAAATTATACATCATCCTTTTTTATATAATTTCAATAAATCACAGAAGTTTCAAGTTTTTGCGCACTATTTTCCTTGTAATGAAGTTCAATAATCTTAGAAAATCAATTGAATTAGAGCCGATGGGGTATTAGAGCTATCTGCATTTGATGAAACGTCCGCCCTTTGAAATTTCAGAGTTTCGTTGCTCTGCGCGGGGAGGAATATTTTCCTCTCGGCATATATACTTCTTCTCCTCTGTTTTGGGAGTTAAAGATATGCACTGTCGCTAAATTGTTTGTAATCAAATCTGATCTTTCCAAGGAAAGTATTCAATATATCTTAGAGAATACCCTTTTCTCGGGACCCTTTTCTTTGCAAAAAATTGATAAAACGCTTTAGCTTCCGCGCTTCGTGCGGTGTTATTATTATTTTAATTTCCGCCATTTTTGTGTTCCTTTTTTGTGCGTTCACAATCACTTTTGAAAACAAGGTTCAAAATCACAATAAAGTCAACTGAATTGGAGCTGATATAGGTACTAGAGACAAGAGAGACGGCTCCTTTTCATTTTAATTTATGAAACACCGAAAGCTTCGCGCTTCTGCACCCACCCCTAGGGAGCGCGCTTCGCGGGCATTCAGTTTACCGCCCCCTCCAAAATGAAATGCTGGCTACGCGGTTGGAGTCGGAGGGTGTGTCTTCTTACCACTATCCTAGTACAGCAGCAACTAGTACACACATATGCTTATACAAATGAGTTGCACCAACAAATGTTCAGGTTCAATAACAAGTGTTAATGCCATGCTACATGTACTTTCTTTTCATTGTTAGGCATAAATCATTACACACAATACAACTAGCACTGGGCATCTGAAATGATCACTCAACCATCAATGACACATTCTCCTCTCCCCTCACTTCCCCCTCTCCCCCTCCCTTTTCCCCTTTCTTTCTCTCTCTCTCCCCCTCTCTCTCTATTTGCCTCTATTTATTTTTCTCTCTCAACCTTTTATGCTTCAAACTGCACGCCCCAGTTTATGCTGGATTTTTTGTGCAAAGAAATATTGATAAATTACTTGAATTTTCCAAACGTGACAGACACAAACCTCAGGTTATGATTTTTTGAATTGATATATTTTACTAGAGATTGAAACCAAGTTGGTGATGCGAATTTCGATATACAGACAAAAGCAAGGATACAGTGAACTAATTAATACTATTTTGAAACCACATCAAAAGTTATCAAATATATAATGCACTGGTTCTATTGTACTATGATACCATTAATATTCATCACGCGCGGCTTATCTTTTACAATGATAAGAAACATTAATGAGATCTTATATGAGTGATCTGTTTATTATATCAGTGTTAAGAAGTCCGTACACAGTTATATTTACACTTTAAACCCTCTGTGTAAACAGTTCAACTAATGTAGTTTAGGGTCGTAGTTCAAGCGAGAATATTTATTTATATATCTATTTATTTATATATTTATTTATGTTTTCTTTAGACAGGGTGGTCTCTTCAGTATACATAAAAACTCATTTATGAGGGAGCCCTGTACATATAAAAATACATTTAACAATCATGAAACAGTGAACATTGAAAGTAATAAAATAAAATAAATTAGAAGAAAAGCTACATGCTATATTATCCACCATTGTCGATAATGATTATGTTCTGCCTTCTCTTGAATCCCCTCCCCATGTCCCCTGCTCTCCTTTATCAGATCTCACTGTCATATCAAGAAAATGTATTAATTTGAACCCCATTCAATTTATATATCTCGCCAAAGGAAAATGAACGTCGATATTTTCGTTCCACATGAGCGACATTTGTGAGCATCAGATGATGAAGTCCTTTTCCCTTTGTTATTCGAGATTCTAACAACGAATTGACTTCGATTTGTCTTCCGCATGTGAATGGGTCATGCCCTGAGGGGTACGGATCATCAAAACACCACCACGCAGTTAACTTCGATCGCACTCCAACTCTCTATACACTCATTCACCGTTAACTACCAATACCACTCCATTAGACGTGTATCTTTTATTTGGCGCGATCAGCTTTTTTAAAATAAATTTCTACCACTTACTCTGTTCGCCATGTTTATAACTGTACGCTATGGAGGTAGGTACTTCAACCATATTCTCTGTTTTGTTATCATGTAGATGAATATTTTGCTCTTTGCATCATGTATAGGATATTGCCTTTCTATCGGATTTACATGTATACACTTCTATTCAGGGAAAATGTTTAGTACACAGGATTACTGGAGCGTGTGGATATAGTGCGTGCATACCAGTGTCTCTTCGACGTTGCTAGGCACGCGTTATACCAGTTTTTATATCAGTACTTCGTATAGTGCTCAAACGTTTGGCGGAATATTGTACATAACGTATATTATTTAGCCTGCTGGATGTGAATCCATGCTATTCGTGTTTTTATGTTATAAGTCGGTTTCACCATGATCGCACACAGATACGTTCCTAATCAATATACCTGTTGATGGTTACAAAGCAACCTGCTACAATGACTACTTAATTTTGTATAGGCTATGTATCATTATGCATTACAATTACTATAATTATATATGTGAATGATGTGTTGAAAATTGTACATGTATGTAATTATGACAATAGATATGTTAATCAAAAAGAAAACACAACTTATACACTAAAAGTTAAAACAACCAAATGAAAATTTTCAATTTCATATGTAGGTAGTTCTCTGTGGAACGATTTACCCATTGGTATTTAAAACAAAGCCATCTGTGTTTTCTTTCACAAGAGCACTTGAAGAGTTCCTATTAAATGAATGAATGAATGAATGAATGGATGAATGAATGAATGGCGAGCAACTTAAGATTAAATGTATTTATAGTCGTCAATCCACTCTTACTATACTATAACATAAATTTCATTTGTATCATAGTTTAATGTCAATAGTATATTCAACTTTAATTATGTGAGTACAAAGTGTATATTTCATTAATCTTATTTTTTTTCAGCAAGACAAATATATTGTATTTGAGCATTTAAAGGTACCAGACCCGACTAGCATTCATGCTATTTTAAGGTTCATATTATCTTGTAAGCTATTATATTTCATTAAACTTCTTTGATGTACGGTTTTTATGCTGTAATTTTTTTTAAATAATAAATTCAAATTCAAGTTTAAGTTTTAAAAATGCAGTATTTTCATGCATTCTCAAATATCAATCACATCTTGCATCATTAATTTTTAGTTCAATTGCTTGGTGTTTTTGCTAGAAGAACGTGTAATTAAAATAATGTACTAGGTGTTTGTTATCCCCGGATTTGTTATATGCATGTAATGGAGGCCCACGTCATTTGTAGAGATTTATCGCATTTAGTTTTGCAACACAATTTGCACACATTATTACTAGCTAGAAAATTATTTTGTTCACTAAGCATGCCAATGACTGCATATTCTTGATACAACATGTATTTATATCAATATTTATCACTTACCTAAATACTTACCTGCCATGATTACCAGGTTATAGTATTCATAAAATAAATCCATGGTTATTGAACCTTTTGTTTATGAAAACCCATAGCATAACTTTTGCAAAGATCCAATAATTTCCTAGTGTTGATGAACCATTATAAATGTGGGAAAGTTTCATGGAGCATGTTCCATTGGTGTAGTTCAGAGACCACAATACTATGACAAATATGATATTTTTGGCAGGTGCACAGTAAGGATGTTGTCATGGCAACATCATACACTATGAAGCCAAATATCTATCTATATATACATTATATAGTCATGAGGTTCAATTTTATGACAAATTGTCCATCAAAATGACCAGATTTCTATCATAGTAACACATTTATACATTACTTCTTATTTGACGAGGTTGTAATGTTTTTTTTTTTTTAGATACAACGTTGTAAGTGTACCCTTGGATCATTTTGATCGTCATAATATTGAAAGTTATTGTATGGCATTGAAAATTGAAAGAAGAGTTTGTTACAAGAATTTGAATAGTGTGCAAATCCGTCACGATATATAGAACTATTGAAATGTATATTTTCTGACAGCTTTATTTCCGAATATACATCATGATAAAGAGCAACTTTAAATGGAAAGGAAGTGGAAATTGAATATCGAGAGAGGGAGAGAGAGAGAGAGAGAGAGAGTGAGAGAGAGAGAGAGAGAGAGAAAGGTATGGAAATATAGGGGAATGCAAGTGAGAGTGCAGCGTGCCGAACTCCTCAGATCGGATTTGTACGAAGCCCCAAACCGGACATTTTTGACATCCAAAAAAAAAAAAAAATTATCACGTACGTACGCAGTATTATTACGTACGTACGTAATATTATTACGTACGTACGCAGTATTATTACGTACGTACGTGATAATTATTACGTACGTACGTGATAATTATTACGTACGTACGCAGTATTATTACGTACGTACGCAGTATTATTACGTACGTACGTGATAATTATTACGTACGTACGCAGTATTATCACGTACGTACGCAGTATTATTACGTACGTACGTGATAATTATTACGTACGTACGCAGTATTATTACGTACGTACGCAGTATTATTACGTACGTACGTGATAATTATTACGTACGTACGCAGTATTATCACGTACGTACGCAGTATTATTACGTACGTACGTGATAATTATTACGTACGTACGCAGTATTATCACGTACGTACGCAGTATTTATTACGTACGTACGTAATGTTATCTCCCAAAAGGTCATACATGAAATCTGATCACGCGCGCTAGCGCGAAGCCCGCAGGCTTTAAATTTTTATGTGGGCCTACAATAGGCCTTCTGCTTTGATTGTTCCCGCATAGAATTTCCCTTTAAATACCAGCCTCTTCAAATAGTTTTTCTTTTTTTTAAACACCTATACATCTTCACTTAATTTACATCAATTAATACCATATCATATTCAAATTTAAGCAGAGAACGAAGCAATTTCAAAAGGGTGGTAAAATAATAGGGGCTCATCCCAGTGTCGCGTGTGGGTACATTTTTGAAAAAAACTGTCTCGCCAAAACACTAACATAATAGGCCTTTAATTGTCCTTTCCCCAATGTGTTTCTAGCAGTTTCTGAAAGGAATGGTTTAATTGAAAACACAGCCTGATGACGAGAACAAATGAAATGGTTATCATATGAATATTGTGGGTTATATAGCAGGGACCTGGGAACTCGCGGGGGTGCTGGGGGTGCTGAAGCACCCCCAAAATTTTTCCTGGGGGTGCTGCGTGTATTATTTTCCATAGGCAGCACCCCCACGAAATCAGGTTCCCTTTGTATTTTTTATATATGTTATAATGTACATATTATCACATCCGACAATCGCAAATCATACAACGTCTTTCACATATTCCAATAACATCCCTCCTATAACATGTAACGCGACTCAATCAAGCTCCGGCACGCCGATACAGACGTAGTCGCGCGCGATACGTGATAACCATTATAGTTTACACACTACCATGACTACTCGATAGCAGGGAGGGACAAGGGTGTGGTTGCATGACTTGAAACTTGGGGTTTTATGTCGAATCAAGTGTGGGCGAGCCCGACAGCCCGTGTTTTGTATAAAGAATTACAATTCAGACAATAAAAATCAAATTTCAGTCTTTTTCGCCCTGCCCCATGGCCCTGGGAAGCGGGGGTGCTGGGGGTGAAGCACCCCAAAATGTGGGGGTGCTGCATGTGTTATTTTCCATAGGCAACACCTCCTGGAAATCTAGTGGTAAGTTGATGAATGACAGAAATGTAATGAAAATGAACGACGTTTTGTAGACCCCCACCCCCTTAAGAATTTTCCGACACAGTACTTAAAATAGTGTTTAAATTCACCCTTTTTCAAATCGGAATTTCAAATATTTTCTGCTCGTGCTTCGCGCTCGCATTATTGATTTTTATAATAAAAACAAAGTATTTATATACAACGCCCAGATACTAAAGGGCTAACTCTAAACACGCGCACGCATGTTTATTCAGATACGCAGCTTGTTTTGGGGCTACTCCGGGCTGAAAATATTTATATCAAATACAATTTTATGAAAATCTGATAACAAATAGTTAAGTTATTTAATTCTAAAGTTTAGCAATAGTTTATGAAAATGGTGATATGCATGTCGTCATGAATATTAAATAGGTAATAATACTGCGTACGTACGTGATAATACTGCGTACGTACGTAATAATTATCACGTACGTACGTAATAATACTGCGTACGTACGTAATAATACTGCGTACGTACGTAATAATACTGCGTACGTACGTAATAATTATCACGTACGTACGTAATAATTATCACGTACGTACGTAATAATTATCACGTACGTACGCAATAATACTGCGTACGTACGTAATAATTATCACGTACGTACGTAATAATACTACGTACGTACGTGATAATTTTTTTTTTTTGGTTGTCAAAAATGTCCGGTTTGGGGCTTCGTAGATTTGATCAATGCGGGTTAAAAAAAATCTTTTGTATTAGCATGATCGCTTTCCAGTTGAAACAAAAAGTGATTTTATTTTTTTAACGTTTCCTTTTGAGTTTAAATCATGAGCATATATCACTACTTGGGGGTCTTAAGATGGCGATTGTTTGAGGAGATAAAGAACGCTAGACAAATAATACAATGGAAAGTGTTTTGGAGAAGCTGACGATCTATTTTGTGGAGGGACAATAGAATGCAAACATTATGTCAGAAATAGATCGACAGGTTTCCATTATGTTGCACATGAGTTATTGAGTTTTGTACAAGAGGGTATTCTGTTTCTCTTCGTGCATATTATGATGTGGTTATGTGTGCAGGGGTTCATGATTTGAGATTTTGAGTTCACTACAGACAGACAAGGTAGATTGGTCTAATGGACCTGTCTAGAACTTTTATATACCTAAAGCAAATCCAATTGTTCTCCTTGTTGTCATGACAACCACATGCATGCATATTAAAACAGACGTCATGGGCAAGTTAAGGATAGAATCTGCTTTTTTTTGCATATCAGAAGCAGTTAAATGTTGTTTGTTATCTGTATGAGCGCATCAATAATGGTATTTAATCCAATAATGCGCCAATTTAATCTTATTGTCTGCTTTCTTAGAATCATTTTCAAGATTTTGAATTATTTAAACATAATTTGGTCAAGAACAAATATCTATGTGCTGTATATCGATACTTTAAAAATCGGTTTATGTATTAAAACCCTTGTTACATTATTGAATTCGAATTTGGTTGGAAGATTGAAAGAAAGGGCGAGGAAATACGAAAGAATGGTAAGGTAGTAGTTTAATCACAAACTCGGAGCAGATGACAGGTCTGCAACCCCTCTGCAACAAAACATACTTGTCTTCATCAAAGTTCAGAGAAAAAAGATAGTCAGGTCACACATGTTATCAACTATCTCGAATTTCGTTATAAATTATGTAATCAATACTTATTTCGTCATGATACTTCGAATCAACAATAAGAGAAGGACGAAAGGACACATTGTTTCATTCGAATTGAAGTATACTTTATGCACCCTTTTCATCCAGATCTGTCGATTATCATGCATTTTTGTTTGGCTATGTTCTGAGCTGCAAAGAGAGAGAGAGAGAGAACAGAAAACAATAATGTCAAAACTTCTTGTTTTCTTGATTTTATATGATATTTTAAATAATCTTTAGTGTACCAGCGTGAATGAAATATACCGCAAAGCTAAAAGAAAGGAATGAAAAGGAAGGGCAAACTTCCCAAGGTTGAACATGAAATGTTTTTCCTTTTGCAGATGACAAGAGTGAACTGTTCAATCCCAATTGCCGAAACGTTATTTTATTGGACAATATCAGAGAAAGATGTAATTGCGACGAAGATGGTACGTTGATATTTTCTCCTTTTGTTTCTTCTCCTCCTTCTTTTCCCTTCCTCATTCTCTTCTTCCCTCCTCCTCTTCCTTCTTCTTCTTTTTTTTTTGATTATCATCTTTCTCATCCAATTGGTCTCCTTCCCTCTTCTTCCGTCCCCCTTTTTTCCTTCTTCTCCTCTTACTTCTCCTTCTCCTCCTCCTCTCCTTCCTCCTCTTCTTCTCCTCCTCCTCCCTCTTCTTCTTCTTTTCCTCCTCCTCCTTCTTCTTCTTCTTCGTCTTCAACTTCTTCATCTTCTTCTTTTCTTCTCCTTCTGCTTCTCCTCCTCACTGTCCTTTTCACTTCGTTCCTGCATCCTTCTATTTTACGTAAGTAATGTAACATATCCTTCTAAGCTATACTCTCAAAATGAACATTAATAAAATATGTATTAAAAGAATAGAAAAATTGAGAGTTTATATTGAAGAAAGAGATCGTGTCTAGATTAGATGCATTCGACGTTAAAGGACACGTCCACCCCAACAAAATGTTGATTTGAATAAAAAGAGAAAAATCAAACAAGCATAACATTGAAAATTTCATCAAAATCGGATGTAAAATAAGAAAGTTATGACATTTTAAAGTTTCGTTTAATTTCACAAAACAGTTCTATGCACATCCTGGTCGGTATGCAAATGAGGAGACTGATGACGTCATCCACTCACTATTTCTTATGTATTTTATTGTATGAAATATGAAAATATTCTAATTTTCTCCTCATTGTCAAGTGAAACGACGATTATTTCCTCCATGAACATGTGAAATTAGCATTGTTTAATAATATATGGTTCAGTCAAGTTGGTCCTTATTGTCAAATCTGTAAAAAATGAAATATTGTATAATTCAAACAATAAAAAACAAAAGAAAAAGTGAGTGAGGAACATCATCGACTCTCATCTATTTGCATGTCACTGAGTTGTGCATATCACTGTTTTGTGAAAAATAAGCGAAATTTTAAAAATTCGTAACTTTCTTATTTTACATCCGATTTTGATGAAATTTTCAGCGATATGCTAGTTTGATTTTTCTCTACTTATTCAAATCAATGTTTTCCTGGTGTGGACTTGACCTTTAAAGTGATGGACACGGTTACTATTATTGTCGGAAGTCTTGTGAAATCATAAGGCAATTTATTACTTGTTTTCTTCTTCTTTAGACGTGATTGATCTGTCAGATGAGAATGGATCTGTTGCTAATTTACCAGGTCACCTTGATGATTATGGCAAGAACTTCCTTTCTGACAGGGGATCCTTTATACTCGTCAGAGTAGAACGTAAATATATCTTCTTTATATAGAGAAATTAGAAAGAAATGTATAGTCGTATTAACTTCAACTTGTCACATATTCCTGTTTGGGTATACAGTATTGGCGTTGTAGAAGAAGGTTGTTGGATGAAATGAATATTATTCTGCTTACTGGTAATTATGAAAATAATTTGTATGTATGATCATAATATTTCTTGACAAGCTCTGAAGATTAATATGTGGTGCTTTTATTTTGTGTATAGTAAACTAGGATATATATTTAAATACTGTAAACACACCATGTGTTAACTCAATATTAATTGAACTTTGAATGTACTGGCTGGAAACTAGAAGGTTTTGCTTTGAATATTTGTAGCGAAAATCAGTAAACGTCCTTCACCTGTAACATGAATATATATTAATATGTTGCAAAGAGACAGAATTGATTTATCATTTAACGAATTTGAAATTCTGTTTATGACAGGATCGTAATACTGTTGTTCTCGATCCACAGCAGAGTGGAACATGTTGGTACCAATGTTGTATTTATTTATATAATAGGTTGAGGGTTAAATGAAAGGAATGTGAGAACCCCAAAAACTAAACGTCAATCAACCATAATGATCTTTGTTTTCTGTTTGGATCATTAACTGTTTGATTGTCATTAATTTTCGTAAAGTTCTTTCGTGTCCAATCGTTTATTTTCCCCACGATGATCAAAAATAGATGTTCATGTCAAAATGCGAATGTGAATGTCATTTATTTTTAATAATTGCCCCCCCCCCGTATGCTTAGGAGATGGCGACGAAGGTGATGATGATCGCATTACATATATCCCACTCTTACAAGGAGTTGATGATGATAAAGATTTTCTATGTGAGTACATGTACCTCTCAGTAATTTATGTCATTCCAAGAGTTAGTACTATGGATCCATTATTCAATTCAACTTGTTATAATGAAAATCATCCTTTCAGCTAATATTAAAATGTTATTTATTTACATTTCCTTTCCCTTTTATATATATATATCTATATAAAAGGGAAATATAGATATAAATATATGTTCATTTATATATTCGCACTCGTAACATAACTAAAGATATTGCTACAGTGTAATAGGTATATCACAATAGCGGTTTTCTTAAGTTTATGCACTTTTATAAAATCATGATAGACAATCTTCTACAAACGTAATGCTGCATGACAGAGAAATTCACAAATGTATATTCTTTGTTATTATTATATTTTTTTATATCATACTTACCAAATTTGGATTTGTCACCATAAATTTGGGGTATAGTTAGAATATAGGCTTTCAGAGTTTCATATCCTGGTTCCTCTGACTCTTGTTTCAAAGATGTATGCATCACTGAGTAGTGTTAAACAGTTGTCATGATCTGTTTGTTCACTCTAAATCAGCACGATTAAATCCTAAACCAACGAAGGGTGGACCCGGAGGAAAAGGAAGACGGAAGGGTGATCGAGCAGGATCACCCTCATCAGCGAAGGGTGACAGAAGAAAAGGACGCCAGAAACAAGAACCGAGCAGACGAAGCGGTGGTACAGGATCAAGAAATACACCATCAAAACGATGACATCACAATGGAACTTTCCTTGCTGCCGATTATCTCAATTGCAATTTGGAGTTCTCCAGTGTTTATTGGACGTCATGGACGATGTATATAGGGGTTGCCCTTTATTAAAAAAGGAGGACTTTTGTCTTGGTATGGGTTGCTTAATTGCAGTGTCTTGCTTTTCTAGGACAACTATGTGGCCTTGCCCTTGTCTTTGACCTCAGTCCTCTAGACCTTGGATTCAGAAGTCTGAAGTCTTTGGTAGTCTGACCTTGCAACAACACTGCTGAATTGGTGAGAGTATCACCGTTTCTTTCAGGACAAGCAGCTAAATACTTACTGCAGCAGAAATGTGTTTGCAATAAGTGCAAGGCTATTTATAGAAAATATGTAATCATAACATGAACAATAAAATGAAACATGTTATGAAATGTTTGAAAGCCTGAGTAATAAGGATTGATATTTTCAGTCTGTCCGTGACATTGATCATTGTATGGATTCTCAATATGAAATTATTTAGGAGCAACCATGAACCAAATTTCAGAAATTTTGAACAGTAATGCCCTGCACAATGAAACATGATATCAAAATTAATGAATTACAATTTTACAGGCCTTCAATTATTTTCAAAATTAGTCAAATGTCTGACAACCGATCAGACCCTTCATGATTCTAGGTAAAGCACAAACAATTGTGGATTAAAAAGGTAATTTTATTGTATTTAATAAAAGCAATGGTCATAGATGCCAGAACACGAATAGAGTTGGCCATTTTGTACACAGAAAATTCTTTTCTACTCGGCTGAAAATAGGTTTGTCAGCCCTGAAGTCAGGCTTAAGTTTGAATCCCATTATCCATATGACAGTGCTCATATCGGTTACATCACTAAAGCGAGATACATGACTGTGCAAAAGGGGGCGGGGTCATAAACACATCATTTTGTAAACTTTTTATTCATGATGGTGAAGGGCAGTTTTTTTGTCTAGAAGTTTTTGGTAATTTGCTGTCTGGGAATATACAGGGATAATGCTAAATTCAACATATGTCTATGAATTAGAAGAAAAAGGGATCCTCTAATCATATTAGTTTAAGAATAGGTTTATAGACATATGAAGAACATGAAACGTCTTTTTAATGGACTTAAATACTTGTTAGATGAGCTTCTTACTGTCACTAAAACACATTTGCCAAAATATCTATCATCACAATGAACATCACAAACATCCAATTCTATGTTGAAGTATCTCAACTCTGGAATAGATCTTTGGCACACACTTTAGAATTCTACTTGGATGTTGAAAATGTTGATTTATTGAAGTGAACTATATAAATGATTTGGCTGTGTGCGAGTGAATATACTCTACTGTATCAACTCATAAAATCCGTCCATGTTTGTTTAGCAAGAAGACTGTGGTTCACCAAATTTCATACATCTTATTGTATAAAAATTTAAATATATGCTCATATTTTGTAATGTAGGTGCTGCTATGTGTCACAATAAATGATATACTCTTGACAAATTTATAGTGAAAGACTCATAATTTATTGAAGTGTTTGCTTCCTACAGTACTATATATCTATACAGAGAACAAGAATATTCACAACGTACCAGATTATTAGATATCTTATATTACAAAATGAATAACACAATGCACATCAGTAATTGGTATTATCTGAACTGTTAAGATCATATAAATCACTATATCAAATACATATCATATCAGATCATATTCAGTCTGTTCAAAGCACAAAGATAGGAAAGCTTTTTTCAAACTACATGGAAACCGGTCTGATTTTGATAGCTACATTCAAACTGATGTTAGAGTTTACTTTTAAATCTAATGTTTATGTCATTAAGTCATTCCCATAGATAAGGATTCTCAACGTATGAAGAGATTTTATAAATCTTTAAGATTCAAACCAGGGAATATGTGAATATATGAGCAAGTACGCTTATAAAGTGAATAATGAATGCACCTTCTTTGACGGGGTAAATTCAGCTAAGTCTGCATGGTTTATACCACTGGTTTTTTCAATAGATATGCATCTATTCTTTGTAGAACGAGCCCCTGGTGGGTGTTTCATAAAGCTGTTCGTAAGTTAAGAGCAACTTTAAGAACGACTGGTGATCATTTCTTGTGGTAAATGGTATATTCATTGGCGACGGTTTAGCGCGTAAGAAAGGATCACCAGTCGTTCTTAAAGACGCTCTTAACTTACGAACAGCTTTATGAAACGGCCCCCTGGTGTTCCTATGAAAGTTTGATAGATATAGTTCAAATCTTAACCATCTTTGGGAATTCTAGCTCATGACTCATCTGGTGCGCTTGAGCTGTGCTGGCAATGGCAGAACTCCTCTTTAGACTCACTCAGAGTCAGTGTGGCATTATTTTAAATATAAATGATAAAAGTAGTACCATAGTGCATGACCTTTACCATTGAAATGACATTCCATAATCCCAGAAATATAACATTGCAGTTACTTGACAGACATTAGTTTGGCTGTTCTGTATAGATGCACTTTATACCTAGTATTGGGGGATCAAGGTGATGGAAAGACAACTGAATATACATGTATAAAAATAAAAATTGAAATGCCTCAATAATCCTCTAATGATTTTGCATATCAACATTCTGCGATATCTTGTCTATGCATGATACTTCCAATACAAAAAAGTGATTATATACATGACCCTATCAGATGGCTGTACTTGAAAGACTAATGAAATAGAATCATGAAATATAACACGTACCGAGACGTAATTCATGCTCTGTATTCAGCATTGTTATGAACCTATAAACTCTTACATGCCCTCAAGAGGTAAGGTATCCAATGGCAATAGGCGCAATAAAAAATAAAACCAAAAGTGAAGTTTCAGCTTCTGCAGTATAATACACAATACTCCTACACATAACCTCAAGGGCAAATGCCCTTTAAAAACTGAACTATACATAGTCCATTATCCATCTGTGAAAATTTGAAACTAAATAAAAAAAAATTCTCATAAATCAATCATAAAGAAGTCTTTGGACACCATCTACATAATAAATAATTTAGTCACCAATCTTCAGACAAAAGAACATGCAGTTTATGACAGCTTGATTCCACAAACAGATATCCAATTTCCTGTGAGTGGTTAGGGGGATTCAGAAGGTAATATGTATTTTAAGAAGACTTCTATCAAGGTAGGAGGGATGGAGACACTTAAATAATTGATTTTACAACTACTACACACTCAATTCCACTTCTATGGTGTTTCTCATCAAAGTCTATTCTGCAACTGGACAAGGGTTGGTGATGCAATGTTTCAAGCCCGGGGGGGGGGGGGGGGGGGGGGGGTCACTCTCCACATGGCCTGCTACGCACCCGCGTCCAGAAAAAGCGTCGAAAAGGGTCCCGTTTCAGGCACTCGGGCGGCGTCGACGTCTTTGGCAAAAAGGGTTGCATTTCAGCACCATTCGCTCGTAAATCGCCGATAAGGGTAGCCTTTTCTTTCTCTCTTCACGCCGTTTAGGGTTGCTAATTTGGTTATGCCATTTAGGGGTGAAAATTTGAGGAGACCCGGGAGCAGACCTAAGCTATAAACACCATGAAAGGCGATTTACAAAACAATCCTCCCACACGCCGGCGCGGCCAGCGCAGCACTCGAGAGTTACCCCTGTACAGTTCTAGTCTATTAGTGCTAGTGTCTTACATCTAGCTCTATACTAGGCAGCATGCGTAACCCACATGCACACGGTCCACAGGTATCACATTAATCGATTTTGATGTTTACGCCACTTAGGGTATCAAATTAGGGGATTTCCCTGTTCACGCCACTTAGGGTGGCTTTTCTCATGGGTTACGCCGTTTAGGGTTGCAAATTTACATGTCATTATGCCGTTTATGGTGCATTTCTGAGGTTGTCGGACACGGGTGGGTAGCAGTCCATGTGGAGAGTGACCCCCCCCCCCCCCCCCCGGGGTTCAAGCAGGGGACACAATTCTGGTTTATCATAAAGTAGAAATTTGCATAAAATTTGAAAGCTCACACATGTTCAAGGTTTTAATGGGGGATACTTAAATTAGAATTTTGGTTGAATCAAACAATTTTGAAGCAGAGTTTTTGTGGACTTAGCATTCAAAACCCAACTTAAGAGAGTATGATAAAGAGATTTCAGGCACATCTAGTTTTATGAGGGCTTTATTACATGCATAGTATATGCAGTCTTGTCACGTAACATACTTTAACTTGAGAATTATGTACTATAAGTACGAAGAACTGTATGCCATCACTGATGTCTGAGTTCATCCCCTCAGTTGATTTTTCCGTGAAGAGTGCTATTAGGATAATCATCAGTCATTTACATTTTTCTTTCATCAATTATTGCCCAAATATTTGACAGGTAACTGAAGGTTCCCCTGACAAGCAGCCTGATTTAAGTACAATCAGTGTGATTAACAAAGCTAAAAATATTAAAGTACAGGTAAAACTATAGCTTTAGGTGGAAGATTTGAATGTATACAAATGTATGTTTCCCTGCAGTTAACAAACCATTTTCATATGCTGAATACAGTATCAGGGATCACTATTTTGTTAAATAGCTATTCCAATTTATAATTTTTACAATTTCTCAATAAGCCTGAACACAAATGAACATCTTGAGAAAAGATGACACATTCTTAATCACATGGGAATACAAGGACATGATTTTAAGATATATATCAAAATTATGAAAATATATCTGGGGTTGAAATTAAAAGACAAAAATGATATGGCACAATCCTATTTTCATGCATTTGGAGTCAATGATATTTCTATATCATGGTGAAAAGGGTATTTGGTTTTGGTATAAACAGCTGTTAAATATCTTAAATGAAACAAAAATATCTATAGCTTCCATTACTTGATAAATTTAAAATATCACTCATTAGAAACAGGACTCCTAATTATTGAAAGCACATGCAAGGGTTACCAATACATATGCTGAAAAGCACAATATAAATATGTGAATACAGACAAAAGAGCAAAAAATAATTTCAGAAGAGCGGTAAACCGACATTGATTTTAGAGTATAATACAAGTCTTTGATTGATTAACACGCCCACCATGACTAGAATGAGGTCTCTTAGGTCCATCATCAATGTGCTTCTTTGGTTCCTTGAGAGAGGTAAATGAGAATGACCTTGCCCCTCCTCCTGCTGCTCCATGATCACCCCCTCCTCTGGTTTCAGGGTAGTCATCGCTACCAAACGATTGTAGCTTATGACGATCTGCATCAGCTATGGCTTTCTTCAGTGCATTTGGATCACTGCTCTCATTAATCGTCTTGTTTCCTTTCTGATGGGTCATAAAAAGAGAGATAATTTTTTCTTTTTAATCATTCTGATTGTCATTTTTTTCCAAACAGAGTCAATTACATCTAAGAATCAACCTGCTTGGATAGTGGGTGTAACATAAAGAGATGTAATTAATGATAACATTCTTTTGTAACATTTTAGTAAAGACCAATGTGCGATCAATCTTATCTACGATTTTACAGGGCTGTAATGTCTTGAATGGGTAATAATTGACATAGAAGTGAATATCAATTTCCAAAAGATTTCTCACCTGAGCGTCTGAATAGAGCATCTTAGCTCCCTTTCCTTCAACCACCCTGATCTCTTTACCATTGTAACCCTTGTCCTTGAGAGTCAATGTCTTCTCTTCAATTTGTTCTATGGCCCAATCAAAGTCTCCACTTGTCTCTGCAAAACAAGAATTATTTGTTCAAGAATTATGTTTTAAGATACAGTTTAAAAGTAGAGGCTTCACAGTACACAACGATTCTTAATTAGGTAGGTATTTGATCCTGAAAAAAACCAGAGGAAATTCTGGAAAAACAAACTATTATATACTCAATGGCCTGAATTCACAAAAGCAGTTTAAATCAAGAGGGGTGCAATACCATGGACTCTGTAATTTGTGTGTATAATTCAGTGCTTACAATGAGAAACGTCCAATACTAAATACATAAGTGTTGCAAAAGGCGCTTAAATTATGCCAATGTAATGAAAGAACACTTGGCCTTTTATATGGCTTAACTTTGAGCAATTACTAATTTTGTAGCAAGATCATTTGGCACACGATATGAGTACATCTATACAGATGCATGGTAGTCATTTGATTGGATTCTGGTAATGTTACTTCAACTGGTTCCCATCTTTTATCTGAAATTCAGGCCCAATCAAGGGTGTCTATTAATATTGGCAAAGATTGATATTAAGCACAACATTATATCTGTGAATAACTCACCGATCTTATGCAAGACAAGTTTCTGCCACTCCTTCTGAAGGCTTCCTTCTGGAGGCCATTTGAAGGATTCTAAGATGAAGGGTAATACTGGTTTGGATCTCTTCTGGGCTAGCTCCAGGACCTGGCCCATGTGTGAGGTCTCACTAATCTCTGGGCCCATACAGCATATCACAGACGTACAGGAAGAAATATGATCATCAATCAGTTGAGAAATGTTAGAGCTGTTGATTTTGTCTTCAGGAAGGAGTCTTGTTACAAAACCCTTTGCATCTAGTCTGTATGCAATAAATGAAAATAAAAAAAACAGTAATGCACACATGGATATAATCAGTAAACCGTAGTCATGCAATGTTTTTTTCCAATGATAATATTTAAAAAATCTACTCAAATTAAACACTAGCATACATGGGGAGGGGGGAGGAAGCGTTCAAACTTGACAACTGATAACAAAAATCCACACACTGATATTCATAATGCATATAGCATTTTCATTTATTTGATAAAATAGCAATGCTTCCTACTCTTAATTGTTCCTGAATCTATTACTGTATTATTTGTACTTTTCTCTTTCTTTCTTTCACTGCACCTTGGGCACTCTGCCGAGTGGACTTGGCGCATTACAAATCACATATATTATTATTATTATTATGGGCATAAGTGCCGTGCCAGGAATGGAATCTCCCATCAAGCGCCTTATACCACTTGGCCACTGCACCTCCACTTGATTGCTTGTCATAAAAGTTATCTACAAATGGTCCCCCCCCCCCCCCGACAAGGTTTTTCAGGTTCATCACTGCAGTAAAGCAGTTACAGGGATTCAAAAGTTTGACTAACTACAGGCATTTAAATGTGACCAATATCCAAATTGGATTCCCATAATGTTCCCATAACCAATTTCTTAAACAGGGTTAGTAACATCCATAACTTTAACTCTAGTATGTTTGAACTTTCATATTGACCTGTTAATAACAACCTATCCCAAAAAAAATATATAAATAGAATAAAAATAAATGAAAAAAATAAAATTGGGTCACAGATCTGATGTTAAGTGTACACAGGGCTTTGGATACATTTATGTTTCCTCACAGATAAAAAACAAACCATTAATGTGAGCACTATCTAGATATATTTGATGAAGAGTGACTAATACATACCTGGATTGTATATGAGTAGCTTCATTGTATCTCTGTGGATCACAGTGTAGGTAGATAGTATATTTCTTGAGATGATTATCAGGTCGTTTACATGGAGTTGCAGGTCTAGCTCTTCTATCAGCTGAAGTCTGCTTGTGCTGACCTGCAAATAAAAGAAAAAGCAGAGGAAAATATATACATGAGTACATTCAATGTCTTTAACAGTAGTATGCATATTTTTTAATACCAAAACAATTTCTTGAAAGATTAAGTAATGCTAAATGCCCTTTGCGCCAGAAGATGTATATGCAAAATATATTTGTAGATAGTTTAATTTTCAGATAAATTCAGTATTAATTTCCAACTCATAAAATGAACATGATAAGCACAAATCATACAGAGAAAAAATTACTTTCTTAATTTTTAGTCTTGGAGCATATGTATCAATAATACATGCAGCCCCCATGCTCATGTTCTGTAAGTAAAATGAAATCACTAAACCAATCTGTATACTACCTTCAAATCAAATTATATTTGAACTTCCCAAGATCTAATACTACCATAAGGATATTATTACATGTGAAATTCTACATAATATTAGTTGTTAGTTGAAAAGGCACTACTGAATGGAATTCTAAAGCACACAAAAATAATGAGAAAATAAGAAAAAGAATTTGTTGAAAATACAAAAAATACATCTCGCTTATTAGCTCTTCACCCACTAAATCAATTTCACTGTAAAAAATACACCCCATTTAATCTATCGATGTTTTCTTTAATAAGTAATCTATGGTCCCATAATACAGCGTTTAGTAACTCATCATTTGATTTCTACATTTGATTGAACATTTATGATGAATGCAATCAATTGTAACAATAGTTCTTCCATGATTGGGCACTAGTCACTATCTTGATTTCTCAGCTATTACAGTGTGAACAAGCAGTGATATATAAAAAATGCTTTTCTGGTTATAAGTAAAATTGTTTGGAAAGTCAAATGAAAGGACTGGCTTCTACTTTTCCTCTACATGCCTATATGCATTATTTGATCATTTGAGATATGATACTTAAAAAGCCAATATTTAGTTTATAGTTTTACAATAATCTGCATTATCAATACTTATATTCTTTTTTCATGCATGATTGCCTTATGGCAATAGGCGCAATCGATAATAAAACCAAAAGCGAAGTTTCAGCTTCTGCAGTATAATACATGATACTCCTACACATAACCTCAAGTGCAAATGCCCTCTAAAAACTGAACTATTACATAGTCCATTATCCATCTGTGAAAATTTGAAACTAAATTTAAAAAATTCTCATAAATCAATCATAAAGAAGTCTTTGGACACCATCTACATAATAAATAATTTAGTCACCAATCTTCAGACAAAAGAACATGCAGTCCATGACAGCTAGATTCCAGAAATCCAAAAGCAAGTCAATCTTTCTTGACAGGTTTTTAACATAATTTTGCTAAACATCTGGTTTAGACAAAGTTTCATGCAGAAACCAATCCTATCATTTGGCCTTCCATTGATAGGTTCCAACATACCTCGGCGAAACTTTTGTTTTGAGGGCAAGATAGGGCGCATGAGGTATGGTAGATATAGCACAAATTCTGCAAATGTAAAACACAAAACAGCACACCTTGTGTCACTGGCTACATTGGCTAATAAATAACCTTAATTATTTCATTATATTACCATAAAATATTTGGAAATTATTTTATTGTATTAATATCAAATCTATGAAGATGCTCCAAGTTTTAGTAATCGCATGATATAATAAAAAAAAAAAACTTGAAATATTCCAAGTTTCTACCAAGAACGCAACAGACCATACAACGACCCCAACTCTAGATCTAAATCTGCTGAACTGGTATCCATAAACCTGTTTTGATGACATATAAAATATATATGTACTTAACAGGAAGAAAACTTCTAATCGAACTTCTATTGTAACACATTTCATCACATTACATCACATATAGCCACCCTAACCATGGGGTCAATAGTGGTTTTCAAAAAATATTGTATGGTGTCTCTAAGTATTCAAAGAAGAAATATCTCTACAATATAGGAAGGAAAGTGTAAGAAAGGTTAAAGAGATTTCTTTAATTGTTAATTGAAAAAGAAAGTTTTGTTTTGAGAATATCCTCAGTGAATGCCTAATGCATTATGGTACACAAGATATTGACGGATATTTTTTTATTAAGATATCATTGATTAAAGCAAATAGAAGAAACATGAATGGATACAGGAGACATTGATGATAGACCTACCTGCAGCTTTCCGCTGTTTATCAACTTCCATCTTGAAGGCATCAGCTTCTTCAACCCATGTCAAGATGTCTGGGAATCTAGGTGGAGGCTTGTTAATCAGCAAGGAAGCTTCTTCTCCTGTACACCAAACACACAACATTGTAAATCTCTCTTATATGAACATTGATATGCTGTTAAAAAAAACAAATTCTGATCCAGGGATATGATTTCAAACAGTTCAAACCCATTACAAGTACATTTGCAAAACACTTTTTCAATCACTGAAGACACTTGCAAAAGTAAAGCAAAGTATACAATGATGGCCCTGGTCATTCACATAATGATAAATATCATTAATCCACATGGTCTTGATGAAATATTTTCTATAAAGCTAAATATCTAACAATTCACCTCTTCATCATTGACCTGCATTATAAAACATAAAAAGGTCTGATAGATCCATACATATCAACAAACGGCCCGTCTATTTAAAAGAATACAAGAGGACAATTTTTCTACCTAGGGGGTGTTTCATAAAGCTGCTCACGAAGCAATGCATGTCTTTACAATGACTGGATTCTAGAGTGCAAAATGTGAACCAAAAGTTTTTTACCGACAATTCAAACAAACTTCATTACATTTCAAATACTTTAAATCTGACTGATGCAAACTTGTACTTCACTGTAAAAATGTCTTCTCAAGTCTCAACTGTTACAACATATAATAAACATGTGTATTCTTCAACTACAACAGCTGAAATAAAAAAACTGAGATATCCAAATGGCTTTCCATAATCCAGTTGTCCACCCTTGGCTAGCAAGACACTACTTACCATATCTGTAGAGGGTTATAACTGGATAGAAACCACCACCAGGTTGTTCCATGGGTTTGTGATACATGATCTGTCCATTAATACAGCAATATACAATAACAATCTGTCTAGTCAGATCACTAGGAATGTTCTTAGATGATGGATACATCACGCCCCAACCAATCCGGTCACCATTCTCTAAGTATCCATTTAATAGGAACACTGAATAACAGAAAACAAAAGGAAATAGATAAGACAATTATTTCAAAATGACAAAATTTCCACTATCTTATCATTTCTTAACACTTTCTCAGTTTCTAAATTGACATATTTTATTTGTTTATGTGATATAAAATAATATGGAAAATCAAAGTGGGTAGATAATTTTTTCAACACAGTTTGTATTAATTTTGTTCCTTAGTTTCTGTATGTTGCATCTGAAAATATTTTTGTTTACAATCATTATGTTGTATTAGATATACAGAAATTCCAAAATGGAATATTCATTATCCTTGAATTGGCAAATGGTTAATTAACTTGAAATCTACAAACAAAAACCTGCCCATGTTTTCAGACCCACTATATATCACAGGTACATGTTTACTTAAAAGGTTGAGTATCGATTATCAAGTAATTCAAATTTGACATTCCAATATCATCACATTGGAAAAGTGATTTAGAAACATCCAGATCTTCCATTGAACCTCTATCTACATGATGATAATAACCCATCCACTGGGATATCAATTTTACCTGATGACAATGAATAAACAGGTCCTTAAACTTACTATCATGTTTGAGGTAATCCATGTAGCCAATGGAATTGGTATGACAAAAGTAGCGGATATCTCTTGTATCTTTGTTATTGACGATTTTCTTGAACTTGGAGGGCCGCAAGCAGTTTGTCAGTCCAATAACAGGAGCCTTTACTAGCTCTCTCTCATTTTCAGAGAGCTTCTTGCAGTTTATTTCTACTTCAAAGTAACTCCATGCTGAAAATAGACAAAGAATGTTTTCTTAAAGGAAAGCTGTGCTAAAACCAGGGAATATCTTGTCAGTGCTTAGTACCTTTTGTAATAAAGTGCACTATAAATCTGCATATCATTAACGTTATCAGTTCTATTATTATTACCTGTATCTATCATTATGTTTTATCAACTGTAGCCCATGAAGTTATTACATTATGAAAAAAAAATACTTCACCATCACCACAATAACATATTTGGCTGTTCAAGCATCAAATGGATATTAGGTATCACTCCAAAAGAGTAGTTTAAAGCTTTATGGGAAAAAGTTTAATGATATGAATGGAGTTTGATCGAGCATTTAAATCTTACAAAAGTGAAGTGACCTTTCATCCTTTGTGAAAATTCAAATTTTACCATTGATATATGGCGCACTCTCTTGGTATTTTTTTAATTTTTCCTTTAAACACTTCTGATTGCATCCTGACCAAAATTTTTATCTTAAATTGCAAAATACAAATACAAAATTGGCAAAGATTCTAGCTAACTGACATACCATGACACAGTGGTTGAGGTGATACCAGTATTCTGCCTTTAAGCTTTCTTTTTTTCTTCTCGTAGCAGAGTCTATTTCCATTCATCAGTAAATCAGGACTTTTCAACCAATTCTCAAAGTTGTCCTAAAAAAGTTAGGATTACAAAGAAATACAAGAAAATGTTTCATTACTATGTTATATGGTTGTATCAAACACAATTTTTAAACTTGTCCTCTTATACACTAATTGGTGCATTGACAAACATCAAAAGTGTTCAATTAAATTACAGCATTGGATTATTGGAGTGTTATTCTCATCATTTTCAAATTAATATATATCCCAGGTAACAAATTATATCCATCAATCAAAAAAATTGTTCCAAAATTACAACACAACTAAAATATTAGTAAATTATATGGAGGATTTAATAATAAAAGTGGTCTCTGTAAATTTCTGACACTCCATATTTTGGCAATTGAAGTTTTTATGAACTGACCATTAATCAAACCTGAATAATTTCCACAAAAGACCTTCCAAACTGACCTTTGAAAATGAGGGTGGTACATCAGGTCTTGCAGTAGGCCATGTTACATGTACGGTTGCTGGTTCACCACCAAACCCAAGACTTGGATAGATATCTTTGTTGCTTCCCTTGATGATACTCTGACCCATCAATTTTCCATTTTTGATGAACTGAACAACTTTAGTCAGGTCTAGGAATTGCACATATACACCAATTACATCACCTGTAACGAGACAGAAGGGTGATGAATGAAGCAATTATTTCAGAAAAATAGTAACATCTAAGACATTTGTTGAATTGACAAAGGAAAAACAAATATTTCTCACAACTTGACAGAATACATATATGTAATGGAAATTTCCCATTCATTGATTATAAGGGCAATTCCATATTTGTCTTTCTTTTCTAGTTCATTGGAAAAGCTGTAAATGATCTCACATTATGATCGCTTGAGCAGTTTGTAAAACAGAGTAAATATTATAAAAATAAAAACATGTGGAGCACCTCCGGCAGTCTCATTTGCATATTATGCAATTCAATATAGCAGCAGAGCTGACTTTGAAAACAATGATTAATCACAAAAAACACCATTCAAATGATAAACAAAATACTATGTTCATTGACCCTAAATGACATTTGACCTTGATCATGAGACCTATAAAGGAAACTCAGGCAGGATGATTAGTAATATTTGATAACTTCTGTCTAAGTTTCATGAACTAGGACCATATACTTTCTAAGTTATGATTACATTAAAATAACTAAATCTTAGGTTAAGATTACAATGTTGACGCCGCTGTTGGGAAAGCGGCGCCTATAGTCTCGCTCTGCAATGCAGGCGAGACAAGAAGGGTTGATGGGAATGCCCATATGATAGAGTTTTCAGAAGACAAAACTCTAACCACAACTTCCTTTTTTTTCACTTTAAGTGATACTGCATTAGAACAGGTATTTATAGGTGAACTAAGATCAAATCCTCATACCTTTCTCCATTTTTTCAGCTGCAAAGTGGCCATCACTGCCCATAAGTATTTCACCATTAGAAGAATATCCTGCTGAGTCTATAAGAGAACCAGGGACACTGCCACAGCTCTGACCTCCTCTGCTGACTCCAGCACAAATCAAGCTTTCATCATTATCTATGTAAAATATCAATCATTACATTTAGGGACTAAATCCTAACAGGTAACAAACTAATAATTTACCTAGCCAAGGAAACCTAAAGCACAATGTATCTGAATTTCATAACAAAATTAATTACAATCATGGCTGGGATTCCTACTTATGACCCTCATATTAAAGGCATGAGTCGGATACATGTATGTGTTCACACCTAAAGAAAAAATATTGGTTGTTAAACAAGAAATATACTTTTAGAAAATGGTATTGAATTCATTTGTATGTGAAAATAAATAGCTTTATTACAAGGCAACATTCCTCATGAATGGATCCCAACAAATTATTTTCCTAAAAACAAGAGATTCACAAATTTCACGCTCATATTTCAGAGGGAGTAATAAGATAATACAAGAGTCCTCTTATTTGATTCCAAATAAATATAAATAGTACACAAACAGAGAAGCAGCGCACTGTGATTTAAATTGGATTACAGTGCATCCATATAGAAGAGTAATAACTCAAATTTTTTTTTTGTCTACTATCATACAAGGTATGTATTAAGTTAAACGAACCCCTGCTCATCTTCAACGGATAGATTTTAAATAAAATTTTGCGTCCAGAAATATAAAAAAAGCAGCATTGCTGCTTTATAGGTACCATAAAGTATTAAATTGAAGCCCCCCCCCCAAAAAAAAAAAAAAATGAATAAATAAACAAAAATAATAATAATACTAATAAAACAAAAATGAAATAAAATAACACTGAAAAATTCAAATAAATAAATAAATAGATGAATAAATAAATAAACATTGATTTGATTTACTTAGTTCTTCTATCTTGACAGTAAAGTAAGGTTCTGATGGTGTAATGGTCTTGAGTAGCTGAAGAAGCTTCCCATCCTTTAGTTTAGACTGAGGTTTGATGACATCACTGGTTGGACAACCAACAGGTTCAGAGAAACGGAAGTAGCCATTGGTAACTCCTTCTTCATGCTGCTTATTGTCATTCTTAATAGAAGTATCTAGAGATTAGAAGATCAGAAGAGGAAAAAAAAAAGTATTGATCAGATTGTCCAATATCCCTACATTATGGTAAATATATTTGACAATGTCCCTTCTCAAATTAAGAAGGTAGATCACACTACATATCTAAAACCGGTGTCAGCTTGGATAATGCCTTAAAAATCAATATTCCTGAAAATTTCTTGGCAGCACCACTTCTATGGATACCTCAATCTATTATCAAATTACATGTACATCATGTGCTTAACTGCATGTTTTAGATACCGGTAATCACAATTAGTTCAGAGGAATAATCAATATCTTACCTATTATCTTTATATATCATGTAGTTAATATTGGGATGTGTTCTTGGTGTTGTTGATAAAACAAGTTGAAAGCAATAAAAGCAATTAGGCAGTTATACATTGATAAAATGACAACTGACAATGATCCTTGTTTATTTTTAGGTAGAGCGCTCAGGAGAAAAGTTGGTTTGCAATTAACTTACCATTAAAAAGTTCCAGCCCCGGGAATTCTAGTGCTCGCTTTGCTTTAGCTAACCAATCAGTTTTATCTGGAAGCTCCGGTACAGAAGCAGTCACGTTCAGCCTCACACTAGAATCTGAAGTAATAAAACCAAACAATACAAATAGCAATCAAATGGTTCAAAACATACATGTACCCATAATTAAAGGATTATGATCCATAAAGTTATTGACAAAATGCTCTATGCATGACTGGTGACCAGTTCTTGGGTTTCAAAATATTATGAGTAAAGCCCTATTCCTAATTAATTTTTGACAAATTATAATTTGTATTCAAGATGCTTACAACAAAAAGATTTTTTAATCTCCAAAGATCAGACTTATATATAAGCTGTTATGAATAAAACATGATTAAGATTCTGATATGACCCCCAAGAGCAGGTCATCAATCAAGCATAAATTCATGCCAATCTTACAAACTGCTTCATGAAACCCCATTCAGGTCTGTGTCTGGTTTGATATACAAAGCACATAATTCAAATTAATTTCTAATATGGATAGCCAGCAATGGCATCATTCATAATCTAAATTCTGTATGTCTTGAGATGATGTACATATCACTGTGCTTGTTTTTCTGCTCTAATGGACCTGATGCATTGGCGTCATCATAGAGGCTGAAGCCATTGTCTTGCATGCGTTGGTGATCTGCAGCTGACAACTGTGTTTAAGCATATATCTATATCCTCTGAGGGAGGGCGCTATGTGATTATAATGTCATGTGCATAAGGTTTATACTAGTTGGTGAATTATAATATTGCTGGCTTTTTCAGTGACATGAAAAAGGGAACACTTCAGTACTACAGTACTTCTGGGGATGTTTCATAAAAGTTGTCAACAATGACTATTTCAGTGAACTCCTTGGTTTTGATTGGCTAGTAATTACTGATTTCTGACTTTTGCTGTGGTAAATACCAGAGAATAACAACTTGTCATGAGGACAAGCTTCATGGAATGGTGTTCACATGCTGTTGATAAGATCTGATGACTATTGTGTAATCATACATTTCTTTTGCATCCTTGGAGAAAACCTCTGACATAAAAATAGAAAAGCATATAGAGCAAGTTTTCTTTTGTTTTCAAAAGGAAGATTGCGACTCACCTTTACTGACAAATGCACATGTAGGATAGAAACCACCTGTAGACTGAGTTACATTACAATGATGTATGACAGAATGATTTTTGGTGAAGTATACGACTACCATCTGGGAAGCAGTTGAAGGTTTATTTTCAACAAGTAGAAGACCACAGCCAATCGTATCTCCAGTTTTACACTTGCCAGTCTCTCCTAGGTTCTTCCCTGTTAGAAAAATATCAGATGAAGACATGCAAAAAATGACATTATGAGAAGTTTGTTTCTCTGACCTTTCTCTTCATTATTCATCAGTATAGTATCAAATTTTAAAATCCAAGGTAAAAATATCAATCACTTGACTTAAAGGGAACTATCCACTAACCAAAGGGACATGAGATTTAATGATAATCTTCAATAGAATAGTTGAAATTACATGTATATTGTAATATCTATCTCTGAAATTTATGGCAGTCATTCGATCTGAATTTATTTTGGAGTATAATGTAATAGTTTTTTCTTGTTTGCAAATATCAAATTTTGTAATATTTTTGTGCACAAATAATATAACATAATTAATTGCCATTCACATGGAAATTAACTATAAGACTGTATATGATCATAATGTTGCATTCTGGGTAGGGAACATGGGACTATTTGGGTAGTTTAGGACTTTTAATATTCAATGTGGCTGAGGCCCTTGACTTTAATATTCACCAATTCAGCTATGTAAGTGAGTTGTGTTTTTTATTATGAAAATGTCAATAAATCTACATGTACATTACCATAACAGACAGGAAAATTCAATAAGGTTTATAGTAATAGGGCAAACTGATGTATTAGGAAAAAAAAATCATACAAGTATATCATTGAATTTGTCCATTACACTTTACAAACATTGAAAATTTACCCTTTGATGACTGTCCACAATTGAGGATTTTTCCTTTGGTTGTATCATAAGCAATGGTATACTCAGATGTGCCAGGCAATCCTTCATGTCCTGACCAGGTTGCTGATGTCAGCCCTATTAATGGCCCTTTATGATCATCATTAACTGGACATTCACCAACTGATTCTAAGCTCATCTCAAAATACATATTAGAACCTGCAGAGTGGAACAATCAAAATAAATCAATCAATCAAAAAGAAACATGATTTTGATGTAGAATTTACTCAATAAACATACTGGGGTAAACCCATGGGTATATAAGAGGGAACTAAAGCAACACAATTTTAATAATTTCCAGAACTAAGGAGCATTTCAGGAAAGAACTTGTCAAAAGTATGTTTTATCCAAAAGTTACTTTAGGAAATGTGTTTATTAGCCCATCAAAATCAAGGAAGTTGTCAAATCTTGACAACTTGTGGGACAAAAAAAATGATGAAACACTCTCCAGGTTGAACAAAAATTCTGAGGGGAGGCGGAGGAGAGGCAGGGAGAATCAAAACCCTGGATATGCTTTTAGTATATACAGCAAAATACCATAATGTAGTTGACACTTGAACAAAAAACATTTCATTGGATCAATTGGTCTTTGAATCTGTCCAAAGGAAAAAGGAAAGGAAATGGTAAAGAAAAGCAGAGGAAGAGGAAGTGGGGAAGATTTTTTATAAAGCATTGTAAACAGAGTTATACGTACCATCTTGGAATGTACATGGTGATTGGATTGCTCCTATCTTATCATCCAAGATACTGAGTCTATCACCTTCAACTTTGATGTTACTAGATGACATCCATTGATTGAGGTTTGTCTATAAGACAAATAAATATTATCATGTGATAGGCAATGTAATAGGCATCTTTCCTTACAAGGCAAAAAATACAATGCTCTATACTTCTTTTACTATAAATTCTGGACTTTCAAGTTGATAAGTGAGGGAATATTGAAAAAAAATAAATGAAAGTGGTAAGGAATATCATGATATCTGCTCAGTATATGATTTTTGTTTTCCACAATGAAAATATGATTGAAGAATGTCTTTACAAAATTAGTGTTAATGGTACAGAGAGTGTATCTGTTTGGTTAGAATGAATATGTCCACTAACGCTCTCCAAATGTAAAGGATATTTCATAATGCGTTGATGTTGTACAAGTAACTTGTAGATCACTCTTACCATGGATAATTCAGGAACAGTAGAACTAAGCCACTCTACATGTAATTCTGCTGGACCCCACCATGCATTGATTGTAGGATACAGGTTCCGAGCTTGTATTGTAACCCACTGTCGACACTGGATCATGTCATTCTTCCAAATACAAACCAAAGACTTTTGAGCAGTGAGTTGTTCTATTACAAGTGTTATTGTATCCCCTGTAAACAGTGAAAACAAGAAAAAATATCTGGATAAAATTATGCCTATTAATTTCTAACTAAACACAGGTAAAAGAGTATTTAAATGACTTCTGTTTTTTTATGCAAAATTCAATACTATAATCATGTCAAATTACATATAATTTTATGAAAATAACTTGGCCATGTCTCTTTCACTGTATTTGTATTTTTGTCATCTGTAATGGCATCAGGATATGTCTATAAAGCTATATGACTCTTTTTTTTTTACTAAATGAAATTCATATCTCATAAAATCAATGTAAAAATGTCCTTCAGTGGGAGTCCTTTATACTGTTTGAGGAAGAAATTTCTTGGACAGAATATGTCCCTCCTTAAATAAAAACACAGAAAATTTCTTACCTTCTGTAAAGGAGGAAGACTCATTTTTTCTACTCTCTCTACTAGGAGACGATACAGATCCATTATCACTATGGATCATAAGAGCATCTCGAGATCTGTCAGGTGATTGTTCTTCCTCATCATTCTCTATCTCTTCGACAATGGGTTCGGAACTGATTCCAATCCCTACTGATGCATCTTTGCCTGGAATTTTTGATAAGGCCTCAGATTCAAATTCCATAATCATATAAGGATTTTTTTTCTTGTCTCTGTTTTTCTTTCTAATAGAACAGCAGATTCATGTGATTGCCATTTCACTTCAAATATAGGTATACTGTACAAGCTGTTATTTTTGCGTACAGAATTTTTTGCGAATCGCGGGGGTCCCGGAACGGGATGTTAAATTTGCAATCAGAAGATGTACAAAACACTTCCACAGCATTGGGGAGAAGCTATAACTAGTGCAAACCATGTGCAAAACTATGTTTCACATAGACCTAATGCTGATGTGTGACATATACATTAATATGTCCTGGTAAAAACAGTTACAAACTGTAACAAATTGTGGAAAAAAGTGGCTTAAATTTCACTTTTTGTACCTTTAGATCTAAAAATTCATCATGTCACGGTTTGATATACAGTGCGTCCCACAAAAAACGAAACCGAGATTTAGCGATGATTTATCATAACTTAATCGCAAATACAATAGACAAATGACCTACCATTTTAAAGCTTAGAATCTCCTCTTTCATCTGAAATTACTTATATTATTTCTCATTCACGCATGAGTGAGCAAAAACAATTTGAAAAGGGGATACCAAAAAATCACTTGGCAGGCCGTATCTGGGTTTTAAAAAGAAAACCAAATTTTTAAAAAGTTCAATATCTGCTCTTTAATTTGATATCTCAATTACAGAAAATGGTCAAGAAATAACAAAGTTCTGGTTATTTGAAATAAGGCTTGAATTTCAATAATTTCATAAAATGAAGATGTTTTACAGGCTAGCTTTCAAACTCACTCGACACTCCGTTTTGTTGACGATCAGCCATGCATTAAGTCTTTTGTTACCGTGCGATAGCTTCAGTGGGAAACCGGTGAAAAAACGTTTATTAAATGAAATTATGGAAATACAAGCATCGTTTCAAGGGATCATAACTTTTTTACTACTTGACCATTTTCTGTGATTTAGGTATCAAAGAAAAGAGAAGATATTGAACTTTTTAGTCATGTGATTTTCTTTATGAAATTCAGATACCCCCCGCCAAATGAGTTTTTGGCATTCTTTCTTCGAATTGTTTTTGCTCAATCATGCGTGAATAAGGAATAATCTAAGTAATACCAGATGAAAGAGGAGATTCTAAGCTTTACATTGGTAGGTCATTTGTCTATTTTATTTATGATTAAGTTATGATAAATCATCGCTAAATCTCGGTTTCGTTTTTTCTGGGACGCACTGTATAAGAGTAATCTTTTGAAGTTGTGTTTTGTTAGATTCACTTTGTAAATAGTTGGTTTCAGTGCAAAAATGTTGAATTCTGCGAACAGATTCTTACCCCTCTGAAAGCTCTAGTCATGTGACTTATGAATATTAATGAGTATGCAAATAGCTGCCAAAACGTGTGTATATAGTCAATCAGATGACAATAAAATCAAATTATTTCATGGAAAATACATTCTAATATTACAGTGAGTGAATTAATATTGATAGAATTATGTAAGAAAATAGTTTAGGCTCTGATTTTGTTTGAGAAAAAAAAAAGTGAAATTCTAGCTAACTTTTTGAATCACTAACTGTACTTTCTAAACCTTATTTTTTGTACATATAAAGGTGCATATCTCATTTTATTCACTTCACAGGATGTTTTCAGTAGCAAAACTTTGCTGTTGAGGACACTGGCACTGACTGATAAATGTGTCAATATTTTTGAGCGTTTTCGCGGCCGATCAGCAATCTGCGAAAATAACAGCTTATACAGTATTCTCTTGAATCGGTTAGGAACTATTCAGTGTACAGGGTAAGTCCAAGAAAAGGTCACCCTAGAAGGCAAAATTTCATTTTTAATTTAAGAAGTTATCTTTGATGGGGTAAGAAAGCACAAATGTTGAATTTTAAAATTTCATTGAGAAAAATTTCATAATATGCATATTTATGCTAATTTAGGGCACCTAATTTGCATAATTGGTAAAATGGGCGTTACATTTGGGACAATTATAAAAACTCATAGAAAATCAAAACAAAATTTGTAAGATTTAGTCATAGGTGGGACATGGAGCCCCTAACATCTTATTGCCTTTGGGGACAAAAAGTGGTGTCATCTAATTAAATATGCAAATTAGGTCTTGTCCAAGAATGGAATGTCCCATACGTAACATTTTGAGGATGTTTGTTTAAGTTATTTCTCATAATACAATACTTGTATTGTTGCATCTCTGGGAAGTTCTAATTTATTAAGTATTAAAATGTTATACCAAAAAAAGTTTCAAAATATAGTTTACTTTTTAATTAAAAGTTAATTAAAAAATTGTTACGTATGGGACAACATGTTACGTATGGGACATTTGCACACAATGTCAATGGGGAGATATGTGTACAAAGTGAGTGGAGAAAAACAAATTTCAAGAGTGCTAAAAAAAGTGATTATTTACCTTTTCTTTAGTTTTTAAAGACTGATTTCTTATGAATACTGATTAATGAAAACAATCGAAATGAAAAAATTGTGAAAATTGAAAAATATGAAAAAAATAAAAAACAATAGAAATTCATAAGAAATTCATGAAACCATGAAAAACAAGAAAAAAAATTGTTGAAAAGGCTAATTTCCTTTTCAGTCATATCAAATATGTCTCAAAATAGAACATTTCAAAAGAAAAAAAATTATTTGTTCTGTACATATTTCAAATTATTTTAATTTTTGAAATTATGGGAAAAATTGTGTACATTCTCTTTGGGGACAAAATGTCCCATACGTAACTGTCCCATACGTTACATGTCATTAATTTGTTTAATTAGAGTCTGTAATTAGAGGGTTTGGGCTTATGGCATGAAACTTGCCTTAGATATACTAGAGTGTTGTGACTTCTATCACACTAAGTTACAAGTTGTCAAATGAAATACTTTAAGAGAATTCTCAACTTGAAAAAATGTTTTAAAAATTGTCTTTTTTCTACGTCCCATACGTAGCGGCACATCTTTTCTCTCTAAAAGGTCAAGGTCAAGGTTATTTTTCACCATTAGTGCATGATTATTCTTCTCCTAGATGTCTACCATCATGAGGGTATTCAATCTAATCAAAGTCATTAAACACTATTTTCAGGTCATTAAAGCCTCGAAATGTCCCATACATAACGCGTGCGAATTCTTGGACTTGCCCTACACTGTATATCCCCATATTTCTTTAATAGAGGCTGACAATACTTTTGAACTAAATAAAATCTACCATACAACATTATAAGGTCTTTTGTAAACACTTAAAATACGTGAAGCAATTCTTATCATTTTTCATCTTGATTCATGAATAATCTAAAGCCTTATTTGATCAAATTGTTTTTTAAACTATCAAAATAAGGGTAAATTTCCAATTCGTCTTCTGCCAACTCGTCTACTCCCCAAATGGTCTACATGTACCTTCATTTAGTCTAATGACATTCCGTCCATCAACACTTCGTCTAACAACCATTTGGTCCAATCATCACTTTATCTAATTACCAGTTTGTCTATGACCATTTTGTCTTCTAACCAGTTGGTCTAATATCCATTTCATTTCCATTAATTTTGCCCAACACTTATTCCTATTAGACTGAATGGTATGTGGACTAAATGGCTATTGGACCAACTGGTTGTTAGACGAAAGGGTGAGTGGATGAGATGGCAATTAGACCAAGTGGATAGTGGACAAAATGATGGCAGACCAAATGAGAGTAGATTCATTGGACGAATTAGCAGTAGATCAATTGAATATAGATCGAAATCAAAATAAGTAAGAAAGTTGATAAATAATGTTATCGCTGATTTTTTTTTCATTTCAAAGTTCATGTATCAGAAATAGTAAATAGAATTAACACAAATTAGACATTTCCCTATTTGAATGAAAATAGTGATAGTAATGTTTCTAAAGACCAAATCCCATTTCAGGACTTAACTTTCCAAAACAATTTTTGCAATGTGTAGAAGATAAATGATGCCAAAATTACAATTTGGGAACAGTATTGCAAAAATGTTAACTTTTTCTTTTCATGGTATTTTGAGGGGTTTCCACCAAGTTATAATTTGCTAAACCCAAAAATGTGGTCACATTGACCCAAATGGGTTAATAGATGTGATATAAACTTACCTAATTGCACAACCTTAACCCGGAACGCTGGATGACTATTGGAGAGTGGTGATCCAGTTTCTTGAGCAAAGACAACATGTTCCCAGCCTTCAACTAAATCTTGTATTCTAATGATTGCTCCATCTTCACCAACCTCCACCAAATCACTGTGTTGTATGGAACTCATTCTACCTGTGATTCAGAAACATCAGGGAAAGTTCAATTTTTCATCTTAAGAAAATTTTAGTCTTCTTCTTTTTCCTAGTCGATCTTCACTCATGTACGATATTTTCAATTCAAGATCTTTCTCTTAATCCAGGCTGTTAATTATTTCATTCTTTCTCTTCTTGTTCCTCCTCAGTTCTGACTTCTATCATCTTTTACGTTAATTGTTACTTTAAAAATGAACTGCCTTGTTGATACCCATGTGAGTCAAGTCAGCCAACACACCCAACTGGTGTGTTGGCTCAACTGGTAGAGCGTTCGTCTCAAACCAGGAGGTTGGGACTTGGGAGTTCAAACTCGTCCGCATCAGACCAAAAGACATAAAAGAGATGGGGGTCGCTGCTACCCTGTTTGGCAATTAATATCTAAGGGATGGAGCCTCGTTGATCTGGCACTGCAAAGTGGCTACCAGGCTCATGATCAATTGGGCAAAATACATTTTTGGAATATTTCTATTCTCAGATTTTTATTTCAAACAAAATATGGATTCCACTTTTCTTAAAACATGTCTCAAATGGATTGATTCTTACTCTTTGAAGACTTTTTTCTTCTTCTTCTTGAACTTCTGAAGACATTAAGGATAGGCCAATGTTTGGACACTTAGTTAAAAATTTAAGCGAGTAAAACGTGATACTGACCAATTCTTTACAATTTTGCCGTCCATCTTTTTTCACAGTGGATTTTTCAAGCGGAATAGAATTTTAAGATCACAATACCGGAGAAACCCCTTGACCCACTCAGTCACACTTATGCGAGGTCCGTCCTTAACCTAAATCTGCTGAACATTTTTGTCAATGTAACAATTTTAGTTTACAATTTTGCCATCATTTAGATCTAGTAGCTATTATTTTTAATTGGTTTTGTATAAAATATTAATATTTTTTGAATGAATTTCAGCCTTATAAATGTCCGCAAAGTTTTTGAACAATTTCTCTGGCTCTGCTGCACTTAAAGTACCGTATTTGTCTGGCTTGAAAAGCCAAGCGTTAGCAATCAGCATCCCGGTGTCTGTCACTCATTGTCAGTGAGACTGAGAAAAATAAGAAAATATTAAATAAAAACTCCTCCGGAGCGAAGGCCGAAACAGCGGACATTTCAGTCTAGGCCTTGCCCTGACCCTGTATCCATGACATCCCGGTCGATATGATGATGATGCTGCATGCTGCAGTGCAGGCTTTCCTTTTATGGCAAGTTGACCAAGTCTGCGCAGTCCCCCTTGTCTGCGCACATGCCTATCTGCGCGATTCTAGTAAAAGAAGATACACGACGACCACAGACTTTACACATGCAAATGATGCAATACATAGAAAGATATTCATTAAAAAATCTGACTCAAAATGGTGGAAAAATAATAAATTTTTGGCATTTCATGTGACGGCCTCAAAATGCAGCCTTTTTCATCAAAATTCCTGAATCGCGTGCAAAGTGAATGGGTGCGCAGACCTGGGGCCCCGTCTCATGAAATGGTTTTTAGTAGAACCGCTCTATATCAGAACAAGATATTGCTCAACTCTTTCACAAAGCCAGGGCTCGACACTAGCGCCGGTCCGACGGTCCTGACCGGTAAAAATCGCTGTCGGGTCAGAAGATTTTCAGAAATAGCAAGATTTACTGGTCCGACATGACAATTAAAAAATTTCATTGTCGGGCCAGTAATTTTTCCAAAAATAGCAAGATTTATGGGTCCGACATGACCAGTAATAAAAAACCATTGTTGGGCCAGTAACTTTTCCAGAAACGGTCAAATTCACTGGTCCAACATAAACATAAAAAATATTACATGACTCAAATTGCAAACCATTTTGCTCCCGTTAATTTCTGTCATTCACACACAGAATACACACAGAATGAATCGCATGTAATTTTCACTAGGGTAACATAAAGTGTACATGTACATGTAGCCAGCCACACAGCCCACATGGTAAATTTTCTACTGGCCGCTCGAAAGAAGCTTGGCTAACCTCTGGCAGAAATCTCTCACAGAACTGTCTAAATTCACAGTTCACACTCATGATAAGCTCTTATAATGTCCATATTTCCTAAAAATTGGGGTACCTCTGTCATTTGTAAGCAGTAAAAGGAGAAATTTTCACTTCTGTTTTAGTTCAAACAGATTTCGAAACGGGTTTTGAGTGATATCGTCTGAATACATGATAGCCCCACATATGCATTTGTGTGTGTGTTGATACACTTGGTTTCTGACTTTCTTTCGTAGCTATATTTTAATTGAGCCAAAAAGAAACTGATATAATTTATTTACGATATGATTTTTTTTGTACCTCTAAACGAGGGATTTATTCATATTTCATCACACATGTCATAATAAACTGAACATCACAATACATTTAACATTTTCTCCGGCTATCTCTTATCTGGCTTCTTCAATTCTTTGTTTGTAGTTATTATATTTTCTGTTTCTCTTACAAAAAGGTATTTCAAACTTGAATCTCTTCTGTCTATACCATATCTATTTCTATTATGCAACATTTTATGTATACACCAAAAGGCGACTGTCACTGTTATATCTGTGTTTTTATCGGTATTGATTTTAAGTAAACAAAAAGTATTCACATGAATTTCGACTTTAAAAGTATACATAACAACACTCCTAAGCCAAGGTGGATAACGAATGACTGATATCACCAAACAAATACTCTATTTTCGTTTAAGATGGCTTGGAAGACTATTAGATGATAGTGAAGGTCCATGGAAAGATATATGTCTCATTACATTTATAATTGTATCGGTGGCTTAAATCTTCTGTTGCACTGTAACTATGACTATAATTTATTAGATTTTCGAAGTATTCAACTTCCTGATTTTTATCTGGAAATCTTAAAAGCATGGAGTTATGTAAAGAATAATACCACATGTGAAACTGGTTCTGTTAAAAACATGTATGTTCACAAACAAGTGACATGGCATAATAAGAACATTGTTTGGAATAATAAGTCTTTGTTTTATGAAGATTGGTTCAATAGTGAGATTATTTATGTACAGGATCTTTTTGAGGAAGGACTGTTTGTTTCTATGGAAAAAATTCTAGTTCGCCTTACAACAAAGAAAGGCAAGCAGAAGTATGTTATTTGATTATGCAAAGTTAAAGAAAGCTATTCCAAAAGTGTGGTTAAGAGAGTTTTATACAAATATACAGACAGTGAATGATTTAAATTACTCTCTTGAAACTCCTGCTTTTTCTATTGGAGATAGGCTTGTTGCAGTGAGTGACATAACTAGTAAACGTTTTTATAATCTGATTTGTTTAAGACCGAATTACGGTATACGAATAGATGTTGTATATTTTGGGAAAATATACTGCAAACTGATATTTACTGGTTTTCTGTATTTAAAAGAAACTTGACATGTATAAGTGAGCTTCGTTTACGAGAATTTAATTTTAAACTTTTATACAATTTACTACCCGTTAGAAGTAATCTTTTTAAATGGGGTCTTGCTGGTATGTTAAAGAAGACTTAATACATGCTTTCATTGATTATGATGATATGATAGTTTTAGCTTTCTTCCTGTTTTCTTTCTATCTTTCTAACTTTTTTAATTTCCCTTTTTTTCTTTAATTTGTTCTTTCATTCTTTCTATCCTTTAAGAAAACATTTTTTCTCTATTTCTTTTTCTTTTTTGATTTCTTTCTTTCTTTAATTCTTGAGTCCATCCATCCTATATTTATCTCTTCTTTCTTTCTTTCATTCCTTCCTTCCATCCACCCTTTCTTTACCTTTTCTTGTTTTTTATTTCTTCCTTCTTTCAGCCCTTTCTCTTTCATTCATTCCTTCCTTCTTTGTCTTTTCTGTTTTCCCTTCGTTCAATCTATCCTTTAACCTTTTCTTTCTTTTTTTACTGCTTGCTTCCTTTCTCTCCTTTCTTCTTTCGTTGTTTCTTTCCTTCATTCCTTCCTTTCTTTGCCTCTCAGTCTTTTTTTTCCTTCCTTTCATCTATTCTTTTTCCTTTTCTTTCTTTTTTTATATTGCTTGCTTACTTCCTTCCTTCCCTTCCTTCCTTCTATATTTCTTACCTTTTCTTTATATCTTCCTTAATTCCTTTCTTCCTTCTTTCAATCCTTCCTCTTTCTTTCTTTTTTCCTTCTTTCCATCTCTCCTTTTACCCTTTCTTTCTTTTTTATTGCTTCTTCTTTCTCTCCTTCACTACTTCCTGTCTTTTTTTTTCTTTTTTATTGCTTGCTTCATTTCTTTCCTTCTTTCCTTTATTTCTTATGTTCTTTCTTTCTTATTTTTGTTGTTTCTTTCCTATTTTTTTTCTCTTTCCTTCCTTCCTTTCCTACTATAGTTCTTTATTTTTTTCCTTCCTTCACATCTATCATTTCTTTTTTCTTCCTTCCTTTCTTTCTTTTATTCTTTCTTTCTTTCTTTCTTTGTTTCTTTCTTTCTGTCTTGCTTTCTTTTTGTCTTTCATTTATTCCTTCATTTTTTTTTGTTCGGGGGGGTAACAAGAAAGGACAGCAAAATGAACTCGCGCCTTTTTTTAATGTTTTCTTTATTTTGGGGGACCAGTAGATTTTAGGTTTGGACCAGTAAAAAATTGAAAAACTGGGTATCTACTGGTCCGACATGAATAATTTGGACCAGTAGAAAAAAAGGGATAGTGTGGAGCCCTGAGTCAAAGCCGATTTGGGCGAAACAAAGAATGGTCCTTGGACAGACACCTACGTAATCATGATCTGCTTTGCACAGCCTGCCACCGTCGGCATTAAGAGAAATGCGTTTACGGCAAGCCACACTTACATATTACCTTGAAACATTTTTTTGGGGGTCATCGATTGCACTCCAGTGTATTTCATCTGGGATGGTGCCAAGTTAATTTTTTATATGGGGGCTGTAAGCAATTTCAGGTCGTCTTGCATGGCAAGATGACCCAAAACGGATGTCATTTTTAACTTCTCTGGGCATGGGTGGAAATCCCAGGGAGGACAGGGGGGATGCGTCCCCCCTTCCCAAAATAGGGGGGGGGGGGGACACAATATCAAATGTCCCCCCTACTATTTTTGGTCTTGGAAATAAATACATTATAAATACATTATATTCAAAATCGAAATAAAACATGTATTTTGGACAAGATGACCTTAACAAGGTCATGTTAGAGCAATAATGTACGTCTCGACTCAAAGGTAATACTCTAAACACTCACGTTTGTATTCCTGGCGTTATTTCTGACAAAAAAAATAATAAGTTCGATATTTCACACGCAGCCTCTCATATTTTCCTTTTTAGTCTAATAAAATCAGACATGTTGATTTTGTTTACTCCATTCAAACCCTATTTTTACCTCAACAAATAACATTTAAAGCATAATTTGCAAAATTATCACTATAAATAAGTGTTCTATAAAAATTCAGAATATTGAACAAATAAAATGTTGTAATTACTGGTTTCTTCAATTTCTATGTCGGACAAGGGTCTCTTTCATTGAAATGTCAATGAAAGGTGTCAAAAGGGCACCGTGTTCTAGATAAGGCCAAAAGGGAAATAATGAAAATTTTGATTTTATCAAGTTATGATTGAGAAGTATTTTTCTCTTTTTACCTCAAAAAAATAAGCTCCATACATAAATTCTACAATCATTAAAAAAAAAAAATTATTTGATCTCCATTTATTGAAATATAGGATATTATGAAGCCGTCATTCTGAAATGAAAGGTTCAAGTGACGATGAAGACTAAATATTTTTCTGATATCAATATCGTGGACTTGAAAGACAAAATTGCCTTCGTGAAACGGAAGCGCTATCTCGGAAGAATGGTCCTAGGTCAGGACGTTCCTACACCTTGTCATGAAACAGGCCCATGGCCATGGGGTATCGTAACATTTTCTGGTTCAATCTGAAATTGAAAATGACTGCCCGACATTTTCCAAGATGAGGAAATTACATAATTTCATATATTTCTTTCAAATTCTTATATTTGGTTCACTTACTCATAATTATATAGATCTATGGAAAATTACCAAATGAAAGATTTTGAGAAATAAAAATAAATTCATGTTAAATCTTAACTCAAAATCGTTAGGTGCGCAGACTTGGTCTTGGCCCAAGTTGGCTTGGGGACTTATACTACTACTAGGTAGGCACTAGACAGGAATAACCGTCGTTTCTGGGAATTTATTTACATTTTACTATAATCCCCATTCACTCACCATGTGGTGAGTGGAGCCAACGCAGTTCAGCGGAACAACCAAAATAAAAAGACTGAAGCTTTTAAGTTTTGGTCTAAGTAGGCGCAGTCAATTCCGCAGCGCAGCGGCCAGCAGGGCATCGGGCAAAGTGCTGAGCTGAGCGGTGGCAGCATAGCCATAGGCAGCAGCCAGCTGCACTCTATTGACTTCAGCCCTTTCAGGTAATGAGGCAGGACCGAGAATCATAACTAGGATTAGTAAGAATTCACAGAGTCAAGGAGTCCCTTACCATAATCATGAATGACAAATATTAAAAAAGTATCGCCTATCGACAATCTGAAGTAGTTTACACCATTTTTCATGCAATTATTATACAAATCTGATGATTTGGTCACGTCGTAGCGGTAATGGCCGATTCACACACTCCGTTTACGATGTTGCTATGATATGACCCCGGGGGTTTCTGCGCGTGCGCAGGTACCGTACGCTGCCCAATCGTCGCTCAGTTTACGCATTTTCCTTTATGTTTCATTCAATTAGCTACGATATGCTTACTTCCATATGTCATCTGAAAGCGAAAATACTGGAAAATCGTTTCATAGGATAATAATTATATGTCTTAGAAGCCCCGCTGCGTAATTCGCCGTTTTTGGCACCCCTTGCGCCTGCCCAATCGCCGCTCACCATTGCCCTAACTCCGCTCGCTTAGCGCGCGCATTCATACATGTAGTTTATAAGGCCTGATACTGTCTAACTCTTTTTTCTACCCTTTTTTCTTGCACTTCTGAGTGAGACACTGGCGTAAATCCGTGTTGATGGGTGGGGGGGATGACTGAAATATTTTGGCATTTTTTTGCAATCATGTTTTTAGATATGCAACGAATTGTCATTGATATGTCCACAGTGGCGTACCGTGGGTCACGGCATTGGGGGGGGGGGGCACCAGCAAAATTTTTGAATCAATAAGTGAGTGCGTTAGTGAGCGCGCGAAGTTGCCAGTTATACTGACCTAATAGAGACATTTTAAGGACAATGTCATTAAACGGTGTATGTCACTGATCAAATAATGCGAGCGCGAAGCGCGAGCTGAAATTTTTTTATATTCACACCTAAAAAGGGACAATATAATCAAATTTGTGTAATCATGATAGGTACCTGTCTCGCTAAACAATGCGAGCGCGAAGCGCGAGCTGAAAACTTAGATAATTCAGACCTGAAGTGGGGCATTCTAAGGTTTCTTTGTAGGAATTAATTAGGACAATACGTATTTCATTAACCAAATGATGCGAGCGCGAAGCGCGAGCTGAAAATTTTTGATATTCAGATCAGAAGAAGGGAAATTTTAGGAATTCATGAAGAGCAGACATATCTCACCAATCCACTAATGTGAACGTAATCACGGACAGGAAATGTTTCATATATGCGAAGACCTTAACATTGGGGAATCACTTTTGAGTCATGAAAAAGAAGCATATGTCACTACATAAAACAAATGATAACTCAAGTGCTAGGAAATAAATTTGGTTTATATTGACTTGAAAACGGGATGTTTTAGTACAACAGGATTATATATATCTCGTTAAACAGACAATGCGAGCACCAGGAACAATAAAAAAAGACGTAAGCCCTGGGCAAATTATGTTTCATAAAGTTGTAATGTAACATATATATTATATATATAATATAATATAACATTATAATGAATTATATTTTCTTCTTTCCCACTACGTACGTTTCTCTTCCTTTCTCCCTTTTTTTCTCCTTTTCCCCCTTTCCCCGTTTTTTTTTTGTCAGCCGATGGGGGGGGGGGATGTACCCCCCCATGCCCCCGTATAGTTACGCCACTGTATGTCCATATGGCAAATACCCCTCCAATATTATTATCTTTTTTTACCCCATGATGGTTTAATGGTTTTATTAGAGATTACATTAAAAAATTTTTGACATTCCATCTTAATCCCTTCCCAAAGACCCCAACATTGATGAATTGGAAGAAAAAGGGGGTTTCTCTTCAATGTTATAATAAGCACATAAGTATTTCGTTTGGAAATGGTGAAATGGCTCTTTATTTGCATTTTATGATTCAATAATATTGTTTTATTTGTTAAGCGGTATTTTAGGAAGAATTTTCACCAATAAAACAATTGTCTCTTAAGATTTTTTTCTTCATTTCTTTCGTAAAAAGTGGGGGGGATGTTTGTACAGGCCATCCCCCCCTCCTCGAAAAGTGGGGGGGATATATCCCCCCCATCCCCCCCGGGATTTACGCCAGTGGAGTGAGAAAGTGAGTAATTTTGTTGTGATTAAATGTATTGTTTACAAGTTTTATAGTACTATACACTGTATAAAATGTTTCTTTCGCCAAGTGCAATTATTTTTAGGGCCTCAAACTTTTTGTTACTGATCTACGCCTATATATCGGTTTTTTTTATCCTCCAAACTTTATTCCGTATTTTTTATAAAATACATATTTTCAAAAAACCTTTCCCGACAAACTTTTAACTGATTTCAATTGTCTAATAATATGAATATGATTCTAATCCATTCATGAATTTTATGAGTATATTATTATTTATTTATTTATTTCGGAAATGAAAATGAAAAGTATATGAAATTGGAACAATTAATGTAATACAACATGAACAGAGTATATAGATTGAGCACCCACTGGGTCAAATAAATTACTGTTGTCAATAAAGACCATGACCCTAACCAGTGCTATAATAAAGGTGCTTACAAAAAATCGGAAGCGGATAAAAGAGTCAGCATGAACAAAAATGTTTAAAGAACAATATATATAATAGAATAACATGCTTGATATAGTTAAGTTAACTTAATTAACTTAAAATATCAATATTGATGAATTTACATTCTTATGAATAAAACGCTATAAAGCTCTTTTAGCACATTCGCCATTCAAAGTAACCATTTTCGCCACTCATCCAACTTGAGTGCCCCCCACCCCCTCGTCCCTTCCGCTCATCGCCCCCTGATGCCAGTGACCATTGATTTCCATTATTATTTTTTTATTACTAGAAATAATTATTTGCATCCTCCTTCAGGTTCTAATTCAAATTTGTTGCTTTTACACTATCTTGACTCATTATTTATCAAGTATATGTATTCGTGTATCCCACTTTTTTGTTTACTCTTTACTTTTTCTTGTCGTATTGATATTTTTATGGGACTCTAACTGCATAATTCTTTGGAGCCTTCAACCAACAAGCTTTGCTTTTACTTTTAGCTCCCTCATATCCATCTCTCATTTTCTTTCTTTGTCATAATAGAACCAATTACAAGAATACATTCTAGTATTTTTTTCTATTGTTATATTATGTACACGTTTCATATTTTTACGATGTTTATTTATGCTTATCTATGAAAACTTGTAGGCCTATTGTATAATATTATTGTTTGTATTGAATTGTTGATTTTTTGAAAATATGAAATGTTGATGTGCATAAACCTTGAACCCTGAACTCCGATAATATTTTTTTGGGGGATTCCCTTATATTGACTTTCATTAAATAAAAGCTCATCTTGAAAAACAACAATAAATATTTAATCACCTCGCTGGTTTAAGTTCATATTCGAACTTCCGTCAATAATAGGAGAGGGAAAAAGGCACTCAAGAAAATTCTATTTGTTCAAAATAAATTGGTCAATTTAAATCCTGTTCCGTTTTCAAACAAAACACAATAAAAAAAGGAAATCTCCAGAAACATGACAAAGTTTCATCTATTCAAATCAATCAGGAAACTACTGACCGAGTTCAAAAGGCCTATGATATAGGCCCATTAGTGGGAGATTTTTTCTTATTTATTCATTTAAATTCTTTATTTTATTTAGATTTATAGATATGAATCAGATAGGCATGCAGATAATGCGTATGGGCCTACCATAAAATATATGTATCATTAGGCTCATAAGTTATCACATATAGGCCTAATTACACATCTATTTCCATCATTCCAATTAAATTATCCCCAAATGTCATACTCTGAGTAAATAATATTGGTAATCATCAAAATATGAATACGCCACATAAAAAACCAGTATTACGATCGATAATAGCCTAGAAGACATGCCAGCCTGCATGCCAGGGGCCGCGGAACCGGGGGAGTGGCTTCACCCCAGAACAAAAAACCATCCCTATATATCTAAGTTGTTTGTACGTCGGTATTTAGTGATAAACATCAAAGTCTCATTTTTTAGCATTGATGACCCTACGATTCGTTATAGAGCAAGATAATTTTTGTAAAACTTTTTCCCAAACACTTTGGGCCGGGACAATGATTACAATTAAATCTCGAAATATTTATGGTGAACAGTGACAAACTCTTTTGATCATCTTTCAACATTTCTGTAAACGTCAGCTTATCTGCCTGCTCCATGATAAATCGTTGACGACCGAGGGGCTTTTATTTGCCGTCACCCTCAGCTAAACGGAGAGAGAGGGTGAGAGGGGTGAGATAGAAAAGAAATCATAGGAGAAGTGAGAGAGGAAAATGTAAAAGAGTATAAAGAAGAAAAAATGGCCGCGTCGCAAAAAAGACAACGGAAGAGGTATCAATCAAGGCCGGAATAGGAAAATAATGAAATTAAAAAAAAAGAGGAAGGAAAATAAAAGGAAGAAGACAAGACGAAAATGAGAGTTGGGGGACCGACAAATACCTGTACCCTTCATTTAGAACAAAATAACTATTCAGCCTGCGCTACGCACCCGCATTGCCCGTTTGTTTCATTATTCATGTCTTGTTTTCAAGTCATTCTCGGTTTGTAACATAAAACATCATTACAAAAGTGCTTAAAATGTCTCGTTTTTTCTCTGAATCAGGGGCGGAAATCTTTCCCAAAAGTAGGGGGGGGGCAAGGGGCTGGAAAATTTGACAAGCAAAAAATTATGAATTATGACCTGAAATAAATTCAGACATTCCTACATTGTTTACACTTAATTTTCATCTCATATTAAATTCACGAGTTGCATTAGTAAAGTAATCAGGCGTTACCATGGCAACATACCATTATCATGCATTCAAATGAACTTATATCCATGCAGAACACTCTGTTGTTTTCGATATTTAATTCAAACGAATTGGTCAAACCTATATGATTTTGGCATTTTAATTGTCATTTTCCACCATTCATCTTTTCCCACCATAATGTTGATTTATGATGCCAATTCAATAAATGCCCCCAACGTCATTGGCCAAAGTTCCGTCATTGACCTTAAATTACCTTTGACCGTGGCATGACCTGAAACTCACTATAGGATTGTCACTGAATCCCTTATTTCGAAGTTTCATGATAGCTATAAAAACCTGTAGGCCTATTTCAAACTTATGATTACATTTCACAAACTTATCCTGTTTTAAGATTTCAATGTTTACGACGCCGCCCGCGCGGCGCCGTCGGAAAAAGCGGCGCCCTGCATGTCTCTGCAGGCAATCAAGACAATTGTATTTTTCTGCGGGAAAGATAAGCCGTTACCATGGCAATGGATCTTTTGCAAATACTTTGATGACTTGATAGGCCTATATCTAGAAATTGAATTTGGAAGGCTTAAGAATGATAGATTGGACCATTTAAATTGACAGGGTAATGTGCCATATATATAGGGATCAACTTTTTTTAAAAACATATTAATCAGTTGCCATGGCAACGGCGGAAGGAGGCATTTATGAAACTGGCAACAAGCGGATTCATGTTCAGCACCATCAAAATAGAGGAAATGACACAAAAAATCAGATTCTAAAGAAAAGTCTACTTGAAAAATTATGACGATTCCGTTTAGGCCCTATACTCTTACAATGATTATCATACACAATCAGGGTGAGCGGAGTTAGGGCAGGCTGCTATCTCAAGGTATGCCCTCGCTAATTCATTCACACAACAAATATTCATTCTAGAAAAAATTGTCATGACGACATATCAGGACCTCCCGCACCTGCGACTCTCACATTTTCATTCATCATATAAGAATATAACATTTTTCACTGTTTTTAGGAGTTTTTAAAGTGATTGAAAAAAAACGTAATTTGGTGCAGTTGCGGTACAGTTGATCGAAGTTCAAACAGTTATCGGGTTACTTTACATTTAAAGCAGTATTTCACGACGATTTATTAAGGGATTGATTTTATTTTTCCACACTTTGTTTTTTCATGTAATGGTCTCCTCTTGGGTGCTTAATTATGCGAGTATACTAAACAATAAGGAATTTGGGACGAATTTAAAATGATTATCATAATAAGCAGCGTGCGCAACGCGCTTGTGAGGGTGAGCGAGAATTGGGCAGCGTACGGTACGTCAAGGCACGATATATGATGTCGGTGCCGCGCCGGTGACGTCCGTGGTACATAGCTAGCTAGCTAGGTACGGTATTTTATTTCGCTGCAGCTAGCTCGTTAGCCAGCCTTGCCCTTGGCTTGGAGTGCAAAACATTCCTCAAAATGATATCTAGAACCACTGCAGGTGTTGTGGCTGGTGTGGCGGGAACGTTATTCATCGGTTACTGTATTTATTTCGATCGAAAGAGAAGGAGCGATCCATTATTCCGCCAAAAGCTGAAAGAACGTGAGTAGGCCCCGAGACCGAGTTACAATTACACCGTGTGTTGTATGAAGATGAGTTGGTATGATGTTTCCGGTCAGTCTTTGAGTGTGTGGTGATTCCGGTCATGCATTAGAATTGCCACCCTTGCTTTCATTGTCTGCACACTGCACAGCTCAGTCACTGTGACAGTTCCCTTTTATTGTTTACGCATATTTTTATCTGTGTGTGTGATTCCGTAGAAAAGAAGACATGCATCAATAATGTGCAGCCATCACTCCATCAGGCCTCCACAATTTTTTTTTCATCACTTGCAAATAATGAAAAAATTTGCTTGCCCGATAGGCGATAGAAAAATTGCTTGTCCAATATGTTTTATTATTTTCTTTGTTTTTTTAAAATGCTTTTTATGACGGTAGTAAGTAAGACCCTCTTACTTTTAGTTTTGAAGGACTCGTAGTCATACAAAATACTTGCTCACTTGCAGAGATGCCAAGTTCAGAACAATGTTATGCGTGAGATTTTCATGACTCGGCATCTCTGCGCGTGCGCAGCCAGTACTTACACTTGTACGTTTCCAAAAGGCGCGCGCATGCGAGATATGGGCTTCATCATGATATCGATCCATACTACAAAACCATGCAATGCACGCACGCGATTCATCGTATCACGTACTAGCATAGACCAAAAGCTTCAATCTCTGTTATGTTGGTTGTTCAGCTGAACTCCGTTGGCTTCACTCACCAAATACAGAGACCGAAGTTCTAGCGCGATCTGTACAGGGGACTCAATGGCCATATGTTTATGTGTATTAAGTTCGGATAAAACATGGCAGTAAAGTTGCGCAACAGCCGAGGTAAGTCACTGTTTTTGTTCCTTTTAACTTGATTTTCCCTGTTTTTTTGCAATTAATGCCAACAAGAGGGAATATTAATTTGCATTTCGGTCGCGTTAATTTTCAAAAGTTTGATTCATTAAAGACAAAAATTGAAGAGCCCCGACGGGGGGATTTTGCATTGTAAGTCCCCTAATGGTGGCTGCACGATAGCGAGCCGTCTGTGTATGAGGAGAAATTTAAAAAATAAACAAATGTTAAAAAACTCCTCGAAACAGACGGCTGCCAGCTGTCTAGTACTAGCAGTGCGCTGACTGCACTCTCGATTCGTCTCACGTGCCGGGGTAGACGCGACGGCGTGCGTAGGCAGTCGGCCAGTGCGTATAATCTAGCGAATAATGCTACTTTTTCTCTTTTTTTTCTGTCGGGTCCCAATGCGTGAGAAAAATGGGTGCCATGCGTGAGATCGTGAGACGGACCCTGGATGCGTGAGTCTCACGCACAATGCGTGAGACTTGGTAGCTCTGCACTTGTCACTGCAACCATCCTGCCTGTGGCTGTGCACTCATTCTATCAGGGTGACCAGACGTCCCGTATTTTAGAATATTAAACAAAATGTGGTTAATGCATTTAAAAGTGACGAATTTTCATCCAATAACCAACAGAAGACGAAGCAGAGACAACAATAAAATCGATAATACATGTAACTGTAAACTTTTGCAAGTTCTGCAGTGATTTTCTTGGTAACCCAATATACATTGCAAACAAACTCGCTTCCTGCCTGTGTGTGGCAGGCTAATATAACATGACTAGCTAGGCATGATCGGAGCAGATTCTCAATAGTGCAAACAATCTCACATAAACAGTTTTTCCACCAAAATAAACACAAAATCGACGGGAAATTTTTATAATTATATTATGAATTCTCAGATTACTTATTTGGAGATGTAATCGGAGGAACAAGTTATTGAGTTTTCATAACTAGATCTATACTTATTCCAGCTTTCATTTTGAGTCTTGTTGTGTATGATGCCGCGATGTTTCATCTAATTTTTAAGTTTGACAATGATTCACTTTGAAATTTTATTCATTTCTAAAACATTCGAGTTTTTTAACATTTTAAAAATATATATATAAAAAAACACCGAATATGATTTTTGTTACATGATTGGATTTTGTTCCTTTACTTAAAGTTTGAACTTTTTTCCTCTTTCTTTCTTCTCCTATCCTTCCTGCTCGCCCTTTGTTGTTCCATCTATCTCTATTTCCTATCTTTCTTTCCTGAACCTTTCTCCCTCTCTCTGTTATTTTTCTTCGGCTTTCCTTCTTTCTCTTACTTTCCTTTATTACAATTTTCCTTCATTCTTTCTTTCCTTCAACTTTTCTTTGCTTCCTTCTCCCTTCCTCTCCTTTTCTTTTAGTCCTTTCTCTCTTTCTTTTCTTTTCATTCTGGCCTCCCTTCATTCTTTCCTCTCTTTCTTTCTTTCTTTCTTTCTTTCTTTCTTTCTTTCTTTCTTTCTTTCTTTCTTTCTTTCTTTCTTTCTTTCTTTCATTCTTTATTTTAATTTTTCCTACTTCTTTCCCTTCCTTCCTGTTTTTCTTTCTTTGTTTCTTTCTTTCAAAGAATGAAGAAACATTTTTCTTTCCTTCATTCTTTCTTTCCTCATCTTTTTTCTTACTTTCTTTTTTCCTTTCTCTCCTATATTTTGTCTTTCAAACATTTATTCATCTGCCCTTCCTTTCTTTTCCTTTATTCATTTCAAAGAATGACGGAAACCTTTATTTCTCTCTTTTATTCTTTCTTTCATCCTTCTTCCATTCTAACTTTCTTTTACTTTTCCTTCATTTTTTCTTTCTTTCTTCTAAATTCATCTCTTTTCTTTCTCTCCTTCATTCTTTCGTTCACCCTCCCTTCCAATTCTTTATATTTTTTTCACAAGTCTAACACTGTGTAGCCTTATTTGTTGATCTTTGTTTGTTGATTGTCCCGTATTTGATTTTGTGAAATCTGGTCACCCTGCATTCTATGAACAAGGTTATGTCATAATATAACCATGGACCTACTAGGGCCATGATATAACCTTGTTCTCTGTGTAATAATACTACTCCCTGTGTGGTGAAATACGGTTGGCAATGTTTGGCTTATTTTCTCTTTTTCTTTGGGACAAATGCTTTATTTTTTGACACTGTCAGTTTCCATTAAAGCTATTCATCATATGGGCATTTTCACGGTAACTGACGTTACACGGCACAATTTTACACACATTTCATTGTGTGTATGATTATCTCTAAAACAACAAATGATAGGAGTTTGCTTAAAAGCAAGAAATCCGATAGGAAAAGGTTTTAGAGCAAATATCCGTCGTCAGTCGTCAAATCATGTGCCGGAGCTCACAATGAAAGAAGTAAGATGATCATTTAGCATGTTGACATTATAGAACTGATTTGGAAGAGTCAAAATATTTCGCCACCGCGACAAGAATCGGCCGTAAATTAAGTGTATGGCGGGTGGTCGGTTTCAAAAGAAGGGTGCAAATGAGCAAATGTAAAATCGTCGCATTCGTTATTCGCCGATATATACGCGAATAGATTCGGAGTCGTCGATCGAAACATGGGAATCTGATCTGCTCAATTTTCTGCACAAATTAGACGAAATCTAGGTAAAACTGATAAATATTTTCGCAGATAGGATGCTTAGAAAATTAGTTGGTCGATAAGGGGTAGTTCCAACCATACACGCTTTAAAAAATCATGAAAATAACACTTTTACATAAGCTTATATAAGGTTCAGTTCTGGACGCAGGTTCTTCTGTTCCTCTATGTCCAGCTCCTGGTGATAAACAGTGACGTCACTTTTGTGACCAAAAATACTAATTTCCATACAGTTGCAAATTTTTTTCATTAGTAACTGTCTTGGGAATAATTTTTGTATTCACCAGAGCACTCAAAACTTGAATTTGGGGCATATTTTTTGTATGCCCTCTATTGATAGAAAGTAAAGAAAATTTTCATTTTTCAATCTCTATTTTTAATTTAGAAAAAATAATCAAAGCTGCAATATCAGCTGCAAAATAAAAACAAAGCATTCAAAATGGATTAGATTAATTCATATTTTTTCTATTTCAGGAAGAAGGTTGAGAGGAGAGCAAAGTTCAAAGACGAGTAGCGGAAGTTCAGGAGAGGGACAAAAACTAGAGGTAAAACTTTGCGATAATGATGCATAAATGGTAAAACTCCCTTACATAATAACACCAGCCAAAACTCTTGATTGATTAATCTAGTGATTTTTATTCATTATTATTATTATTATTTTTTTTTTTTTTTTTTTTGGGGGGGGGGGGTATTTAGTGTGTTTCTTTTAGGGAGGACTGCAGGAACATTTATTCAATTTGGATTTTCATAGTATTCATTATAATGATTATTTGTTCATGGCACATTTTTTCCTTAAATTGGATATCGATAGGCCTGTAACCTAAACGTAGCTCATCACAAAATATATATGTATTTTAGATTCCAGATTTGAAGGATGCTGAAGCTGTTCAGAGTTTCTTCTTACAGCAAGTTCAACGTGGAGAGCAATTACTTGCAGAAGGTTAGTGAGTTATATATTCAAATTTCATATATTCTACTTGGTTTTATGGGGGAAGGGGCTCCTGCTATCATTGATGGGAAAATGTAAATTTTAATGCATGCTTTCCTGCCATTAACTGGCCTCTCACATTATGAGTGAAACTTAATATTTTTTCTTGTGATTTTGTCCTTATTTTGTTTAAATATCGTTTCAGCTTGTGTACAGAGAACCTTATGTGTTACTGTTACTAGATTTTTTTTTCATCTCCAAGATCATGATAACCACAGGATACCCAAACTAAATGCATAAGAGTTGGAGTGAGGGGGAGGGGGGGGGGTTATATGTCAAAGTTTGGGGCGGATGAAGTCATATGGGCATAACTTTGGGGATGGGCATTTAGTTTTGCTAGCTCATTTTTGTTCCATTAAAACATAGTAGAACTCTATATAGAATGTATATGGCTTACCAGACGTGCAGGTAGTATTTATGGGGGTCAGCAAAAAATACTTGCTTTTGTAGTTTTCATAAAAACAATGAGCATTCTTTTTTGCACCCAAAACAAGGTTCTCAATGTTGGTGATGAAGTTTCATAACGACACTATAAGAATGATATACCAGGTCATATATCCATTCAGTTTTATATACATGTATGCTGCTTTCCATGTAACTAATATGATAATCCCAGTTGATGCATTGGAATGTACAATGTATTATTGAGATATATCTGATTGTTTTCCTGTAGGTGATTTTGAGAATGGGGTTGAGCATCTGAGTAATGCTGTAGCTGTATGTGGCCAACCTCAGCAGTTATTACAAGTTCTCCATCAGACTCTACCGGCACCAGTCTTCCAGCTCTTGGTTCATAAACTACCTGTGACCAGCAAGGTAAACTTTGTTTGTCAAGCTAATTTCTTGTATTAAAAATGGAACTGTATTGTGTCATTGCCACAGTTGTGATTTTTTATTATTGTTAAGTTTGTTTATTGATGCTTTAACAAATTGCATACATAATTTATATCCAGTTCTTCATTACTTTTTCCACTTTTTGCCCTATAAAGCATCAAATCACTTGGTCATCGAGTTGATCCTTTTGTTTGAGAAATCATGTTGAGTATTCTGGATTGGCTGTAATTGGATGTAAAAAACTATTTGCTTCTTTATTTGAGTTCCAGCATGTGTAAAAAATAATTTAATTCCTTCTCTTTTATGAATGAAATTGTATCAGTCAGTAGAAATGTCTTCATTAATTTAAAAAAAACAAATGGTGTACACATCCTTTGTACCAAAAACTTAATGGCTGTGTCAATTTATTATAATCCTTTGTATGTCTCTTTTTTCCTGACAGAAAATTGCTGCTTTGAGTGAAGCAAGGAGTTCTTCATCAGGGGCTACAGTGAAGGAATTGGACGACTTGGAATGAATTCCAGTTGCCATCTGAAATCAAAGAGTGATTAACATGAACATAAAATTATAAAATTACATGTAAACTGTTGTTAGATAAAGTCTGTCTGGAGCTGAAAGGCTAGCTTCTCTGATGAGGAACTTAAAAAGTCTACATTCATGAGATTATAGTTCTTGTTGAGGATGGACTATGCATCTGTCATCATTGACATCTGACAACAAGAGGCAAAGTTGATAATTGCTATGCACCATATTAACTTCTGTTCAGTTCTTTGCGGTCAGTTGTCAATTGGTTCTGTCACATTTGCTTAATGTTGTATTTGTACACTGATCATTTGCACCTAGGATCCTCGTGAACAATATCATTGATGAATTAAGTTTCATAACAGCTGTAATGTAAAACATAGTATTACTCAAGACCCATGTATTGCTTTCGTTATAAAGTGAGCACAAATACAGATCCTTTCCAAAGAAAACACATTTTAATGAAGATTTTGACGCTTGGAAAATGTATTTCTTGATTTAAATGTCTAAGAACTTGAACAAATACATGTACTGTATGGTAGTTTTTTAAAAGGAAATTTGTTGTAAGACCCTAAAATAACTTATGTCACATGTCCCCTACGGCAGCCACACGGCGAGTCGATAACAGCTTAACATCTTTTGTACCAGCTACATAATAGGGTAGGTGGTTTGAATACGAATGAATAAAACAGCAGTTTTTACTCTCCGTACAGCCGCTGTAGGGGAAATGTGACTGCGGCATAAGGTGCGTTTTCTCCACCTCCATGAATTGCACTAGCCAGAGAGTATTGTACTGGATTACTTTAAAGACCTGATCGATCATAAACAGATATTGTAGCATTTGCTCCATGTGCTTCATTCCATTGTTTTTAAATGAATCACAGGTGAGAAGAGTTTGGCTGCCCTCCTACCATGGTGTACATATCCTGTATGGAAATGTTCTCTGAGAAGACAAATCAGTAGGTGTGTTCATTTCTGATGTGGAAAGGAGTCTTCAGAAGATACCAATGTAAGGTCTATTGTTATTTGACTAATAGGTTATACCGGTAATCCATAAAGGGGCTAAAAAGCTTACTAGGTAAAACTAGCATTAAGTTCTCAATGAATTGCAGATAGCATGGGTGTACCAATATGATTCAAAGTATATATATTTTTTTTTCTATGGGAGCTACATGTATATAAGGTAGCCAAAAGGGGGGGGGGGGGTTTCATAAAGCTGTTCGTAAGTTAAGAGCAACTTTAAGAACGACTGGTGAACCTTTCATACGCGCTTAACCATCGCCAATGAATATACCATTTTCCACAAGAAGGGATCTCCAGTCGTTCTTAAAGTCGCTCTTAACTTACGAACAGCTTTATGAAATGCCCACCAGGAAAATACACTTTGAATACGTTATTTTTTTTTATCTATATGTAAAATTTCAATTTATTTAGTGTGATATCCCACACTGGTGTAAATCATGCCTTCATCTCAATGTTGATTTATAGAGCTGTTGAAAAAAGGGATAACTCCAAGGTTGATGTATAATGGATCCATGATATAACTGTACTGTATACACCAGATATTTTGCATACATATGTCATGATTTGCTTTGAGAGATGGGAGAATTCAGTCTATTTTTCATGATTTTTATTGGGATTTATCACACTGTCAACATGAAGTAATTAAATTCAAAGGTCCAGATGTCATAAAAATTTTGTAAAATCATTGACAGGACTTCCTGAATATTCAGTGTATACAGCATACCTTTCATGCCATTGTATTTAGTTTTTATAAGCCATTGTGGTAAAGCTGTACTATATTTATTCCTTGATACTCACTGGAGCAATGTACAGTCATACTTATATGATTTAATAATGTACATTGAAACATTGGAGAGAAAGAGTATACTGTTACTACAGTGGTCTTTTTTATGACTTACATATAAATACCTGTCATCAGGAAACTATATAATGATCTTCTTTAGAACTTCTTTTGAGTTTTGTGTTCTAATTTTATGGAATCAGGGACCCGTAGTCCCGTAATGTAAATGAGATTAAGATTGCAGAAAGTCATGGAGAGCATTTCATCAACATTTATCTGACAAATTTCTGTGATTTTGATTGGCTGAGAACTAGGCTTACTGAAAACCGTATGGCCCATATTCTCAAAGAGTTTTCAATTGTACCATGGTACAAAACCATGGTTTATGCAGACTTGTTCATCACGCTTCAATTAGGTGCCCTTTGTCAAAAGCACACATAATTTTTAAGTGTATGAGATAAATAAGCATAATTATGTACAAACATCTGCTTAGTCCATGGTTTTGTACTGTTGTATAATTGAAACTTATTGAGAATACCGGTACAGGCCCTATCTGTCTTTATTACCATGGGTTCAGTCAGATAACACAGACTGTCAGATTAAAGATCTGACAATTCCTTTTTGAAATGATCCTCTGGATTGTAAATGGCATTAGATAAATGCAATAACAAGATACAGCTCAACTTTAACTTATCTCGTTTCCTCTATAAACTAGCCAAGTTTCCTACCGGCATACATATAACTGTTTGATTCTTCGTCCATTAATTTAGAGTGTTTAAACAGAACTTGTACTTGCGGAAAAGCATTACTGATATTGAACAGTGACACACAATATCAGATAAATATGTTAAGACAAAACAACAAACCCTTCCTTTGAATTTCAATGTTAATATTCATGGAAATTGTGTCACAATGTATCCAGCCATGTCAGCTGGAATGGAGGGGAAATTGTCCTGACAGCTAGATTTATGCAAGGTTGAACTCTTTTTCTCAACCTGGAAATGAACACACAAATAAAATAATATAGGGGAGGAGATAGAGAGAGAGAAAAAGGAGAGGAGATAGAGAGAAAAAAGGGGGGGGGGGCAAAGCGAGTAGTCATGAGAGGAATATTTGTAATCTAGTGGAATAATTGAGAGATTAATCATCCGTTGGTACTTGTATGTAGCGCGGATGTTAAACGGTTGTTTATCAGAAACCTTACGGATTAAAGTGAATGACAGTTTCGAAGGGGTTACCGGGGGCTTGAATACTTTATTTTCGAGATGCATATGCTTTACATCCTTTCTATTTTCATGCTACTAACGATGTATAGACGTTCTATGTACATGTACCTTATCTTTCCGACCTCTTTCCGTTGTTCAGCTTCAGTAGATCCGAGTTGCGTGAATGCTGATGCAAAAAGGATACAGTGGACGTTTAACGGACATGGAATGTTTGTTGCTCATAGATGTTGTGGTTTTACATCTTACCGGCAGAAAGTTCATCCGTTCTCTATATTTTGTGAAGTTTTTGTGCGGACGAAATCACAGTGGACGGATGCTCAATGGATAGAATGTATGAAACACATATGTAATGAGTACACAACAAATGCATAGCGTTTTCCAGTGGATGGCAAGATTTTTTATGTATTACATCCGCTTTGCATCCATATGTGCAGTGGGACCGGGGAGCCGTTTCATAAAGCTGTTCGTAAGATAAGAGCAACTTTAAGAACAACTGGTGATCCTTTCTTCCCGCTTGACCATCGCCAATGAATATACCATTTTCCACAAGAAAGGATCACCAGTCGTTCTTAAAGTTGCTCTTAACTTACGAACAGCTTTATGAAACGGCCACCGGGGCTTTATTAAGTGGAATGAATATTGGAGGAGGATGGTAAGGACAGTTTGTAATGCTGTGTATTTACTTTTCAAGCTCCATTGCTAAGATAAAAAAATGAAAGTATGTATCTACATGAACTTGAACAGGCCTTAAAGGGGAATCCAGCCTTGGCTATAAAATGTTGTGTTGGGAAGGAGAAAAATAAATTAAACAGAATGGTGAAAGTTTGAAAGAAATCGGACAAGCAATAAGAAAGTTATAGCTGCTTTAAAATTGAGATCACTAATACTATGTAGATTTCAAATTGGCAACTGAGTAAGTAAATTATGACAAGGGGCAAGGACAATTTTCCCATAGGCCATGTACTTTATTATCAGGGATTTGTGGTTTTCTCATAAGTACCCATTCCCCTGGGGCAGTAATCTAAATATAACCCAGGTAGTATATTGTTTTATGTCCTCATGAAAGAAAACTATAATTTGAAATAAAACTTTTGGGGAAACTGTCATTTTAGCCATAATATGTATTGGAGTACCGGTACATGGAAGAGTAGTCCTTGCCTTACATCACTAAGACTTCCCATATGCGGCCAATTTCAAGTCTCCATGGGTATAGTGATTACCAATATTTATAACTTTTAAATATTCATAACTTTCTTGTTGTTTGTCCAATATTGTTACAAACTTTCACCTATCAACTTGTCTGATTTTTCTTTTCCTTATAAAAACAAGTTTTTATTTGGGTTGGATTCCCCTTTAAATTCTTATATTTTTGAGGCATTACCATACCACTTTTGTAGAGGGTACATTTCTACATTACAGTGGAAAATGAAATGAAAAATCGCACAATAAATCTCCAAGGCCAATAGAGGGGCACTACTGCCATGATCTCCAATGGCCCTAACCCTTACTATTTTTGAACATTTTTTTAGAGAATAAAACACAAAATTTTTAAAAGTAAACTGACTTTCCATTTGTGCCAACCACATTACCAGAAGCAGTATCATTCAGATTTTATTAGTCATCCTTGAACTTTTTGAAAGCCATGCATGTTAACACAAATTGTTTCCATGGATAAATTGTTTACATTTTTTAGTGTTGTTACATGTTTCCTTGTTCATGGGATGTTTGCATTGATATGCTACAGTGCCTGTTTGGCTAAGCAGCATTAACCATGCATGGTCATTAACCTTCAATTAAAACATGTGATGTCATGGCATGGGTTATTTTGCATTTAAGAAATGGAAAAGCACCATAGATGCATGGAGTGTCCTGCTTCTATGACTCGTCTAATGGAGAGCGTTCCCAAATTGCAAATTTGAGCTCTGACTTAACCCTAACACCTTGAATCAACCCCCCTCAACATTTTCTTTGACCATCCCACTGCATGAAATTCTTAGACCGCGCTGCTCACTGACTTTATACTTCAAAGTCTTGCGCATCTTTTGAGACCAAATTTACAATGCCCGGGTACACGGTCGAAAAATTAAGCAACATCATACAAGTGCATGTCAGACCCAAAATTGCTCCAGAACATGATTTTATGTACAAAGTCAATGTAAATTGAGTTTTCTATTATTCATTGTAAAGATTATTTTTTTCATCTGCAGAAATGAATTAATTTTAGTATAATTATGGTTCAAAAGTTTCTGCTATAAATTTGGCGAAAAAACAAAGATAAACAAAATTTTCGAAAAACAAAGAAATACATAGGAAATTCATTAACAATAAAATACATAAGAAATTCATTTTCAAACCAGGATTTTTTTTCTGTTGTAATTGTTCACATTTGTATGAAGAATGTTTACACCAATATTTAGCATTCTAGGAGCTTTTTTCTTGTCTATAATAGCAAAATTTACGCATAATTTTTTTTTTAATTCAACTATACAGCCTTGTAGATTACATCCCACACTATCATCATGCCAATTTTCACCCCCTCTAGGGGGGTTGATTCAACCCCCCCCCCTTCATGGAACACCCAAAGAAGCCTGGCCTGTTTAGGGTTAAAGGGGTTTTCCCACAAGGATAAAGTTTGTCTATATCAAAATTATTTTCTGCTTAACCTCACTTATAAACCCTGTCCCAAAGGTGCATAGTTGACTTTTATGTCATTAAAGAGTCTTTGTGTTTTCTGTAGTATATATTTCAGTTTACATTTAAGATCAGGCAAAGCAGATCTTTTAAAGTAGACAAGCTTGCAGACCTCTTGACAAATTGTTTTAAAATATGAAATTCAATATCTGGAAAATGAGAAAAATAATAAATCTTTTCAATTAATGCATGTAATCACAATTCTGTGAACTTTAGATAACCTTATGAAATTCATGCTGGTGAGAGGCACAATAAAGATCATTTATGAGAGTGAGACTCAATATTTCTAAAGCAAATACTCAGCTGGTAATCACTGAAATAAATAGGACTTCATTGTGGCAATCAAAAATCAAGTGTTCGATCTTTTTTTTCACTGGAAATTTGTAGAAGCGGATGTTGAAAATATCATGAGTCTGTCCTCTCCTTTTGCAAAAAACTCAATTTCCATGAAACTTTTAGTTTTAATTTGTAGATTAGCAAGTAACTATGTTGTCAGATTAGACTGCCTTTAATATGTTCTAATTATTTTTATATGCCAAATTATTCCATTATTTGGTGCACTCAAAACACATATTACACATCCAATGGTTTAAAAAGAAACTAAGGATACACTACAAAAACTCTCTGTATCATTTCCTTTTACTATTTAATGCAAGTTTTAAATGAAGTACAACTGCAAGGAGCCATACATAAACTACAGAGTGAGACATGATATATATAATAGATATACATTGTACAAAAGGTTATTTTAAATATTCATACCACCACTATCCATATGTTCTCATTACCTTAAACCTCCCTTTGTAAAATAAACATTAAAAAAATCACCAATATATAAAAAAAATTATATTAAGTGGACGTTTTATATAATCGAACTCATACGGCGTGTTTCTAAAGAGACTTGTTAAACGGTATTACCTGCGTACAAGTAAGTATCCAGAATTCTAGAAAACTTCCCTGTTGAAACAGATGCGATGCAGTTTATTGATGAACCACATCACGCAAAATACGGTTCCTTCTCATAACCACCACTGGGAGGTGGTTATTGCCGTGTTCCGCGACATGCAATGTGAGTTAATCAGATTATTCGCTCTGTAGACAGGTTGGTTTAAGGGCAATACGGTTTTTCGATTCTGGAAAAGATAAACCGTTTTTAACGATTCTCTATAGAAACACACTGATAGATTATAGTTGGAAACAGACAATATAATCAATGTGTTCTATATATAAAGCCTCTTGATACAGTTATGCAAAATAAACAAATTTGCTTTAGAATTTGTTTTAATGCAAGAGTAAAGGAAAGATAACTTTTTTCTATACCCCTTAACACTAAATACAATGCTAATTTGTGGTATAGAGAGTGAGGCAAAAGAACAAAAAAAAAAGGTTGCTAACCAATCCATTCTTCCCCATCATGTTATGTTGATATTTTTGGTCAGATTTATTTCATTGGTGTGCATACAGGCTCAGAATCAGATCTAAACATAGTGATAATCTTTAGAACAGGTTTCTTTGAAATACATGTATATGAGACAAATTGTATGCAACATGGTTTTTTTTAAATTTGCAATATCAAAATAAATATTAAAATGTGAGTTTAATTTACAATAGACCGTTTCACCCAACCTTGACGTCACTTGATAGAGGACAGATTACAGCGATGTTCTCATAATGATGCGTATTGATGTTTAAAAATCATGAATACACCAACCATGGAGCTAATAAATAGCTCCATGCACCAACCAAACAATTACTAGAAAAACACAAGAATTAAACTTTTTTTCAATAGTTTTGGGCACAAACTTAATATCCATCATGAGCAAATAAATAGAAAGAGAAATTAATCCTCATAAATACTTACATAAAAATTAAGAAATACTAAGTAGAAAACCAGTAATGTGCTTTATATTGTTGAATACATACATTTGCAAATTGTAGTAAAGCAAGCAGATTAATATATGTTGAGGTATTTGCTCTGAAGTGATAAAATACAAGAGAATACAAAATCAAAATCTATTTACCATTCCAATAATGTGATGAATACAGGACATTATTCCTATTGAATCGATGGGTCTTATCATATCACACTAATTTGTCTTTTCATATTTACAAACTTTCTACTCTCCTGTATTCATGTTTTCAAAAAATAAATCCTAAAATTAACTAAAATTTGTTTCTTCATCCCACTTTCATACAGTCAACCAACTGTTGTCTGTTTTGATAAAGCAATAAAAAGAGAATGTATCTTTATTAATAATCAACAGTCAACAACAATTTGCTCATATTAACCATGAAAGTAAGGAATTTGTGGTTAGGTTGGTGCATTTCAGACATGCTGCTTTCAAATTTCATGCACAATCGGTATGTTTCATCATTACATCTAAAAAAAATTAAAGTCATAAGTTCGTAACACACGATGTATGGTGTAGGGATCCCAGTAATCTAATCAGTAAAACGTTTTCAGATACACGTAGAGCTATACAAGATTGTTCTTGGAACAAATTCGCATGAATAAAAAACAAAATAAATCTACAGAGACAGAAACATCACTTATTTACTTTTCATATGTTTCATTTTGTTAAATGGCAAAGCCAGGACAGAGTTAAACAGATATATAGGGTACATGTATGTTTGTTATTCATCACTAATTGTCAAATCAGCTTTCTGATTTTGTATTTTATCTAAGAAAACAAAATGATTGATTCTGGCTGGGAAACAGGTCAGTCATCAAGCATGGTTATTTCAGATGCATTGTTTCTGCTACAATTTGGCTAAATTGGCACAGAAACATGTAGAAATTGCAATAGTGCTTCGTCTTCCATACCTCTTGATTGCTGACAACAATGCAATAATGAACTTTAATGCTGAAATAAACGTTTTAAAAACAAACCCCCAAATACTATATTTTTTTTCAATTGCTTTTCCGTCAGGTAGCTTTTGCTTTCTGATATTCATTTAATGAATCTTACCTCAAATCTACCATAGAGACTAGACACATCAGTACAAAGTACAGTAGACACACAACATTGAATGAAGAGAATCAAGAGAGGAAGATTGAGACAGAAGGAAATGACCAAAGAAGAATGAAATAGAAAGAAACACATAAATTCACTTGCAGCTGACCTGCAGTAAAATATTACCAACAACACCAGTACATGTAATTAGATGGAGACAATCTTTGGTAATCAATTTTAAGACCTCATTGTGGCAATTAAAGATCCAGTGTAAGATTTTTTTATTGCAATTTATAGCAAAGGATGTTAAAAAATCATGCCTCTATCCTCTACTTTTGCAGTAATAGTCAACTTCACATTATTAAAGCCTTCATGTGTCAAATCTATATTCCATGATTTCAACGTACATGAATACACCTGCTGCATACATACAGTGTATGTATGCAGCAGGTGTATTCATGTACGTTGAAATCATGGAATATAGATTTGACACATGAAGGCTTTAATAATGTGAAGTTGACTATTACTGCAAAAGTAGAGGATGGAGGCATGTCATGATTTTTGAATATCCTTTGCTATAAATTGCAGAATGTATTTGAGAGTATTGAAAATACAACATTGAACACAGGACAGGGTTTACATACATTAAATATGCTCTTGCAATGTAATTAATTCTTAATCATGAGTTAAAGGAAATATAACAATACAACACTTATCTGCCTTAAAATCTAATAATCATTTCACAAAAAAATATGAGTTGAGTATAAAAAGAAGAAAACTTTGGAAAAAGTGGAATGCGATATACTTTTTTTTTCAAAATTACATGTACATAGAAACAACTTTAAATATTGGGTTATCATCATATTTAGACCCATTTTTAATATCATTACAAAGATAAATAAAATTCATTATTTTCCTGTCATTCCCAACTTCTTTGTTTAACTACATGTATGAATACTTACTGCAGTGTAAATGGATATCAATCAATATCATCATTTTGTTTTCTGTTTTCTTCATAGAAACCATTTAAAAAGTAAAAAACAATATGTGATAAAGTTAAGATACTCATAATTGTTTGCAAAGTTCCAACTCCATGTCTGAAGGATTGTTGTCTTACATCACAATAGGGTAAACATAAATGCTTCTTGAGATACAGCACAAGAAACATTGGATAATTTTCAAATAGTATGCAAATACAGTGTATAATTTACAAAATATTTACAATGGTACAAAAATTATTTACATTAAAAATCTGATGCAGAAAATGTATGTTACAAAAATGCTTTAACTTCAAGAGTACAAATTACAAAAATTTGCAACTTTATTACAATTACAAGAGGTTTTCCTCATATCTTTTAAAACTACATGTAAATATATTTGTACTTAATTCAATGATGTAAAAAAGTATTATTGTGCATATGTACACAAAAAGTATTCTATTTACATGATATTTCTCTTATTATTCATGGTGTGCACTGTGCAGCTTGACTTCTCTTAGATCTAAAACTGATGTTCATAAAGATTCACGCTTTCACAATAGATGCATGTGATGTAATCACTGAATGAAATCTGACATTTCTAGAATATTAAATAAATTTCAATATATTTCAATAGGATTGTACAACAATTTCGAAATACTGTATGCATGAGAAAGATTGTGTGAAGTACACTCTACTTCACACTTGTCAGACCTTCATGCACTTTCAACATTTAAGTCATAAAGTGCAATTTCATTGTTACAAATGTAGCTTAAAAAACAAATTTGGCTAATGAGAGATAGCCACACTATGGTCACCATTCAAATAAAGTTACTTTGCCCTCCAAATCTGAATAAATTCTTGTTGAGATCACAATCCCAACTGTCACAACTTTTTCAAAGAGTTGATACAGGATATGAATAGAAGGGTGACCCTGGGCGAATAATGGCCATTCAGTTCTTAAAGCCATTCACAATAGGGAGATTATGGCCTTCTTCAAAGAGAAGTGAGTGTAAAAGAATCTGGACTCTGGTGAATATCATTGTGTACAATAATGTACACAGTGTTATGGAACATGCAAGAAAATTTACTACCAAGATACCTTATTAGGTGGTTTCAAACTGCCTAGATCATAAGAATCCCTGTTAAATTACGAGAACTTTTTAAAGCTAAAAAATAACCATTAATTATTCCTGCATTCACACCGCCCCGAAAAATACCCTTCGGGATAAGTTCCTGAAGTTACGAGCATGCGCAGTATGGTCTGATAAGCAGGCAAGGCGCGAAATTCAAAATCACTAGCTCAGCAGCCACCCACGGCACCCGCCCCCAACTACACGCTGGGCTAAAAGTTCCCGTAAATTGCTTTCACATTGCCACAATACCTGCGACCTTGGAAAAATCCCCACGAAAGTTTTCATAATTTTGACAAGTACCTACTATTTAGAGGGTATTTTCTTTTGGGGAGATTACGCGAAATTTGCTTTCACATTGCCAATATTACTTGGTATTTTCTGATCGGGTAAATTTCCCGATCAGAAAATACCTGGAACTGACAAACTTCGAGGCGGTCTGAAACCACCTACTGAGAAATCATGGGATTCTCCAATACAAACAAATCATCATCCAATCAGAGCTTATGGTATATTACAAACTGTAATTTTTTTTTGGGGGGGTGAGAAAGGATAACACATAACAAGCAACATTTTATGTGAGATCCTGTGTCGCTCCAGACAATTGTTGAGCCTGCATCATTTAAGATTTTGAAACAGCAAGTATTGTTCTTATTATCAAATCGAAAGATTGTGCCGCTATTATTTCAACTTTATCACCGATTTCATTGTTAATCATCAAAGTGGGTTTTTTTCAAAAAATCAGGAATTTCACATCAATAAAGAATTAAAATCATTATTTTCATTTTAAACCATATATTCAATTCATAATCAACAACCTCCTTTACAATATCCACCAATCATGTCATTTGATTTTAAAAAATGCATTCAGATAGAAAGATAAATGTACATGTGCATATCAGATATGGTATATGATTTGTCTACTTCAAAATGCACAGCACTATTTTTTTTCCTATTAAAATAGAACAATAAAAAATAGAAATAACAATAAGCCATCACTGTTGCATAATCAAGATCAAGCATAACATGATGTGAATTAATCTTTATCTTGGGTATTGGGCAAAGACTTTGAACCTGATAAAGCCATTTATCACTTTAAAGACATGGCATAAAAAACAGGCATTACACTTCCTCCTTATCTTGAAGTATATATGTATGTAATCTTATAATACTAACGAGATTCGATACCAGATTTAACACTCCTCAGAAATGTGAAAATCTGTTAACTAGCCTGTCTTATTGGAAGAGGTAATATACATTACCAGATATGACTGAAGGAAAAGGGAATGGGGTGTGGCTTATTGAATACTTTTGTTTCGTTAAAGAGGTGTACTTTAAAGTCATATGATAATAGTACTGTGTTGGTACCAAAGTGGTTCGGAAGGGAAATGGCAGTGATGACTGAATACATTTTCATTGAAAATAAAATTTATCTCTTCCAAATGGAAATGAATTGCAGCACAAAATTTCAGGGATGACAGTGCTATAATAAGGTGCAGGCTGACAGACACATAATCTAGGAAAGTATGTTCCGTTTTACAACTGCTTGCCTTACATGTACCCTGCTGAAATTTGTGAAAGAGGAATTGAATACATCTTCCTTCCACACAATCACACTTATCTCTCCTATCCCGAGGGTTTCCTGTAGCCGTTACCAAAATGGGTGACAGTATTGTGAGGGTGGAACTGATAGATACTGCCATTAAATACCTTTCCTTTCAAGACTGCCTGTACTACCACTACTGTACGGAGGAGTGATGTAACCAGTTGGTCTAGCTGTAGGATTGGTAGTACTGTTATTGTACCTGGGTGGAGCTTGGCCACGCTGTGATTGGTTGCTGACACTGCTGTTGCTGCTACCATTAGTGTTTCCATTGGGGTTGGCAGGGTTGTCACCAAGTTTACGCCACACCACCTATAAAAGAGTATAGTCAATGATATCAGATTAGCATTACTAAGAGTGCATATACTTCAGCATTCTGTGGTATGTGAAGAAAAACATGATCAAATTACTCATCAGTAAAGACATTTTTTTTTTCTAAATAAAAAAACCCAGGGCTGAAGTACAACAATTAAACTTTAGACAAGAGTTCATGAAAACAAAATTTCAAATGATATCTCTTTTAAACAACTGGTTTCAACTCTATACTTTTGGAAGATATCAAAGACATATAGAATATTTGGCATGTACATGTATATTGAACAGGATACAAAATTAGGAAGTGACAAGAAATAAATACATTTGCAATGCAGAAACTGAACAATGAAAGAATATAACCCAACAGTAATACAAAATGTATAGTAACAGAAGCCAGTCAAGTTCTATAGGGGATAAACCTAGATTGGTCGACTTACATTACACATCTCCCTGACAATAGCTTTCTCATTGGTGTTCATATGGTCATTTTCAAGGTGATTCGGTGGTGTTTCTCGCTCCAACATGTCATGAACCTCCAACACCTGCCAATAAAAAAAAAGAAGATATATTGTTTATTCTCTTTTAATCAAAATATGAGGGTACTGTAAAACATTATGGAAAGTGTCTTTTTTTTTTTTTGGGGGGGGGTATTGATTGCACTTTCTTGACATCTCCTCAATTGCTTTGATTAAACACTGTTTACTATTATGAAGATTGGCATGACAAAGCTAAACATTGGGATATGAGGTATCAAATACCATGACAATCATGCAGAAGACATTATTAGTCCCTTGTGTACATAATTTTTAAACTAATAAATTCTTTCTAAGAAAATTATTTTTTATAATTAGAAGAAATGGCATGTAGAGTACATTGTAATATGATTTTGGGAAATTATGTTTCTATTTTACAGTGGACATATGATATACATGTAGAGACCATTATTTATAAACATGACCTTTGTAGCGTATACATGTATGTAAAGTGTATGATGACCTTGATACATGTACCTACAATGTAAGTGTACATGTAAACACCTATCAAATTGTCCTCCCTACAAGTTTTAAGTTGACCATTCAAACAGTTTTTAAATTATCTCAATAATAAATGTCAGAGAGACAAATGGATGACCCCCATAACATGTACATGTAGAAATCTACAAGTAACGTCACCAGAGATCACATTTGGTCAAAACTTTCAAAAGAGTCATGTTTATAAGCTTTGCCGTGTAACATCTCAACATCTTTGTTGCCTACAATTTCAGTATTTAATGTCAATCAATACAATGATATATCATTTTACTGAAGAAAACATTACAAAATGTATGAACCTGCCAAGAAAATGGCCGGGGGGGGGGGGGCAGTCAAATGTATTGCTGTACACATGTGTGAACAAATTACATGTATTTCAAAACACTCCCTAAACAAGTTTTTCTCTGCGTGCAAAATAAGCCCCTAAACAAGTTTTTCACAGGCTTCATTTTGCACATTTTAGCCCCTTAACAAGTTGCTGCAAGAATATGACACCTAAACAAGTTTTGTCTACTTGCTAAAAATAAGCTTAAATAGACAAAACTATAGTCATGTGTTTGCATGCCCCCAGTGCAGTTAGGATAAAATACTACAGAGGAATACATTGTAAACACTGTAAATAAGTCTCATCCAAAATTCATCAGGTAATAATTCATTTTTAAATTACAAGGTATACATGTATGTTACGTTTGGCTAGTCTTAAAAACAAGCTTTTGAAGAAAAAAAATACCCTAAATACATTTGATCCTGCGATTGACCAATGACCAGTCTTTCAAAACCACCCTTTTTTGTGAAAACCTTGTGGTTTTTATAGCCTTAACGAGTGCATGCGCGGCCCACGTCCAAAACTGAAAAAAAACACCCCTTTAAACATATTTGACGCTCCCCCCCCCCCCCCCCCGGGAAAATGGTGCATATAGACAGTTTACACCATATAGTTATCTATGAAATCTGCATGAAATTATTGGCATACCAATGTTATGCTTCTAAAGTGGGTTGCAGTGTTCTTATACCAGTTTAATAAAGCAAACCAATTACATGGCCTGTGGTGATTATAATCAGGGTAGATTTGTTTTATCCAAACAAATTCAAAGATATGGCATGAAAGGGGCTCCTGCATGTATTAAACTGACTCTTCACATGTACTCACACTATCATGTAATATTACATGTACCATTCAAGCCTAAAAAGCTTTTAAGAGGGGTTCACTCTACCTAACATGAAGGTATATATATATATATATATATATATATATATATATATGTACATGTACATGTATGTAGAATTGATTAACATCTGCCTACTAAACAATTTGACAAGCAATATCAAATGTATAAGAAATCATTTTCAAGTTAAAAAATTATCAATATTGAGTTATGAGTTATTTTGGCTTATTCACTGTTTTTTTTTTTTTTGGGGGGGGGGGAGGGGGGGGGTAAACTCCCTTTGTGTTAAGAATATGGATTTGAAGAAAATGTAAACAAGACAATATACCTGCAAAGGCTGCAATAATAAATAATGGTGTATTTCTATAATACAAATGGATAAATTTGGTGTTTAACTGCAAACTGTCAAAACCTACATGTACATGTATACATGTACATGTACCTACATTGTGTACAATACCATTTTGACCTCCTGATTATGGACAACAAAGAATACTGTATCACCATAATTATATTCCTAAACTACAGTTTGATTCGGATCAATGCATTTAATAACATAATATCTCTAACTTCTGATCTATTCTTTTCTCTTAAACCAAGCAATTTTCTTGGTCATATATCCATTTTGTATCAGAAATACTGAGGCAAACATACAGTACATCAACTTCTCTCACAAATGAACTGGAACTGAAAATCTGCAATCTGACAATAAAATGGAAGGATATTGTGAACATGGAATCAGAAGAGAAATGTTGAATAATTTATCTCTTATAAGTAAGACTTACAAGTATGCAATTTATACTGTTTACAGTTCTAAGGATTATCAAACCTTTATCCTCTTTTATATCAAAATCATGAGCCATTTTTCTCAATATTGAAAACAAAAATTAATTTGTCCTCATCCTTACATGTACATGTATGAAAGCAGCCAGACCTTTTCATTCTCCCTCTGATTCCTCCTTTTCTATGAGTCAAATATAAATTTGGGATGACATGGTGCATGTACCTTTACTCTATCATACTGTACAAGCTGTTAGTTTCGCGTACAGAATTTTTCTCGATTCGCGGGGGTCCCGACATTTTCGCGGGTTGTTGAATTCGCGATCAGAAGATGTACAAAATACTTCCACAGCATATCGGAGAAGCGAACTTAGTGCAAACTATGTGCAAAACTTTGATTCTCAATATTCTTTTGCTGATGTGTCCTATGTACATAAATATGTCCCAGTAAAAACAGTTACAAACTGTAACAAAGTGTGGAGAAAAAGTGGCTTAAATTTCACTTTTTTGTACCTTTAGATCTGAAAATTCATCATGTCACGGTTTGATATGTAAGAGTAATCTTTTGAAGTTGTGTTTTGTAAGATTCACTTTGTAAAAAGTTGGTTTCAGTGCAAAAATGTTGAATTCTGTGAACAGATTTTTACCCCTCTAAAAGCTGTGGTCATGTGACTTATGAATATTAAAGGAGAATGAAACCCTTGAAACCAGCTGAATCCATATCAAAGAGAAAAATCAAAGAAACATATTGTTGAAAGTTTGAGGAAGATTGAATGAATAATAAGAAAGTTATGAGCATTTGAATATTGAGATCACTAATGCCATGTAGATCCTCCAATTGGCAATGCGACCAAGATCTGTGATGTCACACACGTACAACTCCCTCATTACTTTAGTACTTATTTCACTTATATTCTCACTTTTATAGAGTCTATCACAAGGTGAGGTGTTCTCTTTATGGGAGGACAAGTACAGAGGTTTCACAACATTATATCATTGATGAATCGTTTGTCATATGATTAGAATGAGCAAAAAGAGATGTTTTGGGGTATATTTTCAGTGTCCAAAAGGGGAGAGTTGTTCATCTGTGACATCATAGATCTTGGTCGCATTGCCAATGGGAGGATCTCCATAGCATTAGTGATCTTGACATTCAAATGCTCATAACTCTTCTATTGATAGTCCTATTTTACTCAAACTTTTGTTGATCTTATTCTTTGATTTTTCTGCTTTCACAAAAGCTAACTTGCTCCAAGAGTTTCATTCTCCTTTAATGAGTATGCAAATAGCTGCCAATACGTGTGTATATAGTCAATCAGATGACAATAAATTAAAAAATTTTCATGGAAAATACATTGTAATATTACAGTGAGTGAATATATATCGATAAAATTATGTAAGAAAATAGTTTAGGCTCTGATTTTGTTTGAGAAAAAAAAAGTGAAATTCTAGCTAACTTTTTGAATCACTATCTGTACTTTCTAAACCTTATTTTTTCTACATATAAAGGTGCATATCTCGATTTTCTCACTATACAAAAAGTTTCAAATAGCAAATCTTTGCTGTTGGAGACATTGGCACTGACTGATAAATGTGTCAATATTTTCGCGCATTGTTAAATTCGCGGCCGATCGGCAATATCCGCGAAAATAAAACCACCGCGAAAATAACAGCTTATACAGTAGCTGAATGTGGGGAAAATCAATGCACATACACTGTAAACTTAATATACAAAACAATTCCTTTTATAACATGTGACACAGCATCTTATCACTGACTTGCAAGACAGGTGTAACATCATTAACATTATCAATTCCTAGGGTACCATGTTATCAACACATGGGCATTTTCACGGTAACTGACATTACACGGCACAATGTTTTCACACCTTTCATTGTGTGTATCTCTAAAACAACAAATGATGGGAGTTTGCTTTTGATAGAGTTAATAAAGTGAACCTTGCTGTATACTCTGATACTAAGCTTTCCTATGTAACCACATTTTTTTACGCATCAGCAAGCAAAAATGTGTCGGTAACTGACATTACGCAAAAGGACATGCAATTTCAGGGTGTTCATTAAAATTGAAATATATCATGTCCCTGAGTAGATAGAGTAATATTTTGAATATGTAAATATACCTCCGTTACTAGGTTAAGATGTGTCAAAATATCAAACAATTCGTTTTCGTATTTTGGGGGCTATGATAATTTTTCCACAACCATGCTGGTAACTGACATTACGGTAACTGACATTACACTTAATTTGCCATAGAGATAACACATGGAAGTCAAATGTGTGGAATCATTGCATTGTATCTTCTGTGCAGGGCTTCACATGAAAGTGAGCTTGATGTGGAAGTATACCCGAGTTTCTAGGAACATTTCTATGAAAAAACCTTTTCTTTTTCTTAATTACTTTCTTTGATTTGAACATTTTTATCATTACTTGTCGGTAACTGACAATACACATTAACATTTACCAGTGCTATATGATTTTCAAAGGCATAATTTTCTTGGTACTTAAATATATGTAAGGCTTTTTAAAATCATAAAAGTTTCATAATACTTAACATTTTTAATTATCAAAAGATAAGAAATGTATGTTTTACTTACTCGGGGGGGGGGGGGGGGTGGGTCATAGCAGCTACATGTTTTCCTATAGTAATTTAATATTGCATTGACTGTACACATGGATTTTTCTGACTATACACCCATAATATATTCATCAGTATTATAATGACTTTTTAAACCTTATCCTTCTCCAAACTCCCCCTCCCCTCAAAAAAGGCAAAATGAATAAGGGTCTCCTCCCCTATGCTACACGTACCCCTCCCCCGAATCTCATGCAGCCATGTAGTTTTATTGATTTCTATTCTGGTCAGTGCAAGCAATGCTTGTTCATATCTGTTGGATTTCAATTCTCTTCATAATTTTTTTAATCATTTTCTTTGCTAATTTCTTTTTTAAGCTGTCAACAAAAAATAAACTCCAGCTTCTAAACTGAAACTGAACTATTTGTAAATTAGAAAAAAAAACAGTTTTAGTAGATCCATGCAACATTGATCAGAACTGTCAAATTTCACTTTTCATCTATACTTGTAAACCAAAAACAAAATTGTATCACACATCCACACTACTAACAGGTATAAAAACCAGGAATTTACTTTTAACGAGGCAATGCTCAAAAGAATCCTAGAAACTAAAAAAGGGACCCTGGAAATCCCCTTCATCACAATGTTAAGCTTAAAAAATATTGCAGATTTAGGCAATAGGTTGGGAAAAGTACCCCCTACCCCCCCCCCCTCGAAAACCAAACAAAAAATTGTCTGATACAAAATTACAAACAATTACTGTAGGTACTTGGTAACTGCATGTACAAAACAATTTCATTGTAATTTTTTTTTGTACGATGGGAATGCAACTTCCTTCATAATTTCATATAGTATTCCTTGTGAACTATACCTTTTAAAAGTCAATAGCAAGCTCCTTCTGGTGTGACTTTTAAAGTGAAAGAAGTATACAATATTTCTTCACCATAAAATTGACCACATATTTGCATTTCAATATTGGTAACCAACGTTTTATCATGGTAACTGACATTACATCTCGGTAACTGACATTACATATATTTAATGGTACCCTATGGCTTCATTGTTAATTGGTTATCTTTAATTTTGGTGTCGAAGGGAGGGGTGTTACCTAGAGAGGAAATCTACCAAGTTTCATATAATATATCCTCTTTTCCAGGAAATGAGAAAAAAAAGTTCATGTTTTCGGTAACTGACATTACATACCATATCACATACTTCATCAATGTTTTTTAATCAGATGAATGAATTACTGGTGTTTCTTTCTGTGGGATTTTAAAAAGTGTTATAATAGCAAGCTAAATCACAGGCGAAAACAACATGATCAAACCTGTTCTTTAAAAATCTGTCAAAACAAAATATGTATCAATATACTATTTTCAACACTAATTTGTATCCATACTTCGGCAGCCATTTTGAAATAAAAAATGGCTGCCAGAGTCGGAAAATTATTTTGTCTCAGAAACTTCAGGTCATGTTTTATTAAAAAACATAAAGCATTTGACATGAATATCAACTTGATTTTGTTGCCTCTGTGTCCATCTGTGGTGAAAATGCCCACATGTACAATATAACATGCACTTGGTATTTGGTAACCTCTGTATCACTCAGAGATAGAGTATGTATGCTTCATAATTGTCATTGGTATAAATGAGATTAAATGTACATGTACAGTAGGCCTACACATGAACATGTGCATGCATGAGACCGATAAATGTACATGAAAGCCATTTCAATACCTCACATGACATACACTGTACCTTCTTTTTTTATTATTGAAGTTTTTATTGAGATGAATCATAAAAAATCACAATATTTGCAAAAGATTTACAAGATAAAAAATCGTGGAACATACAGTACAAGAAATATAACAGGCAGGTTAAAAATAAAAGAGGATAAAACTTTCAGGGATGAGACTCCGAGATGGGAGACCAACTTTTTTTTTAATGTACCTGAATAAATTCAAAGACAGGATTACACCATGCCCTTATTCCATTAAATATAACGGTAGGACTCAACAGGAGAGTTATCTTGTAAAACTATACACATGTAAAAACAAAATACTGAATTACATGTATATGTATGTACACTGTATATGAATGGAGTTTGTCTCTAGTAATGTATATCCATGGCCTGACAATGCAAACACAAGCTGTCAACTATTTCCTTATTCTGGAATCAGGTACAAATATTGTGGCCAGAGTAGTTGTTTTGACACAATGTTATATTTTTATCAAACAATAAGTTTCATTCATTCCAGCTAAAACTACTCAAATATTTACTTAAAATTGTCACAGGAGCCATCTTTACTAATAAGTGGGTTTATTTAATGAAGTATGTTTTAGAAAAAATAAATGTTGCTGTGTCCTACTACATGATACAGAAATAAACACATTCCTTTGCTGAATTTCAATACACACTACATGAAGGCAATGAGTACATGTACACCATGTACATAAAGTAGGCCTACAGGTACATTTTTATTTGCTTGATGAATTTGATTGATGTTCAATAAATGAATCTATTCGACAAAGACAACACAAAAGGAGGTAAAATAAATTTTCTTTTCCCTTTGAAAATCATTATTTACAAATTTCAATTCAGAAAACTATGTTAAGATATCTTGTGTTAACCAATAAATGTACAGTCCAGTGCAAAGGTACTATAGATCATGACTACAACTCCTTGTAATGCAGTACAATCACACTGATTGCAGGAATTCATGGAGTGAGTCATCTTAATTAAATGCAAGTACACTGTACCTGTATCTAGAGGCATGTAAGGAGTCAAGTCATTACTAATAGCATGGACCTACATGTACATACTAATAGGATCAGTATTCTAAAGAAATAGATTACTCCCTAACGACAAAGGCTGATGAAAATATATGCACACTTGCCTTGATCTTATCTGTCTTGAAATATAACTACAATGTGTATGGAAGATTATCAAGAGTTCTTCAGTGTTACACAATAGCATATTTTCTAATGACACAGAGAAAAGGAGCACTGTATGAAGAACTTAAACCTTCTCTGTCATAGATGGTTTATGTAGGGACAGTGATTTTCCGCGATCGCGGAAAACGGACGGAATTCACGGAAAGGGCCTTTTGAAACGGAAAGTGGCATTTCAAACGGAAAATCACGGAAAACGTATTTTCCCTCAAAATACACAGAATAGCAACAGAAATTACTCCAAAATCACAGCAAAATGAGAATATTAAATGGCCAAAAAAGTGAAAAACCCCAGAAAACACGATCTCACTTTGCTACTATCATGACAATTCACACATCGTGACTGCACTCGACATCAGCACACTCGTTTGTACCCCGCACCTTACCCGTACCCGGCCGGCCGGGTTGGGCTTCACATGCACACATATCGTTCAACTACATGTACACGGTCTTGTGTTGCTGCCCTCTACGTTTGAAGATGTAACAGCACGATATCGTGGTCTTAAAATCCAAGATGGCGGATTGGGGAAAAGCCGTTGATTGATGATAACGATGTCTAAAAATCCCCAAAATTATCGATGAAATATCATTTCACCGTGAAATAATGCTAATAATATGAAAGGTGAGGATGTATGCATGCAAAATGGGTGTGTAAAAATATTTTATGCACCCGCATAGATCCGATTAGAACGGATTTTATTGTGTTGTTGGTACAGTAGCAGATACAAATTTTGACCAGTGCGAGTGTGCGTGTTGTGATTTTGCTATTCAATGTGTTAACGGAATTGTCACTTTTCCGTGTGTACAAAGTCTATGGGGAAACGGAATTTCCGTTTTCTGACATGCTGAAACGGAATTTGAGATTTTCTGAAACGGAAAAGGCAATTTTTTGAAACGGAAAATCACTATCCCTATTTATGCAACCTCAATGCGGAATATTAATACCTTATAAATACATATGTACATTGTGCTGATTGGTTTCTGCTCCCAAATAACCTTCATGTAGATATTCAAACAAAACCCTGGCCAAAACCATGTACAAACAACCAGTAACATACATGTACATGTAGTTTTCAGCTGCACTAAAATCAGTTTGCATGTATTCTAAATTTCATGCAAAAAATATAAAATTTTGATCCCTGCCTTTCAATCCCAACTAAAAATGAATAACGCATTTGAAAAATATCGGCACTGAACTTCCATGCCAGAATACAAACAAATGACAACTACAGCTGTATTGTATGAAATGGAAAGTATCATGAGACAAAACACAAGAACAAAGCACCAAACCTATGGCATGACAGACACATTACATGGAGCTCTACATCACAATGACAAACAAAGACAAGCTTTTATTTCACATCTGAAGCTCAGATGACAGATTGTATGTCAAGAGGACTGAACGTATCATACCTTGAGTGCATTCACTATAGCTTTGGGTGAGTTAGGAGCCATGTTACCATTCTCTATGCTCGAACCATAATTCCTGGATGAGTAGGATGACTGCAAATGTCACAAAAAAAGATGAAATGTGCTTTAGCTAAATTACAGATACATGTACATGGTCCTTGCTAAATTAATGTTCCCTAATAGTAGTCTGATATTTCCGGTTTTTCTTTTTCTGTCATTAATACAGAATAATTCTATACAATGTGATGAAGAAGCTTATTAAAAATCTATTTCAATACTTAATGAAAATATAATAGCTATTAAATACAGGAATGGATTTTACTTTAAAAGTAAAAACAAATACTTTTTGGGAATACAAAGATAAATTAATATGCATATATAATAAAGAAATATTTAACTTTCCAAACAGGCTAAATGCATCTACTGAGTATTAATTAATCAAACTTTTGAAAAACTTTTTGTTTCTAGTAATAAGATTTAAAAGAATGGTCTAGGCTGGAAATATCTATATCTCAATAAATAGAGTAAAAATTCACAGAGCAAAATGCTGAAAATTTGATCCAAATCAGATAACAAATAACAAAGTTATTGAAATTTAAAGAATTGCATTATTCCGGTGAAACAGGCATGTCTTTATGAATATTTATTAGTTGGGCTGATGATGTCATATCCCCAATTGTTCTTTTGTATTTTATTATATGATATAAGGTTTATTCAACATTTTTCTACCAAGTACTAAAACAATTAGATTGACAACTGATTTATTAACTTATTTCATTATAATGGAGACACATCATTTACACGTGTGAAAACATGAAACATTTATGAATTCATGTAATAATATAAGAAAAAGGAAAGTGGGGATGTGACATCATCAGCCCATCTAAAGAATATTCATGACGATGTGTGTATAACTGTTTTCACAAAATATTGATGAAACTTAGAATTCCATAACTTTTTTATTTGTTATCCGATTTCGATGAAATTTTCAGCATTTTGCTCTGTGAATTTTACTCTATTTTTTTAGATATAAATATTTTCAGCCTGGACCATCCCTTTAATAATGGAAAGCACTGCCTGAAATGATTTGAAAAAATATTGATTATTCATAAATTGATACACTTCAAGAATTAATGCATGGGGAAAGTTTTTGGAATCACCAAAATGAACAGAAATTGTCTCAATTCAATAGTCATATCCACTGGACACATAAATGCATGGATGGGACTACATATTACTCCGGGGGTGGGGGTTCATAAAGCTGTTTGTAAGTTAAGAGTGACTGGTGAACCTTTTTACACGCTAAATCATTGAAAATTAAAATTTTGTTGTATACGTTTATATTTACCACAAGATTTACCAGTCATTCTTAAAGTCGCTCTTAACTTACAAACAGCTTATGAATCACCCACATGAACATTCAGCTTTTTCGAGTCATAGATTGAAAGTAACAGCATCTGAAAAGTAACACTTTGCAGTGGATCTTTCATTATTTAGTATCCTTCCTTGATAATATGACAAACTGTGACAACTTCTTTTTGTTAGAGGCTACATCTGTATAGTTTTACTTTGGCCAACTTCACTGGATAGCTTCTTGATTCAATGTAAGTATTCTGCTCTCTTTGTTTTTAAACCCAACTGAAAAGAAAAGAAAAACTTCCTTTCATACAAAAGGCAATGATGAAAAAGCTGAAGACATTATTTAGAATGCTACTGTGCAAGAATTTGAAATCCAAAGACCCAATATAGTAGAAATGAATTTACATGGATTGGATTGGAAGCGCTTGTGACATGATTGGGTGTAGGCCCGTCTACCTTGTCCTCTGACCCATTCCTCCTTGTCTAGAAGAGAGAAATAAACACGGAGGAAGATCAAATGAATGTAAGAGCAAATGAAGCAGAACTAAATGACTGCATGAAATGAACAGTTTACAGGAAAGAAAAGAAGTCACTTGGGGTATCATACACAGGGTTGAGTATGAAGGTTAAATAGAGGGCAAAATGCATTGATGAATGGTTAAAGAAGTATTCACTGGCCATAATATCCAATGACTTTATCGTAAACAAGTCATATTGTTTTCAATCACGCTAATGGATGCTGGGATAGGTATTTTTAATGAATTGATACTGGGGATGATGTCAATAACATGCTCTGTCCCAAATACAATGTAATAGGATTTGAATCTCTTGTTATTTTTAATAGAACACCCCCCCCCCTGTAGTAAAATAAGTGGAAATTACCATTTAAAGCTTTTTATCATTAAATTAGTGGTAAAAGATACAGTAGGTCTACCTGTATGCAGCTACACACACATGTACATGTAGAGGCCTGTATGATGTATGTTTATAAACAAGAGCATTTTTAATGTTTGATGTATACATGTATGTTCACAAAATCAAATAAAAATGGATGGAGAATTATGAATAGACATAGAATTCGTTACCTCTGGTGGAGAAAACTGCCTCTTTTCATCAAAAGAACGAATTCTATCCTCTGTATATGGTATGTGATCTGAGGAAAGAAAAAAAAGTAATGTTTTACAAACATATGCATTTTAGACAAAAATGGATGATACATGTAGATGGCAATAACTAGAGTTCATTTCATAGTCCAGGGGAAACAGACAGGTAAATTCATTAATTGTGTATTGTTATAAACTGGGAAAGATGCAAGCAGCCACAGGCAAAAAAAAAAAAAAAAAAAAAAACTATATATGTAGGTGCACTGTACTGTAGCACTTTTGAGACTAAACAGTACACATACATTGTGTAACAGTCCTTGATTGGTTTTGACCAAGGTTTATTTGATTTCAGAATATTTTGGTGAAAATACATGTACTTTCACAGGCCTCTACAAATCCGGCAAGTGATGACAAAACTTGCTTGCCCGAAAGAAACAAGTGGAGCGCCTCTGGCAGTCTCAACTGCACTGTGCGATTCAATATAGCTGGAGTGCTGACTTTGAAAACTACTATAAAATAATTATTCACAAAAAACACCATTCATATCATGGTCAATACAATACTATGTTCATTGACAATGATTGACATTTGACCTTGATCATGTGACTTTGTCAGTGATAGTTGATTACCCCTATATCCACATTTTATAAACTATATCTATAAACTTTGGAAGTTATGACAGCAATCTAATAATTACCTCGAAAATGGCCAAAGTTCATTGACCTTAAATGACCTGAAACTCACATGAGATGTTCAGTGATACTTTATTACTCGTATGTCCAAGTTTTATGAACTAGATCCATACACTTTCTGAGTTATGATGGATATTCAACAATTCCCCCCAACATGGCCAAAGTTCATTGACCTTTGACCTTGGTCATGTGAACTGAAACTCGCACAGGATGTTCAGTGATATTTGATATTACTCTTACATATGTCCAAGTTTTATGAACTAGACCCATACAATTCCCCCCAACATGGTCAAAGTTCATTGACCTTAAATGACCTTTGACCTTGATCATGTGACCTGAAACTTGCACAGGATGTTCAGTGATACTTGAATACTCTTATGTCTAAAGGCCACCGCACACCTTACGACCCGACTGGTCGGCGACTGGCTTGCGACTGAGTGAGGGGAGATGTGACGTCACGGCTCTTGTCAGCTTGTGCGTCGCAGACCGGTCAGAGACAAGTCGCAAGGAAAATCGGAAGGATTTGACATGTCGAATCCTTATGACTGGATCGCAAGCTCAATCCAACTTCCAGCCAATCAGACAGTAGAGTTGCACGACGCGTATATGATAAACAACGCGCTTACGCAGTAGTAAGCGCACTTCCTCAGTTGCAATGCCAAAAAGCAAAAAGCGCATGCGTGAGTCGCAGATCGGATCGCAAGGTGTGCGGTGTCGAGGCTTATGACTACCTTGCGATTCATCTCCCCTTACTCAGTCGCAAGCCAGTCGCCGACCAGTCGGGTCTTAAGGTGTGCGGTGGCCTTTAGTTTCATGAATCAGATAGATCTATAAACTTCCAAAGTTATGATGGTAATTCAACAGATACGTACCCCCAACATGGCCAAAGTTCATTGAGCTTTGACCTTGGTCATGTGACCTGAAATTCACATAGGATGTTCAGTGATACTTTATTACTCTTATATCCAAGTTTTATGAATCAGATCCATAAACTTTCGAAGTTATGATGGTAATTCAACAAATACCCCAACTTGGCCAAAGTTCATTGACCTTAAATGACCTTTGACCTTGATCATGTGACCTGAAACTCGCACAGGATGTTCAGTGATACTTGAATACTCTTATGTCTAAGTTTCATGAATCAGATCTGTAAACTTCCAAAGTTATAGTTCATTGACCTTTGACCTTGGTCATGTGACCTGAAATTCGCACAGGATGTTCAGTGATACTTGATTACTCTTATGTCCACGTTTTATGAACTAGACCAATAAACTTTCAAAGTTATGATGGTAATTCAACAATTTCCCCCAACTTGGCCAAAGTTCATTGACCTTACATGACCTTGACCTTAATCATGTGACCTGAAATTCGCATAGGATGTTCAGTGATACCAAACTTGGCCAAAGTTCATTGAACTTAAGCGACCTTTTACCTTGATCATGCAACCTGAAACTCGCACAGGATGTTTAGTGATACATGTACTTGATTACCGGTATTATATCCTAGTTTCATGAACTAGGTCCATATATTTTTTAAGTTATGATGACATTTAAAAAACTTAACCTTAGGTTAAGATTTTGATGTTGATGCCACCATCGCCATCGGAAAAGCGGCGCCTACATGTACATGTATATTCTCACTCTGATATGCAGGTGAGACAAAAACTTCAACATTTTTCTAACACACCAACGGACTAACAAACCAACAGGAAAAGTCACTAGCATTCTAGGTCTCTGCCAAACTTTGTTCAGGTGAGACAACAACAAAAAGGCAAACCATACCTACAATGAATTGTACAGTGTATGTTCATAGGTGTTCTTGGATTGAACCAAGTACAAGTACATGTACATGTATGTAAATCTGTATGATTAAATGTAAACAATTGCCGAACTTTTTCAAATAGAAACATATACACTGTACTAAGTACATGTACTGGGTAAAAAAAATTGTTAAAATTTTCGTGTTTATCAAAGGCTATCATTGCAAGGTGCAACAATAACATACATGTACATTGCAAGCTACAGGTCATTCAAAATTTTCATACATGTACATGTTAATGTACAAGTATACGTGTCATGTGCACGTAATTGATGAACACCATACCTGTACATGTATGTACAGTTAAATAAAGGAGGTACATGTACATGTACAAGATTTAGTGATACCTCCTTGGTTAAAGGTGCATTATTGTCTGTTTTCATGGTAAATTTTACGCTATTCGGATATAAATCACAGAGTACAGGATTTATGGCCAGCATCCATTATCTTACTTTTCACCTGGCCTGACAGTTTGCTTTTTTACCATTTTTTTAATGCTTACATATGTAAGTTTTCACAAAGTCTGGGGTAAGCAAACACTAATCTACATTGTACTCCCCATGACAGCAGAAACATGTACACATATGACTTTAAATTATGCAATTACCGGTACATGTACGTTAATCAACCTTTCAGCATTTCATATTTCAGAGAAATATTTTAGACAGGAAAAAAAAACCCTCATACCTGATGGAATTCATCATTTATTGACATTCTTTTGCATTCTGTTTTTTTTTATACTGATAAAACTGGAGTCTATTGTCCAAACACGCTTGATATAGAAATGACAATTGTTTGGACTCTGGAGTACACATCAACTAGTCATACATGTACAATACCTCCATGGTACGTACATGTAAGTACTGAAACAAATTTCAAAGATGAAGATTTTCCCTTTGCATTTATCAATGACGAGATTACACCAAAGGTTCATAGCCTACACTTGATTATGTTTTTATTTACATTAGTACAGAAATTATTTGTACAAAGTACAAGTCACTATAAAATGAGTAGATGAACTATGTTGGAAGCCAAAAACTAAACTTGGCTTTCATAAAATCTAATGAATTATACATCATATGAAAGAGAAAAGAATAGCCTTTATTTTTCACCTACAACAGTTGCAAACTGTGATCAGTCATGCATGAACGATAATAATTCATTATTAAAGTGGAATAATGCAAAACATACCTTTCTGTTATCATTGAAGTGTAAAGTTCTATCAATGCTTCAAATGATCATGACTTACATGTACTGTATTCATCATTTTTCTGAGAGTTGAGATGATGGTTTAATTTCATATAAAATTCTGATCTTTTTCTGTTTTATCGATTTTGACAGGAAATGAAATATGAAACATGAATCATGTATTACTCCTGTACAAGTCAATGTGGCAACACCAGTCAGATACATACACATGTACATGTACATTGGTCACACATTATGAGCAAACTGACTCAGTCAAGTATTCCAATATACAATGTATGTAGCGCCTAAATGTACGTACATAATGCACATCAACTAAGCTGAATGATGCACAATCGCCGGCGCTGGTCATTGTTGTGTCTTGAAGTAATAAAATGTTTGGGTATGTAACACAAATTTCATCTGTTATCTTGCACTTTGTTTTCAAATATCAAAGATAATAGGTTTTAAGTAATTTTAATAAAATGTCGCAAATTAGTAATCAACATCTGGCGACCATTCAATTTGTGTAAAATGTAGTATTCATTTGCTGATTGTTGGAAAACTGATCAAATGCATCAACTGCGAGTTTTACTCCAAAGCCTACATACTAGTATGTGTAACATCAAATCATCTGTCTTAAACTGAAGAATAGATACATAATTTACAATACCTTGTATGTATTGTATTAATTTAAACTTGTACAGGTATAACATTATTATACACTGTACATAAAGACTCCTGATTTCATTCTACATGTACATAGGCCTCCAGTAAGCAATTGCTAAAAACAAGCAACATTACCGGTACACATTTTGCAAATAAAGTCCTGTCCAACTTCATTTTCAAACAAGCATACTGCAAAACTAAATGTCATTAAAATCAGAGGCATAAATAAAAAAGTTACCTTTTAAAGTTTCACTTTGAATTTTACAAGTAGAATGCATACAAGTGTATGCTACATATAATGAGACTGCAAGGAATATCACTCACCACTTGAATTTCTACAGTACATGATGTATATAAATGTCATCCTTATTTGAAATCAAATTTCGATTACATTTTAAGAATTTTACTTTGTATAAAGCCAGTAATATAGTATTCAATTTTAGTGCTTGTACAGAAAAAGAAATAATATTTTGGAATTACAAAAAAAAAATACTACCAACAGGGAAGGTGATGTTTAGTATCAAAACTCAGCATGTTCTCAGATCAAATGGCATGTATGTACTAGAGAATATGCAGATCTTCAAAATCTACATGATCATGAACATCTTATTAACTTGTGTATGTACATGTACATAAATGGGAAATAAAATGACCATCTATTCAATTTATTTCACTTTCAAAATCAAACCAATCAATGCATATTTGCAAGTCTAGTTCATTAGCCTTTAATAAATTTTCCTGCATAATTGAAAAACATTAAATGTAAATTAGTGTTAAAAACAGATTTTTCAAATTTTGTGATAACTTACATGTACATCTCTGTACATGTATTAACTGATAGTGATAATCAAAGATGTTTGAACAAATGGAAAGTACTTACCATTGTTTTGCAAGGATGAAATGTCACCACCATTCCCCCATATTTTGGAAGACCCTTCCTTTGATAAATGTCCATCGTTCAATATAGATGAAGGTCCATTGCTCATGTTTGTCTTTTCTCTTAAATCAATTCCATTGCCTATGCTAAGGAGAGTACTCTGATTGCCAGTTCTTTCCTGGTCCAATAGAAAGCACAGCTCTCTCAATTCAATATTCTCCTGAAATAGTTTTTCTTGCCGTTCCTCCAATTCTCTTAATTTGTCCTGATAGGTAGATACTCCATTGCGCATCACATTTGTTGTGTATTGACCAAAACGCTGCCACTCATTTGACACTTTTCTACCTTTCTGTCGGTCATCGTCCAGAAAGCAACACAAATCACGTAACTCCACATTATCTGAATGAAGTTTCTGGTTTTCAGCCTTGAGAGCTTGTATCTCATTTGATTTCAACATTAACTGATGTTTTATATCCTTCATGGTACCACCTTGTTCTGCCAGCAACTTCATCCTTTCATTTTCACACCATCGTAATCGTCTTACTACATCCTCCCAGCTCAATGACTTTAACTCTTCATCCGTAGTGAACCTCGGTCCAGATTTGGCTGCCATCTTGATCACAATAGCCAACCAAATTACTCCAATATCTCCTTTTGATTTCCCTTCACTCACATTTTGTATTTACTGTGTTGGTTATAAACTTTCTTCTAGCTACTAAAGGTTTGGTCGTGTTTGGTAAGGAAGTACCAGTAAAATATCATCCCAAAATCTGCATATGATACAAGAGGGGAAAAAGGTTGGATTTGAGTATGAGTATTGTGTGCACAACATATTTATAATACTATACAGTATGAAGGGGAAGATACATGTACATGAACAAGATACATCTAATGTCAAATATGTAGGGTTTCCATGTACATGTAGGCCTAAATCAGCAAGTGGTCCAAGACCATATCTTTGGATGACCTGTCGACTTGCCTTGATGCCCCTCACATATTTGTTGTTGTACCCTTTTAAATTTTTCCCATTCTTAGTGCTACAAAGGAAAATCATGATGCAATCAACGTAAAATACAGTATGTAAATCTTGCTTTCATTAACAGTATTTCTTATTATGGCATAGAACATCAATTAGAAGATATACAGGAGCGGCGGGCGAATTTGCCCCGGAAATGCCTTAAGTCGCCCTCGAAATCACCCAATTTCATGCTTTTGGGAGCGACATAAAATCTGGAAATCGCCCCCGAAATTATTGCCGAGTGATAAAAACTCAGAAGCCCCCTAGCGCCATATGCTTGAGCTCGGCTTGCCATTTAAAAATCATCCAAACTCCGCACTCAAAATCATGAACAAACCTTGAAGATAGCAAGGAGCAGTTTCAAATTCCCAAGTTTCGTCTTTTTTTCTGTACCACGCTTTTCCATACACCTGGTATGGAAAAAAAATCAACGCAACAGTCGGGAAACAGTTGAATGTATAGGGGTCCATTATGAGTTACCACCATGTGCAATCTCTAATGCACATATTTCCCCTACAGATATCACAATTCTGTGTTAAATAATTTGAATTACACAGGAGATAAATCCCAAAGTCTAGTAACCTCGCATTGGTGAGTTGTCATTCGGCTTTGCTTGTCAAAACGGAGCCTATTAACATCCAAAATAACTTCATTACTTTATGGGTGAGCATAGACCAAAGGATTCAGTCTCTGTATGGTAGCATGATCATAAAACGTGCTTACCATATTTTGCGCACAGTTGCATACACTACTAATCACAATTCTTTGAATCACTACATGTATGTCTGTTAAAATCCAATTTGTGAAAATATTGGCAAACCGCAAAACATCTGCAATTTTTGTTACCTTTAGCTTACGGCCAATCCAATAAAATCCAAACCTCTCTACAACTTACAAGCATTAAGATATCGCCAATTGCAAACAGAGGTCTCCATAATTTGTGCATATTTCAAAAATTATAATGAAGTTGATATTCAATCAACACCACTACATGTATAAGGCTGTGTTCTATCTCCTAGCCTTTTTATTCTGTACACCAACGACTGTAATGTGTTTAATAGTAACATGGTTAAAATCATCAAGTATGCCGATGACGCGGCAATTCTTGGCTTAATTAAGGAAGATGAAAGAGAGTATAGAACGGGTATTGAATGTTTTGTGCAATGGTGTAAAGATAACCATCTCGAGCTAAACACATCAAAAACTAAAGAAATGGTTGTGGATTTCTGAACGAGGAAAAGTTCGAATCCTCTCGATAACCCAATCCGCATTAATAATGAAGAGATTGAAATAGTTTCAAACTATAAATACCTAGGTACGACTATAAATAGCAAATTAACTTGGGAAAATCAAATCAATGATGTATCTAAAAAAGGAAACCAAAGGATGTACTTTCTTCAGAAGCTACTAAGCTTTTGAGTGGATAGGAAAATCATGAATATGTTTTATATATCAGTGATTGAAAGCGTAATGATCTTTGGGTGCTCAGTATGGTATAATAGTGCTAGAATTCAAGATAAGCAGAAACTCAAAAGAATAGTGAAGCAAGCTGGTAAAATCTTGAAGATAGAATTTGACCTGGACATGATATGCAAAGAAATATAAGGCAATCGAAGTACCGGTATCTAGATATAAATCACATCCTCTAAATATTCATTATGTTATGTTAAGAAGTGGAAAACGATGGCGGTCTGTTAAGGCAAATACCACCCGTTATCTTAACTCGTTTGTACCCACTTCTCTCTGTCTCTTAAACTCAATGGCTTGAGTATACCTTTCAGCCTCCCCTTTCTTTTTCCTTTCTTTATTTTCTACCTTCTTTCTTTCTTCCTTTCTTTCTTTCTCTCTCTCTCTCTCTCTTTCTTTCTTTCTTTGTTTCTTTCTTCTCTTTCTTTCCTTCCCTTTTCATTTCTCTCTCTCTCTTTCCTTTTCTGCCTCCCTCTTCCGATTTGATTATGATCCATGTTAGCAAGTATACCTGAATACATTACTCAACTACATAAGTAGTACTCACCTGAAATGTAAATTACATCTAAACAAATTTTCCACCCTTTATTACAATTTAATCAATCCAATAATTGTCTTTTCATGATATTTCCCAAATTGCAAATTTCAGTGAACTCATATAATGCCTTTCATGTTATTTAAATACTCTGTTATGAATTATTATATAAGATATACCGTATTGGCACTAGTATTCAACCCGGCATAATTCAAAGATTTGGACAAATTGCCCCAAATATTTAGAAATGGGGGATTTATCTTAATTTCATACCTCTGTTATTTCCAGGGTAATCTGTTGTCGATATTTTCTTTATCAATCTGTCGACTGTATGCGTGGAGGATCGAATTATGCGGCGATGACCTTTTGCACTGAATTGCACTAGTATTCAACCTAGTGATGATACATGTAGATAGTGAAACTCAAAATGGTTTAGATTGCTAAACTAGATCTAGATCTATGTAAGTCTCTGGCTTTGACTAATTCCCTGTTTGGTCTCATCTCAAATGGTCTTGTCCATAGTTGGATGGGACAAGGGCAGATCGAGAGACAGGGCCATCTTTCATCGCTAGGTTGAATACTAGTGCTGACGGATTGAATACTAGTGCCAAAAACCACCGTCGTATAATTTGATCGCCCGCGCACGCAGTCGACAGGTTGAAGAAAAAAATAATGCAAAAAGAATAACCAACATTTGCTCTTGCAAATAAGACGGGTCTGAAATTATTAAATTCCATATTTCTATATATTTGAGGAAATTCTCCAAACAGGTTGAATACTAGTGCCCTTACATAGCCTGGAGGCTTCTGGGGAGTATAAAAGTCATCTACTCTACGTAGGCTTACTCCCCATTGAAGCCTGGGACGCTTAGGCATAGTCATGCACATACGGCCACAAAACCTGAACCTTTCGCCCCCGAGATTTCTACTTTCCCTCTATAAGATCTAGCCCTAAATCATGTACATGGGGTTCAACTTTATTTCTGACATTTCTGCGATATCGATTTAATTTTTAAAGAAGAATTCATTAAAAAAATGAGAAAAATGTTATGAAAAGATGGGAAGAGCTTACGGTCGTGTTTACGTCGCCATCTTGATTTCTTTGTCTTCCGCTTGGCGACAGCACGCACATCGCGCATTTTTCTCGTTTTTTTTAATGAATTCTTCTTTAAAAATGAAATCGATATCGCAAAAATGTCGGAAATGAAGTTGAACCCCATGTACATGATTTAGGGCTAGATCTTTTAGAGGGAAAGTAGAAATCTCGGGGGCGAAAGTTTCAGGTTTTGTGGCCGTATGTGCATGACTATGCCTAAGCGTCCCAGGTTTCAATGGGGAGTAAGCCTACGTAGAGTAGATGACTTTTACTCCCCAGAAGCCTCCAGGCTACCCTTACGGTATTATGTTTATTGTCATGTTCCAAATGTAGATTCCATTGTTCATGTTAAATTTATACAATTTGTTGTCTATCACTTTGCACGGCATGTAAACAAGAAGAATTTCCAATTATGGACAATAAATAAATACTTATTATATGGCAAGTTCCCCCAAGTCTGCGCAGTCCCCCTTGTCTGCGCACACGCGTATCTGCGCGATTCTAGTAAAAGAAAGTACGCAACGAGCACGAACTTTACACATTCAATATATAGACAGGTATTCATTAAAAAATCCAACTCAAAATGATGGAAAAATAATGAATTTAGGGCATTTCGTGTGACGGCCTCAAAATGCAGCCTGTCTCATCAAAATCCCTGAATCGTGTGCAAAATTTGTGGGTGCGCAGACATGGGGTACCATTTTTTTTTTCAATCTGAAATGACAGCCCGATGTTTTTGCAAGAAAATTGTATATCCTTTCATTTTTTTAATGAGAAATTTGGTACACTTACTCAAAATAATATAAGGAATATTATTAACTGAAAGATTTTTTGAAATAAGAAGAAATTCATGTTCAATCTTAACTCAAATTGTTAGGTGCGCAGACTTGGGGCCCACCATCATACTTGCACTGTACTTAGGCCTATAGTACCGGTATACTTAAAAAAACATAAATTGTCCTCGACTCTCACTCTCATACCTCGGTCACATTTCATTAGACCAAAAGCTTCAGTCTCTGTATTTTGGTTGTTCCGCTGAACTGCGTTGGCTCCACTCACCATACATAGACTGAAGAGGAGGGGGGCCCCTACCTACAGCCAACGTATAGTGAACTAGCGTTTTATAGATCGCGATTTAAAACTGTTTTTTAGGCAAAATTGACATTTTCATGGTTTCCATTATCAGGGTAATATAAGTAATTGCATACCTTGGGCCGGAGTTATTGAAAAAAATCCTCTGGATGATTGAGAAATCTGTCATCTAAGACATTTTCACCTGACCTGACGGTTTTTCTTGCAAGTTGCCATCTTGAATGACGTCATTATCGTTATTAACTTTTTCATGTCTCGATTTATCGCGATTATAACTAGTATCGTTTATCTTCGTGTAGTGTATCGTATCGTATTAGATCAATTAGATTTAGGAGGTGCCGTGGCCGAGTGGTCTAAGGCGCCTGGCTATACATGAAAAAGTCCGGGGTACGATCCCCGGCCGCGGCACCTATGCCCGTCAGCAAAGCATTTAATCTTCAATGCTCTTTTATCCTGCTTTCAAATAAATGTAAATGCTATATGCATTATTGGTAACTAGGTGTGCACTTGTTTAAAAAAAAAAAAAAAAAAAAAAAAAAGATTGATTGACGATATGATTTACTACACACAACAAAATAATGCACCTGGTTTCTTAATGGCAATAGATTTTGAAAAAGCGTTTGATTCGGTCTCGCACATCTTTTTGCAAAACGTTTTACGTTCTTTTGGCTTCGGGTCCTCATTTTGCAGCTGGATCAAAACATTATACAAAAATGCCCTGAGTTGCGTATTTAATGGGGGTATATCGACAGGATACTTTAGTGTTGAAAGAGGTGTGAGACATGGGGATCCCCTCTCTCCTTATTTGTTTATACTTTGTATCGAGGTCCTTTCTAATACCATTCGTAAAGATAAATCCATCCACGGAATCAGCTTTGGTAATGTAGAAGTCAAACAAGCGCTCTATGCGGATGATATGACACTTTTTGTGAGGGACTCCCAATCTATTGATAGAATCGGAAAAATATTTGGAGATTTTGCTAAGATTTCAGGCTTAAAAATGAATAAAGAAAACACATTTATATTAGCGTTGGGTCCTCTTTCTACAAAAGATATTAAAATTAAAGTTCCATTTGGTAAATTAGTTGAAACTATCAAAACATTAGGAATAACTTTATCATTAGATGTAGAAATTCAGGAAAATGTTAATTACAAATAGATTCTAAGTAAAATAAAAAAAATTATTTATATGGTGGAAGCAAAGAGACTTTCTGAAAATGGGTTTAGATGGAAATGAAATAGATAAAGTTTATAAAGTTTTTGAAAATATTCCAGCAACATGGAAACACCTATTGAAGAAAAAAGACAATTGTGAAGACACTGGTCTAAATCTAGAATTTATATTTAATGGTAAGATTAACAGTTTACCAAACGTGACATCTAATAAAATATACAAGGCACTTTTAAGTATTAAATTTGAAAAATCGTATGCGTTTGATAATATAAGACATATAATTTCTCCGAAAAAGATATATGTGCTATATTTTCAAGACCCAGAAAATGTACTCTAAGCAGTAGGCTTAGAGAGTTTCAATTTAAAATGCTTTATGAGTTAATATACACGAATAAATATTTACATTTATTCAAAATTTTCTCAGATAGTGAATGTTCATTTTGTGGGAATACTGAAGAAACTTACGAGCATCTGTTTTTCTCATGTGAAAAGACGAGAGACTTATGGATAGATTGCGGTAACTTATTCAATATGTATGAAATAAAAAATGCCAGGTGGGTGGATATACACATTGGTGTTAAGCATGCTAATATAGGGAAGGAACAAATAATTAATCACATTATTCTTTTAATAAAATATCTGATCTTTGTTTACAGCAGGACTAAAAAGACCACCAAGTCCCAACGAAATTAGAGAGAAGATATTAGAAAATGAACGTGAAGAGAAAATTTTAGCAGTAACAAGGGGTAAATTATCAAACCATATATCAAATGGGAACATTTCCTTACAAGAGTATAGAGGCGACAGAGCTCACGAGATTATGTTCGTTCATTATGGTGTTTTCTTATTTCAGACGGAACGCGGCATCATATGCAAGGGTGTACGAAAAATGTTTGAGGGTGTGAAGTGTGGGGGTTTGTGGAGGGAAGGGGGGGGGGGCAAGGAGGGGGCAGGTGCAACGCATATACTTTTATAAGTTTTTTCTCTGATATTTGTTTGTTAAACTCATCTGGTAGTGGTACGATGCAGTCTGAGAATATTATTTCATGATGTGCATAATGTATACTAGTTTAAGAAATTTATTTGAATTATTATTTACAATTGTTACTTTGTTAACTGCATTGTATGAAATTTGATTTGAGAGAAAAACAATAAAACATCTTAAAAAAAAGTATATTGCCATGTAGGTGTGCTGATTGCTGGTGGTAATTTTATTTGATTCATTAATTCATTTTAGTAATTATGTCTGACTACTGGTGTTGTAATTGTGACCGTAATTTGACTAATCATCCTAATAAAAGAAGAACTTTGAATGCAAAAATGGATCACCGTGATTACACCACTGCTGACGCTGTCGAATCATTAGGAATTAAAGTGACACCCGATCAAAAATAATAAATCCAAATTAAAGAAAATTAGTAGAATCAATGTTTACTTGGGGAGGAAGGTGAAGGTGACCAGCTATGCTTCGCCATTTCTTCGAAAGAAACGAAGACGACTGACAAGCCCACAAGCACAGACACCCCTTCAAAAAAAAGATGTGACGACACAAACACAGCCAGAAAAACGGCGGGTAAGTTTCTCTTTAAATCACACATTTCGAGACTTGATTGTCCATAGACACATTAAACTACATTTTACCGAGCCCAAAATGAAGAGATAAGACAATAATCTGTCAAATGATAAAAATAGAAAATCAAATTAACCACAAGAAAAAAAAATCAACTTGACCAGTTGGACCAGTAACTCTGGAAATTGGAGTATTGGTTTATCGGTCTGGTAATACTGTTCTAGTTACAAATAATACTGCTCCAGTCATTGGTATTAATTGAATAGGCCTATAGTAACTGGGATTTTAAACTGGTCTTAATTATACTGGAGTCTGTTACTGATGTTTTGGCTTAGTGGTTGGTATCCAACTGAGTGAACTCAATTGGTCTTACTGGTAGTCCCTATTGGTCTTATCGGCTGTTCATTTGGTCTTCCTGGCGTAACAGGCGCCGGGGGGGGGGGGGGGGGGGGGAGCTGCCCCGGCCCTGGCGGATTTCACCGAGAAAAGGGCGAAAAGAGAAAAAGGTAAAATGAAGAAAAGAAAACGAGGAAAGAGGCCGGGGTGGGAGGAATGGGAAAGGTGAAAAAGCAAAGGAAAATGACAACAATAAAGAAAGAAAGAATTAGAACATACGAGAAAGTATAGGCCTTAACATGTCTTTAGCAGGAGACTCAGTGGCATGGACAAGAATGGTGGACAATGAGAGAAATCGACAAAAAGAGATACGAAATGAAGGTATATAGAGACAAAGATTGAATTTGAAAATCAGAATATGAAGAAAAGGAACAAGAAAAAAGTCAATAACACGACAAAGCTGCCGCGGATTGAAAAAAACGAAGGGAAAGAAAGTGTATGAAAGTGAGGTAAAACACGTGCTCAACAGTGGCGTAACTACGGGGGGGGGGGGGCATGGGGGGCACGTGCCCCCCCCCCCCCCATCGGCTGGCCAAAAAAAAGAAGGGGGAAAAGTAGAAAAAGAAGGAGAAAAAAAGGAGAGACGTAGTAGAGGAAGAAGAAACTAGTGCATATTCTATTATATTAAGTTATATATATATATATATATATATATATATATATATTATATTATAATATATTATATTACATAAATATTTTTTTCATAACTCTAATTATGAAACATATTTTGCTAAGGGCCTATGACATTGTGTTCATCATTCCTGGTGCTCGTAATTTCTGTTTGATGAAATATATAATCATGTTGTACTAAAAAATTCCGTTTTCAAGTCAATATACACCATATACATGTATTTCCTTGCACTTCGAGTTATTGTTTTATGTAGTGACATGCTTCTCACTCATGACTACTTAAAAGAAACTGCCCCTTTTTTAAAGTCTGAATATAAAATATTCCCAGTTAGTGCTTACGTTCGCATCAATGGACTGGTGAGATATGTCTGCTCTTCATGAATTCCTGAAAACAGTCCTTAAAATTTTCCCTTTACTGGTCTGAAAACTCTATCAGAAATTTTCAGCTCGCGCTTCGCGCTCGCATAATTTAGTAAGTGAAATACGTATGGCCTTAGTGAATTTTTACAAACAAGCCTAAGAATGCCCCTCTTCAGGTCTGAATTTCAAAAATCTCAGCTCGCGCTTCGCGCTCGCATTATTTAATCAGTGAGATACATATCTGTTTAATGAAACAGTCCTTAAAATGCTTCTATTACGTCAGTACCTGGCAATTGAGCGCGCTTCGCCAGCCCAGTAAATGACTCAAAATTTTTGCTGGTGCCCCCCCCCCCCCAATGCCGTGACCCACGGTACGCCACTGGTACTCGACATCATCAGAGAATGACTGGAACTGGTCATGACCAATTGGGAATTCAATTTCAAACAAGAAATTTTATCAACCCGACCAGTTTACTATAACATTTATCTGAAAAATATTATTCTTTTATCTCTTAACCATAGTGATAATATATATAATGAAAATAATGACAATGATGATGATGATGATAATAATGAAATAATAATAATCATAATAACGATGATAATAACATAATAACAAAATAACATAATAACATAATAACAAAATAACATAATAACGATGATAAGGAGGCGCGATAGCTCAGTAGGAGGCGCGATAGCTCAGTAGGAGGCGCGATAGCTCAGTCGGTAGAGCGGGGGTTTCGGATTCCGGTGACCCGGGTTCGATTCCCAAGTGGTGCGCTAGTGCCCTTTGGTAAGGCATTTATCCTCATTACCAGGTCCCTCGGAGAGGACCTTAAGCCGTTGGTCCCCTGGTTGCTTGCTCACAGGCATTCGTGCTTTCTTAGCAGTCAGGTAAAACAACCTCGGTATAACCTCGGTATAACATAACCTCGATAATGAAATATTACTACTACAAATATTAATACTTACAACGATAATATTTAAAAACCACAATGATTTTAGCGATAATGATAATTATATAATAATAGTAAATAATAGTGATGATAATTTTATCTTTAAAAACCAGCAAGCGCTACGCGCTCGCGTTATATGATTACCGAGGTAGAGTGTACGTATCCTTTTCATGAATTCAAATAAGGAGCAGATCGTATAATATCGAAAGCAATATCGATATCACATTCGTGATTGTTGACGCCCTCTCCGTTCGTTTGTAAATATTTCATAGTTTGGCTGCCATATTGACCTTTTTTATCGTGTTCAACCCAATTAAACATCGGTAAAGTATAATTTTTCATGCCTTTTCATCTATATCGTTTAAAGTATTTTGTTAACAAAATATCCAGTTTTAAAAGTTTGTTGGTTATATGATGGGGGGACCTAAAGCTACGCACTTTGTTTCCAAATGATAAAAACTATGCCAATTGTAATATTTGAACAATTATTTTTCACTAATTTGTAATAAATATTCTAAATATCCTTAACCAAGAAGAAAATATCACAAAACTCACTAATACGAAAATCCCGCCGTGTTTTCCGAACACCTCTTAATTTCGCCGCCCGATGTAGAAGGGGTCCTAAAGCTACGCTCTCAATTTATCATGCAAAGAAATAGTATTTCCTGTGCCTCAATTTCTAAAATATGTCCGTATTATTATAGGAAAATATGAAATCAAAGTGAATATAACTCCGAAATTCCAAACATTTGCTGGTTTTCTCTGCATTCGAGGATTTATTGCAGCCTCTGTAGAAAAATTGAATAGGGATCGTTCGTCACAGCTTCACACACAGAGCTAGAGTGCGCATTTATTTTGCCATTGGAATTGCATGCGCGATGAGTGGTGCGTAGCTTTAGGACCCGCGTAGCTTTAGGACCCCCAACCATACATCCTTAGATTGTAAATTCGATGTGTAAAATTACATCAAACTTTGGACTGTGAATTGACAAAAGGGTGGGAATGAGAACACATGCGAGCCAACACGTATACCCTACCGTCGGTTAATGGGGATTATAGTAAAATGTCAGAAATTGTTGAATAAATCCCCAGAAACGACGGTTATTCCTGTCTAACATTTCATTTGCTCTAAGACTACGTCTACGACGGCCGTACGGCGAGTCGAAAACAGCCGTTTTAATTCATTTTTAATCAAACCACCTAGGGCTAGGCCTATGTAGTTGGTACAAAAAAAATTTAAACGGCTGTTTTCGACTCGCCGTAGGCATAGTCCGTAGAGCAACTGTGAGTGTGACCGAGGTATCACTCTAAGCTCAGACTCAGTCCATTCAAAGTCTCGGCTCACGGCACGCTCTCGCTTGGCCTAACAAAATAAGGCACAGCTCACCGCACCGGCCCGGCAGCCAAGACGACGAAGACTCTCGATCTCTGTCACTCTGTCTCTGGTCTGAGGCGACCGGCGACGCGATGCTAGCCTTTACCAGCGCAAACCAAGGCACTGCCACTGCAACTGGGCCCAACTCGAACCCGGCCGAGGCGAAGGCGAAGTCAGAAACGATTTTGAAAAGCGTACAGCCGCTACGTAACTGTAATCCAATTCATCAGTGGAATTGAATAATAATAACAAACATAATTACAAGCACATATTTGACGATAGGAAATAATGGAATACTCACATAGGTAGCCCTCAAGTTGAAATGCATTCAATTGCCGATAATTTGCTGCTCTCCTCCATCATAGTACACACGTCAAATTTGTAGTAAACATGGCCGCATCATGACCTCTGACCTCAATCATTTAACAGAACCTGCTGTCCTCTCATTCCAATATACTCCCTCTGCTAGCATTAAATAATTTAGATTATTGTTAGAAGAACTGGGTTTTCAAAGACATAATTTTGGAATTTAAATTTTGATGTGATATTTTCATTTTCATTAAATCAATTTTTGCATTTATTTAAGTTAAAAAAGATAAAAAGGGGATTACATACCAGCGGAAGAATATGTACAGTTGTAAGAAGTAATGCTCGAAGTTTTTTGGAAGGCATGATATACTAGTATATATATATATATATAGGAATGGGGGGGGGGGGGGGTCTTCCCCCAAAACCGCAAAACCGGAATTGATAACGTTCGGCGCGTGGTACATTCCTCTCCACTGATGAATTACATGTATGTTATTATTATGTTTCGCGCTTTCTATGAAAACCACTGATCGAAAACACCATCCATGGACATCGCAGGTCCATTATGGGACACGCACTTGCATGGCCACGCCCATCAGTTCCCCTTCTTATATATATCATCGATAGCCCTGTTAAACCAAGCTCCATGGTTAAACGGATGGTCCAGGCTGGAGATATTTATATCTCAATCCCATAAAAAGAGTACAATTTACAAAACAAAATGCTGAAAATTTGATCAAAATCGGATAACAAATAACGAAGTTAATGAATTTTAAATATTTGCATAATTCATGTGAAACAGATCTAGGCATGTCTTTATGAATATTCATTAGGTGGGCTGATGATGTCATATCCCCACTTGTTCTTTTGTATTTTATTATATGAAATTAGGTTTATGAAAAACTTTTCTACCAAGAACCAATTGATTGATAACTGATTAAGTGCATTAGTTATTTATTGCCGCAACTTATTTCATCATAATGGAGACACATCATGTACACATGTATGAAATAATGAAACATTTATGATTTCATGTAATAACATATAAGGAAAGTGGGGATGTGACATCATCAGCCCATCTAATGAATATTCATGACGATGTGCATATAACTGTTTTCATAACATATTGATAAACTTCAAAATTCAATAACTTTGTTATTTGTTATCCGATTTCAATGAAATTTTCAGCATTTTGCTCTGTGAATTTTACTCTATTTATTCAGATATAAATATTTTCAGCCCGGACCATCCCTTTAAACACACCTTCAGATTTCATGCATATTACTCTTTGATCAAATGTTCTTGTCAGACATAGCAGCGTGCGAATCAAACTGGATTCCAACCCTTCCAAGTCCTTACGGCATGGGCGAAAATCCCAGGGGGGACGCGTCCCCCTACCCAAAATAGTAGGGGGGCACAATATCAAATGTCCCCCTACTATTTTGGTCTTTTATGATGGAAAGAAATACATCATTAAAAATCGAAATAAAACATGTATTTTGGACGAGATGACCTTACTTTTGGGGTGATAACTTTTTTTTTTTTTGCTTGTCAAATTTCTTTGGGTCGAAATTACCTTACATTTGGGGCGATAACCATTTTTTTTTTCTTGTCAAATTTCCAGTCCCTGGTCCCCCTACATTTGGGGAGAGATTTCCGCCCTTGCCTTACGGGAGGAAGAGGAGGATATGGCGCGCCATTAACCCATAAAGGTGAAAAACTCAGTTTCTCACCGATAAACTCATTTTTTCGCCGATAAACTCAGTTTATCAAGAAAAGCTCAGTTTGGGGGTTTTCAAATGAGAAACATAATTTTTCATTGAATAAACTTAGTTTTTCGTTTATTAAACAAGTTTTTTCCGATAAACTTAGTTTTTCATTTGATAAAACAGAGTTTCGCGAGGCTATGCTTCGACTGAAATAAAACAGAGTTCTTGATCAACTGAGTTTTTCAAGTGATAAACTGAGTTTATTAGCGAAAAGCTAAGTTTATTGGCGAAAAATCAAATTCGAAAAACTTAATTAGTTTATTAAATTTGATAAATTGATTTTTTTTCGATAATCTGAGTTTTTCAATTTCGATAATCAGAGTTATTCATTATGGCCGTTGTGCGGGCCGTTGTGCAGTCAGTGATCTGCAGGGGTATAGTGGGTATGATTAAAAAAGGGATCGTTGTCATGGAGTCCGAGGGGGCTGGAAGCCGGGGGTGAGAGGGGTGGAAGAGGGGAATCTTGCACCCCTGCAAATAAAGTTTGGGTTGGTAAACATGTTTTGGGGGATGGGTGTAAGTGGGTTCTAAAAAAGGTGGATCCTTGTCATTGAGGTCAAGGGCGCTGGAAGCGAGGGGCAGAGGGGGGGGGGGGGGAGCTTGCTCCATCCCAGCAATAAATTTTGGGGTTGCGCAATTAGTTTTTGCCCCCTTCCCTAGATGCTTTGTGCGATTTTCTTTGTCCTGGGGCCTGGAGGGGGCAAGAGGCATAAAGATTTTAGAAGAATTTTGAAAAGGAGGGAGCGAATTAAGTAATCGAGCTTGTCATGGGGCACTTTTGCATTTTCTAAGTTGAAATTGAAGGAGTTCGTGGCACTTTTGGTGAATTTTTTGTAAGGTTTTTCTTAATGTCTGGGGAGATCTGCCCCCTTGGCTGAGTACAGCAATAACCTAATGTGTCCCCTTGAAGTTAAAAATGAAAAGAATCAACAATGAAGGAACTTTTGTCTATAAAGTGTCATGCAGTTTCATAACTGAGAAATTTATCGCCTCTTTAGCTCCCTTTGTCACACATGTCATAATAAAATTCTTCTCCAGCGTGCCCATGTGCCCCAATTATACATAAATGCCATTATTTACTTCTGATAAACTCATTGTCTTTTTTTCTTTTCTCGTTAGTTCAAAACTTTCAGTCTGTTAAGTAAGACAATTGCAATTATTTTGAGCCCTTTCGTTTTAGGAGCAGCAGAATTACCGGATGGTGGCGGGTGGGGTGGTATTTTCATTAGGTCCAATGCCAATTCGTCCAATTGCCAACTCGTCTGCTATCATTTGGTCTACCATCAGTTCGTCCGATATCCATTTAGTATAACTGCCATTTCGTCTAATAACCAGTTGGTCCAATAGCCATTTAGTCCATTTACCAGTTGGTCTAATTAGATTAAGTGTTAATTGGGTAAAATTAATGAGACGATAGACGAACTGGCAATTAGACGAAGTGACGATCGGACCAAATGGTTATTGGACCAAATGGTTGGTAGACGAAACGTTGATGGACGGAACGGCGTTAGACTAAATGAAGGTATATATAGACCATGTGGTGAGTGGACGAGTTGGCAGTGGACGAATTGGCAATTTACCGGGGGGCACGTGATTGCCCCAAGTAATTCCCATAGGATTTGCATTTACATTGAATATAATGATAAGTGATAGTGCTCCTTGGGGGCGAAAATTTCTCAATTTTTTAGTTATGAAATTGTGCCTTCATTTGTTTTTTTATGATTAATTATTTTCTGATTTTAAGGGGCACATGCGGGGCATGGCCGCACGCAGCAGGAGAGGGACAGTTACCCCCAAACATTTTGAAAACTTACATTTTTTTTCACTGAATATTTTCATAAAATTATCCCAAATTGTGCACGAAATCCGTTAATTTCACTCTGGAAAAAATTATGTATAAGCGTGACAAGCTGGCTACTTTGCTTACTCGCTTTCAAGTTTCTTCTAACATCTGTATGCATATACCCCAAGACAAAATCCTGTGTCACACCCCCATTTTTTTTTTTTGGGGGGGGGGGCAATTAAGTGCCCCCTCTTACCCCACTTCCAGTCCCCTTGGACCCAATGCCATTGATCCCCCTTTTTAAATCCCTTTATCTTTACCCTCCCCCCAATAAAATCGTTTTGCCAAACCCCAAAATTTTATTGTGGGAAGCAAGTGCCCCCTCTGCTCCCCCTGCTTTCAGTGCCCTTCGACCTAAAGACAATGATCACCCTATTTTAAAACCCTTACCCATACTCCCCCGCCATAGGTATGTGGCTGCACAACCGATATATTAATGGTGAATAACTGTTCGTGATTATCAAAATGGAAAAAAAATGAGTTTTTCGAAATCGAAAAATTTAAGTTTTTCAAATTCGATGAACTGAGTTTTTCAAATCGAAAAACTTAGTTTATTGAATTTGAAGAACTTATTTTTTCGCTTGATAAATATTTTATAAAATAACTCTGTTTTTCAAGTGAAAACTCAGTTTATCACGCGATAAAGTAGGGTTTTCTCGATAAACTTAGTTTTTCGATCGAAAAACTTAGTTTATCAGTGAAAAACTGAGTTTATCGTCGATAAACTGCATGAGAAGAAGAAGAAAAAGAAGAAGGAGGAGGGAGGACTTCGACTTTTGCAGCGCGGCCAGATAAAATGAGGTGTGACGAGCGGGAGGGCGCAATTTCTATAAGGGAAATTGCAATATCAACCAATATGCAATGCTGTTTCGAATAAAAAAAAAAAACCTAAGAAAGCTAGGAAGAAGAACTGGGAAGAAGAAGAAGAGGGAGAAGAAGGATAAGGAGGAGGAGGAGAAGAAGAAGAAGAAGAAAAAGAGTATATACTACGTACTGTTATATATTTTTTTCTGGTTGTTGTTTGTTTTTAAACAATGTGTTGTTTTATTACTGCCAATGTCTTTTCTGGTAATGGCAGGAGCGATCCTCACATTACATGGTTTTTTTCACTTATCCTTGATTTAAAATTTATACTGTATGTCTCAGTGAGCTTCGTTCCTGAACAATACATGCTTTTTTATTATCAATTATTTTATTGTTGTTAAAATTGTTTTTTATGATTGTTTCCAATTATGGTTCATTTGACTTGTCAATATTGTGACTGATTTTGAGATTGATTTTATTTACCAATAAAAACAGAAATGTACAAATTAAAGAAAAGTTCTATTTATCATCCTACAGTTCTCTGCTTGTTTATCAAGGGAGTTTTGGAAGCAAAAAATGCTACTTTTGTGGCAGTTGCCCCCCCCCCGGCCTCCTCCAGTTCTATCGCTCGTCTATAGTCCGTAAACTAATGGTTCAAGTTCCCAGAAGCCCCCACCCCCATCCCTCTCTCTGAGAACCGCACATGTTTGACGGTACAACGATGGCGGCCGCTCCGCATCGGTGACCTCATTTCTGAATAGCTTATCAGCGTGCGACCGCTCATCCAGACATCAGATGGAGGACTTGACTTTTGCATGACCAGATAAAACGAGGTTTGAAGAGCGTGAGGGCACAATTTCTAAAAGCGAAATTGCAATATCAACCAATATGCAATGATGTTTTGAATTAACAAAAAAAAAAAAAAAAAAAAAAAAAACCTAAGAAAGCCTAGGAAGAACTGGGAAGAAGAAGAAGAAGAAGGATGGGGAGAAGGAGGAAAAGAAGATAAAGAAGAAGAAAAGGAGCAAGATAGGTAAATAGTAGAGTAAGAGGACTATACACAAAAAGAAGGAAGAAAACAGTATATGAAAGCAATAAGAATTAAGGGTCCAGTAACAGTGTCAGTAACCGGAAACATTTACATACAAAATTGAAGGGGGGGGGGGTGTGGTAAAAATTCTGTATTACCACCATCTGTTCCTCACCCCCCGTACCCATCTCTCTCCATTCTTCACTTTCTTACCCCCCCTCCTAAATCTATGTTACTATATCAAATTGAATATTAATACAATAATTACTTTATCAAAAAAGACAATTATTCTCTCATTCACAATGATTTTTCTTCTACCTCATTATTTTCCCTTTCCACACATAAATTATACACTGTGAAAACTACTTGGTAAAATTTTAACCAGCACGAGGGTAATTATATGTCCAAACAATTTTGGGCAGTATTTTACCCAATGCGGGAAGCATATTGTCCAGTAAGATTTAAAAAATAAGCAGCAATTACTTTAGAATGGGCAAAATTTTCATCACACTGGATAAATAAAAATGCCCCAAATAAATGCCCAATGTTGGTTGGTGATTGGACACATAAATACCCTCATGCAGCATTTTCACCAAACATTTTTTAGAGTGATATCAGTCTTAACAAGGAGGTTTAAGTAGAGATGTCAGTAACATCAAAGAAAATCCCTTTGAACCACATTCAAAGCCGCACGAAGAAAGTATGTCAGGCATGCACTTTGCTCCATCTGCCTTCCAAATGGGTAAACAAAGATTCCCGCATGACTCCATACCTCTACGTCATAAGTAAAGGGAAATATGCCTTTGTGATGATAATTACTTTTTCCACTGCATTTTGGTCTGGATACATGAGCAGTATACATAGTACTTACTTTTGGGGGCATGTGAAAAGAAAAGATGCAACTGCAATATATCCTGAATTATGACTCATATTTACTTGACTGGTCATGTACTAATCTAAAATATAAAATCATGAAAAGAAATGATGCAATTTTTCCTAAAATATGACTAAAATTTACTTGACTGGGCATGTACGGGCACTAATCTGACATATAAAATCATGAACAACAATATTTTTACTTCCAAAAATGGCTCTTCATATTTACTCATGAAACTGGCAGCTTCAAACGTCAGACATCAAAGGCAACATACTGCTGTACTTTCTTTAGTGCATGTTTAGAAAAGAACAGCTGCTTGAATAAATGTGTTGCTTGTTGGAATTCCAGTCATAGAATCTTCTTGGTCTTAATAAAGAACAAGTGGAACGCCTCTGGCAGTCTCGCCTGCATTACGCGATTTAATATAGCAGCAGTGCTAACTTTGGAAAACTACTATAAAATAATCATTCACAAAAACACCATTCATATAATGACATAATACAACGTTCATTGGCCATAGATGACATTTGAACGGTGACTTAAGACTTGTCAACTACACCCATGTCCACATTTGATTCACTCTATCCATAAACTTTCAAAGTTATGATGGAAATTCAACAATTACCCCAACATGGCCTAAGTTTATTGACCTTAACTGACCTTTGTTTTGTGACCTGAAACTCACAGGGGATGTTAAGTGATACTTGATTACTCTTATATCCCAAGTTTTATGAAATAGATCCGTAAACTTCAGAGTTAGGATGGTAATTCAACAAATACCCCCAACACGGCCAAAGTTCATTTACCTTAAATGACCTTTGACCATGGTCATGTGACCTGAAACTCGTACAGGATGTTCAGTGATACTTGATTACTCTTATGTCCAAGTTTTATGAAATAGATCCATAAACCTTCAGAGTTAGGATGGTAATTTAACAAAGACCCCCCACACGGCCAAAGTTCATTGACCTTAAATGACCATTGACCACGGTCATGTGACCTGAAACTCGCACAGGATATTCAGTGGTACGTGACTAACCTAATGTCCAAGTTTCATGAACTAGATCCATAAATTTTCAAAGTTATGAAGGTAATTCAACAAATACCCCCAACTTGGCCAAAGTTCATTGACCCTAAATGACCTTTGACCTTGGTCATGTGACCTGAAACTCAGGCAGGATGTTCAGTAATACTTGATTAACCTTATGTCCAAGTTTCATGAACTAGGTCCATATACTTTCCAAGTTATGATGTCATTTCAAAAACTTAACCTTAGGTTAAGATTTGATGTTGACGCCGCCGCCGCCGCCGTCGGAAAAGCGGCGCCTATAGTCTCGCTCTGCTATGCAGGCGAGACAAAAAGGAGAATCTTACAAATATGACACAATAACAAACACAAAATCAATACATACATCACATGTATTTTTCCTTTAATATAAAATTGGCAATTTACAGCAAAATGTATTTTTTCATGAAGTACACATACAGTCACAATGCACCTCCCTATAATATTGATAAACTGAACGGTACCCTAAAAAGACCATTTGGGGGACTCCTAACACCAAGTAAAAAAAAACCGCATCATTCTCATTGCACCAATAATACATCATATTGAGATGAATAAATAAAACTGGAAAACAGCATTCTAATAGCTTTAGGAATAAAAATACATACAGGTTCATTTACAAAGTCATAATTTAATTAACTACAGTCTAAACTGAAAGACAAATTGACCTACAACTTCCAAATACTGTAAATTAAATACATGCTGAATACTCAGTATATAGGACCTTTGAATGGAACAAAACCATTAAAAACCTTAAATTACAAAATATACAAAATACACCTTCATTAGTATTAGACAATTTCATTAAAACAGAGAATTCTTGTCATATTTAGTAATAATGATATAAACCTCGAACTAATCATTAATGAAGAATATTACTGAATAACAATTAAAACCCATTTAAAACGGACCCTTTCACACATAAAAAGGTGCCTCCCTTGGCTGAAAGTGTATTGTAAAAGCAGGAATTCCTAATTTTGTCTTTAAAAGTGGCAATACAATTACGCTGCCATTAAAATCTGCAAGAACAGCTGTTCATTGCAATAAGTCCTATTGTTATACGATCTTTTATTTGTTTCCAGACTAATCTTTTCTCCACTTAGATTTCTTAAATATAGAAAATATCTTTCAACATTGGAAGAGAATGCAGTGGTGGATCTAGGCAGGAGAACAAGGGACACAAACCCTCTCTATATTCTGAGAATCCCCCATTTAACATACATACATGTATTTGTAGTTAAAGCTATAAAAATAAACTGTCATCTGCACCCAGCAGCGCCCCTTCTAACTTCAAAATCCTTGATCCACCACTGGAATTAACACATTTTATTCTTACAATGACATATGTATAAATAGTAAAGTCAGTTAATTTTATATTGTTAGCTTGATTAAAAAAATACACAAACACAAATAATAGTATACTTATTACACCTCTTCCATATCACAATACATTCGCATGAATTTTTGCACTACAATATTTTTTCATGCCCCCAACTTTAGTGTCTCTGTCTACCAGTTTGCATGATATTACCATTTACCATTTAACAAAAAATAACTTACATCTACATCATTGGTTGCAATGGGAAATTTGTGTTTGTGCCATTTACATCACAATATATGACAATGAATACAGTACTGAAATAATAAAAATGACATACACTGTACACGAAACAACAAACTTGAATAAGGATATGTAAAGATGTAAGATATTGATATACCATTATAGGCCTACCTATTTAAAGATATATACCTTTAAAATATTCAGGCTATTGTGTTCAACCCTCTTTATTTTGCAAGAAAAATATTAGTTCCATGTACTGGAAATCATTCTTTATTATTTTCCGGAAGCTGTACTAGTAATAAAAATATAAAATAGAATAAATTTAAAAGAAAACAGTAGTTTTCAGAATGATCAAACAAATTCCAGAATAAAAATGACATTAAACAGAAATGGAAAGAGTCATTCATTCAGTTTATCATAAGCTTACATCCACAGCAAGTTGGCCAATTTTATATTGCTAGTTTGAAAAAAAGGAAATTTGAAAACAATTGTCAAAATAACTGTCTTTATTGCTGATAAGTTTGGTCACTGCAGTTACATAAAATTTTCATTTAATTTTGAAGAATAACTGTGATGCTACCAAAAGATACTTCCAAACATTTGTAAGCAAGCTAGATTTAAGTAATATCCACAACTTCAAACTTCAAATCACAACTCAAAAGCATATTTCTTCAGCTATTAGTTACAATCACTTTCTCTTTTTTTCTTTTTGCCTGAGAATCATTACATCTCCTTTGCGTTGACTACTAAAGGCGTCCATGTAAGACACTGTTATTATTTAAAATTATTCAATGTACATGTACATGAAGCAAGATATATAAAGGAATTCGCAATAGGAAAATAGAAATATTAGAAATAAGTGCATATAGGTCACATATTGAAGTAAAAGAATCATCCGCAAGTATCATGTACATGTACATGCCAAACATAAACTGACAAAGCTCATCTTAGCTTGAATTAATCAACAGAATTTTGAAAAAGAGGAATTTTTCTTAATTTCAATGTGGAATGACAAACAATAATCCTTGATAGATCAGGAAGTGCCTGATCCACCACCCCCCCCTTCTGACATACAACATTTCAGAAAGTTTTTAAGTATCACATTTTAAAATAATTGATTCAAACAGGTCTTGCTGAGTTTATCAGATATATTTAACATTCTGTTCATAAACAATTTTTTTTAAATGAACAGTTGTGAAGAGGAAATTAACTGGAGAGTGTAATGGACTACAATGTCAGCTTTGCTAATTTTCTCTACAGCTGCTTTGTCTTTCAAAAATAAAATCACAGGAAAAGTTATCATGGTATCATTAGACTCCCTCACTCTCCAATTCGATGGATTCATAATATGGTGTGCCATCTATCAGTTGCAGTGAACAGACAAGATGTTTAACTTCAGGGTCAGCATTGTACGCAAGCAGCGCACAGTGCTAGCGTACTGTAATGTGACTATGATGCTTCAAAAATGACAAACATATGGCCAGAATTCACCAAAAACGGTCTTAATTTCGCAAAGAAATATGCGGGCAAATTTCTCTCCCACCTCCTGGACCCTAGTAAACAGCATATCTGTTTGAGCCGCGTTGGCCAGCGATGAATAATCGCATGCATGCATGCACTTAGTACTAGCGGGCGCAACAGCTTTCGACTTTTTCCCATGAGGCATTGCAAATTCCGCTGCAGCCAATAAATGGCGCACTGTATTGTGAATCCACCAAATTGATATCGATTTGTATTGGTTTCCAATGGAAGCTTCATGGAGCAAATAAAGAAATCAGTTTCAACTGCCCATCATACTATTTCTTAATATAATATTTCATCAATTAAAATAAGCAGATCAAGATGTTTACTATGTCTCAGATAAAAAGGATTTTAGCAATTCAATTTAAAAAAAATACTGGACGAGTTACAGTAATAACAAGCATGTCTAGATATTTCAGATCCAAAGAGACTGTTCAGTACTGTGCATATATTTAAATAATGTTTAATTGTGTAAAAATAAACAGAACATTTCTAAAATGTTTCAGATGGCAAGAAAACTCAGAAAATTACAGATCAATATCTGCTTGTAAATTACAAGTTATAAACATGTCCCTGTTCATTTAGACTGATAATAATATACATCTGCCTACATATGATTTTTATGTATAAGGTACATGTATCATTATAAGAGCAGTATTTATGTACACCAATGACAAATGTATGCTAATTTAGAAATTAAAAGATTTCAAGCTTATATAGAAAAATAATTGTGTACCCGGTAATCTTTGTCATCATTTTTTTGTCTGCATGAACAAGCAAAGGAAATCAACAGTAGTATGCAATCAGTAAAGAATGAATACAGAAAATGAATAAATTATGCTTTAATTATTGCCAATGGTATGTCTATCGCTGTTACCGGACAACTCCCCTTGATAACATTTCCCCATGAACATTCTTGTGCACTTCTCACCTGGAGGAGACCTCCTTAGAGTATAATACTGCTTTCAGTAACTCGCTGGTCCAGTCCAGCTCTGGGCTTAGTCGTAAAATGTTGAGTTAATGAATGCCGCATGCTAAAATTGCCCGCCACCAGACCGGTACTATTTTGACGCTGCTATTAGCAGCACCAGACCACCAACATCTCTTATGTGCCCGAGTATTTGAATGGGTAATTACTTAACGCTTGTGGTGCAGACTATTTTAGTGCGGGCCTGGTGCAGACCAAAAAATCATGAGTTACTGGTATCGGTATTAGTCTCCCAACAGAACACCCTGACCTTAACCAAAAATGCAAGTTCTTCTAAAAAAAAACCCTAGCATACACCAAATCAGGGGAGTTGTCGTCCCTGGGCAGGTGTCCTATAAATTACATCTATCAACTTGTTTGTGTCTAACCCAAGAAAATATACCACAATTCATTAAAATTATATTGTAGCTCAATCTGAGCATTAAAATTATTACAAATATGAAAAGTAAATCATATATTGATTAAAAACAGGAGGCTCTTACTTAATACACCTTCTCTTGGTCTCTGGATATTTAGTTTGTAGAGCTGTGTGAAATTCAAGGAAGAGGTAGTAGTTCTTACGATTTTCTTCGTCTTTCTGTTGATGAAATTCCGTTTTTTCTTTGAAGCCCTTGTGAACAATAAATGCCTTATCCAGCACTGCAAAGTTGAAACCTGCCATATACAGCTCACATATCTGCATAAAAGACAACAATATTAACACTTGTTACAGAAAAGTGTACAGTGGATATTCAAACTTTGAAATTATACAAGAGGATATAACAAATTATTGTATGTTCATATATAGGTGTACTTTGAAGTATCAATAAACTGTTAAAGTCTCCTCTATCAGATGACACCAAAGAGACAAATATATATTCTTGTTTGAGGGAACAATGATAACTATTGTCTAGAGTGCCACAAATGACGTTCCACCAAAACTGAGAGAAATCAGTGCAATTACAGTATCAGTCTGAATTGAGTATTCCTTATCAAATGTTACAATGTAATATTATCATGTTGAAATTATGTTTTAAATTATTTTGATCACTGCAGTATTCTATAATCTAATTTTATTTTGATTTCATAGGATTATTGATGTGTAATTAACATCAATACTTTGCTGGTCACACCCTTGAAAAGGAATACATGCATACAATAAATAAGGATTTGTCCACCAGTCTTGCCCGCAGAAAGAAATTGCTAGCAGTTTGAACAAAGCGACATCACGCTGACCAGTGTGAACATGACTCATAGAACAAAGGCAGGACTCGAACGCAAAAGTGTGGCAGTGCAAAATACCGCTTATCTCATGTCTGCCTCTAACATCTTTTCCTCAGACATGGTGTCTTTTCTCATTTCTGATTAATAAATCTATATAGTTGGCATTCAGTTTGCACTTACTAGGGAGAAAACATGTACATGTAGGCTGCTGTATATCTTGGGGTTCTCTCTCAGTTACATAAAGGAGGCAGCGTAGCTCAGTCGGTTAGAGCACATGTTTCGGATAAGATCGTAGATCTCAACGTGAGGGGTTCGAGTCCTGCTCATGCAGAAACGCGTCTAACAAAAAATCTGATGCTATAGCGTTGTGTGTTAGCGTGCCTCACCACTGTATTCAGTGCAGGTGTGAATGCAGTTGGAAAACATTCCGTCCATCGGAAAGGACGCAAATGTTGGTCCCGTGTATAGAAGAGTCACAACCTATGCACGTTAAAACCAATACACTATTCGTCAAATAGTAGGGTGTTCACCCGGTGTATTGCACCTGCCGGCCCCCGGTACTACAATACTGCAAGAATCTTCAGGATTGAAGGAGGCAGTGTACCTTTGAAGAACTTAAAGAACTAAACATGATTACTAGTATAAGATGCGAACGGGCTGATCAAGCAAACGCTCAAGCTGCTCTGGAGAAGCTTAAGAAAACCAAAGCAAACGTTCGTTTTATGCATACTCTTTATAGCAATAGCTTAATTGTGAAGCAAACGCTAGTAAGCAGTTAAATATTGCTTGAGCTTACTAGCAAAAGCTTTTGCTCAGTAATTTTTATGTATACGGAATCAAACAAAAGCCTAGCAAAAGCAATTGCTACTTTTTATGCTTCTTACCCAATGACTAGCATGCTGCTTTAACTACGTCTTCCTTTTTTCAATTAGTCTGGTCAAGGTCTCACTTTAATAGAAATAAAACCCTCACACTTTACATATCCAGACATCACTTATGCATTTAATAAATTTATTTCTTTGGGATACCACTGCTCAAATGAGACTGCTGCTTCAATTATGTCAATTTCTTTCCATTTGGCACAATCAATATTTTTACACCTTGGACACACAAGGTCAGTGTTCATTCCAGCATAAACAAAAAATTGACCCTTTGATGGCATCTGATAGATAAGACTACAGGGAATATATCAATATAAAAAAGGAAAACAACTTATAAGACAGCTTTTCTAAATAAGTAATATCATGCCACTGCAAATGCATTACAAATATCAGTGACAAAAACACTTTCGTAATCTACTTCTGATTTCCACTTTAGGAAAATCTAATGGAACTGAGACTATTGGATCATTACCTGACTGATGCGATTATAACCATACTGTCTGAATCTTTCATCATAGATAGGTATATCACTCCTGCTGATGTAGAAGGGTTCCCACAAAGGTTTCCATTCCACTGTATAGGCCACACTTAGCTTACCAGTTACGCTCTGTATAAAAAACACATTGAATATGACATAACAGAACATTGTACTATTATTTGAAAATATTAAAATAATTACAAAATATGGAAAGTATGGAAATCATGATTATCAAAAAAATCCTTACCTCCTCCCAAAAAAATTAAGATGAAATGCATCAGTTAGGTTTGAAATTATGTTGTGAATATTGTGTTACTTAAAAGAAATTTAAACATGGTTCTTTGACAGATTGATTGTAATACATCGCTTGATATTGTTTTCAAAGCATTGGCTTAGATTTTTATTATATTTAAAAAAAAAGGTAATTTTTTCTTATTACAAATTGAGATACAGATTTTTTTTAAATATGTAACAAAATAATTTTCCCATTTTACTTCTAACTACGGTAGGAAAAAAGCTTTTATATATACCAGAGGTTAATGCGGAGTGATCTTCTTTTGAAATAATGATTTTTACTACTTACATACTCAGAAGATGATTATCATCAACCTATTCAGGTATTAGGATGAAAACAAGTTTTTATCAATCTATGAATTAAAAAAAAAAGTTTCATGATCTGAGTGAGTAAAACTTTTACAATACTGGAAGAGCAAGGTCATTGATATATGTGAAACAATGTATTCATGTCTAGAAAAATTGGTAATTGTATCAATAATTTTTATCACATTCTATAGGGGATTTATTTTCCTGATATTGCATTACAATGGTTTAGTAATTTTATTTGACTATATGAATAATATTGTATGAAGTTGGTGTAAAAATAGAAATTCACCAATATTGTCTAATGAAAATTATCAAATTTGTTAAGTAAGAATGCAAGGTAGATGAATAGTGCAGTAGGTTTCACAGTACACCATGTATCTTTCTTGGGCAAGTGTTGGTCCTGAAAAGGACCACCCAATCTTGACGTTTCGACAAGTGTGTTCTTGTCGTCTTCAGGAGAATGAGCAAGTTTGTAAAAGCAGGCCTTAAGGCGACCGCACACCTTACGACTGGTCTGCGACCCGATTTTGGAACAAATCACATTTTGCTCATTTTCTGAAGATGTGAATGGAACATATCATTTTATTTGAGGTTAAAATTAATTGAAATAATAATATTATAACAATTTTGAAAAATTGCAAGCCCTTATTTTGGAGTAAAGTCCAAATTAGTTTCAAATCGTAGCCAATCGTAAGACTGCTATGACGTCATTACGACTAGATATTAAATTTGCTTTTATTCTAAGAAGGATGATAGCATAGTCACAAATTTGATCATAGGTATTCGTACGATGATTTCGAACATTACACAGTAACTTATTCCAAGTCTCAATATTAGCATCAAATTCTATTACATATTATTCTGAAATCGGGTCGCAGACCAGTCGTAAGGTGTGCGGTGGCCTTTATATACTGTACTCTGTCAAAGTGCCGTATACATGGTCCCTTGCAGGGTTCATGTCTCTGATTGGCTGGAAAAGTCACGACATCCACAAATGCAGAGGTAGATGAAGTTTGCATACAAATGCTGTACTCCTAATTATACATTATTTTTTACTAACACAATATGTGAAATGGTAACTCATGGAAATGTACTTGAACATCACAAAATTTCTAACACCAATGTGACAAGACACAATGTTAAAATTCAGGTACTGAACTGGACCTTTTTTTTTAAGAAGAAGAAGCTTACCTGCAGACTGGTCCATTTGACATAATCTGTATGGTTCTGGCAATAGGAACAGGCCTTCACATAAAATTGTCTAACTCTATCCTCTTCCAAGTAGTTCAACAACTCCATCTTATCTCTGGGCACCTTGGAAACTGCTTCAATATCCATCTCAAATGCTGGTAATACAAAAACCATCTGATGCACCATGTCTTCATCCAGCCATAGAGACGATGAACCCTTCACAAAGTTTAAGAACTTCTCCCGCAGACCAACGCTTGGAAGCATATCGATATCCAGCACTAAATGATATTCTGTTAAAATGTTTGAACGGCCAACATTCCTCAACAGATTATTTGGATACAAAATGCCATCTTCAGCGTAATTCTGCACACTGCTATATGACGCCTTAATTGCATCCATAAGTTTACTGCAATCTATCAAAGGTACCATGAAAGAATGTTTATTATGGACCGACCCAAATACTTCAGCCTCTTCTGATAATGAGTTAACAGGATGGACTAAATGGAATGTCACATTTCTTCTCACTCCTATTATACATTCTTTTAGAGACATGACATAACTTACAAGAGTTTTTACATCAGATAAACTCCCAAACACAGCCAAAGAAATTGGTCCTTTCCACCTGTCCACTAACTCTGGTAAATGATATAAATTATTCATAGAACTGTGTGAGACAAGAGTAATATCTCTCGTCTTAATTGATTTGAGTCTTTGTTGAGTCTTTGAGATATCATAGAATATTTGATAAGAGCCATATGTGTTCAGCTTTGCTGCTGGCAAAGTAATGTGGATGAGTTGTTCTCGTTGTTGATGTGTTTTATTCTGCTTCTGCATGTCTGACATTGGTAACACTTCTCTTGCTCTATTTTGTATGTGGTTAGGACTGATGTTATCCAACCATGAGATCATGGTAAGTTGTATGAGTTGTAAAAGTGTCAGCAACACCACAAGGGCACAGATTGAGTACTGCAGCATTGTACAATGCATCTTGCTTTATGAAGTACACCTCTAAGTAGAACATTTCAATCCAAGTTCTGCAAAATAGAAAACAGATTTGTTTAAGAATAAGTACTGGTATATAAAATAAGTAACTAGCACAAGTTCTAATGCCAATGGGAGAGGTGGCAACTACGAGTCTCACTATTATGTAAACCTTGATGCAAACATAAAATTCTGCAAGTGGGGACATGGAATTGAAGCAGTTGCACCATGTCAATGGGCCAATTAGCCCTGGAGATGTGACATTGCTTCAGCCTGCCGATAATAATAAATAAACAATTATGTGCCAAGTTGTCCATTGTAAAACCTAAGTACTCTAACCCTAACCCCAACCCAAAGATAAGATTGGTATTAAAATACACAAATCAATTGAAATCACAGTAGAAAACACTGCAATCAGTTGGTATTCAATACACACAAAATAACGATCAAATATAGGAAATCTCGGCACCTAATTTTTCGGTGAAGCCGAGTTAGTTGGCACCCGCGCGGTAATTATGACTTTATGTTTGCTCGTTTCTTAAGTTTGAGCAGAGCTCAGAACGAAGGGAATTTCCCAGTACAAAAAAACTTTGTTTCTTGTGCATCTATATGGCCATACCAGGTCCTGTTTGATCATTTTTTAATGTAGAGGTCATCGAACGCCAATCTTCATTTTTTTCAGGATTTTTTTTTTCATATACTCTGATATTTTTTTAAATCACAAAAGTAACATAAAAAAAACTAACTAGGGCCTAACTGTAACAAACAGTCAACAGGAAAACATTGATAAATCATCCATAAAATTGAGGTGTGTGATTAATTTCTTCTGAGGCTCTGTTTCATTTGATATTTTCTTAAATCGTTTATAATTTCCTCCCGATTTTTCCATAGCTCCCTGTGTTTAATAAATAACAAATACTCTCCAGAATCCAGATCCATGCGTCTATTAGTATTAGTTTGGTCGGACTACCGTACACCAAACTCAACGTATGGGACAACATCACTCGTTGAAGATTCGAGATTTACAGTCTACTCATTTTTTCCCTTCATATTAATGATCTAAGCCTAACCTATTTGAAAATTCATAGAATGCCATGGCTGCCGCTACCATAAATAATCACCTCTCAACTTGTTATAATTTGGCTCTCCTCGACGGTCAGAAATCGGCGCTCCTCAGTGTTCGTGTACCGTACTTTCGTTCGAGCTCCTCGCCGAGGCTCGATCAAGATATAATAGCTAGCTGGCTCGCGGTAGCTTCCCCTACGTACGTACACGGCCGCCGAACCAACCGGTACCCCGGCTGTGCGTGCAGCTTGCTTCCGATTCCCGATAACGCGAGCGTAGTACCACACCCCTTGAGGATCTTTATTAACCCTCCACTTTATTTTCTCATCAAGTTATCATCTTCGTGACTCTTTATTCACAGACATTGCAAGGCCAGCAAAACACATAAGTTACAACCCGGGGTTATTATAACCTTTAAATATTGTATCCATTGCATTGTTAAAGCAAGGTGTGAGATCAATTATGAAAATATTGACACAGATTTTTTTCCCGCTTTTTTCTCATGCAGGCCTCTAACTTTTTTTTATTGCCACGCAAACTTCTAACGTTTTGTTACCAACCGTCACATTCAGTCGACCGGACGTGCCAGTCTCGGTTCGATTTTTTTTTTTAAGTAGGCCTTATCTTTTCCGGGATTCTTTTATTGCGGCTTCCAGTGAATACAAACATAAACTGACTTCATAAATTTCATGACTTCATAAATGATACATTATAATAACTTCAAAACATCAAGGTACCAGTAAAAAAGTGGGCCTACTTCATGAACATATATAAAAAATCATAAATTAATCCATTCATTTTCCAATTCACTGAAAGAAATTAAGAAATATAATACAAAAGGGGAAAAAAGAAAGTAAACACACCCGCACACCCTCACATTCTACACGCAAAAAATAATAAATCCTTGATCTTCAGATCAGGTCCCCTCCTTCCGAACGCAACCTCATCCCTCCCCCGGCCCCACCATAAACCGCCTCCCTTCCCTACCCACATGACCCAGGTAAGCCCCGCAACGTACATACAAAAAACTTACAAAATAAGAATAAAACCCCGCCGAAACATTAATCTGCTGAAAACCAATGACACAACACAAACCTATATCCTGTCCCCTAAGCATGGGTGTCGATCGGTACTCTTGGTTGGGGGGGATGCTTGACACAAAATTGATTAATGTTCTTGTGGATGGGGATCTTTCAACATTACCCCCACTAAAATCACAAGTTAGGACGGTTGATATGCATGGTGTTCTTGGAAATTCCTTCATTGTTGCAGTGTACTGTACTTATATAATTTTTTTGAAAATTCAATTTGTGTTACAAGTAAGCCTATTCTAAACTCATACGACAGAAAAAATGACAAAAATTGTATGGACCATGTACAAAGTCAGTGGCGGATCCAGGGGGGTGGCGCAGGGGGCGCGCGCCCCCCCTAATATATGAGCGGCGCCGAAGGCGCCTCTCAAAAAAAAAAAAAGTAAAAGAAAGAAAAGGCGCTGCTTGAAAAATAAAGGAAAGAAAAGAAAAGGCGCCGCTTAAAAAATTATACACTGATATAATATTAGCAACAGTAAGGAAAGACTATCCCCCAGCAAAGCACAATCATATCATCTTCCTTATCTTTTCTTTTAACTACCCTTTTCTCAACAACTTCGCCGGTTAAAAATAACCAGCAGTGCGCTGCCTGCATATAACTGGCGCCAATCAAGAATAATCAGCGCCACCTTAATTTAAATCGGCGCCGGACAAGAATAATCAGCGCCATTTGGTTATAAATCGGCGCCAGTCGAGACAAATCGGCACTGCCAGAGTCTTAACCGGCGCCGATCAAGGATAATCTGCGCATCTGCGCCACCTAAATCTAAATCGGCACCAGATAAAAATAATCGGCGCCATCTGGTTATAAATCGGCGCCGGTACAGAAAAATCGACGCTGCCTGAGTTCTTAACCAGCGCCGATCAAGGATAATCAGCGCCACCTAAATCTAAATCGGGGCCGGACAAGAATAATCAGCGCCATCTGGTTATAAATCGGCGCCAGTCAAGAATAATCGGCGCCTCCTGGTTCTAAATCGGCGCCAGTCAATTATGAATTGCCACTGCCTGAATCTTACGTGACGTCGGTAAAAATAATCAGCACTACTTGTTCTAAATCTGCGCCGGTCAAGAATAATCAGCGCCCCCTGGTTCCAATAAATAGGCGCCGGTAGAATAATGAAGAAGGGCCTATTGCCAACCAAATCTGCGCCGGTCAAGAATGATCAGCGGCACCTGGTTTTACATTTTATTGTTGAATGTTCATAACAAAGCTTATCGCATGCCCTTACAGAGTGGACTGGGGCGGGGCAGTTGCCCACAGAATGACAGATGTCATGAAATCTTTAATTTATTTTAAAAATCCCAGAATCATACAAAAGCGTAGAGGAAATCCTTTAATTTTGATCTTATTTTCCAATGCTTTAATAAAAAGGAGGTCAGTCACTTTTCTTCTTTACACATTCCACATTGTGCCACCTCTATGGCCTTTAGTTTAAGACAGCTACTATAGTGTTTTATGAAGATGATTCGATATTTTAGCCCAAAACTTTGCTAAAACCCGTTGCTAGTACCGGGAGTGTATAATTACGCAACCAGTCGTATATTGAGATTGAGCTACACAACTCGTTCTTTATTTAAAATCGTGCTTAAATTATCCGCTTCTCAGATTGGAATTAATATACAAATTTTCAGCTCGCGCTTCGCGCTCGCATCATTTCTGTAGCAAAACCCCATACTTTTCATGATTAAATAGGTGAATAGAATGTCACTTTTTCAGGACTAAACGTCAAAAGAACTCCCGCTTCGATTTGCAATAATCTTTTGCTGGATATAATCTTGTTCTTTATTACAAACGTCCATTAAACTGTCATTTTTTTTCAGATCGAAATATCAAAATTTTAAGCTCGCGCTTCGCGCTCGCATCTATTATTTTTTTAGATACCCATCTTAATCATTGGTACCAAAAATGCATAGAATATCAAGCTTTCTGGTCAGAATATAAAGAAATTTCAGCTCGCCCTCGGCACTCGCATTATCTGTGTAGTGAGATATGTATCCTCCTCAAGAGTTACTACAAACAGTCCTAAACAGGCACCTTTTTCCTGTTTTCAGGTCAGTTTACTAAAAAAATTCAGCTCGCGCTTCGCGCTCGCATTAATTTTTTGGTGAGATATGTGTTTCTAACTCATGAGTCATATAAATATATATATATGCATATGTGTGTGTGTGTTTGTGTGAGTTTGTTTGTTTTGTGTGATATCGAGCGCCTTTGGAAAGTTGATTCATGATTTTGCCCCCCCAAATCTTAAAAAAGGATCGACGCCCCTGTGTATATATATATACATATAGTAAACAAAAACTAAGTATTGGCCTCATTGCAATAAAAGGGTTAATACACGATATTAATGTGAGATGTGCACCAAATTTTCGAGTCTTGCCCCCCCCCCCCGGAAATATTATCTGCGTGTGGTCATGCAAAATGGCATGACTGGAAATCCTACATTTTGAAAAGAGCATTTGACAGGGTCAGACTTTACCCCTTTTTCAACATGTTCTTTTATGGCGCCGGTGAAGTGCAAAAATATGTGCGCCGCTCGACAGTGCGCCCCCCCTTTCGCCAAAAGCTGGATCCGCCTATGAAAGTGATCTGTTTATTGAGCATGATGTATACAACTTCTCTCTTAAATCTAACCCGACTGGCAATATCTTTTTTCTTCTTAATGCATGATGATAAAATGCAGATTCGGACAAATTAAGACTAGCACAAATTACAAACTGTGTGGCTTCTCGTGCGCCATCGGGCTTACCGTCATTCCTTTGACGATTTTAACCCTGATTTTAACATGTTTTAAATGCTTTATAAGTGCACGAAGCAAAAACAAACATAAAAACAATCAAAACTCAACTGTCATGTTATGATATTTCTCCAACATTTTCTTGAACCATCAGTGTGTAATATCGGCTAATATATGTGTTAAAATGAAATTTACGTACCGCATGAGTGTGCTCATATAAAATGCAAAACTGTCATCCCTTTCCAAACTCAAAAGAGATTTCTTTTTGCCAAAATAAGAAAAAATCAATCAAGTTTAGTTATTCAAAAAGTTATTTGTACTTTTTCAAGATCTACCCCTCTGGGATTTACGTCCATGGGGTTTTCCCCGTTTATCTTACCACCCTTTTACTCCCGTTTATTTTTCCACCCTTTTGAATAATTGATTTATTAAAATTAATTTATTCACCACTGGTGGGATGGAACCAAAGTTGTTTTTCGTCGGGGTCCTTTTATGTCATGTGTTAAAAAATATCACACATAAACATTTCATTCTTTTTCATCTTGAACCTTCACCCATCTGTTTAAAAGTCCTGGAAAAGAATGTTTTTATTTAATAACAATATACACAAATTGCAAGGGAAACAAACTGATTGATGGCATACTATAATCATCACTATAATCATCATGATCAAACTTTTCATTTTTTCATCATCATTATTATAATTTTTTTACCCTAAATTATTGGGGGGGATGATAATACAGGCCACCCCCAGGGGCTGATCCAGCTTTTTATAAAGGGGGGGTTGGGGTGGTATGCGAGGGAGGGTAGCGACCGAGTCCAAGCGAGCGGAGCGAGCGAGGGGGGAGGGTGTGGGAGGGGGGTGTCCCCCCTCCCACAGTAGGGAAAATTTTTGAAAATCTGTGTGTGAAAATGGTGTTTTCTTGCATCTAAAACACCACTCTTTTTGGTATAGAGGTCGTTGCTCAAAAAAGCTGATGGGGGGGGGGGGGGGGGCAAGGGACTCTGTGACATTTGTTCGCACAACCCCCCCCCTCCCCCAAAAAGAAATAATAATAATAATAATAATAATAATAATAATAAATGAAATAAATACTTAGAAATAGAATAAAATAAAATTACAAGTTAAAAAAAAAAGATAAGATTTAAAAAAATGGTCCCCCCCCTCTTGATCCGCTTCTGACCCCCCCACTTGAAATATTGGGGGGATATATCCCCCATCCCCCCCCCCCCGTGATCGACACCCATGCCCCTAAGCATATACTGTTAAAAACAATTTAAATAACGCTGTTTACTATGTGAATCGCACAGTAGTTGACAAGTGTTTAAAATCTTAAACAACAAAGTTTGAATTCAAATATTTAATTATCAATAATTCAAGCATGCCTTGGCGTTTAAAAACTGTTTAAACAACTATACTCTGCGATTCACATAGTAAACGGCATTGTCTAAATTAGTTTTAACAGATATACACCCGAGGGGGCAGAGTAGAAGTAAATGTAAAAAGAAGAAGAAGAAGAAGAAGAAGAGAGAGAGAGAGAGAGAAAGACTGTGCCCTCCATTCGGAATCAAAATCCTCCCATTTTTAAAATGTAAAGATAAGGTGTTATGATCTACTGGCGGAAGTATCTTTTTTTCCTCAATTTGATTTCTTACTAAAGTAAAATGTCATTTACTTCTTGGCTATATTACGGGGTATATTTTTCTTTTTTATTTGAAATATGATATATTTAACTAACCGTGACAGAACATGATTTAATAAATACGTCTTCCCCAAGGGTGTACCAAAAATATTCATTCCGCGTCCAGTGCCCTCCTATAGTCACGGTATGTTTATACTTCTTTTTGACAAAGGAGCATATATAGATCCGTGAAAACCATGCCAAAGCGAAATAAATCCCGAGTCGTGTAAATAATCCCATGTAACAATTTGAACTCAAATTCCCTCAGCTTACTATTCAAAGTACATTTTCTTGGCCTAATATTTTTTTTCAATAGTTTCTTTTAACCGATTAACTAATGGAATGACTTCTAATTTGGAATTGAGAATAGTCCTAAAGTTGAGATAAGTTCACTTACATGGACAATCTTGTCCGAAACAATGAATGAAATATCTTTCAGATCTAGTTCCCTTTTATTTTATTCTGTGAAATGCTTATGGTTTTACCAAACGGGTGGAATTTTCTCAAATATAATTATGTTTTATCTGTATTATATTCCACGAAGTGACGCCTTTACTTTTAAAATGTGCATCTGTTTTCGATTCACCATCTTTATCTGCAATATGTTTCAACCTGAATATACCTTTCGATATAAGATCTGCATGATAAAAAGAAAATCATCGAAAACATATATGTTTGTTATTAAAAATGACTTCATTACCTTTTTAATTGTTACAGATTTGTCTCAAGCCGTCTGATTCCAACCATGTTTTCAATGATGTTGTAAATTGGTTTTTTTTTTTTGTATAATATTTCTCTAAAAATCTAGTTAAAAGAAAACTATATTTTATTATTCCATTTCAGTACATGTAGCATTTGAATATAATGCATATAATGAATCTATATTTCACATTATATCTGCCAACTTTATCTTTAGTACTGTAACGTGAGACCCTATCAAAATAACCTTTAAAAATAGTATGCTGCCACCACAATAGTTTAGAGAGTTATTGAGCTCTTGGCCAAGCATAATTTAACACTGGACCGTAATGAAGAAACTTTTCTTCGATGAGAACTTTAAAGAGCTAGTGAACCACCAATCAGAATAGCCATCTCAAGTTCCATAATATCTGAGTTCTACTACGAGCTCCGTGATTGGTCCATCTTCTCACATCGACCGCCAACTTTTAGCCTCTCCATTCTGCCAGATCCACAGAGGTTGAAGGAGCTCCGATAATCTGAAGAAAACCGTCTTTTCTCCCATCACAAGACTTCTGTCATACTCCAGCGTCCTGACCTTCACAGCAGAATTTAACTGGTGAGTTTACTCACTGAATGATTAAGTAAGATTTAATTATATAACCATGATATTTCTCATCTTTCATCGATAGAGTTAGCCATGAACCAAATCTCTATTCACTCACATACAAAACGTTTTGTTCGCCTCGTGTTCTACACACACACGATCAGGCATATCCACATCACACACGTGCAGTCGTATGCACATAGGCAATCATAGAAGCGGTCAGTCCTTGCTTCGCAATCAATCATTCTAGTCTTTTCCTCAGTTCTCAAATCTGCTCTTTATCACTGGGTCTCACTAGGTAAGCGTAGTTTTCCAAGCTCGATGACGAGTTCCGTTTTCTTGCAATATACAAGGTTGGTCTATAAATAAACTAAGAACCCTAACTTAAATAATGCTTAAACTAATTGTACGGTACTTCTTATCCCTAATCACATCATCAATCAATCATCACTAATCAATTGATCACCATTTCTAATTCTAAGACTTAGCAACAAATCCAATTTATTGGATTCATCATTCTCAACAAACACTGATCACTAATCATGTTCCTTCTAGATTCAAGTGTGCAAGTTCAATTATTGATTCCTAAGAAATAACAAGTAAAGTTCAACTGAACTTTAATATAAGAAAAACTTGAAGTTAACCATTCTTCTGAAACATTTCAACAATAAAATTTGGATATTTACATCAATTTGCATAAGTATAAAATTCATTGAATATGGAATGAGCAATATAAAATTGTATAACTTACTCTACATAATAAAGAACTTAAATGTAAGTCTGTGCATGTCACTCTTAAATTGATAGAATGATAAATAGAATAATAATTAATTACTAAGTTGATAAATCCTATGTATTCACTGTTATAAATACACTAAGCAATAATCTATATCAATTGTAAGTATCGAGCATCCTACTTAGTTCTGTACTTTATACTCCGTAGAGTTGTGTTCTCTCTAAGAATTATTTCAACTTAAGACTGTAATCTACTCTCCACAAAAGTTCCAGGACCAATGGTTCTTTTCTGTCGTTCTGACTTATGTGAGTAATCCTATCTAAACTGCCAGCAGTTACTCATAATCTTTCTCCATCCAATGTCACTAACCCAATACAACACACCAATCTCCAATAATATCCTTATCCTATCAACCTCTCAACGGGCCTTGTTTACCAGCCTTACAGCGCCTACAAAACTTCCACTCACTTTGTCGGTGTGAAGTTTGTAACAACATCCAACATTCTGTGTGATGAAAAGCCTCAGAAATCCGTAAATATCTCTAATCATCACGGGTTCAAGAATAGACTCACATAGTACCTTTCTTAGCATTAAAGCCTACCGGAAACTTTAACATCGTCCCTGCTGTCTGAGAATACAGCTAAGTGAAAACAAGTCTGAAAGACCAACACCTAAGCAATTATTCCTATTTCACTGTAACTAAATCAACCATCTATTAATACCGTGTCAATATTCTAAATGAAGAATTGAGCTTCATCTATAAACTGAGTTTACTTCAGTCTATGACTATAAACATCAAGTATTCTTAATAAAACATGTGAATGACTGCACAGAGAGTTTAAATTATTTACAAGTTGTTTACAAATGCTTTCTGATTGATAATCAGCTATTTACATTCCATTGATTATTCACATCTTTTACCTTGTAATCTTAATGTCAGAATCAATATTCTAATCTAGTTACATTGTATTCGTCAGATTATCAGAATTAATATTTAGTATTCTGATCTGTATAACATTAAGTATTCTGATCTGTATAACATTAAGTATTCTGATCTGTATAACATTAAGTATTCTGATCTGTATAACATTAAGTATTCTGAGCTTATAACATTAAGTATTCTGATCTTAACAACTACGGGAATAGCATGCTTGACACCTAAGTTACACGTGATCTTAACATCCGAACACTCATGATGGCTAGCTTTGTTTAGTGTGATCCTATTTGTATATGATGTAAGAAATGTAAATAAATAATCAGTCATTAATCCTGAAATAAGAATTGAGTTCACGACTCTATCAATAAATATCCTTTAAACGACCAATGTGGAAAAAATCCCAAAGTCAGATCAATATTCAAAGCGATACCAAAACAACACACATTCCAGAACAACTTGACAGTTTTATGTCAAATGTTACTGACCAAAAAGATAATCTCTATTTAGAGATTGAAAATCTGACACTAGCCTTTTCCACGTTGGTAGAATAATTTTATCAATGCAGTAATTTAATTTCTCTGACTAGATAATTTGATTTAATATTCAGACTGTCAAGAGTCCTTAAAAGGACTGCCTAAATATTGTCATCAAGTCAGAAATAAATTCATAATATAAAAATGCATAAATTATCAAATTTCATAAATAAGGTAATTAAATATCCATTCAGGAGATTCCAGAAAGATAAATTAACAGTCAGCATTCATGTTCACTATTGTGACCATCAATTAATTCCTATCTGCTCCAAACATCTGTGTTCATGTCAAAAAGAACACAAATAAGCACCAATAAATGCTTTCATATCTTCTCTAGATATCTATCAAACAATTAGTAGACTTGACAAATGAATCAAAGTCTGCTTAAGAATAACAATAGCTGCCCAGTTTCTGTGAACAGCTGATAAATCCAAGCTGACTATAAGAAATACAACAGAGTATTGGTTGCCAAAAATCGTCACTAATCCCAAAAAGGTGACGAATGATTTCAAATTCCTAGCTAAAATTCATCATTAATCTCGCTGAATTCCCTGAATGAATCTAAGTGTCATATTATGACGTAATGTACTCACAGAAGAATGTACAATGTAGAAAGAGAAACAGAGAACGAGAATTCTCGAGAGAGTGAATGTGAATTGACTAGGAGAGCTAACTTAACTCAAGAGAGCTTCCAGACGATATGACAAACTCCTCAAACCTCCCCTATTTATAGACTTTTGGCCCCCCAGGATTTTGGCAATTTCTGAGCTCATTGCATTACGCGGCGGGTTGTTATGTAATTTTAGTGCTTTAAAAACCACTCTCTTCACATAAACATTACGCAGCGGGATGCTATGCAAATTCAATACTTTAAAATACCAATGATAGCGCGTCTGTGCGCGTATGCGCGCATCAGAGCTTTAGATCCAAGGAAGAGTTCAAAATCCTGGCGGTAATTGTCTCAGAATAAAGGAAAATAACAGTATCCAAACATGAATGAAGAAATTCCAGCAATAAATTAATGCTGTCATCAACTTCCAGAGAATCTACACAAAAGGTAAGATTCAAATTTTTACTTAGAGCTATTTAAACGCTCATAAAATTTCATAACAGACCATACCGGTCCCATAAATAGATCATACTGCTGGCTCTACGTGAATATGGCGTGACTCAGCAGAAATATACCAATTCCTCTGCGCTAACACGTATGCGCGCACACTAGCAATTAATCCAAGTAAATTCACCAGTCTCTCTCCGGAATTCAGGTCACAGTTCACGTAGTAAAAACAGCTGATCGCCGGCATTCAATGACTATACTGGCGTTCAGTTACGTGATGTAAACAAACAAAGCTCAATATTTAACAAATGAAATATGGGGAAATCTAAATCTTTATTTTGAAGATTAGATCTTTCTTTTAACGAAAAGGGGTTTTCTTCACACTACCCCCAGCCAAATAAAGTCACTGTCCCAGTGACTACATTATAATAGCATTAAATATCAATATATAGCAATACATGAATATTCATGTACATAAAAGTATTCTTAAACATCATAAAATACATAAAGATCATACAAAATACATGACAACAAATTACTTTGCAACTTTTGGTCTTTTCTCCGGATAGTGAGAGTCAATTAATCTTCTTTTTAGAGTGTATCCATTCTTGGTCTTGGTATAATAAGATGTCGCAATTGTAACCTTTGATACTATTTGGATCTGTTCACTTTGGCACTCAGGAAGTTTTATAGAAATATTCTGTTTATCACCGACAAGTTCAACAATTCTACTTTCTGGTTTATCTTCTGTGTTGCCTTCTGCAATCTGTCTGATTTCCTCCTTCAATCTCTTCTCCTCATCTTCTAATCTTTTCTTCTCTAACTCCCTTTCTTTCTCTAGTCTCTCTTCTTCCTGTCTTTTTGCTAACTCCTGCTTGGCTTCTTTTTCATGTTTCCTTCTCTCTAGCTTCCTCTTTTCTTCCTCTAATCTTTTCTCCTCCTCCTCTATCTTACGTTTCTCCTCTTCTAGCTGCTTTCCTTCCTCATCCAGTTGCCTCTCCTCTTCTTCTTTCTCCCTACTTTCCTCAAGTTTCCTTCGTTCTTCTATGATCTCTTCGTCTATCTCGTCTTCTATACTCCTATCAACCCTTTTCCAAACTCTTTCTTGACTATCCTTCCTCCTTCCTTCCTCTATTGCTTCTTGTCGCCTCCTTTCCTCCTCGATCCTTTCCTCCTCCTCTTTCCTCTTCCTCTGCTCTTCTCGTCTGTTCTTCTCTTTCTCCCTTTCTTCTTCAATCTGTCTCCTCTTCTCCCTTTCCTGCTGTTCCTCCATCCTGTCTTTAGGCTTAGGCAAAGTTGGGCTAGATCGTATTGTGTCTACTTCTTTGATATGAGCTCTATGATGTCGTTTGTAATGCTGTCTCATTGTCTCTCTTCTCTCAGTCTCGTGATTACATCTTTGACAGTGAATAAGAAAAGTCATTTGATGAACCTTCCGTAAATGATAGTTTAATTCCGGATAAGATGAAAATACTCTTTTGCACTGGCTGCATATAACTTCCATCCTGGTACTGTAAGATACAAATTACAAAGCATACAAGGCATATAATTGTATGTTGTCATACATACAATAAAAATGATAAAGAAAGGAATATTTTTGAATAAATTTCTGAATACAGTCATCATGGTGAAGATGTATTGTTTCTGTGACTCAAAGTTCAATGTATCTTTGTGGTGGAACCCTGTTTCTATTTGGATTATGCCTGATTTCTTGTGTCAACCAGTTTTTCAAAGGCTTTCCAGTATAAGCCTTTAGTCGATCGATGTGCACCACCTTTGGTTTGCCTCTCGATGATTCCTGGATTCGATATACGACATCAGAAAGTTTGGTTACTACCATAAATGGTCCTTTCCATTTCGTGCTCAGCTTAGGGCACACTCCTTTCTTCCTTGATGCGTCGAATAACCACACCCAATCTCCAGTCGTAAAACTTTGCTGAATGATATTTCTATCATAAGACTTAGCCTGTCTTTCAGCTGCAATTCCAAGTTTTTCTCTAGCACCTTCATGTACCTCGTGTAACTTTTCCCTCACATCACTCACATAGTCCGATTCTTCTTCATTTGCAGGTGTTGGAGAAGGTAACAGCAAATCTACCGGCAGACTGATTTCTCTTCCAAGCATCATCATAGCAGGACTCTCTCCAGTTGATTCCTGGACTGCTGACCTGTATGCCAACATCGCGAACGAAATCCTCTCATCCCAGTCCTTCTGTTCGTCATCTGGATTGAGCAATGACGACACCATACCCAGTAAGGTTCTATTAAATCTTTCTATAAATCCATCTCCTTGTGGGTGTAGTGGGCAAGTCCTTGATTTCTTAATACCAAGCATCTTACACATCTCTGCCATCAGCCTTGACTCAAAATTCCTCCCTTGGTCACTATGTAGTTCTTTTGGTATTCCATACCGACAAATAAACTCCTCCACTAGTACCCTAGCAATCGTCTCCGCCTCCTGATCTGGTAATGGGTACGATTCTATCCATTTCGTGAAATAGTCTCCCACGACTAACACATACTTGTTTCCACTGTCCGTCTCGGGTAAAGGGCCCAAAATGTCCATCGCTACCCTTTCTAGTGGTGCACCAACTCTATATTTCTGAAGTGGAGCTTTATTCTTCTTTGGGGGGTTTTTCAGCTGTGCACAGATAGTACATCTCTTAATCCACAATCGCACATCTGCAGCAAGTCCAACCCAGTAATATCTCCTCTGTACTTTATGCAATGTCTTATTGACTCCAAGATGAGCAGCTGTTTGAGAACCATGTAATTCCTCCAGTACTGTACTTCGCAAAGAACGAGGGAGTACAATTTTCCAAGTTATCTCCTTTCCATCTTCTGATTCCCATCTCCTCATCAAGACACCTTTTTGTACCTCTAGCAAAGTCCAGTTTACCCAGTAAACCTTAGTAGCTGATGATAGGTGTGAAACATCTTTCCAGCTCGGTCACTCACTGCATATTTCCTTCCATCCCAAAATATGCTTTATGTCTCCATCTTGTAACTGTGCCTTCCTGATTTCCTCTTCAGTTATTGGCATAAATGTTATGGTAGACATCTCCTTTTCATCACACTCTCCAGCTTCCATGTCAAAATCTCATTAATAACCACAATAAAATCCAATATAGTTCACTCATGAAAAACATTGATATAAATTCAATTAATGTAACAATTCAAAATCTAATAGAAATAAAGTCTAATCATTTATACTTCTCTTTCTCTTCCAGTCATCTTCAATCTCCAACAATGTCAGCAATCGGTGCAAGGTTGTCTGGATAACCCATCAGCATTTGAGTGAGCATGTCCAGCACAATTTTCCAAGGTGAGTTGATACCCAACATCATCCATTTAAAAACCAACAGTTTCATCTGCTTCCTGTAAGAAGTCCATTCCAATAATCTCATCAACATCTGTTCCAGCTTAGCTTCTCAAAAGATTCACTACCTCCATCTGAACACCTAGTTCTCTGGACCTTTCTGTTCCACTTTGCTGCATCATGACTGATGTGTCCAGCTTCTCCAGTTGAAGTACACAATTCATGGTTAGCCTCCAATCCTTTTCACACTCATCTGTTCTTTCATCATTCTGATTCACTTGCAGGCTTGACTGTAATTCTTCTATCTCCTTTACTCTCTCATCTGCAGGTGACGACTGCGCTCCATCCCCTACTGCTCCGACGTGACGTGGCTTATTCCTCTCTCCTGCCTTCTCCGTCTGTGGAAAAGACTCCATTGTCAACCCAGCTGCCATCGCCTCATCTAGCGTCCTGGGGTGAGCTCAGAAAATAGCACCTCTGACCTCTCCGTCAATTGCTACTGAGAAAACTAGCAAGCCTCTCCAACATCAATGCTCAGCTCCGGGTATGCCAGGCAAGTAAGTTCCCTAATTGCCTGACCTAGTTCCTGTAGACTCTTCGCTGTCGATGCCTAGTCCGCAATTCCAGCAACAAGGTTTCAGCGTTCTCTCCAGGACCAAGTCATCTGTCCAAAGTGAAGTCAGATTGGGTAGGTGAGTTCCTGACCATATAGACTGTTTGAGACCTCCAGTTCTGCCTCTACGAGCCTCACGGTGAGAACCTATCCAGCGTCAATGTCATTTCAACCATTCAGCCTCCACAACTTCAGTATCCAGCTGCTAACTCAGACTGTAGCTCGACGCTTGGTTTCACCATATTGAGTGTTATAGTTTTGATTTATTTGGATGTTTGATTAATTTTCTTGTGTTTAAGTATAAATATACATGTTTTAGATTGTGTCAAGCAAACGTACCCTTACATTGTAAAAGGAATAGATACATTGTAAAAGGAGTAGATTTCCTTATTATTCACAGTGATTAATTCACTGTCATGTCCATAGACATATTAATGCTCATTTTCCATATTCAATCTTAACTTATTTAATGCACACTTGTAATAAGGAACTCAAAACACAACTTATTTATTATACATAGCTTAAACAATACATTCTTAAATATCTACTAGTACCGTACACAACTATACATAATAATAGCAAATTTTTTTTTTTATATACTTAATACAGATCATTCTACTACTTAGCAGACAAAAATGTACCCGTATTTTTTTTTTTCTTTTAAAAGTGGAGGGGTTCTTTGAAAAGACCATCCCACCGCCGTGCCACCAAAAATGTAACGTGAGACCCTATCAAAATAACCTTTAAAAATAGTATGCTGCCACCACAATAGTTTAGAGAGTTATTGAGCTCTTGGCCAAGCATAATTTAACACTTGACCGTAATGAAGAAACTTTTCTTCGATGAGAACTTTAAAGAGCTAGTGAACCACCAATCAGAATAGCCATCTCAAGTTCCATAATATCTGAGTTCTACTACGAGCTCCGTGATTGGTCCATCTTCTCACATCGACCGCCAACTTTTAGCCTCTCCATTCTGCCAGATCCACAGAGGTTGAAGGAGCTCCGATAATCTGAAGAAAACCGTCTTTTCTCCCATCACAAGACTTCTGTCATACTCCAGCGTCCTGACCTTCACAGCAGAATTTAACTGGTGAGTTTACTCACTGAATGATTAAGTAAGATTTAATTATATAACCATGATATTTCTCATCTTTCATCGATAGAGTTAGCCATGAACCAAATCTCTATTCACTCACATACAAAACGTTTTGTTCGCCTCGTGTTCTACACACACACGATCAGGCATATCCACATCACACACGTGCAGTCGTATGCACATAGGCAATCATAGAAGCGGTCAGTCCTTGCTTCGCAATCAATCATTCTAGTCTTTTCCTCAGTTCTCAAATCTGCTCTTTATCACTGGGTCTCACTAGGTAAGCGTAGTTTTCCAAGCTCGATGACGAGTTCCGTTTTCTTGCAATATACAAGGTTGGTCTATAAATAAACTAAGAACCCTAACTTAAATAATGCTTAAACTAATTGTACGGTACTTCTTATCCCTAATCACATCATCAATCAATCATCACTAATCAATTGATCACCATTTCTAATTCTAAGACTTAGCAACAAATCCAATTTATTGGATTCATCATTCTCAACAAACACTGATCACTAATCATGTTCCTTCTAGATTCAAGTGTGCAAGTTCAATTATTGATTCCTAAGAAATAACAAGTAAAGTTCAACTGAACTTTAATATAAGAAAAACTTGAAGTTAACCATTCTTCTGAAACATTTCAACAATAAAATTTGGATATTTACATCAATTTGCATAAGTATAAAATTCATTGAATATGGAATGAGCAATATAAAATTGTATAACTTACTCTACATAATAAAGAACTTAAATGTAAGTCTGTGCATGTCACTCTTAAATTGATAGAATGATAAATAGAATAATAATTAATTACTAAGTTGATAAATCCTATGTATTCACTGTTATAAATACACTAAGCAATAATCTATATCAATTGTAAGTATCGAGCATCCTACTTAGTTCTGTACTTTATACTCCGTAGAGTTGTGTTCTCTCTAAGAATTATTTCAACTTAAGACTGTAATCTACTCTCCACAAAAGTTCCAGGACCAATGGTTCTTTTCTGTCGTTCTGACTTATGTGAGTAATCCTATCTAAACTGCCAGCAGTTACTCATAATCTTTCTCCATCCAATGTCACTAACCCAATACAACACACCAATCTCCAATAATATCCTTATCCTATCAACCTCTCAACGGGCCTTGTTTACCAGCCTTACAGCGCCTACAAAACTTCCACTCACTTTGTCGGTGTGAAGTTTGTAACAACATCCAACATTCTGTGTGATGAAAAGCCTCAGAAATCCGTAAATATCTCTAATCATCACGGGTTCAAGAATAGACTCACATAGTACCTTTCTTAGCATTAAAGCCTACCGGAAACTTTAACATCGTCCCTGCTGTCTGAGAATACAGCTAAGTGAAAACAAGTCTGAAAGACCAACACCTAAGCAATTATTCCTATTTCACTGTAACTAAATCAACCATCTATTAATACCGTGTCAATATTCTAAATGAAGAATTGAGCTTCATCTATAAACTGAGTTTACTTCAGTCTATGACTATAAACATCAAGTATTCTTAATAAAACATGTGAATGACTGCACAGAGAGTTTAAATTATTTACAAGTTGTTTACAAATGCTTTCTGATTGATAATCAGCTATTTACATTCCATTGATTATTCACATCTTTTACCTTGTAATCTTAATGTCAGAATCAATATTCTAATCTAGTTACATTGTATTCGTCAGATTATCAGAATTAATATTTAGTATTCTGATCTGTATAACATTAAGTATTCTGATCTGTATAACATTAAGTATTCTGATCTGTATAACATTAAGTATTCTGATCTGTATAACATTAAGTATTCTGAGCTTATAACATTAAGTATTCTGATCTTAACAACTACGGGAATAGCATGCTTGACACCTAAGTTACACGTGATCTTAACATCCGAACACTCATGATGGCTAGCTTTGTTTAGTGTGATCCTATTTGTATATGATGTAAGAAATGTAAATAAATAATCAGTCATTAATCCTGAAATAAGAATTGAGTTCACGACTCTATCAATAAATATCCTTTAAACGACCAATGTGGAAAAAATCCCAAAGTCAGATCAATATTCAAAGCGATACCAAAACAACCAGTGGCGTAACAGGCGGGGGGGCAGGGGGGGCAAGTTGCCCCCCCTGGCGGATTTCACCGGGAAAATAAAAGAAAAACGGGAAAAAGAAAAAAAAAGGAGGGAGAAAGAAAAAGGGGAAAAGGAAAGGAGGAAAGGGAAGGGAAAGGAAAAAATGAAAAGAAAGCGAAGAAAAAACTTTTTTAAATAGAAAATGAAGGAAAGCGGGAAAATATACGAAAGAAGAACATTTGAGAAAGAACAAATCATTCCGAAATAGGCCTATGTAATGCAATAGTACGGTGGGAAAGAAATTAAAAGATGACAAAATGGCATACATGCAATAGCGGGAAACAAAGGTAGAATGTAATTAGTCAAAAGCTAATGTTTAATTGGAAAACAAAGAAAAGGGACAAGAAAAAAAAAATAACACGATCGGGCTGCCGATGACTGAAATTAAAGAGCGGGAAGAAAGATGGACTGCATACAACATTGTGCTATAAGCTTGCTAAATTTTATGCAAATAAGCTACCGGGGCTTTGCCCAGACCCCACGCAGTAGGGGCTCTTCATTTATAACCTTCAAATGGCTCTATAACGCCCCCCCCCCCGGTTCACAATCACTTTCAATCACTGCACAGGCGCGGGGGTTCTTGGTTCCACACCCAAGAGGAAATAAATGAAATTATAGGAGACAACGTGTAATGAAATGAATGGAAACATTGAAATGTGTTATTTGCTGCAAATGGAAAAATGTATAACATAATTAGAATGTAATTTCAATAGGCAATTTTTTCCAGCTCGCGCTTTGCACGCTGGCGACGTTTTACAGATTTTTCCCATGCACATTACTATGTTTTGCCCCTCAAAATATTTGGTTCATTACGCTACTTGGTTGAATAAATGTGTAGTGTAAAAGCTATATCCTGTACATGCCCGCGAATTGATTAAAATAGCGGCAATCTGCGAGGTTTAAATGGCTTTGATATCTAGAAGTTCCGGGGGATCCGCCCCGGACCCCAACCGCACAGCACTTCGTATGGAAGGGTTGGGCCATGGTCCCAAAAAGTTCTACAAACAAGAACAAAAAAAGGAGGAAAGAAAAGCAAAGGAAAAGTGTAGAATATGATTTTATTTACTGAATATAATTTTAAAAAATTGCTAAGTTAGATTCTTCTTTGTTTGCAGTGTGTGTATTTTGTTTCCTTTATTGCAAAGCGCGTAGAGAAATTTTCAGTTTATTATGCGCTATATAAGAGAAGTATTATTATTAGTATTATTATTTTCATGAAAAGGTGATTTTTTTTCTCGCTGCGCTCGCTCTGGACTTTTATAAAGCAGCTTTTTAGCTCGTGCTATACTGCGCCCCTCGTTTTTTTTTACTCTTCACGCTACTGCCACAAAGAAGAGTGAAATATCTTATTCTCTATAGCTGGATATCATGTCAAAATCTATCACAAAATTGGATTTTTGTATTAAAAAGGTCAAAATTTTTGCTCGCTCGCTCCGCTCGCTCGCAACTTTTTTAAAGATAAATTCTGCCCAATACGCAATATCTGGCCTTCTCAAAATAGTCGCCTCATTACACCATTACACCTGCATGTTCATACCATATTATATGACCGGGAAATTTTGGGCTCTTGCCCCCCCTGGCCACCGACCCCTGTTACGCCGCTGAAAACAACACACATTCCAGAACAACTTGACAGTTTTATGTCAAATGTTACTGACCAAAAAGATAATCTCTATTTAGAGATTGAAAATCTGACACTAGCCTTTTCCACGTTGGTAGAATAATTTTATCAATGCAGTAATTTAATTTCTCTGACTAGATAATTTGATTTAATATTCAGACTGTCAAGAGTCCTTAAAAGGACTGCCTAAATATTGTCATCAAGTCAGAAATAAATTCATAATATAAAAATGCATAAATTATCAAATTTCATAAATAAGGTAATTAAATATCCATTCAGGAGATTCCAGAAAGATAAATTAACAGTCAGCATTCATGTTCACTATTGTGACCATCAATTAATTCCTATCTGCTCCAAACATCTGTGTTCATGTCAAAAAGAACACAAATAAGCACCAATAAATGCTTTCATATCTTCTCTAGATATCTATCAAACAATTAGTAGACTTGACAAATGAATCAAAGTCTGCTTAAGAATAACAATAGCTGCCCAGTTTCTGTGAACAGCTGATAAATCCAAGCTGACTATAACTTAAGAAATACAACAGAGTATTGGTTGCCAAAAATCGTCACTAATCCCAAAAAGGTGACGAATGATTTCAAATTCCTAGCTAAAATTCATCATTAATCTCGCTGAATTCCCTGAATGAATCTAAGTGTCATATTATGACGTAATGTACTCACAGAAGAATGTACAATGTAGAAAGAGAAACAGAGAACGAGAATTCTCGAGAGAGTGAATGTGAATTGACTAGGAGAGCTAACTTAACTCAAGAGAGCTTCCAGACGATATGACAAACTCCTCAAACCTCCCCTATTTATAGACTTTTGGCCCCCCAGGATTTTGGCAATTTCTGAGCTCATTGCATTACGCGGCGGGTTGTTATGTAATTTTAGTGCTTTAAAAACCACTCTCTTCACATAAACATTACGCAGCGGGATGCTATGCAAATTCAATACTTTAAAATACCAATGATAGCGCGTCTGTGCGCGTATGCGCGCATCAGAGCTTTAGATCCAAGGAAGAGTTCAAAATCCTGGCGGTAATTGTCTCAGAATAAAGGAAAATAACAGTATCCAAACATGAATGAAGAAATTCCAGCAATAAATTAATGCTGTCATCAACTTCCAGAGAATCTACACAAAAGGTAAGATTCAAATTTTTACTTAGAGCTATTTAAACGCTCATAAAATTTCATAACAGACCATACCGGTCCCATAAATAGATCATACTGCTGGCTCTACGTGAATATGGCGTGACTCAGCAGAAATATACCAATTCCTCTGCGCTAACACGTATGCGCGCACACTAGCAATTAATCCAAGTAAATTCACCAGTCTCTCTCCGGAATTCAGGTCACAGTTCACGTAGTAAAAACAGCTGATCGCCGGCATTCAATGACTATACTGGCGTTCAGTTACGTGATGTAAACAAACAAAGCTCAATATTTAACAAATGAAATATGGGGAAATCTAAATCTTTATTTTGAAGATTAGATCTTTCTTTTAACGAAAAGGGGTTTTCTTCACAGTACTCTTTCTCCCTCTCTGTAGGTATACCAACTTTGCCTTACTCTTTCCCTCTCTGCTCATTGGCTAATTCTTTCCCGCCTTTTTAGGAGTAGCAGTAATGCCAATTCATGTACCCCCTCTTTAGGGATGCTTTTGTACTTTGATGTGCACCATTGCACTTTTATTGTTAGCTAAGGAGAGAGTCTAGTGACTCATGACACTGGCAGTAGCAAGGGCATTCCCACTGTTTGTTGTTGAGGAGGATACTTGTTCCTGCAGAAGAAAGTTTAATTTTGAAGTATAGAAGATTTCTGCGAGGACTTCCCTTCATGTTCAATATACAGTAGTCTGAAGATGTTGAAGCAAATGCGGAATTAGTGTTCTGACCGAGGCTGTTTTTTGGGTTGGTCAATAAAAGAACTGAAGAAACCTCAGCCCTCGTGTCTGTGTTGTGTGGTCGTCGGCGCGAACCCTTTCAATAGCTCTCAATAAAATGGCGATAAAGACAGTTTTAACTGTCGAATATCATATTTACAGAGAAAAAATGAATTTTCCTCCGAGATGTTGAGAACCATAATCGAAATATAATTTCCATTTAATTTGTTGGTTCCCAATTAATAATCTTTTAAACCCACATGATTATCTAAACTTTGACAAACTATTCAAAACTCATCATTTTAAGTCCCCATGCATATTTGTAATCAAGAAACATCGTAGTTCGCCTATCTTTATCCTTTCCTCTCCATAACAAGTCACAGATCAATTTATCAAGTTCCTGAAATATCGAATTGGATTGAATGGCGTTATAAATATTAACTTAGAGTGTATGAAAGTTTTTAACAATTGTATTTTACCCATTACCGTTAAATCTCTTTGTTTCCACCACGAGAGGGAGTTTTTGATTTTGCTCAAAATTCCTTAATTCTTGTACATGAATGTGTAAGCTAAAATATAATCTTAATATTTTTATAAATACTACTTGTCCGAATGGGGATGCTCCCGGTTTTTCTTGATTAGCATTGCCTAGTAACATTACAAAAGTCTTTTCTTTATTCATTTTTAATTCAGATACACTTGCAAAACTTTCAAAAATTATTTATAAACGGTTCATGGCACTAAGATTTTTAACAAAAAGTGTAATGTCATTTGCATAAAGAACTTGTTTCACTTCTGTGTGTCCAAAGTGTAAACCCACAACTAAATTATCATTTCGAATCACATGAGAGAGTGTTTCAATCACTGGCGTAAATCCCGGGGGGATGGGGGGATATATTCCCCCCACTTTTCGAGGAGGGGGGGGGGATGGCCTGTACAAACATCCCCCCACTTTTTACGAAAGAAATGAAAAAAAAATCACAAGAGATAATTGTTTTATTGGTGAAAATTCTTCCTAAAATACCGCTTAACAAATAAAACAATATTATTGAATCATAAAATGCAAATAAAAAGCCATTCACCATTTCCAAACGAAATACTTATGTCCTTATTATAACATTGAAGAGAAACCCCGTTTCTTCCAATTCATCAATGTTAGGGTCTTTGGAAGGGATTAAGATGGAATGTCAAAAAAATATGAATGTAATCTCTAATAAAACCATTAAACAATCATGGGGTAAAAAAGATAATAATATTGGAGGGGTATTTGCCATATGGACATACAGTGGCGTAACTACGGGGGACATGGGGGCACATCCCCCCCCCCCCCATCGGCTGACCAGAAAAAAAACGGGGAAAGGGGGAAAAGGAGAAAAGAGGGAGAAAGGAAGAGAAACATAGTGAAAGAAGAAAATATTATTCATCATTATAATATTATATTATATTTATAATTATGTTATGTTACATTACATAAGAAATTTTTTTATCATAACTTTATGATTTGCCCAGGGCCTACGTCTTCATTGTTCCTGGTGCTCGCACTGTCTGTTTAGCGAGATATATAATCCTGTTGTACTAAAACATCCCGTTTTCAAGTCAATACAAACCAAATATGTTTCCTAGCACTTGAGTTATCATTGTTTTATGTAGTGACATATATGCTTCTTTTTCATGTCTCAAAAAGTGATTGCCCCATGTTAAGGTCTTCGTATATATGAAACATTTCCTGTCCGTGATTACGTTCGCATTAGTGGATTGGTGAGATATGTCTGCTCTTCATGAATTCCCCAAATCAGTCCTTAAAATGTCCCTTCTTCTGATCTGAATATCAAAAATTTTCAGCTCGCGCTTCGCGCTCGCATCATTTGGTTAATGAAATACGTATGGTCCTAGTTAATTCCTACAAAGAAACCTTAAATGCCCCACTTCAGGTCTGAATTATCTAAATTTTCAGCTCGCGCTTCGCGTTCGCATTGTTTAGCGAGACAGGTACCTATCATAATTACACAAATTTGATTATAATGTCCCTTTTTAGGTGTGAATATGAAAAAATTTCAGCTCGCGCTTCGCGCTCGCATTATTTGATCAGTGAGATACATATCCGTTTAATGACATTGTCCTTAAAATGTCTCTATTTGGTCAGTATAACTGGCAACTGAGCGCGCTTCGCGCGCTCACTAGCGCACTCACTCAGTGATTTAAAATTTTTGCTGGTGCCCCCCAATGCCGCGACCCACGGTACGCCACTGTGGACATATCAATGACAATTCCTTGCATATCTAAAACATGATTGCAAAAAAATGCCAAAATATTTCAGTCATCCCCCCACCCATCAACACGGATTTACGCCAGTGGTTTAAATACAAATAATAAACAAATAGGGAGATAATGGATCTCCATGTTTTACTCCCCTATCGACATTGAAGTAACCAGTTAAATATCCTCTATTCATCATGTTCGTAACACAACTAAGGGTGTTAGTGTACATAATATTAACCCATTTACGAAAAGATGGACCAAAGTCGAATGAATACAATACATTTTGTAAAAATACATGCGAAACTGATCGAAAGCTTTTTCGAAATCAATGGCAACTAAACAAAAACAGGTATATTATAATTAGAGGCATGGCATATAACATCACTGTTTATGGCTTCACCTATATTTCTATTTTCCATATAACCAACTTGATCTGGTGAAATTATTTCATCCAAAACATCCTTTACTTGTGTTGAAAGGACTTTAGAAAGAATTTTGTGCAGGGGCCGCGGAACCGGGGGCTAAGGAGGGGCTTCAGCCCCCTCTCCCCTTTTTTTCCAAATTAGCCGGTACACAAAAGAAAATGACCATCTGATTATGATGTTTTGCATATGGTCAGCCCCCCCCCCCCCTCCACAAGCGTATCCGGCAGCATCAACTATAACAAAGAAATGTATGGGCCCATGCACGAGCATAATTAATAGAGGGAATAGAGTCACTATTGTCCCCAGAAAATTGGGCCCATGAAATACTTTGCAGGATCTGATGCTGGATTCGCGCTTGCCCCCCCCCCACTATCAAAACCGTTCCACGGCCCCGGTAGTGTGTCTGGCCCCTTATACCCCAAGTTTTTTTTATCATGAACATTTAACAGAAAAGAAAAATTGAAACATAATTCAAGTCGTATATGTCTATATACTTATTTGATCATAATTTGTTGTACGTATATTATCCATACAGGCGGATACATGCAGTGTGCCAAAATGGCGCAAGGGGGGGGGGGGGGGGGAAGGGGGAAGGAAAATAGAACGGGGGATAATAAAGGAGGGAAGAAAAGGAAAATTGATATGAGTAAAAAGAGTTAATTCAACTGAAAATTCAGCTCATTATATTTAACTAAAAAATTCGCTCGGATTTTCTTGCGTGATATAGGGCTTATATTCTGTTTTCAAGTCAATTTGCACATTATTCTGCTCGCGATCCAAGTTTTTGTTACTTTGTTTGAGCGACATAGTATTCATAACACAAAAAAGTGCTGAATAACAAAATATCATGCTCGCGCTACTTTGATTAGCGATATACGCATAATTCCCACAAACAATTAATTCTTGAAGTGTTCCATTTCAGATCTGTATCAAATATTGTCCGTGCTTTGCATTAACATCTTTGTTTAGTTTTTTTTTTTTTTTTGCTTGCCTTTCTTTTCTGACTAAATTCGTAGGAGTACTGTACAGCACGCGAGTTTAAAATTTGGTGTATTTTACTTTCAAAGTCAAAGCTGCTAGTTTTCGGTTCAAGTTCTAGTTCTTTCTTTTTCCCTTTCCTCTTTCTTTCTTTCTTTCTTTATTTCTCTTTTTAGTTTGTCGTGTCCTCTCTTTCCCGGCTTCCGCCGCCTATATGATTTGAACAGATAGAGAAAAATCAGGCAACACCAAATAAATTTCATCGAAATAGGACCCCCAAAATGCTATGACAATTCAAAGTTGTTTTTTTAGTCGGTGAAACAGTTTTATGCATGCCCACAAGAATATGCAGTGGGCGAGCTCATGATGTCACATCCTTTATGCATGTTTTAAATTATGTTTCTTTAATTTTTTCCTCCAAGAATGTAAAAATATGAATTGACTGCTGATTTGCTGTGTGAGATAATAATTGCTGAAACTTGTTTCGCCTTTTTTTTTTTTTTTTTTTCTCTTGCTTTTTTAGCCTTTATTCAGACACTATTACATTTTTCATATACAAGGGTAATAAATCAAATTTGCCATATGGACATACAGTGGCGCAACTACGGGGGACATGGGGGCACATCCCCCCCCCCATCGGCTGACCAGAAAAAAAACGGGGAAAGGGGGAAAAGGAGAAAAGAGGGAGAAAGGAAGAGAAACATAGTGAAAGAAGAAAATATTATTCATCATTATAATATTATATTATATTTATAATTATGTTATGTTACATTACATAAGAAAATTTTTTATCATAACTTTATGATTTGCCCAGGGCCTACGTCTTCATTGTTCCTGGTGCTCGCACTGTCTGTTTAACGAGATATATAATCCTGTTGTACTAAAACATCCCGTTTTCAAGTCAATACAAACCAAATATGTTTCCTAGCACTTGAGTTATCATTGTTTTATGTAGTGACATATATGCTTCTTTTTCATGTCTCAAAAAGTGATTGCCCCATGTTAAGGTCTTCGTATATATGAAACATTTCCTGTCCGTGATTACGTTCGCATTAGTGGATTGGTGAGATATGTCTGCTCTTCATGAATTCAATTTCAATTTCAATTCAGCATTTATTTCCCCAAATCAGTCCTTAAAATGTCCCTTCTTCTGATCTGAATATCAAAAATTTTCAGCTCGCGCTTCGCGCTCGCATCATTTGGTTAATGAAATACGTATGGTCCTAGTTAATTCCTACAAAGAAACCTTAAATGCCCCACTTCAGGTCTGAATTATCTAAATTTTCAGCTCGCGCTTCGCGTTCGCATTGTTTAGCGAGACAGGTACCTATCATAATTACACAAATTTGATTATAATGTCCCTTTTTAGGGTGAATATGAAAAAATTTCAGCTCGCGCTTCGCGCTCGCATTATTTGATCAGTGAGATACATATCCGTTTAATGACATTGTCCTTAAAATGTCTCTATTTGGTCAGTATAACTGGCAACTGAGCGCGCTTCGCGCGCTCACTAGCGCACTCACTCAGTGATTTAAAATTTTTGCTGGTGCCCCCCAATGCCGCGACCCACGGTACGCCACTGTGGACATATCAATGACAATTCCTTGCATATCTAAAACATGATTGCAAAAAAATGCCAAAATATTTCAGTCATCCCCCCCACCCATCAACACGGATTTACGCCAGTGGTTTAAATACAAATAATAAACAAATAGGGAGATAATGGATCTCCATGTTTTACTCCCCTATCGACATTGAAGTAACCAGTTAAATATCCTCTATTCATCATGTTCGTAACACAACTAAGGGTGTTAGTGTACATAATATTAACCCATTTACGAAAAGATGGACCAAAGTCGAATGAATACAATACATTTTGTAAAAATACATGCGAAACTGATCGAAAGCTTTTTCGAAATCAATGGCAACTAAACAAAAACAGGTATATTATAATTAGAGGCATGGCATATAACATCACTGTTTATGGCTTCACCTATATTTCTATTTTCCATATAACCAACTTGATCTGGTGAAATTATTTCATCCAAAACATCCTTTACTTGTGTTGAAAGGACTTTAGAAAGAATTTTGTGCAGGGGCCGCGGAACCGGGGGCTAAGGAGGGGCTTCAGCCCCCTCTCCCCTTTTTTTCCAAATTAGCCGGTACACAAAAGAAAATGACCATCTGATTATGATGTTTTGCATATGGTCAGCCCCCCCCCCCCCCTCCACAAGCGTATCCGGCAGCATCAACTATAACAAAGAAATGTATGGGCCCATGCACGAGCATAATTAATAGAGGGAATAGAGTCACTATTGTCCCCAGAAAATTGGGCCCATGAAATACTTTGCAGGATCTGATGCTGGATTCGCGCTTGCCCCCCCCCCCCACTATCAAAACCGTTCCACGGCCCCGGTAGTGTGTCTGGCCCCTTATACCCCAAGTTTTTTTTATCATGAACATTTAACAGAAAAGAAAAATTGAAACATAATTCAAGTCGTATATGTCTATATACTTATTTGATCATAATTTGTTGTACGTATATTATCCATACAGGCGGATACATGCAGTGTGCCAAAATGGCGCAAGGGGGGGGGGGGAAGGGGGAAGGGGGAAGGGGGAAGGAAAATAGAACGGGGGATAATAAAGGAGGGAAGAAAAGGAAAATTGATATGAGTAAAAAGAGTTAATTCAACTGAAAATTCAGCTCATTATATTTAACTAAAAAATTCGCTCGGATTTTCTTGCGTGATATAGGGCTTATATTCTGTTTTCAAGTCAATTTGCACATTATTCTGCTCGCGATCCAAGTTTTTGTTACTTTGTTTGAGCGACATAGTATTCATAACACAAAAAAGTGCTGAATAACAAAATATCATGCTCGCGCTACTTTGATTAGCGATATACGCATAATTCCCACAAACAATTAATTCTTGAAGTGTTCCATTTTCAGATCTGTATCAAATATTGTCCGTGCTTTGCATTAACATCTTTGTTTAGTTTTTTTTGTTTTTGCTTGCCTTTCTTTTCTGACTAAATTCGTAGGAGTACTGTACAGCACGCGAGTTTAAAATTTGGTGTATTTTACTTTCAAAGTCAAAGCTGCTAGTTTTCGGTTCAAGTTCTAGTTCTTTCTTTTTCCCTTTCCTCTTTCTTTCTTTCTTTCTTTATTTCTCTTTCTAGTTTGTCGTGTCCTCTCTTTCCCGGCTTCCGCCGCCTATATGATTTGAACAGATAGAGAAAAATCAGGCAACACCAAATAAATTTCATCGAAATAGGACCCCCAAAATGCTATGACAATTCAAAGTTGTTTTTTTAGTCGGTGAAACAGTTTTATGCATGCCCACAAGAATATGCAGTGGGCGAGCTCATGATGTCACATCCTTTATGCATGTTTTAAATTATGTTTCTTTAATTTTTTCCTCCAAGAATGTAAAAATATGAATTGACTGCTGATTTGCTGTGTGAGATAATAATTGCTGAAACTTGTTTCGCCTTTTTTTTTTTTTTTTTTTTCTCTTGCTTTTTTAGCCTTTATTCAGACACTATTACATTTTTCATATACAAGGGTAATAAATCAAATACATGTATGCAAATTAAAGTGAAGTACACTTATACAGCAATATAACAAATGAAATAATATACATCTTGATATAAATTTTTCGAACAAATATTATCATAACCCATAATACCAATAACAAAAACCTCGTAATTTCACATGTATTTACTGTATAATAATACCGTATTGTATGATGAAAAATCAAAAGTACAGACTTTTTTAAGTGAAGAGGTTATCCCATAATAAAAAAAAGTACTTATACATGTATATTCATTCCTCCAACTTTTGTAAGACAATACAGAAAAAAAAGTCTCTATGTTTATTCTTAGAAAGTATACAATAATCTGAATAAAGATTTCATATATAAAGCACACACGAAAACAAAACAAAACACAACATCAACAAAATAAAACAAACAAAACCTTTTCCACACCCCAAACAAAATATTCTTTCTTTTTGGATCTACTCAAACATATATTTTGCTAACCATGGAGATAGGAAGACCTTTATACACACACACACACACGCACACACACACACACACACACACACACACACACACACACACGTATTAACGTATTAAATAATTTTCATTTCATGAAGTAAAATATGAAAAAGAAGTCGGAATATGATATCAACAGCAACATGCATATGCCATGTACGTTAAGACCTGAAACAGTTTTCACAAAATATTGCCGAACTTTGAAATTAGATGATTTAATATTTTCCATCAGATTTTGATAAAGTTTTCAGCGTTTAGCTCAGTGTATTCAGATCTCATCATTTTTAACCTGGAAAATCTGTAACTTATAATCTTCCTGAGGTCTAGCCGGAGTCTAGCGCGGGATATATTGAAAAGAGGAATGATTTGTGGTGGCGTAATGCAGAATTTAAGATTGATTTTAAGTTCCCTCCCCCAGACCGTGCCAATTCTTCAGACGTCACTGTATATCACCAAGAGCTGGGCATAGAGGAACGGAAGATCATGTGTCCAGGAATGAACCTTATGTAATTTAAGATTGATTTTAAGTTCCCTCCCCCAGACCGTGCCATTTATATCACAGGAAAGGTTTAAATCGATCACGTGCGTCGAGATTTTTTGTTTTTATAGAGAGACAGAGACTGAAATCTCTATCTTCAAGATAGGCTGCAGAACCCTTTGAAGATTATTGCAGAAAAGCAAGAAGAATAAGAAGAAACTTTTTTTTCTATAGTTTCGCCCCCCCCCCCCCATCCGCCTATCGCTATCGAGATTCTGAGATTCAAGTATATATTTTTTTCCTTTTTGATTTGTCTTATTAGACATCGCGTTGACGTCCGATCAAAAACTATAATAGAATTAGAAAAGACAGGTCTAACTCTAAGAAGTAAATGATGTTTTATCAGATTCTGGTGCAATCATCAAGAGGCAGCGATCTTCTAACGAAAGAATGTATCCTTACATAATATATTTTGGATCTTGTTTCCTGATTTACTTTAGACATTGAACCATACTACTAAGTTAGGAATAGTGAGGCTGCCGGCCGGAATAGCCTAAATAAATGTTAATTAGTGTCCCATCTATTGAAATTTGTGTAGGCCTAGGTTTAGATCTAGACGAAACTCGATCTCGACCGAATATCAAATTTACAAACTTGCTTGCGGCCATATCGTGAATGCTGACTCCGGAGCCATAAAGTATACAGTACCTGAATTTCACGGCATACTCGTGATATAGGCCCCGCTCGAGAAAAAAATTGTAATCGATCATACCTCAATATCTAGGTTGCTAACTTCAGCTCACTATATATACTCGTGATATAGGCCCCGCTGCTGTGTTGAATGGCTCAGAATGTCCGTTCGCGGGGCCTGTTTCCTGAGTATAATACTATAATCGTTATATAGGCCCCGCACTACGGCACTTCAGGCACTCCAACACAGTAGCGGGGCCTGTATCACGAGTATATTAGCTTGCATCCTAACTAAGATAATCGCGAATCTGGCCCCGTCCAATGCGCTTTTCCCAGCATTCGCACGTGCGTGGGGCTCGGATGACGGCTATTAGTATACCCGTTATCGAGGCCCCTTGCACTGTTATATCATGGAAAATAACGTGGTCGTGGGGCTTGTTTCCCCGGCCGGTGAGAATTATCATGGGCGGCGCTGGAGTGTGTGTGGGGGGGGGGGGGGCTCCAATTTATTTTCCAAATAAACAAGGAGAGAGAATAATAAAATGTGTATGTATTTACTTCTTGAGAAATTTATTTGTCGATTTACTTATATATTAATACAGTTATTAACTTATTTATTTATCAATCTATTTATATTGATTGATTAATGTATTTCATTTAACTTATTCGTTTTCATTTTTTTTTCTTTTGTGATATAGAGAGTCAGAGGTATCATTTCAATCTATTTTAATTGATTAATTAATCATTTAATTTATTTGTTTTCAGTTTGTTTTTTCTTTTGTGAGATAGAGAGTAAAAGGTATCATTCGTTTTTAATTATTTTTATGTGTGGAAGTTCACTTATTTCAATCTATTTTAATTGATTAATTAATGTATTTATATTGATTAATTAATGAATTTATATTTATTCATTAATCATTTAATTTTTTTGGTTTCAGTTTTTTTGTAATGTCCAATGCGCTTGTCCCAGCATTCGCCGTGTGTGGGGCTCGGATGACGGCTATTAGTACTCGTTATCGAGGCCCCTTACACTTGTATAGTTGTATATCATGGAAAATAGCGTGGTCGTGGGTCTTGATTCCCCGGTGATCGAGTGATATCATGCGCGGCGCTGTAGGGGCCCGGGGGGCTCCAATTTATTATAAAAAAAAAACAAGGGGAATGATAAAGAAGTGAGTATAAAAACTCTGCTTGACAATGGAGTAGGATCCATATGGGCAACTTGTTTTAGGCATGATGTTATCCTTCCAGTTTTCAGAGAAAAATCAACCAGGCCCCTCACAACCTGACGCCGCACTCGTGTTGCTAATATTTTGCTTTTAAAGATCTGCTCTCTGAATATATTTTGGTAAATCTGTGAATGATTCATTCATTTGCTAATTTTTTTGGTGTGTTTTCGATGTAACGTTAGGCCTATATATAGTTATTTTTGTTCCATTATCCATCGTAATTTGTATTTGCTAGTTATTTGATAACCTCGTTTTATTCAGCATTTCATTTGAATTATTTTTTTGCGGGGAGGGAGGTGTCATTAATAATTAAATTATATAGTTCTTGTATAATTTCCCCCAATCTTTCACTTGACGTACTGCTGCGAATGAATCCATTTATTCATTCATGTATCATGATATAATCACCTGGATGTAAGAAGTCAAAATACATTTTTTTTCAAATCGGCTTTCTTCTCTTCAATTCAATATTGAATCATTCATCTGGCTTCCTGCGTATTATCAATTTGTATTTTTTTTCATTCCTTTCATAAATCCCCCCCCCCCCCCGCGTCCCCACTTTTCATCCATTTAAGTTCAGAAAAGGAAACGAATAGGCATATTCATTCGGGGAAACAGTGCAAGGGGCTTCGATAACGAGTATACTAATAGCCGTCATCCGAGCCCCACACACGTGCGAATGCTGGGAAAAGCGCATTGGACGGGGCCAGTTTCGCGATTATCTTAGGATGCAAGCTTAATAATATACTCGTGATACAGGCCCCGCTACTGTGTTGGAGCGTCTGAAGTGCCGTAGTGCGGGGCCTATATAACGATTATAGTATTATACTCGTGAAACAGGCCCCGCGAACGGACATTCTGAGCCATTCAACACAGCAGCGGGGCCTATATCACGAGTATATATAGTGAGCTGAAGTTAGCAACCAAGATATTGATGTATGATCGATTACAAGTTTTTCTCGAGCGGGGCCTATATCACGATTTTGCCAATTTCACTGAGCACGACTACGCCTCGTTGATTTTCAATAGATTTATTTCGTTCAATGCGAGCGAGCTCAGCTAGTTAGCTCTCTCATGGACAAGACTCTCGCACGTGGGACAATTTCTCCGTTGACACGACGTTGCATGATAACTCTCGCATCATCACACCCCCAAATCATAATGGATCATCCTAGATGATATGATATCATACACAGTAACACACAATAATTTTCAGCGTACTATTACTTTATCTTCCTTTTTGACTCCAGCGCGTGTTATCGCGTTGCCATTGATGGAGCCAAAAAGGAGGATAAAACCTAGAATCTTAATCTTATCGTTCTTTTTTGCTCCGTCTATGGGTTTTGGCAACGCGATAACACGCGCTGGAGTCAAAAAGGAAGATAAATGATAAGCTTGTTGAAATTGTATTGGATGGATAGCTAACTGTCTGAAAGTGGCAGAGTGATTTTGAAGAGAAGGGAAAAGAGGGGTTGATGGAATATACAGGTTAATTACCGTGCGTATCATTAAAAAAGTGGAGTCAAAAAGGAGGATAAAGATATAGACAGTTTGAATTGATTTATTTAGTGGATAGCCTACTGTCTAAAAGTGGCAGAGTGGTTTTGAAGAGAAGGGAAAAGAGGGGTTGATGGAATATACAGGTTAATTATCGTGCGTATATCGTTAAAAAAGTGGAGTCAAAAAGGAAGATAAAGATATAGACAGTTTGAATTAATCTATTTAGTGGATAGCCTACTGTCTAAAAGTGGCAGAGTGGTTTTGAAGAGAAGGGAAAAGAGGGGTTGATGGAATATACAGGTTAATTACCGTGCGTATATCGTTAAAAAGTGGAGTCAAAAAGGAGGATAAAGATATAGACAGTTTGAATTGATTTATTTAGTGGATAGCCTACTGTCTAAAAGTGGCAGAGTGGTTTTGAAGAGAAGGGAAAAGAGGGGTTGATGGAATATCCAGGTTAATTACCGTGCGTATATCGTTAAAAAGGTGGAGTCAAAAAGGAGGATAAAGATATAGACAGTTTGAATTAATCTATTTAGTGGATAGCCTACTGTCTAAAAGTGGCAGAGTGAAGAGAAGGGAAAAGAGGGGTTGATGGAATATACAGGTTAATTACCGTGCATATATCGTTAAAAAAGTGGAGTCAAAAAGGAAGATAAAGATATAGACAGTTTGAATTGATTTATTTAGTGGATAGACTACTGTCTAAAAGTGGCAGAGTGATTTTGAAGAGAAGGGAAAAGAGGGGTTGATGGAATATACAGGTTAATTACCGTGCGTATCATTAAAAAAGTGGAGTCAAAAAGGAGGATAAAGATATAGACAGTTTGAATTGATTTATTTAGTGGATAGCCTACTGTCTAAAAGTGGCAGAGTGGTTTTGAAGAGAAGGGAATAGAGGGGTTGATGGAATATACAGGTTAATTATCGTGCGTATATCGTTAAAAAAGTGGAGTCAAAAAGGAAGATAAAGATATAGACAGTTTGAATTAATCTATTTAGTGGATAGCCTACTGTCTAAAAGTGGCAGAGTGGTTTTGAAGAGAAGGGAAAAGAGGGGTTGATGGAATATACAGGTTAATTACCGTGCGTATATCGTTAAAAAGTGGAGTCAAAAAGGAGGATAAAGATATAGACAGTTTGAATTGATTTATTTAGTGGATAGCCTACTGTCTAAAAGTGGCAGAGTGGTTTTGAAGAGAAGGGAAAAGAGGGGTTGATGGAATATCCAGGTTAATTACGGTGCGTATATCGTTAAAAAGGTGGAGTCAAAAAGGAGGATAAAGATATAGACAGTTTGAATTAATCTATTTAGTGGATAGCCTACTGTCTAAAAGTGGCAGAGTGAAGAGAAGGGAAAAGAGGGGTTGATGGAATATACAGGTTAATTACCGTGCGTATATCGTTAAAAAAGTGGAGTCAAAAAGGAAGATAAAGATATAGACAGTTTGAATTGATTTATTTAGTGGATAGACTACTGTCTAAAAGTGGCAGAGTGATTTTGAAGAGAAGGGAAAAGAGGGGTTGATGGAATATACAGGTTAATTACCGTGCGTATCATTAAAAAAGTGGAGTCAAAAAGGAGGATAAAGATATAGACAGTTTGAATTGATTTATTTAGTGGATAGCCTACTGTCTAAAAGTGGCAGAGTGGTTTTGAAGAGAAGGGAAAAGAGGGGTTGATGGAATATACAGGTTAATTATCGTGCGTATATCGTTAAAAAAGTGGAGTCAAAAAGGAAGATAAAGATATAGACAGTTTGAATTAATCTATTTAGTGGATAGCCTACTGTCTAAAAGTGGCAGAGTGGTTTTGAAGAGAAGGGAAAAGAGGGGTTGATGGAATATACAGGTTAATTACCGTGCGTATATCGTTAAAAAGTGGAGTCAAAAAGGAGGATAAAGATATAGACAGTTTGAATTGATTTATTTAGTGGATAGCCTACTGTCTAAAAGTGGCAGAGTGGTTTTGAAGAGAAGGGAAAAGAGGGGTTGATGGAATATCCAGGTTAATTACCGTGCGTATATCGTTAAAAAGGTGGAGTCAAAAAGGAGGATAAAGATATAGACAGTTTGAATTAATCTATTTAGTGGATAGCCTACTGTCTAAAAGTGGCAGAGTGAAGAGAAGGGAAAAGAGGGGTTGATGGAATATACAGGTTAATTACCGTGCGTATATCGTTAAAAAAGTGGAGTCAAAAAGGAAGATAAAGATATAGACAGTTTGAATTGATTTATTTAGTGGATAGCCTACTGTCTAAAAGTGGCAGAGTGGTTTTGAAGAGAAGGGAAAAGAGGGGTTGATGGAATATACAGGTTAATTACCGTGTGAATATTGTTAAAAAGGTGGAGTCAAAAAGGAGGATAAAGATATAGACAGTTTGAATTGATTTATTTAGTGGATAGCCTACCGTCTAAAAGTGGCAGAGTGGTTTTGAAGAGAAGGGAAAAGAGGGGTTGATGATACAGTTAATTACCATGCGTAATTTTGTTGGAAAAGTGGAGTAAAAAAGAACGATAAATATATAGACAGTTGATACTGTGACTTATTTTGTGGATAGTAAAAAGTTGCAGAGTGAAGAGGAGACAAACGATGTGTTACTTAAATGACAGTGAAATTTCTTTGAAAACAGTGGAGTAATAAAATGTAAACCTGCATGGCTGAATTATCGCTGACTAAATAAAATGTATTTATAATTAGATTTTTTTTCCTTTGTAACATTTAAGAGAGATTAACAAAATTTGTGACACTGACTAAATAAATTGGCCGATCATTTTATTCAGATTTCGTCAGAAGTCAGACAGTCATGAGAGGCCTTTATAGATTCCCACTTTGCTGCGGCAAAATAAGACAGAACTTTAATTGGGAAGATCATCAATCTGATTGTCGACCACTGACTAAATAAATTTAGGACGATTTTGATTCTATCAACTTTCAGAAGACAGATGCAAATTCGGCTTTCTGTCAATCAACAGGTGTGAGGAATTAACAAGCACGTGGCACGCGCTGGGTACGCGTACATAACGAGCCATGAAATTTACATGTCTATTGAATTAGGCAATCCTGCACACTTGTAATATACATATAGTATCATGTAGATATCATTTTCGGGAAAGTAATTAGTTTGTGAAAGCTGTGTATCGAGCTGCAGGGATTATTTATATTCATTTAGTTTGTTGAATGTTGGAGTTCAAGAATGATTTGACAAAGTGTGAGGCATTTTCCTCATATACACGAATTTTATTTTTAGTCAGTTATCCCATCAATGATAACAACGTTCTAGAAAAAGAAAGAACAGAATCAAACAAACCAGTTTCCAATAGTTTTTCTTTATTTAGTCCAAGTAATACCGTTCTGATGAATAATTTATAGAAAAAAATATTATTTCGCAAATGTTAAAATTTATCACGTAATTATAAATAATTAGTATAATACTAATAATTATTTATAATCACGTAATAAATTTTAGTATTTGTGAAATAATCATTTTTATCTATAAATTGTTCATCAAAACGGCATTGCTAGCCGGAAGTACGTCATACATAAGCGGTTCAAGGGTCGACGCTATTGTACTTACGTTGTTTACATGTGGATCGAGGGGTCTACTCGGCATCAGTTAGGTAAGAAACCTTAATTTTTTCACATTTTTATAAGTGTTGTTATATATCACTTTATTTGCAAATCTGCACATTAAAGGAATACAATGTACGCCCAGGACATTTCTCTACAATGAGAAAATGCAGGGCAATAATCAATTTTTAAAACCTTCCTACGCATTAGGCGTAGGAAGGTGTGAAAATCAATGAAATTCATAAAATTCAAGTGATTTTTGTTTCAAAATCTCTGTTTTGGTCCTTCTCTTCTGCGACTATGGGAAGAGTGTCAAGACGTCAATGATGAAGAAGTATATTTCATTATTTTAAAAGTGATCATCATTGCGTCCTCAAGACTACCCTTCCCTCACCCCAAACATCATGACCTTATCGAACTAGATAAAGTGTGATACTTGACATAAATTTATATTAGAAATATCATCTAATTGCTAAAAATAATTTGAAAAATTAATAAAAACTCACTGATTTTTCCACCTCGGGTGACCGTCACTACTCTTGGTTGGTTCAATGGTGTTTGATCGTGACAAATCGAGAAAGAAAATAAAAAATATCACGAAGCCATAGAGGTTCATCCACCTGGATGGATGAAACACTACTCGTGATGCATTCTAGTAAACATGTCTCGATAGCCTCGACAGATTGGCAATTTTGTTTCGTCTAGATAAACATGTTTAAAGAATAAAAAAGTCCAAAAACTCCAAATGGCTATTTTTTTTTGGCTTATCTATAATATTTCTAGTACTATATCCAGAGCATCATTTGTCTGTTTTCCTCTTCCCTTACCCTTTCTTTCTTTTTTCTTCTGAGCGTAATTGAATTCTTTTGATTTTTTATTTCTTCCTTTTTTCTCAGTCTTTGTTCTTTGTTTCTTTTATTCTTTATTTCTTAAGGGGATCTTTCCCCTCCTGAAATTTAAGGGGTATTGTATGTGTACCCTCCCCCCCCCCTCCGCCGCCTGTGACAACAATAATTCTTGTGTAAAAAAAAAAAATAGTGAACAAAATATTGAGTGTCAGGCAGTGGCGTACCCAGCATTTTCCAAAGGGGGGGGGGAATTCGTCCGCCAAAAAATTTGACAAAAAAAAAAAAGGTTTTCAAATGCAAATAAAGGACATTTCGCACCAGAAAAAAAAATTGACAAGCAAAAAAAAAAAAAGGTCTTCAAGTTCAAAAGAGGAAGCCACTTGTGGCTCGTCAGGGGGGGCAGTCTGCCCCCCCCCTGCCCCTTAGGTACGTTAGTGGTGTCAGGTGAGAAAAAGAATACAGTCCCCAGATCACGGAGCTTCCTATTATTATGCTTCACCGGAAACAGGTAGGAGCTTATTGTAACCAGCTCTGTGGTCGCCACTGTTCAGTGGCTAGCTTTCTTTTATTCAGCACAAGAGGGCGTGCTGAGATACTTACGTAGGAGACTATGGACCAGACGAGAATAAGAAAAAATTTCCTTATAATTTTACCCAATTTTGAAACAAATCTTCAATTCAAGGACGATATTTCACTCATTGGACATTGGAATCCTGTTTAAGTAGAACCAAAATCTACGTTTGGGTCGACACAAGAATTGGTAAGTCAGACTCTTTTACTTCACGCGTTCCTACATAGAAATGACAGTGTTAGCGGCACTCGTCTCAGATCAGTCCTACCCCGTACATTTCCCTGTATGGCGAATGGTCGGGGTGAACCAGTGGTAAAGACAACGTATGAGCAGTAACGTTAGATCTTATATTCGGCGGAAACCCGATTTTCGGATCGTTTTTTTTTTTTTACATAGAATGTCACATTATAAAAAAGAAATTACATCTAAATTTACGAAAAAATATATGAAATTCAGAAATATCGTACCTGAGACCGCAGTTACTGCTAATTCCTTTCAAATGATGATCAAAACATAGTCATACTCGATCCTTTTGTTGGTCATCGTAAGTTGCCATCTTGGATGACGTCATCATTCTTACAGACGTATTTACCAGTCGCTATATATCGCGATTCGTGCCACTGCTTTGCGCTTGTCTATGTGCGTGTGTTCGGAACTTGTCACTCGCATTGATTGGCCAGAATATTGAAAATTCTAATCGGTAACGTATATTTTTGATATTTTGCTTGGAATATGCGCAGTATCAAACGAAAGATTAAAGTCTAACGAAAATAGTAGGCCATTTGTGGGCTTAAAAAGGGGTAAACAACAAATCACTATCCCTATCTAGGCATCAAATTATTAAGAGCAAAAATTCGACCCCAATCTACTCCAAAACACAAGGCTCAATTAATGCTGTGCACTACAAACCAATTTTCGAAACACAAATTAAACAACCGTAAACCTGCATGAAAAATGAAAAGATGCATATGGGCAAATGGTTCAAATAATGAAATAAAAACAATGATCTCTCAGTGCAACGTATCCACATAAACAGATTAAATACACAGTTCGACAGCCTCATCCTAAATGGCAAATATCTGTGTATCATAAAAAAGGATGGCACAAAAAGTACTGAATTATGAGCAGTTACATACCATCTCAATGAAATCAGAAAATACTCGCAAAAAGGGAAATGGATCAAATACAGAAAACAGCCACGTACCAACAACTTATGACTGTTTAACTACATGAACTTGACACATGGAACTCAATATCATTACTAGGCATAATGCATGATACACATGAACATACAATGATTGAAAACATGCAAGGGCATATAGTTCATAATTCAGAAAACAAGAATTCTAATTAATATCAGAACAAAACAGAAATCATTCCCCAAACATCACAGTAGGCATATATTAAAGGATGAGTAAATGTTAGATAATCATCACCAGTATGATATCATAAAAACATACCACATCCATGAAATCAACAACACTCTTAACTGGCAAAATCACTCACCCAAAATACATCACAAAAATTAATGACAAACATAACGAAACTGTTTATTGTGATCAACCAAAATCACAAATCAAAATGCAATCCTGTAACATAAAAATAAAGGAATATAATAAAACATCCCGACATAAAATCACTATCAATATTAAAATTATTATAAACAAGGCACTTTAAAGTATGTTGATTGAAGCAAAATATACCTGCAAATAAACATTTAACAAATCATCATGGTAATTGGTATATAAAATCAATTAGGCATCGGTTGATAAATAACTCAAAAGACAGATCCGAATCAAGCGATGAAACTCCCGTTAGTCCGTTCCTCATAATCACATGGTAAAATTGGGAGTCCAATCATAATCAAACATAATGTTCACATCAGTAATGGTCACTATCCAACACATGGAGGTATGACCCTGTCAATCCTTGGGAAAGCTAGCCGAGCGTAAATGGACTTAAGTAACAAATGTCTCTGTTGATAGTCAGGAGATGATGGCCTAAACCGTGAAGCTCTTCCACTGGGAGAGATAGACCAGCAGGACCATGCCCTGGGTTAGCATGGGGCTGGTCTGACGTACGAGTGCACCGACAACCTCCAGGGCAGACAGACCAGCAGGACCATGCCCTGGGTTAGCATGGGGCTGATCTGGTGTACAAGTGCACCGACAACCTCCAGGGCAGACAGACCAGCAGGACCATGCCCTGGGTTAGCATGGGGCCGGTCTGGCGTACAAGTGCGACGACAACCTCCAGGGCAGACAGACCAGCAGGACCATGCCCTGGACTAGCATGGGGCTGATCTGGCGTACAAGTGCGACGACAACCTCCAGGGCAGACAGACCAGCAGGACCATGCCCTGGGTTAGCATGGGGCTGATCTGGCGTACGGGTGCGACGACAACCTCCAGGGCAGACAGACCAGCAGGACCATGCCCTGGGTTAGCATGGGGCTGATCTAGCGTACGAGTGCGACGACAACCTCCAGGGCAGACAGAACAGCAGGACCATGCCCTGGACTAGCATGGGGCTGGTCTGGCGTACAAGTGCGACAACAACCTCCAGGGCAGACAGACCAGCAGGACCATGCCCTGGGTTAGCATGGGGCTGATCTGGCGTACGAGTGTGACGACATCCTTCAGGGCAGACAGACCAGCAGGACCATGCCCTGGGTTAGCATGGGGCTGATCTGGCGTACGAGTGCGACGACATCCTTCAGGGCAGACAGACCAGCAGGACCATGCCCTGGGTTAGCATGGGGCTGATCTGGCGTACGAGTGCGACGACAACCTCCAGGGCAGACAGACCAGCAGGACCATGCCCTGGGTTAGCATGGGGCTGGTCTGGCGTACGAGTGTGACGACAACCTCCAGGGCAGACAGACCAGCAGGACCATGCCCTGGACTAGCATGGGGCTGATCTGGCGGACGAGCACGACATCCTTCAGGAGTGGACAGTTCAGCAGGGCCAAGCCTAGGGTAGCAAGGGAACTGATCTGGAGGGCGAGTATGGCATGCGACATCAGTCCAGAAGGAATGAACATGGGTATTAGCGATTGAGATGCTAGCCAAGTACGGACATTCAGTTGGAGGTGACGCACGCAGGGTGAACGACTGAAAGTTCTGCGAGATCAACCCATCCACGAAACATGGTACCCGCGCTGGATAGATAACTTGTGCAGTAGAGCTACTGCTGCTGACATTAGCCGGGCAAGGAGGCATAGCGGTTACCGCAGTGTTTGCTCTGTGGCAGTAACTCGCGTTGAAGGGTAACACCAAATCGGCCGATGGTGTAACGGACACGGTATCAACACTACTAGAAGTGTCAAACATGTGATCAAGAGGCAGCACGGTACCTCCACGGTCAAGGATAAGGTTGCTTCCTATGCAGCGATCCAGTAGCATATTGAGTGATATGTTAGGCAAAACTGTCTCATCAGGCAAAGTCAAGTTAGGGAAAATTGTCACATCCGGCAAAGTCAAGGTAGGCAAAACTGTCACATCAGGCAAAGAAAGTTGGGCAAAACTGTTACATCAGGCAAGGTCAAGTTAGTTTGAAATTGTCACATCTGACAAAAAGCAAGGACCATGGTTCTGACTAGGATCCAAATCAAGGGACTCTGTAAAACTGTAGGTCACATTGGATTGGCAACAATCCCAAATTACCAAAGACCGACAATCATCGGCAGAAAGTGGACAGCAACTCGATCCACTCGGAGTAGTAAAGGCAACATTGCCATGCCAACAATCAATGCGATGGAGAGAAGAAGTTCTGAAATCACTCAAACGTGAAACTGGAGGAGAACATGAACTGCTTTCATAAGTGTCTGTAAATGTACACTCCTGGGACAATGAGGGCACACTGGCATCGGTATCCTGACAAATTACATCACTAACATTAGACCCTACATTATCTTTCCTTGTTTCATTTACGTCTCTCATGTGACCAATAAGCACATCATCTCCATTATTAACCACACCAACATTAGCTAATTTAGCTTCATGTCCATTTTCCTCATTCCATAACTGTTGCACATCACATTGGTCACTTTCATAAACCAGACTATCATTAGTTGCATACTCAACCTCTTCATTCCATCCTTTCTTGTCAGCCCTGTTTGTTATATACACCTCACCATCACTAGTTGTGTATCCATCATCAGCATTACATTGTTTCACATTAACTATGTTAGAGTCATTACCTCCACCATCACTACTCTTGTAGCCATCATCTACATTGCATGGTTTCATTTCACCTTTGTTAGTTTCATGCACCCCACCATCACTGGTCTCTTCTCTTCGGTCTTCATTCTGAGATTTACACTCATTACTGTTAGATTAATTCATCTCGCTATCACTCCTTTCATATCCATCATCTTCTTTGTGTATGTTAGTGTTTACTGGTGTGACCGTAGTCCCTAATGTATAATAATATAATAATAATAATAATATAGGTATATTTACCCAGGGAAGCCACTTCAGTTTCGAAAACTGTTCTACCAGCGGGCCCTGCTATTATTATTACCCCGGCTTTAGCTGAGCTGCCTAGGCGCTCAAGCATTCAAGGAATTTCTTCCTACCGGGTACCCATTCACCTCACCTGGGTTGAGTGCAGCACAATGTGGATGAGTTTCTTGCTGAAGGAAATTACGCCATGGCTGGGATTCGAACCCACGACCCTCTGTTTCAAAGTCAGAAGACTAATCCACTGGGCCACAACGCTCATGATTATCAATCCCATGACTATCATCCATTTCACTCTCATTTTTCTCACATTCCCCATCATTTGAAATGTGATCGGTATGTATGCCGGCGAGATCCACATCAGACAAACAAGGTAGAGCTGCTCTAGATGACGAACCAGCTGCCACCATGCCATGGGTTAATAAGGGCCAACTTAATGTAAAAGAAGTAAATAAACTTTGAGGTTAGGTGTAACTGTCTTTAATAACCATGGCCAAGAGACCAACACTAGATGGCGCGCTTACAATTTGCGCTTGCAACATCGAATTATCATTATAATACTAAAACAACATACTGGCGCAGGTTCGTACTAACACACACTGTCGGTGAATGGGGATTATAGTAAAATGTCAGAAATTGTTAAATAAATCCCCAGAAACGACGGTTATTCCTGTCCATTGATCGCGATACGAAATGGTGTGAAGCTTCTCACTGAACAGGGACTTCCTTTCACTACACGTTTTCCCACTGACACAATAACAACTGACTCGGACACTTTTTCAAACAACAAAAATAGTCTTTTTCTTTTTTTCTTTCTGGCAAGAATTGGCTTTAACTCATGTGAACTAATGAGAACATGGGGGCGATTAATCAGCCCCGATGGCCTTTTTTGGGTCTACTGGTAAGTTCTTTTTATTTTGGGTCTCCTTATCTCGACTTGAAAGAAAAATGTAATGAGATGCATGATGGAGTTAATTGAGGGTACAGCAAGAGTTCATTGACTTACCTCATACAACTACATATTTGATAGGATTCTATCTGTCTTTCTTTTCAAGTGGAGAATATGTGCCCAAAAGCATGAATGTGTTCAAAATAGATGATTATATAACTTATTCTTGGATTGTCAGTAACATACATGTTAATGTACATTATTCTCTTCCAATCCTTGTTATTCTCTTAATGGTGAATATTTCTCAGATCAGGAACATGGGATTCCAAAGTTTGGAGAAGTTTTCAGGTCTTTCCTTAATAAGAACCTCGAAGAAAAAGATCTACTTCCAGTTATGGTAAACATCATTAAACATGATTATTATTTTTTTTATTATTTGTAAGGAAAACAAAATTTTGATAAATATCAAGTTATGAAATATCTGATTGTTTCATTTACTATTCACTTCTAGATACAGGTATTACATATTTAGACTTCTGCAAGAAATGTATTTTACAATGAATCTAGATTTATTTTTTCCTTCCATGAGCGTCTTTAAATGGTGTGTGCACTTTATAAAATTATACCATTATTATTATTATTATTATTATTTTTATTGCTGTTGTTATTACTATTATTATTATAATTATTATTATTTAATTCATATTATTAACTATATTATTGCTAATATTTTTCGGATTTGTTTCCTTTTTGCACTGGATGTGGTAAGCGTTTATTCAGTGTATTATTTGGCCCGTGAATTTTCTTCAAAAGATGCTTGGTCCATTAAATAAAACTTTGGGAAAACGATATCACCTAAGTGTGCAGCCTTTCAAACCAGGAGTCTGTGTATTGCTTGACTATAAAATGTCAGTAGTTTTGATTTCAGTCATTTTTCTTGTCCCATCTTTACAGGAAGTAAGTGGCAAGTACATCATTCACATAAAGTGCAATGGTATATATTTTATATGTTCTGCATCACAAGATGAACCACCTTTTGCAGCTTTGGAATTATTAGAAAGGTAAAAAGAATTCAATTGTTTTGGCTGAGTACACAAATATGTTGGATTACGTAAGAGTTGAATAATTTTGTATATGTTTTTCCTTTTTTTATTAACATGCTGTTAACCTGTATTTTTGCATCTTCACAACTATCATAATATTTAATATTATTCCTTTATAATTTGATAAAGTTGATCAACAAATCTGAATTGAGAGCCCTATGAACCCTATGAATATTTTTCATATTTAAAAGAATTCTTTGCATTTTGTTTGCTTGTGACAACAGCATGAATTCTGCAGACAAAATAATGCTTTAACTGACCTTGTGAAAAATAAAAGCAGTTGCCAAATTACTTCTAATGTTCATCTGATTGGTTTTGAGCTAGCTTGCTTTTCCATCTATTTATGTCCACAGGATAACTTTCACCAGAATGATTCCAAGTTAAAATTCTGGTCTCTTCAATGCTGATTTATAATGTGTGATTCATTTGTATGTTTCAGTATCATTTCTCTCAATAATTAAGGCATAACTGATTAAGTTTTTTCATTTTATGAGATAAAGATGGAATTTGAATTGACAATATTCTTTCTATATTTTTCTCATTTTTATCTTATTAGATTGAGCGGGTTAGTGAAAGACTTTTGTGGTATTGTATCAGAAGAAGCCATTGTTCAGAACTCTGCTCTGGTATATGAATTATTAGATGAAATTATGGTAAGCCTCTCACTGTTCATTGTAAATAGATGATAACTTAGAATCAAAATAGCAATAGCTGCAGATATTCTCTTGATGATCACATTATTTTATGTAATGCTACAAATTATTCTATACCTCTGGAGAGTGACATAAAGCTAAAGTTATATATGACTTGAACAAATTATTGCTCTCAATTATTTTAAATTGAGTCAGGTGAAGTTGAGATACGTGCATATATATATATATATATATATATATATTGATTTATATTTTATAATATGATTTTGGGACAGTACTTACTACTTCAACCCATAGTTTGCAGCCTTATATTCATTCAGACCCTATATAGACCAGTGATAGCTTGTATTGATATATATATTTTAATTTATATTTTTTCTAATAGGATTGTGGTATAGTACTCACTACTTCAACCCGTAGTTTGAAGCCTTATATTCAGACTGATCCCATACCAGTGAAAGCTGATAGGCAGATTGAAGGAATCCTTGGTATCGCACCTGGATTGGTATGGCATTACTTGACAATTCACACCAAACATCTATATTTTCTACCTATTTTTCAAATAATTGCTCAACCAGTATTGTAAACAAGCGTAGTTGATTCTATTTCTATGCACTGTACAGAGTAAACATTCAGAGTTGTTTATAAGTTTATAAATGTATAATTAGGCATCAGATATCCGATCTTCCTCTTCCATATAATTTGCTACTACCCACTAGTCAGCAACATCTGTTGAAACTTTTTTCTTCCAAATCTTTCTCTGATCTGAATGATGATATGTATTTGATAATTTTGTAATTTTTATGGTGTGTTAAAATCTTGAAAGGGCATGCATAATAGAAATTAAAATGTGTATACTGAGAAAATTTAAGCCATTGAAATGACACCATGATCATATTGTTTAAACATTTCATTAATGAATTGCTATTTTACTTTGGTCCAAACTTTTTCTAAAGATGGTTTCTCTCTCTCTTCTATTTTAGTTTGGTTCTGATTTTCAAATTGCTCCAAGTAATTCTCCTGATAAGCCATTATCTCTTAGTCAACATTCTCAGGTAATTTTTTATTCGAATTAATTTTTGTATTTGTATGTGTGCAAATGAACTACAACCTGGTACATCCAGAGTTTATTCTGTCCAGTAAAATGTTCAATGTTTTTAGTTCATGAATCCACATGATGTACTAAATTATTAAGAAATTTTGGTTTACTGTATTTTTTTCCTTCACATTTCAAATTTGTTTTCTTATTAATTTCCAAGTTAAAAAAGGTATGTCTTTCACTGATTATAAAAATAAAAACCATATTCTCTGATAATAGCAATAAAGAATAAGTGTTTGTGTGTTTTTTGTTACCTATGTATTTGTAGAGCCCCAATTATAAGCAGTCTAGCTTCAGGGGTCCTGATCATTATAATTATGTACCTTGTAACTTGTATTTGATTTAAGACCCTGATATTATGTTCTGTATTATTATTGGTATTGTGTCATTTCTGAAAATATTTTGATATTCTTAATGGTCAATAAAATTGAATTGAATTAAGATTTTTTTTTTTAAAGAAATAAATTCATAGTAATGCCATGATAACCATCAAATATGTATTCGTAATATGTTGTTCTTTAATAAGAAATTAGATGATTTTTTTGAAATTTAATTTCTAGGCACTTGGCAGTCAGAAAAATGAAGTTTACTTGGACATCATTGAAAGGATGACTGTGCTTGTAGCAGTCAATGTAAGTTGCTTAATATATGATGTACTTTTTATTATTTATTAAATCACATGACTTAGATATGTGGAATCCTTTATCTCTTCTTAAAGAATGATTAATTGATTATGTGAAGTATCCATAATCCATGTAGTGTAGTCCTAAAGATTTTAAATTATGATTTTATTGGTCATATTTGAAATTACTCTGGAAAGAAGTATTGTACATGTGATTCGAGGAATGTATTTTTTGTGGACTTTGTATAGATAAGAATTGACTTGAGGTATTATGTTCTAGTAGATTCATTACTTAGAATATTAGTGGTTAAAAATTCTTCTATATTAAGGTTTTATTAGAACTACATTTGTCATACTCCCCTCACTCGTAATCATGGGTAGGATCCCTTGAATATCCCCACCCCTCCTCTTGTGTTTCCTCACCTCCTTTTTTTCCCTCATCCTAGTTTTCCCTCATCACCACCACCATTGTCATCGTCACATCAGATGTAGTTGTATGTGTGTCATTGTCAATTTAGGATGTTTTTTCTTTGTCAAACAAGATGATATAATGTTAGTTATATTAAGGCCACCGCACACCTTACGACCCGACTGGTCTATGACTGGTCTGCGACCTAGTGAAGAGAAATGTGACGTCACAGCACTTGTCAGCTTGAGAGTTGCAGACCGGTCAGAGACAAGTCGCAAGGAAAATCGTAAGGATTTGACATGTCGAATCCTTATGACTGGATCACAAGCTCAATCCAACTTCCAGCCAATCAGAAAGCAGAGTTGCACGACGAGTCCAGTCGGGTCGTAAGGTGTGCGGTGGCCTTTAGATGTTGTTATCTTTACAGGGTACTGTTATCCAGAGTGAGTTGAATGGTACAGTACATCTGAGAAGCTTTCTTATTGGAAACCCTGGTGAGTAAGACATATGCCTTAATCAAAATCAGTACAGTTTCAATTGCAATTTCTTCATGATGAATATAATTGAATAAAAATATCCTCAAATAGTATTGCTGGTAATAGGTTAAGTGAGAGTCCTGTGGTTATACTAATGAACTAAGCAGGCTAGAATGGGATGGGTGACCAGACGGTGAAACAACATTTGCTCCTGCAACATTTGCTCCGGTCTTAAAGATAAATTCCAGTATTGGTAACAATCTCAAAATGACTTTTTACAGAATCTAATATAATGACCACCAAAGTGTCTGTTTGTATGAATAAAAAATATGTGCCAAAGGATTCTGGAAGAAATTGTGTAATTGCTGAGAAATAAGCAAAATAAGCGCGGATTCGGTCACTTCCGTCGGGTCTTTATTCCAGCAATAATAATACACTGTCCCACGTGTGCCTATCTGTGTTGGTGATCTTCAGTGTGAACATTTTTCAGCGTAGATTTCAAGATTTCAGAAAGTTCAGTTCATGTAACTGTACCAGAACTAGATCTTCAATGATATACTGACAATTAAGCCTGGTTTGACAGACTTTCTCATGAAATAAGTGTTTACTGCAATTACTGGCATTTCTCTTTAATATATCACAGGTCATAGGGTTAGAATTAGGATTGTAATTCAGTTTTGGGGTCCGAATAATGTAAAGATAAGGATTAGGGTTTATTTAGTTTTGGAGGGTAGATTTAATGTTTGGCTCAGCGTGCAGATTTTTCATTGGAGCAGTTGTCGCCGGAGCAAATGTCATGGAACCGACCAGACATCCTGGATTTCAAGGGACAGTCCCATATTTCACTAATTTGTCCTGTATCCCTTGCAACCCTGTCTGGAACGCTGTTTTGTCCCGTATTTCACAATTTTGAACACATTTATATGAGAATATTCATGCATTTTACTTTTTCTCACATGTGTAAACAATAAAGGGAAACGCACAAAGAATTTTTGGAAAGAAATCTTTATACATTATTTTTATGAAATTTTTCGTAAAGCCTATGTAGAGAAATCTTCTGTTATTAGCAAAGTGTATGTGCATGTACCTAGATAGTTTTTTCAATGTCTTTGCATCAATTGGTGGGCTTCATTCTATTTGGCTAGTTTGACCAGGAGAGTTGAATTCTAATTAATATACATAATTTACTGTAGGAGAAACTGACATAGAGATGGGGGGGGGGGACTTACGGACATGGATCCCCAAAAAATTTAGGACTAAGAAAATAAAAGAGAGAAAGAGAAAAGGAAAGAGTGAAATATGGTGTAAATTTCTACATGTGTCAAAATCTATTTAAATAGAAAATGTTACAATTTTTGCTCGCCCATACGTTTTAGATATTTTGCCCTTTGTGCCATGTCTAGCCCCCCAAATTTTTTAGGGCTCATACCGTCAACGGTATGACATTGAAGTGTCCCGTATTTTGACTGCCCGAATCTGGTCACCCTGAGTATGGGACAGAACTGTATGGTCACCATTGTCATCCAATATGTTGAGATAGAGAGATATTTCAATTAACTTTAAAAGATCAATGAATATACTTATTGCATTTTCAATTGCTTTAAAGGAGAATGAAACTCCTGAAACCAGTTGAATTCATATAAAAGAGAAAAATCAAAGAAACAGAATAATGAAATGTGAGGAAAATCGAATGAATAAGAAGAAAGTTATGAGCATTTGAATATTGAGATCACTATTGGTATGTAGATACTCCCATTGGCAATGCGAATATTATCTGTGATCTCACACACATACAACTTCCCAATTACTTGAGTAGATATTTCACTTCGATTTTCTTTTCTATTGCAAGATTAGGTGTTCTTTTTTGTGAGAGGATATGTAAGAGAAGTTTCACAAGGTTATATGAATTTGTCATACCATCGGAATGAGCAAAAAAAAAGATATACATGTACTATGGGGTATATTTTGGTGTCCAAACGGACGAGATGTACATGTGTGACATCACAGGTCTTATTGCATTGCCAGTTGGATAATCTCTTGCTCCCAAAGGTTCCATTATCCTTTAAATGGAGTTTTCCCCATAATGTCACATAAAAGAATAAAGTAGGTCAAAGTCTATAGGCCATATACTTCTTGATATTAATTCATGTTTTGTTTACATTTTTTAACAGCCCTTATTATTTTATATCATTACAGAACTTGTGATTGGTTTAAGTGAAGACCTTATGATAGGTAGAGGTAGTCCAATCAGTACTGGACCAGGAGTTAGATTAGACCATGTTCAGTTCCATCCTGCTATTAGTCTAGCTGAGTTTGAGCAGCAGAGGGTCTTAAGAACTCAAAGCCAAGAAGGAGAGGTAAATTTTAAACAACTTTATGCACCATCCTCCCCCAAAAAAGTTTTAAGGCCACTGCACACCTTATGATTGGTCTGCGAACTGATTTTGGAATAACACATAGTAGAATTCGATGCTATTATATTGAGACATGGAATACCTTACTGTGTAATGTTCTAAATCATTGTACCAATACCTATGTTCAAATCTGTCACTATGCTACCATCCTTATTAGAATAAAAGTGAATTTAATATGTAGTCGTAATGATGTCATAGTAATCATACAATTGGCTATGATTTGAAACTAATTTGGCCTTTACTAAAAATAAAGGCTTGCAATCATCCAAAATTTTTATATTAGTATTCTTTCAGTTAATTTGAACCTCAAATAAAAACATACTTTTCATTCACATTTTCAGATAATGAGCACAATGCGATTTGTTCCAAAATTGGATCGTGGTCCAGTTGTAAGGTCCACTGGTCTATATTGTGTAACGTAATTTTGAAATGGTCTCAGATGAAGTTTAGTTTTGATAATTATTTCAAGGGAAATTAAATTTTTTTTTTCATATAATTCATGATTGAGCTTCCACTGATATTTGAGCGCTTCCTACTTTTCCAAAGTCCATGTAGAAAACTTTAAACAACTTATAATTGTGGTATTAAAATAGAAATATTGTTTGTCTGTATTATATGAAATTTTCATATCTAAATATGTAAAAGCAAGATTTTACCCCCTTTTATCACTTATGTGTTGATTTCTAATCTTGTCATTTATAGTTTTGTCTTATCAAGGGTTTTTCTCCTTTGATTTCACAGACAATATGATTAAATATGGCTTTTCTAATCACAGAAGCATCAATTGTTTTTATAACTTTGTACCATTTCTGTTCTGATTTTAAGAACCTGTAATGCTATTGTAATGTTTAGTTTTGTTTCATCAAGGTTTGTTTCTCCTTTTATTTCACAGACAACATTAATGAAATATGGTATTTCTAATCATCTTTCCAATAAACTTCCATTCCAAGTAGAGGCATCAGTGGCAGAGATTACTGAAAAACAGTAAGATTTTATGGTGTCCTGTAACATGCTTAAATCCTAAGATCTCATTTATCCTACACAGGTGCATTAAGCAAACCATTTATATCATTTAGAAATATAATGAAAAATCAGCATATTATTTTGTACACTATTTAACACTTGGCATAACTTTGTTATACACATTTATAAAAGAGAATAACCATGGTCCTTTCACAAGATATAAAGTAACATTTGTCCATGTTATTTCATCTTGACAGCAATTGTTTATCAGATAAAATGTCTTTGTGTTCATGATTGGTTTCTATAATCAATCAGGAACTCTGGAAGATGTTTTTTTTCCAGCTAATTGCCTTTGTTGGGGTCAGCCATAGACAAGGATTACTCATTTTGGGGTACCACCCTCTCATTGTACATACTTATAACTTGGTCATTTTTGTACTTTTTATATTATATTGCTTGTCATATGCTGAGAAAACTATATTGGATTGAATTGAAATTAAACTTTGAAGTAATATTCCTTATTTCTTTTGCTTAGGATTGTGGAAGTAGAACTTCATGTAATGTGTCATGTTGATCAGAGACACCATGCTGTCAATGTCAAACTCAACTTACCACTACCCAAAGCTACTACAGAGTAAGTCATGGAAGCATAAACCTACTCAAGTGTATAATTTCCATTTATTATTTTGTTCTGGTTCAGGTTAAGATTGACTTTGTAATTCATTGTACAGTCAGTCATTGTAATTCATTTTAGGCAATAGTTTGTTATATTTTTAATAGCAATGAGATTTTTAGACCGATAGCTTGATAACATTAACATGGTCTCTGAGCATGTGTTTTGTTTTGCTTACATTTCTCAGAAATCCAGCATAATACATTTTTTTAAACATGGAATTAAAAAAGTTTTATTTGAATAATTGTAAATCATAGTTAATCATATTTTAATATTTTACAGTGTATCCCCAAGCCTACCATCACAAAGTCAAACCATGGAGTATAAACGAGGAGACAGATCAGCAGTGTGGTGTATTAAGAAGATGATAGGTGGTAATAAACATACAGCTAGACTAAGGGTGAGTCACTTAAGATAATAGCTGGTAGTAAACATACAGCTAGACTAAGGGTGAGTCACTTAGGATGCTAGGTGGTAGTTAACATACGGCTAGACTAAGGGTGAGTCACTTAAGGTGATGGGTGGTAGTTAACATACGGCTAGACTAAGTGTGAGTCACTTAAGATGATGGGTGGTAGTAAACATACAGCTAGATTAAGGGTGAGTCACTTAAGATGATGGGTGGTAGTAAACATACAGCTAGACTAAGGGTGAGTCACTTAAGATGCTAGGTGGTAGTTAACATACGGCTAGACTAAGGGTGAGTCACTTAAGATGATGGGTGGTAGTAAACATACAGCTAGACTAAGGGTGAGTCACTTAAGATGATAGCTGGTAGTAAACATACAGCTAGACTAAGGGTGAGTCACTTAAGATGATAGCTGGTAGTAAACATACAGCTAGACTAGGGGTGAGTCACTTAAGATGATAGGTAGTAGGAAACATACAGCTAGACTAAGGGTGAGTCACTTAAGATAATAGCTGGTAGTAAACATACAGCTAGACTAGGGGTGAGTCACTTAAGATGCTAGGTGGTAGTTAACATACAGCTAGACTAAGGGTGAGTCACTTAAGATGATAGGTGGTAGTAAACATACAGCTAGATTAAGGGTGAGTCACTTAAGATGATGGGTGGTAGTAAACATACAGCTAGACTAAGGGTGAGTCACTTAAGATGCTAGGTGGTAGTTAACATACGGCTAGACTAAGGGTGAGTCACTTAAGATGATGGGTGGTAGTAAACATACAGCTAGACTAAGGGTGAGTCACTTAAGATGATAGGTGGTAGTAAACATACAGCTAGACTAAGGGTGAGTCACTTAAGATGATAGCTGGTAGTAAACATACAGCTAGACTAAGGGTGAGTCACTTAGGATGCTAGGTGGTAGTTAACATACGGCTAGACTAAGGGTGAGTCACTTAAGGTGATGGGTGGTAGTTAACATACGGCTAGACTAAGTGTGAGTCACTTAAGATGATGGGTGGTAGTAAACATACAGCTAGATTAAGGGTGAGTCACTTAAGATGATGGGTGGTAGTAAACATACAGCTAGACTAAGGGTGAGTCACTTAAGATGCTAGGTGGTAGTTAACATACGGCTAGACTAAGGGTGAGTCACTTAAGATGATGGGTGGTAGTAAACATACAGCTAGACTAAGGGTGAGTCACTTAAGATGATAGGTGGTAGTAAACATACAGCTAGACTAAGGGTGAGTCACTTAAGATGATAGCTGTCAGTAAACATACAGCTAGACTAGGGGTGAGTCACTTAAGATGATAGGTAGTAGGAAACATACAGCTAGACTAAGGGTGAGTCACTTAAGATAATAGCTGGTAGTAAACATACAGCTAGACTAGGGGTGAGTCACTTAAGATGCTAGGTGGTAGTTAACATACAGCTAGACCAAGGGTGAGTCACTTAAGATGATAGGTGGTAGTAAACATACAGCTAGATTAAGGGTAAGTCACTTAAGATGATGGGTGGTAGTAAACATACAGCTAGACTAGGAGTGAGTCACTTAAGATGCTAGGTGGTAGTTAACATACGGCTAGACTAAGGGTGAGTCACTTAAGGTGATGGGTGGTAGTTAACATAAGGCTAGACTAAGTGTGAGTCACTTAAGATGATGGGTGGTAGTAAACATACAGCTAGATTAAGGGTGAGTCACTTAAGATGATGGGTGGTAGTAAACATACAGCTAGACTAAGGGTGAGTCACTTAAGATGCTAGGTGGTAGTTAACATACGGCTAGACTAAGGGTGAGTCACTTAAGATGATGGGTGGTAGTAAACATACAGCTAGACTAAGGGTGAGTCACTTAAGATGATAGCTGGTAGTAAACATACAGCTAGACTAAGGGTGAGTCACTTAAGATGATAGCTGGTAGTAAACATACAGCTAGACTAGGGGTGAGTCACTTAAGATGCTAGGTGGTAGTTAACATACAGCTAGACCAAGGGTGAGTCACTTAAGATGATAGGTGGTAGTAAACATACAGCTAGATTAAGGGTAAGTCACTTAAGATGATGGGTGGTAGTAAACATACAGCTAGACTAGGAGTGAGTCACTTAAGATGCTAGGTGGTAGTTAACATACGGCTAGACTAAGGGTGAGTCACTTAAGGTGATGGGTGGTAGTTAACATAAGGCTAGACTAAGTGTGAGTCACTTAAGATGATGGGTGGTAGTAAACATACAGCTAGATTAAGGGTGAGTCACTTAAGATGATGGGTGGTAGTAAACATACAGCTAGACTAAGGGTGAGTCACTTAAGATGCTAGGTGGTAGTTAACATACGGCTAGACTAAGGGTGAGTCACTTAAGATGATGGGTGGTAGTAAACATACAGCTAGACTAAGGGTGAGTCACTTAAGATGATAGCTGGTAGTAAACATACAGCTAGACTAAGGGTGAGTCACTTAAGATGATAGGTAGTAGGAAACATACAGCTAGACTAAGGGTGAGTCACTTAAGATAATAGCTGGTAGTAAACATACAGCTAGACTAAGGGTGAGTCACTTAAGATGATAGCTGGTAGTAAACATACAGCTAGACTAAGGGTGAGTCACTTAAGATGATAGCTGGTAGTAAACATACAGCTAGACTAGGGGTGAGTCACTTAAGATGATAGGTAGTAGGAAACATACAGCTAGACTAAGGGTGAGTCACTTAAGATAATAGCTGGTAGTAAACATACAGCTAGACTAGGGGCGAGTCACTTAAGATGCTAGGTGGTAGTTAACATACAGCTAGACTAAGGGTGAGTCACTTAAGATGATAGGTGGTAGTAAACATACAGCTAGATTAAGGGTGAGTCACTTAAGATGATGGGTGGTAGTTAACATACGGCTAGACTAAGGGTGAGTCACTTAAGATGATAGGTAGTAGGAAACATACAGCTAGCCTAAGGGTGAGTCACTTAAGATGATAGGTGGTAGTAAACATACAGCTAGACTAAGGGTGAGTCACTTAAGATGCTAGGTGGTAGTTAACATACGGCTAGACTAAGGGTGAGTCACTTAAGATGATAGGTGGTAGTAAACATACAGCTAGACTAAGGGTGAGTCACTTAAGATAATAGCTGGTAGTAAACATACAGTTAGACTAAGGGTGAGTCACTTAAGATGATAGGTGGTAGTTAATATACGGCTAGAATAAGGTTGAGTCACTTAAGATGATAGGTGGTAGTAAACATACAGCTAGACTAGGGGTGAGTCACTTAAGATAATAGCTGGTAGTAAACAACAGCTAGACTAGGGGTGAGTCACTAAAGATGATAGCTAGTAGTAAACATACAGCTAGACTAAGGGTGAGTCACTTAAGATGATAGGTAGTAGTAAACATACAGCTAGACTAAGGGTGAGTCACTTAAGATGATAGGTGGTAGTTAAGATACGGCTAGACTAAGGGTGAGTCACTTAAGATGATAGGTAGTAGTAAACATACAGCTAGAATAGGGGTGAGTCAATTAAGATGATAGGTGGTAGTTAACATACAGGTAGACTTAGGTTGAGTCGCTTAACCCTATCTAGGCCGGGGTATTTTTGGAGTTCATATGGCTGGGGGGGGGGGCCTCTCAGGCCCCCCTTGAGATCTCGGCCGTTGGCCGCGCGATTTCGCCGAAAATTGGCACGCAGGTTGTCATGGACATAATCTACAAAACTCTATAGCAGGGGCCGCGGAACGGTTTTCAAAGTGGGGGGGCTGACCATGCAAAAAATCACAATCGTATGGTAATTTTTACGTTTTTGTACATGGTTTTGGAAAAAAGTGGGGGGGCTGAAGCCCCCCCAGCCCCCCCGCTTCGGCGGCCCCTGTATAGTAAGTTTTTTCATGCAAATTGCTATTAAGCGATTATGCTAATTTATGCATAATTAGTATGCGAAATCATACTTTTCCCTCGAACTCCCTAAATAAAGCTCCAAATGTTCCAATTTTTTGCATAAATCTCTTTTTGGCTTTCCTAGCAAGTGTACATGAAAAAAGTTGCGATATCGGATCAATTTCTTATGTATTTTATTGTTTTTTTCAATTTCTTAAGTATTTTCTTGTGTTTTAGACCTTTTGTTTTTCATTGTTTTTTCAATTGAATTTGTTGGGGACTCTTCTGAGATCATAAACAGCATAAAATAAATACATTTAGACCAGCAAAACTAAAAATAATCATACATTGGTTGAAAACACAATTTGCATTGACTTTGTACACACAAAATCACGTTTTTGAGCAATTTTTGGTCTGACATACACTTACATAATGTTGGGTAATTTGGAACGGCGTACCTGGGTGATGCAAAACTGGTCTCAAAAGTTGCGCAAGACTTGAAAGTAAAAAGTCAGTGAGCGACGCGGTCAAAAAACTTCGCGCGGCGAAAATATTGCGCGAATTGTTGAGGGGGGGCCTCCGATGCCCCCCGGCCTGGATAGGGTTAAGGTGAGAGGTAGTAGTAAACATACAGCTAGACTAAGGGTGAGACACTTAAGATGATAGCTGGTAGTAAACATACAGCTGGACCAAGGGTGAGTCACTTAAGATGATAGGTGGTAGTAAACATACAGCTGGACCAAGGGTGAGTCACTTAAGATGATAGGTGGTAGTTAACATACAGCAAGAATAAGGGTGAGTCACTTAAGATGATAGCTGGTAGTAAACATACAGCTAGACTAAGGGTGAGTCACTTAAGATGATAGCTGGTAGTAAACACACAGCTAGACTAAGGGTGAGTCACTTAAGATGATAGGTGGTAGTTAACATACAGCTAGAATAAGGGTGAGTCACTTAAGATGATAGCTGGTAGTAAACATACAGCTAGACTAAGGGTGAGTCACTTAAGATGATAGCTGGTAGTAAACATACAGCTAGACTAAGGGTGAGTCACTTAAGATGATAGATGGTAGTAAACATACAGCTAGACTAAGGGTGAGTCACTTAAGATGATAGGTGGTAGTTAACATACAGCTAGAATAAGGGTGAGTCACTTAAGATGATAGATGGTAGTAAACATACAGCTAGACTAAGGGTGAGTCACTTAAGATGATAGCTGGTAGTAAACATACAGCTAGACTAAGGGTGAGTCACTTAAGATGATAGCTGGTAGTAAACATACAGCTAGACTAAGGGTGAGTCACTTAAGATGATAGATGGTAGTAAACATACAGCTAGACTAAGGGTGAGTCACTTAGGATGATAGGTGGTAGTTAACATACAGCTAGAATAAGGGTGAGTCACTTAACCCTCAAGCTCCCGGGGTATTTTGATTCTTGTCATTCCCGGGGGGGGGGGGCCATTATGGCCCCCCCTTAAGATCTCGGCCGCCGATCGCGCGAACGACGCAAAAATTTGCACGATGGTAGTGTGTGATGTAATCTACAAGGCTGTATGGTAAAATTTTCCAAAATATTGAGATTTTATTTTATATGAATTAATTATGCTAATTTATGCATAAATCATACTTTTTGCTCTAATTCACTAAATAAAGCTCCTAGAATGCTAATTTTTGGTAAAAATATTCTTTGTAGCATTCTTAACAATCGCAATTAAAAAAAACTTCGGTTTGGAAATCAATTTCTTATGTATTTTATTGTTTTATGAATTTCTTATGTATTTCTTTGTTTTTTTACTTTTTGTTTTTTATTGTTTTTTCAATGGAAATCGTTCCAGACTTAATTCTGATCATAAACAAGGCAAAATTAATTAAGTTTAATCATTAAAAGTAGAAATAATGATACATTTATGAATTTTGGCTAAATACACTATTTGCATTGGATTTGTACATGAAATCACGTTTATGAGCAATTTTGGGTCTGACATGCACTTATATAATGTTGCGTAATGTCGTAACCGCGTACCCGGGCGTCACAAATTTGGTCTCAAAATTTGCGCGAGACTTGAAAGTAAAAAGTCAGTGAGCGGCGAGGTCAAAAAATTTCGCGCAGCAGATATATCGCGAAAATTGTCGAGGGGGGGGCCATTATGGCCCCCCCCCCCCCGGGAGAATTAGGGTTAAGATGATAGCTGGTAGTAAACATACAGCTAGACTAAGGGTGAGTCACTTAAGATGATAGCTGGTAGTAAACATACAGCTAGACTAAGGGTGAGTCACTTAAGATGATAGCTGGTAGTAAACATACAGCTAGACTAGGGGTGAGTCACTTAAGATGATAGCTGGTAGTAAACATACAGCTAGACTAAGGGTGAGTCACTTAAGATGATAGATGGTAGTAAACATACAGCTAGACTAAGGGTGAGTCACTTAAGATGATAGGTGGTAGTTAACATACAGCTAGACTAAGGGTGAGTCACTTAAGATGATAGCTGGTAGTAAACATACAGCTAGACTAAGGGTGAGTCACTTAAGATGATAGATGGTAGTAAACATACAGCTAGACTAAGGGTGAGTCACTTAAGATGATAGCTGGTAGTAAACATACAGCTAGACTAAGGGTGAGTCACTTAAGATGATAGATGGTAGTAAACATACAGCTAGACTAAGGGTGAGTCACTTAAGATGATAGATGGTAGTAAACATACAGCTAGACTAAGATTCCAATCAGCTATTGCAGTATATTTACACATCAAATTCGGCATGTGCATTTAAAACAAGTGTCATTATCATTTTTCAAATTTTTAGATTCATTTGGACCATCTTAGTAACAGTACCCTTGTAGAAATCGGCCCAGCTAGTCTAGAATTTGAACTCAAAGACTTCACTTCCTCCAAGCTTCAGATTCGTTTCCTCAAAGTGTTTGACAGGCACAACTCCTATGTACCATTCCGTTGGGTTCGTTATGCAACCCTCAGTGATTCCTATGTCATCAGACTCAGATAACATCAATACACTAGACACACTGTGAGGAGATTCCTGTGTGTCATTCTTTGCAGCAAGAGATATGTCAGGTTGTGCTCTGGAATACCTTGCATGCTGTAAGCGAGCTCTTTGTGGTGAGAAGTTTACAGTATTCCTCCATACATCCTGTCTTGAATTTTCATGGGGAATGGATTACAATTGGCCAACACAAGACTATATTAAAAAAAAAAAAACAGTAGAAATAACTGAATTATAGATAAACGATTTGGGCTAAGTTGTTTGTACTGTCCCATCTTTGATATTTCTGGGATTTTCAGAGAAGGGAAAGTAAGATAATGACTTTGTGAGGCAATTGGTCGAATATATGATGACTATTTGTCTTGATGATGGAAAGCATGTGTTACTGGGTAAATACTCCAGTAGTGTTCCACTCCCCATGAAACATGACATTATATCTTTTATAAAGAACATTTCATTCCCCAAAGCATGCTCACTTTAACATCTCTAACAAAATTTTCAAATTCTTCAGCCGTGGTGAAGTCAAGGCTGGAGTTCATGTTTGATAAAACTTATTTCAGACATTAAATGGTCCTTAACCCTAAACAGCCCCTCGACATTTTCCACGACCATTCTGCTGCGCGAATTTTTTTGGCTCATTGACTTTTTACTTTGAAATCTTGCGGGTATGCGGTTGAAAAATTATGCCACATTATGTAAGTGCATGTCAGACCAAAAATTGCACCTAACCATGATTTTGTGTACAAAGTCAATGCAAATTGAGTTTTCTCATGTTCGTCATAAAGATATGATTATTTTTACTTTCATCAGCTGAAATAAATTGATTTTAGCGTAATTATGCTTCAAAAAGGTTCTGCAATAAATTTGGCAAAAAAACAAAAACAGAAGGTAAAAAGCAGAGAAATGCCTAAGATATTCATAAAACCATAATACACATAAATCAGTTTCAAACCAGCACTTTTTATCATTAGTAATTGTTAGCAATGGTAAAAAGAATATTAACACCAGATATAAGCATTCTAGGATTTTTTTTAGTGAATTATGAATTATGCAAAAATTTATTCATATAAAAAATGTAATTACCTAGGAAAAATTAACCATACAGTCTTGTAGATTACATTCCACACTATTATCATTCCAATTTTCTCAGCGTTTGTGCGATTGGCAGCCTAGATGTCAAGGGGGCATTGATTCAACCCCCCCCCGGTCAGCTAACATCCAAAAAAGCCAAGTCTGGTTAGGGTTGAAGCCAGCCTCTCTTGACTCCATCATTGCTTGTTGACCAACCATATTGTCATTTTTGCATGTTAGCTTTGATTTGTTAAACTAATACATGTATTAACATTTCAATATAATGATCACTTTGTAATGAACAGATTTATATTTTTCTTGATTATAATTTTTTTCAAATATTATAGTATGGTAGGTTGTGCTGTAATGTAATAGGAGTAAATTTGTAATATTTCATCAAATTGATTTTGTTGCAATTGCGAGCATTGTTAAAGCAAGCAATATTTACAAATTTTGTGTTTAATATGGATTTGTAGCACTGATGAAGGATATATTTTCATGACTCCCGTTTCATAGAAAATTCAAAGAAAGTTTTAAAATTGATCTGGTTATCTGTTATCATGAAGGAAAAGATGATACAATAATTAATGTATACCCTTCAAACAATTTATCTCATGCTTCAATGCCGGGACTTGCCATCTCTGACAACTTATTTATTACTTTTAGCAGTTAACGTAACAATAAAAAGTTAAAACTACCCTCAACTTTTACAACCCATCTACCTGTATCCTTGCCGTCTTTCTCAGTTTACAGAACTTGTTCTGTTTACAGTATTTAACCAGTCTAAGGCTGCGTTTATGCGACCTCAAGCCAGAATCGTGATTCGAATCATGATTTGAATCATGATTCAAAACACAAACATGAATCACAATACCACAGAATCAGCGTTCAGACGACCTTGATTTTAAAGCTGTTTTTCCTCGGATTCGGACCGATCCAGTGCGCATCACAGTGCGCAGTTTGACAGAGGAAGTTAGGTTAACTTTTTTCGCACGTGTTTTGGCTCCCGAAAAATCAATCCTGTACCTTCCGAATTCAGTCTATAATACCGCAATTTGTTTACCTATTATTCTTCTTGTCGGTTTATCGAAAATTGTGTTCGGATGTAAATTTTAGCGTAGATCCAATTTCATATTGACACTTGTTAACTCAACAACAATTGATATCATTGTCTGTTCAGTTAGTTCATTTACTAGTTCACTTGAAGTTGAAGACATGACCAAAAAAAAGATGAAAAGAAGTGGACGATGCGATGCCCAACACAGAAAGCATGCATATCGTATTATGTATAAATGCACGGAGCATATAGCGCGTCTTGAGCTTGGCAAGAGTCAAACCTAAAGTAGCCCGACACAATGACGTCATAGAATCATGATTGTAATCACGATATCGTTTATTCGAACATTTTCGTACGTGATTCTGCAGAAACGTCTTTCCAAACGCCCCTTTTTTCGTGTTTCATGATTGTGATTCTAATCATGATTATATTCAATTTCGACTAAACGCAATCGTGATTCTGCAGAATCATGATTTGAATCATGATTCAGATCATGATTCTAGGGTAAAAAAGTGGCGGATAAACGCACCCTAAATCTCAGTGAAATTAAAGGGTAGATGGCATCAATAGACTTGTATAATACTTAATAGTTTTTATGTAATGACAGATTTTTAGGTTATAGATTAACCTTTACTTTCAGAGGTGTTGTGCAGACAAAAACAGTCCTCTCTTATCAAACCACGAACCGGGAGTGGGTAAAGAGCAAAACATACAAAAAAGAAAAGACGTGATACTGCACCTGTGTGTTGGTGGGGTTAACAGCCTCATTGGCCTTTGGTATCCTGGACCTTCATTAAGCTTATCATGAATTATATGTCTTGCTACTAGTAAATAATTTCCAGTGAGCACAATTTTTATTAAGAGAATTCTTTCCACATAGTGCAATTATATTTGATGCTAATAAAATAATCTATAGTTGACCTCTTTCGTCAAGTCCATTAACTGTTTTTCAGTTCTTTTTATAAGTAAATAAGAAATTTGCATCTCATGTATGTGTTAGAGAGTACTTGGTACCCACTTGTCCTACTTTCCTTTTTGTCTCATCCCACATGGTTCTAATCCTAGTTCATCTAAACCAATTTGTCTACTAACCATTTGGTCTAATTGCTTTTTAGCCCATTTATCATTTGGTCTGATTTCCAGATAGGCTATACCCATTTCATCTTATAATCACTTGATCTAACACCACTTAGTCTATATGATTAGATGAACTGTTTATGAACCAAATTTTCATTTGATATGTGAAAAATAATAAGTAAATGAAGTGGAAATTAGACCATCTGTGCATTGCTCAAATGACAGTAGGATCAAGTGGTAAAAAGACAAAGCGACAATTAGACAAAATGATAGTAGACCAAATGAGTTAACTTAAGCCATGATAATCTGAGAATTAGACCATCTTGTTGTAGACCAAGTGGATACATACATGTTAGACTTAATGGCCCAAATTCACAAAGGTATTTTTTTAAAGTGTTGGTTGAACCCATGGTTTATGCAGATTTCCTACATAAATTGCGTTTAATGTAGAAAGATGTCCAATTCTGATGCACCCTTTTGTCACATTGCACTAAATTGACGCCTGTTTTCGTGGTTATCCATACTATTTTGTTAATGAGTCCACTGATTTTGAAATAATGATTCCATTCAAACAGTGGATTAATGAATAAAATAGCGCGCTTAACCATGGCAACAGGCGTCAATTTCGTGCACTGTGACTAAAGCATAATTTAACAGGAAATCTGCTTAAACCTTGGGTTCAACCAATGGTTTTCAAAACCATTGGTTGAACCCAAGGTTTAAGCAGATTTCCTGGCCAGTCAGAATTCAGGCCATTCTGACTGTGACGTTGCCTTTCCACACTTCCTCAATGACATACATCCACAACACACATCCACACTGACTGCAATAAACCAAGATAGTGTAATAAATGAGCAAATCGGTAATTCCAGAGGTAGGAAATAAAGCCGTTTTATTGCACAAGTGCAAACTAAATCTCCTAGGGCAGATAATAGAAAATTAGTCTGAGTTGATTATGTACATTATGTCAAGAATCCTGTAAATGTGCAGATACCATATGGGTGCATCACATTCATTTCTTAGAGTCCGTACTTTTGTATTTTCTTGTAAATCTACAAAAGACACACTGGATGTACACTCCATCCTTTGCATGTCTTTATAAAAGAAAAGATAAAATAAAAAGAAAGAATAAAATGACCTGATTTTTTGAAAACCAGAGCATTTCAGCATCTTGTATTCTTTTAAAACAACCTTAGAAGTACGATTACATAGATTTCCAACAATGCACAGCATTTTTGTTTCATTCTTATACTAAAAAGCATCTTGCTGTGTGCAAATTTTGGTTGGAACACATAACCTAATATATACAGTGTAAATAACAATGCTTTTTGAATATTTATTTCATACAAACCATTCAATATTTTTTTCTTATTAAATCTTCTTGATTTTATGTAGATATAAACAAATGCCTATCAAATCCTCACCCAATTTTTTAATCCCCATCCTATCTTAATAGTATTTCTTTGCAATATAAATCACAAGTATTTTCTTGTATGCATTATAATAATGTATAGCTATAAATGTAAACGATGAACAATATCTCCATAGCTTTGGTTAGAATGCAATTTTGTAAAATTCAAATATGAAAGAAATCTACACCTTGCTACCAATAAGCTCACATTTTGTTTTTCAAAAGAAAAAAAAATAAATTAGATGTTACACAAGATACCTTCATTTCCCAAATTTGACTATCAACATAAAGAAGCCATACTAAAACACACTACAAGGTGTATTAAGACAATGACGGTATGGAAATAATAAATTTCAAGAAAGGAATCCAATACAATTTTTAAGGTATTTAACCAATTTATGCATACTAATTTCAACTTTATAAATGTAACGTAGTACTTCATATGGAATATCAGTGTGTTAACAAGTATCTTGTAAAACAATTATCTATTTTCAAAATTCAATAAGAGTGCTTGGTTCACACTGTTTATATGGGCTTTTGGCAGAAGTAATTATTCAGTTAATGAGGAGATTACCACCCCCATAATATATTCCCAACACTTCTCTTCATTTTATTTTTATGTAAACTAGCATTTTATGATAATATAATATCCAAAAGTTAAAGGTGATAAAACTGCAGTTTTCAAATCAAGGTTTGACCAATAGTGTTTCAGGCAAACAATTAAAGTAAATATTACAAAAAGTAGTCTGTTGCTTCTATATACTACAGTTTGCCATCCAATTTCACATATTAGTCACTCTAATTTTTGAAAGTGCATTCCAGATTTTGGGGGGTATTGCCTTGAAGAGCAATATCCATATTGTCTGTTTTCATAATAAAGGCAATGAGCATCAACAATAATAATGATAGATTTATAATATCCAGTTTGTAATTGTCATCTGTGATATAAAATTTCTCTTTAAAGGTATTTAGTAACTTTGTCCATCAAAATCACTGAATCAGCTGCAACAGATTGCAGCAATGAGCCACATACGTGGTTTGTCTGCTGGCTACTCTTAGTCATGATGTATGTCAAGCTTTCATTATTTGTCTCCTTTGCAGATAGTTTAATGACTTCTTCCATTATATTATTTAGGTATTGTACAGTGGGAAGAGATATGGTATACATCTCATTGATCCACCACAAGCAATGGTTCTTTAACTTTGGACAAAGTTAGTTCATGCCTTTATAGAGACCCATTTTAATTTTTGTTACAGATAATACATTTCAATGACAAAATAAAGAATTGAAATAACAAATGTTTGTGGTGATCATATCAATTGTGAATTTGAATGGTCTTAACATTCAACCTAGCAAGGTAAATCTATAGTATAGCAAAAACCTGGGTCCCTATTTCAGAAAACTATGATTGTAGTAGTTTCCATGGAAACCTAGATTTAATGAGCTGATGAGCAATGCTGCCATGGTAGTTAGTATTGATGGTCTAATTCATTCAACGGACACTGAAAGTCAGTATCACTTGTTCATTTCATGAATGTTTAAGACGATCAATTCAAAGTCTGAATGCAAATAAAACCATCAGTAAAGGAGTTAAACACTTATTGATTTAACTAATCTTTCTATACGAGATATGGCTCTCAAAACAATGATATTCTTTTTTTTTCAAATAAACAAAGACATTGTAGATGCTCAATTATTAAATTATAAGAGAAGTAACATACTTACACCCTGTTAGGTCCTAATGCTTCATTATGTATGTGTATTAAATATCAACCATGGCATAAATGTTCAATCATGTAGCAAACTTTTAAATAAATATGCAAGATTATGGTACATTTTCTGTTTCATATTCATATTTAGGCACCACTGACTTAAATAGTCCAAATCAATAAAACGAATGACAGATATTTTGCATTTTAAACAAAATTTTGATTCCTAACAAAACTTAAATTATGAATACAATTATTTCAACAGCATAGCAGTTACTGCTCATGAATGATATCTGCCATAGTTTTAGGGAGAAATGTAAAGTAGAAAATTTGTAGGCTCAACATGATGTTTAGTATTCCAATTACATTATTTACTAAACACATTCATTTCACCAAGGAAATGAAGAAACTTGGTGACTCTTGTTTTGCTAAACCAATCTATATAGACTGGTCTTCATGATCATTAATTACAGAGCCCCTTTATTTGTAACAAGAGTAAAAGCTAAACTTTCAAATACAAAACTTTAATATGATTAAGAGAAGCTTATTATTACATTACAATCAATGTGCAGTATTTTCCAACCTGTTAGTGCAGTTCACATCCACTTTGTATGTTTTTCTTGAACAGAGTGACTAACAATATTTTAGGAGAGCTTTTACTAAAGCTGTGTAGGAGAGTAGCATTTTCAATATTTTATTTTGTGATCTTAAATATGTTGCTATTATCAAAAAATTGTCTATGGACTGCTTTGATACACAAAAGAAAGTGAATTAATGCTTAGGAATTTGCTAATGGGGAAAGAACCATGAGGAAAGAAAAAAGCTTTCATTACAAACTCATTTAATCCTCTTCACACATAAAATCTAAAACTGTACGAAGAGCCTTTTTTTTAAAGCATGCCTTATGGAAATAGGATCGTGAAAATGCTGAAATGTTCCCCCCCCCCCCCAAAAAAAAGGATGTCACTTTAATTCTCTATAGTGAATGTTTTAACTATTGATCCATTTGGAACTATCACTAACTGTTTTCATAACTACTAATTAAATTTCTCTGTATGTATTTTATTCATTGTCCTGGCATCTATTCAAATGCTTTAGACCTAATAGTCACCCAATTTAGAATTACAAATTCTCATTCTGATACCTGAAAATGTGATGATTAGATTTAGAATAATAATTAGTCTCTTACTGTAATATCCTTGTTTCCGTGGATGTTTATGTCTAGAAAATCTGAGCCATAATTCTTTTTCAATGGCTGTCTTAATTTCCCCTGCTGAATTTTGAAAAAAAAAATGTTCAATACTTTAAATGGTTTAAACATTCATGATATATAGTTCAAAGACCAATCTGAATGTCTCAAGTAGTTATTATTCATTGGAAGCATTTTAAAAATAGTGAAAATATGAGCCAACGTTAAAAAGGTTAATAACAAAACCAAAGATTGATCCATAAAACAGCTGTGTTGAATTTTTCTCTGTCAATGAGAAAATATTCACATCACTGTGTGTAACCTATTCTAACTTTTTATTGGTTTAAGGGCCTTGGAAAGTTTTAATCAACATGCTATTCATTTCCCCATAAATATGATTTTATTTTAATTAAATGCTCACAATATTCCTCTATGTTTTTTAAGTTAATTTCTTATAATCTTAAAGAACTGCATGCAAGAACTACTTCCTATTATAGTAATAGTTGTAGGATAATAGAAATTTTGTAGAGCCAATTCTAGAGAATGATAAATTGTACATATAGCTTCTAAGACACCAAATAAAATGAGGTAATAATTCCAAGAGGATATAATATCTGCAGCCTTCATATTAAACACTCATAAGTACAAACCTTGAAGTTTGGAAATAGACTTATCAATTGCACATCTCTTTACTGTTTCAATGTAATGGCAAGAAACTTATGATGGGAGAAGTTTTTAACAACCTTTCAGAACTTTTTTTTTCAAATGTGATGTTACTAGGGAGGTCATAATCTTGTTTTATTTCACATTGAAAAACAAGGAATAGTTTTGTTTTAAAGTTAATACATAACTTTAATTAACTCAACAGTTGGTTAATCTTATGATTTTCAAATGAAATCAATGGGCTATGATAAGTAATCCACTATCACATGAAGATAAAACACCTGCTTTGCAATTCATATGTCCATTAGTAATAACACCAATAATAAAAGCATTGTTTACTTGAACTAACCAGCAGTTCTTAGAAATCGTACTTATACCCAATATTGCAATAAACATCATTTTCTATAATATATAAAATGGAATATACTACTCTCATAACACTACAAAAATCATAATAAAATCTTTTTTTATCATAACAGTTTTATTTATTCCAAGAAGATAATTGGAATGAAATTAAAGGAAAACAATGAAGGACTACATGAACAAACAATGTTAAACTTCACTACATGTACCTCATTTCATTGGGTCATGCCCCAAATAATTGTCTTTTTAACTTGGATTGTCACTAGGCATGTTGCTACAGGATTTTAAATCCTAATGATTTCTGACTTTTTCAGGTTTGTATTCAAGAAATAAGAACATTATAGTGCAACCAGAAATAACAAAACAGAGAATTATTTATTTGATATCTGCTTGTTAGTTTGATAACCCAAATCACAAAAAATGGTCAGGAAATAACAAAGTTGTCTCTTTGAAATAATGCTTGTACTGGTAACTCCATAAATTTCATAAAACAAATGTTTTTTCACAGATTCCCTCAAGTAGCTGTCGCATGGTTAACAAAAGAATTTATGCATGGCTGACCGTCAACAAAACAGGGTGTTGAGGACAGCAAGCAAGTAAAACATCTTCATTTTGTAAAATTATTGAAATTCAAGTATTATTTGAAATAAACAGAACTTTGTTATTTGAGATGACCATTATTTTTTATGTGATTGAGGTATCAAATTAAAGAGCAGATATTGAACTATTTAGACATGTGATTTTCTTTTGAGTTCTACCAGGTGAAAGAGGAGAGATTCTAAGCTTTGCAATGATAGGTAATTTGTCTATTGTATTTGTGATTGCGTTTTTATCAATCATCAATTATTCTCGGTTCCGTTTTTTTCTGGGATGCACTGTATAGTCAGATTTTGGACATATTATATATGAAATGACAAAACAAAGACAACAATCGTTACAGATGCATTTTATAAGCAATCTTGCCTTCTGTTCCAACTGAATTTATTGGCTAAAGGAATTGAATTGTCCCTGCATAAGTCTATACATAACAGAAAATTCAGTAGTTAGAAAGGTTAATTGTTTTGTATCACAACTGTGACACACACTTTTTCAACTTAATAGCAATTTTCCCTGATCATGTATGCTCAAATATGCTACAAGATAATTCATTTGTTTCTGTGGGATCAGACTTTGTATTCTGCTGGGATCACTTTTAAATCCTTTCGAGATTAAAATGGTTACTTTTCATGTATCCTGTAGCAACATACTGATTGACAAACACATCCATATTAGATTTCAAAGATGTCTCCTGACAATATTCTGTTTGAAGAATTCCATAACAATAGCTTATTTCAAATAAAGATTCATTTTACATACTCGTAATCCACCTACAAATTTCAAAAACTTAAATGATATTAATATCTTTTTTGGTCATTAAGTGTAATTACAGACATGTTAGCTCCATGATAATTCATGAAAATGGACTGTGATGCTGGCTTTTTGGTAACTATGGATTCTAATAACTTGTGCAAAATAGACTACTTTGTAAATCATGTACATGTGTATTTTCTTTTCTATGCTGGTAGACCAAGGACTCACCACACTGTGTATGATAAAGTTATCCGAGGGTGAATTTCAATTAGATAACTGAATATCAGAGTAGTTATTAGAACATGATTTAGGTGAAGAGTTGATCCCTGACCTACACTGTAAGCGTAACATTAATATATCTGCTAAACACTTGTACTTGCATATTATGAAGCTTGTAGATATCCGCTATGCTGGGAGTTCAGAAGTGATCTGTTATCCTACATACACGTAGCGAATGCAGAATCAGCTACGGTTCCATCACAGAAAAACATTCCTGCCTTCATTAGCTAGTCTTTCATTTCTTCACACACAAAGACTTCTCTTTCGACGCATACTACAGCTATCACTTCTCACAATAAAAATTGTAGTAGCACTCACGATGGCTGCCGGTCAAACCTTTGGTGGTCCAAGATAACAACATATTAGGGTATGACTTCCAGCTGTATTCTGTTCCTACATCACATGATCATAATGTTTGAACTTTGCGTGCAGGACTCATTGGTTCTTCATTTGAAGCCATTGGTGTCCTATTATGAAGATGAGATCGAACAAGCAGTGCTGCTCGTTGCCATCGCGAGTTAACACCCATCTAAGTCAAATCAGCATATCCAGAGAGAAGAGTGAGAGAAGAGAGGTTATATAGGCAAGGGCTTATAAGAGAATAATCTCTGCTTCTGATTGGCAAAAAGGGAAAGAAACAATTCATACTCTACTTCAATCTCATATAAAAGTTCTTTAAAAAAAATTGAAGGACCAGAGAATATGCAAAAATCTGTGCAAGAGTATCTTTGTCTCTTCTCTTTTGTAGAAGATGGTCCGTTGAAGAACACACACATTAATGAAACAGAGAGACATCATAATCATGTCTCTGTAGTCTCTTGCGAGCTGTTAATTTGTCTTTATTAATGCCTAGCATGTCATTGCACGCCTTAACATGTCAGTGTTTAGAAGTAGTTTTGTTTCTCATGAAGCAGTGCTAGTAAAAAGCCACTCAGGTAGGTAGTTCCTGGGGTAGGTCGGGTAGTCCATGCGTGTAGCAAGGTGTCTGATGTTAGTTGCATGATTGCCGTTCTAAAGGATGTATGTGATTGTTGGATGGTAGGGTAATCCTGGTACTACTTTGATGGTATTTAGATAGTCACCAATCATCATCCAACACAATGACACATGCATTGGTCACAATGCTCTATGAGAGCCATGATCCAAGGGGGGAAATAGCCATATTCAGCTCAGGTCTGGTATTTAGACTATGTGTAGATTCATGAGATGCTCAAACAGGTTTGGTTAGACTATGTGTAGATTGGTAAGATGCTGCATTAACTTGTTAGGGTGCTGAAAACAAAGAGGAGATAAAAAACAACAACACACAATCAAAAACAAACCAAGCTCTAGATGAAATGAAGGGAAGTATGAATGATAAAAGCTTTCAAGAAAAATTTAAAAGGTGCAATTCAATCCTTTTTGGTATTTCAGAAGATCTATTATTCATCACCCAAATGCACAACTGCAATGGTGGAAGATGCAAAAAATTTACCAAAAAATCTCCAAGCTTTGAAAATGAAAACTGCATTCAGTTTAGCTACCATGATATTAATTGACGTACACATACATTTTTCAAACATTGCATTTTGGACAAGCTTTAAAAGTTTTTAAAACTTGAAGATCAAAGCTTTTTAAGTGTGATTGATTGCCAAACTTGTTACAATTGTGTGAATTTTCTGAATCATTATTTCCTTAATTGTATGGCTAATTAAAAAAGGACAAGTCCTATCAAATCAAACTATGAAGCAGGCTGTTGAATTTGTTTGGGTCATGTGTTAATACACATATTTCAGGTCTTTGAAATAGACCTGCTTGTTTAATCGTCATGAATTAAAAAATACCTGCAAATTTTCTTTCATGGAAATAATATATTTTTATTGCATCAGACAATTGATATTAATTCAACAGCTAATTAATTTTGCAGAACTGAATCATAAAAATTCCCCAAATGTCAATTCAAACTACTTCTGAATATCAATATCATGAAATGAATAGGTATACCAGTAAAATAAAATCAGCAAAATTGTCAAATATTCAATCCACTTTCACAAAATAACTGTCAACATTGCACAAGTCAAATGGATTTGGGGAACATTCGAGACATTACATTCAACATAACACAGGGAATGAAATGAATGGGACTAGGATAAGGGTAGGGATGGGTGAACAAATATTGTAATCATCAATTCCACATGAAATTTGGCTGTTTTTTTTAAATCTTAACATCTGCCTTAAATTGCATTGGTCCAAAACAAATCAGTTTAAAACATATATCCATGAATATCTGTTTTCAAGGACTAAGTTCCTACACCCCCTTTCTTACAAATTAACAGTTATCAGTTGATGCAAACTTCATAAATACAAAGTCAGAGATATTTCTAAAATTCAGTTCCAAAAGTTGAGTATATTACAGTACTTTTAAACAGCTAAAGAGAGGTGCAATTCTGACTAGAGTCAAATGAAAAGTGATGGGCTTTCTCATGGTTGTGCAAATAGTCTATGATACCCCATATTTTTTTAAGAAAAAAAATAATACGTTGCATTTTTATAGCACTTTTAAAAGGGGTTCATAAGCGCTGAGAATGAAAAGACTGAATCTCTTCTAATAAAATGAAATCAAACAAATGGGTGATATCAGATCATTGGGTCTAAAAGTCTTTCACATTTTTTATGTATTATCACAATTTTACAAGATGACAACCAATTAACAACCATTGAATTCATAGCAAAACAGTTTCTTATATAACATGATATAGAAAATAAAATAACACAACATAAATAATGGAAAATAATGAACAACTATAGTGCATGAATGGATGTTATATCGATTACACGTCGTACTCTTACTTTGTAGGCCTATCTAAAATAAGAATTAAAAAGGTGCGTTCCCTCAACAACTATAGCGCTGTTTCAAATTGACATTTAATTTTCAACTTTTAATTGAAAATGAAGTGCTAAGTCTAGTATCATATATAAAAAATTATTTCAACCAATCCAAACCAGTCAGTTTTTTTGCATTACATACAGGTATAAAGCAGGTGGAAGAGGGATACAAATTCAGGTCATATTATTAACACATGCAAACCACAGGTATTAGTGCACATGCAATAGGGTAAGATAGTGCCAACAAGTTAACAATGGATTTGGCAAACATGGGCTACATAATAACAATACTTCACATACATTACACAGGGACACAACATATAACAAGTATAGATGAGAAAGTGCAGACCATTTCATTTGATAGTCAATAGGAAATGTTCTTGTTTCTCATATTCTTCATGAAAAACAAAAGAATTTGGATATTAATCCAAACTATTCAAAGTGAGTTCTGATAAAGGATTTTTGCTGAAAAACTTTAAAATGTTAATTTATATATATATATATATATATATCTATTGTGATGAATAAATGAAATATTTATACTTAAGCTGATAACTTATCACCAATTTCAAAATAATTTTTTTTTAATGAAAATGATCTGCACTTAACACAAAAAGTGATAAAATAATCAACAGAATGGTCAAAGGACAATTATTCATAAACTCATCTTTCCTTTTTAATCAGAATAAATCTACACTCTTAGGCCTTTGCACATAAAAAAATCACACTTCAGCTTATCTATTGTGGGCAGTTAACTATCTTTGACTAATTAGTAAGCTTTGGAAATTTTGTATTACTCAAAATATTAGTAGGTTATATGATTTATCTTGAACAAAAGCAATAATGCTCAGGTAAAGAAAAAAAAACATACTGATAAAAACTTTGTAAATATACCAATTTATTTCATACTCTGGTATATTTTGTGTGAATCTCTGAATATTTTTTAAATCACTGTGGAAACCTGTGCTAAGAGATAATATGAATAAGTGAAACTTGGAAAGGAGATATATAAAATTTGGTTTTAATTCACTTCTTGATGCATAGAAGTGAGAAAATTTTAAAAAGAGAATTCATGACTGATCAGAAAATTAAAAGTAAAAAAACTGTCCCTATTTTCACTTGAGAAGGGGTTAATTGGTTAGAATTTGATGTGTAAAGGCCTTACAGAAGATAGTTGCTATAGGGTGAGGCTGTCTCTTTCATTTTTCCTTTGAGAAAAAGAAAGTTTTAGTACCATGATTAGTGTTGAGGTGAAGCGTCTGCAAGCGGCATCATTTATCCAAGACTTCGGCCTTGGTTGCCAGACTGGGCAATTTAGGGATCAGAGACTTGGTCTGAGATGAGTAAAAACAAATGCATAAAAATGAAGGGAAAAAAAGAGAACATATAAATGAAACGGATGAAGATTACATCGTACAACATATAAAAAAAATGAAAGATTTAGATGAAAAGTCAAAGAAATTCAAAATTCTAGAGATGGTATGTAGATGTTGGATGACCCAGTTTATCTTTTGATGCAACAATTGCATATTAATATATATGACCACTGTTAATAGTGAATGGTACCTTGCCATTGAGAGAAAAAAAAGGGTTTCAGAGCATACATGGTCTCTATAAGACATCCCAAAACAAAGAAAAAAAGAACTAGACAGTATTTGTGCATTGCTTTATATAGTAACCACTGAGTGCAAGGAAAAGAAATGGTGGCAATGAAAGTATAGAAAATAGATCTTTATTTGAAATTGAATTAGATTAACTTCCCTGTAAATAAGCATGTGTCATCCACAGAAAGTCAGAGATCGTAAGATATGTAATCATATATAACTTAAAAGAGTTATTAAGGACTGCAAAATAAACATAAGCTCTTGTTGTCCAGACAATTCAATATTAACTTTTAGATTTAATGTAATTCAGCCAGGTTTTTTTTTCTCAAACATCTACTTATTTTACTCTCAAATCTGAAACAATTCTGTTCTATGTCATTTTCTCTTCATATGCAAAGAGACCAATTCATTGAGCACCCATCCCAAAACATATGACTCATGTTCCTTTGATTACTCTATTAGTGTGATGGGGGGGGGGGGGGCACAAGAGGGTCCCCCTCCCCTTTTGATTGATGAGCAAAAAAAGGAGATGGAACTCTACACTTGATATGATATTGCTTCAGAATTTCACTTCTGAAAATGCTTTTTTTTTGTGGGGGGGAGCATGGTTGCCATTGAACAATGTGTCTTTTAAATTTTAAAAGTGCAAAATTGAAGTGCCTAAATTTGACTGAAGAACATAGTAAAGGATCTGTCAATGTATTGTCTGTCTTGTGTACCGCCTTCTAGATTCAAATTGAAAAATTTCGCTGATGAACATACAACTTTCTTGCTCAGTCACTACACTCCCTTGCACTGGAATATCCTTTTGTATATCAAGTTGGGGGTACAAATGCTTTGCTCCCTCAGCTAACCAAAAACTGATAACTTTACATTTTATTGTGCAGGAAATTCCCCGACTACTACTACTACTACTACTACTGCATTGCCATAGTCCTCAAAGAACCATCAGCATTCTTTTGTATGTATTTTCTCTTACCACGGTCATTCCAACCAAATTCCCCCTATCATGAGATAAAATACCCCGTCATGGATAAATTCCTTTTCTGCTTACATCAGTAGACCTTTCTTATAGATAAAGAGTCAAATTAGCAACTTGAAAGCAGGGATAAGGTGTTGACAAAACAAAGACAAGTTTTATCTTTGGTCCCAAAGTTACATCATGTATCAAAAGTAATTTTTAAAAAGTACCTGGGAAAATATAAATCAGTTAATCGCATCTCAAAAGATATTTGGGGAGGGGGGGTTGTGATCAAATCATAAAGACAACAAATTTTGATGAATAAACTAAGCCTAAAATATAAACTGATGTTTAATACTTCAACTCATTTCAACATGTAATAAATAATAATGTGACCTTTAAGGGAGTTAATAATGTGTGTTTCCATTATGTGACCACATTTTCCTGACTCCCCATTTTCCCATTAACTTTTGTGCAGGCAGAATTTTGATTCTGTAATTGGCCTTTTGGTCATGAATATTCATTACTTCTGTATATGGAATGAAATTGCACCCCAGCCAGATGGTTTGGTGTCTGCCCCGGCATAACAAGGTATCTTCCGTTTGCTAGCTGCACTGAATATACAATTAGAGATGTTCAGTCACTTTGCTCTTTAACGTTTGATGCTACCCCCCCCCCCCCATATAAAAATTCTATGACATTTCAATCCCTGAATCAAAGTACACATTCTAGAGATTACAAATTTTTTTACTCAATTAAAAATTCTCCAACTAAAAGTGATTATTGATTTTTAAAAAGGAATGTAACATGGTTATCCCACAGATAAAATCTGCCAATAATGAAAAGCGTGATTGATCATCTCTCTTAATGAAAATTACATTAGAAAGTGATGAATGAATATTCATTACCAAACGGCCAATCCCATAATGTTAATTCTGCCTGTACAAAAAAGTGAATTAAGAAAATTGGGTGTCGGAAAAATGAATTTATAGAACGATTCTTTTCATTAAATTTGGAAAGTAATTGTGAACTATTTAAAATTATTTAGATGTGTAATTCACTATGATAATCATATCAAAATTTGATTATTTTGAGCTGATAATTTCACCTCCAGGCTAGTTTTAACTTGATTCTAACAAAACACCTCTACAAACAATGAACTTAAGAAAAAAATATCCTACATTATCTTATCTCTTCAGACAAACACATATCGAATTACAGTGCTGTTCTTCATGTAAAAACAACAAAATGTTATTGTTAGTGCATTAGTTTCTATTAAGGGAAAATGAGCTAAGTGTTATAATGACAACATGACACAAATTTTGTTAAATTACAATGCACTTTAGGTTTACAAATCTCATTAACAATCTAATGGAGGTATGAGATATTCTAAGTTCTGTGATGAATGATGACAGACTACCCAATAGACTTGGCTACTCTGTGTTTCAGTGACTGCCCTTATACATGACACAAGTAAACACATGAAACAAAAACACAGGCTAAATAAATGAGATGATGGTTAGTATAGATGATACAATGATGAAAAGAATACTAAAGAAAGGAGTTCTCTGAGATGTATGACATGCTATTTGTGTATGCTTGTTTGATGTTTTCATGGCTGAAGGTAAAGAGGAAGAAAGCAGGGGTAGCTTTAAAGCTTCTTATTGATGCCTTATCACATTATCTAAGAAACACGGATTACATAATTTGAAAGATTAATTGAAGCTCAGTGACAGATGAGAAAAAAATCCAACATAATTTAAAGTCTGGAGTAGGAGACTAGTAGATCATTGGTTGGAACATTAATATTTTTTTTGTAACCTTTTCTATGAAAAGTATTTTTTTGTGTGTGTTACTGCATGAAACACCCCAGAGCAAACATATTTTGATTATGAGGATATTTCTACAGACTTCATCTATACAAATGTATATATTTTCATATTTTTTTATAATATTCATTTCACTGAAGTGCCAAGGATCACATTCCTATGAAATCTTTTAAATTCTTTTCATTAAAACAAAGAAAATCTTAACCCTTTAAAGCATCACATGATCAAAGCTTAAAATGAAGCAAAATAATTTATAATTGATTGGTAAGCGGTTCACAGTATGGCCTATTATTTAAAGAAAACAAATGAAAAATCAAATTCTTGAAGCATTTTCAAGCTACACATCTCTGGATTGATCTATCCTACATTACAAGTACTAAATATCAAATCAATCTTAAGAGTGAAAAAGCACTCCTATATGGATGGGTCATGCTGTAAGGTAACATCTAAGGCCACTTTTCTCAGAAATGTGGAATGCTGAAATGAAACATTTTAGGCATGAGCAGACAGTGTAACTTGAAAAATACTACTAAAGAGCTGGATAGATATGATACTGCTATGTGAGAACGATAACTATTAATAGCGATGTGCAAGATATAGAATGCAGGCAAGCATCTCTCTTTTTATAAGTCAAACTTTTTATTTCAACATTCTTTTCTCTATTTTCGTCTTGCTTAGGTTAAGCCAATTATATGTATCACAATGCCAGATAGTTGTCTTCCTGAATCAAGTATTGGATAGTTGCATCGCATCAATTACCTCAAAGTGCTTTGGTATTTTCATAATGTAATTTTTCTCGAATCATCACTTTTTTTGGGGGGGGGGGGGTGTTTTCAATGTTAACTAAACATCCAGTGCAAATTTCATATAAACCAGGGCTGCAGTAATATCTGAAGAAGCAAAAACAGTCCTAAACCTAATGAACAGGACAAGGATTTCCATGAAATAACTGAAATTAAAATCTGAAAACAGACAAAATTGTTCCAGTAATTCTGATTAAACCCTGATATTGACGAATGAAGATGCTTTTTTAAAAATATGATGAATAATGGTGCTTGGTTAACGAGAGATGAGAACCATTGTGTATGCAGCAAACTAGATGATTAATAGCACAGTACATGTAAAGACGAGTAAGGTAAACTGGAGAAACATTGAAATACTGTGAAAATATGAATGAAATGAAGACAAAGTGAACAGCTAGGTGAAAAGATGAAATTTATCATAAAAATTAGAGAAAAAAAAGCAACTGTCTCTTGAAAGTGTGAAAAAGGGGACTCCGAAAATAGATGAATTACCTTCTCCCAGTTGCTGAGGCACTGTGCCGGAAACACACATGGCATAAGATGGTTAAAAGTGGGTGGGCATTTGAGGCAGAAGTAGAAGTGGTAGTGGTAATGGTAGTGATTTCAGTGGTAACATGGGTGGTGAAAGTGGTGTAATTTGTAAACAAAACATTAATAAAGCAATGCAATAACAGCAATGGGTGTTGAATATTACAGTGATTTATTACCAAGAATTGAATTGTGGAGTTTATGGTAGAAGGACAAATTTGAGTGGGTCTTATGTGATTGAGAGGAGAGTGTAGGGAATGAAGAACATAATGGTAAATGCAGTTATGAAAGAGAGAGAGATTTGAGGGAATGGATTGCTCAGAACAAGGTTAACATGCAAAGAGGAAAGGAAGAAATAGTTTAATCATGATGCAACACAAGAATACAGGCAATATTAAACAGTGAAAAAGAAGTTTGAGGAGAACAACAAGAAATAGTGATACAGAAAGAGAAATAGTTGTAGAGAGAGGTATAATATATAGTTAATTTTAGTATTACAAGATGCAAGATAAACGTTATGCAAAGTAGAGTGTGTGCATGTTGAGTGTTATCAGATAGAGAAAGATATATATGGTAAGCAGTTCTCAAGATAAAATGTCAAGATTGAGCTTAGAGCAAGCATCATGAAATGAACCACATTAAGAATGACAACAGAAAAGTAAGGAGTAGAGATTCAATACCAAGATACAGATGGTGTCATAAAGATTTGAAAGAGAGTCCAAAATGAATGGACACAACATTGAGGGAAGTGAGAATGATGTCAGAAGAAAGCGTGCCTTGTGAAAAGATTACAGTGTGCAGAATAATTCAAAGACAAAAGGAAAAGGAATACCAATAGAGATTGTGGATAAGTGAGTATTCAAAGGTTTGAGAATACTCAAAAGAGGCAGGAAAAAGAATTATCAAGACAAGAACAAGATACGTGCATGAGATAAATGCAAGTGTAAGGCCAGGAGTTTGATGTTTTATGTTAGTAATGCATAATGCCCTCGATCATGAAACCAAATCAATTGCAGTATGACCATTTCCAGATGTTCATTTACATTATTACATTCCAATGATGGTACATGCAAAAGCAGATTTGGATGCAGATGTTTGAAGTAAGGATGGGTCAGTGTTTATGTATGTGTGTATGTATGGAAAAGAGGGAATCATTTGGGTGAATCAGAAAGGAAAGAAAACAAGTGACATGGGTGAGAACAATGTGAAGAATGAAAAGAAGATAGGGTTTTTCTTTCTTTTTTAAATAGTTTTTCTTGTTAAGAGAGAAGTTGTTACAGGCAGTATTCCAGAGTAGAACAGTTAATTTAAATGAAAATTTATCCCATGTTTATACAAATGCTTTGCGTAATTGTTTTCTGATCAAATTACCTTAATGAAATACATTAGCAGGAAATTAATTTACTTCAAATAGAAATTACTCTGTATTTTAAACTAACTCATCACCAAATCTCTCCCCAAATTCATATCATCTTTAATTTTTAAAATAGAGTGTGGTTCACTTAAAAAAATATCAAAAGAAAGCAAAATAATGAAAAAGGCTTTTGAAACTATCAGTAATTGTTTTCTAACTTTAAATAGACTGGTAAAATTTCTAATGTGATTTTTCATCTTCAAGCAATTTTTAAAAATAGAAGTTGCTTTTTCTTAAAAATAATTTAAATGCAAAATTTATTTTTCAAAAAACTGCCTTTTTAACTTCCTTGTTTAAAAGTTCATCCAAAAATTATAATTTGTGTCAGTCTTTCATACCATTTTCTTATTTACAAAAAACATTGACAATTGGTCATTATATATAATGGTAAAAGGAGAGAACAATTTTAATCAAATGAAATATTCTAGTTCACAAAAACAAGAATATTATAAATATATACAAACATACATATACATAAAAAGATATGTAACCTTACAGGAGAGTGTACAATATGATAGAGAAAAGAGATTCTGAAAACAAAATGATTATAAGATGGAAATAAAACAAACACTTGGAAATGGTGTGTTTGAACTCCATATACAGTTGAAAGTGAAATGATAATGGCATTCGTGAGTGAGAGCCACACGCGTGAATATTGTCATAAATCTATGAATGAAATCAGTGCAGAGAAAGAGACACAGCAAACCAATAGCAATTCTTTAGTTTCATTCAAATTATACAGATGGCCAAACAATGTATAGTGCATACAACATAAAACTTTGATATAACTTTTCCTTGCTCACACTTTCACATTTGTAAAAAACAATTTTTCTAACTTGGTCTTTAATACTGTATTTGCAATAGTCTCAACTATTGTACAGTCTTCTAAATTGATCAGTTTTGGAATAATCTATTTAGATTTCATTAATTTGTAAGATACACAATATTTTTTAGTTGAATGAGAGACTGTTGCCATAAATATTTGATACAAAGCTATCAAAATAGTTTTTAACATGTGGAACACTTCTGGCAGTCTCGCCTGAATTACATTACAAAATAGCAGCAGTGCAGACTTTGAAAACTGTAACTAAGATAAACATTTTTCACAAAGGGAGAAAGAATACATTTGATGATAATGTCAGTTCATTGACTTTTAATGACCTTCGACATTGATTGAAAATCTTGTTTAATCATATCATTTGTGATATCAAGTAAGTTACAATCTCATACTAGTTTCATTTAATTTAATTAGTCATTTTTGAAAGATGAACAAAATATCAATCATTCTGTAATTACCTGTAACTTTGACCTGGTAACCTGAAATTATACTCGTCTAATTTCCAATACCTATTAATCATAATTTCAAGTTTAACCTAATACATATTAATAATTTCAACTTTATCTTAGTAATTTAATTTTTTTCAAGTTGATATCAATTTATTAACCCCAAAATGATCTTTGACCATTACTAAGTAACCTGAAATTGATTCATCCAGCAACCATTGTAAGATTTATGCACTAAAGGATTTATACTTTCTACATTATCTTGTAAAATCATAACCATGGTTAAGCTTTTGATGTTGATACCTCAACATGGTCAAAGTTCATGGAACCCAAATGACCTTTGACCTCAATCATGTAACCTAAAACACACCTGAAACTCACCCATGATTATAAATGACACTACCTTTATGTCCAATTCTCATGAAATAGATTCATATGCTTTTAAAGGTATGATGACATTTAAAAAACTTAACCTTGGTTAAGTATTTTTACAAGGTTTACAATGCTGCAGCGACTATCTCTTGTTTCTGCTAAGCAGGCGAGACAAAAATTTCATGTAAATGATTTAAAACAAACTTTGTGATTACTTTGAAATTTTGAATGAACTAAGCTACAAATATTAGAATATCATATTCTGTCTTTATATTTCAGGGATCACTTCACTCACCATAAGCTTTTTGTAACCTTTTCCACTATTATGAAAGCATTATCTCAATTACATCACATTTTAAATATCAATAGAATTACATGGATTTTTTTAGTGAAAGCAAGGAAAATTGTTAGTATCAATAAACACAAAACATTACAATTTTTAAGTATAACCCTTAGACTATATTTTCCCGATTCCATAATACGACTGCACACACATGATAAAAAAATATGACCTGATATTATTGTCCTTCAATAAAAAAAGCTGGTTAAATTGTAATTTTAAAAGCTTTTTTATGTTTCAATGTATTATTATTTCAGACATATATATTTTTTTCCATTTCGAAATCGTTATGATAACTTCTAAAACAAAAATAACAACCTCAATATAAACTAATAACTAATAAATGACATATAACCCTCTCTTGCTATTTGGGAGAAAATTGAAATTATAAATATATATATATATATATAATAAAAATAAAAATTGGAAACATATTTTCATAATTGTATAATTGTTATTGTAATTATAAATGAATAAAATGGATTTATATTTAATTTCAATGTTGAAATGTTGTTATATTTGCTAAAATGTCTATTTCAATTTTGCATCGAAACATTTGTTTCCATCCATACTGAAACGTCAGTATCGATAATGATAATTCATATATTAATAATTTAACCTCCATGAATATCTTTTAAAATGCAGAAAAAAGGTGAAACAATTCCACAGTGTCTTGAATTATACAAATATATTTGAAATTTATTTAAGTGTAAAAATTTTTTTTTTACAACATTGTGTAAAACAAGATTTAAAAGATTAAGAATTATTTCAATATTTGAAATGTATGATAAATATTTAAAGTGCTTTTTTGCCTTTTTTTAGAAATCATAATCTCTTTAGCCTTCTGATTGAAATTATAATATATCCAGCAATGAATAAAAAAAACATTCACAAAGCCAGCACAAAATTTGTTAAAATTTCAAGTGATAAATTTGATTTGCACTTGCTAAAGTAATCTAATGCAAATGAATTGAGGCATAAATTTGGAGTATGTGTAGTATGTGAACATAAAAGCTGAGCAAACTAATCTGAGACTTACTAATAACTGTGAAATGGCAGCCAAATCTAAACTTTAAGGAGACATAACAAGTCTCCTGATTGATTCTAGAAGCATTATGCTGTCATTGTCTTATGTTTTGGTTGCCATGGTACCCACCTTTTTCTTTGGGTTAAGCAGCTCCTTGTACTGTTCCGACCTGAGAAAACGGGGGTAACTATCGCTGCGCATTAGCGTGTATATATGTTCCTGGGCGGCATCAAAGGTGTAGCGGTTTGGGTTCTTCATATTTTTGCGAGTCGTGTCCAGGATTTTAGAATCCACGTTGATAGGACTGTGTGAACTGTCCGACAAGAATTCACTGTTCATAAAAATAGAGGATTCAAATTACAATAAAAAAAAACACATTAATTTTAAAGAGGGAATATATTTTGAATGCATGTGGGAAGTAGATAAATAATTAAGCTTTAATCTTATTGAAAAACTGATATACATTTCTTTAAAAAATTTAAGTATGATCACCACATCAAATCATTGCTTGTGCCCCCCCCCCAAAAAAAAGAAAAATCCTAAAGGCCTAAAATTACTCAAAACCATATTGTTGTTAAAGAAATTCATTTTCAATATGTGCTATGAAGTGATTAAATGAATACAATTCCCAATTATTTTAACAATTTAAGAGTTTTGGTTGACAGCTGTATTTCTTTGAAAATTACTAATCTTGAAATGTAGCTGTACTATGTTGAATAATTTACCTGTATATTTGCTGCACTTTTGCTGGTACTTGACTGAAAGTCATCTTTTTGAGGTCTTGACATGCAATCCAAAACCTGTATAAATGAGATAGAGTTAATATTCTTTCATATTACTTTAAAAGGGGAACTAAACAATAAAAAACACAAACTGAGCAAGTCGATGATGTATCTAGGGGGCATATGCCCCAGACACTATCTTCAGAGGACACTAAAGGGATAAACAGAAAAGGTACCCTGACACCCTGATATGCAAAAAAAGATGGAAGGAACACACTTTCAGCATTAGTCCCAGTCAATATTTCCATCCAGGTATGTCTATTAATAGGCCAATAATAGATACAGTCTGAGAGAGCAAGAGAAGCAACTCTTCTGAGGCAATACATATAAATATGCTCCGATCCCGGGGGGGGGGGGGGGGGGGGCCACTTCTATTGACGAGTGGATACCATGAGCGACCATGGGGTCTCGAAAAGCATCCAACACGTATTTTCCATATTCTGAAAATGCACCCCTTCACAAGTATTGCCGTGTGAAACCCTACCCAAGTATTGGAAACAAAACGATACTCTTGGCAAGTATTCCCTGAATTGAACCCCTAAACAAGTACAGCGATATTTCAATTGTTATGCCACGGACGACGTCGGTCGTTGGTTTTACCTACATCATTGGGTTTAGTACAGCCCCACCTCACAACACCTCGTGCAAATTGTACTCTAAACACATGTAGTGGTGACTCTTGGGGCAAAAAGTACATCCTTTATAAAACATTTTAGTCTTAATTTTTTATACCCTCGCAAGTTTGACCCTAAACACGTAGCTTTCCTATAAAAAATAGATACCCTTTTTTCATTATTTTAGTGTTTTTGACACCCTTATTACGTTACGTACGTAACATGCCCTATCTTGAAAAAGACATCCTTTTTACATGTTTTTTGGGTCGCGCATGGTATCCACTCGTTAATGTAAGTGGCCTCTCCCGGGGCTTCGATGTATCTATGAGTCAACACCTTATTCAAGTATCTTGTTAAATAACTGTTTAACTGGAGAAATGATACCAGTCTTTTTTAATGAAGTGTCCCTGTAGTGTATGTGGTGGCAGTGGTGGGATAGTTCTACGCCATAAAAATAAAATGACTAATAATGGACAGAAATGAATTTAAAGTTTGAAATTTGTTTTGGAGAGACAATAATCTGTGTTTGAATTTAACTTTTGATACCATGATATTACAATATCTAACAAATCAAGTCTCTCTAAAATTGAAATTTTGTGACACTATAGACATTCAACAATCTGGTCCAAATTAAAAAAGTAGAATTTTTCATAGACTGGCGGTTCATGGGACACTTCATGAAAACATTGGCAAAAAATGCAGTAACATTTATGTGATTGAGAGCTTATTTTAGAGAAACAAACATACTGTCACTTGATAAATTCACTTCATGTGTACTTGAAGAATTTGGTGACTGTTAAAGCTAAAAACACAGACCCCCTTTTCTTTTCAAAAGATTTAAGAGACATATGTAAAATCAATTGACTTTGTATATATATATATATATATATATATATATAGCAAAATACATGGTGAATAAAACAACCGTAGAGAGAAAAGTTAGATCAAATTTTTGCCCATATGGCTTCATCGGGAATATATATATATTTACATCGGATATACATGTATAATCCCTCATTAAATGAAATATTTACACATACCATCATGAGACAGGGCCTATACATGAATATCAAGTCATGTATCAACAACTTGAACAAAGGCCTTCTCAGCTTTATGGGATATGGCATCACCTAGACCCTTCAAATTGATTGTAATGGGAATAAGGAATATGCTGGCAAAGCCCCCAATAGGTACATATTCAGTGAGCATTCAATGAAATGGGGGATTCATTATCCGGATTCTCCATCAAAATATTACAACAATTATTATAATCATATATTTGGAAATCTTGCCAACTCTGGGTTAATTATTTTGCTGATGAATTACCTCAAATTTTCTTCACTGAACTCCTTAGCCAGGAACTTTGATAGCTGATCTCTTCCTAGGGAATCCTTCAAGAGATCATCGAAGGAGAAACCCCATTTTTTTACCCTGTACACTGGTACTTCCTTCAAACTCCTGAAATAAAGAAAATGAAATGTGATCAGATAGTGATTTCAAACGTTTCTAGTTTATCTCTATTTGTAAGAACTCCTTAAAGTAGTAGTTGATATTGTAGTGGAGAAAAGCAAAATAATACAATAGGTATTGGTGGAACTAAACTAAGCATCATTATTTTATAGTAACATATGATGCCAAACTGATACAAATATTTTATACAAATTTATTACAGTAATTCTGAATGAGGTACCTGTTATGTTCTTCCATACAGGAGAAAAATATTGATTAAAATTATTAGAGTAAAATATAGTTTGACAACATATAAACACAAATAAAAAAAATTACAAACCTTTCCATTCTGTCTGATGAAAACACCATCACAAATGTAAATATTATTGCATCCACCAATTAACTTTCCTTATAATTCCCATCAGAACTTAAGGTCTGTACTGCAATATTGTATGAATAATAAGTGATCTTAGATGTTGATAAGCTTACTGCTTAGTAAGCATAGAGTTGGTCTCCTACATTCACTTTTTTTTTCAATATGCTTTCACAACCTTGATGAAATAAAGAAAAATAATAATGCATCCTGGATTCCTGGTCACGTTCAGAGTTTACAGTGATATCGTTATCCTTCTGTTTCAAATGGTAGTAATCATGTCTCTGAATCTCAAGTTCATATCAAATCCGACAATTCATAGCTTCAAAAGGGAAAAATGAGCCTCTCTACACATCCATTCAAAACAAAAACACAACCGTGGACAAAACACCTTACTGATGATGAGTAATGATTATAAAGCAGAGTTTTAGGAATTTGAACAACCAAAGTTTAATCTTTCCACAATAGTAGGATTTTTCAAATGAGCTGACAAGCTAACATCCTCAATGATCCATGCAAAGGAGCAAGAGTTGATTGACTGTAGATTAATCTTATTCAGAATGAATTGGAGTAGCACCTGATCGTTATCCTACTTTTGCCAATATCTGATTATCATTGACATAGGAACACAGCTTCAAAATGGGAACATATCCAACAAGTCTAGAAGATGGTATGAATGGGTTGAAATCAAGTGTACAGGGAATGGACATTGATGACCCCTTCAGAGGCCATTCTGGCTACAGCTTCACGTAACATATCATCACCACTAATTTTAGGTGACACATCATTTCCTTTTTACTCATCACATAATCAACCAATTGTCTGGCCCAAAAGGGCAATGAAGGAGGGCTATACACTTGGTCTAAGCACCTGTATTGTTAACAGATGTAACCAAATAATATGATCAAGCAAATTAAGGGAGGCTCATTTCAATAACTTAATTATTCAGCGCCTCTTTTTTCCCACTTTTGTTGATTAATCTGATCTTCTTTGATATTCAATTCCAAATGGTAGCCATATTGAAACGTATTCTATTAAAAGCATAGTGTCTTACTTAATCACACCAGCCTCTTAATAACATATATATTACCATTACCATACATACCACTAGATTACAATAATGGTCAACAATTTCTTGAAGTATTATCAAAATAAAAAAACATAGCTTCCCCTTATTTTCTTGCACGATAAGACATGACAGGGCCTTTAAGGTGCTCACTCACCCTGACATGGTAAGAACTAAAACTTCTTCTGTTCATTCAATTTTGCAGTAAAACCAAATGGATTAATTTTAAAGTCTGGAAAGAATGACAAACTTATGAATGGAGCTTATGAACTGTAGATATGTTAAATTAAACTTATGATGAACTGTAGATATGTTAAAATTAAACTTATGATGAACTGTAGATATGTTAAAATTAAACTTATGATGAACTGTAGATATGTTAAAATTAAACTTATGATGAACTGTAGATATGTTCATTTTTTTTGGAGATGTGTCAGAAGTGAAATGGTAGATGATTGAAATAAACAGTTGTAAAATGTATACTCCTAAAATAGGATTTATGTAAATCCTGGATCACATAGTCCCCTATATTTCCATTTGACTGTTTGAAAAGCTACTTTTTTTCATTGAATATGCACTAACTTACATGTATGCATGGAATTTTTTATTGAGCCATCTAAAGCTCAGCTGACCAAGTCAAATGGAGATGACAGGACATGGTGATAATTGAAGGATTGATGATAACGAGGACTCAATTTGTACCTGATGTCCTGATCCTAAATATCATACTGTAGTCTGGCTGGTGAAACTCTTTATGTGGTATTCTAAGTTCATAACTTGTTGCATTGATTGAGGTACAGATGACTGCAAATTCTACATTCAATTTATGTCCATTTTTTGTTTAGAAAATTTAGATACATTGATCAAATTTATATGTTTATATATGTCACAGGTTTTTTTTGCCAGAACAACAGGTTTTCATGTATATTCCACAAAGACAAGAAGAGGGACATCATCATATCATCCTACTGCATAAGTTATTTTACCCTTTTAAAAGTATTTCCTCATGCCGCCATATGAATTATACCCCTAAGCATATTTTTTAATTTAAACTCCAGATTTTTGCAATGGTTTTCCTTTTTACATAATTTTCTGGCACCAAAGGTATAATATAGTTGAGTAACACTGTCTATTTTAACTGCATTTTTATGAACAAATATCCTTATTGACATACAGTAAAATAAAAACCTCCTGTTTTATTTCCTGAATACTTTTGGTATATATGTATATACACTCACATAGTTGAGGCAGCTTCCCACAATGCTGTGTCGTCTGATATCCAAGGATTTGGACCCAGCTCTGCCGCTGAGAGAAACGAGTCGTAATCTCGATACTGCTGACAGTATGCTATTAATCTGTAAATATATGAAAAATATTGTAGGAAAAATGAATTAAATGACATTAATTCCATAAAACATTAGCCAACTATTACAAATTCAATGAAGGCACGTAAAGACCATAACTTGTACATGTATGTCATCTCTCATCCCCCATACACACACCCGGGGGGGGGGGGGGCACTCAGTATATAATGCATAGTGGGTTATGTGCCGCGGAGGGGACCCCCATTTTTGCACTCAAATTTCCGTTCCAAGGCATAGCATTTTTGTCTCATTGAGAAAAAGAACAAAGAAAGCCGCTCCAAAGCATAGCATTTTTTGCTTTTTTAATAGCGAGAATAAAAGAAGAAAGAAATCCGCTCCAAAGCTTCGCATATTTTCTGTTACGCCGTTCCGGTCGCAATTTTGGTGAAAAGCGGCCACAGAGCGCTGTCCGACCATCGCCTCTGCGCTAGTGTGCGTGCCGCCGGGCTAGCTGCATGCACGTTCCATAGGGATACATACGCACTCAAACGCAGGCGACCCGTTCCAAGGACCCCGTTTTTTGTCTTGCCCGCGGCACACACCTACTACTTTTTTGGTCGAGTGCCCCCCCCCCCCCCCCCCCCGGGACACACACACACACAATCAATAAATACCACATAAAAACTAAACAGATCATCCAATCATAATTATGAAATGTCCTGGCTTGAGTGGTAAACAGAGACATTGGATCAATATTGTGAAAAATATTTAAGTCCAGACTGACTATCTTTGTTTTACTTACATCCATGTATCTGAATTACTTACCTCTTGTTGATCTCATACCAAATTCAAACATGATTTCATTTTTATACAAATATATCACATATGCACAATGAAGGCTCTTACTACATCTGTTACAGTAAGGGTATACCGGTAATGGATATATCACTCAACTCTACATTGTGTAGTTTGCACTATATGCAATATATCCTGTAAACAAATTTCACGGCATACTGGTAACAGTTAGACGTTGGTAAAACCAATGTTGCTGGTAGGCCTGTTCTGTTCATACTATAAACAATCACAAGCGCAAATTAAGATATTAGTAGGTTAGTACATACCATAGCTACTGAAGAACTCAATACAATTAAGTCAAAAAAGTTACAAGAAACTGAAACCAATTCCTCATATACAGTGTACATGTAAACAAAGGTTTTAATTCAATAGAAGCTAGGGCATCAAAGTATAAGCATGATTAGGTTGTGATATTGTTACATCAACAAATCATGAACAATTGGTTACTTAAAGGACAAGTCCACCCCAACAAAAAGTTGATTTGAAAAAAAGGAGAAAAATTCAACAAGCAAAACGCTGAAAGTTTCATCAAAATCGGGTGTAAAATAAGAAAGTTATGACATTTTAAAGTTTTGCTTAATTTCACAAAACAGTTATATGCACATCCTGGTCGGTGTGCAAATTGGCAGACTGATGACGTCACCCACTCACTATTTCTTTTGTATTTTATTATCTGAAATATGAAATATTATAATTTTCTCCTCCTTGTCAAGTGAATCAAAGTTTATTTTCTCCCTGAACATGTGTAATTACCATTATTTCAACAGTTTATGGTTAAGTTAAGTTGGTCCTTATTTTCAAATCTGTAAAATTTGAGATATTGTATTATTCAAACAATAAAAAACAAAAGAAATAGTGAGTGATGGACATCATCGACTCTCTCATTTGCATATCGCTGAGTTGTGCATTGAACTGTTTTGTGAAAATAAGCGAAACTTAAAAATGTCATAACTTTCTTATTTTACATCCGATTTCGATGAAATTTGCAGCGTTATGTTTGTTTGATTTTTCTCTATCGAGTCAAATCAACAATTTTCTGGGGTGGACTTGACCTTTAAGTTACCCTTCAAATGTTCATTATAAATTTTATCATTGAATTAAATTCATTTGACTTCCTTTTTTGTCTTACTTTTTATCTCTTTATTCTATGTGATCAGAACTATTGGTGCTTGACAGATGATCATCAAATGTGATTGTGTACACTTAAGCCCATTTTACACAGCATCTCTTAAACCAGTACTTTCATTATGGGACTTTCACTAAAAATGCCCCGTTGTTTAAAGATTACATTAACGTAATAGTCTAAATGCTTTGGACTGGGAAATCATGGCTGTTAACATTTGCATTTTTGAAGTGCATGTCGAAAAGATTCAGTTTGTCCATTTTGTAATGATAATTTCCCACTTTGCAGATTCAAATACTTAGTCACTTACTTTTAATCTTCAAAGTATCATGTAAAGATGTGAATTAACATTTATTTCATGTAGGTAATTTAGCAATGCTCTCTTGAACATGATCAGTATTTCTTATTCCATGTATCGAGTTAAATATCTTGTTGTTCTTGGTCTTTGAAACATACTTTGGCTCACATCATAATTTTGTAATTCCTAGGAAGCTATGAATGATATTATATTTGTGAATCACTCAAATATATCTATTAGTCATGAAAGAATGGCCCCCACCGCTTCTCTCTCTCTATTTTTTAAATTGATGTTTAGTATGTTCTATTAAATCAGTAATTAAAATGCACTACTTTGTAAAGACTTAATTATTCTCATTTTCCTATTTTAGTTGCTATCTCTCTCTCTCTCAATTTTCTTTTTTCTTTCCATCAAGTTTATGAAGAAAATTTAAGTCGAGCAGTCAACTGTCCAAAAGTGTTCGAATTTTCCCCATGCACTTCCAAGATGAAAGGCCACAGAAAATACTAAATTGAATTTGTAAAAATAGATATACATACATTTGCAAAAATAATAACAGTTACAGGAAACAAGCAAACCAAAACAGGAAAAGAAAAAATGGGAAAAGCACAAAATCATTTCATGGTCACTTTGCAAACAAGACCGGATAACCCCCCCCCCAAAAAAAAAAGAATAATTTAAGCAAATTGCATATTCCATTGAAAAAAATCTCCATCACTTTCCCAAATATTTTGGTCAGTGAATAATCCTTTCTACAAATATATTTCTACTGTCCCAAGTTTTTATTGTATTTTCAGCAGTCACTGCTATATTTCAGTTTCTAGGAAAGACCATTAGAATATGTACTCAATCACATTTATTTCTCTATCTAAAGTATCCAGCATCTGCAAAATAAAAGGCCTAATTCAGATATAAATTACATCTTTTTTAATATAAAACAAGAGTATGAGTTAGAACATTCCCTTTTATTTAAGTAAAAATATTGTTCTTACCATATTTCAGTCAGCAATACAAGATGATATTATAATCTTTGACATCAAATCACATATACTGTACATCATATAATATGAGAAGTAATTCAGCAACACATGTAGATATCCTTGTTTGAATTGCGATCAAACTATGCATGCTATCAGAGAAAATAGTGAAGTATAAGCACAATTTGACTCTGTGGACACTGCACTAGTCGTGCTGTTGATCTGTTTTATCGATTGAGATGAGTAGTTTACCAACCATAGCCTAACTCCAAGTCAAGGTTGATCTTTAATCCATTAAGGAACACCCCTCGCAATGACCTCGGTAATAATTCTTGCCACATCAGATCATGATCTTCAACTTATTTGATTCACTTGAATTCCGTGTGAGTATTTTCCTCCGATAGCACACACATGCAAATGGCAATTTCTGATTCTGAAAGATCACATCACACCCTGGGCATCACACATGGTCTTTGTAAACATCCATCCTTATACAAGATGAAATGAAGAAAGAAGCTCCTCCAACCATTGTAGCTCCACTCAGAGAAGTATATACATGTATGTATTTCTGTAATACTTGTGAAACTATCAAGTGATCCAATGCCAAGTCAGATAGGAGAGTAATAGAAACTGTGTGAATAGAAACTAAATCCAAACAAAGAATAAACCACAGGAAGTTTGATGGGACCAGTATATTACAATGTACGCATGGCTTAGATTACCAACCAGGGATAGACAGAGGGAGGGAGAGAGGGAGGGAATTATTTGGAACTATTTCCTGTTTCCTCTTATACCATTCTACCTCCAGTCTGCCGACCATGGAAATATAGTACACGTGTCTGTGTGTGCATTGTGTGTGTCTATAAATTCAATCATCTGGACGAGTATGACTAATACTTTTGGTCACCTAGAAACACACCACACTATTCTCACGAAGGCTTATTACTATTGTGTTATTGTTAATACATACAGCACTTTTGAAGAAAGCGGATTTCCATCTTTTTGTGAATGTAATCTGGAGAATGACTAGATTACCTATTAAGTGCTTTATAGTCAACTTTTGAATATTCTTGTGAAAGGGCATTGAACCATGATCAAGAGGGTTTTACCATTGTGATCTCTGTTTAATTGCTAGTCATTTTTAGTATTTCCATTATATTCAATGTATTTTCGTTATGAAAGAAAAAACATTTGAACTGTACACTTCCTCAAATATATTCTCTGGTTTCTATTATTTGTCATTTTCATGAGTAATTTTCAAAAAGTTATGGACGACTGGTTTTATAAAAACATTTCATGCGGTTTCAGAATGTAAAGTACCCCACTGTTTATTTTAATTACCCTATGAGTAGTCTATTTCTATGTAACAGCTCCTCAAATGTTTATTTTACCCTTTTATATCAGAGTTCTATCTCAACTAGAGTATAACTGTAAGTACGTTCACCCAACTGAAATAATATTTATACCAAATGAAGGAGGTTTAATGTAACAATACTGATTTATAATGCACATAGCAGGAAATGTATATGACAGGTAAAGAGACTTAAGTAGCTATATCCAATATAAATTTATAATCATGTGGTGTAACTGCCTATGGTTCTTACAACATTAATCAAGTAATGTTAACATAAAAATTATCTGTAGTATCACTAATACATATGTTATTGAGTGCTCTCAAACTTAACTGTAGATTGTCTGAGTTTCGACTTTGAAATACTTCATCCCTAATTATTAAGAGCTATACCTCTAGCTTTTTACTATAACAAAATAATGACAATCACATGTGTTTGATTTTCCCTTTACTCAAGTAACCAATGAAGTTGACCATTATAATTTTGAACCAAGTTATGATTATCATCATCTACATACACAATTCTATCTCATTTTCCACAGAAAATAAAGTTGTAACTAATATAAATGCTTTTAAACTGTTTACATGCAATGCAATATTTCCAGCACAGCTGTTAATATAATTCTTTATATAAGGATAATTTTTACCTTCTTTTGAAATCAAGAAATCATTCTTATATTGCTTTATTACATTTGGAAGTGAGAATGTGAATGGACAGTATGTGAGTGTAAAATTTGACATATTTAGGGGAGGGGGGGGGGTGTCATAATCCATTTCATAATTTATTTCTGCTAATTTCTTAATCTTATTCTTACTTTCAGCTCCTCTGAATTAAACTTTTTTCTTCTTTTTCATCATTTTTCATTTCATCTTAATCTTGTCACATTTAATTCTCCCCCAGTATAATATTAATTTTTCTGTCTGTAATCTATATTTGCTTACAGCATTATTTTAAAATATACTGTAGTTGTCTCTTTCCCTTTCTCCTTTTTCCCCCTTCTCAATCATATAGTATTGTTTTCTAACATTCTTATTCCATCATCATGTTCCCATAAAATTGTAAGAAATGATCCAAATAGGCTTATATTGTTCTACACACTTTTTATATTCATGTCCATTCATTTTCTTATTGTTATAGTTTCTTTGGCCGTTATTTTTTTCTTTTCATCTTTTTCTCGACATCTTATTTCCAATGTGATTAAGTGCCATGTTCCGTATTCCTTTCTTTTCTTTTCTTTCCATTTGTATAGATTCTGTATTATTTTCATCACATAAATATTCAATTTCAATGACAAGTTTTTGTTATATCATGTCACATATTTTTTAGGGCAATAAAAAATCTTCACAGATTTTTTAATCCTTTCACTTTGTATGATACTGATTTTTTTTTTTTTTGGGGGGGGGGTTTAAAAAATCTTTTTATCTCCTTGATATATTTCCTTGAGTCAGACTTATGTCGAGTTTTTTTTTTTTCTTGCAATTCTTTTACATTTAAGTTGTCTACAAGAGGAAAGACAGCGGAAATGAAACGAGAATTGCTTTTTTAATAAAGTATTTATAAGTCATCATGTGATACTTAAATGTGGAAACATTCCACTGCAGGATGGTATAAAATTGATAATCATCAATTGATTTCTTTACAAAAAGAAAAAAAACATAGATAAAGTGAAACCAGTGTCATAGACCTTTATTCTAAGCCATACAATCATACTGCCCTCTGGTTGATTTGTTTATACATTCATCAACCCAAAGGTCCAGTTACAAGATGATCTAATCTCGATATGCTGGTATTTTGAAGATCATGTGATAGCAATTGAAAATATAAGTAGGTGGCAAAATATATGTAGATGCACCACAAGCAAATACAGCACTTGGTATCGATTTACCAAGTGATTTAGAAAAAAAAAATTCTAAAAAAAAAAACCCACCAATTTATTTAAAAATTGCATCACATATGTCGCAATGAAGATTATTGCAATTCATGTATGATTATGACTTTATTAACAGATAGGTTCATTCATGGCAGCCATGCCTTACTTTGACATAAATCAAATTTTTACATCACTTCAAAGAATACCTTGATTATCCAAGTATAAACATACATCATGTTAAATTTGCCATGAAATTATATAGGATAATTATTCTTTAGGGATATTATTTCTCAAGTATTTATTTCATGTTTTCTTTCATTGGCGATTTTTTATGAGTAAATTTTTTTCTGACTCATTCATAAAAGTTTAACAGAATGATACAGTTTTTAAGTTTTGATTTTGTGATGTCACATGCAAGCAGCTACCACTTATGTTATGTAAATCCAATATAAATCCAATATATGCCCATTTTGTAATGGTTCATGATAGCTAAAATTTCACCTAGAAATTGTAAAAGAGTTTTACAGAGGTAAACTCATTTATATATACTTTTAGAAAGCATCTTAATGAACTACAACACATGCAGTACCTTCCACACATTATGCTAATTCTACATTGTTTCATAGATTATTCTCAGGGGGTTCTTAGTATAAATGTATGATACGTATGTGCCGTGGTTGAGACACCCATTTTTAGCCTAAATTTACGTTCCAGAGCATCACCAATTTAGAATGCCATAGAAATTCATATTTTTCACCTTTCCAGAGACCCTCAAATTTGTGGTTTCTTGCCAGTACGCGCCCATCATGAACTACTCAGCCGGTCGGGGAGGTGAGCTTGAACAGTGCGCAGTCATATGAGTTCTGGGACCCCCATTTTTTATGTGGTCAGTTCCAAAGCAATCGTTGATTCAAGAGCCATTCCGGAGACCCCCATTTTTAAGACCAAGATTTAGTTCCAGAGCCCCCTATTTTCGACTTTGGTGTGGCACATAGGTTTTAATGTTATAATTCAAGTAGCCCCCCCCCCCCTCCCCCAGACTATTACTTTTCATCCAAAGATATATAAATATGAGTGTATTCAGTATGAATTTTAAGCACAGAATTATTCCAAATTTATTGTAAAAAGCCCATTTACAAATAAGGCTTAATTTGCAAAAAATTAATGAACACACATACTGTCAGTTGTGTTAGCAATAACAGTGGTTCTATGATTAATCATGTACTTTATGACTAAACAACCACAAAGATTTTGGCATATAGAAACATAGTGATATGAATGATACTGTGTATAGAAGCTAAATCGATATACTTTTTATAGAGTATGAAGAGGAAAGTAGTATACTTACAGTTCTGCGACCTTAGATGTCTTGTACTGCCTCTTTTCTAATCTTGCTTTCAACATCTCCACCTAAAGTCAACAATATTTCAAGACTAGTATTAGAATAGATTTCAATGTCTTCATTTCAATGATTCTAATGTGTAGATTTCATGGGTGTTTGTTTATTGTAATGTAATGTTGTCACATGAGATATAAGAATTCATGGGTGTTTTTCACATCAAATATTGATTTTTTTTGGGTTAAAGTTCAGATAATTTGGTATGTAAGTGAAATAGGATGTATATTTATGAGTAATATCATAAAAAGTAATATCACTAGTAAAATTTAGTTAATGATTATGGATGCATTACTACTATTTCACTACTTAAGTGGTATGTAGAAGTAGCAGAAGAAATAATATTTTAGAATGTCTAGTATTCCATTTTTAGCGATTATCATTACCAATATTTTTTTCCAACACGTATATTGCAGGTGGATGGGTTAGCAAATTGTTAAAAAAACTGTTTAATTCCATTTCCATCTTTTAGGAATTTTTCACACTGGAATTTACTCATGTGTTTTTACTTATATCTAGACCAAAGTTATAATCTGAAAAAAAAAATTATTACTTTTAATATAGTTTGAATAAGAAAACTCAAAGAGAGTTCTGTGTAAAGTATTAAGAGGATTTCTGATAAGTGATAATCTGAATATAATTAAATGAACACAAATCTAAATCAGAGCAGTAAATTGGTGTGGAAGTAGCCAAATATGACACTAATGTTATAACTAACTACAAAGCTGATTAATTTTGTACATGCTTTCTACATACTATTGTATAAACTGTATACACAACACACACAAATTAGATGAAATATTTTTTTTTTATATTAAGTGTGATACAGAAGGAAAATGTCAAAGGGCTAATGCATTTGAATGGGGGTTATGACTGTTTGATGTAAATTTTGAAAGGAAATATTGCATTGTCTAAAAAGTACTCATTTCAATTTCCTCTCTAGGGGAAATACATATGGATGAAACAATGTATACAATGAATCAGACGAAAAAGCATGAGATTCACTACAAAATTTATTGAGATGAAATTAGAGCCATATAGCAACAACAACAAAAAAACTAATGAGACTGCCAATTCCTTGTATGTTCAATATATCATCAGTGATTTAATGAACCAGCACAAACCTAATTTTTTGTCAACTTTATGAAAATGAGACTTGCATATTTAGAAACCCTGCCATAAACACATAGGAGAAAATTGAAATTTCACAGGAACTGGTATATCCCCCCTCATTTGATTTTACGAAGCATCCTTAACCATTGTTTCTGTACTATACCAGTCTCTGAAATTGTGTGCAGAGGTAATAAACCTGAACTAGATGTTGAGCATACGCATTGAGTGAATTTTGCGAACTAGCATAAGTGATGGTTAATGTAGCTAAAGATGATGACCATGATACATGTAATTTAACAAAGTGATTTTACGAAGTGCCAAAAAACCCTGATTTTCATCAAAAATTTTATGAAAAAATGCTTACCTTTGCTTTATTTCAAATATTGAATATAAAATAGATTCTAATTTTGAACAAAATATTGCAAATTAAAAAAAGGATAGAATTTATGCTTTAAATTGGTAAAAATAATTGCTCTGGTTTTCTTTCAAGGCACAAAGTTACTTCAGAAAAACATCAAAACTTTGAACGCGATTATCTCAAAATGATGTTTTTTAGACCAGCTGAGGTTTAGGCTGGTTCGTTTAATTGATAACGATATATTGGTAATCCCATATTAGAGTATGAGATACCATTATATCTTAATTCAATTATCATTCTATTTGTTCTATTTGTTTATATTTATTGTTCATTCATTATCATCAACAATCTCTTATTTTTTGGGGGGATGGATCAGAAGAAGAAACTTGAAATTCTTTAGTTGATCATAAGTCTACTTTTTAAGCAGTCTAGTTTTTACATGGTTTAATGAAGCACAATTTTTCTTCACATTGGCACCGATATTTTTTAAAACTAAAATTTAAAAAAAAATTAACACATTCTACAATGTTCACATCACTTTCCCAATTCAAATTAATTCTCTTTTAACTTTGGATGAAACTATTTTCTGTTCAGAGCTTATATAGAGTGAACAAAACTCACGATTCCGAATAATTTTTCTATAATTTTGTTTAATAAATTCCTAAAGTAGCTCTTTTGCTCTCTCCATAATCAGCCACCAATGTTTCAATCTATATACATTAGTACTTTTGCTTATGCAATTATATTATGTAACAATTTCCTTGAAAGGAAATACTACAAGTCATATAGATATAAAATTATCAAAGGAAAATATATGTTCATTGTTAGCATGAACATGTACATAGATGTTACATATATGTTACAGCACAGTTTTGCTTGGAAGTTCAATATTTTTTTCTGTGAAACTTCATCTGCAGAACAAAATCACGTTTTTCAATTATTTTCCACAATAAAGTAACTACTCTACTTATGAATACAGAAATGAGAGTCAAGACACAATAGTTTAATAACAATAGTATGTTATTGACTGAGTTAACAAGAGCAAATGAAAATGAGTATGTTGAAGGGAAACTGTAGTTATTACTGACACAGAATAAGAAGGGACTACATAGTGCATGGAGTTGTCGTATTTGACATACTGAATTTACCAAAATTATAAATACAGGTGCCTTGAAATCATATGTTAGGGTCTATTTGGTAGTCAAAATCTTGAACCACAACACAAATTTAATTACAATTTAACACAATTCTGGTGTAAACTAAAAGGAAAGTTAATTTTTCCACTTGTAAGTTCCTACATACAATCATACTTTATTACGAGTATCATTAAAAAGTGTTAGTATATTATGAGATTTAACTTCAGAACTATCTACAAATCACTATCTTATGAGTGTAATCATTTCATTACAGAGCACATCAAAATCACTGGAAATTACATGCTTTGTTGATTCATGAAATTGAATCTTATTTGTGAGCAGAATGGAAGTAGGCACAAACATTTTCAGGAAACATCCAATCGCTGAGAGTAGATAGGACCAAGGCAAAATCTAAAATTTTGAATGATCAGTGCATTTAAGCAATCAATCCTGCCAAGTACCCATTCACATCACCTGGAATGAATGCCATACAATGCTGACAGTTTTCTTTCCAAAAGAAATATTAATGCCATGACTGGTACTCAAACCCACAACCTGCTGTATGAAAGAGTACAAACCACTGACCATAATGCATATGCTAGTTATTGGATTTTTCGTGAAAATGTCTGTTGCTGAAATAAAGTGATATGGATATGGAATTCATGTAAAGTGGAGCATTTCCAATGGTAAACATGCATTTTACTACCTTGAGGTGCCTGCATGCCACCCTTGATGAATCAATTATACATACCTTACGAGTGAGGAAGAGAATTGGTGAACAACATGCAAAGTGCAGATGATGATGATGAGAAGACTCCTGTTGGAGACCAATGGAAGGATGGAATAGTTGATGAACAGAACAAGAGAGGTCAGACAACAATGGGTGAGAGATAGATAGAGATTAGGGAGGAGAGAGGTAGAGACAGACAGAGCAGCATACTAAAAGAAAAGGGGATGACCAAAATGACAACAGTAAGAACAGATAAATGACAATGGAGTGAAGCATCGAAGGCCACAGAAATAAAGAAGAAAATCAAGATTCACAGAATGAGTAATGGACAGTTTAGTTTAATAAAGAAAAATAGGAAAGTGTGGAGACACATACATAAATATATTTAAAATGTATGACAAAATAAAAGGACAAAATAGAAATCAAATGAAAATAGAGGAACATAGAGAGACACAATATGTGTTATATACAATGAAAGGGAGTGAATGACTCGACATGTAACACAAAACCACAAGAAAACATATCCAGACAAACAAATGAATGAAAACATGGATTATTTCAAGTATTTGAATGATAATCAGATTAAAAGTAATGAAAGATTCAATGAAGTATTATGAAGGAGATAAATGAGGGTAATTGAGATAAATAACAGATAAACATTGACACATGATGAAGTAGAGTGAGTTAGTGGAAGGGAGTTAAGGCAATGAAGAATGTGAAAGAATACAATGAGGATTTACACCAACATGGACATACAGTTGAGAAAATAGAAGAAAGGGTGAAACAGAGAGAAAAACGAAGATCAATGCACCAGAAATTAAGTAAACCGTTGATTCAAACCAAGTGTTTAGGGAGTTCTAATCTTTATATATAATGAAATACATAAATGATTGAATAAGATCATTGTAATCTGTATGCTGGGAATAGTATTGAAAATACAATCTTGATGAAATTTGCATAAAATTTGAAAATTTACATTCTCTTGAGTCATACTCATCTCTTCAATAAACTAAGTAACTGAAACCATTAAAAATGCATTATGGTCTTCTCATCTATAAAGATGCATTCAGAAATAGTAAGATGAGCAAAGTATTTGATTTGCATATTTCATCAAGTAATTAACAAGTTGAATAATCCAAACAAGAAATAGGTAATTTTCAAAGCAACTGAAGCAATTTTGAATTGAAGGAAAATTTTGTTAATAGAAATACATCTTACAAATCAGGGTGGAGTGAAATATTTTCTTCCCCTTTTTGCTGCCAATAATGCTATCTTAAGTATATGTATATTTGTTATATTGAACAGAAGCCATTATTACAACCATCACCAATGTCACAATAATCAGTGCCCAAGCATGCTTATCAAGCTGTTCCTTCAATTGCCTTTCTTTCTCTCTCCTTAACCTAAAATCATTTTTTTTCAGTATGGCTATATGTATATCAAGCACAAGTGCAGTTTTTATTTTGTTTGCTGGGCATTTGAATATAGCAAATTCAGAAACATAAAATAGCACAAAGCTGTAGCCATACATAATCTGGATGCAAACAAAAAAATCAAATCTCTTCTCATGTTTACATGTCTTGAGAGACATTATGTATATTGATAAAGAACCATGCAGAGTAGAGTTACCATATCAAGCTTTAATGGATTATATTACTCCTCTGCAACATGGAAAATCACATAATGTCACAGACATAACTCTAAACCTTTCAAAATGATTATGTTTTCATTTAAACAAAAATAAATTATGTGAAGCCCATTCTCATTTTATGCAATCATCATTTGATCTTTCATAACAACTTTCTTTCTTACTGGTGGAGGATAAGATTAGCTGCAGTCCAAGGAAAGGACTGCCTTACTGAACCAATTGTAATATTTAAATCTCTTTCAAAGGGTCATCACCACAGCATTTTATTTTAAATGAAAATGTGGTATATAGTGATTTTTATTTGGGAGCATCACAAAGAAAATAATTACTTCATCAAGTTTTAGGGATAATGTTAAATTCCTTAGGCCTATATTTATCAAGCTCTACATTTATTGCGAAGTTCTACCCTTTCGTAAAGAAATAATAAGAAATGTGAGGAAATTTCTTATAATCTAAATAGTACAAAATGGACCTCCCCAACTAATAACTGAAAAATATGTGCAATCAATTTCATTAAGTTTCATATAATTAAATTTGAAGTTTAATGAAAGGATGATTCCAATTAGAAAAGAAAAAATGAGAATATTAAATAACATGATCACAGGCAAAAGAATCAATCATTTGTTGTTTTGAAATTGAACATGACATCAAAAAATAATAGTGTAATGCTTGAAAATTATTATAAACGGTAATTCTGATGACTTATAATTAGAGAAGATTTTACCTGTCTTTTGCTTTCTTCTGAAGCTGATTGTATGTCTGAATCTGACGGACATCTGCTATCACCATCTTCACTTGGAGAGTTGATCTAAATGTTGAATTTCCAAAAATAAACAAAAAGAACTTAGATGATCCTACCTATGGTTTCTGTACAATTTCATGACACCTACAATAAAATATTTTATATTGTAAGTTACCAATATTAACTTTAGGTGAATAACAAATATTTCATTAAAGCTACACACCATCACACATGTTCTATAATTATGTACTTTCTTGTTGTCATGTGATAATAAATACATATAACATAGCAAAATCCTGGAGATAGTCTATTCTGTTCGTAATTGGTGGTGGTAGTAGTAGTAGTAGTAGTAGTAGTAGTAGTAGTAGTAGAAGTAGTAATAGTAGTAATAGTATTAATCAATAGTCGTACCGGTAAGAAAAGAAGCAGAAGTTGCAGTAGTTGCAGTAGAAGTAGTAGTAGCAGTAGTAGTAGTAGTAGTAGTAGTAGTAGTAGTAGTAGTAGAAGTAGTAGTAGAAGTAGTAGAAGTAGTAGTAGAAGTAGTAGAAGTAGTAGCACCACAGTAGTAGTAGTAGTAGTAGTAGTGGTAGTAGTAGTAGTAGCAGAAATCGTAGCAACGCAATAAATTTCCTATTTGGGCTTTTCGTTTCATTTCCATCATTCCCGTATTATAGTTCTGCATGAAATTAAAATGCGGCCAAATGTATAACTGTAGACACACAATATGTGGCTTTATTTGTCATCACTGCTGATATGAATGATTATCTATTTACACTGGCTTCTTCAAATCAAGCAAAATGTCTATAAATTCAAATCACTTTCTTTCATTAAATCAAGATTCTTTCCTTTTTGACAAGTCATAATTATAGATTTACTGTAGGTGCTAGGAATGTTTGGCTTCAATTGTCATTAAAGTCATCAGTGTGGATATTCAGTCTGCATCACATGGATATATATCCTTTACTGACTTGATTTGATTAAGCATTTAGAACTTCAGGTTGTGAATGCTTAAGAGCATGTTGATTTTTATTATTAGACACTATAAATTTGAATGTAGACATTAAGAATACCGTACATGCACTAGTATTCAACCCATTTGGAGAACTTCCCCAAATATTTAGAAAAAGGGAATTTATCGTAATTTCAGACCTTTCTCATTTTTCAGGGTAGTCTGTTGTCAGTATTTTCTGTATCAATCTGTTCACTGTATGCATGGAGGATTGAATTAAACAGCAATGGTATTTTGCACTAGATCAGATTCAACCTAGTGATTGTATGCATCTCAAATGATTGCTCAACCGGATCTATGTCAATTTCTTGCTTTGACTAATTCCCCATTTGGTCTCATCCCAAAATGGTCAAGTCTTTAGTCTGATGGGGCAAGGGCAGTTTGCAAGACAGTGCCATCTTTCATTACTAGGTTAAATACAAGTGTTGGTAGGTTGAATACTAGTGCAAAAAGCCATTGCCACATTATTTGATTGCCCGCGCATACGGTCGACAGATTGATAAAACAATACTGACAACAGACAACTCTGAATTTCCTCTTGGAAATGAGAAAGGTCTGAAAAAAAGGTAGATTCGCTATTTCTATATATTTGAGAAATTTCTCCAAACGGGTTGAATACTACATGTACGGTATATGGTATAATGTCCCATGGGGGCCACTTCCATTGACTAGTGGATACCAGGCGCCACCATGGGGTTTTGAAAAACACCCTAAACAAGTATTTTCCACATTCTGAAAATCCACCCCTTAACAAGTATTGGCTTGTGAAATCCTACCCTTAACAACTATTGGAAACAAAACAGTACTTGTGACAAGTATTCCCTGAATTGATCCCCTAAACAAGTAGTGTACAGCGATATTCTAATTCTTATGTCATGGACGTGATCAAGGACGTTGGCTTCACGTTGGGTTTAGTACCACCCCACCTCCTACACCTCGCTCAAATCGGACTATAAATAAGTAGTGTTGAGGCAAAAAGTACATCCTTTATAAAGCATTTTAGTATTTTTTATACCCTTGCAAATTTGACAGTAAACATGTAGCTTTCCTAGCCAAATATACGTATATTCAGTATTTGAGTGTTTTTGACACCCTTATTACGTTACGTACCTAACGTGCCCAATCTTGAAAAAGAGATCCTTTTACACATTGCTTTGGTCGTGCCTGGTATCCCCCCATAATGTACTGTATATGGTACGGTATAACTGTCATCACTACTAATCAGTACAGTCAGTGTCACACTGGGCATAGACTTTATCAACTTATCTTGATGGTGCTCAAGATAATGTTGATTAACTAAACATTTAATTTTCTAATACAAAGTCATCAAACATGTGCAAAAGCATGGTATTAAGATGGAAAATGTACTTCTTAAATCTTATTTATTATTATTATAATTATGATTAACATGCTCAGAACCACACATCCGTGCATCGTCTTAAAAACACTTATGCAATGCTGAAATGTATGGCGCTACAGACCATTATCATTTTGAAACAATGAATGTATGTGGTACTAATTGTGTTCTTGCACATGTGTAACAAAATTACCTTTTTCTTCTTGAACGTTCTGTTGATTCTGCTGAGTTTCTTGATGTCCATTTCAGTAGTGTTGACACACCCTGGTACAGGCCTATGGACATCCCAGAATGCTCTTTCTTGACTATCCAACACTTTCCTTTCCATCTTATCCCTCTTTTTATCCACCCTGGAAAAGGATTACCACAAGATAAGTATTAGGGAAGTTCAATTTCATGTCAGTCATATCATTGATCATACATGGGAACAATTATAAACTGGTGAATGGTATCTAATGTAGTTCACCAAGCTTACTTGAATGATAAATCTACCATGCAAATTAATGCATCCATGATGGTATTTAGTAGAAAGACATTGAATAATGAGTACTTCATCATATCACTAGTGTATGCATTTTATATTTTCATATAAAGATGTATGGGACTTCTTTCACACATTATATTGAGAAAAATGGTCTCTGGGTGTTATTAAATATTCCTTCTCTATAATATTAGACTTATAATCTTCCAACCCTCAAAGACTTAATTCTTCATTATGAAAACATCTCAAGTCAAATGATGTAACTACATGATTGAATGAACACATAAAATCCCTCCCAATGGTCATTTTTGCACAATGTGTCAAACGTTTCAATAAAAGGTGAAATTTTCATTTTGCAAGGTCGTATGGTAAACAATACTTGGGAAATACTATAAACACCGGGAGAAATGATATCAGTACCTCAACAACAAATTCATAAATGTACTCTACTGTCTTGTCCAAAAGGAGTCATTATTGCACTAAAAAGGTAATTCATTTTCTTTTCCTCAATAATATGAATGGTCTGGCACTTTCTTATTTGGAAGAAATACTATTCAGAATTTTATTTATTATTCAATCATTACCCGCAAGCTATACAATATTTTCCTTTTAATTTAGATATCCTATTGCCTTCCTTTCAGATGAAATCATTCTTGTTATAATATATATTTTCTAGCACTTTTTTTTTAAATTTTTGCCAAATATTAGGAAGTATTGACAACAGTATCAAACTAGTAAATTCTATTTTGCAATAATCAGTGCTATTTCCATCAATTTTGTTTACCTACCAATTGTGTCAAGCTGTGATGCTTAAAGCAATGTCTAAAGCTGAATAGGCACATGCCTCAGTCTATGAATGTATTACACAGTCTCAAATTGCTTCAAATATTTCTTCATTTTTGCTAGCGTTTTCCTAAAAATAATCCACCAAATGCAATGTATCATGGGTACTTTCATTTTATTGACTTGTCCATTATTTAAGTACTCTGCTCTTTGAATATTTAATAATGTGTTGAGAATTGTGTTATTTGTTTATTAGTGTTGTGTTCAAGAATGAACATTCTTTTCTGAACAATGTTCATATCTTTATTAGATTTCATATATTGAATTATTAATTATGTAATAATGATAATGATAATAATAATACAAATACTAATTTCTACTACTACTGCTCTTTACAGCAATAATGATTTATCATAATTATGATATCATAATATTCAGAAATATCTATAAACTGACAAATGTTGTAGAAAATGTACATGGTGATTCAGAAAAAAGTAGATCTATTCCTATTCAGATGCAATCATGATGTTGTGTAACTTCAGACGATTATTTTGGTGTAAATCCATCGCACACTAAACATTATTACAGGGTATTCTTTTATTTTTTTATTAAAAAATGATTGTACCAATTATAAAAGGTTTCCAATTCTTGAACTATGCAGAATAAGGGTCTAACTTTACTGTCAATGACATCCAGATCATTGTCAGTGTACATCTTTAGTAGAAGGGGGGGGGTGCAGACCAATAGTTCCTTTAATGTCTGTTTCCCCTAATATTCACATATAATTTCAACCTCATAAGAATGTCATTTACAATAGAAATGCAACATTTACAGATTTTGACAAAATAATAAGACATTATTTATGAAGTTATTTTCAGGGTATATCAATAGCGTAACTACTGTAATACAAAGGTTTTTACCAAAACATTTTAATCTAAATTGAAACTTTTAACTGAAATATTGTCAGTTTATACAGAGGTCATGTTCAGTTAAAGTCACCCATATTTATATTCAATTCATCACACCATGTGTTATGTTTATGGCTCACATAATGATTTGAGTCCCAGAATCATAGCATGTATTAAAAAATATATGCATCTCCATAGAGGTATAAGATTGTAAAGTGGCCTTTTCTTCTGAACATCCCAAACCTGATTACATGAAATAGATATTTGATAGTAACATCAAGCTTCATGGGAAATGAGTAAAATAGCAGCTTATATTAAGTCTGCAACGCACAATTAAAAAAAAAATTACATTCATCTCATTTCTATTTAATTTTACATGAGGAAATGGCTTTTGAGGCAACATTCAATGACAGTTGATAGTTAAGTTTCATGAATTCAATAAGAGCTTGCCCTGTCTATGCTATTATACTCCAGTTCAATAATATGAGCTATTTACTATAAATTTCAATTTATGTTGGTTTAGCTGACAGATCCACTTTTCATGTCTCCTAAATATCTCTCTTTTCCCTTTATAATCAGCAATTTGTAGTTTCATGTTATCAGACATCCACCATTAGAGATGTAAGATTTGATCTTAAATTCAACAAGGGTGTATAGAGAAGGAGGGAAGGTTAGCAAGTATAGTTTTGCATTGCATTCAGTAGCATGTGTCTCACGCATTTAAAATGACATTCAGAGCCTCCTTGCGGCTGGCCAAGCAAGCTTTGGTAGACAGAATGTATGTCTGTGTACTGAACTACACTATGCCTTATCATCTACCAGGTCTGGTCTGCTTTGAGTGTGTGTGTGTGTGTGGGAGAGAGAGATAGAGAGAGTGTGAGTGTGTGTTAGCATTAGCATGCAAGTGGGAATGAGTAAGTGTATAAATGCGAGTGTCTCATACATTGCGTGTGTTTATCTGTGTGTGTGCTGTAGTCTACATGTAAGCGTGTGATGCCCCCAAGCTCTTGCCAAGCATTTCCATTATGAAGACGAGAAGCCGCAGCAATGGCGTAGGGTCATGTGACGTAGTTGTCTTGTATGAAGATAAGAGATGGTCTTGCTTCTGATGTTGAATCTCATAGTTCATTACCATGGCATCTTTTTAGAGAAATTCACCCTATTCATATATTAATGAACTGTTGTGTTCTCTTTTATAAAGGAAATTTGGATTGATTGCCACAAAACTATTGAACTACTTCAGGAGCCACTATAAAGTTAGTACTTCACTCTTAAATGCTCCCATAATATAGGTAAATTGAGTAAAGATAAACCCCCGATGACGAACCTTCCAAAGGTATTTTCTCCAATAAATGAAACTACATTGATGAATTGAAAACGTCTTTAAGCGTCCCTTCTTGTATAACTTTAGTAGCTTGTTTACCCCATAAAACTAACCCTCTTGTTTGTTTATTGTTGACATGATTCTTCTTTTAGACTTGTAAACAAGCTGCTATAGAGAAAAACAAGAAAGTACAATCAAAAGACATTCACAGTATCCTTGTTGAATAAACCTTTTTATGTTTTCCATCAGTTAATGACAGATTTATTTTTAAGATGGATTTATTACGCACTTTAAACTATTTTGATATTGATAAGCATTTTAACGCATGAAATAATACTTTGCATTGATCTCTTTTTGGAAAAACACTGTAAGGTTTCAAAAACGACAAACTCTGTAGTACAATAAATAAGGATGTCTAAAATAATGGTAAAGTTGTTTGGAAGCACACATTGTGATATGCACAAAATAAGAATTACGTTATTATCATGATTATTCATGACAAACATGTACAGGAAGAGAAGCAGAAAAACAAGGTGCAAATTTCATGTTTATGATACTCAAAGTATTTCAATCAGTGTACTATCTACTCTGCCTATGTCAATGTTTTGCTGAAAATTTGCAAGGCTACAATAAACACAAGGTTGTTATTTATCTCAATGCATGTGAAACAGAATAAGAAAACAGCAGTTATTTAATTCATGCTTGATACAAATTGTTATAGAAAAAAAATTTAAGTAATGAGGAATTTAATGACAGTAACACTTACTTTGCTTGTGCTTCTGCTTGCATGAAAATGAATTCCCATTTTCTGGAAAACATTCGCTGCAGTTTGGCCAGATTTTCCTTAGTGAGGAAAGAAAAAACAGGACTGTAATAACTAATTGTAGTTACAAAATAAAATGTTAATCTGTAAAAGAAGATAAACACAATGTGAATAAATACTAACATGAATTATTGTTACACTACTACTTAACACCGCAATGCAAGCTTTGTGAATTTTTATCGCTTTCCAGCTGAGAAATTTGAAGAAAAGCTCCAATTATCAAGCTTTGAAAAGTTGCTTTCTTGCGGATTTTCACCGGCCTTAAGACTGCAATGCCATGTTGTGTCAAAAGTGTTGTGATTTCATAGGATTGCACACAGATAAACAGGGTGATATTTCTGCTTTTCAGATTACGCATCTTATTTTCTTCACTTCTATCAGATAGAGATATTATAAATAACTTTTCCTGAAAACTCTGAATTGATGAAATCATTACAGCATTAGACCAGTTTTTGTTATATTTCTTTACCTGCTTATTTGTTGCAGCTTACAATTCTTTCTGCTTTAAGATTATATGCAACAATCTTTCCTGACATAGCAAATTTGGCCCAATGAGAGCCTAACAATAAAATCACACAAAAAATAATGAAGTATTGCCGTTTTTCTTATGAAAAATACTAGCTGTCTCCCGGTGAATATGTATAAAACTTTTGTTGCACTATATAGCTTATGTATTTCCCATTTATTAATTTCACTTTTACTGGTCTTGATTATGGTAATAGTAAAACTAAATCAAGAAAATTTCAGACAGTTTTCATGTTATAAAAAACAGCAGTGTATCTACTTGTTCCATTAAAATGGCTTAGAAATAAATGAAAAAATTGTACTATCAAATACTTGTATACTATACTTACTGCTTCATAATCTGCCAGTTCTAGCCTTGATTTGTTTTGCATAGTTCGTTTGCACAAGTATACCGCTGTAATAATGAAGAAAACAAATTAATAATCACATTTACAAATAATAATTGAACTTTCATTAAAAGACTTAGATAAACATGCAATGATAGAACTATGGCAGAGAAATGATATACACACTGATTACAAAGCATGACTACATAGAAACGTTTAAAGAGCTGTGTATTATTATTACCAATTTCTTTTATTACCACCTCTGCAATACAAAAATTAAATATAATTTATACAGATAAGTTCTAAGTAGCTTTGGGCATGACAAACACATACTTTTCTCTTTTCCATCTCTCTTTCTCTGCCATCTAATTGTTATGAGTTCTTGTTGTTATTGTGTTTTATTTTGTTTTTATGCATTGCCCCTGATAAGCCTCTAGCTGTTAATAGATGTTTGACAAAGCAATAGATAATCCATCCATATTCATATTTGCATATTTTGATAAAATATTTCAACATTGTCTATATTCATGTTGTGTTAGTAATCATATTGGTATTAAAGTCTTAATTGTATGTTTCATTTGTTGAATTAAAGTATGAAAGTAAACGAAATATATCAAGACAAATCCCATACACACCCACACATTCACATTTTGCAAAGCTATGGATGAGCCCACATCTAAAAAAAAAATCTAGCTTTGAATAGCATATTCATAGCAGAATATTAGTTATTACCTCATTAAAACAGGAAAAATGAATGAATTTTCATTTACTGAGAAAGATCATTTTTTAAAGCTTATTTTCTATGTTTATTTTTTTTTAAGATTTGAAGGAAAACCAATGAGTAACTTTTGACATGAAAACACAAAAATTCAATGATACACTTTTATCCTATTTGTTCACAATGTGACATGACTTTGCCAGCAAAATTAATGTTACTTTGAAAACACAACAAATGCAATGATTTCATGATTATAGTCATGTAAAATAATAACCTTGCCATTCTAATTCAAATACATTCAATATAAACATTTCATGTACCACTCTATCCATCTCAGAATGAAGTTTACATTTCATGTCTAAAATCTGATATATCTTTAAACTTGAGGTCACCTGAACCATTTGCATTTTGGGGAAAATTCCATGAAGCTTACTAAAAGACGTTAAATTATATACAATATTGATTGCATTATTAGTCTTCAGTTTGCAGCGTTCCTGTAAGAATGAAAAATATCTTACTTTCTTTTAATTCTTTAAAATATTCTATACCGTATTCAAATATCAACTGCATGTGTATCTACACCCCAAGTGTATATTATTGCACACTACCATGTATTCTGTTAATGGTATGTATGTTATAGACAGATTAATTGTAATTTTAACCAAGTAATGTTTACAATAAAACAGCTTGACTCTTTCGATTTCAAAAAGTTTCAAGAAATATGTATGCATGGTTTAAAATCCTGTACAATGGTATCAAATTATTTCTTTGAGAAGAATCTGCTCATTTAATTGGTTACCTTATGCCCCCCCCTCCCTCAAACCAAATACTAATTTACACAAATGATGATAGAGAGTGGTGGTTTTCTTTGTGTGTGCATGTGTGTGTAGGTGTGGGGTGTGAAATAGTCAATACACATGGTGAGATAGAAAATTCATGTAAAACATCATTTCAACATTTGTGACACAAAATACTAGTAAATATAACATAAATTGGTAGTAAACTTCATATTCTAGCTTATTTTCATTTGTGAATGAACCCCTAAGGTTATTTTAACGTTATGTTTTTCATCTGCAAAGGATCAAGACTGTCCTTAAGGACATAAGAACATCAGAAAATGAAATGGTCTAATATGATTTAAAAATCTAACTAGCAAAAGAAATGGATGTACATGTATGAAAATTAAAAATTATATATATGCCATTATTATGAGTCATTTATGACAGTACCAATTAGCATCTTCTTTCAGAATAAACCTTTGAAATGCAAGCATTGGAAATCATGTTCATAATTACACAGGGTTTTTTCTCCCTTAAATTGTCCTTGATCTCTAAAAGTTAACCCATTTGTAACTGTTACTTTACTGATAAGTACTTCTTAACTGATCCAGAGAAAACTACTACCACTACTAATGACAATCACTTTTGCTTAATAATATGCTATTTTATTTCATACAGTTATCAAACAGAATAAAAAAACTTTTTTTTTGTATTGTAGTTCACAAAAAGTGTAATACTGCTATATAAATATAACAACAACTACTACTCTGCTACTAATACTACTACTACTAATACAACAACGCTATTACTACTACTACTTCTAATTCTACTTTTACATCTACTTCTACTATTGCTACTACTTCTACTACAACTACTACTACTACTACTGCTACTGCTACTGCTACTACTTCTTCTAATACTACTACTACTACTACTACTACTACTACTACTACTACTGCTTCCACTACTACTACTACTACTATTACTACTACTACTGCTACTTCTTGATTCTATTACCACTTCTATTCCTATTTATACTCCATCTAATACTTCCTCTTATTCATTTTCTGTTTTTACATCTACTTATTCTCCTGATATAGCTAGTATAAACCTTGTCTACTATTACTAATACCATTCCTAAGCACTATATTCCTTCAACCTATACACTGAAGAGAAAGCCTCTGAATTAAGCCTAGACAGCCACTGTATTTGTAAAACCTTACATAAATTACAACCTTGTACTGAGAAAATTGATGTGTGTGTCTTTTACATGATGAACATTGGGTTGATACAGAATGAGAATTTAACAACTGTACAGATGATAACTGTGCTAACGATTTATTAAACTAGCCTAAGATGACGTGGAGCTTGAATTGAAAATTAATTAAAATGCAGCACTGTGTTACCCTATAAGGGAGCTTGGAAGGTGGCAGAAATTAATTTGCTACTTTAGTTTGCCCATGGGAGAGATATATAGGTTTAGGGCTTTCTCTCAATGTTATATATAAAAGCAAGTTTTCCCTAGGAGGATTTTGACATAGTTTTATTAAATTAATGCTGTGGATCTCCTACAGAGACCAGTAACAACGACATTTTTTACTCATCAAACCAGAAAAAAAATCTCAAACATTTATATTCATTCCTCAAATGTTATATTTTATCATAAACATAATCTTAAAAAGATTACACTTTCTCATTGTGAAATCATTAAGTGAACCATGCATGCAATTTACTTAAGAATGCCTCTCATATGCCATTATTTAAAAAAATCTGACATATCTATAATAATAATAGGTATTCGTAGTATCTAGAAATATTCTATTCAAGCATGTACACAAAGGTGTACACTCTACACATGATTCAATACCCATTTACTTAATTTGTGAAAATGCTGGGATTTGTTAAAACTCTGGTTTTAAATGAAGAATAAGTATAGGACTTTTACATCTGAATTTTCCTATAGAGTGGTTGTTTTGATATATGACATAATATATTGTAGGGCAGTTGCATCTGAAATGGTTTCCATTTTCACTTATTGTATACTATATATTGTATCGTTCAATGATATACCAGTGTATCTGAAAGCTGACCATTTTATAGGCCTGTATGAAACCTGTACTGTCCAATAGGCTTTTAATTATTTCTTTTAAAAGGAGTGCAATTCCCATAAACTGAAAGCCCTATATATTAAATACAGAACTTGTAACTATGAAATATTAATATTCATTGTTTGCTAAATTTCTGATATTTCAACAAAATGGTTTTGACGCTCAAATATAAACCACCTTAAAAGTTCGAGCAGCATTTTATGAGGGACCAAAAGAAATAACTAAATGTCTTAATGACTGTATCTATGATTTTTACAAAGAATTTTTTTTTATCGATTCTTGAACAATACTTCTAGTTATCATTCTGGTATTACATTCAAAATGCTGCATTTTATAACATTCTTCCTAAAAAATAGAACCTATTTTCAATGGATTGCTCTTAGTTTGTACCAGCCATACAGGGAAATATATTTATCAGTCAGTTTGCCTGCTGACTTTGTTAGGATACATGGTGACTGTACAGACCTGCATGTACACAGAGCTCCAAATAGCTTTCATAGGGTGATGAATTCAATCACCTACAATACAAGGTGTATATGAAAACTGGAGATGAAGAGGAGAGTAAGGATAATAGCTAGATGCTTGTTACTAGTTTCATCTAAGCCCTAGTGTAGTCTAATCAGCATGCATGCATTATACCCGACTGTCATAAAAACAAAAATGCCTTGAGGTTCTTCTGCTAGCATGATCACTTCCTGCATGCATGAATTTAGTCATGAAAGCAAAGGTCTCTGGTTTTAAACTGAAGTCAAGTCGACTGACATCCTAGCTTAGGCTGATGTTGAACTTAGCTCCAATTTTGGACACTGACATTCTTGATAAAGCATATTATTCCAGTGATATTAGATCATATGGAAATATACCATTATATTCAGATACATATTCATACCAAATATTGTTATGGCATCTGTAAAGCTTGAGTTTGATATTTATTTATTTTTTCAATTCCCTGTATTTCATGATAAGGGTGTGGTCAATGCTATTCACATATTTGATCATGAAATAAAAAGTCAACACCCTGTGCAATGAATAATTTTGTTTTGAATGTGTGTTTTGCGTCATTAAAGTCACCATGAACAAAATGACACAACATCCTGTCAACAAAAAATGCAACGTTATATATCTAATGAACCAATTTACAATGAACCCAATGTTATCCAAAAGTCAAGTTGGCTAAAGCTTTGTCTAAGATATCATTGAAATATATACTCAAGTACACTAATATGCCAGTCTTACAGAAGTGTAGTAGCTGTTAATTTTTTTTTCATCTGTAAAAATTAAATATTCCATTCTGAGATATCTAGCACTACTATGCTTTATTTTCTTTCAAAATAGGGCAATTTGAGCACTCATCTTCCAAATTTAGTGATTGAACATCAGAAAGTTATATATTATACCCTGATTAAATTTGCAGCATATTACATACATTGAGAGAGGTCTAAAAGAAAAAAAATGAAGAAATTTTTATTTTCATTGGGCATCCAATCAAATTAAATATTCATGTAACATCACAAGATTTATCCGATAAAACACTAAGTTTTTCAAATCATCCACTTGTATCATAAATGTTTTAGAGCAATGACCTGCAGTGTAGGAGGATTTACCAAAACTTATAATAGGCTTTCACACTATGCCTTTATTTCTGTGTATCATTTTTGTAAAATGAAGCATGGAAATTTCACTATGATCAAAATTGAAAGTGACAAAAGCTTATAAACTACTTAACACATAATTACAAGCTTTGTGCATTTTCACCACCTAACAGCTGAGTTATTGCTTAAGAATATCCCCAATTATCAGGATTGGATATCTTGTGCTTTTCACCAGCATCAAGACCACAACGTCTTGTTGAATTAGAAGCACTGTGATTCCATAGCTTAGTACACATGAAAATTGAATTAATTTTCCTCTTTATAAATTATGCATTTTATTTTGTTAACTTCAATCACTTAAAGATATCACAAATATCTATTCCTGCAAGCATGAATTTTTGAAATCTACAACTTAGGAATACTTCATGCCATATTTTATTTCTCACTTATTTTGCGCAGCTTTCCTATTCTATCTGCATTCAGATTATGTATAACAATTTTCCCTTACATCATAGCAATTTAGGCCCAATAAGAGTAAAACAATTAAATCACTAAAAACCTAATGAAAAGTTGAAGGTTTCAATCCTTTTGAGATCTGAATAATTGTCAGTGTCATTTTCTACTGGAAATAAAAAAAATGAATTCATATGTGAAAAGCAGAAAAATCCCCCAGTTTTTTCTGTGTAAAACCTAGACCATCACAAAGCTTCTAACACAACCTGATATCATGGTCCTGAGGCCTGTGAAAAGCACAAGAAAGCCAAATGTTGAAAGCTGTTTAAAATTATTATTCTTAAGCAAAATACTAAGCTGTCAAGCAGTCAATATGCATAAAACTTACACTGATGAAGTATGTAGTTTGTATGTATATCCCATTTGTTAAATTCACTGTTAGGTCCGGTATGGGTCTTTAAAGGGGGTAAAGCACAATATTTTTAACTTCTGAAGGTTTCCATGGCAAAGAAGAATAGTGTAGTAGGTTTCATGGAACACCATGTATCTTTCTAGGGCAAATGTTGGTCCTGAAAAGGACAACCCAAACTTGACGTAAAATAAAACTTACACTGATAGAGTGTAAGTGTGAGTGAAAGTGTGTTCTTGTCGTCTTCAGAGACGACAAGAACACACTCGTCGAAACGTTGAGTTTGGATAGTCCTTTTAAGGACCAACATTTGCCCTAGAAAGAAACAGTGTTCTGTAAAACAAACTATACAATATTTGTCCATATATATGTAACTCTGGCAAGTTGAGAAAAAAAACTCTTCATTGAACTTATATTTTCACCATACAAAGGTTTAACTTAGAATGAAACACAAATATGAAATGAACATAGAGAAAATCATAAGTTTCCTCCTTGATACAGCATTTTCCTTCAAATGTCAGTGTGTTGTTTTTTAATGGTCTGTATTAAAAGCAAATCCTATCATTCATATCCAAAAATGCAATATATTTCAATGTTCATCTTTCAAGTATGTTGACATTGATGCTTCGATCATGACATCCTCATATACCATTTATCATACTCAACTAAATCAGTAATACAAAAATTATCAATGCTTAATGTGTCTTTACACCACTTCACCTATCTCAGCATGTTCTTTTTTCCCCAAAGGCGCTTAAACCATGTATTTGCTCTTTAGAGATAATTGGTTGCAAGCGGATTGTGAGATGTGATGTAAAGTGCTCAGTTTCAGATCTAACTCTTTGTGTGAGTATATTCTTTCCCAATTTAATTGGTAAAAAAGGGATAGCATGATAGCCAAACTTTAACCAGATTTCTAGGGTAGCAGGTGTAGGACAAAATAAACAGTATACTTAATAGCTCTGCTCTACAAACAAGCACCGCATCTGTAGCTTTATTCTTATGCAATTCAGCTTGTCATTGATAAACATGTCATATCCAATGATACACCCTTTCCTCTCAATTACCCTTTTCTCACGTTTTCTTAACCCCGGACTATTAACCCCATAACCTCCTTATCCCTGTTCTATCATTTTTCATTTTTGCAAGGTCCAGATTTTTTGCCTAACCTTAACAGCGTATATTTGAAAACTTGCTCTCCACTAATAACTACATGATCATAAAATTCAATATTCGTATTTGACCATTACCACACAATATCTTTTTTTTCAATGTAAAGTCTGCATGTAAAGAGAAAATGTTTTATGAAAGCCCAATTCACAACTAGAAATAGCATGATGAACATCCCTTGAATCATAAGCCCGCAGGCAGTTACTCCTTCATATAACAAGATATAACTTTGTGTGTAACAGTTGTGCACCTGTTAGGATAAGGGCTTCAAACAAATAAAACAAACCACAGGGATGTGGCTGTCTGACATACATGACATTCCAGGCATGCTTACATACATTATTTCATTTAACCCACCTCCTGAGCAGCTTTATGATTTAATGGCCATATAATGATGCAAAAAATAGATTTGCATGTACACAGTATGGATATAGTGACAATGCAAAGAGTTCATGAAATGCTGTGGAGAGTGTGCTTTATTAGTGACATGTACATCAAAACAAAGCATATATCTTCAAAGTAGTGTGGTATGAAGGCAAACTCTGGAATATAGCAACCTGAAGATCCATTTTTTTCAATGCGTATTTCTTCTACTCCCCCTCTCAGCTTCCATTTATAATAATAAATAATAATAATAGTTACATTATTTTATATAGCGCTTCCTATGATTTACATTGTAATTATCATTACCCTGGTCTTTTCAGTTTAAAAAAGGTAAGTTCTGAAAATATATGGGAGGAACTGCCCCCTGCACCCCCCCCCCCGCTGTGTACCACCATGTATAACCCTAATATTCCACATTTATTGCACATATGCGCTTAGTGGTGTACATCAGTAATTACTAAATAAATGAAGTATTAACATTTATAAGCAGGTTAAAGGTAAATATCTGACTTCTACCTTCATAACACATTAGCATGAGAAGCTGTTTATCCAATGCAAATATTACATCATCTTCCTTTTGTAAGTTTACTGGTACTACAATATTCTTTAAATTTATTTGTTTATCAAATTAAATAAAAATAATTTTGAGAAAGAGCCGGGGTCTTGTATCAACTGTAAGTCAAGACTTTCTGTTGGATGTAAGTATGCCCTAGTGTGAAAGAAAGTGAGCCATTATACATGGTATAATTGGCTCAATGTTCATGTGTAGAGTATTTTGATGAGTGGTTGAGGCCAATAATGCATTATTAATGATGTGCAATCAACCCGATAGTCATCAGAAGATAAGTACAAATACCTTTTCCCAATACTACTAACTATACCTATCATCAGATAACTAATCTATAATAGGTTTTTCATCAGATAGAGGATCACTCAGCATCATGGTGTTGTATCAGGCTATAACAAGCAGTCAGAAGTTTGGGGGTATGAACGAAAGCATATATCTAGATAAAATATTTAGTTGTAGGAGATATCTCTAAAAACATGCTCTAAATTTCAGTCTACCACTACTAAAGGAATACTGAATACTGTAGCTTGTGCATACAATAGACACCAAGCAAAAGATCTTGAGGTTCTTCCCCCACCCTTTATGCATGGGCTGTCCATCATAGAGCACGAGGCTACTTTACCTGTATAATCTCTCAAATCAAACAGAGTAATCTGCTTGACTGACAGTATTAGCTACAGTCAGTACCAGCAGAAATATACAGAGAAGTGTATCTCTAACCATGACAAACATCTCATACATTGGCAGTAAATATGCAGAAAAACAGTTTATATTTGAAGATTGCATGAAGCTAAAACATGTCAGAAACCCCTACAAAAAGAGCATTTTGCTGATAAAGGGCCCCATCATTCAATAAATAAAAAATATATGTAAAACAGAAACCCAAGGCATCTTGGATTCATCACAACTGTGTCAATATAAAGTATTAAAGTGTTTCACAGAGAAAACTAAACTAGAGAACTATTGATGATTTATCAGAACTTAATCACAACAGACAAATGACCCACAATTGTAAAGCTTAGACTCTGTTCTTTAATAGATTTGATGATGCCTCATTGAGTGAGTACAAACAATTTGAAGAAAGGAGACAAAAACAGTCACTTGGAAGACTGTATCTGAATTTCAAAATAATAATCACATGTCTAAAAAGTTTAATATAGGATCTTCAATTTGATTCTTCAACAAAAGTGAATGGTCAAGAACTAACAAAATTGTTTTTGTTGAAAATATTGCTTTTATTTCCATAATTTCATAAATGCATTTTCACAGATTCCATACAATAGCTATCACATGGTTAACAGAGACTTCATGCATGTTTGATGTATCCTTCCTTCAAATTTGCTTTACTCATTTGTGAATAAAGAATCCTCGGATTTACACCATATAAAAGAGACCGTAACCTCTACAACAATAGGTCATTCATCTCTTATATTTATGATTAAGTTATCATAAATTATTGATAACCCATGGGTTTGGGGCTTTTTTTTTAAACCCCAATGTATAAAACACACCATTAAAAAAAGAACATGAATATACCAGTATGATAATAGAAACTCAATAATTTACAAATGCATTAAGGAAATCTCTTTGACCCAACTTAACACAGAAACAAACCTCTCACGTTATAGTGGAAAGAAAAAGGTCTGATTGGGTCATAGGATGTTATCAGGAAATATCATGTTAGATTTCCATGGTGATTTTGAAACATCTTCCTTTTATCTCATTTAAAACGGATATGCTACTTCTGTTTTTTTATCTTCCAGTTACAAGGTGCAGGACATCAGAGGTGATATTAATCAATATTACAAACATGCCTTTATTCATGTAACTTGTCATGTCTATAATTCTGACTGGAATAGGGGGACTATGAACTTACCATAATCTGTGTTTTCCGGTTCCCAACAATTTGAGGGCCAGAAGTAAGGTGTTTGAAACCTATAGAATGTGTTGTCATCCTTCAGTGTAAGCACATGATCCGTAATGGGGAAGAAATAGCCATGAGCTGCTAGCAATGACCCTAAATGTATTGAGTTCGCTAGAACAAAAACAAACAGAAAATATACAGTTCTTTTAATTTTTATATAAAAATGTATGCAACATTATCATCTTTCATGCAAAACTATGATACATATACATATATATTTGTCAAATGAATATCATGATTATATCAACGAAATATATACAATTCATTTACATTTCATAATTAAATAATGGGACAAACTCCACTTCACTGGCAAGTATCAATACAATCATAATTTAGAAAAACATCCTACTCCTAACACTGAAAGTTTTATATTTGAAATATGAATTAAAATGAAAGTAGTTCAAATGGAGGTTGAAATTAGGCAAATGCCCAGAATGACCAGTACTTAATGTTTCAAAACTAAAAGAGGTTTTTTCCATTAACAATAACAGATTTATAGTAGTGCAAAACAGGTAGCCTCTACTAATTACTTTGGCAATAAATGCAATTAGCATCTGATAGATGTGGCATGTATCTTGCAATCTATTTAAATGTATTTTACTTGACAAACCTGTGGTATTACCTTGATCAATATCTAACGTCTTCATCAACCATTGAACCAGATCAGCTCCTGCACAAGAGAGACAAAGACAGAGATATGGATGAAAGAGACAGGGGAAAAATAGGATGGGGACGAGGGAGACAGAGATGTGGAGGGCAAAAGAGAATCAAACAGGGAAATAGGAGAGAGAGAAAAAAAAAAGATGGAGAAAGACGTAGAGGGGATTTAGGAATAAATATATGTGTGAGGGATATATTTTTTTGGAAGGTACAAAATGTAAATAATAAGAGAGTGGGAAATAATGGGTGTTAGTGAGAGGGTTTATTTGGTGTATGCGAGAGAAGAAAGGGAATGATCCAATAGAAGATGTGATAGATAAAATGAGGAAAGGTGGCAAGAAAGATTCAGAATTGGGAGGCAATAGAAGAAAAGGCATCTAATAGCCATTAAATATCACCCTAATTTATTTGTAAGCATGCACATGCTGTTTTTTTAATATTATTTTGGGGTTATAAATACGTTTGGGGGGTGATGTCTTTAACAATAAAAAACTTCAAAGATTGATTTACAAAATATAGCTATATGCAGCTTATAACAAACTTTATCAAGTATTTTATTCAATGTGAGTAATCAGTTTGGTATTGTTATCATCATCATCACAATTATTACTATCACCACCATATATTTTCTTCATCATCACCATCATAGAGATAAGAGATAAGGATAATAATTCACTTTTGCTGTTTAATCAACTTAGACAGATTGTGAAATATGAACAAAGCAAGCAAGATGGCATTACATGCGGCAAACTCATTATCTCATGATTACAATGCTTAACTCTTTAATATGATTTACACAATTAAATTTCCAAGGAGCTATCCAAGAATAAACTGACCCAGGTATCTAATAAAACAATCAACATATTTTGCAAGTGTTAACATGAGGATTAACCCATTGTGTTGAAATAATAAAATGCCTTAGATTATTTCTAGATGTAGGAAACCATCAAAATACTTGTTTTTCTTTATTTATGACCAAGTTTAATTTGAACCTAAAAAGACTTTGTAAAAGGAAATATTGGTAAAAGTCCCAATTCCCTTTCCTTTCTTTTCCTGTTCACCCCTTCCAGTCTTGTAATGTAAATTCATACATACATAATAAATCTTTATAAAAAATTAATACAAACATCTTGTAGAAATAAAGGAACTTAAAATAGAGAGTGAATATGAATATTTCACTCTTGTAAATTATCAGGATTTGGGATAGGATGTACATGACTTGGTTTCTATGAGACAAGCTCATTGGAATAGATCAAGAAGCATTGCTACTACAAAATTACATTCTGTATCAGATTATTGCACTCAATGATACTACATACAGTGGTTAAATGAAATTGATAGTTATAAATTTGGGGTTATCTTATGAGGCGCCGAATGTACCAATATTATATAGAACAATTATTTGTTATATAATCATTATTTATTAAATAATAACTATTATTTATATATAATTTACATTTTATTTGTAAATAACTACTATTATATAAAATATCATTTCTAATTATTTATATATAATTCCAAGTAATACTTCATTATTTGTAAATAATAATAGTTCGACATTCCATTATTTATAAATAATGATTATTTGTTTTTCATTATTTATAAATAATGATTATTTGTTTTTCATTATTTATAAATAATGATTATTTGTTTTTCATTATTTACAAATAATGATTATTTGTTTTTCATTATTTATAAATAATGATTATTTGTTTTTCATTATTTATAAATAATGATTATTTGTTTTTCATTATTTACAAATAATGATTATTTGTTTTTCATTATTTATAAATAATGATTATTTGTTTTTCATTATTTATAAATAATGATAATTGGTTTTTCATTATTTATAAATAATGATTATTTGTTTTTCATTATTTACAAATAATGATTATTTGTTTTTCATTATTTATAAATAATGATTATTTGTTTTTCATTATTTATAAATAATTTGTTGAGTTTTCCATTATTTATAAATAATGATTATTTGTTAAATAATGAAAACGTCTACTTCATTATTTATAAATAATTTTTTCGAGTGCACCATTATTCTCATTATTTATAAATAATCATTATTTAATGTTCGAGTTTTCCATTATTTATAAATAAAGATTATTTGTTAAATAATGAAATATCTACTTCATTATTTATAAATAATAATTTTGTTTCAATATCCCATTAATCATTATTTATAAACAATTTTTACAGTTTGCCATTATATACAAATAATCATTATTTATATACAAATAACCATTATTTATTAAATAATGCCATTATTTATTAAATAATGCCATTATTTATTAAATAATGCCATTATTTATTAAATAATGCCATTATTTATTAAATAATGCCATTATTTATTAAATAATGGAAAACTCGCTATAACATGCAAATGTGGGACCGCCCATGATATGAATATTCATGATGCGATTTCCTTTTTCGTGATTTTTCTTCACAAATTTTTGTCCATTTCCTCTTCATAATGACATTTCTTGAAGCAATTTTCTAGGGATATGGTCTGATTGTAATATTCTTCATTTTCTATATAACTTCGTCTTCGTAGAAATATCAAAAAGTGTAATTTTATACAATTTTTCCTACAGTTCACAATCCCCATAGGCGCGCGTGTACGGTAGGGACAACCGGTGAATCGACGGAGTGCTCTTCATCGAAATACTACGTTGGTTGGTCCCCGGAAGTGGCGGGCGGAATTTAGCCCGAATCCTCGATGGAAGTCGATCAAGTGCATATGAGCTGAGAGAGTGAAATATCAGTGTACTTGTACAGGCCCTTCTACTTTTTATAAATATTTCTTGTTGCTTTTTTTGTTAAGTTAATTTTTCCTGGTGTAGAGATAAGTTTCAGTTCTAATAATGCACTTCAAATACATTTTGGAGTGTCTGTTTGAGGCGTTTGGGGCGATTTCACCCTGGCCCCAAAATGCTCGCAACGACAATACGGGGGCATGATGACCCCTAAATTTTTAAAAACTTATTTTTCTATTGAAAATTATCACAAAATTCACCAAAAGTGTGCACGAAAGCCTTCGTATTTCACTTTTAAAACTCCAAAAAGTGCCCAAATGACAAGCTTGGTCGCTTCGCTGTGTCGTTTTCAACTTGAGAAAGTTTACGCGTCTGCTTCCCCCCCCCCCCCCTCCTCCGAAAGAAATTATGTATACGGCCATGCTCTAAAGAGCCTGGCACATTGATTTATGTATACTTCATTTTCATTATTTTTATCTCATTATCATCATGGCCTTACGCATAATTTTTTCCGGGGGGGGGGGGTGGGGGGAGCAGGACGCGCGTAAACTTTCTCATAAAAATCTTGAAAAAGCGAAGCGACCAAGCTTGTCATTTGAGCTTGGTCGCGTCGCTGTCTCGCTTTCAAGATTTTTTTGAGAAACTTTACGCGCGTCATGCTCCGGCCCCGGCCCCCCTGGAAAAAATTCTGCGTAAGGCCATGTTGATAATGAGATAAAAATAATGAAAATGAAAGTATACATAAATCAATGTGCCAGGCTCTTTAGAGCATGGCCGTATACATAATTTCTTTCGGAGGAGGGGGGGGGAAGCAGACGCGTAAACTTTCTCAAGTTGAAAGCGACACAGCGAAGCGACCAAGCTTGTCATTTGGGCACTTTTTGGAGTTTTAAAAGTGAAATACGAAGGCTTTCGTGCACACTTTTGGTGAATTTTGTGATAATTTTCAATAGAAAAATAAGTTTTTTAAAATTTAGGGGTCATCATGCCCCCGTATTGTCGTTGCGAGCATTTTGGGGCCAGGGTGAAATCGCCCCAAACGCCTCAAACAGACACTCCAAAATGTATTTGAAGTGCATTATTAGAACTGAAACTTATCTCTACACCAGGAAAAATTAACTTAACAAAAAAAGCAACAAGAAATATTTATAAAAAGTAGAAGGGCCTGTACAAGTACACTGATATTTCACTCTCTCAGCTCAAATGCACTTGATCGACTTCCATCGAGGATTCGGGCTAAATTCCGCCCGCCACTTCCGGGGACCAACCAACGTAGTATTTCGATGAAGAGCACTCCGTCGATTCACCGGTTGTCCCTACCGTACACGCGCGCCTATGGGGATTGTGAACTGTAGGAAAAATCGTATAAAATTACACTTTTTGATATTTCTACGAAGACGAAGTTATATAGAAAATGAAGAATATTACAATCAGACCATATCCCTAGAAAATTGCTTCAAGAAATGTCATTATGAAGAGGAAATGGACAAAAATTTGTGAAGAAAAATCACGAAAAAGGAAATCGCATCATGAATATTCATATCATGGGCGGTCCCACATTTGCATGTTATAGCGAGTTTTCCATTATTTAATAAATAATGGCATTATTTAATAAATAATGGCATTATTTAATAAATAATGGCATTATTTAATAAATAATGGTTATTTGTATATAAATAATGATTATTTGTATATAATGGCAAACTGTAAAAATTGTTTATAAATAATGATTAATGGGATATTGAAACAAAATTATTATTTATAAATAATGAAGTAGATATTTCATTATTTAACAAATAATCTTTATTTATAAATAATGGAAAACTCGAACATTAAATAATGATTATTTATAAATAATGAGAATAATGGTGCACTCGAAAAAATTATTTATAAATAATGAAGTAGACGTTTTCATTATTTAACAAATAATCATTATTTATAAATAATGGAAAACTCAACAAATTATTTATAAATAATGAAAAACAAATAATCATTATTTGTAAATAATGAAAAACAAATAATCATTATTTATAAATAATGAAAAACCAATTATCATTATTTATAAATAATGAAAAACAAATAATCATTATTTATAAATAATGAAAAACAAATAATCATTATTTGTAAATAATGAAAAACAAATAATCATTATTTATAAATAATGAAAAACAAATAATCATTATTTATAAATAATGAAAAACAAATAATCATTATTTGTAAATAATGAAAAACAAATAATCATTATTTATAAATAATGAAAAACAAATAATCATTATTTATAAATAATGAAAAACAAATAATCATTATTTATAAATAATGGAATGTCGAACTATTATTATTTACAAATAATGAAGTATTACTTGGAATTATATATAAATAATTAGAAATGATATTTTATATAATAGTAGTTATTTACAAATAAAATGTAAATTATATATAAATAATAGTTATTATTTAATAAATAATGATTATATAACAAATAATTGTTCTATATAATATTGGTACATTCGGCGCCTCATATTATCTTACCTGTAAAAACACTAGGAACTTTAGACATGAAACTTTTAACAGTCCGGACAGGTACGCCATTCTTCTCATCTTGCATTCGCTGAATCAATTTTTCAATCTGCAAAAAGTAATACAGTATGGAGACAATGAATATAGTGAATGTTTATGTATTGGCATATAAATTGGCATCCTTTAAAGAAAAACTGTCAAATGTGTGAAATCTAGTCTGAGTTTCAAGAAGTAATCACCTATTTCATATTGTACAACGCCTACTTAGCTTGTTGTATGCGAGCAAATGGGAGGCTGAATGTCAAACATTTGTACCGTTGCACGGCTTTAGGAGGTGACGTCACAATATGATTCATTTCGCTCAGTAAAAAATGACGGTGAAATACGCGTATAGCTTGCTGGCTACATGCGCAATGCCGCTCCAGGTCATGTGATGTGCGCTTGTGAGATTTTGCTTTTTGCTTTCAATATTTTTGCTCCCTATTCATAGAATATTGCAGGGAAAAACTTTTCCTTTTTTTTATATTTTCGCTAAACTCTGAGGCGTTGTACAACACATACAGCGAATATTCTTATTCGTGCGATGCTGCAAGATTTCGCATTTGGTGAAAGGAACACTATTCAACTCGGCTAACGCCTCGTTGACTAGAGCATCTTTCTTTCACCTCATGCGAAATCTTGCACCATCGCACTCATGCCTATTTGCTATTTGTATACTATCATTTCATTAGTGTTATTTCATTATCCATGTTAAAGCAGGACTTGCCAGGCTATCAGATGTACCCCCATTGTCCTTTATTAAATGTACATTATAGATGTATGTATTTTGCATACAGGATATTCCATTGTTGTAGGGGTGAGGTCAGTGAGTGTGTGAGGGTGGGTGTGGGTATGTGTGCAAGGGTGTGGGTGTTTGAATGACTGTGTGGGTATATATGTATAAATGTGTGCCAGGAAAGCATGTGTACAGGTCACTTTGAGTCACTGAACCTTAAAGATGTAATATCAGTAATGAATTACAGATTGATGATTCTACATCTTCATGAGATAGTAGTTACAAAGAGAATCAAATCACATCTGACAATACCTTCAAATGCAAGTCAAGCACAGTCTTAATAGGAATTGCCTATTTGTATTATATGTGAGTCACTATATAAAGCTGAAAAAGTGCATCCTCATACAAAAGAGAAGAAAGGAAACTTTTCATCTACATGAGAAGTGAATCTAATATATTCCAATTAATTTCATTTCTTTCAAAAAGAATGAGGGTACTTATACTGAGACATGACATTGCATACTTCATTTTCTGCATGCTTGAAAATGGTAACACTACTGCTTCTTCAATAACACACTGAGTGATACTTCCAATAACATGCATACATACAATTACAGTAACAAGCGCACACCCCATACGCTATTATGACAATACACATATGCACAAGATGGTCCCCTTAGCTCTATAGCGACACACACAAACACACACCCTCCACCACCATGGAGCAGCAGTACACCCACACAACACACACACACCTCTTGTAGAGCACTGTGTCTGAGCTGCTGAAATATGAGTAGAGTCTGTACGCACATAGCCCGCATTCAGACTAAATACATCATTTGCTTGTCACTGCATACAGTATACCAGGCTTCTTCTCTTGCTGGTGCTGTGGCTTTGTGATACAAATTTGCCTATGTGCGTCACTGCATTGATTACACTGCCATTTTCGACTCCTACATTGCATTTTTTCTTTGCCCCTTCTTTTTCTCTTATCTCTTTCTTTTCTCTTTCTCACCCTCTCTCTGAATGTATCAACCTTCCTATGTCTCTGTCCTTCCTGGTTGTAAACATGTTTTTTGTAATACCTTCAGGAGTCTGTCTAGCTCCACCAAAGTTATTCTCCACTATCTAGATATTTGTAAAAGTTGTAAACATGTTTTTTGTAATACCTTCAGGAGTCTGTCTAGCTCCAAAGTTATTCTCCACTATCGATATATTTGTAATAAATATCCCTTTCCTTCTCTCACCTTCACTGCACAGATACAGCACTTTATTGTTAACTTACATTATTCTGATAAAAGTTTATTTCATTTTGCAAATAATCAATGTGAAAGTGTAACCACCTATTCATTAATGATCTTCTAATTTTGGCACTTTAAAATTTTAGGAAAGTAATTTTTCTATAACCTTTGAAATAATTCCAAAATTGCTTTCTCACATGTCTATTTTTCCATTTGCACTTATAATTTTCAAAGTTACATCATTGTACAAACGGTTATTATCAATATGAAATGAATAGAAATACAATTTATATGAATTGATTAAAAAAAAAAAACATTTTAATGAAAACGGTCCTGAATTTCAGAAATTAACACACATGAAATAGTGCAAAATTCTCTTGTTAATATAAAAATTAATTATCTGCTCCACGATTCACATGTCAGTGGAAGTCAAATGAATGAAGTCAAATGAATGAAATTCAAGAATCCAAATCTATTATCAAAAGCATAATTTAAACTCAAAATAAACTGAATATGTGATACGTTGCAAATATGTATAGCTGAATATGGGAAACATTTCATATAGCTTCCAATGGTTTATGAAAAGTATTTAAAGGAGAATGAAACTCTTGGAGCAAGTTAGCTTTTGTGAAAGCAGAAAAATCAAAGAATAAGATCAACAAAACTTTGAGTAAAATAGGACTAGCAATAAAAGAGTTATGAGCATTTGAATGTCGAGATCACTAATGCTATGGAGATCCTCCCATTGGCAATGCGACCAATATCTGTGATGTCACACACGTACAACTCTCCCATTCGGACACTGATAATATACCCCAAAACATCTCTTTTTGCTCATTCTAATCATATGACAAACGATTCATCAATGATATAATGTTGTGAAACCTCTGTACTTGTCATCTCATAAAGAAAACACCTCACCTTGTGATAGACTCTATAAAAGTGAGAATATAAGTGAAATAAGTACTAAAGTAATGAGGGAGTTGTACGTGTGTGATATCACAGATCTTGGTCGCATTGCCGATGGGAGGATCTACATGGCACTAGTGATCTCAATATTCAAATGCTCATAACTTTCTTATTATTCATTCAATCTTCCTCAAACTTTCAACAATATGTTTCTTTGATTTTTCTTTTTGATATGGATTCAGCTAGTTTCAAGGGTTTCATTCTCCTTTAAGTAATGGAAACTTGATTGTAATTCATTTCTTCTTAACAATGACAAATTATATAGGAAAAAAAGAAAATACAGGAATTCAATCCAATTCATTTCATTCATAAACTGATGAAGCTAACAATTTTTTGTTAAAATCAGATACAAACATAAATTAGACCTTCTTAACACTGAAATATTCACTTGTGTCAATTATCAGATGCACAAAGTGCTACTAATATTTTCAATCTTCTCCTTTTTCAAAGAAAGTTCTCAGCCTGTGCTAATTGTCATGTCATATGAAAACCAATTATTCCATCATTCACAGGTTGTTTAAATACAAAATCAAATCAATAGATTATACTTGAACAGCTGTGCTTCACACTTTTACTGTGAAAAAAAATATTATGATCTTGAACATTAATGCATCAACTGGCAAATTTTGCCTTCATCCAGAGTTAAAACAAGAATAGAATTGTGCCTAGTTCTCTTGTGATATTATTTCAAATGGCAAAAACACATTGTTTTTTTTTTAATCTAGCCTAAAATTATCTCTGTAGTGAAGATGAAAGTAATATCAATGATGGCATGATATGATACTTGTAGCAATTTCAAGCATCGACCATGGCATTATTGAATGATACCTTCCCTGTTAATTCAACCGGCCTTAACATTTGCATTATTAAACTGAATGGATATGGTATACCAATATAACAATAGTCAAATGTGACAAGTCTGTCAACAGCTTTTAGAAATTTCAATTATGACCATCAGTTGGCCTTGAAATACTCAACAAGGCAGAATATAACATTTTACTGCATTCTTAATTACCATGTTATCAATATATTGATATTGTTACATACTTTAATTACTTCAATTCAGAGACCAATATCATTTGGGCTTGGCAAATATGAAATTAAAATACAAAATCAATTTATATTTCAAAAAGTGGCTCAAATCATTGTTGTATGCTGATTTTTTTTTTCCAATTATTCCAACACATAAAATGTGCTTTGATATTTGATATTGTTTTAATATTCTTTATGGAAATGTGAATTATTACAAATAATCTTTTTTAATTCCAATTGCATATCCTTTCTATATTCTGAAGTCAAACTATTTTTATCAGCTAAATTTGTTTGGAGTTAACAGTTATGGCGATTTCTAACACAATAGCCTCACCAATTAACCTCTGGTCTATATATTTTATTGTCCAATTGCACAGTCACTCAAGTTTTGCCCAATTTGGATTTAGTGACCTTTCTAATCTTAAACTTAGTGATAATCTAAATGTCTTGTCCATGGTCAATCTTTGTGACACTTTCAAAGGAAATACAATGTAATTGTTCTGTAACATCTGTATTTGTATATAACATTTGTATATATGTATGTAAGATACATCCCTCGCTGCCTTACCTGGAGTCTGAAGGAATGGCTTGTGGGTTACAGGAATTTTACATTTCTTTTTTTCTTCCAGGCAACTCCAAGACTAAAGTGGGGGAGTCCTTTTTAAAATTCTGTCATACTTTGTAATGTCATCATTCTATGGTTCTGTGTGTTGTTTGAAATGCCAAATAAATAATGATAATAATAATAATCTTTCCTGAATCCTTAGACAAATCTTTAAAAGGATTCATCTAATAATCCAGTTATTCTGAAAATTTATATTCCATAAAGTCCCACTTGATTTTTTGCATCACCTTGATAATAGTTACAAGAGTTACATGTATTTCAATTTAATTCAATATTGACAAGATTATGATCATGTAGAATAGCAGTCACCCATGACATGTAGACATCCTAGCTCTTTGTCTAGACAATATCCTCTAATATACATTTTCCTCACCAAGGGCATTTTCATTTATTTATTTTAAGCAATATATGTGACCAATTCTTCCAAAATATTTTGGAACTCCCCCAAAATTAGATTGAAATTATGGGTTTATAGGGGAAGATTGGGCATCACTTGAGGTCATAGACCTTGAGTGTAGCTTGACTAGTTTACAGATCTGTAGTTTATGAAATGAAATGAAGGACATGTCTCTTTAATTAAAATATTACATGATTTAAATTCATTTTCTGCTATTCAAAACTTCAGTAGTTGACTTTAAAAAATGGAATAGTTTTCTTGACACCCCCCCCCCTTGAAAAGGAGAATAAATCAAGCAAAAGAAACAAACAAAACAAATAACAACAACCATTAAAAATAAGGATTTTTCTCTAATATGTTATAAAGGAGTTAAATATATAGTGTTAGCATTTGAGGCCATCAAAACTTACCATCAATAGTTTTGCGATAAGTGCAAAATATTGGCATATGAGTTCATGGTATGATTGGGATAATATTTATCATGTAGAGATGGAGATGTTAAAGTGAATTAGTAGTTGTATAGATTTGCCTGGTCATCAAGGTGAATCCAGTGTTTAATTAGTTTTGTGTTACTGTATTATTGTTGTGTTATTGTAACAATTAATTTGTATCATTGTATTTGACTTGTTTGATATTCTGCCAAATAAGATAATAATAAATAATAATAATAATAATAACTTGCGGTTGTAAATTTTAACTACCTAGTTTAGTGATGCTGAACGCAACTAAAGGCTATGGGGATTTAAAAAGTTAGTCATACTAGCTAGAGACATATTGATTGTTTGTAGATATTTGAAGCATTATGCAGGTTTAGAGTGTGATTCTTGCTGCATGACAATGTAGGTACAATGAGTTACTGATAGTAGATAAAGCTTAACTAGGAAAGTGATGCTGTATAATGAGTATGACAGTTTATTAAGTTACTACTACTGATCTTGGTATTGGTTATGAAGGTTACTTGGTGATTGGTGCTAAAGACAACTGATATAGGTTAACCAAGTGATAGATTTTGAAGACAACTGATGGTTTATATGTTTACTTTTTTGTGTGGAAAACAAATGATGGTTGTGAAGGCTTACTGGGTAACCGATGTTAAAGACATGGATTAGGGTTCACTAGAGTTACTGAAGTTGATTTTGAAAAAAAGTTGGGTTATTGAAGTTGAAGAAATCAGGTGGTTACAAAGGTTTACTATGTTAGGTACCTTAGAACTGCATCTTTTATGCAGGAAACACACATGTGGCCACTCCTTACCAGTTCGCATACTTCATCATATACAAAACAATGGGGAATGCAGAAAAGATGCTAGGAAGACACATAATGCCTTTATAACAGGATTCTTGCTAAAAGATGTGGCAAAGACTTTCTACAAGGTATCTTACTGATATTGATATCAAAGAAATATGATTGTTATAAAGGTTTACTTGTTTATTGATGAAGACAACTGGTGGTTATAAAACAATTGACTACATCAGGTGACTGATGTTGAAAATCACCATATGATATAAAGGTTTACCAACATGTTTGAACTGATAATGAAAGTGTTTATGATATTTAGTAATTATACTGAAAAAACCCAAATGATTATTAAGTTTTGTAAATTTAAGAATAGTGAAAACATCTGACTATTTACGTTTGTAAAGCATGTATAATTGACTTAAACCGGTTGGTTACTTTTTGTTATGCTAAATATACTGAAGATTTTGTCACAATATTGGAGATATTCAATGATGTAAAATTTGTTGGCCCGTATTCTGAATTCCATGAACTTAAATTTATTTAACTAAAATTGTTGGAAGAAACAATGTCAAAATTCTGTTTACTATATATTGTTTCCTAATACTTTGATGTTATTATTCCCACACAGTTACTAATGATTTGATTGTAAAATGAACCGATAAGTAGAGCCTGTAATGTGTCACATCTGGTTCTCCATAGTTAAACCAACACATGTAAACTAAAGTTTACATTAGCCAGAGTCCAGAATATGGGTCATTATTGTTGGTAATATTGAATACCATAAATAGGTATGAGGTTTTAGATTTTATAAATTATACAGAGACCATTCATTCAATTTCATCATTATACTGAGAAAAAAAATTTGTTGAGAATTGTCAACTAAAGAAGAGTCATCAAGCTTGGAACGTTACAAACAACAATTGACAAAAGTTCACAAGGTAATGCTTAATTCCTTAAAACAATTGAAGGTTAATATTGACATGACTCATCGTACTTATGACAGCAATTAACACAGAGTAAGCAGGAACCTGAGATGACAAACAGGTGAAAGATTGTAATCCTTGTTAGGGTAATGATCTTGGGAAGTACAGCTGACTAGCGAATAAACATGGTTGATCAGATGCTTTTCAACAATAACAACTCATCTCTTCTCAGTTGACACTCATTACTAAATTCCAAGGCAAATATGTTTACTGTTTTCAGTACCATAACGTGCTTACATAGTTGTAAAGCCCAGGGCTGGCCGAGTGAGAAATACTGGCGGTGAATACTGGTAAATATGTACTGCGTTGATAATTTTTCAGGAAAATGCAAAGTATTTGGAATTGCAGAGAAATACCTAAATTTCCTTGGAAATTGTCAATCCTGGTAAAGCCCTAAGCCAAGGTTTAAATTTAAGCACCGTAGCCATTATAAAGCTGCTTTTATGAACCCCATGAATCTTATTGGTGGCAAATACTGAAATACCAAGCTAGTACAAGGGTTTTTTATTTGCATGTTATTTGGGTAGAAGGCCATATGAGAACTGGGGTGAATATTAGTCTCAAATGATCTAAATTGTAGCCTGTTTCCTTTGCCTGAGAATGTATTCTTTTGAAAATACTATCTAGAATATAAATTAGATAATCATGATAATAAAGTATATTTAAGAAACATCAACACGAGCGCCGCTATATTGCAATGACCACTACCACCTACAACATTAAAAAAAAAAAGTAATAACAACAGAACTACTACAACAACTACTACTACTACCATTACTATTCCTCCTACTGCTACTACTGTACTACTACCTGAAGCATCCCCAAGATTTTCCCTTGGGTGTATTATTTTCCAGAGGCAGCACCCCCATAAATTCTGGAAGGTGTGGAAAAATTGAGAAATGTAACAAAAATGACCAACAGTTTTTTTAGAAAGCCTTTTTTTTTGCTTGTAAACTTGCTCAGGACAAAAATGACCTTCAGGTTATGGTGAAATCTTCTTCTTCTTTTTTTTTGGCTTGTCAAATTTTCTCACAACGAAAATAACTTTCATTTTGGGGTGAATTTTTGTTTTGGCTTGTCAGATTGACATCAGCACCCCCAGTCAAAAAAATGTTCCCATGGCCCTGTTCTGCAAACACTTTTACTACCACTACTACCACTACCACTCTTACTTCTACTACTACTACTACTACTACTACTACGACTACTACCACACCACTCTTACTACTATTACTACTTCTACTACTACTACTCCTACTACGACTACTGCTACTACTACTACTACTACTACTACTATTAGTACTACTACTACCACCACCACTCTTACTAGTACTACTCCTACTACTACTACTACGACTGCTAGGCCTTCCAAAATACTAATACTACTACTCCTACTCACACTAATATTTTTTCTATGGTTAATCCTAAATTATTCTACTAAGTGCTGCATCAATAACTTGGTTGATACTGCTCTCAGTAAAACATTCTGGTATATTCTCCACGGTAATTACAGTATAGAAAAACATTATTGGCAAAATAAGGCCAATTTCAAACCTCTCTACAATAAACAATTGTAGGAATTCAAATATCAATGCCCTATGAGATATATCATTCAGATTTTTAATGATTTTCAGTATGTTTCTTTTAAAAAGCATAATGTTTTTAATGTTTTTGAGTTTATCTTCATTTTCAAAAGTGTGATAGGTATAATAATAATAATGTGAACCATTCAAATAGCGCAGCTAAAAATATTAATATACTCTACTGCGCTTAACAATTGGTATCACGATTATCATTACCCCGGCTATAGCCGAGCTGCCACACAGGTGCTCAAGTATTCGAGGAATTTCTTCCTAGCGGGTACCCATTCACCTCACCGGGGTTGAGTGCAGCACAATGTGAGTAAATTTCTTGCTGAAGGAAAGCACGCCATGGTTGGGAATCAAACCCATGTCCCTCAGATTGAAAGACGAGAGTCGTAACCACTAGACCACCAGGCCCCCACATCCTTCTCTATTCTTCTTTAGTAATTGCATGATACCTGTACAATATTAAAACTATTTAAGAAATTACAATCATATTTTGTCAACGCCAGCACGTTTTCACCTGGTCAAATAGTGCAGTTCCTGATCAATGCATTGTGCTGGTATAGAATGTTGTGCATATTGCAGAAATTTGCAGTCCAGACTATAGTCAAACCATTGATATACAGTCTTGAAATATTTTACATTTATCTCTATGGAGGGTAGAAAATAACTTCTATTTTTTGAGGGGCTATTTTTTTCCACACTGGGGCGATTGCAGTATTTGGGATGCTTTGCCTTTCATTTCAAGGGCTACTTTAGAGAGGCTACGAGCAATTATCATTATTCTGTCATAGTTAGAGTATTGATTTTCTAAACAATCTTAAATATTATTTATGATAGATCTTGGGTCGACTCTAAATAGAATGGTTGCCCCAAATCATGCGTTTTGGGGGGTTTTAGGGGCGATTTGGGCTGTCATGAAGAAGAAATCAACCGTTGCCTTCATGTACTTCCTACCATGTCTCTACGATACTGCATGATACTATCATATTTTTTCAGAAAGTATTCAATATTGGTAAAAATTCTGAACAGATGTTGATATGTATTCTGACACTTTAATCAAATAAAGAAAGGTAGTAACAAAAACCATTGTTAAAGTGTTCTCTAAAAAGTATAGTGATTAACTTTTTTTTACATCCCCATGCCTTCTATTGCTTTATTATATGGATAAGATGTAGATTCCTGGAGTATCCAACTTTAGAGAAAATACTATTTATCAAATAATCTTTTATTTTGCATCTCAAAGGATAACCCATCACCTAATAGCAAAACATGAAAAGAAAGTTTGTTTAAGAAAAAAACCCAGCTAAGACCATGCACTCCGTGGGAAAATACACCTTAATATTCAATTCTATTTGGACATATTTTGTTCCATTTTAATTGTCACATTTTGAATTTTTCATCACCGTTTTAGGGTTTTAAAGACCCAGACCAGAGCTAAAATTAAAATTGACAAATAAAAAATATAAGCTACAAATTACAACAATGTAAGTTTCATGCATATGAACCACTTGCCAGCCAAATATTTTGCTTAAGAAAAACTAAAATTCACGGGTTTTGAAAATGGGCTAAATTGTAAATAGTGCTTTTTACGGGCCTGAATTATGTGTCATACTATGTCAGGAGGGATGTGATTACACATGTTTTTACACAGAAAAGAATGAAAGCTTTCTTGATTTCCAGAATATGAATTCAAGTTTTTTTTTTACATTTTGCAGAGAAACCTACAGTTGTCAACTTTTTTGGGGGTTGTTGTTTTTAGTGATATCTTTGTCTGGCTCTTATTTGGCCTAATTATTATTGCTGTCATGGAAAGCCGTTACATATAATCTGAATATGGAGATAGAAATGAAAAGCTATGCTAAATAAGTGGGAAATAAAACAAGGCAGACAATGCTATTTATATGTGAAGAGAAAAAAACATTAATGCTTAATTAGAAAATATAAAAAAATAACTACTATTTCTGTGTATAAATTCCTATGGAATCACAACGCTTCTGACAGAGAATGACGTCACAAACTTTAGGCCAATAAAAGCATATTTTTGAAGCCTGATAATTGGAGCTTTCTAGCAAAGCAACAGCTAACATGAGGTGAAAATGTGTCAAATTTGAAATGTTGTATTATGTAGTTTATAAGCATTTAATTGGCGATTCATTTTTGGGTCCAGTCAGGGTCCTTTACAATGCTGATAATTTATGCTATCCATTACACTTTGATAGATTTTTAAATCAGAGTAGGCCTACAAGTTATAAAAGGAAACCATTTGCTGAAACTATTTGCAGAATCATGTACAGATGATATTCAAATTTTGAAACACATTATTTTAAAGTTGATTTTTCATGGATTAGATGAATCCAAGAAAAATGTTTTAACCAGAATGTAGCAATATAAACAAATGCTACCATATCCTTTGGTTGCAGTTTAATTTCGACTTCAATCATTTCCAACGATCGACATGCACCTAAATCATACCAGTGTTAGATCTTACGTGAATTACCTTTCGATACACGATGAGATTGGGATGTGCGCATTCCTCATCACCACCAGCACCGTTTACCCGCCGCCAGTGTGCCATTTTCTGCATAATTTACACCTGTCCCCTTTCTGTGCTCCCCGAGTCCACACGGCCGTAGCTATTCAACCCCCGGATTGTCACTACGTCAACAGACGCTTTACACTCTTGCATACAAACTTAAACTGCAAGAGTGCCACTGTGGCGGGGATGAAATATATATGTTTCCAACTATGTTGCGTTATCACAGACTACGTGAGGTTCGACATATTTCTCCTCTGAAACCTCTTCACACTTGATATAAATCCTCACTAATATACCGCTGTCATTCCGTGGAAGCGCAAAAAGAGTTGTACGTGTCTCCTTACAAAAACATGTCTTCATGTAATATGAATATAATCAGAATATATTGTCCTTATATATTCATAACTATATATGCATAATATATTCCATGTATTAATTCTTTGAGTGTAGACTTCCCCAAAAAGATATGTTTGGATACTTTTACCTCCAAGGCAAAAAAAATATATATATAACGCGAAAGAAGACTCGCTGGCGCTACGTTACTATCGTACGTAGAAAGCGTAAGCGTTTATGCACGGGCGGTCATCCCGTTTCTCCATATGCACTGTGTGTACAAAACTATGAACGTGAATACGAGCCGATGAACTGGTACAATATGACAGCTGGTCGACTAGCCGGGATTGAACCACAAATCAACCCGTTATCAGGCACTAAAACACAATTAAAAACATAATCCCGGTCCGTTCAGGGTCCACTTGTGCTTCCAATGCATTATGACAAATCATTGTGCCTTGTACATGGATTTAAATCCACTCCCTTTCCGACCATGTACAGCGAATTCCGTACTTTTCACGGCCATACCTAAAAACACACATCGTCTATGCTATAGAGAATGAAGCGACAGGCAATCCAAGCCGAGAATATACCGAGTGTACCAAGATATTGCAGCTCGTCAATATATACGCCCGCTTCGTTCGGCATCATTATCTCGTGCAAAAGATGGAAGGCTTTACTCTCTTCCTCTTCACATGTTGAATATAATCATAATGATATGCTCTGCAACTCTGCAAGCCTTTACCTCCGTGCTGTCTGCGATCTCCATCCAGTTCATCCACCCGCGATAAATTACTCTTTATCCTTTTACTCTCTTTTCATTATTTTTGTCCAAACATTCTTGGTGTGTTTAATAGGATTTTGGTATACAGGTGTATATATATATTTTTTTTTTTTATATAGTACGGATCTACCTGAGCTTTACCTTATAATATGCCACATATAGACCTAAGATATTGCACATCACTATCATTTAGGGCATAGGCCTTTTTTCCCTTTTCTGTCAAAATATATAGCCCTTACTACTTGGGCTTTTATGAGCGAAGTTTATTTTACTTACATCCATTCTGCCAAAAGGATATAGGCCTATACGAACTCGACCCAATATTGTTCGGACTGTGTTGATCTTATACGTAGAATATTTGAAACCATGTATTGACAGGGGCGATGTGGTGGTATTCTGATAGGGGGTATGGACTAATTGTGACGTCATTTCCGAATTGGAATATAAAGGGGTTATGAAGAGTAACACCGTAATCGCCTCATTTTCCCTCATTTATTTTTTTAGATGAAAACACAGTTGCGTTACACTCAGTTGCTTAGTTTCCTTGTTTCCTATTATGTTTTTCAAATACTTTACATAATTATTCTTGACACCCCTTCCCATCCCTTCCAAAATATTCGGCTAATAAGGCTTTTGATATGGAAACATTATGTCCCATCGTACTTGGATCCCCTCCCCATGGTTTGACCAGAGATCATTTTCGTTTTTATTCCATTTTGATGAAATATTTGTTGGGATTTGCACAATAATTACACTCAACCAATCATTACATCTCTTATTACAAACTGTTCGATGTTTCATTTTAGACTACTGAATTTAGCGAATTTTCCCCAAAAAAATTGAACAAGAAAAAAAACAATCATGTCCATGATTTAAAAAAAGGATTGAAATTTTTCCCTTTTCGGGTCTGAATTATCACGAAAAAAGTAGTTTGGGGCTTGCACTTTTTTGAGTTTTTTATTCATTTTTATGATTTTTATAACACCCCCCCCCCCCCCAATAATCATGCACAAATTAAAATATCGTGTGACACTGAAAAAGAACAATAATCAAAAGCGAATAAATTAAAAAAATAGCAACTAAAAAAAAAAGCTATACAGTTACAAATACGAACGAAAGAACGAATGATTTATTCATTGCTATGTGTAAAAATCGTTCGTATATACGGCGATCGTTAGCCCGTTGAGTTATTTGTGACCATAGCATTCAACGGATGATCATGTTTGGATGGTGGTTTTGAACAATTCAAAACGAGCCAGATCCCTCCACGAATGATCCCGAATGCCTCCCGATTTTTCTCGCTTTCGGGGAGGGAGAACAGAATAGGGGAGAGCGCGGGGCGAGGGGCAAGTCCGCCCCCTTTCTAGAATCGTCATTTCTTTAGCAGGAAGGTTGTGCTTTATGATGTATAAAGGCATGGCCCTGGGAGGCAGGGGTGCTAAAGAAACCCCCAAATTTTCCTTCGAGGTGCTCCGTGTGCAGCACCCCCTGGAAATCTGTATGTTAAATGACAGAAGTGTAATGAAAATGAACGACGTTTTGTAGGAACCCCCCCCCCCCACTTCAGAATTTCCCTACACAGTGCTTGAAGTAGTGCTTAAATTCGCCCTTTTTAAGATCGAAATATCAAATATTTTTGCTCGCGCTCACATATATATATACATTATACACAACAAAAAAAGTAAGTCCCCCCTAAATCAAATTGCTGTAACTTTTGAACGGAATTATTTTGAGATACGATATTTCGAAGGTGATTTTCTACACTCATTAAGCAACTCCTGGGGAAAAATGAGATCGGTTGAGTCATGCATGAGTAATAAAAGATTGAATTAAAAATGACAATTTTTGAAAGTCACAAGAGTCGTTTTTTTGTTGGCTCCCCCAAGTATAGGCCCCTCCCCCATTTTAAAATTCTGGACACACCACTGATTTGTCCATAAATTAAACTGATCATGAGAAACTGTTAGGAAAAGAATACATTTATGCAGTATAAAGAGTATTCATTCCTAAGTTTTCGAATGTGCTCGCTCAACCATGAAAATGTTTAAAGTTCGGAAAGTGTGTGGTGATAGAAATGATGGATGATACAAACAACAGCAATTAAAGTCACATTTGAAACCGAATTTGCCCCCAATATTCACTTTATTACCCTTTAAAATGAGTCTGTGACGTTGAAAATACAAATTTTCCCACTTTGATGCGTGCTCACTCATCCATAAATAAACAAATCGATTTCATTTTTGCACAGAATTCTGCCCATACGTTGATAAACATTACTGTCAAATGACATTGCTAAAGACAGCCTTGAAAAAAAGTTCCACCATATTGAGTAAGGGGTTACTTATTCTTAAACATATTATGCACCCATAATGTACACAAGTCTATGAGAGAGGAAGTCAAAATTTTAACAAATATGAAATGAAGGGTTTGTTTCATGGACGGTTTTTGTTACTTCTGCCAACAGCTATTTCATGAAACTTCGCACATGGCGTCAGGGTAACACTATCCAAAAGGCGCGCACACCAACATAACCATTCGATACGGCACAGAGTGGGGCCAAGGCCTTGAACTTTCTTCTCATTTGCATAATTTTGGATAGTTTTCGAATATTGTGTGCTCACTGATGCATTAAACATCGGGATTTTCATAAAAATCAAATCAAATGAACTATGCAAGGAGGTAATTACCTACACACTCATGTAAAAATATATTAAAAACTCGCATTGGTTCGGAAATTATTGATGTTTGTTTAAGGGGGGACTTACTTTTTTGTTGTGTAAATATATGTATATGTATATGTGGGGTGCCCTTGCGTGTGTGTTTGTATATATAGAACAATAGAAAACTCAAATGTGTCCCCCCCAACACACACACACCTTTGAGGAGAAATTTCAGCCCATGTCAGCACCCCCAGGGTCCTGTATAAAGGTCTAGGTAATATCTACCTAATACCTTATTTCCGGGGAGGACATGCATACGGTTTTGGCAAAAATGGACCTTAAAAAAAAAATTTCGCTGAAGGGCGAACCTGCCCCACCCTGGGGCAAGTTCGCTGGTTAGGCGGGGCGAGTTCGCCCATAGGGAAAAATAGTTATATATGAAACAAAATGATGTGTTCAAAGACACCAAACATTTTTTTTCATAGTGGAGCAACAACGACTTCTAGTTCAATAATCTATGAAAAGTTATCATGATTTAGCACATATAACGACATACTTGCATGTCATGTTTATAAGGATACTTTTGTCGGCCTATGGGTCTATATATGTATACATTATCTATAGATAAACGTGGGGCGGACCTGCCCCGTCGCAAAAGGAGTGAACTAGCTCCCCGGGCAGTCATTTTCTTTTCTCTTGTTTTTCGCAAAATGTACATCATATTATTTTGAAGTATCAAAGGCATATTTCAGTAAGCAAATGACACACCTTTCTAACAAAAAAATATTTTAACTGCATTCATTAGTGTCTATAAAAATACAAGAAATTTGAAAAAAAAAAAAATTACAAATGGCCTCAAAATGGACGAGTCGTAATTTTCTTGAATTCCGAGAAGATGACCTCTCGCCAAGGTATGTTGCTACCTTTGGGCAGGTTAACATTACAACAAATTACAACAAAACCTAAATCTAATCACAGCAAAGGGGAAAATCAAGTGGTAGGCGGATTTGCCCTGGGGGCGGATTAGGCCCGCTCTCCCCTACTCCCGAATCCTAAATGCGTGTATTCGGATGGATTCGCAGATTCGGTTCCGGTGTAAAGCTAGGGTTACACCAAAGCCATATTCACACGAATGAATTCGGACTGATTCTGCCCGAATATGGCATGATTCGGATGAATTCGGTAAATTCGGAACTTATTCTCCTCTGCATGATTCAGGGAGCTCCCCGAATAGAGACGAATGGGCCCCGAATAGGTCCCGATTCAGCGCAGAATCGCCAAGAATTGACCCGAATCAATTTTTGCCATCCCGAATAAAGCCGAATGCCACCCGAATGGTGGCATGAATCGAGCAAATCAAGGTGGCTAGAATCGAGCCGAATGTGGCCAGATTGCTCCGATTACAGCCGAACGACGACCCGAATGTTAACCCGAATCGGAACGAATATGGCTGAATGCGCCGAGCTCGGTTACTCCACAAACAGGTCCGAATCTCCCCAGAATAGGCTACTCCAAATGCCTCCCCTAATCCAACCGAATGTCATCCGAATACATCCTAAATGTGGCCCGAATGAAATTTGTTGTGGCCACATTCAGGACTCGGGAGTATTTTTTAGGGTATTCGGCTTGTTTTGAATTAACATTTCAAAACGAGCCGAATTCCTCCGCGAATGTTCCCGAATCCCTTCCGAATTTTCTCGCATTCGAGGCCCGGAATCGAGGAGGGAGAACAAAGATACTCCCGGAACCACCAGAATAGTGTATTCTGATGGATTCGCAACTGCATGATTCGGTTCCGGTATAACCCTAGCTTAAACCCGGTCTTTAATGTAGGCTATACTTTCTTTAAGCAATAACCAATTAAATAAGTCTGATATTGGAAGTAAATGCTACAAGACCAACTAAAGTGGCCGATTTATTTTGAATATAAAATGAATACGTAATTATTCTAATAATGTTTTATGTGGTCCTTTCGAATCTTTTTTTTTATTATAGGTCTACAAACTCGTAAACCACGAGTCCCGCCTGATTTCGCGCGATCAGAATAAAATTTTGCGATGTGATCTTTATTGACCCCTAGATTGGCCTCTCACCCTATCCTCGTGAAAACACAATATTTTTTAACCAAGTGTGATAAAAATAATTGACGCCGAACTTAAATTCGTTCAAGGAAGTCAAAAAAGGGCAAGACTATGACTTTACTTGATTCATCTAAAATAGTCAGTCTCTCATTATTGTGTAAATTACATCATGTAAAACAATTTTCACGAATTTCTACAGTCTCTAAAATATCCCTTTTCAGTTCAGCTCATTAATTTTGTTAATAGTAGGATTCATACCGTTTTGATTAATTGAAATATGGTGAAAATAAAGGATTTTTTCTCATGTTAGTATTTGAAACTATTTCAGCTTACACTTTGTGCTCTCATGTTTATTTTGTTAACAGAGAGATTCACGTCGTTTCAACTTTTAACGGTCAGTGAGTGTATCAAAATTTCAGATTGCGTTTCGCGCCCTCGTTACGTGTTAGAAGTGAGATTCATATCTTCTTCATGAATTCAAACGGCATTTAAAATACCCCCTTTTTAGATTAGTAAAAATATTTAGCTCACGCTCCGCGCTCATATAATGGTTTTAAGATTAGGCCTAATGAGATACCTAACCTTGTTTGTAAAAATTGAGCAGAATAATCCTAAAACTGGTCCTGCCTCCCTTTCCGCCCCTGCACATATACATACCCCCCCCCCCCACACACACACACACGAATTCGGCACTATGTGGGGCCGATCCGGGAAAATGTGGGCAATTCCATTTCAGCCCCTCCCACTTCGACAATGTTTCTTTCTCCCCTGTATGCCTACACCCCTTAATTCTCTGTTCTGTTTCATTGTCGTAATCTTCCCAAGAGTCCAAGACTATAGGTAATTTTCTTGGTATACTTCTTCCTGGTTGCTTCATTAGCATTTTCACTATAAATTACATCTATAATTATAGTCCTATGGTTTTACACTTTTTTTTGCTGGTATACTTGAAATTGAAACGACATTCGGTCTAACAGTCTATTACAAGCTATTTTAGCAATAATATATTGCTGTAGATAGATCCGTATATGCTTAAACGTGCATGGGTATTGGTATTTATTAAAACTGAAAGCAAATGCATGACATAGTCAGCAAAGTGATTAGCTAGATAAACCCAAAGTTTATTTCCTAGAGTCCAGCCAGGGGCGTCGCTAGGCCTTTTCGAATGAGTGTGTGTGTGTGTGTGGGGGGGGGGGGGTGGAGTCCCTGATTACCGACAATTATCGGTACCGATTACCGACGACCACGAGCGTACCTACGGGGGGCAGACTGCCCCCCCCCTGACGAATTTTTTTTTTTTTGCTGGTCAAATTTTTTGGCGGACGAATTTGCCCCCCCCCCCTGTGGAAAATCCTAGGTACGCCACTGCCGACGACCGACGCCCATGAGTCATAGTAGAGTTCCATTTTCTCCTCAGTCACATTTTCTTTCGTAATACCCAGGGGCAACTCAGCTTTTATCAATAGAAGTGAGCGGAAACTATTTTTCATTCACATTTTCCCCGTCGCGGCCGCCAAAATCTGATTTTTTTTAAAATGGTTAGTCCTAACAAATTTTTCATTCTTAGAAACAGTATAAGGTATTTCATTTGGACCAAATATAAATGACCATGCGAGCGCAAAGCGCGAGCTGAAATTTTGTAATATTTTACATAATCTATAAATTGAACATTATTTTTAAGCAACTTTTCATGAACTAGTTGCGTATCTAACTAAACAATCCATGCGAGCGCGAAGCGTGAGCTGAAATCTTTTATATACTGGCCTGCAAAAGACTGTTCGTAGTGATCCATGAATAGAATACATATCTTACCAATCCAATAATGCGAGCGCGAAGCACGATCTGATTTTTTTAATATTTCGACCTGAAAACTCGATTGTAACTATGAAGATCGCTAAGGGGTTGATTAAAACTAAAGCGTTACCTGTTGGTTGAGTTGGGGCTTTCTCCATTCGATGAAAAGCACTTATTTGATTTTTGGTTGAAAGTCAGTTTAATAATAAGAGTAATATCTTTTAGATTTTACACGGTTCTAAGCATTTAATAATCTCATACATCAAATGCGAATTACTGTGTGTTTAAAACTTTAAGATCAATTCTTCAAAGCCTTTCATATTATGTAAAGATGATTCCAAATGTTCAATTATTATGCCTTAAAATAATAATAAAAGTCACTTACTTTCCTTGTTAAAGGTCAAGTCCACCAAAGGAAAATACTGACTTGAATCAATAGAGAAAAATCAAACTAGCATAGTGCTGAAAATTTCATCAAAATCGGATGTAAATAAGAAAGTTATGACATTTTAAATTTTGGCTTATTTTTCACAAAACAGTGATATGCACAACTAGGTGAGTCAGTCGATGATGTTCATCACTCACTATTTCTTTTGTTTTTTATTGTTTGAATTATACAATATGTCATTTTTTACAGATTTGACAATAAGGACCAACTTGACTGTACCATATAGTATATTAAACAATGCTAATTCCGCATGTTCAGGGAGGAATTAATCGTTGTATCACTTGACAATGAGGAGAAAATAAGAATATTTCATATAATAAAATACAAAAGAAATAGTGAGTGGATGATGTCATCAGTCTCCTCATTTGCATATCGACCAGGATGTGCATATAACTGTTTTGTGAAATTAAGCGAAACTTTAAAATGTCATAACTTTCTTATTTTACATCCGATTTTGATGAAATTTTCAGTGTTATGCTTGTTTGATTTTTCTCTTTTTATTCAAATCAACTTTTTGTTGGGGTGGACTTGTCCTTTAACAACACACACTCAAAGTAAGAAAAAACACCCTTTTTTTCATAGTCATCAACAACAATAACGAGGACGAAGTTGAATAAACTTTCATAGCGAATCAAAATAATGTTCTTCTTTCCTTATCTCTCTTCGTTTAATCCTTCCCAGCAGCGCAATGAGCCAACACTTAGGGGGTCAGACAGTATGGAGCAATATTTCTCGAAAGTTACGAACAATGTGAGCGAGCAAAATTTTGACCATTTCAATACCCCCCCCCCCAAAAAAAAAAAAAAAAAAAAAAATTGATCCAATTTCACACTTTTACCTTTCCTTTTCTCCTTTTTCTTGGTTGTGATTTTTTTTTGGGGGGGGGTTCCTTGGCACCAAGCTCCACATCAGTACGCTCATCTCATATTGATATTTTCACCAAGAGATCGGATGAACTGGGTTGTGTGTTAGAAATTCTTGGGGTCGGTTATGTTAAAAAGAACTTAATGGATAATCCCTTTATGTTTTTAACACATTACTATGTTTAGAATGAAATGACTCCCTGACTCCCCTCGTTTATTCATCTTTCGATTTCTTTCTTTTCATATTTTCCTCGCTCTTTCTTTCTCTCTCTCCAACACACTATTTGTCTCACTTTCTCTCTTCTCCAATCCCCAATTCTTCTAGGGACCCCGGGTCGGTTATTAATAGCCAATCTGAAACGGGTCTATCCCTGCGATTTTGTATTACATGCATTGTTAAGTTTGGTTATTGTTACATTGTTATATAATTATTTGATCATGTAATGTTTATTTTGTTCGTATTTATGCACTTTTAATAATGAATAAAAACCAACCAACCTCATTCTCAACATGCTTACAAGGTATCATGGCAATTGTAATTATTTTTCTTTCTTGTCATAACCTGATATGCAGAAATTTTGAAACTAATTTCGTAGCCCTCTTGAAACAATTCTGCAATATTGTATTTCAAAATATTAATTTATAGATATTAAATTTTTTACAAAACAGTTACATGAAATTACTTCACTTAAACATTGAATTGAACTGGAGCAAAAGTGTCAATTTATTGGTGAACTATAAAGTTTAAATGAATGTCAAGATTAAGTGCTGCAAAACGCTTTCTATTTAAGATTAAGGGGTGGTATCAAATTCAATATTAAGTGGTTTATTCAGGAGAATCAGTGCCTGAACAAAGTTGTAAAACTTAGCCCCATTCAAGTTGTGATATCTTTTATTGTAGTATAGAAGTAAATAAGGGAGGGGGCTGTTTTGCAACCCCTGAGCGTGACACACAGGGTACACGCCGTTGCCCCTCTCTACACACGCTACAGTCGGTATTGAAAGCTGTAGAACTTTGGGTGATTTTTACCACACTAGAACGACGACTGTCAATGACATCACTCAGCATTCACTGTAGTGGGAATACTAGCTTTCTTGTAAACCAACTGTTGAGCTAAGTTGGGTAGCACTGTGCACAATTCAAACACCAACACTTTTAGTGTTGTTTCTATAATTTAGTAAACTGACATTTATTGTTGTGCTGGTTAGGCAGTCTATTGCATATTCTAAATACCAACATATTAGCTAAAAAAATCAGCCAGTGCCTGTTCCAAACCGACAGCACTTCACCGTATAATATTTTACAACCAAATGACATTATGTAAGATGGACCGACTTGAAGGAACACCATAGAAATAAACAATTTCATGAGATAAAATTGAGCTACACTTTTATTTCATTAGAGATGCACTTTATCAGCCAAGTTCATTTTAAAATAAGCAAACTGAAAATATAAAAACATTTCGAAACAAAATATCAGAAATAGTATAAATTTCACTATGGTGAAGACTATTCATAAAATATGCAGTGTATATCCTTTTAATAAATCATTTTATTTCATTAAACATCATACACCAGTTCCAATCATGAACTACTCAAACAGTTCCTGCTCATTACCCCAACTGCAACATTGTAACCACGTAGTCTGATAATATATACCAACCAAAAGAAACTTACTTAGTTGACCTTCGATAAGTCAAATAGTCATTTAAGTCAAAGCCATCTTTTAGCCCAGATTTTATTTTACGCAGTGTTACCTGTAGAAATGAAAAAAAATATCCACTGTAACTCTCTACAATATTACTACAACAAATAGGCTTCTAATAAAAAAAAATACAACAATGTCTATATAAATTTTCCCACAAGATTAAATTGCCATCATAATTCACATATTATTTTCAAATGTTCAGTCAAATGGATTATGTACCAAGACTTACATTAAATACACAGGTCTATGACATGCCCCCACTGCAGAAAGAACAACTTTTATGAATGATAAAGGCAATGTACAACTTGGAGTTTCCATCAACATAAAGATTTGACCAGTGATAACTCCATCACACTAGCTGAATACATAACATAAAAAACCCCATACACACGTATGATAAATCTTTAATCCTTCCCTACATGTCCCCATTGCATCATTATTTGACCGATAACAAAGGCCCTTAAATGCCTTTAAAAAAATCTTTTCCTAAATTATCAGCTGCTGATTTGATTTGCAATTGAGTTATCTCACCATTGAACCTTGTCCCAATCAAAGTTATAGTCTCTCCACATGGATCATATATCGAGGAAATACATATCATTCAGTAAAATTGAGAATAAAAACTTAAAGTGTTAGTACAGGGTTCCCAGTTTTTCAAGAAAACAAACTTCTCTGATTATTCCCTGAAGTTTAAAAATTCCCTGATAAATATTTAAACCCATTCCCAGTTTCACATGTTTTCTAAATTGTTACAGTGAATTACATGTATGTTCAGTATAAAAACAATAATGTAAAACAAATTAATACCACCATAACCAGTCATTCAATGGATGTTGTTTCAATATGCAATGAAATATAACAGAGTCTGACTGACTACCATACTTTCGACTTTTGGGCTTATCAAAATTCCCCGATTTTTCCCTCATTTGAAGCATTTTCCCCTGATTTTAAGTATCTTTGATTGAATTCCAAGATTTTTCCCTAACTGGAAAAAATAAAATAATTTCCCCTGATTTCTCTGATGGGCTGGGAACCCTGTAGTATTTAGTAATGATGTTTCTTTCTTGAAAAAAATTAAATGTTAAATGTTAATGCCCAAATTTTGCAGCAATAGACAAATATTTGCATATAGCTGGGGATACAATAATAATTGATTAATACAGATTATGAAACTATCCTGATTATACACTTATTATCTAAAGATAGTACAAATTAATTAATGAAACAAGGACTGAGAGACAAGAATTAGTTAATGGCATCAGTTATAATAAGCCAACATATTATCTGGATGTTCTTGCCATAATCAATATTTTGACATCTAAAATAATTTATTTGGTGGGTGAATTTATTTATTTTTTGGTCTGAGGGAAAAGAGATTGTGTACATACTGTTGATTGGTCCTTGACTAATTCTTGTTACATGTTTCATCTACACTAGGTTCACATCTAACTAAAAATAACTTTCTTGATGGCATAGACAATAATAACTCTAAGTCATTTTAAAACAGTCACTTAAAAAAAACAAGAAAGGAAGATTATACTGGGACAGTTTCCAAATGAAATCACATTTGAGCAAAGAAATTTATAATAGATTTTTTTGGAAAATTTTCCATGAGGGGGTTCCAAATTAGAAATAGTGAACCTTTCTATATTATGATCAGTTCATAAAATCATCTATATTTTCCCTGATCGGCCAATAAAATATATTATGGAAGGACAAGCTCATTCTTAAATTATTCAAAGTATTCTGAAAATTGAACCCTCAGAGTAATTTTGGTAATAATGATTAAGATGAGTACCTAAGTAACTTAGATCTAAACAATTAACGCGAGCGAAAAGCACCAACTAGAATCTGTAATATACTGACCAAAAAAAAGAAGAAAAGGGAACTGTCTAGGACTGTTTACAGTGACTCATGCGAAGGATACATATCTCAACAACTAAATAATGCAAGCGCGCAGCGCAAGGTGTAATGCTTTTGATATTCTGACCTGAAAGCTTCAAATTCTCAGCACTTTTTGTACTAATGTTAAGTTCGGGTATCTAAATGAACAATTGATCTGAGCGCAAAGCGCAAGCTGAAATTCTTGATATGAAAAAAAATGACACTAAGTGGACTTTTTTAATAACAAAATATATATCCAATAAACAATGTGAAACACAAGCTTTTATAGGTTTAATCCTAATGATGGGATGTTCCATTCACTTTTTTGTAATCATGAAAAGGATGGGTGTCTTGCTAAAGAAATGATTCGAGCGCGAAACGTGAGCTGAAAATTGTTGGTATTCTAATCTGAAATTTAGACATTTAAAGCACACTTTTATTTAAAGAACAAGCTTTGTATCTCAATAAACAAATTAATGTGAGTGTGAAGATCGAGTTTATCATGTTAAGCACTGTTTAACATAGGACCATTATGAAGAGAGCATTTTTTGTTATAAAGCGTGTGCTGAATTTCGGTGAGACTTAGATCTAACAACGGAATATTCTAAGCACCTATTGTAATCACCAATACGATGAGTATTCAACTTAAAGGAGAATGAAACTCTTGGAGCAAGTTAGCTTTTGTGAAAGCAGAAAAATCAAAGAATAAGATCAACAAAAGTTTGAGTAAAATAGGACTAGCAATAGAAGAGTTATGAGCATTTGAATGTCAAGATCACTAATGCAATGGAGATCCTCCCATTGGCAATGCGACCAAGATCTATGATGTCACAGATGAACAACTCTCCCCTTTTGGACACTGATAATATACCCCAAAACATCTCTTTTTGCTCATTTCTAATCATATGACAAACGATTCATCAATGATATAATGTTGTTAAACCTCTGTACTTGTCCTCTCATAAAGAGAACACCTCACCTTGTGATAGACTCTATAAAAGTGAGAATATAAGTGAAATAAGTACTAAAGTAATGAGGGAGTTGTACGAGTGTGACATCACAGATCTTGGTCGCATTGCCAATGGGAGGATCTACATGGCATGATCTACATGGCATTAGTGATCTCAATATTCAAATGCTCATAACTTTCTTATTATTCATTCAATCTTCCTCAAACTTTCAACAATATGTTTCTTTGATTTTTCTATTTGATTTCAAGGGTTTCATTCTCCTTTAATAATGTGGATGCAAAGCGCTGGCTTCGGTCCTGCCCTTTCAAGTAGCTTTTTAACTATTAATGATTTAACAGTTTAGTCACAATGTTTGAAAAGCATATTGTCACATATTTCTATTCGTGCAGGATTTAAATTTGGCACAATATATATAACAATATACATAGACATCAAATACAAGCTTTTTTCAGGCTTGTAACAGGAAAAAGTAGAAGATTTGATTCAGTAAAAGAGCAAATGTCATTTCTCACAAAGTGGTAACTTCATCAGGCAGTGTACAACAAGGGGTGTGCACAACTTAAATCATAATACACATCAGCTTTGATTTAATCACAGCTATTTCACATCACTTCAATTCAACTGAAAGAATAGAAACAACGCTTCATATTTGTTGGATATCAATAAAAGTAATTTCTCGAGTAATATTCAATTAAATCAAATGACCACCAATTTCTTTCAAAGCAAGAAAACCACATTACCACTCCTTGTTTATTATGATGTAATGATGAGTTAAAAGTATACACTTCAAACACTAGCCATGCCATTACTGAAATCATTAATTGGAAGGTTCTCCAATTTCACAACTGATGTGACAGCAAAGTCACAAATTATGTGTAATAATTGGTTGATACAAAATATATTTCTGTACACATCTTTTGAATATAGAATAATGTCTTTGCCATACATATCATGCAACAATGTAGTACAAGCTCAATTAGATTTCAGGATATACATCTATTGGACTTCCAATCAAATCAATGATCTAAGATTCTTAGATTTCCAGATACAATCTTGTTTTCTAATATGGCACCTGGTGGGATATCAATTCTTTCTCCATGGTTGGCAATGATTATCACTGTACCCTGTACAAAGAAAACAACAACAAATTACTAACATTCAACAAAATATTAAACACTTTACAATCATGTAGGAAACAATTAGAGCAGTAAGTTGATAAGAGATAAGTCTACATGCAGAATCTTGCTCTTACACCTAGCATTCTCATTGTCTTGTACTGTGTTTGCAAACTTGCCATAGATATTGGGACCCATGATTAAAGGGATGCTCCAGGCTGAAGATAAATATACCTAAATAAATAGAGAAAAAATTCAGAGCAAAATGCTGAAAATTTTACAAAAATCTGATATTAGCGATGTTATTGAATTTTAAAGTTTAGCAATAAATTGTGAAAACAGTTATATGCACATCGTCATGAATATTCATTAGGTGGGCTGATGATGTTACATCCCCACTTTCCTTTTTCTTATGTTATTACATGAAATCATAATTGTTTAATTTTTTCATACATTTGAGAATAACATGCCTCCCTTGTAATGAAATAAGTTGCAGTAATGAATAGGTAATCCACTAGATCAGATGTCATTCCAATTGTTTGGTTCTTGAAGGAAAAAATTTGAATAATAATTTCATATGATAAACTACAAAAGAACAAGAGTATATGACATCATCAGTTTGCTCACTGAATATTCATGAAGACATGCCTAGAACTATTTCACCAGAATAATGCAAATCTTTAAAATGCCATAACTTTATTATTCCTTGTCCGATTTTGATCAAATTTTCAGTGTCTTGTTTGTCCGATTTTTCTTTATCTCTTCTAATCATATTTTTGTCAGCCTGGAGCATCTATTTAAGATATATGAACCAAATGTATTATAGGCATGTGTGCATTAGGTGCATTCAGTGCACTTTCCTGTAACAATCGTCAAACATGTTATACTCAGGTGAATGAGTCGTAAATATGAGAGAACAATCCCCGAGATTGAGAAGGAATTGAGAGTAGCAAACTAGCACATGCACTTGGCAATAATAACTGCTAAAAAGAAGTTGAGAAGAGTGCATTGTACATTCAGATCCCCCTATTATAGCAGATATGTAGGAAATGAATGCGTTTAGAATAGAACCATGGACCCCGCGGGACACTTAGTATAAATGTATGATACGTAATGCGCCGCGGTTGAGACCCCCATTTTCAGCCTAAATTTCCATTCCAGAGCATCACTAATTTAGAAAGCTATAGAAATTCCTAATTTTCCCTTTCCAGAGACCCTCAAATTTGTGATTTCCTGTTCCAGTGCATGCCCATTATGAACTACTCAGCCAGTCGGAGCGACAAGCTTGATCAGCGAAGAGCCATATATGCCGGACCGCCGAAGCTCCCTGTGCCCGCAGCTAGCTAGTGCTGGCCCGATATGAATCTAGCAAGACGCGCTTGCGTTTGTACACCGCCGCTAAATTGCCGCTACCATGCTAAGCCTACAATCTAATGAGTTCCGAAGACCCCCTTTATTTATGTGATCAGTTCCAGAGCATTGCAATTTTAGCAATCATTGATCCAAGAGCCGTTCCGGAGACCCCTGTTTTAAGACCAAGATTTTGTTCCAGAGCCCCCAACCCCTTACTTTTGCACGGCACATAGATATCATGTTTTAATTCGAATTACATTATAGAAGGAAGAGGGGAGAAAAGGAAAAGACAAATATGTCACTGATGATCTTTTGACTATATAAAAGATGGAGAAAAAACAAATATAAAACTTACTTTAAGAACTACATCTTTACCAAATGTAACATCCCCCGAGACAGTCAGGTGATCTAATTCAATGAGGTTGGGTATACTGGCAAATCTCTTCAAGAAATCTCGGACCTTTTAAATAATGATATAAAGAAAATATTTGTTTGAAAACATATGATATAAGAAACCTTAAACTAATCTGAGGTGAAAAGAATGTAGCATTTTAAAAGTACAATGACGCATAATAAAAGGAAGATCTCTTACAAGTGGAAACATGATGTCATAACACTTGCTTAACCATGATTTAGATGTATTTGTGTGTGCATGGTAATTATTGTTTATATGTTTCTTTTCTTTGAAGAAAAGGGAGAGATTATAGATTCGAAAAATAAAAGGAATAAGAAACTGCATGCCTACATTAACTTGTTGACTATAGACTTGTGTATTTAAGTATTAGAGACTTATTCGGGGATCATCTCATTCTAAAAGTCAACAGATTAATCATTACTCTGCAGTTTGAATTTCAGAATAATGATCTAAATGTTTCATCACATTATGAAAAAAAAATATTTCTTTTAAATTCTTCTTTAATTTTCTTCATAATTCTCGAATAGTGCAAGCACTCTACTTAGTGGATTTGGTGTTTTATTAGTCCAATATATTGTTATTATTATTATATAAATGTGAAGCTATATATCCCTACTGGTTAGACAAACCCTTGAACTCATTAATCTGAGTGTTGAGACGGGTGTGGTTGCTGTCGGATATTACTTTCTGGTTCTGTACATTTAAAACTATCTTTAGTTTTGGTGATATATTAATCCAACATACTGATATCATTATAATCATTATATATATGGGAAGCCATATATATATATATATATATATATATATATATATATATATTACTGCTGGTGAGACAAACCCTTGAACTCATCAATCTGAGTGTTGAGTCGGGTGTGGTTGATGTCGGATATTGCTGTCTGCCACTGTAGATTTAAACTAGCTTAACTAGCTTTAGTTTTGGTGCTATATTAATCCAATATACTGATATCATTATTATCATTATATAAATGGGAAGCCATATATATATCACTGCTGATGAGACAGACCCTTGAATTCATTAATTTGAGTGTTGAGTCGGGTGTGGTTGCTGTCAGATATTACTGTTTGCCTCTGTACATTTAAATTTATCTTTAGTTTTGGTGCTATATTAATCCAATATACTGATATCATTATTATCATTATATAATTGGGAAGCCATATATATATCACTGCTGATGAGACAAGACCCTTGAATTCATTAATTTGAGTGTTGAGTCGGGTGTGGTTGCTGTCGGATATTACTGTTTGCCTCTGTACATTTAAAACTATCTTTAGTTTTGGTGCTATATTAATCCAATATACTGATATCATTATTATCATTATATAATTGGGAAGCCATATATATATATCACTGCTTATGAGACAGACCCTTGAACCCATCAATCTGAGTGTTGAGTCGGGTCTGGTTGCTGTTGGTTATTGCTGTCTGCCACCGAATATTTCAAATGATCTTTGGTTTCATCTTGTCCTTTTATGTCATGTATTTTATTTTGCATACCAATTAATTTTTGCCATTTTACAATTGTTTCTCATTACAATGAAATCAACATACCCATATATTTTTGCATCGTTTGCTCTATCATGTCAATGCAAACTGCATTCTTTTTTTCAGCCATTCTACTTTCACTTTTTTTTCTTTTTTATAACTCTAATTTACGATTTCACTTTTAACCTATTTTCAATAGTAAACTTGATGTGAATGTATATAAACCTGAAGTGCAATATTTAATAGTACACTTATGTAACTGTTTAAATAATTTTGATAGTTGTTCGTTGTTTATAATTAGTAAATTTGCAAGTACTTATATTATATTTCTATATTCTGTAAACTTTGTATCTGTCAGTCTCTGGACTGTTCTACAATGTCTTGAATGCAATAAACTAAACTGAATTGAATCTAAAACAAAAGAATACTGTTTAGGACAGTAAAATAAAACAAAGCTGCCTTGGACTGTATTCGATTTGACATACAAGATTTTGTTATACCAGCAATGATATGTTTTATTCATATATTTTTTTGAAGTACTGGTATCTTGACTGCATGCAGTATTAATTCATGTTTTTGCTATTGTGAAATATGGCATTTAAATATAATATGCATGTATCTTCTAATATGTTTTCAAAACTGTTTTGATGTCATACTCTAATAAGATCACTATTCCTCATATTGGGATAAGCCAAGTTCAAATTAGAAATATACTAATTCATTGAAAGGACAGGCCATCTTTATGAAAGGTCACTACTGAATTTTCGCTATTAAACAAGGCAAAAGCGATTTTGTGTCTCGCCCACTGATGAATATAACCAGAAATATTGTGATTTGCGAGGGCACGCAACAGAATTGTATCGAAACTTCATTGTGAAATGACTGGGATGGAATAACACTTGTCATAAGAGCCTTGCACGTAAACTTTAATGTTGACCTGAAAATGACCTTTGACCTTACTATGTGACCTCCGACTGCAGCATAACATGCAGGTCACGTAAGTACATCTACCATCCAAGTTTTGTTGGAAAGTGACTTACGGTTGCGGAGTTAGGTGTCATAAGAGAGTTTTGCATGTAAACTTTAACATTGAACTGAAAATGACCTTTGACCTAACCATGTGACCTCCGACTGCAGCATCACATGCAGGTCCCCCAAGTTGATCAAGTTTGGTTGGAAAATTACTTAAGGTTGCGGAGTTAGGTGTCAGAAGAGTCTTGCATGTAAACTTTAACGTTGACCTGAAAACGACCTTTGACCTTATCATGTGACCTCTGACTGCAGCATTACATGGAGGTCCCCCAAGTCCATCTACCATCCAAGTTTGGTTGAAAAGCAACTTACGGTTGCGGAGTTAGGTGTCATATGAGAGTCTTGCATGTAAACTTTAACGTTGACCTGAAAATGACCTTTGATTTTATCAAATGACCTCCGACTGCAGCATTACATGCAGGTCCCCCAAGTCCATCTACCATCCAAGTTTGGTTGAAAAGTGACTTACGGTTGCGGAGTTAGGTGTCATAAGAGTCTTGCATTTTAACTTTAACGTTGACCTGAAAATGACCTTTGACCTTACCATGTGACTTCCGACTGCAGCATAATATGCAGGTACCCAAAGTCTATCTACCATCCAAGTTTGGTTGAAAAGTGACTTACGGTTGCGGAGTTAGGCGTCATAAGAGAGTCTTGCATGTAAACTTTAACGTTGACCTGAAAATGACCTCTGACCTTACCATGTGACCTCCGACTGCAGCATAACATGCAAGTCCCCCAAGTCCATCTACCATCCAAGTTTGGTTGAAAAGCGACTTACGGTTGTGGAGTTATGTGTCATTAGGTTTGTGACGGACGGACGACATTTGGATCCTTAAGTCTCGCCTTCACCTCTGGTGGGCGAGACAAAAACAACCATAACTTCCTGGAAGTAGCTCACACCATTTACTTGTGTGACCCAATATCTTTTGGTAGCTTGAAGGTAAGAATAGTATACAGCAATAGCGATAACACAGGTAGCACGATTTACCATGATTCCTCCTCAAAATATAATAAGATATCGGAATGCTGTGCAAAGCGACTAGGGTAGTGCTAGCTACAGTACAATTATATCAGAACTTGTTTGGTTCCACATCAAAATAAGTAGAATTTCCAGTTCAAGGCACAAAGTGAATGGCAAATTCACACCATGTACATCCAGGAACTTTGGTTATTGTTGATAGTGAGACTTTGACCTCATGAAACTGTTCTTCAAATTGAAAAATGGAAGATATTTTCAGGCAAAAAATAAGAGACCAAAAGTTTGGTGATGTTGTTGAAAGTACAAATCATATTGCCTCTATAGCTCTAATACCTCTTGTTAATAAAAAAAAAAAAATCAAATCACATCACAATATATCAACACCAAGTGAGATTCATTCAAGCACCTGCTTCAATTTAAGTTTGGCACATGGCTGATATAAAAATAACATGACATGTCATCATCCAACATATGTGGTCTATGACCTTTGACTTTAATATTTACCTTAAAAACTAATCGGATCACTCTCACTCAAATATTTTTACATGAGCCATGCCTGAACTGAATCCATGAAACAATTCTTCAGTTCAGTTGAGGAAGAGATTTTTTTCTGGAATTAAGACTCAGCATAGCATTTGGCCTATGGCCTCCATTATGCATAGCTGGTTCAAATTAAAAATTGATCATTAAATGGCTTGGAGCTTTCATACAAACATACACAGGATGTATGAATGAAAGACACCAAAAGGAAAGTCCAAGGATCATTAACAGTGACAAAATGATAAATCAAGAGACCCCTAACAGATTCTGCTTGCTTGGTGCTGACACATTTACTTTGACAGTAAAAACGACAAAGAAAAAAGTCTGGAAAATGCTAAATAAAGTATGAATATCTAGGTTGCTTACTGTCATAGGTTTTATGGTCAGCGGCTAGCTTTGAGGGCATGAGTGTACGTACCTTATCAAACTGTGTGCCTAGCTTAATGATAGGTGTACTTGGGAACTGTCGTAAAGGACTCATTCCAAGAGTACCTGACTTCAGAGTGTACAGGTTAGACATAATCAGCAAGAGATCCTGTGTCTTCTTAACAGGAAGGAAACGACTCCTAGGAACATTGATACCTGTCAACAAAAGATACCTTGTCATTTTCAATTAACGTTCACTCAACCAATCACATATGACACTAGTCCTGTTCTAACAGACGGTAATTCATTGAATGATTCATCAAATTTGTTATTATTTTGTAACATTTCTTGAAACCCATTTGCATTGACGACAGCAAAATATTGATCTGGATCTGATTAAACAGTGTTAGAGTCCATCTTGGGAGAGACAGATATAAAGAAAGGAGAACCAAAAACTTACCAAGTGGATTGTCAAAGTTTTTCATAGCAGCTCCGACAGCTCTTTCCAGCTGGATCACATTTAAACCATTGTCCAGAGTCTGTGCAAAAAAATAATAGTTCATAACTGAGATTATTGCAGATGATCAGACTCTCCCATACTTTTACCATTTATTCATCTATATATTATCCTATCTATCACTATACAAAATTGCAATACCAAGTGTAGTGCTGAAAAGGGGCTATAACTATTTTGCACCCACAAATTATTAATGTCTGTTACTTGTAGTCACATATTGCAAGGCAAAAAATATATTACAATACATCATTTTGGCTATAAATATAGGCCTACTGATGTTTTGAAATTAAATTTTGCCAGAACTTTTAAACATAGGCATATTAAAGATCTGTATATTTGCCTTATATTAATAAATTTTAAAAAAATCCCACATTCAAAAAGCCATTTATCCAAAATTTAATGGTCCCATACCAATTAGGGCTGGGTACTTTTTTGATATTATTGAAATTATGTGATATAGAAAAAGTATTGAATATTTGATAATGGTTTTATGATTAAGTTGATATATCGCAGTAACACGATATCACCAAAATATTGTCAATTATGAAAAAGTAATCACTATTCATTCACCACAAATGCTGCTCTAAAATTACTTTAAATTGACTTAGAACTTTTGTAAATTGACTTAGAAGTTTGTACCCAAATGATCGCTTTTCATGGACTAGCACCAACGGAAACCTTACTTTCATTTCCCACTCCCCTGCTCTTATAAATTGCAGCTCATAATAAATTTTCAGTCTCAGTGACATATTATCTGCGACAATTGACAAACATTGGAATCAAATATTGACCAGCACTAATACAGATCACATTATAGTGAGCAAACATAATTTTGACAAAATAAAATGCCAAAGGTAATGGATGATTGTCACAAAAACAAAGAAGAATAAAGTTGTGAGGATGATTACCTTATTATTGACAATGATCTCCATTGACAAGGATTTATTTTCAACTACTCGTTTTATGGCATCCAGCTTAATCCACAGATTGTTGGTGTTGAAAATCCTGCAAAAAAAAGTTGGGAAATCTTACATGTTTTTTTTTCAAATGCCAATCTCTTTCCAAGTGGGAACTGTAAATATAACAGTTTAAAAAGGGAACAAGAGAAAATTTTATATCATTCATAAATGTCATTTGAAAGGTAAACATTTACTACAATGAATGTGCTGATAGTTTGAAAACAAGTACATGGACCCTCTTTTGAATGTTTCTACCACTACCAATATCTTCCTCTAAAACTTTCAACATTTTGGTAAAAATGACTTGGGTTTTGACTGAAGTGCTGCATTCTTTACCGGTACTTTAATAAAAAAGTATGGAGATTTCAAAGTTCAGCAATATGTTTTGTGACTCTTTACATTATTATTCAGATATTAAAATAAAGCAAACATAAAAAGGAGTACTTGGAACCAGAATAATTTTTTTCTTCCTCTTTGGTATATATTTCTAAACTAAACTGGAAGGATGATAGATTTTCATGGGGTTTGACAGAGTGATAGGGACTTTAACTCAATATTGTGATCATGTTAGGTCTAAAACAGCGGCACAAATATCTTAATTGTGTCATCGTATACAACTTGTTGCCTCATGTCCTATGTAGAAAAGGTACAAAAGTAACTCTAGGCAGAGTTTGACGAAAACTACAAATTATAATTATGTGGAATGGCTTCAATCCTTAAAAGGCTGGGGGATGTGGAACCCACGCCTCCTCTACACTTATTGGTGATAAATCTGTATTGCCATCTATGACTTTTTTCTCTCAACACTTTTTATTTTACTGTTAAGTAATTAAAAGCAATAGAGATATTTGAAAGGGTATGGGTACTCTAAGAAATGGGGGAGGGGGATGTGTTAATTGAAAAAGAATCTTACAAATGTTTATTGTACAATTCTGTTAATAAATGAGATAGGGGTGATGGGGGGTGAATCCATCACTGTTACAGTTACCTTCTGTTATTCTGCCATGATTGTGTCAGTAATGTGATCATGTCCTGGGCTCCCTTTTTTTTTTTTAATCTGTTCCTTTATTAATCTTCCTACATTAAACTGATGTAAATCAACTCTTCATTACACCAATTGATTTTCTACTTACTTGAATTTGGAGACAGACTTGAAGTCATCAACCTGCGGTAAAGAATTGTGTGATCATTATTGTATTTAATGCAAATTTATGTAAATGCCCTTAAAAATTCCTTTTACTATTATATTTTGCTTTTATATAGCACTCAATACAGGAACATCGTCTCTATATGCTTTACAGATGTATCATTACCCTTCTCAAAATTGCAGAATAGATGCTAAAAATGAACAAAAATAAAATAAACAAGCAATTCATGTTGAATCAAAAGTGTACTTTGAGGTAAAATTTGTTTAGCTCCCTAAAAGAGCATGTATAAAATACTAGACATATCATGTCATAGAATGCCCTTGGTTATTGTGTGGGAACCAATGGTTTGACCTTTGACCTGTCACCTCTGAATTTTCACTTGACATGTAGTTAAGTGTTATGTACCTACAGTCCTTAAATTATCAAAGTCAATTTGATATTCTTCACATTATTGCGTAGAAGCTAATTTGGTGATGCACATATAGATGAGTGCCTCCAGACTTTCTCTGATGGAGCATAAAACTGTAAAAATATATTTCCTTTCAAATAATACACCATAACAAGACAAAGAGTGATAAGTAAGTTATGTGATATTCATATTCAGTATCATCATCCATTACAAAAAATCAAATTATAATCTAATTACAATCCAAATATAGTGTCTAAAATTCTTGCTCGAGTTTTCAATAAATATTAACCAGATAGATTTCCGACTGTTCCCAGGAAAAAAAATCAATGTCTGTCCCATTGTCAGATCTGAAATACATTCAATGCTTACATTTAAAATTTACATTACAAGAAATATTCATAATTACTTATATCATCACTCCCACATATATCAATGAACCAATATTAATTCTGATCTTTCTATTTGATTTATAAGTTATTGTGACAATGCACAACCTGTTTAAGTCTGTAAAATTTGCCCTCATGACACACAGACACATCTATTACATTGTAATAATAGAAATAATAGTTTCAACATGAATTCAGTCATATGAAGTGAAAAATACTTACATGCCATTTTGGTACTTGGGCTATCTCAAGCAATCTCAATTTGTTGTGATACTGGATTAAAGTACCACCCTGTTGAGACAAACAATGAAACAATGATATTAACATTCAAACAAGTACCTGTAACAGAAGAATATATATCAAGATTAATTTATTTAAACCATCTATCAGGGTTTTCACGAAATATACAATTAATAAATAGTACCAGCAAGCAATATAACTGCAAAAATATTGTCATCTACTAAATTAGTAATATTCCTTTAAGAGACCACTCACTGTCTCTGACTCATTATCATTCCTGATGCATGAAGGGGTTGCATTTGACTTTTCATATTGTGACTGATCCTATTAATATTAACCATCAAGATATTGAAGGTACTTGTTCTTCAAGAAGAAAATGCTTTGGAAACAGAAAGGAACATGCTGACTATTAAAAGCAATGGTTCATGCATGACTATACATCATATTTACAAAAAAAAATTGAGCTACATATGTATTCTAGATGTTGGCGCTGCTGGCTTTCCATAGTTGTGATTAATTAGATCAATGGCATCTCTTAGAAAGTCGATATGATTTACCTTGACATCAGCCCTCGTCTTATCTGTTACTTCCATCACCATTTCTCTATTCTTTTCATTCATCAATAATGTTAAAATGCCTGGGGAAAAAAAGCTAACGTTAAGGAACATATGCTACCCAATTAAGTTAAATGTATCAATGATTTGTAGCATTGGTCCAATTTGCTTCTAATTAATCATTTATGGATTAAATTCCATACTTTTCTATACTTACAAATATTGATTTCAATTGTTTGTGATGCAGCAGATGGATGAACCAGCTGCTTTAAAAACAAATTAAATGGAACATGCAAAGTATGACGGGACTATTATTTGAGAAGCCTTTATAAATCAACTGTGCAAACAAGTAGGATCCTGTCAATTTGAAAATGAATTGAATAAGTAAACACTGGAGTTAATCATACTAGTTAGACTGCATCATGTTTTAACAATAATTGATTATATTATAAAAGAGGATACGTAGGTCCACTGTTGCTCCCTGATTGTCAATGTTAGCCAAGAAGAGATACTCCTTTCCTTGTTTGATAAAGGTATCCAACAAGCCAGAGTTCGAGAAGGACTCATAAATATCACCATGGCCAGGTGGGTACCAACTAAATCAAAGAAGAAATAAACTATAATGATATAGGTGTCAAACAATAAGAACATTAAAGGACATGAAAATATCACAGCAACTGGGAAAGTACTAACTAAATTCAATAAAATAAATATGTTTATATACTTAACTTTGTTTGATATATATATCCTATCAGTTTGAACTACATAAAACTACAAGAATCTGAAATTAATCTGGAATTATATAAATACTTAAAGGTAGAAGAAAGAAGTTGCAGCAAACAATTATTTCATGAGAAATTCTTTTAAATCAAGGTTAATTGTCACCATAGGTACATTGAAATAAATAAATCTTTGTGATATCATGAGATTTTAGCTGAAAACCAACACTTCTGATGATCACTGACACAAAATGGCATATGTGGAACAATGTATTAATATTACATATAAAAAATACCCAACATTTTATGGAATTCTGTGCTTATTTTGCTCATTTCTCAGCATTTACACATTTTTTCCAAGAGTATTTGGCACATATTTTTTATTTATACATACAAACACTTGGGTGGCAATTTAATTGGATTCTGTGATACATGTAACTAATTTTGAGATGGTTACCACAACTGGCATTTATCTTTACTAATAATATCATATAAAGATTTTTCTATGACTATAACAAATAAAATTAAAAGATTGTAAATTTTACTACTAAGGTGATCTGTATATATTTAGATATTGGATTGATCAAGTCCACCAGGGGTGGGTTGTAAAACATCATCAATATATGATATGGCCACTTACTCTTCTATATTGTCTCCAGAGACCACAGCTGTTTTAGCTATTGGCAGAAGGGATTCTTTGTTGATTCTTGGATACCTGAACCAAATTAAAAAAAATTGACATTTTTTTTTTTCAAATTCAAAATTCTACTTAAAGCTATTTCAGATCATTTTTTTTTAATTTACATAAATTTTACAATATTGCTGGAATCTTCCTAAGAAAGGATGAATATCCTGTGACATAAATTATAAATATAAAAGTGGGAGCCCATCCTGCAATCAGGTTGGTTTCAATAATAGTTGAAAAATTAAAGTTGAATTAAGAAGGGGGTGAGTTTCCATAAATATAGGTTCTACATACAATATATAGTATATATAAGTTGTTCAAACACATAGCATGTCACAATAATCCTCTGCCTTCTCGATATTTTGCTTTGAAAGTCTATGAAATTAGCCACCTGTCAGAGCCCGAGAGACGAGTGTACAGAAAAGTCACTCGGAGTGTGACGTCACCGGGGGGAATTTAGTATAAGAGGTGCCTGAATGTCATACAGAAATGCTATGCAGAGAGAGAAAGATATTTTACAATTTTTTTTCAAAGCAACTCAAATCAAACAAATATGACTGATATGTACAAATCTTTACTTTCCCTGTATAAAAAACAGTATGAATAACCACCATGAACTCTTCAATCATGATGTAAGATAGCAAACAGTGAGTTATTGAATGATATTTTCATTATTTCTCATTTATTTTATCACGATGTTCAATCAAGTGAGTAGCTGGAAAGTAATTCCGGCGGCGAGCTCAGCGCGCGCTGAACGCATAATACTAGTACACACAACACCCAGCTAGGCATTGAGTGTACTGTTATGGTCTGGTATGTTGACTTAGTTCATGGCCGTGCAGCGATCCCCTGGCGTTTTTTCTTCTTTTCTTTAGTCTTTGACTCCACTTTTATATCCTCTGGATCATTTCCACTCATAGCTCATTCCACAGAACAATCTTGAACCAAACGTATAGTATTCTTTCTCGGCCTTCTGAGTTGTTTTCTATATTTAATTACGCTAGGGGTCACCGTCACACATACAAACGCAATTCGGAAGTGAGTTGAAGACAGAAAGATATATAGTAATTAGTATACATCTCTATGGTTGAAGACAACAAGAACGGTACGGTAGCTCGACAGCTAGCTGCGCCGGAGCGGGCGGCCGGTCGGCACAAAGCAATTCCGCAACCAACTGTGTTTTTTTGCAAGAGCCGCGTCACACGCGGATAAATATGTCATAATAACACGTCTGCTACGTTATCGACTGGTGAGAAGATCTCGATCAAATTTCATATTATTCACCTTGAAATTATTCCTTTAGGGTCTATGGTATCATTCTGAGGGAATTCACATATTTGGAATAATAGTACGGCCACAAATATTTTAATCATTTCCTCTTTGCAAGTTCTATGGCTCGCAGATACAACTTCAACTGCAGTTATTCCATATGAAGGAGTACGTGCATAGTACACAAAACGGCACTGCCTTGTTTACTACACCGGGACCGAATACCCCCCGGTGACGTCACACTCAAAGAACACCCGTCTCGGTAGGCATTGCAGGAGCGAATTCAGGGAAAATGGGTAGGGATAAATCGTTCAAATTCACTATTTTGAAAAAAGAAAATGTGGGGTCGAATCACCTATTAGTGTTTGAGGTTGCTATTAATGTAAATATCTCAATATTTGGAATCGTCTTCTTAATTCAACTTTAAAGATAGTTATCAATCTAAGAATGACGGTTGGTCAGGCCATAGTGACATAAGTATTTTCTCAGCATATAGCGCTATTCTTGGAATGGTCAGGACTATTCAATGAAAGTGTTCAGGAAGCAATTGGTTGATTTTCATTCTAACCCTGACAACATTTGTTATCAACTTAAATCCTTGCACCTGATTGGCCGACAACATCATCCCATTGACATCATTGACAAGACACATCATGAAGATGGTCTTAAAGGTAAAAGATTCTATTAAAGGGTGAGGATGGTGTGGGATGGGGAGCATCAGAATTAATGACAATGCAATGCACATTTGTTTCTAAAATCCTAGTGCACTAGAGAAAAATAAAGGACAAATACCTGCTTTGTTGGAAAGTATGGATGTTGACATTCATAGTGCCATACTTGCGAAGGACTTTATTTGTATCTTCATCTGTGTTAAAGGAGTTCATCAGTACTAAAGGTACATTGCAGCCATGTGTTTTGTTCAGGTGCTGGATAGATAGGTCAATACAAAGAATAATTTGTTTATTTTCACCAATTAAAATGCAACAAATAGAGGGATAGGGCTGGAAAGGAGGATAATAATGGTAACAACCTATACATGAATATAATGGGGGGGGGGGTGGGGGTGGTGGTGATATCACAGATAAAGTTATAACAAAGAAGAATGATGTCTATGAAGAAGCTTATCATAGGATAAGAACAAAATAGGTTCATATAACACAGAGAGACAAAACACACCCAACAGAATTTAGCCATTATATAAATATATAGTGTAGATTGTAGTTTGTGGAGCATTGTGGCCCAGTGGATTAGTCTTCGGATTTTGAAACAGAGGGTCATGGGTCGAATCCCAGCCTAAGCGTAATTTCCTTCAGCAAGAAATTTATCCACATTGTGCTGCACTCAACCCAGGTGAGGTAAATGGGTACCTGGCAGGAATTTATTCCTTGAAATGCCACCGCGATGTAGACAGCTGCGGGGCTATGGCCAGGGTAAAAATATCCAATTAAGCGCATAGGGGCGATTCCATACGTGTCGTTCGGGACATTTTGTCAACAATTTCTAGTCTCTTAGCTGATTGCTTGAGCAATGATCAATTATTTTTTGTCAATAATAAAGTTATAGTGGGTAGTCATGTGAAAAACTGATTACCAACAAAAAATATTTGATTATGCTGAATTAAGGGCGAAAATGTTGTGTGTCGTACGGGACTCAGAAATGTCCCGTAGAACATGCAACATTTTCACCTCTAAATTCACCCATGGACAGCATATTTTTGTTGGTTGTCATTTTTTCATATGTCTACCCAGTAGTACTCTATTATTACCACAAAACAAATTGAAGTTCTTTGTTAGTTTGGACAATAGGTTGAAAAATGTTGCGAAAATAGCTGATTTTTTCTAGCATGGAATCGCCCATAGGGACGCATTTGGCAGCGATATGCGCTATATAAGCATGTTGGTATTATTATTATTGTTAGATTTGTAGAGCAAACACCATCCAAAGACACTCCTAGCGCTAGCTCAGCAACAGTTCTCTTGTTAAGACAAATAAAGTAATAAAATACTACGTCCAGAGACCCAAAATGACCTTTGACCTCGATCATGTGACTCAAAATTTTTGCAAAACAATCATTCATACTTGATTACCTTTATGTCTATGTTTCATGAACTAGATCTGTAAACTTTCTGTAAACTGTAACCTGTAAACTAAAGTTATTATGCCAATTCAACAAATACCCCAAAGTTCATTGACCTTGAATGACCTTTTATCTTGGTCATGTGAAATGACCTAAAATACACACAGGATTTTCAGGGATACATGGCTGCTCTTATGTCCAAGTTTTAAAAATTAGATCCAGAAAACTTTCAAAGTTCCACAAAATACAATTCCACAAACACCCCCAACATTACCAAAGTTTGTTAACCCTAATGACCTTTGACCTTGGTCATGTGACCCAAAACTCAGGCAGGATCTTACAGGTCAAGTCCACCTCAACAAAATGTTGAGGGATTTATCATTGTTTCACTTGACAATGAAGAGAAAATTAGAAATACAAAATAAATAGTGAGTTGTGCAGACCGACCAGGATGATCATATCACTGTTTTGTGAAATTAAGCAAAAATGTAATAACTTTCTTACTTTACATCCTATTTTGATGAAATTTTCAGTGTTATGCTTGTTTTTTTTTTTTATTGAATTCAACTTTTTGTTGGGTGGACTTGTCCTTTAAATGATGCACCATCAAGTTTCATGAACTAGAATCATAAACTTTCAAAGTTATGACATTTCAAAAACTTAAACTTTGGTTAAGATTTTGATAATGATTCCCCCAACATGGTCTAAGTTGACTGACCCTAAATGACCTTTGACCTTGGTCATGTGAGGTGAAACTCAGGGAGGATGTTCAGTAATAGTTGATTACACTTATGTTTAAGATTCATGAACTACGTCCAAATACTTTCTAAGTTATGATGACATTTCAAAAACTTGACCTTGGTTAAGATTTCAATGTTGACGCCGCCGCCGTTGCAGCCACCACCGTAGGAAAAGTGGCGCCTATAGTCTCACTCTGCTATGCAGGCGAGACAATAAATTAGGATGTCAATTAAATCTTTAAAGCTGGAGGGCCTCACCCACAAGCAAGAGTTGCCTTTTAGAGGTTCTGGCTCATTACATTGTATATACCTTTGTGATTGTTAATAACTTTTATGTTGATTTTAAACGAATTGCAAAATAAACTGAATTCAATTCAATGCAATATTCCTAAAAAAAATTACATGCATATTTATTTACTCATAATTACCTCGATTTGGCGGACAGTCAAGTCAAGAAATGTAAGTTCATTTCTGACACTGATGACACTCTTTGGTCCTTGGCATCCCATGCTGGTACCTAGACCACCATTCAGTTTGATCACTACCAGCTTATCCAAGTACTCACGGGTAAAAGCTGGGTCGTAGCTAGGTAACTCATTATATGCAATCACCTGCATGACATCAAAACAATATTTTTTAAAATCTTCCTGTACTTGTGTGCCTGTTTAATGTAGCGTAAAGTAATTAACTCCTAACATCCAAGAAGAATTGCAGCCTTACAGGATTTATATGTATCATTTGTTGCCAATTTGACAACAGCAGGCATGTTGAGAGCTAGTAATCAAACCAACATAGAATATATCAGGATTGTAGAGTGTTTCTTTCTATATTTACACCAATGAGGGCCTAAGTAAGAACCCATACAAAAAATATGGTTCATTGAATGGTTCTACAGAAAATTTTAGTAAGGGAAAAAAAATATGATGTGATTGAAGTTGATCGAGCAGCCCAATCCCCAATGGTCTCTGTCTTTCTATGGAACATGCTGTAATGATAGGTCCACAAACTCTTGAAATGCATGGTTATGGGAATAAGTGCATTTGCAATTAAATATTTTCATTGACATAAACAATGACATTGGAAAGCCTTTTTCCTATAAAAGCTTTTGTGCAGAAATAATTGAACAGGAATTGGTATTAGTGTTTTAATTTTTATTGATAGTCTTCAAATGAATATCAGTCATAATTTGACCACACACAAAAAAGGTTAATTTTAGGCAAGTTTCTAGTATTAAACATTTTCTCCCTAAATATAATACTTTGATCCAAGCTCCAAACATCATAATAATTCAAAGAATAATTGCTTTCTTAAATAATTCAAATTTCTTGTTTATCATATTGATGACCTAGATATAATATTGACATTAAATCTTGATAGCTTCAATTTGTATTGTTCAGTAAACACTATAGTGCACTGTGCCTGAGAGATTGTGCACAAACACCTTCTATTATTTCCTTCTTCATTTTTTTCAAAACTTAAAATGTTGGTAGCCAAATAATATATCAAGAGACATCCTGTCCATAAGTAGATATCTATAAATTTATATATTAAAATTCAAGTAAAAAATACCTCATCAAGTCAGGCATACTTTTCATTCACCCAGGCAATTAGATTATTTTTGTTTCATCAACCAAGCAGCAATTGATGATCATTGCTAAGCTTGACCAGTGATAAAATCATACTTACAGCATCTGATGGTGGTGGTTGAATGTCATCCCATTCCACAGCTGCTCCTGTTCCTGCTTCCTCAAGAAACTGAGCAAACAATTGTTTGTAGCCTTCAAAATCTTTCCCTAGAGCCTACATTGATATATAGGAAAATAAAACAAAGTGAGAACAAAAATGCAATGATACAGTGCTGCTACAACCTCAACATCAGATTTCAACAGCATATGAAATCATTGTACACACTTCAATTGCAAAACTAACTACATGTATATCCAGAGAAGGGGTCAAACTGATCCCTTCTCCACTTAAATTACGCTACTTTGAATTTAATCACCTGTTTAAAATATCATTCATATTCCAACATGAGAAAGACACAAATTGTAAGATGATTACCTACTTGGTGCCTACACTGTGTTTTATTCATAATCATATAATGTAAATGCAAGTCTGAGTACCTGAAAGCAGTTAATATAAAGTTTGTTTTGGGTTTAATCTCTAATAAAGTTCTGATGGTAAATAAGACTGTATCAAGAGAACTTTGGCATCTTCACAATCAAACTTTGTCTGACTCCTGTGATAAGAACTTCTTAATTTACATATATACACTGTACATGTACAGGTCAATCTCCACAAGGATGACAAGTAATCCTTGCATGTACATGTAACCTTTGACTGGTAGCAACATAATACAATGTATTTGTCTACTGATACAATTGACAGGCAACACCCCTTTATTATCAAGACTTTGGTTTGAAGCTCCACGACCCCATTGCATATGTTAGTAGCTTTGCCATCCAATGGTAACTACTACCATGTTAACAAGACCCACCAGCCAAACAAAATCAAGGATCTTGTGAAAGATCTATAGAAGTAAATTTTATGCAATGGGGTCCTGGGAGGTGTTTCATAAAGGTGCTCATAAGTTAAGAGTAACTTTAAAAACAACTAATGAACCTTTCTTGTAGTAAACGGTAGAGAGCACAATGTTCAATGGTGATTATTTAGTGGGTAAGAAAGTTTCACCAGTCATTCTTAAAGTCACTCTTAACTTAAGAACAGCTCTATGAAACGACCCCATATAATATAGACCAATTCAATTTCAAATGACTGTTACTAACATCAACTATAATTGGATGGAATAGAGGGGGGGGGGGTGTCAATGGATATATGAAATAAAATAGGGGTATTGTTCGGTCAGTGCACCAATCATCTTTTGTAATGCACACTGGAAGCTGCAAAGTGACATAATAAATTATACTTAAACTTCACAATCTTATGTAGTTACATTAAATAAATATTGATCTGAAATTGAGTAAATAAAGAATTGTCATCCTTGAATTATTGAATTTAACTGTAGTTGTGCAAGATCATCTAATAATTTCCTCATGAATTCTAGGGAACTTCAGTGTATTTCTAAAATGTGTACATTAATATACATGTAACCAGGGTAGGGAAAATTTACTCTTTGCCTTATACAAAGTACCACAGCATTGTTTGAGCAAAAAGATCTTTCATTGGTATTCATGTGCTGATTCAATGTAGATCCAATGTAGATGGAAGAACCATCTTTGCCTCTCATTTGTGACCAGCCACCCCAAAAGCAACAATGGTGGAGTCACCTAAAATGAATTTTCAAATTTCCATTGAGCTTAAAAATAAGCACATCCCGAGCTTTAAAATGATATACTTTTCAAAATTAATAAACAATAACCCACAAAAGTACTTGATTGAATGCAGAAGAAACTGAGCGAGAGCTTACAAAAAAATAAGGATGAAAAAATATACGTTTGAAGTGTTATGTTCACTCAAGCATGACATGTGCTTACTGTACAATCTCAGTGAAACTTCCAAGTAGTCCCCAAAACTTGTGTCAAAGAAACTCTGTTGTCTTGTTTTCTACTCAATTTTGTAACTTGAATTTTTTGACAGAATGAAAAAGAAGCATTACTCTTTCAGATCTTCAATAATATTAGACTTTAACTTAAGTTAATTTTCTAATTTTTTGCTTTTTGATGACCAAATTTCCATTTTGGCTATTTACAGAGAACATTCCCTGGGGACTTATTGCTGGTTTTGGGAGTGGCTGGTAACATTTGTTCCATCAGAAATAAAACTTGTTAGCATGCTGGTTTTGTCTGTCTTGATGCTAGCTGTTCACTTAATCATCATATCGCCAATTTACCATTTTGTCTAATTCCTGTTAGGGTATATCCATTTCATCTATTATCCATTTGGTCTATTTAACAACATTTAGTATATACATGTAGTTAGATGAAATATTTATGAAACACATATTCCATCTTAAATTGAAGTAAAAAAGTAGTAGAGTTGAAATTAGACCAATTAGGATTTAGACTATTTGAAAACTAGACTAAGTGGGAATTACATGTAGACCAATTGATAGTAGACCAAATGGGTTTAGCCCAATTATCTATGTAGACCAACTGAATATAAATATTTAATACTCACAGCTTTGCTTTCTTCAGGACAGGTATCTAATAACCTGTCCATCTCTTGGGCTAAGTGATGCTCTGCATCTCTCCTTGCCTGTGACTGGAACTCTTTCTGACTGGGACTGCGCTTCAGACCACTTCCCTTTAATAAAGAAAAGAGTTGATAAAAATAGGAAAAGTAACATTATCTGTCTGGTTACTGCATTCTGGATGCAATTCATAAACAAGTGGAATGCCTCTGGCAGTCTTGCCTGCATTACATGATTCAATATATCAGCAGTGTTGACTTTGAGAACAACAAGATTAATAATTTTCACAAAAACACTATCCATTTGATAATAGAATACTAAGTTCATTGACCCTTGGCCTTGAACATGTGACCTCAAATTTACAACAGCAATGATCAGAGACACTTGATTCCTCTTTAATATGTCCAAGTTGCAATAGATCCATTTGCTTTTTAAGTTACGATATTTCAAAAGTTTTGATGAAAGGCTATCGCAATTATGACATAGATTTATACTACCGGTATGTGGATATCATTAGTTGACCACTATGGAAGTTGCTTTTCAAAATCTCACACATGCTAAACTAAAAAACTGTGAAGTATAACATTTTTTTTATTGAAATTATCTTCAGGATATTTGGTTGTGGGAGAATGTTACATTGCTAACTGGAAATTGTCATTCTTCTTCATTCTCCAGAGGACAACTTCTCAGGAGACTGGAGGAGTTGTCCACAAACAAAAGGAAAATTGTGCTTTTAAGGAAAGGGAGAGGCTATGCACATGGTCATGCAATGGTATACAAATAATGAATGTTTATGAGTGCAATTTGACAGAATACTTCACGAGGTGAAAGATGAAATGATCCATTCAACGAGGCGTAGCTGAGTTGAATGGATCATTCATTTCATCTTTCTCCAAATGAAATATTATGTCCATTGCACGAATGAAAAGAACATTCATTATTTGGCTTATAGAACACCTAAACATTTATTCTTTTTCATACAAAATTTGTGAATTTTGATGCAAAATATGCTCATGGTGTTGACGCTGCCGCCGCCGTCGGAAAAGCGGCGCCTATAGTCTCACTCTGCTATGCAGGTGAGACAAAAACTATCAAGTATCATATGAACTTAATTCTTAAGCTGGAATATATATTTGATAAAGATTCGATACAGTGAAATATATTTGAAAAACTATTCAAAATTTTGATATTTGACTAATTATTTTTGATACATGGTCGTCATCTGTCACTCACCATTACATTATTCGGTGATTGATTCTTTGAAAAAAAAAATAATAATTTGAACAGTAAGTAGAATGACCTATCACAGTGATTCTTTTCCTTACTGTGGATGTGAAGCACTTGGATTTAGAATTTAAAAAAAAGTATGGAAATTTGCAAATAACCAGAAATATATTATCAAAATTCAATTTTAGTCCATAATGTCACTTTATATTTAATTTGCTTTTTATTTGGAAAACATGTCTTTAATGATATATTATATCTAAAAGCTGAATTCAAGATGTGATAGTAAATAAATTCATCAAAACAAAACATGGCATTAAGTAACTAGTGACTTTGAATCTACTGCCTTAAACGAGATTTAACATTTTATAGTACATGTGTATGTACAAGTTTATGAAATGTATCAATTCATAAAAGACATACCTGTAATATTTCTGCATTTGTTCTTGGCAAACGAGTTCATCAATTTTGTGTTCTCTGAGCTTTAACTATGATCAATATATAACTTTGTGTATTAAATCAAACCAATATCATTTATTTATATTTTTTACTTAATTCTGGTTTTAAAACATGAAATATTGCAATTTGACATATCATAATCACCACCATTTATCCTTGCAGTAATATGGCGATGAAAAATGTCAAATTTATGAGAGCGATATTTCAACCTTCCAGTTCAGTATTCTTGACTTCTGAGATTGAATATTGGAGCTAGAAGTGATATTCTTTGTCAACTATAAAACCATCATCAAATACCTGAAATATGATCTCTCTCTAATATGAGATTGAGACTTGCCTGGTTCATAAGCAATGATGCATAAGCATCTCCATCCTGTCCAAATCGCATGGCAGCTTGAATTATATCAAGAACAGCGTACTGATGAAAAAAGACTTCGTAATTTCCTTTGAGATAATCAAACACTCCTTCAACATTTATCCTTTACCACAGAATGCATAGAAAACAGCTAGCATCCATAACATAACAATCTGGCAAATGGAAGAAATGCAATCAACGAGTTCAGGTGCTCAATAAAAGGAATTGCCAGTATTTGATGAAAACTATTGAATAAGTAGGTGAATTTCCAATGAAAATGAGCTCGCTTTGACTACTCCTGGATAAGAGCATGATCCAAGCATGGAGCTATGACCAAAGCAATATCTACGTGTCATGCACAATATACACATGAGTGGTCTCTTGAAACTCTACCATGTGTGCTTGTGTCTGAAGTTGTTCAAACATTGGTAGGCCTTTATCCAAACAGTTTGCCTTGAATCACAAGACTCATGAGGAGTAAAGCCTTAATAAAGTAACACACACAGATAGCTTTTACACAGCATACATCTACCAAAGAAACTTTGATCCCCACACAATATCTCAAAATAAACATTCACCCTTGAGTTTGGAAGAATTTTGCCTCTTTCATAACCATTCAATGTTAATACGTTTTAGAAGAACAATGTTATTGATACTACATGTACATGTCTAAAGTTCATATCTGACTGAAGAACTTAAAAACATTGGAGAGTAAATAAAGTCAAAAATTAAATTTATTTTCTCTTATCAGTCAATTGTAGTTATGTAAATATGCAGGAAGAGCTGGTGATTAGAAACTTGAAAGGACTTTCCAATGTTTGCTCCTTCCACTTTGCCTATTAAAGAAAGGTGGAGCATGTTGCGTCTTAAAAAACAAGGTGGTTCATACTTCATAAGCCATGTATCTCGCCTGATTTTGCAATCAATAAAAAAAATGCAATAAGATCTTTTGACCCCTTGATGACCTTTTACCTTATTATCCTCATGAACACATTACTGAATGATTATTTGTACCAAGTGTAAACACAACTGATGCATAAATATAGAAATGAGAGCAAGTTGAAAACTATACATGTACATGTAGATGAACCGAGCAGATCTTTTGACCTTATGATACCATCATTCTCATGAACACACATGTGGTATTATTATTATCCATGGATCATTTGTATTGAGTGTACAAACACCATTGATGCAGAAATAAAGAAATGAGAGCAATTTGAGCAAAAACTTGACATTTTGACCCCTAAATGACCTTTGACCCAATCATCCTCATGGACACACATATATTACCAAAGGATCATATGTACCTCGTGTAAACACAATTGATGCTGTTCATAAGTAAATGAGAGCAATTTGAGCAAAAACTTGACATTTTGACCCCTAAATGACCTTTGACCCAATCATCCTCATGGACACACATATATTACCAAAGGATCATTTGTACCTAGTGTAAACACGATTGATGCTGTTCACAAATAAATGAGAGCAATTTGAACAAAAACTTGACCTCCGACCCTTAGATGACCTTTGACCCAAGCAACTAAAAATAAAGAAATGAGAGCAAGTTGCACAAAAACTTCAAAAAGGATGGACATGACCTCATAATATTGAAACTTTTGACCCCTGGAGGACATTTGACCCCATCATCCTCATGGACACACATGTAGTATTACCCACTTGTACCAATTAAGTGTGAATTAATGATGCAGAAATAAATAGATGAGAGCAAGTTGGAAAAAAATAAAACTTGACCTTTTGACCCCTAGATGACCCCATAATCCTGAACAAACAACATACACATGGTATTACCCAAAGATCTGTACCAAGTGTAAATATAACTGATGCAGAAATAAAGAAAGTTGCACAAAAACTTCAAAAAAAAAAAAAAGGATGGACATGACCTCATATTATTTGATCTTTTGATCCCTAGATGACCTTTGACTCCATCATCCTCATCATCTTTCGAAGGAAACGCCTGATACATGTACATTTGTATGATATCGCTCTTTAACTTGCACACCTTGTCCTTACTGATGTGTAACCAATCTAGACTAATTCTAACGTTGCCGGACCTAGTCCTACAATGTATGCCTGTCGAGCTAATGCTCTCCAGTTCCTGGGTAGGCTTCTACCTGATTGCAGTTAATGAGAGCTGCGCTGCTGCAGTTGCAGTCAAGATGGAAATTGTAACGCGCAGACAAACTTAGTTAGAGGCCAAACGTTTTTAGACTCTGTAAAATCGGATCTTGACTCACCTTGTTAGGTATGCTAATTCCGAATTTAAGTGTCCTGTATGGATAGCCGTCATGAAATTATATTTTCTGCATGAAAATCAAGACCCAATTCCACTCACTTTTCAGATTGTCAGTATAAATAAAGTCATTTGAGCAAGAGCTTGTAATTTATTTCATTTTTTTTCCAGATAAACGGTACGGATCTGGATCTAGTCAAGTCAGGGAGCATGCAAAGTTTAACATTGAGAGAACATATCGAGCATGAACATGCGCAGTTCTCCCCATGAAAGAATATCAAAAAATATATGGAGCTAGAAGAAAACTATACAGAGCTATTTGCAGCGATGTGTTTTCCTATTGAAATTATACTTTGTCACATGATCACGAATTGACAAATCGTTTATCTCTATACTCATGAATATTCAGAAGAGGGATATAATATAATGTACAAATATACCAGGTTTGAGAAAGTATAGTGGAAATATTTTTATCCGAGGTTGGTTCGGCAATCGATATTATTCCTCCGAGGGGCACAAGCCCCGAGGGAAAATAGTAACATAGCCGGACCAACCAAGGATAAAATATTTCCACTACACTTTCAAAGAAACGCCCAATATTTGTTTTATATCCCTTCCATAGATAAAGTTTGAACCTAATCTAGTCCTAATTGGCCCATCTCCATGATCTGGACAAAATCTAGATCAGCTGAGCTCTAATTTAAGCAAAATTGGTTTATCATTCTAAGCTAGCAGGTTCCTGATCGAATAGACTGCGCGCGGCTACCGTCAGCTCCCATAAGCATCACTTACGGTGGCTAACCGTGGCTTGTTTTAGCGCAGCCCGGCGGCTGTACTAGTGAGATCGATCTTCTCATATTAATTCCACTTACCTGTTGTGAAGGTCGTAAACTAACCCTGCTGAACAAAGTAAAATCAAGCAGCCCAAATCATTCGATGATCGAATGATGGTCATCATTAATTTTATTTTCAGCATACTAATTCATTGTAAACAAGCCTTTTCTTTTCGTTCTTTCTCTCCTTCCATTATCTTTTTTTCATTCTCCCCTCCCTTCATTCTTTCCTCCCTCTCTTTCCTCCCTTCTTTCATTCTTTGTTTTCTTTTTTAAATATTTTTTTGCTATTTCCTTCCTCCCTTCCTGTTTTTTTTTCTTTCAAAGAATGAAGGAAACATTTTTCTTTCCTTCATTCATTCTTTCATCCACTTCTTTTCTTACTCTCTTTTTTCGTTTTTTTCTTTCTCTCTATTTTTTTGTCAAACATTCATCTTATCTTCCCTTCCTTTCTTTTTATTTCTTTATTTTTTTCATTCATCCTTCTTTTATTCTAACTTTTTTTTTCTTTCACTTTTTTCCTTTTTTCCCCTTCATTTTTTTTTTTTTTTAAAACATTCATCTTATCTTCCCTTCCTTTATTTTTTTTCATTCATCCTTCTTTTATTCTAACTTTCTTTCTTTTCACTTTTTTCCTTTTTTTCCCTTCATTTTCTTTCTATTTTTTTTTCAAACATTCATCTTATCTTCCCTTCCTTTCTTTTTTTCATTCATCCTTTTATTCTAACTTTATTTCTTTTCACTTTTTTTCCCTTCATTTTTTTCCTTGCATTTTTTCTTTCTTCTCCATTCATTTCTTTTCTTTCTCTCCTTCATTTTTTCTTTTACCCATTCGTTCTCACTCCCTTCCTTTTTTTTTCCTTTCTTGTATCTCCCACCAACCAACCAACCAACCAAAAGTACATGAACTATATGAGAGAGGAAATCATTCAAACGGCATGTAAACACACTAATTTCAGTCATGGCAGGCAAGATAAAATCACTTTGAAAAATAAAAAATACAATTTTACAAAAGGTACATCAGTTCATGTTAAAAAGAGAGGAAAAGGGCAACGGAACATATAGAACAGCACTACTTTCTTTTCAGGGCTGCCAACTCTCATGCAATCTGCGTGAGTCTCACACAATTCACCCGATTCTCACGCTCTCATGCTGATCGTAGGAATTCTCACGCTGCCTGAACCCCTAAAATACAGAGAAAAAAAGTTTATTAGTCTATATCGGATATTCAATAACATTATTACCCGGCCAGGCAAAAGTTTTTAACCACACAAGCGCAAAGCTAAACCATCAATGCAAATTGGTTTCGGTTTGATCGACGATCGAGTGTCAATGCAATGCCATGCCATGGCGATAGCCCGCCGGCACTGCGCTCTGAATACATGACAGCCCCACATACATGTATGCATTTGTGTGTGTGTTGATACACTTGGTTTCTTCCGTAGCCTTATTTCAATTGAGCCAAAAAGAAACTGATAATTTATTTCTGATGATAGTTTTAGCTTTCTTCCCCTCTTTTCTTTCTTTCCTTCTTTCTTTTCAATCTTTCTTTGTTTCTTCCCTCTCTTCTTTCATTTTTTTGTTACTGACTTTCTTTTTTAATTTTCCTTTTTTTCTTTGTCTTTCGTTCTTTCTGTCTTTAAAAAAAATATTTTTCTCTATTTCTTTTTCTCTTTTTTGATTTCTTTCTTTAATTCTTGAGTCCGTTGATCCTATTCTTTCTTTCCTTCCTTCCTTCCTTTTACCCTTTCTTTCCTTCATTCTTTGTTCTTTCTTCCTTCCATCCATCCTTTCTTTACCCTTTGTTTTTTATTTCTTCCTTCTTTCAGCAATTTCTCTCCTTCGTTCCTTCCTTTCTTCTTTCTGACTTTTGTTCTTTCTTTCTTTTTTCCCTTCGTTCCATCTATCCTTTTCTTTCTTTCTTTCCTTCATTCATTCCTTCCTTTCTTTGTCTTTCGGTCTTTCTTTTTTCCTTCCTTTTTTTTCTTTTACCTTTTCTTTCTTTTTTATATTGCTTGCTTGCTTCATTTCCTTCCTTATTTCTTTCCTTCATTCTTTTTTCCTTAAGGGAGCAGCAGATAATCACAGGTTGAGGTTTCACTGCTAAGCTTATAAAGACAGTTGATTTGGAATAATGCACTTAAAAATGTGGATTTTTTTTCAAGGTCAGTGAACTTCATTAAAAAAAGACAACCTATTTGAATCCTGCCTTATGTATTCATGGAATCAGAGTTATAAGTATGTGCCAGATTGCACCATTTAAATTGCAAAATTGTAAAAGCTTCCTACCGTAGAAGGGGGTACACCCCCCTTCCACACCATCCCCCCTTGGGCACTCCGTGCCCTCGGTCGCTTCACTCCCTCGCAATGTCTCACTCCAAACTCTTCTCAAAAGTTGGCAGCCCTGTCTTTTGAAGCGGTAAAATCTTGTTTTGATTTTCGGGGGGGGGGGGGGGGGGGGGGCAAGTGAAATATATATTTAAGGCCTGCAAAGCCATCGATAGACGATAGAATATCATTACGGTAAAAAAAAAAACCCTCAGAATCACCCCCCAAATATCTGTCTCGTAAGTATCTTCTTGCAGGAGAATCAAAACCATACAAAAAATTAAATGGGACTACAAAAATTAGGTTCGCCTAATTTTCAATTTAACAGCAAACTATTTGTTTGTTAGGTATCTGCCACTGTGGCAAGAACGCTTTAAAATCTGCGTTCATCGGATGTAAACGATTACGTACATGTAACATCTTTTAACAAACATATTTCGCAAAATACATCCTCACCTTTCACATTATTATTAGCATTATTTTAGGGTTGGATGAAGTTTTATCAATAATTTTGGGGCTTGGTAAAGGAAATAATCTGTTGTCTCACGATGCGGGCAAAATCACACCCTTTTCTCCATAGACGCTGTAAAGGCATCGGTGGAGCTCCACCACTACGAGCATGAAGAGTCCAATGGCTGTCATCGGTCTATTGACGAATGGGATGCCACGGAGCCAGACGAAGTCTAAGCAGAGCATATCCCTGACAGAAATAGACCTATTTATCGGTCTAATCTTTCCTCCTCCTTTTCTCTTCTTTGCTCTTTCTTTCTTCTAAATAATTCTTTCCTTTTTTTCCCTGTAGGCATAGAAATAGTAGAATCTGTTCTATTAATTTTCTTCGTTTTTATTTTATCCCTTTAGAGCTTTCTTTTCCATTACTCTCATCCTTTTCTACCTTTCTTTATTTTCTTTCCGTCATTCTTTAATCTTAATTTTTCATTTTCTTTTAATTTGTTTCATTCCCCTTTCTTTTATTTTACCTTTTTTCTCTAGATCTTTACTGCCTTTGGTACAGTACGGTATGGCAAGTTCCCCCAAGTCTGCGCAGTCCCCCTTGTCTGCGCACACGCGTATTTGCGCGATTCTAGTAAAAGAAGATACGCAACGAACACAGACTTTACACATGCAATACATAGACAGGTATTCATTAAAAATCTGACTCAAAATGGTGGAAAAATAATGAAATTTTGGCATTTCATGTGACGGCCTCAAAATGCAGCCTTTCTCATCAAAATCCCCGAATCGTGTGCAAAGTGAATGAGTGCGCAGACATGGGGTACCGGGTACCATTTTTTTTTTCAATCTGAAAATGACTGCCCCAGGTTTTTTCAAGAAAATCCTTTATTTTCTTTCATTTTTCAATGAGAAATTTGGTACACTTACTCATGATAATATAAGGAACCTTATTAACTGAAAGATTTTGTGAAATAAGAAGAAATTCATGTGAAATCTCAACTCAAATTGTTAGGTGCGCAGACTTGGGGCCCACCATCATACTTCAATTTTTTTTCTTTCCTTCCTTCGCAGGTCTTTCTTCTAAGTTAAACGTACGAACTCAGACAAAAATAAAAATCATTCATGGCATCACACTAAACTTTATTATAGACTATAAACGTTACCATCTAGATAATATCTTACAGTTACAGTTTGGGGCCTACACCATTTTCTATTTATGGGTCCGCTTTGAGGGACGACCTGACCTGAAATGATCAGGCTCGAGGCATCGAAAATTTGCCCCCTTCAATCAAGATATCACTTCAACACAAAATTCAGTCACATGAGCTTATCATACCTGTTGGCGGGGACTTTGGACCAAAGAAGCCATGGCACTGCCTTAAAAAATCGAGGGAGCTCGATGCGCAAACCTGCACGTGAACTTTGATCCCATAAAATATGAAAACCAATTCGTCGATGAAAACTCTTCGCCCAAGCAACCGGCAGTACACGTACACGGCGCGTGCATGAAGGCAAGGCTAGGCCGCGCGATATGTATGGTGATGACCGGTGCGAAACGGCACGCTCCGTACTATACTGGGTAAAATATCTGTCCATATCCATGGCATGGATTCTCCAACCTTCGTGCATGCCCATCCTCTTTCTTTATTGCCACGCCCTTTTCCCCACCCCTTTTTTCCTTGTCTTTGTTTATAATGTGATGATTCTGGGTATATTTTTGTGAGCTCTTAGGTGTCATGTTTTTTTTTCTTATACACATGTACAAAAGCTCAACACCTCACAATCCCCAATTTAAGAAATAAATATGACATAAACACAATTATAATATATGGCTGGAACAATTATCTTCTCCCAAATAATTTGATACCAATTTACGTGGTATGTCTTCATGATAGGATAATCAGTAGGTATACCCCAGATGCCAATGACGTCATCCTGGGGATGTCATAATCCTACATGAGATATAGTTAACCTACTTGCAGACTTCTTGTCATTTAACTTGAGAAAAGTTGCTAAAAAGTGTTTTGAAATAGATTTTAATGCAACCCTTGTCGGATTATGAGATCTGGATTCATTCATTGTAGTCGTGTCTTACTTGATGCAAATCAAAATTTACACTATCACTGTAAAGCATACTCCTTGAAAATCCAAGCATTAACATATACCACATAAATATAGTACCAAATTATTTGGGAGAACATACTCTTTTAGGCCATATATTATGTGTTCAATGCCCTTTTCCTTATAATGGGGATTTGTGAGGTGTCAAATTTATTTCTTTGACTCTAGTACCAGTAAATCACAGTCACAAAATGTCATTGAAACTAGTTTATTTGGATCTGAACCAGACTAATGCTCTCTATCTGAAATTTTTTGTGCCAGGCGGGGTGCCAGGGCCGGTATTTTCAGTGAATTAGGCCAAATTAGTCCTTGTATTATTTTATGATATCTCTTTTTGTTCATTTTCTCTCTTTTCGAGCCTTTTATCCTTTTCTTTCAACACATGAGAGTTTATGGGGGGGGGGGGGGGCTTGATTGCCCTTCCTATCCTTTCCAATGTGATGTATTCGCCACGAATGTATGTCCGACAACAATATTATCTCTCTCCAGGTCCCAATACTGAGGTATCTGTAAAGGACACAGCACACCTTATGACCAGTCCACAATCCGATTTTGGAACACATAGCATTTTGCTCATTTTTTTTCGGAAAATGTGAATGAAAATATCTTTTATTTGAGGTTCAAAGTCACTGAAAGAAAACTAACATAACATGAGTGCAAGCCTTTATTTTAGAGTAAAGGCCAAATAAATTTCAAATCATAGCCAATAGTACCATTGCTATGACGTCATTACGACTAGATATTAAATTCACTTTTCTGTAATGTACTTCATTGCATCAGCGGCGTAACAGGGGTCGGTGGCCAGGGGGGGCAAGAGCCAAAAATTTCCCGGTCATATCATGGAACAGGCAATGGCGTCATAAGGCAACAATTTTGAGGGGGCGATATGGCGTATCGGGCAAATATATATATATATATATATATATATATATATATATATAAAAGCGAGCGAGCAAAAACTTTTGACATTTTTATTGTAAAAATCCAATTTTGTGATAGATTTTGACATAATGTTAAAAAGATGATATCATATTTCACCCTTCTATCTTTCCTTTTTTCTCTCTTTTTTTGTACGCCACGGTGAACAGGATTTTTGTTATGATTGTGAGCATCAGGGCGAAGCTCTATATGCTCGAGGGGGCCGAGTATGGCGCTTCTGGCAAGAAGTAGCTTAATATAGGTCCCGAGCGAGCGAAGCGAGCGAGATAAAAAAATCACCTTTTCATGAGAATCTAACATGAAGATAGATTTTTACGTGATATTCAGAAAAATATAATACACTTTCCTTTCTTTCCTCATTTTTGTTTGTTTGGTTGTAGAACTTTTGGGGGCCATGGTCCAAACTCATCCATATAACAATGCTTTATGGGTGGGGTCCAGGGCAGAGCCCCGGAACCTCTTGATATCAAAGCCATTTTAAACCTTACAGATGGCCACTTATTTTAATCAAATTGCGTGTATATTTATATAGCTTTAACACAACACATAAATTCAAGTGTGTATCGGAATCATCCAAATATTGTGAGGGGCACACCATAGCAAATGTGGGAAAATTTGTAAAAAGTCGCCAGCGAGCGAAGCGAGCCAGAAAAAAATGGCCTGTTAAAATGAAATTCTAATTATGTGATAGATTTTTACATCATTATAGCAAATATCATGTCATATATTTTTTTTTCATTCATCTCATTTCGCTGCCTTCTTTATTTTCTTTTATTTCCTTCTGGCTGTGGAACCACCCCCGGTACGCCAGTGCTTCAACGTAAAGCTTAATGCAGGAAGGGTCCATATAGGGGCCCGTTATAGAACCCATTAAAGGTTACAGATGAAGAGCCCCCACTGCACGGGGTCTAATTGACTCTTGGACAGAGCCTTCGGAGATTTAGCAAGTTTTATGATAGACTTTCATACGACATTATGCTATATACCATCCATTTTTCTTCCCGCTCGTTATCTCAATCCTCGGCAGCCCGGTAGTGTACGTTATCTTGTCCCTATTTATTTTCCCATTTAGATTTTGGCTAATTCCATTCTGCCTTTATTTCCCGCTTTTGTTTGCCTTTTTGTCATCTTTTATTTATTTCCCTGTCTTACTAATCATGCTAATGTATTTGTATATCGGGGCGAATTGTTCTTTCTCACTTGTTCTTTTTTCCTTCCTTTTCCCGTTATCTTTCCGTTTTCCCTTTTTTATGTTTTTTCTTAGTTTTCTTTTCCCTTTTCCTTTCCCTTTCCCTTTCCCTTCCCTCCCCCCTTTTTTTTCTTTTTCCCGTTTTTTTTAATTTTCCCGGTGAGCTCCGCCAGGGGGGGCAGCTTGCCCCCCCTGCCCCCCCGCCTGTTACGCCACTGCATTGCATGTGGTCTTTAACTTGCAGAGTGACAACATCACAATTGACAATCAAATCTTTGACTCACTTGTTCACACAGATCTATCGGTTTTATCACTTTATTGATCGGCTACTAATCACATCAAACAAGATGCCTTCAGTAGAAGCAGTACATAATTGAAGCACAAAACACAATATCACAGGGTACCAGAGACATTAGGAAAAAAATTCATCTCACTATTTCTTTTCATCAGTAGTTCTGCAACTTAGTTGCACAATAATTGTTGTTTCTTAGAAGCAATTTTCAATTTGGTCAAAGATAAAAAGCTTTAATCATTAATACAGAAAAAAATATATGAAATATACAGGTTTATAACTTCATAAGTATAGTTTTCTATTTGGTGAGTCAAAACAACATATTTTTTTTTAATAATTCATGGATCACTAATTCAAGACTGTACAAGGATTATACATATGTCTTATTTTGAAATGTTCAGAATAGTTGCAACAGTCACACCTAAGGCCCCTAATATTTAAAGATAGGATTGTATCACCTTTAATAAACAAAAATAGGTCACTGAAGATTGGCTACCATATTTAATCAGGAAAGCAGTGGGATACTCATCTTAGTATAACATTGGCGTCTAAAATATGAAGTATAGCTTCGAAGCCGTGGAAAGAGTACTTTAAAAGGAGAGTCAATACAAATGAAATCACTTTAATTTTAAAAAGAATAATTCAAATAAGATATCAGATTTAAATACAGAACCTATCAAATAGGGCACTATAATATAATAAAAGTGTGGAAAAAAAGAGAAACATATCAAAACAAAATACAGAATTTGTAGGCAAACCAAACATCACAACTCCAATGCCACAATAAGTCTTGATGCAAAAGTACCATGGGTAGCAATATTTCAAACTGGCAGAAAATTGATATTAAATTCAAAGATTATATATATACCAGTTCAACTGGCCAACCAACATGTTTTATTGGGATGAACAGTTATTAGCTGCACATTCAAATGGTCAAATAAAGAAAGCTACAATAGTAATCCACACCAAACAGGTGAATAGTTTTATATCAATCATATAGTATATGCTTAACATTTGTTTCCATTTAATTTTCTCCATAGAAATAGACTAAACAGAGTCTCAGAGACGAGACTTGTCTGTACTCATTCCACGAGCAGTCGGTCATTGTTGGATAAATTGGAAAGCAACTTCCTTCTCATCAAGAAGCTCTTTGGCAGTCAGGTCCATCTTCTCTCGAGCAAAGTCAGAGATGCTAAGACCCTGGACAACAGTCCACCTTCCATCTTTACCAATGTTGACTGGCATACTGTAGATGAGGCCCTGTGGAATGCCGTACTGATTATTATCACTGTATACTCCCATGGATACCCAAGAACCCTGCAAGAAGAAAGAAAATGAGCTCAAAATATTAATAGAGTCTAATTGAGAGATCATGTTCTGTAATAATTCAGGCATGGTGATTTGGCCTGTGGAGCAAAAAAAATCACTCTCTTCAACCCTCAAAACTTTATTTACAAGTGCAACACCATTTTCTCTAGCGTCACCTGAGAAACTTAAGACACACAAACAAAAGTATCCCAATGAAATGATCAAATGTAGGCCTAACAAAGCTTCCAAAACATGATCATTCCACTGGGCGAAATTTTTTCGAATTGCTGATTTTTTACTTTGAAATCTTGTGCATCTGTCAAGACCAAATTTTGGCATCCAGGTACGCAGTTGCAAAATTTGTTAGGAGCAGTATACAGAATATTTACACCAAAAATTAGCATTCTGAGAGCATTTTTCAGCAAATCAGAGCATAGGTATGAATTATGAAATTTAATGGTTTTAGCATAATTATGCTTCAAAATGTTTCCGCAATAAAATTTGATAGAAAAAACAAAGAAAAACAAAAGGTTGAAAACTAAGAAATACATCCTGAATAATTGAAGTAAAAAATTGACTTTCAAACTGTATTTTTTCATTGGTTAGGAATGGTATAAAGAATATTCACACCTAAAATTAGCACTCTACAAGCCCTTCTTAGCAAATCAGATTATAGGTATAATTTGTGCATAAATTAGCAGAATTAGATCCTTGTAGAATACATCCCACACTATATCATGCAAATTTTTGCGGCGACCAGCGGCCAAGATCTCAAAAGGGGGGGGGGGTTGATTCAACTCACCCCCCCCCCTCATCCAGCTAACAACCCCAAAAACCTGGCCTAGTATGGGTTAATTTACTAATATGAAAAGAAATGTTCAGTTTACGGTAGTAAAAGTAGTAAAATACAAAGACTAATAATTTACCTCAGAAGTGCCAAAATGCCAGTCTTTCAAGTGATCACAGATAGCCTTGGCAGCTGACATGGCACTGGATAGCTTCCTTGCCTTGATAACACTAGCTCCACGGACTTGAACAGTCTACAAACGTGTTAAAAATAGCAGTAAGTATAATCGCTTCATTAATACACATTCAATGAACCAGAATTGCAAATCTTGACCTTCCACCTACAAGCCGCTATCCCCATTTTAAACTGTCCCCGCTAATTTTTTTCATTACGTCTGAAAAACTATTCAAGAAGACCTTTAAAGGTTGGGGAAATATGTTACAACAAAAGAAATTAACTAAACATTTGAACACCTATTATATAGTTGTATTCAAATTGGCATCTTTGATTAATTATGCAAAAAAAAATAATAAAAGAAAAAGGATAATAAACTAAACAGCAATCAACCAAATTTATTTTTCATTCATGTTTTTTAAACTTGATCTTGTAGACCAAATCTTGGGATGAAATTTGACAAATTCAATTAACAATATCAACTAATTGCTGGGTAGATTATAAATACTAATCAGAAAGCATACAATTCTTCTTAGGTAGATTATAAACATTTCCAAATCAGTTTGAGACAGTTATTATCCACATTCCAATTCTCGCTACCCCAAATAGGAACAAAAATCTCATAATGCGCGAGACGAGAGAATTTTCACTCCGTCGGGTCGTCATCACCACTTCCGGTTCAGAGTCATGCTCGCGCGAGGTTCGCGATACTGAGTTTTCCACCACGTTGAAATCGATGCCAATCAGCGTAATATGTACAGATTATACTTTTTATTTAATTTGGTCAGTTTTGATTCCATTTGAATTATGAATAAAAATACAAAATATATTTCACGTGAAAATAATTTTTATTCATGTTTTTATTTGGTTATAAAAAAATAAAACGAAAAATGAATATCTTAAAATTTTGCATTCAGCGACCGGCCTGACATCACGACCGTATTCGACTAGACGCTATAAATATATACACTACAGCATTCATTCCGTTCAATTTTTCGTCGACCACAAAATGGATAAAAAAATCAGTTTCAGAACTTAAACAAATCTTAACTGACAGAGGAATACCGTGCAAAGGAAAGCATCGGGCAGAATTAGTAAGTGACTTCAGCAGAAAAGGCCGTTAAACTGTATCGTGAAAGAGAGGGTTGTGATCACGAACTTTCCAAGCGAAAGCGACGTTGTGTTGTTGTGGATGACGGCACTGTTGTTCTGAATGGCAAAACAGTGCATTGGACTTCCGAACAGGAAGTTGTAATACCGAAAAGCTATCCCATAATGCAATGCGCGTTACAGGGATTTTTCCCGGATCTCGGCGAAATCGCTATTTGGGGTAGCGAGAATTGTGTGCACAGATCTAATATGAGCAAAAACTCAAAATAAGACTACCTTGATGAATTCTCCATTGAGCCAATCATCATCCTTGACAGCTTCAGGAACTTTAAGCTGCTGGCTATCAATGTCTACAACAGCATGAGCAGCATCAGGGAATTGAGTACTGGAGTGGTTACCCCAGATGGTAACTTTCTTAACAGCATTGCAAGCAACACTCAAACGACTGGCAATCTGAGAATATGTGCAAATCATTCACAAAATCATAAGAAAAATGAACCAATATACTAGTGCTGCAAGTCAGGCGGCATGTTCGGGTTCGGTTCGGTTCGGCAATTTTTTTCCGAACTTTGGTTCGATTCGGGGTTCAGCTATTAATGCCAAAATTAAATTACTAACATAAAATAAGGAAATGCCGACCCTCGAACAGATAATATTAACAAAGATCCGTCACATATTTATAATAAATTTTGTTTCTAAAAAGAATAGTTATAAGAATTGTTGCATAACTTTCTTTTATTTATTTTAATCTTTAAACAAAAATAAGAGTCATTTCTACTTTCATTTTTAAAATGAAATAAAAAAAAACAAAGAAAAAATATTGATAATGAGAGAATCAGGACAGAAATGGAATTACAAAGATCATTTTTTTTTTCATGATTATTTCATGTAGCTATGATCATGATCGATTACAATGTCATTGCAAACGCTGCACGCAGCTTCTCCGATTGGAAATTGTTGATCGAGAGTGTCGAAACAGTTGACAAACAACCTCCACTCAACTGTTATTATACTGGTAAAATTCACATTCCAAAGAATATGAAATGTTTTAGAAAGTCCCTATTTTCTGAAAAGTGGTTAAATCTGGTCAATCAATTACTTTAAAAAGATAAAATATCAGTCCATTCTTGGTCCAGAAAGATTGACGCTACGTGACTTCAAACATATTTCCAACACGAAAATGAGTAAATGGGACTGTACTGTGTATTTTAGTGTTGTGAAATCACTCGGCGTTGATCTTCAGAACCAAGATGGAACTGATAATTTATCATTTCATTTTCAGTAATTGACCAGATTAAACCACTTTTTAGAAAATATTGACAATGGAAAAACGTTTTGAATTCGGAATACAAATTTTACCTGTATAATAGCAACTGAGAGCAGGTTGTTTGGACTTCCTGTTTCAACTTTCCTTACCAACCATTTCCGGAACGCGATCAGGGAACATGCGTTGATTTGGTTTGAATTTTTATCTTTTCTGTTTTTTCTACCCTCATTCCTTCATCTCTTATTTATTTATCATTTATCTTAACATGAAAATTTCAGAAGGTGAAATATACTTTACCATTACTTTGTCTGTCACAAGGAATTAAAGGAGAATGAAACTCTTGAAGCAAGTTAGCTTTTGTGTAAGCAGAAAAATCAAAGAATAAGATCAACAAAAGTTTGAGTAAAATAGGACTAGCAATAAAAGAGTTATGAGCATTTGAATGTCGAGATCACTAATGCTATGGAGATCCTCCCATTGGCAACGCGACCAAGATCTGTGATGTCACACACGTACAACTCTCCCATTTGGACACTGAAAATATACCCCAAAACATCTCTTTTTGCTCATTTAAATCATATGACAAATGATTCATCAATGATATAATGTTGTGAAACCTCTGTACTTGTCATCTCATAAAGAAAATACCTCACCTTGTGATAGACTCTATAAAAGTGAGAATATAAGTGAAATAAGTACTAAAGTAATGAGGGAGTTGTACGTGTGTGACATCACAGATCTTGGTCGCATTGCCAATGGGAGGATCTACATGGCACTAGTGATCTCAATATTCAAATGCTCATAACTTTCTTATTATTCATTCAATCTTCCTCAAACTTTCACATTATGTTTCTTTGATTTTTCTCTTTGATATTGATTCAGCTGGTTTCAAGGGTTTCATTCTCCTTTAATTTATGTATTGTCTTTTTCTTTTTTTGAATACAAAACAATTACATGTACGTCTGATTACAATCACGATCGATTACAGCAATACGTAATTCAACTACACTTTTGAACTGTGTTTAGCTTAAAATGTTCCCACATTTTATGAAGAAAAAAATAAATTCATGTTTATAAAAATATTGAAACTGATAAAAATTCAATTAAAGACGAGACCGAAGCTGTCATTTATGAGGAATGAATATATGTCTGGTCCTTTTCTTTATTAAACACAAAATAATTAGGTCCGTTTACGATCACGATCGATTACGACAATATGTAATTAATCACACTTTTATACCGAGTTTAGCTTCAAATGTCCCCTCATTTTATCAAGAAAAAATATATTCATGTTAATAAAAATATTCTTAAGTTGATAACAGTTCAATCAAAGATGAGATGGGAGCTTTCATAGTGGATTTTAAAAATATTTTGGGTGGAATTCTTATTGTGCACAATCACTAACCAATAATTCTTTTATTTATTTTACAGTTAAATCTATGTAGTCCCCACTGTTATGCATTTTATTTAGCTATATTAATGTGCCTTTTTTTTTTTACCGAACCACCGAACCAGGCCTTTGCGTTCGGTTCGGTTCAGTCCGGTTCGGAAGTGCCAAGTTCGGCGAACTTCCGTTCGGTTCGGCAGTTCGGCTACAGCACTACAATATACCGGTAAGGATCATCTTATTGCATTTATAAAGGGCTGTGGAAAAGAGAAAGACGACACTTGTACATTGCATGTCATGTGTACTTCGACAGGTGGAATTGAAATTGTTGTATTGGTGTAAGATTATTTATGTGAAACATAGTGGGCATTCATTTGGGCAAAATTGGTACAGAAAATCTCAAAGAAATAGATATTAAATATTTGTGCATGAGATTGGTTCATATTAACTCACCTGAGCCTGGGCCCTGTTTTGATCCAGTCTTGTCATACAAGTAAAGTTTTCTTGAGGTATAGATGGAGCACACTTCATGCAGACCAAACAATTGGTGTTGGCTGGGTTTCCAACAACCAGTACCTAAAGAGTGTCAATAAGAATTTCATATTTGGTAAATCAAAAAGAATCATATGGTATTGAACAATGTGATTGAAAAATCATAAATGTACATTAAAATAATGCATAAAGCTTAGTTGCAACCTTACGTATATTCCGTTTTTATAATGATTTATGAATGAAAATATATTGTCATCAGTGTTGTTTATTGATACTAAACCACTATGGAATCATCCCACAGCTTGAAACCACCAGGATTTCACCCGAATCCCAAATCATATAATACTAATGTGGTGGAATCTAAGAAACTGGAATAATCCTAATGAGATTCAGCATGTCATCTTAAAGCCTTCTAAAATAATTGGAAAAAATATTTTTTACCTTGACTGTTTTCTTAGCAAACTGATCGATAGCTTTTCCCTGGGATTCAAATATCTTGACATTGGCCTTGAGAAGATCAGAACGTTCCATACCCTCCCTACGGGGCATGGCTCCCACGAGGACAGCAAAATCAACATCAGTAAATGCCTCTTTCGCATCACTAGTTTCAGTAATCTCTATTTAGAAAAATCACAAAAATGCATTCAAAATCATGTTACCGGTACACTAAAAATTGTGCACACTAGTATACATACATACAATGTATGAGTGGCAGAGGGGCAAAGCAAAAAAAAAAGGGCAGATAGCTCTTGGGCACCTTGATTTAAGCTATGCCTACCCTTGTTCTCTTCATTTCTTTCACAACATATGTTGCCAAAGCTGCTGTACATGTATAATTTCTCACATTTGTATAATTTGTCCCATACACGTACTGTAGGCTATCTAAGCAATAGCTTTGATCCAGCTGAGGTATGGCGGCTTGTCATTGTTCAAAATTTAATTAGTGGTGTCAAAAATCTGTTTATCTGACGGTCAATCGGACAGGGGTTGCCCTAGCCACTAACCCATCACTGTGGTCTAGTGGTTAAGGCTCCAGCGTTCAAAGCTGAGGGCCTGGGTTCGATTCCCGGCAGAAGCTGTTTTCCGGCATCACCAATTTTTATAAAGGGCAGGTAGCTCTGGGGAACCTTAATTTAAGCTACGCCTTCCAATGTTCTCTTCTTTCACTAAATATATATATATGCCCCATAAGGTACATTAATACCCAATCTATTTAATACTTGAAAAGCATTCAAACAAACAAAGAGTGTGTCAAATCGGAATCAGTTCCCTATTCTATATTGTCAATGGCTCACATATTCATAAAGTAAAGTAAGACATGTATTTTCCCCCCCGTAAAAACACCAAAAGTTGGAGATGCACCTTATAATCAGAAACAAGTTTGGCCAGGACAGACAATTTAAAAGCGCAAGGGATACTCACTCTTAAAAAGGTTGGGCAAAAAAGGCACAATTATTAACCATCACTGGGCAACATACAGTCCACACAACTATTGGTTAAAATCTGTCCAAATTGGGTAATAAAAAATAATTGGGTAATAAATTTGCTTAATAATTGCCCAGAATATATATATTTTTTACCAACATACATTACCCAACACAGTGGACAGTATGTTGCCCAACATTTGAAGTGTGCACAATTCACAAGGGGATGGTGGGTCATCACTTTCATTATACTGGGTCACAACAGCATTGCACCAATTGGACCCCAGTGCAGCGATAAAATATGAAATGAAACTGGTTTAGAATTCTTATTTTAACGTTTAACGGACATTCAAATGACTGTTGACAAAAAAAAAGTTTACAAACTTTGCTCAACAGTTCAACCATTTGGAAACAGGACAAATGTACCTTAAAATTGACTAGGCCTGAGTCAAAACATTTAACCAATATTTAAACGACCATTAACACAAAGAACATTTACAAATTTTTGTAAACATTTAAACTGTTAGGGAAGTGACCCAAAAAACCTTAAAACTGACCAAATATTCCTTTAATTCTTATCATACTGGTTTAAAATGAATAAAAAATGTATATATCACAAATAAATAATTCTAATATGAATGGAAAATGAAGTGAAACCATGTTATATTTCCATAAAAGAAAGATTTTCATTTTCAAGTCTAGATATACATGTAGTTCAGCTACAATACACAAATTTGAGCATTTGGGACAAATAAGTTACATGGGTAAAATCGAAATAGAAATTCACTTCAAGAGTCATTGCCCTTTTCTTCCAATATATATGCAATGATAAAACTCACTCTGGACAAGAGGTAGAGAACAATCTTGGAGTTCCATGACAACCCCACCTAAAACTGTCATCATTTGTGGGATATCCAACAGGACGAGTTCCAAAGTCTGTCAACAAAAATACAAACAGATGCCATAATGTGTATGATTATACCAATTTCGTTTTTTTCCCACATTCAGAAAGTGTACATGTAAATCATATTTCTTTTACATCCCCCTCCCTTTCTCTCCCTCTATTTCAATATGTAAGCATACATGTAGGGGAGAGTGGGGTAAATAAGGCCCCCAGTTATTATTTTAAGATCACTGCTCAAGTTTGCCAGCGTCAAGGGATTGCTGTTTGTGTGGTATTTGAAACAGTTCATTATCTTGAGCATAGACAATGTCTCATAGTACAATGCACATGACCAGGAGGAGCACAAACTTAGCAGCACCTCAAAATAAAAATGAGTAATTATTTTTTTCTTAGTTAACGTTTGAAAGGCATGATTATGGTACATGCCAATACTGTACATTGCAAAATTCACCACTTTCCCTCCTTTTTTTTAATATACTGGAGGCCTATGAACTTAACATGCCTGATGGGGCAAATGAGCCCCCCCCCCCCCGGATTAAAACATAATTAGCACTGTATGGTTACATCTCTTAAAGGTAAATGCTAGTTTTGGTAACGATATCAAAATGAGTTCGTACAGAATCCAATGAAATTACCACCAAATTATCTGTTTGTATAAATAAAACGCATGTGCCAAAGGATTCTGGAAGAAATTGTGTAATTGCTGAGAAATCAGCAAATAAGCACAGGATTCGGGAAGCACTAATTATACACAGTCCCACGTGCGCTTATCTGTGTTGGGGAAGTTCAGTCTGAACATTTTTCAGCGTAGATTTCAAGATTTCACAAAGTTCAGTTTATGTAACTGTACCAGATCTAGATCCTCGATGATATACTGACAATTAAGCCTGGTTTTACAGACTTTCTCATGAAATCAGTGTTTACTACATGTACAACTACTGGAATTTCTCTTTAAAACAGTAAAATGTAAGTGTAGACATCTCCACAATTGCTTACATGTATTTACACTTAAAGTGTCCATATTTCATAGGATTGATAAATAAATCCTTAAATGAGGGACTTTGGGGAAATAATTAAATATCAATCCTGTGATTGTTACAAGTAAATGTTCAGTGATTGTATTAAACCAACTGAACTATTATTACTTTGAATATATCTACACAAAATAGTCTTTAATCAAAGGGCCTCATTTGCTCAATTTTGATGGGGCAAATACGGCCCCCTGAAAACGATATTTGATGCTGTAGACTTTGTATTAGACATCATGTTTCTACTGCTATGGCCTATGCATTAAAAAAGACATGACTGGAATTTATGAAAAAGGTGGCCTTATTTACCCCACTCTCCCTTACAAGTTACAATGTAAATTGTCAAATCCCAAATCAAATGGATGACATTTTTTTGGTCTGCAGGCACAGACCCATGGTTTTTGCACTTAAAAAATTGCATAATACAGAGTCTAAAGTAATGAGACTAGATTCACCATGTACTGTGGCTGGCTCTACCATTTGACACTGAGGCTCATATTCTGAAGTCGGGTTTGACTTTAATAAACTTAGAGGCTGTTCTCACTCAGTTCCTTAAACTAGTTTACTGGAAACTAGTTTAGTGGAAACTAGTTTAACGCTAAATGAGAACGGTCGAAGCGCTCTTGGAAGCGCTCTTCCAAACCAGTTTGGAAGACCACCTCGCGATGTAGTTTTCAAGATCGCTTCGCGTCGGAAAAGTGGTTTTAGCGTAAGTGAGGACACAACCGTTCTTCGGGAAGCGATCTTCGCACATTTTGAGCGCGCTACTCCACACGACAGGTGTAGAATGCCTATGCTGCGGTTTCGAATTTCGCGCGAAACGTGTCACCCCACTGAGAGCGTTTCCATAGCAACAAGAGCGCTTTACGTGAAGTGATTTTGAAAACCACTTTCGTGTGATCAAGTGAGAACGCTAGCAAAGCGATCTTCCAAACTGGCTTTCTGAACCGGTTCCCAGTAAACTAGTTTTAGGAACGTAGTGAGAACAGCCTCTTAGGTTTAAAGTTGTGGTTTAAGTATAGGCAGCCAATTGTTACATAAATCACTAAAGGTAGAGATCTAATATTTCAGCTCATTTGGCTTTCCAATCATTCATAATTGTGTAGGAAGTATAAATAAATGATTGTCTTCACCATCGATGAATCAGAAAAGAGCAAAGTAAACATATGAAACATGAAACATACAACTTAATAAAAACTTTGACACTTGGCTTCCCATAATTTTAACACAAAGTTAGACCATGGTCTAAGTTAAACCTGACTTCAGACAGAATATGGGCCTGAGAGTTTGGAGTCTGGTCTTCACTCTAGGCATGGCTTTGGTTAAGTGTCTAATTTGAGTGTGTGCTTGCAGACTATAATACAGTTGAGACCAAAATTTTACACACACCCATAGAATTCAGTGAAATTTGTTCGCTTGCAAACCATCATAAAATATACCGGTACTATATCTTCAGAAATATAAATACTACCATGACAAATTTGTTATCAAATGAAAGAGTGTATTAAGCTCTTTCACATGATTGGGATGCTGTTGGGATTAAGTATATTTCAGGTGGAATTTTCTTTGAAGATGAAAAACATATTTCTGCCAAATGTATTCTATTTGTTTGTTATTATATTTTCAAACATCGTTTCATAGAAATATATAAATGCCAAATATATGATTTATAGTACATTTTCTACCATGATATGTCATCACTGAACAAAAAGTGTAATCTGAAATGCATGTGTTGAGAAGTAACTAGCATAAATATGAAATGTTTTTGTCAAGTTTTTATTTTTAATTTGTCTAAAATATGAAGATTTTTGGAGAAAAAAAATTACACCAATATTTTTCAGATCCTGATGACAAAGCGTTGTGATGAAGGGCATGACATGCTCATTTGTTTGATATCAAATTCATCATGATAACACAAATATTTTATAAGATACAGTATATTTTATGTTTGGCAATTGTCAACTTTTCTTTGAATTTCCTGGGTGTATGTAAACTTCTAGCCTCAACTGCATATGAGGTTTGACCTTAGGCTAAGTCATCTACAAAGAATAAAATTTGAGCTGTGATGGCAAAGAAACCATGGATTTTCAAGGGGAAGGGACTCATGGGATTGCCCTTGATAAGCTCCATATATAAATTCATATACCATTTCTTGGGTTGTTGATTTTTGTAGATTTTATATTGCTTATTCTCCTTTTCATGTGATTTTCTCACACTTTAACCAATTCTTGTTTGAATATCATATTATTGTTGAACTCGAATATATGAAATCAAATTAAAAGACAACATCAGACACAATCATGACAATATTGAGCTAATTATGGGTGGTAGATTTTGAATCTCCAATGCTTAAATCCACTGCCATTGGGTTCAATACAACATACTAAGTAACTATAACATTTTATGTCGAATTGATTTATTTTTTACTGCTGAAAGGAAATTTACCTGCTCTGGTCCAAAGACATCTCCCTTGCCAATGGAATAGAGAAGGGAATATGCAATCTGTCCAGCAGCACCAGTTACAAGCACACGCAGTGGAGCAGCCTGCAACATAAAAGCAAACAAACTGTCAATACATCGTATGCCTTACCTACGGCTACTATTCTAACAAGTGGAATGCCTCTGGCCGTCTCACCTGCATCACGCGATTCAATATAGCAGCAGTGCTGATTTTGAAAACTACTATAACTCGCACAAGATGTTCAGTGATACTTGGTTACTCTTATTTCCACGTTTTATGAACTAGACCAATACACTTATAGAGATATGATGGCAATTCAACAAATACCCCCAACGTGGCCAAAGTTCTTTGACCTTACATGACCTTTGACCTTGATCATGTGACCTGAAACTCGCACAGGATGTTCAGTGATACTTGATTACTATTATGTCCAAGTTTTATGAACTAGACCAACACACTTTCAAATTCATGGCTGTAATTCAACAAATACCCCAATTTGGCCAAAGTTCATTGACCCTAAATGACCTTTGACCTTGATCATGTGACCTGAAACTTGCACAGGATGTTCAGTAATACTTGATTACTATTATGTCCAAGTTTCATGAATCAGATCCATAAACTTTCAAAGTTATGATGGTAATTCAACAGATACCCCCAATTCGGCCAAAGTTCATTGACCCTAAATGACCTTTGACCTTGGTCATGTGATGTGAAACTCATGCAGGATGTTCAGTGATACTTGATTAACCTTATGTATAAGTTTCATGAACTAGGTCCATATATTTTCTAAGTTATGATGACATTTCAAAAACTTAACCTTAGGTTAAGATTTTGATGTTGATTCCCCCAACATGGTCTAAGTTCATTGACCCTAAATGACCTTTGACCTTGGTCATGTGACATGAAACTCAGGCAGGATGTTCAGTAATACTTGATTAACCTTATGGCCAAGTTTCATGAACTAGGTCCATATACTTTCTAAGTTATGCTGTCATTTCAAAAACTTAACCTCAGGTTAAGATTTGGTGTTGACGCCGCCGCCGCCGTCGCCGTCGGAAAAGCGGCGCCTATAGTCTCACTCTGCTATGCAGGTGAGACAAAAATTAGAAATCAGCAAATGAATATGGAAAGACAAACAATTATGTAATATGACATATTAAAGGTAACTGTGTATACTTCTAATAACTGTTTAATTGTCAATTCCATGATAATTGACAATAAGAAATAATTTCAAAACTTAAATTCATATTGCCTAAAAACAGTTAATACTTTATATTATAGCCTAATCTTGCCTCACCTAACATAGGATCTACTGCAACTCAGTTTGGGGTCATACTTTGAAATGTCATCTTCGTAAATTATTGATAAATCTACTCCAGAAAAAAATCAACTTATTTCATCATCTCCATATAACTGTCATTGCCATTGTTCAAGAAAATGAATATTTTACCTTTATATGATCTCATTTCTATGGATTCCCTTATTTTCATGTATAAAATACAGATCTGGAATTTTGCCAAAGATATTTGAAAATATGTTTAGATCTACTCTTAACTCTACAGTATATGATTATAACACTCATAAATATTTTTTTCTCTTTAATCCTCATAAGAGGGACTTTATTTGTTCATACGATATTTACAATCGTTTTATACAAAAGCCACATACAAAAATATACATAGATAAAATAACGAAACAGGAACTAAAGGATTGAAAGAACCTTTGAGACCTGTTTTAAATCAAGTCTCTTCTGATTACATTTCTTCTTAAATAACTTCAAATTTCTACCTTTAGATCTTTCATAAACTAAAAAGCATGAGTCATATGCTTGTCGTTTCCAAAAAAAATTCTGATATAATTCCTATAGATTACAAATTGTGAAAAATTTTAAATAAGATTAACAACATTCATTTCTGTTTTTTCTATTTCATGACCTATCAGGATAATTTTTTTCGTTCAAAACAATCTTTACATCGAACAAAGCATCTATTGGTTCAGAAAAAATTTCCTAAATACTGTGACCACTTGACAGGTAAAAAGAATATGAATACTGGTTTCTGGAACTTTACAAATATTACATAAAACATCATTTTTAATTTTCCATTTGCAAAGATTGTCTTTACTTGGTAGTATTCTATGAATTAATTTAAAATTAAATTGTTTAATCCTGTTGTCATTTATAAAATCAAGTTTAAGAGGCAAGCTAAAGAAATCGTTCCAAAAATTAATACAAGGGAGGTCTCTTTTTTCCTTTTCGATCATCAAATGATAATAATGTCTGGCTTTCATGCCATTGATTTCTATACAGTCACCTGTTGATATTTCAATAGCGCTGGATTTCGATGATATACAATTTACATTTCGTGCATTATTACGTAATTTGTCAAGCCAGGACTTCGGGAACGCATTTTGTATTTTCATCAATTCAAAGGTAGAAAGTAATTCTCTTTCTTTAAAAATAGTACATATTGAATCAATCTTCTTCCATTCACCACCTGTTACGATTTGTTTAACTTCCAAATTATTGTTTTTTATCCAGTTAGGAAAATATAATACATCTTTTTTATACTTTATGTTACTATTGTACCAAATAATTTTGTTTTCAATATTCGTTACTTTAAACATATATCAATATACTTTAAATCAGCCCATGAATGGACAGAACATGTCAACATAAAATATGGGCAAATGTTTTTTCATACAAATACGATACATATCACTCTTTTTGCAATTAAAAGTCAAGACTCGTCAATATAAATTATTTTATCAACCCAAGATTTCCTCTATAATGCTAATAAAGAATATATTACGGTAATGCTTTTTAGTAGAAATGCTGTTTCGTTTTTTTCATTGTCCTACCTACCATGGTCCATGGTTTTAAATTCATTTCGTGTGCAATATATCAAATTGTGGAATAGCCTTGACCACATATCCTAATCAACAAAGTTCAACACTTTCCATTCAAACTCTCTTTATAAAGTACTTTTCTAACAAGTGGAGTGCCTCTGGCAGTCGTGGAGAGGGACAGAGGTCTACATGCTGGACAGTGCTAATTTAGTTCCAAATATAATTAGCGCTTCGTTATGACATACATCTGATTAGCGATGCCGTTTTGAAGAACAATTTATAGATAAAAATTATTATTTCACAAATACTAAAATTTAATATGTGATTATAAATAATCAGTAGTATTATACTAATTATTTATAATTACGTATTACATTTTTAAATCTATAAATTGTTCTTCAAAACGGCATCGCTAATCGGATGTACGTCATAACGAAGCAGTTCAAGGGTCAGGTCTATTGTATTTGCTTTGTTGACAAACGGATCAAGGGATCTACACGAGATCGGTCTGGTAAGAAACGTCCCATTTTTACCATTTATAGTGAAATAATTGTTATCCCTTTCTACGCATTAGGCGCATGAAGGTTCATAGATAAATAAAATTGACCCCTACAAACCGATTTCACCCTCAAACTATGGATTTCCTAGGGAAATCCATCCGGGTGTGTTGTAGGTCTCGCTGCAGCGTCTATGGAAAGAGTGTCAAGGCTCCATGTCTGAAGAAGTATATGTCAAAATATTAAAAAATATCAGACATGGAGTCCTCAAGGCTAAAATATAATAGGGCCTATATAGTGGTAAAAGTAGATCTAGATCAAGGACAGGTAGACTTAAAAAATGTTAGGTAGCGACTATGTGAAAACAGTCTGAACACTAGTAGTAGTAGTAACAGCTAACTTCTGGGCTGCCAACTGAGAACTCTCACGCAATCTGCGTGAGTCTCACACAATTCACCTGATTCTCACGCTCTCACGCTGATCATAGGAATTCTCATGCAAAACCCCAAAAATAGAGAGAAAAAAAGTTTAACCTATATCAGATATTCAATAACATTATAACCCGGCCAGGCAAAAGTGCCAAAGTTTTTAACCACACAAGCGCAAAGCTAAACCATCAATGCAAATTGGTTTTCGGTTTGCCGCGCAAAGACAAGAAATTTAGTTGCGATTGGCTTACTGTATCCCGCGTGTGAGAGCCGGTGACGTCGAAATTTTACTATGAAGCGTGTTTTTTTAGCGAGGCACAACGAGCGATCGAGTATCAATGCAATGTCATGTCATGGCGATAGCCCGCCGGCACGGCGCTCTGAATACATAATAGCCCCACATATGCATTTGTGTGTGTGTTGATACACTTGGTTTCTTTCGTAGCTTTATTTTAAAGCGACCTGTCATTGACAAATCATGGGGAAATCAAGGCTTATCTCAGAACAGAGAAGGGATTCAAGTCTTTCACTCGGCTGCATGCCTGGGGGTGTTATGTAATAGACGCCGGCATGTCCGGGAGGTCTTTAGGAGAGCAGTAGTTAGTACTAGTAGACTAACCAACCAGAAGTAAACTGCATGTTTTCACTTTGAAACATGTAACTTCACAGAGGTTATTTATTTTTGTTTAGCAATCAAGAGACCTGTTATGAGTCTAGGAATTGGGATTGTTGGAAACTGGTACTGCGACGATCCGAAGTAAATAACCATCACAAGTTCAGTCAAATTCGTACTGTCCAAACTTTTTTCGCATTAGTCCGACGGGCGCTCATGACGGACGGATTATATTATGCAAGTCAATTGGCCTTTTGCAAATTTCCTATTGATTCAATTTCCCCATGATTTGTCAGTGGCTGATGGGCCCTTTAATTGAGCCAAAAAGAAACTGATAATTCATATATGATGATAGTTTTAGCTTTCTTTCCTTCTTTCTTTTCAATCTTTCTTTGTTTCTTCTCTCTCTTCTTTCATTTTTTTGTTACTGTCTTTTTTTTCTTTTTCCTAATTTTTGTCAGTCTTTCGTTCTTTCAGTCCTTTAAGAAAATATTTTTCTCTATTTCTTTTTTTTTCTTTAATTCTTGCATGAGTCCATCCATCCTATATTTAGGCCTATCTCTTCTTTTTTTCTTTCCTTCCTTCTTTTTACCCTTTATTTCCTTCATTCTTTCTTTTTTCTTTCTTTCTTCCATCCATCCTTTCTTTACCCTTTCTTGTTTTTTATTTCTTCCTTCTGTCAGTCTTTTCTCTTTCTTTCATTCATTCCTTCCTTTCTTCTTTTTGTCTTTTGTTCTTTCTCTTTTTTCCCTCCGATCTATCCTTTTAACTTTTCTTTCTTTCTTCTGTCTTTCTTTACTTCATCCATTCCTTCCTTCCTTTCTTTGTCTTTTGCCTTTTTTTTTTGTCTTTTATTTGTCTTCCTTTCAAATTCATCTATTCTTTTACCTTTTCTTTCTTTTTTATATTGCTTGCTTGCTTCCTCTCCTTCCTTCTTTATTTCTTTCCTTCATTCTTTTTTCCTCTAGGGAGCAGCAGATACAGGTTGAGGTTTCACTGCTATTGCTAAGCTTATAATTTTATATGCACTTAAAAATGTGGAATTTTTTTTCAAGGCCGGACAAGGTCGGTGAACTTCATTAAAAAAGTCAATTAACCTATTTGAATCCCTCCTTTTGGCTTAAGTATTTATGGGATCATAATTAAAAGTATGTGCCAGATTGCACCATTTAAATTGCAAAATTGTAAAAGCTCCCTACCGTGGAGGGGGACACCCCCCTCCCCTTCCACCTCGGGCTTGGACTTGGTGGCTTCGCTCCCTCGCAATGTCTCACTCCAAACTCTTCTCAAAAGTTGGCAGCGCTGTAACTGTAAGTGTATTAACTTTATCAAGCCAAGCAATGCTAAATATCTTCTGGTTCTGTCATGGCTGGCTTGTGCCTAAAAGTAAAACCATCATTGCCTTAATTGCTTACCATTTTAATGAGAGTTGAGCTTGAGTAGCCTGGAATTGTACCGGTACAACAGTCAAACTGTCGAAGTCACGCACGCACGTACGACCTACGCCTGGCCTGGCTATAGTAATAAACTATAGTTCGCCGGCCAGGCCAGGCCGCCGGCCTCGCCGCCGCGCCGCGGAGCTCGGCACTTGCATGCGGATATGCCAAACGAGCTCGCACTGATCATGCGTAATCTGCATGCAGCCGCGGCGCCTTGTCACACGTGTCACGATGTCAAAGTTCGTTAGTAGTTGCTTGACCAGCCAAGTTGTACAAACAGCATTTGAACATCCGCTAAAGTCCCAGGGCTGCCGGGCTGTCAGACGAATAAGAAGTTTTAGTTCATGTGAACCTTTAAAACTTACTTAGGTACTGGAACTTGAAGATCAACGAAAATAAAACAATAAAATACTAATTATTAACCATGTCGACCGACAGTTTTGCTGTCTAAGGTCTGTAGTAGCAGACTATTTAACTTCGGGAGCGTGCACGCGCACACGAAGGAGGCGGGGCCGAGGGCTTTCGAGGGGCCGACCTCTATAAAGCCCCGTCTCATTCGCCACATCCAATAATCACATTTTGGTCAGCATGTCTTCAAAGTTCCAACTGCTGAAAATTTGCTCGCTCGCTTCGCTTTCTTGAATATTAACTGTAGTTCGGTAGCTTATATATAACACAACAAAAATCATTATTATAGCCATTGAAAAAATCATTAGAGGCTTTAACTGAAAGATAAAATGATTTAAGTACACGGCTCTAAAAACAAATCAGACAATAAACCATAGCTCTATGGTCAAACCAGGGACGTGAGCTATATGACTACTAGTAATAAGATCTGGTCATATTCTAGTCGCATTTTACTGGAACAGAGTTATTTCTGACTTGTATGTCCAGTGACGTCCCTGATATGTCAGAAATGTGATAATCAGTGATTGTCTTATCAGTTGAACCCAGCCGACGACTGGTTTAGTCAATTTGACTGATTTGTTTTTTAAGGTCAAGTCCACACCCCAGATGATTGTTGATTTGAATAAATAGAGAAAAATCAAAGTACCATAACGCTGATAATTTCATCAAAATCGGATGTAAAATAAGATAGTTATGACATTTTAAAGTTTCGCTTATTTAAAAAAAAAACATCGATATATCCACAACTCAGTGACATGCAAATTAAGACAGCCGATGATGTCCATCACTCACTATTTCTTTTGTTTTTTATGGTTTGAATTATACAATATTTCATTTTTACAGATTTGACAATAAGGACCAACTTGACTGAACCATATAGTATTAAACAACGCTAACTCCACATGCATGTACAGAGAGGAATTGATCGTTGTTTCAGTTGACGATGAGGAGAAAATTAGAATATTTCATATCATAAAATACAAAATAAATAGTGAGTGGATGACGTCATCAGTCTCCTCATTTGCATATCGACCAGGATGAAACTTTAAAATGCCATAACTTTCTTATTTTACATCCGATTTTGATGAAATTTTCAGTGTTATGTTTATTGAAATTTTTCTCTTTTTCTTCAAATCAAATCTTTGTTGGGGTAGACTTGGCCTTTAAGCGACACCCCCCCCCCCACCCACTAATTTCGATATCGTCGGTTAATCAGCGCTGCCATCTGGAAAATGATGGGGGGAAGGCCGAGAAGGAAAAAAAAGAAGGGAGAAAGAGGAAAGAAAAAGGGAAAGAAGAGAAAAAGAAAGAAAAAATAAAGAAAAAGGAAGGGAAGGACGCGGCAGAAAGAAAAAGAAAGAAAGGGACAAAGAGGAAGAAAAAAAGGGAATTAAGGAGGAAAATCGGAGAGAGAAGAGAATTGGGTATACAAGCTAGTTTTAATTATGTAGCTGTGCGTCGGTGTAATTAAAGGGGAATCCAACCCAAATAAAAACTTGTTTTTATAAGGAAAAGAAAATTCGGACAAGTTGATAGGTGAAAGTTTGAACAATATTGGACAAACAACAAGAAAGTTATAAATTTGTAAAAGTTGTAAATATTGGTAATCACTATACCCATGGAGACTTCAAATTGGCCGCATATGGGATGGCATAGTGATGTAAGGCAAGGACTACTCTTCCATGTACTCCAATACATATTATGGCTAAAATGTCATTTTTCCCAAAAGTTTTATTTCAAATTATATTTTTCTTTCATGAGGACATAAAACAATATACTGCATGGGTTATATTTAGATTACCGCCCCAGGGGAATGGGTACTTAGGAGAAAACCACAAATCCCTGATGATAAAGTACATGGCCTATACGGGAAAGTTATCCTTGCCCCTTGTCATAATTTACTTACCCAGTTGCCAATTTTAAATCTACATAGTATTAATGATCTCAATTTTAAAGCAGCTATAACTTTCTTATTGCTTGACCGATTTCTGTCAAACTTTCACCATTCTGTTTAATTTATTTTTCTCCTTCCCAACACAACATTTTATGGCCAACAGTGGCGTAACAGGCGGGGGGGCAGGGGGGGCAAGCTGCCCCCCCTGGCGGAGCTCACCGGGAAAATAAAAAAAAAACGGGAAAAAGAAAAAAAAGGGGGGAGGGAAGGGAAAGGGAAAGGAAAAGGGAAAAGAAAACTAAGAAAAAACTTAAAAAAGGGAAAACGGAAAGATAACGGGAAAAGGAAGGAAAAAAGAACAAGTGAGAAAGAACAATTCGCCCCGATATACAAATACATTAGCATGATTAGTAAGACAGGGAAATAAATTAAAGATGACAAAAAGGCAAACAAAAGCGGGAAATAAAGGCAGAATGGAATTAGCCAAAATCTAAATGGGAAAATAAATAGGGACAAGATAACGTACACTACCGGGCTGCCGAGGATTGAGATAACGAGCGGGAAGAAAAATGGATGGTATATAGCATAATGTCGTATGAAAGTCTATCATAAAACTTGCTAAATCTCCGAAGGCTCTGTCCAAGAGTCAATTAGACCCCGTGCAGTGGGGGCTCTTCATCTGTAACCTTTAATGGGTTCTATAACGGGCCCCTATATGGACCCTTCCTGCATTAAGCTTTACGTTGAAGCACTGGCGTACCGGGGGTGGTTCCACAGCCAGAAGGAAATAAAAGAAAATAAAGAAGGCAGCGAAATGAGATGAATGAAAAAAAAATATATGACATGATATTTGCTATAATGATGTAAAAATCTATCACATAATTAGAATTTCATTTTAACAGGCCATTTTTTTCTGGCTCGCTTCGCTCGCTGGCGACTTTTTACAAATTTTCCCACATTTGCTATGGTGTGCCCCTCACAATATTTGGATGATTCCGATACACACTTGAATTTATGTGTTGTGTTAAAGCTATATAAATATACACGCAATTTGATTAAAATAAGTGGCCATCTGTAAGGTTTAAAATGGCTTTGATATCAAGAGGTTCCGGGGTTCTGCCCTGGACCCCACCCATAAAGCATTGTTATATGGATGAGTTTGGACCATGGCCCCCAAAAGTTCTACAACCAAACAAACAAAAATGAGGAAAGAAAGGAAAGTGTATTATATTTTTCTGAATATCACGTAAAAATCTATCTTCATGTTAGATTCTCATGAAAAGGTGATTTTTTTATCTCGCTCGCTTCGCTCGCTCGGGACCTATATTAAGCTACTTCTTGCCAGAAGCGCCATACTCGGCCCCCTCGAGAATATAGAGCTTCGCCCTGATGCTCACAATCATAACAAAAATCCTGTTCACCGTGGCGTACAAAAAAAGAGAGAAAAAAGGAAAGATAGAAGGGTGAAATATGATATCATCTTTTTAACATTATGTCAAAATCTATCACAAAATTGGATTTTTACAATAAAAATGTCAAAAGTTTTTGCTCGCTCGCTTTTATATATATATATATATATATATATATTTGCCCGATACGCCATATCGCCCCCTCAAAATTGTTGCCTTATGACGCCATTGCCTGTTCCATGATATGACCGGGAAATTTTTGGCTCTTGCCCCCCCTGGCCACCGACCCCTGTTACGCCGCTGATGGCCAAGGCTGGATTCCCCTTTAAAGATGCGGAGTGTGAGATGTTGGAAAATTTATAGATTGTCTGTTACGCAAGCCGTAGGGCTGTTGGACTGACGCTTGTCCATGTTGTCGGCAAAATGACAAACTGTCGGGGGTTGTCGGGTCACGCAGGTCTGTTCCAACTGCTCCATGTTCCTTGTTCAGTGCTCGGTCTGTGAGTTCCATTTTCTTTGTAGGAAAAATAATGTCAAAATCAGGGGTCAAAATGCATACAATTGTCATTAAATTGTGATTAAAATGCGACCGTGGGGAGCTCTCTGTATAGGCTACCGACAATGATTAGAAAGTCACGGTCTAAAATTTAATCTAAAAAAATCAGCTCGCGCTTCTCGTTCGCATATTGAAAATTTAGCTGAAAATGCAGCTATTTCCATCTGAATAAAAAAATTCAGAATACGGGCCAATAAGTTGTCAGCTTGCGCTTCTGTACCGACAGTGATAATGATGTCCCGGTTTCATGCAGTAAAGAAAATTTTTAGCTCGCGCTTCGCGCTCACATCATATATTTAGTGAGATCAATATTTTCTCCACAATTCTCCTTCACGTTAGATAGTGCTTAATGTTTTCCATTCCTGCCAGTGTACTAAAAATTTCAGCTCGCGCTTTGCACAAGCATTATTATGTTTACAGGGGCGTAACAGGGGTCAGTGGCCAGGGGGGGGGGGGCAATTAAGAGCCATAAATTTCCCGATCATGTCATGGTATGATGATTGTGCCCCGAGCATTAGGGCGAAGCTCAATGCGTAATAAGTACAAATGAGAGGGGGCAAAGCATGGCACGTGCAGCAAAAAGTTGCTTAAGTCCCGAGCGAGCGAAGCGAGCGAGAGAAAACTTCAGCTTTTCATGAGAATCTACATTTGAGATTAATTTTGACATGGTATTCAGAAAATAACATCATATCTTACATCTTCCTTTCCTTTTCTTTCATCTTTTCTTTTTTGTTGTCGGTTGTAGGACTTTCCGGGGCCATAAGTGCTATGGGGACAGGGGCAATGGTGGCACCAGGATTTTTAACCTCGGGGGAGGCAAAATAACATTTGGGGGGCGGGGAAACATACAAATTCAATTCAATTCTTTATTCCATTTCCATTCAAAACATAATAGGGCCTACAAGGTAATATAAAGTAATACAAATCAAATACAATTTTACAGACGAGCATTCTTACTTCGTAAAACAAAAAAACAGTATAATATTGAGCATAAATGGAAATGAGGGGGGTCCACTAAAAAGCAAAGCTTGTAAAGTGTGGATCCCCCTTGGAAATGAAGAAAATATAATCGACTTATTCATATATGCGGGAAAGAAAAAAGAGAAGGAACAAAAAGGTCGAAATCATATTGATGTAAGCATAATTACAGAACAAGTGCAAAGTTATTCACACAAAGAGGTCTTCGCTGTGAAGGATATGTTGCGCAATAGACAGAAGAAAAAGCAGAAAAAGAGGGGGAATGACAAGACATAGAAGACAAGACAAAACAAGAGACAGGACAGTACAAGACATGATAACATAATAAGTAAAACAAAATTAAAAGGAGGAAAAGTCAGAATGGGGAAGGGCTGACCACAAACCAGCTTGATCTGGTGAAGTAACAAAAAATGATATAACTGGACAATATAAGATGAAAACAAGATAAAACAATAAAAATGAAAAATGTAAGGATGATAATCAAGATAATGAAGTGCTAGTTCCGTTGCGAAGAATTATAGGAATGAAGCAGGATAAGTTTGAGTTTACCTTTGAATGAATTTAAAGAGACATTGTCTTTAACATTATTAGATAGGGAGTTCCAGAATTTAGGACCGTTGAATAGGAATGTATTTTTGGCCAGTAAAGTTCTGTAAAGTGGTGTATGAAGTTCGCCAGAGTGTCTCATGGGGTAGTTATAATAAAATTGATTTTTAGGGAACATGGCATCAAAAATATGGGGAAGATCATTATTATTATAACTATACATGAAGTGCCCCAACTGTAGTAAATACAGGTCTTTGACTTTTAACAGTTTACTTTCTAGAAAAAGTGGGTCCGTATGAGAACGGAAAGCTGTACTATAAATAATACGAAGTGCTTTCTTTTGCAAAAGTAACAACTTATCTAATAAATATTGATGGGTATTACCCCAAATAAGAATCCCGTAGTTTAAATAAGGCAAAATTAAGGATGAGTAAAGCATGATTAACGGTGTGGAGGGAATGCACAATTTTAGCCTATTAATAATACCTATATTTCGTGAAATTATTTTGGATATATTTTCAATATGATTTTTCCAAGAAAGTTTACTGTCAACTGTTATTCCAAGAAATTTGGTGTACGTTACCATTTCTAATGGGGTATTATCAAACATAATGTTCATCGGTAACTTGTCTATGTAATTACTAAATAACATGTATTTTGTTTTGTTAAGGTTAAAGATAATCGATTGGCTCTTATCCATTCAGTAACATTAATAACATCAACTAAAGTTTGTGGATTCCGATGAGAAAAAAATAAGGTCGAATCATCTGCAAACAAGATAAGGGACAAGATTTTGGAAGATCTACAGAAATCATTTATATAAATTGTGAAAAGAAGCGGGCCCAATAAGCTACCCTGAGGGACACCACAGTTAACATATTTCAAATTGGAGTTGTGATCTTTAACAAACACGTATTGTTGTCTGTTGAATAAGTAGCTCCTGAACCACTCCAAGGCCTTCCCTCGCACACCATAGTGAGATATATTTTTAAGAAGGATTTCATGATTGATGGTATCGAATTAAGGCCTTAGAGTAGTCCGGGAAAATACCCACAAGGTGACTAGATTTGTCGAGAGCATTGACTACTTTGTTGACAAAATTCATCAGGGCATGAGTGGTGTTGTGCTTTTCGCGAAACCCAAACTGAACATCAGATAAAATATTATGCATTGACAAAAAAATTTCGGTTCTAACGTATACTATTCTTTCAAGGATCTTATAGAAAATGTGGACAAAAGAGAAATAGGTCGGTAATTACTGACATCCAATTTATCACCTTTTTAAATAAAGGAATTACCTTGGCTATCTTCATTTGATTTGGAACTGTACCATTTTCTAAGGAAAGATTAAATATATGCACCAACGGGGAAACAATAGAATTTATTACGGATTTTAAAATGAAATTATTAATTTCATCAAAGCCAGGGCTTTTTTTATTTTTCAAACCAGATACAATATAAATAACTTCTTGATTATATGTTGGAGCAAAAAATATTGAATTTGGGTTAGGCGGGCCGAGAAAGTCCGAAAAACTTTTTGTCGCGGGAGGGATATCTTTATAGCCAGATTTGCGCCAATAAAAGAGAAATGGTTATTAAAAATATTTGAAAGGTTGTCACCATCATCAACAATAGCATTATTAAATCTAATTTTGGAAATATTTGATTTATTATTGGATAAGTTTATGGTCTGTTTTAGAACCTTCCATGTGTTTTGCATGTCGTGTTTATATATAGAGCCAATTACTGCCTAGCAAAGTAATTTTTCTTTTCAATGCGTAATATTTTCGTGAGTGTATTCTTATAAGATGTGTATTTTATTTTTTATTGTTGTGTACCTTTCATTTTGAATTTATAAAATAAGTAATTTTTTTTATTATTCGAACGTAAAATAGATGGCGATATCCACGGTGACTTAGAAATCGTTTTATATGTACTACGCTTGTCCTTTTTTAACGGTATATGCAGGTCTAATTTCTCATTAATTATATTCATAAAAAGGTTAAAAGACGCATCAACATCTACAGAATTGTATACAACTGACAAGTCGACCTTATCCAAAGAAGCACCTAAACTGGCTGTATTTTCGTGCGTAGGTCTTCGTTGTTGGGATTGTATCGGTCTAGTTGGTCGTCTAAATGAAAAATGAGTAAGAATCGGGAAATGGTCCGTTATGTCAAAAAGTATTATAGACGAATCGGGAGGAGGGAGAATGTTACAGAAAATATTGTAAATAAGTATAGCAGTTTCATTAACTACACGAGTAGGTTTAGAATGCAGTGGCAAGGAGGCCGAAAAAAAAAAGTTTCAAGAAAATCTTGAGATATAGGCCTATTGTTGTGTTTCAATAAATCAATGTTAAAATCACCTATAAATACTACATCCTTATACGAGAGCTGGATTATTTGTTGTTTCGGAAAGGTAAGTTAGAAAGTCATTCGTATTTGAGTTTGGGGGTCTATAAACTACACCAATAATCATATTTTTGCTACCAGGAATATTAATTTCAATAAATAGAGATTCTACAATGGGGTTCATGGAGTTGAGATTATCACAAACCGTATAGTCATAGTCATGTGAAGTATAGAACGCTACGCCACACCCAGGTCTGTCTTCTCGGTTATTCATTACGAAATCATATCCGTTTAGTGAAAATGGATGGTTGGAATCACATGATATCCATGTCTCGGTGAGGCCAATTAAAGAAAATGGGGCATTTTTTAGAATTGGAAGTGTTATTCAAAAGTAAATAAAGTTCATCAAAATGTTTATTTAAACTTCTTATATTGGCATGCATTATGCAGAATGTATCGTCATCAGGGGCGGATCCAGCCTTCGCCAATAGGGGGGGGGGGGCCCAGAATTTTTTTTCCAGCCATATTTTCCCCGATCGGCCGCTCGAAGATGATTTTTTGTTTGTTTCTTTGAAGGGGGTAGTCCTATAAGTCACTTCTTAGCTTTATTCTTTAAATCAACATAAATATATTGAAATTGTATGTATTTTTTCCTAAAATTTGAACATTCTGAAAAAAAAAGATGTGCCTGCAATAATTACTACGAACGCGAAGCGCGAGCAAATTTTTTGTATACACGTTTTGAACTGATCGGAAAGGTAGGCCTACCTGTTAAAGACTGCTTGCAGTTAGCCATGAAGACGTTACATATTTCAACAATCAAAAATGCAAGCGCGAAGCGCGAGCTGAAAAATGTTGACATTTCTACATAAAGAATGGAAAATTTTAATCAATTTCACTTGGTCTAATCAGCAGATGGGCTAACAACATTCGGGCTAAACCCACTTAGTCCAATTCTCTTTTGGTCTATAATGACCACTTGGTCTAATAGCCAATTGGTCTAATGACCACTTGGTCTAATAGCAAATTGGTCTAATGACCACTTGGTCTAATAGCCACCTGGTCTAATGCCCAGTTGGGCTAATCGTCACTTGGTCTAATTTTCATTTGGTCTAATTGCCATTTCGTCTAATGTATTTTATTGTCACTTGGTCTAACTGCATTTGGTCTTATACCAGTTCGTCTAATAGTCGATTGGTCTAATACTAGTTTGTCTAATCCTCACTTGGTCCATCATTCATTTGGTATATATTGCAGTTGGTCTAATCCTCACTTGGTCCATTATTCAGTTGGTCTAATGTGCAGTTGGTCTAATTTCCATTTCGGCTAATTTCCACTTGGTCTAATTTCCAGATAGTCTAACATTCATTTCGTCTACATGCCACTTGGTCTAATTTGTAAAGTTGCAATTTTCTGGTGAAATTTTTAAAGTAACTTTCCACGCGCCGGCTTCGAATCTTCACACGCGCGCTGCTCGATATTGGAGTACAGTTAGAGTGACTATATTTCCATTCCCAAAGTTTGAAAAATATGGGGATTTGCAAAAGCCTGTGGAGATTAAAAAAAAACCGTTTGGAGATTAAACAAACTTTGGGGATTTTTGAAGGATTTGATTTGGGGGAAAACAATAAATTTTGCTATTTTTCTGTAAAATAACGCTTTTATACGATAATTGAGGTGGGAAAAATATGATGTTTATTTATCCACCTCTATGTATACAATCTACTGTAGATAGTTAACGACTGGCTTCACCCAATCAGGGTTCCAAGCTTTTCAAGAAAAAAAATCCTTAAATTTTCTTTGAAGAAGTTTGAAAAATTCCTTGATAATTATTTAAACCCATTCCCAGTTTCTCATGTTTTCTAAATTGTTGCAGTGAATTACATGTATTATTATTACCTACCCCCAACCCGTACTATACTAGCAAAAAACTCTTTCGTCTTTTTTGGACCAGTGTATTGGAATTCTCTGCCCAACGACTTTGAAGAATCTCCAAGTATTAATGTTTTCAAACGTAAACTTTAAAAAATGTTAATTTGTCAATACTCCACAACAACAAGTCAAGCCAACATAAAACTTAAACTAAAAGTATTAAAACTTTTAACTAACTACCAATAAATTACTCCAATATCATATACATATCATATAATGACACTACAATGCTCAATGACCTGTGCACTTGTCATGTTCCTCTTTTTATTTTCAGCTTTATTTGCACCATCCTTTTTTCCATCCCTCTTTATTCTCCTTATTATAATACTTAGAATTTATCATTATTATTTTTATCATTCAAATCACTTTCTCTTATTTTTTGTCGCTTTATTTTGATTTTTTTTGTAGATTACTTGTCTTTACCGTCTCCATTATTGTATATAGCTTTGTTAATTAAGTATTAAAACTAAGTTTAGGGACTTGCCTTATATACAAGCAATAATCAAGCATTGTTTTTTTCTATATTTGTTATAAAATGTCAATTGTCTATATTTCTTTGAATATGTACTATTACTTCGATTATATTGTTTATTTTGTTGAACGGAAATAAATAAATCTAAATCTATTAATTTTTTTACGTGTAAGCCTATTATTATTTTTAATTATATATACCAGTAGGCCTACTTGTACGGTAGTAAAACAGCTAGGCTACACTAAAAAAACACCATAACATGTCGTTCAATGAATGTTGTTTTAATATACAACAAAAAATATAACAGAGTCTGACCATGGATGCTTTCGACTTTTGGGCCGATCAAAATTCCCTGATTTTACCATGACGGGAAAAAACGTTTAAAAATCCCTGATTTCCTTGATGGGCTGGGAACCATGCCAATCCATTTTAAGGAGGAGGCGAAGAGTTAGAACAAAAAACAGAATGAGGAGATATGGGAGATATATAAGATGAATGACTATACTGTGGTGATAACTGATAAAGGTCCGCAAACGTCGACTATACTATATGTTATTAAAACGTCTATATCGCTGCTACCAAGATGGTCGCCGTGATGTTGTCGCAGCTAACCCAATAAACCTAAATAGTGTAATCAAACTATATCTAAGTGGTCTGTTATTCGCCTCCAAACCAGTGGCGTACCTGGGATTTTTCACAGGGGGGCCAAAAAAAAAAAAAAAAAAAAAAAAAAAGGTCTTCAATCACAAATGAAGGTTTTCGTACCAGAAAAAAAATTGGTCAAGCAAAAAAAAAAGAAAAAAAAAAGGGTCTTCAAGCTCGTCAGGGGGGCAGGGATACGTCCTTTGCATGGGTTGTGGCTCGTCAGGGGGGGGGGCAGACTGCCCCTCTGCCCCCCCCCGCAGGTACGCTCGTGCTCCAAACTAACTATTGGAATAACTTAACAAAATATTTATAACAATATTACATGATCTAATGGCTTTGTAACTTTTGGAATCCCCCAAACTGCATAACTATTGCTTATTTTCCATCAAGTTCAAGTATCGTCCGTGCATGCGGTGATGTAGTGATTATGAGTATGATATATCATCATCTATATAATCGATATGTAGGCTTATATAAGAATTATATTTGATTGGAATAATTCATTTGATGAGCGACTATCTCGTCATCGATAGTCTTTCACGGTGCAGGTTTTGCGCCCGGGCCACCAGCCCTTCCCCGTCTCTACGGATCCTGGCGACATGTAGGCCTATTAACTGATGCATGATATTTATCCACTACGTATAAATGGACATTTGACCAAGTGTGAATTAGACCAAATGGAAATTAGACCAAGTGACGATTAGCCCAACTGGGTATTAGACCAATTGGCGATAAGACCAAGTGGTCATTAGACGATTTGGCTATTAGACCAAGTGGTCAAAGACCGTATTTGGCTATTAGACCAAGTAGTCATTAGACCAATTGGATATTAGACCAAGTGGAAATTAGACTAAATGGAAATTAGACCAAGTGGAAATGACACCAAACGGTCATTAGACCATGTGAAAATTAGATGAAATGAAAATTAGACCAAGTGGAAATTAGCCAAAGTGGAAATTAGACCAAGTGGTGTTAGACCAACTGGAAATTAGACTAAATGCATGTTTTAGCCCAACTGCTCATTAGACGAATTGGATATTAGACCAAGTGGAAATTAGACGAATTGGATATTAGACGAACTGGTTGTAGACGAAATGAGTTTAGACAGTGAAGTTGGACGAACTGATAAGTAGACCAAGTGGTATTAGACCATCCGATAATTCACCGACTGTTCAAAGCAACACTGCCAAACTCTGACTTGCCGTTGCTGCCGTCAAGTGTGTTGCTGCCCTCTACGTTCGTTTGATATCAATGTGTGCAGTTACCGCAGTCGAGAGGCTAATTAAAAGTCGCCGGTAATAAATATTTGGAACATTCGTAAAATATGTCTGATCTAGGCCTACAGATAACTGAAGAGGAGGCTGAGTTGTATGATAGGCAGATTCGTCTATGGGGCCTCGATGCCCAAAAGAGGTATATTTTATCTTTAATATTTCATCATTTTTTTGACCTCCCTCGGCCTCGGTCCCACCAACCAATTTTTGTGCACCGCTTTTTATTCAGAGAGACTTTCTTTGTCTTTGCCTGTCGTGTTACGTGTGATCACTCCTAGTACCAATGACTCATGAATGAGGTCCAACATTACATGTATGGACCTCATAGGCGACATCAGTGATAAAACCGGTTAGACATTGCCGTTTCTATTTGCACACAAGGACTTTGGCAAATGTACGCCTTAATACAAATTGGATGGTAAAAATTTTGGTATAAATTAGTTCTTAACATCTTAAATAATCTATTTTACAATGGTTAAAAGTTAATGGATTGAGGTTAAACTTACATTTTCAGTCTTTTTTCTTGAATTCTTGGTGAGCGTTCCAAACGCTGTGGGGACTGATCAACTCCGATGTGATTCACGTACTGGTCTGCTGATCGGTCAGGTGATCGGTTGGTTATCTTTTTGTCAGACGTTCATAATTTATATTACAATATATCAATCTTCAGTATCTTGATTTCAAGCATCAGTATTGCAGGGAAAAGTCATTATCGATTGGAATCAGTGGCAGATCGGGGGGGGGGGGGTGGTTGAGCATTTCTGGCCCGTTCCACCTTTTGAGATTCATAGTCAATATTTTGGATGTAAAAAAAAATATGTCGTTCGTACAAAGTTATGTCCCCCCCCCCCACCTCCTTATGAGAATCACAGCAATATTTGTAATGGGGATATTTTGTTCATATTCTTTGCTCTTTTTTGTCCTTTTCTTTTTTGCTTCTCAAATTTATTTTACTTTGAACAACATGACTTTCTATATTTAATGACAAACTTTTTTAGGGGGGGGGTGGGGGCTTGCCAAATATAACGCGCGGCAAGATGACCTTCTTTTTTTAGTGACAACTTTTTTTTTATTTGTCAAATTTTACGAGAGACAAAATGACCTTCAATCATTATTAGTTAAACCTTTTTTTTTGGGGGGGGGTAGGGGGCTCGCCAAATAGTGACACACTTTTTTTGTAAAATTTTACGCAAGAAAAAAATGATCTTCAATCATTATCAGTTACCTTTCATTTTTTTTTTTTTAGGGGGGGGGCTTGTCAAATTTTACGTGGGACAAATGACCTTCATTTTTTAGTGATTTTTTTTTATACTTGACAAATTTTAAGAAGAACAAAATGGCCTTCAATCATTTTTAGTTAAAACCTTTTTTTTTTTTTGGGGGGGGGGCTTGCCAAATATTTCACAAACAAAATTAACTTCAATTTTAGTGACCATCTTTTTATTACTTTTAAAATTTCACGCAGGACAAAATGACCTTCACTTTTTTTTAATGTTATGTTATATCGAGATTTTTTACCTGACTGCTAAACAAGCACGAATGCCTGTGAGCAAGCAACCAGGGGACCGACGGCTTAAGGTCCTCTCCGAGGGACCTGGTAATGAGGATAAATGCCTTACCAAAGGGCACTAGCGCACCACTTGGTAATCGAACCTGGGTCACCGGAATCCGAAACCCCCGCTCTACCGACTGAGCTATCGCGCCTCCGATATGTTAACCTTGGGGGGGGGGGGGGAGGCTTGCCAAATATTACACGGACAAAATGACAGTCTTTTATTTTTAGTAACCATCTTTTTTGTTTTACTTGTCAAATCTTACGCGAGACAAAATGACCATTTTTCTGTGATAACCTTTTTTTGGGGGGTTGTCAAATTTTACTTGAGAAAATGCACCCCCCCCTACTTTGGAAAATCGAAGATTAAGATCATGAGTAGGGGAGACCGGGGTTAGTTGGAACATGGGGTAAGTTGAAACATTGTAATTTTCTTTAACGTCTTTAAATAAATTTTTGCAATACTGCCCTCAAGTTATTGTCATTATCAAGAGCCATCCACCATATTACAGACAACACATGTGCAACAAGCCTGGTGAAGTTAGAAACAAATTTTTGTTTTTTGACCTTCTGAGTAATTTTTTTCTCGTTCAGAAATGTTTGATTATCTCAGAGAAGTTTATAGATCAAGTTGGCCAGTTTGGGGGTATAATAGACACTTATACCAAGCTACAAAATGAGGTTATTAATATGCCATGGTGAAGTCCCTTTGTTGTGCTGTAAGCTTATAAATGTCAAATGGGCCTCCGGGGTTAGTTGGAACAAAGTTGAAGGGGCTAGTTGGAACATGTTCCAACTTACCCTAAACATCATAATCAAACATCATAATTTTTCAACCAAAAGTCTTAAATGTATGATTTACTTTTGCTGGTTCAAATAGATTCATTTTATACTTTATACTAAAAGACTCCTGACAAAGTCCATCGGAAAAAACAAAGTTCGGAAAACAAAAATACAAATTTTAAAAAAAAAAAAAAAATACATAATAAATTACATTTTTTGAATTTTTGGTGGATATTTGTTATAAATGTGAAAATTGATACTCTCACCAAAAATTAGCTACTAGCTTAATAAATAGAGTTAAAGGCAAAAACATACCAAAAAAAGCAAATTTCAGGAAAATTTTATATGCTTATTTGCATAATTAATTATGAAAAAAATATAAACAATTAATTTTTGTCTTATAAATTTGATGCAGAAGTACATGAAATTGCTGAGAGTACACCTAATTGCATGTAAACTCAAATGCACCCAAATATGCGGAATTCTACTACACAGTCTGCTTGTGTGAGTGGCTGTATAATAGAAAGCCTAAATTTCAATGAATCCACACTTTAATATTTTGAACTTGAATAAGATAAAGCAAATAGGCTAAAACCATGTGATATTACAGTTTCAAGTAGTTTAAGTATAGTTCTTAATTGACCATGCAGTGTTCCAACTTACCCCATACCATGTTCCAACTTACCCCGATATGGGGGTAAGTTGGAACGTTTGCGATGGTCTTGTTCAAGTTGGATTTTTTCAGTAACCATAATGGAGTTAAAAATTTTATGGGGTACATTTGAAGCCCTGAGATATATGCTTCAAGCTGATATATCGATTGTTTCTCGAATAAAATCTATTTGGATTTTACAGCCATTTCTGTCAAAAATGTTCCAACTAACCCCGGTCTCCCCTATAGCCTACATCTCAGAGGCGTAAACAGATGGGGGCATGGCTGGCCATCCCCCGAGTGGATTTCACCTGAAAAAAAACATGATAAGAGCAAAGGAAGGAAGAAAGAAAGAAAGAAAAAATGAAAGAAAGAAAGAACGAAAGGAAATGTAAAATGGAAGGAAAGTCATGTGAGAACAAATAATCCGGGGGGGGGGGGGATCTACTCAGATAATAAAAAAATCTGCCATCTGTAATTAAATTGGATTAGTTAATATCCAGAGGTCCCAGTGCTACCAACATGCATGTAGTGCGGGCAGTGGCGTACCTAGGATTTTCCACAGGGGGCAAAATCGGCCGCCAAAAAATTTGACAAGCAAAAAAAAAAAAAAAAAAAAAAAGGTCTTCAAGCTCGTCAGGGGGGGCAGAGATACGTAATTTGCATGGGTTTGTGACTCATCGGGGGGGGGGGGGCAGACTGCCCCCCTAGGTACGCTAGTGCTCGGGACTTACATTACGTAACTATTATCTTCCACACGCGACATGTGCTATGCCCCCTCTTATATACCCCTGTTATGCCCCTGCACAGACTCGTCTACATTGATTTCGATATTTAAGCGTCATTATAAAATTATAGCAAAAAGAACGCCTTGATTAAAGGCCATTACCCCTAGAGACTCGCGAGCGTCATGTGACAACTCGCCCTGGATTTGCATGTACAGGATCCTATGGCGACAACAGCCATCGCAAGAGTTGGCCAGAAGAGGCGATGAAAACACAAAATTTGGAAAGAAAAGAACCCGTGAGTACCCATTTTACATTATAATTAAGAAATTAGTATATAATGAATAAGTTAGACCTAAATTTAGGCCGTAATTTATATGAATTTGCTGGAAATTCAAGGCCAAAATGTACCCGTCTGGCGTCGACTTTTCCAACACGCGTTGGAATAGCGGTGTAGCCCCAGAGTGCGTGTGATGATGATGATGCACTCACACGTATATTGCGAGGTTAGTATTACCTTACCTTACCTTACCGCAAATACTGGAAGAATGCTGAATTAGCAGTCGAGCTTCCAGGTCTATCTTCTAATTTTGTCAGCTTCCTTCATGCTTCAATACGTTTCAATAATTTAAGGAGGCATTAGTATACTAATGATGTAGCTCCAGGGCCGATTGCACGAAAGCTAAGGTCTTTGCAAGAACCGTCTTGTGTCGCCCATTTATTATGATATAATTAATGTCATGATGCGCCTTGTGAAACACATTTGATTTTGAAATAAATTACCTGCAAACATATTTATTCATCCGTTATTGGCGTTAACGGTCAATGTAAACAAAATCTTTGTTTATAAATGATGTGATATATCATGAAATTGTCACAGTATACAAATTGATATAAATAAATGCTAGCAAATTTTTTTTGTTTGTTTATCATACATTTCAGAAATATCCCGCATAGCCCACTCACACAACATGCGAGGTTAGTATACTAACCTCGCACAACACATGTGATTTCATAGTGCATTTTGACGTTTTCATTCATCACACGAATGTGAGGGACTAAACTACGCCAAGCCTTTCAATATTTGTCCACTATGTTAATCTTGATCGTATGATTTAAGTATATTTGAAAAAGGAATTATAAATTATTTATTAAGGTGTTTTTATCGCTTACCTCCAAATCTCAACCAGGATACTTCGTTCGATCCGTCCTTGGTCATCCTCATACTGCGGTGGAAATTACGCAAACAACAATCGAAATGCGAAATTTTCCTATCGAACATTCTCGATTCAAGTCGTAGGGGAGGGAGAAAGGAAAGAAAAGAAGGGAAAGGAAAAAGCGAGAAAGGGAATGGAGGGGGCTGGAAAGGAAAGGAGAGACAATGAAAGACAGATCAGGGGAGGGGGAAAGGTAAAGGAGAGAGAGGGAAAAGGAGACCATAAAATAGAAAGAAAGGAAGAGGGGAAGGGAGAGGGAAAGAAAAATGGAAAGAGCGAGAAAAGAGTAGGGGAGGGAGAAAGGAAAGAAAAGAAGAGAAAGGAAAAAGCGAGAAAGGGAATGGAGGGGGCGGGAAAGGGAAGGAGAGACAAGAAAAGACAGATCAGGGGAGGGGGAAAGGTAAAGGAGAGAGAGGGAAAAGGAGACCATAAAATAGAAAGAAAACAAAAGAAAGGAAGAGGGGAAGGGAGAGGGAAAGAAAAATGGAAAGAGCGAGAAAAGAGTAGGGGAGGGAGAAAGGAAATTAAAGAAGGGAAAGGAAAAGTGAAAAAGGGAAGGGAAAGGGAGAGAAGAAAAGAAGGGAGAACGAAAATGGGGAAAGGGAGAAGGAGAGGGGATGATGAAGGGGATAGGAAAATGTCAAGTTTGAAGATCTGAATATTAACACTAAAACAAAATTAGACTGCCATGTTTTATTTATTAAAATACCATCTTTTTCATGATTATAAAGGTTCAACGTCCCTGTTCTAGGTCTAAACTTCAACATAAATCTACTGGCGCTTCGCGCTTGAATTCTGGAGGTCATTCCTCTTTTAAAAGTATAGGTAATCTGTCGGACTTTTCAAATCCCAAATTTAAATCTTAAGCGCAAATGCCCTCGCATTATTTTTCATTTAGATACAGTCCTGTCATCAATATCAAATACTCTAAGCGCGAGCTTCGCGCTGGCATCATTTTTGTAAGTGACATTTATGATGTTGTTCATATTTTAAAAATGTCCATTTGTTGAGGTTTAAATGTCCAAAAGTTCAGCGCTCGCATAATTTGTAAGGTAAATAGGCCTACCCTTTTAATTGTTATACAAAGGCGCTTATACAACGTCCAGAATGCAGTTCGGAATATTGAAAATAACTATTGGTCCCGCTATTTCTGCCCGTGCGACAAGCATTTATCATTTTGAATCATGAGATTCACCTTTAAAATATGATGAAAAAGTATCGTTAATACTGAATTAAGAAAAAAAGAAGCTCACGTTTCACGCTCGCATTTTGATCCGTTAGCTTGTGATAATAATGGTGACTTCGTTAATATATCTTAGCGGACATGTCCACCTTTTGGTGCTTCAAGAAAAATAAACACAACACACAAATAATAATAGAAAACGAACAAGAATAGAATAGATAGTTACCTATCCCACTCATGAATTCTTATTTAACAGTCCCCAAAACGTCTTTTTTTCGTGTTAGCTTATTTCATGTACATATATATATATATATATATAGGCTATATATATATATATATATAGGTCTCCTCATCATGGTTATAAAAAGTGCTCAGAATGTTTTATTTTCAAGTCCTTGTATCAGAATTTTCAGCTCGGGCAGCTCTATCGCATTTTGATTACTATCCTGTTGATTTATTTACTTGAACAAAATATTTAAAATGTCCAGCTTTTAGAACAGATATAAAAAAAAGGTATTCACCTTTGATCATAGATGAGGAAGAAGAAAAAAGTGCAAAAAAATAGGAAACAAACTAATGAATTAATGTGACATAATTGATCCCATGAGTGCGCATAGCCTACAGCGCTTAAAAAAAGATGGGCGACACAAAAGACGGTCCTTGGAAAGACCCTTTCGTGCGATCGGCCCCTGGCACCGTAGTTCCTCGAGTCAACAAAGTTGCACTGATCTTAGTCTTAGACCAAAAGCTTCAGTCTCTGTATTTTGGTTGTTCCGCTGAACTGCGTTGGCTCCACTCAAGAATGCATAGTAAAATGTCAGAAATCATTAAATAAATCCCCAGAAACGATGGTTATTCCCACTTGTACACCCCGACCATTCGCCATACAGCGAAAGGTACAGGGTGGGACTGTTCTGAGACCAGTGCCGCTAACGCTGTCATTTCTTTGTAGGAATGTGCAAAGTAAAAGAGTCTGACTTACCAATTTTTGTGGTGACCCAAACATAGATTTTGGTTTAATACTTAAACAGGATTCCAATATCCAATGAGTGAAATATCATCCTTGATTGTAAGATTGTTTTCAAAATCGTGTAAAATCATCAGGAAATTTGTCATTATTCTCGTCTGGCCCATAGTCTCCTACGTAAGTACCGCAACACGCCCTCTTGTGCTGAATAAAAGAAAGCTACTGGTAGCGCAGAGGTGACCACAGAGCTGGATAAAATATATCATACCTTGTTCATTGAATGAGTGCAGGGTGCGACATAAGCGCTTGCCCGATTGCCCGGGGCAAGTAAAAGTTAGAGTCGGGCAAGTGTTTTTAAGTAAAAACAAAAACTGCTTGCCCGAATCGGGCAAGCAAAATTCTCACTGTGAAATGAAATTTTACAAAGTTTTCCCATATTTCACAAGAAAAAATACAGAAAAGATAGAGAAAAAACAAAGTTAACAACTTCCCTCAATTCATATTGCAAGCCGATTTGCGCTATTTTCTTAGATCTACACACAAAGACACACACACACAAAGTCAGCATAGGAACATGTACTAGCTGGTGCACGTGGCCGGGCCTTCCTCCTGTGTGTGGCAGGCATGAAGGCAGGCCGTGCACACCTGCACTCCGGACCTGTACATCCCCGATCAATCAGAGAGAACAATCTCACATGAAAAATAGTTTTTCCACCAAAATAATCACAAATCGGCAGGATTCTTTTTATAATTAGATATATGGATTTTCAGATTACTGATTTGGTGATGTGATCGGAGGAACAAGTAATCGAGTTTTCATAACTAGTTGTTTCAGCTTTCGTTTTAAGTCTTGTGATTAGTGCAAACTTGTAGCTGCGTGTGTGTGATGCCTTGATGATTCATCTATTTTTTTTAGTTTGACATTGCAGGCCTGGACATTGTCTTGCTTTGAAATATTATTATTTATTCTAAAACATTTAATTTTCTAACAATTTTTAAGATATATTGAAAAAAAAAAAAATATCAGTTAGATATTTGTTAAATAGATGATTGGATTTATTTGTTTGATCTTTGAACTTTCTTCCTCTTTACTTCCTTCCTTTCTGTCCTTTTTCTTTTCTATCCTTTCTTCAATCCTTCCTGCTGGCCTTTTTTGTTCCATCTTTCTTCATTTTCACTCTTTCCTAGCTTTGTTTCCTGATCCTTTCTCTCTCTCTCTGTTCATTTTTCTTTCTTTCCTTTTCTTAATTTCCTTCTTCATTTCCTTTCTTCTTTCTTTCCTGAAAATATTCTTTGCTCCCTCCCTCTTTTTGTTCTTTCTTTCTGTCATTCCTTCTTCCATTCTTTTGTTTCTTCCACTCTCTCTTCAATTCATTCTTTTTTCCTTTTCTTTTCCCTTATTCTTTCCCTCCTGAATTTTCTGATTTTTTTTCTTTCCATTTCTTCTTTCTTCTATCCTTCCTGAACTCCTTTTTATTCCATCTATCTTTATTTCCTATAATTTCCTAGCTTTCCTTCCTTTCTTTAAGTCTGTGTTCATTTGTTTTCTTCATTCTTTTGTTCTAATGCCCCTCATTGGTTTTTCTTTCTTTCCTTCTTTTTCTTACTCTCCTTTTTTTTATTTCCTTCTTTTTAATTTCCTTCATCCTTTCTTTCCTTTTTATTTTTGTTCCCTCTTTCCTACTAATTTTTCTTCCAGTATTTTTTTTCTTTTTCCCCCTTCTCTCTTCCCTTCATTCTTTCCTTCCTCTATTTCATTCTTTATTTTCTTCTTTCCTTCTTTCTTTTCCCTTCTTATTTCTTTCCTTCCTCCCTTCATGTTTTTTTTAAATTCTTTCTTCCAAAGAATGAAGGAAACCTTTTTTTCTTCATTCTTTCATCCTCCTTTTTTGTCTTAACTTTTTTTTTTCTTCCTTTTTTCACACATTAATTAATCTTCCATTTCTTTTCCTTTCTTGTTTTTTCTACAGTATATCTAAAAGGATAAAGGATTTTTTCTTTCCTTTCTTGTTTTTTCTATATCTAAAAGAATAAAGGATTTTTTTTCCTTTCTTGTTTTTTTCTTTATCTAAAAGAATAAAGGATTTTTTCTTTCCTTTATTCTTTCTTTCATCCTCATATTATTATTTCTTTCATCCTCATTTTATTCTTTCTTTTCATTTTTTCTTGTTTCTTTCATTTTCTTTACTTCATTTTTCCTTCTTTCTTCTTCATTCTCCTTTCTTTCCTTTTTTCTCTCTCCTTCATTCTTTCTTTCACCCATTTGTTCACCCTCCCTTCCTTTCCTTTTTTCTTCCTTTGTCATTTTCTTCTTTCTCTCTCTCTTTTTCTTTCTTTCATTCTTTCTTTCGTTCTTTCTTCTTTCCTTCTTTCTTCCTTCTTTAGTCATTTTCAGTGATTCCCTTTTTTATTTTGTGCCTTGGTCATATACAAAAGTACATGAAAAAATAGGATAGAGGAAATCAATAAAATGGCATATTGACACTAATTTCAGTCATGGCAGGCAAGATAAAATAATTTTGAAAAAAAAAAAAAAATATTACAAATACATGGTACGCAGGCCAGTTCATGTTTAAATGAGAGGAAAAAGCAATGGTATGGATAAAACCGCACTACTTTCTTTTGAAGCAGTAAAACATTTTGAAAGATTTTTTTCGGGCAAGTGAAATATATTTTCGGGCAAGTATTTTCCAACTATTTAGGAATTCACTTGCCCGATCGGGCAAGTGCTTCAAAAAAGTTATGTAGCACCCTGGAGTGGATAAAATAAGCTTCTACCTGTACTGGTGAAGCTTAATATTATGAAGCTCTGTGATCCAGCGACTAGTCTTTCTCACCTGACACTCAATATTTTGTTCACTATTTTGTTTTAACACTAGAATTATTATTGTCATGGGCGGCGAAAGCGAAGGAGGGGTACAAGTACAATACCCGTAAAGAAATCAAGAATAAAAGAAATAAACAATAAAGACTGAGAAAAAGGAAGAAATAAAAGAAAGGAAGAAAAAAGAAAGAAAAGGTAAGAGAAAAGGAAAGCAGATAAATGATGCTCTGGATATTGCTCATACTAGAAATATAGATTGGGGGGGAGCCATTTGGACTTTTTTTATTCTTTAAACACGTTTATCTAGCTAGACGAAAACAAAATTGCCAACCTGTCGAGACATGTTTACCAGAATGCATCATGAGTAGAGTTTAGTCCATCCGGGTGGATGAACCTCTATGGTTTCGTGATATTTTTTCTTTTTCAATTTGTCACTATCAAACACTATTGAACGAATCAAGAGGAGCCAAGAGGAGTGACGGTCATCGGAGGTGGAAAAATCGAGTTTTTATTCATTTTCCATTTGATTTTTATTACTTAGAGTGATCATTATTATATAATGTTATGTTAAGTATCTCACTTTTTTTTTAAAACAAGTGCACACCTAGTTACCAATAATGCATATAGCATTTCCATTTATTTGAAAGCAAGATAAAAGTGCATTGTAGATTAAATGCCTTGCTCACGGGCATAGGTGCTGCGCCCGAGGATCGAACCCCGGACACACTTGATCTAGTTCGATCAGGTCGTGATACTTGGGGCGAGGGATGGGGAGAAAAATAGTCAATTTTTTGTTGTTGTCCATGCTACGGTATGCTACCAAGAACGAGGTTATATTGGCTATATAACCTCGTTCGTAGGATGAGTGGTTATTCCTGTCTACGCTGATCTGAGCTTTATTTTCTGTGGATATATAATAGATCTAGAATCTACATGAATTTGGAATATACTACTCTTTCAGCAAAAGCAAAAGTCTTATAGATATTGATCCAACAAGTGTCAAATATTTGAAATCGATAGTCAGAGAAGCTTATGAACCAACTCTTTCGAAGCCTGGTAGCGAAATTCAAAAGCACATTTACAGTAAACTAACCAGCACGGTACTTCTAATAATATTCAAACTATCCAAACAGGGGTACGGTGATGGAAACGGAAGAGACGTATATTTCTTCGCGAAAAGAAGCATTTTACCAAGCCGCAATTGGTAATGTAATGAATACCCCAAGCAGTAATAGAAAACAAGGTATATTCCAATCTCATCTCAATAATACAAATGATAGAGAGAGTTCTACAGAAGATGAGAGTGAAATGGAGCGGTGAAAAGTGGATAGCAAAAGAGAAAAGCAAATACAATAATCATAAATGAAGACGATAAAAGAGTTAGGAAAGGAAGTTTCAAAAACAGAAGGGTCATGTTAAAAAAAAAAGAATATCAGAAAAAAGAAAAAATCTGTGATAGTAGAAATAAGAGATATTGGTGAGAAATCACAGAGATGCCAACCGTTACGTTTTTGCCGTATTTGTTACGTTTTTTCACCCAAAATACGGCGTTACTTTTTTTCTTTGTAAAATACGTTTTCTTAAAATTTCGATCGTGTACAATATGCATTGTGTTTAGCTAGCTGGGTGTTTAAGGTGAGTGTGCATTACGATAGGTAGTGCGGTAATGAATTACGCATAAAAAATCCCCAATGTGGTGGTGCTTTGTGCAGGGCATAAATTAAGGTATACCATAAAATTAATCGACGGCCAGGCCGTCGATGCCCCTTTAACTGGCCGTGATGCCTTTACAAAAAGTGATCAATTCACGGCCAAAAAGGCTGTGCCCTTTTTTTCTACCTGGCCGACGTGCCCTTTTTCAAAACTGGTCATGCCCTTTCTCAGTGTAAGATTAAAGTTTACAAAGTTCTCCCATATTTCACAAGCAAAAATACAGAAGAGAGAGAGAAAAAAACAAAGCTCAGATCAATTCAAACTGCAAGCCATTTTCCCTGATTTTCTCGGATCTACACACAGACACACACACACACGCAAAGTTAGCATACAGTGTACATGTACCAGCTGCCGCACGTGGCTTGGCCTGCGTGGTGTGTGGCAGGCTTGCATGATCTGAGGAGATTTGCAAACTCTGAATCAAAGTGAACAATCTCACATGATTAACAGTTTTTCAAACAAAATAATCACAAAATTGGCAGGACATTTTTATAATTACATATATATGGATCCTCAGATTAATGATTTGGTGATGTAGTCGTAGGAGCAAGTTATCGAGTTTTAATTACTAGATCGATCTAGTTGTTTCAGCTTTTGTTTTGAGTGAAATTGAGTCTTATCGTGTTCGCACCGATAACGAGAAGACAAGACAATGGGAAGAGAGATGGTGTGATGCCGCGATGTTCATTTTATTAAAGTTTGACAATGTTTCACTTTGAAATTTTATTCGTTTCTAACACATTTTAGTTTTCTAACAATTTTTAAATATATTATAAAAAAGACAAATATCAGTAAGATTTTTGTTAGATGATTACATTTGTTTTGTTTGCTTGAAGCTTGAATTTTTTTCCTCTTTAATTCTTTCTTCATTTCTTTCTTTATTGCTTTCTTTCGTTCATTTTCTTTCTTTTCTATCTTTTTTTCTTCATCCTTTCTTCTATCCTTCCTGCTTGCTTTTTTTGTTCTATCTTATTTCAAATCTTTCCTAGCTTTCTTTCCTGATCCTTTCTCTCTCTCTGTTCATTTTTTGTTCTTCCCTTCCTTCCTTTTCTTACTTTCCTTTTATTTCCTTTCTTCTTTCTTTCCTTATTTTTTTTTTGTTCCCTTCCTCTCCTCTTCTCTTTTCATTCTTTCTGTCATTCCCTCTTTCTTCTTTTCTTTCATTCTTTTCTTGCTTTCACTCTCTCTTTCGCTTCATTATTTCCTTCCGTTCCTTTTCTTTTCCTTTCCCTTATTCTTTCTTATCTTCCTTCCTGATTTTTTCTCTTTCTTTTTCTTTTTCTTTTCCATTCCTTCTTTCTCCATCCTATCTTTTCTAAATTCCCTTTTCCATTCCATCTATATTTATTTCTTATTAATATTATTTCCTAGCTTTCCTTCCTTTTTTCTGTGTTCATTTATTTTCTTCATTCTTTCCTTTTTTTTTTTCTTTTTTTTTTCTTTCATTCTTTTATTTCTTAAAATTGTCTTTGCATCCTTTTCCCTTCCTCTCCCTTTTCTTTTTCTTTCTCTCCTATTATTTTTTTCCTTTTTTATTCTTTCCTTCCTCTCTTTCATCCTTTATTTCATTCTTTTTCCTTTTTGCTATTCCCTTCCTTCCTTTCTCCCTCCCTTCCTGTTTTCTTTTCTTTTTCTCAAGGAATTAAAAAAAAAAATTATTTTCTTCATTCATCCTCCATGTTTTTTCTTTTCCTTTTTTTCGTTCAAACATTCATTCATCATCCCTTCCTTTCTTTTTCTTTCCTTTTTTCTGTTTTATTTATTTCAAAGAATGAAGGAATCTTTCTTCTTTCCTTTATTATTTCTTTCATCCTTCTTTTATTCTAACATTCTTTCTTTTTTCCTTCATTTTCTTTAATTAATTTTTTCTTTGTTTCTTCTTTTATAATTATTTTCAGTGATTCCCTTTTTTGTCTCGCCCACCGGAGGTGAAGGCGAGACTTAGGGATCCAAATGTCGTCCGTCGTCCGTCCGTCGTCCGTCACAAACTTAATGACACATAACTCCACAACCGTAAGTCGATTTTCAACCAAACTTGGATGGTAGATGGACGTGGGGGACCTGCATGTTATGCTGCAGTCGGAGGTCACATGGTAAGGTCAAAGGTCATTTTCAGGTCAACGTTAAGTTTACATGCAAGACTCTCTTATGACACCTAACTCCGCAACCGTAAGTCACTTTTCAACCAAACTTGGATGGTAGATGGACTTGGGGGACCTGCATGTTATGCTGCAGTCATAGGTCACATGGTAAGGTCAAAGGTCATTTTCAGGTCAACGTTAAAGTTTACATGCAAGACTCTCTTATGATACCTAACTCCGCAACCGTAAGTCGCATTTTAACCAAACTTGGATGGTAGATGGACTTGGGGGACCTGCATGTTATGCTGCAGTCAGAGGTCACATGGTAAGGTCAAAGGTCATTTTCAGGTCAATGTTAAAGTTTACATGCAAGACTCTCTTATGACACCTAACTCTGCAACCGTAAGTCGCTTTTCAACCCAACTTGAATGGTAGATGGACTTGGGAGACCTGCATGTTATGCTGCAGTCGGAGGTCACATCATAAGGTCAAAGGTCATTTTCAGGTCAACGTTAAAGTTTACATGCAAGACTCTCTTATGACACCTAACTCCGCAACCGTAAGTCACTTTCAACCAAACTGGGATGGTAGATAGACTTGGGGGACCTGCATGTTATGCTGCAGTCGGAGGTCACATGGTAAGGTCAAAGGTCATTTTCAGGTCAACGTTAAAGTTTACATGCAAGACTCTCTTATGATACCTAACTCCGCAACCGTAAGTCGCATTTTAACCAAACTTGGATGGTAGATGGACTTGGGGGACCTGCATGTTATGCTGCAGTCAGAGGTCACATGGTAAGGTCAAAGGTCATTTTCAGGTCAACGTTAAAGTTTACATGCAAGACTCTCTTATGACACCTAACTCCGCAACCGAAAGTCACTTTTCAACCAAACTTGGATGGTAGATGGACTTGGGGGACCTGCAAGTTATGCTGCAGTCGGAGGTCACATGATAATGTCAAAGGTCATTTTCAGGTCAACATTAAAGTTTACATGCAAGACTCTCTTATGACACCTAACTACCCAACCATAAGTCACTTTTCAATCAAACTTGGATGGTAGATGGACTTGGGGGACCTGCATGTTATGCTGCAGTCAGAGGTCACATGGTAAGGTCAAAGGTCATTTTCAGGTCAACGTTAAAGTTTACATGCAAGACTCTCTTATGACACCTAACTCCGCATCCGTAAGTTGCTTTTCAACCAAACTTGGATGGTAGATGGACTTGGGGGACCTGCATGTTATGCTGCAGTCGGAGGTCACATGGTAAGGTCATTTTCAGGTCAACATTAAAGTTTACGTGTAAGGCTCTTATGACAAGTGTTATTCCATCCCAGTCATTTCACAATGCAGTTTCGATATAATTCTCTTGCGTGCCCTCGCAAATCACGATATTTCTGGTCATTTTCATAAGTGGGCGAGACACAAAATTGCTTTTGCCTTGTTTTAATTTTGTGCCACGGTTCGGTCGTTTTGCTTCGTTATATTTTACAAAATACTTTTTTTAAAATCAAAATACTGTTTTTTTCCTCTCAGAATACTTTTTTTGCTTTTTGGAGGTTGGCATCTCTGAAATCATGCGTAAGCAAAATAAGCCCAGCAAAACTCATTAAAGAAATTAACTCGAAGTATGGAGAGGTGAGTAAAATTATGAAAGAAAAGGGAAGCCTGAAAGTTACTTGTATTAATGAAACACAGATGAAAAAGATTTTAGAAATGATTGAACTCATTCGCACCCCTGTCAAGGTTGCACAATATCTGCCCATAACTCAAATCTGCGGTGGTATTCATAAAGTAGATACACTAATTACGGAGCAAGAACTTAATGAACTCCTGAAAGAACAAGGTGTGATGAATGTAAAGAGATTCAATAAAAGAATAAATAGTGAATTATCACCAACCCCTTCTGTTCTACTAGTATTCAAAGGGCCAAATCTTCCACACCATGTCTCCTTTCTATACCAAAAATATGTAGTTGATGAGTTTGTCCCTTCTGTAACAAGATGCCAAAAATGCCAGCAATTTGGGCACATCCAAAAGAATTGCAAGGGTCGTTTAAGATGCGTAAGTTGTGGTGAGGACCGTGAGGCCCACAATTTTTAAATGTGCCCCAATAAAGATCAACCAAAATGCTTGAGATGTAACCTTAATCATTCAGCGGCCTATCAAGGATGTACCTTCTGTAAGGAAGCAAAAAATATTCAATATACCAGCTTGCAAAATAATTTAACTTATGCTCAAGCAACAAAAATATACCATCAAGAAAAAAGAGAAGAAAATAATTTGAAAGATTGTGAATCATCAAACAAGAATATTATCAAACCCCCGAAGGAAAGAAAATCCCAGATCAACCGAATATTTCGGAAGCTGATGTAGAACAAATACCAACAGTAAACAGGTCGACCATAAAAACGGCAACTATATCCACACAAACAGAAACGGCAGAAAAGTCTGTACAGACAGATGCGCAAGAATTCACTTCTTAAGAGATTAATCATAGGCCTAATGAAGCAGAAGAATCTGGGCCTGTAATTCCTGCATCCACAGAAAATGCTAGAGTCGACTTTTTGGCATTCATCACTTTTATTGTTAATAACCTTGACAAAGAAACTTCACATTCAAACAGAATCAGATTAGTGGTTGAAGCAGCCAAGCGATGCTTAGACATTAACGAGGTGTCTCCAGAGATGACCCACGACTATCTTCAGTAATAAAGACAGCTCAAAGACTACTAATGCTCGGACTTTACATATTTTACAATGGAATGCCCAAAGCATGAATGCTCACGGTCCAGACTTTTACAAAGAGCTAATAGAAAATGTAGAATTAAACTCCATCCCTGCCTTGATATTTTTACAAGAAACATGGTTCACTGATTTTTATATATTAGCCAGGCCTCTACAAAAAAAAAATTAATCACTTGCCCTGTCGGGCAAGTGATAAAAAAATTTGCTCGCTCGATAGAAAAAACTGCTTGCCCGATTTTTTTTCAAAAATTCTTTGCTCTTATTCTTTTCTGTCCTGGCTGAACTTGATTTACTGGTGCTGCCCTTGGCATTTCTTTTTCTTGACTCTCGTTCAAGTTGTTCTGGTCGCCGATCACGACGACAAAAGTCTCCTATTTAGGCTGACGACTCATTGTTTATTTGACAATCGACAACAAAAAGATCAAGAAAGAAGGCTACACAGTGTTAGACTTGTGAAAAAAGTACAGAATTGGAAGGGAGGGTGAACGAAAGAATGAAGGAGAGAAAGAAAAGAGATGAATTGAGAAGAAAGAAAGAAAAAATGAAAGGGAAAATGAAGGAAATAATAAAAAATATAAGAAAGTTCTAATAAAAGGATGAGAGAATAAAAATAGATAAAAAGGTTTCCGTCATTCTTTGAATTGAATATAGAAAGAAAAAAAAAAGAAAAGGGAAGATGAATAAATGTGTGAAAGTCAAAATAAAGAAGAGAAAGACAAGAAGAAAGTAAGAAAAAAGGAGGAGGAAAGAAAAAATGAAGGAAAGAAAATGTTTCCTTCATTCTTGGAAAGAAAGAAACAAAGAAAGAAGAAAACAGGAAGGAATGAAGGAAGGAATGAAGGAAGAAAGGGAAAGAAAGTAAAAGGGAAAAGAATAAGGACAAAATGAAATAATGAAAGAAAGAAAGGAGGAAAGAATAAAGGGAGGCCAGAATGAAAAAAAAAAAATAATGGAAGGAGAGATAGAAAGAAAATAAAAACGAGTGGAAGGGAGAAGGAATGAAGGAAATAAAAAAAGGAAATGTAATAAAGAAGGCAAGTAAGAGAAAGAAGGAAAGAAAGAAAATGAACAGAGAGGGAGAGAGAAAGGATCAGGAAATAAAAATAGATATGTAACAAAAAAGAGCAAGGAGGAAGGATAGAAGGATAGAAAAGAAAGGAAGAGGAAAAAGTTCAAACTTCAAGCAAATAAAAACAATCCAATCATATAACAAAAATCCTAATGATATTTGGTGTTTTTTTATATATTTTTAAAACTAAAAAAAAACTAAAATGTTTTAGAAATGAATAAAATATGGGACGTCAGGTTCTGGCCGAGTCAGTCCGAAGCTTGCATGCATTCAGCTCGAGACTCGGCTGGCTCGCGATCGCTCGTGTATGTCCGTACATGTACTGTAGCGCCGATGTAGTAGAGCATGCGCTCAGAGGGCGAGAGAGGGGTTTCCCCAGCTAGCTCCTTCGTCGATTAGTAGTTTGTTTAGATAGTAGTTTAGTTTAGATAGTAAGGTGGCAGCCCCCATCGAACGGGACCGCTGGCGATAATTTGTCGCCTTTTGTCGGTAAATTAGCGCTGATTTGACATGTTTCCACTGTTTTTTTACTGGTATGACATTGTATGAGAGATAATTGGCCGATAATTGCAATTTATCAAAAAATTATTAAACTTAACCGTCAGGCATCAATTTATCTTTTTCATTTTCAAAACAACAACTTTCCCGATCGGGCAATTGACTTTGAGAAATGCTTGCCCGCACGTGATTTTCACTTGCCCTGGGCAAGCGGGTTTGTCGCGCCCTGTATTAGCAATTCCAGATTTCATCCCAGTAATAAAAAATAGAGGCCAAGGAGGAAGAGGAGGAATTGCAATATATGTGCATAAAACTGTTACTTTCAAAGAAGTTAATTTCCCTCAAATCAAGGAATATCAAAGAATTGACATTTTTTTCACTTATGACAAGGTCATTTCATTAATCAATAAGTATAATCCCTGTCAAATGATAGAATTGTGCGATTTAGAAGATTTGATTGAAAATTGTTCAAAAAACATAATGATTACAGGTAGGGTTGCAAAGGGCTGGAAACTTTCCAGAAATTTTGGAAAGTTTTGGGAATTTTCATTTTTTTCACAAAAAGTGATCAATTGTGTTTTTAAGTACAAAGTCATAAATTGATATCCTCAAATATTATACTTTCCATTTGTATTTAAACTATTCTTTGTCAAGGGTATAAAATATTCATCACACTACATAAATACATTATACAGTATACGTGTAACATGTATATACATGTATGTATCCAGTAGCATGATGGAGCATAATTTACAAGATGAAGCTTCTTATCACTTCAAAATGAAAAAAATAAGACTGCATTAATTACACTATTTTTTCATTTTTCTTTAAATGTCAAGGATTTACAAGGAAGAACCTGCCTTCCATTTACCATGTTAATAGAACATTGCCCCCTACATGTAGTCTGCACGCACAGACCCTTATTGAAACTTTGATCCACAAGTGGGTCTTCACACAAGACTAGCACGAATACAACTTTCTGTTGAACAAAAGGATCTTCTGTACACAAGTCATTGGCAGTGGCCTGAGGCTGCATATTGAGACCACTTTCCTTGACTGTGGGGTCTGCTATGCGAAGCCTTCACTCGAGTTAAGGGTCTGAATCTGCAGCCTACTCATGCCTTGTGTACTGAAGGCCCTCTCGCTCTGGGAAACAGCAAGTTTTGTATGTGCTAGTCTTTGTGTGGAGACCAACTTAGTGATCAAAGTTTCAATGAGGGTCTGTGCCTGCAGACTAGGTTTGCACAGCAGACTGATCACACCAGCAGCTATGGTACTGGCTTGAGTCTTTAAATGGGAAAACAGAGTTCATGAATGAACAATATTAATTACTAATTCATTTATGAGATGCCCCCCTCCACCCCCCACCCCCCAAAAAAAAGGAGGGAGCAAGAAATAACAATAAAATAGCCGACTTTGAAAACAATCAAGACAAATAATTTTTCACAAAGGGAGAAAAAAACATGCACTAAGTTTGTTGGCCTCAAATAACCTTTGACCTTGATTGAGATTGAGAAACTTATTAATTTCATATTTTTTATGATATATTGAATGACAATCTCATATCAGTTTCATTTGATTTTAAGAAGTATTTTGAAAATAATGAACAAAATATTCATTTCTAGAACAGGGTTAATTGAACTAAAATAAACTTTAAGCTTGAACCAGCAATCTGATACTCATCAAATCAATGCCACCAACAGCACCAAGTTCATCACTTCTGCTATGCAGAAATAAATGAGAAATTATATAATAATAAAAAAAAACCAATATAATAATGCTAATAGCTACAATGATATTATTTATTATTAACCGTATCAGACATCTGAGCAGGGCAACTTTAATACATTGTTGCCTGCTTAAGACTGTGATCAAGTGGTCGGTCAATAAGTTTCCACTTGTTTAACCACGTACAAATTTATTGCCCGCTCAGGAAAGTCTATGAGGAAATGTAGCAGGCAATAAGGCAGAGAGCTAACATCCGCGTATTCTATGCGTTTTTGTATGCGTCCTTGAATCGCGCAGTGCTATACGTCACAATGTTAATCAAGTTGAGACAACGCTGGATACTGGATCCCCAGGCCATGGACGCGTCATTTCAATTACGTCACAATGGTATTAAAAGTTCAGAGGCCCAGTCTGCTCAACATGACAAAAATAGATTCCCATTCTTTAACTCTAAAATATCTGAATTTTAACGATTTTTGCTCTAGATGTCTGATTTGGTTAATAATAGCAATATTGACTGGCCTGGATATATCGCCCCACTAAATTGATATAACCCTCGTCTACGACTCGGGCGATATAAATTTAGTTTGGGTGATATATGTCGTAACGCCCCGAGGCCAGTCAATATTGCTTTAATATTATTAATAATGATTCTCATCATCTGCAAAAAGATCAGAATATCAAATAGGAATCATTCCACGAACAATGTTTATCCCTTGTGTAAAGCATGTGCCATGTACATACTGCCATCGCAAGTACCATTCAGCCGCTAATACAGTAAATCAACTTCTAAATGAAATTCATTGAAATTCTGCCTTGTCTGACTGTCTTAGCATAATATTTGACTTGGAACTTGCTGAAAAAGCAAAATCAAGCATCATCTGCTGGGGTACTCCTTCCAATTCCTGTAGAGGTCTAGACTATATTAGTATTAGTAATAATAGATATAAGAAAACTGCTAATTTTGAAAATTCCCAACATTTCTTGAATTCCCAAAAATTTCAGAAAATTCCCAAAATTCCCAATTAATTCCCGTTTATTCCCATGGAAAGTTTCCACCGTGAAAATTCCCGGGAATTTTGCAACCCTAATTACAGATGATTTCAATTCACACAACCCTCTGTGGGGTAGCATAAAGCAAGATGGTAATGGCACATTAGTTGAAAACTTTATAACAAAACATGATTTAGTAGTATTGAATGATGGGACACCTACAAAAATGGACATCCATACGGGGACAAGGTCTTGCCTAGACTTAATTGCTTCGAAGGAAATTGCCAGCGAACTAAAATGGAACGTGCTAGGAAATTTCGGGAGTGATCACAATGTCATCAAGTGCTCACTGCACGAAATAGAATATGTAGATGATAATATCAATCTTCCTGAAAAGAATTGGTCCTTCAAGCATGTAAACTGGGAAATATATCAGGAAAGACTGAAACATAAATTGTCTATTTAAGTCTAGTATGATATGCTCAATGATAATTAGATTCCTAATTTCCTTCATAAATTTTGTTGAATTTTTTATTTACTATGTCGATTATATCATACATCTTAGTTTATATTTTACTGTTATTGTATTGTCTACAGGATAATTATTTTCATTTCATCAATTCTCAAAAAATTGAATGTTATCTTTGAACTACTTTTTGTATTAGTGATAATTCTGATTTAAATGTTATTGAATTCATTCATTCATTACTTGTACAGAACCTAAGTTACACTTTTATGTTTTATGTATATATTGTTATTTTTTGTTAACAGGACCATGCTGAAAAACAGTCAATCTGAGCTTGTTATCCTGTATAAAGATATTTTAATAAATAAATAATAAAAATAAATAAATTTAGTAAAATAAAGATATTACATTTTTCACATGATCTGAATATTCAAGATAAATACAATTTGATTTTGCAGATAATTAATGAAGTGGCAGAAGAAACCCTTTGCAAAGCAGGCAGAAATCAAAGAGCCAAAAACCCATTTCCTTGGTGGACATTAGAATACCAAGAAGCAATCAAAGAAAGAAATAAATATAGAAATCGATTAAATTGACATTTTACAAAGGAGGACTTAGAAATGTATAGGAAAAAGAAAGCATATGCCCCCAAAATAAAGAGACGAACACAAAAGGAATACTGGTTAAATTACTGTCAGTCTTTGAGGAGAACATCCAACTTAGGCAAAGTATGGGATATGGTAAAAGGACTACGAAATGGTTCTGTCTCAAAACATATATTTCCCCATTTATCAACAGAAAACAATAAACCAGTAGCTAATGCTCAAGAAAAGGCAGAATTGGTTGCTGAGGCTTTTAAAATGATAGACAATCGATTAGACAATGATGAGATTATTAGAAGAAAGTCATTTGAAAATTTGATACAAAATACGATCGACGAAAGTTACTCCTCCGAATCACCTCTTAATGATGAATTCACATATAATGAATTAACAAGCGCTGTTAAAGAAATGAAAATTTCAGCGGCAGGAACAGATGGTATAAACTCAATTATGATACAACACCTACCAAAAATAGCTCTTCAGTTCATATTAGTTTTAGTAAACAATATTTGGAATTCCTCAATTCTACCCTCAGATTGGCATTATTCTACCCAGATCCCCGTACTTAAACCAGGTAAAGATCCAACAAACCCTTCTTCATATCGACCTATTTCCTTGACATCAACTTTCTCCAAACTGATGGAAAGAATGGTTAAAAATAGACTTGTATGGTTCATGGAGCGATGCAGTATCCTGACACCAACACAGGCTGGATTTAGAAAAAATAGAAGTTCTTTAGATCAGCTGCTTAGATTAGAAACAGACATACAGAAAGGACTAGCTAACAAGGAATATGCTTTAGTTATTTTCATTGACCTTGAAAAGGCATACAACCTTTTATGGAGAAAGGGAATAGTATTTAAATGTCATCAAGCTGGTATAAAAGGCAAAATGTTACAGTGGATTAATTCATTTTTACAAGATTGATATTGCAAGGTAAAAATTAATGGTCAGTTATCTTCACAATTTGTTCTGGAAAATGGAACGCCCCAAGGTAGTGTTATTAGTCCAATTTTGTTCAATGAAATGTTGAATGATCTAAAACTGAAAGAAAAATCTGTAAAAATCTCTATGTATGCTGATGATCATTGCTGTATGGTGCTCAGGCAGAAATCTTGACTTTTTACAAAAGAAAATGCAAAAAGCTATAAAAGAAATTAAACAATGGTGCTCAACCTGGAGTATGATTATATCTCCTCAAAAGTCTGCTGTTATGATTTTTGTCTCACCTGCATAGCAGAGTGAGACTATAGGCGCCGCTTTTCCGACAGCGACGGCAGTGGCGACGGCGTCAACACCAAATCTTAACTGAAGGTTAAGTTTTTGAAATGACATCATAACTTAGAAAGTATATGGACCCAGTTCATGAAACTTGGACGTAAGGTTAATCAAGTATTACTGAACTTCCTGCCTGAGTTTCAAGTCACATGATCAAGGTCAAAGGTTATTTAGGGTCAATGAACTATTGCCAAGTTGGGGGTATTTGTTGAATTACCATCATAACTTTGAAAGTTTATGGATCTGATTCATGAAACGTGAACATAAGAGTAATCAAGTATCACTGAACATCCTGTGCGAGTCTCAGGTAACATGATCAAGGTCAAAGGTCATTTAAGGTCAATGAACTTTGGCCAAGTTGGGCGTATTTGTTGAATTACTGTCGTGTTGGGATCGGTAATTATAATTTAGAAGGGAAGCGTAATGAAGAAACTGTGGAGAAAGTTATACAGTTCAAATCACTGGGTATTTAATCATCAATCAGCTACAGTTTACAATTCGAAGATTCGGATACAACAGGAGAAGATGAATAAAATAATTTCGAAGTATCAGATTGAGATTG